>NC_064819.1:49331117-51831117 GCF_024166365.1 Elephas maximus indicus | reverse complement strand
AGACAGGATAAATACAAAGAAAAATACAGGTAGGTATACAGTGTAGGCAAGCTGCTGATAACCCAAGATAAAGAGAAAATATTGAACTCAACTAGAGATAAAGACACATTATATGCAGAGAAACAAAGATAAAAATGAGAGCAGACTTCTTGCCAGAAGCTATATAAGCCAGAAGGCCTTGGAGACACATCTTTAAAGTACTCAAAGGAAACTGTCACCTACGATTTTACACCCAATGAAAATATCTTGCAAAAATCAAGGTTAAACAAAAACTTTTCTAAGCAAGCAAAAGTGAAGAGAATTTACTGTTAACAGACCTGCAGTATATGATGGGTTAGCAGAAGTTATTTAAATAGGAGAAAAATGAAAGGTTGGATCTGCACAAAGGAACACAGATCTCCAGAAATGGTGAAATTGTAAGTAAATACAAAAGACATCTTTTCTTATTTTTAATCACTTTAAAAGATAATTGTAAAGCAATATAATAGTGACATATTGTGAGATTTATAACATATGGAGAATTAAAATATACAATGCTAACAAAATGGCGGGGGGGAATGAAATTATACAGGTGATGCTTCGTACACTACACATGGTTTACTATGAATTGATGGCTGTTTCTGATAAGCTAAGATGTATATTGTAAACTGTAGAGAACCCACTAAAAAAATATATAGCAAATAATCCAATAGTGGTGATAAAATTAGAATTGTAAAACTACTTTAATATTCCTAAAGAAGCCTATAAAAGAAGGAAATTGTACAGAAACAGATAGGACAAACAGAAAACAAACAGGAAGATAGTAAAATTAAACCCAATTCTGTCATTAAAAATGTTCAACGTACATGATCTGGGCACACAAATTAAAAGGCAGAGATTTTCAGATTGCATAAAAGCAAGAATTAGCTATAAGCTATTGTCTTAGTCATCTAATGCTGCTATAACTGATATACTGCAAGTAGATGGCTTTAACAAAGAGAAATTTATTCTCTCACAGTCTAGAAGGTTACAAGTCCAAATTCAGGCTCGGGGGAGGCTTTCTCACTTTGTCGGCTCTGGAGGAAGGTCATTGTCTTCAATCTTCCCCTGGCCGAGGAGCTTCTCAGGCACAGGGACCCCGGGTCCAAAGGACGGGTTCTGCTCCTGGTGCTGCTTTCTTGGTGATATGAGGTCCCCAACTCTCTGCTTGCTTCCCTTTCATTTTATCTCTTGAGTGATAAAAGGTGGTGCAGACCACACCCCAGGGAAACTCCCTTTACATTGGATCAGGGATGCAACCTGGTAAGGGTTCCGCAATCCCACCCTAATCCTCTCTAACACAAAATTACCATCCCAAAATGGAGGACAATCACAGAACACTAGGCATCTTGGCCTAACCAAGTTAATACACACATTTTGGAAGGGGCATAATTTAATCCATGACAGCTATCTAACAGAAAGCTATTTTAAATATGTATTTTTACTTAATGGATACCTTAAAAATAAAAAAAAGATGGTAAAATAACATTTACTAAGCTTATTCCAGGTTCTGTCGTACATTAATCATCTACTGACAAATTAAAGTGAAATGGTTCTATTATTCATGTTTTTCAATCAATAATCTGTGGTACTTTTGAAGTGATTAAATAAATGGATGAGATAAGATTTAACATTATAATCAAATTGTATTTTTAAAAGTCAAATGGCATTTGTCAAGTAGCTATAACTCCTTTACTCATACCATCAATGGAAAAATGATCTCTCTTCAGACTTTCAAATAGGAAAGCTCAAGCAAGGTATTTAGTTCACACACTTTTGTGAATCAAAAATAAGTTCTTCAAATCCCAAAGACTTTGGAATATAAATTAGATAACCCATATGCTAAGATAAGATGCACCATACAAAGTTACTATTTTCCTAATATATAAGAAAATAATATGAACAGCCACAAGAGTGTCTTGGCTTGATGCCTATCTATTGATAAGATCTTATTGTTTTAGTGTCTTTATTTGGAGCTATTTATGTGTAATTAATTAAATGGTGCCTTTAGCCCTCATGTGGGAAATCCCGGGGCGTGTTCTTGGCAAAAATCTGTGGGCTTTATGCTTGGACAGAGCCTGAAGTGTTGCTGGGTATGTGTCACAGAAGTTTGCAACTGCAAAGAAGAATCATGTGTAAACAAAGCTCAACCCAAGTCATAGTTATTGTTAATTACATTTGGCATCACATATGGCTCAGATGTCTCAAAGGCACAGCCAACTCCATGTGTGCAGAACTTAACTCGTCTTCCCCAGAACCTCACTCCTCTTCCTCTAAGTTAGTGCCAATGCTTTTTATGCTGCTACCCACACTAGCAATCTTCTTAATTCCTGGCATTTCTTTGGGTCCCATCTCCAAGCCCCAGTCAATCATCAAGTTCTGTAGACTTGGCTTCCTGAGTATATATGATACTGGTATGATTTTTTCCATTGCTACTACCATTTTCCCCAGTATTTGTCACCAAAACTATTACACCATTTTTCTGATTTGTTCCCCTGTATTTATCTTTTTTTATGTTCTTGTTAACTTTGTCCTCTTCACAGCTGCTTGGATAAAGAGGAGTAAATTGCTCTTTTGCTTAAAATCCTTCAAAGTTTCCTCATGATCTATAGGACAAATACTAGCCAGTTACCTTGGCCAGGAGGCCCTGCATTGTCTTGTTCCTGTCTTCCTTTTCTGAAACCCCAGTGGCATAGTGGTTAAGAGCTATGGCTGCTAACCAAAAGGTTGGCAGTTAGAATCTACCAGGCGCTTCTTGGCAACTATATGGGGCAGTTCTACTCTGTCCTGTGGGGTCGCTATGTGTCGGAATCAACTTGACAGCCATGGTACTACTACTATGGTCTTCCTTTCTAGCCTCACTTCCTGCTACTCCCTGCCACTAATATTATGCACCAAAAACACACACTACTTGGGTGTACATGCACACACACACACACCGACACACACACACATACCATTCACTGTTTCTTACCTCTGTGTCTGTGCGCTTGTTCTGTCTCCACTCCTTGGAATAAATCACCAATCATACTCTAGGATTCAATTCACACATCAGTGCCTCCAGAATGCATGAGCAGTCTGCCCTCTGTGCCCTCCTCTGCACCATCATAAGGCACATATCTATCATACATTATAATTACAGGGTTTGTCTTTCCTCCCTATTAGAATGTAAACACTTGGAGGGATGAAACTATACAGTCATCTTTTGTTTACCCACAATGCCTATCTCAGTGCCTGATGCATAGTCCACTAAAAAAAAAGTAATAAATACTTGTTAGATATTTGAAAGTGTAAACGATATGGTACTCATCACTTAAGCAGGCACTTAAGCCATATTTTTTGCATTATGTCAGTATAAAATTATATTTGCAAAATTTTTGGCATGTGGTCTATGGCTCTTCTTTTTGGAATTAGGCAGGATTTTGTGATTGTTTTAACTACTAGAGTACGGGGGACATGATGCTATGTGACTTGCAAGGGTAGAAAATAAAAGGTGACTCAACTTTTCTTGCTTACTGGGATACTTGCTATTAAAGTCTTCTTTAGCAAGTAAGCAGTTTGCCCCGAGGCTGCCACGATATGGGGAAACCCAACACAGCCCACACAAGAAACCGTAAGGATGTGCTCTGAGACCTCATGAGGAGAGAGAAAAACATGCCCAGGAAGCCCCAGCTGCTCCAGTCCACCTCCACCACCACTGTTCCAGCCCCAGATGCTCTCTGTCTCCAACTGCACTGGAGACCCTGAGCCAGGGCAGCCTACCTCCTCTCTTCTAAATTTTACAGTACTAGAAAGTCAGAAATTGAGAGAGAGAATGCATTGATTGTTGCTGGTTTAAGCTACTAGGTTTTGAGATGACTCAGTGATAGAAAACTGTACCATGTGTTTTAAAGAATAAAGAAAATATATTATTAAATTTAGAATTAATTAGATCATCTTTTTAAATTAAATATTCAATAATTTCATCTGGAAGAAAGGCTTGGCAATCTACTTCCGAAAAATCAGCCTTCAATTTTCTGACACCCATGGGATCACCATGAATCAGAATGGGCCTGACTGCAACTGGTGACAATTAAATTAAGCAATCTTTTCATTTTGGTGTACATTTGGATAAAAGAGGGGCTCTGTTTCATGTCTGGGTAGATGTGCTACAACACCTAGTCTGTAATTGCGGAGACAGATGCCCAAGGAGAGAAAAAACCATGTGAAAGCCATAAGAATTCTTGGGCATAGGTTTTGGAATTAAGAATTTGAGTTAGTCTTAGCACTGAAGAGTAAGAAAGCCTCCTCCCAGCTAGTCTCTTGGCGAGAGTAGAGATGGAACCTCATGTTGGATGTCAACTGAGCATTCTGTTAAGCACAACATCCTCCTTGGCTCTTTTAATCTCCCAAGTCTGAACCAATCTCTAGTTCTAGATTAGAGAAGTTCATTTACCCTGTGGTTTCTAGCAGATTGAACAACGTTCTAAGGGTTTGAATAACTAAATATCTCTAACTGGACCAATAAGCCAATCATTAAAAAGCACATTTCTTGCTGGTTAAAGTCACTTCCTCTCACACTCGTACAGTATAAATACTTCAGTCACCCTGTCTCTCACTGGCAGTCAGTCTGTGCTCCTACCTGCTTGAGAATCACTCCTTTGCAGAGCATGTATCACAGTGCATAACTCCCCGTTACCTTAGGTAAGTGTTTTCGAGGGCTTTTCTTAGAAAGCATTCCAGGGCCTCATTAGTTCATGTAACTCGTCGCACTGTACTTGGATTGGGGCTCTTGGGGCGCTTTATTATGCAGTATATTACTTCACTGCATGGGCCAGGCACCTCGATAATTAGGCTGAGAGAAACAATAAGCATTGCGCTCCTGGGCACAGCTTGGGCAGCGGCCTCACATCACAAGGGTGTCATCAGTGATGAGACGGTGGTTAATGGTCTACATAGTGTGTGGTTATGTCAGCTTTAACTGAGTCTCAGTTCTCTTACTCTTTTAGAAGGTAAGAAGAAAAAACTTAACCTTACGTTATATGGATATCCGTTTGGGTTTCCATTAGTGCCTATATTTATACTTCTTCTCCTAGCAACAGAATTTTACGTTTTAGCTGTTTTTAATTTTTTTAAAGAAATTTTGTAATCAGTGTTGTGAAATCATTTTGTTCTATTTCCATTTAACTTTTTAAAAGTTCACAAATTCAATGTACTACTTATTCTCTGCTGACAGTCTCTTTGCTGGCCACTCTGCCCTTTTCTCTCCCTTCAGAAGCAGTAACAGAGCCACTAGGTATGCCATGTTCATGGTTTACCTTCATCAGGGCACCAACTGATAAGAGCAGAACTCCCCTTAGTCCAGAACCTGAAAAGTAAATTTAAGCCACCCTTTAACAAATCTCCCAGCCCTGATATACTTGGGTGCCCACAAACTTTGATGTGGACAACCATTTATCCTTTCCATTCCTTATTTTTATTTTTTTTCTTGTCTCAGTATTTCTACCTGGAATGACATTGAATTTACTTATTTATCTTACTAAATGTTTAGAGTGTTACTGAGAGACACTCCTAATATTAGTGACCATGAGTCTCTGGAAGGCCAGACATTTCTAACACTAAAAAAAAAAAAACTATTGAGGTGGAATCAAAACTTCACGATTACTGTTCTAGATGGAATTGTGTCTCACCGAAATATGTGTTGGAATCCTAACCCTGTACTTGTAAATGTGATCCTCTTTGGAAATAGGGTTTCCTTTTGGTACTTGAATGAGGCTATACCAGTGAAAGGTGGATCATAAATCTAGTCACTTCTTAGTTCTAAAAAGACCAGAATAGCCCCAGAGACACACAGGGAGAGACAGACATCAAGTGAAGACTGTCTCTCAGCCAAGGAACCAAGGAACACCAGGGGTTACTGTCCAGAAAGGCATTGACATGGCGGAGACCCTGATGTGGCGCTCTAGTCCTCAGAACTGTGAGAAAATAAATTTCTGTTCCTTAAAGCCATCCACTTTTGATATTTCTGTTACAGCAGAACCAGGAAACCAAGATAATTACTTACATGCTGACTTTTCTCTTTATTCAGTTTTTCTCATCTCTGAACTCTGGTTATTCATTCTAAATTAAAAGTCTTAAACCTGCTTATTTATTTTATTCTTTATTTTACTTGAGTCTATTGTATCTGCATATTCATAGTACAAATAAATGCAGAGGAAAGTAGATTTGAGTAGATTGGGAAACACAGGATGACCCTAGATGTGAAGATTAAATATTGTCAGTATGTCAATTCTTCACAAATTTATTCATCTTTAATATCACTCCAAGTAAGTGTTATTAAAAAAAAAAAATCATTGAAAAACTAAAAATCTATTTTGAGCTGGAAATATAAACAGGAAAGAAGACTCAATATTTTGGAGAAGGAAGAGTATTATGGGGAACCTTATTTTAATAGGTATTGAAACATTACATAAAGTTAAAAAAGTTGAAACAGTATGACTCAAGGACAGCGTAATAAAAGAGAGAACAGCTAATCAAACCAGATCTAAGATCTACATAAAATACTATATAATAAAGATAGTTACAAAAATACGAGAGAATAATCAAGGGTTAATTGATAGGTATTATTGAGACAACTGGCAATATCTTTGGAAAAATAAAATAAAGTTAAATGCTCAATTCATATCTTACACTAAAATAAAGTACATATAGAACAGGTGATGATTTAAAAATATAAGCCATGGAAAAATAAAATTAAACAGAAAACTAGGCAAATAATAGGGAGATTCCATGCAAAAAGGAAACAGAAAAATTCATAGTGAAAAAGAGTGATCAGACCACAAAATAATTAGGTCAAGGATTTCACACTGTTAAAAACTTGACAAATAAAATTACTTTTCAAATTGAGGAATTTACTTGAAACAAATTTGATAAAGTGTTATTAGTGTCAATATACCATATGTTAAAATACATAACACACCAATAATCTACCACAGTAAAAATGGCAAAGAAATTGAAGAGAAATTTTATTTTAAAATTCAATATGTCTCTCAATATAGCAATGAAATGAATGCAAAGTAATTTACAAGATGTTTGCTTTCAAAATGTGAAAATATTTAAGAGTATATATATAAAAAAAAAAAAAATATGTTGCTGTCGAGTTGATTCCGACTCGTAGCAACACTATGGGACAGAGTAGAGGTGCCTCATAGAGTTTCCAAGGAGCACCTGGTGGATTTGAACTGCTAACCTTTTGGATAGCAGCCATAGCTCTTAACCACTCTGCAGCGTATAGACTGACTATAATTACAGGAGCTGCGTATTAGTTTCCTACTGCTGTAGCAAATTACCACAAACTTCTTGTTAGGTGCCATCGAGTTGGTTCTGACTCATAGTGATCCTATGTACAACAGAATGAAACACTACCCAGTCCTGCACCATTCCCACAATCGTTGTTATGCTTGAGTCCACTGGTGCAGCCACTGTGTTAACCCATCTCACTGAGGGCCTTCCTCTTTTTAGCTGACCCTCTACTTTACCAAGCATGATGTCCTTCTCCAGGAACTGATCTCTTCTGAGAACATGTCCAAAGTATGTGAGAGGTAGTCTCACCAACTTTGCTTCTAAGAAGCATTCTGGTTATACTTCTTTCAAGACAGATTTGCTCATTCTTTTGGCAGTCCCTGGTGTATTCAATATTCTTCTTTGACACCCCAATTCAAAGGTGCCAATTTTTCTTAGGTTTTCTTTATTCATTGTCCAGCTTTTATATGCATATGAGGTGACTGAAAACACCATGGCTTGTGTGAAGCCCACATTAGTCTTCAAGGTGACTTTTTTGCTTTTCAACACTTGGAAGAGGTATTTTGCAGCAGATTTGCCCAATGCAACGCATCTTAGTGGCTTTAAACAACAGAAATTTATTTTCTCACTGTTCTTAGTAACAGAAATCCAAATGAGTTTCACTTGGCTGAAATCAAGGTGCCTGCAAGCCAAGTTCCCTCCTAAGGCTCTCGAGAAAAACCTTTCCTTTTGTCTCTCTGCCTCTGGAAGCTGGTGAGTGACTGTCAGCATTCCTTAGTTTGTGGCCACATCACTCCAGTCTCTGCCTCCATGGTCACATATCTTCTCCTCTTCAGTATGAAGTCAAATTTATCTCTTCTTCCTTCTTGTAAGGATGCTTGTGATTACTTTTTAGGGTCCATCCAGATAATCCAGGATAACCTCCTGATCACAAGATACTTAATCACACCTGCAAAGCTCCTTTTCCATATAGTAGGGAAACCAATTAGCTGAGTAATGAATTTCCTGGTGATGGTATTCAGTGGTTGTCTGACTGATATTTTTTGTAACCCATTGGTCTAGTAATAAAAGAAGAAACTGTGAAACACGGAGAAGACCAATGAAAAGTTTCCCTTGTTTTGTAAACTCTGGTGGTGTAGTGGTTAAGAGTTATGGCTGCTAGCCAAAAGGCTGGAAGTTCAAATCCAGCAGAAGCTTCTTGGAAACTCTATGAGTCAGTCCTATTCTGTCCCATAGGGTCAGAAATGACACCATGGCAACAGGTTTGGTTTTCTTTTTTGATTTTTAATAGGTTTTTAAAAGGCAGCCCCCAACAGCTGATAGACGGCAAATATTATAGTTCTTCTCAGATAAAGTAATAAAAGGCACAGAAAAATAAATGACTATCCCACTTTAGAATGAGAACTCAAGAATCCCTGTTTTCTTATCTCCAAACTGGAGAACAGAAATCCACCCTTTAAATTCTGAAGCTAGTCTTTGTTACAGTTTTACAGTGAATAGGTGTTCTCCCTTTCCTTTCTCATTGCTTGCCTTAGGCCTGTCTGAGATGGCTCTGATACCAAATAAAGACAGAGGCCAAGTGCCAGAGAAACAGCTCTTATTGTTGCAGAACAGAGGCAATACAGACGGTGATAACAGTTGTGTTTCCTAGTATTTCTTTCTTTTTCTTTTCTTTTAAATAGGTGTTCCTTAGTGCCCTGGATGGTGCAAAGGGTTAAGCGCTTTACTACCAGTGGAAACACTGGGGATTCTAAACGACGTGGTGATCTGCTTCTGAAAGGTCACAGCCTTGAACACTCTGTGGAACGCAATTCTACTCTGCACACCTGAGGACACCATGAGCTAGAATTGACTGAAGAGTACCAAAAAACAAACCCAGGGTCGTCAAGTCGATTCCGACTCATAGCGACCCTATAGGACTCCCCAATAGAGTTTCCAAGGAGCACCTGGCAGATTTGAACTGCTGACCCTTTGGTTAGCAGCTGTAGCACTTAACCACTACGCCACCAGGGTTTCCGGCCAGAGAGTAGCTAACAGCAATAGCAAACTTTCTTTCTTGTGATAAGTAGATTCTGGTGCATAAACACATAAATATGTTTAAAGACTTTGTCTCACATACTTCGAACATTTTATCAGGAAGGGCCAGTCCCTGAAGAAGGACATCATGCTTGGTAAAGTAGAGGGCCAGAGAGAAAGAGGAAGACCCTTAGGGAGGTTGACCCAGTGGCTGCAACAATGGGCTCAAACATGGTAACAATTGTGAGGATGGCACAGGACAGGGCAGTGTTCTGTTCTGTTGTACACAGGCTCACTGTGAGTCTGAAGTGCCTGGACTGCACCTAACGTGTTTAAAGAGAGGTCATTCGCCTGATTGTTTGCTACCTATGTGACGGGAGGAAGGACTCCAGAAAAGCTGGTGGTTGTATACAGAAACTCCCCCTTCTTTCATTTCTGAAACATCCAACAAGCCCAAACGGGCCAGAGTGTGGAACGCTCACCCATACAGGTCTCCCAGGTACCATGGCAACACCTCACAGTGACTTCTGTACAATATTTCATGTGGTCGCCTTTATATGCAGATGATTGATAAGATCAACTCCAGCTACTCCAATCATTAAAGAATTACACTTATGCCTACACAGCTGCCTTATCAACTTAAATGGCTTTCAGAGTCTGTCTGTGGTAAATATGCAATTACGGTGACAGTAATTATTGTCAGTGTTGAGAAACACGTGAAAGTAGGCAGGCCTGACGATTATACCTTGAATCCAGCCTTTGAAACACTAAACCCTTTTTTGCAATACTTGCTTTTCCTGGATCTCTCTCTTGAAATAGCATTTTTTATTTATAGCTGACTATTAAAATAACGTGTTTATCTAGAGAAATTGAAAACTATCAAGTTGTACAAAGAGGAAATTAAAATCGCCCTTGAATGCATTATGGAAATATAATCAGCCACTTTGAGACATTTTATTTTAGCTGTATAAGGTTGTTGTGTATTGTTTTCTTGTTTAACATTTTATCACAAGCAAATCCCCTACTATCCCACTTAATATGATTTCATTTAATCATATTCTATTATGGGCATTTAGTGTTTCTAATTTCTACATATTATAAATTAATTACACTGAAATGGCTGTCTATATTTTAATACGGTGTAAAGTCAAGAATTGCAACTACTAGATGAAATGATGTACATTCTTTTAAACTGTTTTCTTTTACATTAGTTTTTTTCTAAATTTTATTTATTTTGTTGTTGAGAATATACAGAGCAAAACATACACCAATTTGACAGTTTCTACATGTACAATTTAAGAATGATTACATTCTTCAAGTTGTGCAATCATTCTCACGTTCCTTTTCTGAGTTGTTCCTCCCTCTCAGCATCAACTCACTGCCCCCTAATCTTTGGAGTTGCTGTTGTCAATTTGATCCCATACAGGTAGTTCTTAAAAGCGCATAATGCTGTAGGCAGACGTCTTTTACTAGTTAAGCTAAGCTATTATTTGGTTTTAAGAAGACCTTTTTGAGCAGTGGTTAAGAGCTGGGCTGCTAACCAAAAGGTTGGCAGTTCGAATCTATCAGCCGATCCTTAGAAACACTATGAGGCAGTTTTACTCCCAGAATCTTACTTGACTGGATTTTTTTTTTTTTTTTTTGGATCACCATGAGTTGGAATCACTCCATGGCAGTGGACTTGGTTTTGATATGGAGGGTATGGGGTGAATATTTATTTTTCTTTAAATGAAGAGAAACCTAAGATTTCCTTGGTTGATTCAGATACGCACATATTAAACTTGCATAAATCATTGTATTTCTTCATTTAAAGTTATTAAATCCCAAATTGTTATACCATTTTCAAATCAGTTCTCCCAACATTATTTTTAGAAGTTTCAATTGCTTTCAAGCCTATCCACTCATATCAATACTTTAGCTTTTTCTAATTTGAACTTGTCAAATGGATTTTATCCAAGGTCAACTCTCGTCTAGACATAGACATGGAAGACAAAAGCAATCACCATTAAAAATTTTGAAGCACCATCATCGACTTGCTTTTTTTGTGAATTGTATTCAATTATTATCAAGCTAAGTGATGCACATTAATCAATATTAATTATTGCTGCAAGGGAGGATGGAATTCAATATTAGAAATTTTCAAGAGAGATTTCACAGATCTCAATCAAGAATCTGTGTGTATACGTAAGTATTGTAGCAAAAAGTAGGTGGGAAATGTACCATTTGCTTGAAAAGGTGGGAAAACAAGGCCCTTTGAAAAATCTCTAGAGCATATCATTTTTGTAGACAAAGAAAGCAAAGTGCTAAGAAATTGTCAGAATGTTGCTACTAGGAAAGAAAAGTAAAAACATATATGACCCATTCTCCATCCAGAAGTGAATTATCAACTTTGCAGAATAATATTTTATATATAATATATAACATATATATATATATATATTCCTGTTGGATGTCTATCTTCTCTAATTCATTTTGCATATAAGGCCGACCCAGTAACCAAAACAGTTGTTGTTGAATTGATCCTGATTCATGGTAACCCCATGGTTTTCAATGCATAATTTTTTGGAAGTAGACCACCAGGCCTTTCTTCCAAGTTGTCTCTGGGTTAGCACTGAGTGCTATAACCCACCGTATGTACCACCCAGAGAATCCTACAAACCCTATATAAAAAAAAAAAAAAAAACCCGTTTCCATCAAGTTGATTCCAACTCATAGCAACCCTACAGGACAGAGTATAACTGCTCCATAGGGTTTCCAAGAAGTGGCTGGTGGATTCCAACTGCCAATATTTTGGTTACTGGCAAACTCTTAACCACTGTGAGACAAGGGCTTCATAAGCCCTATAGCCAGCTGGAATTTTCCCCAAAGAGTAGGAAGGGGGCTCAGGACTAGAAGAGAGGAAGCCCAGGTTAAATGTTTCTCCTATGTGATCCTTTATCCCATAATTTCCTTCTCACCTTTCCATAGCTTGTGTACTTGATGGGATGCTCCACTTGGTGGGGGCCTTGTGCATGTTATTCCTTCTTTTGCCCTAGAACAGTGCCTGGGCACAGCAAGTGCTCCACAAATGTTCACTGTCTGTAAGTGGAATGTAAGCAAAAAAAAAAAAAAAAAAGCAAAAGGAGTCTACAATTATTAATCTAGCAGAAAACAAAAAAAAACCATTGCTGTCGAGTCGATTCTGACTCTTAGTGACCCTATAGGTTGGAGTAGAACTGCCCCATAAGGTTTCCAAGGAATGGCTGGTAGATTCGAACTGCCAACCTTTTGGTTAGTAGCCAAATGCTTAACCAATGTACCACCAGGGCTCCTAATCTTGTATGAAATATTTTCTATGTAAGATCATGAAAGTGGAAAATTAAAAAAAAAAAATTTTGCTAATGTTAATGGTGTTATTTCCTTCATTTGTCATTCATATATAGGTTATTTCTGAGAAAATATTTTGATAATTATTTTCCATTTTCTGTTATCTTCTAGAAAACAAAGCAAAACAGGTGTCCTACAGCAGAATCTCATTCCTTTCTCTTGTGCCATTTAATAAACATCAAATGACCTTTTTAGAGACTCTGATCAGAAGCAAAAAGGTTACTTTAAAACTGTAATCAAAATCAAATATGCTTACATTTTTCCTCTTTGCTGTAAAATATAATTTAAACCTATTAAATTGTGACAATATTTTGATCTTGTTTTTGCATTGCTCAGCCTTTTCCTTTTTAAAATCTCTTTTCCAGAGCTGGAGTGAGGTGAGTTATCAACTTTGAATTGTCATAATTTGTTTTTATTGTAAGTTTACTCAAAATATTTGAACTGACTAAGGAGTGGGGGTGAGCGATACTGAATTAAAGGGAATTTAGATTTTTATTTAAAGTCAACAGACTATAGTATTTAAAGGTGTTTTTGTTACATATTGCCTTCAAAGATTTCTCAATATTAAAAATAAATTCATAAACCAGGTAAAATAGAGGATGATTGTTTCTGTTCCCATAAATGGTGTGGGGGACTTTGCACTTTACAAAATAGTTATCCATATAATTCTTTTCTATATCTACTTTCCCTCATGTATAAAAAAAATACGAAGTGTGATTTCATTTGTAGAAGTCCCATGTATTTGCAATATCATTGGTTCCCAGGTGTCTGCCAAGACAAGGCAGAAGTAAAGTCTAGTTCAGCTGCTTGCCGGGGAAAAAGAGCTCACAGGAAATCCTCAAGGTGACTTTAAAATAGGACCTTTATACTCAATATCTTTAATATATTTTTTAAAAATAAATAGCAATCAAATCATTTCCATGGCACTTATCCATGGATTAGACATTTTTGTTTCCAACCTACATCACCTCACCTGTACAACAACCTTCTGTAGAATTATTGTTTTCTCCTTTCTCTGGATAAAGATCTCTGGACTTGCCTCTTTACCTGATTATTGAGCAGTGTGGAGTCTTGGACCCAACTCCTAGCCCAGTATGCTCCCTATCGCTCTTGCCTCCTGTGTCTGTAAACACTTGGAACTTTAAACATCCCAGAGGTGGGTCAAGAAATGGCTATAGCTTTCTCTTCACAGTTGTTTAAGTCGGTTTTGTCATCACCTTTGTAGTTACGGACTGAATTCAAGTCTATAATTGTTGGTGTTTATCAAGAGTTTTCTCCTCTACTGATGATGTATTAGTCAGGGTTACCCCGACGGCTGATATGTTCTGAATTTGCATTCGTTTCTTTTCTCAGCACCACTGCCTTTGCCCTTACCAGGGACAGGGAGATAAATGTCCCAGAAGTGGAAAGGTTGCTGTTGTTGTTAGTTGCTGTGGCGTCGATGCTGACTCATGGCGACCCTATGCGTTCCAGAGTAGAACCATGCTGTATTCTATAGGGTTTTCAAGGCTGTGACCTTTCAGAAGCAGATCTTCAGGACTTTCTTCCCAGGCACCTCTGGGTGGATTCAGATTGTCAGCCTTTTGGCAAGTAGGCAAGATCTGAACCATTTACACCACCCAAGGACTTCCAAGAACCAACTTCTCTGAACCATTTTCTCTGAGTTACTGTTGGCCTAGCCAGGTTGGAAAAATCATAAGTTCTCATTGTTTTTACTCAAAAGAATGATTTTTACAAGATAATAGATAGATACGTAAATATATAGATACATAGATGATAGACACATAGACAGGCAGACAGATACAGAAGCAGAATTCAGTTTGTAAAAAGAGGCACAAAGGCAGCTATCAAAGCAATGAGACGCACAAAAAGGCAAGTTTTGAAATGTGACACCAAGTGCCATTTCAGCACAATTAACTGATGAGTAATAAATAAGCAGGTTAGATTGTCTTCCAACGTGTAAACACTTGTGAAATATTTCTGGGTATTCATAATTATTTTTAGTATAACTTTTTTCAGACTATTTGGTAAGCACATACTAGATCTGTGTTTATTACGAGGGATGATTTTTCTCCCCAGAGGACATTTGACAATGTGTGGAGACACTTTTGGTGGTCAGCACTAGGGGAGGGGGAGACTACTGGCATCTAGTGGGTAAAGACCAGGACCAGGGATGCTGCTAAGCACCCTATAATGAAAAAGACAGCCCCCATGACAAAGAATTAACCAAGCCAAATGTCAGTAGGGCTGAAGTTAAGAAACCCTCTACTAGACAAAGCATGTGTAATGTTGGAAGCATACAAAGGAAGGAGCAGAAAACTCTCAGCAACTGTGCAAAGACGTAAGGGTGTGTGAGTGTGCTGATGACAAAAATGGAAAGGCCAATGATATACTCGTTAAAGCTCATGTCAGTGCAACCTACCAGGAGGTTTCCAAGTAGCTCATGTTATGACACATTGCTTTTTCTAGGCATGGGCCCCAAAGCCCCTTCCCTAGCCTCCACTCTTTCTCCAAAATAAGCATTGCCTGCTCTTTCCCCTTTCACTCTTGTCACCGGACCAACAGAAGCTAAAGGTAACATGTACCAGCTCAAAACGCTCTCTGCCATTAAAGCCCTAGCTTTGGGAGTGTACTTCTGCCCTCAAAAACTAAACCTGTTGCTGTCTAGTTGATCTCAACTCATGGTGATCTATGCACTACAGAGTCAAACTGTAGGGTTTTCTTGGATGTAATCTTTATGGAAGCAGACCTTTCTTCCCTGGTACCACTGTGTGGGTTTGAACTACCAATCTTTAGGTTAGTAGCAGTGTAAAAACCATTTGTGCCACCCAGGGGGCTCCTTCCATCTTCAGCGGTATCTAAAGAAGCAAGGAGTCTTCTGGGCCTCTACCACTTGCTCCTGTTACATCTCTTTCCAATACAGCAGTCCTGGTTCGCTCCCCTCCCCCCATTCTCCACTGAGGGATCGCCTTCATGATTCCCAGGGCTCACCTGAGCACATGAAGAGAGGCATCTCCACTCTTTATTTGTTGTGATTTACCCTCCCCAAGCCATCCCCAACTCTTTCCCTTGTGCTCAGTCTATTTAAGAGAAAGTAGGGTGATTATTACCAGCCTTAGAAGAAATACAACCAGAATGTTCCCTAAAAGGGAGGATAGCAAGCCTACGACATGATTACTTTGGACACGTCATCAGGAAAACCATTCTTTAGAAAGGACATTACGTTCAGTAAAGTAGAGGGCTGACAAAAATGAGTGACACAGTAGATGCAACAGTGGGCTCAAACATACAAATAATGATGAAAAAGGTTCAGGGCCAAGCAACGTTTGGCTCTGCTTGAGTCAGAGTTTCCGTGAGGGCGATAACAACTAAAGGATAATTGTTATGTCTGTCCCCATGACCCTATTTTGAGGACACTTCCCCTTCTATCCCATTATAATCATCACCTAAATTCTATCTCTCACAGATGGTTTTCCTAACACACCTTTTCCTTGAAAATCATCTGACTTAGCTTGATTTAGTTGTTCCACACTGTTATGTGAGCAACCAGTTTAGTCCTATTTTCTTTGAACTCTATGCCTAGACCCAATAAACACTCACTGACCTCTGGCTTAACAGTCGTCAAAGCCATAAAACAGGGTCTGAAGACCCAGAACTTACCTAGAAGAGCTCAAGTGTGTAATTCTCCGGGAAGCGTGCAATTTCTTCAGTTTCAAGTTTAAAAAGCAACGATTTGTCATGTTTCATATTTCCAAATCAATAGGCCTAACTCATGTGGTTTGTGCCTGAGCGACACTGTAGGCAGGAAGTAAAATGTCCAGTTGTTTATTTCAGCTTAATTTTCTTATCTCAAAATAACGCTGAGCTTGCTTAATCAGATCTGTGTTCAATAATATCAGTGGAATTCCTTTGCCGGTCACCACTCTCTTTCCCTAAATGACAAGCTCTGGAAAAGGAAGAGTTAAACGTTTTGACAATTGTGTCAAAACAAAACAAAAAGCCAGAGCACAGTTCTCTGTTGATGAGAAATAACGAATCCCTTCTCCTGATCTCATTTCCCATGCCACCTTCTTTTAAATGCTGTTTCAGTATAGATGAAAGCCAGAGATAAGAACTCCACAAAAGACACCTAGAAAAAGTCCTTCCTCACGTAATGGCAAGCAGAGACCCTGTCTGCTGATGTCTGTAAAGCAGTCTTGGGCTCCGTGGGCTCTATTGGAGATACCTGACCAAAGTCTCTATATAAACGTAACTTGAGCCACCTCAAGTTTTTGTCTTACCTTACAGACCTTAGGCCTGATTTCAAAGTCTAAATGTCTCATTTTTTAGAGCTTTGGAAACTGTTAAAAAATATACAGGTAGCAGAATAAAGAAGTGCAAAATGTTGATATTTATTTGTTGTTGTTAGCTGCCATCAAGTCAGCTCCAACTCATGGTGACCCCCATGTACAACAGAATAAAACATTGCCTAATCCTGGACCATCTTCACGATCATAGGTATGCTTGAATCTACTATTGCGAACGCTGTGCAATTTAAGTGCCTTACAACCTAGAGGGTTCATCTTCTAGCGCTGTTGTGATCCACAGAGTCTTCATTGGCTAATTTTTGGAAGTAGGTTGCCAGGTCCTTCTTCTTGGTCTTAGTCTGGAAGCACCTCCGTCCACAACATCAGCAGCGAGTTTGAGTGAAATAACATAGCCTCTGCTTACTCAGCACACAAAATGAATTCAGAGGGAAGTCAATTTGAGTAAAACTTTTCGTAAAGATGTTTAATACTTATGTAGTTTGTATTAAGTGATCTCCTTTCCTTCATACTTTTTGGGTACATGTTTGTAACATTCATTTGGCAATTAATCGTTGACTCCATTAAGACATTGCTGTAATTGCTGCCTTAAAACTTTATTTAAATTTTCTGTTCTTTTCTATTATTATTTTTTTTTAATTTCAAGTTTTTATTATTCAACTCTTGAAGCAGATTGGAATATCTTTTACACATTTCTTAGACATTTTTTTCATCCACTGGAAGGTAAGCTCCATGAGGCACGGACTTTTGTTGTGTTCACTGCACCAGAATGCCCAGCAGAACGGCTGACAGGTAGTGGACAGGTAGTTTTCGATAAATGCTTATTGAATAACTTTCATATCTTTTCGCTGAGCCTAAGTCAGAGCCTATGCCATGGCAAAGTCCTTGTGATCAATAAGACATTGTTGACTTAAACTGTTGCCTTGATTACAAAATGTGTTGCTGTGCATTGTTATTATCTATTGGACATGAATATGGATAGGCATGCCCTCATTTAATCCTTAAAACAAACCTGCAGGATAGGTTTTATTACCACAGTTTTACAGATGAGGAAACTGAGGCTGAACATTATTAGGTAAGTGGCTGAAAGTTACTGTGCAGAGCTAGGGTTCACGTGTGGGTCAGTCTGATTCCAGAGCCGGGGAAAGCCTCACCTAGGAGACCTTACAGGACTCATGCTTTAAACACATTGGTGAGTACTGCTATCTTTTTGCATGAGTTAGGCTCTGACTAAGATGTTTAGTACTTTGTTATAGTGCTTTGTATTGTCAAAATGTTTTGAAGATCAAACTATTCCTGTATTATCCCTCCAGTGTAAGTACTCCAACTTTCATTTGATAAATAATGAAACTAACACAAAAGAGAGCACTTTCCTCAAGGACCAAGAAAATCAAACCTGCTGCCATTGAGTAGATTCCAATTCATAGCGACCCTAAAGGGCAGAGTAGAACTGGCCCATAGAGTTTCCAAGGACTGCCTGGTGGATTCAAACTGCAAACCTTTTGGTTAGCAGGTGTAGCTCTTAACCACTGCGCCACCAGGGTTTCCTCCTCAAGGACAGCAGGAATAAATTGTTTTGAAATCACTATTCCCTAACCATATTCTCACCAGTAGCCCTGGTGGCACAGTGGTTAAGCACTCAGCTGCTAACTGAAAAAGGTCAGTGATTCAAACTCACCAGCCTCTCTATGGGAAAAGGATACGGCACTCTGCTTCCATAAAGATTACAGCCTCAGAAACCCTATGGGGCAGTTCTAGTCTGTCTTACAGAGTCGCTATCAGTTGGAGTTGACTCGATGGCAACAGTTTAACCGTATTCTCACACTGGCTGAAGCATGGCTCAAAATGCATGAGAATTATCGAAACTCAGTTTATCAATGGTTTATAGTAAAGCCAGTGATCCTGGCCAGGGTTCAGTGAAACCAACTTAAACAGCAATAACCATCATGTTTGAATGTTTAGGATGTGGCAAGTAAATTCTACTTTTTACACACGTATGTAATTTTATTTATTCTTTATGTTAACCATATAAGGCAGGTGTTTTTTTCCATATCATAAATGAAGGTCTGACTTAGAAAAGTTGAGGTCACAGAACTAGTATTTGGTAGAGACAGGATCTAAACTCACATTGGTCTGAACTTATTATCAGTGTGCTTACCTACCATGTAACACCTCCTTCCTAGGGAACTCTTTTTGCAGCTCAAACAGAAGCAGTGACACTGAGTTTCTGTTAAGGGTGATGAAAAAACGGAAAAGTGAAGGCTGCACAACAGGATGGACATAATTGATGTCACTGAGTTGTAGATGTAAAAAATGTTGAAATGGCGAAGTGTTTCGTTACACATGTTATTACCGTAATAAAAAAATCACAGTCGGCCCTCCACGGGTTTATGCATCCATGGATTCAACCAACCTCAGACTGAAAATATTCAGAAAGAAAAAAAATTTCCAAAAAGCAAAACTTCAATTTGCCACTCACCGGTCACTAAGTTGAAACCACGCGAATGAAGGGCTGTGCAGCATCCCCTGCTGTAGCCTGCCGCCAGCTCACAGCTCCTCAGTCTCTCTCCCAGCACTCATGGTTTGAGCATCCTTCACCTCAAGTCTCCTTCGTTCATTCACTACCTGTGTTGTGTGCACTCTTCATCTCTGTGAAACAATGGCTCCTACAAAGCAATGAAGTGGTCAAACAATCCCTCAAAAGCTAAATGTGAGGGGTGGAGGAGAGAGAGAGGAAGGATTTTCAGGCTAGTGAGGGATGGCTGGCTAGCTCTGGAAAGCACCACAGCCTCAAGAACTTGTGGGCTAATCGCATCGGCTGAGGCCCAGGCAGCATCAGAGTTCCCAGAGACTCTCCAGAAACTCATAGAAGAGAAAGGCTACTTTCCGGAGCAAGTCTTCAATTGTGATGGAACAACTATTTTTTACATAGCACCTACAATGTATTAGGTATTATAGGTAATTAGAGGTGATTTGAAGTATAAGGAGGATGTGCATAGGTTATATGCAAATACTACATCACTTTTTATAAGGGACTTGAGGATCCAAGGACATTTTTTTGTGTGTGTGTGGTTGGAGTTTTTTTTTAATTTTTTTCCTCTTGGAAAAGGACATCATTTATACATTAGAACATTCTTAGACTCTCAGAAAATAACAGAAACATTACATACAGATATTCATTGCCTCCCATGGCACAAACACAACACCCCTGATCCTCGACAGAGAAGTAAAACCTCACTGAGGTAAATAACGACAATTTACAGGGGACTTCCAAGGGTGCTCAGTAAGACGCGAAACTGCCAGCAGACCTGGACTTCTTTGTTCTCTCTCTCTCTTCCTATCTTCCTTATTTCAAAATTTTATTGTGGTAAAATATATAAGTCTGTCTTTGAGTTGAATTTGTACATAAGTCGGTACAGTTAGGTACGGTATCTAATGTCAGTCAAATGTTTGTCTTAGTATATTGTATACAGTGTACCTTTCTATGCATAAAAAATGTTAAAGAAACACTTCCGGACACACAAAAACGTCTTTAACATAATAATAACAATAACGTTTTGATGTGCGTCGCAAAGTAGCGCCTGTTTGTTATTACAAACCATTATATGTAACTCTAATTTTTTTTAAATAATTTTTATTGTGCTTTAAGTGAAAGTTTACAAATCAAGTCAGTCTGTCACACATAAGCCTATATACACCTTACTACATACTCCCTTTTACTCTTCCCCTAATGAGTCAGCCCACTCCCTCCCTCCAGTCTCTCCTTTCATGACCGGTTTGCCAGTTTCTAACCCTATCTACTCTCCCACCTCCCCTCCAGACAGGAGACACCAACAGAGTCTCAGGTGTCCACCCGATACAAGTAGCTCACTCTTCATCAGCATTTCTCTCCAACCCATTGTCCAGTCCTTTCCATGTCTGATGAGTTGTCTTCGGGAATGGTTCCTGTCCTGGGCCAACAGAAGCTTTGGGGACCATGACCGCCGGGTTTCTTCTAGTCTCAGTCAGACCATTAAGTCTGGTCTTTTTATGAGAATTTGGGGTCTGCATCCCACTGATCTCCTGCTCCCTCAGGGTTCTCTGTTGTGCTCCCTGTCAGGGCAGTCATAGGTTGTGGCCAGGCACTGTCTAGTTCTTCTGATCTCAGGATGATGTAAGTCTCTAGTTCATGTGGCCCTTTCTGTCTCTTGGGCTCATAGTTATCGTGTGACCTTGGTGCTCTTCATTCTCCTTTGATCCAGGTGGGCTGAGACCAATTGATGCATCTTAGCTGGCCGCTTGTTAGCATTTAATACCCCAGATGCCACACGTCAAAGTGGGATGCAGAATGTTTTCATAATAGAATTTATTTTGCCAATTGACTTAGAAGTCCCCTTAAGCCATAGTCCCTAAACCCCCACCCTTGCTCCTCTGACCTTTTGAAGCATTCAGTTTTTCCCAGAAACTTCTTTGCTTTTGGTCCAGTCCAGTTGAGCTGACCTTCCACGTATTGAGTATTGTCCTTCCCTTCACCTAAAGTAGTTCTTATCTACTAACTAATCAGTAAATAACCCTCTCCAACCCTCCCTCCCTCCCCCCTCTTGTAACCACAAAAGAATGTGTTCTTCTCCATTTATACTGTTTCTCAAGATCTCATAATAGTGGTCTTATACAATATTTGTCCTTTTGCCTCTGACTAATTTCACTCAGCATAATGCCTTCCAGGTTCTTCCATGTTATGAAATGTTTCACAGATTCGTCACTGTTCTTTATCGATGCGTAGTATTCCATTGTGTGAATATACCATAATTTATTTAACCATTCATCCATTGATGGACACCTTGGTTGCTCCCAGCTTTTTGCTATTGTAAACAGTGCTGCAATAAACATGGGTGTGCATATATCTGTTCGTGTGAAGGCTCTTATTTCTCTAGGGTATATTCCGAGGAGTGGGATTTCTGGGTTGTATGGTAATTCTATTTCTAACTTTTCAGAAAACGCCAGATAGATTTCCAAAGCGGTTATACCATTTTACATTCCCACCAGAGTTCCAATCTCTCCACAGCCTCTCCAACATTTATCATTTTGTGTTTTTTGGATTAATGCCAGCCTTGTTGGTGTGAGATGGAATCTCATCGTAGTTTTAATTTGCATTTCTCTAATGGTTAATGATCGAGAGCATTTTCTCATGTATCTGTTAGCTGCCTGAATATTTTCTTTAGTGAAGCATGTGTTCATATCCTTTGCCCACTTTCTGATTGGGTTGTTTTTCTTTTTGTGGTTGAGTTTTAACAGAATCATATAGATTTTAGAGATCAGGCGCTGGTCAAAGATGTCATAGCTGAAAATTTTTTTCCAATCTGTAGGTGGTCTTTTTACTCTTTTGGTGAAGTCTTTAGATGAGCATAGGTGTTTGATTTTTAGGAGCTCCCAGTTATCTGGTTTCTCTTCATCATTTTTGGTAATGTTTTGTATTCTTTTTATGCCTTGTATTAGGGCTCCTAAAGTTGTCCCTATTTTTTCTTCCATGATCTTTATCGTTTTAGTCTTTATGTTTAGGTCTTTGATCCATTTGGAGTTAGTTTTTGTGCATGGTGTGAGGTATGGGTCCTGTTTCATTTTTTTGCAAATGGATATCCAGTTATGCCAGCACCATTTGTTAAAAAGACTATCTTTTCCCCAATTAACTGACACTGGGCCTTTGTCAAATATCAGCTGCTCATACGTGGATGGATTTATATCTGGGTTCTCAATTCTGTTCCATTGGTCTATGTGCCTGTTGTACCAGTACCAGGCTGTTTTGACTACCGTGGCTGAATAATATGTTCTAAAATCAGGTAGAGTGAGGCCTCCCACTTTCTTCTTCTTTTTCAGTAATGCTTTACTTATCCGGGACTTCTTTCCCTTCCATATGAAGTTGGTGATTTGTTTCTTCATCACACTAAAAAATGTCATTGGAATTTGGATCTGAAGTGCATTGTATGTGTAGACGGCTTTTGGTAGAATAGACATTTTTGCTATGTTAAGTCTTTCTATCCATGAGCAAGGTATGTTTTTCCACTTATGTAGGTCCCTTTTAGTTTCTTGCACTAGTACGTTGTAGTTTTCTTTGTATAGGTCTTTTACATCTTTGGTAAGATTTATTCCTAAGTATTTTATCTTCTTGGGGGCTACTGTGAATGGTATTGATTTGGTGATTTCCACTTTGATGTTCTTTTTGTTGATGTAGAGGAATCCAAGTGATTTTTGTATGTTTATCTTGTAACTTGAGACTCTGCCAAACTCTTCTATTAGTTTCAGTAGTTTTCTGGAGGATTCTTTAGGGTTTTCTGTGTATAAGATCATGTCATCTGCAAATAGAGATGATTTTACTTCTTCCTTGCCAATCCGGATGCCCTTTATTTCTTTGTCTAGCCTAATTGCCCTGGCCAGGACTTCTAGCACGATGTTGAATAAGAGCAGTGATAAAGGGCATCCTTGTCTGGTTCCCGTTCTCAAGAGAAATGTTTCAGGCTCTCTCCATTTAGAATGATGTTGGCTGTTGGCTTTGTATAGATGCCCTTTATTATGTTGAGGAATTTTCCTTCAATTCCTATTTTGGTAAGAGTTTTTATCATGAATGGTGTTGGACTTTGTCAAATGCCTTTTCTGCATCAATTGATAAGATCATGTGGTTTTTGTCTTTTATTTAAATGGTGGATTACATTAATGGTTTTTGTAATATTAAAGCAGTCTTTTTTTTTTTTTTTTTGCATACCTGATATAAATCCCACTTGGTCATGGTGGATTATTTTTCTGATATGTTGTTGAATTCTACTGTCTAGAATTTTGTTGAGGATTTTTGCATCTATGTTCACAAGGGATATAGGTTTGTAATTTTCTTTGTTTGTGATGTCTTTACCTGGTTTTGGTATCAGGGATATGCTGGCTTCATAGAATGAGTTCGGTAGTATTCCACCATTTTCTATGCTTTGAAATACCTTTAGTAGTAGTGGTGTTAATTCTTCTCTGAAACTTTGGTAGAACTCTGCAGTGAAGCCGTCCAGGCCAGGGCTTTTTTTTTTTGTTGGGAGTTTTTTGATTATCTTTTCAATCTCTTTTTTTTGTTACGGGTCTATTTAGTTGTTCTACTTCTGATTGTGTTAGTTTAGGTGGGTAGTGTTTTTCCAGGAATTCATCCATTTGTTAGAGTGTAATTTTTCACAATAATCTGATATGACTCTTTTAATATCAGTTGGGTCTGTTGTGATGTGGCCCATCTCATTTCTTATTCGGGTTATTTGTTTCCTTTCCTGTATTTCTTTTGTCAGTCTGGCTAGTGGTTTATCAATTTTGCTAATTTTTTCAAAGAACCAGGTTTTGGCTTTGTTAATTCTTTCAATTGTTCTTCTGTTCTCTATTTCATTTAGTTCAGGTCTAATTTTTATTATTTCTTTTCTTCTGGTCCCTGATGGATACTTTTGTTGCTCACTTTCTATTTGTTCAAGTTGTAGGGACAGTTCTCTGATTTTGGCTCTTTCTTCTTTATGTATGTGTGCATTTATAGATATAAACTGACCTCTGAGCACTGCTTTTGCTGTGTCCCAGAGGTTTTGATAGGAAGTGTTTACATTCTCGTTGCATTCTATGAATTTCTTCATTCCTTCCTTAATGTCTTCTATAACCCAGTCTTTTTTCAGGAGGGTATTGTTCAGTTTCCAAGTATTTGATTTCTTTTCCCTCATTTTTCTGTTATTGATTTCCACTTTTATGGCCTTGTGGTCTGAGAAGATGCTTTGTAATATTTCGATGTTTTGGATTCTGCAAAGGTTTGTTTTATGACCTAATATGTGATCTATTCTAGAGAATGTTCCGTGTGCACTAGAAAAAAAAGTATACTTTGCAGCTGTTGGGTGGAGTGTTCTGTATAAGTCTATGAAGTCAAGTTGGTTGATTGTAGCAATTAGGTCTTCCGTGTCTCTATTCAGCTTCTCACTGGAAGTCCTATCCTTCTCTGAAAGTAGTGCGTTGAAGTCTCCTACTATAATTGAGGAGGTGTCTATCT
Source organism: Elephas maximus indicus (assembly GCF_024166365.1). Classification (NCBI taxonomy): domain Eukaryota; kingdom Metazoa; phylum Chordata; class Mammalia; order Proboscidea; family Elephantidae; genus Elephas; species Elephas maximus. The sequence goes on along the minus strand of NC_064819.1, from coordinate 51,806,109 downwards.
CACTTTTCAGTTCTGTTAAAGTTTGTTTTATGTATCTTGCATCCCTGTCATTGAGTGCATAAATATTTAGTATGGTTATATCCTTCTGGTCAATTCTCCCTTTAATCATTATGTAGTGTCCTTCTTTATCCTTTGTGGTGGATTTAACTTTAAAGTCTATTTTGTCAGAAATTAATATTGCTACTCCTGCTCTTTTTTGATTGTTGTTTGCTTGATATATTTTTTTCCATCGTTTGAGTTTTTATTTGTTTGTGTCTCTAAGTCTAAGGTGTGTCTCTTGTAGGCAGCATATAGATGATTGTGTTTCTTTACCCAGTCTGAGAACTCTCTGTCTCTTTATTGGTGCATTTAGTCCATTTACATTCAGCGTAATTATAGATAAGTATGTGTTTAGTGCTGTCATTTTGATGCCTTTTTACGTGTGTTGTTGACAATTTCATTTTTCTACTTACTTTTTTGTGCTGAGATGTTTTTCTTTGTAAATTGTGTGTTCCTCATTTTTTTAGTAGTTGAATTTATGTTTGCAGAGTCATTATGTTTTTCTTGGTTTTTATTTTGAGTTATGGAATTTTTAGACCTCTTTGTGGTTACCTTAATATTTACCCCTATTTTTTTAAGTAAAAACCTAACTTGTATCGTCCTATATCACCTTTTTTTCCTCTCCATATGGCAGTTCTATGCCTCCTGTATTTAGTCTCTCTTTTTGATTATTGTGATCTTTTACATATTGTCTTCAATGATTCCCTGTTTTGAGCATTTTTTTTTTCTTTTTGAAATTAATCTTAATTTGTTTTTGTGATTTCCCTATTTGAGTTCATATCAGGATGTTCTGTTCTGTGATCTTGTGTTGTGTTGGTATCTGATATTATTGATTTTCTGACCAAAGAAGTTCCTTTAGTATTTCTTGTAGCTTTGGTTTGGTTTTTGCAAATTCTCTAAGCTTGTGTTTATCTGTAAATGTTTTAATTTCACCTTCATATTTGAGAGAGAGTTTTGCTGGATATATGATCCTTGGCTGGCAGTTTTTCTCCTTCGGTGCCCTAGATATGTCATCCCATTGTCTTCTTGCCTGCATGGTTTCTGCTGAGTAGTCTGAACTTATTGATTCTCCTTTGTAGGAGACCTTTCTTTTATCCCTGGCTGCTTTTAAAATTTTCTCTTTATATTTGGTTTTGGCAAGTTTCATGATAATATGTCTTGGTTATTTTCTTTTTGGATCAGTCATATATGGGGTTCGATGAGCATCTTGGATAGATATCCTTTCACCTTTCATGATGTCAGGGAAGTTTTCTGCCAACAGATCTTGAACTATTCTCTCTGTATTTTCTGTTATCCCTCCCTGTTCTGGAACTCCAATCACATGCAAGTTATTCTTCTTGATAGAGTCCCACATGATTCTTAGGGTTTCTTCATTTTTTTAAATTCTTTTACCTGATTTTTCTTCAACTATATTGGTGTCAATTGCTTCATTCTCCAACTCCCCTACTCTCCATTCCAATTGCTCGATTCTGCTCCTCTGACTTCCTATTGAGTTGTCTAATTCTGTAATTTTACTGTTAATCTTTTGGATTCTGAATACTGTCTCTCTATGGATTCTCACAGCTTATTAATTTTTCCACTATGTTCTTGAGGAATCTTTTTGATTTCTTCAACTGTTTTATCAGTGTGTTCCTTGGCTTTTTCTGTAGATTGCCTTATTTCATTTCTGAGGTCATCCCTGATGTCTTGAAGCATTCTGTAAGTTAGTTTTTTATATTCTGCATCTGGCAATTTCAGGATTGTATCTTCATTTGGGAAAGATTTTGATCCTTTAATTTGGGGAGTTGTAGAGGAAATCATGGTCTGCTTCTTTATGTGGTTTGAAATCGAGTGCTGTCTCTGAACCATCTATAAGATTGTAATGATTTATTTTATATTTGCTCACTGAGTCTTCTCTTGTTTTGTTTTCTTTCAATATACGTAGATGGGCTACTAGATTGCGCTGTCTTGACTGTTGTAGCCTTTGAATTACTTATGTCCTCTTACTGGCTGGTTTGGGCTCTTACCAGATATATAAGCCTAAGAGTCTATTCACTATTCTTGAGTAGAATCTGATTTTTCAGTTACCAAGTGTGTGGTATAGCCTGTCACCTATTCACTTAGAGGAGTAGTGGTGATAGTTGTGTGCACCAGATTCTAGTAGCAGCAGAGGGTTACACTCCAGAGGGGGCAGGATGCTGACAGGCTTCCCCCAAGTGCCGGTGACCTAGGTGTGTCTCTATTCCTAAAGCACTTTGGTGGGTGGGCTCTGCAGCTGTACATTAGGCACCCAATGCATGTATCTGTACAGATTGGTAGGTGTCACTGCCCTCAGACCCCTATGGCAGGAGGCTAGATGGTTTGGGTGGAGTTTCAGCCCTCAGTTCTTCTTTGTGGGTCAATGAGGGCTCTGTTTAATAGGTAAAGATATCAGACCTGGGAAACTTGTCTTTTCAGTAATCCGCTAAAACAATTACAGTCAGATCACTATCAGAATTGCCTTTGCATTATAATAGCCACCTTGTTGCCTGTAGGGATGAAAGCCCAAGACTGCAGATCTGATATGCTTGGCTGGAGCTGGTTCTGTATTTTCAGTCCAATTTTGGGAAGCTGAGGAAGGATTTTTGGTCCCTGGGTTTTTTGTAGCTGCTTCTTTCAGGGCAGAAGAATGGGTTAGGAAAAGCAAAAAAAAAAAAAAAACCTGCAGAGCACTTCACTCTCTGGCCCAGGAAATTCCAATGTTAATGAAGCCGCCTGGGAAGGTGAGGGGAGGAATCAGATAGATAGGAGAGTGTAGCACCCAGGAATATAGACAAAGTTACTTATCTTGTTTGGTGATGACTGTTTTATCTGAGATTACCAAGGGGACGGGCATATAGCCTGTGTGTGTTGGCTGGGTCAAGATTTCCCCCAAGGGTCAGGTCCATCCTGTGCTTATGCTGTCTCAGAAGCCATAGTCAGTTCCTCCACTTCCAGTCCAAAGCCCAGTGCCAAGGTTCCCCAGCTGGGACACTGTACTCCAGGCTCCCAAACCAGTTGCTGCCTCCCAGTGACTTCTCCTCCTGTCAGCCGTGTTGCCGCGCTGCCTGCGTGCACTGGCTGAGCTTCCCCCGAGGTCACTTCTGGGGGCTAGGGCTGCATCCCGTGTTTGTGCCATCTCAGGATGCCATGCTCAGCTCCCCTGTGCCCAGTCGGAAACCCGGCGCCAAGGTTTTCTGACTGGGACGCTGGCTCCATTCTCCGAAAACAGTCTCTGCTTCCCAGTGGTTGCTCATTCTCTCATTAGCCCCGTTAGCGTGCAGCCTGCTTGCGTTTGCTGAGTCTCTACGGAGGTTACCCCAGGGGGCTAGGGGTTAGGTCTGTGTCCTGTGCCTGCCCCACCTCAACAAGCCACAATCAGCCCCGCCACTCAGCACCCGGGAACTGCGAGGGCTCAAGGCTGCGGCATGGGTCGCCGGTTCCAGAAGCGGTCGCTGCTTCAGGGTGCAGCGTTTTGCTCCCCTGTCACTCAGGTCAACTCTTTAGATCTGTGTTTGATGGTCAGGGTTCGTAAATTTTCATGTATGTGATCAATTCACTTGTTTTTCTGAGTCTTTGTTGCAAGAGGGATCCAAGGTAGCTTCTACCAAGTCAGCCATCTTGGCCCCCAGATCCAAGGATTTTGGTATCCAAGGGGGTCCTGGAATCAATCCCCCATGGATACTGAAGGGCAGCTGTATAAGCAATTAGACAGTTGCTCAGATATAGAGAAGCAAGCATGGATCAGCAAGTTCTGGTGAAAAGTCCTGGTGGCACAGGGGTTAAATCACTCAGCTGCTAACCAAAAGGTCGACAGTTCGAAACCTCCAGAGAAAAATGTAGAAGTGTGTTTATAAAAAAAGTTACAGCCTTGGAAAACTATGGGGCAGTTTTACTCTGTCCTGTAGGGTCACTATGAGGCAGAATCAACTTGACATTAGTAGGCTTGGTTTTGTTTTTTTACTCATTGTGTTTGAAGCCCTGGGTGGTACTCTGCTGCTAATGGAAAAGGTTAGATATTCAAGTCCACTAGAGAAACCTCAGAAGAAAGGCCTGGTAATATACTGCTGAAAAACCAGCCATTGAAAACCGTATGGAGCACAGTTTTACTCTGACACTCATGGATTCTCTATGGGTCGGAGTTGACTCTACGGCAACTGGTTTAATCAGAGTGTTAATTAAGTAATATGGGAACATAAAGAAAGAATACCAATCGCTATGAGTTGGAATCGACTCGATGACAATGGATTAACCTATTGATGAACATAAAAGAATAAATACGAGTGTAATTTAGGCCACATACAGGAAGGAATTTCCAGGAAGGGAGGCCACTGTGACCTGGATACCGAAGACAGTATCAGGGGCAAAATGGCCTTTGAGTTCAAGCAGACTCTGAAGGGATGGTCACTGAGTCCCTTCCCATTCCAGGCTGTGCTCCATTCAGGGGGTACAACAGCTGACACTTAAAGGAGGAGAAAGATTTGGATTCAGCCAGTGGAGAGGAGAGAGAATTCCAGATGTGGGGAAAATGAGCAGTCAATGACACGAGAAAGTCATGCCATATTCTGAGAGTAGGAGGATTCGGGTGAAGCAACAGAGTGAATATCAGGAAGGGGTGGACAGTCAGATGGGACAGATAAGACACAGTTAGATTATGGCTTGAAAATCAGGCTCAGGAGCTTGGATCGATAGGATTGGCAACCAATGCCTCCTAAAAGAAAATCTTTAGGAAGAATCGTCTGGTGACGTTAAAAGGCAGCAACACTAGGAACAGAGCTCAGTGAGTCATGGAGTGTATCCTAATGTGAGATGATGATATTGGGACAGTGGGAGTAGAAGGGAAGGGATGGATGCCAGATACATGAAACATGAAAAAAATAAGATGTCAAATTACGTTTACTACCAAAGAAAATCTACCTGGGTACCTGAAGTAATGGGACAGCCTAAGGGCCTACTTTATTCCAGAAATGAGGACAGGATCAGAAATGTTTCCAAGCCAGCAGACAGAACAGGCTGGACTTGGCCTCATTGGTAACTGAGTCAAACTAAGACAGGAATAACAGGCATGTAGGCCCTTAGTTATGGTGACCTCAGCTCCAAAATTCAAAGGAAGAATTTTTTTTCCTTCTAATTTTTTAATGTATTTATATCAACAACCTACAAAGGTGAAAAATTAAACCACATTTAGTTAAATATTTATTAATGGTTTGTGTTACTAAAAACAATAATGTTATTTTTAATTGGATTTATTCTAGAGATTTCTTGATACATGGGAACTGTATCTCTGTTATTCTTATGAAACTTTTGACAAATCTCTTGATTTTTTTTTCTGCTTTTGAGAAAATATAATGCTATTCATTCAAAACTACTGGCAAACATCACATATTCATATGTAATCACATGATTTCAAGACGGCAATTCAAAATACTGATGAAACTGCTTTAAGAATAGTCAAGATCATTTATAGTTATTAAAACAAATTTTTTTACTGTATTTCTAAAGTCAAGACAGATAATTTAAAAAAAAAAGGTGTATATGGGTTTGTTGCAAATACAAGATTGATTACTATAAAGTTTAAAACAAAATGGTTACTCTAAAAAAAATTCACTGCAGAGTGTTTGAATCTGTACTGACATTAGATTTTTTTCCCGTAGTTTCTTTGAGCAGTATTTAAAACATCGAAGGTATTTACAATAAACTAAAAAATAATAAAAGCTGTTATTGGCCAGGCTTTCATCACCTTTTTTTTTTATTGTTTTGCATGTTATTGAATTATGTCACCAATGGTACACAAGTGTGCAATGCTCTCACTACACTGGGCTGTTAAATTAATTCTGTCAAGCTAAAAACTCTTGTTGGGCAACATCTGGACTGGTCCATATGCATTTAGTGACTATCCATATCTTCAATTGCACCGTGAAGCTACATAATCACATGACACACTAAGAGCAAGGAGTGGTAAGCAAGAGGAATCTGCTTCTGCATTCAGTTTCTAAAGACCTTCCTGACCTTTATTTAAGTGACTGTTTAATATTCTACTTACACAAACAAATAGTATTCACTGTTGTTTAACGTTGGTGTTAACTGTCCTAAAGTTGTCCCCAATTCATGGTGACCTCATACATAACGGGAGGAAACGCTGCCTGGTCCTACACCATCCCTGTGATTGGTTATGGATCACACTGTGATTCAGAAGGCTTTCACTGGCTGATTTTCAGAAGTAGATTGCCAGGCCTTTCTTCCTAGTCTATCTTAGTCTGGAAGCTCCATTGGAACCTGTTCAGCATCAGAGCAACATGCAAGCTCCACTGACATGGCTGCACATAGGTTGGAAATGGACCCTGGGTCTCCCACATGAAGGCAAGAATTGCACCACTAAACAACCAATGCCTCATATCATATTCACTATCACTTAAAAAAAAAAAAATCACTTACTAGATTAATATAAAATAACTATGATTCACATTTTATCAATACTCAGACTGAAGACCAGATGATTGAGAAGCCCATCCAGAGTTAATACGATAGCCAGTACTTGAGTCTTATTTATTATTAAGGCCTATTTAACCAACTATTCTTCATAAAACTAAAATAAGAGCACTACGGAGATTTATTCTGTGGACAGTCAACATTTCAACTTCAAATTTTTTTAAATGTACTAAATGTAAAATTAAGTCTTTTACAGATTTGTTACCCTGTTAAACCCCAGATGTTTTATCAGATTTTTTTCTTATTGAAAATCTTAACCTTAAATATATGAAAATATTTGCATGTTGTAGCACACAGTGATAATCATTTATTTAGTTAATAGTACATAATGGCCACAAATTAAATGCATCTTTAAAACTATCAACTTCTTGATGGTAAGGAACTTGCAGAATATAATTGAGAGTTGATAAAAAAAAAAAAAAAAAAAGACCACCCCAAGGTAATGGAAAACTTAGATAAGTAGGATCTTTTAATTTACCCCAAGGTAAATCTCATGGATGGAATTAGATTGTTGCTTTGAGTCATTTTCAAAAAGATTCTTTTTTCTCCCCTAAATAGCCACATGTTTAAGAATACTAGCTAAAACTATTCCAATGCAAAATCAATGTACTGGATTTATGATAACATAAATGTCTGCTTTAAACAACATAATCTAAATCAAGAATTTTAATAAATTTAAAATTCAAAAATAATCTCCTTACATGCTCACTATGATACTATTTATCTTCCACCATTATACCATGTATTTTGCTGTTTACTTATTATGGGTCTATAGTTCACAGAATCATGTGGCTTACTTTTTACATAATGATTCGCAAGTACAACAGATAATATTTTAATTTCTAAACTCCTCATCTGAATTTACAAAGAGAAAATATCACTGTCTTCTCAGTTTTAATCTTCACTATCAACCCATGATGACAAGAAAGTCAGTGCTCAGAAAGTAAACCTACTATGCAAGAGTTTAACAAAAAGTCTAAACTGGATAATGAAAACAGGCTGGCCTGTAACTCCAGTCCACATCAATCTGAAGTACTTGTTTAAAACGCTGTAAATGTTCATTTGATACATTTACCATAGAACACCACCACTGGTCTGTCAGTTTGCCGTACCGTGGTGGCTTGCCTGTTGCTGTGATGCTGGAAGCTATGCCACCGGTATTCAAATACTAGCAGGGTCACCTTTGGTAGACAGGTTTCAGTGGAGCTTTCAGACTAAGACAGACTAGGAAGAAGGACCTGGCAAATGACTTCTGAAAAAATTGTCCAGTGAAATCCTTATGAATAGCAGCAGAACATTGTCTGATATAGTGCTGGAAGATGAGCCCCTCCATGTGGAAGGCACTCAAAAGATAACTGGGGAAGAGCTGCCTCCTCAAAGCAGAGATGACCTTAATGATGTGAATGGAGTAAGTCTTTAAGGACCTTCATTTGCTGATGTGGCATGACTCAAAATGAGAAGAAACAGCTTCAAACGTCCGTTAATAATCAGAAGGTGGAATGTATGAAGTATGGATCCAGGAAAACTGGAAGTTATCTAAAATGAAATGGAACACTTAAAGATAGATATCCTAGGCATTAGTGAGGTGAAATGGACTGGTATTGGCCATTTTGAATCAGACAATCATATGATCTACTATGCTGGAAATGACAAATTAAGCGGAATGTTGTCACTCTCATTGTCATAAAGAACATTTCATGGTCTATCCCGAAGTATGACATCACTGTCAGCGATGGATAATATACATATGCCTACAATGTACAAGAAGGCCAGTTAATATGACTATTACCATATTTTTACAAGAATAATGCATACCTTCTACATTTGTTTGCCAATCACTCCCTCTTCCTGAAGGTTTTTGCATAAATGCCACTATGACAATTTGTTTTTACATGTTGCTGTAAAAAAATTAGCATAGTATGCTTACAAAAATACCTCATGCAGGGAGGAAGCAGTTGGCAAACAAACGTAGCAGGCACATGTTATTTGCATAAAAATATGGTATTCAAATGTATGGACCAACCACTAATGCCAAAGATGAAGAAATTAATATTTTTACCAACTTCTGCAGTCTGAAATTGATCATACACTCAAAATGCATTGATAATTACTGGTGATTGGAATGTGAAAGTTTGAAACAAAGAAGTATCAATAGTTGCAAAATATGGCCTTGGTGATAGAAACAATGTCTGAGATCACATGATAAATTTTGCTACACCAATGACCATTTATTAGAAATACATTTTTTTCAAAAATATAAACAGCAACTATGCTTGTGGACCTTGCCAGATAGAATACACAGGAATCAAATTGACTACATCTGTGGAAAGAGATGATGCAGAAGCTCAGTATCATCATTCAGTCCAAGGCCAGAGGACAACTGTGGAACAGAACATCAGTTACTCATATGCAAGTTCAAGATGAAGCCAAAGAAAATTAAAACAAGTGCACAAGAGCCAAAGCATGACCTTGAGTATATTCCACCTGAATTTAGAGACCATCTCAAGAATAGATTTGACTCATTGAACACTTATGACTGAAGATCAGACAAGCTGTGGGATGACATCAAGAACATCATACATGAAGAAAGCAAAAAGTCTTCAAAAAGACAAGAAAGAAAAGAACAAAATGGATGTCAGAAGAGACTCAAACGTACTGTTGAACATACAGTAGCTAAAGCAAACACAAGAAATAATGAAGTAAAAGAGCTGAACAGATTTCAAAGGGCAGCTCAAGAAGACAAAGTAGTGTATTACAATGAAATGTGCGAAGACCTGGAGTTAGAAAACCAAAGAGGAAGAATTTTCCAAGCTGAAAAAACCGAAGAAAAATTCAAGCCTCGAGTTGCAATATTAAAAGATCCTTGATGGCAGTGGCGGCGGGTATGGGCAAAATATTGAATTAGTGGAAAGCATCAAAAGAAGATGGAAGAAATACACAGTCACTGCACCAAAAAGAACTGACAGATGTTCAACCATTTCAGGAGGTAGCATATGATAAAACGAAATCTATGGTATTAAAGGAAAAAGTCCAAGCCGCACTGAAGAGATTGTCAAAAAAGAAGGCTCCAGGAGTTGACAGAATACCAATAGAGATGTTTCAACAAACATATGCAATGCTGGCAGCCCTCACTCATCTATGCCAAGAAATTTGGAGGACAGTTACCTGGCCAACTGAATAAAAGATATTCATATCTTTGCCCATTCCAAAGAAGGCGATCCAACAGAATGGGGAGATTATCTAACAATATCATTACTATCACATGCAAGTAAAATTTTGCTGAAGATAACTCCAAAACTGCTGCAGCAGTACGTCAACAGGGAACTGCCAGGAACTGAAGCTGAATTCAGATGAGGACATGGAACAAAGGATATCAGTACTGACTTCAGATGGATCTTGGCTAAAAGCGGAGAATACCAGAAAGATGCTTACCTATGTTTTATTGACTATGCGAAGGTATTCAAATGTGTGAAACATAAATTATGAATAACATGGAGAATAATGGGAATTCTGGAACTCTTCTTTATGCTCATTCAGAATCTGCACATACTCCGAGAGGTAGTCATTTGAAAAGAACAAGGGGAAACTGTGTGATTTAAAATCAGGAAAGGTGTACGTCAGGGTTGTATTCTTTCACCATACTTATTCAATCTATATGCTGAGAAAATAACCCGAGAAGCTGGACTATATGAAGAAAAACGGGGCATCAGGGTTGGAGGAAGACTCATTCACGACCTGCATTATGCAGATGATACAACCTTGCTTGCTGAAAGTGAAGAGGACTTGAAGGACTTACTAAAGATCAAAGACCACAACCCTCAGTATGGATTACGCCTCAACATAAAGAAAATAAAAATCCTCACAACTAGGCCAGTAAACAACATCATGATAAACGGGGAAAAGATTGAAGTTGTCAAGGATTTCATATCACTTAGATCCACAATCAAAGCCCATGGCAGCAGTAGTCAAGAAATCAAATGACATATTGCATTGGGCCAATCTGCTGCAAAAGCTCTCTTTAAAGTTAAAATGCAAAGATATCACTTTGAGAACTAAGGTGTGTATTATGGGTTGAATTGTGTCCCCACAAAACACAGTTTCAAATTGAGAATGGGTTGTCTTTGTTATGCTGTTAAGGCTGGATTAGTGTAGGGTGTATTTTATATCTCAATCTCTTTTGAAATATAAAAGAGATTAAACAAGCCAGTGGGGCAGTGGTGGGAGAAAAGAGATGCCAAGCCACCGAAAGATCTCCCAGGAGCAGAAACTTGAGGAGACAAGGACTTTCCACCAGAGCTCACAGAAAGAGCCTTCCCCTAGAGCTAACACTCTAAATTCTGACTTCTAACTGTGAGAAAATAAATTTCTCTTTGTTAAAGCCACCCACTTGTGGTATTTCTATTATAGCAGCATTAGATAACTAAGAGCGCCTGACCCAAGCCATGGTATTTTCAATGGCCTCAAATGCTGGGCAATGAATAAGGAAGACCTACGAAGAATTGATGCCTTTGAATTATGGTGTTGTCAAAGAATATTGAATATACTATGGACTGTAAGAAGAATGAACAAATATGCCCTGGAAAAAGTACAGACAGAATGCTCCTTAGAAGTAAGGATGGTGAGACTTTGTCTCACATACCATGGAGAACGACACGATGCTTGTAAAGTAGATGGTCAGTGAAAGGGAGGAAGTCCCTCAAGGAGATGGATTGACACAGTGGTTGCAACAATGGGCTCAAACATAGCAAGAATTCTGAGGATAGCACAGGACTGGGCAGTGTTTCATTCTGGGTTGCTGTGAATCGGAATGGACTCAAGGGCATCTAAAGACAGCAACAACAGCCATAGAATAAACAAATTCTTACCACTCTCATATACTTAAGTTTCCAGAATGCGATAAGGATTTATTTACTTCCTGTAAAACAACAGGGGTCCTTAATCCTGTAAACAGATTATGGAGTTCTTTTCTCTTTGAGAGAAGGGTCTGGAAGGCCAGAGTGCTGGGCTCTAGTTGTTTGAGAATGCTGCCATCTATGGGCCAGCACTAGGCGTTGCTTACCCGCTGAGCAGCAAAACCACAGGGTGGGCTAAGGGTTGCAGAAAGTGGTTAGTTCAGTAAATGAAGCAGTTCTTGGTCAATAAACAGGGATAAAAATTATAGCATTGGCTAGGAAACAAACGCGAGAAGCTCCCAAGCTGGCACTGCTCATTACCACAGCTATTCCTTGGGAAAAAATGAGGTCCACAACAGCTCTTCTGCTGTAGCTTTGGTCCAAACTCTGTTTCTTCATTTTTGTTTTTTTTCATACACATACATGCCCACATACACACTTTCATCTCAAGTGTAGCAATGCTATTGGAACAATACCACCTTCCACACACTTGGAAACAGGCATGTTTACTGAGTTAATTAAACATTTTTAAAAAAAATTTCTGTTCTGAAAAATAATGTAAACTCAACTTCCAACCTATTGGTGAGACAATGAACGTATTTCTATTCAAAGCACCTGAGAGAAATACCGATTTCACATTTTCTTTTGCTGCTCGTACATTTAAGTTCATGAATACCATAAAGCACATTTTACTGTCTGAAAGACCCTGGGTATGTTTAGTCAACGCACTTGGCCAAACACTTTAAACAATGATTTAAACCTAACCTCAACCCTAGGGGAAAAAAACAATACTATCATTAGCATCCCTATTTCACAAAAGGAATCCCTGGGTGGTGCAAATGATCAAGGGCTCAACTACTAGTCAAAAAGTTTGCGGTTTGAACCCAACCCACCCAAAGGCACCTCGGAAGAAAGACCTGGAGATATGCTTCAGAAAGGTCAGAGTCTTGAAAACCCTATGGAGCAGTTGTACTGTGCACACATAGGGTCTCCATGAGTCAGAATGGATTCAACAACAATGACAACACCCTTTCACAAAAGGTAAATAGAAAGTTAGAAAGGTTGAGTTCACTTTGCCTAGGTTTCTCAGAGAGGCCAGTGACAGACCAAGGATTTGAATGCAGTCTGTCTAAACCAAGCTGTTCACCACTATTCTAGGCCTTCCTTGTGGTCAAGCAAGGATGAATTAAATTTTGTGTTGTTTCCATTTTATGTCTGTGGAGCCTTGGGGAGAATATTTAACTTTCTTTAGTCTCAGTTTTCTCATTTTACAATAAAAAGATTGGACTATACATTTCTACATTCATTTCCAGCTCTAAATCATGAAATTCACCTTCCTTATTGAAGACAAAAAAAGAGTTGGATAGAATTCTGAAGTTGTTTAATTCAATTCTCTTATTTTAGAATAAAGAAACTAAGACCCTATGAGATTAATACCTTATTAAAAATAAAAAATCCAATGGCTTAGAGTCATTGTCCCTGGAATGGTTATTTCTGTTTTATCAATACCTCCAGGGAGCTCATTTTGAGTATTGTCCAGGCCCTTTAGGTATCATCTGGCAAGCCTTGAGTGACTTTGATAACAAAATATTAATGTTGTAGTGGTTAGCCATCTGATAGAGACTAGAAGAGAACCGGAAATCTTGAGGCTGATAAGGAGTTCTCAGAGTTAAAGTTTGGAGTCTAGGGAGCTGGACCTCAAATGGGATAAAAAACTTGGCACTGGGATAAACAGGCAGGCCTCCCATGTCCCTGAGGACTTTATAGTGAAAAAAGGATTATTCTTCCACCTAATTGGTACATCTTTTGGTGTCCCCTCTGTGACTTAGATTGTCTAATCTGCCATTGCATTGTGCGCAAGGTTGCCATGAGTCTGGGTCTACTGACAGCAGCTAACAACAATAACGTGGCTCAGTATAAGTACGGCTTGGAAATATTTTCAAATGTATGAATTAGACACTACTCTACTTTGTTCCAGGATGTGGAAAGCTGCAGTGAACATTGCTCCAAACATAAGAAGGAAAAAACTAGATATCTATAAAGCTATAACTTTTATTGAACTCATTAGAGAGTCCTAAGGACACATAAATGAAGCAAATTCAAAGATGAATAAACCTCTTCAAGGAAAGACAAGACACATAAACTGCTTCACGTTAGTGGGAATGTAAGGTGACCACCACAGAAGTGGGTAAAAAGAAATCAGCAAAAATTTAGTGAATCCTTAAAGGCCATGAGTGGGTCCTGTGGAAGTCTGCAATAGATATGGGCCCTAAATACACAGGAAGTTTGTACTTACTTGCAAGATTTTTTTTCATGAGCCTCCAACAGGTGCTCAGGAGATGGACTGAGAACTAGGCAGAAGACCAGAGAAATCTCCTTTCGGTAGCACAGGTGAAGCAAGTGATTAACATCTGTGATGGTACGGGTAAGCCCTGTCCATTCCTCTGGATTCTTTTCCCTCAAAAAAAACTAATAAAGTAAGCCACAGGGGGAGGAATAGAAGAAAATTCCTTCAGCCTCTAGGATAGGTAAAGGAGAGAGACTCTGTTTCAAAACACAAGCAAAGGTCCATTGCTACTAAGTAAGCATCAGCCTCTGTACAGCTGTGGGAGCAATAACCAAATGGTCTTGGACCCAGGATCCTACAGCGACACCAATCAAAGGCCTGATAGCACTAGAAGAGGACCAGGAAACATCCACCCAAGATAGTCAAGGATCCTGAAGGGTCTGAGATTTTACCACACTTACAAGCTAACAAGCTAGCCTGTCACAGTTTCATAACTGCTTCTAGGTCAGAGACAAAGGATAGTTTAATACTCACAGCAATAGTGGTAGCCAGAGTGTCATCATTTACTTTGACCAGTTCCCTGAGCTCCAGTTCCCATAGGGTGACATGACAAGGGTTAGGTGATACTTGCATATGCAGTGGGTTGCATTACAGGAGAGGAACCCCAGTCTTTTATAATGGACTGTGAGCAAACTTAGCTGACTTATGTCCTGGAAGGAGACTAAAACTTTTTTCCCCCCCACAAGTGAAAATTTATACCTTTATTTATTAATTGTTCTTTAGGTAAAAATTTACAGGGCAAATTAGTTCTTCATTAAGCAATTAACACACATATTGTTTTGTGACTTTGATTGTCAACCCCACGACTGTCAGCACTCTCTCCTTCTTGAATTTGGGTTCCCCATTTCCATTCTTTCAGCTTTCCTGTCCCCTCCTGCCTTCTCGTCCTTGTCACTGGGCTGGTATGCCTATTTAGTTTCAAATACGTGGTTAAACTATGCATATTATTGTTTGTTTTGTAGGCCTGAGGAGACTTTATAATAGTAGACAACAAACAAACCTGCCTTCAGCTCCACAAGAAGACACTATCTTTATCTTCCGAGGTCATTCACTATACAAATCTTGACAAGAAAATCCAGAATACAAGGCCAACAGTGTTCTACTTACAAGATGTACAGAACTCCAAGAGACTCATGGAGAATTGTCTCCCAAAAGACACCAGCCACATATGCAAGGCAGAGTTCAGCTGCCATGCGGAGGGGGGAAAAGAACACTAAAAAAAGCCCTTCCCCTGATGTCCAGGCATATAAACCAAAAACAAAACAAAACAAAAAACTCATCACGACTGAGTCAATTCTGACTTATGGTGCCCCCATGTGGCAGAGTATAACTGCTCCATAGCATTTCTTAGCTGTATTCTTTACAGAAGCAAAACACCAGGGCTTTATTCCACAGTGCTGCTAAATGGGTTTGAACCAACGACCTTTGGGGGGGGTCAGGCAATTAGTGTGCAGAGTTGAACCAGTCCCCCCCCAAAAAAAGAGATGCATCAATTTTCCTCTATTTCAACTGTTTTTTATACATGATATCTGATATTCAATCAAAAATTATGAGATACATGCGCACACACACACACACACAAAAGAAACAAGGAAAAAAATTTGCAAGCTAAAAAGGCAGACAACATGAATGAACACATGGGAAATTTCAGCAACCAGAAAGAGTAAAATGGAAATACGAGAAAACAAACAAACTTAAAAAAAAAAAAAAAAAACCGTATCAGAGATTAAAACAAAGCATTATTTAACAGACCATGAGCAGACTGGACATAGATGAGGAAAGGTTCAGTGAGTTTGAAGTTAGGTCAATATAAATTATTCAAATACTGTTGTTAGTTGTCAATGAGTTGATTCCGACTCACAGGATAATGTATGTAAAATTGGAGTCCCACAAGAAAAGAGAGAGAGATAAAGAGGCATAAAAAATATCTGAACAAATAATACTTTAGAATTTTACAAAATAACGATAAACATAAAATTACACATCCAAGAACTTCAGAAGACCTCAAGCAGGATAAAAACAAAACAAAATACCAGCATATTTAGACAAATCATAGTCAAACTAATGAAAACCAAAGAGAAAGGGAAAATCTCGAAGGCTGGCAGAGAAAAAAGGAACATCACATACAGAAGGAAAAAGGTAAGAATTACAGCAGGTGTCTCTCAGAAAAACTGCAAATAAGGAAAATAATAGAGTGACAACTTTAAAAGACTAAAAGAAAAAGGAAAAAACTGTTGATGGGATTTTGTACCCAATGAAAATGTCTTTCAAATATAGGGCCGAACAAAGACTTTTTTACATACAGTCATAAGCTGAGAGCATTCACTGTTAGCAGATCTGCATGTCTAGATACGTTGAAGAAAAATTCTTCAGGCAGAAGTACAATACCAGATGGGAGTTTGAACTTCACGAAGAAATGAAAAGCCTTCAAATATTAAAAATAAAAGTACAATCAACACTTGAAATCTATTTGTAGATAACTGGCAATGAAAAGCGATATATTTTCTAAAAGAAAATCCTCTTTATTAATCAATTTGTATTGAAATACTCCCATACATGAGATGTCGACAAGTCAGGACCTCACAAATAATAATGATAGTATTAACAGTAATTAAAATAATAATAATAACTTGAATAGAAAGCCCATGAAGAAGTTTATAATGGGGGAAAAAAAAAAACCTACATACCTAGACTCATTATACTCAAACTGCTAAAATCAAACAGAAAATAGGGACAGTAATTACTATGAATTTAGCCAGTGTCTTAGATATCTAGTGCTGCTATAACAGAAATACCACAAGTGGATGACTTTAACAAAGTCAAATTTATTCTCTAACAGTCTATGAGGCTACAAGTCTGAATTCAGGGCACCAGCTCCAGGAGAAGGCTTTCTATCTCTGTGGGCTTTGGGGAATGTCCTCATCATCAATCTTCCCTGGTTGCGGAGCTCCCCTGCTCCAAAGGACACACTATTCTCCTGGTTCCTGTTTCTTGTTGGTATGAAGTCCCCAGTCTCTCTGCTCCCTTCTCTCTTTTATATCTCAACAGAGATTTATTTAAGACATATCCTAATCTTGTAGATTGAGTTCTGCCTCATTAACATAACTGCCTCTAATTCTGCCTCATTAACATTGTAGAGGCAGGATTTACAACACATAGGAAAATCACATCAGATGACAAAATGGTGAAAAGTCACACAATACTGGGAATCATGGCCTAGCCAAGCTGACACACACTTTTGGGGAACACAATTGAATCCATAACAGCCAGCTAATTTGAACAATGGAAAAAAAAATAAAGCAAAAGGCATCAAAATAAAGTCATTCATATGCACTACAAACTTAGCATACATTTTGAAAAATTTCCAAGTAATTAAGTCTCATTCCAATATTCGTATTCTTTTACCCATGATTCCATTTCTGAGAAACATTCCTAACACCGAAAAAGAATGTGCCTACTTTGTTTTTCACGTTGATCACTGCAATCACTTCTTTCCTAGCCTACTCTAGTCTCATTTATGGAGTAGTTTCTCTAAATCATAGCTCTGTTTATTTCACTTGTTCCCATTATTTTCAGGATCTCTCTCAGTGTTTGTTGTTGTTAGTTACCATCAAGTTGATTCTGACTCATGGTGGGTCCACGAGTTACAGACTAGAACTGCCCCATAGGGTTTACTTGGCTGTAATCTTAACAGAAGCATATCGCCAGGCCTTTTTTTCCATGGTACTGTGTGATGGGTTTGAACCACCAATCTTGAGGTTAGCAGTCTAGCACAAGTCGCTTGCTGCACCAGGAACCTTCAGACAGCACGTCGACACTGCGGACTGGCCCCAGCCTTTCTCTGCTATCTCCTGACAGCACTCCCCGCCCGCCAGCATAAACAAGGCCTCTGTCATATTAACACAAATTACTTAAAGTTCTTCAATAACTCTAGTTTCTTCCACAGCTCATGAGAACATCTATCCCATAAGATTTGATAAAGATGAAATATGATAATACTTGTAAAGCACCCAGAACAGCACCAAGTGTATAATAAAGATCAATAAGTTCTAATTTTGTATTATTTTACAATTGTTTCTTCACTTGTATAGCTTTTTGCCTAGGACATGATTTTTCTCTGTACTTTACATCACACAAATTGGCTATCAGAAGTATTTCTCAACTGAAAAATAAAATCTCAATATGAACCAATAAGATATAGTTAAGGAATAGCTTATATACTTATGACTTAATTAGTGTTCATTTAAAAGGATAGTAGTCAATAGATAATAATGTTTAAAATAGTATTTAAAAACATTTATGTTTTTTTTTAAGGCAAAATAATTAAAAATTTATACATACAATACTCGTTCAATATTTTATTAAAGGAAAGAACTAAACTCAAATTCTCAGGGTGGCTTTTTGAGTTTCCAACAAATCTTTGCTTTTATTTGTTTTACCAAGTTGAGTATGAATTAGTTTTTTTTTTTCTTTTTTCTAATACTTCCATAATGTGCTTGTTACTCTTATGATGAAAAATAAATCGAACAATAATAATTTAAAGAATAATTTCAAAAATCATCAAAAACAACATGTTTCAGTTGTTAGTATTTCAATCCCATCATTTGAAATCTCTTTCTTCCTTTGGTGGCCAGGACACTACAGCTGAATACTTGTTTTGTCTTTTCCCTCTCTGGCCATGCCTTCTCAGACAGCTTTCACTGGTTTCATGACCAACTGATTGGCCTTAGATTATGGAAATATTAAAGCATGAGCTCTTACATCTTTGATTTGCCAACTTAAAACATGATTATATAGAATGATTTTCTATCCCTTCGGTATGGTGACATCTGAATTTCACTCAAACTCATATGAGCTGTATTTGCTCAGAGATACTGCTGAGCTATAGTGACCATACCATTGGAAGGATTGGATTTAACCCAGATTGTGTTATTTAACACAGAAATAGCTTTCTCATTTCTTTTAATTTGGAAGAAATATTGACCAACTAAGCCCTGAGCACCATGATCGCAATTTGAGTTGAAAAAAAATGAAGACTACTTTTCCAATCATTTGGTTTGGTAAAGCATATATCTTAGAGCTCCGAGGTCATAATATTAGTCAACTAAACTGGACCTTCTGAATTATTGTAAGCTTTATGCATTCCATAGTCTATTTAAATGGCAAAAAAAAAGCTTAAAAACCAAAAGAAAGAAAATGAGGGAAATGATACATAGAAATTTTAATCTACAAGTCTGAATACAGAAAGAAACACGTGTGTATATATATACACACGCATACTATCCCTAAGCTGTTCATTCATTCATTCATTTATTGAGCACCTATATGCATGCCAACTTCTATTAGAGGCAATTGGGGTATAAAACCAAAAACCAAACCTGTAGTCGTCGAGTCGATTCCGCCTCCTAGTGACCCTATAGGACAGAGTAGAACTGCCCCATATGGCTTCCAAGGAGCGGCTGGTGTATTCAAACTGTTGAGCTTTTTTGGTTAGCAGCCGTAACTCTTAACCACTATCCTACTAGGGTTTCCAAACTGGGGTATATCGGTGAACAAAACAAATATACCTCTTCTCCTGGAGCTTCCAGTACAGCAGGGGAAAATAGATAGTAAACAACAGACAGAATAAAAAATGAAATCACTTAACCTGTTCAATGATACTAACTGCTATAAAAAAAAAAAAAAAGGAAAAGCAAAACAAGAATGAAAATCAGAAGTAATTGCTGTAAATGAGGGAGAGCATTTTCAAACAGGGTGAGGAGGATAGTTAAAATTTGGAACACCTTGCCATCTTATGTAACACACAGATTTGAGTTTACGTGTAAAATATATTTATATTTATATTTATATTTGTATTTATAATTATATTTATATTTCAGGTTGATACACATTTATATATACGATAAATATATATGTGTATATGTTGCATGTGGGTGTATGTGTATACATGCCCCCACACACACCCTCAGTCATCAATATTTCTATTGTTATTTTTTTCTCTAAGTACTGGTAATCTCCTGCTTCTGCATTTTTTCCTAAATAAAATATTCCTGACATTCAAGTGAAAATATCTAATATTAACTTCTCATGGATAAATGTAATGAAAATACATAAACAAATCTATGTGTGAGTTTTTCCACAAACATGGTTCATGTTGTTTACTTTTAAAGAATAACCTCCTTTTTCTCCACTAAATGGCAAAAGCCCAGTTGTGGGTGCATAAGTACCCACCTTTGGGATTCAGAGTCACTCACATGCCTTTAGAGACAGTGCACACAGTTTTATAGTTAGCATGGCCACCTGCAAGGCAGAAGAAGAGCGTGTAACTGCTTTCGAAGTCATTTTCTTGGACTCCAGTTTCCTTCACTACCACTGATTAACAGGTAAATATAAATGAGAACAATGTAAAGAAGATAACATCAAGGTAGCATTTTAAGTCTATACTGTACACGACTGTAAAGTAATTATATTAAGCTTGAGTCAAATAAATTAATATTTTGTTCTTAGTTTGAGGTTTTTAATCCTGGAGCTCACTTCTCTTCACAGCTTCTGTTACGCTGGGTAACTATTGCTTGTGTTGATGATAAAATGCATGCTGACACCAAATATCAGTTTTAGGTAAATCCAATTTAGCCCAGAAGCAAAACAGCTGGATTAGCAGTTCCTGCATAAATTATTTTTTTTCTATTTACTTTGGGTTTTTTTTGTACGTGCATGTATGTGTGTGTACAAATGAGAGTTTTAATATATTTCATATTTCATCTGACCTATCGGTTTCCCCATTCTTTATTAATACTAAAAGCATAAAATGAATTCCTAAAAAGTAAGGGTTCAAGGTTTCCTTTTATGCTACTACTATAACTGTTATGAAGGCTGTAAATAAATATACCCATAGCATATACGGACTTCCTTCCTGTGCAGAAGCCTGTCAGCAGTGCACTTAGGTGGTATTCTAATAAACTGTAGCCCCCTTGAGCCTACGGATCTTGGTTATTTTTGCCAGTTTAGAGTTCTTTGTTTCCCTTTGCAAGCCACAAAAATAAAGCTAGCAAAGCAAATAAAAGGAATTTAACTAGTAAGATAGTCAAGATAATGGGTTCCTTGCTATTAAATCAAAGTACTTTTTTTTACAAGGTAGAGAAAACCATATGGACGGACTGATATTTTGTCTCTTTCATTAAGAGCCATGAACAAGTATCACTCTACTTTTGCAAATATCCTGATGCAAATGGACAGTTTTTATTACTGTGACCTTCATAACTACATGATAAAGGTATATATGCGATACGTAAAAAAAAGAAAGTGAAAATGTAAATTACATTTTTAGCTCTTTTTTTTAATTTTTTTATTGTATTTTAAATGTAGTGAAGGATTTATTTGATTCAAGCTTAGTATAATCACTTTTTAGTCATGGATGGTATAGACTAATATGCCACCTTGATGCTATCTTGCTTACTTTGCTCTACTTTATATTTACCTGCTAACCAGTGGCAATGAAGGAAACTGGAGTCCAATAAAATGACTTTGAAAGTAGTTACACACTCTTCTTCTGACTTGCAGGCAGCCATGCTAACTATAAAGCTGCGTGCATTGTCTTTAAAGGCATGTGTGTGACACTGAATCCCAAAGCAGGTACTTACGTACCCACTGCTGGACTTTTGCCATTTAGTGTAGAAAAAGGAGGTTATCCTTTAAGAGAAAGCAACATGAGCCACTAGTGAAGCAACAGAGCAAACTAGTTCTCATTAAACATTTAGCACATATATTGTTTTGTGACATTGGTTGCCAACCCCACATGTTAACGCTATCCCCTTTTCGACCTTGGGCTCCCCATTACCAGCTTTCCCGTTCCCTCCTGCCTTCTCATCCTTGCCCCTGGGCTGGGGTGGCCATTTAGTCTTGTTTTGTTTTATATGTCTGTCTAATCTTTGGCTGATAGGTGAAACTTAGGAGTTACTTCATTATTGAGTCATAATGGTCTCCGGGGCCTTATTCTCTGCGTTTATTGATAAGTTTTTTAAAATCTCTTCATGATGATCAGTAGATTTCATTTGTTTAAAATATGGTTGATATTTCAATTTGTGAGTAATCCTAATTTAATTTGTAAGGAGGGTCTTATTTTATTTGTTATCATCTTTCCTAGTGTGCATTAGAGGAAGCATTCTTTAAAAAACACAAATGAACAAAAACTGTTTACCCTGTAAGACTGGTTTGAATCCCTTGCCTCAGCATCTTCACACATCTATGTCCACCATCCTAAATCAAGTCTGTACACTGAAAAGCCCACCTCGTACCAGATCTCCCAAAAAATCATGGAATTCCTTCCTTTGACCTGCTCCCTTAGAGACACTATTAAGACCCTAGGGACGTAGTGCTTTCCCTCAATGCAGTTATTATTTTCTGATTTTTTTTACTGTAAAAATTTGTCTCTACTGAGCAGAAATGAGACCTTCAAATATACTTGCAATGTCATTGACAGCTATTTATATAAGAGCTGGAGCTGTGCTTTAAAAGCTTCTTTTTATCTATTATCACAGTATAATAGTATTAGAAAAAAATAGTAGTGAGAGTTTCATACTGTTAAAATATTAGATTGTTAATTTAAAAATAAATCAGAAAAAACCTAGAAAGGAAAGAAACCATATGTAAAGCCATTTCATACTTAGCAATGAGTCTGTTATTTAGATAACTAGAAAATGAATGCCAATTAAAATCCAGTTGTGTTACATCTTCAACACAGAGTGCTACATACACACATACACACATATGTATATCTGTATCATTCCATTGAGGGAGGAGAGGAAGTGAAACTTGCTTTAAAGGTTTTCAGGAAAGAGGCTT
Organism: Elephas maximus indicus; assembly: GCF_024166365.1. Lineage (NCBI taxonomy): Eukaryota > Metazoa > Chordata > Mammalia > Proboscidea > Elephantidae > Elephas > Elephas maximus. The sequence continues at coordinate 51,783,504 of NC_064819.1, read as the reverse complement.
ATTCAACCAGCCATTTCCTACTACAAGTTAAAGCAAGTTATTTTTAAAAAGGTCATTCCTACAATCTATGGTGCATAATTGTCTCCTCTTTTTGTTTTTCATTAATGGAGATTCTCACATTGGTAGCCAAAACAGATATGAAAAATCAGCATTTGCATGCCAAACAGTGAAAAATGTGTAAAAGTGTTGCATGATGTCCAAATATACTCTACTCCCAAACCCTTTCCAGCATAAAACACACTTTTTGCAGAGAGAAAATGATCATTTAATTTGGCAAAACATAGAAATTTCCAGCTGAGACACATTAAAACATTTTTACAATTGCCCTAAAGGTAGAAAATTTTCACCATTTTTTCTTTGCTATAAACATTTGTCTCTACTGAGTGGAAATGACCAAATTTTCCCTGGAAAATGTTAAAGTAGATACATAAATAGTTTTTGAGTCTCCAAAACCTTGGCTTCTACCCAGTTCTACAGATCTATTTTCCTTCTAATTGTTATTTAGTTTTGTTTTTTTTTTTAATTTTACTGGTAAACTAGCCTTTAAAGAGTAAACATTGAATGATACTATTTTAAAAAGAAATAAGTTACAAATAGCCTGAATTCTTAAAAAAACTTGTAATTACCCATTTTTACAACGCACTTAATTACAGATACTTTTCACATTAAACCTTAAATAGCAGCAAAGTTTATGACAAGATAGGAAATTTCACAGAGATAGGACCTATATAACAAGGGAGTCTGGAAACTCTAGAGATAAAAATAAAATTTTAAAGATGAAGGATTCCTTTGATGCACTTATCAGTAGGCTAGACAGAGCAAAGAAAACAATCAGTGAACTTGAAAATAGATCAACAGAAAATATCCAAATTGGTAAAAAAAAAAAAAAGAAGAAGAATGTGAAATGAAATGTAAATATGGAAGTGAAATGAAAGCATGTTGTCCTCAGGTTCTGGAGGACAATAATAGAGTATAACTGAACTTTCAGAATTAAAAGAGACCGGGACTTCTGGTTTTAGTTCCAACATATAAAGAGCTTAGAAGTCATTACTCCTGTCATTATAACAAGAAAACCTATAAAAACTGAAAAATCAGCAACTTTTCTTAGACCTATCAGCATACTAAGTTACAGAGGAAAACACAACCCCAAAATCAAGAGAGGCAGGTTAGTCCAGAGCATCAGGGCCAAGATATGCTTACCTGGAGAAGAAGTTGTAGCAATAAACTGGTAGGAAAACATAAATGGTAATTTTGACAAATTGTTGGAGAGTAAGTGTGAATTAGGTTGAGGGTGAGGAACTCCTGGGGGAACCAGTATGAGGAGGACTGACACATTTTCATGATTTCACCTCTAAGAGCCCCCTCTACACTCTCAGAGTGAAGAGCCAAGAATGATTCCAGTCACAAAAGACCACATATCGTATAGTTCCATTTACATGAAATATTCAGAATTCGCAGATCTAGAGCTACAGAAAATAGGTTAAGGCCCTGATAAGGGAGGGATGAATAAAATGTATAATATATGTGAATATAATATATATTTTATTTATTCACCTTTTGCTTGTTAATATGTATTTACATGTGTTAGAATTCACCAATGTTAGATATACATTTTGATGAATTCTGGTGATTTACATAATCATGTAGGGTGAGGGACTGTTCTATATTCTTGACTGTAGTGGTAGTTACATGATTATGTAAATTATGTAAACAATATCTAATATCAGTGAACGCTAACATATGTAAATAACCCATTAACAAGCAAAAAGTGAGTAAATAAAATATATAATATATTCACATGAATATCTCCCCAGTTCATTGTTTTTGACTCCTATGTAGAAAACCAAACGAAACCCATTGCCATCAAGTCGATTCTGACTCATACTGACCCTATAGGACACAGTAGAACTGCCCCATAGGGTTCTGAAGACAATAGCATATCGCCTAATTGGTGAGATACATCTTTCAGTCATTGTTGCTATAATGCTCTATGGCAACACATATTCTCTCAAAGGTTAGAAATCTAATGCCAGAAAAAGAAAGAAAGCTATCAAACTTTTTCCTCATATTTCTTTAACTTAGAATCTCAAATTAAGTCTAACACCAAGATACTTAGTGTTTTAAATAGCAGTTGCCATATAACCAGTGTAAGATAATATAACAGATTCTGTAAGGACTACAAATAATAAACAACAGAGCTTTTGCCCAAATGAGCTAACAATCTAATGTTGGCAAACAAATATGTGGGCAGCTACCAATATATTGTAGTATACCTTAGTATATGCTAATACAATCAAGGTATGAACTAATTTGCAACTGTGGGAAAGGCTTGGTGGTTTGAATTTTAATTGTGTTTTGGAATGTGGATGAGATTTTACTTGTTAGACAAGGAAAAGCATTCCAGACAGAAGAAACATTGTGAGAAAATTCCAAACATTTATTTCACAATATTTATCTAGGTGATGATGTTTTGCTTGGTGTAGGTGAAGCAGGGTAAAAGAAAATGAAAAATAAGTGTGGGAAGATAGCCTAAGACCTGGTACTGAACAGACTTGATTGTTATACTAAGAATTTTAGAATTTTTTACATAGGCAATTGGAGCCATGAATGTTTTCAAGAAGTGTAGGCATGTTGAACATGATCAAATCTGTATTCTCAGAAAAAAAGAGAAAAAAATTGCAGCAAGGAAAAAAAACGGATTAAGAGAAAAAGGTTAGGAGACTTGAATAAGGGGAGTTATAGTTGACATGTGTAGTTTGGTAGTTAATTCAAGAGGCATTTCAGAGGCAAGACCTTCAGGTCTTGAATCCTGATGAGATATAGGCCTGTAGGTTTGGACAGAGGTAAAGGATAATCTAATTATTTCTAGTCTAAGTAAGAATGAAATGGTGATATTATTATATTATCAGATGCTGTCAAACTGATTTGGGCACATAGTGACCCCATGTGACAGAGCAGAAATGCCGCATGGGTTCTCTAGGCTGGAATCTTTACAGGAGCAGATCCCCAGGTCTTTTTCTCAGTGTAGCCACTGGGTAGGTTCAAAACACAAATTGTCCAAAATAAAGACAAAAAGAGAAGAATCAGCACTGGGTTCAGTTAGGGCTATGATGAACTTGGTATGTCTTTGGAAGCTCAGTAGTTTTTTTTTAAAATACTTCCTTTAATCTCAAAATAGAATCAAGACTGGAAATATATATTCATAAACCATGTACATGTCTGGGGTAGTTGAATCTATGTCAGTGGATCTCAGGTCATATTACAAATGAGAAGAAAAATGATGGCTCTTAGAGGCAGGTCTGGACAAAAAAAGAAGAACCCAAGAGATCAGCACTAAGAGAAATCACAACTGTAGACCGTGCCATGGAAACAACAGAAAAGTTTCATAAAAAGAAGTCTTGGTTAATTATCTGTGTGCTACAAAAAGCAAAGTAGAAAGAACTGGAACAAAGACCATTGCATTTAGCAATTAAAATATCTCTAACCTGATTAAGGAAATAAAGCATGTACTTATGAAAAACTAAATAGCAAAGTAAGAAATGCAATTTTTTTTAATTACACCTTATATGATTCTATAGAGTTGCAGCTCCTAGTTTTAGTCCCATCTTTAACCCTACTGGGCTCCTATTAAAATAACAATATAGGTCCTATTTTCTTTTTAAAGAGTGGTTATTTTAGACATTATCTTATTATAGTAACAATACTAATATTAATAACATCACAAACAACTAAATTGAGAAACAGTATTTTCAGTTACTTTGCCAGTTGATTAGACATTCACTGTGATTAAGGATCTGTGGTTAAAGATTCTCTTTAAGCAAAAATTACAGACTTTTGCAAAAACTTGTAAACTATGGTTTTCTCTGTATAGACTTTTTTCAAAGTTAGATTGTTCCCTTTTACGTTAGCAACGTCATCAGATTTTCTTGAAGACTTTACTCTGCTTCATTTTCAACTACATCCACATTATTTGTTTGTGAACAAAAATATACCATACAATGGAAAAAGGAGGATAAAAATATACACCAGAAATATACTATACAGCAAAATAGACCCACAAATCCCAATGAGCCTTCTCTTCCATGTGCCTCTCTGATATAACTCTTTATTGAAGGAAATAATATTCATTCTGCTAAATCTGTAAATAAATTCATCATATCTCACCCTCCTTTGTCTCTGTAATTAGATATATTGCACATTTAGGTACTTTTGTGTACATTTATTTCTATGTTAAAATAGGTTCTAAATCAGTGAAACATTTCATAACATGGAGGAACCTGGAAGGCATTATGCTGAGCAAAATTAGTCAGAGGCAAAAGGACAAATATTGTAGAAGACCACTATTATAAGATCTTGAGAAATGGTATAAACTGAGAAGAACACATACTTTTGTGGTTACGAGGGGGGGAGGGAGGGAGGGTGGGAGAGAGTTATTTACTGATTAGTTAGTAGATAAGAACTACTTCAGGTGAAGGGAAGGACGATACTCAATACATGGAAAGTCAGCTCAACTGGACTGGACCAAAAGCAAAGAAGTTTCCGGGATAAACTGAATGCTTCAAAGGTCAGCGGAGCAAGGGCAGGGGTTTGGGGACCATGGTTTAAGGGGACTTCTAAGTCAATTGGCAAAAATAATTCTATTATGAAAACATTCTGCATCCCACTTTGAAATGAGGCGTCTGGGGTCTTAAATGCTAACAAGCGGCCACCTAAGATGCATCAATTGGTCTCAACCCACCTGGATCAAAGGAGAAAGAAGAACACCAAGGTCACACGAAAACTATGAGCCCAAGAGACAGAAAGGGCCACATGAACCAGTGACTTACATCATCCTGAGACCAGAAGAACTAGTTGGTGCCCGGCCACAACCGATGACTGCCCTGACAGGGAGCACAACAGAGAACCCCTGAGGGAGCAGGAGATCAGTGGGATGCAGACCCCAAATTCTCACGAAAAGACCATATTTAATGGTCTGACTGAGACTAGAGGAATCCCAGCGGTCATGGTCCCCAAAGCTTCTGTTGACCCAGGACAGGAACCATTCCCGAAGACAACTCATCAGACATGGAAGGGACTGGACAGTGCGTAGGAGAGAGATGCTGATGAAGAGTGAGCTATTTGTATCAGATGGAAACTTGAGACTGTGTTGGCATCTCCTGTCTGGAGGGGGGATGGGAGGATAGATAGAGTTGGAAGCTGGCAAAATTGTCACGAAAGGAGAGACTGGAAGGGCTGACTCATTAGGGGGAAAGCAAGTGGGACTATGGAGTAAGGTGTATATAAACTTATACTTGACAGTCTGACTTGATTTGTAAACGTTCACTTGAAGCTCAATAAAAGTTAAAAAAAAAAAAAAAAAGAAAGCAGTGCTGGGAGCAGAGTGCTTCCTTTGGACCCAGGGTCCTTGCATGGAGAAGCTCCTAGTCTGGGGGAAGATTGATGAGAAGGCTGACAGAGAAAGAAAGACTTTCCCTTGAGCTGACACCTTGAATTTGGACTTTTAGCTTACTTTACTGTGAAGAAATAAATTTCTCTTTGTTAAAGCAAAAAAAAAAAAAAAAATTGATTCTAAAAGCACATGTGCAGTGACACCATTTCAGTAATGTGTATAATATTGGCCTTTGGATTATAAGAATTTGAGTGACTATATTGTAATAGTTGATTTTTGATATTTTCTAAAATAATTATGTTACTTTTATAAGTAAACATAATAAATAATATTAATATTCAAATATTTTCTTATGATACATATAAGAGCCTTTTATATATACATATAACCTTTTGCGATGAGGCAACATAGAGGGTAATTAAATTTACTTAAATCTATATTCATTGATACATAGAAAGAAGGAAATTTTGAAGGAATGAATGCATCCTTTATCTTCCAAAAACAGTAAGCAGTAAGGCTCAAAATGACCAATTGAGTATGGTGTTTCACCCCATTGTTCTCACAAATGAAAAAAAAAAAAAAGAAAGAAAATGAAAAGGAAGGGAGAAAAGGAGGAAGGAAGGGAGGGAGGGAGGGAAGAAGGGAGAAAGAGAGAAAGAAAAAGAAGAAATTAAAACCTTGGAAATAAACATTTAAGTAATAAAAATTGTATAAATAAATAATAAAAAGTAACCAGAAAAGTGGCTGTGAACATAAAATAAATTGTAACAAATTTCTGAGAGATAAATAGAGTGTGAATGAAATATAAGAAGGAACAGCATAGAGAAGACTACATCAAAATAAGAGAGAACACTGAAAGAATCCTAGGGAAGATTCCAGTCTTGAATCAATAGAACAAATGAAAAAGAGTGAGAAACAAATATGTAAAGAAGAAGATAATTAAAGATTTAGTTTAAGAACAGTTGAGCTTGGAGCCCTGCTGGTGCAGTGGTTAAGTACTCTTCTGCTAACCAAAAGGTTGGCAGTTCAAGTCCACCAGAGGCTTCTTGGAACCCTATGGGGGGAGTTCCACTCTGTCAGCATCTACTCGACTGCAATGGCTTTTTTTGTTTGTTTTTATTCTACAACCCTCTACCTACCTGCTCCAGTATAAAAAAAAAAAATTTAGACAATGCAAATAAGACCAAATTATACTCTCAGACAAAAACTTCTCTGAAGCTATCAAACAAATTTGAACAAATTAAATGGCACTGTAGTAGTGTGGGTGGTAGATATATTTACTGCTGGCTCTACATTAGTGTACTAAATAAAAGCCAACCACTGGCCAAACCCTGCCCATGCTTACAGAGATCTCAATCAGCTGTTCTACTGTCTGAATTTGATACATGAGTGGAAAATCAGTGAAAAATGTCTACAGTGAGAAAGTAACCAAAATAAATAGAAACACTGACCACAAATTAAAGAAGATAATTTGGAAAATTAAAGAAGCAGTTTAAATATGCTAGCTAGTGTAATCAAAGACAGGCAAGAAGGTATTTCATTCATAAACAAAAAATCAGGTGCTATAAAAAAAAGAAGCAATATGAGAACAAGAAATTTTTTTATTTAATAAGAAAATAAGTCAAAATTTAAAAAAAAATGAAAGGATTGAAAGGTAAAATTGAGGAAATCTTCAGAATTTAGAGCAGAAAGACAACAGAAATTTTGAGAGAAAAGACATAGGAAATTAATTGAGGAAGCCCAATATCCATAAAGTCTACAAATAAGGAAAGAAAAAATGGAGAGAAGGAATTATCAAAAAAATAATAGGAGAAAAAATTTCAGAGCTGGAAAATTCATGAATCTTCATAATACATTTAAAAAAATGTAATTTTTTAAACTTCTAGGTAGGGCTAAGACCTAACTCTCCCCTTGCAAAAAATAACTACAAGGAGAGACTACTTGAAATGCTGAAGAGTGAGCTGAAACAGGTATATTCTGGCAGATAATTCATGGTTGCATGCAGGTTGGGGGAGATAGGGAGCTATACAGTTAATTCCCATCTTTGAGGGTCTAAGGTTAGTCCTTTGGGCAAACTTCAGGGAATTCATATGGAAAAACCCAAACTCTTTCTAGCTGGGGAAACATAAAAGTAAAGTCTGGGCATTATGAATACTGAAGAGAGAGGAAAAATCCCAGGAAAGAGCCATATCCCTGACTCATATCTTAGCTATGCATCAGAATCAAAGCAGTTCATCCAAAGAGGGTGGGGGAATTGAACTCTGATTGAAGCTGCTATCATGAAGGTATTTGAGACTGAACATAGACAGGTGGATCTTAGTAGAGTGGGTGCTTGCTTGGAGTAGGGTAGATGGGAAACTTAGTTTCTCTGCCTGTAGCTTTCACACACAGCAAAGGTGGGAGCATATCTGGAAATAATGCAGGCTTTCTGGTCTGGGAAACAAGAGAAGCCGCAGGAAGCCATAAATGTTGAAGAGAGTGAAGAAATACTGATAGAAAAAGAGTCAGAAAAAGGACCTCTAAAGCAGTTCAACCGCTGACAAGAAAATAACTTGATAAAAACATAGGAAAAATTACTTAATCAGAGAAAAATAACAGAATTCAAAATCCTCACAACTTAGTGTTCATAATGTCCAGGATGCTATCTGTCTTAGGCTGGGTTCTCCAGAAAAGCAAAACCAGTGAATCATGTGAATATATACATATAAACCAAAAAAATCAAACCTGTTGCTATGGAGTTGATTCTGACTCATAGCGACCATATAAGACAGAGTAGAACTGCCTGTAGAGTTTCCAAGGAGCACTTGGTGGATTCAAACTGCCAACCTTTTGGTTAGTAGCCATAGCACTTAACCACTATGCCACCATGGTTTCCAAATATATATAGAGAGAAATTTATATCATGGAAATGGCTCACACGGTCGTAGAGGCTGGAAAGTCCCAAGTCCATGGGTCAGGCTGGAGGCTTTTTCTGACTCACATAGCTGCAGGGGCTGGGGAACTCAAGATTGAGTTTGACACATGAAGAGCTGAGAAAATAGAACACATTCTCAAGAGAAAAGAAAATCAATTGAGTCCAACCCAAGATGAGCCAGATGTTGCAACAAAGATTTAAAAGCAACTATTGTAGCTATCCTCAACGAAGTTCAAAAAATCCTAGTAGAAAACTTAAAAGTCTCAGCAGAGAGGTAAAAATAATGAAAAAAGAACCAAACCAAAATTCTAGAACTAAAAAATGAAATTTCTGAAATAAAATATTTACTAGATGGACTTAGCTAAATGGACATGACAAAGCAAAGAATCTGTGAACTTAAAACAACATAAAGTATCCAAGATGAACAATAGAGAAAAAAAATCAATGAAAAAGGCAAACGATGTCCCAGGAGCCTGTCAGATAATATCAAATGGCCTGATCATTTAAAGAAAAAGTTTGCCGATCCCGTAGATCAATGAAACAGAATAGAGCCCAGAAATGTATCCATACTTAATGGTGAGTGGGCTTTTAATAAAATTGCTAATGGAACAAAATAATATTTTTACCAACTGGTGATGGAAAAAGAGGCAATCTGTATGAATATAAGCAAACTTTGAAACTTCATTTCTTGTAAAAAATCAACTCAAACTTGATCTTAGGCATAAATGTAAGCACTAAATCATTAACCTTCTAGAAGAAAATATAGAAGAAAATTTTTGTTTAATGAGGTAAACCTTTCTTAAACAGGACACACACACATAACTATAAAAAAGAAAATATTAATAAAATGAACTTCATAAAGATTAAAATTGGCTCTTTAACATAGATAAGAAAACAAAATGCAAGCCATTGAAAGGAGAAAAATTTATACAACATATATTCAACAAATGGCTTGTATTCAAAATATATATATATTAAAAAGAAAACCTTTTACAACTCTTAAAAGGAAAAGATAAACAATCAAATTAAAAAGGAGCAATAGAGAGGTGGAGCCAAGATGGCGGAATACACAAACACTTCTGTCGAGCCCTCTTTAAAACAAAGACCTGAAAAAACAAGTGAAACGAGTATACTTGTGACAAGCTGGGAGCCCTGAGCATTAAAGCCAAGCTTAGGCAACGAACTGAGGGGCAGGGGAAGGAAGAGACCATTCAGAAGCGGAGAGGAGTTGCGGGACCTGAACCACGGGGAGCCCTCAGGCACCATTCCCACAGCGGCGGAAGTGGTGGCGGCAACGATGGCAGAGGGCTGGTCCCAGCATTCGGCCGCAGTTTCCTCACGGAAAAGCAGCCATCCACACATCACCCTCACACCTCTGGAGCCTGAGCAGAAGGGCGCTCTTGGCAAAAGCTAAGTACTTGCGTATATTTTACCGCACCCCCCCACCCCCAAGCCAGCTTCAGCGGCTGAATCCCTGGGCCTGAGATAGATCCTGGTGAGCACCTGGAGCCGTCCTCCCGGCCTTGGGGAAGGAAAAAAATTGCAACTGGGGGGAAAAGATAATTTGCTAGCTCCATTAACTGGGGGAGCTCAGGACAGAAGCAGCTCCTGTCCAGGCATAACCCGTCCGTGGACTTTGAGCACCTTTCTCTTCTGCATGGACCTGTGTGGGCCTATTTCAGGAGAATAGGCCCTTGTTGGCAAACTCCAACCATTTCAGTGGTGCTGTGGAGAGGCGGGTGTTTGACGTTTGACATTGCTTTGCCTATTAAACAAGGTCCTCACCTACCCACAACAGGGACCTAAGGACTGGTGGCTCCACTTGGGTCACTCAGCCACCTGCAACAGAGGTCCAGGGATAACTAGTACCTCCCAGTCCTTACAACAAAAACTTTGGGTGCCCATGGTCCCTCTGCAGAGCCCACCCACCAGCATGCTCTAGGGAACAGAGATGTGTTTTCCTCAGAGACTTTTGGGGGTCAGATCTCAGCTCCCTGCCTTGTTCAGAGCATGACACCCTGCTGCAATCAGATACAGGTATATATGCCAATCACCCCCACCCCTCTAAGACTGTAGGACAGAGCCTGAACCACACACTTGATATCAGCTACCTGGAAACTTGAGCTGAATTCATACAAGAAAACTGAATGGACTCCTAGACTGATATACCTGATAACAGCTCTAGCCAGCTGGGGACAGGACACCAGAGCTCCAAAGGCAAAAATAATCAAGCTAGCTCACTCAAGCAACCCATAGGGGTATACAAAAACAAAGCAAAGCAAGCAGCTATGACACAGTAAGCAAGCACAAACTAATACAATAACTTATAGATGGCTTGCAGACAACAGTCAATATCAAGTCACATAAAGGAACAGGCCATGATCACCTCAACAGGCTCTCAAAACAAAGAATCCAGGGATCTTCTAGACAAAAGTGCATTCCTAGAATTACCAGATGCAGAATACAAAAGTTTAATATACAGAACCCTTCAAGACATCAGGAAGGAAATGAGGCAATACACAGAACAAGCCAAGGAATACACAGATAAAGCAACTGAAGAAATCAGAAAGATTATTCAGGAACATAATGAAAAGTTCAATAAGCTGGAAAAATCCATAGACAGACAGCAATCAGAAATTCAGAAGATTAACAATAAAATTATAGAATTAGACAACTCAATAGAAAGTTAGAGGAGCAGAATTGAGCAAGTAGAAACTAGAATTTCTGAACTCGAAGATAAATCACTTGGCACTAATATATTTGAAGAAAAATCAGAGAAAAGAATTTCAAAAAATGAAGAAACCTTAAGAATCATGTGGGACTCTGTCAAGAAAAATAACCTACAAGTGATTGGAGTACCAGAACAGGGAGGAATAACAGAAAATATAGAGAAAATTGTTGAGGATTTGTTGGCAGAAAACTTCCCTGATATCGTGAAAGATGAGAAGATGTCTATCCAAGATGCTCATTGAACTCCACATAAGGTAGATCTTAAAGAAAGTCACCAAGACATATTATAATTAAGCTTGCCAAAATCAAAGATAAAGAGAAAATTATAAGAGCAGCGAGAGATAAAAGTCACCTACAAGGGAGAGCCAATAATAATAAGCTCGGACTACTTGGTAGAAACCATGCAGGCAAGAAGGCAATGGGATAGCATATTTAAAAAATTGAAGGAAAAAAATTGCCTGCCAAGAATCATATATCCATCAAAACTGTCTCTTAAATATGAAGGTGAAATTAAGACATTTCCAGATAAACACAAGTTGAGGGAATTCGTAAAGACCAAACCAAAATACAAGAAATACTAAAGGGAGTTCTTTGGTTAGAAAATCAATAATCTCAGTTATCAATCCAAGACTAGAACACTGGGCAGAGCAACCAGAAGTCAACCCAGACAGGGAAATCCAAAAAAAAAAAAAAAACAAAGCAAGATTTAAAAAAAAGCCCAACGCAGGGTAACGGCAATGTTATTATATAAAAGAAGACGCCATTAAAATAATAAAGAGGGACTAAGAAATGTATTCATACACCTTCCATTTGGAGAGGAAGATACGATGATACAAAGAAATAAGAGTTTTAAATTTAGAAAAATAGGGGTAAATAATAAGTTAACCACAAACTAGACAAACTGTCCTACTTATCAAAATCAAATACAAGGGAGAAATACAGACTCAGCAGAAACAAAACCAACAACAACAAATATGAGGAAAGGACAATATAGAAAGAAAATCTACTCAGTGCATAAAATCAAGTGGAAAAAAGAAGCTGTCAACACACAAAAAAAGACATCAAAATGATAGCACTAAATTCATACCTACCCATAATTACCCTGAATGTAAATGGACTAAATGCACCAATAAAGAGACAGAGAGTGGCACAATGGATTAAAAAACAAGATCCATCTATATGCTGCCTACAAGAGACACACCTTAGGCTTAGAGACAGAAACAAACTAAAACTCAAAGGATGGAAAAAATATATCAAGCAAACAACAATCAAAAAAGAGCAGGAGTGGCAATATTAATTTCTGACAAAATAGACTTTAAAGTTAAATCCATCAGAAAGGATAAGGAAGGACACCATATAATGATTAAAGGGACAATACACCAAGAAGATATAACCATATTAAATATTTATGCACCCAATGACAGGGCTGCAAGATACATAAAACAAACTCTATCAGCATTGAAAAATGAGATAGACAGCTCAACAATAATAGCAGGAGACTTTGACACACCACTTTTGGTGAGTTGAAAGAAACTCAATAAAGAAAGTAGCTCAATAAAGACACCAGAGATCTAAATGCCACAATCAACCAACATGACCTCATAGACATATAAAGAACACTCCACCCAACAGCAACCAACTATACTTTCTTTTCTAGTGCACATGGAACATTCTCTAGAATAAACCACATATTAGGTCATAAAGCAAGCCTTAGCAGAATCCAAAATATTGAAATAATACAAAGCATCTTCTCTGACCATAAGGCCATAAGAGTGGAAATCAATAACAGGAAAAGCAGGGAAAAGAAATCAAACACTTGGAAACTGAACAATACCCTGCTCAAAAAAGACTGGATTATAGAAGACATTAAGGATGGAATAAAGAAATTCAGAGAATCCAATGAGAATGAAAACACTTCCTGTCAGAACCTTTGGGACACAGCAAAAGCAGTGCTCAGAGGTCAATTTATATCAATGAATGCAAACATCCAAAAAGAAGAAAGGGCCAAAATCAAAGAATTATCCCTACAACTAAAAAGTAGAAAGAGAGCAACAAAATAAACCCTCAGGCACCAGAGGAAAACAAATAATAAAAATTAGACCTGAACTAAATGAAATGAAAACAGAAAAATAATTGAAAGAATTAACAAGACCAAAAGCTGGTTCTTTGAAAAAATCAACAAAATTGATAAACGACTGGCCAAACTGGCAAAAGAAAAAGAGGAGAGGAAGCAAATAACCCAAATAAGAAATGAGATGGGCAATATTAACAACAGACCCAACTGAAATTAAAAGAATCATATCAGATTACTATGAAAAATTGTACTCAAACAAATTTGAAAACCTAGAAGAAATGGAGGAATTCCTAGAAACACACTACCTACCTAAACTAACACAAACAGAGGTAGAACAACTAAATAGGCTCATAACAAAAGAAGAGATCGAAAAGGTAATCAAAAAACTCCCAACAAAAAAAAGCCTTGGCCCTGACAGCTTCACTGCAGAGTTCTACCAGACTTTCAGAGAAGAGTTAACACCACTACTACTAAAGGTATTTCAGAGCATAGAAAAGGATGGAATACTCTCAAACTCATTCTATGAAGCCACCATATCCCTGATACCAAAACCAGGTAAAGATACCACAAGAAAAGGAAATTACAGACCTATATCCCTCATGAATGTAGATGCAAAAATCCTCAACAAAATTCTAGCCAATAGAATTCAACAACATATCAAAAAAATATTTCACCATGACCAAGTGGGATTCATACCAGCTATGCAGGGATGGTTCAACATTAGAAAAACAATTAATGTAATCCACCACATAAATAAAACAAAAGACAAGAATCACATGATTTTATCACCTGATGCAGAAAAGGCATTTGACAAAGTTTAACACTCATTCATGATAAAAACTCTCAGCAAAATAGGAATAGAAGGAAAATTTCTCAACATAATAAAGGGCATTTATACAAAGCCAACAGCCAACGTCACCCTAAAAGGAGAGAGCCTGAAAATATTACCACTTAGACTGGGAATCAGACAAGGATACCCTTTATCACCACGCTTATTCAACATTGTGCTGGAAAGTCCTAGCCAGAACAATTAGGCTAGATAAAGAAAAAAAGGGCATCCAGATTGGCAAGGGAGAAGTAAAAGTATCTCTATTTGCAGATGACATGATCTTAGACACAGAAAACCCTAAGGAATCCTCCAGAAAACTACTGAAACTAATAGAAGAGTTCAGCAGAGTATTGGGATACGAGATAAACATACAAAAATCAGCTGGATTCCTCTACATCAACAAAAAACATCGAAGAGGAAATCACCAAATCAATGCCATTTACAGTAGCCCCCAAGAAGATAAAATACTTAGGAATAAATCTTACCAGAGATATTAAAGACTTACACAAAGAAAACTAGAGTGCACTTATGCAAGAAACCAAAAGAGACTTACATAAGTGGAAGAACATACCTTGCTCGTGGATAGGAAGACTTAACATTATAAAAATGTCTGTTCTACCAAAAGCGATCTATACATTTAATGCAATTCTGATCCAAATCCCAAGGACATTCTTTAATGAGATGGAGAAACAAATCACCAATTTCATTATGGAAGGGAAAGAGGCCCCGGATAAATAAGGTATTAATGAAAAAGAAGAACAAAGTGGGAGGCCTTACTTTATCTGATTTTAGAACCGATTATACAGCCACAGTAGTCAAAACAGCCTGGTACTGGTACAACAACACATACATGCACCAATGGAACAGAATTGAGAATCCAGACATAAATCCATCCACATATGAGCAGTTGATATTTGACAAAGGCCCCAAAAGAGTTAAATGGGGAAAAGACAATCTTTTTAATAAATGGTGCTGACATAACTGGATATCCATCTGCAAAAAAATGAAACAAGACCCATACCTCACTCCATTCACGAAAACTAACTCAAAATGGATCAAAGACCTAAATATAAAATCTAAAAAGATAAAGATCATGGAAGAAAAAATAGGGACAACGTTAGGAGCCCTAATACCTGGCATAAACAGCATAGAAAACATTATAAAGAATGTAGAAGAAAAACTAGATAACTGGGAGCTCCTAAAAATCAAACACTTATGCTCATCCAAAGATTTCACCAAAAGAGTAAAAAGACTACCCACAGACTGGGAAAAAGTTTTTGGCTACGACATTTCTGATCAGCGCCTGATCTCTAAAATCTACATGATACTGCAAAAACTCAACTGCAAAAGGACAAATAACGCAATTAAAAAATGGGCAAAAGATATGAATAGACACTTCACTAAAGAATACATTCAGGCACCTAACAGATATATGAGGAAATGCTCACTATCATTAGCCATTAGAGAAATGCAGATCAAAACTACAATGAGATTTCATCTCACTCCAACAAGGCTGACATTAGTCCAAAAAAACACAAAATAATAATAAGTGTTGGAGAGGCTGTGGTGAGATTGGAACACTTCTACACTGCTGGTGGGAATGTAAAATGGTACAACCACTTTGGAAATCGATTTGGTACTTCCTTAAAAAACTACAAACAGAACTACAATATGATCCAGCAATCCCACTCCTTGGAATATATCCTAGAGAAAGAAGAGCCTTTACACGAACAGATATATGCATACCCATGTTCATTGCAGCACTTTTTACAATAGCAAAAAGTTGGAAGCAACCAAGGTGCCCATCAATGGATGAATGGACAAATAAATTGTGGTATATTTACATAATAAAATACTATGCATCAATAAAGAACAATGATGAATCCATAAAACATTTCATAACATGGAGAAATCTGGAAGACATTATGCTGAGTGAAATTAAAAAAAATAGTTGCAAAAGGACAAATGTTGTGTAAGAACACTATTATAAGAACTGGAGAAATAGTTCAAACAGAGAAGAAAATATTCTTTGATAGTAACAAAGGGGAGAGGGAGGGAAGGAGGGAGAGGGGTATTTACTAATTAGATAATAGATAAGTTTTATTTTAGGTGAAGGGAAAGACAATGCAGAATACAGGAGAGGTCAATACAACCGGACTAAATCAAAAGCAAAGAAGTTTTCTGAGTAATCTGAGGGCTTCAAAGCCCAGCATAGCAGGGGCAGGGGTTTGAGGACTATGGTTCCAGGGCAATTGGCATAATAAAATCTATTAAGAAAACATTCTGCATCGCACTTTGGGGAGTGGTGTCTGGGGTCTTAAACGCTAGCAAGCAGCCATCTAAGAAGCATCAATTGGTCTCAACCCACCTGGAGTAAGAAAGAATGAAGAACAACAAAGACACAAGGTAATTATGAGCCTAGGAGACAGAAAGGACTATGTAAACCAGAGACTACATCAGCCTGTGCCCAGAAGAACCAGATGGTGCCTGGTCACAACTGATGACTGCCCTGACAGGGAACACAACAGAGAACCCCTGAAGCAGCAGGAGAGCAGTGGGATGCAGATCCCAAATTCTCGTAAGACCAGACTTAATGGTCTGACTGAGACTGGAGGGACCCTGGTGGTCATGGCCCCCAGACCTTCTGTTGGCCCAGGACAGGACCCATTCCCAAAGCCAACTCTTCAGATGTGGATTGGACTGGACAATGGGTTGGAGAGGGATGCTCGTGAGGAGTGAGCTTCTTGGATCAGGTAGACACTTGAGACTAGGTTGGCTTCTCCTGCCTGGAGGCGAGATGAGGTGGGGAGTGGGTTAGAAGCTGGCGAAAAGGACATGAAAAGAGAGAGTGGAGGGAGAGAGCAGGCTGTCTCATTAGGAGTAGAGTAATTGGGAGTGTGTAGCAAGGTGTATATGGGTTTTTGTGTGAGAGACTGACTTGATTTGTAAACTTTCACTTAAAGCACAATAAAAATTATTTTTTTTAAAAAAGGATCAATAGATTTGAACAATTCTTCCCAAAAAGCTAGACAAATAGCAAAAAAAAAAAAAAACCTGAAAAAAGATGCTCAATATCGCTAGTCATTAGAGCAACAGAAATTTAAAATACTATATCAGTGTATACCCATTATAATTGCTAAAGTTAAAAAGCCTAATAATGCTAAGTATTGGCAAGGATATGAAGCAACTGAAACTCTGGTACGTTGCTAGTTGGAACGCAAACATTACAGCCAGATTGGAAAAGAGTTTCCTTGCGTAGCTAAACATACACTGACCATGTGATGCAACAACTCCACTGCAGGGAATTTATCGAAGAGAAACACTTAAAAATGTGTATGCAGATGTACTTGCAGCATTATTTATGAGAGACAAAAACTAAAGACAACCTAAATATTTAACAACTTCTGAATCTATAAATAAATCAGGGTGCATTCATAATATAGAATATTACTCATCAATAAAAAGCAACAAAATATGAATGCACGTAACAACATGGAAGAATCACAAACATTACACTACGTGAAAGAATTTAGAGACTACTATGCTCTATGATTCCATTGATATGGAATTCTAGAAAAGACAAAACTATGATGACAAAAGGCAAATCAGTTGTTGCCTGAGGCCAGGAAAAGGAGAAAATTATTTATAAAAAAAATAGACACTAGAAATTTTCAGAATGTCAAGGAATGAAAGATGATCTAAAAGTTTACCTCTCCTATTCCTTCAAAAACACACCCCGTACTACAAAAACTAAATGACATCAGACTGCCATTAGATTTCTCCTGTCAAAAACAGAGGTATAAACGTCAATTGACTGTCTCTTGTATAATGTACAATCTTTTTGTCGTTATTGTTTGGTTTTATGGTTGTTAATCCTCCACACAAGTATCAAGAGTAAAACCTGAAGGGTTAAAAAAGGGTTAGGGTAAAGGTTAGGGTTAGTGTTAGAACTATGGTTAGGGCATGGCAGGGTTAAGGTTAGGGTTACATTAGGGTTAGGTCTAAGGTTCGCATATAGGTTAGGTTGAGTGTAAGAATTAGGACTAGGACTAGGGCTAGGGTTATGGTTCAGTTAAGATTACAGGTAGGGTTAGGGTTAGAGTTAGGTTTAGGTTAGGATTTCTTTTAAGGTTGTTGTTGTTAGATGTCTTCAAGTCAGTTCCAACTCACCGTAGCCCTATCTATGACAGAACGGAACAACGTCCACTCTGTGCATATCATTGCTATGTTTGAGCCCATTGTTGCAGCCACTGCCAATCCATCTCATTGACTCCCTGCTTTAGCAAGCATGATGTCCTTTTCCAGTGACTGGCCCCTCTTGATAACATGTGCAAAGTACATTAGATGAAGTCTCATCATCCTTGCTTTTAAGGAGCATTCTAGCTGTTTTTTTTCCAAAACGGATTTGTTTGTTCTTCTGGTAGCCCACGTTGTTGTTGTTTTCAGGTGCTGTCAAGTCATTTCTGACTCATAGTGACTCTATGCACAACAGGACAGAACACTGCCCAGTCCTGTACCATCCTCACAATTGCCGCTATGCTTGAGCCCATTGTTACAGCTGCTGTCAATCCATCTCGGCAAGGGTCTTCCTCTTTTTCCCTGATTCTCTACTTTACCGAACATGATGTCCTTCTCCAAGGACTGATCTCTCCTGATAATTTGTCCAAAGTATATTAGGCAAAATCTCGCCATCCTTGCTTCCAAGGAGCATTCTGGTTGTACTTCCTTCAAGACAGATTTGTTCATTCTTTTGGCAGTCCACTGTATATTCAATATTCTTGTTCAACACTACAATTCAAAGGGGTCAATTCTTCTTCAGTCTTCCTTATTCATTGTCTATGTTTTGAATGCAAATGAGGTGATTGAAAACACCATGGCTTCGGTCAGGCACACCTTAGTCCTCTAGGTGATATCTTTGCATTTCAACATGGAAATGTAATCTGTAACGACTGTAGTCTTTGATCTTCAGCAGTAAGTGCTTCAAGTCCTGTTTACTTTCAGAAAGCAAGATTATGTCATCTGTGTAACACAGATTGCTAATCAGTCTTCTACTTTCCTTCTACTTTCTATACTGTGTTCTTTTTCATATAGCCAAACTTCTAGCATTATTTGTTCATCATACAGATTGAATAAGCACAGTGAAAGGATACAGCCCTGACACACATCTTTCCTGATTTTAAACCAGGCAATATCCACTTGTTCTGTATGAATGACTGCCTCTTCATCTTTGCACAGGTTCCCCATGAGCACAACTAATTGTTCTAGAATTCCCAGTCTTTGCAATGTTATCCATTATTTGTTATGATCAACAGTCAAATGCCTCTCTACAGCCAATGAAACGCAGGTAAACATCTCTCTGGTATCCTCTGCTTTCAGCCCAGATCAATTTGACATCAGCAATAATATCCCTCGTTCCAATTCCTCTTCTGAATCTGGCTTGAATTTCTGGCAGTTCCCTGTCCCTGTACTGCTTCATCCTTTTTTCGAATGATCTTCAGCAAAGTTGTACTTGTGACTGACATGAATGATATTGTTTGATAATTTCCAAATTCTATTTGGTCACCTTTCTTTGGAAAGGGCACAAATATGGATCTCTACCAGTCAACTGGCCAGGTAGCTCTCTTCCAAATTTCTTGACATAGACAAGAGCACTTCCAGCATTGCATGTATTTTTTGAAGCATCTCAGTTGGTATTCAGTCAATTCCTGAAGCCTCATTTTTCACCAATGCCTTCAGTGCAGCTTGGATTTCTTCCTTCAATACCATCAGTTCTTGATCATATGCTACCTCCTGAAATGGCTGAACATTGACCAATTCTTTTTGGTACGGTGACTCTGTATATTCCTTCCATCTTCTTTTGATGCTTCCTGAGTTGTTTAATATTCCACCCATGGAATCGTTCAATATTGCAACTTGAGACTTGAATTTTTTCATCAGTTCTTTTTCATCTTGAGAAGTGTTGACCAGGTTCTCCATTTTAGTTTTCTATCTCCAGGTCTTTGGACATGTGGTCATAATTCTTTACTTTGTCTTCTCGAGCCACCCTTTGAACTGTTCTCGTCATCTTTTACTCTATCATTTCTTCCATTTGCCTTAGTTACCCTGCATTCAAGAGCAAGTTTCAGAGTCTCTTCTGAGATCCATTTTTAATCTTTTCTTTCTTTTTTGTCTTTTTAATGACCTTTTGCTTTCTTCATGTATAACATCTTGGATGTTGTCCCAGAACTCATGTGGTCTTCAGTCACTAGTGTTCCAAGCGTCATATCTGTTTGTGAATTGGTCTCTAAAGTCAGGTGTAATGTATTCAAGATCATATTTTGGCTGTCATGGGCTTATTTTAATTTTCTTCAACTTCAGTTTCATCATCAGTTGATGATCTGTTCCACAGTCACCCCAGCCTTATTCTGACTGACGATATTGAGCTTTTACATCCCACCATCAGTTTTACTGTCATATTTTCCTAAAAATATATTTGTTCCACTGAAATTTCAAATTTGCTAGCCTAATAATGCATATTATATTTTCTAGGAACATTTTCTATTATTCTTGTCAGGCATAGTCTTTTTTCTTTTTCTTATTTATTTTTTTTTTAATAAGAATGTGAGCTCAAATCTTAAGTGCACAACTCTTGAATTATCAAAATTGTACCTAACCATGAATTTTCCACAAGGCCACAATATAGAATACCACCTCCATCTTAAAAGTCCCTTCGAGCCCCTGATAGAAGCCCTGATGATGCAATGATTAAATCACTTTGCTGCTAACAGAAAGTTTGGTGGTTCGTATCCACCAGCTGCTGTGTGGGAGAAAGGTGTGGCAGTCTGCTTCCATAAAAATTACAGCTCTGGAAACTGTCCTTTAGGGTTGCTATGAGTTGGAATCGACTCCTTGGCAAGGGATTTGTTTTTTCTTTTCTTTTCTTCAAGCCCCTCATAGTCACTACTCTCTCCCTGCTCTCCAGAGATAGTCATTGTCCTGGCTCCAAACATCATAGATCAGTTTGTATATGCATACCCTCTGACTCAGAAATTCCACTTGTAGTTAGACACTCAATAGATAGGCTCACCCATAAGAAAAAAGACATGAAACAAACTTCTTATTTCAAACTTGCTTATTTCCTTCTTAATTGCATTATGAGACATTCCATTGTTACAATTCATTCTAAATATTTTCTCTTATAGGTAGTAGCTCTACTTATATGTGTTTTCCAATTTATTTATCACTACTTATTATTTTGTTTTTAATTAATTTTTATTGTGCTTTAAGTGAAAGTTTATAAATCAGGTCAATCTCTCCTACAAAAATTAACACACACCTTGCTACACACTCCTAATTGCTCTCCCTCTAATGAGACAGCACAGTTCTTCCTTCCACTCTCTCTCTTTGTGTCCATTCTGGTAGCTTCTGGCCCCTTCTGCCCTGTCGTCTCCCCTCCAGACAGGAGATGCCAAAATAGTCTCATACGTCTACTTGATCCAAGAAGCTCGTTCTTCACCAGTATCATTTTCCTTCCCATATTCCAGCTCCAATTCCCGTCTGAAGAATTGGCTTTGGGAATGGTTCCTGTCTTGGGGTAACAGAAGGTCTGGGGACCATGGCCTCCGGAGTCCTTCTAGTCCCAGTCTGACCACTAAGTCTGGTCTTTTTACAAGAATTTGGGGTCTGCATCCCACTGCTTTCCTACTCCCTCAGGGGTTCTCTGTTGTGTTCCCTGTCAGGGCAGTCATCAGTTGTGACCAGGCACCATCTGGTTCTTCTGGGCACAGGCTGATGTAGTCTCTGGTTTACATAGTCCTTTCTGTCTCTTAGGCTCATAATTACCTTATATCTTTGTTGTTCTTCATTCTTTCTTACTCCAGGTGGGTTGAGACCAATTGATGCATCTTAGATGGCCGCTTGCTAGCGTTTAAGACCCCAGACACCACTCCCCAAAGTGCGATGCAGAATGTTTTCTTAATAGATTTTATTATGCCAATTGCCCTGGAACCATAGTCCTCAAACCCCCACCCCTGCTATGCTGGGCTTTGAAGCCTTCAGATTATTCAGGAAACTGCTTTTGATTTAGTCCAATTGTGTTGACCTCTCCTAAATTCTGTATTGTCTTTCCCTTCACCTAAAATAAAACTTATCTATGGCACTGTTTTTTTGTGTTTTTTGTGTTATCTAATTAGTGAATACCTCTCTCCCTCTTCCCCTCCCTCCCCCCTTTGTTACTATCAAAGAATATTTTCTTCTCTGTTTAAACTATTTCTCCAGTTCTTATAATAGTGTTCTTATACAATATTTGTCCTTTTGCAACTGACTAATTTCACTCAGCATAATGTCTTCCAGATTTCTCCATGTTATGAAATGTTTTATGGATTCATCGTTGTTCTTTATTGATGCATAGTATTCTATTATGTAAATATACCACAATTTATTTGTCCATTCATCCGTTGATGGGCACCTTGGTTGCTTCCAACTTTTTGCTATTGTAAAAAGTGCTGCAATGAACATGGGTGTGCATATATCTGTTCATGTAAAGGCTCTTCTTTCTCTAGGATATATTCCAAGGAGTGGGATTGCTGGATCACATTATAGTTCTGTTTGTAGTTTTTTAAGGAAGCGCCAAATTGATTTCCAAAGTGTTTGTACCATTTTACATTCCCACCAGCAGAGTATAAGTGTTCCAGTCCCTTCACAACCTCTCCAACGCTCATTACTTTGTGTTTTTGGTTTAGTGCCAGCCTTGTTGGAGTGAAATGGAATCTCACAGTAGTTTTGATTTGCATTTACTTTTTTTTTTTTTTTTAATGGCTAATGATCGTGACCATTTCCTCATGTATCTGTTAGCAGCCTGAATGTCTTTTTTAGCGAAGCGCCTGTTATATCCTTTGCTTATTTTTTAATTGGGTATTTGTATTTTTACAGTTGAGTTTTAGTAGGATCATGTAGATTTCAGAGCGCAGGCACTGATGGGAAATGTCATAGCTGGAACCTTTTTCTCAGCCTGTAGGTAGTCTTTCTACTCTTTTGGTGAAGTCTTTGGATGAGCATAGGTGTTTGATTTTTAGGAGCTCCCAGTTATCTGGTTTCTCTTCTGCATTGTTAGTAATGTTTTGTATACTCTTTATGCCATGTATTAGGGCTTCTAACATTGTCCCTATTTTTTTCTTCCATGATCTTTATCATTTTAGATTTTATATTTAGGTCTTTGATCCATTTTGCTTTAGTTTTTGTGCATGGGATGAGGTATGGGTCTTATTTCATTTTTTTGCAGATGGATATCCAGTTATGCCAGCACCATTTGTTAAAAAGACTGTCTTTTCCCCATTTAACTGACTTTGGGCCTTTGTCAAATATCAACTGCTCACATGTGGATGGATTTATGTCTGGATTCTCAGTTCTGTTCCATTTGTGTATGTATCTGTTGTTGTACCAGTACCAGGCTGTTTTGACTACTGTAGCAGTATAATAGGTTCTAAAATCAGGCAGAGTGAGGCCCCCTACTTTGTTTTTCTTTTTTAGTAATGCTTTACTTATCTGGGGTCTCTTGCCTTTCCATGTGAAGTTGGTGATTTGTTTCTCCATCTCATTAAAAAAGTCACTGGAATTTGGATCGGAATTGCATTGTATCTATAGATGGCTTTTGGTAGAATAGACGTTTTTACAATGTTAAGTCTTCTTAGCCATGAGCAAGGTATGTTTTTTCACTTACGTAGGTCTCTTTTGGTTTCTTGCAGTAGCATCTTGTAGTTTTCTTTGTATAGGACTTTTTCATCTCTGATAAGATTTATTCCTAAGTATTTTATCTTCTTGGGGGTTACTGTAAATGGTAATGATTCCATGATTCCCCCTTCAATTTTTTTTTTATTGTTGGTGTAGAGGAATCCAACTGATTTTTGTATGTATATCTTGTATCCTGATGCCCTGCTGAACTCTTCTGTTCATTTCAGTAGTTTTTTTGAGGGTTCTTTAGGGTTTTCTGTGTATAAGATCATGTCGTCTGCAAATAGAGATACTTTTACTTCCTCCTTACCAATCTGGATGCTCTTTATTTCTTTATCCAGCCTAATTTCTCTGGCTAGGACCTCAGCACAATGTTGAATAAGAGTAGTGATAAGGGGCATCCTTGTCTGGTTCCCGTTCTCAAGGGTAATGCTTTCAGAATCTCTCCACTTTGGATGATGTTGGCTGTTGCCTTTGTATAAATGCCCTTCATTACGTTGAGGAATTTTCCTTCTATTCCTATTTTGCTGAAAGTTTTTATCATGAATGGGTGTTGGACTTTGTCAAATGCCTTTTCTGCATCAGGTGATAAAATCATGTGGTTCTTGTCTTATGTTTTATTTATATGGTGGCTTACATTAATTGTTTTTCTAATGTTGAACCATCTCTGCATAACTGGTATGAATCTCACTTGGTCATGGTGAATTATTTTTTTGACATGTTGTTGAATTCTATTGGCTAGAATTTTGTTGAGAATTTTTGCATCTAAGTTCATGAGAGTTATAGGTCTGTAATTTTCTTTTTTTGTGGTGTCTTTAGCTGGTTTTGGTATCAGGGATATGCTGGCTTCATAGAATGAGTTTGGGAGTATTCTGTCCTTTTCTATACTCTGAAATACCTTTAGTAGTAGTGGTGTTACCTCTTCTCTGAAAGTCTGGTAGAACTCTTCAGTGAAACCATCAGGGCCAGGGCTTTTTTTGTTGTTGTTGAGAGTTTTTTTGATTACCATTTCAATCTCTTTTTTTGTTATGGTTCTATTTAGTTGTTCTACCTGTTTGTGTTAGTTTAGGTAGGTAGTGTGTTTCTAGGAATTCATCCATTTCTTCTAGGTTTTCAAATTTGTTAGAATACAATATTTCTTAGTAATCTGATAGGATTCTTTGAATTTCAGTTGGGTCTGTTGTAATATCACCCATCTCATTTCTTATTCAGGTTATTTGTTTCCTTTTCTGTTTTACTTTTGTCAGTTTGGCCAATGATTTACCAATTTTGTTAATTTTGTCAAAAAACAAGCTTTTGGTCTTGTTAACTCTTTCAATTGTTTTTCTGTTCTCTAATTCATTTAATTCTGCTCTAATTTTTATTATGTATTTTCTTCTGGTGCCTAAGGATTTCTTTTATTGCTCTCTTTCTATTTGTTCAAGCTGTAGGGACAGTTCTTTGATTTTGGCCCTTTCTTCTTGTTGTATGTGTGTGTTTATTGGTACAAATTGACCTCTGAACACTGCTTTCGCTGTGCCCCAAAGGTTCTGATAGAAAGTGTTTTCATTCTCGTCAGATTCTCTGAATTTCTTTATTCCCTCCATAATGTCTTCTATAACCCAGTCTTTTTTGAACAGGGTATTGTTCAGTTTCCAAGTATTTGATTTTTTTTCCCAGCTTTTTCTGTTATTGATTTCCACTTTTATGGCCTTATGGTCAGAGAAGATGCTTTGTAATGTTTCAATATTTTGGATCCTGCAAAGGCTTGCTTTAGGACCTAACATGTGGTCTATTCTCGAGAATGTTCATGTCCTTTGGAAAAGACAGTATACCTGGCTGCTCTTGGGTAGAGTGTTCTGTATGTGCCTACGAGGTCACGTTGGTTGATTGTGGCATTTAGATCTTCCATGTCTCTATTGAGGTCCTTACTGGATGTCTTGTCCTTCACCAAAAGTGGTGTGTTGAAGTCTCCTACTAGACTTGTGGAGCTGTCTTTCTCACTTTTCAATGTTGTTAGAGTTTGTTTTATGTATCTTTCAGTCCTGTCATTGGATGCATTGATATTTAATAAGGTTATATCTTACTGGTAAATGGTCCCTTTAATCATTATATAGTGTCCTTCTTTATCCTTTGTGGTGGATTTAATGTTAATGTCTATTTTGTCAGAAATTAGTATTGCCACTCCTGCTTATTTTTTATTGTTGTTTGCTTGATATATTTTCTCCAAACTTTGAGTTTTAGTTCATTTGTGTCTCTAAGTCTAAAGTGTGTCTCTTATAGGCAGCATATAGCTGGATTTTGTTTTTTTATCCAATCTGTAACTCTCTGTCTCTTTTTTGGTGCATTTAGTCCATTTACGTTCAGTGTAATTATAGATAGGTATGAGTTTAGTGCTGTCATTGTGATGCCTTTTTTGTGTGCTGTTGACAATTTCATTTTTCCACTTACTTTTTTGTGCTGAGTTTTTCTTTGTAAATTATGTGTTCCTCTTTTTTATTGTAGTTGAATTTGTTTTTGCTGAGTCTTTTTGTTTATCCTGGTTTTTATTTTGAAGTATGGGATTGTTATTCTTCTTTGTGGTTACCTTAATATTCACCCCATTTTTCTAAGTATAAACCTAACTTGTACCTCCTTATAATGCCTTGATTTCCTCTCCTTTTGGAAAATCTATGCCTCCCTGTATTTAGTCCCTCTTTATTGATTATTCTCATCTCTTACATAATGACATCAGTGATTCCCTGTCTTGAGCTTTTTCTTTTTTATTAATCTTATTTTATTTTTGTGATTTCCCTATCTGGGTTGATATTATATCAAGATGCTCTGTTCTGTGTCCTTGTGTTGTGTTGATATCTGCTATTATTGATTTTCTAACGAAAGAATTTCCTTTAGTAATTCTTGTAGCTTTGGTTTGGTTTTTGCAAATTCTCTAAGCTTGTGTTTATCTGTAAATGACTTAATTTCGCCTTCATATTTGAGAGAGAGTTTTGCTGGATATATGATTCTTGGCTGGCAATTTTTCTCCTTCAGTGCTCTATATATGTCATCCCACTGCCTTTTGTCCTGCAAGGTTTCTGCCAAGTAGTCTGAACTTATTCTTATTGATTCTCCTTTGTAGGTGACTTTTCATTTATCCCTGGCTACTTTTAAAATTTTCTCTTTATCTTTGGTTTTGGCAAGTTTGAAGATAACATGTCTTGGTGATTTCTTTTTGGGATCTACCTTGTATGGGGCTCTATGAACATCTTTGATAGATATCCTTTCACCTTTCATGATGTCAGGGAAATTTTCTGCCAACAAATCTTCAACAACTCTCTCTGTATTTTCTCTTATCCCTCCCTGTTCTGGAATTCTAATCACATACAAGTTATTCTTCTTAATAGAATCCCACATGATTCTTAGGGTTTCTTCGTTTTTTAAAATTCTTTATCTAATTTTTCTTCAAATATGTTGGTGCCAATTGCCTTATCCTCCATTTCCCCAATTCTACATTCCAACTCCTCAACTCTGCTTCTCTGACTTGCTATTGGGTTGTCTAATTCTGTCAATTTTATTGTTAATCTTTTGAATTTCTGACTGCTGTCTCTCTGTGGATTCTTGCAGCTTATTAAATTTTTCAATATATTCTTTAATAATCTTTTTTAATTTCTTCAACTGCTTTTTCTGTGTGTACCTTTGCTTTTTCTGTACATTGCCTGATTTCATTTCCGATGTCATCCCTGATGTCTTGAAGCATTCTCTATAATAATCTTTTGTATTCTACATCTGACAATTCCAGGAATATATCTTCATCTGGGGGAGTCTTGATTTTCTGTTTTAGGGGTTTGTAGATGCAACCATGGTCTGCTTTTTTATGTGATTTGATATCGACTGCTGACTCCAAGCCGTCTATAGGTTATTGTAATAATTTATACTGTATATGTTTACTGAGTCCTATCTGCTTTTTTTGTTTTGTTTCTATATACCCAGATAGGTACTAGAGTATGCTAACTTGATTATTGGAGTCTTTGAAGCACTAATATCCTGTTACCAGATGGTTAGAGCTATTACCAGGTATATGAGCCTATGAGTCCATTCACTATTCTTGAATAGAATCAGCTCAGGTGTCCTGATAGCTGGTCACCTATTGTGTGATGTAGGCTCTCACCTACTATCTTAGAGGGAGTAGTGGTGATGGTTTCATGCACCGGTTTCTGGTAGCTGCAGCAGGTCACACTCTGAGGAGGGTAGGGTGCTGACAGCCTTCCCCCAAGTGCCAGTGAGGAAGGAGTGTCTCTTTTCTCTAGATTGCTCTGGTGGGTGGGTTCTGCAGCTGTACCTTAGCCCCCCCCAATGTTTATACCTGTAAAGACTGGTAGGTGCCACTATCCTCAGGCCCCTCTCATGGGTGGTTAAGTGGTGTGGATGGAGCCTCGCCCTTCAGATCCCTGCTGTGGGTAGGTGAGGGCTCTGTTTAATAGGCAGAGCAGTATCAGACCTCCAAAACCTGCCTCTCCATAGCTCAGTTGAAACAATTATAGTCAGACCTCTAACCTGGTTCCATGTAGGGGTGAAACCCAAAGTCTGTAGATCTCTTATGCCTGGACTAGAACTGCTCCTGCTCTGATCTTCCAGTTTAGGGGAGTTGGGAAAGTATCTCCCCACCTACTGTTTGTTAATTTGCTACTTCTCCCAGGCCAGGAGACTGGTTTAGAAAAAGCAGGGTACTTCAATCTCAGGCCCAGGAAATTTGAATGTTAATGAAGCCGGCTTGGCAGAGAGGGGAGGGATCAAATAGATAGAAGAAAGCAGCGTGGTAAAATAGACAAAATCACTTATCTCTTGTCGAGAAGGCTGTTTTATCTCAGATTCCAGAGGCATGTGTAGCCTGTGTGCTCTGGATGGGCCCTGGCCAAGATTACCCCGGGGGTTAGGGCCATGTCCTGTGCTTGCAATGTCTCAGGAAAACACCATCAGTCCCACTGCACTCTCCCCAAAGAACAGGACCAAAAACTGGAGCTGGGGCACTGCGCGGGCTCCGCAACTGGTCACTGCTTCTGCACAGTCTCTCGTTCCCCTGTCACTCAGGCCAATTCCTTAGTTCTGTGTTTGATGGTAAGCATATGAAGATTGTCATATATGTAATCGATTCAATTGTTTTTTCAGGTCTTTGTTGAAAGAGGTTTCAGCAGAAGTTTCTGCCGAATCAGCCATCTTGGCCCCACCTTATCACTACTTTTCAATTCTTTTTTTTCTTTTTAATAATTTTTATTGAGCTTTAAGTGAATGTTTACAAATCAAGTCAGTCTGTCACATATAAGCTTATATACACCTTACTCCATACTCCCACTTAATCTCCCCTTCATGAGTCAGCCCTTCCAGTCTCTCCTTTCATGATAATTTTGTCAATTTCTAACCCTCTCTACCCTACTATCTCCCCTTCAGACAGGAGATGCCAACACAGTCTCCAGTGTCCACCTGATACAAGTAGCTCACTCTTCATCAGCATCTCTCTCCAACCCATTGTGCAGTCCCTTCCATGTCTGATGAGTTGTCTTCGGGAATGGTTCCTATCCTGGGCCAACAGAAGCTTTGGGGACCATGACTGCCGGGATTCCTCTAGTCTCAGTCAGACCATTAAGTCTGGTCTTTTTATGAGAATTTGGGGTCTGCATCCCACTGTTCTCCTGCTCCCTCAGGGGTTCTCTGTTGTGCTCCCTGTCAGGGCAGTCATCGGTTGTGGCCGGGCACCATCTAGTTCTTCTGGTCTCAGGATGATGTAAGTCTCTGGTTCATGTGGCCCTTTCTGTCTCTTGGGCTTATAGTTATTGTGTGACCTTGGTGTTCTTCATTCTCCTTTGATCCAGGTGGGTTGAGACCAATTGATGCATCTTAGATGGCCGCTTGTTAGCATTTAAGACCCCAGACGCCTCATTTCAAAGTGGGATGCAGAAAGTTTTCATAATAGAATTATTTTGCCAATTGACTTAGAAGTCCCCTTAAACCATAGTCCCTAAACCCCCACCCTTGCTCCGCTGACCTGAAGCACTCAGTTTATCCCGGAAACTTCTTTGTTTTTGGTCCAGTCCAGTTGAGCTGACCTTCCCTGTATTGAGTATTGTCCTTCCCTTCACCTGAAGTAGTTCTTATCTACTAACTAATCAGTAAATAACCCTCTCCCACCCTCCCTCCCTCCCCTCCTCATAACCACAAAAGTATATGTTCTTCTCAGTTTATACCATTTCTCAAGATCTTATAATAGTGGTCTTATACAATATTTGTCCTTTTGCCTCTGACTAATTTCGCTCAGCATAATGCCTTCCAGGTTCCTCCATGTTATGAAATGTTTCACAGATTCCTCACTGTTCTTTATCGATGTGTTGTATTCCATTGTGTGAATATACCATAATTTATTTAACCATTCATCCACTGATGGACACCTTGGTTGCTTCCAGCTTTTTGCTATTGTAAACAGTGCTGCAATAAACATGAATGTGCATATATCTTTTTGTGTAAAGGCTCTTATTTCTCTAGGGTATATTCCGAGGAGTGGGATTTCTGGGTTGTATGGTAGTTCTATTTCTAACTTTTTAAGAAAACGCCAGATAGATTTCCAATGTGGTTGTACCATTTTACATTCCCACCAGCAGTGTATGAGTTCCAATCTCTCCACAGCCTCTCCAACATTTATTATTTTGTGTTTTTTGGATTAATGCCAGCCTTGTTGGAGTGAGATGGAATCTCATCGTAGTTTTAATTTGCATTTCTCTAATGGCTAATGATCGAGAGCATTTTCTCATGTATCTGTTAGCTGCCTGAATATCTTCTTCAGTGAAGTGTGTGTTCATATCCTTTGCCCACTTCTTGACTGGGTTGTTTGTCTTTTTGTGGTTGAGTTTTGACAGAATCCTGTAGATTTTAGAGATCAGGCGCTGGTCGGAGATGTCATAGCTGAAAATTCTTTCCCAGTCTGTAGGTGGTCTTTTTACTCTTTTGGGGAAGTCTTTAGATGAGCATAGGTGTTTGATTTTTAGGAGCTCCCAGTTATCTGGTTTCTCTTCATCATTTTTGGTAATGTTTTGTATTCTTTTTATGCCTTGTATTAGGGCTCCTAAGGTTGTCCCTATTTTTTCTTCCATGATCTTTATCGTTTTAGTCTTTATGTTTAGGTCTTTGATCCACTTGGAATTAGTTTTTGTGCATGGTGTGAAGTACGGGTCCTGTTTCATTTTTTTGCAAATGGATATCCAGTTATGCCAGCACCATTTGTTAAAAAGACTATCTTTTCCCCAATTAACTGACACTGGGCCTTTGTCAAATATCAGCTGCTCATATGTGGATGGATTTATATCTGGGTTCTCAATTCTGTTCCATTGGTCTATGTGCCTGTTGTTGTACCAGTACCAGGCTGTTTTGACTACTGTGGCTGTATAACAGGTTCTAAAATCAGGTAGAGTGAGGCCTCCCAGTTTCTTCTTCTTTTTCAGTAATGCTTTGCTTATCCGAGGCTTCTTTCCCTTCCATATGATGTTGGTGATTTGTTTCTCCATCACATTAAAGAATGTCAGTGGAATTTGGATTGGAAGTGCATTGTATGTATAGATGGCTTTTGGTAGAACAGACATTTTTATTATGTTAAGTCTTCCTATCCATGAGCAAATTATGTTTTTCCACTTAAGTAGGTCCTTTTTAGTTTCTTGCAGTAGTACTTTGTAGTTTTCTTTGTATAGGTCTTTTACATCTTTGGTAAGATTTATTCCTAAGTATTTTATCTTCTTTGGGGCTACTGTGAATGGTATTGATTTGGTGATTTCCTCTTTGATGTTCTTTTTGTTGATGGAGAGGAATCCAAGTGATTTTTGTATGTTTATCTTATAACCTGAGACTCTGTCAAACTCTTCTATTAGTTTCAGTAGTTTTCTGGAGGATTCTTTAGGGTTTTCTGTGTATAAGATCATGTCATCTGCAAATAGAGATAATTTTACTTCCTCCTTGCCAATCCGGATGCCCTTTATTTCTTTGTCTAA
Source organism: Elephas maximus indicus (assembly GCF_024166365.1). Classification (NCBI taxonomy): domain Eukaryota; kingdom Metazoa; phylum Chordata; class Mammalia; order Proboscidea; family Elephantidae; genus Elephas; species Elephas maximus. The sequence goes on along the minus strand of NC_064819.1, from coordinate 51,751,875 downwards.
CCTAACTGCTCTGGCTAGGACCTCTAGTGCAATGTTGAATAAGAGCAGTGATAAAGGGCATCCTTGTCTGGTTTCCGTTCTCAAGAGAAATGCTTTCAGGCTCTCTCCATTTAGAGTGATGTTGGCTATTGGCTTTGTATAGATGCCCTTTATTATGTTGAGGAATTTTCCTTCAATTCCTATTTTGCTGAGAGTTTTTATCATGAATAAGTGTTGGACTTTGTCAAATGCCTTTTCTGCATCAATTGATAAGATCATGTAGTTTTTGTCTTTTGTTTTATTTATATGGTGGATTAGATTAATGGTTTTTCTAATATTAAACCATAAAAAAAAAATACCTGGTATAAATCCCACTCGGTCATGGTGGATTAATTATTTTTTTTTAATAACTTTTATTAAGCTTCAAGTGAACGTTTACAATCCAATCAGTCTGTCACATATAAGTTTACATACATCTCACTCCCTACTCCCACTTGCTCTCCCCCTCTTGAGTCAGCCCTTTCAGTCTCTCCTTTCTTGACAATTTTGCTGGCTTCCCTCTCTCTCTATCCTCCCATCCCCCCTCCAGACAAGAGTTGCCAACACAATCTCGAGTGTCCACCTGATATCATTAGCTCACTCTTCATCAGTGTCTCTCTCCCACCCGCTAACCAGTCCCTTTCATTTCTGATGAGTTGTCTTCGGGGATGGTTCCTGTCCTGTGTCAACTGAAGGTCTGGGGACCATGGCCGCCGGGATTCCTCCAGTCTCAGTCAGACCATTAAGTTTGGTCTTTTTATGAGAATTTGGGGTCTGTATCCCACTGATCTCCTGCTCACTCAGGGGTCCTCTGCTGTACTCCCTGTCAGGGCAGTCATCGATTGTGGCTGGGCACCAACTAGTTCTTCTGGTCTCAGGATGATGTAGGTCTCTGGTTCATGTGGCCCTTTCTGTCTCTTGGGCTCTTAGTTGTCATGTTGCCTTGGTGTTCTTCATTTTCCTTTGCGCCAGGTGGGTTGAGACCAATTGATGCATCTTAGATGGCCGCTTGTTAGCATTTAAGACCCCAGACGCCACATTTCAAAGTGGGATGCAGAATGATTTCATAATAGAATTATTTTGCCAATTGACTTAGAAGTCCCCGCAAACCATGTTCCCCAGACCCCCGCACTTGCTCCGCTGACCTTTGAAGCATTCATTTTATCCCGGAAACTTCTTTGCTTTTGGTCCAGTCCAAATGAGCTGACCTTCCATGTATTGAGTGTTGTCTTTCCCTTCACCTAAAGCAGTTCTTATCTACTGATTAATCAATAAAAAACCCTCTCCCACCCTCCCTCCCTCCCCCCCTCGTAACCACAAAAGAATGTGTTCTTCTCAGGTTTACTATTTCTCAAGATCTTATAATAGTGGTCTTATACAATATTTGTCCTTTTGCCTCTGACTAATTTCGCTCAGCATAATGCCTTCCAGGTTCCTCCATGTTATGAAATGTTTCACAGATTCGTCACTGTTCTTTATCGATGCGTAGTATTCCACTGTGTGAATATACCACAATTTATTTACCCATTCATCCGTTGATGGACACCTTGGTTGCTTCCAACTTTTTGCTATTGTAAACAGAGCTGCAATAAACATGGGTGTGCATATATCTGTTTGTATGAAGGCTCTTGTATCTCTAGGGTATATTCCGAGGAGTGGGATTTCTGGGTTGTATGGTAGTTCTATTTCTAACTGTTTAAGATAACGCCAGATGGATTTCCAAAGTGGTTGTACCATTTTACATTCCCACCAGCAGTGTATGAGAGTTCCAATCTCTCCACAGCCTCTCCAACATTTATTATTTTGTGTTTTTTGGATTAATGCCAGCCTTGCTGGTGTGAGATGGAATCTCATTGTAGTTTTAATTTGCATTTCTCTAATGGCTAATGATCGAGAGCATTTTCTCATGTATCTGTTGGCTGCTGGATTAATTTTTTGATATGTTGTTGAATTCTATTGGCTAGAATTTTGTTGAGGATTTTTGCATCTATGTTCATGAGGGCTATAGGTATGTAATTTTCTTTTTTTGTGATGTCTTTACCTGTTTTAGGTATCAGAGATATGGTGGCTTCATAGAATGAGTTAGGTAGTATTCCAGTCTGAGACTCTCTGTCTCCTTATTGGTGCATTTGGTCCATTTACATTCAGCGTAATTATAGATAAGTATATGTTTTTTTTATATGTTTAGTGCTGTCATTTTGATGCCTTTTTATTTGTGTTGTTGACAATTTCATTTTTCCACTTACTTTTTTGTGCTGAGACGTTTTTCTTTGCAAATTGTGTGTTCCTCATTTTCATAGTATTTGACTTTATGTTTACTGAGTCGTTATGTTTTCCTTGGTTTTTATTTTAACTTATGGAGTTGTTATACCCCTTTGTGGTTACCTTAATATTTACCCTTATTTTTCTAAGTAAAAACCTAACTTGTATTGTCCTATATCGTCTTGTATTCCTCTCCATATGGCAGTTCTATGCCACCTGTATTTAGTCCCTCTTTTTGATTGTTGTGATCTTTTACATATTGACTTCAATGATTCCCCGTTTTGAGCATTTTTTTCTTTTTAAAATTAATCTTAATTTGTTTTTGTGAGTTCCCTGTTTGAGTTTTTATCAGGATGTTCTGTTCTGTGACCTTTTGTTGTGCTGGTATCTGATATTATTGGTTTTCTGACCAATTTCCTTTAGTATTTCTTGTAGCTTTGGGGTTTTTTTTTGCAAATACTCTAAGCTTGTGTTTATCTGTAAATGTTTTAATTTCACCTTCATATTTTAGAGAGAGCTTTGCTGGATATATGATCTTTGGCTGGCAGTTTTTCTCCTTCAGTGCTCTATATATGTCATCCCATTGCCTTCTTGACTGCATGGTTTCTGCTGAGTAGTCTGAAATTATTCTTATGGATTCTCCTTTGTAGTAGACCTTTCTTTTACTCCTGGTTGCTTTTAAAATTTTCTCTTTATCTTTGGTTTTGGCAAGTTTTATGGTAATATGTCTTGGTGATTTTCTTTTTGGATCAATATTAAATGAGGTTCGATTAGCATCTTGGATAGATATCCTTTCATCTTTCATGATGTCAGGGAAGTTTTCTGCCAAAAGATCTTCAACTATTCTCTCTGTGTTTTCTGTTATCCCTCCCTGTTCTGGGACTCCAATCACACGCAAGTTATTCTTCTTGATAGAGTCCCACATGATTCTTAGGCTTTCTTCATTTTTTTTAAATTCTTTTATCTGATTTTTTTTTTCCAGTTATATTGGTGTCAATTCTCTGGTCCTCCAGATCTCCCACTCTGCATTCCAATTGCTTGAGTCTGTTGCTCTGACTTCCTATTGCATTGTCTAATTCTGTAATTTTATTGTTAATCTTTTGGATTTCTGAATGCTGTCTCTGTATGGATTCTTGCAACTTATTAATTTTTCCACTATGTTCTTGAATAATCTTTTTGATTTCTTCAACTGCTTTATCAGTGTGTTCCTTGGCTTTTTCTGTAGATTGCCGTATTTCATTTCTGAGGTCATCCCTGATGTCTTGAAGCATTCTGTAAATTAGTTTTTTATATTCTGCATCTGGCAATTCCAGGATTGTATCTTCATTTGGGAAAGATTTTGATTTTTTAGTTTGGGGATTTGTAGAAGCAATCATGGTCTGCTTCTTTACGTGGTTTGATATCGACTGCTGTCTCTGAGCCTTCACTAAGATATTGTAGTGATTTATTCTATATTTGCTCACTGAGTCTTATCTTGTTTTGTTTTCTTTCAATATACGTAGATGGGCTACTAGATTGTGCTGTCTTGATTGTAGTAGCCCTTGAATCACTTATGTCCTATTACCAGCTGGTTTGGGCTGTTACCAGATACATAAGCCTAAGAGTCCATTGACTATTCTTGAGTAGAATTTGATTCTGGGTCATCAAGTGTGTGGTGCAGACTGTCACCTGTCCACCTAGAGAAGTAGTAGTGATAGTTGTGTGCACCAGATTCTAGTAGCAACAGGGGTTCACACTCCATGGGGGGCAGGATGCTGACAGGTTTCCCCCAGGTGCCAGTGAGGTAAGTGCGTCTCTATTCCTAAAGCACTTTGGTGGGTGGGCTCTGCAGCTGTGCCTTAGGCCCCCAGTGCAAGTACCTCTACAGATTGGTAGGTGTCACCCTCCTTAGACCCCTAAGGCGGGAGGCTAGGTGGTCTGGGGGGAGCTTCAGCCCTCAGTTCCCTGTTGTGGGTCAGTGAGGGCTCTGTTAAAAAAGCAGAGATATCAGACCTGGGAAACTTGTCTTTCCAGTAATCCGCTAAAACAATTACAGTCAGATCCCTATCAGAAATACCTTTGCATTATAATAGCCACCTTGTTCCCTGTAGGGATGAAAGCCCAAGACTGTGGATCAGGTATGCTTGCCGGGAGCTGGTTCTGTATTTTTAGTCCAATTAGGGAAGGATTTTTGGTCCCTGGGTTTTTTGTAGCTGCTTCTCTCAGGCCAGGAGAATGGGTTAGGAAAAGACTAAAAAAAAAAAAAAGAAAGAAAGAAAAACCACAGCGCAGTTCACTCTCTGGCTCAGGGAATTCCAATGTTAATGAGGCCGCCTGGGAAGGGGCGGGGAGGGTTCAGATAAATAGGAGAGAGTAGCACCCTGGAATATAGACAAAGTTACTTATCTTGCTTGGGATGACTGTTTTATCTGAGATTCCCGAAGGGCGCGTTGGCTCTGTGTGCTGGCTGGGTAGAGATTGCCCCCAAGGGTCAGGCCCACGTCCCGTGCTTGTGCTGTCTCAGAAGCTGTGGTTAATTCCGCCACTCCCAGTCCAAAGCCCAGCGCCAAGGTTCCCCGGCTGGGACGCCACACTCCCGTCTCCAAAACCAGTCGCTGCCTCCCAGTGACTTCTCCTCCTGACAGCCGTGTCACAGCCCTGCCTGCGTGCAGTGGCTGGGCTTCCCCCAAGGTCACTTCTAGGGGCTAGGGCTGCGCCCCATGTTTGCGCCCTCTCAGGATGCTGTGCTCAGCTGCCCTGTGCCAGTCCAAAGCCCGGCGCCAAGGTTTCCTGACCAGTACACTGGCTCCAGGCTCCGAAAACAGTCGCTGCTTCCCCGTGGTTGTTTTTTCTCAGTCTCTGTCACTCAGGTCAACCCTTTAGATCTGTGTTTGATGGTCAGGGTTTGTAGATTGTCATGTATGTGATCGATTCACTTGTTTTTCCGATTCTTTGTTGCAAGAGGGATCCGTGGTAACTTCTACCTAGTCAGCCATCTTGACCTCACCCACTTTTTAATTCTTGATATTTTTATTAATTCATAGCTTGTTTGTCGTTCTTTTTCTTACTTTTGAACTAAATCTATGGTAACTATTTCGTCTTTCTCATTATTATTATTTAAATAAAGCACTGGGTTTTCTTCAAAATGTAGTTTTGACCTCATCACATTACCTTTCATGTATGGTGTTATTGAGTTGTGTCCCCAAAAGATATGTTCAAGTCATAAACCTTGTGCCTATAATTGTGACCTTGTATGGAAGTAAGGTCTTTCTTTGAAGATGTTATCAGTTAACAAGATCACAGCAGAGTAGGATGTGTCTTAATCCCTTCTGAGTGGTATCTTTCAAAAGGGGAGAACAGGTACAGAGAGGTACACAAACAAGGGGAAGACAGACACAATATGAAGATGCATGTAAAAGCCAGGTAACACCAAGAAACTCAGGGGGTGACCAGAAGCTGCAAGAGACAAGGAAGGATCTTCCCCATAGGTCCCTCAGCAAAAGTATGCCCCTCCTGATGTCCTGAGTTTATACTTCTAGTCTCCAGAACTGTGAGACAAGTTTCTGTTCTTTAAAGCCGCCCATTTTGTGGTATTTTATTATGGCAGTACTAGGAAACTAAGACAGTATCTTTAAATTTAGTATTTTCTAACCCATAATAATTATCATTTTGATTAATTACTGTCAGAAAAGATGGCTCATAATTTTTCTTCTTTTAGAATTTACAGAGATGTTATTTTTCCCCTAATATAACATTGTCTTAAAAAATTAGTATATTCTATAAGATGCAAAATTTATTTATTTATTTATTCATTCAACAAATATTTACCTTATTGGCTACTTCAAGAAGGCTGCAGTACTAATTACTAAATGAGATAGGATATCTGTCTTATATCTGTAGATTCATTGTGATATTGTGATACTAAAATGACATATGATATGACACTATGATACCTGAAATATTTTCTTACTCTTTGTCTACTTGATCTCTCAAAGGCCGAGGTAGGTATGTGATAGTCCTCTTTAATGTTTTGTCTTATTTTCTAATATTCTTCTCTTCACACTGTTTACATTTTGATTTTTCCCTAATGTTATTAAGGAGATGGAGTTTAGCATACTATTTTATCCTATTTTCTTCTACCTATCTGTGTTGACAGTATATGCAATTCCTGTTAATAATTTTTTATTTCATATCATGTACCTTCTCCTTGAAATTTAGTTTGGACATTTCCATTTATAATTATCATTTAGAGTTCAGTTTGATATTACATCAATGCTTATGATTCATCCTTTAATGTAACAAAACATTTGCCTTTTCGACATTCATCATATATACAATTCAGTTACATTAGTTATATTTGCCCTAGAATTTCTGTGCACCAAAGTTGCGTTTTCCTCTTGATTAACTGGTATCCATTTTCAAGGTGTATTGTTTTGTTTTTTATTTTCAAAATGGCATGTGTGTGGAGTATTTTCCAACCTGCAATGTACTAATTTGTTATGCTATCTTTTAAAATAAAATGAATCATTTATGGATTAAAAAATGTTGGAACCCTGTATCTTTTCATCAAAATTTTGAAATAATCCTTTATTATTTCCTAGCACTCAGAGCTGTATAAATGAGCTCTAATTCCAGTCTATATTTGTTGTTTTGTAAATGGTAGTTTTTTTTTTTTTTTTTTATGTTTCCTCCTTAATAGATAACTTCACGGATAAGAATCAACATGAACCCATCCCCCAAGTGTGAGACTGATCTTTTCCCCCACTTTCCCACTTCTCAATCATTTCTGACATCAGCCACCCACATGACACTGTTTCCAACCCTAGTCACCTGGAGCTAGGTCAGATCTAACAGGTTACGAGGACTACATACTTCAGACTACCAAATAGACAGACACCAGCCATAAGTTTGGGACTTCACACAACACCTTCACTTTCACCTGCTAGCTCCCCCTTCTCCTTTGGGTTCAATAATTCACTGAAGTAATTCACAGAACTCGTGGAAAGTATTATACTTGCAATTACAGATTTACTAAAGGAAAGGATACAAACAAGGATCCTTATAAGGAAAAGACATATGGGCAAGGTCAGAAAGGGCTCCCAACATGAGGCTTCCATGTCTTAAAGAGGGCATATCACCTTCCCTTCACCAACCAGGAAGCTCTCTGAACCCTTGTGTTCAGAACTTTTATTGACTAGTCCTGCATGACTGGCTAAATCATGCCTCCTAAGGCTAGTTGATTTCAGCTTACCAAGCAAGTCTTTTCTTTTCTGGTTAGCCCCCACTCATTTGCACAAATCCTCAGGTGTGGTCTGGAGCTTTCAGATAAAGTCACCTCAATTACTCCCAGCGTTACTTGTTAGGAGCCAAGGATAAAGGCCAAAATTGATTTTTATTATCACACACCCACCTCAGAAAAAGAAACAGAAATTGGATTTGCTCTTCATTCTTATAATTCAACATCTGCCGGACACAATTTCTGCCATATGTATGTAAATAAACATTGTGAGCCTTTCAATTTGCATCTGCAGGTATTTTTTTTTCTTTTACCTTCTTGATCTTTTCTATTTTCTCAGAATCTCAGTAATTTTTAGATTTTTTTGTCTTACAAAATTTTCTTAATATTTGTGCCTTATTTTTTGTCATCCAAGAGATTTTCTTAGGTTTATGTCAAAAATCATTTGCTTTTATATAGTCCTTTCTTTTCTTTGCTATCTCTGATGCATACTTTTTAATTCTACAGTTACAATTCTGGCTTCCTTATAGTATGTCGACTCAGAGCATTCCTATGTGATACTGTCGTCTTTGCTTTCTGTGTGCTTGTCACTTTTATGTCTTTATCGCTATCTGCTTCAGTTATGTAGATATTACAATATCATGTATCATGTTGAAAATACCTTAAAAAATTCTGTCTAGTTGATCCAGGGAATCCTTTATATATTTGCTTGTCCTTTAAGACTTTAGAATGCCAATCCTTTTTCTAAAATTTTCTCATTCTATGTTTTTTTTTTCTTTCTTAAACTTATCATTGCATGAGCAAAATAATTGATCTGACCTCATTATTCAGCATACACTGTGCACACTGGCAAAATCTCATTTGCAGATCTTCATCTGGAGATGTGATTAATGTGAATAATTCCGAGTAAAAGTATCATGTTCTAGTTCAACTGAGACCTTTTGAAGTTCTTGCCATGGTTGCTGGACCTCTGAATCAGTGGAATAAAGGAAACAAAAAACAAATAACCTACAAACACCATTATTTACTGAGACCTGAACTTGTGTTATCATATGTAAATCCTCATTCTGTCAACATATTAATTATGGAGGCCACAACTATAGAGACAACCTTACCTCTTAAAGCAATTACTTAGTTTATTTTCTGGGACTGTTTCACTATCAGTGTATGTAAAACAGAGTGGGATAGGTAATAATACTCTATCCACATTAAGAAATGGTACTTCCATCCAAGAAGGAAATCCTTCCTGTATCTTTGTGATTATTTTTATGCAAGGTAGAAAACCCTGGTGGTATAGTTGTTAAAAGCTGCAACTGCTAACCAAAGGTTGGCAGTTCAAATCCACCAGGTGCCTCTTGCCTTACTGAGATACTTGCAGTCATACTTTTCTCTTGCCTCTGAGATTCTGCATATATAGGAAAACCTCCTGTTCACTACCACTTTTACCAGACTAGCTCCTAAATGTCATTGAGATCTTTACTTAGATCTTACCATAACCCCCTCCAGGCAATCCTTCTTGGTTTCCTTATAGCAGATTAAGTTGTCTCCATAGTTATTTCTTATTTGTCACCATAGTAACCTGTGATTATCTCTATTATAGCTCTTAGTACAATTTATTGAAAATTCTTCACCATTTGTGGTTCTTGAGATCAGTGAAAGTACTTTAAATGGCACTGTGATAACAATAGCAATAATATGTGATAACATGTATTTAATAAATATGAATTAATTGAAGAGAGGAAAGAGCTGTTAGCTACATGCCATATTCTATTTTACACCCCAACTTCAGAACTAATTTTCAGCATCCAAGGATGTGGAATATGATAGGTGCTACAGAGACTCAAAGGCTTTTAAAGCCAACCAGATATTCTCAATGGCAGAAGTAGGAGGATGGAGGCTGGAGAGGATGGTGTCTGTGTGGGTAGGGAGAAGGGTGTGCTGCTTCACTTGACACTTCATCTGTATTCAGAATCCTGTTCCTCTTTTACCACAACCCCCAGCCTCCACCCATACCATTTACATAATGGTAGTGAACCAAGAGAAAAGATTGAAACTGAGGACCCAGACTCTAAGAAACTGAGAAGTGAATTGGGTTCTTTAAAAGCCTGGAAGATGCATTTTCCTGGACCAGCTCGCTGCTTAAAGAAATCAGTTTGTGGCTCCGAGCTACAGGTAAACAGCTAAGCTTCATGAATTACAGGTGTACCTACTGTTCCTTAGGGTCTCACATTTAAATTCATACCACTGAACAATTTTTAAAGGCTTTTATACATTATTTTGTTTGTATGCAAATGAATGCTGCTAATTCCAAATGAATCTTAACTATTTATTTAAGTAGTCCCAAAGGATCTCTACTTGAAAACAATTTGCTAGCAGTTCTTTCAAGTACTAGACACACTTAGAAAATAATAAACTGTATATTTTAAATTAACTCAGTAACTTCGATTACCAGTACCAATGAGTCACTATAATTATTCTGAAGCTGACAGTCTACTGCCATTACAGTCTTAACATTTTTTTTAACCCAAATTTAAGGTTCTGAAGAAAAATGAAAATGTCTTAGACACAAACATGCAAACAGGATGTTACTGTTAATAAAGAGCCTTTATATACATCACCTCATTTGAGCCTGGCAACAAGTCAATGAGGTAGATATTATCAATATGCTCATTGAAAAGATGAGGTAAATGAGAAGAGCTGAGTAACCTGTCCTAGCAGGGAGAATCATGATTTGACTTACAGTATAACTAAAATCCACCACCCATCTGTCATTTTGTTGTACTGTGGTGGCTTGCACATTGCCACGATGCTGGAAGCTCTGCCACCAGTATTTCAAATATCAGCAGGGTCACCCATGGTGAACAGGTTTCAGTGAAGCTTCTAGACTAAGACACACTAGGAAGAAAGGCCTGGTTATCTACCTCTGAAAATTAGCCATCAAAAAGCCTATGTTTAAGTCTCAACTGAACATTATCCCATTTAATACTGGAAGATGAGCCCACTAAGTTGGAAGTCACTCGAAATACACAATGTTCACCATGATGGACTTGAGTATACCAAGGATTATGAAGATGGACAAGGACCAGGCAATATTTTGATCTGTTGTACATGGGGCCATCATGAGTCAGAGCCAACTTCGCAGCAACAAACATCAACAATAACTATAATAACTTTCAGTGGTCTTGACTGCAGAGTGGCTACATTGTACAATGCCAGGTGGCTGCCATTCACATCATGAGGCCATTCAATGATCCTGATTGACTGGAGATGCCTAAAGTAATTGGAAAAGTTACTTTCCTCATATAGTATCATTTGCAACATTAACAATCCAGGAGTTATTATTCTGGATTTTACTGAGTTCTTTTATATCATTCTCAGCATCCCAAAGTAACAGAACAATTCTGCTTTCTTTTCCAAAGAGAAGAGGAAAAAAGGGAACCAATGAGCACAAACCTACTGACCATATGTGGATTTCAAATTTAGGATTTCGGGTTTAGAATCATAGGTCTAGAGGAGGGAGTGATTTTAGAGTTCATTTAGCACAGTCCCTAATTTTACATTTAAAGGTGTTGAGTCCTAGGGTCTAAAAGGACTTGCCAAAGTTAATACAGCTACTAGGACACAAAAACAGACCTATTGACTCAATCCACATTTTTTCCTTATCACCCTGCTTTAAATACTTTTTTATAAATCATATAAGCATTTGAAAAATATTTCCCAAGTCATTATTGGAATAAAGCTCCCTTCTGAGCCTATTTAAATACTGAACTATGCAGGAAGAATCAAAAGAAGATGGAAGGAACACAGAGTCACTTTACCAAAAAGAAGTGGTTGACATTCAACCATTTCAGGGGGTAGCGTATGATCAAGAACCAATGGTATGGAAGGAAGAAGTTCAAGCTGCACTGAAGATACTGGCAAAAAACAAGGTTCCAGGACTTGATGGAATGCCAACTGAGAGATTTCAACACATGGATATAGCACTGGAAGTGGTCACTTGTCTATGTCAAGAAATTTGGCAGAAAGCTACCTGACGAACTGATTGGAGGAGATCCGTATTTATGCCTATTCCAAAGAAAAGTCATTCAATAGAATGTGGATATTGTTGAACAATATTAATATTACGCACAAGTTAAATTTTGCTAAGGATCACTCAAATGCATTTGCAGCAGTGTATCAACAGGGAACTGCCAGAAGTTCAAGTTGTATTTGGAAGAGGATTGGAACCAGGAATATCATTGCTGATGTCAGATGGATCCTTGGTGAAAGCAGAGAATACCAGAAATATGTTTACCTGTGTTTTACTGACTGTGCAAAGGCATTCAGCTCTGTGGATAATATATTATGGATAATATTGTAAAGAATGGGAATTCCAGAGCACTTAATCATGCTCGTGAGGAACTAGTACACAGACCAAGAGGCAATCGTTTGAGCAGAAAAAGGGGATATTATGTGGTTTAAAGTCAGGAAAGGTGTGTGTCGAGGTTGTATCCTTTCACCATACTTATTCAATCTCTATGCTGAGCAAATACTCTAAGAACCTGGACTAAATGAAAAAGAATGCAGCATCAGGACTGGAGGAAGACTCAATAACAACCTGTGCTATGCAGACAACACAATCTTGTTTCCTGAAAGTGAAGAGGACTTGAAGCATTTATTGATGACTGTCAAAGATCAGTCTTCAGTATAGATTACACCACAATATAAAGAAAACAAAAATCCTCACAACTGGATTATTAAAAAACATGATGCTAAATGGAGAAGAGGTTGAAGTTGTAAAAGATTTCATTTTATTTGGATCCACAATCAACACCCATGGAAGCAGCAGTCAAGAAATCAAATGACACATTTCATTGGGCATATCTGCTGCAAAAGACCCCTTTAAAGTATTAAAAAATAAAGATGTCACTGTAAGGACTAATGTGTGCCTGACGCAAGCCATGGTGTCTTCACTCACCTCATACGCGTGCAAAAGCTGGCAGTGAATAAGAAAGACCAAAGAAGAATTGACACCTTTGAGTTGTGGTGTTGGCAAAGAATTTTGAATATACTATCAACTGCCAAGGAAACCCTGGTGGCATAGTGGTTAAGTGCTACGGCTGCTAATCAAGGGGTCAGCAGTTTTAATCTGCCAGGTGCTCTTTGGAAACTCTATGGGGCAGCTGTACTCTGTCCTATAGGGTTGCTATGAGTCGGGATCAACTCGACGGCACTGGGTTTGGTTTTTTTTGGTCTTATCAACTGCCAAAAGAACGAACAAATCTGCCTTGGAAGAAGTACAGCCAAAATGTTCTTTAGAAGCAAGGATGGTGAGATTTTGTCTCACATACTTTAATCATGTTATCAGGAGGGATCATTCCCTGGAGAAGGACATCATGTTTGGTAAAGTAGAGGGTCAGCAAAAAAGAGGAAGACCCTCAATGAGTTGGACTGACACAGTGGCTGTAACAATGAGCTCAAGCATAACAACTTATCTTGAGGATGGCGCAATACTGGGCAATGTTTCATTCTGTTGTACATAGGGTCACTATGAGTCGAAAATGACTTGACAGGACCTAACAACAAAAATATAAATGCAGCTTATAACTAAATGGAAGGAAAGGGGTATTTGATGGCTACCCATTGACATCAAGTTGATGCTAACTCTTGGTGACCATATAGGACAGAATAGAATTGCCCCATAATGTTTCCAAGGCTATAATCTTTATGGAAGCTGACTACCACATCTTTCTCCTGTGAAGCAATTGGCAGGTTCGAACTACTGACTTTTTGGTTAGCAGCCAAATACCTAAAAAATCAAACCCACTGCCTTCAAGATGATTCCAATTCATAGAGACCCAATAGAACAGAGTAGAACTGCCCCTTAGGATTTGCAAGGAGTGGCTGGTGGATTTGGTTAGCAGCTGGGCTCTTAACCACTGTGCCACCAGGGCTCCATTTAACCACATAAATTCGTATTGATTAATTAAGGAGTAGGAATTATGAATGATAAAGAAGATTCAAAATTACATATAAGTGGTTTCATTAATGCCAACAATCTAATAAAGTAAACATGTGAAGGGAAATACTGATATTTATGAAGAAGTAATATATGAAACATCACATTGAAAATTCAATGGTAAAATTTACAGTATAATCTGCATAATATATGTGGGTTCACTGCCTGCCCTAGTTCAAAAGCAGTAGTGTAATTTCAGATAAATCACTTAACTTGGATATCGGTTTCCACACTTTCAAAATGTGGACATTAAAAATACTTGTTTTCAATAGAAAGAGAACAGCAAAAGAAGCCCACAGCCACCAGAAGAAAGGGAATTATAAAGATCAGAGCAGAAATAAAAGATACAGAGAAAGAAAAACAATAGAAAGAATCAACAAAACCAAAAGTTGCTTCTTTGAAAGGATCAACAAAATTGACAAACCATTGGCCAAAATGACAAGAGAAAAACACAAGAGGATGCAGATAACCCAAATAGGAAATGAAATGAGGGACATTACAACAGACCCAACAGAGTATTATGAAAAACTATACTCCAGCAAATTTGAAAACCTAGAGGAAATGGACAAATTTCTAGGAACACACTACCTACCCAAACTAACACAAAATGATGTTAAAAATCTGAACAGACCCATAACAAGAGAAGGGATTGAAAAGATAATTAAAAACAAACAAACAAAAAAAACTCCCAACCAAAAAAAAAAGCCCTGGCCCAGGAGAATTCACTGGGGAATTCTACCAAACATTCAGAGAAGAGCTTATGCCAGTACTACTCAAACTATTTCAGAACATAGAAAAGGAAGTGATACTTCCAAATTCATTTATGAGGCCAGCATAACCTTGATACCAAAACCAGGCAAAGACACCACAAAAAAAGAAAATTAAAGACCAATATCTGTCATGAATATAGATGCAAAAATTCTCAACAAAATTCTAGCCAATAGAATTCAGCATCATATCAAAAAAATGATATATCACAACTAAGTGGGATTCATACCAGGTATGCAAGGATGGTTCAACATTAGAAAATCAATCAATGTAATCCTCCCCATAAATAAATGGAAAGAAAAGAATCACATGATTGTCTCAATTGATGCAGAAACGGCATTTGACAAAGTCCAACACCCATTCCTGATAAAAATTCTCAATAAAGTAGGTATAGAAGGGAAATTTCTCAACATAATAAAGGGCATCTATACAAAACTACCAGCCAACATAATTCTTAACAAAGAGAGGCTGAAATCATTCCCTTTGAGAACAGGAATAATGACAACGATGCCCTTTATCATCACTCCTATTTAACATTGTCCTGGAAGTCATACCTACAGCAATAAGGCAAGAAAAAGAAATAAAGGGCATCCAATATTGGGAATGAAGAAGTAAAACTGTCAGTATTTCTGGATGATACAATACTATATATCGAAACCCAAGAGAATCCATGAGAAAACTACTGAAACTAATAGGAAGATTCATCAGAGTAGCAAGATACAAAATAAACATACAAAAATCAGTTGGATTCCTATACACCAATAAAGCGAATGATGAAAAGGAAATCATGAAAACAAATACCATTTATAATAGTCCCTAAAAAACATAGAATACTTAGGAATAAATCTAACCAGGCATGTAAGGATCTATACAAAGAAAACTACAAAACACTACTGCAAGAAACCAAAAGAGATCTACATAAACGGAAAAATATACCATGCTCTTGGATAGGTAGACTCGACATTGTGAAAATGACAATTTCACACAAAGCTATTTACGAATACAGTGCGATCTCGATCCAAATACCAACAACCTTCTTTAAAGAGATGGAAAAACTTACCATTAACTGTATATGGAATGGGAAGAAGCCCCAGATAAGTAAAGCACTACTGAAGAAGAATAAAGTAGGAGGACTTGAACTACCTGACCTCAGAACCTACTATACAGCTACTGTAGTCAAAACAGCCTGGTACTGGTACAATGACAGACATATTGACCAATGGAATAGAATTGAGAACCCAGATGTAAATCCATCCCCCTATGGTCATCTGATCTTTGACAAGGGCCCAAAGTCCATCAGATGGGGAAAAGACAGTCTTTTTAACAAAAGGTGCTGGCAAAACTGGATGTCCACCTGCAAAAAAATGAAACAGGACCCATACCTCACACCATATACAAAAACTAACTCGAAGTGGATCAAAGACCTAAAAATAAAGCCAAAAATTATGAAGTTCATAGAAGAAAAAAATAAGATCAACACTAGAGGCCCTCATACATGACATTAACAGTATACGAACCCTAGCTAGCAACACAAAAACTCCAGAAGATAAGCTAGATAACTAGGATATTCTAAAAATTAAACACTAATGTTCATCAAAAGACTTCACCAAAAGAGTAAAAAGAGAACCTACAGACTAAGAAAAAAATTTTTTGGCTGTTATAAATCAGGTAAAGTTCTAATCTCTAAAATCTACAAGAAAATCCAACACCTCTGCAACAAAAAGTAACTCAATTAAAAAATGGGCAAAGGAAATGAACAGACACCTTACCAAAGAAGACATTCATGTGGCCAACAGGCACATGAGGAAATGCTCATGATTACTAGCCATTAGAGAAATGCAAATCATTCTCTAATGAGAAAAGCAAACCATTTCTGTAATGAGATACCCTGGTATTACTGGCACAAATCAAAAAGCAGGAAACAACAAATGTTGGTGAGGCTGAGAGGAGGTCAGAACTCTTATGAGGTGCTGAAGGGAATGCAAAATGGTAAAACAATTTTCGAAAACAATATGGTGCTTCCTTAGAAAGCTAGGAATAGAAATACCATATGATCCACCAATCCCACTCCTAGGACTATATCCTTGAGAAATAAGAGTTGTCACATGAATAGATCTATGCACACCGATGTTCATTGCAACATTGTTCACAATAGCAAAACAATGGAAACAACCTAGATGCCCATCAACAGATAAATGGATAAACAAACTGTGATACACACACACAATGGAGTATTATGCAACCCTAAAGAACAATGATGAATCTATGAAGCATCTCATAACATGGGTGAATCTGGAGGATGTTATCCTGAGTGAAATAAGTCAATCACAAAGGAACAAATATTGTATATGAGATGGTATAAGACCACTATTGTAAAAACTCATGAAAAGGTTTACACACAAAAAGAAACTATCTTTGATGGTTAAGAGGACGGGGAGGGATGAAGACGGAAAAACACTAAATAGACAAGAGATAAGTGTTTGCTTTGGTGAAGGGTAAGACAGAACACAACACTGGGGAAGCCAGCACAACTTGTCGAAGGCAAGGTCATGGAAGCTCCATAGATACATAAAAACTCCCTGAGGGACCGTAATGCTGGGCTGAGGGCTGTGGGGATCATGGTCTCCGGGGAACATCTAGCTTAATTGGCATAACATAGTTTATAAAGTAAATGTACGTTCTACTTTCATGAGTAGCTTCTGGGGTCTTGAAATCCTGTGAGCAGCCATCTAGGGTAACGCACTGGTCTTGCCCCTTCAGGAGAGAGGAAGAACGAAAAAAACTAAAGATACAAGGGAAAGATTAGTCCAAAGGACTAAGGGACCACATCTACCACGGCCTCCACCAGACTGAGTCCAGTACAACTAGACGGTGCCAGGATACCACCACTGACTGCTCTGACAGGGATCACAATAGAGGGTCCCAGACAGAGCCGGTGAAAAATGTAAAAGAAGATTCTAACTCAAAAAGAAAGACCAGACTTGCTGGTCTGACAGAGACTAGAGAAACCCTGAGAGTACGGCCCCTGGATACCCTTTCAGCTCAGTAATGAGGCACATCCTTCAGCCAGTGGTTGGACAGACCCGTAAAACAAAATGAGACTAAAGGGGCACACCAACCCGGCGGCAAAGACTAGAAGGCAGGAGGGGACAGGAAAGCTGGTAATAGGGAACCCAACGTTGAGAAGGGAGAGTGTTGACATGTTGTGGGATTGTTAACCAATGTCACAAAACAGTATGTGTACTAACTTTTTAATGAGAAGCTAGTTTGTTCTGTAAACCTTCATCTAAAGTACAATAAAACATAAAATAAATGAAAATACTTGTTTCCCAGGAGGGCAAATGAACTATTTTATGTGAAAGATACATTTACAAGTGTACTTTAACGGGCAGATTATGCTAACTTCTATAATGGTATTGCTTGTAGTTGTTGTGGAGTCGGCCCCTGATTCACGGTGACCCCATGTGCAAGGGGAGGAACCCTGGTCCTGTGTCATCCCCATGACATGTTACAGATCAGACCTTTGTGATCCACAGGGTTTTCATTGATGGTTTTTTAGGAGCAGATTGCCAGGCCTTTCTTCCTAGTCTGTCTTAGTCTGGAAGCTGTGCTGAACCCTGTTCAGCATCATAGCAACACACAAGTCTCCACTAACAGATAGGTGGTAGCCGCACATGAGGTACATTGGTTGGGAATCAAACCTGGTCTCCCAGCGGAAGGCGAGAATTCTACCACTGTACCATCAATAAAAACTTAGTAATTTTCCCTCTAATATAGGCATGGAGTCCCTGGGTGGTACAAATGGTTATATATGCTCAGTTGCATGGTTAAAGGTTTAAGTCAACCCAGAGGTAGCTGGGAAGAAAGACCTGGCGATCTCCTTCTGAAAAATCAGCCAATGAAAAGTCATGGAGCACAGCTCTCCTCTGACATACATGGAGTCAACTGGACAGCAGCTGGATTTGGTTTATTATAGATATAATCAGAGAATCTAAATGATAAAGCTAGTTCACTATCGGAGCCCTGGTGGTGCAGTGGTTAAGAGCTCGGCTGCTAACCAAAAGGTCAGCAGTTCGAATCCACAAGCTGCTCCTTGGAAGCCCTACAGGGCAGTTCTACTCTCCCCTATACAGTCGCTGAGTCAGTTTCGAACCCACAGCAATGGGTATAGTTCATTATCCTTAGAATTCATTACCATCAATTAGGCAAGGGGATACTAAATTAGAATTGCCATTGACCCCTAAGAAAGCACAGTGATAAAATTGAAAACTGTCCTGTCAATGTTTGTCACTTAAAAAATATTCCTTTAAACTAAAAAAAGAAAAAGAAAGGTAAAGAAAGGAAATTACTCTTTTCATAAATGCCGATAAGAAAATAGTCTAGCTTAAGTTCAGTAGTTCCTCCAAGTGTCTTCCACAACAGAGAGGCCCATGTGTGAAATTAAACAGCATGTGTCATTCTGTTGCTCTGTGTGTGTGTGTGTGTCTGTGTGTGTGTGTGTGTGTGAGAGAGAGAGAGAGTGGGCTGTATTTTTCTAAGTGTAATCTGAGTAGGTCCGACAAAATTTTCACTACTCCATTTATAACTTTTTCCTATATTTATTTACTCAGAAATATATTATTCTTCATGTCATAGTGCCAAGAAATCTGGTTAGTAAAAATGCCAGATTCTTTTATTTGATTTTATTTGATTTCATTAGGGACCATCAGCCTAGCTGCTTAAGTGCCCGACTACCGTTTGCAGTTAAACATTCATTAAGGAATCCCCAGTGGGTTCATTTGTTTCACTGAGGTCCAATTACAGTGCCACAAAAGCAGTTTTTATAGCAATTAGCTGATTTTTCCTGTTCATGTTCTGTCTCTTTAGAAAGAGGACTAGCTTGTGGAGGTCAGATTTTTAATTAGGCACAATTTAGGGCCGATAAGAACGCTGATAATTTACTAAATGGCTGTGGTGGACTTAAGAGCTTAAAGCAGAGGTAAATAACGCAACAGGGGCCCCGGGACTGGGTTCTCCTGGTGTGCACAGCTCAGAGCCCTCCAATGTCAGGAATAGATTATGTGCTAAATGGCTGTCATTGACGCTAATGTGCTACATGGGGCACCAGAGTCTTCACCTCAGGTGCCATCAGGATTAGTCATTGACAGGGCTCTGTTTCTGGTAGCACATCAAGAAGGAGAGGCACTCACTTGCATTTTATTCCCCCCAACTTGGTTTGAGAAAGAAATATTTGGTAAAATAGTGTAAGACCAAACCAAAAACCAAATCCCATTGCCATCAAGTCAATTCCCACTCATAGTGACCCTAAAGGACAGAGTAGAGCTGCCCCATGAAGTTTCCAAGGAGCGCGCCTGGTAGATTCCAACTGCTGACCTTTTAGTTAGCAGCCATAGCTTTTAACCACTATGCCACCAGGGTTTCCATCGTGTAAGAACATCTCATTATATTAAAAAAAATGCAGAAATAGGACCTTCTCATATAGTAGAGCTGGGAGATTATGGAGAGGTTGGCTATAGACTATGCAATACAGCAGAATGGACCCCAATTGTAGGGTTAGTACTCCAAGTATTATCATATAGACCTAAGAGATGAAACTGAGTGATCTCATTTAAACAATAAACATCTAGTCCCAAGTGTTCTCATTAACATCCCAAGTCCATCCCGATTAGAATATGCCAGTCTAAAGTTAGGATATGGGGTTGCAGCTTTGGGGTAGTGCACAGGCCAAATAGAATCTCTACATAATAATTTTGGAGCTCACTAACTTACAAAACGATCTACAACTCCTAGATTTTTGTTTTATTTTGTTACCTTTTGTGCTTCATTTTTTTTTTTTTTCCTCTTCATGCTTCCTGTGTGGGTTTTCAGCTGCTACTCCTAACAAGCCCACTTTTCAAATTTGTAATTTCACAATCACTGGGTCCTGGAAACTAGATAAAGCCACAGGAAAGTTTATTTAAATTGTACCTAAAATACGAGGAAGCAAGTTTAGAGGAAGCTCGTTCTGAATAAAGATTCAAAAGACTGTTATTAAGAGGCTGTTAGAGCTTTAGTATTTTGCCTTTTCTATATACCATTTTGGAAACCCTGGTGGTGTAGTGGTTAAGTGCTATGGCTGCTAACCAAAGGGTTGGCAGTTCGAATCTGCCTAGGCGCTCCTTGGAAACTCTATGGGGCAGTTCTACTCTGTCCTGTAGGGTCACTATGAGTCAGAATTTGACTCCACGGCACTGGGTTTGGTTTTTTTTTTAATATACCATTTTGGAACCCTGGTGGTGCAGTGATTAAGAGCTCGGCTATTAACCAAAATGTCGGCAGTTCGAATCCACCAGCTGCTCCTTGGGAACCTTGTGGGGTAGTTCTACTCCGCCCTATAGTGTTGCTATGAGTGAGAATTGATTCAACGGCAACAGGTTTGGTTTTGAGTTTATATATATATATATATGTATATATATATATATATACACACCATTTTGGGAACTTCATAATACATTTTGTTTCTTGGTTTTCAGTTGTGTTTTCTAGTTACCTCAAGAAAATCCCAGTTTATGCCTGTGACCCTGGAATCAATAACATCCTCTTTAATTCTCAGACATGAAGTTGTTTAACATTCAGTTCCTCTATTTATTAACAAGCTCTGGGTAAGTGTTCCTCAGGTAAGTAAAACATTTCCAGGTAAAGAGGACTCATAAAGTCCCTTTGGCACCAGTCTGGCTCTTTCTGTCTTGTAGTAGGTACAAACAACAACCACCATCAAGATCATCCTATTGAAATAGGGAGGGTTGATGCATACATTAATTTTGAAACTTGAGTCCTGTCTGCCTTGAAATTCTTTCAGAAGGGTAATTAATAATAATCAGTCACCGAAGAAACTTTGTATAAACAACGAGTGGCACCAAATTCCCTCTACACGAAAAATAAACATATGGCTTTCAGGGAATTTTGCTAACAAAGAATAGTTCCTCCGAAGTTGTGTTTAAGGCTTGAGACCATGATCTTCTGAGCTAGCTTTGCTTTATCCAGGTTCTTTCACTTGTGTTGCTTCTATTACCACAAATGCAATAATTTCAGTCAGCAGGCATTGTGATCATTATCTTTATATCATTTACAAACAAAAGATGGCTAAAAAAAATAGTGGCTGTAATAAACTTACTCCTAAATAATGGTACAGAAAAGCCAAGTATCTTTGACCTTTCCAACAATCCTGGGTGCTAGTGTAAATATAAACACATTTGGGTATTTTAGTGGTTGATCTAGAATACAAACAATCCTCTTTTGAATCTGGGATCAATCTGGCTTGCTTTGTTCCTGTTACACACAGTCCAATAAATTACATTTCCTAGTAGCGACCATTCCTAATGGAAACTTCAATAAACTTTCTTTCAACAAGTGTTTAAGCATACTTGAAGTGAAATCCAGCAGGCTATTAATTAGGTCAGAATATGGGCTAAGGCTATTTAGTATTAAGTAGTAAGGGAAACCCACACTTCAATTTCTCATAATCTGTGTACATTTTGAATGCATAGAGTTTTGACAAGCTTTTTTATAGCTTTTACTACTAAGAAAAATTGGACTCATAATTTGGAGTCTTTGTACAGGTATTACTAAACTAACAAATTTAATACAAACAGGAAATTTATTGAGTCACAATTATTTCATACCGTACTAGAGCTTTTCTACTGCCTGAAAGCTAATGATGCAATATGGATTTATATAGAAAATGATCCTAATCCTTGTGAAAATATTGAAGTCATATGTCACGTTGAGCTCAAGAAAAACAAACACCCTAATGATTTTGTGTTGGTTTAAGTTATTCATTGTTATTTCAGGCCAAGTTTTCAATTTTTTTTTTCTTACAGAAGGAGGAATTCAAGAGAACAAATTACTAATTCTGTTAGCCCCATTATGTATCATGCCAAATATAATATGTGATTTTTTTTCCTATGCTGCTTTCTTGTAAATTTCAAATGGCCTAAATTAAGCTCAAGAATGAAAGATATGAATTTCATTTAAAACCAGGAAAACTTAGAATTAATAAAAATTGCAATATAAAAAAAAGTCACCCATAAGCAAAAGTATCATGTTCAGAGCATCTGCATACCAACAACCAGGCCTAGTTAGCTTCCAAGCTTGGACTGGTGGGAGCATTCGGACTGCTTGGACTCATTGTACTGTTTCTCGCCATCAACCCCATTTTTATCTAGGGTCACTCTTCTGGCCCTAGGCTCTTGAATCAACTTCAAGGATCTTCTGGCACTCATTGGACCTCTTCGATTTCCAACTATTTTTCTAATGCTTTCAGAGCAAACTTTAAAAAATGCTAATAACCCTTTAATGGCTTCACTTTGTTCCGAGGATAAAGACCCAAGCCTGGACCTGGCCTGCAAGGCCCTACCTGGTTGGACTCACTGTCTGTGCTTCAACCACACCTACAGTTCCCTGTTCCTCCATTGAACTACATTTCCTTCTGCCTCAAGACCTTTGCTCTTTCCTCTGGCTGAGTGTTTTCCTAGGAAGAGTCACAGGTAGAGCAACCTCTATGGCAGAAAGCTTGAGGACCCCTTCCCAGGTGCTTTGTAATTAAAACCAGGAGTGAGAGGGCAGCGCAAAAAAGAAAAGTTATTACACACTGGCTGGGTTAAAAACCCAGCTCTGCCACTGACTAATTAACTTTGGGCTAGTTACATAGGGTCTTAGTTATCTAGTTACAAGTGGACGGCTTTAAGAAAGAAATTTATTCTCTCATAGTGTAGTAGGCCAGAAGTCCAAATTTAGAGTGCCAGCTCCAGGGGAAGGCTTTCTTTCTCTGTTGCCTCTGGAGGAAGGTCCTTATTATCAATCTTCCCCTGGTCAAGGAGCTTCTCAGGGCAGGGACCCCCAAGTCCAAAGCATGCACTGTGCTGCCAGTGCTTCTTTCTTGGTGGTATGAGGTCCCCTTCTTTCTCTACTCAATTCTCTCATATCTCAAAACAGATTGACTTAAAACACAACCTAATCTTGTAAATTGACCTGTCTCATTAATATAACTACCTCTAATCCTGCCTCATTAACATCATAGAGGTAGGATTTACAACACACAGGAAAATCACATCAGATGACAAAGTGGTAGACAATCACACAAACTGGAAATCATGGCCTAGCCAAGTTGACACACATTTTGGGTGGACAAAATTCAATCCATGACACTTAGCCTCTCTATATCCCAGGTTTCACATATATAAAATGGATATAGTGAAAGTGCACCACCCATCTGTCAGTTTGTGGTATTGTGGTGGGCTTGCACGTTGCTGTGATGCTGGAAGCTATGCCAATTTCAAACACCAGCAAGGTCACCCGTGGTGGACAGGTTTCAGTTTAGCTTCCAGATTAAGACAGACTAGTAAAAAAGACTTTATAATCTACTTCTGAAAATTGGAAACCCTGGTGGCATAGTGATTAAGAGCTACAGCTGCTAACCAAAAGTTGGCAGTTTGAATCTACCAGGCACTTCTTAGAAACAGTATGGGGCAGTTCTACTCTGTCCCATAGGGTCTGAAAACTAGCCAACAAAAACCTTATGAATCATAACAGAGTATTGTCTGATATAATGCTGGAAGATAAGCCCCTAGATTGAAAGTCACTCAAAATGCACAGTACTCCCAACAATGGACTCAAGCATACCAACAATCCTGAAGATGGCACAGGATCAGGCAACATTTTGATCCTTTGTGCATGCCGTCATCATGAGTTGGAGATGACTTCAAGGCAACTAACACCAATAACATCAAATAATGAAGTGCCTACCACAAAGGGTGGAGTGATTATCAGGGGAGTTAATAGATGTAAAGCCCTCAGAACATGCCTGGTACAAAATAAACACCCAGTAAACGTTAGCTATTATTTTTACCATATTTACACAAGCTCCAACAAATCCATAGATTTCTAAAAGTCTCATAGGCTGTAAGGACTGTGCCTATAGTATCTACTGTATAAACCAGTCCTAATCCTAATATGGAGCCCTGGTGGTGCACTGGCTAAGAGTTTGGCTGTCAGTCAAAATTTTGGCAGTTTGAATCCACCCAGCCACTTCCTGGAAACCCTATGGTTTGTCCTAAAGGGTCATTATGAGTTGGAATTGACAGCAATGGGTCTGGTTATAAGTTTTAATCCTGATACACACTGACACGGGAAAGGAACAATTTCAAACACAGAGAAGATTAGCAGAATTTAATTTAATGAATTAAATTAACACTGCACAAGAAAAGTGATAATTCTCTTTGTCACACCTATATCTCAGGATTTTCTATATTAGAAAGGTTGAATTTGTTCAGATTCATAAAATGCACTAAGATTTTATCGGAAAGATCCCACTCATTATAGTTCTTCATAAATATCCACGCTGGGTAAACACTATTCGTTATCTTGGCACACCCTTTGGGTGTGTTCTTCGTTACATTCTCATATTCTGAGTTTCTTCAACTAAATACAACGGCCAAGAAATGTTTCCAAATGCTTCCTGCTATTTTGGATTATGTTCCTGGAAAATGAATGCGAGAGTTATAATGGATTTTGCTCCCAAGAACCCAGGTTCTTATCTGGACTGAAGATCTGGCCAAAGTTTTAACAGTGCCAACAGTGTGAACATTGCTGATTGCAAACTAATATCACTTCTTTCCATGACAGAGCAAACCACTTGGCTAGTTCATGTTGTTTTCGAGTTGGGACTTTGTTTTTCTCTCAATCATGTGGATCTAAGATGATAGCTTTTAGCAACATCTTTAGTTCATTTATTATTTTTAATGTTCTCAAAACTCCCCTTCTAATGAAAATGCTCTCCTATGAAGTATTGAACAACAGTTCTCAGGCTATTGCTGGAACAGCTGCCAAAATGAGTTATACTTAATAAAGCAGAAAGGATGTGACAATCACCATATGAGTAGGCTATAAATTGGGTAGGACTCCAATGGAGTGCCTTTTCTTCTTATTTCTTAAGTATTCAATGTTTTAAACAATAGATTTAAAAAAATAATAAGTTACTTGATGGGATTTAATTGTCAGTCTTTGAACACATCATGCCTTTTAAGTACACTGCCTCATAGGGTTTCCAAGGAGCTGGCTGGTGGATTTGAATTGCTGACCTTTTGATTAGCAGCCGTAGCTCACCGTAGCTCTTAACCACTGTACCACCAGGGCTCCATTTAAGTGCATTCACCATTAAAAAAGTATATATTGGCTTTGAATGTAATATATACAACTAATACACACCTGGAGCCTTGGTGATATGGTGGTTAAGAGCTTGGCTGCTAACCAAAAGGTCAGCAGTTTGAATCCACCAGCCAGCCACTCCTTGGAAATCCTATGGGGCAGTTCTACTCTGTCCTATAGGTTAGCTATGAGTCAGAATCGACTTGATGGCAACAGATTTTTGGAAAATACATCTATTCCTCACTTATTGCCTATCTTGTTATCCGACATTTCACATTTACAACAATAATAAAAAATCTACTGTCTACTTTGCATATTAATGACATACATCTGGCAGTAACAAATGCCAGGTGTCGAGGAGAGAGTAACGCTGGCTGTGATGGTTAAGCTTATGTGTCAACTTGGTTGGGCCATGATTCTCAGTGGTTTGGTGGTTATGTAATGATGTAACTATCTCTGCTTTGTTATCTGATGTCATCATCCTCAATTTTCACATAAAGACCTTGTATTTAGAACCTAACCATGTTGATAAGTGAGAAGTGGATATATAAAGAAATATGAATACTTTTTTAAAAATGTGTATTTGTACTGATACTTAACATGAAGCATATTCCCTAAAACTGGTGAACTTAGAGGCTATATTTTTTCTAATGTTGTAATTTCTCATATTCTTTAGTAAATGCTCCTCTTAGATCCCATTAGGCTTGATGGTGGTACTTCTCAGAGATTGTTATAATTTTTGAAAACATATATATAAGGGACAAATATAGTAAATAATTTTTGATGGTCAAGTTATTACTATATATGTTAAATACATAAATATATAAATATACAATAAATCAATATATATACAATTTATATGCGTGTATAATGTCTAAGTAACATATTTAAAATATTAATTACATATAATATTTATTTATGTATATTTGTAAAATAGAATTTGTTCATGTATTTATTTCAACAGTTTCATCTATTCACGTATGATTTATTGGACATAATATTACATAAAAACCCATTGCCATCGAGTCAATTCTGACTCATAGCGACCCTACAGGACAGAGTGGAACTGGCCCTCAGGGTTTCCAAGGAGTGCCTGGCAGGTTTGAACTGCCAGCCTTTTGGTTAGCAGCCATAGCACTTAACCACTACGCCACCAGGGTTTCCTAATATTACATAAGTCCGGAATATTTATATATTTAAATATATATGTATGTGTTTATTTATACATAGATACATAGAGGAGCCCTGGGTGGTACAAATGATTAAGTGATGGACTACTAACCAAATGGTTGGTGGTTCAAACCCAACCAGCAGCGCCTCAGAAGTCATGCCTGTTTATCTGTTTCTGAAATGTCACAGCCTTGAAAACTTTGTGCAGCACAGTTCTACTCTGCACACATGGGGTCACCGTGAGTTGGAATCAACTCTATGGCAACTAACAACATATGCATACACACTCACACGTACATGTATGTATGAATGTATATATAGTAAAACCTGTGAAAGCTGGAACCTGTATAAGGTGGAAACCTGTCAAATATTTTCCACTAAATAGAGAGCAATAGAACAGTGGTGACTGTACCCAGGCAAAGGCAGAAAGCCTGCAAGACAGAAAAAACAAGGCGGTCCTGTCAAGTTCTGGCTCTCACAGGTTTCATTGTATATATACAATGTATACGTGTATACACATTTTAAAAATATGACTAATGAAATAATTAAGTTGATTTTCTCTTGCGACTCAAACTGCATATGAAGATAATCCAAAATGGGAGAGCAAAAAATGGTTAGAGCTGTGGCAAAATAGGCCCTCCAAGGGAGCTGTTCAGTTTCATTAAACAAATATTAAGTGCCTGGTCGGTTCTGAGCTAGTTGTTGGATGTGAAGATAAATGTCACACTTCTACTTTGGCTGAATGTACATCACTCATTGAATGTACAAATTCAATATATCTGCTTTATATCAGTCTTATGCATATTTGGTATTACAAAACATCCACACAATGTGGTCTAACCGGTAAGAACAAGGACTCTGAACTCAGGCATGGAATCGTGTCTGACATTCAGTAATTGCTAGTCCTCTGCCCCTGAAGAATTATCTTACCTCTCTGTGCCTTACTTTCTTAACTGTAAAGTACATTAAGTAGTATAAGATAACAAATAGCTTAATAAGGAGTGGGGCACATTAGTATTATCCATTAAAATATTATTTGTATTAATAAAAAATGTTTTTTTTGCTTTTTTAAAAATTTCAGATCATTCATAATAAAATCATTTCAATATGTGTAAAAAAGTGGAACAAACAAGTCAGTATAGAAAAACCTAAATTAGCACTCCGAAGAATATTTAAATTGCTATAGACAGGGTCAATGTCAACTTTATTTGGCTAATCTTATTAAAATATGTCATTAGCAAGTAGCCTACAAAAAGAACTTGATCACATACAAAATTTAATACCAGATTAAAATGGTATTTAAGTCATAATTTCAGCCTTCTATATTTTAAATTCGTTTTTTTATTTCATTTGATGTTGATGATTCTTGGTTTAGTTGGAGACGGGAGACAAGATAACACCTTTCCAATGCGAAAAGGGTGAGTTAGAACAAGCCTTCGAAGAGATCCCAAAACAGTCACCAGGGAAGAGTGATTACAGGTACTATATTCTACAAAGTTTATTTTTCTTTCTCGGTGGTTTCAAATGGGTCAGCATATCAGTAAAACAAGAAGTAAACAAAGACCTATCTCAGATTACATTGGCTCCTGGGGCCATTGACTAAGTAAACATCAGTCACCCTATGAAAAATACAACTATTACCTGTTATTGGACACTCACAAACCTGGCCTGACCACCAAGTGGCCCAGTTAATGAATCCACTTATTTCTAATACAAATAAACCAGAGAGAGGAAGCGGTCACCAAAAGCTGAACCCAAAGTCAAGATGGAGAGATGGCTAATAAAAACACTCAAAGCTGACATTTCCTTTTTATATGAAACATGTTTTTCATGACAATGACATGATCTTACTGATACAGTTTAGTACACCTCAGCTGGTGCCAGGTTTTCAGATCCTTTTAGATGCGTTTATTTTTTCTAAGTAATAAATAAATAAATTCCAAAAGAAATATTGTAAGTCTATCAGGGTTCCATAATACGAGGACTAATTACAAGGGAGCACAATTATTTTCATCTTTGGTCACTAGTTACTTTAAAATGCCACTATTAAGAAGAGGTATATTTTCTAAAAAAGAATGTCAAGATTTGTGAAAAGCCTTAAAATTGCTCATTTTCTCTGCTCAAATGATTCTACTTTTAGAAATATGGAGTGAAGAAATCATCAGAAATTTATTTAAAAAATGTATGCAAAAGTACATCCAGGCACATTTACTTTATTGATTACAAAATGGAAATAATCTAAAGACCCAGTGATAAATTGACTAAATAAATCCTGGCACGTCTAATATTTTCAAAAACATTTGATGACAAGAGAATAGTTTTATGGCATAACGTTAAGTGAAAAGGGTAACTCCAATTGAAATAATTTTTTTCTATTTATTTTATCTATTATTTCTGATTTTTAATTTTTGTTTTTGCTCTATAACTGAAATTAACATACACACACATCCAAGCATATAAACACATACTGACAAAGGAATATAAACATATGGAAGTTAACATGAATTCTCTTACAGGAAAAATATTAAGGATGATTTTGTTTTATGTTTTGCTGTGTTTTATGTTTTGAATAATGAGCACGGGTATTATAAAGTTTCTTAGGGAAACATTATGTATGTGACGATTATGCATCTTAGTCAGAAAATTATATGCTCAAATGAGAAGATACTTTTCCAAATCCCAAAGACAAATAATATTCCTTGGTTCTGCATTTCCACAGATATTTTCTGGTATCTAACCTAAATTCTTCAAGATGCACTTTCACATATTTGCTTTTCTCTTTTGCTGACATAAATTACTAGCAACTCATCACCATCCAATGTTTAAAGCCCATATATTTAAAGTCCTTCAGCTTTCTCTCTCTTCCCGAGGCTGGAAAATGACAGTCCCTTTAATCTTTTCCTATTGATCCTCTTTTCCACTCTTTTAATCATTTTGGTGTGACTACCAAAAACATTTCTGTAACTGTGAAAATCTTAAATAATCATGAAAAAAGGATTTGCAATACTAGAATGCTTAACTAAATCATAAAAAGATACATGTTTTTTCCTGCATTCTTTCCTTTCCTTCCTTTGAAACAATTAAAAAGGAATCAAGGCAGTCATAATTCTATGTTTTTATTTTAAATAAATAAGATTTTAAATTATTTTTCATAAACAGGCCATTGGAAACCACGATTTGGTTAAATTAGGAATGTATATATATATATATATATATATTTTATTAAACCAGTTTATACATATCTCTCTCAATAGAATAGATATTGTCAGAGTGTTTTTCAAGAAATAGTTCCCTTTACAAAATACTAAATGGAAAATTGGCAAAAAATTGATTCACCTTTACACGTTAATTCATTTAAACATTCATCAAGGGCGTCATTATTGGCCACCTATATTGTGTTAACTAATTATTTATGACTTATAAATATTTAAAACATAGTTACTTCTTTTCATTATCTTCCTTTTTTGCATATTTGTTTTTTAATATTTTGCTGTTAACTACGTAGTATTTACTATATTCCAAGATATCTTGAGTTTTTTCAACTACTGCTTATACAAAATTCAAATATTAGCCAGTGATAAAAGGATACAAGAACATAGAGCAATGTTTCAACTGAAGTTTACATTAAAAAAAAATTATACACACACACACATATATATATCAGTTGGGGCCCTGGCGGCACAGTGGTTAAGAGCTGTGATATGCTACAACTGTTAGCCAAAAGGTCGGCAGTTCGAATACACCAACCACTCCTTGGAAACCCTATGGAGCAGTTCTACTCTGTCCTACAGGGTGGATAAGAGTAGGAATTGACTAGATGCCAACAGGTTATATATCAGTTATATTGCATATTTACAAATATATTTACATTATTTTCTACTAATTTAACAATATATGACATAATTGACAAGAAATTCTAAACTTCAAAATAAAATGATAATGATTATGTTCTTTGCCACTGTCATCTCTTTGCTCCTATGTTTTCCAAACATCATTTTCTTTTTTTTTTAAGCATGATAGTGTCTAATCTAGTGACCTAATTACCATTCAAATGTTTGTGGAAAAGTTCTTGAGTTACTAATTTTGGGTTTTCCACTCTTGCTTTTCCCTTTACAGAAAGTAATGGGTACCTATCAATTAGTTCTGCAAATCTAGTTCTTCTGCAGCTGTTGGCATGAGTCTTGAGTAAATTAATTATTTTTCTCAAAATCTGATCCAACTGGACACCTTAATAACAGTTCCTTTGAGTCTTGCTGTCAGTTATTGTATTTTTTTAGCCTCAGGCCCTACCATAAATGGGAGCCCTGATAGCACAGTTGTTAAGAGTTCAGCTGCTAACCAAAAAGTCAGCAGTTCGATGCTACCCTATGGGGCAGTTCTACTCTGTCCTATAGGGGTACCATGAGTCGAAACTGATGGCAAAGGGTTTGGTTTTGGTTTAGATACACAAAACCCAACCTGTTGCCATCTAGTCAATACCAATTCACAGAGATCCTATAGGACAGAGAACAGCCTCACGGGGTTTCCAAGGCTGTAATCTTTATGGAAGCAGACTGCCCCATCTTTCCCCTTTATTTAGTAGGTATAGACTTACTTAAACATTTTATGTCCAGTGAAAAGTGCCTTTGCATGCATGTGTTCACATGTTTCATTTATTTTACTTGGACATAGTTTTCTAACTTAACCTTGTACCCCAGATCCCACTTCATCTTCAGGGTAGTTTTCCTGCTCAGCTGCAGCTGCCAAACGTACAAAGGTTAATCTAATTGAGGGAAGTGGCTCTTTGTTCCTCTCCACCTAAAAGTCCAGTCCTGTAGAATAATGAGAGGACTCACAGAGACAAGAAATGGCCATACTATGCATAAAGTAGCAGGCACACATAAGCAAATTTTAATAAATAACTAACTGGACCACAGTATAAAGGAATGGAAATGTGTGTTCAAGAAAGTGTCCTTAATTAAAACATAGCAAAAACGGGATTGTCACTCATATACTGAAAAACTAAAACTTATAAAATAAATTGGAAAATACTTTAGGTTCTGCATATTTCTAATACACTTTTATTAAAGATTCCAGGGCTACCATATTAAAGTAAAAATTAAAACTAGCATTATTCTTATCATTTTACACTCAACATCATTTTCTCCTAGATGTCCAGTGGTTTGCCTCATAGAGATCTTAAGTATTGAAGTCAGATCTAGTTTGCAGTCCTGCCTTAGTCACTCATAAACATTGACAAAGTTACTTAACCCTCCTGGGCCTTAGTTTTGATTTGAGGGTGTGTTTTTCTTCCAAGTGTTACCTCAATTTATATATTTAACCTTAAATAATCTTGTCCACATGAACAGTTAGGAAGAATCAATTCTATTCATTACTGTCCATTGTTACATAAATAATAATGACAGAAAAACATGCCCCTGTAAATACAAAATATAAAATACAAGAAACAGGGGTGTAGTTGGGCTGCAGTACCATTGCTGTAAATTTCTGTTTCACAATGCCATGTTATAATTTTCCCTAGGACTCAAAGTCAGGCAAAAGCAATCATTCCAGGATATTATTGAAGGGGATTGTTCACCCTCCAATATTTGAAAGAACTTGAGTCATTTCTTGTTGGTGATGGTGGTTGCATCTAGTTGATTCCTACTTATAGTCACCCATATGTGCAGAGTAGAACTGCTCCATAGAGTTTTCAAGGCTGTGACCTTTCAAAAGCCAATCAGTAGGCTTCTCTTCTGAGGTGTCTCTGGATTGTTTCAAATTACCAACCTTTTGGCTACCCTGGAATAAATAGTTCTCTACTCAAAGTAGGAGTAAACACAGTTTTGATAAGTAAACTGTGAGACAGTAGAAGTGCAGTTCCCTCCCTCTGAGAACCATAGTCCCATTTTTGAATCACAAAAAGGAACAAGAAAGAAATCACACTTTAGATATTATTCACTTAATTCTTGGTTTACTTCACTTTTTTAATCTCAGTGTCTAGGTACCAAGCAAAAAACCCACGCCTTTGCTGTATAGTCAGCCCTACTCATGGTGACCCCATGTGTTACAGATAGGACTGCTCCACAGGGTTTTCTTGGCTGTAATTTTTATGGAAGCAGATCATCAGGCCTTCATTCCGAGGTGGTTAGTGGTTGAGTACAAACCATTTGCGTCACCCAGGGGACTTGTATCTTCGTATGTAAATGCCTAATTTTTTCAGAGATCTCATTACCTTCTGGACAAACTTGTAGGCATTTATTTGTTAAGTTCTTTTATCTCCTTGATGTCTTGATCGATGTCTTGATATGTAATGATCGACATTGTGAGTTTCAAAAGAAGGAACCTGACTAAAGCTTGTTCCAGGGAATGACTGGCCTCCACTTTTTTCTCAAAGACTTAAATCTGTTTGACATGTTAGTGTACTTTTCCTTAGAACATCATTTCAAAACAAATATGACTAAATGTGTTCTAGATACAATAAAGAGTACATGTTATTGTTAACTGCCATTGAGTTGGTCCCCAACTCATGGAGACTCCATGCACAATGGAAGGAAACCACTGCCAGTCCTGTGCCATCCCTGTGACTGGTTGCAGATTAGACCATTGAGATTCTTAAAGTATTCTTTGGCTGATTTTCCAAAGTAGATTGCCCATCCTTTTTTCCTGGTCTATCTTAGTCTGGAGGCTCAGTCATAACAGTTCAATGATAAAACAGAAAGATATCCTTGACTCCAGAAATTCCAGGCTAGTCAATTTCTTTACTAGTCTAGGAATTTAGTTGTTGCTATTTCATATATAAGTGTTAACCTTCTCTTTTAAAAGCAGCATAAAGAAAACATAAGATAATATAAATGCCACAGCTGCGTTAGTTGCCCCATTTTACAAGAACTATATCAGAGTTTCATTAAATTATGGAAAATAAAAGCATTTTTACTTTTGCCCCAAATTGTTAAACAGCATGCATGAGTTTATAATCTTTGCCCTGTAACTGAAAGAATATAGTTTTAATTTGCATTTAAATAAAGCAAATCTCCTATTGCAAAGAGTTTTCTTTTATTAGTTCCCATAAACAAGACAGCATTAAAGTGCATAGCCTGCTTAAGCGAGACGTGAGGATAAATCAGCAGGATAAACAAGACAAAATCACAAAGGAAAGGAAAGCCACTCTAGATATGCTTAA
Organism: Elephas maximus indicus; assembly: GCF_024166365.1. NCBI lineage: Eukaryota > Metazoa > Chordata > Mammalia > Proboscidea > Elephantidae > Elephas > Elephas maximus. The sequence continues at coordinate 51,718,098 of NC_064819.1, read as the reverse complement.
ATAGTTGACATTCTGAATTCCTGCAATCAATTAAAGAAATTGTTACCTCTAAGAGAGTTCTACTTACCAAAATCATAATTTTAGAAGGAATACAATACTACCTTATTAAATACCTCAATTATTAGGAATTCATGAGCATCTATCGGAGCTCTGGTGGTGCAGTGGTTAAGAGTTTGGCTGTTAATCAAAAGGTCAGCAGTTCAAATCCACCAGCCACTCCTTGGAAACCCTATGGGCCAGTTCTACTCTGTCCTATAGGGTCACTATAAGTCAGAATTGACTCAACAGCAATGGGTTTCATTTGGTTTTGTTTTTAGTCTCTAAGGGTATATTTATTTTATTTACATACCAATTAAGCATAGTCTCAGTATACATTACAAAACTATATTCATGGAGCAAAAGCCGGTCAATGAATAAGGAAGGGCAAAGAAGAATTGACGCCTTTGAATTATGGAGTTGATGAAGAATATTTGGACTGCCAGGAGAATGAACAAGTCTGTCTTGGAAGAAGTACAGCCAGAGTGCTCCTTGGAATCGAGGATGGTGAGATTTTGTCTCATGTACCTGGGACGTGTTATCAGAAGGGCCTAGTCCCTAGAGAAGGACATCATGTTTGGTAAGGCTGGGGTTCAGGGAAAAAGAGGAAGACCCTCAACGAAAGGGACTGGCACAGTGGCTGCAAAAATGGACTCAAACAGTAACGATTATGAGGATGGCACAGGACCAGGCAGTGTTTGCTTCTGTTGTACACAGGGTCACTATGAGTTGGAGCTGACTCGACAGTACCTAAGAGCAACAACATATTCATACATTTTATCTGTACATAGTAGTTGATTTAGCACTAGAAAACACCCAATGAAATAAGCATGAGAGTTATTACCAGCCTTGTTCTATGAATGAGGCAACTGTTTCAGTGATTTGCCCAAGTTCAAGGAGCTGGCTTAGAGAGGATGCAAGGACTGATAGTATTCCATTCGTTGCTGTTGTTAGGTGCCCTCCAGTCAGTTTCAACTCATAGCTACCCTCCGTACAACAGAACAAAACACCGCCGGGTCCTGTGCCATCCTCACAATCACTGTTGTGCTTGAGCCCACTGTTACAGCCACTGTGTCAATCCATCTCATTTGTAGTCTTATTTCCAATACCATAAAGGCAAACACTCCCAACTAGAGTCAACTTGTAGTCATTTGTTTTTCCATATTACTGAGTGTGTATTATTTTTAGGAATATTTATTACTACAGAGATCTCCTTTCCATTTGTATCCTCTAGACTGTTGAGAGGGTCGCTATGAGTTGGAATAGACTTGACAATTTTTTGGGGGGGGTAGACTGTTGAAACAAAGGCCATGAAAAAAAAATGTTTTGCTATTTATTATACAGGGCAAAAAAGAAAAACTTTCCTTAAATGTCAACAGGAAGTAAATAAATCTACTCAATGATAATTACTCATTTTAAACCAAAAACTCTATTAGTTACCATCAGGTTCTTTATATAGTCACAGTATTACAAATTTTTAGATAGATTCTCATGACCAAAGACCCCCAAAAGGAAAGGATCACTAAAGGATGCTCAGAACATATTTTCACATTAAATATACAACTGAAAAAAAAAAAGATGTCAGGTTAGTTAATTTGACTTCGAGTGATCTATAACAAATTTTACCACTTATTTTTAGTAAATTTAGGTGCTGAAAATATTTGTAGGAGCCTGTTTGTGATCAGCTGTTAACCTGGTGGCACTGTGGAAGAAAGGCCTGGCAATATGCTTCCACAAAGATTACAGCCAAGAAAACTCTGAGGAGCACAGTTCTACTCCACAAGGGGTTGCCATGAGTCAGGGCTGAAGGACAGTAGCTAACAGCAAAAACAAAAAACATTTGTAATCAGAGTACAATGATAGCTTCTTGCATATTGATGTCATTCTTCTATATAAATGCTTTTTTTCAAAAAGTTTAGTTTTCTATATGCATATATATATTAGTTATATATATTACTAAACCCTGTGAAAATGTTTGGTGTTTTAAAAAAGAAATGCATTAGAGGCTGTCAAAGTATCATTTATACCTCGTGTATTGTATATTCAGGGCGTGTGTTAAAATGTACATCAATATGAACCAAACCCATTGCCACTGAGTCAATTTCGACTCATAGCAACCCAATAGGCTGATAGTGACCCAAGAAGACAGAATAGAACTTTCCCACAGTATTTCTAAGGAGCAGCTGGTAGATTTGAACTGCCAACGTTTTGATTAGCAGCCATAGCTCTTAGCCACTGTGCCACCAGGGTTCCATTGTTCAATACGATAAATCAGCATCAATATGAATAAATTAAGGTCTAAAATATAGCCAGGATAAAACCTTTGTAAGAGGCAGCATAAAATCACATACAAAAACAACCCTTTTCACTTTTTTTTTTATTAACATTTATTGAGCTTCAAGTGAACGTTTACAAATCAAGTCAGTCTGTCACATATAAGTTTACATACATCTTACTCCGTACTCCCACTTGCTCTCCCCCTGAGTCAGCCCTTCCAGTCTCTCCTTTTGTGACAATTTTGCCAGCTTCCCACTCTCTCTATCCTCCCATCCCCCCTCCAGACAGGAGATGCCAACACAATCTCAAGTGTCCACCTGATATAATTAGCTCACTCTTCATCAGCATCTCTCTCCCACCCACTGTCCAGTCCCTTTCATGTCTGATGAGTTGTCTTCAGGGATGGTTCCTGTCCTGTGCCAACACAAGGTCTGGGGATCATGGCTGCCGGGATTCCTCTAGTCTCAGTCAGACCATTAAATATGGTCTTTTTATGCAAATTTGGGGTCTGTATCCCACTGATATCCTGCTCCCTCAGGGGTTCTCTGTTGTGCTCCCTGTCAGGGCAGTCATCAATTGTGGCCAGGCACCAACTAGTTCTTCTGGTCTCAGGATGATGTAAGTCTCTGGTTCATGTGGCCCTTTCTGTCTCTTGGGCTCTTAGTTGTCATGTGACCTTGGTGCTCTTCATTCTCCTTTGCTCCAGGTGGGTTGAGACCAATTGATGCATCTTAGATGGCCGCTTGTTAGCATTTAAAACCCCAGACGCCACATTGCAAAGTGGGATGCAGAATGTTTTCATAATAGAATTATTTTGCCAATTGACTTAGAAGTCCCCTTAAACCATGGTCCCCAAACCCCTGCCCATGCTCCGCTGACCTTTGAAGCATTCATTTTATCCCGGAAACTTCTTTGCTTTTGGTCCAGTCCAATTGGGCTGACCTTCCTTGTATTGAGTGATGTCCTTCCCTTCACCTAAAGCAGTTCTTATCTACTAATTAATCAGTAAAAAACCCTCTCCCTCCCTCCCTCCCTCCCCCCCTCGTAACCACAAAAGCATGTGTTCTTCTCAGTTTATACCATTTCTCAAGATCTTATAATAGTGGTCTTATACAATATTTGTCCTTTTGCCTCTGACTGATTTCGCTCAGCATAATGCCTTCCAGGTTCCTCCATGTTATGAAATGTTTCACAGATTCGTCACTGTTCTTTATCGATGCGTAGTATTCCCTTGTGTGAATATACCACAGTTTATTTACCCATTCATCCGTAGATGGACACCTTGGTTGCTTCCAGCTTTTTGCTATTGTAAACAGTGCTGCAATAAACATGGGTGTGCATATATCTGTTTGTGTGAAGGCTCTTGTATCTCTAGGGTATATTCCTAGGAGTGGGATTTCTGGGTTGTATGGTAGTTCTATTTCTAACTGTTTAAGATAACGCCAGATAGATTTCCAAAGTGGTTGTACCATTTTACATTCCCACCAGCAGTATATAAGAGTTCCAATCTCTCCGCAGCCTCTCCAACATTTATTGTTTTGTGTTTTTTGGATTAATGCCAGCCTTGTTGCAGTGAGATGGAATCTCATCATAGTTTTAATTTGCATTTCTCTAATGGCTTATGATCGGGAGCATTTTCTCATGTATCTGTTAGCTGCCTGAATATCTTCTTTAGTGAAGTGTGTGTTCGTATCCTTTGCCCACTTCTTGATTGGGTTGTTTGTCTTTTTGTGGTTGAGTTTTAACAGAATCATATACATTTTAGAGATCAGGCACTGGTCGGAGATGTCATAGCTGAAAATTCTTTCCCAGTCTGTAGGTGGTCTTTTTACTCTTTTGGTGAAGTCTTTAGATGAGCATAGGTGTTTGATTTTTAGGAGCTCCCAGTTATCTGGTTTCTCTTCATCATTTTTGGTAATGTTTTGTATTCTGTTTATGCCTTGTATTAGGGCTCCTAGGGTTGTCCCTATTTTTTCTTCCATGATCTTTATCGTTTTAGTCTTTATGTTTAGGTCTTTGATCCACGTGGAGTTAGTTTTTGTGCATGGTGTGAGGTATGGGTCCTGTTTCATTTTTTTGCAAATGGATACCCAGTTATGCCAGCACCATTTGTTAAAAAGACTATCTTTTCCCCAATTAACTGACACTGGGCCTTTGTCAAATATCAGCTGCTCATACGTGGATGGATTTATATCTGGGTTCTCAATTCTGTTCCATTGGTCTATGTGCCTGTTGTTGTACCAGTACCAGGCTGTTTTGACTACTGTGGCTGTGTAATAGCTTCTGAAATCAGGTAGAGTGAGGCCTCCCACTTTCTTCTTCTTTTTCAGTAATGCTTTGCTTATCCGAGGCTTCTTTCCCTTCCATATGAAGTTGGTGATTTGTTTCTCTATCACCTTAAAAAATGACATTGGAATTTGGATCGGAAGTGCGTTATATGTATAGATGGCTTTTGGTAGAATAGACATTTTTACTATGTTAAGTCTTCCTATCCATGAGCAAGGTATGTTTTTCCACTTAAGTATGTCCTGTTTAATTTCTTGTAGTAGAGCTTTGTAGTTTTCTTTGTATAGGTCTTTTATATCCTTGGTAAGATTTATTCCTAAGTATTTTATCTTCTTGGGGGCTACTGTGAATGGTATTGATTTGGTTATTTCCTCTTCAGTGTTCTTTTGTGGATGTAGAGGAATCCAAGTGATTTTTGTATGTTTATTTTATAACCGGAGACTCTGCCAAACTTTTGTATTAGTTTCAGTAGTTTTCTGGAGGATTCCTTAGGGTTTTCTGTATATAAGATCATGTCATCTGCAAATAGGGATAATTTTACTTCCTCCTTGCCAATCCAGATGCCTTTTATTTCTTTGTCTAACCTAATTGCTCTGGCTAGGACTTCTAGCACAATGTTGAATAAGAGCGGTGATAAAGGGCATCCTTGTCTGGTTCCCGTTCTCAAGGGAAATGCTTTCAGGTATCTCCATTTAGAGGGATATTGGCTGTTGGCTTTGCATAGATGCCCTTTATTATGCTGAGGAATTTTCCTTCAATTCATATTTTGGTGAGAGTTTTTATCATAAATGTGTGTTGGACTTTGTCAAATGCCTTTTCTGCATCAATTGATAAGATCATGTGGTTTTTGTCTTTTGTTTTATTTATGTGATGGATTACATTAATGGTTTTTCTGATATTAAACAAGCCTTGCATACCTGGTATAAATCCCACTTGATCGTGGTGAATTATTTTTTGATATGTTGTTGAATTCTATTGCCTAGAATTTTGTTGAGGATTTTTGCATCTATGTTCATGAGAGATATAGGTCTGTAATTTTCTTTTTTTGTAATGTCTTTACCTGGTTTTGGTATCAGGGAGATGGTGGCTTCATAGAATGAGTTGGGTAGTATTCCGTCATTTTCTATGCTTTGAAATACCTTCAGTAGTAGTGGTGTTAACTCTTCTCTGAAAGTTTGGTAGAACTCTGCAGTGAAGCCGTCCGGGCCAGGGCTTTTTTTTTGTTGGGAGTTTTTTGCTTACCGTTTCAATCTCTTTTTTTGTTATGGGTCTATTTAGTTGTTCTACTTCTGATTGTGTTAGTTTAGGTAGGTAGTGTTTTTCTAGGAATTCATCCATTTCTTCTAGGTTTGCAAATTTGTTAGAGTACAATTTTTCGTAATAATCTGATATGATTCTTTTAATTTCAGTTGGGTCTGTTGTGATGTGGTCCTTCTCGTTTCTTATTCGGGTTATTTGTTTCCTTTCCTGTATTTCTTTAGTCAGTCTAGCCAATGGTTTATCAATTTTGTTAATTTTTTCAAAGAACCAGCTTTTGGCTTTGTTAATTCTTTCAATTGTTTTTCTGTTCTCTAATTCATTTAGTTCAGCTCTAATTTTTATTTTTTGTTTTCTTCGGGTGCCTGATGGATTCTTTTGTTGCTCACTTTCTATTTGTTCAAGTTGTAGGGACAGTTCTCTGCTTTTGGCTCTTTCTTCTTTTTGTATGTGTGCATTTATCGATATAAATTGGCCTCTGAGCACTGCTTTTGCTGTGTCCCAGAGGTTTTGATAGGAAGTATTTTCATTCTCGTTGCATTCTGTGAATTTCCTTATTCCCTCCTTGATGTCTTCTATAACCCAGTCTTTTTTCAGGAGGGTATTGTTCAGTTTCCAAGTATTTGATTCCTTTTCCCTAGTTTCTCTGTTATTGATTTCTACTTTTATTGCCTTGTGGTCTGAGAAGATGCTTTGTAATATTTCCATGTTTTGGACTCTGCAAAGGTTTGTTTTATGACCTAATATGTGGTCTATTCTAGAGAATGTTCCATGTGCGCTAGAAAAAAAAGTATATTTTGCAGCAGTTGGGTGGAGAGTTCTGTATAAGTCAATGAGGTCAAGTTGGTTGATTGTTGTAATTAGATCTTCGGTGTCTCTGTTGAGCTTCTTACTGGATGTCCTGTCCTTCTCTGAAAGTGGTGTGTTGAAGTCTCCTACTATAATTGTGGAGGTGTCTATCTCACTTTTCAGTTCTGTTAAAGTTTGTTTTATGTATCTTGCAGCCCTGTCATTGGGTGCATAAATATTTAATATGGTTATGTCTTCCTGATCAATTGTCCCTTTTATCATTATGTAGTGTCCTTCTTTATCCTTTGTGGTGGATTTAAGTCTAAAGTCTATTTTGTCAGAAATTAATATTGCTACTCCTTTTTTTGCTTATTGTTTGCTTGATATATTTTGTTTCCATCCTTTGAGTTTTAGTTTGTTTGTGTCTCTAAGTCTAAGGTGTGTCTCTTGTAGGCAGCATATAGATGATTGTGTTTCTTTATCCAGTCCGAGACTCTCTGTCTCTTTATTGGTGCATTTAGTCCATTTACATTCAGCGTAATTATAGATAAATAAGTGTTTAGTGTTGTCATTTTGATGCCTTTTTATGTGTGTTGTTGACAATTTCATTTTTTCACCTACTTTTTTGTGCTGAGACGTTTTTCTTATTAAATTGTGAGATCCTCATTTTCGTAGTGTTTGACTTTATGTTTGTTGAGTCGTTACGTTTTTCTTGGCTTTTATCTTGAGTTATGGAGTTGTTATACCTCTTTGTGGTTACCTTATTATTTACCCCTATTTTTCTAAGTAAAAACCTAACTTGTATTGTTCTATATCGCCTTGTATCACTCTCTATGCCTCCTGTATTTCGTCCCTCTTTTTGATTATTGTGATCTTTTACATATTGACTTCCGTGATTCCCTGTTATGAGTATTTTTTTTTTAGTTAATCTTAATTTGTTTTTGTGATTTCCCTATTTGAATTGATATCAGGATGTTCTGTTTTGTGACCTTGTGTTGTGCTGGTACCTGATATTATTGGTTTTCTGCCCAAACAATATCCTTTAGTATTTCTTGTAGCTTTGGTTTGGTTTTTGCAAATTCTCTAAACTTGTGTTTATCTGTAAATATCTTAATTTCGCCTTCATATTTCAGAGAGAGTTTTGCTGGATATATGATCCTTGGCTGGCAGTTTTTCTCCTTCAGTGCTCTGTATATGTCGTCCCATTCCCTTCTTGCCTGCATGGTTTCTGCTGAGTAGTCTGAACTTATTCTTATTGATTCTCCCTTGAAGGAAACCTTTCTTTTCTCCCTGGCTGCTTTTAAAATTTTCTGTTTATCTTTGGTTTTGGCGAGTTTGATGATAATATGCCTTGGTGTTTTTCTTTTTGGATCAATCTTAAATGGGGTTCAATGAGCATCTTGGATAGATATCATTTCGTCTTTCATGATGTCAGGAAAGTTTTCTGTCAGGAGTTCTTCAACTATTTTCTCTGTGTTTTCTGTCTTCCCTCTCTGTTCTGGGACTCCAATCACACGTAAGTTATCCTTCTTGATAGAGTCCCACATGATTCCTAGGGTTTCTTCATTTTTTTAAATTCCTTTATCTGATTTTTTTTCAGCTATGTTGGTGTTAATTCCCTGGTCCTCCAGATGTCCCAGGCTGCATTCTAATTGCTCGAGTCATTTCCTCTGACTTCCTATTGCGTTGTCTAATTCTGTAATTTTATTGTTAATCTTTTGGATTTCTACATGCTGTCTCTCTATGGATTCTTGCAACTGATTAATTTTTCCACTATGTTCTTGAATAATCTTTTTGAGTTCTTCAACAGTTTTATCAGTGTGTTCCTTGGCTTTTTCTGCAGTTTGCCTTATTTCGTTTGTGATGTCTTGTAGCATTCTGTAAATTAGTTTTTTATATTCTGTATCTGATAATTCCAGGATTGTATCTTCCTTTGGGAAAGATTTTGATTGTTTTGTTTGGGGGGTTGGAGAAGCTGTCATGGTCTGCTTCTTTATGTGGTTTGATATGGACTGCTGTCTCCGAGCCATCACTGGGAAACTAGTTTTTCCGGAAAATCCGCTAAAAACAAATGCAGTCAGATCCCTATCAGAATTGCCTTTGGATTATAACCGCCACCTTGTTCCCTGTAAGGATGAAAGTCTGAGATTTGGATCATATATGCTTGCTGTAGCTGGTTCTGTGTTTTTAGTCCAATTAGGGGTGGATTTTTGGTCCCTGTTTTTTTTTTTTTTTTTTGTTCCTTCTCTCAGGCCAAAGGAGTGGGTTAGGAAAAGACCAAAAGAAAAAAAAAAGGGGGGGGAAGCAAAGATGCTGCAGAGCCGGAGCCGGAGCCAGAGCCTTTCTCCCTCTGGCTCAGGCAATTCCAATGTTAATAAAGCCGCCTGGGAAGGATGGGGGAGGGATCAGAGAGATAGGAGAGTAGCACCTCAGAATATAGCCAGAGTTGCTTGTCTTGCTTGGAATGAGTATTATATCTGAGAGTCCCACAGGGCGTGTCGCCTATGTGTGCTGGCTGTGTGGAGATTGCCCCCGGGGGTCTGGCCCTCTGAAGCCACCTGCAGCCAGCGTCAAGGTTCCCCTACTGGGACGCTTTACTCCTGGCTCCAAAATCAGTCGCTGCCTCCAGGGGACTTCTCGTCCCGCTGGCAGAGTCGCCGCACCGCCCCTGAAGACCGGCTGGGCCCCCTCCCGGAGTTAGTTCAGGGGAGTGGAGCAGCTCTCCGTGCTTGTGCCGTGCCAGCGCCCAGTCAAAATCCCGGCGGGACAGTTCCCCGGCTGGGACGCTACTCTCCCAGCTCCAAGATCAGTCACTGCCTCCTGGGGACTTCTCTCACCGGCTGCGTCGCCACGCCGCCCACGCCAACTGCCTGGGCTCCCTCCCGGGGTGAGTTCGGGGGGTAGGACTGGGCCCCTTGTTTGCGCCCTCAGCTCCCCTGGGCTCTGCCCTAAATCGGGCGTCAAAGGTTACCTGGCTGGGACGCTGGCTCCAGGCTCTGAAAACAATCGCTGCTTCCCCGTGTTTGTTCATTTTCCATCTCTAAATCTGTGTTTGTTGTTCAGGGTTCGTAGATTTTTATGTACTTGATCGATTCACTTGTTTTTCCGAGTCTTTGTTGCAAGAGGGATCCGAGGTAGCGTCTACCTAGTCTGCCATCTTGGCCCCCACCTCGCCCTTTTCACTTTTAATGCAATAGTTTAACTTGTAGAAAATTTTCTTTAGAAACAAATTATAAATTTGCTTAAAAGTTTATGTGCAATGATGTTCATCATAGTAGCAAAAAAAGTTGGAAATAGTCAAAATGTCCAAAAGTCAGGGTTCTCCTACATAAATTATAAGATTTTCTTAAAGTGAAATAATGTTATCTTTTAAAGCAATATATTAGAAGATCATTAAAGGCTTAGGAAAATGTCCATAAAATATTATAGAATTAAATGTGATACTCCTCATTCTGTACAGTCTACCAATTATTTTATACACAAACACACACATTCACACAGACAGAATGAATCCTTGAAGGATACAAATTATGTATTAAGTTTTCAAGAGTGCAAATAATTTAAATTTTCTTTCTACCTCATTTTTCTCTAACATATTTCCAAATTATCATTAAAAAATAAAAACCATCTGCAGTCAAGTCAATTCCTACTCATAGCTGTCCTATAGGACAGAGTAGGACTGCCCCATAGGGTTTCCAAGGAGCAACTAGTGGATTCAAACTGCCAACATTTTGGTTCGCATCCAAGCTCTCAAACAGTGTGCCACCAGGGCTCACAATACTTTTAAAATCAGGAAAAAAAGTAATTAAAAAAAAGCATGCTTAATGAAAATTAATTCAACCAGTTATTCAGCAAATATTTATACATAATGTTGGTTAAGAATATAGCCTACAGAGAGGCAGGGCCAAGATGGCTGACTAGGTAGAAGCTACCTCGGATCCCTCTTGCAACAAAGACTCCGAAAAACAAGTGAATCGATCACATACATGACAATCTATGAACCCTGACCATCAAACACAGATCTAAAGAGTTGATCTGAGTGACAGAGACTGAGAACGAACAACCACGGGGAAGCAGTGACTGTTTTCGGAGCCTGGAGCCAGCGTCCCAGTCAGGAAACCTTGGCGCTGGGATTTGGACTGGGAGCGGAGAAACTAACCACGGCTCCTGAGACAGTGCAAGCACAGGACGGGCCTGACCCTCAGGGGCAATCTCTACCCAGCCAGGGCACACAGTCGAAGCGCCCCTCGGGAATCTCAGATAAAACAGTCATCCCAAGCAAGATAAGTAACTTTGTCTATATTCCAGGGTGCTACTCTCTCCTATTTATCTGAACCCTCCCCGCCCCTTCCCAGGCAGCTTCATTAACATTGGAATTTCCTGAGCCAGGGAGTGATCTGCGCTGTGGTTTTTCTTTCTTTTTTGGTCATTTCCTAACCCATTCTCCTGGCCTGAGAGAAGCAGCTACAAAAAAACCCAGGGACCAAAAATCCTTCCCTAATTGGACTAAAAACACAGAACCAGCTCCAGCCAAGCATATATGACCCACAGTCTCAGGCTTTCATCCCTACAGGGAACAAGGTGGCTATTATAATGCAAAGGCCTTTCTGATAGGGATCTGACTGTAATTGTTTTAGTGGATTACTGGAAAGACAAGTTTCCCAGGTCTGATATCTCTGCATATTCAACAGAGCCCTCACTGACCCACAACAGGGAACTGAGGGCTTAAGCTCCCCCCAGACCACCTAGCCTCCTCCCTTGGGGGCCTAAGGAGGGTGACACCTACCAATCTGTAGAGGTACTTGCATTGGGGGCCTAAGGTACAGCTGCAGAGCCCACCCACCAAAGTGCTTTAGGAATAGAGACACACCTACCTCACTGGCACCTGGGGGAAGCCTGTCAGCATCCTGCCCCCCCCTGGAGTGTGAACCCCTGCTGCTACTAGAATCTGGTGCACACACTTATCACCACTACTTCTCTAGGTGGACAGGTGACAGTCTGCACCACACACTTGATGACCCAAAATCAGATTCTACTCAAGAGTAGTCAATGGAATCTTAGGCTTATGTTTCTGGTAACAGCCCAAACTAGCTGGTAATAGGACATAAGTGATTCAAGGGCTACTACAATCAAGACAGCACAATCTAGTAGCCCATCTACGTATATTGAAAGAAAACAAAACAAGATAAGACTCAGTGAGCAAATATAGAATAAAACACTACAATATCTTAGAGATGGCTCGGAGACAGCAGTCAATATCAAACCACATAAAGAAAACCATGATTGCTTCTACAACTCCCCAAACTAAAAAATCAAAATCTTGCACAAATGAAGATACAATCCTAGAACTGCCAGACGCAGAATATAAAAAACTAATTTACAGAATGCTTCAAGACATCAGGGAAGACCTCAGAAATGAAATAAGGCAATCTACAGAGAAAGCCAAGGAACACACTGATAAAGCAGTTGAAGAAATCAAAAAGATTATTCAGGAACATAGTGGAAAAATTAATAAGCTTTAAGAATCCGTAGAGAGACAGCATTCAGAAATCCAAAAGATTAGCAGTAAAATTACAGAATTAGACAACTCAATAGGAAGTCAGAGGAGCAGACTTAAGCAATTGTAATGCAGGATAGGGGATCTTGAGGACAAGGGAATTGACACCAATATAGCTGGAAAAAACAGATAATAAATTAAAAAAAAAAATGAAGAAACCCTAAGAATCATGTGGGACTCTATCAAGAAGAATAACTTGCGTGTGATTGGAGTCCCAGAGCAGGGAGGGATAACAGAAAATACAGAGAGAATAGTTGAAGATCTGTTGACAGAAAAATTCCCTGACATCATGAAAGATGAAAGGATATCTATCCAAGATACTCATTGAACCCCAGATAAGACTGATCCAAAAAGAAAATCACCAAGACATATTATCATCAAACTTGCCAAAACCAAAGATAAAGAGAAAATGTTAAAAGCAGCCAGGAATAAAAGAAAGGCCTCCTACAAAGGAGAATCAATAAGAATAAGTTCAGACTACGCAGCAGAAACCATTCAGTCAAGAAGGCAATGGGATGACATATATAGAGCACTGAAGGAGAAAAATGCCAGCCAAGGATCATATATCGAGCAAAACTCTCAAAAATGAAGGCGAAATTAAACCATTTACAGATAAACACAAGCTTCGAGTATTTGCAAAAACGAAACCAAAGCTACAAGAAATACTAAAGGAAATTGGTCAGAAAACCAATAATATCAGATACCAGCACAACACAAGGTCACAGAACAGAACATCCTGATATCAACTCAAATAGAGAAATCACAAAAACAAATGAAGATTAATTTTAAAAAGAAAAAGTGCTCAAAACAGGGAATCACGGAAGTCAATATGTAAAAGATCACAATAATCAAAAAGAGGGACTAAATACAGGAGGCATAGAACTGCCATATGGAGAGGGAAACAAGGCGATATAGGACAATACAAGTTAGGTTTTTACTTAGAAAAATAGGGGTAAATATTAAGGTAACCACAAAGAGGTATAACAACTCCATAACTCAAAATAAAAACCAAGAAAAACATAACGACTCAGCAAACATAAAGTCAACTACTATGAAAATCAGGAACACACAATTTACAAAGAAAAACATCTCAGCACAAAAAAGTAAGTGGAAAAATGAAATTGTCAACAACACACACAAAAAGGCATCAAAATGGCAGCACTAAACACATACTTATCTATAATTACACTTAATGTAAATGGACTAAATGTACCAATAAAGAGACAGAGAGTCTCAGACTGGATAAAGAAACACGATCTGTCTATATGCTGCCTACAAGAGACACACCTTAGACTTAGAGATGCAAACAAACTAAAACTCAAAGGATGGAAAAAAATATATCAAGCAAACAACAATCAAAAAAGAGCAAGAGCGGCAATATTAATTCCTGATAAAATAGACTTTAAACTTAAATCCACCAGAAAGGATAAAGAAGGACACTACATAATGACAAAAGGGACAATTCACCAGGAAGATATAACCATATTAAGTATTTATGCACCCAATGACAGGGCTGCAAGATACATAAAACAAACTTTAAAAACGGAACTGAAAAGTGAGATAGACACCTCCACAATTATAGTAGGAGACTTCAACACCCCACTTTCAGAGAAGGACAGGACTTCCAGTAGGAAGCTCAATAAAGACTCGGAAGACCTAATTGCTACAATCAACCAACTGACCTCATAGACTTATACAGAACACTCCACCCAATAGCTGCAAAGTATAATTTTTTTTTTAGTACACATGGAACATTCTCTAGAATAGACCACATATTAGGTCATAAAGCAAATGTTTGCAGAATCCAAAACATCGAAATATTACAAAGCATCTTCTCAGACCACAAGGCAATAAAAGTGGAAATCAATAACAGAAAAATTAGGGAAAAGAAATCAAATACTTGGAACCTGAACAATACTCTGCTAAAAAAGACTGGGTTACAGAAGATATTAAGGAGGGAATAAGGAAATTCATAGAATGCAACGAGAATGAAAACACTTCCTATCAAAACCTCTGGGACACAGCAAAAGCAGTGCTCAGAGGTCAATTTATATCGATAAATGCACACATACAAAAAGAAGAAAGAGCCAAAATCAGAGAACTGTCCCTACAACTTGAACAAATAGAAAGTGAGCAACAAAAGAATCCATCAGGCACAGAAGAAAACAAATAATAAAAAATAGAGCTGAACTAAATGAATTAGAGAACAGAAAAACAATTGAAAGAATTAACAAAGCCAAAGGCTGGTTCCTTGAAAAAATTAACAAAATTGATAAATCGTTGCCCAGACTGACTAAAGAATTACAGGAAAGGAAACAGATAACCTGAATAAGAAACGAGATGGGCGACAACACAACAGACCCAACTGAAATTAAAAGAATCATATCAGATTATTACGAAAAATTGTACTCTAACAAATTTGCAAACCTAGAAGAAATGGATGAATTCCTAGAAAAACACTACCTACCTAAACTAACACAATCAGAAGTAGAACAACTAAATAGACCCATAACAAAAAAGAGATTGAAACGGTAAGCAAAAAACTCCCAACAAAAAAAAGCCCTGGCCCGGACAGCTTTACTGTAGAGTTCTACCAAACTTTTAGAGAAGAGTTAACACCACTACTACTAAAGGTATTTCAAAGCATAGAAAATGATGGAATACTACCTAACTCATTCTATGAAGCCACCATCTCCCTGATACCAAAACCAGGTAAAGACACCACAAACAAAGAAAATTACAGACCTATATCCCTCATGAACATAGGTGCAAAAATCCTAAACAAAATTCTACCAATAGAATTCAACAACATATCAAAAAACAATCCACCATGACCAAGTGGGATTTATACCAGGTATGCAAGGTTGGTTTAATATTAGAAATACCATTAATGTAATCCACCATATAAATAAAACAAAAGACAAAAACCACATGATCTTATCAATTGATGCACAAAAGACATTTGACAAAGTCCAACACCCATTTATGATAAAAACTCTCAGCAAAATAGGAATTGAAGGAAAATTCCTCGGCATAAAAAAGGGCATGTATACAAAGCCAACAGCCAACATCACTCTAAATGGATAGAACCTGAAAGCATTTCCCTTGAGAACGGGAAGCAGACAAAGATGCCCTTTATCACCGCTCTTATTCAACATTGTGCTAGAGATCCTAGCAGAGCAATTAGGTTAGACAAAGAAATAAAGGGCATCTGGATTGGCAAGGAGGAAGTAAAATTATCTCTATTTGCAGATGACATGATCTTATACACAGAAAACCTTAAAGAATCCTCCAGAAAACTACTGAAACTAATAGAAGAGTTTGGGAGAGTCTCGGGTTATAAGATAAACATACAAAAATCACTTGGATTCCTCTACATCAACAAAAAGAACATCGAAGAAGAAATCACCAAATCAATACCATTCACAGTAGCCCCCAAGAAGATAAAATACTTAGGAATAAGTGTTACCAAAGATGTAAAAAACCTATACAAAGAAAACTACAAAGTACTAGTGCAAGAAACCAAAAAGGACCTACATAAGTGGAAAAACATAATTTGCTTATGGATAGGAAGACTTAACATAGTAAAAATGTCTATTCTACCAAAAGCCATCTACATATACAATGCCCTTCAGATCCAAATTCCGATGACATTTTTTAATGTGATGGAGAAACAAATCACCAACTTCATATGGAAGGGAAATAAGCCCCGGACAAGTAAAGCATTACTGAAAAAGAAGAAGAAAGTGGGAGGCCTCACTCTACCTGATTTCAGAACCTATTATACGGCCACGGTAGTCAAAACAGCCTGATACTGGTACAACAACAGGCACATAGGCCGGCCAATGGAACAAAATTGGCAACCCAGATATAAATCCATCCACGTATGAGCAGCTGATATTTGACAAAGGCCCAGTGTCAGTTAATTGGGGAAAAGATAGTCTTTTTAACAAATGGTGCTGGCATAACTGGATATCCATTTGCAAAAAAAATGAAACAGGACCCATACCTCACACTATGTACAAAAACTAACTCCAAGTGGATCAAAGACCTAAACATAAAGACTAAAACGATAAAGATCATGGAAGAAAAAATAGGGACAACCTTAGGAGCCCTAATACAAGGCATAAACAGAATACAAAACATTACCAAAAATGATGAAGAGAAACCCGATAACTGGGAGCGCCTAAAGATCAAACACCTATGCTCATCTAAAGACTTCACCAAAAGAGTAAAAAGACCACCCACAGATTGGGAAAGAATTTTCAGCTATGACATCTCCGACCAGCGCCTGATCTCTAAAATCTACAGGATTCTGTCAAAACTCAACCACAAAAAGACAAACTACCCAATCAAAAAGTGGGCAAAGAATATGAACATACACTTCACTGAAGAAGATATTCAGGCAGCTAACAGATACATGAAAAAATGCTCTCGATCATTAGCCATTAGAGAAATGCAAATTAAAACTATGATGAGGTTCCATCTCACTCCAACAAGGCTGGCAATAATCCAAAAAACACAAAATAAGAAATGTTGGAGAGGCTGCGGAGAGTTTGGAACTCTTATATACTGGTGGTGGGATTGTAAAATGGTACAACCACTTTGGAAATCTATCTGGTGTTTTCTTAAACAGTTAGAAATAGAACTACCATACAACCCAGAAATCCCACTCCTCGGAATATACCCTAGAGAAATAAGAGCCTTTACACAAACAGATATATGCACACCCATGTTTATTGCAGCTCTGTTTACAATAGCAAAAAGCTGGAAGCAACCAAGGTGTCCATCAATGGATGAATGGTTAAATAAATTATGGTATATTCACACAATGGAATACTACACATCGATAAAGAACAGTGAGGAATCTGTGAAACATTTCATAACATGGAGGAACCTGGAAGGCATTATGCTGAGTGAAATTAGAGGCAAAAGGACAAATATTGTATAAGACCACTATTATAAGATCTTGAGAAATAGTATAAACTGAGAAGAACACATACTTTTGTGGTTACGAGGGGGAGAGGGAGGGAGGGTGGGAGAGGGTTATTTACTGATTAGTTAGTAGATAAGAACTACTTTAGGTGAAGGGAAGGACAATACTCAATACAGGGAAGGTCAGCTCAACTGGACTGGACCAAAAGCAAAGAAGTTTCCGGGATAAACTGAATGCTTCAAAAGGTCAGCGGAGCAAGGGCGGGGGTTTGGGCACTATGGCTTAAGGGGACTTCTAAGTCAATTGGCAAAATAATTCTATTATGAAAACATTCTGCATCCCACTTTGCAATGTGGCATCTGGGGTCTTAAATGCTCACAAGTGGCCATCTAAGATGCATCAATTGGTCTCAACCCACCTGGATCAAAGGAGAATGAAGAACACCAAGGTCACACGATAACTATGAGCCCAAGAGACAGAAAGGGCCACATGAACCAGAGACTTACATCATCCTGAGACCAGAAGAACTAGATGGTGCCCGGCCACAATGGATGACTGCCCTGACAGGGAGCACAACAGAGAACCCCTGAGGGAGCAGGAGAACGGTGGGATGCAGACCCCAAATTCTCATAAAAAGACCAGACTTAACAGTCTGACTGAGACTAGAGGAATCCCGGCGGTCATGGTCCCCTAACCTTCTGTTGGCCCAGGACAGGAACCATTCCCGAAGACAACTCATCAGACATGGAAGGGACTGGACAATGGGTTGGAGAGAGATGCTGATGAAGAGTGAGATACTTGTATCAGGTGGACACTTGAGACTGTATTGACATCTCCTGTCTGGAGGGGAGATACGAGGGTAGAGAGGGTTAGAAACTGGCAAAATCGTCATGAAAGGAGTGACTGGAAGGAGGGAGTGGGCTGACTCATTAAGGGGAGAGTAAGTGGGAGTATGGAGTAAGGTGTATGTAAGCTTATATGTGACAGACTGACTTGATTTGTAAACTTTCACTTAAAGCACAATGAAAATTATTAACCTTCTTAAAGTTCAAATAATTATCCCACCTATCTCAAAGGATTACTGTGAGGATTACTTAGAAAGATTTAATGCCATGAGATTTCATGTAAGGTAGCACATGTATAGTTTAGCATACAGTAAGCTCTCAATACATTCAAGATATTTTTGAGTGTCTAGTTTTTTTTAGTTTAATAGCAGTAAGAAGGATTTAGGATGATTTAATATTAAAAATTTTACAATAGAGAAATAAAGTGTTAAAAAGTGATTTGGGCCTGAATTATCCAGATAATTGCCCCTTTTTGTCATTTAAAAATTTTAGTCAAAAAACATTAAAATTGGAGAATTATTGTCATTACATGGCTTTATAATATTAAGATGATTGAAATAAACATTGTAATTATTCGGGCATTTGGAATATAATAAGGGTTCATTAAAAGTTGTTATTTTTGTAATTGTTATGTCATATCATATCTCCTCTTTCAAACAAGTGATACTATTTAGCTAGGTGGTTTGCCATTAAGGTCCTCACCATGTTTGCATTATAACTACAGGCTGCAAGGACTGAGCTTCGACCTCTTTGCAGATGAAGACGTCTTAGGTCCAGTCAGTTTGGCTCAATATAGTTCATTTTGCTTTTCTATGTTTCATGCTCAGTGACAGGGGCCAGGATGACACTGAAAATGAGGCAAAAGGCTTGTCTCCTAAGTATGTTCAGTAGGTAATGAGTATTCTTCTGCTAAACCCAAGTGGAATTTCTGATTCAGTGCAAGAAATATTCCTTGACAACATGTTATGAGATACGTATTGTGATAAATACTAAGGATGAGAACATGAATAACCTGTGGGCTTTTTTCTTGAAGTTTATGGTTAACTTGGGAGACATATGGATAAGTAGATAATCACAGACAGTGTGTTGTCAACAGTATGATAAAGATTCCCACAAAAGACAGGTGGAGCCAACCTGGCAGAATAGACAGACCCCTCCGGCAAGCCCTCTTACAACAAAGACCCGAAAAAAACAAGTGAAACGAGTATATTTATGATGAGCTAGGAGCCCTGAACGTCAAATGCAAAGTTAGAAAATGAACTGAGCAGCAGGGGGAGAAAGAGACAGTTCAGAAGCAGAGAGGAGTTATCGGACCTGAATCACAGGGAGCCCTCAGGCACCATTCCTGGGAATGGTGGCGGTGGGCTGGTACTAATGTTCGTCCAGTTTCCTCAGGGAGATGTAGCCAGCCACACAGCCTACTCACACCTCCAGAACCTGAGAGGAATGGCCCTCTTGGCAAAAGCTAAATACTTGTGTATATTTTACTGAGCTCCCTGCCCCCACTCCCAAGCCAGCTTCAGTGGCTGATTTCCCTGGGCTGAGATAGGCCCTGCTGAGCACCTAGAGCCATCCTTCGGGCCTTGGAGAAGGAACAAATTTGCAATTGGGGGAAAAGATAACTTGCCAGCTCTACTAACTGGGGGAGCACAGGACAGAAGCAGCTCCTGTCCAGGCATAAATGGTCTGTGAACTTTGAGTACTTTTCTCCTCTGCATGGACCGGTGTGAGCCTATTTCAAAAGAATAGGACCTTGTTGGCAGACTCCAACAATTCCAGCTGTGCAGCACAGAGGTGGGTATTTGATGTTTGTCATTGCTTTGCCTATTAAACAGGGTCCTCACCTACCCACATCAGGGGCCTAAGGACTGGTAGCTCCACTCAGGTCACCCAGCCACCCATGAAAGAGGTCCAAGGGCAACTGGTACCTCCTACATCTTACAACCAAAAACACTGGGTGCCTGTGGTCTGCCTGCAGAACTCACCCAACTGTACACTCTAGGGAACAAGGACAAGCATTCCTCAGAGACATGTGGGGGGAAATTCTCAGCCCCTTGCCTTGTTCAGAGTGTGACCCCCTGCTGCAACCAGATACTGGTACCTACACCAATCACCCCTGCCTCTCTAAGACTGTAAGACAGGGCCTGCACCACACACTTGATGAACAGCTACCTGGACACCTGAGTTGAATTCATACAAGAAAAGTAAATGGACTCCTAGACTGATATACCTGATAAAAGCTTAACAGCTTTAGCCATCTGGGGACAGGAAGTCAGAGCTCAAAAAGTGAAAATAATCAAGCTAGCTCACTCAAACAACCCATTTGGGATATAAAAACAAAACTAAGCAAGAAGCTGCAACACAGTAAGCAAACATAAAATAAATTAATACAATCACTTATAGATGGCTGAGAGACAACAAACAGTCAATATCAAGTCACATAAAGAAACAGACCATGATGGCCTCAATAAGCTCTCAAAACAAAGAATCAAGGTATCTTTGAAATGAAAGTACCCTCTTGGAATTGCCAGAGGGAGAATAAAAAAGACTCATATACAGAACCCTTTAAGATATCAGGAAGGAAATGAGGCAATACACAGAACAAGTCAAGGAACACACAGATAAAGCAATTGAAGGAATTAAAAAGATTGTTCAGGAACATAATGAAAAAATTAGTAAGATGGAAAAAGCCATAGACAGAGCAATCACAAATTCAGAAGATTAACATTAAAATGACAGAAGTAGACATCTCAATAGAAAGCCAGAGGAGCAGAATTGAGCAAGCGGAGGGCAGAATTGTGAACTTAAAGATAAAGCACTTGGCACTAATACATTTGAAGAAATATCCAATAAAAGAATTTTAAAAAATGAAGAAAACTTAAATATCACTAGGGACTCTATTAAGAGAAATAACCTACAAGTGATTGGAGTACCAGAGCAGGGAGGGATCACAGAAAATACGGAGAGAATTGTTGAAGATTTGCTGGCAGAAAACTTCCCTGATAATGGGAAAGATGAGAAGATATCTATCCAAGCTGCTCATTGAACTCCACATAAGGTAGATTTTAAAAGAAAGTCACCAAGACATATTACAATCAAACTTGCCAAAACCAAAGATTAAGAGACAATTATAAGAGCAACTAGGGATAAATAAAAAGTCACCTACAAAGGAGAGACAATAAGAATAAGCTCGGACTAATCAGTAGAAACCATGCAGGCAAGAAGGCAATGGGATGACATATTTAAAAAATTGAAAGAAAAAAATTGCCAGCCAAGAATCTTATACCCAGCAAAACTGTCTCTCAATTATGAAGGTGAAATTAGGACATTTCCAGATAAACAGAAGTTTAGAGAATTTGTAAAAACCAAACCGAAACTGGAAGAAATACTAAAGAGAGTTCTTTGGTTAGAAAATCAATAATATCAGGTATCAACCCAAGGCAAGAACACTGCACAGAGCAATCAGAATTCAACCCAGACAGGAAAATCACAAAAATAAATCAAGATTAAAAAAAAAAAAACAACACTAAAAAGAGAGTAACAGCAATGTTATTATGTAAAAGAAGACAACATTAAAATAATAAAGAGGGACTAAGAAATGTAGTTATCGATCTTCCATATGGAGAGGAAGACAAGGTGATACAAACAAATAAAAATTCAGTTTAAATTTAGAAAAATAGGGGTAAATAATAAGGTAACCACAAAGAAGACAAACTATCCTACATGTCAAAATAAAATACAAGAAAAAAATAGAGACTCAGCAGAAACAAAATCAACAACAAATATGAGGAAACGACAATATATAAAGAAAATCTACTCAGCACGTAAAATCAAGTGGGATAAAGAAACTGTCAACAACACACAGAAAAAGAGATCAAAATGATAGCACTAAATTCATACCTATGCATAACTATGCTGAATGTAAATGGACTAAATGCTTCAATAAAGAGAGAGTGGCAGAATGGATTAAAAAACAAGGTCCGTCTATATGCTGCCTACAAGAGACACACCTTAGACTTAGAGAAAAAAACAAACTAAAACTCAAAGGATGGAAAAAATATATCAAGCAAACAACAATCAAAAAAGAGCAGGAGTGGCAATATTAATTTCTGACAAAATAGACTTTAAAGTTAAATCCATCAGAAAGGATAAGGAAGGACACTATATAATGATTAAAGGGACAATACACCAAGAAGATATAACCATATTAAATATTTATGCACCCAATGACAGGGCTGCAAGATACATAAAACAAACTCTATCAGCATTGAAAAGTGAAATAGACAGCTCCACAATAATAGTAGGAGACTTCAAAACACCATTTTCAGTGAAGGACAGGACATCCAAAAAGAACTTCAATAAAGACAAGGAAGATCTAAATGCCACAATCGACCAACATGATCTCATAGACACATACAGAACACTCCACCCAACAGCAGCCAAGTATACTTTCTTTTCTAGTGCACACAGAACATTCTCTAGAATAGATCACATATCAGGTCATAAAGCAAGCCTTAGCAGAATCCAAAACACTGAAATATTACAAAGCATCTTCTCTGACCATAAGGCCATAAAAATGGAAATCAATAACAGGAAAAGAAATGAAACACTTGGAAACTGAACAATACCCTGCTCAAAAAAGACTGGATTATAGAAGATATTAAGGATGGAATAAAGAAATTCATAGAATCTAATGAGAATGAACACACTTCCTGTCAGAACCTTTAGGACACAGCAAAAGCAGTGCTCAGAGGTCAATTTATATCAATAAATGCAAACATACAAAAAGAAGAAAGGGCCAAAATCAAAGAATTATCCCTACAACTTGAACAAATAGAAAGAGAGCTACAAAATAAGCCCTCAGGCACCAGAAGAAAACAAATAATAAAAATTAGAAACTAAATGAAATAGAAAACAGAAAAATAATTGAAAGAATTAACAAGGCCAAAAGCTGGTTCTTTGAAAAAATCAGCAAAATTAATAAACCACTGGCCAAACTGGCAAAAGAAAAAGAGAGGAAGCAAATAACCCAAAAAAGAAATGAGACAGGCAATACTACAACAGACCCAACTGAAATTAAAAGAATCATATCAGATTACTATGAAAAACTGTACTCTAACAAATTTGAAAACCTAGAAGAAATGGATGAATTCCTAGAAACACACTACTTACCTAAACTAACACAAACAGAGGTAGAACAACTAAATAGACTCATAACAAAAGAAGAGATTGAAAAGGTAATCAAAAAACTCCCAACAACAACAACAAAAAACTCTGGTCCGGATGCTTCACTGCAGAGTTCTACCAAACTTTCAAAGAAGAGTTAACACCATTACTACTAAAGGTATTTCAGAGCATAGAAAAGGACGGAATACTACCAAACTCATTCTATGAAGCCACCATATTCGTGATACCAAAACCAGGTAAAAGACACCACTAAAAAAGAAAATTACAGACCTATATACCTCATGAACTTAGATGCAAAAATCTTCAACAAAATTTTAGCCCATAGAATTCAACAACATATCAAAAAAATAATTCACCATGACCAAGTGGGATTCATACCAGGTATGAAGGGATGGTTCAACAGTAGAAAAACAATTAATGTAATTCATCATATAAACAAAACAAAAGACAAGAATCACATGATTTTATCAGTTGATGCAGAAAAGATATTTCACTAAGTTTAACACCGATTCATGATAAAAACTCTCAGAAAAATAGGAATAGAAGAAAAATTCCTCAATATAGTAGAGGGCATTTATACAAAGCCAATAGCCAACATCATCATAAATGGAGAGAGCCTGAAAGCATTCCCCTTGAGATCAGGAACCAAACAAGGATGCCCTTTAACACCACTCTTATTCAACATTGTGCTGGAGGTCTTAGCTAGAGCAATTAGGCTAGATAAAGAACTAAAGGGCATCCAGATTGGCAAGGAAGAAGTAAAAGTATCTCTATTTCCAGGTGACATAATTTTATACACAGAAAACCCTAAGGAATCCTCAAGAAAACTACTGAAACTAAGAGTTCAGCAGAGCATCAGGATACAAGATAAACATACAAAAATCAGTTGGATTCCTTGACACCAACAAAAAGAACATCGTAGAGGAAATCGCCAAATCAATACCATTTACAGTAGCCCCCAAGAAGATAAAATACTTAGGAATAAATCTTACCAGAGATGTAAAAGACTTATACAAAGAAAACTACAAAACACTTCTGCAAGTTACCAAAAGAGACCTACTTAAGTGGAAAAACATACTTTGCTCATGGATAGGAAGTCTTAACATTATAAAAATGTCTATTCTACCAAAGGAAACCCTGGTGTCATAGTGGTTAAGTGCTATGGCTGCTAACCAAAGGGTTGGCAGTTCGAATCTGCCAGGCACTTCTTGGAAACTCTATGGGGTAGTTCTCCTCTGTCCTATAAGGTCGCAATGTGTCGGGATTAACTCAATGGCACTGTTTTTTTTTTTTTCAATTCTACCAAGAGCAATCTATAGATTTAATGCAATTCTGATCCAAATTCCAAAGACAGTTTTTAATGAGATGGAGAAACAAATCACCAACTTCATATGGAAGGGCAAGAGACCCCAGATAAGTAAAGCATTACTGAAAAGGACAGCAAAGTAGGAGGCCTCACTCTACCTGATTTTAGAACCTATTATACCACCACAGTAGTCAAAACAGTCTGGTACTGGTACAACAACAGATACATAGAGCAATGGATCAGAATTGAGAATCCAGACATAATCCACATATAAGCAGCTGACATTTGACAAAGGCCCCAAAGCAGTTAAATGGGGAAAAGACTTTTTAACAAATGGTGCTGGATATCCATTTGCAAAAAAAAAAAAAAATGAAACAAGACCCCTACCTCACACCATGCACAAAAACAAGCTCAAAATGGATCAAAGACCTAAATATAAAATCTAAAATGATAAACATTATGGAAGAAAAAATAGGGGCCACATTAGAAGCCCTAATACATGACATAAATAGTAAACAAACATTACTAAAATGCAGAAGAAAAAGTAGATAACTGGGAGCTCCTAAAAATCAAACACCTATGCTCATCCAAAGACTTCACCAAAAGAGTAAAAAGATTACCTACAGACTGAAAAAGTTTTTAGCTATGATATTTCTGATCAGCACCTGATCTCCAAAATCTACATGATACTGCAAAAACTCAACTACAAAAAGACAACCCAATTAAAAAATGGGCAAAAGATATGAACAGACACTTCACTAAAGAAGGCATTCAGGTAGCTAACAGATACATGAGGAAATGCTTACCATCATTAGCCATTAGAGAAATGCAAATCAAAACTACAATGAGATTCCATCTCACTCCAACAAGGCTGGCATTAATCCAAAAAACACAAAACAATAAATGTTAGAGAGGCTGTGGAGAGATTGGAACACTTCTACATTGCTGGTGGGAATGTAATATGGTACAACCACTTTGGAAATCGATTTGGCACTTCCTTAAAAAGCTAGAAATGGAACTACCATAGGATTCAGCAATTCCACTCCTTGGAATATATCCTAGAGAAATAAGAGCCTTTACACGAACAGAGATATTCACACCCATGTTCATTGCAGCACTGTTTACAATAGAAAAAAGATGGAAGTAACCAAGGTGCCCAGCAAGGGATAAATGGATAAATAAATTATGGTATATTCACACAATGGAATACTATGCATAGATAAAGAACAGCATTGAATCTGTGAAACATTTGATAACATGGAGGAATCTGAAAAGGCATTATGCTGAGTGAAATTAGTCAGTTGCCAAAGGACAAATACAGTATAAGAACACTATTATAAGAACTTGAGAAATAGTTAAGGCATTATGCTGAGTGAAATTAGTCAGTTGCCAAAGGACAAATACAGTATAAGAACACTATTATAAGAACTTGAGAAATAGTTTAAATAGAGAAGAAAATATTCTTTAATGGTTATGAGAGGGGGGAGAGAGGGAGTGCGGAGCAGGGGTATTCACTAATTAGATATTAGATAAGAACTACTTTAGGTGACAGGAAAGACAACACACGATTCAGGCAAGGTCAGCACAACTGGACTAAACCAAAAGCAAAGAAGTTTCCTGAATAAACTGAATGCTTCAAAGATTAGAGTAGCAGAGGTGGGGGGTTGGGGACCATGGTTTCAGGGGACATCTAAGTCAATTGGCATAATAAAATCTATTAAGAAAACATTCTGCATCCCACTTTGGAGAGTGGAGTCTGGGGTCTTAAACACTAGCAAGTAGCCATCTAAGATGCATCAATTGGTCTCAACCCACCTGGACCAAAGGAGAATGAAGAACACCAAGGACACAAGGTAATTACAAGCCCAAGAGACAGAAAGGGCCATATAAACCAGAGACTACAATCAGCCTAAGATCAGAAGAACTAGATGGTGCCCGGCTATAGGTGATGACTGCCCTAACAGGGAACACAACAGAGAACCCCTGAGGGAGCAGAAGAGCAGTGAGATGCAGACCCCAAATTCTCGTAAAGATACCAGACTTAATGGTTTGACTGAGACTAGAAGGACCCCGGTGGTCATGGCTCCCAGGCCTTCTGTTGGCCCAGGACAGGAACCATTCCCAAAGCCAACTGTTCAGACAGGGATTGGACTGGACAATGGGATGGAGAGGGATGCTGGTGAGGAGTGAGCTTCTTAGATCAGGTGGACACTTGAGACTATGTTGGCAACTCTGCCTGGGGAGGAGATGAGAGGGTAGAGGGGGTTAGAAGCTGGGGAAATGGACAAGAAAAGAGAGAGTGGAGGGAGGGAGCGGGCTGTCACATGAGAGGGAGAGCAATTGGGAGTATGCAGCAAGGTGTATGTAAGTTGTTATGTGAGAGGCTGACTTGATTTGTAAACTTTCACTTAAAGCACAATAAAAATTAAAAAAATATTTGCACAATAAAGTAGAAAAGTGTAGAAAAGGGGTATTAATCCCAGCCAGGGATGTGCTTCTGGAAATGTGTGTGTGCGTGTGTGTGTTTGTGTGTGTTTGCTGGAAGGAGGGGAAAGGATGCTATCAGAGAAGACTTCCTAGAGAAGATGATCGTTTAGAAGCAAAACTATTCTCAAATGTCAGTTTAGAGCACACTTTTTGTAGAAAATTGACTGACAGTTACCAATAACCGTCAAACACACTTAACCCTCCTTTTCCAGTATACTTCCTTCCCACTTTCTGGAATTTGCTCTATTGGATACTTGCAAATTATTCAACAGAATTTCATGGATGCCACAAAGGGTGCCAGCAAAAGAGAAACTTCATATTCTAAATTGGCAGTTGCCCAAGTGTGTGATAGTGCTCTGTGTCATGGTGGATGGCCAGTAGGTGAGTTCACTCATAATGAAACACATTTGGTTTTCCTGGCCAAAGAGCCAATCCAGGTGGTGATGCCAATATATTTGAATAAACTTGTGTTAATGTATATCTAGAATAGAAAATAAATAGATAAAGCCAAAAAATCCAGCATACCTCAGATCTATCCTCACAATAAAAGAGACACCATTGCAAATGATTTCATATTTGTTATAATTAACTGATTCGATCATATAAGTTTGACAAGCATTTTTGCCAGGTGCTGTACTAAATACAGGCGATGAAAAGATGAACGAGTTCTATCGTCTTCTCTCAGAAATGCCAGTTGATTTGGTAAGCCCTGAAGGAACACACTCGCAGGAAAAAATCATCAAGGTTGTAAGAGGAAGAAGAGGAATTTAGAAACTCTCTCTTTTTAAAACCCTTCATATCCCTGTTGTTGGTGTTGTTAGTTGCTATCAAGTTGACACTGACTCGTGAAGACCCACAGACAACAAAAGGAAACATCGCCTGGCCCTGTGCCATCTTCATGATCATTGGCATATTTGAGTCCATGTCCTGGTTATTGTTTCAACCCATTTCATTGGGCTTTTACCTCATTTTTGTTGGCCCTCTGTTTTACCAAACAAGATTGCCTTTTCTTTTAATTGGTATTTCCTGATGACAAGTCCAAATCTTTAGGAGGGATTATTTAGACAATACCTTGCTTCACCAAACAGTTAACGTTTATGTAATCTATGCCTTCTATTCCTCCACCTTATTGTTACTAGCCTGCGGTGTGAAACTTTGATTATACCTGGCTTATGCTAAGGAGTTCATTAATGTGTTCTTAAGACATCTTTCACTTCTATGAAAAAACAAATCTACATAGGACAATATCAGGTAATTATAATATTACAAGATGTTAACAAGTACGTCACGTTGCCCAGTTCTCATCTTTCTATGCTACTTATTTACTGTTGACAATTACTGCAAATCATCAGAGGTGGATCGCAAAGTATAGATAGCATACTTTGGGATTATCTTTCATACCAGTATCAATATTTCTATCTTTAATGAGGCAACTGTGTCTACAAATTAGATAACTAAAGAAAAAAAATCTATAGTATGGTGAGCAACCAATCATGGGAATTGTGCAAGATCAGACAGCCTCGTGTTCCTTTGTGCATGGGGTCACCATGAGTTGGGGGCCAGCTCAACAGCAGCAACAACAACAACTTATCCAATAGCTCCTGCAAGTTATGAAAACAGGTTTTGCCTGGTACATATACAGATGTCTGTATAGTTTGTAAATCACTTGCAGAGTTTTAAAAACTGGTATACCCGTTTTGTTGAAATTAAGAGGGAAGGAAATTTGGCTGAAATAAAAGAGCACATATTCTTTTAAATGATCCCCAAAGCTCACATATATGATAAGCAAATATATAACTAGTTTCACTTAGATTATGGCAAGACCATGTGAAAGTAGTTTACTTCAAAGACTTAGTTTGGTAGTCCATTACATGCCATGTAATTATTTCTCTCTCTCTCTCTTTTAATAGAAATTGAATAAATAACTGGCAAAGCTCCCAGAAGTCTATAGGGCAGAAAACCCAATGCTGGGGGTCTGAGGATCTCCAACTGTTGAATATTTCCATCATCTCTGCTTTACTTTCTGCAGCAACTGTGAACACTAATTTCTTTCTCTCGAGTCACTAGAGACAAAAGAACTGCCCTCTTAAAATAAACACCATAAGAGAATGGTAACCAGTCCAGGTGACCTGAGTAAGTGCATGTGATGAAATGGGGAAGGAGAGTAGTCGAGGAACGAGAGAAAAGGGATGTGATTCCTGACCTGGGCAGCCCTGAGGTCAGGAAAGCACTAATAGAGCTTTAGGGTTTGTTTATGTCATTTATTCCAACATCTTTGATGTTTCATGACTTTTTTCTTTCTTTTAAATAATGTAAGGTTAAGTAACTTCTCTATAAAAATACAAAGGATGAATAACCTTAACATGTCGGCAGTCTTTAAAAACTATACTTAAAAACATAATTTTGTGAGTCCTCTAAAATTAGACACAGTAAGGCTTTAGTTTAAAAATATCTGCATTTTACAGGATTAATTTAACCTGATGCTTTTCTTATTTGCTTTACTTTACAAATAAACTTTATTTATTTATTTGTATTGTCCACTTTCCTGCACTAATATGGAAGTTCTGTCAAGAACTGACATGTAGAGAGACCAAGGTTCAATGGTGGTTAGCAGGGGAAAGAGGAGAGGAAGGGAGAAGTATGCTCTAGATCATAAATATTTGTTATTCTTGGTGATGGGAAATGTAGCACTGAATGTGGGTCTAGTAAGCACAACGTGACCAAAGTAATTGACGTCAATAAGAAGCATTCAAGAGAACACTCCTGAGGCTCACACTTCAGCCAAAGATTAGACAGGCCCATAAAACAAAGCAAGACTAAATGGGCACACCAGCCCAGGGACAAGGATGAGAAGGAAGGAAGGGACAGGAAAGCTGGTAATGAGGAACCCAAGGTTGAGAGGGGTACAGTGTTGACATATCATAGGGTTGGCAACCAATGTCACAAAACAATATGTGTATTAATTGTTTAATGAGAAACTAATTTGTTCTGTAAATCTTCACTTAAAGCACAATAAAAAAAAGAAAAAAAGAGGTGCACAAGAGAAATGGATGCTTGTACTAAAGAAATGGACATATAATTTGGCAACAGCAACAACAATGACCAAAAAACTGGTGTATGGTCACATATGTATGTGTATAGGCCTGTAGGTATACGGGTAGGTACGGATATATACATAAGCATACACAGACAGAGAAGTATCTACATTTACATGTAAGCACAGATACGTGTGTGCAGGCACATAGATTCATAGAAAACACAATTATAGATATTTCTCAGACATAGCCGAACAGCTTGCGAGATTGGTTTCCTAGGTTTGAAGGCTTAGGACCTTAGTCTTATGGGACAACTCAGTCAAGTGGCATAATACAGTTCACAAAGTTCATGTTCTGCCTCCTAGTGAAGTGAATAGAGTCTAGGGTCTTAAAAGCTTGTGAGCAGCCACCTAAGATACAACTATTGGTCTCTATTTTTCAGGAGCCAAAAAGAAAGGTAACCAAAATCACAGAGAAGAATCAAGTCTATAAGGCCAATAGCCTATATGAGCCACAACCTGAACTACCCTGAGACCAGAACTAGATGGTGCCCAGCTACCACCACTCACCAATCTGACAGGGGCCACAATAGATGATCCCTGTGAGAATGGGAGAAAAAGGCAGAACAAAACTCAAATTCATAAAAATGGCCAGATTAACTGGACCACTGAGATCAGAGGACTGCCTGAGTCTATTACCTGAGATGCTCTTCAAACCTTGAATGAAAGCCACCCCGAGATCACCTTTTAGCAGAAAAACAGTGACACACAAAATAAAGGATATTATCCATTAGATTGGTGCTCTACTAAAGCATCTGTATGAGTCCAAAATGTCAACATTTATTCCAAAGCAGTGATGAGAAGATAAAACAGCAGGGAAACTAGGTTACTGGAAATGGAACAACTAGAAAACAATTGCTGAGAATGTTGACACTGTGTGAAAAATGCAACTAATGTCAATGATCAATTTGTGTGGAAATTGTCAAAGAAGAACCTAACTTGCTGTGTAAACTTTCACCAAAAGCACAATGAAATATAATTTTAAAAATACATAAGTTCTGTGTGAAGAAAAACCTTGACTGTCTTATTTCTTGATATTATTATAGATAGAATAGTACCTTGATCATAGGGGAGCTCTCCATAAATATTTGTTATATGAATTAATGAGTGAATAAATCAATGAAGTAAGGAAGGAATCAATACTTAATTTTCAAGCATATCCTCATTGTTTTTAGTAATATATTCAGCTTTTCATCCTGAAGAATATAGAAAACACTGATGTACTAATCCCCCACATGACTGGCAGTTTGTTGTACTGTGGGGACCTGTGTGTTGCTGTGATACCATGCCACCGGGAATTCAAATACCAGCAGGATCACCCACAGTGGTCAGGTTTCACCTAAGACAGACTAGGAAGAAGGACACGCAGTCTACTTCTGAAAAGAATTAACCGGTGAAAACCTTATGAACAGCAGCAGAACATTGTCTCATATAGTGCTGGAAGATGAACCCTCCAGGTTGGATGTCACTCAAAATATGACTAGGGAAGAGCTGCCTCCTCCTTCCTTCTCATCCTTGCCCCTTAACGACTTAATGGATGGAATCAAGCTTTTGGGACCTTAATTGGCTGATGTGGTATGATTCAAAAAGAGAAGAAATAGCTGCAAACATCCATTAATAATCTGGACGTGGAATGTGTGAATGAATCTAGGAAAATAAGAAATCCTCCAAAATGATTTGGATGTTTACACATAAACATCTGTATCCTAGGCATTAGTGAGCTGAAATGGGCTAGTATTGGCCATTTTGAATCAGACAATCACACAGTCTACTATGCTGGGAATGACAACTTGAAGAGGAATGGAGTTGCATTTGTCATGAAAAAGGACATTTCAAGATCTATCCTGAAGTACGCACTGTCAGTGATATGATATTATCCATATACCTACAAGGAAGACCAGTTAATACAACCATTATTCAAAGTTACACACTAACCACTAAGGCCACTAAGATGAAGAAGTTGAAGATTTTTACCAACTTCTGCAGTCTGAAATTGATTAAACATGCAATCAGGATGCATTAATAATTACTGGTGATTGGAATGTGAAAGTTGGGAACAAAGAAGAAGGATGAGTAGTTAGAAAATATGGCCTTAGTGATAGAAATGGTGCCAGAGATTGCACAATGACTTCTTCATTGCAAATACCGTTTTTCACCATCATAAGCAGTGACTATACACATGGACCTCGTCAGATGAAATACACAGGAATCAAATCGACTACATCTGTGGAAAGAGACAATAGAAAAGCTCAATATCATCAGTCAGAACAAGGCCGGGGACCAGCTGCAGACTATCCATTGCTCAGAAGCAAGATGAAGTTGAAACTAAAAAAAATAAAAACAAGTCCACGAGAGACAAAGTATGACCTTGAGTATATCCCACCAGAATTTAGAGACCATCTCAAAAATAGATTTGGTGTACTGAACACTAATGACTGAAGACCAGATGAATTGTGGAATGACATCAAGAAAGCAAGAGTCATTAAAAGGACAGGGAAGAAAGAAAAGACAAAAATGGATATCAGAAGAGACTCTGAAGCTTACTCTTGAATGTCGAGTAGCTGAAGAAAAAGGAAGAAACGATAACATCGAAGAGCTGAACAGAAGATTTCAAAGGGCAGCTCAAGAAGACAAAGTAAAGTATTATAATGACATGGAGATAGAAAACCAAAAGGCAGGAACACATTCAGCCTTTCTCAAGCTGAAAAACTGAAGAAAAAATTTAAGCATCAAGTTGCAATAGTGAAGGATTCTACAGGGAAAACAGTAAATGACACGGGAAGCATCAAAAGAAGATGGAAGGAATACAGAGTCGCTATACCAAAAAGAATTGGTTGAGATTCAACCATTTCAGAGGTAGCATGTGATCAGGAGCCAATGGTACTGAAAGAAGAAGTCAAAGCTGCACTGAAGGCGTTGGTGAAAAACAAGGATCCAGAAATTGACAGAATATCAACTGAGATATTTCAACAAACGGATGCAGCTCTGGAAGTGCTTACTCATCTATGCCAAGACATCTGGAAGACAGCTACCTGACCAGCTGACTGGAAGAGGCTCATTATCTATGCCTATTCCCAAGAAAAGGAAACCCTGGTGGCGTAGTGGTTAAGTGCTACAGCTGCTAACCAAAGGGTCGGCAGATCAAATCCACCAGGTGCTCCTTGGAAACTCTATGGGGTAGTTCTACTCTGTCCTAGAGGGTCGCTATGAGTTGGAATCGACGCGACGGCACTGGGTTTTGGGGATTCCCAAGAAAAGTGATCCAACCAAATGCAGAAACTATTGAACAATATCATTAATATCTGTGCAAGTAAAATTTTGCTGAAGATCATTCAAAAGTCTCTGCAGCAGCATATCGGCAGGGAACTGCCAGAAAATCAAGTCAGATTCAGAAGAGGATGTGGAACCAGGGATATCATAGTTGATGTTAGATGCATTCTGGCTGAAAGCAGAGAATACCAGAAAGATATTTACTTGTGTTTCATTGACTATGCAAAGGCATTCAACTCTGTGGATCATAACAAATTATGGATAACATTTTGAAGAATGGGAATTCTAGAGCACTTAATTGTGCTCATAAGGAACTTGTACATAGATCAAAAGGCAGTTGTTCGAACAGAACAAGGGGATACTGCATGGTTTAAAGTCAGGAAAGATTTGTGTGGGGGTTGTATTCTTTCACTATACTTATTAAATCTGTACGGTGAGCAAATAATCCAAGAAGCTGGACCGTATGAAGAAGAATAGGGCATCGGGATTAAGAGGAAGAATGATTAACAACCTGCATTATGCAGACGACACAACTTTGCTTGTTGAAAGTGAAGAGGACTCGAAGCATTTACTGATAAAGATCAAAGACCACAGCCTTCACTATGGATTACACCCCAACATAAGGAAAAAAAAAATCTTCACAACTGGACCAATAAATAACATCATGATAAACAGAGAAAAGATTGAAGTTGTCAAGGATTTCATTTTGCTTGGATCCACAATCAACACCCATAGAAGCAGCAGTTGAGAAATCAAAAAATGCATTGCACTGGGCAAATCTGCTGCAAAAGACCTCTTTAACGTGTTGAAAAGCAAAGATGTCACCTTGAAGACTAAGGTCCCCTGACCCAAGCCATGGTGTTTCTAACCTTCTCATATGGATTTGAAAGCTGGACAATGAAAAAGAATTGATGCCTTTGAATTGTGGTGTTGGTGAAGAATACTGAATATAGCATGGACTGTAGAAGAATTAACAAATCTGCCTTAGAAGAAGTACAACCAGAATGCCCCACAGAAACAAGGATGGGGAGACTATGTCTTGCATACTGTGGACAGGTTATCAGGAGGGATGAGTTCTTAGAGAAGGACATCATGCTTGGTAAAGTAGAGGGTCAGCGGAAAGGAGGGAGACCCTCAATGAGATGGATTAACATGGTGGCTGCAACAGCGGGTTCGAGCATAATAACGATTGTGAAGGTGGCATAGGACCGGGTGGTCTTTCGTTCTGTTGTACACAAGATCGCTGGGATTTCGAACAGACTCGACAGCTCCTGACAACAACAACAACAATGTACTAATATCAAATTATCTGTCCTGTATACATTTTAAGTGTTCTGTGTGGCACTGATTAAAAAGATAATGTAAAAAAAATCATAAACTATCATTTTGTGGTCAAAACAGAAATATGGTTTGCCTTTTATTTTTACACACGGAATCAGTAGAAAGTAATATATAACCATTCTGGAGCTTATTAAAGTTTTAAAGATTATCTAGGTAAGTGATGTATTAAACTGTGAATAAAACAGTTTAAAGAGCCAGAATGTGTTATTTATCTGAGAGTGAAGCAAAAGCTATTTGTGTTGGGTTAATCTTCTCTCTCCCCTTAGCTCAACTCTTACTCCTCTTTGATTTAAGCTGATAGTCGCTCCGAGGGCACAACATTTTTTTCCTTGAAATGGCTTGAAGCTTCAGGTTCAAGAACCATTCAGAATGTCAGCCTGGATTTCAGAAAGCAGATCCATGCATAGTCTGAAGAGCACTTTAGAAAACAGCATGGAAATGTAATGGCAAAAGACCCAGAAACCATTATAAACCCATTTTAAATGAAGCTCAAGCATCACAAAAACCAAAACCAAACTTAACACCATTGAATACACTACAACTCATGGTGGCCCAGTGTGTTCAGAGAGCTGCTTCATAGGATTTTTATGGCTGTGAACTCTTGGAAGCAGGTCACCAGGGCTTTCTTCTGAGGTGGCGTTGGGTGGGTTTGAACCATCAACCTTCTGGATAGTAGCTGAGTGCTTAACCGTTTGTGCCACCCAGGAATTCCTTCAAACATCACAGGGACCTCTAAAGTATCCTACTTCCTTTCTCCCTACTTGGGATCTGGTGTGAGAAGGAAGATCTGCTCACCAACAATTAGCAATGTAGTTATGTGTTACAATGAGGCAAACTGAGTAGAATGCTTTGGGTGATTGTCATGGATTGAATTGTGTCCCTCAAAATTATGTGTCAACTTAGTTAGGCCATGATTCCCAGTATCGTGTGGTTGTTCTTCATTGTGTGATTGTAATTTTATGTTAAAGAGGGTTAGGGTAGGATTGTAACACCGCTGTTACCCAGGTCACATCTTTGATCCAATGTAAAGGGAGTTTCCCTGGTGTGTGGCCTGTACCACTCTTTATCTTACAAGAGATAAAAGGAAAGGGAAGTGAGCAGAGTGTGGGGGACCTCATACCACCAAGAAAGAAGTGCTAGAAACAGAGCGCATCCTTTGGACCCAAGATTCCCTTGCAGAGAAGCTCCCAGTCCAGGGGAAGACTGATGACAAGGACCTTCTTCCAGAGTCGACAGAAAGAGAAAGCCTTCCCCTGGAGTTGGTGCCCTAAATTGGACTTGTAACCTACTAGACTGTGAGAAAATAAATTCTTCTTTGTTAATGTCATCCACATGTGATATTTCTGTTATAGCAGCACTAGATAGCTACGACAGTTATCCAGAATGCTGAAGGAACTATCTTGGAGGAGATGAGGGAAAAGATAAGGAGAGAGTTCTCCCAAATCGTGACTCAGGGAGAGGGCAGGACATAAGAGAAACAATTAGCACTTGGCAACTGAGTTTTGGTGCACCTGCCTATCAAAGAAAATGATTTAAAGGAACTCTCGCTGTTCATTGACCCCACATGTCTCCTGCACAAAGCAGCATGTATGAAGGGCACCTGATGTAGTGTTCTCTCCTCTCTCTACTGCTCATATATAGTCCTACCTGGGACATCTGGTATGCAAGTTCCCAACAATCAAAACTGAAGCTCCAGCTGCTGCAACTTGTCTTGAGGGTCCCTGCTAATGACCATGAAGGAAGAGAAAATATCTTTATACATAAGATTTTTGAACACTATCAGATGTTTGGCTTCATGGTTTTAACTAGATTTGATTTTAAAATTCCTGTAGGGTGTTTACAAAGAAAGTCAACCCAGAAGATTCTGAGCTCAGTAAATTTGAGTATGGTCATATCTGGTTGAGAAGCACCATTTTAGGATCACACTCATATCACTAATCATAGAGTCATTTAATAAATTGATGGCCAATATTTCAACAGCAGATCTGATGAAATAAACCAGATGATCATGAACAGAAAAGTAGTTTTATTTCAATACTGAAGATATTTATGATAACAATTTATGTTGTAATAATGTCCACACATATTTAGCACTTACTAAATGTCAAGGGTCAAGCCAGTCATGAACACGTGCTCTCATTTAAACACCTAAACAACTGTGAGGAAGGGATATTATCTCTATTTTGCAGATGAGGAGAGTAAATGACTTATTCACGGATAAAATATATGTCCTTGGTAAATGTTGAAAGCAGTTTCAAGGACGAGTCTCTGCCCCTGAAGCCTACATTCTTTCCACCATACGCACTTCCTCCCAATGCGTTTCCCCAAGAGGCACAACGTCAGCACAGAACAAGTTCATAGCAATGACACAGCTAAGCCATGAACTTAAGTTCTGGCTTGTAAGACAAGTGATACATTGTTAGGCAAGTATAGGCATTCAACTGTGTGGGTCATCTCATAACACATTATGGATAACATTGCGAAGAATGGGAATTCCAGAACACTTAACTGTGCTCATGAGGAACCTTTACATAGATCAAGAGGCGGTTGTTTGGACAGAACAAGGGGATACTGGTTGGTTTAAAGTCAGGAAAGGTGTGTGCCAGGGTTGTATTCTTTCACCATACCTATGAAGTGTGTATGCTGAGCAAATAATATAAGAAACTGGACTATATGAAGAAGAACGTGGCATCAGGATTGGAGGAAGACTCATTAACAACCTGAGTTATGCAGATGACACAACCTTGCTTGCTGAAAGTGAAAAGGACTTGAAGCACTTACTAATGAAGATCAAAGACCACAGCCTCCGGTATGGATTGCACCTCAACATAAAGAAAACAAAAATCCTCACAGCTGGACCAATGAGCAACATCATGATAAACAGAGAAAAGATTGAAGTTGTCAAGGATTTCATTTTACTTGGATCCACAATCAACAGCCATGGAAGCAGCAGTCAAGAAATCAAGAGATGCATTGCATGGGTAAATCTGCTGCAAAGGACCTCTTTAAAGAGTTGAAGAACAAAGATGTCACCTTGAAGACTAAGGTACACCTGACCCAAGCCATGATATTTTCAGTGGCATTATATGCATGTGAAAGCTGGACAATGAATAAGGAAGACCAAAGAAGAAT
This sequence comes from Elephas maximus indicus, assembly GCF_024166365.1. NCBI lineage: Eukaryota > Metazoa > Chordata > Mammalia > Proboscidea > Elephantidae > Elephas > Elephas maximus. Next base: position 51,680,298 of record NC_064819.1, on the reverse strand, counting down.
TGACACCTTTGAATTGTGGTGTTGGCGAAGGATATTGAATATACCATGGACTGCCAAAAGAAAGAACAAATCTGTCTTAGAAGAAGTAAGACCAGAATGCTCCTTAGAAGCAAGGATGGCGAGACTGTGTCTTACATACTTTGGACATGTTGTCAGGAAAGATCAGTCCCTGCAGAAGGACATCATGCTTGGCAAAGTACAGTGTCAGTGAAAAAGAGGAAGACCTTCAACGAGGTGGATTGACACAGTGGCTGCACCAATGAGCTCAAGCATAACAACAATTGTAAGGATGGCTCAGGATCGGGCAGTGTTTCATTCTGTTGTGCATAGGGTCACAAGGAGTTGGAACCAACTCGCCGACTCCTAACAACAACAACACATGTATGGATGGAGCCTTGGTGGGCTCAGTAGTTAAATGCTTGACTGCTAACCAGAAAGTCAGTTGTTCAAACGCACCAGCCACAACGTGGGGGTTGGATGTGGCAATATGCTTCCATAAAGATTTAGAACCTCAGAAACCCTATGGGAGCAGTTCTGCTCCATCCTATAGGGTGCCTATGAGTCAGAATTGACTCAACAGCAATGGGTTTGGGTTTTTATATGTATGGTGACCCTGTTTTCTCCACCAAAATTTAGGAAACTTAAACTGAAAATGGGACAGAATATTTTAAATCAGAATATTTTGAACACTGTAGGACACAAGGTCACCATAAATAAGCCCATGATAAATGGCATGTTAATGGAAGAAACCACAGATCCTATGGAGCTTAGTAGGTAAAGAAAACATTCTAACCTAATTGTCAGTCAGGGTTAGAAAATAGATGAGTTCTATCCAAATGCTTTAACATCTTACAGCCTCCTGCTGCTCTCTGGCCTTGTCTGTAAAAGTAGTACTGAATGCAATTTTTTTTTTCTTACATATCATTGAAAATGTCTTCATATAAAAATCTCTGAGAACATCTAATATGAGGTAGATATCCCGAGCGTGCACTCAGGTGTAAATATCAAAACAGGAGGAGAGGATGCAGTGCAGAAATCACATTGCTTTAAAATAAGGAATGCATTTCACACGAAATGAATCTTTGTTTAAACAAACAAGACATTTTCCAATAAGTTGTCTGAGATATGAGGTGATATGCAAAATGGTATCATATAACCTTTTCTGTTTAATCCACTTCCGTGGAGTTGATTCCAACTCATAATGACCCTTTAAGACAGAGTAGAACTGCTCCATAGGGTTTTCAAGGCTGTAAATCTTTACTGAAGCAGATGGCCATATCTTCCACCCACTGAGTGACTGGTGGGATCGAACTGCCGACTTTTCCGTTAGCCATGGAGTGCTTAATTACTATATTATCTGAGTTCCTTTATTCTGTTTATCAATATATAATTATGAAGTAATTGACAATAATACAGTTATTGATTTAACTTCACCTAAGTGCCTTCAGAGGATGTTTATACTTTAGAATGAAATTTAACTGAATTACTGAATGAAGATTGCCACTAAACAATCCTAATTAGAAAACAGATGCTGAAGTGAAGATCATGTTTTATCTTGGGACTTCCCTGATCCCAGTACAGTTGCCTTTTTAATAGATTGATGTTTGCTGTGGCAGAACAATTGGGAATAGCTCTCATCACTCCTACTGAGATGAGCCTCATCATTCAACAAATGGTAAATGGAAAAGCACTGTATATATTCCCCTGAAATACTCTAATATCTCACAAAAAACAAGAACATCTGAGTTAACAGCTGGGATACTAGATCAGAAGGTACAGAGACATATGTGTGGACTTGTCTCAATAGCAGATTCACTTAAAACTCATCATTATGAAAGAAAAAAATGGGAAAAAGGAAGGAAAGAAGAGAGGGAGGGAGGAAGGAACGGAGGGCAGGAGGGAGGGAGGGAGGGAGGGAGGGAGGGAGGGAGGGAGGGAGGGAGGGAGGGAGGGAGGGAGGGAGGGAGGGAGGGAGGGAGGGAGGGAGGAAGGAAGGAAGGAAGGAAGGAAGGAAGGAAGGAAGGAAGGAAGGAAGGAAGGAAGGAAGGAAGGAAGGAAGGAAGGAAGGAAGGAAGGAAGGAAGGAAGGAAGGGGAAGGAAAAGAAGTGAGAAGAGGCAAGAAGAGAAGAAAACAAAGAAAAACCTGTTGAAAACAATACCAAACACTGATGGGGATATAGCATAACAGGAATCCTCCTTCTTTGCTGATGGAAATGCAAAGTGGTACGGTCACTTGGAAGACAGTCTGGTGGTTTCTTTCAAAGTTAAATGATCTAGCAATCGTGCTCCTAGATATTTATCTGAATGAGGTGAAAATCTATTCCTACACAATAACCTGCATGTAAACATTATAACAGCTTTATTTATAACTGTCAAAAACTTGAAGCAGCCAAGATGCAATTCAATAGGTAAATGGATAAATAAACTGTGGTACATCCATAAAATGGAGTATTATTCACCTATAAAAAAGAAATGAGCTTTTAAGCTACAAAAAGACATGGAGGAACCTTAAACATATATTATTGAAAGAAGCCAGTCTGAAAAGGCTATATACTGTAGCTACAGTATGCTACCAAATATATGACATTCTGGAAAAAAACAAAACAATAGAGACAGTAAAATGATCTGTCATTTCCAGGGATTCAGGGGGAGGGAAAGAGAGGGATGCAGCACAGGGCATTTTTAGGGTGGTGAAATGATTCTGTAGGATATTGTAATGGTGGACGCATGACATATTATGCATTTTTCAAAGCCCATAAGACTATACAAGACAGAGGGTGAACCATAATGTAAACTATGGACTTTAGTTAATAATCACATATCAATATCGTTCCATCGGTTGTGGCAAATGTACCACAGGATGTCAGATGTTAGTAGGAGAAACAGTGTGCCAGGAGGAAGGCATGTAGGGGAACTGTTTGTACTTTGTGTACTTCTTCTCTTAAACTGAAAACTGCTTTGAAAGATATTATTTTAAAAAGAGTAAATAAATAAACTGAGGGAGGAATAAAGTATTGAGGGATCAGTAACTATGTTTTGCATCTTGGACTTACAAATCAAGATGGTGGGTGAAGAAGGCACAGACTGTGTGGGTGGGGAGGCACTTCCCTTTTGTTCTTTTAATCCATAGACCTTCTTGGTGGGATTGAATACTTTTAGAAGATAGGGGATAACTCTTACAGTAGAGGCGTGTGAAAGCACAGGCAGCTTTCCTTGGTAGAACTTCTGACAGAATAGAGATTCTGTAACCTACTGACTCTTCATAGACTGAGTAACTTTCCTTCAGTTTACATAAACCAAAACCAAACCAATTGCTGTTGGGTTAATTCCAACTCATAGTGACCCTATACGACAGAGTAAAATTACCCCATAGGGTTTCCAAGGAGCCCCTGGTGGATTCAAACTGCCAACTTTTTGGTTAGTAGCTGGGCTCTTAACCTCTGTGCCACCATGACTCTTTGGTTTACATAAACCAAAACCAAACCCTTTGCCATCAAGTTGATTCTGACTAATAGCAACCCTATACTAGCACTAAAAAAAAAAGTTGAGTCGATTCCTACTCATGGAGATCTCATGTGCGTCAAAGTAGAACTATGCTCCACAGGGTTCTCAATGGCTGAATTTTTTTGCACCAGGCCTTTCTTCTGAGGTGCCTCTGAGTAGAATCGAACCACCAAACTTTTAGTTAGCAGCTAAACATGTTAATCATTTTCCACCCAGGGACTCCTACTACTATCAAGACACTGAGGAGGCGGAGCCAAGATGGCGGAATAGACAGACGCTTCAGGCGAGCCCTCTTTACAGGTGAAACGAGTATATTTGTGACAAGCTTGGAGCCCTGAGCTTCAAAGGCAAGCTTAGAAAATGAACTGAGGGGCAGGGGGAGGAAGAGACCGTTCAGAAGCAAAGAGGAGTTACTGGACCCGAATCGTGGGGAGCCCTCAGGCATCATTCCCGGAGCAGCAGTGGCAGCAGTCTGGTACTAGCGTTCGGCCACAGTTTCCTCAGGGAGAAGCAGCCAGCCACACAGCCCACTCACACCTCTGGAACCTGAGAAGAATGGTGCTCTCAGCAAAAGCTAAGTACTTGCATATATTTTACTGCACCTCCCCACCCGCAAGCCAGCTTCAGTGGCTGATCTCCCTGGGCCTGAGACAGGCACTATCGAGCACCTAGAGCCATCCTCCCAGCCTTGGGGAAGGAAAAAACTTGCAAGTGGGGGAAAAGATAATTTGTTAGCTCCATTAACTGGGGGAGCTCAGGACAGAAGCACCTCCTGTCCAGGCATAAACCATCCGTGGACTTTGGGCACCTTTCCCTTCTGCATGGACCTGTGTGGGCCTATTTCAGGAGAACAGGCCCTTGTTGGCAGACTCCAACCATTTCAGCTGTGTGGTGGAGAGGTGGGTGTTTGATGTTTGACATTGCTTTGCCTATTAAACAAGGTCCTCACCTACCCACATCAAGGACCTAAGGACTAGTAGTTCCTCTCAGGTCACCCAGCCACCCGTGACAGGTGTCCAAAGATAACTGGTACCTCCCAGTCCTTACAACCAAAAACATTGGGTGTCAACAGACCGTCTGCAGAACCCACCCACCTGCATGCTTTAGGAAACAGGGACACGCTTTCCTCAGAGACACTCAAGGGTCAGTTCTCAGACCTCTGCCTTGTTCAGAGTGTGATCCCCCACCGCAACCAGTTACCAGTACCTACACCAATCACCCCTGCCCCTCTAAAACTGTAAGACAGAGCCTGTACCACAGACTTGATGAACAGCTATCTGGAACCTGAGCTGAATTCATACAAGAAAAGTGAATGGGCTCCTAGACTGATATACCTGATAATAGCTTTAGCCATCTGGGGACAGGATGTCAGAGCTTGAAAAGTAAAAATAATCAAGCTAGCTCACTCAAGCAACCCATTTGGGCATATCAAAACAAAACAAAGCAAGAAGCTAAAACACAGTAAGCAAACATAAAATAAATTAATACAATCACTTATAGATGGCTGAGAGACAACAGTCAGTATCAAGTCACATAAAGAAACAGACCACGATGGTTTCAATAAGCTCTCAAAACAAAGAATGAAGGTATCTCCTAGATGAAAGTACCTTTCTGTGATTACCAGAGGCAGAATACAAAAGATTAATATATAGAACTCTTTAAGATATCAGGAAGGAAATGAGGCAATACGCAGAACAAGTCAAGGAACACACAGATAAAGCAATTGAAGGAATTAAAAAGATTGTTCAGGAACATAATGAAAAAATTAATAAGATGAAAAAAGCCATAGACAGAGCAATCACAAATTCAGAAGATTAACAATAAAATTACAGAAGTAGACATCTCAATAGAAAGCCAGAGGAGCAGAATTGAGCAAGCAGAGAGCAGAATTGTGAACTTAAAGATAAAACACTTGGCACTAATATATTTGAGGAAAAATCAGTCAAAGAATTTTTAAAAATGAAGAAAATTTAAGAATCACGTGGGGCTCTATCAAGAGAAATAACCTACGAGTGATTGGAATACCAGAACAGGGAGGGATAACAGAAAATAAAGAGAGAATTGCTGGCAGAAAACTTCCCTGATATTGTGAAAGATGAGAAAATATCTATCCAAGATGCTCATCGAACTCCACATAAGGTAGATCTGAAAAGAAAATCACCAAGACATATTATAATCAAACTTGAACAAAACCAAAGATAAAGAGAGAATTATAAGAGCTGTGAGGGATAAACGAAAAGACACCTATAAAGGAGAGCCAATAAGAATAAGATCGGACTACTTGGCAGAAATCATGTGGCAAGAAGACAATGGGATGACATATTCAAAAAATTGAAGGAAAAAAATTACCTGCCAAGAATCATACATCCAGCAAAACTGTCTCCTAAATATGAAGGTGAAATTAAGACATTTCCAGATAAACACAAGTTTAGGGAATTCGTAAAAACCAAACAAAAACTAAAAAAAATACTAAAGGGAGTTCTTTGGTTAGAAAATCAATAGTATCAGGTATAAACCCAAGACTAGAACACTGGGCAGAGCAACCAGAAGTCAACCCAGACAGGGAAATCCAAAAAAACAAAGCAAGAATTAAAAAAAAAAAGTCAAAACAGGGTAACAGTGGTGTTATTATATAAAAGAAGACAACATTTAAATAATAAAGAGGGGCTAAGAAATGTATTCATACACCTTCCATATGGAGAGGAAGATACAGTGATACAAAGAAATAAAAGTTAGTTTAAAATTTGGAAAAATAGGGGTAAATAATAAGGTAACCACAAAGGAGACAAACTATCCCACTCATCAAAATAAAACAAAAAAATACAAGGGAAAAATTCATACTCAGCAGAAACAAAATCAACACCGACAAAATATAAAGAAAATCTACTCAGCACATAAAATTAAGTTGGAAAAAGAAACTGTCAACAACACAAAAAAACACAACAAAATGATAGCACTAAGCTCTTTTTTTTTTTTTACCTATCCATAATTATCCTGAATGTAAATGGACTAAATGCACCAATAAAGAGACAGAAAGTGGCAGAATGGATAAAAAACAAGTTCCATCCATATGCTACCTACAAGAGACACACCTTAGGCTTAGAGACACAAACTAAAACTCAAAGGATGGAAAAAACATATCAAGCAAACAACAATCAAAAAAGAGCAGGAGTGGCATTATTAATTTCTGACAAAATAGACTTTAAAGTTAAATCCATCAGAAAGGATAAGGAAGGACACTATATAATGACTAAAGAAGATATAACCATATTAAATATTTATGCACCCAATGACAGGGCTACAAGATACATAAAACAAACTCTATCAGCAGTGAAAAGTGAGATAGATAACTCCACAATAATAGTAGGAGACTTCAAAACACCACTTTCGGTGAAGGACAGGACATCCAGGAAGAAGCTCAATAAAGACACGGAAGATCTAAATGCCACAATCAACCAACTTGACCTCATAGACATATACAGAACACTCCACCCAACAGCAACCAACTATACTTTCTTTTCCAGTGCACATGGAACATTCTCTAGAATAGACCATGTATTAGGTCATAAAGCAAGCCTTAGCAGAATCCAAAACACTGAAATATTACAAAGCATCTTCTCTGACCATAAGGCTATAAAAGTGTAAATCAATAACAGGAAAAGCAGGGAAAAGAAATCAAACTCTTGGAAACTGAACAATAACCTGCTCAAATAAGACTGGATTATAGAAGACATTAAGGATGGAATAAAGAAATTCGTAGAATCCAATGAGAATGAAGACACTCCCTATCAGGACCGTTGAGACACAGCAAAAGCGGTGCTCAGAGGCCAATTTATATCAATAAATGCACACATCCAAAGAGAAGAAAGGGCCAAAATCAAAGAATTATCCCTACAACTTGAACAAATAGAAAGAGAGCTACAAAAGAAACCCACAGGCACCAGAAGAAAACAAATAATAAAAATTAGAGTTGAACTAAATGAAATAGAAAATAGAAAAAAAATTGAAAGAATTAACAAGAACGAAAGTTGGTTCTTTGAAAAAATCAACAAAATTGTTAAACCACTGTCCAAACTGACAAAAGAAGAACAGGAGAGGAAGCAAATAACCCGAATAAGAAATGAGACCAGCAATATTACAACAGATCCAACTGAAATTAAAAGAATCGTATTACTATGAAAAATTGTACTCGAACAAATTTGAAAACCTAGAAGAAATGGATGAATTCCTAGAAACACACTACGTACCTAAACTAACACAAACAGAGGTAGAACAACTAAATAGACTCAAAACAAAAGAAGAGCTTGAAAAGGTAATCAAAAAACTCCCAACAACAACAAAAAACGCTGGTCCGGATGGCTTCACTGCAGAGTTCTACCAACTTTCAGAGAAAAGTTAACACCATTACTACTAAAGGTATTTCAGAGCATAGAAAAGGACAGAATACTACCAAACTCATTCTATGAAGCCACCATATCACTGATACCAAAACCAGGTAAAGGCACCACAAGAATAGAAAATTATAGACTAATATCCCTCATAAATGTAGATGCAAAAATCCTCAACAAAATTCTAGCCCATAAAATTCAATAACATATCAAAAAAGTAATTCACCATGACCAAGTGGGATTCATATCAGACATGCAGGGATGGTTCAACAGTAGAAAAACAATGTAATCCACCACATAAACAAAACAAAAGACAAGAATCAAATGATTTTATTAAATGATGCAGAAAAGGCATTTGACAAAGTTCAACACTCATTCATGATAAAAACTCTCAGGAAAAATAGGAATAGAAGGAAAATTCCTCAACATAATAAAGGGCATTTATACAAAGCCAACAGCCAGCATCACCCTAAATGGAGAGAGCTGGAAAGTATTCACATTGAGATCCGAAACCAGACAAGGATGCCCTTTATCACCACTCTTATTCAACATTGTGCTGGAGGTCCTAGCCAGAGCAATCAGGCTAGAGAAAGAAATAAAGAGCATCCAGCTTGGCAAGAAAGAAGTAAAAGTATCTCTACTTGCAGATGACATGATCTTATACACAGAAAACCCTAAAGAATCCTCAAGAAAACTACGGAAACTAATAGAGGAGTTCAGCAGAGTATCAGGGTACAAGGTAAATGTACAAAAATCTGTTGGATTCCTGTACACCAACAAAAAGAACCTCGAAGAGGAAATCACCAAATCAATGCCATTTACAGTAGCCACCCCAAAGATAGAATACTTAGGAATAAATCTTACCAGAGATGTAAAAGACTTACACAAAGAAAACTACAGCACACTTCTGCAAGAAATCATAAGGGACTTACGTAAGTGGAAAAACATGCCTTGCTCGTGGATAGGAAGACTTAACATTATAAAAATGTCTATTCTACCAAAAGCGACCTACACATTTAATGCAATTTTGACCCAAATCCCAATGACATTCTTTAATGAGCTGGAGAAACAAATCACGAACATCATATGGAAGGGAAAGAGGCCCCGGATAAATAAGGCATTACTGAAAAAGAAGAACAAAGCGGGAGGCCTTACTTTACCTGATTTTAGAATGTATTATACCGCCACAGCAGTCAAAACAGCCTGGTACTGGTACAACAAGATACATAGATCAGTGGAAGAGAATTGAAAATCCAGACATAAATCCATCCACATATGAGCAGTTGATATTTAACAAAGGACCCAAAACAGTTAAATGGGGAAAAGATAGACTTTTTAATAAATGGTGCTGGCATAACTGGATATTCATCTGCAAAAAAAATTAAACAAGACTCATACTTCACACCATGCAAGAAAACGAGCTCAAAAATGGATCAAAGACCTAAATACAAAATCTAAAACAATAAAGATCATGAAAGAAAAAATAGGGAAAGTGTTAGAAGCCCTAATACATGGCATAAACAGTATACAAAACATTACTAACAATGCAGAAGAAAAACTAGATAAGTGAGAGCGTCTAAAAATCAAACACCTATGCTCATCCAAAGACTTCACCAAAAGAGCAAAAAGACTACCTACAAACTGGGGAAAAGTTTTTAGCTATGACATTTCTGATCAGCACCTGATCTCTAAAATCTACACGATACTGAAAAACTCAACTGCAAAAGACAAATAACCCAATTAAAAAATTGCCAAAGATATGAATAAACACTTCACTGAAAAAGACATTCAGGTGTTGTTGTTGGTGCTGTCTAGTCAGTTCCAACTCGTAGCAGCCCTATGCACAACAGAACGAAACACTCTCCGGTCCTATGCCATCCTTAAAATCGTTGTTATGCTTGAGCTCATTGTTGCAGCCACTGTGTCAATGCACCTCGTTGAGTGAGGGTCTTCCTCTTTTCCGCTGACCCTGTACTCTGCCAAGCATGATGTCCTTCTCCAGGGACTGATCCCTCCTGACAACATGTCCAAAGTATGTAAGATGCAGTCTCACCATCCTTGCCTATAAGGAACATTCTGGCCACACTTCTTCCAAGACAGATTTGTTCTTTCTTTTGGCAGTCCATGGTATATTCAATATTCTTCGCCAACACCATAGTTCAAAGGCGTTGGCACTTCTTCAGTCTTCTTTATTCATTGTCCAGCTTTCACATGCATATGATGCAATTGAAAATACCATGACTTGGGTCAGGTGCACCTTAGTCTTCAGGGTGATACCTTTGCTCTTCAACACTTTAAAGAGGTCCTTTGCAGCAGATTTACCCAATGAATGCGTCTTTTGATTTCTTGACTGCTGCTTCCATGGCTGTTGATTGTGGATCCAAGTAAAGTGAAATCCTTAACAACTTCAATCTTTTCTCCATATATCATGATGTTGCTCATTGGTCCAGTTGTGAGGATTTTTGTTTTCTTTCTGTTGAGGTGCAATCCATACTGAAGGCTGTAGTCTTCGATCTTCATTAGTAAGTGCTTCAAGTCCTCTTCACTTTCAGCAAGTGAGGTTGTGTCATCTGCATAACTCAGGTTGTTAATGAGTCTTCCTCCAATTCTGATGCCCCGTTCTTCTTCATATGGTCCAGCTTCTCCTATTATTTGTTCAGCATACAGATTAAACAGGTATGGTGAAAGAATACAACCCTGACACACACCTTTCCTGGCTTTAAACCAATCAGTATCCCCTTGTTCCATCTGAACCACTGCCTCTTGATCTATGTAAGCGTTCCTCATGAGCACAATTAAGTGTTCTGGAATTCCCATTCTTCGCAATGTTATCCATAGTTTATTATGATCCACACAGTCGAATGTCTTTGCATAGTCAATAAAACACAGGTAAACATCCTTCCGGTATTCTCTGCTTTCAGCCAGGAGCCACCTGACATCAGCAATGATATCCCTGGTTCCATGTCCTCTCCTGAAACCGGCCTGAACTTCTGGCAGTTCCCTGTTGATATACTGCTGCAGCCGTTTTTGAATGATCTTCAGCAAAATTTTGCTTGTGTGTGATATTAATGATATTGTTCTATAATTTCCACATTCGGTTGGATCACCTTTCCTAGGAATAGGCATAAATATGGATCCCTTCCAGTCAGTTGGCCAGGAAGCCGTCTTCCATATTTCTTGGCATAGACGAGTGAGCACCTCCAGTGCTGCATCTGTTTGTTGAAACATCTCAATTGATATTTCATCAATTCCTGGAGCCTTGTTTTTCGCCAGTGCCTTCAGAGCAGTTTGGACTTCTTCCTTCAGTACCATCAGTTCCCGATCATATGCCACCTCTTGAAATGGTTGAATATTGACTAATTCTTTTTGGTATAATGACTCTGTGTATTCCTTCCATATTCTTTTGATGCTTCCTGCGTCGTTTAATATTTTCCCCATGGAATCCTTCACTATTGCAACTCGAGGCTTGAGTTTTTTCTTCAGTTCTTTCAGCTTGAGAAATGCCAAGTGTGCTCTTCCCTTTTGGTTTTCCATCTCCAGCTCTTTGCACATGTCCTTATAATACTTTACTTTGTCTTCTCGAGAGGCCCTTTGAAATCTTCTGTTCAGTTCTTTTACTGCATCAATTCTTCCCTTTGCTTTAGCTGCTAGACATTCAAGAGCAAGTTTCAGAGTCTCCTCTGACATCCATCTTGGTCTTCTCTTTCTTTCCAGTCTTTTCAGTGACCTCTTGCTTTCTTCATGGATGATGTCCTTGATGTCATTCCACAAATCATCCAGTCTTCAGTCACTAGTGTTCAATACATCAAATCTATTCTTCAGTTAGTCCCTAAATTCGGGTGGGATATACTCAGGTCATATTTTGGCTCTTGTGGACTTGCTCTGATTTTCTTCACTTTCAGATATTGAGCTTTTCGATCATCTCTTTCCACAGATGTAGTCAATTTGATTTCTGTGTGTTCCGTCTGGAAAGGTCCATGTGTATAGTCACCATTTATGTTGGTGAAAGAAGGTATTTGCAATGAAGAAGTCGTTGGTCTTGCAAAGTTCTACCATTTGAACTCCGGCATTGTTTCTATCACCAATGCCATATTTCCCAACTACTGATCCTTCTTCTTTGTTTCCAACTTTCGCATTCCAATCACCAGTAATTATCAATGCATCTTGATTGCATGTTTGATCAATTTCATACTGCAGCAGCTGATAAAAATCTTCTATTTCTTCATCTTTGGCCCTAGTGGTTGGTGTGTAAATTTGAATAATAGTCGTATTAACTGGTCTTCCTTGTAGGCGTATGGATATTATCCTGTTACTGACAGTGTTGTACTTCAGGATAGATCTTGAAACGTTCTTTTTGACGATGAATGCAACACCATTCCTCTTCAAGCGGTCATTCACAGCATAGTAGACTATATGATTGTCTGATTCAAAATGGTCAATACCAGTCCATTTCAGCTCACTAATGCCTAGGATATCGATGTTTATGCATTTCATTTCATTTTTGACAATTTCCAATTTTCCTAGATTCATACTTCATACATTCCAGGTTCTGATTATTAATGGATGTTTGTAGCTGTTTCTTCTCATTTTGAGTTGTGCCACATCAGCAAATGAAGGTCCCGAAAGCTTTACTCCATCCACGTCATTAAGGTCGACTCTACTTTGAGGAGGCAGCTCTTCCCCAGTCATCTTTTGAGCGACTTCCAAGCTGGGGGGCTTATCTTCCAGCACTATATCAGACAATGTTCCGTTGCTATTCATAAGGTTTTCACTGGCTAATCCTTTTCAGAAGTAGACTACCAGGTCCTTCTTCCTAGTCAGTCCTAGTCTGGAAGCTCAGCTGAAATCTGCCCTCCATGGGTGACCCTGCTGGTATCTGACATTCAGGTAGCTAACAGATACATGAGGAAATGTTCATGATCATTAGCCATTAAAGAAATGCAGATCAAAACTACAATGAGATTTCATCTCACTCCTACAAGGCTGGCATTAATCCAAAAAACACAAAGCAATAAATGTTGGAGAGGCTGTGGAGAGATGGGAACACTTATATACTGCTAGTGAGAATGTAAAATGTTACAACCACTTTGGAAAGCGTTTTGGCACTTCCTTAAAAAGCTAGAAATAGAACTACCACACGATCCAGCAATCCCACTCCTCGGAATATATCCTAGAGAAATAAGAGCCTTTACATGAACAGATATATGCACACCCATGTTTATTGTGGCACTGTTTACAATAGCAAAAAGATGGAAGCAACCAAGGTGCCCATCAACAGATGAATGGATAAATAAGTTATGGTATATTCACGCAATGATAAAAAACAGTGTGGAATCTGTGAAATATTTCATAACATGGAGGAACCTGGAAGGCATTATGCTGAGTGAAATTAGTCAGTTGCAAAAGGACAAATATTGTATAAGACCACTATTATAAGAACTTGAGAAAGTTTAAACTGAGAAGAAAACATTCTTTTGTGGTTACGAGAGGGGGAGGGAGGGAGGGTAGGAGAGGGGTTTTCACTAATTAGATAGTAGATAAGAATAAGAACTACTTTAGGTGATGGGAAAGACAACACACTATACAGAGGAGGTCAGCACAACTGGACTAAACCAAAAGCAAAGAAGTTTCCTGATTAAACTGAATGCTTTGAAGGCCAGTGCAGCAGCGGCAGGGGTTTGGGGACCATGGTTTCAGGCGACATCTAAGTCAATTGGCATAATAAAATCTATTAAGAAAACTTTCTGCATCCCACCATGAAGAGTGGCATCTGGGGTCTTAAATGCTAGCAAGCAGCCATCTAAGATGCATCAATTGGTCTCAACTGACCTGGATCAAAGGAGAATGAAGAACACCAAGGACACAAGGTAATTACAAAGCCACGAGACAGAAAGGGCCACATGAGCCAGAGACTACATCATCCTGAGACCAGAAGAACTAGATGGTGCCGGCCTACAACTGATGACTGCCCTAACAGGGAACACAACCCCTGAGGGAGCAGGAAAGCAGTGGGATGCAGACCCCAAATTCTCATAAAAAGACCAGACTTAATGTCTGACTGAGACTGGAAGGACCCCGATGATCACGGCCCCCAGACCTTCTGTTGGCCCAGGATAGGAACCATTCCCAAAGCCAACTCTTCAGACATGGATTGTACTGGACAATGGGTTGAAGAGGGATGCTGGTGAGGAGTGAGCTTCTTGTATCAGGTGGACACTTGAGACTGTATTGGCATCTCCTGCCTGGAGGGGAGATGAGAGGGTAGAGGTGGTTAGAAGCTGGCAAAATGGGCAAGAAATGAGAGTGGAGGGAAAGAGTGAGCTGTCTCATTAGGGGGAGAGCAATTGGGAGTATGTAGCAAGGTGTATATAAGTTTTTGTGTGAGAGACTGACTTGATTTGTAAACTTTCACTTAAAGCACAATAAAAATTATATAAAAAAAAAAGATGCTGAGAATTGGTATTGAAAAGTCCACATCTTAGGAATGAGGAGTTTGTCGTTCAAAGCAAAGTACCCTTATTTATCAAAATGTTCTCAAGTTCTTGGCCATGGAGGCATATTATTGCACTAAGAGTTCTTGAGAAACTTTCTCAGAAATTCTTTGGGTATATGATTATTTTTTGGATCCAAATGGAGAAGCTTTCTCCAAATGTCCAAGCACTCTTTCCCTCCTGATCTCCAAGGAGTAGTGGAAAGTGTCATCATGTGACAGTTCTGGATGATCGACATCTGATAAAACCTCCTAATATTCAGGCTCCCAGTGATATTCTCAGGAAGAATCTTACCCTACCCATTCTACATCTAAATAAGCCCCTCAATATCCTAAAGTAAGGATGAATCTGATGGTGGAAAGAGTATATCCTTCACATATAAATCTGAACTACCAAGCAAAGAGTCAAAATTGAGTGGGGTTTCTTTAGATTAGAAATTAACCATGGCTGGTAGTAACTCCCCTAAGCCCACTCTCAGGGAAGCAGAGCTACCAGATTTCCAGTTATGGTTTGAATGCAGCCCATTGAATTTAAAAGTCACATGCACAGTGGTAAGACAATCTTTGAAAACAGGTCTCAGTTCAAAGTCAGTGTTACAAATTATTAGCTGTATGCTTTCAGCAAGTTGCTTAATAATTCTGAGGTTGTTTCCTCACCTGTAGGATAGGAATAATATTACCTTTAAAATCAGCTGCCATCCAGTCCAGTCAGTTCCAACTCGTGACAACTCCATTTGTGTCAGAGGAAAATTGTACTCTACCGGCTTTCAATGGCTGATCTTTCCAGAAGTAGATCACAAGGCCTTTCCTTTGATCTGCCCTTTCCTCTCTATCCTTTCTGGGTAGACTCAAATCTCCAACCTTTTGGTTAGCAGCTGAGTGCTTTAGCTGTTTGCACAACCCAGGGATTCCTAGAGTGTACCCATCTGTTCTTCAGAACAGAAGAAGAACATGGCATCAAGATTGGAGGAAGACTCATTAAAAATCTGCAATAAGCAGATGACACAACCTTGCTTCCTGAAAGCAATGAGAACTTGAAGCACTTACTGATGAAGATCAAAGACTACAGCCTTCAGTATGAATTATACCTCAACATAAAGAAAACAAAAATCCTCACAACGGGACCAATAAGCAACATCATGATAAACGGAGAAAACATCCAAGTTGTCAAGGACTTCATTTTACTTGTATCCACAATTAACACCCACGGAAGCAGCAGTCAAGAAATTGAAAGACACATTGCATTGGGCAAATCTGCTGCAAAAATCTCTTTAAAGTGTTAAAAACAAAGATGTCATTTTGAAGACTAAAATGCACTTGACCCAAGCCATGGTATTTTTAATTGCCTCATATGCATGCAAATAATTGATGTATTTGAATTATGGTGTTGGTGAAGAATATTGAATACACCATGAACTTTCAGAAGAATGAACAAGTCTGTCTTGGAAGAAGTACAGCTAGAATGCTCCTTGGAAGCGAGGATGGCGAGACTTTGTTTTGCACACTTTGGACATGTTATCGGGGTGGGGGGACCAGTTCCTGGAAAACAACATAATGCTTGATAAAGTGGAGGGTCAGGAAAAAGGAGGAAGATTCTTGACGAGATGGATTGACACAGTGGCTGCAACAATGGGCTCAAACATAGTAACAGTTGTAGGGATGGTGCAGGACTCAGCAGTGTTTCTTTCTGTTGTACATAGTGTCGCTATGAGTTGGAGCCGATTCCACAGCACCTAACAACAAAAACACCCATATATTATGAACTGAATTTTGTCCCCCCAAAATATGAGTTGGAATACTAACTCCTACACCTGTGGCTATAATCCCATTTTAGAATAGAGTTTTCTTTGTAATTGTACACAGGTCATGTAAGAATGTCTTAAAGTAGTAACTTCAGAGATAATAAAGGCACAGGTTAGGCATAGAAGCAAGGAAGCATAGAGGGGGAAGACAGATGTCACACCACATGAAGAGTGCCAAGGAACCAAGGAACCGAACCTGAAAACTGACAAGAATCTTCCTCTGTAGTCCACAGAGGAAGCCCGAAGTCTCCCCTTAGAGCCAGTGCCCTGAATTTAGACTTTAGCCTTCCAAACTGTGAGAAAATAAATTTGTTTGGTAAAGCCACCCACTAGTGGTATTTCTGTTATAGCAGCACTAGGTAATGAAGATACTAAGTACAATCCCCCTTTCTTCACTCCCTGACACCAACAAGGCATTTCCTATCACTGCATTCTGTTTCTACCATTTGCACTCACTAAAATTTAGTCATGCGTTTTTTTGTTAATTGCCTTGTTTGTTGTCTCTCACATTAAATTTTAAACTCTCTGAGAGGAAGGGTTATGTTTGTCTTACTCACCAAAATGTGGCTAGTACCTTGGACGTTACCTGTCACAAAGTGGCTCTCCAAAATTTCTGCTAACTCATTAATTAAAGGAATGAATGCATTTGCAACGATGGCATGTCCAATGTTCTACACAGCAGAGAAAATATGTCTCTCAGCTTATGGTTCAAGCAACTTAAATCATTCACTTTCCACTTGCTTATTCTAAGAAGCTGGCAGCCGTATTCTCTGTCTTCAACTTGTCTACTCAAAATTAAAAAAAAAAATTAACAATTTTCTCTTGCCTATATGGATGACGGTTGTGCAACATGATTAATGTAATCAATACCACTGAATTGTAAAGGTAAAAAATGTTGACTTCACAAACGTTGTGTTATTTGTGTTTACCACAATTAAAAAGAACAACTCTATCGAGAAGTAACTGTTGGCTAGAACACTGTGAAAACCAAGACACAGTGGCCTTCCCATACATTAGAGGAAAACAAAACTTGTGTATAAATATAAACTCAAAGAAAGATTGGCAGCAAAGAGGAGTTTTTTTTTTCCTTGAATATTTCAAGAATTAAAAACAGTAATAAAATGAACCTAAGATCATTTAGAGATTAGGATCCATTCAGCCTACAGATGATGTGGCACAGATAAATTAATACAATACAATACAATGCCACTTGATGTAAAGGTTAGAGGGTTTGATATATGAAAGTGACAAGACACCATTATTGGAAATTGAGTTTCTTAAAATTAAAACGAAAAGGTTTAGGATATTAGTAATTTTTGTAGTCAATAGTAAGCAGATAAAAGTTTCATAATGACATATTAGCCAAGAATTTTCTTTTTCTAAATGACCAATATATCATGTCATAAAAAAATCTTTTTTATGAGTAACTATTGCAGGAGCATTTTATCTGAAATCATTCGCTATTATTTAATCTAGAAACCCCTCTGACACTAGAAGTGGAAGCTGACATTGGCAAGGGGTGTTTGAAAAATTATTTTTAATATTTGGCATAATAGTTTGTAATGGTTCCTATGGCTATGATCATTGAAAAATTGAATGAAAAAGCAAAGGTATATTTGAATCCTCTATATTGCCCTAATAACAATTAATATTTATGTGGTGCTTTGCTAGCTATGGAAAACCTGGTGGCGCAGTGGTTAAGAGCTATAGCTGCTAACCAAAAGGTTGACAGTTCAAATCCACCAGCTGCTCCTTGGAAACCATATGGGGCAGTTCTAACTTATGGGGTCCCAATGAGTTGGAATCAACTTGACGGCAATGGATTATTATTATATTATTATTTCATTTGAACCTTTGATTCTGTTTTGAAATTCTCCCAATTGCTCTTCAGCTCCTTGTATTACTGCAGTTATTATTTTGGATGAAAATTTCCTAAATCATATTAAAATAAAAACTCCTGAGATAATGAAAATACTTTAGCCTTAGCAGTCAACCAGGAAATGGATTGTTGAAAGGAAAGGCATAGGGAATGGGTACAAGGGGCATTTGTGATTGATATAATGCTGTGAGCAAATCTCAAAGGTAGAAATTACTGTGCCTTTTTGGTGGATATTAGGGAAATAGTAAATGAATTGAGGGAAGCAGTATGGAATACATTGGAAAAGAGGAAGAATTAAAAATATCACTAATGGATAATATTACAGTTATAGACATCTTTACATAGCATGTTAACAGTTTACATTTACAACAGAGAAGTCCAATTCCAGTAATGTGGAAGTCTAAGTATTTTGCCAAATTCTTTTGCTGAAAAAAAAGAAAAAATCAAACAAGGTGTTTTAAAAATAGATGGTGGGACAACATGCTGTAGACTCATTTTCACTGTGACAGCTACATGCTCCATAATTATTTCAACAATCATAACTGGACTTGGAAATGTGCTCAGAAGAAGGTGGGCTGGCTAGGGATATCTGGAGTTGAGAAACAACAACAAAATGAACCCCTGGATTTTCTTTCTATCTCCCATATACTGTGACTGAGTTCAGGAAAGACCTGCAAGCCAGAACTGTGTATAGATATAAGCCAAAGCAAAAGAAAACAAGTAAAGCCTGATCTTCCTGGCCAAGGACTATAAAAGGGGCAGCACAGTAGAAACCTAGCAGGGAGAAGCCCTGACTCCCCACTGCGAAGCCCTGATTCCCCCCTACAGCAGGTTCAGCAGGACCTAGCCAGGGACCTGTCCTTCACTCTACACAGTGGATAGCTGCAGAAGCATCGGAGGGATCCACCGATGCTTCTACTCCACACCTGGGCAGTAGCAGACTCTATTTGCCTCAGTGTCAGTATGAGGGGACCCCTGTTCCACACATCTTCCAGAACAACAGTGATCAAAGCCCTGAACCTCCCAATGGCACGGGGAAATGCAGGTAGCATCTTCAAGGACTGATCAAGATCCCCAGCAGAGCCAGAAGAACAAAGCCGACCAGAATAGCATTAGAAAGGCTCTGAAGATATAACTTTCTTTTTTTAAGCTTATTTTTATTTATATATTTTTCAATTTTTTTTTTTTACTTTTTTTCCTATTGTACTTTAGATGAAGGTTTACAGAACAAGCTAGCTTCTCCTTAAACAGTACACATAATGTTTTATGGCATTGGTTATTAACAGAACGACACGTCAACATTCTCCCTTCTTGGCCTTGGGTCCCCTATTACCAGCTTTCCTGTCCCCTCCTGCCTTACTTGACTCTTACTTGACTCTGGGCTTATGTGCCCCTTTACTCTCATTTTGTGTTATGGGTTTGTTTTTGTTGAATCTTTGGCTGAAGGGTGAACCTCAGGGGTGACTTCATTACTGAGCTAAAAGGGTGTCCAGGGGTCATACTCTAAGGGTTTCTCTAGTCTTTGTCAGGACAGTAAATCTGGTCTTTTTTTGTGAGTTAGAATTTTGTTCTACATTTTTCTCCAGCTTTGTCCGGCACCCTCTATGGTGATCCCTGTCAGAGCAGTCTGGTGGAGGCCATGGTAGATGTGGTCCATTAGTCCTTTGTACTAATCTTCCCTCGTATGTTTAATTTTCTTCATTCTTTCTTGCTCGGGAAGGGGTGAGACCAGTGGAGTATCTTAGATGGCCACTTACAGGGCTTTAAGACCCCAGACGCTACTCACCAAGGTAGAATGTAGAACATTTTCTTTATAAACTACGTTATGCCAGCTGAGTTAGATGTTCCCGAGACCATGGTTCCCATAGCCCTCAGCCCAGTAATTTGGTCCCTCAGGGAGTTTGGATGTGTCTATGGAACTACCATGACCTTGCCTTGGACAAGTTGTGCTGGCTTCCTCAGTATGGTGTACTGTCTTACCCCTCACCAAAGTTACCACTTATCTATTGTCTATTTAGTGTTTTTCATCCCCATCCCTCCCCTACCTAATAACAATCAAAGATTGTTTCTTTCTGTGTGTAAAACTTTTTGTGAGTTTTTAAAGTAGTGATCTCATACAATATTTGTCCTTTTGTGACTGACTTATTTCACTCAGTATAATGCCCTCCAGATTCATCCATGTTATGAGATGCATTGCAGATTCATCGTTGTTCTTTGTCATGGTGTAATATTTCATTGTGTGTATGTACCACAGTTTATTAATTCATCTGTTGATGGACATCTAGGTTGGTTCCATCTTTTTGCTGTTGTGTGAACAATGCTGCAATGAACATGGGTGTACACATGTGAAGACATAACTTTCATTGGAACTATGAGTCACGAAAATAGCCCAGACCAATGTACTAACCCTACATAGAATCATTGAAAATGAAGATTTAAATAGAATCAAGAGTGTTCTAGCATTATATCCAAAACGCCCCAGATAGAAGCAAAATGAAAAAAAAAAAATCACTCGTTATACAAAAACAGTGAAAAACACAACTTGAATGAGAAAAGACAGGACTCTCAGCAAACACTGAGATGAGTCAGTTGTTGGAAGTATCTACCAGTATTTCAAAGCAGCTATTATAAAGATTTTTCAACAAACAATAAAAAATTCTCTTGAAACAAAGAAAATAACCTTAGCAAAGAAAGTATTATAAAAATAAACCAAGCACAAATTATAGAACTGAAAAAGAGAATAATTGGGATGAAAAAAAGTCAGTGGGTGGGTTCAATTGTAGAAAGGGATGGCAGATGATGGAATCAGAAAAACTGAGGATAGATTAATAATTTACTCCATCTAAACAAAACAACAACATTAAACAACAGAAAGAAAATAGATTAAAAAATGAACACCAGCAATGAAAGGAACCGAGATTTGGGGACTTACAGGACAATAACCAAACAGCTTTTATCAATTACTGGGTAGCTATGAGTCAGAATTGACTCAACAGCAATGGGTTTAGAAGGATAGCAGAAAGACTGTGGAGTGAAAATGTATTTGAGGAAACAATGGCTAAAAACTTCCCAAATTTGATGAAAGATATAATCCTACAGAACCAAGAAGCTGAATGAACACCAAATAAGGTAAACTGAAACACAAAACATAACTTAGCTGCTGAAAATTAAAGACAAAAAAAAATTTTAAAGCAGCTAGAGAGAAATAACACATTACTTATAGAGAAATGTCAGTTTGAATAACAGTGGTTTTGTCATCCAAAACCATGGAGGCCAGAAGGAAGTGGCAACACACCTTTCCAGTGTAGAATCCTATATCCATATCCTTCAGAAATGAAGAGAATGAATACATTTTCAAACAAAAGAGAACTAAAAGAATATGTCATCTACAAATAGACAAAGAATTGCTAAAGGAAGCTCTCCAAACAGAAAGAAAATGATAACAGAAAAGTCTGTGTCTTTAGAAAAGAAATATCTGATGGTTTAAAAATAGAGGTAAATGTAATAGTCTATGCTTCACCCCATGATATGAGCTAGAGGTACCTGGAGAAAATACCTAAGTCAACTATATTTAAAGTGAGGGTCTTCCTCTTTTCCGCTGATCCTGTACTCTGCCAAGCATGACGTCCTTCTCCAGGGACTGATCCCTCCTAACAACATGTCCAAAGTATGTAAGATGCAGTCTCGTCATCCTTGCCTATAAGGAGCATTCTGGCCACACTTCTTCCAAGACAGATTTGTTTGTTCTTTAGGCAGTCCACGGTATATTCAATATTCTTCTCCAACACCATAATTCGAAGGCATCAATTCTTCTTCAGTCTTCCTTATTCATAGTCCAGGTTTCACACACATATGAAGTGATCTGAAAAACCATGGTTTGGGTCAGGCACAGCTTAGTCTTCAAGGTGACATCTTTGCTTTTTAACACTTTAAAGAGGTCTTTTGAAGCAGATATGACCGATGTGATGCTTCCTTTGATTTCTTGACTGCTGCTTCCATGAGTGTTGATAGTGGGTCCAAGTAAAATGAAATTCTTGAAAACTTTAATGTTTTCTCTGTTTATCACAATGTTGCTCATTGGCCCAGTTGTGAGGATTTTTGTTTTCTTTATGTTGAGGAGTAATCTATGCTGAAGGCTATGGTCTTTGATCTTCATCAGTAAGTGTTTCAAGCTCTCTTCACTTTCATCAAGCAAGGTTGTGTCATCTGCATAATACAGGTTGTTAATGAGTCTTCTCCCAATCCTGATGCCCCATTCTTCTTCATGTAGTCTAGCTTCTTGGATTATTCTTAACAGACAATTGAATAAGTATGGTGAAAGGATACAACCCTGATGTACAACTTTCCTGACTTTAAAGCATGTAATATTCCTTTGCTCTGTTCAAAAGACTGACTCTTTATCTATGTACAGGTTCCTCATAAGCACAATTAAATTTCTGGGATTCCCATTCTACGTCATGTAGCTAAAGCAAACAGAAGAAATGTTAAGTAAAAGAGCTGAACAGAAGATTTCAAAGGGAGACTTGAGAAGACAAAGTAAAGAATTACAATGACGTATGAAAAGACCTGGAGTTAGAAAACCAAAAGGGAAGAACACACTTGGCATTTCTCAAGCTGAAGGAACTGAAAGAAAAATTCAAGCCTTGAATAGCACTAGCAAAGGATTCTAAGGGGAAAATATAAGAAGCAGGAAGCATCAAAAGAAGATGCAAGGAATACACAGAATCACTGTACCAAAAAGAATTGGTCTATGTTCAACCATTTCAGGAGGTAGCAAACAATCAGGAACCACTGGTACTGAAGGGAGAGGTCCAAGCTGTACTGAAGGCATTAGCGGAAAACAAGGCTTCAGGAATGGACAGAATACCAGTTGAGATGATTCAACGTACTGATGTAGCACTGGATGTACTCACTTGTCTGTGCGCAGAAATTTGGAAGACAGCTACCCGGCAAACTGACTGGAAGTGAGTTGGGAGTGGAAATTATCGAACAATATCATTAATATCACACGTAAGTAAAATTTTGCTGAAGGTCATTCAAAAGTGGATGTAGCAGTACTTTGACAAGGAGCTGCCAGAAATTCAAGCTGGATTCAGAAGAGGACGTGGAACAAGGGATATCATTCCTGATATCAGATGAATCCTGGCTGGAAGCAGAGAATACCAGAAATATGTTTGCCTGTGTTTTATTGTCTATGCAAAGGCATTCAACTGTGTGGATCATAACATTGGCCATTAGGAAAACACATATTAAAATCATGGGATATCACTATACAACTATTATAATGCTAAAATAAAAATAATGATAGCACCAAATTCTGGCAAGTATGCAGAGACACTGAATCACCCATACATAGCTGATGAAATAGTATAGTCACTCTGGAAAATATTTTGGTATTTTTTAAAAAACTAGAAATGGACTTAACATTTGCAATTGCACTATTGGGTATTTAACCCAGAGAAATAAGAACTTATTTTTATGCAAAATCTTGTATACATATGTTAATAGCCACTGTATGCATAATAGCCCCAAACTGGAAACCAGCCATATATCCTTCAATGAATGAATGGTTATACAAACTTTGAGACACCAGTGTGATAAAATTATTGTTATATGCAACAAGCAACCTGGATGAAGCTCCAGAGAATTATGCTGAGTAGAAAAGTCAATCCCAAAAGATTACATACTGGATAATTCCTTTTATATAACGTTTGTTAAATAACATAATTATAGATTTTGAGAACAGATTAATGTTTCCCAGAGATTAGGGATAGGGATGTGGTTTACAGTGACTATAGGGAAGTAGCCAGAGGGAGCCTTGTAGTGATGGTACAGTTATGGATCTTGACTTCTGTGGTAGTGACATGAAACTACAAGTCTGACAAAATTCCATAGAGCCTTACACACACACACACCCCCCAAATGAGTGCATGTGTAACTAGTAAAATCTGTATAAGCTCAGTGGGTTGTTTGTACCAGTGTAACTTTCCTGATTTTGATATTATACTATAGTTCTATAAGACAGTAACACTGAGAGAAGTTGGGGGATAGATGCTGAGCTGATAACAATGATCAAGCAACAGGGCCTAGGATTGTCCTGAAGATGCTGGTTGATATCTTGACTAGTAAGCACAGGAGGCCAGACCTGGCCATAAAAAGTCACGGAAAAGAGAGATGAATACAGCCATGCCACACCCCTATCTGACCTTTGGCACACCTGCTGAAAAAGAGACACCTGTTGACACCTAATCCATGGTGTGCTTGCCCAGTGACACGGAAATAAAAATAAATAAAATACTCCCATTGAGGTGATTCCGACTCATAGTGGCCCTATAGGACAGAGTAAAACTGTCCCGTGGGGTTTCCACGAAGCGGCTGGTGGATTCAAACTGCTGACCTTTTGGCTAGCAGCTGAGCTCTTAACCACTGTGTCACAGGGCTCCTGTGACAAAGAAATGAACACAGGTAATTTGGGAAAGGTGAGTGTATCCCCTTTTGGACATAAGTGGTTTCATCTTGTATGTACAATGCTAAGTGGGGGACTTGTAGGGTTGGAGGGGACCAGTTCACCTCGAATCTGTTCCTGTTGTCTACTGTTTGCTTTCTGTAAGTAATAACAACAGCTTTCAATTGCCAACACTGTGTGTCTTGTGTGTAGGACCCAGCCGGATCAGATAGTAGAGTCCTCATTCTAGTAGTCTCACAATGGCTTGAGGTTTAGAGAACAGCCTGTGTATGTGCACACATGTGCACACACGTGCACACAGTTCAGGTGCACCCAACTTCTTCCTACATTTCTTTTCAACTTCCTGTGAACCTATATTTATTTCAAAATAAAATTTAAAAAATATATAGAAGACGCTAAAGAGTTCACAAGATAGAAAAGAATTACCAGACCAAACTCTAAATGCAGAAAAAATTCAGAAATGTAAGAAAGGGGGTAGTCCGTGCCCTGAGGCTATGTGCCTAACAGGAATTTGAGTGTTGGTTTTCACTGCCTTTTGGGAAATGGGGGAGGAGTAGAAGACACAGCCAAAGTCTTCAAAAGTGGGAATTCTAACAGGCAGCCCTCCACACATGGAGCTGAATTTGGGAAGTACTTACATTCTTTGTTTAAGAATAAACCAGAAGAAATTTCTTAACCTTGACCTTTGGACCTGACTCTTAAAACCAGTGCCATTGTAGAAGTAAATATAAACCTTCTTTAGAAGATTCAACCTTCATCCTCCACCTCAATCACCCCCCCTTCCCAACACTAGGAAATAAGTTACCCTGAGCAAGAAGCAACAACAACAAAATATGTAATTAAAACAGACCCACAGTGATTTCAGATACTGGAATTCTCAGAGAAAGATAATAAAACAACTGTGCTTAATATGTTAAAACAACAAAAGACAAGATTGAACACATTTCCAGGGAAAAGAAAACTATAAAAATAACTATAATACTGAAAGTATTTTTCAAGAATGAAGGCAAAATAAGGACATTTATAGACAATCAAAAACTGACAAAATTCATTTAGGAGTTGTTTTTTGCTTCAAGAAATCTGTATGATTTCAGTGGAAGGGAAATTATCCCAGATGGAAAATATGAGAATCACGAATAAGTGATAAATATGTGAGTAAATATCAATGGAGGCTGACTTTTTAAAGTAATGGTAATGCCTTGTGCGATTAAAGACAACAAGAGCAAAGTAGAATACCCAAAAAAGCAACAGCAGAGTTAACAGAGCTAAAGTGTTCTAAAGACCCTGTGTTGTCCAGGTAAATGTGTTGCTTAACATTAGACTTTGATATGTAAATTATACAGGAAGGATATCTAGCCTAAACCAAACCAAACCCTTTGCCTTTGAGTCGATTCTGACCCATAGCGGCCTCACAGGACTGAGTAGAACTGCCCCATAAGGTTGCCAAGGATCAGCTGGTAGATTTGAACTGTCAGCCTTTTAGTTAGCAGCTGAGTTCTTAACCATTGCGCCACCAGGGCTTCTGTTTGATTAAAAGTTAAACTTTTTTTGTTGACCTTTACAAAGACACCTATTTTAAAAAGTTAACAGGTGTTCAAATCATTCAAAATTCATTCAATTCAGTAAGGTTTAAGCAGCAGAGGCTTAAAATAAAGCTTTAAAATCATGGTGTCACCTTTTGGTTAGCAGCCTGAGCTCTTAACCACTGTGCAACCAGAGTTCCATATCTAGCCTAGCAACTAAAAAAATAAGAAAATTTTAATACCTGCTAACCCAGAAAAAAGGGGAAAAATGGAATGAAGTTAATAATAATCATCAATAAATCCAAACAAAAGCAAGAAACCAGAGGGAAAAACAGAAAAGTTCAAATGGTAAGCACAAGATTAGATGCTAGATATAAACTTATATATGTCATAAATCACATCAAATGTAACAGATAAAATATAGCGATTAAAAGCTAAAGATTTTCCAAAGGAATAGAAAAAATTCCATAGATGTGTTCATTATAAAGGAGTCCCCAGGTGGCCTAAATGTTGAATACGCTTGACTGTAAATCAAAAGGTTAAAGGTTCTGGTCCTTTCAAAGGTGCCTCAGAAGAAAGGCTGTTGACACACTGTTGAAAAATCAGCCATTGAAAACTCTATGGAGCACAGTTCCACTCTGGCACATACCGGTCACAATGAGTTGGAGGTGGCTAGATAGCAACCAGGGGTGGTGGCGGTACAGCTAAACCTAAGGATATAAAAAAATAAATATAAAACATTGAAATATGTATACCTTGCAAGATACCTGGGCTAACCAGAAATATATTGAAGGTATTTCCATTTTTACAGAAACAAGGTAGAAAAATCTAATTTGCATACAGGGGAAGCAAAACTATTAAAAAGCTAAAAGCAAAGAAATGAATATCACTAAATTCAAGTCAGCAATTATATCTTGGGAGGAGGGAGAAGAATATTATAGAAAGGGTCCCTGGGGGATTACTAGGGTATTGTTCTATCAGCTTGGTGGTATCATAGTTTTTCATAATTATTTCTTTTAAAATGTGTACATACATATACACACATACATACATGAAGAAGATGTATATACATTTCAAAATTGTAAAAGAAAATATAAGTGGTTAAAATGGCTATGTTGGAGGCAATTTTTCAGAACAGGCCCTATATGCTGAGTCTGGAGGTTATCCAAAAGGGAATTTTATACCAATCATTGTTCATCTGTTCATTTGGTTTCAATAATAAATCTGAAGGTTTGTAGGGGGAAAATTAGAAAATAAAAGACATTACAGTTTTATAATTTATCAACTTTATCAGAGATAAATTGCAGAATATTATTTTCCAGACTGTTCTACTTATAATGAATAAGTATCGAACAATCATATTTGGATATCTCAGTTTTAAGATTACAGCCAGCATTCTTTATTACCATCTTAATATCACTATCAAAGAAGAGCTATTCATAAGTCTGGTGGCTATCAGTCAACAGACCCTAGATACCTCAGTATCCTCAAAACCCTTCTCACACCAAAACATCACATTCTTATCAACCTTTTCTCCTTTTGGGTTAAGTCACAGTGGGTTATAAGTTAAAATGTAGACATATTATTTAGTTGGGTCAGGATGGTATAGCAAAAATATTATCCAACTAGACTTGGTTCTAGCCCTAGTTCAACCACCATTAGATTATTCAAACTTCAAAAAAATCAGACATCATTAAATCTTCTTTGTGACAATGATATTGACCTAGCTGGGGGTTGTAATCCGTTCTTTAGCCAAGGAACACTTTGTTCTAATAAAATCATGTGAGAGAGGCCAGCATATAAAAGAGTAAGAAACCAAGCTGCTATGGATGAAGCAGGTAGGAAGCCAGGTCCGCCTTTCCTCTTTCCTTTCACTGGCCCCTGCTACAACTTCTTTGGTTCCTCAGAGTACAGTTTAAAGGAGCCCTGGTGGTACAATGATTAAAGTGCTTACTTGCTAACTGAAAGGTCTGTGGTTCAAACCCAACCAGTGGCTCCAAAGGAGAAAAGACATGGCAATTTACTCCCATAGAAATTGTTGTTGTTGTGTGCTGTTCAGTCGATTCTGTAGAGATTATAGGCTAGGAAACCCTGCAGGGCAGTTCAAGTCTGTCATATAGGGTTGCTATGAGTCGGAATAGACAGCAGAATACACAACATCAACCACAAGTTAGATAGGAAGTCCCTGGGTGACACAAATGGTTGATGTGCTCAGGTCTTTATCAAAAGTTTGGAGATCCACATCTACCCAGGGGCACCTCGGAAGAAAGACCTGGTGATCTCCTTCCAAAGAAATCATCCATTGAAAGCCCTGTGAAGCACAATTCTATTCCAACATACACGGGATCACTGAGTCAGGGCTGACTCGACAGCAACTGGTAAGTCAGGTGATTTCTAGGAATCTTACATGGTTTCAAATAGCATAGGTGGCTGTTTAGAATAGGGGACAAAAATAGAGGGATTCAGAAAGAAACCTAAGGAGTTCTGAATTAGGAAGTATCAGGGGTCTAGCAGTTGGTAGGGATGAGAAGAAGGAAGTCATGGGGAGTGGGCCGTCCTGGGCTTGCTTTCTGGCCTGGACCTGTCCTTTACTGGGGTTGCATGACATCACCCATGGAGAGTGATTCACAGGCTAACCCAGCCTTGGGCAGCACCATGAGGAGCACCCGCATTCGACAATGGGGCAGAAAACGACTGCAAACCAGTGAGAAGGGAGAGGCAAGCAAATGCTGGGAATTGCCCTCCTCCATGCCTACACTGAAAACCCTGGTGGCCTAGTGGTTAAGTGCCACAGCTGCTAACCAAAAGGTCAGCAGTTTGAATCCACCAGGCCCTCCTTGGAAACTCTATGGGGCAGTTCTACTCTGTCCTACAGGGTCGCTATGAGTCAGAATAGACTCAATGTCTACACTTGAAACTCCATGGAAAATTCCTTTAAGAAGAAGATCAGAGTGCTAATAGGAAATGGGACACTGGATAGTTGAGCAAAAAGATAAGGAAAAAAAAGTTTACTACAGCAGTCACCTAAATATTGCTTCCTAGATATGGGGGCAGAGAGCAGTGGAGAAACCTGTACCTTATCAGCTCTACCACCACAATAAGAAACCTCTGCTTCATGTCCTAAACCAGAAGGCTTAGAGCTCTGTAGGAGATGTGTGAGTAGCAAGGACCAGCTGGTATCAAAGGCTGAAGATTTTCTTGGCAACTTGATTCAGACCCCAACTGAAGTAAGATTTATTATCTATCAAATACAAATTAGGTATCAGAAGTTTGCTACCTTTTGACTTTGACCACAAAATAACAGAAGACAGCAATGACACCTGGATTGTTCGATGTTCTTTTGAAAAAACGTTTCCTATTGGATGAAGAGCTCTGTTACCAAAAAGGATGAAGGATAGAATTTATGGGCAAATTGTTATTATTTAGGAGATGAAAGGCTAGAGCTGAATGGCAACAATGTATTTTGTGACAAGAACAGACAGGTTTTTAAACTTCATTGGCAAGAGTAAATACATTTGACTATGTAATTATTTCAGATTGAGAAACAGCCTTCATATATTGGATTTTAAAAGGTAACAATTTTCATAATTGCTTTTAAAAGATCAAAAGCTTCAGTTGTTGATGGCTATCTCACTGTGAAAATGTTAATTCTCATCATTGTATTATAGGACACAAGAATTTTGAAAAAATAAATGAATGAATAAAGGAAGAAAAAAAGTACTAGTAGAATTGTTGGGGGGGAAATTGAAGCAAGGAATATCATGTACACAATATTTACATAGATGAGTAGTGGAAATAATTTCTGACCAGAAAATGTTTTAAAGAAGAATGCTGTCCTCAAGCCATAAAAAACAAATTCATTTTGTGAAAAATGATTTTTATAATGTTCTCAAACCTTGACCCCATGAAACCATCTATTGTGGTTGGTCTTCTTTCAAAATAGTTTTTCATTTAAAATTTCTGACAAATGAGTAACATAGCAGCAATGGATCTGTGTGTCACTGAGGGTCAGGTTTGGCTACATAAAAAAAAAAAGCAACAAAAAAACAAATACAGTACCTTAAACAAGACAAAAGTGTATTTCTCTCTCATGGAAAACAAAGTCTATAGGTAGATAGTTTAGGACAAATATGATGGATCCGAAACATGCATCAGTCCAACTTCTTGTGTCTTATTTCTCTGCCATCTTGAGCATGAAGCTTCCACTTATGGACCAGAATATCTACTTTAGCTTCAAGCTTCACATCTTTAGCCAAGTCATCAGGAAGAGAGTTAAAAAAAAAAAAAAAAAAGTCTACCTCTGAAGTTGCAGAAAACATGTCATTGACAAAAAGGTCACATGAGCACACCTGGCTGTAATAGAGGCTAAGAGATGTTGCACTTCTACTGGGTGGGCATTACACAGAAAAAGTTGGGGATTCTCTTACTAGGGAAAAAACAGAGAACAGATGTTGTACCAACTAGAAGTCTTGAAAAAAGGTAATAGAAAGATAGATTTTTATGGAGACTAATTTTGTGGCAACTTGGTTAGGCTATGGTTCCCAGTGGTTTGGCCAAATACTAGTTTGGTTGCTGTCATGGAGTAGGTCCATGTTAAATTGATTGGCCTTGGGTAAAGTAAATTAACTCCCATAATGCACTCTAATGTAATGAAATCAAACAATCAGTTGAGATTATACAGTGTAGGATGGATCTTAAAGCTAATCACTTCTGAGCTATAAAAAAGAGCAAAATGGACATAGAGAAACACAAACAGGGGAAAAACACCAAGGCATGTCAAGAATTGATGAATGATACCAGAAACTAAGAGAGAAACACTCACAGAAGTAGTTGACATAGCCAAGACCCTGATTTGAACATTCAGCCTCCAGAACTGTGAGAAAATAAATTTCTGTTCATTAAAGCCACCCACTTGTAGCATTTCTGTTACAGCAGCACTAGGTAACTAAGATAATTTTATTTTAAAATTTATTTCCCAAGATACTAGTAGCTGTATTTCGAAGATGCCTGTCCAACCGTCCGTCTGTCTGCCTGTCCACCTATCTACGGAATCTTTTTTCTAGGTTTTCATCAATTCTAACTACCTTTAAAATGGAATGTAAATCAATACTCTTATATATATTTTTAGTTAATAACTTAGCTTCATATGGATCAGGGCCCTAGAGAACAGCTGACATGGTCCAACTATCATCTTCACATGACTGGCAATGAAATTGAAAAAAAAAAAAGAATATATATATATATATATATATATATACACATACATTTTTAGGATTACAAGTTAATATTTTCACATTTTAATACACTATTTTATAAATGAGCATTAGCAGTATATTACCTTATCTAGAAAGTTTTGAAGGAGCCCATATAATTTTTAAACTTTTGATTTAGGCTATAAATAACCAGTGTACCATTAATATATTTAATTCTTTTCAAATTTCTACCAGAAACCCTTAGCAGTCTCAGAAAAAAAAAAAAAAAAAGAATTTTGTATAATTTAATGTGGAAAACAATGAGTAGTTCTTAATCATTTTGTAAATGAAAAAATGAACACATTTCATGTATTTGCTTTAGTGACAACAATGTAGGTTACAAATTAAATTATGTGAAACACTTTCCGTTAGTAGAGGAGCCCTGCCGACTCAGTGGTCACCTTTGGCTGCTAACTAAGAGGTTGGTGGTTCGAACACACCAGCTGCTCCGTGGGAGAAAGATGTGGCAGTCCGCTTCTCTAAAGATCGCAGCCTTGGAAATTCTATGGGGCAGTTTTAGTCTGTCCTATTTTTTATAGAGTTGTTATGAGTTGAAATTGACTCAATGGCAACGGGTTTTTGGTTTTCAGTTAACTTTAGAGTTTATTTGTTTACTTCTCCAGGCTGATAAAAATGGATAGATCATATTGGTAAAACAAATTTATATTAATTTTTTAAACCATGTAGGATTTGTATTTTGATTTTAGGAAAGTTAAGTAAGTAAAAATCTTGCCCTTATAACTTTTTGTATTTGTCCGTAAACTGGCCTTGAGTTGATTTGATAAAAGGAAAAAAAAAAAAAGTATTCCTTGAATATAAGTTAAACATTAATGCATTGTTCAAACTCTTTGTTACCAACACAAATATAAAAATACAAAATTACTGAATATTCTCACACTCCAGTGTAGGCAGGTTAGATATTTCTCTATCACTTTTTTTTTTTTTTTGATACTCTATATCATAGACTGAAAATACATAAATGGCAGTTAAAATTCTTTTCTCCCCACAATTGGATTGTGTATATTTTCTTATTCTAGGTAAATTTTTTCCTCTTCCTTATCTTTACTTCATAAGAGACCCAAGATAAAAATTAAAAATTCATATCATTTGTGATTACTATGTTGTTGTTGTTAGGTGCAATCAAGTCGGTTACGACTCATAGCGACCCTATGTGCAACAGAACGAAACACTGCCTGGTTCTGCTCCATCTGTACAGTCGTTGTTATGCTTGAGCTCATTGTTGAAGCCACTGTGTCAATCCACCTTGTTGAGGGCCTTCCTCTTTTCTGCTGACCCTGTACTCTGCCAAGCATGATGTCCTTCTCCAGGGAATGATCCCTCCTGACAACACGTCCAAAGATCTAAGATCTCACCATCCTTGCTTCTAAGGACCATTCTGGTTGTACTTCTTCCAAGACAGATTTGTTCGTTCTTTTGGCAGTCCATGGTATATTCAATATTCTCCACCAACACCACAATTCAAAGGCATGAACTCTTCTTCGGTATTCCTTATTCATTGTCCAGCTTTCACACGCATGTGATTACTATAGAATTTAAATATATAAATATATATATTTAATATACATATTAAATACATAAATGATTCATATAGAAATTATTTCTCTCATGCAGAAAAATATTTCACTCCCTAAGAAGCTTTCATTCAACTAGTTGGTGAACTCATATCTGTGAGTTTTATTACATCATTTCTTGTAAAACATGAACATTAGAAAATATTTCCAAGATTTTTTCATTGCCTAAATTAAGCCATTATAAATGTTTGCTTTACAAAGCTAACATAATAATGCAATAAGCAGTACAACTTAATATAACATTTCATCATATTTAAAGTGATTTTTATAATAAAATATTAAATAGTGCATGTTTTAAAAGATGAAAAATACAAGCAAATACAAAGAAAGTAAAATTTTCTATGCCATCATTTATATATTATATAAACAATAAATGTTATTTCATTATAGTTACTGGTGATGTTAACTCTTTTTATATTAGTTGTTTTATAAATTTCATATGCTTTGCTCATTTATTGGGATTTTGCAATATAATTTTTTTGGACTGTTTGATAATTTCTAGACAACCTTGTGTTAATCTTAAATTTAACGTAGCAGCCTCTCTTGGTGCAACTCTCCCCGTGTACAGAAGTACGGGTGAGTTTACACCCCCAGCTATTAGCTGCTTTCGAGTAATAACTGACAGGAGTCAGTGTATAAATACGCCAGCTCCCTCTCACCTTAGATGAGATAACTCTGAAGCATATGTTTTACACTGAGTTCCAGATTTTACATCAGAATAAACTCCAGTTTCCCTTTATTAAATTGCTCCTTTCACTATCCATTTCCTGTTGATGTTTTGTGTAGTTCAAGTACTTACACTCTAATCCTTGGCTCAAGGTCTGTGATAGTTAAGATTGTGTGTCAACTTGCCTGGGCCATGATTCTCAGTGTTTATGTGTGATCGCTCCCATGATGGGATCTGCTGTGAGTAACCAATCAGTTGAAAGGTAATTTCCTTGTGCATGTGGCCTGCATCTGAATGTAAGTGGACATTCTGGCTTTGTCTGCCCTGAATCTTGCAGTTGCCTCTTGTTTGTCTGACCTCTGGTTCTTGAGACTTGAGCTAGCAGCTTATCTGCTGATCTTGGGATTCATTGACCTTCACAACCTGTGAGCGAAAGCCCTGCTCTCTGACCTGTCAATCTTGGGTTCACCAGCCCCTGAAGCTACGTGAATCAGGAGAAGCCTTGCGGTCTTGCCTGCTGATCTTGGGATTCGTTAGTCTTCACAACCTGTGAACAAGAGCCCTGGATTATGACCTGCCAATCTTGGATTTGCCAACCCCTGCAGCTACATGAAACTGGAGAAGCTCTATCCTGATCCATGGACTTGGGACATTCCAGTCTCTACAATCATGTGAGCCATTTCTTTGATATAAATCTCTACTGGTTTTGCTTCTGTAAAGAACCCAGTCTAAGACAGAGGCTTTTTCCCAAACTAAGACAAACTTATTTCCTAAAATTAAAAAAACAACAAAAATGCATTACAATATTATAATCCAACAGTTTAAATATAGTAGGTTCCCATTAACAAATTTGTGAAAATGCTAATTTGAGACTCCTTAAAGTTACTTTTTTTTTTTTTGAAGAAGTACAGCCAGAATACTCCTTAGAAGTAAGGACGGCAAGAAATCATCATGCTTACTTTGGACACATCATCAGAAAAATCAATTGCTAGGAAAGGACATCATGTTTGGTAACATGGAGGGTCAACAAAAAAGATGGAAATCCTCTGTTTTAGGCTGGGTTCTCTAGAGAAGCAAAACCAGTAAAGGGTATAAATATATAGAGAGAGAGAGGGAGAGAGAGAAATTGATACCAAAGAAATGGCTCACGTGGTTGTAGAGGCAGAGCAACTCAAGTCCATGGGTCAGGTTATAGGCTTCTCTTGATTCATGTAGTCACAGGGGCTGGTGAACCCTAGATCGGCAGGTCAGAAGGCAGGGCTCTTGCTCACAGGCTTCAAAGACTGATGAATCGCAAGACTGGCAGGCAAGAAGGTGAGCTGCTAGCTCAAATCCCAAGAACAGGAGCCAGCTGCAGGATTCAGAGCAAGCAAAAGCCCACAAACCTTGAATGTCCACTTATATTTGATGCAGGCCACAGGCCCAAGGATACACAGTTTCAACCGATTGGCTACTCACAGCAGATCCCATTATGGAAGTGATCATATTATATCAAATCTCATCATGAAAGTGATGCAACTGCCAAACTACATCATAACTGCCAAACTACTGAGAATCATGGCCTAGCCAAGTTGACACAAAACCTTAATGACCACACCCTCTATGAGATGGATTGACCTGGTGACTGCAACAAAGGACTCAAAAAGTGAACGATTGCGAGAATGGTGTAGGAGGAGACAATGCTTCTTCAAGGTTGCTGTGAGCCATTGGATAGCAACAGACAACAACATCAGTTTGTGTAGGGATTCTATGCAGCCTCACAAGTGATGTGGTCAATGTCAATGTACACACCATCAGTTGTGATGGAGGCATACTCGCCATCAAAAACAGAGGGAAGACAATGGCTCCAACAAACCCATCTCCCCACTAGCCACCTGCAGAACAGTGGTCTGAGTATCGTGCTATATTACCTCCACGAGAGCCATCAGATTATATGATACTCAAGGCAGTTGCTATAGGAAAAATTTACAGTTCTAGGAAATTTTATGACTGTTTTCCCCAAAATACACTCCCAAAAGCTGTGAAAAGGCCAAAACAGATGGTTCAAAAGATTATTAACATTTTCCTCTGAGATGCGTGTATGTTGAACATTTGTCACTGAGTATCATATTATTTAATTAAGTCTGCCTGAGTTTCTCTCTGAGACTAATTTGTTTCTTCCTTTAAAAAACCTGTTTGCCTCTTATTCCAAATGGACTAGTAAACCATCATTTCCTGAGCTACACATTGACCCTCCCCAACTTTATTTCATCAGTCAAGAGAGTTTATTTTAATAAGCAACAGAAAATAAAAAGTCAGAATTGTAGCTGATTTTCCTGGTTTGAACAAAACCATTTATTAGAGGTTGTTCCTTCCTCTTCCTAGAACTTTAGATCAGTTATTAGATTAAATATCACTAAGAGCTAGTTTTCAAACTTGAGATTTCCTTATAGGTAAATAAAACTTAACTAAATAATGTGAAAAATCTTGAAATCTGAAAAAATACGGTTGTAATGGATCATTTGATCACAGAGTAGGGACCATAGAGTGGATGAATGAAATAAAGTTTGCTGGCTGTCTTTCACAAAAGCCACCTCACTGCTGCTAACATCTGGATTAGGTGCTGCATTTTCTGGGTTTCTTTCCCCTGCCTCCTCTCCCTCTTCAGTTTTGTATTAGACCTTTATGTTTTCATTATAACCTGGAAGCAAAGCTCCCTTAAATAGAAAGAGTGAAGGAAGGTGATTTTTTCCATTAACAATATATTTCCCTTTGGGGTCTCCAACACATTATTGTTCTCCTTCTTCTTTTTTTCCCAAGGAACAAAACCCCCCCCCAAACTAGCTTAAGTTGTGAAGCGTTATTGCAGATCCTATCTGAAGGCCTTCGGTTTTGTTTTCGTCTTGTGAAAACATCCTAAAATATTCCTGTAGTTGAATACAATTCTGAACAAATATCCATTATATGAGCATGTATTGCACTATACAGACATATCTTTTAAAGTGTTTATTTTCCCAAGTAGTCAACATGGAAAATCTAGATAAACTGAAATTTCAAATGAAGGTGAAATATAACTTAGACACATTTTGGACTGATTGCACTCTGTCTTGGAGACCACAAAATATTATATATAATCACTCAGGTGTATCTATTCTATTGGGGTTGTTTGATCGTGAGATAGATATATATAATACATATACATGTATATATACACACACACAGACACACATCTATATGTATAGAGAGAGACAGCCTTGGTGGCGTAGTGGTTAAGAGCTTGGCTGCGAACCAAAAAGGTTAGCAGTTTGAATCCACTAGCTGCTCTTTGGAAGCTCTATGGGGCAGTTCCACTCTGTCCTAATGGGCCACTATGAGTCAGATTCAACTCTAAGGCAACCGGTACGGTTTTGTTTTGATACATATATGTACATACCAAATCAGCTGCCATCCAGTTGAAGCCAATTTACAGCAACTCCATGTGTTTCAGGCTGCGTACCATAGGGATTTCAATACTCATGATCTTTCAGAAGTAGATTGCCAGGCCTTTTTTCCAAGGTGCTTTTGTAAGGACTCAAACTGCCAAACTTTCAGTTAGTAGCTGAGCACATTAACTATTTGCACCACCCACCCAGGGACTCTGTCTTCCTATCTATATATTATGTATATATATATGTGTGTGTGTGTGTCTACTGTGTGTATATATATATATATGTCTACTGTGTGTGAGTATATATATATGTATACAGGCATTTCCACTTTTTGAAAGTTTGCATTAAGTCACTTGGCTTTTATGAAAGACCTGTATTAGACCTACCTACATTCCATTGTCAACAACCAAAAGAAATCGGAAGTGGATTTTCACTTTTACAAAAAAAGGTGAAAAGCAGAAATAGTGTTTAGCATTCATTTTGCAGGAACCATTAAAGAGGCAGTGTACACTCTGAGCAGCAAGAGAGACTTCGCCCAGCTCCTTCCCCAGAAACTACATTCAGCATCTCAGCATCAAGCTGCCATAGCTTTGAGTGCTGTCTGTGAGCATCTGGGCTTTATCTAGCTTTATTTTGTGCATCCGTTAACAGGATGTGTCCTAAGGTATCAGAAAAGCTGAAGAGAGCTCGTGAGGGTTTTGTGTGTTAATTGGTATGATTTGGTAGGTTAATTTTTGGGTCCAGGGATGCTCAAAAGTTTTTCCCATATAAAGTAATGGTAATTGCTTCTTTGCTTTAAAGCCAGTTCAGCTTAGGAAAGGTTTTATAGGAACATCGTACTTTCAGATAGCAGAGAAAACTTGTGTATATATACATATCAAAAAAAACCCAGCACATATATATAAAATAGATTAATAATTGTCTTAGGACATTAATATACTTTACAACCCAGTAACTTTTATTTCTCTTATACATATAAAACTGGAACTTAGTCTGGTTTTTCAGTTCATAACCTTAGATATCTCAGTTTCTCGATCCCAATACTTTTTGGGAGGTGGTGGTGAAGCTACAAATGAAAGACAAGAATCATTTTTAATTAAACACTATTCACAAAGTCATTCCACATGCGTTCTTCATTTAATCTTCATAATCATCCTGATGGATATGATGAGTAGACAGAATTGTTCCTGGGTAACTTGGGATGCTTTTGTCATAAACAATAAATAGTTTTATTGGCTCACATAACGGTAAGCCCAGAAGCCAGGTGAAGGATTCAGAGAAGATTTGATCAAGGCTTTAGCTTCTTTCCTCTTGATCCTCTAAGGTCAGTCTCTATTAAATTAGCTTTGTTATCAGGCTGTCTTCCTTTGAGGTAACAAGGTGGTTACCTATAGCAGCTGGGACAACATGATTCAGATTTACATCCAAAGAGACAAACTGGCTTTTTGTTACTTTCTCTTAAGAACGGAAAGGCTATCTCAGAAGCTTCAAGAAAACAGTGTTTTGCATCTCATTGGACAGAATAAAGTCACATACCTATTATAAGAGAAGAAAAGAAAAGAATAAAAAACAGTAAAAAGGGATAGAATAACTCTTAGGACAAACAGGTCTTCCCTTTCACCTGATGTCAAGTCCCCAAGCTGCATGACTGTTAATCAGCAGGACAAGGAAGGATGCACTGGTGCTGGGCAATCATCCGCAATGTCCACTACAACTCCTACTTTCTAGAAGAAAAACACTGACTCCAGCTGGCTAAGTAATCTATACAGAGTCACAGAGTAAGAAAAGAGTGGAGACTATGTTTAAACCCAGCAATTCTTCACACAAGTTCATTGCTCTTTCCACAACAACATGTGAAAATACATTAGTATATTTTATGGTGTGTATTTTTGTTTATTCATTAAACTTGGTCACAAGTATACAATGATATATTGTATCTTAGGCATCTAGTGCTTCTATAACAGACATACCACAAGTGGGTGGCTTTAACAAACAGAAAATTATCTTTTCACAGTCTAGGAGTCTAGAAGTCTGAATTCAGGGTACCAGTTCCAGGCGAAGGATCTCTCTCTCTGTTGCTTCTAGGAGAAGATCCTTGTCATCAGTCTGCCCCTGGTCTAGGAGCTTCTTAGCCCAGGGACCCTGGGTCCAAAGAATGTGCTCCACTCCTGGTGCTTCTTTCTTGGTGCTATGATGTCCCTCTCCTCTCTGCTTGATTCTCTCTTCTATATGTCAAAAGAGATTGACTCAAGATACAAACTAACCCTGTAGATTGAGCCGTGTTTCACTAACATGGCTACCTCTAATCCTGCCTCATTAACATCATAGAGGACTTACATTAGGATAAGCACATCAGATCTGAAAATAGTGGACAACCACACAATACTGGGAATCATGGCCTAGCCAACTTAACACACATTTTGGGGGGACACAATTCAAACCATGACATGTGGAGTGTGATAAATAAAAGTATTTTAAGCCAGCATTACGTATTCCTCCCATTTCTGTTAGAAAGTGAAATGCAGATGGGAATATAATCTCTTTAAGTTCAAAAGTTTCCCTTGACAACCTGGGGATACAAGTGAGATAATTTTCCATGGACAGCACCATTTAAAATTAGCAGTGGTTAAAGTTTAAGAAATGTCCATCTGCATTTAGCAGCCTGGTAGTACACAGGTTAGATATAAAAAGACAGGAGAAAGGTAGATGGGTGATGTTTTGTGGATAATCTCAGTTACTTTAAAGAAAATTCTTTTCTTCCTGTTTTGTTTATTAAATTCTTCTTGACAGGTCACAAACTCGATCACCTCTTGTGATGAAGGAGCAGAGAAAGGGAAAGAAATGGAAGGATAAAGATGCAACTCTCAATATCACTCATGGCTTAAAATAAAAAATAATCCATGAAAGCCATTATAGACTACTTTGGATCTACACTGAGCTTATTGGCAATTCTAAGCAAGAAAAACAAAACATGGGAAATATAAATAAAGGAAAGTACCCTTGGTCTTACTGTCTTACCTAGTGAACTCAAGGGGAAATAGTTGTAGCTTAGCTGTTGGTGCCCCTGCACTTCCTGCCACCAGGATCTGTCAGCTCATCTAGAGACAGCCCACAGTCATAAAGGTAAACGTCAGAAATAAACACATTCCTGTAAAGGTTACTTAATGGCTTTCCATGGATTTCAAAGTCACTTTCCAACCATGTTGGGCCAAAAAAAAAAAAAAAAACCTGATAATTTATGTTACCCAGATGTTAAGAAATCCAACAGCTTTCACTACTCATAAATTTAATAGCATTAAACACCTGCTGGCTCCAAGCAACAACTTCTGCCAAGAAGGAAGGAAGGAGCTTTGAGATACACTAATAGGCTCCTTTTCTTACCATCCATGCTGAGTTCATGTCCCAATCCGGCAGGTTCACACCCTCCCCAGCCTCCCACAGAGAGGTTCTTAGACTCCACACACCAAGAGTAGCAACAACCTACTCTGCCAAATCTACACTGGATGTGGGAAGTGGGAATCAGAGTTGGGATATGGCTATTTCTAAATCTCAAGGAACTTGAGCTGTTAGCTAAATGAGTAAACAAGAGAAATATCAGAGTGAAGTTAGAATAACAAAGACTGAAACTATGAAAAAAGAATAAAGTAGTAAAGTTTAATTTTCATCTTCTCTAGTGTGAGACCCATCCGTTGCCTTCACACCAATTCAGATTCATAGCAACCCTATAGGACAGAGTAGAACTGCCCACACGGGGTTTCCAAGGCTGTAATCTTTAAGGAAGCAGACTCCACATCTTTCTGCAACAGAGCAGCTTGTGGGTTCGAACCACAGACCTTTGGGTTAGCAGCCAAGTACTTTAAAGGCTTTGCCCACCAGGGATCCCTGTGAGACTTCCACATGCCTTTGAACACATGCAAACATTTTGTAAACTTTAGTCCAGAGTTTTACCTTCCTTTCCTGCCAAACCCATTAACACATGTTAAAATTGCCAGACTTAAGTTACACTTTTTTTTATTTCCCATTTCCTTTTCTTTGATGAAAGTGCTAATGAACATCAGAATTGAAGTAACACTCGCATCTGAAGAGGGTAGAATCTGAAATATAGTAAAGACCAAGAAAAGGGCTAGATGATTCTCATTTGTCTGGAAATGGACTAAACCCACAGCAAGGAAGTCGTAGCTCTGTAGTAAGAGTTGTTTGTAGTTATTCTTTCATTGACATAACTGCCAGATTTAAGCCTTCCTCTCCATCACTCCAGTGAATCGAGTCCAAGACTCCCTTGGATTTGTATGCTTCGCCATCAGTCTCAGTTACCTAGGGCTGGCATAACAGAAATACCACAGATGGGTAACATTAAGGAACAGAAATGTATTTCTCACAGTTCTGGAGGCTAAAAGTCCAAACGTAGATCTTGGCTGTGTCAATTTCTTCTGTGGCCTCTCTGCTGGTTTCTGGTGACTTCTGGAGATCTTTGGTGTCCTTTTGCTTGTAGATGATCCTCAGATGTCATTTGTCTCCCCCCTGTGTGTGTGTCTGTACCTATTCTGCTCTTTTTACAACTCGGAAGTGATTAGGTTTAGAATCCACTGTAGTCTGGTATGACCTCATTAACTTAACAAAATAAAAGCCCTATTTCTAAACAGGATCCAAACAGGGTCACACCCACAGGTATAGGGGCCAGGACTTCAATACATATTTTGGGGCACATAATTCAATTCAAAAGACCAACTCGTGCACTT
The DNA here is from genome assembly GCF_024166365.1 of Elephas maximus indicus. Taxonomy (NCBI): domain Eukaryota; kingdom Metazoa; phylum Chordata; class Mammalia; order Proboscidea; family Elephantidae; genus Elephas; species Elephas maximus. The sequence goes on along the minus strand of NC_064819.1, from coordinate 51,638,589 downwards.
CTCATGGCAACTCTGGATCTTAGCCATAAGGCTGGAAGGAAGCTGTAGTGGTCACTGGGTACCTGCTGCATCTTAGAAAGCGCCACAGGAATCGATTCATTTCTCCAGTGAAGATCTGCATTATTCCAAGGAGGGGGCTCACCCTCTGACTTAATAGTTACCAGGAGTAATTACCACTGAGGACCAAATCTTCCTTCTCTGATGTAAGGCCCTCCACAGTGCACCTCCTTCGTCTCACTCTATTTATTATTCCCCTTATGTTCAGAGGAATTAATATGTTAGAGCACATGCCATATGCCCCTCAGAGTGTATATGCCCTTGACATACTTTACCTCATTTGCTTAATCTACATGGACCTCCTTTTATTTGACTTTTCCATTAATGATTCCAAGTCTGCTTCTTATTCTTGAAATGCTTCTCCTTTTCTTTACAAGTACTCTGCTTTTCTTCACAGAAGGATACCTCAGATTCTACCTCCTCAATGTCTGAATAAGGCTGTACCTTGACACAATTTATTTCTTAGAAGTCCTAGGGATCAAGTGATATTCCCATTCTACTGTGCTACTACCACTCAGCTCCTAACCCTTGCTCTTTAGGTGGGGTGCAATATGCTTGTTGTGGTGGAGGCAATCACTGGATGCTCAGCCTAATGACATAGTTGAGGAGCCAGAAAAATAACTCCATACAAAAACGGTTGAACTATTCTAGAGATTTTTTTAAAAAACACCATGAGGTAATAAGAGATGTAATCACTTTGCTTAGAAGATATGTTCAATTGTCTGAGAGATTGTAAATCTATCCATTGATCATAAAAAGAAAAATCCATTGATCAAATTTTTTGAATGCTTATAATGTCCTAGGCACTATTCTAAACACTTCATATGCATTGTATTTGTTAACCCTCACATCACCTTATAAGGAAACACATTCTGGAAAGCTAAATATTTTGCCCAAGGGCATAGAGTTGAATTTCTGTCTGAACTCAGTCAGCTATCTCTAGAATGGGAATTTTTAATGACTATTTGATACTGCCTCTGCGAATGAGGTTAATATTGTCAGTGTACATATCTATATTAAAATACTTTCTAACTATTCCACTTGTTCATAGATACAACTTTGGTGATTTGCAATTGGTTAAAACATCAGCATTTATTCCAAGAAATGCTCTCCAGTGTAATGGGATATGAGGAGATTGTACTGGCAATGCTGCTACTTAATGTGTTTTTCAGTAGAAGATTCTATATAAATTATCATCATTAATCATTCAAGAAAAAATGAGCACCAAGTGGGTGAAGTTTTTTAAGGAAATATTATCTTAGGCTATTAAAATGTGCATAGATTTGCTTGCAGAGGAATTATAGGTGCGGGGGAGGGAAATATAAACTTAGCAGCAAAGGAAACTCAAGTAGATGAGTGCTTTTAGGAAGCCCTGGAAAAGAATTGAACATTTAGTATTAAATACGCTTTAACAGGATATGAATTGTAAAGGTTACCCAGAAAAGGAGTTTAAGAAAAGTGATGGAAAAACATAAGTTCAATCAATAATAGTAAAAAGTATGACATCCAGAGTACCCATCACCTCATCTAACTCACTAGCACTCACTGAGATAGAATGCTATACCCTTAAAACCCAACAAGATTCTATTAAAAAGAAACAATCAGGAGAAAAAAAATACACGATATTCTTAGAAAATAGAAATATATGTGGGGAAAAAAACTCAATAAAAGAAGATAAGGAAATATTCAGAACATGAAATATTAAAAAATAATTTTGCAAAACTATGAGAGAAATAGACAAGGATTGGCAATCAAGAAGTTTAGCATCCTTATAAATAGAAATTCAAGAAATAGAGTACAACAAAAATGAAGAGGAGGAAATAATCAAAGAAATATTAGAAGAAAATTTCACAGAGCTGAAGACAGCTATGATTTAGTCTTAAGAGTAAGCATGTTCCCTGAGAGCTTAGCAGGATAAACAAAAATAGACCCAGGCCTGCACATATTCCAGAGAAATTTTCAAACAACAAGAAAATGTGGAAAGTTACAACAGTGAGAAAATATTAGTGTGTATTTAAAAGAAGAAAAAAAGAATATGTGAAAAATTCTTAGAATTTCTAAAGAGGATTAAAAGCTTACCTATAAAGGACAAAGTGTCAAATTGTCATTTGCTACTAGTTGCTACAAGTTCATGCCTGGAAAATTTCTAGAGGGAAAAAAAAAAGAGTTTTTACTTATAATTCTATACCCAGGAGAACAATTGTATGCAATACCAAAATAAAAACATTTCTGACATGCAAGAACTCACAATTTTATATCTTATTATTCTTATTGAGAAATTAATTGAGCAGATGTCTTCATACAAAACAGGTAAGCTTATTTTGATTATTTGACTTTTTTCTTTACACGTGTATTACTTCTATAGTGATTAACCATGGATGGTGAGAGAAGAGAGAAAGTAAATCATGTTCACAAAACTAAGACATATAAGAGCTAGAATGTAAATCATGTCTGTCAGCCTGAGTTCTCTAGGAAGCATATGCCATAATGGAGCAGAAGTACAAGAGATTTGATGGGGGGTGTCTGGGAAAGAGAATGGGGAGGGAGGGAGTAGGAGTAAGCAAAGAGAGTGACACCTGTTGAAGGAAACCAGGAATCCAAAACAATTGGGTAGGAATAGTCTCTGACTAAGATGCTGTTCTGAGAAAGTCTCAGAGGCTCCAGCACATGGAGCAGAAATAGCCAGGACCCAGAACTTCACAGTGCTCTGTCATTGGCTGAGAGCTGCCCAAGAAAAGCAGGGCCTCGGCTTGAATGTTCATGTAGATCCGAAAAGCACTGTAGTTGGAGGCTGTCAGCTAACTGTGATCCTTGGAGTAAGGCCTCTTGGAAGGAGAGCTGACCAGCACACCTCCCAGTCTGCAGCCCATGGATCCCCTGCTCCAGAGCCCATATCCTTAACCATTGTACTATGTTTTCTTCTTAAGTCATCATTCAAGGTGAGGTGCTTAGAAAGTGTTGATGAGGTGAGTATGGGTTAACTGTATTTTTCTATCCTAATGCTGTGATTTCTAAAATTTATCCTTTAGACATGAGTTAATATAATATCTGGTCCTAGAAAAGATAAAACAAACATATAAACGATTATACACACACACACACACACACACACATAAATGGAGTCCCTGGGTGGTGAAAATGGTTAACATGCTTGGCTGCCAACTTAAAGGTTGGAGGTTCGAATCTACCCAGGGTACCTTGAAAGAAAGGCCTGCCTGGAAATCTAATTCTGAAAAACCAAAAACCAGTCATTGAAAACCCTGTGAAGCACAGTTGTACTTTGATACATATGGGGTTGCCATGAGTCAGAGTTGACTTGATGTTGTTGTTGTTAGGTGTTGTCAAGTGAGTTCCCATTCATAGCAACCCTATGTACAACAGATCAGAACACTGCCCAGGCCTGTGCCGTACTCACAATTGTTATGCTTGAGCCAATTGTTGCAGCCACTGTGTCAATCCATCTCGTTGAGGATCTTCCTCTTTCTCACTGATCCTCTACTTTATCAAGGATGATATCCTCCAGGGACTGGCCCCTCCTGATAACCTGTTCAAAGTATGAGACTAAGTTTTGCTATCCTTGTTTCTAAGGAGCCTTCTGGCTGTACTTCTTCCAAGACAGATTTGTTCATTCTTCTGGCAGTCCATAGTATGTTCAATATTCTTTGCCAACACCATAAGTCAAATGTATTCATTCTTCTTTGGTCTTCCTTATTCATTGTTCAGCTTTCACATGCGTATGAAGTGATTGAAAACGCCGTGGCTTGGCTTAGGTGCACCTTAGCCCTCAAAGTGACATTCTTGCTTTTTAACACTTTAAAGGGGTCTTTTGCAGCAGATTTGACCAATGCAATCCATCATTTGATTTCTGCACTTTTGCTTCCATGGAGGTTGGTTGTGGATCCAAGTAAAAAGAAATCCTTGACAACTTCAGCCTTTAGCCATTTATCATGATGTTGCTTATTTGGTCAAGTTGTGAGGATTTTTGTTTTCTTTAAGTTAAGCTGTAATCCATTCTGAAGCCTGTGATCTTTGATCTTCATCAGTAAGTGTTTCAAGTCCTCTTCACCTCCAGCAAGCAAGGTTGTGTCATCTGCATATCACAGGTTGTTAATGAGTCTTCCTCCAATCCTGATGCTGAGTTCTTCTTCATACAGGCCAGCTTCTTGGATTATTTGCTCAGCATATAGATTGAATAAATAAGTAAAAGGATACAACCCTGACACACACCTTTCCTTATTTTAAACCTCACTTTATCCCCTTGTTTTGTTTAAATGACTACCTCTTGATCTATGTACAGGTTCCTTATGAGCAAAATTAAGTGTTCTGGAATTCCCATTTTTTGAAATGTTATCCATAATTATGATCCACACAGTTGAGTATCTTTGCATAGCTAATAAAACACAGGGAAAGATCTTTCTGGTATTTTCTTACAGGAGAGAGATTCTCTTTCTGGAATCTCTGCTTATGGCCAAGATTTCATCTGACATCAGCACTGATATCCCTTGTTCCACATCTTCTTCCTAACCTGGCTTAAATTTCTGGCAGTTCCCTGTTGATGTACTGCTGCAAACATTTTTGAATTATCTTCAGTAAAATTTGACTTGTGTGTGATATTAATGGTATTGTTCAATAGTTTCCGCATTCTGCTGGATCACCTTTCTTTGGAATGGGCACATATATGGGTCTCTTCCAGTTGGTTGGCCAGGTAGCTGTCTTCCAAATTTCTTGGCATAGACAAGTGAGCACATCCAGCTCTGCATACATTTGTTGAAACGTCTCATTTGGTATTTCTTCCATTCCTGGAGCCATGTTTTTCACCAATGCCTTCAGTGTAGCTTGGAATTCTTCTTCAGTACTATTGGTTCTTGATCATATGCTCCCTCTTGAAATGGCTGAATGTCGACCAACTTTTTTTGGTACAGTGACTCTGTGTATTCCTTCCATCTTCTTTTGATACTTCTGTGTCATTCAATATTTTGCTCATAGAATACTTCAATATTGCAACTCAAGGCTTGAATTTTTTCTTCATTTCTTTCAGCTTGAACAATGACATACATGTTCTTTTTTTTGTTTTTGTTTTTGTTTTTCTAACTCCAGGTCTTTGCATATTTTATTATAGTAATTTACTTTATCCTCTTGAGCTGCCCTCTGAAATCTTCTGGACAGCTCTTTTATTTCACCATGTCATCCATTTGCTTTAGCTACCCTACTTCCAAGAGCACGTTTCAGACTGTCTTCTGCCATCCATTTTGGGCTTTTCATTCTTTCCTGTCTTTTTAATGACTTTTTGCTTTCTTCATTTATGATATACTGGATGTTGTCCCATAACTCAACTCATGTGATCTTTAGTCATTAGTGTTCAATGCATCACATCTATTCTTGAGATGGTCTCTAAATTCAGGTATGATATACTCAAAGTTGTATTTTGGTTCTCGTGGACTTGCTCTAATTTTCTTCAGCTTCAACTTGAAGTTGCATATGAGCAATTGATCTGTTCCGCAGTTGGCCCCTGGTTTTTTTTCTGATTGATGATACTGAGCTTCTCCATTTTCTCTTTCCACAGATGTAGTCGATTTGATTCCTGAGTATTCCATCTGGAGAGATCCAGTTGTATAGTCACCATTTACATTGTTGAAAAATGTATTTGCAATGAACAAGTCATTAGGCTTGTAAAATTCTGTTTTGCAATCTCCAGCATAATATCTATTACCAAGGTCATATTTTCCAGCTACTGATCCTTTTCCTTTGTTTCCAACTTTTGAATTTCAATCATCAGTAATTATCAATGGATCTTGATTGCATGTTTGCTCAATTTCAGACTGGTAAAAATCTTCAATTTCTTAATTTTGGCCTTAGTGGTTGGTATGTAAATTTGAATAATAGTCATATTAACTGGTAGTCCCTATAAAACCAAAAATCTATTGCAGTTGAGTCAATTCTGACTCATAGCGACCCTATAGGACAGAGTAGAACTGCCTCATAGAGTTTTGAAGGAATGACTGGTAGATTTGAACTGCAAACCTTTTCGTTAGCAGCCATAGCTCTTAACCACTATTCCATCAGGGTTTCTAGTAGTCCCCATAGACGTATGGATATTATTCTATTATTTACAGAGCTGTGCATCAGGAGACATTTTGAAATATTCTTTTTGATTAAGAATGCAATACCATTGCTCTTCAACTTGTCTTTCCTGGCATAGTAGACCATATGATTGTCTGATTCAAAATGGCCAATACCAGTCCATTTCAGATATCGATCTTTGTGCATTCCATTTCATTTTTGATGACTTCTGAGTTTCCTAGATTCATACTTTGTACATTCCATGTCCCTGTTATTAATGGATGTTTGCAGCTGTTTCTTCTCATTTTGAGTCATGTCAAATCAGCAAATGAAGATTCTGAAAGCTTGACTCCATCCACATCATTAAGGTGGACTCTACTTTGAGGAGGCAACTCTTCCCTGGTCATACCAAGATATCAAGTACCTTCCATACTGAGGGGCTTATTTGTCAGCACTATATAAGACAGTGTTCTGCTGCTGTTCATAAGGTTTTCACTGGCCAATTTTTTTAGAAGTAGATTGCCAGGTCCTTCTTCCCAGTCTGTCTTAGTCTGGAAGCTCTGCTGAATCCTGTTCACCATGGGTGACCCTGCTGGCATTTGAAATACTGGTGGCATAGCTTCCAGCATCACAGCAACATGCAAGCCATCACAATACATCAAAATGAGAGACCTGTGGTGGAGATATATATATATATATATACATACACACACACAACACACGCACACACACACACACATATCCCTTCTTCACTAATTGACATGGTTAGATTCTAAAAACCAAGTTGTTACTCAAAAATCAGCATAATGGGAATATGGAGGATGACATCAAATCGCAAAATGGAGGATGACTAAATCATTACATGACTGGCAAATGTTAAAAAAAAAAATTTATTACAAAATTGCCAAATCACTGAGAATCTATAACCTTAACCATCACTGCCAGTATTACTCTGACCTCACACCTCGACCTTTGTTACAGCCAGATGCATGTCCTTAATGCACAAAATAGTTGGATAGTAGATTTTTTAATATTGTCGTAAATGCAAAATACTGGACAATGAGAAAGTTGATAAGTGAGATATAGGTGTATATATAGGTAGTCCCTCAGTTATGATGTATTTGATTTAGGAAGAACTGCTCTTAAGATTGTCAGAGTACCTGGAACATTGCATCTTCCTGGGAGGAAGTTACTGGAAAATGCATGTAGGGGATATGGAAAAAGTTGCTGAGTTAACTGAACACACTCCAAGAGTTTGATCAGGATAACATGATGGAAGAAATTGGTGGAAAAATAGTCCATTTGACAAGAATGCTCATTTCAGAAGTTGATATTGCTGTTGTGGAACAGCTCATAGACCACAAAGAAGGAGAATTTACAAATCAGAACTTAATGCATTTTGAAGAGGAAAGAAACGCTGAAGAAGAATGAAATGATGATGGATGGGAAGGAGAGAAGTAGTCAAAAAAATTATAGTGAAAGAATTAGCTGGACTTATTTCTAAACTAAATCAGGGGCTTCCGTTGCTTGAAAACATGAACCCAAATGCTGATCACTTTGCTAAAACTGATAGGCAGATTTGAGAAGCAGTGGGAAGTTACCACAAAATATATGAAGAAAGAAAGAAAAGGGCCATACATGCAGCTCTCACTGATTTTCTGACTAGAAATGCTATTCCCATTCCTAGGGAGAATCCAGATGATCCAGAACCTACCACATCTGACATAATGCCGAAGTCATCCAACTCTTCTTCTTCGTCAGAGTATATTTTTATGATTTGTGTATTTTTTATGTATGTACATATTAAAATACATCTGTAAGTTTATATGTAATATTTCCAATCCCCTAAAGACAAATAAATACCAGATTTATAAAGATACTGATAATAAAAAAACAATAATAATGAAAACTAAAAATAAAATGAGGTATTCAACTTATGCCAGAACCAACTTATGATGGAGTCACCAGAACAGAGCCCCATCATAAGTTGGGGACTATATGCACACACACACACACACGCACACATACATAAACCTGTTGTCATTGAGTCATTTTGAATTAGGCAATCATATGTTCTACTATACAGGGAATGACAAATTAAAGAGGAAAGGTGTTGCACTCCTTGTCAAAAGGAACATTTCAAGGCCTATACTGAATTACAACTCTGTCAGTGACGGGATAGTATCCATATGCCTACAAGGACTACCAGTTAATACAACTATTATTCAAATTTATGGACCAACCACTAAGGCCAAATATGAATAAATTGAAGATTTTCACCAACTTCTGCAGTCTGAAATTGATCAAACATGCAATCAAGATGCATTGATAATTACTGGTGATTAGAATGCAAAAGATGGAAACAAAGAAGAAAGATCAATAGTTGGAAAATGTGGCCTTGGTGATAGAAACAAGGCTGGAGATCACATGATAGAATTTTGAAAGACCAATGACTATACACCTGGACCTCCCATATGGAATACATATCTGTGGAAAAAGACAATGGAAAAGCTCAATACCCTCAGTCAGAACAAAGCCACGGTCCATCTGTGAAACAGACCATCAATTGCTCTTATGCAAGTTCAAGTTGAAGCTGAAGAAAACTAGGACAAGTCCACAAGAACAAAAGTACAACCTTCAGTATATCCCACCTGAATTTAGAGACCATTTCAAGAGTAGATCTGACATGTTGAGCACTAATGACTGAAGACCAGGCAAGTTGTGGAATGACATCAAGGACATTATATATGAAGAAAGCAAGAGTTCATTAAAAAGACAGGAAAGAAAGAAAAACCCAAATAGATGCCAGAAGAAACTGAAACTTGCTCTTGAAAGTAGAGTAGCTAAGGCGAAAGGAAGAAATGATGAAGTAAAAGAGCTGAACAGAAATTTCAAAGGATGGTTTGAGAAGACAAAGTTAAGTATTATAATGAAATGTGCAAAGTCCTGGAGTTAGAAAATCAAAAGGGAAGAACACACTCAGCATTTCTTAAGTTCAAAGAACTAAAGAAAAAATTCAAGTCTCAAATTGCAATATTGAAGGATTCTACTAGGAAAATATGTATGCAGAGCTGGATAACATTGCGAAGAATGGAAATTCCAGAACATTTAGCTGCACTCATGAGGCACCTGTATACAGACCAAGAGACATTCATTTGAACAGAGCAAGGGGATACTGCGTGGTTTAAAATTAGGAAATGTGTGTGTCAGGGTTGTATTCTTTTACTTACTTATCCAATCTGTATGCTGAGTAAATAATCTGAGAAGCTGGACTATATGAAGAAGAATGCGGCATCAGAATTGGATGAAGACTTGTTAATAACCTGTGATATGCAGATGACACAACCTTGCTTGTTGAAAGTGAAGAGGACTTGAAACACTTACTGATGAAGATCAAAGCCTACAGCCTTCAGTATGGATTAACTTTCAGCATATAGAAAACAAAAATCCTCACAACTGGACCAATAAGCAACATCACTATAAATGGAGAAAGCTTGAAGTCGTCAAAGGTTTCATTTTATTTGGCTCCACAATCAACACCCATGGAAGCAGCAATCAAGAAATCAAATGACATATTGCATTGGTCAAAGCTCCTGCAAAATACCTCTTTAAAGTGTTAAAAAGCAAAGACATCACATTAAGGACTGAGGTGCACCTGATTCAAGGCGTGGTATTTTCAATCTCCTCATACGCATGGGAAAGCTGGAGAATGGATAAGGAAGAGTAAGAAGAATTGATGCCTTTGAATTATGGTGTTGGTGAAGAATACTGAATATACTATGGACTGCCAGAAGAATGAACAAGTCTGTCTTGGAAGAAGTATAGCCAGGGTGCTTCTTGGAAGCGAGGATGATGAGACTTTGTCTTAAGTACTTTAGACATGTTATCGGGAGGGATCAGTCCCTGGAGTAGGACATCATGCTTGGTAAAGCAGAGGGTCAGCAAAAAAGAGGAAGACCCTCGATGAGATGTATTGGCATAGTGGCTGTAACAATGGGCTCAAACATAGCAAAGATTCTGGGCATGGTGCAGAACCGAGAAGGTGTCTTTCTTTTGTGCATGGAATCACTATGAGTCATAACAGCATAACAATACATATATACAACCCATTGCCATGGAGTCAGTTCTGACTCGTAGTGACCCTATATGGCAGAGTAGAACTTCTCCATACGGTTTCCAAGGAGCAACTGCTGGATTCAAACTGCTAACCTTTTGGTTGGCAGCTGGGCTCTTAACCACTATACCACCGGGGCTCCATATAAAGCAATCAACTGCTAACCTAAAGGTCAGTGGTTCAAAACCACCAGCGCCCTGCAGGAGAAATATGTGACAATCTGCTTCCATGGAGATTTACAGCCTTGGAAACCCTATGGATTTGCTATGAGTTGAAATCAACTCAATGGCTGTGGGTGGGTATGTATGTATACTATCTGCCTAAGGAGAAGAAAGCTATGTGGCTGGGACATAGAGGTGGGAGATTTTCAATATAAGCTATCATAACCCCAGGTGCAGCTGTGTTTCATGATATTTTGGCAACTTTTTGATGGATGATTATACAAAACTTCTGTCTATTAGCAACGGCATTGTATTCAGAATTACTGAGAGAACAATTGAGAAAGAGATCTCACTTCTTATTACTGGTTTTTCAAGTCCATAAACTGAACTGTCAATACTTCAAAGCACAACTCATAACTTTTGCCAGACATACCTTTTCCATCTGGGATACCAGCATTCTTCCACTCTCAAGGCTAGAACACGTGCAGGCATTCTTTTTTCAAGTCCTGTAACAACTTGTTTCTGGAGCCTGCTGTTCCATGCATTGTCTCATCAGCATTGCTACTTGAGTGCCCCACTTCTTATGTAGCTCCTAAGGCTAATCTCTTTCTCACTCTCTCCTCTCTGCTTGAGGATACCCACTGCTGTCGAGTCAATTCCAACTCATAGCGACCCTATAGGACAGAGTAGAACTGCCCCATAGAGTTTCCAAGGAGCACCTGGCGGATTTGAACTGCTGACCGGTTGGTTAGCAGCAGTAGCACTTAACCACTTGCTACCAGGGTTTCTATATGTCATCAATTCCAACTTCACACTTTCTTTTCCATATTTCCTTTCTCTACAACAGATATGCACAAGTGTTGGGAGTACGAAAAAATCCGTATCTGCGTAAGTCACGCTGTACGTTAATTACTCCGAGTTTCTCTGTTTGGGAGTTGAGACACATTGGCATTCCCCAGCTACCTCATGAACATGTCAATGTGTAGGATTTATTTTGATGCAACTTTGTAAGCATAGTACAAACAATAATTTCGAGTTGGGTTGGTTGTATGACACAGGCAGGGAAGACAGTTTGCTTACACTATAACTTAATGTCATGATCAGGTCAGTGAAGATTCTACCCAAACTGCAAACCAGTGCTGAACTTGAACCCTGGAAGAAAAGCAGTCGCTCTTCATGCTTTATAGATGATAATGGCAAACACCAATGTACGGTAGGAGCCGTGTATCGTCAATATTACTGATTTATTTTATTGTCATTTTGGGTTTTTCGGTATGCTTCATTATACTGTCAAAAAAATTCTAGTATTAAAAAATGTGCCACAAACCACTGAACTGAATCTCAGGGGAAAAAAAAAAAAAAAAAAGGATTGCTCCTGGAATTCCTGGCACTAGAACCATGGGGAAATTTCAATTATGACAAGGGCTAGTGGAAGAAGCTCTTAATTCCCTAACAATCGTTCAAATTTTGATATCCAGGCCTTAAACTCATCAAGGTGCTTCTAGACTTAAATAATAATCCTTGTGAAAGTAGCACTTTCTCAGAGTCCCTTCATACTAAAAGGAAAGGAACCTGGAGAAATCACCAGGAGTATATTTAACCCTGATCATATGACCTATCTCATTTAATTGTTCTTTGGGTAAGATTTTTTTTTTTTTTGATGTTCACTCATCCACATTGTTCCCCCAACAATTAATTCATTCTCCCAAACCATCAATATGAATATCGTGAAATAGAATTTTTAAGAGTTCTTCCTCAGATGGGGAAATAGATAAAGCAGTCCTCTTACAGAACCAGAGATTTCCCTTGCTGAATTTTTAATTAATAACAAGTCTACGGCAGGCGCTTAAGGGCCTGTAGTGTCAGGGCTCTGCTCTAGTTTCCTCCAGTGAAGGAGCAGAGACAGCTGGCAATGCCTGACTGAAATGGGGTTTTGCCTTCATTTTCAAGTATGTCTAGCGGTTTAAGTTTTTTTTTTTTTCTCCCTCCCATCTGAACTACTTTGTTAGTGAACACATCCAGCTGTGCCTAGACAGCCTCCAAATATTCCCATTAAAGCAAAAACAATCAGGTCCTAGGTACGGGTTGGCGAACAGATGATGCATATCCTTGGAGCTCGGGCAGCTGAACACCTGCCTCAGGAGCCCACTGCAGTTACCTGTCGGCGCTTTTCCAGGTGTCAGCTGGGGGTGGAGGATCTCCACCCCAGCATGGAATGGCTAGCCTCTTTGAGCAAGAAAACTATTACCACCCGGATGGAAAAACAGCAACCTCACACCCTCTTTCTGCTCGCTTTTCGTGTACATCTCAGAGGATCTAAGTCACTGTAGGAGGCTGCAAGAATTCCCCAAAGCTTTGGGGGCTGCAGGCTCCATGGTTGCTAAAGATTATGAAGTGAAGACCTAGAGCTAGGCCAGTCACTCCATGTTGTTGTTGTTTTGTGCCATGGAGTCGATTCCCACTTACAGTCACACTACAGGACAGAGTAGAACTGCCCCATATGGTTTCCAAGGAGCGCTGGTTGATTTGAACTGTGGATCTCTTGGTTAGCAGCCCAGCTCTTATCCATTGCACCACCTGGGCCATTCCGTAGGCCCTGTTATCTGTGTATTCCTGAGAACCACTGCAATTTTTGGATTTGAGGTTTAAAAAAAAAAAAAAAAATGAATTCTCTACTACATTCCTGAATTTTCAGCTCTGAGTAGACACTAAATATGCTAAGGACCCAGCCTGTTCCAACTATTCGAAAAGTTGTTTTTAAATTAGAAAAAAACCTACGGATGCACGTAATTCTCTTTCTCTCCTTCTATGTATAAACCAAAAAAAAAACAAACCCATTGCTGTCGAGTCAATTCTGACTCATAGTGACCCTACAATACAGAGTAGAACTGCCCCACAGAGTTTTTAAGGAGCCCTGGCGGATTTGAGCTACCGGCCTTTTGGTTAGCAGCCGTAGCACTTAACCACTATGCCACCAGGGTTTCCCTCCCTCACTATATGTGTATCCATATAGAAATCTGTATATATCTATGTCTCGGTCCACTCTATATGTAAATCTGTATTTTGTGTCTGCATCTATAGCTATCTTTCACACGACCCTTCAGAAAAGCAAGAATACCAACTGGGGGGATTCTTGGGAAGTAGAAAAGCGGTTCTACATTTTGTTTCGAAATGCAAAATATTTTCTGAATTTTCCATGACAAGCCATAAAGCTGCCTTATTTACAAATAGGACCTGGTGAAACTAATACAGCTAATGTTTTATTTTTCTTTTTAAGAAAATATTGTGAGTTTACCTCTTACGTTTCATAGGTTTTGCACAAAACTAATGTTTTTTTTTTTCAGATCGTGTGTTCCTAAAACACATTAATTGTAATTAGAATTCCTTTTACCAATTTTTTTTTTGACACATTTAAGTATATATTTTTAAGGAATAAAACTCACCTTTATGTATTTTCAACCCGGAAAAGCCAAAAAATATAAAAATATTGCTATTTTAAGGCCAATTTGTAGATTAATTGAGGGGGAACGAAGACATCACAGTATAAGCTCTGGCTTCTCAAACTGATAATAAATTCTCATCTATCAAGTGCCTTCTGTTTCCTAGATAAATAAGTAGCTTCCTGAGGTTTCACGAGATTATGGATGCAGCATCTATGTGTGTGTGTAAATGTGTGACTGTGTAGGGAGAGAGCAGGAAAGAGAGAAAAATATAGTATTTTATTTAGCATTTTGTCAGATTTCGGTTTCTCAGAAGATATTCCTTTGTAGAAAATTGATTTGGAGTTTTTTAAGCCAAGCCCAGCTGAAAGTTCAGATATGCATTTATCATAACACTTGAAATCCAATCTCTGTTCCTTTTCCTTTTCCTTTGTAAAAAGTCATTACCAAACATATTGACTTTGAACCCCAGGGACTGAGAACCAGCAAAATTTGGAACCAGGATAATAGATAACAGGTTTGTGTGAGTTTTCCTTCCTCTTAGTAATAAAGAAAATGAAGGGAATGAGATTAAAGAAGAGAAATAAAGAGTGAGAGAAAGCCCAAGACCAATGACTTCATCACTCCACAAATTAGTCTGGCTTACCCTCTTAAATGGACCATGTTGTAGAATTTCCAGACAACTGTGTCTTCCTTTATGTAAGAAATGTTCATCACTCGTGACAAAGGGCAGTTATTTTGTGTGATGCTTTGTGCTAGCCAAATAACAACCTAATTCACAACGGGAGTTGTTAAATGATAGGTAATGATTTTTATTTGAGAAATGTGTACTAATATCATTTAACTGATCACCAAAGAGAACTTGGTCAACGTGGCCGTGTTCCTCATTCTGACTGCTGCTGTAGGATTACTTTAGTATTGGCGGAGTCGGGCAACTCCAGCCCAGCACCTCTCATTCCCCTTTGATTACTTCCAGCCTATTAACAGGCACAATTCATCAATCATTTTCAAGAACTCTTAGCTTTCTTTTTTAGATAGCATTGGGCTGTCTTCTCCCTGCGAGAAGTAAAATAGAGGGGTATGAAGGAGTTCCTGGGTGGTGTAAATGGCTAACACACTCAGCCTAAAGGTTGGAGGTTTGAGTCCACCCAGATGCATCATGGACGAAAAGCCTGGTGATCCACTTCTGAAAATTCAGCCATTGAAAACTCTATAGAGCACATTTCTACTCTGACACACGTGGGGTGTCACCATGAGTCAGAGTCAACTCAATATCAGTCGGAAGGTGGCAAAGATTCCAGAAGCTAACATCAAATGAGGGCTTCCAAAGGCAGGTATCAAACACTAACCCAGCCTAGTCACTAAGAGGCCCATAATGTCCTCCTGCTCACTGTAAACATTTTGAGGTTTTTATGTTATGGAATATTTTGGCTGCTGGTAGTAAGTATTCTCTTCAAGTTCACTATGCACCACTTTAGAGTTTAGTTGTTCACATTGGCTGGGAGAAATGTTTATGCAGTAGTATTTGAAGTGCAATTCAGAAGTTTCATAATCAAATATTTTACTCCTAGGAGATACTCAAATTCAATCACTCAGAGATAAATGTTAGGAAACTCATGCTTAAACATCATTCTTAGCTTGCCAGTGGAATATAATCCCTTTTAAAGGCTCATCATAACACTGGGAAAAAATTCCCCATCACCCATAAACACAACAGCTGCATATAAATCAGGTAAACCAGAATATCTAAATGAAATGTATGGCTTGGCATGGGAAGGAAAAGGGATAAGATTTCAAATAGGTGAAAATAGTTTATATCTTGTGATTTAAACGTTGTTATTCTCTACGGCTTCCACCCTGCATTATCGTCAAGTTCTCAAACTTATACATGTTTATACCAAGTATAAAACAGTTGGTATGATGTCAGATAAGATATTTCTTATATGAGAATTCTTGCATGCAAAGTTTTTTTTAATTGCTTGTTTGTTATTTTAAAACATCTTCCTATGACAATGCTTGGGAATTTTTCTATCTCTTGTCATTTTTTTTCCAATACAGTCACTGAAGAATGTCTTGTTGGCTCAGTGGAGGTGGCATGGCTGACTTTCCAGACTTCTTCCAAATCACCCAACTTTAACCAACTATTAAACTAGGGCATAATCTTTAATTCCCTTGGCTACCAATTTTGTTTTATCTAATTACTTGCAAATTAAAAAAAAATAAATGAAGTAAAATTTCCTCCTGACAAAGCAGCAGCAATTATATTGATATGATTTACTGAATTTATTCTAAACTTAATGGTTCTGTAGAAAAAGAAAGAGAAAGAGAGAGAGGAACACAGCACACACTCATTAAAGGAAAAGGCATTTATTGCAGTTGAAGTGTTCAAGTTCTCTTTTAGCTAGTAAGAAAGTAAATCGTCTAGACTTCAAAAAAGTATATGTGACGTTTCTTCGCTTTTTTAAATTAGCATGCTAATATAGAAGTAGCTCTACAGAAAACAGAAAATCCAGAATTTACTATATGTCTTCCTAAGGTATACCCTTCTACTACCCAAATTTCGGCTAGCAATAAAATATTTTTTTCTTTCTCTGAAGGAAATATGATTTTTTTTTCAACTGGAGTTTTAAGGTTTTTTTTTTTTTTTAACTCCAATTAAACAAAGTTATTATTAATCATCCCTGAATCTAAAATCATAACACTTATTCTTCCTTTACTCTCTTTGTTTATGGTCACTTATCTTGAGTGCCTTAAAAAAAAAAAGTCTGGATGACCTGCCTGTGATTATTAAACAGTTTGTGCCTGAAAATAAACAAAGGCTGTTTGCATGCGTTACATTGTTCTGTGACAGAAACTTGCTCTCCATTAAGGAACACAAGCTGCTACTTGTACCATTCACTGCCTGAAGTGCAGGAAGAAGGTAGCATTATTAAAAAAAAAAAAAAATTTTTTTTTTTTTTTTTTTTTATTACTCAGTGTAAATTAAGATGTCTTCAGAGCAGGGAGCTTTAGGTAATATGTTAAATTAAGCTGCTCAGATGTGCATTTAATTAAGATACTTAATTTGAAATGCCTGTGCTTTACTTTAATTCCAATTGATTATTAAGAATAGATTTCTTTTGGATGTTAAAAAGATGAGTAGGGGAGGATAAGAAGCTGGACTCAAAAATTTACCCAAGGTTCTGCAACTGTCCAACAATTGCAGTACCTGTCTATGCCCCAGGTAGTGTTCTTCGTGAGATCTGATGCTGCCGTTCAAATGCCATAGATGCTAGGCTCGAGTAAATCATGGTCAAGTTCAAACGCTGTAAATGCTAGGCTCAAGTAATGGCGGTCAAGTTGAAAATGCTCTTTAATTGACTGAGGAATATTCTCTCATATTCTCCAGCTTAGCTATTATTTTTACTTAAACCTGATAAAATTATTTGCAATATTACTGTAACTATCAGAACCTTTTCATGTTCCAATCAACAATTACTCACTGAGTGACTACTAATTCGAAAGGACTGTATCAGACACCTGAGAGATATCAGAAAATTCTTCGAAAGCGGTCCACCCTCAAGTAGCTGAGAATCTAATTGAGAAATCTCTCTCTCACACACAGAGACTTATACAGTGAGTGATTTGATAACTATACAGATGTTATAAATTTCAAATAGTTTCTATAAAAAATTGAGAAATTTAGAAACAGACATCCCCCTGTGGGCTGTAACAGTCAAGGACAGCCATTCAGATGCTTGGATTTTGTCCAGGCCTTTGAAGGAAGGTCAAAGATAATAATAGAAGTAACATTCACTGAGCTCTTATTCTGTGCTTGGCATAATTCTATAAGGTACCCGTAAAAACCCACTGTCTCGAGTCAATTCCAACTCATAGTGACCCTATAGGACAGAGCAGAACTTCCCCATAGGGTTTTCGGGTAGAGCCTGGTGGATTTTAACTGCCAACCTTTGGGTTAGCAGCCGAACTCTTAACCACTACACTACCAGGGTTTCCCTCTATAAGGTGGCATTATTTATATCTCCATTGTACAGATAAGGGAATGGATACAGAGTTGTTGAGTCCCTTGACCACAGTGAGACAGTACAGAGCCAAGATCTGAGCCTCAGAAGTCTGGTCCCAGAGCCCTCACCCTCACAGGCAGCTCCCATATAGTCACCAAAGCAGAGAAAAGAATATGGATGGGAACAAAGAAGCACTTTAGGAAGATTTCAGAGGCAGAAGCAGTGGTCCAGTGCAAACCATGCCCTAGCGCCACTGATTAGAACACTCATCTATACATTTAGACTAAGGCCAAGGCGAAAGCAAGTGAAGGTGATTAAGGTTTATTTCTTAGGCAGTGGGGAGTGACTGAAGATTTCCCAGTTCACTACTGACATGATGACGACAGTTTTCCAGAACTTGTTCTGTCAGGGATGTTTGGGCGATTAGATTTTACATGTAATGTTAACCCCCATTAATTATTTACTACTGGCACCCCTTTAGCTTAATATTTTCTACTATCTAGAAAGCCAGAATTTTTCTTGTATTTTTTTTCCCCCATCATTTTTCTCTTTATCTTTTGAGTGATAAGTCTTAAGCTCTACTTTGGTTGTTTCTTACCTGAAATAGAGAGACAGTGTTGGGTCTTGGAAAATGGTGAAAACCTGGATTTAAGTGTGTGTATCAGTACTTATTAGTGGTATGATTTTGTGTTAATTACTTAACCACACTATTTAAAAAAAAAAAAAAAAAACCCAGTGCTTCAGTTTTTTTTCTAATTCAGAAGAAATCAGAAAATAATAAAATAGCAGAATAGTCCTAGTGATGAAATGAAAAGATGTAAGACAGTATTCTGAATATCATGAAGACCTACACAGTAATAACAGCTAGCACTGGTTTGCTGCTTATGGTATGGCAGCTACTATGCTGAGCACTAGACATACCCAACCAGGTTAATCTCGGCAAAATCTCTTACTTCCTTAAGTACCCACGTTCATGTATGGCAATGAGGATCAAGGAGGTCAATTATCTCCCCTAGCCCCTCAGAGTACACAAAGGCCCCAGCTGGGATCTGACTTCAATCCGATTCCTAAAACTTTAGTCTATTATAAAGGAGTCTATGGGTAGCACAAATGACTAAGCTCTTGATTACTAGCTGAGAGGTTGGAGTTTCAAGCCCATCCAGAGGCACCTCAGAAAACAGGCCTGGTGATCCCCTTCTAAAGGTCTCAGCCATGAAAACCCTATGGAGCAGCTCTACTCTGCACACATGAGGTCGCCATGAGTTGCAACCAACTCCACAATAACTAACAACAAAGACTATTATACTAAATGCTTCTAAATTGCTTTTGGTTGTTATTACTATATTCTCAGAACAATTTCCTCATCTTTCAGAATGACTTCCCACCATCATCCATACTTCATGACACAGTGCTCCACAGTTTACTGTTCTCACATCATCCCACCCCTAGGTGTTTTATCTGACTCCCTGATTACTCTTTCTGAAGTGCTATTTTGACATGTCATTTCACTCCTCAAAATTTTGGGTGGCTTTCTGCTTCCCATTACCTATGGAATAGCAACTGCTTTTGAAAGATTTTCAGCAAAATTTTACTTGTGTGTAATATTAATGATATTGTTCAATAATTTCTGCATTCTGTTGGATCACCTTTCTTTGGAATCGGCACAGTCGGTTGGCCAGGTAGCTGTCTTCCAAATTTCTTGACATAGACGACTGATTACTTCCAGCGCTGCATCCGTTTGTTGAAACATCTCTATTGATATTCCATCAACTCCTGGAGCCTTGTTTTTCACCAATGCCTTCAGTGCAGCTTGGACTTCTTCCTTCAGTATCATTGGTTCTTGGTCATACTCTACCTCCTGAAATGATTGAACACTGACCAATTCTTTTTGGTACATCTTCTTCTGATACTTCCTGCATCATTTAGTGTTTTCCCCTGTAGAAACCTTACATCGCAACTCAAGCCTTGAATTTTTTCTTCAGTTCTTTCACCTTGAGAAATGCCGAGTGTGTTCTTCCCTTTTGGTTTTCAAACTCCAAGCCTTTGGACAGTCCATTATAATATACTTTTTACAGCGTTATGACAGAAGGACTACTTTACTTTAAGATGTATTATTTCTCATACTCACTAGCCTTATAAAGCAAATCTCAGTTTTCAAATAAAGAATTGAGCATCAGAGAATCCATAAACCTTGCCCAAGGTTATCCACTAAAACGTCAGTACTCCCCAGGGATGTAGGTCTTAAACACAAGGCTCTTTTCAGGATATCTTCTGGTGGTGGCTGGGTCAGCGTGCAGGAAAGACAAACCAGTTGCCTTCCAGTCTATTCAGACTCATGGTGACCCCACGTGTGTCAGAGTAGAACTGTGCTCCATAAGGTTTTCAATGGCTGATTTGGGGGAAGTAGACCTACAGGCCTTTCTTCAAGATGCCTCCGGGTGGACTGGAGCCTCCAATCTTTCATTTAGCCGTCTATTGCATTAACTGTTGCACCAATCAGGGACTTCCAGTGTGCAGAAGGAGTCTCCTCTCTCAAGTAGCTGCCTCATATTTAAATACCAAGATTTAAGGTCCTTTCAGATGGCCTGCAATTTTATACTTGATGATGCTACATGTCTGTGAAGTTGAGAGATGCTTTTTTAATATAAGATCCTAGACATTGAACTCCCCCCGCCCTACACATGCACACATTCCCAGCCTTTTTCCTCCTTGCATTCCCAGGTACCTAAATTTGTGACTTAAAACTGAAAATAAGGCTTCTTTCAGGTTCCTTGTGGTCGCAGCTGCTGTTCTACTCACCAACATCAATAGGAAGTCCATAATAATTACCACTCCAAGGGCACCACATTGATATCCCAGAGACCCCTAACTCCCTTGACTAATTTAATCTTTTTTTCACTTTTGGTGACCCCTGGGATCCAAAGCCAGACCAAGTCTTATAAAGCTGGGGAACGTGTTGAAATCCTTAGAGGTTGAGGTGTGAAGCAGTAACTCCTCTTTTCCTTCCAGCTGACAATCTGAGGATTCAGAACCTCCTAGGGACACAATGCTCTGCTAGATTCCCTTAGAGGGACAGGAAATGTCAGATTAACCCTGATACTCATCTCAGGATTGGAGGCTTCGCTTGAGGATACAAGCAGGCTTTAACCTAATAAAGAAAAACAAATAACTGAAAATATGGAAACAACACAAAATGTTTCAAGAGGCAGGTCAATAAAACAGATCCAAGGTGGAAAGTGAGAAGACAGGTAGCTTCAGAGAGCATCACACCACAGCAGTTGGATCAACTGAGATATAAATAGTTGGCTGTTTAAAAGACGGAGGCCACTGAAAGTTTTCACAAGGTACTGGTTTTCTCTACAACAAAACTCCATTAAGGACACTGGGAAAGAGAGAGAGAAAGAAGGAGAGCAGCTCACTGGCAGGCAGAAACATAATTACAGCTATTACATTTTTTTCCTAAAGTAGTTATTTGTGGTGCCTCCAAACTCTAATGTGTTTTTATGTTGCAGCCTGTTGTGATTGGGGCAGGCTGCTTGACATTTGCAAGGTTCCATTGCTATTAAAAAGAATGATGTTATCAAGAGGAAAGCGAGGCGACAAAGCAAAATTAATTAACACTGCCATCTAACAAAGCAAAATAAATTAAACGATGGTTGACTTGCATTGTGTACTTCTAAAACGGTTACTGAGGGAAAACTCAAGCTGTTAACCCCCCCTGCTCTGAGTTTAGCCCCACTGTGGAGTGCACTGCTGCAAGATCAAGGGACACTCTGGGTTCCATATTTCCACTCGGGCAAGCAAAAGGGGAAGCCATTCATATTCTGCCATAATAAAACCATTGCTTTTCCTTTCTATATAGAGGGCAGCAGATGGGACACTGTAGGGAGTGTTTTCCCTCCTAAATCTGTATCGCCTCCAAGTGCGCTTAAAAGAAAGATTATTAGTTTTGCCTCACGTTGAACACAAAAGAGTACAAAGCAGCTGGTAAGTTTTAATGCAATTGGGGTCCACTGTGTCCTTAACTTCCTTGGATTCTATGATCATAATCTGTCACTTCTCACGTGCCAGTGTCACCAGTAACAGTGAGAACAACTTGCTTAAATCTACCCAAAATCAACGGTGGCATTCTAAAAAAGTCCAGGATGGCATTGAAATAAACAGGCAGAAGTGGTTAGCAAAGTCAGCCATTTAACGGGAATAGATTGAGCACGTGCTCTGTAACCAGAGCTGGGCTACAGATGTCGAGGGACATACAGGAATATAAATAGCAGCCGTGATCTGTTTGGTGTGGGGAGTGATGGGCAGATGCAACAACCAAGACAAGATATTTTATGTAGAGAGATAGACGCTGCCATTGAGCAGCGCTGACTCATGGTGACCCCATGTGCATCAATGTAGCACTGTGATCCATAATGTCCAGAGACCTTACCTTGCTCTGGGTTCCATTCTTGGGAAGTCATCTACCTTAGCTTCTTAGAGCTGCTGTAACAAAATACCACAAAGTGGGTGGCTTTAAGAACAGAAATTTATTGTCTTACAGTTCTGGAGGCCAGCAGTTCAAATTAGGGTCTTAGCCATGTTGATTCCTTCTGAGGACTCAGAGAGAGGAGTTGTTACATGCCTCCCTCCTACCTTCTGATAGTTCCCAGCAATCCTTGACGTTCCTTGGCTTGTCGATGTATCTTCACATACTGTCTTCCTGTCTATTCCTCTGTGTCTCTCCTCTTCGATAAGCACAACACTCTGATAAGTTCAGGACCCACTCCTGTACAGCCTCATGTGAAGCCAGCTCATAATACCTTCAAAGTAAGACCCTATTTCCATAGGAGGCTACGTTCACAGCTACAGAGGTACAGGGGTTAGGACTTCAACATATCTTTTTGGGGGACACAATTCAATGCATCACACCATCCTTAGGGAAACCAAGCTGATCAGATATTATCATCTGGTCCCTACCACAGACAATATTTCCAAATGTTCCAGTGGGTTTAACGGGTTCTTATTTTTTACCAATAATGAAACAACTATAATTTCTTATAATTATAGGAACAGCTTGTGATTGTATGGATAATTATGATTAAAACGGACATACATAATTTATGTACATTTACAAGGACAAATATGCCCATAAATAATTACAAGTTTATAAAAATGAGCTTTTCTTAAAGCCCATAAAATAACCTCAAACCAAAGATGGACAATGTCATCATTCCTCAGGAAATTTCAGTACCACCTCAGCTATCCACTGTACCTATTGCCAAACACTCCCTTTTAGGGAAACCTATTTTCAAAAGACTTTTCTTTTTTTATTTTCAAAAGCTATCATGCAAGGAAACAGATTGTAGAGTTTCTATTGCCCTACTGGGAAATTTCTAGAGTTTATTTATAAGAAACAGTCACCCTATGCTTATTGCTATAATGGAGACTATAGACAGGTAATACCTGTAAGTGTATAGGTTCTTCCTTCTGGTCAAGAAGCCGATGGTTGCTCCAAGAGAGCAACCTGAGGTGGTAAGCTATGCCCATCGATATGCTGGTTATTATGGCATTCATTATATCCCTAATGTGGGTTTAGGATCTATCAATTTCAACTTGCTTGCAGAAATTCATTTTCTGAAGCAAATATATGCATGCTTCTTCCATCATGGCATCCTCATTTTCATGTATGCATGTGTACAGAAAATATTAAACATAAAAATGTAAAATACATATAGTCTATATTTCTTCCTCTGTCAACATGTTATTTCTACCTTTGTATCTCTCTTTTTCTTTCCGTCCAGTAGAGATTATTTGCAATAAACTTTGTTAATCACATATACCAATTAAAATTGTGGTTTAAGGGTGATAAAACAATTCTGAAGTATCCCTCTTTGTTAAAGAAATCTCTCCTTGTGGTGTATGGATTAAAGTCAGAAAATAAATGTGAACTGGTTTCAACATTTTTAATTGCTAATTTAGAAATTCAAATGCTTTAGTTACACTCTCTAAAAAATGGAAATAAGGATTTTCAACAGTTCCTGAACGGTTAACGTAATGAAACGTTTATCAGTCATCACTGCTGACAAACGCAAAATAGTGATATAGAGTACTCTCCACGTTGATGTCAGTTAGGTGTCTCTTATCTATTTCATATTCTCAAATGGAAAATAGTTCATATTTATTTCTATTTTTATTTGATTAAAAATATTATATGATATTCATTGGTTACTTAATTTTATAATTACACTTTTCTTAGCCAAAATTAAAATTCACTTGCCTTCCTTGAATATAGTGAAAGTACCCTAGGGAGAGATGTTCAGTAACCCAAGGTGGATGACATTTACTATAATCCACCAAAAAAGAGCTGCCTTATGCTTTCTGCCTGTACAAGAAGATCAATACCGCCTCATACATCAACTCTTTTAGATATATATGTATCAGGAGACGTTATGTGTCAGATACAAACTCTCCTGTGGTGGTTGTAGTTAGGTGCCGTGGAGTCAATTCCAACTCATAGTGACCCTATATACAACAGAATGAAACACTGCCCTGCCCTGCACCATTCTCACAAATCATTGCTATGTTTGAGCTCATTGTTGCAGCCACTGTGTCAACCCATCTCACTGAAGGTCTTCTTCTTTTTCACTGACCCTCTACTTTACCAAGCATGAAGTCCTTCTCCAGGGATGGGTACTCCTGATAGCATGTCCAAAGTATGTGAGATGAAGTCTTGGCATCGTTGCTTCCCAGGATCATTCTGGTTATACTTCTTCCAAGACAGATTTGTTCATTCTTCTGGCAGTCCATGGTATATTCAACATCATAACTCAAAGTTGTCGGTTCTTCTTTGGTCTTCCTTATTCATTGTCCAGCTTTCACATGTATATGAGGCAATTAAAAATACCATGGTTTGGGTCAGCAGCACCTTAGTCCTTAAAGTGACATCTTTGCTTTTTAACACTTTAAAGAGGTCTTTTGCAGCAGATTTGCCCAATTAAGTAAGTCATTTTATTTCTTGCCTGCTGCTTCCACAAACGTTGATTGTGGATCCAAGTAAAACGAAATCTTTGACAATTCCAATTTTTTCCCTGTTTATTATGATGTTGATTATTGGTACAGTTGGGAGGATTTTTGTTTTCTTTATATTGAAGAGTTATCCATACTGAAGGCTGTAGTCTTAGATCTTCATCAGTAAATGCTTCAAGTCCTCTTTGCTTTCAGCAAGCAATGTTGTGTCATCTGCATAACACAGGTTGTTAATGAGTCTTCCTCCCAACCTGATGCTGCATTCTTCTCCATATTATTTGCTTCTCGGATTATTTGCTCAGTATACAGATTGAATAAGTATAGTGAGATGATACAGCCCTGATGCACACCTTTCTTGACTTTAAACCATGCAGTATTCCCCTCGTTCTGTTGGAATGACTGCCTCTTGGTCTATGTACAGGTTTCTCATGAGCACAATTAAGTGTTCTGGAATTCCCACTTTTTGCAACTTATCCATAATTTGTTATAACCCGCACAGTTGAATGCCTTTGCATAGTCAATGGGAAACACAGATACACTGTATAATTTTATTCATTAACTCATTCACTGCCTCATACATTCATTTAGCAAATATAACTGAGCACCTATTGGGACCTATGACTTTCATGAGTACAGGATTAAGCACATAGTAAGTATGGTTCCTGTCTTAATGCAATAAAAATATATTAAAGGAGACACACATTTTAAAAGAGTCATATATAAGTAATTAATACTAATTGTAAGAAGTACAATAAAAGTGCAAAGTGAAATGATAAAAATGACAAATAGTATGTGTATTATTTGTCATGTATATTGTAAGCATATCAGATAAGCTATCATCTTATGATGGTCTAAAGTCTGGAATGTCTGGGTACAGAAAGGTGAATTAGTTGATTACTCCAGGTTCTTTTTAGTCCAAGTATTCACTGGTTTTTGAAATACAGCAGAATTAGGAATTTTGTCATCACTAGGAAATGCTTAACCACGAATGATATAAAGATTCACAATGCAGTATAGTTTAGTATTATGTGGATTTCATGGAATTTATGGAAACAAAGAAGCCATGTTAACATTAAAAATGTCAAATTTAATATAGTTGGAATCCCTATAGTAGTTCATTTTTCAAATATTGATGATATTTGGAGGAAATCAGGAAAGGGGGAAAATATTGATCAAGAAATTACAATGTCTGATTTGTGAAGGTCAGGAAGCTTAATCCACCAATGAAGATTTCAAATCTCTGAAGATGATTCTGGGGCATCATTATGTACGGATGATTTATGTTCTCATGTGCAGGGCTGTGATTTGAAGACAGGTGCAGGATCTTCTTTGGTTAATTTATATAGCAATAAGAACTGTTCTAAACATTACCAAAAAAGCCAACATTAGGAGTTATGTAAATTGAAGTCTTTGGTTCCAACTCTGGGCAAAGTCTCACTGAAAAGGAGACTCATGCTGTCTTGGCCTACTTTATGTAGTAGAGATGACTGCCAGGTTCTTTCAAAGCCTCATTGCTCATATGTAGTGTCACAATACTAAAAACAATCTTCAGTGGTTTCTGCATATTTGCAAGCTTTCTTTTTTCTCGGGCATTATGTGTGGGACTGCTGACTCTAAATGAGTGTATTTCTAAACGTAGCCCATTGACTAACCGAACCCTTAAAAATGTCCACCACAGGTTTCCTGCCTCCAACCTGTCTTGGCTCCCTGCAAATCTGGTTTCTCTAAAAGTCACCCTTCTCAGGAAATATCACTGAAGATCAAATGTAACAAGGTATATTTGAACACACAAGAGCACTCTCCACATTTCTGTTGGTATTATTTTGGTTCCTGCTTGCACATTTGCAAATGGTTTCGTCATAAATGAAAACCCTATTTTACCCTTATTACTGTGTCTTTAAAATTCTTCAGTAATGTAATTTGACATTAACTTTTCATGAATGCTTTCACTAAGACCTTTCCTTTTGATTGTGCTCAAAGATTTTGTGAAATTCTACAGGCTAGAAAATGCTGATAACAGATAATAGATCAAAAAATTATTCCAGTGATTGTTTCATATAGTTCAGCTTCACCTTATACTTCAGGATTTTTTTTTCATATATATATATATATATGCATACATATATGTGTGTGTGTATATGCATATATATGTGTGTATATATATGTGCATATATATTTCGGAATTAACTTGACTGCAATGAGATAGATATCTCTCTCTTGCTATCTCTCTCTCTCTATATATATACAGTCTTCTTTTCAGGAGCTAATTACAATCAATGATTGGTCTTTCCTGTATAAACTATTCCCTAATCAGAACATCTTTTTGGTATGAAGGAAGCTCACCCTTGGTAAAATTGTGTCTGCTGTTCCTGGACCTTACTTAACAGGAATCTAAGGTTTCCGGCTTAGCTGAGGCACGTTTCTGAAGGTCCCTTTGTTAATGGATTGATTGGGTAAGTCTGGTTCATGAGTTGGTCCTATGTGTTTTAGAAGCGGACTCCTCCTCCCTCCAAATGCATGTGCACAGCCCCCTGCCGTGAGTGAGGGAAAGGTGTCCACTTATACACAGCAGAAAAGGAGCGTAATGAATCAGAAAGGGATGTGTTTTACGCAGTAAGCACTTTCCACACTCTTTCCTGCACTGCTACGTTTATGCTGAAATGGTCCATTTATTTTAATCCTAAATAGGGTCCCTAGACAAGAGCCAAGAATGGAAGTGAAGTAAAAGGAAAAATAAAAAGATCTCTATTTCAGAACAAACTTAATTCAGAATAAAAAACACACACGCACACACACTCATTTAGCCCTCGGTAAAATTGAATTTTTATGGAACCTACTCTTTCCCACTGTAGGAATTTGCTTTCAACTTCTCTCTTATCCTCCAATCCTGATGGTGTTTGCAACTGAATAAATCATCCTCACCCTCTCATCACAAGTATGTTTGGGCTACAGGCCTGTGTCTCAAAAGAATGATGAGAAGGTCAAGTTAAAACCATATGTCTGAGGTTCAGATCCTCGAAGTATAGATTCTAAAAATGGGTCTGTGTGTATCAGCATTCTATATAAAATGATCTTCTATTCACCCGAATGGAGTTAGTATGTGGAGCCAAAAGGGAAGCCCTTCTATGGCCCCTCATAAATTGGCCCAAATCTGTCAGAAGAAGAAAATCACTCAAGAGAGAAACTAAGAATGTTAGCATTGGAAGTAACCAGCCTTCTCTATGATGTCCAAGAAAGTTAAAAAACTTACCCAATTGACACAGCTAGATGGCCACAGAACAAAGCAAATTCAGAATCTGGTGGTACCTAAATGTCAGTAATAGCTGCACATACTTGCAGTAAAGCTATAATAAATTGCATCGCCAGCAATTACTTGATGTAATAACTTTCCAGGAGTTTCCACTCAAATGTAGTAGTGGTAGTCCATTTGGAAGTAATGTAACTAAATTCTTTTACCTATGTAACAGCATTTGGGTATAAAGGAGACATTTGGCAGTTTTGGCTGCCCAGTATACACTATCAGTCTTATTTTGGAGGAACTTCTGTTGTGAGAGTCTTTGTGGCCATCCTTTCCTATACAAATGAAAAAAGAGGGCCAAATGCCCATTTCCCCAACTCTGAGAGTTAAGGCACAGGTATGTGGTCTAAAATATGGCAACTGGATGCCCACAGCCAGAACTTTGAACTTGAACAAGTGACATTAGGATGGGAATTAAAAAATTAGAATCCATTAATAGTAGCAGCATACGCTGGTACTGTAGTTTTGAAGGTTGGTAGCTGAAGTCCCTAGAAGTCGTAGTGGAAGAAGTATCAACAGTGACAACCTAACCAGCTCATTTCTCTAATATAATCTTTTCTTTCTGGTGCCAAATCTACTTTTGATTCTGCAAATTTTATGAGCCTTCCAGTTATTTCTCTGAGCTATGAAATATATTTTCTGATTAACTTAGTATAATTATATCTTTTGTTGCTTACAATCAGCAACACAGGGACAGGCTGTAGAAAACAGAGCCTCAAAGATATGTGAGGAATAAGGCATTGGTCTTTTACCTTCATCAAATGCTTCTTAGATGGGAGAGTGGTGAGACTTCGGCTCTCTTACATTGAACATGTCTTCAAGATAGACCAATTGCTAGAAAAAGACAACATGGTTGGTAAAGTAGAGAGAGAGTCAGCAAACCAATGGAAATCTACAGTGAGATGAATTGACACAGTAGCCACAACAGTGGACTCAAACATACCAACAATGAAGAAGATGGTGTAGAAAAGGCAATGTTTCATCTGTTCTACATAAGGTCACCATGAGTCAGGCGCCACTTGATGGCAACGAACAACAACAAAAAGATACTGGCTATCTGGACTACCTGGGCCAGAAGGTTCAGAGTCTTATCGGCATTTCAGCATGATAGTATGAAAGGTCATGACACACTGTGGTTAAAAAAAAAAAAAAGTAATTTAGAATCAAATTCCCTAAGGGCAAGACTTTGAAAAACTACATAATGGCTGAAAAAGAGTGGCAAGAAGATCCTAAGAATTCAAGAACTACAAGGTGGGTTTGCTTTTCTTAATATCATTGGCTAGCTTAAAGAAATAAAATAACAATCTCAAGTCCCCATAAGTCATGGTAAGACCCAGAGCTTGCCAAAATATTTTATATCTGATGGCCACAAGAGTAAGATGGCTGAAACTAAACTCAAAGTCTGAACCCGTTAATTACTAAATTGAAATAGCAATATAATTCCTAGTCCGTCATTTCTCAGGTAAAAATAAGAGCATTGATTGGAGATAAGCAGAACTCCTAGAATTGGAAAAGCATCTTGAAGCCACAAACCCTACTGATAAGAATTTGCCTGCTAAAGCTTGCCTTGTGTAGGAATTCCTCATTTAACAGGAAAGCCAGTTATTCTAATGGCCCAGACCCCTCAAGATGTTAATATCTGTAAATAACCTCAAAGGCCAGCCTGTTCTAAGGGCTTAATTAAAAGCCAAATGCACACCAAACTATTGTTGAATTTGTCTAATCTCGATTATTGCAAAACTGATTAATGGGTGTTGGAATAGATTCTAAGGATGATAGATCAAGAAGGGACAAATACAATCCTAAATCCAACATTACATCTATCTAGAAGAAATTCTGAACGTGTAAGTTTTGTTCACTTTAAACGATATTACCATAACCCATGGTAAACAAAAGCAAATTGTGTTGGCCTAATATAGAAAAGACAGTTCAGTGTCTTTGGAAGGTAGAAATGTTGGATTATGTATATCTTGCCACCTTCCTGCTCCCACTCCCAAACACTGTGAAATCAGGAGAATGTCAGCATTTTTTAACAACACTTCAGTATGTATTCCCTAATTTTAATAGAGTGGGAGGATTACAGGGTGTCAGAGGCCAATAGAGACTCTTAACCATTAGATACAAATTGAAAACTTACCAAAGGACCAGGACCAGCGTGGGAATAAAAATGGTCTTATTCACAGAGATCTTTGGCAGTAGTTAATTGATCATACAATCCATAGAACAAAAATCAATGAGCAAGCATTAAGGACTCTAGAATTTTAGAGGAAACTCATGCTTGTTTCAGCAAATAACCATTCTCTTTTTGATAAATGCCTCTAGATTTGCAACAGGGTCCTGCTGGTGAATGAAGAACTAATCATAGAACACAAGTTGACCAGGCAATCTGAGTTGACTACTAAGAACTGGAAGTTGTATGACCCAACTCACCATAAATTCAGCTCTTTCCAGCAGTGCTAGCTAATTGAATCAAAGTTATTTATGTAGCATTGCAAGTGAGCAGGCCAGGAAGGCACAAGTCAGTTTAATGTGCGTATTATTCCCATTCCCAGCATATCTACCCCTAGCACAAACTTTTCCTTCTCTTAGAGTACCCACTGCCTCCTGAGCAATTTCCTAGGAGAATCTAAATATTTTGAGTTCAATTTATAGTTAGATAAGATGTTGGAACCAGACAAAATTTCTGCTACGTCTTGCCAGCCACACCCAGAAGTAGTCCAAGAGGATTGCAGAGAAGGAAAACATTCACATTGGGTGGGACTTCAATGACCACATCTCATCCACTGTGCCTGTGGAAAGACTATACAGGATAAAGCTCTGCGTTGGTTCATTGACAGGAACTACCGTAGTTTACTCAAATAATGCATGCCTTCTACCTCTGTTTGCCAGCCATACCCTCACCTGGCAAGATATTTTCAGAAGCGCCACTCTGTCAACAACAACAACAAAAAGCATAGCTTGCTTATGAAAATACCTTGCGGGGGGAGAGTGCAGTTAGCAAACAAAGTGCTCAAGAGAGAATATTTTTCCAGCAAGGTACAGTACAATACTTTTTTTGAATTAGAACCCAAGACTTAGACCTTTCAGGCATCTCATACCCATTGGTGAACAAGCTAAAAAATGTTATTAGTTATATTGTTGTCTTCTGTTACTGACACTATTAGATATTCTGCAACCTATGAAGAACGTTGTAAAGTTAGTCACGACCAACATATCTTGTGTATAACTTTGGGGAAGGGAATGGAAAAGAAAAGAGAAATTAAAAATACATAAATCTACATGGGACACCAAAGGAGAAATTATGGGTAAAGGCTCCAGGATTTATGCATAACTGGCAATGAGGTATAGCTGGTATTCAGTACTTCCCTTTTCCACAACCCAATCTATGAACAAAATATTATTAATTATATGGTTGCCTTCTGTTACTGACACTTTTAAGGAGAATTAGGATTGCTGTGTACAATGCAGAAGGGCATGTAGACGAAATCTAGAAAAGACTTTAGGATGTCTCAACAAACTACCACAGTGAGTAGCAAAAGATAATGGGCTATTACAATCTTATACAGGCAAGACCACTAAAATTTGGGTTTCTACACTGGGTAAGAAATCTGATCAAATGAGGTGCTAGCCAGAGGCAAAGAAAACATAGATTGGGTTGTGGAAAAGGAAAGTACTGAATATCAGCTTACCTCATTGCCAGTTGTCCATAAATTCTGGAGCCCTTACCATAATTTCTCCCTTGTTATCCCATTTTTATTTACACATTTTTATTTTTTCTTTTCTTTTCCATTCCCTTCCCCAACAGCTGTATCCAAGGTGTATTGGTCTTGGCTAACTTTACAATGTGCTTCATAGGTTACAGAATATCTAATCAAGATCGTGGCAGAATAAGGGGAGGAATAGCCATCACCTGTAATACCACATTTGGGGCCATAAGCAGATATTGACTAGAATTTGGGAGAGCTCGGCTGCTATACAAAAGGTCAGCAGTTAGAATCCACCAACCACGCCTTAGAAATCTATGGAGTGGTTCTACTCTGTATTATAGGGTTGCTATAGTCGAAATCGACTAGACAGCAACAGCTTTAAGGAGTTGTATGGTGGCCCTGGGTGGCCCAGTGCTTGGCTACTAATGCAACGTTTGGAACTTTGAGTTTACCCAGAGACACCTTGGAAAAACCAGCCACTGAAAACCCTGCAGGGCCCAGTTCTGCCACACATAGGGTTGCCATGAGTGGAAGTTGACTTTACGGCAACTGGGGTTTAAGAAATTGCATTATACTGGGAGAGGTATTGTTTTAACATAATCGTGAGAAGAAGGATGTATTTGGAGCTTGGACAACTAAGTAGGTAGACCACGGTGGACATGAGCTGCCCAGCATAGACTACCTCTTCCCATTGCGGAAATTCCCCACCATGCGAGTCCCTTCCCAGTCACAGCATCCTGCGGTAGGGGTGCTGACTAGTGAGGGCAGCACCAGCTTCTAGTCACGAAGACGATAGTCCCTGCAGGAATGCCATAACCAGACATCATCTGCTGGGTGATCTCAGCTGTGGTCCCTGGTATCTGGTCTCTCTACATTCCTGTCTGTTTACTAAACTGGATTCTCCAAATATCCATTAGGTCTATGAATTACCCCATATACCTCAGTAAATTTATTCTCTGTTACAGTCTGCAGCCAAAACTCCTCACTGACACATGGGTATGCCATAAGGGCTATAGCATTATTTTGTCCATTGTAGCATCAATGAGAAAGAAAAATATCCAGTGCTATGATTGGAAGGAAGAAAGATGAAAATATTGTGTATTTCCAACTATAAAAAGAGCTAGTGTTATTTGAAGTTGCTTCACAATATACAGGCAATCAAATTATTTTCAGTGTCTGTGGTGTATAATTGCCAAAATAATGAACAGCACAAAGCAAAATAGGGGAAAAAGTGGGAGTAGAGTGTCAAGAACAGAACGCAATAAACAACAGAACCAGAGTGCAACTGACTGAAATCAAGGACAAAATATAACACGATGAAATGTGGTATTACGAACATGAAATATTGCATGATCGAAAATCAGCTTCTCGATTATAAAATATTCTGGGTGGCATGAGGGCAAGTGTTGGCTTATCACAGTGTCTTTTAAGAAAATTTAGGCATTGTAGTTGAATAATAATCCCTGAATATGTTAACTCTGTTCTTCTCCCCTTCCCAAGTTTCTTGCTGCTTGAGTATGTTGAATATGGGCAACAGTCACATTCTGAGAAAGGAAAGTGGGAAAGGAAACATCTAATTATGTCTCCTGAGATTTTGCCATAAGAAACAAATCCCTCCTGAACCCCTGTTCACAGAAGGACAAGAGTCTCTGCCCAGCCTCAATCTGTCTGTCAGAAGTAGGGAAGACCTTCTAGCTTGGAGCCCTGAGTACTCTCTAGGGCAGGAGGTGTGTGGTTGTTGTTAGGGTTCTGAAATTCTCTTGCTTCTACCCCTGCTGGCTTGGATTTTACTCTCCTCAAGAAGTGCTGTGGGCATCCATGGACACCCTTTGCCAGAAGCACTCCTGGACTCTCCACTGGCTTCACAAATTGCATTTTTAGTGAAAAATATCATGGCTGTCACTGGATCCTTCTGTCTCATGCTGCCTCTCCTGAATCTCTACTACCTTCTACCAGAGACTCCATGAAACTGCCTACCGTGGACAGAGTGCCTTATCCCTATCCCTGCACTAATCCAACCCTGGCAGAATCCAAGTATTTCGCAGTTTTCCTGTGCCCTATCCTTTCCAGCCCTGCCACTCCACTGCATTCTGTCTCAATGCATTTCTTATCAGGTCTTTAATACTGAAGCTTTTATTTCTCATCCTCTGATCCCTTGTGTGGAAACGCTGGTGGTATAGCGGTTAAGAGCTACAGCTGCTAACCAAAAGGTCAGCAGTTTGAATCCACTAGGCACTCCTTGGAAACCCTATGGGGCAGTTCTACTCTATCCTATATGGTTGCTGTGAGTCAGAATCAACTCAATGGCAATGGGTAGGTTTTGGCCCCTTGTATATTTTTTTTTATGGCGTGACGGTCCAAAATCCTGATGGAATAGTGGTTAAGTGCTATGGCTGCTAACCAAAATATTGGCAGTTCGAATCTACTAGGTGCTTCTTGGAAACTCAATGGGGCAGTTCTACTCTGCCCTATAGGGTCACTATGAGTTGAAATTGACTTAACAGTGACGGGTTTGGTTTTTTTTTTTTTTTTTTTATGGTGTGATGCTTAGTTTATGTATCAACTTGTCTGGGCCATAGTACCCAGTTATTTAATCAAATACTAATCCAGGTGTTGTTATGAAGGTATTTTGTAGATGTGCTTAACATCTGCAATCTGTTGACTTTAAATAAGCGACCCTCGATAATGTGAGTGGACTTCATCCAAACAGTTGAAGTCCTGAAGAGCAAAAGCTGAGATTTCTTTCAGAAGAAATTCTGCCTCAAGCCTGTAATATCAATTCCTGCTGACCTCCCTGCTTGCCAGCCTACCCTACAGATTTTAGGCTTGCTAACCCCACAATCATATGAACCAATTCCTTAAAATAAATCACGTATATGATTATATGTATCATTTATATGATTATCATATTTATGCATATGCTATACATATATATGTGTATATATATCTTATATATATGTAAAATATATACATAAACCCTGGTGGTGTAGCGGTTAAGAGCTACAGCTGCTGACCAAAAGGTCAGCAGTTCAAATCCACCAGGTGTTCCTTGAAAACCCTATGGAGCAGTCCTACTCTGTCCTCTAGGGTCACTCTCGGGTTGCTATAGGGTTACTATGAGTTGGAATCAACTCAACACCAATGGGTTTGGTTTTTGTTGTTTTATATATTTAGCATATATACATATATTGCATTCCAACTGCAATGCATATATGTGTTTGTGAGTGTATACATATATGGTGGCATAGTGGTTAAGAGATTGGCTGTTAACCAAAAGGCTGGCAGTTTGAGTCTACCAGCCCCTCCTTGGAAGCCCTATGGGGCAGTTCTCCTATAGGGTGGCTATGAGTGGAATCAACTTAACAGCAACAGGTTTGGTTTTTAAAATTTTTTTTGGTATATGTATACATACATACATACATATATATATATATATATATATATATGCATTCTATTTGTTCTGTTTCTCTGGAGAACCCTGGCTCATAGAAGTAAGTTACCTAGAAACAGACTCTGAGAAGAAATGTGGGTGCAGGAGTTTATCAGGGAATGCTCTAATATACATCATCCCAAAGAGAATGAGAGAATACAAACTGAGCAGAGAGAGAAAGTGCACAGTTGCAAAGGAGACCTCAGAGGATCCCACAAGCCCATGATAACTCTGAGCTGGCGTGTCCGTCAGAGTTGTCTCAAAGTGAAGCAAGAGGACTGAGCCTTTGTTCCATCCCCGCACTGACCAGTCGTTAGAAGTTGACTGTCCCCAGGGAGAAAGTACAACCTTGCTCATAGGGTTCTGGAGTTCTCTTGCTTCCACACCAGGTGGCTTGGACTTTACTTTTCCTAGGAAGTGCTGTGGGCATCCATGGACCCCTTTACTAGAAGGACCCCCTTCACTAGAAGGACCCCTGGACCCCTCACTGGCTCCCTTCAGAAAAATAAAACACATATATAACTATATCTACCATATATATATATTATATATGTATTAAAAAAAAAAAAAGCAGTTGCTGTCAAGTATATTCTGACTCTTAGCAGCCCCACAGAACAGAGGAAAACTGCCCCATAAGGTTTCCAAGGAGTGGCTGGTGGGTTTACACTGCCGATTTTTTGACTAAAAGCTGAGTGCTTAACCACTGTGCCACCGTGAATCCGTCATAAATATATATATATACTGGATTTCAACTACAATACGTGTGTGCATGCTTGTGTGCGTGTGTGTGTGTGTGTGTGTATGTGTATGAAGGCAGCTCCCTTTGGCAGAAAGTAATTCCAAGAGGGGAATTTAGCTGTGAGACCTCAGTAGTCAATACTCCCAGTTTCTGGAGGAATCAGCCGCACACCACTGTATCCACTGCTGTTGTCATCAGTTGCCACAGAGTCAATTCCAGCTCATGGTGACCACATTGTTACAGAGGAGAATTGCTCCATAGGGTTTTCTTGGTTGCAATTTTAAGAGAAGCAGATTGCCAGGTCTTTCCTTCTGCAGTATCGCTAAGTAGGCTTGAACCACCAACATTTAAGATAACAGTTAAGAGCAAAACATTTGTACCAGCTAGGGACACACACAGCATCCACTATACCTGGGGATGTACAGCCCCAACACACTGATGAGGAGACTACTTCTATAGCCATCTAGTCAAAGTGGACCACATTCCTTCCCACCAAAATGAAACTCATGATGCTATTTTCCTATGCACTTCTTTCACTAGAACGGTTCCATTCTGCTGGAAAACAATTCTCCCACTGGCTGGCATCTGGCCAACCTTCTTCAAGTAGCCCTTCTATGACTTTTCTCAAGCTCCTGAAAACAACAGGCCAGATAGAAAGAACTTAGAGATCATCTTGCCCAGTCCCTTCATCTTCAGATGCCCAAAGAGATGAAACACTTTCCCCAACGGTCACAAAATCTATTTATGGGAGATTACAAAACCTATGGTTTAAATCAGAACTATAAGCCTAGCTGAGTGTTCTTTGTTCTCACAACAAACAATGCTGTGATATATGACTCATTAGGTTTAGAGACAGATGTCCTGTCTCCTCAACTAGGCTGCAAACTGAAACACTTCTTAAACTTTTTACAGCATAACATGTAAAACAATGGGAGAGATTGTAACAGCTCATCTCTGCTAAGGTTTGCACTCAACCAACCACCTTGTAGGGTTAAACATGAATGCATTTTTCCAGTTCTTTCTTTCTGTACACTTGTGATTTTCTTGTTATAAGTTATAACAAAGTTTATCATTCAAATGGCCCCCTAAAGTCTAAGTTGTCTTAGAGGAATAAATAGTGTCTAATAT
Source organism: Elephas maximus indicus (assembly GCF_024166365.1). Classification (NCBI taxonomy): domain Eukaryota; kingdom Metazoa; phylum Chordata; class Mammalia; order Proboscidea; family Elephantidae; genus Elephas; species Elephas maximus. The sequence goes on along the minus strand of NC_064819.1, from coordinate 51,601,443 downwards.
ATCTGTTTTTTTTTTTTTTCTGGTAAAGGAGAGAAAAAGGCAAACTGAATAATATGAAAAAGAAACAGGAGGAAAAATTAAAAACACAAGTAGCAGTGGTTTCAACCCCAGTGGAAAACATACATTTATTGGGAAGAATTCTCAGCAGGAACAGTGGAAATCTTACATTTTCTAGTTCAATTACAACATCAGTATCTTAGATATTGGTAAGAGGCTTGTTTCCAAGAACTTTGATGCTAAATCAATATGGTCCTAAGTGATGCATTAAAAGTACTGCAGAAAATGTACTACCGTTATTAATAAATTGTTCCATAGTCTTCCAGTATATTTTTTCCTTACACATTTAGTCATTGTTTAAATTACTGTTTTACCAGAATGAAATCACGAATGTTGGGAATTTAGGAAAAATAACGCTGCAATTTGTAAGCTAGCCAGTCTAGCTGTTCTTTAGATGAAGCATCAACTTATAATAGAACAAGGGATTCTCCTAGAAAATTCTCAGGTCAGGAATTTGTTTTTAAAATGCACTGTGCTGGCCGTTGAATTCGAATTCGAAAATACTATCAATGGTTTTATTTATTGCTTTTAACGGGATTGTGCTCTGCCCGGCAACATTCTCCGGTGTTAGATACTGGTTGGCCTTTGGCAAAAAATCAATCTATGCTGCTTAATACCCAATGCATTCAAGAGGGTCCTTTAATTTTTCCCGAATTCCCTGATCCTCTCCTTGTGACAGCCATCTCTTCACTAGGAAATGATGCTTCCATTCTGTAATTATGAATAAGGCGTAGAATCAACTGTCTCTGAGAGAAGAAACATACTGCCTTAAACCTTTTGTGGTGTCTTTGAGGTAATATGGAGAAATGACTCATCCCACTCGGGACTTTGAGCAGAGACAATATACGTAAAATGCTGTGACACAATGTTTTGCATATATAGCGGTAGCTTCTCAATGAATTGTTTTAATTAATATATAAACTGTCGATAAATGGACTCATTTCTATATGAAAAATACAGTTTAATGAGGAAACATCACAGAAACAGGAACTCCAGTGTCTACACTGGTTAGGACACCGTAGCTATGATTTCCGATAGGATATTATTTGAGGAGGATTTCCTGGGTAGCATAAATTGTTAAGCTCTGGACTACTAACCAAAAAATTGAAGGTTCAAACCCACCCAGAGGCACCTCAGAAGTGAGGCTTAGCGATCTGCTTTGAAAGGTCACAGCCTTGAAAACCCTGAGCAGTTCTACTCTGCCCGCATGGGGTCTCCAATGAGTCAGAATCAATTTGATGGCAATTAACAACAGTAATGCTTGAAGAGAGCCAGGATGGCCCTTTTAGCCATTATTCTTTCTTCTACCAGCTTTTCACAGTAGGAATTTTATACTGTCACACAAATTTGACTTTAAAAAAAGGTCAAATACGTAGGGAGAGAGCACGGCAAAGTTTGTCCTATGGATAGTTTTGTTTAGGGAAAGAGAGAGGACTAAAATAGTTTGCATAGAAGTCAGAAAGAGAAACAAATATATTTTATCCTCTTTAGAAGAGTTTGTTTGATTAAACCTTCTCTTGATCTCAGAAAAATGGTCAAATCTTACTGAATCCCATTTTCATTAACAAAATTGATCAGTTCTAGTTAACTCAGAGCAGAATTCCTTAGAGATGATATGTTCCCACTTATTGTCACAAAAAAGAGTAAACTGAGGGCCAGGCTTCCCAAAGGGCACACATTAGCCTAAGTGGGCACACACTTTGCATTCATTTATATATGCAATACCTCCCAAATAGCCCACTTGTAATGAAGGCCTCTTTCTACTGGAGGCTGGCAGTTAACTAAGGGTAAATGTGTCAGTTCAGAATTGATGTTTGGGGACGTATAATTTAATCTTATATCTTTTTTGTATTTATACATTAGCACCAAAGTTTCAATATTCAGGAACAAGAGAAAACAAAATGTTCCATAGATCATTTCTGTTGGAGAAATAAGTGAGGCCACTTAATAACATCCATGAAATACAAGAAACAAAGGGAATGGGCTGGCAAGGAGCCCAAATGAAAAGAACAACAATGACATCCTACTTTGGTTCCCTGTCAAAGTAATTCTTCAACCTGCTTAATCAGTAAATTCTTGTGTTGTTATTAGCCACTGTCCAGTCAGCTCTGACTCATGACAATCCCGTGTACAACAAGACAAAACTTCTCCTGGTCTTGCACTGTCTTCACAATCCTTGCTCAGTCAACTGTTATGACCACTGTGTGTTTTGAATGCTTTCCAACTTAGGAGACTCGTCTTCTAGCACTATATCAAATAATACAATGTTGTTTGTGACCCACAGAGATATAACTGGCTTTTTTCAGAAGTAGATTGCCAGGCCTTTCTTCCTACTCTTAGTCTGGAAACTTCAGTGAAAGGTATCTACCATGGTGACCCTGCTGGTATTTGAAACACCAATAACAAAGCTTCCAGCATCACAGCAGCACACAAGCCACCACAGTACAATGAACTGACAGATGGAGGTCAGCAAATTAGGAAGGTATTATTATTATTATTTTACAGAGAGTAAAGTGAGATGTTGCGCAGCGAGGGGGTTTGCCTCTGGGAAGACATTACTCAGGCAAGGTCAGCAGACCTTACCCTCCCAAAATGAGAGAAAGCATAAGCGCTTACAGGCTCTATAGTGAGCCTAGAGAACAAGGTTTCCTGGCAAGCATGATGTGATCCTGATTGGGAGTTTCTGCCCAAAGTCCAAGAAGAGGGAGAAGCTTCCCTGGCTTCAGGAAGAATCCACACAGTCTTATTTTGTTCTGAGAGTGATCTGGTTAAAATGTTGCTTGAGGATGAGATTCTTTGAAGAAAATTTTATGAGTCAAGAAGATGTTTGCCTTAGGTTGCTAGCAAATTAAGATTATGACATCCCAGAACTGTAGCTTTTCGTGAGACTGAAAACCAAACCCATTGCCACTGAGTCAGTTTCAATTCATAGCGACCCTGCAGAACAGAGTAAAACTGCCCCATGAGGTTTCCAAGGAGCAGCTGGTGGGTTTGAACGGCTGACCTTTTGGTTTGTAGACAACCTCTTAACCACTGCGCCACCAGGACTTCTTTCATAATGAGAACTAGTATCGATTTGATCATTTCCTTTTTGTCCTTATTGACAGTAAATTATTTCCAATCCCAATTCAATTCTTCGAACATCTTTTGATTCCTTCCCTGTTCCAGGTCAATTCAATGCACTGGAGATTGAAAAGAAGACGACCTCAGGAAACCTCAGGCTTTGACCAACCCAGAGGCTAGACTCTCAAAATCCGTTGCAGGGTTTCCTTGAAGCACCTATGTTAAAACTCTAAAACTGGAGAAGAAGGTAAAACGTGAATATGCTTCGAAGTTCTAGAGACTCATTAGAAAAAATAACAATGACTCCAGCTGAGGATATAAAATAACATCTCTTAAGAACAGCCTGAAGAATTGGCAATGGTGAATACAAAACCTTCCATGAAAAAGACATTACAATAGCAGAAGCTTCCTAGGTGGTGAAGGACCCTGGCCCTCTGCTCATGAGGAAGCTTTCCAGAGCTCAGCGTCCACAGCCCTCAGGGAGTCCACATGCCTGTCGCTGGTCTTGCAATTTCAGATTGGTAAACCCCGCTTCTGAAACACAAGCTGCGTGTGCGAGTACAAATTACCTTGCAATAGGAGGTAAATTTACCCCTTTCAGGATGACAGGCAGAGTTTTGCAAATCTCTTTTTCCTTCTTGCTTAATCCCTGGATTTTACCCATAGTCTGAAGGCAAGCAAGGCACATTAGTCAATTAATAAGCTGTTAAATGACAACAGTTCCGGGCAATTTAATTACTGTTGGTAAAATAAGAAATGAAGGATTGCATGTCAGTAACCAATTCCAGTTCTGTTCCTTGGAACAGATTAACTCTGAATCATGATAGCTTCTCTGGAAAAATTGATTGTTTCCGTGAACATGTTAGTTGCTGTTTCGTGTATTACAGAAATGTAAGCTTTTACCTGGTGTTTCTCATCTATGTGGTAGATGGAGAAAGTGAGAGCAACAATATTTAGCATTTTCTAATAAGTTAGCCTTGCTGGTGGAAAAGCCCAGGCAAGAATAAGTGTCTTCTTTAGTGTTACCCTCCCTCCACTGTTAATTCCAGACCATACACACTTTTGTATTAACTGAGCAAAATCAAGGGAAATATCAGGGACCAGTAATCTTAGTTGTTGTGATTATTTCATCCATTCTGAGCCCATTTGGCTTGGAATAAAACCTGAAACTTTTAATGTGGTTGGTCTGGGTGATCTGGCTTCTCCGTCTACCTCCAACATTTTTGTGGGTTTCATTTGTCGATCTTCCCCATAGGAACTCCAGTCTGATGAAGGCATTGCCTATGTCTTTTTGGTTCACTGTTTATCTGAGAGACTAGAACCGGGCCTGGCATTTTTTGAATGAATGAATGAATATGTAGAACAGAAGAGAGCTAAGGACAAGCCATGAACAGTTACTTAGGACTTTAAAGTGAGTTCTGAATGCACATGGAATATAGAAGAGTAAATTATCTAAAAGCAAAATATAAGAAAAATGGTAAATTCTTCACTCTACTAATGAAATGGAGGATTGGATTGCCTCTAACTGCCTATAGATCAAAGAGAAATTAGATTTGCCAAAACGGGAGACATGAAAAGGCTGAGTTGGAGACAATCATGCTGTCAGTCTTCTCTCCCCACTTGTCCAGAGATTAGGAGATTCCCTGCTCCCAAAGGAGGTTGATCATCTTGGTTGAGAAGTGCATTTCAGCAACAATTAGATGTGCTAATACCCAACTCTGTAGACACTTTCTCTAGAGCGATTACAATTTTTGAAATATAGCTTTCCTCTGCAATCCCCTATTATTAAATATTTATTGAAAAGCAAAGGAGATTTGTAGTTACATTTAGAAAGGATTATAGGGTTTACAGTTTACTGGAATGAAACCCCATAACATTCATTTCCAATGATTGGATCATCTTGTCTTACAATTAATTGCTTTACAACATTGACACCTGGAGGGAGAATTCTTGGATAAAGTGCCAATAAACTCACATGCGTTCCCACCCATTGTAATACTCCTTTCAAATACAAGGCAGTCCCTGGAAGACCCCAGCATACTTGGTGTATCACTGGAATCCTATACATGCTGACCTGATTCCATTCCTTTTGTCTGGCCTGGGCCTCTGGAAGAATCTCCGTATTGGTCTCTTCCTCCAGTACCACCCTCTTCCAACCCATGCTCCCTTTTGCAGAGTTATCTCCCTAAAATGCAGATCTGATCATTTCATTCATTGATTAAAACTTTTGCAGAATCTCTCACAGTTTATGAATAAAAATCAAAATGACCCATCATAGCAAAGGAGGTCTTCCACAGTACACCTCCTCAAGTTCACATCCTGCCACCCCCAGCTCCCTTTACACCACCCCATTCACACTCATGTGCATCTGGCTAGCCCTCTGCCATGACAGTCCTCCTCATTTTCTGACCAGGAGGCTTCTTGTTTGATTAGAACAGTGGAGGAGTGAAAAACATGGACTCTGAAGCCACACGGGGTTCTCCATTCTAGCTCAGCTATATAATAGCTGTGTAGGTTTGGGTAAGTGACTCGCGCTTGGTTTTCCCATTTCAGCTTTTCCTCTTCTGTAAAATGAGGATAACAGTCGTGCCTTTCTTATTAAATGGACTCCCTGGGTGGTGTAAAAGGTTAAAGTGCTTGGCTGCTACCGGAAAGATTGGCAGTTTGAATCTTCTAGAGGTGCCTCAGAAGAAAGGCCTGGAAATCTACTTCCAAAAAATTAGCCATTGAAAACCCCGTGGAGCACAGTTCTACTCTGTCACACATGGGATCGTCATGAGTTGGAATTGACTGGATGTTGACTTTTTTTTTTCTTATTAAATGAGTTAGCACATATTAATCTCTTAGTCCTTCACGAATAGCAGGAACTCAATAAATGTTAGTATTAGCATCCACCCTTCAAGTCCTGTCTGCAGCGTCATTGCCCCTCTGGAGTCTTTTCTGATGTCAGGCTTGACTCTCTGGCCTCTGAGCCACTTCTGCTGTCATTGCACTTACCCTCCTGCACTGAAACAACGTATTTAGCCATCTGTCTCCCCATAAACTCTGTGGCCATGATCAGAGGTCACACAGGTCCTTATATGTATTCAGAGAACTTAGCACAAAACCCACAACAAATAGGAGATGCTCAATAAATATATATATATTTTTTTAGTAAATGAAAGAACAAATAAACACAAGCAAGTGAACTGAAAACATTGGAGGACAAGCCTGAGAGTCCTGCTGAATTCACCTGCCCTTTAGGGACTCCACTGAGTGGGGGACCCAGGCTAGAGCAGACTACGATCACATAGGGTTTTCTTGGGCCAGAAGGCATCCAGAAAAGCCTCCAACCCTTTGGCTCTGCTCTGTTCCAGCCAGCAAGAGGTGCTGAGGGGGGCACAACCACAGAGATCCCCTTCTGGATTTTAGTCACTTGCTTCTTCCAAGAGAGAAGAAGCTTGCCTTTTCCAGGGGTCTGGGTGAGCTAGTCCTCTAATAAGGCTGTCAATCACCTGGATTAAACTTTGACATGGCGCCTGTCACTGAAAGGGACACCGTGCACACCTTTTTCATGGCAGCATGGAATTACCAATACTTCCTGGATTGGAATCTCAGCTCCACCACTGAGCAGTTACCTAGCCTCTCAGTGTCCTAGAACCCCAGACATGAAACAGGGATAATGCTAATAACTACACCGATTTCACGGCATTGGCGTAAGGATAAAGTCAATACATGTAAAGCTTTTATAATAGGGTCTGCTACTTAGTAAGCAGGAGTCCCTAGGTGGTGCAAATGGTTAACGCAATAGGCTGCTAACTGAGAGGTTGGAGGTTCAAGTCCACCCAGACATGCCTTGAAAGGAGGCCTGGTGATCTAAACTTCAAAACACCAGCCATTAAAAACCTGTGCGTGTCAGTCTACTCCGACCACATGGGGTCACCATGAGTTGGAGTCAACTCAATAGCAACTGGTTTTTTATTTAGTAAGTGCTCAAAAAATATTAGTTTTCACCACTGTAATTATCTCATTTACAGATAAGGAAACTGAGGCTCAGAAAGGTTAAATTTCCTGCCAAAGAAGACTGGTACAACTGGGACACAAAGCCCTTCTTTCTAATATTAATCCCTGCACTATACTGACATCAAAATCCCCTTCTGTTCCAAAGCCGCCATTTTTCTCAGCCAATGCTGGGACATTATCCCCAGCTTGGTTCTCTCCCCAGTGTGCCACAACTCTGTGTATAAGCAAAAGCCCTTCCAATATGTCCACGTAGTATCCGGAGCATATTTAAGCTCAAAAATCCTTTGCTGTTTATCTGAAATTCACATTTAACTGGTTATGCTGTAATTTTATTTGCCAAATCTGGCAACTCCACTGGGCGTGGATGTGTGCGTGTGTGGGCCCATAAAGTCAGGTGGGCTGTCAAAGATGTGCCTCTTGAGAAAGGGTCCTGCTTAGTCACTTTATTGCTTTAGCACCCTGGGAGCAGAGCTTAAATTACAAGCAAGCCACTAGGACAGTTATACTGTGCCTCCCTTATCTTCTGAGGTGCTCAGAGGCATCAGTGAGCATCTTTGGTGCTAAATGAGGATAGCAGTTAGCAGATGCCAAACCAGAGGATGAGGATGGTTTAACAAACCTACTAAATGAGGGAAGAATGCATTTGATTCCTTGGGGATGGCTCATGAACAACCTCAGGCCAACCTGCTCCTTGTGGCCTCCTAGAATTTCCTAATGCTGAATATTTTAATAATGTCCCCCCCACCCCCGCTAGCAGCCCTGATTTTAGAGATTTAACCTGCATGCTTGCAAGTTGAGAAGAGTGTAGTAACTTGTTGGAATGTTCAGGAAAACTATTTTCCTTGATTTCTGGGTCAGGGTTTGAGTCAAATGAAGGGTAACACTCTCCTAAAGCGGTCAGCGCCCTGGGTCCCATGCACATTCTGACCCAAGATTCCTATCTTTATTTTCACTAGGGAACTGAGAATCATTCCTGAAGCCGTACGAAGTATCCACGCTTCCCTAAATGGACACATCTCATCAGGGAATTAGACTGTATGAGGGCATATCCAGGCATCCCACAGCTGGATTCCAAAATCCCAGACTCTAGCAGATTCGTGGGTGGTTTTATTAGGTATGTTATGTACAGGGCAAAGAGTAGCATCTTTTTAAGACGTTGGAAACAGGTTGATAGGCTATTAAAAACGATTCTTTCCTTCTGAGTCTCACTAGCTTGTTTCGTCGTTATCTCAAAGATATCCTGACACAGTCATGCTCCCAGACTCTGCTTCTTGCTCCAAGCATTGCTGTTACATATTTTTAGACATTGGCCTTTTTATCACCCGATTCTACCTCTGCTCATTCTCTACCTGTTGGCGTCTCCAAGGTTCCTATTCCCTGTATTATTGTTGTTGTTAGTTGCCGTCGGATCGGCTATGACTCATGGAGACTCCACGTACAGCAGAAGAAAATGTTGCCTGGCCCGGTGCCATCTTTACTATCATTGGCATGCTCTGGTCCATTATCACAGCCACTGTGTAGTCTGAGTGTCTTCCAGCCTAGGGGGCTTATCTTCCAACAGCATATAGAACAACATTCTGTTGTGATCCATAGGGTTTCATTGGCTAATTTTTAGAAGCAGATTGTTAGGCATTCGTTCCTTCCTAGTCTGTCTTGGTTTGAAAGCTCCACTGAAATCTGTCCACCATCTGTGACCCTGCTGGTATTTTAAATACCAGCGGCCTTAGCTTCCAGAATCTTAACGACACGTAAGTCACCACATTACTGACAGACAGGTGATGGATTTCCTATATTGCTGTTGTTGTTGGTTGCCATATAGTCGATTCTGACTCATGGCGACCCCATGTGTACAGAGTAGAATTGCTCCATAAGATTTTCAAGGCTGTGACCTTTTGGAAGCAGTTCACCAGATCTGTCTTCCCAGACGCCTCTGGGTAGGTTTGAACCACCTACCTTTCAGCTAGTAGTTAAGTGCTTAACTGTTTTCACCACCCAAGGTCTTGTGAGGATCCCTGAAATTAACCCTACAGGAGTAGAATTCTAAAAGACCAGGCTCCTTCATCCCTCCAGCTCCAGAAGCCACTTGATTTACCTTCTCCAGCAGAGACTGTGCTTCTCCAGGGCCAGGAGGAAGGGCATTCAGAAGGCAGAATGGCTGTCAGAGTGGCCTTTACCATCAAAGAAGGCAGACTGCCTGCCTGGGCATCCTCAGCCTTTTGCTCATCTGTTGTATATTTGTGCACCTGATGGCTGGTATTTGTAAATATTTTGAGATGAATTAAAGCCAAATTATTCTTAATTTTCTTTCTCTACTATCTGTGGTATATCTACTTAAGTATTCTGAATAATTATGCGGTCTAGTTAGAATTGCTTCAGTACTTTCTAATTTTGTTTTGAAAGATATCAGACTCTGAGCATCTGAGGCATGTGGACAAAGACGTCCTAAACTAATTTGTAAAGTGAAGAAGGATGTTTTTGCTCTTATCCTGTCATCGTTTACATTCCAAATCCTCTGGCATAGCTTCCCCTTTCTTTGTGAATTGGCTCTTCATATTAAAACCTTTAAGAACAATTTTCTAAGAATACTTTCAAACCCTTGGAAGAAAGATTTACCATTTAGTTATCTTTTTTTTTAATAATTAAATAATTAGTTCCCAGGAAATTTAGCTGGGAACATTGAATTTGACTCAGGATTCTGAGTTTCTCCATATTCCATTTACAGTGACGCTTCCCTTCCCCCAGACTCCATTAGCCAAAGCTTGACGGCTTTCCAGAGATGTCAGGCTACACAAAATAGATAGAGGCTGTTGCTCAGCTGGCAGCTGCGGACCCAATCGTGGCCATATTTCATAGGGTAAAAAATGCAGCTGACTCAGTGGTGGAGACAATGTAAAATTGCCTTTCTGTGGCAAGACAATGGCTTGCTTCTGTTGTGGTATGTAGTTTGCTGCTGGCTTCATAAATGGAGGAAAAAAGCTGGTATTAGGCAAACAAAAGTAGAAGAAATCAGTTTCAGAAAATAGGGGAAAATAAGCCCAAGACATACTTTTCTAAATGCTTAAATATAGAGCTGCTGAAGGCTTTCTATAAAGGAATGACTTCCCTCTCCTGTCGAAAGGTCTAGATTGCGTTTTTGTTTTTTGAGTAAAGCCCAAACACTTTTGTATTCCATGAGGACTTCAAAGTCAGGCCTCAGTCTCTGTTTGCCTTTCCAGTTGCATCTATTTCAATCAGTTCCCATTATTCCACACCCCACTAGGCATTTATTATTTTTTCACAACCACATAGAATTTACCATTTCCAGCTAAGTTCTGGCTGGTCTCTTCTCTTTATATTTGCAAATGCTGTATATATATATATATATATATATATATATATATATATATATATATATATATATATATATATATATATATGGAACCCTGGTGGCATAGTAGTTAAGAGCTACAGCTGCTAACCAAAAGGTTGGCAATTTGAATCCACCAGGTGCTCCTTGGAAACCCTATGGGGCAGTTCTACTCTGTGCTATAAGGTTGCTATGAGTAGGAATCAATTCGTTGACAGCGAGTTTGGTTTTTACATATGTATATATATATATATCTTTCCAAGCCCTGTCACTGCCAAATGCACCTCTTCTCTGTGCCTCTGTGCCTCTGTGCTTTCCACATGATGTCCTCTTTAGTGTGTTCCATAACGGTCCATGTTCGAATCTGTCTCCCCGCCAGACTGGGCTCTTAAGAGCAGGGAGTGGGTGTTGCTCATTCTTGTAACTAGACCTGGTGCACACCCACCCTCTACTGTCCATCTACGGGAAGGAAGTCAGGTAGTCTTTCCTCATCTTTCTTTCACCTAGAACATCAAATCTGAACTACAATCTTCCAGGAGCCTTCAAGATTGCTTCTGGGAATATCCACTCAGAGGTTGTACTATACCTTTCAGTTCTTGCTGTTCCCTTTCTGTCCTGTGAGTCATAAGGCTCACCTAGTTTCATCTACTGGACCAGCTTGGTGGTGTATTTTAAAGGGAAGGAAACAGGATGTTTTGAAAACTGAACTCAAAACTCCAAATAGATGAAATTACAGTTTATAAAAGTTTATTCACAATGCCATCAGTTGTAAGATAATTAAGACTAACTCTTACTAAATCTGTAATAAATGGTGTCACCATGAGTCAGGGGCCAACTTGCGTGCAGCTAATGCCAACAACTTACCAAAAAGTACAAAACTCTTATGAAGAAAATTACAAAGCTTTCTTGAAAAGTATAAAAATGACCTAAATAAATGAGAGAGATAACATTCACTATTAAAAAAAAAATAAAATAAGCAAAACATTTTAAGTGAGGAAAATCGATATCTAAAAAATAGCTCACAGAAAATGACAAGGATTAAAGGTTTTATAGAGGCTGGGGTGCGGATCTGTTGTATAAAACTCTATATTGTCCTAAATTTACAGAATTTCCTTCTTATACACAGCTTATTTTCAGCTAAATCTAAAATTGTGGAAGATTTTGTTAACTGGGAGCACCATCCAACACCAAAGGATGACCCACATCCACTGGAGCAGAGAAATACATCACCATATCCGGTCCCTGCCAAGTTTTTAATTTGATTTCTGATATCTACAATAATTTATTTTTATCCTGGAAAAAAATGGCAATGAGAACTAAAGGGCTTCATGCAGTGAGGCAAGCCCAGGCCTAGATATGAGATAGAAACATAATAAATTTCTACTGCCCAGTAAGAGCAATCCCTGAGGTATAGGGTCCATAGTCATTTTCTGCAAGATGAAGTAGCATCAAGAATTGTAAATAGCTACAGAAGCACTGACCCACCATGCCTAAAACTATAACATGGCCTGTTTCCATATTGCCCTTGGTTTTGTCACATGAACAGTTTATGTGGCTCTTCAAGGCCAATGCTGCCAGAATGAGACTACGTAAAGACCAATGTAAAGGTCACGACCAGCAAAAACATACCTGGAGCCTCCTACTCAAGACAGAACTGGATCTGTGTAAGAATTTTAGAAGTACTGATACCATTGGCTCTCAAATGGCCATTAGAGGAAGAGAAGTAGTATTCTTTTATTCACTGAACAGACATTTATTGAATGCCAATACTAAAAAAAACAAAATTTCAACTGCAACACTAAAGTAGTTGTTAACACTTCAGTTCTTTGTAGTTTGCACATTCAGGTACGTGAATCCCAGTGGCTGATCTTGATGTGTAGAGAAAATCAGTCTCACCTGTTCAAGAGGGTCATCTGGGCCTTCTTGTTGGTGCAGAAACCCCAAACCTTGGCTGCAGTGGAGGAACCAGAGTTGGTGAAGCTGGCAAGAAGCTGAACTCTGGAGAGCATGTTCTAGCCGCTGCACCAATCCAGGTCTTTCACATGCTTAGTCACGTAAGACTAATAGTCACGTAAGACTAAAGACACATGCTATCAAAATATGGGTTTTCAATAGAGCAGATGAATTGTTCCACAAAGTTTAATTTTTTTTTATTTAAAGCAGAGAACAGATAAGTATAGTGTTAAAAATGTGAATAGAGAAACCAAATTTGCACCTATAATTAAATATTTGGGGCTTAGACTGATATTATGTTTCAGGACTAAACCACAAATTAAAAAGCAATGATAACTGCTCACATGTGTGTGCACACACACACACACACGATTCTGTATATCAAGGTTGCAAAGAGAAAGACAGAACTCTGCCAGAATTTTCCATATACCTTCTAAATTAAATATATATAAGAAATATATAATGTGGTAGATATTGTCAAAAAGAGTTGAAGTCATTAAGCAAAAAGCACAAGACAACACCATCAAGTACAAAACATGTGTTCCAAACAATAAGAATCATGTGCGGAGAGCAGAAGATGATGGAAGGATGAGATGGTTAGGGAAGACTTTGGGAAGAGAAGAGATCAGTGAAAATGGTGGACCACATGAATGAAACTCAGAGGTAAGAATGGAGATGTGGAATCTCAGTGTCTGACTAGGGGAACCACGCACTTGTAGAGAGAGATGAGTGCAGTTAGAACCTCTTATGTCAAGAACAGCCAAACTCCAGATGGAAATCTTCAGTCAGCATTGGCCTTTTGATCTTCAGCATTCATACCTTTTTTGTTCTTGTACTGTTATATTAAAAAATGCCAGATCATGAAGCAAATAAAGATGCATAGGAACAAAATCACTTGTTTTTACATTAAAACCTAAATTCTTCCATAGTAGCATTGGTTGTTACATCCTTTGAAGAACCAAACAAACAAACAAAAAAAGTTGTGGTCGTGTTACTTCTGACTCATAGCGACTCTATAGGACAGGGTCGAATTGCCCCACAGGTTTTCCAAGGAGCAGCTTTTGGTTAGCAGCCATAGCTCTTAACCACTGTACCACCAGGGCTCCTCTTTTGAAGACTATCCCCTAAATTCTGTAAGTTTGATTATTTGACTTTTTTGGTCATTAAAAAAAAAAATGAATCTGACGCTTAATTTACTTTCTCTTCATATCAGGAGGGAGCCCTGGTGGTGCAGTGGTTAAGGGTTCAGCTGCTAACCAAAAGGTCAGCAGTTCCAATCTACCAGGTGTTCCTTGGAAACCCTGTGGGGTAGTTCTACTCTGTCCAACAGGGTCATTGGCTCAATAGCAATGGGGTTGGTTTTGGGTTTTTGAGCAGAGTGGGATATGAAATGAGACGATCAGCCATCGTTAATCTGGGGTCCATGACGTGCATGGTTAGTATTTTCACTAACCTTTCACTGAGAGCTAGCATTACCAACAATTAAGAATGTAGGCAACAAATCCCAACAGTATAGTAGCGCTGTGACTGTCACCAGGAGAAATCACAGAGGATCTCATGTCACATTAGGATTATTAAAATCCTCTTAAAATATTGTTTATGCTCATTGCTGCTTTGACGTTTCTGTTGTGACTACGGTCCCCCATGCATATTCATATTGGATGCATCACCTGGAGAAAGGAAAACACCAGGTACAAATTTCTACCAGTTTTTTCAGGCAGCCATAGCAGCTGCTTAAGGATACATGTCAATATTTCTGTATAAGATTTTGTGAAATATTTTGATAACTACTTCAATAAAATTGATTTTCCTTGTAATTTTATATATTTTTTTCATGCATTTAAAAAGTGGGCCTGAGAACAATCCCGGAGACTTCAGCAGACTGCCAAAGCATTCCACGTAGAAGATGGGCTAAGAGCCCCCAGATTAGAGCCTATTTTACAGGCGTAATAAGGGTACATTCCTCGTCGGGTGCCGGGTTGATTGGATACGCTAATACGTACCAATTGCTTAGAAAAGTGGCTTGAGACATAGTTCTTTACAACTGTTACTTAGCATCAACCATTATCATCTCAAGGAAGGATGAAGTCCTCATTTACCTAATGTTGCTTTTCATGAAACATGCATATTGACTGAAATTCTCCATTTTCCTTAGAAAGAAAACTTAAAAGTGGGCTTTGACATGATGCTGGTCAGCTGAAAGCGGAAAATACACAAATGATAACCAGGAGGGCATTTTCCCTGTGTCTTTTTAAAGGGAATCACCTTCTTAATCAGCTTGCACCAAAAAAAAATTTTTTTTTATTCCACCGGCTAGTGACAAAACCTGTCAGACCAGAGCAGGATAAAAATAAAAACAATATATATATAGTCCAATCATCAAAAGTGAGCATGCCAACTTCTTTTATTTACCCTATTTTTTAAATCAAATCAAGTTAATTTAGCATTTACCCTAAAATGTTTTGCATGATGAATTATTAAAAATCTTTAACTTCTGGACAAACTTACTGTGATATAAGGGTGTTTTGTTTTGTGCCTTAAAAAAAAATTACCCCTTGTTTTGCTGTGAGGGGAGACAGCTAATGAAAAATGGCCCAGAATTATTGTGAAACAATTGTCTGTAGTGTAATCAAGTCTGTTTCTGCCCTCCAACTACTCCAGGATATAATGATACATGTATCATTAAGCAGCTGCTCTGGATGCCTGAGGAAAATGGTAGAAATTTGTACCTAGTGTTTTCCTTTCTCCAGCCTCCCTTTCCCAGCACCACCCAGGCTCTCTCTCTCCTTCCCTCCTGCTTTTGGAATATGACTGCCAAAATAGGATGAAACATGCTCACAGCCCTTCACACGTGTAAATCTGTGCATATATTTTTATGCATGCAACATGCACATATAGGCATAAATACTTTTGCTCTTCTAAAAGACAATACAA
The DNA here is from genome assembly GCF_024166365.1 of Elephas maximus indicus. NCBI lineage: Eukaryota > Metazoa > Chordata > Mammalia > Proboscidea > Elephantidae > Elephas > Elephas maximus. The sequence continues at coordinate 51,586,088 of NC_064819.1, read as the reverse complement.
TAAAACAGTACATTCTTCTGGGAATTTTTTGTAGTTATGGAATGCATAAAGTAAGCTTTTTAGGAGGGTGATTTTTAACACAGCAAGCAGAGGTCAAGGGAGAGTGTGTGACTAATGTTTAATTGGAGCAAGCTTCTAAAATAAAGCAATTATTTGTTTAACGGGTGCTAAATTTTATGTAGCAGAAGGGCTCAATGACTTTGCGTGTGTGTGTGTGTGTGCGCTCAAGTGTATACATATGTGTATGATGTGTGATGGTTACGTGCCTGCTGTCGTCAGCCAATTCTAACAAACAAAAAACTAAACCCGTTACCGTGAAGTTGATTCTGACTCAGTGACCCTATAGAACTGCCTCATAGAGTTTCCAAGGAGCTGCTGGTGGATTAGAACTACCAGCCTTTTGGTTGGCAACCTAACGCTTAACCACCATGCCACCAGATCTTCCAGCTAATTCTAAATGGGTTCAAAACAGCATTCTGAGTAGCACAGTCCTCCGACCCAGAGTTAGAGTAGGACAGGTCTACCTAACTTTTACCCTCATGATAATTATAAGGTAACATCATTAGTTTTACAAGGTGTCTCATTTAGTTTTGATTCTCTGTGATAGTTCCAATAATACCAATGTCGCATAAAGAAGCAACATAGGAAGCAGAAAGATAAAAGCAATTTCATTTGTAGTAGATTTTCCCATTACAAGGTATAGCACTGGATTCATAGAGCAAAAGGTTTTCCATTGAATGCTTTCATTTGCCTATATTTTCAATGTCATGATGGGTCCACGATTGGTCAAATGCGTTCTATATAACTAACATAAGGCTAAACTATATCTTATATATTATACCCTAAAATTAATAGAAGCATATGAATAAATAAGCATCTAAAAGCAATAACCCTAGTTTAGTGGAATAACAACATCAATGTGATACTGATACAGAGACTCATCAATGTCATATTTGTGCATCAATGCATTTTGGGCAAATTGGAATTCTCCTGGGGCGGCCTTCCATTGTGCATCTTATCTTTGTGCTCTATATCTGGGCCAAAGGTATACCCGTGATGTGTATACATGTGCTTGTTCCTTTCTATAATGTATGCTTAAACTAACATGATTATTCTCTCAGACATATAAATGGTGGCCCATGTAAACAAGTCATTTAGAACTAAGTAGTGATACACACTGGAGACAATATAGGAAATAAGACCATCTTTTCAATGAGTTGTCCTTTAATTAATGATTTTCAAATCCTTAGATGGACAAATGTAAATCCTCTCCAAAAGTCATTTAATTTTAAAGCAGCCTTAGATGTAGGTGGTAGAGACGACGCAGTGTTCTTCGGCTACATCCAGCTGAATTACGTTTATGTCTCCATGTAAGACCCCATCTAGGAGAGGGTATTAGATGCTCACCCATTTAGTATCAAAAACTATCACCAGAAATACTATTTCATTATTCTTTTTAAAATAATAATGTTTAGCAATAAAGAACCATGGGACCATTATTATTATTATTAGTTGCCATCGAGTTGATTGAGACTCATGATGACCCCATGTGTGCAGAGTAGAACTGCTCCATGGGGTTTTCAAGGCTGTGATCTTTCAGAATCTGATTGCCAGGCCTGTCTTCCAAGGGACCTCTGGGTGGGTTCAAACCACCACCCTTTTGGATAGTACTTGAGTGCTTAATCATTTGCACCACCCTAGGGCCTATGGGGAGCCCAGGTGGTGCAGTGGTTAAGAGCTTGGCTATTAACCAAAAGGTCAGCAGTTGGAACCCACCAGGTGCTCTTTGGAAATCCTATGGGGCACTTCCACTCTGTCCTATAGGGTTGCTATGAGTCAGAATTGACTCTATGGCAATGGCTTTTCAGGGCTTATGGGACGACTAGTGCAATCAAATAATGTAAATATTTAAACTTTTAATACACATGAGCCAGCAAATCAGCTTTAATGCTTTTGGAAATTCAAGTGCTAAAATATAAGATATATTCTTCAAATTGTAATGTGAAGATGAGAAATCTAGGGAAGAACAGGCCTAGAATGGAAAATGGTGTCAGAAAATTATCTTTCGTATTGGCAGCATTCATGGTCAACAGAAGGTGTTCATACTTCGGAGGGTACCTGATTTGGTCCACTGCATTATCACCTCTATTTCCTTAAGAGATCAAACCAGCCTTACAGTGTAGAGCAGCCTTCTCCTCGGGCAGAGCTCAGAGCACTGCACTGATGTCACATGCCACAGTTCAGCAGGGCTACAACCTCTTGTGGAGTGGCTGCAGATTGCTCTAAGTAGCATTCAGCTGCTATTCCTCTTGTAGGGCAAGACTGATGTCTCAAACAAAGTCAGATACCTGACCTGACTTGCATGTAAAAAAAAAATGTAAGGAGGTGTTAAATACCGTATATGAGCATAGGGGAGACAGAATGGTAAAACCATATCAATGCTTTATCTACTATTTCAAAATGTATTATCTCACTCTCAGAACTCATTATTGCTTACTTTCAAATTTGCATTGGTATCGGGGCTTCTGGGCAAACACCAGTATGTTGTATAATTGTTGTTGTCATTGTGTGTTGTTGAGTAGATTCTGATTCATAGCAATCCGATATGACAGAGGAGAGCTCACCACAGGGTTTCTAGGCTGTAATCTTTACAGAAGCAGATCGCCAGGTCTTTTCTCCCAGTGATCTGCTGGTGGGTTAGAACTGCTGACCTTTTAGTCAGCAGCCAAGTGCTTAATCATTGCTCCACCAGGGCTGCTTGTTGTACAATTAAAAAAAAAAAAAAAACTGTTGCTGTTGAGTCAATTCTGACTCATAGCAACCATACAGGACAGGGTAGAAATGGCCCCATAGGATTTCCAAAGAGCAGCTGCCAGGTTCGAACTGCTGACCAGGGCTATGATCGTATAAAAAGTAAACATAACAACCTAGAGTACAGGTAATACAGTAGCTATAGTCACTATATTTCAATATTTTTTGAAGTGGAAATTTATAAATAAAATTGTTGAATAGTCAGAGTTTAAACTTCAAGGAAAGTGTACACTTTAACTGGACTTTGAGCTGAAACAGTTTAAGCTTCATGCTACATGTAAATAGACATTTTAGGGCATCCAATCCCAAAATATGTTTCAAAATTTGACACACCTAAAAATTCAAGGGGCCTAATTTTAATATATATTAACATTTTCAAGGCTTTATCGATGCAACCAAGCTTTGATAAGTGGGAAACAAAGATGATAAATATAAAAACATATTTTAAATATAAGAAAACATTCTCCAGTGTCCTCATTGACTATGTTTTGCCATTATGATCAACTCATGGATAAGAATACAGGGTCTTTAATAGAATTTTAATGCAGACCCTGTAAATTAATATTTTAATATTATAACAAAATACAAGAATTTACTGAAACAGTCGATTTCAGTAGGAAGACCTAATTAAAGCAGCTTTGCAGGAGAAAGCCCTGGAAATCTGCTTCCATAAAGATTACAGCCAAGAAAACCTTATGGGGCAGTCTACTCTGTTACATAATGTCACTGTCTTAGCCATCTAGCTCTGCTGTAACAGAAATACTGCAAGGGGATGGCTTTAACAAAGAGAAGTTTATTCTCTCACAGTCCAGTAGGCTAGAAGTCTGAATTCAGGGCACCGGTTCCAGGGGAAGACTTTCTCTCTTTGTTGGCTCTGGGGGAAGATCCTTGTCATCAGTCTTCCCTTGGTCTGGGAGCATCTCAGCACAGGAACCTCAGGTCCAAAGGATGCACTCTGCTCCCAGCACTGCTTTCTTGGTGGTATGAGGTACCCCCTGTCTCTCTGCTTGCTTCTCTTTTTTATATCTCAAAGAGATTGGCTTAAGACACTATCTAATCTTGTAGATCTCATCAATATAACTGCCACTAATCCATCTTGTTTCAGCATAGTGATAGGATTTACAACACATAGGGAAATCACATAAAAGGGTGGACAATCACACAATTCTGGGACTCATGGCCAAGTGAAGTGGACAGATATTTTGGGGGGACACAATTCAATCCATGACAGTAACCATGAGTTGGAATTGACTCAACAGCACCCAACAACAACAAACTAGTTGAAGTGTATCCACACATTTTCCAAAATTACTGAAGATTAATAAAACTAGAATATATGTCCTAAACTAAACCTGATCCAACCTCTCTCATTCAACAAGCTCTAAGCCCCAAACTATAAAAGTGAAATAGTTAAGGGCAGGCTTTAATAGCCTTTTCTCTCTGTCTACTGAAAGAAGATGGAATGCTGTGTCAAATTGACTGGAATGCCATTCAGATTTTAGTAGAGAGATCTTAATGCTAAGATACTTCCACATTCAATCTTTTGTGGTTTGTGGGAATGGAAAAACAAACACCAAATAAGTCCTGGTATTTGGACCACAACAGGAGGGGACATTTAGGAAATTCTCCCAAGGAGGCAATTTGGCAAAGACCAAAGAGAGCAAAGAAGTTAGCCTGGGAACCAGGGTGTATTTGCGGCCAAGAGTGCCAACAGAAAGGCTTTGCTCTCTTCATAGAATTCATTGCACGTGGTTCCAAATGAAAAGCTCTATTTCTAGACAAATGGTACATTTCAGAGAAATTACATCTACTGTAGCTATGCAAGAGTTTCAATCTAACTCACCTAAGAAATCATGAATTTTAGTACTTTTTCATATAATCAATAAAAATTGTGGGAAGTGGAACTTGGGACTGCATATTAATCTTGCATCCAGCTCCTTGCTAGCTCTCAACAGCAACTATTCATCTTGTTGAGCTTATGGGAGTGATTTGTTTCATCTGTACACTCCATGCACAGCTAAATATAAAATCAACTTCTATTTAACAAAGTGGACTAACAGCATGAGGCCTATCAGGATAGCCTGCAACCTTGGTGTAACATTGCAAATGCCTGCGACACGTCAGCCACTGAAGCCAGCCCATTAGAATGTTGCTTCATAATGAAGCCTTATTGAGAGGTTGATGAATAGGAATTTTCCATCTTAAGTTGCCGAAGGATCTAGCTCTATTTTTTTTTTTTTCTTTTTCTAAGTGCTACAACAAATATTCTGCTGTGTCTTGAAGTTCCTCAATTACTTAATCCACTTATCGGAAATCGAGTTAAAATTATCTATTAAGCAAATGGCTGATTCTCATTCAGCTAAATGAGGAGTGTAAATGGACCTCACCTTTTATAGAAAGCAAAGGATGCCATGATACGTGTTTTAAAATCCTCATCTCTCCTGCTGTAACTGCAATTAATAAATGGGGCTTAGACCCTGGGCACATATGAAAACATTTTGGAATGTTGGAACCTTCTATCAAAGCATCTATTTAACTTGATATCGGTGTTATTTACTGCTTTCAACCTTGGAGAGACAATGGAAAGGAAGAATACGCTGCGACCATTGTCATCTCTCAAAACTCATCCAGGATTTCTAAACCCACCAGGCTCACGTTATCTAGATTACCACACAGTTACCTACTCCTGTACATGCAGACACACACACACCAGCCAGCCTTGATTCTAGGTCATTTTTCTTACCAAAAGTGGTTCTGTAGAAGCAGTGATAATTGGCAGCTACGGTCTAAAAGTTGTGGGTTTTGGGGGCAGCTAGATTGATTTCAATGTGACAGCTTTAAGTAAGGGTGAGGATTTCTGCAGCAGTTAAGTACAGCTTTCTAACAAGTCACCCCAGATTTAGTGGCTTATAATGAAAACCATGTTTTTTTTTCTCACCGTCCTCTGAGCTCCTGGGCAGTTCCTCTGCTGGTCTTGCCTGTGCTCACTCGTGTGCCTACGTACAGCTTGAGGTCAGGTGGGCTGGAGGGCCCAAGAAGTATGCCTCACATGCCTGCCAATTGGTGCTAGCCTTTGGGTGCAACACCTTGATCACCATCCAAATGGCTTCTCTTCCTCTAGCAGGCGGGCCTGGCTTTCTTCCATGGTGGTCTCTGATTAGCATTCTAAGAGACTAAAAATGAAAGCTGCAAGACCTCTTAAGATCTAGCCTTGGAAGGCGTACAACGTCACCTCTGTCACATTCTGTCTTTCAAAGCAGTCACAAGGCCAGCCCAGATTCAAGAGGTGGGAAACAAACTCTACCACCTGATGAAAGGCCCCGCAAAGACACATTGCAAAGAGGGGTGCATTCTAGGATGGAAGAAATGTGTGACTGTGTCGTTCAATCCACAGCAATGCAGGGGTCAAGTGGATGTTTTCTTGGGTAAGATGAACTATCTGAGCACTCTGGTTGGTGATACAAGGAAATATAGGAATGGATAGTCCCTTTACATCTTTTGCTATGATGTAACTCCCTTGTGCTTCTTAGCGATTGTCAATTTGAAGATCTTCACACAGGAATGTGACTTTGCTGTGGGCTCAAGAGGAAAAAAAGTACAATTACCATTTGATGTGTCTGTCTTTAGTTAAGAGTCAGAGCTGAGCACGTCGCACAGGCCCTAGTAACTGGTTAATGTAGATTTGTTGCATTAAAGAATAAAGGAAATGAGGGGTTCACCATGAGAATACTTTGTTGACACTTTCTTTCCCTAACAGTTTACATTTTTCAAAGGCAAGGGTTATGGTTATCAGATTTAAGTTCAACAAACGTGTGTTCAGTAAATAATATATGCCTGGAAGAGTTTTTTGTATTTTTACGTATATCATCTCACTTTATCTAAAAGGTCAATTACCCAATTCCACAATGCACTGAATGTTAACAGAGAAGTCTAAGAGTAAGAAGGATGTCTACTCTGGCCTTGAGTGCATTAGCCTTAGTGTTGCCCCCAAACCATCCATCCTCAATTTCAATTATTTTGGCTAATGTTATTGTTGCATTTTATTACTTTTTTGCATTAATAGAGATACTGATTTTATTCCACATTACGTTATCATTTTGTGAAATATTTTTTTTTGTCTTTCCATTGAAAAAGCATCTTTTCTTTTGTATTATATAAGAATCTTGTATTATTTAGCAAATTTTAAACCATGAAGACTGTCTTTACATCTTAGTTATCTAGCACTGCTATAACTGAAATACCACAAGTTTGGATGCCTTTAACAAAGAGAAATTTATTCTCTCACAGTTTAGTAGGTTAGAAGTCCAAATCTGGGGCATCAGCTCCAGGGGAAGGCTTTCTGTCTCTGTTGGCTCTGGAGGAAGGTCCTTGTCATCAATCTTCCCCTGGATGAGGAGTTTCTCTGCACAGGAACCCCGGGTCCAAAGATGCACTGTGCTCCAGGTGCTGCTTTCTTGGTGGTATGAAGTCCCCCTGTCTCTCTGCTCACTTTTGTCTTTTATATCTCAAAAGAGATTGGTTTAAGACATAATCTAATCTTCTAGATTGAGTCCTGCCTTGTTAGCATAACTGCTGCTAATTCCACCTCATTAACATCATAGAGGTAGAATTTACAACATATAGGAAAATCACGTAAGGTGACAAAATGGTGGACAGTCACACAAGACTGGGAATCGTGGACTAGCCAAGTTGACAAATATTTTGGGGGGACACAATTCAATCCATAACACTTTATAATCATAAAAAGGGAATATCTCACATTAAGAATTCAAGAGAATTGCCACACTTAAGTCAGGAGAAAGTTCAATGAAAGCAAAATTTTGTGCATATACTACAAGAAAATAAAATTAAGTGCTGTAGAGCAAGAAGAGAGAGTAGGATACAGAGATAAACCTTTCTTAAAAGAAGTTCATCACTGAAAACCATTAACAGGGAGCGTGTGTACATGTGGTATTTAATACAATTTTTATTACACCAGTTACTCATTTCAGATATGCTTGTCTCTAGGAACTACAAGGAAACCCTGGTGGCATAGTGGTTAAGAGCTAAAAAAAAGGTCAGCAGTTCAAACCCACAAGGTGCTCCTTGGAAACTCTATGGGGCAGTTCTACTCTGTCCTATAGGGTTGCTACGAGTCGGAATCGACTCAACAACAACAGGTTTTTGGTTTGGGAACTAGAACACAGAAACATTAAACATTACCATTTGGGGAAAGCACTATTTTGCCACTTTTTTTTTTTTTTGCACATATAATGTAGTCTGTTTATTTTATGTATAACTTTTCTCATCTTCCTAAACTCTGACCCATTGAGTAGATTTTGCAGCTTTTGGCTGTGTATACCAAGAAAGGCATTGGCTATTACATGTGAAAACAGCATTGTAAAGAAATATTGAACTAAAATGACAGTTTCTGGGCTGACTCACTTCAAAAACAGTGAGATTTACATTGAAATTTCCATAATGCTAATCATTTGCATTTCTTAAAAACTGGACAAAGAGAATGGAAGAATAAAAAGACCTGGAGGCATTCGATCAAAATCAACACTTAAACTACACCTAGAAGTGATATGACAATGAGTACAACTTGGAAAATTCTCCCTAGGCAATTTATTCTTTGGAAACAGCTGACTCCTTCATTCTGGAGGAACTGAAGGCTCCTGGTGGTTTTTAGAGACACCCAAACAGATGCCAGTCATTTAATTAAGTTAACAGGTATTGAGAGCCCACAGGGTACAGGGTTTAAGTAACAGTATGCTGATCTCAAATGCAGGAGCAACTGTAGCTTCCTTACAGTCTCCTTGGTAAATGGGGAGAGAAAAATTCACACTGCTCTACAGCTGATCCGAGGAAATGAAAGATTTTTAGGGGGGCATTTCACTGATAAAATAATTAACTTTCATTTGTGTATGGCATCGGTTGCTGTTCTGATACTCCATGTTTTACAGTGAAACCTTTGAGCCGGGACTCGACAGGACTGCGTTGTTTTGCCAGGTCTTGAAAGATTTCCACCTTCGACAGGTACAGTCTTATCACTTTTCTATCACTCTCTATTAGTGAAAAATATTTTATTTCTGCTTTTCTGACAGGTTTCCGCCTTCCACAGGTTCTGGTTTTCACAGGTTTTACCGTATTATCCAATGGCTAATCATTCCATTCCAACAATATTAGTGGTAAAATAAAACACAATTTAAGGAAGTTATATATCTATTATCCTCTTCAGGCTGCGTCTTCTCTAAAACTTCAAGGAAGAATTCCATGAAATTTTTGAGGGAGGGAGAAGGATAACACCCTGACTTTTACTAAATGTAAAACAAAAAAAAATGTAAAATACATTTGTATAAAAAACAAAAAACAAATTCATTGTTATTGAATCAATTCCAACTCATAACTACCCTATAGGACAGAGTAGAACTGCCCCATAGGGTTTCCAAGGAGCAGCTGGTGGATTCAAACTGCTAATCTTTTGGTTACTATTACCCGCTATACTACCAGAGCTCCTCATTAAACGCCATGGCCATCAGCTAAAGCAATGGCTCCCAAAATTCCCCATGATTCAGAATCACCCGGAGGTCTTGTTAACACATTTCTCAGCTACATAATGCTGCTCTAACAGAAATATCATGAGTGGCTTTAAAGAACAGAAATTTATTTTCTTAGAGTTCTGGAGTCTAAAAGTTCAAACCAGGGTCTTGGCCAAGTTAATTGCTTCCTTATCGGTAGCCCGGGATGTTCCTTGGTTCTTAGCGACCCTCAGCTGGTGCCTGTCTTTCCCACTATGAGCATTTTCAATCTGCTCTTCTTGTTATTTAGGAGTGATCAGGCTTAAGACACACCTAACACTGGCATGGCCTAATTAACATAATGTTAAATTGCATTATGGAGGTAATTACATTGCATTATATAACATTACATCCACAGGTATCGGGGGATAGGATTCCAACACATATTTTTGGAGGACACAATTTAACCTATAATAGCACAGTTCCCGGGTTCCATCCCTAGATCTTCCAGTTCAGTATGCCTAGAATGGGGACAGGAGTTTGGATTTCTAACAAGTTTTCAAGGCTATGCTGATGCTGCTGGTCCCAGGATCAATCTTTGAGAACTACCAAGCTAGTGTTTCATGTAATCAAAAGATTTTCACTGGCCTTACATTAGAATCACCTGGAAAAAACCAAACCAAACCTATTGCTGTTGAGTCAATTCCAACTGATAGTGAGTCGATAAGACAGAGTAGAACTGCCCCATATGGTTTCCAAGAAGCGCCTGGTGGATTTGAACGGCTGACCTTTTGATTAGTAGCTGTAGCTCTTAACCACTATACCACCAGGGTTTCCAGAGTCACCTGGAGAACTTTAAAATTATAATACCAGGACCCCAACCCAGATAAATGAATCCATTTTTCTGCTGTTGTGTTTAGAAATTGGCATCTTTATATAAGCTCCCCCAGCAGCTAGGGATGAGATCCACTGATGTAACTCAGGGTTGTTTTGTCGTTGTTTGTTTGTTTAAAGTTGTTTTGAACTCAGCACCCACTGCGGGCTGCCCTGCTGTACCCTATTTTGTCCCCAGCATACCTGTCTGCCTCCCCTTCCTCCAATCCCAGTCCTATCTTCTATTGCTGCTTTCCCTACTCCTGTCTTTGTTTGGTCACTTCTCCACTTTTACTTCTCCTGTCCGTAGGCCTAGGGTGCCAGTGCGGGGAAACAGCCTTGGGAAAAAAATAGGATGGAGCCAAAAGTCAAGGAACTCAAGCTCCAGCCTCAGCTTTGTATTAAAAGCTGGATGTATTGGGAGAAATCTGCTTACCTCTCTGCCTATCAGATTTCAACTTGAGGAAAGTGTGGGGTGGGATAAGAATACAGTATTATTTTCTAAGATGCCTACCAGCTCTAAATTTCGAAGAGCCAAACTGAAGATCTAATCAAGAAACCTGAACTCTCAGCACAGCAGAGTTGTAGAGCCATGGTGTGAGTGATTCAAGGTGTTCTCCTCTCTTCTCCTATCCTGGTCTAGCAAGGGATCTTGAGCTCTGGAGCTTCTTCTAAACACTGACATGTTTTGTGCTGACTTTGGCTTAGAAATCTTGCTTTGGACCCTTGTGTTTTTGTCCTCGTTTTGTTTATTTATTTATTTTCTCTTTTATTTTTAATTGTGCTTTAAGTGAAAGTTTACAATTCAAGTCAGTTTTTCATACAAAAACTTATACACACATTGTTACGTCACCCTAGTTGCTCTCCCTACAATGTGACAGTACACTCCTCCTCTCCACCCTGTATTTCTCGCATCCATTCAACCAGTTCCTGTCCCCTTCTGCCTCCTCGTCTCACCTCCAGACAGGAGCTGCACCCATAGACTCATGTATCTACTTGAGTTAAGAAGCATACTCCTCACCAGTATCATTTTATGTCTTATAGTCCAGTCTAATCTTTGTCTGAAGAGTTGGCTTCAGGAACGGTTTTAGTTTTGGGCTAACAGAGAATTCAGGGGCCATGTCCTCTTGAGTTCCTGCAGTCTCAGTCAGGCCATTAAGTCTGGTCTTTTTACTAGAATTTGAGTTATGCATCCAACTTTTCTCCTGTTGCTTCAGGGATTTTCTGTTGTGTTCCTTGTCAGGGCTGTCATTTGGTGGTAGCCAGGCACCATCTAGTTCTTCCGGTCTCAGGCTGATGGAGTCTCTGGTTTCCATGGCTCTTTCTGTCTCTTGGGCTCTTATTTTCCTTGCATCTTTGGTGTTCTTCATTCTCCTTTGCTCCGGTTGGGTTGAGAACAATTGATGCATCTTAGATGGCTGCTTGCTAGCTTTTAAGACCCCAGATACCACCAAAGTGGGATGCAGAATGTTTTCTTAATACACTTTGTTATGCCAATTGTCTTGTCCTTGTTTTTGGTTTGCACCATCCTCTTCTTCTATAACCAAGATGCATGTGTGTGTATGTGTGCATATGTGTGCGTATGTGTGTATATGTGTGTTTGTGTGTGTATATGTATGTGTGTGTTTGTGTGTTTAACCTCAGTCTGATGACCTATCTTGACTCCATACTGTTCTCTAGGCATTAGGTCATGGCATTTTGGCTCTGCGCTAAACTAGTTTTTGTTGTTTGTGTGTATGTGTGTGTGTTTTAATCACAATAACCATATAATGAATTTCCTTATACTTCTCAGACCAACGTGGGTGAGAAACACACTGGTGCCATCTATTAGCTCATTCCTTTGTATCCTGAATCACAAGTTTCTCATCTGGAAACCTGAAAGAGGAGTACAAGGTCGGGATATTGTAAAGATAACAACATAAATGGAAGCATCCTCTTGCACTGAGTGTGTACATAGTGAAAATTCAGTAACTTTTAAAGCTCTTCCTCCTCTTCCCATTGACCAAACCTATTGCTGACCTTCTGTTAGGGGGCTTTCACTGTGGCCTCAGTGTAGGCTTTAGGGTGAGGATGAGATTTTAAGCTAATTGTTTAAGGATGAAAGAATGTAGGAAAGCACAGAGGAGGAAGAACATTACTGCTGGTGGGGAGGGGGGTGGGAGGGCAGGGCATGAGCCAATGCAGCAGGAGAGATGTGCATGATGGGTGTTAGGGGAACTACGTTCTGGGCACCTGAATGGTGAGAAGACTTGAGTTTGAGTAGGCATGTATGTTAGGCATGTGGCTGATATCATCCAGTTTCAACTCTGTATTTGACAGCATCATGCTAAGAGTTTGGCATATGTCACTCTCACCCAAGCCTCACTACAGCCCATGAATTGTCACTAATTCCTGAGAAAGAAACTGGGGTTTACAGAAGCTCTATGGCTTGCCCAGGATTAAACAGTTATAACCTCAAAGTTAACCTTCACCCTCATACACGAACATCCTGTGAAAATTTAGATTTGATATGTTGGTTAAAAGAGAGAGAGAGCTACTAAGCTCTTTATAAAGTAAATTCCTGGGTGGTACAAATGAACATCACACTTGGCTGCTAAATGAAAGACTGGAGGTTTGAGTCCACCCAGAAGCAACTTGGAAGAAAGGCCTGGCAATCTACTTCCAAAATTAAACCATTGAAAACTCAGTGGAGCACTGTTCTACTCTGAAACACATGGAGTTGCCACGAGTTGGAGTCAGCTCCGTGGCAACTGGTTTAATACAATAAAAGCAGCACTAAAAGAGGTAAATCTGATGACATTGGGCAGGGCATCCTAAAGAAGGGAAAAAAACAGAAGAAAGGAAATCATCAAGATGGCTATCAGCTCTGCACATCCTAAGGAACGTGCTCATCTTTTCATTCATTCTGCACACAGGTACTGAGCAATGGCCATGTTCTAGCAACTGAGTTACGAATGAAGGATACAGAGCTCGCTAAATGGATAACTGCTTTCATGGGAGCTTATAGTCCAGCAGGGAGCTAGCAAGTGAATATAAACAGAGAAAACAAATAAAAACAGATTATACAAGGCTATAAAAGAAGCAAACATGGTGATATGAGAGAGGAAGTATCTGTGGAGGTGACATCTGAACTGAGTCACAAAGGCAGAGAATGAATCAGTCGTGGTAAAAGCCAGAAAAGGAATTTTCCAGGCAGAGGAAAGAGCTGAATTAGGAATAGGCTTGTTGTATCCCAGCAACAGTAGGGAAGCTTGTGTGGATCATGAAAGGCAAGGACAAGGATGACATAGATCAAGTTTGGAGTGATAAGGCGTAAGAGCAATGGCAAGCTATTGAAAGGGTTTGAGCAGGGAGTAGTATGATCTCACTTATGTCATAAATGGATTGCAGTAAGCAAGGCTCAAAGAAAAAGCAGAGCAATAGTCAAGGGAAGAGATGAGATAAGCATATAGCGAGGAGATTTGGTCATTCAAGGAATATCAAGACTTTAGAAGACTAGAGAGGTGGGTGGTGTTGAGGTTAGCTGTTGTTGAGTAGGCTACTGACTCATGGTGACCACATGCACAAGGCTATGAGATGCTGCCAGGTCGTGCACCAACCCTGTGATGGGTTGTGGATTGGACCATTGTGGTCTATAGGCTTTTCATTGGCTGATTTTCAGAAGTAGACTGCCAGGCCTTTCTTCCACATCCATCTTAGTCTAGAAGCCCTGTTGAAACCTGTTCAGCATCCTAGCAACACTCAAGTCTCCCCTGATAGACAGGTGGTAGCTGCACATGAAATGCATTGACCGGGAATCGAACCCAGGTCTCCACATAGAAGGCAAAGATTGTACTACTAAATCATCAGTGCCTTCAGAAAGGTGGGTAGAAAGGTAGATATAGTAAGAAACCAGGACTTAGTCACCCTGGGAAATGTTAATGGGTTGGCAGAAATTCCTCTAGGGTGGCGCAGCTAGGGAGGCAGGAAGATGAGCTGGAGGCTGCTTATGGCAAGGAAGATTCAGAGGGACCATGCATAAAGAACCAGCTGCTCCAAGCACATTAAGAACATGCTACAATATCTAATATTTTATAGCACTTTTTAATTTACACGTATATTGCCTACTTAAATCCTCACAACAGTTCTGCAAAGTGGATGTTTACAGACAAGACAAAGTACTAATTTGGTAGAAGTCCAGGCCATCTACTTCCGAAAGATCACAGTCATTCAAAACCCTATGGAGCACTGTTCTGCACTGACACGCATGGGGCCACCATGAGTCAGAAGTGACTCAACAGCAACGGGTTTGGTTTTTAGGGTTTGTGAAGATCAAGACAATGAGAGGAGTAGCCAAACTATACCATCACCAAAAAGACAGCTGTGTCTTATTTCTTCAGTCTTTCAGTTTGAGGACAGGTAAAATGTCTCATTCCTGCTGGTATATTTACTTCCATTCATACAGTAGCTCCTTAACCAGCAGTTGTTGATACCGATAGTTTTAATGCACACCTGAGAAATACGGAAGAAATTAAGATGACCTTTGATGGGTTGAAGATGGGGTTGAATTACAGTAACTCCTTTCCATCCTCTGGTCCAGAAGTTCTCGAAGCGTGGTCCCCAGACCTGCAGCTTTAGCATCGTGTAGGAATTTGCTGGAGATGTAACTTTTCAGGTATTTTCCTAGGCACGCTGAATCAGAACCTCTGGGGGTGCAGCCCAGCCATGTGTGTTTAACAAGCCCCACAGGTGATTCTAAGCCAGGCTCGAGTTTGAGAACCACGCGCTAGTTCAGCACCATTTCCCCTGACATGGAGAAGGGAGCAGCAAGAGGGAGGGGAAGCTGAGATTAGAACTGAGAATTACGGACTGGAAGTGCAAGGACATGAGCACAGAAGGATACTGGAAGATATAAAAGAGGAGAGAAAAGAAAAGCCTGTGGGAGGTGTAAATTTCCTCATGATGTTGTTTGCCTTGTAGAATAGGCATAAAAACCCTTAAAAAAACAAACAACAAACGAAACTCCAGCAGGCATATTTGTTGTCTTCTAGTTGACTCTGACTTTTGGTGATCCCTTGTGTCTCAGAGTACAACTATGCTCCATAGGGTTTTCAGCGGCTAATTTTTCAGAAGCCAATTACTAGGTCTTTCTTCCAAGTCACCTCTGGTTGGACTGGAACCTCCAGTCTTTCAGTTACCACCAATCATATCCCTGGGTGGCACAAATGGTTAACACGCTTGGCTGCTAACTGAAAGGTAGGAAGTTAGTGTTCATCCGGAGGCAACTCGGAAGGAAGGTCTAGTGATCTACTTCCAAAAAAACACACCTGGGATATCCATGAGTTGGTATGGACTCAACAGCAACTAGTTTGTTTTCTAGGCATAGTTGTACCACATGGCCCTATTCCTCCCTTGTTCAACAAAGGTTAGATATTTGGACTTGATCCTTGAACTAAACTCATTGCCATTAAGTCAATTCTGACTCATAGCGTCCCTATAGGACAGAGTAGAACTGCCCCACAGGATTTCCAAGGAGCAGCTTGTGGATTCGAACTGCCATCCTTTTGATTAGTAGCCGAGCTCTTAACCGCTGTGCCACCAAGTCTCCCAATCCCTGAACTAGACCAATCAAGTTATGTCTCCCAGAGATCTAAGGCTGGATAGAAGACAAAGAAATAGTAGGAAGTCCCTCTGTTCCTTTGAACTAAGAGGCCTATTCAAACTGGTGTCATGGCAGCCATATTGATGTCATGTATCTTAGATGAAGCATGTCCCCAGTGGAGAGAGGAAAGGGAACCAAACTCACATTTCAAAAAGCAGAGATGTCAGTAGCTATTGTGGTTCCTGGTGACTTCCCTGTTTCTGGTTCTGCCTCCTATTCTTAGGTTCTGTGAGCTATTCCTGTAAACCAAAAAAACCAAACCCATTGCCATAGGGTTGATTCCAACTCATTGCAACCCTATAGGACAGAGTAGAGCTGCCCCAGAGGGTTTCCAAGGAGTGGCTGGTGGATTCAAACTGCCAACCTTTTGGTTAGCAGCCATAGCACTTAACCACTGGACCTCCAGGGCTCCTATTCCTACATAGCCCCAGTAAATTCTCCATGTTTACTTGTTAGAATAGTTTTCTATTCCCTAATGCCAAAGGGTTTCTGTCCCCTGGGAGCCAAATAGCTAAAGTTTTATACCTATTCTAATATCTATCTATCTATATATATTTTTTAAATCAGGTTGAAGCCTGTGTTGATAATGAAACCAAACCAAACCCGCTGGTGTCCACTCCGACTCACAGCAACCGTTTAGGACAGAGTAGAACTGCCCCATGGGGTTTCCAAGGATCACCTGGTGAATTTGAACTGCCGACTTTTGGTTAGCAGCCATAGCTCTTAACTACTATGCCACCAGGGTTTCCTGATAAAGAAAGGGTAGACCCATATTGTTTTGTCTGCAAAGAAAAATCAGCATTACTCCTATGTTTAAGCACCTAGTGTTAAGTTCACTTTTACATCAGTTTTAAAAGCAATAGGTATAAAAAGGAAGAGAAAGTAAATTCTAATGACTTTTCTCCATCTTTTATTCACGTGAATTGAAAATGGCCTAAGCTAACAATAAAGCTTCCAAATTTCCGTTTCTTCAGCAGACTTGAATGCACCTGGAACTCTCTTTCAAGTTAATGGGAGTCCTAAACATAAGCTGGCTATGCAAGGCAGCGCAAAAGTTGGCACTTGATCACAAGTGTGCTCTGTATATGAGCCCTTGGAAGGCATGGTGGAGCAAGAGCAGGGTGTTAATGCTTAATGTTCAATTTCCTTCTTTGGTAGATTCAGACTGTACCCACATGGTCTCATAAAATGCTTAATTCAAATGTCTCCGAAATTGAAAAGGCAGGATCCTTAATTATCTCACTTATGGAAAAACCTGTATAAAACCAAATCAAACTGTATTTTGGAAGTAAGGGTGATGGATTAGGAAGATCACAGTAAGTGTTCTTTTAACTAAACATACATTTATTTAAGTTTATCCCAATGTTTATCTTCCTAAAAATCTTACAAGAACCATTTGGTTTTTGCCTGCTTGTAGAAGTCTGATGCTTTGTCATGAGTACAGCAAGCTACCTAATGTGTATATGTCTGTCCCATCCATGGTAACCTTCCTCCTCACTGCACCATGACATTTTCCTGTGAATGTTGTTAGTTGCCATCAAGTTGGCTCTGACTCATGGCAAGTCCATGTACAACAGAATGAAATGTTGCCCAATCCTGTGCCACCTTCACAATGGCTGGTATGTTTGAATCCATTGTAGTGGCCGCCATGTGTTTTGATCTCCTTCTTACCTAAGGAGCTAATCTTCCAGCACAATCTCAGACAATATTATGTTGTGATCAAAAGGATTTTAACTTGCTAATTTTTGGAAGTAGATTGCCAGGGCTTTCTTCCTAGCCCATCTTAGTCTGGAAGTGCCACTGGAACTTGTTTACCATGAGTGGTCCTGTTGGTATTTGAAATACTGGTGGCATAGCTTCCAGCATCATAGCAACACACAATAGCATAGAAAAACAATCAATGTAATCCATCACATAAATAAAACAAAAGATAAGAACTACATGATCTTATCAGTCAACGCAGAAAAGGCGTTTGACAAAGTCCAACACACAGCAATAATTTCAGGGGTTCATCCAGCCTCAATGGCTCCAGAAAGTCTGGATTCCATGGGAATTTGAAGTTCCGTTCTGCATTTTTGTACTTTTGACCATTATTCTTCTATAGAAGCTTTGATCAAAATGTTCATTGATGGTGGATGGTTACCTGGACCATGGCAAAGGAGATGGTAAACAGCAATAGTAAGTCAGAGAAATGAAATGAGCAAACACAGGGTTGAGGAGGTATGCATAGAATGGTCAAGGAGTTGTACATGAACCAATTGGGTGGACCAATGATTCCCTTGACCAGTAAGTGTAAATATTATCCAGAGAAGGAGTTTTGCTTTTAAGGTTTGTTTGCCCATGAAAGAGGATGGGAGGCAAGCAGTCTGTGAAGCTGTGGGATAAGCCTGGCACTTGATTCTGGGAGCATCCATGTCACCCACCAATTTCAGAATTTAAAAGTTATCTTATTTAGCATAAATCAGATAAAATATGAGAGTTGAAAACATTTAACACTTGACATACGCTCTGTGGGGCAATTTGTTCATTCCACTCACTACCTCCACCATGCCCATGCATACACACACACGCTTTATACTAGCTTAATCTCTGCTGCATCCTCCCGAACCTACTAAGAGTTCATGTCTTTTTTCAGCAACCTCAGTTTGAAAATAGAGAGGAGAGCTATTTTGTTCCGTTTCCCACTATGACGCAAGAAGCAATCCAAACAGTTGAAGAAGCCATCATGAGCTTCTAGGTTGTTCCATTGCCCAAAGGTTCTGAGACAAAGAACCAACTCTGGACTCTTGAATTTTTTGACTATGTTCGGCAACTTTCAGCTTCCATAAAGATTTCAGAAGTAAAACTTACTAGGACTTATTCAAGTTGTCTTCACTGGGATGAATTGTACGTTTAATGTATAATTTAAATGTCTAGCTCACATTCAAAAATAAAGGAACGAGGCTAAAAGAGGTAAGAAAAGGGGAGGATATGGAGATATCTAGAAAGAAGATAAGCTTAAATTCTCACACAATAATTTAACAAGGAAATTTTCTTGAAGTTAGAGATCACGAGAGCTTCCATGGTTGCAACATTTCCTTCCTACCATCAAATTTAGTGTTCCCTTCTTAAACTGTTTGATATTGTAGCATGAAACCACATAATCCAAAACCATGTTTAGCTTTTCAAACATGTGACAGCTATTTGAATTTTTGGTGAAGAATGGTCGATATAATTAGGATCCATTTCTAGTTATTGGCATGCCCAAACAAGGGGCAGAGGGCACTTTTCCGAGTGGGAAGAGGAAAAGCCAAAGGCAACTATTAGAAGGGACTATTATACAATTTTGAGCTAACATGTGGAATCAATAGCCAACATGAGCAGCTGTGCTCGGCTATGGAAAAGACTGAAATAGCATAGCCCCACTGTAACCAATAAAACGAATTATTGACTAAAAGACAAAGCGTGAGGGCAAAGGGAGGGGGACTGAAAACTGGAATAAGAGATGCATTTACTCTCAAGGAATAGAGTGTTAGAAAACAAACTGTATCATGCTTTTCTTCTTGACTGACAGTAGAAACAAAAGAACCAGAGCTGGAACCAGGGTTGTGTGGCTAGCTTCTGACTTCAAGCTCACTAGCAGTGCAGAGCGTTTCCCCCGCCAGAAACCGGAAATAAGCATAGTAAGGTTTTGCCATCACACCGTGCAGCCTGGGTCCTTTCTGCTATCCAATGGAAGTGCTGTAGCTGTTGTTAGCTGCTGTTGAGTTGGCCTCTGACTCATGGCAACTCCATACCAACAGGATCAGACCATTGTGATCCATAGGATTTTTATGGGCTAATTTTTGGAAGTAGATAACCAGATATTTTTTCCTAGTCTGTCTGAGTCTGGAAGCTTCACTGAAGCCTGTTCGGCATCATAGCAACACGCAAGCCTCCATAACAAATGGGTTGTGGTTGCACTTGAGGTACCTTGGCCAGGAATTGAACCTGGGTCTCCTGCATGAATGGTGAGAATTCTACGACTGAACCACCACCACACCCAAGGGGGCGGTGCTAAGACACTGTAAAATGTCCTACAGTTACACAAGATGGGGAATTATTACCAGAATAAGGTTCTTGCCTCTCACTGGTCAAGAATGAGCAGGTAAGACACGTAGTTTTCCACATGAGCAAAGCTTTATTGAAGAGGCTTGCAAGAGGAGACGAGGAGGGCCTAGAGCGACACATAACAAAAGACAGGCCAGAGTTTTTAAAAGTTCTTGGGTGGGAAAAGATTCATGTTTATTCATAGGCACAGGAAGGGATATGTTAATTAAGGTGCCCGTGTTGAGATGGCTCCTGTCCGGGAGGCCTCTGGGGTTCGTAGCAGGACTTATTATGGGGTGTTGCGCCTGCACAGTCTCTCACTCCCCAGGTTCGATTCCCCAGCTGGGGCTGTAGCCACTCACTGCTCCTGGTGGAAAGTGACACAGCGGTCACAGGTGGATGTTCTGTGCATGTCCCTGGGCCTGGCTTTCTCCAGCTGCTTCTAAAATGCAACTTTAAAGAAGTTTGGGGGCTATATTTAGATACCCTGCCCCATTGTTCTAAGGAATGGCTTTGTTTCTGCACCCTGCCCATTTCTTGTTATTTTTTTTTTTGCAGATTTGGGGTCCCCTCTGTTCCTTGTCTTACTAAGTCTCTAGGTTCCACACTCAACCCCTATTACCTCCCTTATAATATAGCCTATTTCTTTTTTACTTGCTGCTCCTCTAACCGCACCAGTCTCTTTGCTATTTCTTAAACAGGCACCCTCCTATCTCAGGGCCTTTGCTCCCTGTCTTAGAACGACAACTAAAAGAAAAGAAAGGACCTACATTATCTCAAAATTTTGTAATCTGCTTCCTAGAGACTCAAATTTGACTGCTAACACATTTGACTACTACCAAAGAGATTTATCAATGCTGCCAAAATAAACCATGAGTTCAGTGTGTTTTATTTATTCATATAAACATTCAGTTAAGACTCAAGTAGCTTGGATTATATTTCTCAGGTATAATGCATAGTATAATACCAAAAAGCCTACTCAATCCCTCCAGTTTCCCGTCTGTAAAATAGAAATAATAATAATAATGCCTTTAAATAACCAGGAAAATTTATTAGGGCAGCAAATATAAATATAGGGGGTTTTGTAAATTATTTTAATTTCTTAGAAAGGACTTAAGTACATGTTTCAAATATCATGTATTATTGTTAGGGATAGTAATAAATGTACCAATCTCATGCATTAAATAACTATTATTTTTTTTTAATGATGCTTTTTTTTCTTGATTAGGGTATGTAAAATAATTTGTGCTCTTTAAGGGTAAATTCTTCTCCTGTTGAAACTGATAGAGCATTTACATCATGAACAACTGCCTGAATGGGTTACACTGTGATTTAATAGCTATTTTCTGTGCCTTTGGAGCGAGACTCATGGCCATGTCAAGCCAAGCATCCTCACTCAAAACTGAACAGCATTTTTTACCACGCGGTGTACTTTTCCCACTAAGACAACCAGAAAGCTCTGCACCTGTGTTTAAAAACTCTGTAAAACTCAGAGGTCGTAATCACACTCCTGAGTGAGAGAACATTGCCCACATACCAGGCCTTCCTTGATCCTTTTCATCAATTTTCTGTGGTTTTTTGCCTGAAGGCATCAGTGAGGAACCTCATAAACCCCCAAAATACTAAACACCAGAGAATAGGTAAATAGGTTGTTAACAAATAATTGAAGCTCCCATTTACACCACCCATCCTGCAATTTGCATGGAATTGCCCCCTCACTGTGTACCTCTGAGGCACTGACAGGGCTGCAGAGACTCAGAAAAGTTTCACGGGTGATTAAACAAGGCCTTGGGATTACAAATTACATAAAGTACAGATGTGAGAAGACCAGGTCATGCCAAGATCATAATCAACAGCTTCGGACTTTTACTCTTGTCCTTTAGACACCTGTGATGCTACTGCTCAGGAACTTTGCAAGATACTAAACACTTTCCACCCCTTCTGTTAGAGCCAAAGGTGCATTGGAAGCATCCAGGCTTTCCTTGTGCAATGTCTGCTCACTCTGGGACCCACAAGAGTGACTGCACCTTAAAGATAAGGCCCACCTAGGGTTACTATGAATTGGAATCCACTCAATGGCAACGGGTTTGGTTTAAAGTGCTCTGGCTCTGAGGGATGTGGGATAAAACAACCCAAGTATTTGTCCAAGGATGCAGCAACCAGTAAAGGCCCACACGGTATTTTCCATCTCTCTTTGCTAGGCAACTAGGTTATTATTATTAAAACAAAAAAGATAGTTAAAATCTAGTGATTCTTTACTCTGTGCGGGGCATTGTACCTTGTTTGTAAAACTCTTAAAGGCTGCATGTTGCCCAATCTAACTTCATGCTTCCCATGGATCCTCGATTATTTGGACTCTTAGAAAACAAGCGCTCTTCAAAAGTTTTTCGTAGCTACTAAAGAGTCCGGCTCCTGGCTAAAAAGCTCTGTGTGATTTTTCAGGCCTGACTAGAGAGGTAATTTACCTGGAAGCCCTCAGGGGAAAAGCTGTCTCCCCAACACGACCTGCTGCACAGCCATTGGATTGCAGTCTCTGAAGGGGGTTGCAGTCAAGGCCACCTGCCCTCTAGCCCCCCACCAGCCTCGCTCTTTCACATACCTGGGTTCTTAGCCCAGACTCTCCTGAAGCTTCTTTAACAGGAGCAAGGGGCAGGGAATCTTGCAGACACTTTTCCCCACTTGGAGGCAGTACTCATGCTTTTCCACCAGCCAGCCCTTTCTCCTTGCACTCTCCCTGGCTCCAGGGTCCATAAAACTGCAGGAGCCTTTTGTTTGGGGCTCCCTCAGCAGGAAGATGGTCCCCACATCTTTGCTGATCCAACTCACCCTCACCTGGGTGCTATTCGTGGGGAAACCTGAAATAGAGGAAAGCCAGCTCATCTTTTCCACGTTTGATTCCTTGCTTACACTATCACCAAACAAAAACCCAAACTCACTGCCACTGGGTCGATTCTGACTCGTAGGCACCCTAGAGGACACAGGAGAACGCCCCATAGAGTTTCCAAGGAGCATCTGGTGGACTCAAACTGCCAATCTTTTGGTTAGTGGCCATAGCTCTTAACTACTATGTCCCCAGGGTTTCCTATGCTATCACCAAACCAAAAACCAAACTCACTGCTGTCAAGTAGATTCCGACTCATAGAGTGATTAAAAGCTAGACTGATACTTTCATTTTAGCCCATTGTCTTAATCAGCTACTTGAACACCTGGCAGCTCAGCTGAGCTCTCTCAGCATCTGGTCAACTCTTTCAGCTCGGCTTAGTTCTCTGACAGTTGCACAAACACAGTTAAGTTTCATTCATTCATATAATAAGTAAAAGTCACTAAGTGGCCATGCAGATGATGATCCCCGTGCTACGTGCTAGGAATACAACAATGAAAAACATAGACACCATCCCTGCCTCCATGGAGTCTGTAGTCAAGTTGGGCTTCACTGGTACCTGAGATGATGATGACTGAATTGTATTTGATCCCTTTGTTTTGTTTTTGTTAGTATAAATAGAGTGAATTCTGAGTGACATAATTTTTTAGCATATCAGTTAAGCAGTTGAATTAAAGGATTTGTTTCTGGAGGTTATATTTTTTCTTCATTTTTTTGAAGAGTAATTTCGGGTACTTGGAAAATATCTTACCTACTATTTTGTCTTTATCTGTCTCTGACGTTTAAAGAAATTAATGATCCCCAATGACCAAGCTGAGCCTTGCCTCTTTTGCATAAGCTTTCCAGAGCATTCCACACCATCCAAGCTCAAAGTTCATTTAGTTCCTCTAAGACTTGGTTCTTTGTCTTTTGATAATAAGATTGTTTGAGTTGTGTTATTTGTGTGAGCCCAAGTCTCTTGAAGTCATAAACTCATTAATTAATTTAGCAAATATTTATTGTGTCTTGTGCTATGGTAGGTGCTGGGGACATAGAGATGGATAAGGAAATTGTCCCTCCCTAAAGAAGTTCATGGTTTATAATTCTTTACAGTTTTCATAGTGTCAGCACAAGGATTAGAGTGCAATAATTGCTTGATAAGCTGATTAGCAGTTAATTAGAAACCTCTCTAATTCCAAAGTTGTGAGAGAAGGAAACAAGACTCCAGAGGGAAGAAGAGACCTAGGGTTAATCCAGCACTGAACTCGGAAGAAAATCTTCAGCAACTGATAGAACAGGAGAGGGTTTCATCTCTCTTCCCTGTCAGTCTCTACTTCTACCATCAAAGATTTACCTTGTTGGAGCCTGTATCTTGTACTTTCTTAACACTGTTAAGCAACACAAGGGGGGAAAAATCTACTATTTAATATATTTTCAAAGGTCTTAACTGTTAGTTCTCAATGAAAATTGGGTCCTTCCTTATGATAAGAAAGCATAGTCACTTTTACTGTTCATTAAAGCATCTTAGGAACATACATAAAATTAAATAGGTTCCATCTTAAAACTGTATTGAAAAATGAAAATAAAGGAACTATATGGAACCTCTTCCTTTAAGGCTGGCTACATCATGTCTCCACTTGTTCTTTTTCACCTGAGATCTTGCAATGAAAATACTTCTAAAGAGATGAAAATCACTTGTTATCTTCAAGTACAATTTTGTATACAGGCAGTCACTGGATTACGCATGAATGAGTTATGTTCCTAAATCTGTCTTTGAGTTGAATTTGTGCATAAGTCAGAAGGGTTAGGTACAGTTCCTATTTAATGTGAGTTAGTCAAATGTTTGCTTTAGTATATAGTATATAATGTCTCTTTCTATGTATAAAAAACATTAAAGAAATACTTCCAGATACACTAAAACAATTTTAACATAATAATGCAGTAATAATAATAATAATGTTTTGATGCACTTAGCTAAGTAGTGCTCATTTATAATTACAAACCATTCTGTGTATCTCAAATTTTTAATATAATAGTGTTACCACAATTTCATGAGTTAGAGCTGCCTGCCACAGACAGCCAATTCTTGCCAAGAGCTTTATTATATTATTATATATCAGTATTATAAATTATAAATGTAATTATAAATGGGCACTACTTAGCTAAGTGCATCAAAACATTATTATTATATATCACTATATGGAGACAGAGGGGAATGATATCCTTCTAAACCTGTCTGTCTCCAGAAACTGGAGGCCCGCTGGGGTTTTATAGGGAAAAGGAGACGTGGGTCTTAGGAACTTATGGAATGTCCACACTTTTTCTGTGTGGTTTAGGTGGTCACATCTCAAACATGTTGATTTTTTCCTGCCATTATCCCTTCAACCCAGGGGGTGACTGGTGCCATCCTGGTGAGCATCATCCAGTTTGACATGCTTAGATTGATATCACTTATTTTTACACTGTCCTGGGGAAACATTGGTTAACTTTTAGAGGAGCTAACAGAAAAATCATACTTGGAGACAGACACAGGCTAGGGAAGGGAAAAAAATGGAGCAGGTACTGTTTAAGATATGGCTGAACAGCTTGTTCCAATAGGCTTTACATGGGTTGGTTCTTAACTAGTGGTTGTATGGTAGACGGACCTTTGTAACCCGGGAACTGCCTATATTTTAAATGTACAACTTTTGTTTTATATATGCCAGAAAAAATGTGGAAAATACCAGGACATTAAAAATTGATAGCATAAATAATTTTCTTTGCTTTTTATCCTAGTTATATTTCAACAGCATCAATCAATTGCTGTAAAAATTGATCATTGTGGGTTTTCCTAATTCCAGGGAACTGGGAAAAGTCTTACTACAAGAAAGAGTATTATAACTCTTTCCACAGTGTTGTTAAAGTGGGAATTTTAAATGTGCTTCGCTGGGGACCTTGTCTGTGGGGTTGCTGTAGTATAGATAAGCATCTTAACATGTTTTTTGTAGAAGGTTATCCAGTTACTATGGAAAAGTGCTGAAATATTGATCATAAGACCAATTAATTACACACTGGCATCAATTTGTTCATTCAGCACAATGGCGCATACGTGCTGGTAAGA
The DNA here is from genome assembly GCF_024166365.1 of Elephas maximus indicus. Lineage (NCBI taxonomy): Eukaryota > Metazoa > Chordata > Mammalia > Proboscidea > Elephantidae > Elephas > Elephas maximus. Next base: position 51,560,235 of record NC_064819.1, on the reverse strand, counting down.
ATGCAGCCACATTTAATCTTGTTCCCTTCTGAAACTACACTAAAATTACAGGGAAGGGATTGTTTTTTGAAAGGACAATAGAAGAAAGGGAACTAAGAAAAAAAAAAAAATGGAAGTTGAAAAACAGGGTATGAGTAGATCTCAGTTTGCCAGATCCTTAAACTTATAGTACAGAAAGCTGAGGGCCAACACAATTCAAAATGCAGAGTACCCAAATAATTCAGGAATTTTTGGTACCAAGTACTTCTGGACGTAAAGGTACGAGGAGTTCCAAAATAACAAGAAATGACTGAAAGCTGTTTAAGAAGCAGTTATAGCCCCATATACCACTCACCTACCAAATTCTGTAGACTGCTGTCCCTCCTCTCGTCAAAGGAGAACAGCGGAGATTTATCCTCTTGTGGAGGGGTGGTAAACACATTCTGTCTTTGGATGAGTAAGGCACTGTTGATTGTAGAGTTGACAATTGGCAGCTGAAAGCACAGAGTAATAAATGAACTTGTGAGTAGTGGATGTTGAGATCGCCCCTCCCCCAGCCCTAAAGACAATCCAAAATAAAAACCAAACCCAGTGCTGTTGAGTCGATTCCAACTCATAGCAACCCAATAAGACAATCAGCCAGGCCCTAATCATCCAGGCAGGAGTTTTCACTGGGGGATCCGAGACCCAAAAAGAATGGCTCTCACAGTTGACAATTTCTGTCCATGAGTTCTTACCTTCTAATTTGATTCTCTCTATTGAAGATAATAAAATATGATGATAATCATGATGATAAAGTTAACAAACATTAGAAGAAAGCCACTGACATAAAAGATGGAGACAAATACAAACAGAAAGACAACAACAACTTAAGGGAAAAAGGTTATGCCAGAAGAATTGTTCCTCCAAAAGCTATTATTAAAATCTTCAGAAAGTTCTGAAAAGCTATGAGTACTTGGAAATAAAAGCAGTGTGCTATGAAAAACTAACAATGAGAAGACAAAAGAGAGCTCACAGAAATGTATATATGTTTTATAATTTTATATCTACATAAAATAGTCCAAATTAAAGAAAAATCAATAGAAGTGTTGTAAAATAACCTTAAAAGATTTATGTAAAATAGAAAACAAGACTAAGATATGGCAAATATGAGGGAATAAAATGATAAAAATGTTAGAAGACCAGATCAGGAAGTCTAATACCCGCTAAATGGAGGTTCTCTCATAAAGAACAGAAAAAAAAAAAAAAAATGGAAGGGAAAAATCATCAACAAAAAGTTAAGGAAAATTTCCCAGAGGTAAATGACATGAATTTCTAGGTTAAAAGGGTCTACAAAGGGCCCAGAATAAAAGATAAAGACGAATAAACAATTTAGTATATTATCATAAAATGTTGGTAAACTAGAGCAAAAATAAAATACCAGAAACAGAGAGGAAAAGATAAAATGTCACACAAAAAGGATCAGAAATTAGAGTGGCATTGGAATTCTCTTGATAGCACTACATAAGCTAGAAAGAAATAAGACGCTTTCAAAATTCTGAAGGAAAATAACTTCCAAACTAAAATTCTACACCCAGGCAAACTATACATCAAGTGTCGCATAAATTAAAGTTCTTCTCCTACATGGAAGGCTCAATAATTTACCTGCCACCCTCTACCCTCCTTTCTGAAGAAACCCCTGGAAGTTGTACTCTACAAAAATTGAGGTGCTAAATCAAGAGAAGAAGCAGTGTGGTCAAGCAGTCATAGCACGAGGAGGAAATTAGACAGGCTAAAACAGGCTATTCTACGCTAAATATATAAACTTGAGCAAGCTGCTTTACCTGCCTAAACCTAGGTGTCCACTTCTATAAAACAGAGATAAAACGGATGACATGACACTGCCATTGTGAGGATAAGATGAGACGGGGCTTGTGAAGCAGCAAGCACTGGGCTTCTTTAGTGAATTAACATTTTGCAACACTAATGATGCTGACACACCCCTATTTCTCTCCATGAGCCTCTCTTTTTTAATGCCCTTTAAATGCTTATTATCATTACTGTATTTTTTTAGGAAAACCCTTCTGCTGAGCATTTTATCCTCTTAAAATCTGATCTCACATTTAGGTCCTATCTGAACCTATCCTGTGGATAGTATTTAAAAATACACTTATATAAAATACTCTCTTTAAAGTATGTTCCTTGAATGAGGTGGGTCATATGTATACCTTTTAAATATTACATATGAAATATTATATTTTAACCAGTTTTGGTTGTTTGGGAGTTTGTTTGCTGCCGTATTACAAACCTATCTTGGTTTTTCAAAGACCACATAAATATTGCAGAGCAAACACCTATACCGGCTTAATTTTTTTTCAATTTCTCTTCTTTACGGAAAATCTTATGAAACAACATCAAGCTCAGAGCCGAATACATGTTTTTGTTACCCTTCCTTCCTTTTTAATTTTTTTCTGAAGCCTACTTCAGGATATTGGAAATGAAAATTTAATAAAAAATAGGCAAAAGCCAATGTGTTTTTCAAGGAAATTTAATCTATATGTTCTGATTCATTTCCATTTAAATCATCAAAATGTTACTTTACAGGAACCACTTTAAATCTAAGGAGACCCCTGTGCCATTTAAGATTTATTTTATTTTTATTAGAAAGTGCACTCTCTGTGGCCTGATATAAATGAGCCCTCAAATTTGGGACAAGCCCCATTCCACTGTTCAAATTGGGTTCTAACCTGGAGACCTCATGAGGTCCCATTAGATGATTCCAGAGTCAGGGTTTGTACTCTATGCTGGTACAAACTTCCCTTCACAGGCAGTATCATCACACTTGGCAGGTGAATGCCTCTTCCCAACATAGGAACCACCATTTAATTGTCAACTCCTTCCTTTGTCTTCGTTTTTGCAGGCACTTGAACAAAGAGTCATCCTTCACCCTCTGATAAACACTCAGTGTTGCTCCCTCCCTCTTCCTCCTTTCCTCCTTTCGGGAGCCTCACAGGAGCACAGCTGCTTGTCCAGGGGGTGACTGAAGGAGCTCCTTCAGCACCCTGTCACCCTGAAAGTTAGAGAACCCAGATCTCCACCCAGGATGCACCTTCTACCAGTCCTCAGGGCTGTTCTTAGAATGCAGAGCTGCTCTGCCTCTCGCTTCTCCACCTTCCCAGGGCTCAGCAAGATCAATAGGTTCATCCAAAGTGAACTGTAAATAAAGCAGAATTCAGAACCACATGCACTGAAGAGGCCAAACAGGCTCTATCTCTGGATATGGTGACGTTCAAATTACCTGTGAGAATTAGTCTCAGGGTTCAGGGTGCAGCACTGAAGTAGGGGTTCTTTGGCAACAACACTAGCTGGAATCATTGATCTTCTCTGCCTCAGTTTCTGCTATTGATAGAAGATCATATACTGCCTCTCCGTTGTTTTTGCCTCCTTTTAAATAGTTACAATACTTTTGAAATAATAGTCATAGTATTTCTATGCTTCTGTATTTACTACCCATTGCCATCAAGTTGATTTCATCTAGTAGTGACCATAAAGGACAGAGTAGAACTGCCCCATAGGGTTTCCAAAGAGTGCCTGGTGGATTTGAGCTGCTGACCTTTTGGTTAGTAGCCGTAGCTCTTAACCACTGTGCCACCAGTGTTTCCCTATATATTTTGGCAGGATCTGCAAGGCTGTCCGTGTCCTGTACAGGCTTGCCTAGTAAGTGATGGAGCTGACATTAGACCCAGAGAATATGGCTCCAAAGTCCACACACTTAACCACCAGATTGCTGCTCTTAGATTGGTGTCTCCATACACTGAAAGGTCTTGTGAAAAAAACAAGAGTTACTTTAAAAATGGAACCAGAGTACAATGGGTTCAAATCCGAACCTGGCCCTTAATAGATATATCACACTCTGAACCTGGCATTCTCATCTAATGTGGTGATATTAATAGTACCCAGAGGATTGTTTTAGAAAATAACTGGAATTAAGAACAACAAAAACATAAAGTGTCCAACATATCAGAAGTACTCAGTAACCCTTGTTGTTGCTGTTGTGAGGCGCTGTCTAGTCGATTCTGCCTTAGAATGGCCCCATGTGTGCAGAATAGAACTGTGCTCCACGGAGTTTCCAAGGCTGTGTTCTTTCGGAAGCAGATCTCCAGGCCCACCTTCCCAAGCACCTCTGAGTGAATCTGAACTGCCAACCCTTTGAGCTAGTAGTTGAGTGCTTAACCATGTCCACCACCCAGGGTCTATTATTATTATTCCATAGGTATAATTTAATAGAACAAAATCCTAATGTGAAGTGCCCTATAACTCCATAGACTTGATTATGCTACAGGGCAAATCATGTCCCCCCCCCCCCAACAACTATAGCTGAATTGATAAGCAGGTATCATTTTGTACCGCAGTGTGAGAATTACAAAAAGGTTTAGCTGTATTAAGAACCGATGAAAAAGCTTCTTGTGAATTCCCATTCTTTCTCGATCCCTCCCAGAAACATAGTGGGCTCCCTTAGCGGTGTTATCTGTGCTTTCTGCAGCCCAGCACAGGCCAGCTGGTGCATCTGCAACTTCTTTTACTCAATCAATGAGCTTGTTGCCATGGCAGGCTAACACGAGGTGCCATTGATGATGACTTGATTTCCTCTCGCATCTGAAGTGGAAAGGGAGAAGACAGACTAAATGAAATCCCATCCATCTTAATGAAATACAATTATATTCTCCTTATTAATCATTTAAGAATCAATATGTCTCTTCTTGGTGAACCTCACCAGAATTTGTCATTCCATGCCAGGCCTCAATACATCTTGTCTTGTAGTGGTTTTTATAAGTTCAGCCACCTGTGTCCCAGGGTAAATAACAGCATTTTCTTGTACTGCAGAGCAAGGGTGAGAATGGCAGTGACAGGGTGGATCACTGAAATCCCTGCAGAATGTTAAGCAGCAGCCAGCGAATATTGCCTTCACGTACATAATTTAAAAATGCACGCTGCTTTATTTTTAAATAACACGAAGCAAAATGGATTACCTTAGAACTGGGCTTCTTCTAGTACCATTAAGTGGGAAAACCTCTTGGGTACTCTTACCCATTGGATGCTATAATCTTGCATAAGTCTCTCAACATATTATATGCATGTGTATGTATATAGCGAGAAGAAGAGTTAGTAGCATATAATTTATAGTTGGCCTTACCATGCATACAATGTATCAATGTAGCATTTTATTGTGTAACATTCACCTGTAAAAATCACCATCGTGTATATCTTCTTAATGTGGACTGTGACCCTAAAATTGGACTTCGCACATCCAGCAGATGGCTAATAGCTCTTGTTTAATTAATGAGAACCAAGAAAAAGAGATGTGAGAAAGGATATCAAGAGAAAGAAGCAGAGACAGGAGGTCAGGCGGGCATGTGAGAGAAATAGATGGTTGTAAAAGGTTAAATTGGTTTTAGGGGTGAGGAATAAGTGGTTCTAGGGGTTCCATCTCACCGAGGGATTTTTATTATTCACTAGGCTGAGTTTAGCTATTCCTGCACCTTTATTAATGGGGGATTGTATAACCTCTCCTTTTATGACAAGAAAGAAAGAAAAAGAAGTATTAGAGTAAAAGAATCTCTGCTGTTTCTAAACTTGGAATTTTACATGAAGAGGAAAGATTTGGAGTGACAGAAAGTAAACACCTCATAAAGAAATACCCTTTTGTGTGGCTGAGCGGCTCCTCCTCAGAATCACCCTCATTCAGCAGCGTAACGCTGCCACTGAAGCATGACTCCAACGTACTCTGAAGTCAATAAGCTTCGAGGTCAGTGGTTTTAAAAACTAGCTGGAAAATCCAAAAGGAGTGGTGCAGTTCAGTTATAGCTGTCGCTCTGAGTGGGTGATGTTTATGGGCCCCGTACCAGTCACTCCTAAAGGTCTGTGAAATACCTCCCCTCCTGGCTCCTCCTCGTAACTACTTCCATCGCACCACAAGTCCCCGCACGAAGCTGGAAAACGGGAATCTGTAGGCATGAATTAATTCAATTATAGGATCAGTCTATCAGCGATCCAGGTCAAGGGTGAAATCCAAGAAATATGTGCATCAAACAACACAGAATGCCCTTGACCTTTCAATCGGCTGCATGCTGTCTTCCCTGTGCTCCACAAAACACTGGCTTTTTTCCTGTCCTTTTCTTCCTCTCTTCCTGATCCCAGCTCCTGGCCTCACAAAGTCTCCGTTTCCGTGGCTATCTCTCAAACCCAGGCTTGTCGTTGGAAATACAGTGACTTACGCATGAATAAGAACAAATTTCACGGCAGCAAAAGAAAGGAGAAGACGTGGATGATGGTAGAAAGTCTTGGGATTGGCACTTTAAAATCTATACTCATGGCCATTGTTTTAAAAGGATTTTCATCAGGAAGCTTACTTTGACTTCTCTGAGTAAAAAAAAAAAAGTGCCAAACACCTGAGTTCGCCATAGCCTTCATGTTGGCAATCTACAGCAGTGTTTACAAAAGAGAATTTGAAGAAGTTAAAAAGCAGAAAGAGTTATCTCAGGATTTAGTGATCCTAAGAAGAACTTGGAAACAGACCTGTAAAAAGATTCCACCTGGGACTTATGTTGTTAGTTCTGTCAAGTCGGCTCAGACTCACAGCAGGCCCCATGTACAACAGAATGAAACGTTGCCTAGTTCGTTGCCATCTTCAGGATTGTTGGTATGCTCAAATCCGTTGCTTCTGCTGCTGTGTACTGAGTGCCTTCCAACCTAGGGGACTCATCTTCCAGCACCATATTAGACAACTTTTGTGTGTGTGTGTGTGTGTGTGTGATCCATCGGGTTTCAATAGCTAATTTTCAGAAGTGGATTGCCAGGCCTTTTTTCCTAGTCTGACTGAGTCTAGACCCTCCACTGAAACTTGTCCACCATGGATGACTCTGCTGGTATTTGAAATATTGTTAGCATAGCTTCCAGTATTACAAAACAAGTAAGCCTTCACGGTACGACACACTGACAGAGGGGTGACAGGGCTTATAGTCAGTGTTCATCACATATTTCAACTGGATAAAATCCTATCAGTGGCTAACCAGTTGCCATTGAGTCAATTTTGATTCATGGCAACACCGTATGTGTCAGAATAGAACTGAACTGTAGGGGTTTTCAATAGCTGATTTTTTGGAAGGAGATGGCCAGGCCTTTCTTTCCAGGCAGCTCTAGGTAGACTTGAACCTCCAACCTTACAGTTATCAGCCAAAAATCTTAACCATCTGCACCCCACAGGTACTCTTTATCAGTGCATATTGAATGCAAAGGCACCAACAAGTAAAATTTTTTTTCAAAAAATGTATTTTTTAAAGAAAAGTGCTGATTATGTTTTATTATCTTTGGTGACTAATTTATCCTCCATTATATAGCATATGGATCGTACGGTCATTTGGTGATAGGAGAATGTACTGCCTTCTGAGAAACATCATGCTAGGGAAGACCAATTTTCTCCACACTTTATCCTAGCCCGTGTGGTAAACGTTTTGTTTCATTAGTGACGAGCGTGTTTGGAGCCCTGGTGGCCAGTGGTTAAGAGCCCAGCTGCTAACAAAAAGTCGGCAGTTCGGATCCACCAGCCACTCCTTGCAAACCCTATGGGGCAGTTCTACTCTGTCTATAGGGTCGCTCTGAATCCCAATCAACTCAACGACAATGGATGTTTGTATCTTTCGTGAGCTTCGTGAGATGAGAGAATACGATTTATCTCTGTATCCTCAGTACTTATCAGACCACTTTCTAACTGCCAATACTGTTAAGTTGATAAATATATAGAAAATAACCCCCAAGTCATGAGGTTCTACATTGTTTGTAATATTCACAGTGTTCTGGTGCAATGGACAAAGCCATGATCAGCAATGCTCCTTCCACACGTTGCTCTTATTTTAAGATAGACACAGAGCTAGCTGTAAATACCAACACAAATCTAGATTACTATTCTCAATTAAAATAAAAAGAATGATGCTCCCAAACTCTAGTTTCCATAAAATTTTTTTTTTCTTTTCTCCATAATCCCACACATTAAAACCACTTTATGAAAGTTGTGTTGAGTTTGCCTTCTATACAGAACCTGCCATTCAACTAAAGAGTGTGTGTTTAATCTACAAACAAATGTGGTACTGTTTTAAGATCTTCACAAACAACGTAAAAGGTTTTACAATTGGAAATGTTTTAATTTTTTCAAACAGTTCCTTTGTCATTCCCAGTTCCCTTTGCTCTCCTGTTTCAGTTCTCTTGCAAGTCTTCTTAATCCAGACCTCCAGAATTGAGATTGGTAGAAAGAAAATCCAATTTTTTAGGGTCAAAATAAAGACGTTTTTCAAATGCCAAAGAAAGAGAGCAGGGTTATACGACTTTGATGTTAATACCGTGTCTTTTGTAGTTTTCCTGTTTGTTTGTTTTCATCTTCCATTGTCAACAGGGCACCAGATTTTATAGGCTGCTTAACTCAGACCAGATGCTGATGAAAAGAAATGTGGTTTTCAGTGTGACATTCAAAAAATATCAGCCCCTCTTGTCTAAATGCTATATTTTTAATGGCTTTAATTTTTTATTAACTGATATATAAAAGAACAATAAGCACGCATTATCTTAACTGAAACACTCACAGCCCACTAGCTGGACCATGAATAAAGCAATAAGGGTTCAAATTTTAATATGAAAAAAGAGAAGCTTTTTTTCTTTTTTTTAACTTGTGCAATAGCATGTGTTTTCTGGCCAAACCTCTTAGATTTTCATTTACTATATAAATGTAACTGGGTTAGCCATGGTGAAAATTATGCTGAATGCATTTTTTCAGATTCATCTCTGAATATATTGCTAATCAGGATATTTCTTCTCTTGCAATCAATGACAGCATAATCAAGAGCAATATTGAAACCAATAAATCTGGAATTAATGTGACAGAGACGAAAATAGAGCTGAGACCTTGAAGAAGAGAATAAAACTATCAAAAAAAAAAAAAGCATTACTTTATAGACTCCTTCACACAGAGATTAAATAGAGACTGTACTTGGCACTGTTATCAAATATCAGGTGCTAGGGGCATTTTCAACTGAATGAACCAAGAAAATAATGCATTCCTACTTTTGCTGATACAGGCTCAAAAGCTTTGATGAGTAGATGAGGCCAGATACCTGACCTCAATGGTCTCTGACAATGAAATCAACGGATGTGGAAGGTAAACTTTGCACACTTGGGAAAACAACCCCCAAAAGAGCCATAGCAAAGTGCCTGTGAGATCAGTACACTTGCAATGTCCAAAACCAAACTATATTCCCCGTATCTTGAAATGCTTTCTTTTGAACATGGATGAGAGAAAAATATATGAGGTAATGAAAGTTTGTCTTCACGATAAAGACATTCTACCTACAATTTTAGGGCTTTCCTAGGCTTCTGTCAAGGCTATTCTGACTCATGGTGACCCCAGGTGTGCAGAGTAGAACTTCTCCAAGGGTTTTCAAGGCTGTGACCTCTTGAAAGCAGATCACAAGGCCTTTCTTCTGAGATGTCCCTGGGTGGATTCAGACTGCCAATCATTTGGTTAGTATCTGAGCTTTTAGTCCTCTGTGCCATTAGGCCTAGTCTCTAAAAGGCACTGAATCGGCCACTTAAACCTGTACCTATTGAGTTAATTCTGATTCATAGCGACCCTGTAGGACAGAGTAGAACTGCCCCATACAGTTTCCAAGGAGCACCTGGTAGTTTTGAACTTTTGGCCTTTTGGTTTGCAGCTGTAACTCTTTCAATACAGGCAGAGTTCCTGGATTATAAACAAGATCCATTTCTAACTGTGTCTTTAAGTCTTAAATTGAATTTTTTTGTAAGCTGGAACAGGTTCTTATGGTTCTTCTTTAGCTTTACTTCAGTGCAAGAAAAAGGAGCCCTGGTGGTGCAGTGGTTAAGCATTCAGCTGCTAACTGAAAGCTCAGCAGTTTGAACCCACCAGCTGTTCCTCTGAAGAAAGATGTGAAAGTCTGCTTCCTTAAATATTTATAGCCTTATGACATATTTTATAAAGAAAATATTTTACTTTCTACTTTGGTGAGTAGTGTCTGCGGTCTTAAAATCTTGCGAGCAGCCATCTAAGATACTCCACTGGTCTTCCCCCTTTGGGAGCAAGGGAGAGTGAAGTAAACCAAAGACACGAGGAGAAAGATCAGTCCAAAGGACTAATGGACCACAACTACCACAGCCTCCACCAGACTGAGTTCAATACAACTAGATGGTGCCCAGCTACCACCACTGACTGCTCTGACAGGGATCACAATAGAGGGTTCCACACAGAGCTGGAGAAAAATGTAGAACAAAATTCTAACTCACAAAAAAAAGACTAGACTTACTGGCCTGAGAGAGGCTGGAGAAACCCAGAGAGTATGGCCCCAGGACACACTTCTAGCTCAGGATTGTAGTCACTCCTGAGGTTTACCCTTCAGCCAAAGATCAGATAGGCCCGTAAAACAAAATGAGACTAAAGGGGCACGCCAGCCCAGGGACAAGGACTAGAAGGCAGGAAGAGACAGGAAATCTGGTAATAGGGAACCCAAGGTCAAGAAGGGGAGAATGTTGACATGTTGTGGGGCTGGTAACCAATGCCACAAAACAATATGTGTACTCATTATTTAATGAAAAGATAGTTTGTTCTGTAAACCATCTAAAATACAATAATAAAAAATAAAAATAATTATTTTTATCATTAACCTATAATATTTTATACCAGATGAATTACTGAACTTATTCATCTTGTTTATTGTCTGCTTTTAAGAGAATGTAAGTTCCATATGGAGGGGCAGATATTTAAGTACGTTTTGCACACTGCTGTGGGGCCTAGATAGTAAACATTTAATAAATGTTTGTTGAATGAAAGAATTTAAAAAAATAAAACAAAAAAAAAGATTTACAGCCTTGGAAACTTTATGGGGCAGTTCTACTCTGTCCTATAGTGTCGCTATGCATCAGAATTGACCGGAGGGCAGTGGGTTTGGTTTGGTTTTGGTTTTCGTGCAAGAAAACGACCAAAGCCTTTTCGATGATTTAAAAGCTGCCTGTGCAGCTAGTGAAGGTGACTGTGATAAAGAATTGTTGTGGGTAGGGGTTGGTTCGATTCTTTAAAGTAAGGGCAGATTTACTCACATTGAAGGGCAAGTAGGAGTCATCCATAAGCTGAACATTAGTAACCTGGGGAGTGCCTGTAGTCGGTATCTGAAACCATTCACTGTCACCCTCTCTGTCACCAAACCACATCTGAGGGTTTCAGATTTTTGGATAAAAGAAACTTTATTCCAAATAATTAAAGTGGAATCAATGCCAAATGATCAAGTAAGACAAATCTTAAAATTAGTTTAAGATTTCCATTCTATCAGTTACCACTTGGAATATTTAAAAAAAAAAAAATTGAAATTTGCAAAATTCTAGCATAATTCCTTTCATTAGCCTCATCTATACTGTAGTTATTTTATTTAAAAAATAGTCTGAAGGAACAATTACATGTAATATTATTCCAACAGCAATCAACTCTGATAAACAATATACTTGGGAACATAATCTCACATTTCAAGGTGAACGCCAAAGATTCTAGTGATTATCTCCTTAAGAAAGGACCCAGAGTGGTGTACAAAGTAAAGCCATATTTCAAAGAGCCCTGTGAGCTAGGTAAATGTGTTTACACACACATGCACACACACACATACACACTCACACACACTTTTAACCAGATTAGAAATATAGTCCCTTGAAGTTATTTGGGGTATATTTTTCAGGTTGTTTAATTTCTTAGTTTTGTTTTATTTTTCCTTTTCCTGAAACAAGTTGGGGATAATTAGGACTACTACATTTTTTATTTTAATTTGTGGAAAAAAATTACTTCTTTTCAAAGTAATACTAAAAGATGAAAAGAAACCGTAACCTTCTCAGAGCCTCAAACACCATGTTGAAATACAAAAATATCACTACAAATATTCTATGACCAGATAGAATATGGTTAAAATGTTGGGGTAAATGAGTCCCAGGTGATTGCATGTAGTAACAGCAGCTTTTCATTTCACTTTTGATGAAGTATTTTAGAGTTTTATTTTGGTGCATTACAAATAGAACAGTGACTTGTTTTGTGATATGCAGAGCCAATTCCATGTTCTTTTGACAGTTCAGGGAAATAGTTGCCCCGTGTCAACTGTTGTAAAATGTCTTCACTGTTTATGACCTGAGTCAGTGATCTTTGAGCACTGACTACTCAGAGGAGTGGCAAATAACAACTTGGTATAGATGAACAAATAGTGCTGTTTTCTAATATAAAGGACTCGGGGAGTCTCCTGTGAAGTTGAACCAGTCATTGTCACTAAACCTGGATAGATATAAACTCAGAAATGTTGTTACCAAAAATTACATCAGGAAAAGAAAAAGGAAAATATCTGAGTAGAAAGTATACAGAGTCTGGCAAAGTAGAAGAGTATCAATTTTAGAATCACAGACTGTTGTGGCAGGAAGGACCCTGAGGGAGATGCTTATCCAAGGATCCTTTCCCTGCCCACCCTTGGGCCTTTTTAGCATCTGGGAATAGACCTCAGATGATTCATGAGCCCCTAGAAACTGTATGAAAGAAGTTAGCTTGCATCTGCATATGCAAAGTTTGGGGAGACTTCTCACTGCTTTGATCAAAAATCTCAAAAGAGTAAGTTAAAAAAAAAAAAGTTGCCATCAAGTCAGCTCTGACTCGTGGAGACCCCATGTGTGTCAGAGTAGAACTGTGCCCCATGGTGTTTTCAATAGTTGATTTTTCGGAAACATTTCCAAGCCTTTCTTCCAAGGTACCTCTGGGTAGGCTTGAACCTTCAATCTTTTGGTTAATTGTTTGTACCACCCAGGTACTCCATGACCCCAAAATAGTTAGGAGCTAATGAGATTATAGCCAGCCCTGTTTTTTGCAGAAGCATCCCAGAGATAAAAAGAAACACACCTAATACTACCCAGTGATTATACTGGTATTAGTAAGTTTTTTTGACTTTTTCATAGTCCAAGTAACTGATAAAAAATTTATAGAAGGAAAATCACAGGAGCTTAACTGTTATAGACCCAAACTTAGGTAAATGGTGTCAAATTTATTTATTTATTTTTAACAAATACAACATTACCTAGGAAATACTTCATAGTAGTATGAATTCATTTGCTCTAAATGTTAAATTCTCTGACACATAATCTGGAATTTTCAGTATCAGTCAATTTCTCCTCCATAAATGCAGGACCCTATATGAGTATAATTAACAGTCACGTATGCGGAAATATTTAAGAGGCAGCAACTGTCCCTTCTGCCACAGCCCACGTGCCACAGAGTCTCCAAGTTCTCATTAACACTTTAATGTTTTTTTTCTGAGTTAGGCAGTGTTTTCCAAAGTTTATTCTTTGAAACACAAACCTCATGAAATTCTTCAGGGCAAAGGAGTTTCCTATCAAGTATGTCTAAGAAACACCTATTTGGAGATTTCCAGAGAACATGTGCATTAAAAAAAAAAAAAAAAAAATCTGTTGCCATGGATTCTGACTCTCGGTGATTCTCTATGTTGCAGAGATCTGAGCTCCATAGGGTTTTCTTGGCTGTAATCTTTATGAAAGCAGATTGCCAGGCCTTTCTTCTGTGTCACCATTGAGTGTGTTTGAACTGCCAACCTTTAGGTGAGTAGTCAAGTGCCAACTATCTGTGCCACTCAAGGGCCTTATGCATAGTGCAAGCCCTGAGGAGCCCTGCAGTCAAGAAAGCTGACCGTCATCGTTCACAGATTTTGTATTTGCCAACTGGCTTACTTGTTAAAATTTATTTGTAACCCCCAAATCAATACTCCTGAACTTTTGTGGACCTTCACAGGTATGTGCATGCAAAAAAAAAAAAGAGTGGTGAAAATCTGAATCACCTAACATACAAGACATACGTCGCCATTACCTAATTCAGTGTTCACGGCGACTTCACAGAATGTAACTACTGCGAATAATGAGACTTGAATGTATTTTGTTAGTTAAACACAGCATTTCTTAAACACATTTGAATCTTTTTTCTTTTTCTTTTCTAAGAAATGGCTAGCATGGTTTGGGGAATGATGAGTGGAGGAACAAAAAGACTGAGATAAAATGCAAAACATATCTGGAAGAGTAATACTATAAGTTACCATAGGTATGAACGCTTTGAAAGAGGTCATTAAAAGCCAATGTAGAACTAGGACTCCGAGAGGGCAAACCTGTTGCTGTGGGGTCGATTCCAGCTCACGGCAACTGTACAGGACAGGGTAGAACTGCCCCATAGAGTTTCCAAGGCTGGTGGCTGGTGGAGTCAAACTAGTAGGGAACTAAGACTCCAAGTGGGAAGATGTCAGATAAAGAAGTGGGGGAAGCTTTGCTGCAGTCAGGTCCTTTAGAAATGTTAATTATGCCTCTCCTCTCAAGGGTCTGGGATGAGACTCTTGGTCAGGGATTCACAGACTTTGGAGTGCACAACTGGGCAACCTGTGAAAAATGCAGATCTGCAGCCCGGACTCTGATGTGAGTCTGATTCAGACATTCAGTGGTGGTGCAGGGTAGCAAGCACCTGGGATGACTGGGAAGCAGGTGGTGGGTCTACACGCTTTGAGAAACACTGCATTTGGAGATGGAGTGTAAAGAAAGAGGAAGACAGAGAAGAAATGGGCAAGAACAGAGAGCAGCTGCCCTATTTCTTCTATTTCTGGAAAGTTAATGCATAAAACTTTTTGGGGCCCAGAGGAGCTGACACCAAGTCCTTTTGTGCCCAGTTCCTGCTGGACCGCATCCTATCCTGTGAATCCCAGACTCCGTCATGGAAGATCATTTTCAAGATGAGATAAAAGCTCTTGTATGAGCCAGCTCATTGTTACAATATTTTCATTTAAGAACTTTGATCAATACCCAACAAGTCAATTAAAGCATCCAAATGCTTTCTCAGGGAGACTTAACTGCAGTTGTTTCTCCCCTTTTTTAAAAAGCTTATTTTATTCTTTTTTTTTTTTTTAACAAACATAACTTTCCCAAATTTGTGCCTCCTTCTGATTCTGGTTTTAGAAAGGAAATGAAATTTGTCATGCCGCCATACATCATTTCCCGCGTGGTACAATGTCCCATCTGTGTGTCAAGTACAAAAGAAAAGCATTTTGTGAAAAATTGCTAAAGAAGTAATGATTTTTGTCCTCAACTCTTTGTTTTGCCTTTCAATAAAGAAGGCGACATGTGCCACAAATGATATATTATTGTTTAGGTACAACCCCAGAAACACAGTGCATAACCAAAACCATGTTTCACAGCAGAGAAACTATAGTTTACTGCCCCGATGGCTCTGAGGAGAATATCATGCTCCACAGTTTATAAATGCATTGAGGTCAATACATGATTTGCTTCAGCTTGTTCATCCAATGAGCAGGAGATCCAAAAATATATCACGCTATTAGACAGCCCCCTGGAAGCTGGGCTGAGGCCCCGGTGATGGAAAGGTTCCATGGAAACCCCTCTGTCAGCTGGAGATGAGATAATTAGATCCAGGTAATACACTGGAGCCCCAACAGGGAGCCGCCAAGCAAACATGTCATCTTTATGGGCCTTTCTTGTCCTGCACAGCAACTGTGGCCTCAGACAGTAAAGAATCGAGGGATTCACAGAAGCCCAGCAACACCGCGGCGCCATTACTCAGTCACCCTCATTATCTAGAGAGCCCGCCCCATGGGAGCAAACCGAAAAGAGATCAGGAGAGGCTTTTTTCAAGCCCTTTTCTTTGTTTTTCCACCGATTTCTTTTTCTTCTTTTAAATTTCACAACATACTGTTAACAATGTGGTTGGATTTATCTGGACTCTATATAGATTATGCAAATTTTCCATCTCTCACGTTGGGGATGCTCTTTCAACTGCAGACAAAATATCATTTGTTCCAACCTTTGAACTATGGACAAGAAGCCAGGCTCTGCTTTCACCACAGTTTCAGTTGGTGAGTCATTGTCATTTTTGTCATCATTTTATCCACTCAACAAATACTATAGAATTAGGTCAGGCACAGGGCTAGAAAGTGGGGATAGTGAAATGAAGATGAGCACATAGAACTCTAGTCAGGTTGGGGGAGATTTTACAATAATATTTTATAAATAATAAATTAATAACATTTGTGAGAAGCACCATGAAGGAAAAGTATAGGGTGCTTGCCAAAAGAGTACAATAGGAGTACTTAGCCTAGTTTGAAAGAGTCCTGGGAGGTGTAAATGGTTAAGTACTCAACTACCAACCAGAAAGTTGGTGGTTCAAACTAACCAGAGGAGGTGCCTCAGAAGAAAGGCCTGGTGAAAATTCACAGCCTTGGAAACCTGTTATATGGTGTCCCCCCAAAATATGTTCAACTTGACCAGGCTGTGACTCCCAGTTTTTTGAGGTTGTCCACCATTTTGTGATCTGATGTAATCACCCTATGTGTTGTAAATTCTAACCCTATGGCTGCTAACTAAAAGGTCAGCAATTTGAATCTACCAGGCACTCCTTAGAAACTCTGAGGGGCAGTTTTACTCTGTCCTATAGGGTCCCTATGAGTTGAAACTGACTCAATGGCAACAGGTTTGGTTTGGTTTTGATATGTTAATAAGACAGGATTAGAGGCAGTAATGTTAATGAGGTAGGATGCAATCTACAGAATTAGGTTGTATCTTGAGTCAATCTCTTTTGAGATATAAGAGAGAGAATTGAGCAGAGAGGAGAGGGACCTCGTTACCACCAAGAAAGCAGAACCAGGAGAGGAGCGTGTCCTTTGGACCCAGGGTCCCTATGCTGAGAAGCTCCTAGAGTAAGGGAAGATTGATGACAAGGACTTCCCCTGGGGCCAACACAGAGAGAAAGCCTTCCCTTGGAGCTGGTTCCCTGAATTCATACTTCTAGCCTCCTGAACTGTGAGAGAATACATTTTTGTTTGTTAAAGCTATCCACTTATATTTCTGTTATAGCAGCCCTAGATGACTAAGACAGAATTTGGTACCAGGAATGGGAGGCTGCTCTAACCAATACCTAGAATGTGGAAACAGTTTTGAAACTGTGAATGAGTAATGGCTGGAGGAGTTTAAAGTGCCTAATAGTGAAAACCCAGATTGCCTTGAAGAGATTGTTGGTAGAATTATGGGCATCAAAGACAATTCTGGTGAGGGCTCAGAAGGAAGTGAGGAGAGCTTTAACACTGGAGATGGCACAGATGGGGAGAGGCGGCAGCAGAGAAACATCAGCAGCAGACCCAGAAAACCAGTGTGAGACAGCACGAGATCCGACCTACTCTGCCAGCAAGGCTCCTGCCCGAAGGCACTCAGCTTTCTCACTCCATGGGCCGAGAAGCCCACTGCACCTTCTCCTGCCAGTCTCTTCTACTAGTCTCTCCTGCTGCTGTTTCTCTGCCACTGCTTCTCACCCTCTTCAGTGTTACAGCTCTCTCTCTCTCTTTCTTGGGCTCCTGGCTCCAGGAGCTTCTCAGCGCAGGAATAACAGGTTCTGATGACGTGCTCTGCTCTTGGCTCTTCTTGCTTGGTGGTGGTGAGATCCTGTCTCTGCTCTGGAGTTGGCTCCCTTTTAAGCCTAGCAGG
Source organism: Elephas maximus indicus (assembly GCF_024166365.1). NCBI lineage: Eukaryota > Metazoa > Chordata > Mammalia > Proboscidea > Elephantidae > Elephas > Elephas maximus. The sequence continues at coordinate 51,542,661 of NC_064819.1, read as the reverse complement.
ATGGCAAAACTGACCAGTCCCTTTGGTGGACCACAATGGCCACAATTACCTCATTTACACAGTCCTGCCCAATCACTTGTGTGGGAGTTACAAGACCGTGGCAAGAAAGGCCACACAAAAACGATTCATCATAGCACAACAGTGAACGGCTCAGAAGCAATATAATATAGCACAATGTTTAAAAGCAAGTGTCCAGAGTCAGACACCTGTGTTTGAATTCATAATATACCATTTATAGCTATGTAATCCAGGACACGATGCTTAAGCTACGCACATCTCAGTTTCCTTATCTGTAAAATAAGGAAGATATTACATACTTTCCAGGATTACTGGGTAATTATCAGTGCATTCAGAGTGTTTGGAAGAAAGACTAGAACACAGTAATACTTACTAAATGTTAGCTCTGATGTTCTCAGAGTCCCTAGGTGGTGCAAATGCTAATGTACTCAGCTGCTAAGCAAAAGGTTGGAGGTTTAAGTCCACACAAAGGCACCTCAGAAGAAAGGTTTGGATATCTACTTTCAAAAAATAAGCCATTGAAAACCCTATGGAGCACAGTTCTACTCTGACACTGGGGTCACCATGAGTTAGAGTCTACTCAACAGCAACTGGTTTTTATGATGTTCTCCAGTCACTTCTATCTAAAGTTTCCTGTTTCCTCTGACTACTAAATCTTAGGCTTTAGTCAGGTTCTCACCTGCTCCACTAGTCCTGTGAATGCGATTCTCTTTAAATTGCCCATTCTCAATCCAAAAGTTCTTTCACTTTATTACACAAAGCAGTTTAGTGTCTCTCATCTAGAAGATGCTTGAATGGACTTGTGGAAGTGGGGAGGCTGCCTCTTTCATGACTGTCACTCTTATTAAGGTGCTTTTCCTAGATAAAGGAGAAGTTTTCCTCTTAAAAAAAAAAAAATTTTTTTTTTTTCCTCTTAGGAAGGATTCTGAACTGCTTCATTCTTAAGCCAATGGTTTGTTTCCTTTCCTCAACCATGTCTAGTGACCCCAGTCAAGGGTCAATTCTATAGGACTTAGCCATGGCCCCTTCCACAGGACAGAGAGCAGATAGCCATCCTTGGGTTGTTGATATAATCTGTGCATAAACTGTGGCTTTATAAAAATAAATTGAGATGGAAATCTGTGAAGTTTATAAAGCTGTGTATTTTTGAAAAAAGTTACATTGTAAAAAGGACAGCAGAGATATGGAATAATTTATAAGGATAATCCCAAGGGATAGTAAATAAATTACAGGATAAAGCCTAAGCCAAACGATCTTCTATTAAAGTCTCTTCATTGTTATTCAAGTGGGTTTCCTTCCTCTCCCAAGTGGAAACTATTTGCACAAAACAAAAATATTAGGAAACAGAATCCTAGGAATTTGGGCAGTAAAAGAAAACCTTGTTAAAACTTGAGAGCAGGGTTGGCCTTAGGCAAAATTGTCAAGATTCTCCTTTGTCACCTTCCTGCCTCTCTCCTCAGTCCCTCTTTCTTTGTTTCAAATTTCTCTCTCTCTCAGATTCCTTTCCTTAATTGCCCCCAGTCCAGCATGACATTCATTCATTCATTCATTGAACACTGAGTGCCAGGATGTGCTACGCACTAGGTACTGGGATCAAACAAATAAGAGAGGTTCTGGACTTTGTGGGGGTTATACTCCTCCCTATAGGCTACTAATACCTTGTAAAAAGCTACTCACCAATATATAAAACCCAACCTGGGCTAAAAGATTCAGGAAAAAAAAAAAAGACAGACACACACACACACACACACACACACACAAAGGTCAAGAAAGCTCAGAAAACCCCAAACTTATCCATAGTGATGGTGGGGTTTATTGTTGGTTTGCTTGATTTTTATTTATTTATTTTCATTATTACTTTTTGTTCTTTTGGCCTAGGAAGTAAGCCTTTAAGATGAAAATAACCAATTTCTTTCCCCATTGGCTTTCAGATAGCTGAAAAAGAGATATGTGGACTCAGGATCAGACGACTTGACAATGTCAAAGTAAAGAGTGACTATTTAGTCATATAGCTTTTCAGCATCAAATGCAAGACAGAGAGCTTGTGATTCCTCATTCAGCAAATCAAATGGCCTAGCTGGCACGTGTACAACAGAACTAAAAGCAGGCAGAATTTCACAAGAGTGCAAATTAAACAACTTAAAGTAAACTTGGCAAAGGGTTGATATCCTTAATTTAAAAATAATTTATAGAAATTAATAAGAAAATCACTAACATTTCCAAAGGAAAATGAACAAGATATATAAAAAGGCAATTCACAAAATAACAAATAACCAATAAGCGTTATTTATTATTTGCATTAAATAATAAGATATAGCATTAACTTATGAAACTAGGACAATTTTTATACAGTACATCCTTATGTGAAAATATCCCACGCTCCACTAAATCATGTTTTCAAATATAATGTTTAGTGAATAAAAGAGAAAGAATACAGAACTGTATGTAGAATGTATATATATTTAGGAAATACACATTGAAGTGTTTAGATGTAAAGGGGCTATTTAGAAAAATCTGTTAAAAGCCTCATATTTTTTCAATGTTTTTCTATAGAGATGTCCATATATATGTATAATATTTACATATATTTAAAAACCATTGCCATCAAGTCAATTCTGGGTCATCACATATATATATATATATATATATATATATATATATATATATATATATGTATAATGAACTACATATAATTATGTACACTGTTGCTTTTGGCAGTGTTCATTTCCAGATTATATCATGGTTCCTGCATAATTATAGGACAAATAACAAAATTTAGAAATTAGCATTGTCACAATGCTATCATATAATTTTGCTAATTGTTCTGCTAAGAAAAAAAAAAAAAAACAAAGCCAAAAATTATGGCCTGAGAGCCAACTCAGAGTCACATGTAGCATTTTGGCATTGGTCTTTCTTTCAGGGTATGAGGCTACTTTTTTGATTAGCAAATCAGTTGACTAAGAAGTTAGAAAGTTCAATCATTAAAATTCAGTCTTTCAGCTTCAATTACACCAAGCCATCTGTTTGAATGCTGTCTTCTTTTGATTGCTCGTTGTTGTTGGTAGGTGCCTTTGAGTAGGCTCCGACTCATAGCAACACTATGTACAATAGAACGTAATACTGCCTGGTCCTGCGTCATCCTCACAATCATTGTCATGTTTGAGCCCAATGTTGCAGCCACTGTATGAATCCATCCTGTTGAAGGTCTTTCTCTTTTTCACGGATCCTCAACTTTAACAACCATCATGCCCTTCTCCAGGGACTGGTCCCTTCTGATAACGTGTCCAAAGTATGTGAGATGTAGTCTTGCTTCTAACGAGCATTCTGGCTGTACTTCTTCCAAGACAGATTTGTTCTTTCTTTTGGCAGTCCATGGTATATTCAATACTCTTCACCAACACCACAATTCAAAGGCATCAATTCTTCTTTAATCTTCTTTTTTTGTTGTCCAGCATATGAGATGATTAAAAACACCATGGCTTGGGTCAGGAGCACCTTGGTCTTCAAGGTGACATCTTTGCTTTTCAACACTTTAAAGAGGTCTTTTTGTTTATGACATTAAAATTTTTTCCTGGATAAAAGGAAAAAAAAAGTCTTCAATGTGGAGGCAAAGTTTTCTAGTGCCAAGAAGGCCAAAGGAGTAACTGACAAACACAGCACAGCAGCAGAATTCTTCCTTAAATCTTTTCATGAGCTCAGATAGTAAGGCACATGTGTAAGTTATGTACAGGCATCATGGCAACACTATGGTTATTGCACTCTTAGGCAGTTCAACCTGCATGTAAGGAATATGTTGTGTAAGCATGTATTGAGAAGTAATGTGAGCTACAGTTTTAGGGTGGGCCTAGGAAACTCTTGGGTGTTAGCAAAAGATGTAGCTATGGTATTAATATCTATATTGAGAAATTAAGTACCTGTTGCACTTCTGCATATCTTATTTGTTTAGTCATGCCAAAAACAAGAGGTGAATAATATCTGACCACAACCCCTTTAAAATTCCCTGACATCTTATTATTCTAGTCCTCCCAGCAAGGGCATCATTTCCCAAAGAAGGGTGTCTTGGTGTGTTTTGTTTTTTCACTTCATTGTATTGATGGTTTTGTATGTTTACAGATGGATGGATAGATAGGATGGAGGTAGTGATAGAGACAGATATTTTAATCAATTGTTGTATTTCAACTGTTTGCTATTTAAAGATAAGTTCAGATAGATCATCAAAAAAGGCTCACTGATAGGATGATGAAATGAAGGGAGAGGGGAGTTCTAGAGCAGAAAGGGTGAATAGCTGCCATCAAGTACACCAAATTCAGTCTTAAAGAAATAGAACCAAAAGCAAGGATGGAGACACTTCGACTCACTTACTTTGGACAAGTCATCAGGAAAGACCAGCCACTAGGAAAGAACATCATGTTTGGTAAAGGTGAAGGTCAGCAAAAATGAAGGAAATTTTCAATGAGGTGGATTGACACAATTGCCAAAATGATGGACTCAAACATACTAACCATCATGAAGGTAGCACAGTACCAAGCAATATTTCAGTCTGTTATGTATAAGGTCGCCATGAGTTGGAGTTGACTCATTGACAATTAACAACAACAATGGTCCACTCCCCTCATTAAAAAAAAAAAAAAAGGAAATTGAGGCTCAAAGAGAAAATGAGAATTGCATAAGACTCATGAAATGGAATAGAGGCAGAATCTCGGTGTCCTGCCACCTATTGCAAGGCTCCATAACTGCCATCACTATGGCTCCCCTGAACTGTGCACACTTGTGGGGCTACATTAAGGAATTCCAGCTGGAATCTTTCTGCAGTGGTGATGGTTGGAAATGCTGAGAGCTATCAGATAAATACAGGATGTCCAGTTAAATTTGACTTTCAGATAAACAAACAAACATGTCATGGAACATATTTGCACTTAAAAATTATTTGTTGTTTGTCTGAAATTCAAATTTAACTTGTCATCCTTTATTTTTATTTGCTAAATCTGGCAATGCTATCTAAGAGCCATACAACCAGATGGTTACAAATATGGAGTCAAGCAAGAAAACGGTGTCATTTGTCAAGAGGAAAAGAAAGCTTTAATAAAGTCCTGATTTATGAAGTGATACATTTGGGATGATATATCCATTACGAAATTTAGATTTCCAATGTTTTTAAATAAATATTGTTAGTTGACCAAGTAATGACATTTACTACTTTGTAGGTACACTGTGAGCATTCATTAAGATGATAATTGTAATAAATTTTAAACTGTATCTGATAGTAGTCATGCAAAACATATATAAATACAGTTGCTCCTCATTATTCACAGATTCCATATTTTTAATTTTGCCTGTTCACTAAAATGACTCGTATATCTTATTCTCTCGATAATCCTCTGATGTGAGTATAAGCGTCTGCATTTTATAGATGAGGAAATTCAAACTCTATAAGATTATGGTTGACTAGCTTTCCTATAATCTTATATTTTTATTGGTACACCAGATATTTGAACCCAGTCTGTCTGACTTCAAAACCCAAAATCTTAACCACTAGCCTATAAACCAGAACCCAGTTGCCATCTAGTCAACTTGAACTCATGGCCACTCCATATGTGTCAGAGTAGAAATGTGCTCTGTAAGGTTTTCAATGACTGATTTTTCAGAATAGATCACTAGGTCTTTCTCCTGGGGCACCTTGGGTTGGACTCAAACCTCCAACCTTTTAGTTAGCAGCTGGGCACAGTATCCATTTGCACCACCAAGGGATTCCATATTATAAAATCTAGATCTGAAATCCATTATAACTATATAGTTAATATATATTAAAAAATTCAAAAACACTGAACCTATTGCCATTAATTGATTCCAACTCATAACAACCCTATATATACATACATTATAAACAACCTCTCCATATTTGCAGGAATTTATCCTAAGAATGAGAGAGGACAATGATATTTATATACTAGGATATTCACCATATAATTATTATAAAAGGAATTTAAAAATTTAAATGGTCACCAATAATAAATTGGTTCAAGAAATTGAAGACCACACATATGTTAGAATACTATAAAATCATTAAAAGTGATATGCAAACAGATGAAACTCAACCAACTCAACAATTATTTATAATAAGTGAAAAGTTTATTGTATTTATCTGCAAGTACATAAATAAAAGTGTTATTTCAAAGAAATTGAATTATTTTGTATTTTCAATTTGTTCTTTATACTTTTCTAAATCTTCCAAATTTTATGCAATTTACTTCTCTAATCAAAAAATTATTAAGCATTTATTTTATAAATTTGGTCAAAAAAAGAAATATATGTAACAATATCATTGTGTTTGTTTCTTTTTTTCTGGGAAAGGAGCAAAGGAAACCAGGAAAATAATGAATAAAAAAATAATATTATCAATGAAGAGATGGAAATTATTAAAAGAAACCAAACAGAAGTTCTGGTGTGTGAAAGTACAATAACTGAAATTAAAAAAAAAAAAAATCTCTAGAGTGATTCAGCAGCAGATTTAAACAAAAGAATCAGCAATCTTAAAAATAGGACAATTGAAATTATCCCGTCTGAGGAGCAGAAAGAGAAAGGAATGAAGAAAAGTGAATAGGCTAAAAGACATATGATACCATCAAGGGTAACAACTATGCATTATGGGAGTCCTTGACAGGGAGAAAGGGACAAAAAGAATATTGGAAGAAATAATGGCTGAAAACTTCTCAAATTTAATAAAAGTTATGAATCTACATATTGAAAATGCTCAAAAATTTTCAAGTATAACAAACTAAAAGAGATCCACAGAGAGACACAACATCCTTAAACTACTGGAGGAAACTGTTGAAAGATATAAGTGAGAAGCAACTTTCACATACAAGTGACCTTCAGTAAAATTAACAGCCAATTTCTCATCAGAAACCCTGAAGGCCAAAAGGCAGTGGGTGACATATTAAGAGTATTGGGGGAAAAAAAAAACAAACAAAAAACTGTGAATCAAGAATTTGATATCTGCCAAACTGTCCTTCAAAAATAAAGGTGACGTCTGGGGTCTTAAACGCTAGCAAGCAGCCATCTAAGATGCATCAATTGGTCTCAACCCACCTGGATCAAAGGAGAGTGAAGAACACCAAGGACACAAGGCAATTATGAGCCAAAGAGACAGAAAGGGCCACATGAACCAGCAACTACATCGTCCTGAGACCAGAAGAACTAGATGGTGCCTGGCTACAACCGATGACTACCCTGAGAGGGAACACAACAGAGAACCCCTGAGGGAGCAGGAGAGCAGTGGGATGCAGACCCCAAATTCTCCTAAGACCAGACTTAATGGTCTGACTGAGACTAGAAGGACCCCATTGGTCATGGCCCCCAGACCTTCTGTTGGCCTAGGATAGGAACTATTCCCGATGCCAACTCCTCAGACAAGGATTGGACTGGACAGTGGGTTAGAGAGGGATGCTGGTGAGGAGTGAGCTTCTTGGATCAGGTGGACACTTGAGACTATGCTGGCATCTCCTGCATGGAGGGGAGATGAGAGGGTGGAGGGGGTTAGAAGCTGGTGAAATGGACACAAAAAGAGAGTGGGGGGAGACAGCGGGCTGTCTCATTAGCGGGAGAGTAATTGGGAGTGTGTAGCAAGGTGTATATGGGTTTTTGGGTGAGAGACTGACTTCACTTAAAGCACAATAAAAATTATTAAATAAATAAATAAATAAAGGTGAAATTAAGACATAGATCAACCAAAGCTGAAGACGTTTGTTTCCATCAGATCTGCTCTATAAGAAATGCTAAAAGAGTCCTTCAGGTTGAAATGAAGGAGCACTAGGCAATACCTCAAATCATATGAAGAAATAAAGACCTCTGGTAAGATCTACCTGAGCAAATATAAAAGCCAGTATTACTGCAGTTTTTGTTTTTAACTTCACTTTTTATGTCATACATGATTTAAAAGGCAAATGCATAAAAATAATTATATATTGCTAGTCATAAAATAAATAAATATGTATTTTGTGACAACAAAATAAAGGAAGAAGGATGTGGTTGTATTGGAGCAGGGTTTTCATATGTTATTAAAGTTAAACCAAAACCAAATCCATTGCTGCCAAGGGTATTCTGACTTAAGGTTAAGTGGATATTAATTCAAACTGTATTCATAAATTTGAGTAATAGTCGTATTAACTGGTCTTCCTTGTAGGCATATGGATATTATCCTATCACTGACACTGTTGTACTTGAGGATGGATCTTGAAATTTTTTTTTTTTTTTTAACAACGAATGCAACAGCATTTCTCTTCAATTTGTCAGTCCCAGTATAGTAGACTATACGATTGCTTGATTAAAAACGGCCAATACCAGTCCATTTCAGCTCACTAATGCCTAGGATGGAAACCCCAGTGGCATAGTGGTTAAGCGCTATGGTTGCTAACCAAAGGGTTGGCAGTTCGAATCCACCAGGCGCTCTTTGGAAACTCCATGGGGCAGTTCTGCTCTGTCCTATGGGGTCACTGAGTCAGAATCGACTCAACGGCACTGGGTTTGTGCTGGGTAATGCTTAGGAGGTCAATGTTTATGTGTCCTATTTCATTTTTGATGATTTCCAATTTCCTTACATTCCACGTTTTGATTATTAACGGATGTTTGCAGATACTTCTTCTCATTTTGAGTCATGCCACATCAGCAAATGAAGGTCCTAAAAGCTTGACTCCACCCACATCATTAAGGTCAACTCTACTTTGAGGAGGCACCTCTTCCCCAGTCGTATTTTGAGTGCCTTCCAACCTAAGAGACTCATCTTCCAGCACTGTATCAGACAATGTTCCACTGCCATTCATAAGTTTTTCTCTGATCCTTCTCAGAAGTAGACTGCTGGGTCCTTCTTCCTAGTCTGTCTCAGTCTGGAAGCTCAGTTGAAACCTGTTCTTCATGGGTGACCCTGCTGGTATCTGAATACCAGTGGCATAGCTTCCAGAATCACAGCAACATGCAAGCTCCCACAGTACGACAAACTGACAGACACAGGGTCAGTTGTGCTCATGAGAAATCTGTGCGTAAGATCAAGAGGCAGTTGTTTGAACAGAACAAGGGGATACTGCATGGTTTAAAGTCAGGGAAGGTGTGTGTGAGGGTTGCATTCTTTCACCATGCCTAGTCAATCTTTATGCTGAGCAAATAATCCGAGAAGCTGAACTATATGAAGAAGAATGGGGCATCAGGATTGGAGGAAGACTCATTAATAACCTGTGATATGCAGATGATACAACCTTGCTTGCTGAAAGTGAAGAGGACTTGAACCACTTACTGATAAAGATCAAAGACCACAGCCTTCAGTATAGATTACACCTCAACATAAAGAAAACAAAAATCCTCACAACTGGACCAATAAGCAACATCATGATAAATGGAGAAAAGGTTGATGTTGCCAAAGATTTCATTTTACTGGATTCATAATCAACACCCATGGAAAGAGCAGTCAAGAAATCAAAAGACGCATTGCGTTGGGCAAATCTGCTGCAAAAGACCTCTTTAAAGTGTTGAAAAGCAAAGATGTCACCTTGAAGACTAAGGTGTGCCTAACCAAAGCCATAGTGTTTTCGGTAGCCTCATAGGCATGCAAAACCTGGATAATGAATAAGGAAAACCAAAGAAGAATTGATGCCTTCAAATTGTGGTGTTCGCAAATAATATTAAATATACCATGGACTGCCAGAAGAACAAATCTGTTTTGGAATAAGTACAACCAGAATGTTCCTTAGAAGCAAGGATGGTGAGATGACATCTCACATACTTTGGACATGTTATCAGGAGGGATCAGTCCCTGGAGAAGGGCTTCATGCTTGGTAAAGTAGAGGGCTAGTGAAAAAGAGGAAGACCCTCAGCAAGATGGATTGACACAGTGGCTGCAACAATGGACTCAAGCATCCCCAATTGTGAGGATGGTTCAGGACCAGGCAGTGTTTCCTTCTGTTGTACATAGGGTTCCTAGGAGTTGGAACTAACTCGGTGGCACCTAACAGTAACAACATATTCGTATAAATTTAGGAGGTTAAATGTAGTTTTGATGGTAACCAAAAAAGAAAAAATAAGTATGCACAAAAAGAAATGAATCAATAACTTTACATCTTGAGAAACTAGAAAAAGGACAAACTAAACCCAAAGTCAGACAATATAAAGATTAGAGCAAAGGTATATAAAATAGAAGATGGAAAGACAAGAGAGAAAATCAACAAAACCAAAAGTTGGTTCTTTGGAAAGATCAATAAAATTGACGAACCTTTAGCTAGATTGAAGAAGAAAAAGAAGATGCCAGTTACTAAATTTGGTAATCAAAGACGACATATTATTATGAACCTTATAGAAATAAAAAAGGATTATAAGAGAATACTGTTAACAATTGTCCACCAAAAAAAATAGATAATATACATGAAATGGATATATTCTTAGAAACACACAAATTACCTAAACTGACTCAAGAAGAAATAGAAAATCTCAACAGACATACCAAATAAAAAGAATGAATCAGTAATCAAAACCCTCTCAACAAAGACAAACTCAGGACCAGATGGCTTCACTGGTGTGTTGTCAATCTGATTAGCCTACGCTTGCACATCAATAGGCAAAATTTGACTTAATCCTAAAGTACTTATTGAGCACCTTGTCTCAAACAGCTCACATTTTCGGAAGGGAATCAAGACACAATACATGGCAGTGGGACTGAGCTGTACACCCAGGTCACACTGAAGAATAGACCAGCACTCACACATGGCAGAGAAAGGCAGTCCCTCCCACTACATAAAGCCTCAAGTATTGCTCTCACTACGGTCCACCATAAATACCCCCATCGGCTTTAAGGAAAGTATCTAAACGCCCCTCCTGACCTGTCTGATGCCTGAGGTCAGTATTCGCCCACTCCATTAGGAAATAGGACCACACACGTGTAAGCACCAATCCCATGAGATCAACGAAGCCAGTGTTTGAAGAAATAAACACATAATGTGTCAAGTGAGAGACTCCTAAATTAAACTCATTAACACTCTTAAAATTCTACTTATTGGTTATATGGATGAGCTACGACCCCATGATTGTGTAACAGGTATAGGTCGGAGACACAAACTGGAAATTAAATGATAAAAGAGGCATAATTATAAGATGGGGAAATAATTATTTGAATCATTTTAAAACTACTTAGAGCAGGGAGGTTGTTGTAGTTTGCAAGCTAGAGCTGGCAGGCTTGAGTTTTTTTTTTTTTTTTTAAGTAGCAAAGAAGAAAAAAGGTGAGGGGAAGGTATACGCATTTCTTTTTTCCTGTACTTTTTAAAGGTACGATTTGACTTAAATATGCTCATGGGCAAAGAATATTCAAATCTGATGTTGCCTTTTTCATTTCGGTGGTGTCTAGCTGCAGTCATGTGCTACTAAACCCTCCATTTGCATCCCTATAATAAGGGTTTTTTTTTAGCTAATAAACTGTCAGGGCCCTTGTGGCACAGTGGTTAAGAGCTCAGGCTGCTAACAAAAAGGTCAGCAGTTCAAATCCAGCAGCTAATGCATGGGAGAAAGATGTGGCAGCCTGCTTCCCTAAAGATTTACAGCCTTGGAAACCCTATGGGGCAGTTTTACTCTGTCCGATAGGGTCACTACGAGTCAGAATCAATTCAATGGCAACAGGTTTTTGGTTTTTGAATAAACTCTCTCATTTTTAAGTGATTCATAAACTGCCATGATATTTCACTCTGAGATGAAAATTTGTTTTCAGGATAGAAGCAACCTTTTTTTTTTTTTTTTTTGTAAATGTTAAAAACAGGTCAGGCCATCCTGAAAATAAATAAATAAATAGAAGATTATAAAAAAAAAAAAAAAATTTTTTTTTTTTTTTCCCCTGTCTAATTTCCTTTGGGCAGTTTTGCGGTCTGGGTGAGAAGTGGAGAAAGTGTTTGACTTCAGACAATGTTCCATCAAAATGAAAGTTCTGTTTGACACACACTGAGCTGGAACTGTTTTCCCCAAGACTTGTCTGTATTAGCCTGGAAGATTAGCAGGGGCCCATTTAAAACTAAGTTCTTTTGGGAATGGCTCTTCTGCCTTACGGAATGCAATTCTATACCATTGCTCCACCCTGGAGGTTATGTCGAAGAGAGGCTTGAAAGCCAGTCAAACAAGGCCAGAGGTGAGAATTAAAACAAATGCCTTTAACCTATGTGCATTAATATTTTTAAGTGCCCACCCAATAGCAAAGGAAAAAAATACATATATAGACAGATAAATTTCATAAGTTCTGTAGCTAAATTGAACTCCCTGACTGACCCATCCTAGCCCCATGTACATTATTGTTGATCTGTAAGGACACAGATGAGCAAATGATAACAATAAATACAAGTATTTCATAGCACTAAGATAACTCCTTCTTCTGTCTTATTGCCAAGTAAACTTTGAATTCAATAAATGCTACACCAACAGGCTAGCACTTAAGATAACATATAGGAAAGGAATTGAACTTTAGACCCAGGCGTCCAAGTTCCAGTTCCTCCATTTTAGTTGCTGGTTAAATGATTGTACCATTTTATTTTTGTTTTTTATTTGTTTTATCTCTTTAAGTCTTAACTTCTTGTCTTATAAAGTAGGAGGATCAAACAAGATTCTATCTCAAGTATTTTTAAAGTATTTGATTCTATGTGTTTTAAAAATTCAGGATTCTATGCTCCCAAATGCTACTTCCTCCATGAATTACATACACAGAAGAAAAATGTCAAATTTTTGCAACAAAGATAGAGTGAAATTCTATTTCTTATTTTGCATATTGATCTATTGTAAATGAAATAATGGGACATGGATCCATCTAATTACCATCATTCAACATTTTTCAGAGCATCTCACCACCCTTGGCCATCACTTACTTGCCACAGCTCTCTCCCTATCATTGGCATAGTCTCTGGCACATAGAATGAGCTCAAAATACGCACTGAATAAATAAGAAAATGAGTGAATGAACAAAGCCTTACGCTTTTGGCATACATCAGTTTATTGTACTGTGGTGGCTTGCATGTTGCTATGATGCCAGAAGTTATGCCACTGGTATTTCGAATATCAACAGGATCACTCAGGTGGACAGGTTTCAGCAGAGCTTTCAGACTAAGACAGACTAGGAAGAAAGACCCGGTGATCTACTTCTGAAAATTAGCCAACAAAAACTTTATGGATCACAACAGAACATTGGCAGACTTACTTGCTTTGAACACATCATCAGGAGGGATCAATTGCTAAAGGAGGACATCACGGTTGGTGAAGTAGAGGGCCAATGTGGGTGAGGGAAACCTCCAATGAGCTGGATCGGCACAGCAGCTGCAACATAGGACTTGAAAATGCCAGCGATTGTGAGGATGATGTAGGACCAGACAATGTTTAGTTCTGTTGTACATAAGGTCGTCATGAGTCTGAGCTGACTTGATGGCAACTAACAACAAAAACATGCACAATCAGGAGAGAGCGCAGAGCCACAGCAATTTAATAAAAAGGGGGTCTAAGATTACATTTTACTGTTCTCTATAACATAGTGCTAACACTTCAGACCACACTCAGATTAGTTGGCTTTGCATGAACTACGCCCAAGGACACTTTCACTTCAACATTGCCGCTGACCATTTGTGTAACTGGCCCTCCCTTCCACATGGCCGTTGCTGTTGGGCTGTGTGTAGTGAGGCAAACCTGGAGGCAAAGCATTGTTTGCTAATGCAAAGGAAAGCAACCCTCTTACAAGTTCTCAGTAGGAAGCTGGCTTCTGTTTCTCTGTGCAGGCAAAATAACACTTTCAATGCTTAGCTAAAGCCCTGCCTTTCTTGAGCTCTGCCCTACTTTTTGAAGGCATCTATTACTGACACCCAGTCATAAACAACACCCGTTTTTTCACTGTGATCAAAAAAGTTCAAGAGGTGAAATCCACTGCTCTTTTTTTTAAAGGACATCCACTTTTTTAAACATTTCTTGATCAGAAAATATATGAAGGGGACATGCAAAGCTCTTGTAGCCATGTGTCATGTCATCATGTTGTAATATGTAAAAGGAAAAAGGGGGAAAAAGAAAGAAAAACTAAAAGAGGAAAAAAATCTCTGTTTCAAATAATGAGCATGTGCACCTTTTTGCCCGAGGCCTTCATACACAATTTAGCCAGGAAGCCAGGGCAGACCATGATTTAGCTTTTGACATCTCCTGCCTCCAGGCCAGCAGAGACTAATACCGATTCTGACTCTGAACACGCCACAGGAAAAAAAGTGAGAGAGAGAGAGGCCTTTTATTGACTAAATGATAAAGAGGTTTGTAATGATAAATAACAGTCATTTTATTGTGGAATTCCCCAGAAAAGATGCATTCTGCAGTGTCTGAAGGAGCCTAAAAGCTGAGGTTGGCTCCCCATGGAGCCGAACCTGTTAAACTCCAATTTTTACAGCTGGGGATCGGGGTCACAAATTGCAGGGACCTCTGGCTATTAAAACCACACGTGCTCTCTTCGTAGGAGTGGTGACAGCCTGTTTCTTGGCTCAAGGAAAATTACCGAAGGCTTGAGCCCAGGGTGACTGGAGGCTGCATCTGTCTGTCTGTCTGTCTGTGTCATTTTCTTTCTTCTGGCTACATATTCAGAGCTCAGGTCTGGAGGCACTTCCACAGCCTCTGTGCTCAGGCTGCTGGAGGAATCTCTGCCAGTTTTGATCGATAGTTTAATTGTAAACTTTGGGAACAATAATGGATAATTTGGCTTGAACTGTCCATTATGAGCAATGTTGTCTCAGAGAGAGCTTTTGAAATTAAACAAGAGTTGGGCCACATTATTGCATTTGTACGGCTCACCTGGAGTTAAATAAATTCCCTTTTACAAATGCTGTCTTGGCATTCTGTGGAGCTCAACAAACATGGGCTCTGGCAGAGAGAGGGAGGAAAGAAAACAGCAAATGCTTAAAACTATTTACACTCGTTTCTCCTGAAAAATTATTATTATTATTACCACAATAATTCTTTAAAGTACACTTAAAATAATTTTTAAAAATCCAAATAAGTATAGATGGGTTGTTTTTCTGGGGAAGTTTTTTTTTTTTTTTTTTTTAAATAGTGATTAAAGTCGATGAGCTTACAAAAAGGAAGCTGTAAAGTAGTTATAGAGGAAAAGTCCCTAAAACAGTCATAGCATTGATGACTATTGTGAAACAGTTTCTCAGAGAAATACAAATAATCATTTGGGCACAAATCGTTTCTTCATGAAGAAACTACTATAAGATATAACAACAACAACAACAAAAACAGCAATGGAATTGCTTTGTTAATTTGGGTTTTAAAACAATGGCCCCAAAGCCAGGATGTTCCTGTACCCGGAGAAATTATGAGCATCCTGAGCCACACCAGCAAAAGGCATGTCCGTAGACAAATGCCTCACCTTTAATCCAGAGATGCAAATGCCAGAGTAGGACCTGGTGAGAGGTGGGGCTCTGCCCAAAGTTCAGTTGTGGTCTGTCTTGGCAACTCACAGAAGTATTTTCCCAAGGAAATATCCAGCAGGAGATTGAAAAATATTATCATGCAGAATATAGGGACTCTCTCTTTTTTTTTTTTTTTTTTAATAATAGCATGGGGAAGTCCCTAGGTGGTACAAATAGTTAATGTACTCAGCTGCTAACCAAAGGATTGGAAGTTCAAATCTACCCAGAGGCACTTGGAAGAAAGGCCTAGCAATCTACTTCTGAAAAATCAGCCATTGATAACCCTATGGAGCACAGCTCTACTCTGACACACATGGGGTCACTGTGACTCAGACTCAACTCAACAACTTGTTATAATATCATGATAAAAGAAGAGGCTCTGGAGCCCACCTGAGTCCCAGTGCCAGCTCTGTGGCTTAATAACTGTGTGCTTAACCTATCTGTGCCTCAGTTTACCCATGCTTTAAAAGGAGATAATAATAGTATTCACTTCACGGAGTTATTATCAGCATTAAGTAAATTAACACATGAAAAGCACTTAGAACGGTGGAAGGCACATACAATTGCTGGCTTGAATAATAACACTTCTAATTATCATTCCTAAAAAGTGGTAAGTTGTCAGCTTTCAGCAACATTTTAATAAAGTTTCTCTATTTCTAATTGCAAAGATCTGATAATCATTTTCCGTTTTGTGTGCCATAATTCCATTTTTCAATCTATGTTAAATATTAACCAACCTCCTTTACTAAACCCACCACTCTAAGTTGCTAGCATATAAGAAGCAAAGGGTGGTACATAGCTTGTCTTGTACCAGGCTCCTCCTGTCATCGTCTTGATCCAGTAATGTCACTTAGACTAGTGTGACAATAAGTTACATTGCAGGCCAGTAGTAAATTTTAGGCTCCACTGGTTCCAAGCCCTATATTCCTTTGTTTTAACCACCCCTGGGCTACTTACTATGAGTCGAATCGACTCGACAGCACTGGGTTTTTTTGGGGGGGTTGGGGGGGCTACTTAAAGGGCTGTGAAGGGGGAGAGAAGAAAGATGTAACTATGGCCAAAACCATTCTCACAGGAAAGAAGAAAATTCTTCCAACTGATAGAGCATTAGCATCAATGAGAATGTCTGCCCCAGAAAGAAGACACAGTACCATTCCTGGAGGTTGTGAGCTGTGCCAGCATACCAGGTGGAGTGTAGAGTCTTACTTTAAGGAAAAGTGTGGAATTAGATGGCCCCAAATGCCATTCTCACTCTCAGACTTTATGATCTGATCATGCTTCAGGGAATTAGCTCCTTAGAGTGCTTTGTTGACTTTCAGCAGCTAATGCTACAAAATGGTTTTGACATCTGGGGGCAAAAAGCATGCAAAGATCCCATCCACTTCTCGCTGTCCTCGCTCTGGCTCAGGGGGAGAAGTTTTCTTCATAGCCCATCACAAGGCAAAGAGGACGAGCAGCACAGAATGCATGAGGATGGATGACAGTTAGAGCTTCTGACCATCTGCATCATGCTCCTCTATCTCTGGCAGCTAGGAACACAAAAGTATTACAATTTTTATTGAAATTCACATCAGAAGAAATAAGCCGAGTAGGAACAGTCTGAATGCAGAACAAAATATGAAAATATTCTGCAAAATATTTCAAACCTTTTCCCTACTGGAGGACTATTAAGAAACTCTTGGTTCAGTCTTCCAGTCTTTCCAGACAGAAGACTCAGAGAGAAAAGGAAGGAAGACTCCTGTGTTGAATTATTCTTGCACCCTACGTTCTTAACAATATTTGAGAAAATCTTCACTCAGATATGTATTTTTCTTCATTCTTCAAAGCTGTCTTTCTGTTACTTAAGAGCATGAATCTTTCCATTGACAGAGATATCAAATGCCCTTCCCTAACCAGATTTCCTTGTGGAATACCTTCTTCTCTTCCTCTCTGGGTAGGCATTTGATTGAGCTGCACCCACACAGAGACTCAGGATGGATAAGCTATGCTTTGCATGGCTAGTGAGAAATACTTCCTTGTTATTGCAATAGACTATGACAAGAAGTTATTTGCTATTGACCAGATTTTGACAGTGCCATAAAATAATTTTACTTGAACTGACGTATGAGCAGATGATCATGCAGCCATTGCCCCTAAATGGTACCCGGGGTGCCTAGTTACTCTTTTCTCAGAATAAAGGTCCCTCCAGGGATTTGAGATGAAGGAGCATGACTAAGAAGAAGAAACCACTTTGCAAGATTTTTATAAAATATATTTTATTAAAAATGCATGTAAAATCGGAATATTCACAAACATGCTCTGTTAGTCCTAATCCTTTTCAAAACAACAAATGAAGGTGCTCACCATAGGAATGTTTGCTAACATTTACTTCTACACGGCCTACTTACTTAGGTGAGTGACCCATATGTGAATCTGGTAAATTATGGTGAAAAGTCTTCAACCTGCATTCAACCAAATGGGAGCCTGGTGAGCGTCAACAATGTAACTAGGTAACGCAGCTTTGTGGTTGAATAAATGCCTTGGCTTTTTATTGCTAAGCTTTTCCTTCTTGAAGTTGGAATCTTGAAAATCTGTTAAAACTTTTTTTTCAGTAGTGAGTTAAAATTGCCAGTTCATTTAGATTCAATGTGTTTTGTGACTTTTGCTGTGTGGTTAGTTGTTGTCTGTCGACTCCCACTCATTGTGACCTTTTGTATAACAGAACAAAATGTTGCCTGGTCCTGGTCCATCTTCATGATCGTTGGTATGCTTGAGTCCCTTGTTGCAGCTAGTTCTCAGCCCATCTCCTGCAGGGTTCCTTGTTTTTGCAGACCCTCTGCTTTACCTAACCAAGATGTCCTTTTCTAGAGATTGGCCTTTCCTGATGATATGTCCGGGGTAAACAAGCTGAAATCCTGCCATCCTCTATTCTAAAGGGCATTCTTTTTTTTTTTTTCTCTTTTTTAATTTTTTTATTGTGCTTTATGTGAAAGGTTACAATTAAAGTCAGTTTCGCATACAAAAACTTATACACACATTGTTACATGATTCTGCTTGCTCTTCCTATAACGTGACAGCGTACTCGTTCTCTCTACCCTGTATTTCCCGTATCCATTCAACCAGCTCCTGTCCGCCTTGGCCTTCTCATCTCGCCTCCAGACAGGAGCTGCCTACATAGTCTCGTGTGTCTACTTCAGCTAAGAAGCACACTCTTAATCAGTATTATTTTATGTCTTACAGTCCAGTCTAATCTTTGTCCAAAGAGTTGGCTTCAGGAAAGGTTTTAGTCCTGGGCTAACAGAGAGTTTGGGGGCCATGTCCTCTGGGGTCCCTGCAGCCTCAGTCAGACCATTAAGTCTGTTCTTTTTACTAGAATTTGAGTGCTGCATCCCACTTTTCTCCTCCTCCATCTAGAATTCTCTGTTGTGTTCCCTGTCAGGGTAGTGATTGGTGGTAGCCAGGCACCATCTAGTTCTTCCAGGCTCAGGCTGAACTAGTCTCTGTTTATGTGGCCCTTTCTGTCTCTTGGGCTCTTATTTTCCTTGTGTCATTGGTGTTCTTCATTCTCCTTTGCTCCAGGTGGATTGAGACCAATTGAAGCATCTTAGATGGCCACATGCCAGCTTAAAGAGCATTCTTATTATGCTTCTTCTAAGACTGATTTACTCGTTCTTCTGGCAACCCATGGTAATTCAGTAAAAAAAAAAAAAAAAACAGTATTCCTCGTTAAAACCACAATTAAGGTGGACTTCTGAGACATTTTTTTTTTACTTCTCCCCTTTTCCTTGGGACTTTCAATCCTATGGCCAGGTCTGTGGAGGATTTCTAGGATAAGTGTCTGCAAAGGTCACATTGGAGGTGCTCTAAGGGGGGCCTGGTGGAAACGCATGGAATGTTGTCTTCATCCTGACCTTGAACATTTAAGTAGAGAGGGAAAGCAAGACTTTCAGTATTTTAATTTAGAAGATTTTTTGTGTGTTTTTTTTTTTTTTTTTTTTTTAGTAAAGTGTATTTCTTTTGGAGACAATTAAGCCTAAGTTATATTTTATATTTATTCTGATCAGAAGGAAGTATTTTACAAATAATATATGTTTCTCTCTTCATTAATACCTGAACGATATTGTGTTTTAGAAAAAAATATACCTATTGGCCAAGACACTGAGCTTCTGATTGTCATATTCAGAAAAGTGGGAATATATTCATGCTCAGAAATTACATATTCTCCAAAACAGGCGTTAACAGCCCTCCTGCAACTAAGTTATCTATGGACAAACTTTAAGCAAGAGTTGCCTATGGTCCTATTCAATTCCTTTTTATGTATCATTTTACTCTTTTGGGGAAATCTTTTCCTCTTTTCTCCCTGAATTCCCTAAACATTTGGCCCCTCACTCCCATTCAGTAATTTCACCCTTGTCTCTTCTTCTTTTCCAGACTTCTTAAAATATCTCAAGAAAGCTAATGAAAAACACTCCCCAAAATTTGGTGGGCAACTTTAGGAGGTTTACAAATACCAGTGGCCCCTTGATGGGTTAAGTACCCTTACTCTCTCCAGAAAGATTAAAAGTCTGCTAAGACAATCAATCTCATGTCAATGAGCTCCAAGTCCAATCACTGCTTGAAGGAACATCACAGAGACCACAAGGGTGACTTCCCCAGACTTTCCAGAGCAACTTTAGAATATAAATAGAATAGGAATTAGTTCTCAAGGTTTCTTCTGGTTCAAAGACTGGTGTTTGAGATGATAAAGCATAAAGAAGAACTACTGTAACTGGAAAGATTCGTTTCATTCATTGTTTGCTGTGTTCTGAGCAGTTTAAAAAGTTTGATAAAGTTGCCTTGCTCTCTAAGGGGCCTCAGCCTAGAGAGGTGATTGATTAGTCCAGGGGTAATTCCTGTTCCTTCTGTGAGGCTTGGGTACAGATGCACTGCGAACATTGGTGCACCCGGGAGGGTGCAGGGAGGGCTCACCATGCTTGAGATACCAATAGGAGTTGTTGTTGTTGTTAGCCCCCGACTCATGGCAATCTCATGCACAATGGAAAGAAACGCTGCCCGCTCCTGCGCCATCCCCATGATCGGTTGAGGATTGGACTGTTGTGATCCATGGGATTTTTATTGGCTGATTTTCTAAAGTAGATCACCAAGCCTTTCTTCTTAGTCCATCTTAGTCTGGAAGCTACCTCTTCAGCATCATAGCAAAACGCAAAGGTCCACTGACAGACAGGTGGTGCCTATGAATGAAACGCGTTTCCTGGGAACCAGGCAGGTTAAAATGAAGTAGAGGAGGAGGAGTGTACACGTGTTGGGGAAGGAATGGAATCCAGACACAGGCAAAATCACATGCCAATGCACACTGGTGTGAAACAGCATGGTGGGCTCAAAGGGCAGCTGGTAAATTTGGAATCACTAGAGCGCCCAACTGGAAGAAAGTAGAGGTGGAAGATAAGAGTGGATATTTTCATAAGGGTCTATATTCCATAATAAGACGATTGAAAATTTAAAAATGCATGATGTGGAGCCACTTATGGGATTCTAAGAAGGGAAATGGCATAACTAAACTTGTACTTTACATGCTTTCTCTGGCCAGTGTGGCGGATCTATTTAAAGGGTCCATATTGGAGACTGGGAAACAACAAAGAGAACAGATGCCATACAGTTACCACCTGCTACAAATACAGTAGAGTGCAATGCAGTACAGTTAATACCTCTTCCATCTTAACTCGTCACAAAGGACCATTGTTCATACAGCTACATTCCCTTTGTTATAGAAACAAGTAGACTTGGAAATACAATGAAAGTTTCTTTTCCTTTCCTTTCCTCCATAGCTTCAGCTGAAATCTTGGTCTCAAGTCTTGCTTTTTTTTTTAAATATGTTTTAAAGCAACTAAATACCCTTGACAGAAGCAGCTTTGATGTGTAATGTTCCATAATTTAAATAATGGCTTTCTCCCACATACACACAGAAGTTTTCTGAGAAGTAGCAATTATAGGATTATCTACTACTTCAAATATGAATTCTTTGAGTACTGCTCCAGCCTTTCTTTGTTTGGTTAATAATTATGTTTAAGATGCCTTTACTTGTTTTCTGAGTAATGGGTCCTGAGATTACTTCTTCTTCTTCTTCTCGAAATGTTTAATATGAAGTTGGATTTCTGCCATTCTGGGGATCCTGGCCAAAAAACAATTTACCTTCTGGAGTTCATCATATTGTCCAGTAAGATGAATCTCATAAGTTGACTTATCTCTGGAAATGAGAGAAAGACACAGCCTCTTCATAGAGACTTCATAGAAAAAATAATGGGCACAAAAACGTCAGCTCTTAAATTAATAGAACCACCACCCAACTGTCAGTTTGTTATACTGTGCTCTTTTGCATGTTGTGATGATGCTAGAAGCTATACCACCAGTGTTTCAAATACCAGCAGGGCCACCCATGATGGACAGGTTGCAGAAGAGCTTCCAGGCTGACAGGCTAGGAAGAAAGACCTGGTGATCTGTTTCCAAAAATTAGCCAATAAAAACCTTATGGATCACAACAAAACACTGTCCATTTGCTTGCTTTGGACATGTTATCAGAAGGGATCAACCGCTGGAGGAGAACATCATGTTTGATGAAGTAGAAGGCCAACAAGGGCACGGGAGACCCTCAGTAGGATGGATTGACATGATAGCTGTAACGTTGAACTCAAACATACCAGCAACTGTGAGGATAATGACAGACTGGACAAGATTTCATTCTCTTGTACATGAGGTTTCCATGAGTCAGGGTCAAATTAACTTTTTTTTTTTTAACAGCAATTAAAAAAAAATTAACAAAAAGTCTAGGACAAGGAATTCTTCACAGTCATTACTTCAGAAAACAGTTCTTCATCAACAAGCTGGGGCATTCTGAGGACTTGAGAACTCTGGACACAGTGTTAATGTACCAGTGTTCCCCAGAAAATACCTGAGGGCCACTGGTACCTTGTTGGACCTTCTATGACACACTGCTCAAGAGATAGACAGTAGGACGCCTGTCCTTCTCCTATGAATACACCTTTGAATGCTCCACACTCCTCAAATCCTTCCAGGTCACTTTTACTCAGGACTTGGAGAATCCTACATAAACAAAATCATCCCCCCAACCACATTATGAGTTAAGCCTAGCTCCATCATCAGTCTTTACGCAATGTCCCCTACAGTAATCATAGACCTGTAGTCAGCTTCCCATGCGTACATCTTATTTAATAGAAAATGCCTGTCAGACCCATTGATAGAAATTCTTTCTCCTATTTAGTAAAAGTTTTAGCAAAAAAGTAAGAAGGCTCAAGAAGAGTAATGTTTAATTACTAATTAAAGATCATTACTAATAAACATTAGTCTTAGAAGAAATACAACCAGAACGTTTCTTAGAAGCAAGGATGGCCAGACTTCAGCTCACTTAATTTGGACACATCATCAGGAAAGACGAATCACTAGAAAAGGACATCATGTGTGGTAGAGGGACAGCAAAAATGAGGGAAACCCTCAATGAGACAGATTGACACAATAGCTTCAACAAAGGGCTCAAAACTATCAAAGACCATGGGGCTGGCACAGGGTTGGACAACGTTCAGTTCTGTTTTTCATAAAGTTTCTATGAGTGAAAGCCTACTACATGCCAACTAAAAACAATAACACCAATAATAAATAGCCACTGCCCCCTCCTCAATTCAGTTCAAGATCCTAGATGCATGACAGTTAACATTAGCAAGACAGTGAGTTTAAAAGGAAGAAAGCCTGGTAATCTACTTCTGAAAATTAGCCAATGAATACCCCATGGATCACATTAGCACAATCCACAACTAATCATGGGAGTGGCACAGAACCAGGTGGTATTTCATTCCATGGAGTATGGGGTCACCATGAGTCTGGGGCTCATTTGGAAGCAGCTAACAACAGCAAATTTAAAAAGCATGGGTAATTATTTACATATAATAGGAAATTGCTATGAGAAAGGAACTCTTACTATTAAATAGGGTAGTAAGAAGCTCAGACCTACATTAAAAGCAACTGCTGTTGTTGTTAGGTGCCTTTGAGTTGGTTCCAACTCATAGTAATCCCATGTAAAAGAGAATTGAAACACTGCCCAGTCCTGTACCATCCTCACAATTGTTGCTATGTTTGAGCCCATTGTTGCAAACACTGTGACAATACATTTCACTGACGGTCTTCCTCTTTTTCGGTGACCCCCTACTTTACAAAACATGATGTCCTTTCTCCCAGGACTGGTCTCTCCTGAAAACATGTCCAAGCACATGAGATGAAGTCTCACCATCCTCCCTTCTAAGAAACATTCTGGCTGTACTTCTTCCAAGACAGATTTGTACATTCTTCTGGCGGTCTATGGTATGTTCAATTTTCTTTGCCAACAACATAATTCAAAGGCATCAATTTTCCTTCAGTTCCTTATTCATTGTTCAGCTTTTGTATGCATATGAGAGGACTGAAAATACCACGGGATGGGTTAGGCACCCTTTAATCCTCAAAGCAACATCTTTGCTTTTTAACACTTTAAAGAGGTCTTTTGCAGCATTTGATTTTATTGCTGCTTCCATGGATATTGATTGTGGATCCAAGTAAAATGAAATCCTTGACAACTTCAATCTTTTCTCCATTTATAATGATGTTGCTTATTGGTTCAGTTGTGAGGATTTTTGTTTTCTTTATGTTGAGGTGCAATCCATAATGAAGGCTGTAGTCTTTGTTCTTCATCAGTAAGTGCTTCAAGTCCTCTTCATTTTTAGCAAGCAAGGTTGTGTCATCTGCGTATCTCAGGTCGGTAATGAGTCTTCCTCCAATCCTGATTCCCCATTCTTCTTCATATAGTCCAGCTTCTTGGATTATTTGTTCAGCAGAAAGATTGAATAAGTATGGTGAAAGGATACAACCATAATGCACACTTTTCCTGACTTTAAACCACGCAGGATCCTCTTGTTCTGTCCGAATGTCCGAATGACTGCCTGTTGGTCTACATACAGGTTACTCATGAGCACAATTCGGTGTTCTGGGATTCCCATTCTTTGTGATGTTATCCATAATTTGATATAATCCACATAGTCACACATCTTTGCATAGTCAAGAAAACACAGGTAAATATCTTTCTGGTATTCTCTACTTACAGTCAAGACCCATGTGACATCAGCAATGATATCCCTTGTTTGTGTTTGTTGAAACATCTCAGTTGGTATTCCATCAATTCCTGGAGCCTTGTTTTTCATCACTGCCTTCAGTGCAGCTTGGACTTCTTCCTTTAATATCATTGGTTCTTGATCTACCTCCTGCAATGGTTGAATGTCGACCATTTCTTTTTGGTACAGGGACTCTGTGTATTCCTTCCATCTTCTTTTGATGCTTCCTGTGTCATTCAATATTCAACAGAAACTAGAATTTTTGAATTTTTGTTTTCATTTCTACAGAAAAGACAAAAGTCCTATCCTTTCAAGTTGAAGAAACACACACATACACACTCACATACCCAATGTAACAACAGATCCACAGGCTTGCTGCAGTATGATCTAAGTAAAAATTGTGGAAAACATTGTAAAACTATTTTAATACTTTAAAGTATTAAAAATTTCAGTTTGTAAACAAGAGAAAAATATGTGAGTAAATATATATGTTAAAAGTAATAGAACAGAAAGCCTTTTGTTCATGAATTATCTTCAGAAAATTTAAAAAAAATAGAATCAAAGAAACAATCTATTTTATTCAATAAATGATCTTTGGTCATGGACCATCAGTAACCATTACTAAACAAAATTCTGTTTGCCTTTGATCAATATGTTTGTATATCACTAGTTTTGAATTTCATTTAGTAATGCAAGGCCAGTGAACATTTTTATGGACAGAAACATCTGGCTCTGAGCAGGTCCTAAAACAAATCAGGTCTTAAATCATTTTAAGTAATTCTTTGTTATTTACAAAATGACTAAAATAATTAAATCACAAATTCTGCTAACAGTCTTCCTCATTCGGGCTTCAGAATGGTGTGGAAAAAGAACTACGCCAAAAGTCAGGATTCCTGAGTGCTGGTTTCAACCCAATCAAAAACTTCCCTGGCTCTCAATCTTCTCGTTTGTGTGACTTGAAGCCCCCATTTCAGATCTAAGTTAGGATTCTATGCCACTACCTATTAATTTGAAATGAACACAAACCTCAAATAAGGAGAAAAATCAATGTGGACAATTATGTCTCTATGGCACACACAGAAACGGGTAAGACCATAGGTTTTTATTTTAAAACTATTTTACACTTACATAAAAATTGCAAAATGTCTTAAGACATTTCCAGGCCTAAAGAGTTTCCATATACCCTTCATCTAGCTTTCCCCTATGTTAACATGCTACATAACCATAACACAGTTATCACAGTTAATAAATGAACACTGGTACAATGCCATTAATTAATCTACAGACTTCATTCAGATTTCAACACTTATCCCACTATTGTCCTTTGTCAGTTCCAAGATTCCACATTGTATTTAGTTGTCATGTTTTCTTAGTCTTCCCAAGTCTCTGGCAGTTACTCAGTCTTTCCTTGTCTTCTATGGCCTTATTGTAATGTTTTGAACAGCACTGGGCTGGTATTTTGTCAAGTGAGTACTGGGCTCCTGTCTCTCAATGTGGGTTTATCTGATGTTTTCTCATGATCACATTGAGATTATGCATTTTTGACAAAGAACGACAGAAGCGATGTGCCCTCAGTGTATCCTATCAAGGGTAAACGATGTTGATATGTAACACTTTGGAGTGTGAATGGATAACTTCTAAAAAAAAAAAAAAAAACAAACCTGTTGCTGTTGAGTCGATTCCAACCCATAGCAACCCTAGAGGACAGAACAGAACTGTCCCACAGGGTTTCCAAGGAGTGGCTGGTGGATTTGCATTGCCAAACTTTTGATTAGCAGCCATATCAGTCGACCACTGTGCCACCAGGGCTTTGGATGACTTCTAGAGCCCCCCTTCCCAATAACTTCTTAAGACTAGATGTCAAATAATTTTTACAACTTTTTGATTTAATAATAAAAAAAAATGCGAAACACTCCAATTCCTAAGCCTTAACAAGAAAATGCAAAGAATAGAGAAACTATTTTATTCTTTCCCTAAGACTGACACTCAAGCATGGATGAGAAGAATTGGAGATTTAAAAGGGATGGGAGGGCTGTTTTAAACTCACTCAGCTAATACAGAGTTTTACTGTATGAGGAATAATTGTATTTGCAGTTAACTATTACAATAAAAAAGGTTGCCATTGAGTCAATTTCAACTATAGTGACCCTACAGGAGAGAATAGAACATTCCCATAGGGTTTCCAAGGAGCGGCTGGTGGATTCAAACTGCCAACCTTTTGGTTAGCAGCTAAGCTCTTAACCACGGGGCCACCAGGGCTCCACACTATTACATAGTCTATCAAAAGTTTAGTAGGAATGCAAAACATGGTAAAATAGGTCCAGGAATGTCTAAGAGTATTTGTGAAAGAACACTCAATGATTTTTTTTTTTTGTATTTTAAAGATGTTTTTATTTAAAACATATTCATTTAAAAGATATTATATTTATCTTTTCTCAATGCAAGTCTGTGTATAACTATTTACCATACTCTGTACAAAGCCCCAAAAATGCACAGGACTGCACCATTTTAAAGTCCATATTTTTCCTAATTTATCATATGTATGTAAGTACTCTGTATACATATTTTTGACCATTAAATGTGTAACTATTACACTCTCCACATTTAATACCATGTCCCTTCCTTCAGCCATGTGAAAGTTAAGTATAAACCAGAAGGAGAGCAGGACATTATATTCCCAATGGCCAGATAAGATGGAGAGCTTTCTTGCCCCCATTAAAATAGATTTGTGCTGTATCTTCTAGAATATAATTTAAAACAATTAAGCAACAGGTTGGCAGATCTCGGAAGTGAAAGAATGCCCAAAAAGAGAATGGAGAAAGAAATGGAAACTACAATTGAAGAAAATATATACATATTCGAGTGTGATTTATAGAAGAGCTATGAAATATATCATTATATTTAAAGTTGATAAACCAGTTCTGCTGGGTTAGAGATACTATGACTCAGAGTTTTAAAAATATACCTTGAAGGGAACAAGTACCTCTCCTAGGGCCAGCTCTATGCCCCAACGACAGCAAGAAGTAGCTGCAGAAGACAGACCACCCCCCTTCAACAACCCCAAAGATTTGGGAGAATGGCACTTGAGGGGGGAAAGACATAAAGGGGAGGGGGAGAGCTTGCACTCGGGAAGAGGAAAGGCAGGGAGTGGTGACATTCCTCAATAAGATGGTCCCTACATAGTTAAACTTTAAACCAAGGAAAAAATCTCCATAGGCGGTCCTGTCCTGGCTTTTAAATGTTAACAGATAAGAGACAAGAAGGGTATAAAACCCTAAGAAAAGAACTATCAGGGCTCTCAGGTTCTCTCTATATCTGAGTAGCCCGCTTGATGCTTCCTAGTCAAGTGTACTTTTACTACTAACCCTCTGCTTGCTAATAAACCTCTGCTCGATTGGCAAAAAAAAAAATACCTTGACTTTTGAGATGAATTCAATTGTGGTTGGGAAAAAAAGAAATTGCCAACCCCCTTCTAAAGTATATAATTAAAATGAAGTTTGCTAATAATAAAATGTATTCAAACATAAAATAACACATTTGTACAGAAAAGGAAATATAAGGTATATTTCACACTTTGTTATTTTCATTTAATACATAAAAGAACTAATCTCCTATAAGAAGCTCTTTCATCTCAACCATGATTTGTATTTCTTTCCAAGGTGAAAATCCTGATGTTATCTCTGATTCCCTTTTTCAGTCCTCTGTGTGTGGGATACTTTTTAATGCAAATCTTAGTTGAAAATTAAACAGAAAGAAAGCCCTGACCACAAAGTTTGTAACGGCATTTGTCAATCAAATAGCCATCTTCTTTTGCAAGTTTGTTGGAGAAAACGAAAAAAAAAAAAATTATTATTTCTTTTATTTCAAGATCAAAAAAGATGATTTTTGGCCCTACGCCATCCTGATCACAGCACATCAGCAGCATTGTGTTCCGATCTGGGTGTCTGAAATCAATAAAGCCTTTGACAAATAAAAGTCTGAGTAACAATGGCAAATTTTGAGGATGTTAAATAGAAAATGGAAAGAGAGTGGAAATATAATAGCTGTCTCTAAATATCAGAAGCACTGTCATATAGAAGAAAGATTAGATTCATTCCCTGGGACTCTTGGAGGGCAGAATGAAAATCAAGCGAGAAAAAATTGCAGAAAGGAAGATATTGGTTCACTGTAGGAAAAACTGTCTAAAGATTATTTTGCCTAAAAATGAATCTGATTCTCAAGGGAAATGGTAACTTTTTGATCACTGGAAATGTAAACAAAGAAGAATGGGATCACTTCTTATTAGGTGGTGTATAGACTGATCATCCATTACCTGGTAACGATGGACTGAATATCTTGGTATTTTCTACTAAATCTGAGACCTCATATGCGTAAAGTGTTGTATGTAAAACAGGTAAATTGAATATTTGAAATGCGTTGAAAATGTTATTTTGTTTAAAAAGCTCTTCAGTCCATTATTTTGTAAACTGATAAAGCCTTTTGCAGTATATCAATGTTCTCCTAACTGGTCTAATTTGAACCTCAGGCTTTTATGTCTTGTGTATGTTATGTGACAGACAGGTAAATAGATGATTGATAGATAGATAGATAGACAGGTAGATGTTATATAGAAAGGTATTCAATATATATGTGTAAATTTATATACACATTCAAGCTAAAAAATAAATGAATAAAAAAATCAAGATTATAATTCTATTTCATATGGAATTAAGTTACAAAATTATTCTT
The DNA here is from genome assembly GCF_024166365.1 of Elephas maximus indicus. NCBI lineage: Eukaryota > Metazoa > Chordata > Mammalia > Proboscidea > Elephantidae > Elephas > Elephas maximus. The sequence goes on along the minus strand of NC_064819.1, from coordinate 51,513,341 downwards.
ACTGAAAAACACAAAAGCCTCAGATAAAACAAGAACTCAGCTGTTAACCAAAAGGTCGACAGTTTGAACCCGCCAGCCATTCCTTGGTAACCACATGGGGCAGTTCTACTCTGTCCTACAGTGTCTCTGTGAGTCAGAATTGATCCAACGGCACCAGGTTTATATATACATATATACTCTTTTTAAAATAGAATTTAAAAATTGTTTTCCCTAAATAAAAAAGGCATTGTTAAAAACTAAATTCACTTACAAATTCAAGAAAGGTTCAAAGAAAGTTCATTTTCTAAAAGAAATCTGTCCTATTGCCATTTAAATCTATTCTATTTCTATCCCTTTTTAATGTCCACATACTGGTTTCACACGCCCTCTGCTGTGTCTCTGGAAAAGACTATGTCAGAGAAAACAACTTGGACAGATGAGGAAGAAAAATGAAAAAAAAAAAAGGTGAACTAAAAAACAAAAGGCCATTTTCTTCAAACCTTACTTTTCCACCTCTTCGGTGTTTTGTGTTGTAGCTTGCTGAGAATGGATGAGTAAGGATGCAACGAGCTGTCCTACTAAAGACCAGCATTGTTCAAACAATTACACTGGCATGATATGATTGGGGCCAGGATTTAAAGGAAGACAGATATGAAGCACAGAATTGTGGCAGGGACTTAATGAGTCAGCAATATCCTGTATATCAAAACCGGCCAAGACAGGTGGTACATGGCAATCAGTAGAAAATAAATCAGCTTACAGAGAAGGAGGGGTCCCTGAGGGGCACCAATAGTGAATGTGCTTGGCTGCTAACTGAAAGGTTGGACGTTCGGGTTCAGAGGTGCCTCCGAAGAAAGTCCTCGTGATCTATTTCCAAAAAATCAGCCACTGAAAACCCTACGGAACACAGTTCTGCTTTGACACATGTGGGATCACCACAAGCCTGAGTAGGCTGGACAGTAACTGGTAGGTAGGTAGGTACACGGAAGGCGTGACAATTAGGGAGGAAGAAAAAAAAAAAAAACACCTCCAAGACATCTAGAACTGTTCTCAACTGTACAAAACTTGAGGGCTCATTTCAAAAAGTACATTACTTTAGAAAACTGCAAGTCTCAGCTTCAGAGTCCTGATCCACATTTTCAAATAAGAAGGAGAAAAAGGGGAATAGTTTTAATCAAACTTTTGGGGCACTGTGTGCTACCCAAAGTCTATCTTATCCCACAGGCAACTCTGCTAAGTGTGCAGTGGTCTATGCCATAATGATGAGAAAATTCACGAGGCTGGGAATGATAAACCAGTAACGAAATAAATAAACCAAGACACGCCTGCGGAAGCGTGCTGCTCATTTGAAGATCTTTACTTATTGATGTCATGGGGAAAAAATGCTTGTATAATAACCAGTTGCCATTGAATCTCTTCTATCTCATGGTCGGTAACCGGTTGCCATTGATTCTGTTCCAGCTCATGGCGACCCCATGGGTGTAAGAGCAGAACTGTTCTCCGTAGGGTTTTCAATGGCTGATTTTTCAGAAGAAAACACCAGGTGTTTCTTCCAAGGCACCTCTGAGTGGACTTGAACCTCCAACCTTTTGGTTAGCAGCCAAGCACTTTTAGCATTTACACCACCCCAGGACTCCATACATCCCTTTTTATCTACTGAATTGCACCCCTATCGGCTTGACCAGGCAATGATTCCCAGTATTGTGTGGTTGTCCACCATTTTGTGATTTTCCTATGTGTTGTAAACCCTAATCTCTGCCTATGGTTAACGAGGCAAGATTAGGATATGTTAAAGAGGATTAGGGTGGGATTCAACACCCTTACTCATGTCACAGCCCTAATCTGATATAAGGGAAGTTTCCCTGGGGTGTGGCCTGCATCACCTTTTATATTACAAGAGAATAATAAAAAAAAAAAAAAAAAAGGAGAGAAGCAAGCGGAGAGATGGGACCTCATACTACCAAGAAAGAAGTGCCAGGTGGAGAATACATCCTGCGGACCTGGGGTCCCTGTGCTAAGAAGCTCCCAGCCCAGGGGAAGATTGATGAGAAGGACCTTCCCCCTGAATTAACAGAGAGAGAAAGACTTCCCCTGGAGTTGGTGCCCTGACTTTGGACTTCTAGCCTCCTAGGCTGTGAGAGAATTTCTGTTTGTTCCAATGATAAAAATTAAGTAGGTCTTACTTCCAATGACTCTCATGTGGGATAAGTAGTACTATGATGCTTTAGGCTTTGGAGTGTATAAAAAGCAAAACCAAACCTGTTGCCATCAAGTCAATTGCAACTCATTGCAACCCTGTAGGACAGGGTAGAACTGCCCCATAGGGTTTCCAAGGAGCAGCTGGTGGATTCAAATTGCCAACCTTTTGGTTAGCAGCTGTCGTTCTTAATCACTGCGCCACCAGGGCTCCTTGAAGGGTATACTGTCCACCAATAAATATCTATTAAGCACCCGAAAGGTATTTGACCTGTGCTGCAATCCACTCTACATATTGCAGTCAGAGGGAGCATTCTACACCACAGATCTGACTGAGCCACTGTTGCTAGTTCAGCCTTCCAAACACTTCTCACAGTCACGGGCCCCCAGGTTCTTTCCCCTCTCTCTTACACTCTACTGTTATCCTTGTGCTCTGTATTTCTTTTATATTGTGTTTCTTTGAACATGATCTTTCACCTTTTCATGCTGCACAAGCTGTGTCCTGAGTCTGGAATATTCCTCTGCCTCTTTGCCTAACTCTCACTTATCTTTTAGGTTCTTGTTTAAATGTCATTTTCTCCAGGATGTCCCTAACTCTTATGAATTGGGTTATAAATATATGAGCCTGTTACTTGTTCCTAGAGTACTGTACTTTTCCTACCAAGGCAGCTATCATATTGTATTATTTGCTCTATTTATTTGCTATCTTTTCTAATAAAAGCTGTTTGATGGCAAATGGAATGCCTTATCTCCAGGATCTAGCACAGTGCCTGTACATAATTGGAGCATAAGAAATACTTGTTGAGTGAATAATAAAGGAGTAAATGAACTGAGTAGAGAAATGGGGAGTGATCAGTGAGGGAACAAGTGAGCTGGTTACACTGCTGAGTACATTTCATTATCCATATGTGATGCACTACACTGGTAGGATTCTCACCTTCCAAGCAGGAGTCCCGGGTTCGATTCCTGGCCAATACACCTCGAAAGCAGCCACCACCTCTGCTATAATGCTGAACAGGTTTGAGAGGAGCTTCTGACTAAGATGGACGAGCAAGAAAGACCTGGCAATCTTCTGAAAATCAGCCATTGAAAACCCTATGGCTCATAACAGTACAATTCATAACTGGTGATGTGAATGGTGCAGGACCAGGAGTGTTTCATTCCATTGTGCATGGGGTCACCATGAATCGGGGCCGCTTCAGTGGCCACTAACAACAGCAGCAACATGCCCTTTCCTAAGAGCTCAGCCACAATAATGATCCTTCTCGAAAGTAGAGAAATAGAGGCAGAGTGCTTGATGCCTCTTCTGAGTCACGCAGCCAGTTACGGGCAGAGACGGAATGAGGACCCATGTCTGCAGACACCTCCTGACCCGCCCCCCACAATGGAGATCTATTTCAGCCACGCCGTCACAGACAAAAACACCAGACACTGGATTAAGCTGCAGAAAAAGGGAGGGAAAAAAAATGATATTAAATGGATCAATATAGAAACAAGACAGAAGCGTAGTTTCTCTAGGGGCTTTACTTTCATTAGCCAACTTACCAAGGAAAAGTATTGCACAAATAATCCGTGGATATAAAATGATCCTTGGTGTTTGGAAGAAACTAAGGAAAAGGACTGAATTTGCCTAGAGGCACTTCCAGATTAACCTATCTATACCATGTTCCTCAAATAGAATTGGAAGCATCAGAGAAAATATACATGCCCGAAACCTGATTTCCAACCTCTTGATAGTTTCTCACATTTCTGGCATCGTTGTGTTTTTTGTAATTAAGCAAAATAGACTTGCTCACACATAATAACAGCCTCTCCAGTTTCAGCACACTGCATTCTCAAGGCAACGGGACTGACGCTGGCGTAAAATAAAAGAAGAGCGTCCTAGTTAGCATAAACCAAACCACATACCACCATCTGGCCTTGCACTGTGAGGCCAAAAAGGAGATCTTATCTGCCCTCCCCAGATTATCCCCTCCATAGGACTTTGGGAGCTCTTCCGTTTCTGCAGCTGGTTACCTTTATGTTATAATCAGAGATTAAGTATGGGAAAGAAAAAAGAATTGCAAGAATTGTATTTAAAATATAATAGCCCCAGTAGGAAACATGTAACACTTAAACCTTGGACACCATGGCCATGCAGAACGCTATCGTGGTCTGAGCAATAAATCAAACCCACATGGCTATCAAAATTATTTGTATACCCAAAAGGCTCCCTGGTGGAAGATAAGCATCTACCTTTTAGTTTTCATGGAAATGTAATAGGAAAAAGGTAACCTTAAAGTTCTATTGGGAAAAAGAAAAAAATAATAATTAAAATATGTTTACAGCATGGTCTTCCTGCTTATACTAAATTTTTGCCCAGCAATATATGGACAAATGTATGGGGATCTTTGTAGGCTGAAGTTCACCATGCAGACTTCGGTTTTGTTGCTTTATCCTGAGACTCTTACTACATCACCATTCACAGCCTCTCAGAAACTGAGCATGGGACAGTGTCATGGATTGATTTGTGTCCTCCAAAAAGATACTTCGAAGTCCAAACCCCTGTACCTGTGAATGTGACGTTGTTTGGGAAAATAGGGCTTTCTTTGTAGATGTTAACAACTAAATTAACAAGATCTTACAGGAATGGGTTGGGTGATAATCCCTTCCAAGTGCTGCCTTATAAAAGACGAGAACAGGTGGGGAAATACAGTCACACAGACTGTGAAGACATCATGTGAGGATCCATCTACAAGCCATGGAATGCCTAGAAACACCCGGGGTTACCAGAAGCTGAAAGAGCCAAGGAAGGATCTTTCTCGAGCTGACAGAGAGAACCTGGGCCTACTGACACTGTGGATTCGAACTTCTAGCCTCCAAAACTGGAAGACAACAAATCTCTGTTCTTCAAAGCCCCCTACTTTGAGGTGTTTTGTTACGGCAGACGGTAAACTCACTGCACAACCAGTGCTCAATTCAGAATCTTCTGGACAGCCGCAGGGAGCTATTTCATATGCATGTTTATTCCTCTCACTGAGCATGCCCACGTGTTGTGAGCAGAAAGGTCGGACTTCCAGATGCCAAAAACCCTCCTCTGCCTGATGTCAATCAAATTGTTTTTCTTTCTTGATGATACCAATGAGATTTTCTTGTGAAAATGTGTATTAGTCATAAACCACCTTTACTACTTGTTCCTGAGAGAAAAGGTGTACAGCAAAAGATGAATCTGATCTCAGCCGTTGGGGTTATCTGAGAAAATAAATATTACATAGACTTTAGAAGTGCCATCCACATATAATTGTAGTCACTATCACATATTTTCAACTGATGCTAAAACATAGAATTAAGTGTATTAGGTAATAAAGTGAAATGGGATCATGAGTGGTAGAAATGCATAAATATTATATTTCACATTCGTTGAACTTTTACCTGAAAGAGGATTGTATCTTCCTCAATATTATGAATTTCTAAAGTTGGAATTGTGGTCTTATAAGTCTTTGGTTTCCCGAGTTTTAATCTGAGATAGAATTGGTTAAAACTTCAATAAGAACAATTTTATTAATAATGTTCTCCAAATCAGTCTTCATATTTGACTTCCTAGATAGTTAGAAGAGCTTTATTTTTTAAACCAATTTAAGCTGTGAAATATAGCCATAAATATTATTTCTTGTTCCTAATTCAGAAGTGACCAAATGCCATCACTCTACAAAGTGGCATCCACTCCAAGACACCTTGCTGCAGTGATGCAGGGGGTGCAGGCGATGGCAGCTGCTGCAACACAAACACAGAGGGTGAGGTGCTGATCACTTTGTGTTTCTCTCTTAACGTCTGTGCATCAGAAAACCAGGTGCTCTCTCTCTCCTTCCCCAGCACCTGAAACCAAAAAACCAAACCAAACCCACTGCCATCGAGTCAATTTCAACTCATAGCAACCCTATAGGACAGGGTAGAACCACCTCATAGAGTTTCCAAGGAACACCTGAGGTATTCAAACTACTGACCTTTTGGTTAGCAGCTGTAGCTGTTAACCACTATCCCACCAGGGCTTCCCCCCATCACCCACCCCGCCATAAAACTTCAAGCTGGCTTTCAGGTAGGCTCGTGTGATCCTCATGAGCACAGAAGAACATGTGGAGGGACCCGAGGACCTCAGAAGACCAAAGAAGAAATGCTGCGAATGCTAAGGACAAGCTGCATGTAAACTTGTCCTCTTCCTGGTTCATCAAAAAGGTAGAACATTTTCCTCTCCTGTCTTCCTCTCTGTGGCATTTTTTATTGTTGTAAAAATACAGATAACACATCATTCGCCATTTCAACGTCTTTTGTGTGTACAATTCAGTGACATCAATGATATCAATTATGTTGTGTGACCATCCATGGCATTTTGACTCAGAATGTAGAAACAGTAATTTGTATCACCCATAAGAGTTTCCTGGGTGCTTTCTTATACAGTCTGTTCTCATTATTTGCAGTAGTTATTTCTATAACATCCCATGAACACTAAATAAGTGAATACTGAACAACAGCTCCTAGAAGAAATACAGGGTTATGTCCTGAGAGCCTCTGGTCACAACATTTTTGTTAACTCATCAATACATAACCTTGTTTTTATGTGTGTTTCTGTTTACAGACACTTTTCTTAGTATATATTTTTGATTCACTAATGTTTGAACTCACAGCCAACAGCACTATAACTCACGCCTGAACAAAGCTTATCTAACACACACATTTGCTCCACAAGGTACATCACAGCCTTCTTGTGCTTAGGACCACCAGGCAACACTGCAGCACTATGCTCAGGGCCATTTTAAACAGTGAAATTACCAATGAAAACCACACAAGTGTGAAAAATGTCAGTAAACAGACAACAGCTGGGACATTAATTTACAACATGAGAGATGAAACATACACAGAGCATCGTCTTGTTCAGCCTTAGCTGGGAACGTATGTCACGTGACTCAAATTTTCTGCTGCTTTGTGCCTGTCTGAAAATTCCCTCAAAATACCATGGGTATTGATTTGGGGGTTACAAAACAAACTTTCATCAGTAGGCAAATCTGCAAATACAGAACCCACAAACAATGAGGATTAATTCTGTGCCCTTTAAGTGAGCCTCAGAACTGTGAGGACAGATACAATTTTACCCGTTTTAAAATTTGTGGTTCCACCTTTTGCCAGCTTCGTGACCTTGGGCAAGTTACTTAAATCTCTCTGGGTTTCCCCTTTCTCTTTGGTAAAATGGAAACAAATATAGTACCTACCTCAGAGGAAATTTTAAGAATTCATACGTAAAATACCCGGAATGATGTTTGGCACATACTAAGAGCTAGAATATCATTGCTGTGATTATTATTACTCACAAATGAGGCTTATCATGTATGATTTAGTGAGGATAAATGATTTCCATTCACTTAAAAAAAATAATTGAAAATCCGGGTTTCATGACGTCAACCTTCTCTTCTTTCTGTCTTCTCTCCCAGGCCACTTCTAGGACATTCTCTTAATCTCCCTGGTAGATGCAGTGAACTAACTTAGAAATTTAGTTATCTTGATAATGATTACTTTCTGAGGCAATGTATTTGATTTCCAAACAACTTTTAGAATAAAACTCATTAAAATCAAGTGCCGTTCTCTCCTTGTTATACCTGGCATTTAACATGGTTTATAGGATAAGGGAGACTGAATAGGAGTAACATTTTATAGCACAAGTGGGCCGTTTGATTAATATAAACATTTAGAGAAATCACTGCCTAAGTAAACCAGAGGCTATTTTTGTGCTCCTTGGAAGGTTTTGACTCACTCAACTAGCTTGTACATCACAGTTCTGTTTTCAAAGCACTTCCTAAGCATTTGGGCACATTAATTCCTTTAACATTCGTTCTTGTTCTAATCAAAAGCAGCAGAGATACATTTACTTAGAACCTTCTGGTTAACAGCTGGATACCTTGAAACACTGCTCATAGTTTTCTTTCCCTGTACTTGTATGGTTGGCTCTCTGTCTGTGCAGTTTCCACATCCTTGTATTCAACCAACCATGTATGGAAAACATTTGGAAAATAAAAAACACACTCTTTTTTTCTTGTCATTATTCCTAAACAATACAGTATAACACCTATTAACGTAGCGTTTACATTGCATTAGGTATCAAAAGTAATCTACAGATCATTTATAGTATCTGGGAGAATGTATGTCGGTTATATGCAAATACACTATTTTATATGAGGGACTTGAGCATCCACGGATTTTGGTATCCGAGGGGGTTCTGGAGCCAATCCCCCCACAGATACCAAAGGACGGCTGTAAACAGATGAATAGGACCTCGATCAAGTTTATACTGATCAATGTCTAATTCAAGTGAATTAGAGTGTAATATATGCTATTCGAAGGTCTCTGGTTGGTACAGATGGCTTGTGCTTCCCTACAAACCTCAAGGTTGGCAGTTTGAACCCATCCAGCTGCACTGCAGAATAAAGGCCTGGCAATTTGCTTCCAAAAAGATTACAACCAAGAAAACCCTGTGGAGCTCAGTTCTACTCTGTAACACATGGGGTCATCATGAGTTGGAACTGATCCAGCAGCAACAGATTTGGTTTTTTGGTATAGATAATTCCATTTAAAAAAACAAACAGAAAAGACACTTTAAATACTTTGAATCCCATTTTTGCAATTTTGTAGCTGTGGGATCTTGGATAATTTACCTAGCCTCTCTGAGCCTGTTTGCCAAAACTAAAAAATAGAAATGAAAGTGGTCCATCACAGGATACTGTGAGCATGGAATGAGTGGGAATGCACAGGCCGGCTCACAGTTGGCGTCTCAGACCTGGTCTTTTCTCTCCTTTTCCCCTTGAAGTTAATTGAAGTGCAAGTTCCAAATAGGATGAGTATATGAAGAGAATTTGCTGCTCCATTGCTTCCAGAACAATGTTTTCAGGCCACATTAACCTTAAAAAAATAGGTTTCACACTTTTCAAGGCTATATCAGTAAGGCAAAGTCCCACCTTCAAGGCAAAGTCCCACCTTCCCATCAGTCTCAAATGTTTCTGGGAGACCCTAGGGGATGGTATCCATGCACTCAAGAACTTGGATCATTCATTTTCCTCTTCTACCTTGACTAAAATCAGGGCTGCCACTTTTAGCTGTGTGATGTTTGACAAGTTACTTAACCTCTCTGGGCCTCCATTTCCTCATCTACAAAATGGGTTTATTAAAAGGACCTAAGCTGCAGAGTTGTTTTGAGGACCATAAGGGCTAGTAAAGGTAAAGCACTTCGAACATTTCCCGTCACATAGTCAGCTCTCAAATACTGGCTGTTGTTGCCAATAGTCTGCTCCTGCTCCCTGGTGCAGCCAACTTTTCTTGTGGTTGATGCTGCTGAAGTAACCTACCTCAACACTGTGTAACCAGAAACTCTCCACATTCCATTCTACCACAGCCACCGATGTAGGTTCTCCAGGACCTTTAAGACATGACCAACCAGCTGTGCTTTCTGCCACACAGGGGAGATCCCGCTACCAGCAGGTGATCCTCCACTATGTAGTTCTTCCAGGCTTTCAGCTGTGTTCCCACCTGTCAGAAACATTTCTGTTTTCTTCATAGCTCCCTTCCTTCCTACTCAGAGATGATGTCATAGAGTTGGACCAGGGAGGGATACGGGTGACACGTCTAAATATTTCCTATCTAAAACAAAATTTTTTGTTTTTTTAGTTATATTGGGAAAAATCGTGATCCTAAAATACCAAATTCACAAATTCCCAGAATGAATCAATGATTACTACAGGTATTAACAAACCCCTGCCATTATCCAACTCTTTAAGAAACTGAATCTGTGACACTTTTCCTCATCCCTGGAATTTTACTTTTTAGTTAGTTCTAGACTTCATTATAAAGAAGTACATGTAAGCTCTGGGGATTAAAAAAAAAAGAATCGTCATTCCTTCGCTCTTCTTACCTCCAGCTGCCATCCAGTTGACTCTGACTTATGACGACCTTGTGTGTGTCACAGTGGAACTATGCTCCATAGGGTTTTCAATGGCTGATTTTTTGGAAGTAGATGGTCAGGCATTTTTTCCAAGGTGCATCTGGGTGGACTCAAACATCTAACCTTTCAATTAGCAGCTGAACTCATTAACCATTTGCACCACCCTGAAACTCCTATAGAGGAAAAGAGACAGGTTTTTTCAAGTCTTACATTATATAGATGTGAGTATATTTAATGAGTTATAATTGAATTGTGCCCTGTGATGTCAGCATTGTGTGTTTTGGTATTGATTATATTTCTATTGCAATTGTGGAATTACTTAAAATTAATCAATTCAAATTTGTTGTTGTTAGTTGCTGTCAAGTCAATTTCAATTCATGGCAATCCCATGTGTTACAGAATAGAACTGCTTGGTAGAGTTTTCTTGGTTATAATGTTTTCAGAAGCAGATCGCCAGGCCTTTTTCTTCTGCAGTATCACAGGGCAAGTTCAAACTGCCAACGTTTAGGTTAGTAGTCAGATGAAAACATTTGCACTACCCAGGGACCTTATAGAAGTTATAGCAGTGAAAGCTACTTGATTTTTATATAATTTTAGAGTATAATCTATATCCATTGTTCTAAATTGGTTTACTTTTGTCATTAGCCTTTAAATCTGTCCGTATTTATCTAAAATATTCAACAGCTGTTTTGATTGCCACATTAAAATAAATAAGTTTGATATGCATGAACCTTTGCAAGCTTACAGAGTTACAGATTTAAACGTGACCTTGGGAACTCATTTGGTTTTGACTCTGAATCCTTTGTATCCCGAATCCTTTTTTTTTTTTCCACCTTCTTTTTTTGTTAAAAGAAACCAGCTCAGTTAAAAGACACTTCATGAAATATGATTTGGCGTCCATGTGGTGTTTGAAAGCCCACAGATAAACACCCAAAAGACTGTTAAGCAAGAGTCGAATTATGCTGGTTTTAACTGGGCTACTTAAACGGCTAATCTTTAGCTTGATATCTGTTATGCTTTATGTCAATCAAATGTCTCCCAAATTATAACTTTTTGCAATCTGAAAATGTTTGTTCTTGGCTTTTTGTACTGGCCTTGACTCCAGTACTTGTGTTGCTGTGCAACAAAAGACTATTAGCCAAGATGCTCCAGATAAACAGTTGAAGGTACGGGTTTCTAGTTAGCGTCTTTTATTCTTCTGCTTCTCTCCTTTCCCTCCTCCTTCTTCCCTTTTCTCTTCTTCATTTCTTTCTCTCTATGTCCCTGTTATATGAGCAAGTGATTAAGTGCTGCAGCACTTCAGACCACATAGAAATTACAGAATGGCCACTAGGTTCACAGGTTTGTTATCAGACTTCTGGAAAACTGGTTTAGTCCCTTGTAAGAAGCTCCTTTATAGGTCTGATCAGCATTCCTCCTGGGATGCGACTTCATTTCTTCTCAGGTATGAGGCCCCTGAGGCCCACACAGTGGTTACCTGTCTTCTTCTTATGCACTTTCACAACGTCTCCATGGCATCTGGTGGCCACAGGAAGCTACTCATCCCTAGTTATAAGGTGGAACTGCTTGATCCTGATCTGACAGTAAACACACAGAATTAAGAACTGGGTTTTGCTTAAAGGCAGTGCAAAGGATTCATTTGAATCAGTCCACCAATTTAAAGTATTTTTAACCACAAAAATCTGTTTGTACATAAAAAACAGATAGGTGTATATGCATTTTAAGAAAAAATCATAGAGGACAGTGAATTGCTTTCCAAGAGAAAAGGCCTGCATCTTTGTAGAATAAACACATTTGTAGTTTAGAGTAGCTAACACAGACATTTTCTTTAAACTAAACATGCTTTTGTTTGCCTGTATATGTAAAGTGTGGTTTTATTCCCAAACCACAATATTTCAGAGGCTTTCCCAGAAATTGAGATGTATAGGTCAGGTTCTCATTTCTTCCATAGCCTCTAGGCCTTTCAATTCAACCTATCTACATTGATTATTGGTTGTATGCAAGGTGTCTCCTAAGAAGGATGCAGGACCAGAAAGACAGTAACATACAGTCCGTACCTGTAAGCATCTTAGGCCAATAGATAAGTCAGGTACATGAATAAGCATGGTAGGCGCCATGCTGGGACCACGAGCTCATCCATGATCCTGGAGATGGACTCAACAGCTCTACGTTCTGTTATAGCCAGAGAAAACAAAACTGTTCCGTGCCCTCCCTCCCCAGGAGGCTATGGAGATACTGTTCATAGAGTGCGGAAAAGTAACTGGTATTAAGATCTGTCTTAGTTTACCTGAATGAACTTAATTTACATTCTGCCAATTTATGCTCAGGGTGTGATACACCACACGCATGCACACGTGCACACATGCACGCACACGTATGCTCACACACGTACAATAGCACCTTTTGGGGAAGAATACGCAGTACCTTCCCATCCATAAGCTTCACAGAACAGCATTAGCATACTTGAGATGAGGTCTTTATCCTTGTGAAATGAATTCACATGGCACCCTACTCGGGATGGAGGGTTTCGGAGGCTTATTCAGCATGATTTCAATGTAGCAAAGCGTGTATACATCCGCCTCTGCCTGGAACGCTGAAATTAAATTGGCTTTCTGGCTAAAGTTAGAGAAAATCTTTTTCTAGCTCCTTTCTACCACTCAATAAATTATTACAGTCTGTGCACAAAACACAAATTACATGCTTTATTAGTATGTTCTGTGGTAAGCCCAAAACCACAAGTGTTTACATGTGCGGCACGCATGCACTTTGGGGCTTTTTAATAGCTGGTTGACAAGAGATTAAAGGCAGAAATATAGCATTTTATTAAAGCAAACATATCAGTATGCCTACCATGATAAAATGATCTAGTTTTCTTCAGACACGAAAGTTTCCGTTGAGTGATACCTTTGAAATTCCTTGAGGGCACCCTATTATTCACTTCCCTCAACAGAGAGCAGCTGCAAATGGTCTCCAATTTTCAAAGAGTATTGCCTGGTCATTCTTTACTGTCAAAATGAAGAAGAGCATAAAAGTTAAGTCAATAAAGTAATATAAAATGCTTAATATAAAAAATCAGGAATGAATGATTAACCATTAAAAACTTAGAGTAGCTATTTCATCCAGGAAAAAAAAAAATTAACATTTCCCTTGAAACCTATTAACACTCCTTGTAAACAATATTCTTTTTTGAAATATATCACCTTTCTTAATGCTCTCCACTCACATGACATTTTTCTTATATCCACTTTAGCTCTACTGATATGAAGCCAGAGTCCTCAGGAGAGAGCGTGCTGAGTCCCTTCTTCAGAAATAGGCCTTCTTCACTGTGTTTTCCACTCAAGTGTACTAATCCGCGCCGGATGCTAATTGCCACAACATGTTGTTGCTGATTCAACCCCAACATTGCAGGACTTGCCAGTGGACAAACGTGGGGCAAAAGGTACTGGTACCTCTGAACCCACACCTTCCTCATCAAAACCTACAAAAATGTGGTAATGACTCTTTGGCAAATTGATGAATGCTAAAATTAGTTATGATTATCTCTTCTCTTGGTTCTGTCCATCTGTAATCTCTGTCTTGTCAGTAACTGTGGTTGTTGTATACAGGTCCAAGTACAGAGAAACCCAAAAAACCCACTGCCGTGGAATGAATTCTGACTCATGGTGACTGTTGGACAGGGTAGAACTGCCCCCATAGAGTTTCCAAGGAGCACCTGGTGGGTTCCAACTGCCTACCTTTTGGTAAATAGCCGTACTGAAAAGCAGAGATAAAGGATGTTTCCGTATATTTTTTTTTGGGGGGGGCAGGGAAAGACTTGAAAAGAACTAGGTTTAATGTAGCCTAGAACTTCTTTTCAAAATTAAATTCCATATAAAGCAAGACTTCATAACCTGTTCCAAAGCTAATCCCTCTATACTGGGAGGTTGCGAAGAAAAATAGTGCCCTGTACATAATATATATGAAGAATGGTTTTGATGGAAAAACTGTATAATCAGATGGTCAAAGTCAACAAGACTACCCTTTGAGGTTGCCAAATGTTTTAAAAACAATGTTTTGGGAGCCTTCGGAGAAAGCAACCACTATGTGACTCTCAGGCAGCCAGCACCAAGCTGTGGCACCTTGGCAAACGTGAGAGATAATATGTTTTGGGTTGGGGAATAAACCTCATACTGCAAAAGTTTTAAGTATTCTTAACATTTCTGCTTTCTAAGAGTTCATAAGCTTTAATTTTGACCTTCTATTTCCTAGAAGTTCTCTTTCCAAAAAATTGGACTAAGATATTCAGGCTTTTTCCTGTAGAGACACAGGGTTCGTATTGAAATGTGTCTTTAATAGGCTATTAAGTATTTGTTCATCACTGAACAAGCAGCATGGTGCTCTTGAGAAACACCTCAAAGAGAAAAGATGCATTGATAGGCAATAACTAAAGAATGTAAGCGCAGGCAGGACATTACTCAAATGGCACAGATGGAATGAAAAATGTGCCCTATGTTTTTCTGTCCTATGCTGACACTTTTGAAATCAAAGATAGAAGTTTCCCTTCATGAAATCCACAATTTATCTGCTGACGCCTCACGAATGTTTAGCTGTTTAGTTGATACTGATAGTGACATATCCAAATGTTATTGTGTATTTGGGGAAAACAAAGGAAGGAAGGAAGGAGGGAGGGAAAGAAGGAAGAAAGGTGGAAAGGAGGGAGGGAGGGAAGAAGGGAGGAAAGTAGGTCCTGAAAATGCTTGGAATACAGAGCTCTTGTCCTTAATTCTTAATTTCCAAGCCTGGTTTCCTTTTCTAACTTCCTATTTCCATTTAGAGCTTCCCGATTTTAACAGCTGAAACTCCCTCTGACTTGTTCCTTTTTTCCCCAATCTATTCTTGCATTAGAAACTGACTTTTTAAAAAATATCGCACTAATTTGCTTTTTTTCCTCTTCAATCGAATGGCTACTGGACCAGAGAGCCCAAATTACTACAGGACTGTCCTAGTTGACCTTTCTGCTTCTACTCTTTCCTGCTTTTCTGAACTTCCTCATGTCTTTCTTTTTTCCAGCATCACCTTAATCCTGTCACCTTCCTGCTCCAGAACACAGACAGTCTCCCTTTGCTTCCTGCATTAAATTGAAGTCTTCCTCCTGGCTTGCTCTATTCAGCCCTACTTCCCACTGGTGCCTACCTGGCAGTCTGTTTGGCTTCCTCTCTACCCCAGTATTTCCTCTCTGACTTCACTGTAAGAAGCTGGAGGACAAGGGCCTCATCATATATTTCTTCCGCATTCCTCTCCGTGCCCAGGAGGATGTGTAGTTAACCAGGATGGCCCGTTTGTAGTCAAACTTTGCATTACCAGCTTCAGGCTCACTTCTCCTGTCTTGTCTCTGGCTACTCTCTACTTCATTCCAGTGCTTTAGCCAGAGAAAATTCTTTCTAGTTAGTGAAACAACAGAGACAAGTGTTTAAAAAAGGAGAGGAAAAGTTAAGTCAAACCCCATCACCCTGAGATAATCATGCCAACATTTTAGTGACCATAATACCATGTATCCCCCTTTGCATACATACATGTAATTTCAGATGGATTGAGTATTGTTTATAGGAGTCCCTGGGTGTTGCAAACAGTTAATGAGCTCAGCTGCGAACCAAAAGTTTGGAAGTCGGAGTTGACTCATAGGTGCCTCGGAAGAAAGGCCTGGTGATTTACTTCTGACAAATCAGGCCTTGAAAACCCTATGGAGCACAGTTCTACTCTGCTCACATGGGGTCATCACACGTTGGAGCCGACTCAGTGGCATCTGGTGTGGTTCTGAATATTGTTAAAGTATTTATTTAAAAATTATACTTACAATATTTGAAGATATTTTAAATATAAAAATTTCAAGTTATCAGACTTACATGAGGTTAAGTTAAAGTTCCTCCCATAGGGTTGCCACCCCAGTTTGATGTGGTTCCTTCTAAGTCTTTTTCTACGTATTTACATATATTTGTGAATATCTAAATATATCGTTTTAACAACATACCTGGGATCGTACTAAATGTATTTTTCTGTAGTTCCCCTTTGTAACTTAATATGTGTTGAACATGTTATATCAGTGCATGACTGAAATCATTCAATTTATTCAATTCTTACCTTTAGCTAAATAATACGGGTAAATATTTTTTAAAGCACATACTACAATAAGGCTTGAAAATAAAAACAACAGCAGCAGTTGACGGCCCTATCTTGCCCTCAGAAGCAACCACCCTAATTCTTGTGGACATTTCTTTAGGCATTAAACTCTGGTTTTCAGAGTAACATACTTATACTGCTGTTTTTAGACTTCCCTGTTTCAGACATTGTCTATTGACATTTTCCTTTAGGAGACTGCAATTTGTTATTCCTAAGGAGCTCTAAAATCCCCCTCATTTTCTTCCCCTTGCCCATCTTCTATACTTTGATCATAGTTCTTATGTGAATTCATTAGTCATTGTTTTTAATTTAATGACTATAAGCACATTGCCCATTTGTCTTGGCTGTTAGGTGCTGTCCAGTCAGTTTTGACTCATAGCGACTTCAGGTACAACAGAAAGAAACACTGCCTGATCCTGCGTCATCCTTACCATTGTTGCAGCCGCTTTGTCAATCCATCTCATTGAAGGTCTTCTTCTTTTTCCCTGACCCTGTACCTTACCAGGCATAATGTCCTTCACCAAGGACTGGTCATTCCTGATAACTTGTCCAAAGTACACTGGACAAAGTTTCACCATCCTCACTTCCATGGAGCATTCTGGCTGTACTTCTTCCAAGACAGACATGTTGGTTCTTCTGACAGTTTATGGTATATTCGATTTTCTTCACAAACACCATAATTCAAAGGTATCAGTTCTTCTTCAGTTTTCCTTATTCATTGTCCAGCTTTTGCATGCATATGCGGCAAATGAAAATACCACTGCTTGGGTCAGGTGTACCTTAGTCCTCAAAGTGACGTCTTTGCTTTCCAATACTTTAAAGAGATACTTTGCAGCAGATTTGTCCAATGCAATAAATACATTGCTTGATTTCTTGACTGCTGCTTCCATGGGCGTTTACTTGTCATTTCAATGTTACTCATACTTAAGCAATGTAAAATACTTAAATTGCATTCCCTTTCTTATATTCCCTCAGGGGGTTAAAATTGCCTTATTGGATATTGTTTTCTTACTTTTCCTATGTATTCCTTACTAATTCATCCTCAGATTCTGTAACAGGAGTATAACATCTCTATGAAGGTGGTGAAATTTTCTGTGGCAACACTGCCCTTTAAGCTTAGAGATCTCCTTTCTTCTTCTAGCAGCCTGCAATTTTTTGATGATGTGTTTTTGTGGCGTTCTTTTTTTCATTCATTCTGAGTGTTCCATGAGCCCTTTACTCCAGCAAGCAAAGTTTTGATTGTTTTTTATTTGCATTATTTTTTGGAAGAATTGCATCCTTTTGGTTTTGTTGTTCTCTCTTTCTGTAACTCCAAGATTGATTCTGTTTTTCATTTTCATTTATTTTTGTTCTACCTTATAGGAGATTTCTCCAACTATATCTTCTAATCCTTAAACTGAACCTTTAATTTTTCCTGTGCTATTTATAATTTCCAAGAGCTATAGTTTTCCAAGTATTTCTTTTATTTAATTGTATTCTTATTTCCTTCCTTGTTTCATGTCTTATCTTTCTTACATTTTTCCCAGATTATCAATTACAAGATGCTTTTTGTTTTTGCTTATGTTCCACCCCCCTCTTTGATTGTTGTTATTTTTGGTGTTTCGCTTTTCTGTTTCTTTTCTTTTCTTTTTTTTCCTTTCCTCTCTTCATGGTATCATTTTCTCTGAGTTCCTTCCCTCTATCCCTTTTGATCTGTTTTTGATCTTTGTCTTTCATGTTAGAAACTTTAAAAAAAAAAAGAAGTTTTCTGATCTCTGGTTGTCTGTTCATATTTCAAAATGGTGCCATAAAAAACTAACAGAAACTTCTGTGTGGGTGGGTGAGATTTGTTGACAATGAGTTTTATTGTTTGTGTGGAAATTCAGCCTTTTGGCTGAAGGTTTCCAAATGCCAGTTTATGTTGGTATTTTCTTTGGACTGGGGAATTTTCCCAGAGAGAAGGGTGAAGATGGCGTCAGGGGGAGAGTGGGACCTTAGCCTGGCTACTAACTCTTCGAACGCCAAGCAGGGCAAGGAGGGGTTTATCTTAGGTTAATACTCACTTTCGCTTACTGTCTCTCTTCATGGTGCTTCACCTTAGACTCAACTGTGTCTCAGTTCTATGAGCCCAGCCCTTGCCTAGTTCAAAGTATTCTAATAGCAAACCTTGCATCTACTGCACAGTGGCAGAGAGGTGGTTACCCGAATGAGTCAGATGGGAGAGGGTACCCAGGGTGTAGTTACTTCTTATGCAGATTTTCAACCGGTCTGTCTTTTTTCATCTCCATCCAACATCTTCGCCTTCATATGTACTACCCCGAACCAAAAACCCACTACCACCGAGTCAATTCTGACTCATAGCAACCCTATAGGACAGAGTAGAACTGCCCCATAGAGTTTCCAAGAAGCAGCTGGTGGATTTGAACTGCCGACCTCTTGGTTAGCAGCCATAGCACTTAACCACTATGCCACCAGGGTTTCCTCATATGTACTAGCGCTGCCTCCAATTTCCGAAATATTCCGGGGTTGTTTATTGAAAGATAGTTTGCTTCCTGTTGGCTCTTCCTAGAGATGAGTGTGCTAATATTTAACTTTGTTATCACATAGCTATCTACTTTTCATCTTCTTGGGTATTCTTGTATTCCCTCATCTGCTATTATGTTTTCTATAATACCTATTAATTTTGTGACGTTTTCCTATTTAATTCCTTTACTGTCATCTTAATATGATTTCATAAGAGTGAAAAGATAAATACCTGGGTTCAACTTTCCACGATTAACCAAATGTCCCTATTTCATTCATTTTTCAAAGGTTAATAATGGTTTCTCTCTCCTCAAATCATTACTTATTTCCCATGGTATTTCTTGATCTTTTCATGGCACTTGGTATCGCCACTCACCTCCTAAAATGATCTACTACTTTTAGTTATATTACAGTGTATGTTTCTCGTTCTTCCCACGTGGTCTCCTTTTTTAAATTTTTTTGGTAGATGTCTCTTCCAGTGTCTATCCCCTTTATCTGAGAGTTTCCCAAGGCCCTGTTTGTATCCTTCTCTCTTCCAAGGATTAAATTACATGGCATATATCAGACACTTAATGCTCTGTGTAGCCTGAAATTGTAGCTCTAAAAGAGGGTTTTTTATCATTACTGGAGATCACAAAGCATAGATAGGTCTAGTAGACATTTGTCTTGTGGGTAGTCATCGCGTAACTCCAAACACCTCTCCTGTGTTTAAAGAGGGTGGAAGGTGGCATTTCGCCAAAGAAGGACATAGATAAATCCCATCTCACACAGTCTTCCAGAGCTTTGTCATCCTCCCCTGCTTGTACGGACTACTGTGTGGTGGAAACTAATCCTGCCTCACCCTTGAGATGCTAACCTTTGGGACACAGTCACTATGAGGAGAGAAGGCCCGTATGGGAGTATCACTAGCCCATGGAGAGAACAACCTGAAGGGATATAGTCGCATCAGCCTGCAGACATAAGAGTGAACAGACCTGAAGGTTATTTCAGCCTCCAATCCTTATATCTTCTAGCTGAGGCCCCAGCAATGATGAAGCAGAGTGTCAGCTATGCCTCCTCCCCAGGGCAGAGCCAGAACTTACCTCCCGTCCTCCTTACTTTAGAGCACAGACATGTGACTCGGGCTGCCTCGGTCAGCTGTCTTTATTCTGAAGGGAAACGGCTAGGAGATAGGGCCCAGAATCCACCCAGTGAAGGTGGAGCCGTGCAGCTCTTTGGGGGCAAGAGAGACAGGGCTTCTGTGTCTCACCTCATTCCTTCTCAATGCTGACTGCCGTGTCACTGTGACTGCTGGAGCATAAGTGGTGGGCGAGAGTGTCCCTGAGTCATGTGTGGACAGGATATAATTCCTGAGAGAAGAACGCCCAATCCTGGCTCACTGGCCCTCCTGCAGGATCTAATTTTCTCTAATAAATTTAAAATTCCTTTTCTTCTTGAATAAGTTGGAGGGGACTCTGTTGTTGTAATTAAGAACCCTGATGAACTGAGTGGATATTGGAAATGAAAGATGACAAAATGATGTGTGTATGCACATAGGGACATACATAAAATCATGGTCCCTAAAATGTTGAGGTGATGTCTCAGGGTGATGGGATTTCACTTAATTTTCATGCTTTTTTTTCACACTTCTCTCTGTTCTTTGAGTTTTTTACAAGGATAAAGTGAAAGGCAGCATGCTCCAGGATAAGATTGCTAGGATTTCAACTCAGAACCTTGACATGAGGGTATATGTGCACATGGATGGCTCCTGAGGAGAGAGATAAAAAAAGTAAAGCATTGTATTAAGATGGCATGGTTATGAGTAATAACTTAAAAAAAAAAAAACTGTCTTTTTTTGTATATGTAGCATTTACACAAAAAAGAATGATTTTGCCTCTAATAGAATAAATTTAAAAACAAGGAGGAAATTGGTGAATGGGGAGAGGAAGTGGGATGGGGCTAGAGGACATGTGCTTTTCAGCATGTACTATATGCTAACACCATACTGGGCATGTCTCATGGCAGGGACAGTGACATGCATGGGTTTTTCTGCACTGCCATAGTAGATATGAGTTAGAATCGACTTGACAGCAACGGGTTTGGTTTTGGTTTTAGCACAGTATCAGATGCCCAATAAACATTCTTAATGAATTGTTGAATCTGTGATTAAATAAATCAAAGTTACAGGCAGTCTCCAGGTTATAAACATCCCACTTACATACAACCTGTAGTTATGAACTAACTCCTGTGAAGCCTTTTATGTTAAAAATTTGAGGTACAGAAATGATCCATAGTAACAAAGGAGTGCTACTTTTTGAAGAGCATCAAAACATTATTATTATTACTGTATTGTTATGTTAAAGATGTTTTAATGTACCTGGAAGTGTTCCTATAATTTTTTTATGCATAGAAAGGTTCACTATATACTAAGACAAACTTTTGACTAATGTAGATATGAACAGTACATAACTGTTTTGACTTAGGTACAAATTAGACTTAAGACAGACATGGGAACGAAACTTGTCCATAATCCGGGGACTGCCTGTATTAAACATTCTTAAATTTAGCAAGAAAAGAAACACGGAAGATTATGGAGTCTATAATAGTTATGAGCAGTAACAGTATTAAGTAATCGTATTTCATTTGGGTTTTAGGGTAATGGAAACTAAATATGTTTAAAGAGAGAAGCATCCATTGATGGTTGAGGTTCAATTATATGTGAGATCCTGAAAGGCCTTAAGGAAATGAGATTCAGAAAAAAAGTGAAGCATTAGCTTTTCTGAGAATGGAGGGGTGAGAGTTGCCCAGTGTAAGAAGAACTACATGTGAAGATGATTTTGGAGGTACCTTGGGGAGTTCATAGGAAGCCCTGGTAGTGTAATGGTTAAGTACTATGGCTGCTAACCAAAAGGTCGGCAGCTCGAATCCACCAGGTGCTCCTTGTCCTATAGGGTTGCTATGATCAACTCGATGGAAACGTGTTTAGGGAGTTCATATGTACCAGCTGTTTCCAATTTCTGCAATATTCTGGGGTTGTTTAGTGAAAAATAGGTTGCTTTCTATTGGCTGTTCCTAAAGTGGAGTGTGCTAATACTTAAATTTGTTATCACATTTTTGTCACTCCTTAAGCAGGAGCTTGTCACTACTTATGTAATTTTGAGACAATCCAAAGTGAATTCTCCAAGGTACCTCCAAAATCACCTCACATGAAGCTCTCCTCACCTTGGGCAATTCCGTGCTCCTCTAGCCTGAGAAAAGGACGCTGAAGCTAATGCTTCGCTTTTGTTCTGGATCTTATCCCCTTAAGTTCTTTCAGGGTTTCGCGTCTGATTGAACCTCAAATATCTATGGATACTTCTTAAAAACTAAGGCTTATGTTTTCGTGGACTATCTCTAAAACTTAGCTGCCAAAATGTCCTTGGAAACAGTTAGCAATATTCGTGATTTCTACTAGCACTTGAAATTTATGAAAGTTACATTTGCCTCTAAGTCCAAATGGAAATTTCAAGAACATTGACAATGAGCCTTCACTGGAATATTCGATAAGTGTAGGACTGTCTTTTTTGAAAGAACAACTAGATTGTGCTAAATAATTTAAATATTTTGCCATATTTCTACATTAATTTTAATGGTCATGAATCACAAGGTGAAGGATCATGAAACTCAAATCATATGCTGTTCTTCTTTCATTTAAACCATTTTTAAAATTGGATATTCATTTTGAATTGAGCTTAAACTCTTGAAATATAAGAATGTTTCAATAACTATGACTAGGAGTAGACATTGTCAAAAGAATCTCCTCAATAACTCTAAGATGTGGTAAGGACATCTATATCCCTTTCAATTCATAGGTAAGAAAAATGACCTATAAAGATTTTAAAAGCTATAATTTAGAGGCAAATAACTGTGGGGAGCATGACAGAGCCTAACAAGATCTATCAGAGACCTAATATTGCAATTTGATAAAATAATTCATAATACATATTTAAATGGAATATTGTTTTTTTTTTTACTGTGCTTTAGGTGAAGGTTTACAGAGCAAATTAGTTTCTCATTAAATAATTAATACACATATTGTTTTGTTACATTGGTTGCCAACCTTGTGATGTGTCAACACTCTCTACTTCTCAACCTTGGCTCCCCATTTCCATTCATCCTGCTTTCCTCTTTCCTACTGCCTTCTTGCCCTTGCCCCTGGGCTGGTGTGCCCATTTAGTCTCATAGACATGGTTGAACTATGTGTGTTATTGTTTGTTTTTTAGGCCTGTCTAATCTTTGGCTGGAAGGTGGACCTCTGGAATGACTTCAGTACTGAGTTAAAAGAATATCCAGGGGCCATACTCTCAGGGTTTCTACAGTCACTGTCAGACCAGTAAGTCTGGTCTTTTTTTGTGAGTTTGAATTTTGTTCTACATTTTTCTCCAAACTCTGTGTGGGACCCTCTATTGTGATGCCTGTCAGAGCAGTTAGTGGTGGTAGCTAGACACCATCTTGTTGTGCTAGACTCAGTCTGTTGGAGGCTGTGGTCGTTGTGGTCCATTAGTCCTTCGGGCTAATCTTTCCCTTGTGTGTTTGATTTTCTTCATTCTCCCTTGCTCCAGATGGGGGGAGACCAGTGGAGTATCTTAGATGGCCGCTCACAAGCTTTTAAGACCCCAGACACTACTCACCAAAGTAGAATGTAGAACATTTTCTTTATAAACTATGTTAAGCCAATTGGGCTGGATGTTCCCTGACACCAGGGTCCCCATAGCCCTCAGCCCAGTACTTTGGTCCCTCAGGGAGTTTGGACATGTCTATGGAGCATCCATAACCTTGCCTTGGACAAATGTGCTGGACAAATATGAAATATTCTTAAGGAAACATATCTGAGGCATGGTTTTCTGTGCCTTGTGTCTTTAAGTGTCTATATAATATTATGATCTGAAAATGTGGCCATCAATTAATTTAAAAAATCCTTTTCAATCAATGGGTTATATGTAAGTAGAACTTCACTCTTAATGAATTAAATCAAACAACACATTTTACAGATAGTTAGATGATAGATGGTAGGTAGGTAAATAAGCAGGTAGGTAGGTAGGTGGGAGGTAGGCAGGTAGGTAGGTAAAAACCAGTGCCATTGAGTTTATTCGGACTCATAGCGACCCTACAGGACAGAGTAGAACTGCCCCATACAGTTTCCAAGGAGCGCCTAGTGGATTTGAACTGCTGACCCTTTGGTTAGCAGCTGTACCACTTAACCACTATGCCACCAGGGTTTCCGAGATGTATGTATACATACATACACACACCTGTTTTGTGTACATATGAGCTACTGCATTTGTATTAGAAAAAACATTCTGGATATTTTCATCATAAATGTCTTATTCCAAATTCCCTGAGAATCTCAATGTTTAGTAGAAAATTTAGGTCCTGAATTTCAATTTTGAATGATATAGAATGTATAGAAAAAAAAAAAATACTAGATTGAAATGGCCAATAATCTATAAATACTGCAGAGAGAAAATCAAAGAATAAAGGCCTCAGCGATTGTCAAGATCAGGATGATTGCATGTAACAAGATCAGAAAATGATGTATTTATTCTAGAAACAGACTAAACATATATTTGAAGCATGACATCATGGTGGAAACTGACTGAGGCTGTATCAGCATCAAGCACTGACACAGCAGCTTGATGTCACAGGATACTTGACCTTAGAGCGCATTCGAACACTTAACCAAGGACATGAACCAACCCTGAAAGTCCCATGGTGAGGTGTGTGTGAGTAACAATAGGACTTTGTAATTTAACTGGAAATGGATTTTAACCAGCTAGTAATATTATGGCTCACACTCAAATGTTCTCGTATGCTAAAGTTTAGAAAGATTTAGACTTTTTTTTTTTTCTCTGTAGTATGTACAGATCATAGATTCTGCCTTGGACCAGTGTATTTCTTGGGAACTCCATAAACATTGCTACTTTTCTGATAGAGAAAAAATGAGGTTACAAAATTGCTGGGCTATCACTTACTCTTAGATGGAACAGGTTACAGTCCTTAGGGAAATCATGTTAATGGGCTCTAGGTTTTCCAGAATTTAGCTATATGCTTGGGAAAAGAGTTAGAATGCAAACTTTAGATTTGAGCAACACCCGCATTTCATTTCTTAAAATAGCACTGTGGTTTGGTGAGGAATTTTTAAATGCTGAAAAGCAGAAATCCATAAAATATATCTTTTTAGACAAATGTATTGAATTCACAGAAAAGCAATTTATTTGACTCAAAACGTAACACATGTGTATCGTAAGTAGTTGATATTAATGATCAATATAGACTTTTTAAGGGAATAAAGATTTTCTCTTTGGTGATAAAGACATATTCGCATCTTGTGAGAGGACAAGGGTATGTTTAATCCCAGATAAGATAAAGTCCACCCAGATTCTATAAGCAACACAGTTAAGAAAGAAATGTGTTGAGCAAGAGAAGTGAAATAAACAAAAACTAATGAAATGAGAAAAAAAAAATTAAACATCTACACTTTCTCTTAAAGCTACTTATTCGGGTTCAGTTATTACATTAACAGAAAAAGGACAAAGACCAGGCTCTTGTCATCTAACACAAAAATACATTAGCATATATTAGCATGTGGCAAAGTTTAAACTTTCCATTTATAAGCACACGAGCATTCAACACACTAACAGCCTGTTCTGAAATCCTCTGTGTGTATTTGTGTATTTAATATTCCTGAATGATTCTTTCCTGAAACATTTTCCACCAGCAAATCTCTTGAACATAAAACTCCCATTGGCATTGACTTTGGAGGGAAGGCTGGCTCCTCAAAGCCCTCAGTTAAAGACACTCAATGAAATGCCTCGTTAAGAACCTTAATTTAAAGCAGCATGTAGTTCTGTATGTCAGAGGTAATGATTACCTTCTTTAATGAACCTGACTTTTCCCTGTGATGGGTAAGCTTCTCTCTGCTTTGTTTATAGTCACTTCTGGGCTTATTTCTGGCTTTCTTCAAGTGCTCTTATTTTTTAAAAAGTTAACATTATGTCTGTCTTCCTGGGGTCAGATTCTGTCTACTCTATACTGAAACCATGTGCTGTTCAAACACTGTTAAAATCAATTACACGTATAATCCTGGGACATGCAGGGACCTAGAGAAGTCGTATAATCCGTGCCCCAGCTCCCAACAGGGCTTTAGATAAACTATGTCAGTCTCACAAGGGTTTAGCCTATGGTTTTAAATAATTTCCATGTGAATTATATATATTCAAAATGTCCCAGCAAGTCAAATGATAAAATTCAAAAGCTCTTGAACAAATTGATTTTATAGATACCTATAATAAAAAGATTATTTTTTTTATAATAATCTTTATAATTTAAGATCTATTTTTCAGTCTGAGGAGAGTTTGAAAAGCCATGCCCAAACGTATGTGAAATTATCTGACAGCTTTTCCTCTACCATGGGCTCTGCTTCAATCATAATGTTTAACTTAATATGAAGCATTTTTTTGTTTTGTTTTCTCTAAATATATTTGGTTTTCTCCAAATATATTTGATCTTATCAACTAACCTTAAAAAGTGCCCAAATTGTATCTTCAGTTCATACAAAATAACAGGATATTTTAGATTTTAGATTTTGAAAAGTTTGTTTTTGTTGGTAGGTGGCATTGACTTGGTTTCAATTCATATGTATAATAGAACAAAACACTGCCCGGTCCTGTGCCATCCTCTCTCAGTCCTGCTATGTTTGAGCCCATTGTTGCAGCCACTGAAAACCATTAAAAAGTTTAGAACATAATATAATCCCCTTGGCTTCCAGAGAAGGAAACAAATAAAGAAGAAATAATTTGTCTAATGTCATGCAATCTGTGTGTGTCAGAAGCAGAACGTGAGCCCAGATATTTACTTCTTGGCATTTGTATCTCAAAATTGTCTAGTCCATCAAAATCTGCTCATTGTTCATGGCAGAGAGAGATAATTCTTTCTCCCATTTTTGTCACGTGTTGTTGCTAGCTGCCTCCCAGTCACTCCCCAACGCATGGTGACCCTATGCACAAGGGAACAAAATGCTGCCTAGTCTTGTGCTGTCTTCATGATCAGTTGCAGATCAAACTGTTGTGACTCATTTGATTCTCACTGGCTGATTTTTGGAAGTAGATTGCCAGGCCTTTCTTCCTAGTCTGTCTTAGTCTAGAAGCTCCACTGAGCCTGTTCAGCATCATAGGACATTAAACCAGTTCACTTAAAATATATGTTTTATAATTTTCCAGTTAGAATTTAGGAGCAAGGGTCATTAATTTCTTATTGCTCCTACCCTCCTAACACTTGTGTCCAATTGGATTTCTCAGGTAGTGCAAATGGTTAATGTACTCAGCTGCTAACCAAAAGGTTGACTCAGAGACACCTCAGAAGAAAGGCCAGGAGATCTACTTCCAAAAATTCAGTCATCGAAAACATGTGGAGCACAGTTCCAACCTGACACACGTGTGGTCACCATGAGTCATAATCCACTTGAAGGAAACTTACTAGTACCCAGTCAGGCTCAGAATCACAGAATTTTGGAATTGGAAAAAACCTTAGAGAGTATGTGAATAAACAGGTCATGAAATGTAAGGCAATTTCCTTAGTAGTCCTGAACTAGAACATTCTAGATAAAAGTGAGGCATAGGGAAGCCCCTGGCACATAGCGAGCTGGGAATCGACAGGACTAGCATGAATGTCACTCATCCCAAACATGGTGCTTTTTTGACTCTAAAGTAGACTTCTTAGACTTCAGCATAACATCTTATTAATTAGTTTATACTTGTCAAGTGAAAATTGGACAATAGTTTATGTTAAAGTGACCCTGATGCATTAGCTCATGTAACTGGATTCATAAGAAGCATGGAAGAAGGGCCTGGCAATTTACTTCCATGAAGACCAAAACCAATAAAACCCTATGGAGCTCAGTTCTACTCTGTTACACAAGGGGTCACCATGAGTTGCAATTGACTTGACGGCAATGGGCTTTTTTTTGTTATTGGTGTTCCTTTAGTAGTATTCTTTATAGAGGCAATCACCCAAAGTCTCCACATGCAAAGAAAACATGCTCTGTAAGCCTCACCAGTTGATGCCATTCTTTTCAATTATTCTCCTAATTCTTTCACATAAGTAAAGATTATTTTTCACAAGATCATTGGTCTTTTATTGGCAGTCTCCTACTAAAAATTCACATAAGATTTTTAAATCTCTTGGGGCTGTAGTCTTTATTTTCAAAGTTTAAATTTAACCCATAAATTGGGGCTACTGTCCCACCAAAATATATCATTTTCAAATTTATTTACTTCTGTTTTTAAAGATTTAATGAAATTTGAAAAGAAAACCTAGTGGAAGCGCTCCTGACTGCCAGAGTCAACCCTAGCCATGGCTAATCTGACTGTACATTTGGAACATAGGAATTATGCCAGAGGGCAAAGAAGCTGAGAGTTAGGATTTTACAAAGCCTCCAAAACACACAGCTAAATCTGTCATATTGAAAGTCATGAGATCACCACCAAATGGTTAGAAATACCCAATTGTGCAAAACCCTTGCTTTGATTAGCGTATCATTGAGATGTCTCAGGAAATTAAGTAACAGAATTCAGCAGAATAGTAAATATTGAGTTGGCTCAAAACTGGCTCATCAAAGAGACTTTGTTTTTTATTATTTTAATAATTGATACCTAATTCAAGAATTAGCATTTGAGATTTATTGTTTCTCCCCCTCACTTCTTAGCCACTGAGAGAACAAATGGGATCCCAATTACCACAGACCTAAATTTAAGAGAACTGTGTTTGAAATCCAGTTTTGTTGCTTCTAGCTGTAGAACCCTAGGAAACATCTCTAAGCCTCAGTTTCTTCATCGGTAAATTGGAGATACAATACCTAATCTACAAGACTACTGTGAAGAACAAATAAGGAAATTGATAAGAAATGGCCAAAGGCAGTGTTTACCATGTAGTGAAAATGGCTCCTAAAAGCCACAGCCCAAGATTAATGAAACAAGGAGTGATGATATCCCCAATCCAAATAACTGAAATAGGTATGGTTACCTTTGTTCTCCCAGAAGCAGGTTATCCATAGCTCTAATGAAAAAGTATCAGTCCTGGAGATTTGGTTTCATTTTCTGTATGGGTTTTGAGGGCAAAAATACCAAACTATATAAACTCCTGCAAGGACTTTGGTCTGGTTTTTCAGCCTATTTATCTGAGATGATACCTGGTTGAATTGTCATAACTATGGGTTATACACTAAACCTGAATATATCTAATATTCATTGTTAACCACCAAGTTTGAATCATTCAACATCAAAAAGTACTTGGAATGTGCATTGCAACACCTGGCCTCGCTCAGGAGAGCCTGGGTTCCAGATTCCCCGAAGGTTATCCATCGTGCCAAGTAATAGGTGATTAGAAAAACTCAAGCATCTTATTGTGGGTAGAGAATGTTGGCCAGTGCCCAAATATGGCATGCTCATATCTGTAACATATTCTTCCAGAGAAATAGCATTGATGGATTACACAATCTGGAAAGACCTCAGTATCTATTAAAACAACAAAAATATTTTCCAAAAGTTTTGGCACAGCTCTTGACATGTGCCAGAGGCAGTGCCCACAGATGGCTACTTTTGTTGTTGTTATGAGGTGTGCTCAAGTCAATTCCCACTCAACCACCCCATGTGGTAGTTACATTGTTGTTGTGGTTTGGTGTCATCTAATCGGTTCCGACCCATAGTGACCCTGTGTACAAGGGAACAAAACACTGCCTGGTCTTGCACCATCCTCACAATATTTGCTGTGTTTGAGCCCATTGTTGCTGCCACTGTGTCAGTCCATCTCGTTGAGGATCTTACTCTTGTTCGCTGACCCTCTACTAAGCATGTTGTCCTTCTCCAGGGACTGGTCCTTCCTGATGACATGTCTAAAATACTTAAGATGACATCTCGTCATCCTCTCTCCTAAGGAGCATTCTGGCTATACTTCTTCCAAGACAGATTTGTTCATTCTTCTAGCAGTCCATGATATATTCAATATTGTTTACCAATGCCATAATTCAAAGGCATCAATTCTTCGGCCTTCCTTATTTGTTGTCCAACTTTCACTTGCACATGAGGCCATTGAAAATTCCATGGCTTGGGTCAGGCACACCTTAGTCCTCAATGTGACGTCTTTGCTTTTTAACACTTTAAAGAGATCTTTTGCAGCAGAATTGCCCAATGCAATACATGATTTCTTGACTGCTGCTTTCATGAGTGTTGATTGTGCAATCAACTAAAATGAAATCTTTTACAACTTCAATGTTTTCTTTATCATGATGTTGCTTATCCATCCACTTGTTAGGATTTTTTTTTTTTTTTTTATGTTGAGGTGTAATCCATCCAAAGGCTGTAGTCTTTGATCTTCATCAGTAGTGCTTCAAGTCTGCTTAGCTTTCAGCAAGCAAGGTTGTGTCTCAGCATAACAGAGGTTGCTAACAAGTCTTCCTCCAATCCTGATGCTGTGTCCTGCAGATAGTTCAGCTTCTCGGATTATTTGCCCAGCATATAGATTGAGTAGGTATGGTGAAAGGATACAACCCTGATGCACACCTTTCTTGATTTTAAACCACGCAGTATCTCCCTTGTTCTGTTTGAATGACTGCCTCTTGGTCTAAGTACAGGTTCCTCATGAGTACAATTAAGTGTCCTGGAATTCCCATTCTTTGCAATGTTATCCATGATTCGTTATGATCCACATAGTCGAATGCCTTTGCGTAGTAAAAAAACACAGGTAAACATTTTTCCTGTATTCTCTGCTTTCAGCCAGGATCCATCTGACACCAGCATTGATATCCATCATTCCAGTCCTCTTCTCAATCCTGCTTAAATTTCTTGCAGTTTCCTGTCTAGATACTGCTGCAACCATTTTTGAATTCTCTTCAGTGGGATTTTAGTTGCATGTAATATTCGTGATATTGTGCAATAATTTCTGCATTCTGTTGGATCACCTTTCTTTGGAATGGGCACAAATATGGTTCTCTTCCATTAGGTTGGCCAGGTAGCTGTCTTCCAAATTCCTTGGCATAGACGAGTGAGCATTTCCAGAGCTGCATCCATTTGTTGAAACGTCTCAGTTGGTATTATGTCAATTTCTGCAACCTTGTTTTTTGCCAGTGCCCTTGGTGAAGCTTGTACTTCTTCCTTCAGTACCATTGGTTCTTGATAATGTGCTACCTTCTGAAATGGTTGAACATTGACCAATTCTTTTAGATATAGTGATTCTGTGTATCTTCTTTTGATACTTCCTGCTTTATTCAATATCTTCTTTTGGTACTTCCTGCTTCATTCAATATTTCATACATAGAATTCCTCAATAAACCAACTCGAGGCTTGAATTTTTTCTTCAATTCTTTCAGCTTGAGAAGTGCTGAGTGTGTTCCTCCCTTTGGTTTTTTAACTCCAGGTCTTTGCACATTTCATTATAACACTTCGTCTTTTTGAGAAAAATCTTCTGTTCAGCACTTTTACTTCACCATTTCTTCCATTCACATTAGCTACTCTATGTTCAAGAGCAAGTTTCAGGTCTCTTCTGACTTCCACTTCGATCTTTTTTTTCTTTCCTGTGTTTTTAATGACTTTTTACTTTCTTCGTGTATGATGTCCTTGATATCATTCCATAACTCATCTGGTCTTCAGTTATTATTATTCCATGTGTCAATTCTATTCTTGAGATGGTCTTTAAACTCAGGTGGAATGTATTCAAGGTTGTATTTTGGTTCTTATGGACTTGTTCTGATTTTCTTCAGCTTCAACTTGAACTTGCATATAAGTAATTAAAGATCTATTCTGCAGTCAGCCCCTAGCCAATGATATCAAGCTTCTCTATCATCTCTTTCCACCTATGTAGTCTATTTGATTCCTGTGTATTCCATCCAGCAAGATTCATGTGTATAGTCACCATTTAGATTGTTGAAAAAAGGTATTTGCATGATAGGCCTCATCTTTCGGAAATCAGCATGACACAGTTAATCAGTATCAGGTCAACCAGATTTAAAGAGTAAATAGAAATAAGCATGAGTAAAGAAAACCAGATGGACCAAGTCATAAGCCTAACAACGAGAGATTAGGGGATGATTTTAATTTTTATGCAAGGAAGCACTCTAACTCTCCCATAACTTAAGTTCCCTTACTTAATTTAAAATATGATTTGGTTTATAAAACACATGCACGATTTGCCAAAATTTTTTAGGAACTGCGCAATCGAAAGGGGGATATATTTGGACTTTGCACTATTTATATTAATTACAAAAGTAATGCAAAAATTGTTTAAAAGTAATGCAAAAATTAAAAATACAGATACATAAAAGGAGAACAATAAATAGAAGCTTCTTTTAATCTCTTCCCTTTGCTCTGATTTTCTTTTTAAATCTTAATGTGTATATGTGCTGTGTATATAACATATATCAGATATATGTATGCTATTTTAAATGCACATGAGATAATATTTGTTACGTATTCTGTATACTTAAATAGCATATTAATGCTTTTGTGTATATATATATGTATAGGGTAGTATTCTAAATTTTTATCCATGTGTATATTCAATTATTTCAATACTGTATATAAAGTGATTTCCCTCTCTGATTTAAAATGACATTTTATCATATTTATAGTCTCTTTTCAGAATCTGGTCTATCGATTTAATTTTCTGTTTCTATGCCAAAATCACATAATTTTATTTACTGTAGTTTTATATTTTTGCATCTGTATAAAAAAGTTTTCCCTTATTCCTCTTTAAAAATGTTTCTTGCCTAATCCTAGGCTTTCTTTCCTCTGCATCATCAGAATAATCTACTTATCGAGTTCCATAAAATATATTTTGGAGATTTAGATTAGCATTTGTTTAAGTATATAGAGTTATTTGTAAAGATTATGATATTTTCAGTGTCCCAAAATATGCTATATAGAGAAAAAACTGGATTAGAAAAAGCTACTATTCTTGAATATTGAGTGTCATAGAAAGGTGATTCTGTAAAGATAAATAAGTGAGGGGACCCATTTCTATTGTGAAATGAGAAAGAAAGAATAAAGTGAAAAATAAAGGTGCAAACAATGTAATGTATTATAGTTTAGCAGATTTGATTTTAAGGCAAGTCTCTTTTACCATGTCTGGACCAAAATTTTCTCATCTGTTAAAAAAGAAAATTGCACAGAACGAGGTCTGAGGCCATCTCCAGGTCTATATGCTATGATTCTCCTAGTTTGTTGTTGTTAACTGTTGTGGAATCGGTCCCAATTCTCGTAGACCCCATGCACAATGGAACAAACTGCTCTCCAATCCTGCACCATTCCCATCATTGGTTTCAGATCAGAATGGTTATTATCCACAGTGTTTTCACTGACTAATTTTGGGAAGTAGATTGCCAAGATTTTCTTCTTAGTTTTTATTAGTTCTGAAGCTCCACTGAAACCTGTTCAGCATCATAGCAACACATGAACCTGCATTGACAGATGAGTGGAGGCTACACATGAGGTGAATTGGCTGGGAATCAGACCCAGTCTCCTGAATAGAAGGCACAAATTCTACCACTAAACCACCATTGCCTCATGTTTCTAGACTGGTATGGAAAAATCATGAGGCAGGCTATAGGGAGCTAAATAGTGATCCAGACAAACTTCATCCTTGGCTATCTTCACACCTCAACCTGGAAGGGAAATAAATTTGTTGCCCTCCATATATTTGAAAATTGGTCACCCAACCAGAAGGAAAGTATTATTAATCTGGCAGTTCACTTTAGAATACTGAAGCACAGAGGGGTTAAGTAAAATTCCAAGATCATACAACTAGCAAGAGGCAGAATATAATTTCAAAACAAGGTGTAATTCCAAAGCTGATTTTCTTTCCACTGTGTGAATCAATTCTGAGTGCTTGATGAAGGAGTAATTAAATAAATGGATGAATGGATATGTAAATTATTAAGAGTAGTACATTTCACAGTAGAGCCATAGACATCTACTAAGAAAAAAAAAAAAAAATAAAGACTTCATGCCAGCCACCACTTACCTGTTTTAGAGTTGAGTTTTCCTTATCATCACAGCTAGCTTTCAGAGGAATTATCTCAAGACAACAGTGATAAGACCTTACTTGAACAGACATTAAGCTTCCAAAGGATGAAGGAAATGGTGGAAATCGTTTTGTGCTCCATCAGATCAGAGAATACGGCCAATAAAATGAATGTTGTTGATACCTTGAATTTTCCTAAGTAGACTCTATTCTATCTAATTTCTAGTGGCACCAAAAGTGGTAGCTTTTGAAGAATTATTTCTGCAAAATCAGTGTATAAAAGAAGAAATCTATTAATAGTAATAGTTTCTATTTATTGAGTATGTACCATATGCCAAGCTAGCCCTGGTGGCATAATTGATAAATTGCTTGGCTGCTAACCAAGAGGTCGGTGGTTCAAGCTCACCACCTGGTCCATGGGAGGAAGATGTGGCAGTCTGCTCCATAAAGATTACAGTCTTGGTAATCCTATGGGACAGTTCTTCTCTATCCTAGACAGTCACTATGAGTCAGAATCAACTTGATGGCAACGGATTTGGGTTGTTTTTTTTTTGGTGGACCAAATGCCAAATATTATTTTAAAATGTATATTATATTATGCATTAAGCTATTTAATCTTCACAATAAAACATTAGTAAATACTCTTATTTATTCTTATTTTATAGATGAAAATACTGAGACACAGATAAAGTAGTTTGCCCATAGCCACCCATCTAGAAGGCAACAGTACATGGATTTAAGTGTTGGTAGTCTAGTGCCTGAACCTGAGATCACCATACTATCTTTCTTCAGGCAAAGATCATGGGCTTTTAGGTACGAAGAAGAAAAAGGAGAAGGGGGATGAGGAGGAAGAAGAGGAGGAGGAGTGGGTGGAGAGGAAGAAGAGGAGGAGGAGGAAGGAACAGAAGAAAAGATGAGGAGGAGGAAGAAGACAATGAAGAAGGCAGAGGAGAAGAATAAGTCACAGTTATAATGCATACTAGGTGCTGGGTGCTATTCTAAGCTATTTAAATGCATTGACTCATAACACTTTATGAAGTTCAATTTCTGACTATAGCCCTTACAAGTTCTGTGTTGTTAGGCAAAGTAATTGACATATTTGAGCATCAGATTAGAAACGGGATGGTAATCAATAACACAAAATTGGTGTAAGGTTTAAACGGGAGAAACTATTTGAAAGCATACAGCAAGGAAGCACTCAGTAAATGTTTGCATTTTTTACCTTTCTCTACAATATTTTCCAAATGATTTCAGAAAATTTCAATGTCCTCATATAAAAGAAGAACTTCATTAGTCTGAATATTTAAGAGCACCAGAATATTCAAATTTATGATGCAAAGCAACATAATTCAGCTTTTTAACCCACATTTCCTTCTTTTTTTTTTTTTTTTTAACGCAGTCTTAAAGATTCTTCTTCTTTTTTTTTTTATTATGCTTTAGGTGAAAATTCACAGCTCAAGTTCATTTCTCATTGAAAAAGTTGTACACATTTTATTTTGTGACATTGGCTGCAATCCCTACAATGTGACAGCAGGCTTTCCACCCTGGGTTCCCTGTGTCCATGGATTCAGTTCCTGTCCCTTCCTGCCTTCTCAACTTGCTTTTGGACAGGAGCTGCCCATTTGGTCTGGTATATTTGAATGAATTAAGAAGCATGTTCCTCACGTGCTTTATTTTTTGTTTTATAGGCCTGTCTAATCTTTGTCTGAAAACTGGGCTTCAGGAATGATTTCAGTTCTGGGTTAACAGACTGGGGACCATAGTTTTGGGGGCTCCTGCAGACTCTCTCAGACCATGAAATCTGGTCTTTTTACTTGAATTTGAATTCTGTTCTATGTTATTCCCCTGCTTTGTCTGGGACTGTCTGTTCTGGTCCCTGCCAGGGCTCTCATTGGTGGTAGCCAGGCACCATCTAGTTCTTCTGGTGTCAGGCTGATGGAGTCTCTAGTTCATTTAGTCTGTTAGTCCCTTGGCCTAGTATTTTCCTGGTGTCTTTTGTTTTCTTCATTCTCCTTTGCTCCGAGTGGGATGGGACCAATAGATGCATCTTAAATGGCCACTCACAAGCTTTTAAGACCCCAGACACTACTCACCAAAATGGGATGTAGAAAATTTTCTTTATAAACTATTTCATTCCAATTGACCCAGATGTCCCCCAAAACTATGGTCTCTAGTCCCCAGCCCCAGCTACTTTGTCCCTCAAAGTGTTTGGATGTGTCTAGGAAACTTCTTTGCTTTTGCTTTGGTCCAGTTGTGCTGCCTTCCTCTTTCTTAAATGTGTCTTTAGCATGCTTTCTCCCCAACACACTGGACTAGAAGAATGTGAGTGTCAGCATACCCACACACTTGATATTCCTTTCCAAACACAAAAAGTACTAATAAACCTGAAATCAAAGTAAATTTGTGAGAAAATGAGGGTTGTGTTAGGTATACACCAGTATAATCTTTATCATTACTGTTAGTGCTTTCCAGTTGGCTCTGACTCATGTGTAAGAGAACGAAACATTGCCTGGCCCTGCAGTATCTTCACCATCATTGATAGGCCCCAGTTGCAGGCACTGTGTATTCTGTGTGCCTTCCAACCTAGGGTGCTCATCTTCTGGCACTATATCAGACAATGTTCTGTTGTGATCCACAAGGTTTTCACTGGCTAATTTTTGGAAGTAGATAGTCAAGCTTTTCTTTGTAGTCTGTCTTAGTTTGGAAGCTCTGCTGCAACCTATGCACCATGGGTGACCCTACTGTTATTTTAAATACCAGTGGCATAGCTTCCATCATCATAGCAACATACAAGCCTCTACAGCACTACAAGCTGACAGATGGGTGAGGGACATAATCATTAACTGATATTAATTGGACTCATGCTAGACCAGGAGTCAATGACTGATGCTAGGTCTGGAGCAAGATATGAACAAAACGAGCCTGGAGCATCTTGCTATATAAAAAGTAAGAAAGCTATCAAGACTCTCAAGTTTGTATCAGAAGAATTCAGGCACTGAGAGAGATTCCCACATTAGCCAAAGATGAGGTATTAACAAGAATATTGCAATGGACTAGAACAAATCAAGTATCTTTAAA
This sequence comes from Elephas maximus indicus, assembly GCF_024166365.1. Taxonomy (NCBI): domain Eukaryota; kingdom Metazoa; phylum Chordata; class Mammalia; order Proboscidea; family Elephantidae; genus Elephas; species Elephas maximus. The sequence goes on along the minus strand of NC_064819.1, from coordinate 51,476,443 downwards.
TTGATGAGTTCATAATGATTAAAAACAAACAAAAAAACTAGCTAGTAACCTTTGAAAGATGATAACCAACTCATCATTTTGAAAATAAAAAGAAAAAAATCAAAGTATTAATCCTGCCTTCCTATACGAACATGTTCCTTAGTTTTAAAAAGATTTAACATTATAATCAGAATGAATTTCAATTTAAAGATATAAATCAGATTCAGAAAAATTTTTCATATGAATTAAAATTTTCACCTGGCAAACAAAAATATTACATCTTGCAATTCACAACATATTTCAGCCTTTTAAATTTTAAGAACAAATCATTTCAAGTGGTCACATAGAATGACAAAATTAAATAACTCACATTTTGTGTATTCCTCTGTACAATCACTGTGATGTCATTATTAATTCCAAATTAAACATAACTACATAATACAACAGTATATAATACAACAGTAGTTCCTGAGTGGTACAAAGGGTTAACACGTTCAACTGCTAACCAAAGGTTGGAGGTTTGAGTTCACCTAGAGATGCCTCAAAAGAAAGTCAATCTACTTCCAAAAAATCAGGCACTGGAAACCCTATAGAGCAGTTTTACGCTGACACTCATGGGGTCATGATGAGGTGAAGTCGACTTGACAGCAACTCCTTTACATAGTACAACAAGGAGGGGAGACACAAACTGCACCCAAAGCAAGCTCTAGTAATTCCAAAACCTTCTGAACTTATTCTTGAAATGAAAACATGTAGCTCAGGCCTTGCGTGTTATGGCTGACTATGTAACGGGGCCCAAATTAACTTTGACGTAGAATATAACACTTATTAAAGAGAGGTAATGAAAATGTACTAATTTGAAGCTTATATACGTATTATTAAAAACTCAACAGACACTGCAACCATTGTTTAGAACTTAATTCAACAGAAGACTCTTTTGGGAATATTATTTAAAATTGGTGGCCTCAGTAATAGTAAAAAAAAAAAAATACTGACCTTTAGTTGGTTTTATTATTGTTTTAAAATTCTCTTCAGAAGTGTAATTACTCTAAGCAAAGCTTTTGTTGCCTGCACCCCAAGGGAACCACTCCCACTGCCCTGCCTCCTTTGGTAGGCCCCTGGATCCACTCAGTTGACTCCAGGAGGACAAAAGAAGCAACCAGACGTTGTGCACATTATCTGCCTTGTACTTTAAAAGTATTTATTGCTGAAAACTTCAAACTTGAATCTCATCAAGCTTTTAGATCTAACTGCCAATTACAGGAAGCATAGGGTTTCGAACCTACTGACTGACATCACAGGGATGCAGTCAGCAAACTCCTGATTGTGGGACACTCTACAGATCAAATGGTGGTGATTTTTTGAAAAATAAACTTCAGAGAGAGAGAGGAGACTTAAGAGATCCATCATCTAAATGCAAAGAATGACCCTTATTTGAAATTTGATCCAAACACTGTAAAAAAGAAAAAAAAAACCATTATCTGAGACTATTGGGTAAAATTTGAATACTGACTGGATATTTGATGATATTAAAGCATTATCATTATTTTAATTCTGAGAATGTTATTGATGTGTTTAATGAAAGAGTCTTTATCATTCACTGATAAATATAACTGGGTTTTCTGGGTACTAGACATAATATAATATCTGGGACTTATTTGGAAACATTGACAGGGAGGCAATGGGTAGAAGTATGGATGACAAAAGACTGGCCATTAGTTGGTGATTGTGGAAGCTGGGTGTTGCATAAATGTTGGCTCGTTATTCTCTTCTATTTTTGTATATATATGAGACTTTCATATATATACTGTCAAAAACATTTTCCCAAGATCAGAGAGCTGATGAGATGTTTGAAAGGAGTGCAATTTGATTTCCTTATATGGGAAGTGGAAGAGAAGTTAAATACGCAAAGGAGAAAAGATAATTGTTGGAGAAAGATGGCAGAGTAAGCAGAAGAGAATGAAACCTCAACCTCAGTGGGGCCATTAGCCCCATACCTAACACTGGAGGAAGAACACAGCTGTTACTGGGTGGAAACCACGGGTTCCTGCTCAGCATGACTCATATTGGCCAACAAATGAGAGACCGAGGTTGGAGAACAGGAAAGACACCTTTATTTCGTTGTACAAAGAAATGGAGTCAGTTGGAGCTGCTGCTGCCAAGACTGCTTGCTAAGAGTGGGCAGGCAAGTTACATTTAAAGGGGTTTATAGATCGGGAGTTCATACAAGTTTTGTCAGCAACATTGTTAGTCATACTACTCAAGTGCAATGGGGTTTGCATATAACCTCCAAGCAAGATTCAAATACAAAGCCAGGGGTGGAGGGCAGCAAAGGGAAGGATTTTTCAATATAGCACTCTAGGGGAGGAAGCCAGGTAAAGAGTAGAGCACTGTGGGGGCTCTGTCTCACAGCCTCTTTGAAAACCAGGAGAAGGAAAGAAGACAGTTTGAAGATACTGGTATATGCGGCTGTGGGAGGCAAAGGAAAACTTTCTGTTCCACAAAATCGTGAAAATCTTGAGCGATTTATTTAACCCCTTTGTCTCTAAAAAAAAAGACTTGAAGGAAGTGAGGGGGAAGGTCTGACCAGATGATCTCCAAGTCTCATCCTGTCTGATTTCAATGGCAGAGAAGAGAACCCACGCCTTTGAATTTCAGACTTCCAGATAATGATGAATTTGAAGGCAGTGCTTACTTTAAAAACTAACTATGGCATCCCCCCTGATTTCTCACAATATCTAATAGTAGTTCTCACAAATATTCTCTGAGAATCACCTTTGATAATTGAGAGTCCCTCAATTGATCTGTTTATGATTTTTATTTATTAAATAATGACTTGAGTTTACTATGGTTGATAAAACCAGGCTTTACATCATCAATAACATATGAAACATAAGGCCATTCTTACAATAAATTCTAGCAAATCTGATGGAGTTTTTCTTTGTTTTTTGTTTTTTTTTTTAAGGGGTGAGTAGAAGCTGGTCAGTGCCCTGGTGACACAGTGGTTAAGAGCTCAGCGCTAACCAAAAAGGTCAGCAGTTCAAATCCACCAGCTGTTCTTTGGAAACCTTATGGGACAAGTCTATGTCCTACAGGATCGCTGTGAGTCGGAATTGACTCCACCGCAATGGATTTGGTTTGGTTTGGTTTTTTATTAGAAGCAGGTCAAGGAGCCCTGGTGGCACAGTGGCTAACGGAAAGGTCAGAGGTTTGAACTTACCAGCCATTCCACAGGAGAAAGATGTGGCGGTCTGCTTCCATAAAGATTACAGCCTTGGAAACGCAATGGGGCAGTTCTACGCTGTCTTACAGGGTCGCTACAAGTCAGAATCAACTTGATGGCAACAGGTTTGGTTTGATTTTTAGAAGCTGGTCACTACGAGTTGGAAATCGATTGGACAGCATACAGCAACAACAACAGAAGCTGGTAAAGCTGGTTGTGTGGCAGAAATTTCAGCCCTAAAATGTGGTCCTTTCACTGCAGACGTTTGAGAACAACTGAAATACAGCTCTCTGGTCAATATCCAAGGGTGCCTGAGGCAAAGCTTGCTGAGAAGAAGATGGCCTGGCCAACTAGAGAATTCTGGATTTGTTACTTCCCATCTGCAGCAGCCATCAGAAGGGCAGGAAAAGGAAAATGGTTTCCGTTCCATCAAAAATGTGTTTTGTAAGCATTTCACCCCGGGATCACAGAGCGAGTACTTACAGAGACTGACACTTTGATCATACTTACACTGCCACATCACATTGCATCACATCTCCTGAACTGAATAGGGGAAGGAAATAGGAAAAGCGTGGCCAAAGTCAGTGATCTCAATTCTTTGGACACAGCTGAGTACTCTGCAAGTCAAAAGAATAAGAAATTATTACAGAAGACTTCCCAATGCAGCTGCTTTGTGTTAAACACTGTCAAATAACTCCCAGCTTTCTTTGATCCGAATGAATTCTCCTTATTATTTTGGTGAACTTTAGCACATCTATCCTTGACTTTCACTCTTTTCTCTTTTATTCTATTTCTGCCTATAAATATTCATTATTTCTACTGTGTGCAGTATGTGTGCATGTGTGAATGTGTGTGTGTGTATAGAGAGGGAGATTGTATGCTTTTGTTGGTTTTATTTCATGAATTCTTCAAAACCAATAAGTGCTATAGAAACTAAAAAAAAAAATTGCAGACACGAAAGTTAAATAACCTGACAAGAAATAAAAATATAGTGTCCTAGTTACTAAAGTATTCTCTTTCCCATGGTTGACGGTTTGTAAAAGATAAATCACACAAAATCTATATCTAATAACTTCTTATGTCTTTTCTAAAGTAATAATAGTTTAAAACCTTAAAAGAAAAAGGATCAACAAAATATAGGAGGAAACAACAAAATATATAATGAAAATAATAAAAAAATTGACCATACCAAAAGTATATTTATTGTATAATAAGTTTATTATAAGTATATTTACCTGATTTATGTATCATGGCTGATGAATAAGAAAAACAGTATTACCTCTTGAGTGTATTCTAAATTCAACTCATTAACAGTTATGGTCTGTGGATAACTTAGGAATCTCAAGTTCAAGACTTAAAATATTTCATTGTTAAACCCAATATCAATTTTCTGCAACCGTTTCAAAATAATATAAAATGGTAAAGACATTAGTACCTCTTAATAACCTTGCATCAAAAGCATGCATAAAATGAGCAAGAACCCTGTGCTTTGGAACTTAAAAAAAAATTAAATGATCCATTTAAAGCTTTCAACAGATTTTCATTTTTTTCTTAAATAATTTTTTTTTTTTCCTAACAAGCTAAACAACTTTTCTGGAGGGGAGAATAAATTTGTTTGAAATGACCTCAGAGCAGTAACATTCTTTGAACACATGCTTCTAAAGATTGGCATGCCATAATAAATTGTAAACATTACAAACCTAATGCCTTTTTTGGCTACATATTACAATGCAGTAATAAAATATGGTAGAACTTAGAACTGCAAATGAGTTGGTTGTAGACTAGTAAGATAATACAATTGTACATACATAGCCGAAGTCTGCTTTGTCCCAGAATCATAACGAGAGATGTTTTTGCCTCTGTCTTCATACGACAGTCAATGCCCATGGAAGCAGCAGTCAAGAAATCAAAAGACACATTGCGTTGGGCAGATCTGCTGCAAAAGACCTCTTTAAAGTGTTAAAAAGCAAAGATGTCAGTTTGAAGACTAAGGTGAGCCTGACTCAAGCCATGCTATTTTCAATTGCCTCATATGCATGCAAAAGCTGGACAATGAACGAGGAGGACCAAAGAAGAATTGATGCCTTTGAATTACGGTGTTGGCAAAGAATATTGAATATACCGTGGACTGCCAAAAGAACAAGTCTGTCTTGGAAGAAGTAGAGCCAGATGCTCCTCAGAAGCGAGGATGGTGAGATTTTGTCTCATGTACTTTAGACATGTTATCAGAAGGGACATCATGCTTATAAAGTACATGGTCACCAGCAATGAAGAAGACCCTTGATGAGATGGATTGACACAGAGGCTGCAACAGTGGGCTCAAACATAGCAACAATTGTGAGGATAGCGCAGGACTGGGCAGTGATTCATTCTGTTGTACATAGGGTCATGATGAGTCAGGACCATCTAGATGGTGCCTAACAACATGTGAAGCCAACACATTTCACTTCAAAAGACTTGGTTCTTTGCTTTGTGTAGACAGGTGATTTCCTAACAGTGTGTACTACTCACAGAAGGATTAATATTCCCCTGACCACTTGTTCTTCAAAGTTAGTGCAACTCTAACGTGCTTAATTGCTGGAAATGACACATGTAGATCCATGTATTTGATATAAGATGTACATTTTGATAAATAAATTAATATCAATACTCTGATCAATCCCATGAAAAACATTTTTTTCCCCTTCTCCACCACTAGTTTATTTCCCAGTAGTTTCAAATGAAGACTAAACTTACTTTATGCAGAGAATTTAATTCTGTGTATCCTATTTAGCTCATCCTTGGGATGCTGTAAGAATTTTAATTAACTATGATTAGGAAGCATTTTTAAACCCTTAGATGAAAGAAGCTACACCACACTAAATTATTATTATCATTACAAAAGTATAACGTTGCATTAATTATGCTTTTACATAGACTATAATTACAAGACATTTAACACTGAAGGTATTTTCCAAGGTTGGCAAACCTCTTGATTTGTGATGATATGCAAAATTTTTATTGCTAGACCATGCTATGCTCTGCATTTTCTCAGTCTATGGCATCCCTAATTAGGTATAAATGAGCAATTTCTTTTAAATCAAGATCATGTTCTGCTATAGGGTGTATTATTCAACAACCTCCCCCCAATTTCTGCTATAAACAATGCAACCATTCAGCCGTAGGAAGGAATTCAAGGATTGATTAAATCATTCCATTGGTTTTACCTCTTTCACTAGCACTGTTTATACCTTTTCATACTTAGTTTTCTTTTGCCCGCAAAGTCAATGACAACAACAAATAATATAAATGGCTCAGAACTAAACTATTATCATGACATAGAAATACCTGCTAAAGCAATAGTGAAGCTATGCAAATCTTTTCTAACTTTATTGATTAAAATCCTTCAGTGGCTTGCCAATGCCATAGAATGAAGTATTAGTATAAAAAGGTTTTACCTTTGGGACACAACCCATCTTCAACTCCTGACACTTCTTCATTGAACCACTTCTACCTCACCTGCATAAGCACACACACACACACAGGCAGGCGCACACTGTGTTTCAAGAACATGGGATACCCATATCCTCCACTTACCATAAACTTCCACACCTTTCTGGAAGGCTCTTCCTCCCTGGTCTCCATCTAAAATCTTCTTTTATCCTGTTCAAATGTCACCTATTTTTGCAAAGACTTCCTCAACATCCCAGGCAGAATCTGCCCATTCTTCCCTTATTAGATCCAGGGTACACCTCTGTGAAGCATTTACTAATTAGCCCTGGTGGCACAGGGATTAAACTGTTGGCTGCTAATAGGAAAATTGCAGTCCCAACCCACCAGACCTGGTGATCTGCTCCCATAAAGATTACAGCCTAGGAAACCATATGGGGTAGTTCTGTTCTGACCTATAGGGTTGCTATTAGTCAGAATTGACTTGATGACACACAACAACAACGACCACAACATTATAACCACATTTTTGTTGTTCTTATTGTGTCTGTATCTACCATGGGAGGTTCTAAGGAAGAAAAGACAAAACTAATATGTATATATATATATATATATATATATGTTTTGGTGCAGATATATATAACAAGGCATTTCCCAATTCAATAATTTTTACAAGTACATTCGATGACATTGATTACATTCATCCAGTTGTGCATCACCCGTATTCATTTCTAAGTTTTTCCAGTACCATAAACTCAGTGCCCCTGAGCAACGACTTCCCTACTTTCCTTCCCTTTCACTTCTGGTAACCACTAAAATTAATCATTTTTAATGTTTATCTAACTTTGAAATAGGTATCATTTTCCCTATGTTTTCTGTGGTAAAACCAAACAACAGCCAAAGTCATGCCTCTTAAGCGGCAAAACCAGAATTGAGAACTCAAGTCCATCTGACTCCAAAGCCTATTACCTGCCACTGTGCTAACAAGAGTGGATATTATTCAATTTTGTGCCTCAAGTTCCCGGCACAGTACCTGGAAAAACAGTGCAAAGTCAATAAATGAATAGATGCTTGGATAAATAAAACTCAAAGGACATGAATTAGACTCTCCAGATGGTTGAAATGGAGCAATTCAGGAGCAAGGTGTGAGCACCATTATGACATCCAGCCTCCAAGTTCTGCTTTGTACTAGCCCTAGCCCTGTAATGAGTCCTAACTTACATGGTGGCACCCATCTTCAAGAGTCCCACACCATGAATCCCATCCCAGTGACCTGCCGTGATGGGGGTCTTTAGAACCTACAGGGCATTAATTATTAATGGAACCACTGCTATTCTGGCAACACTCAAGGTTTTAGACTCCCTGTTCTTGCAATCCTGCATATTTTGTTCATATTTCACTATTCCAAGCATTTTTTTTTTTTTTAATAAAAGACAATATGATGTGGTAAAAAGAAGATAATGATTCCATGATCCCAACCCTGCCTCTTCCTGGCTGAGTGACCTTGGACAGGTTACTTAACATCCCTCTGTCTCCTTTTTTCCCAAATAGGGTTAATAATAATTCTTCAAGTGGTAATTGGACAATTATATGGATAAATACATGAAAATTGCCCAATACAGTCCTTGTGATAAAGTAGGCCCTCCTTGAATGTTAGCTGTTCTCATAGTAACCCCTAAGAAGATCCCTTGACTTGTCGGATACCTGAGGCCATCCAGTGCTATCACATGGCCCGCTTTCCCACTGCAGGCCAGGTGCTGTACCTGAGCAAATTCAACATCATGGTCATGAGTAGCTGCCACAGGTCACTGGTTGTCATCCAGTTGATTCCAATTCATGGCTACTACATGTGTTTCAGAAAACTGCTCCGTGGGGTTTTCTTGTCTATAATCTTTACAGAAGCAGATTGCCAGAAATTTTATTTCAATTTCTTTCACAGCATTGCTGGGTCCAAACTGCCAACCTTCAAGTGAATAATCTGGTGCAAACCGTTTGTTGGAAGAGATAGGGCCCAGGAAAAGAAGTGGGTATGTTTATTAAAGATCGAGTACAAAAAGAGGCCTCAATGAGGACACACTGGCTCATTTGTTTCAACGGACATGGTTTTCTTAAGACAGACTCTGTGAGATTACAGACTTTTACTTACCTAAAGGATGAAATGATAGTTTAAATGAAGAATCCCCAAATGAAAGCACTGCTCATCATTTTACCATTCATTCCCCTCGGGAGACTCTACATCTCTTGAGAATTCATTGCTTGACCTCATCCATTAAAATGCAAAATTATAAATCTTCCAGAGGCAAAGAAAGTATTGTTCAGTGTTCACTCCCTCTCCCCCAAACACCCCAAAGTTAGACTACTCCAGTTTATAGTTTGCTTTCTCCCCTTGCCTCCTTATGCATTTAAATTGACAAATGCCCTTGTACATTATTTTTAACCCACCCATATCTAATGCATCAGTATCTTGTTATGTTTCCTTTGATTTCATTGCCTGCAATGCTAGTATCAGCAGCACAGAATTGCCAAAGCACTGAGCGGCCCAATTTTTCTTTAATTCCTCAGAAAATTGACAGTTTTATGAACTGTCTCTTTACCTATGCCCCATAAACATGTCAGGCTGTGGGAAACCATTCTAATTAAATCCCAGGGGGACCACAATAGAAGACTATAGCTTCTTGGCAGGTTATTAAAAAACAGTTGTTCATATATACACAAGTATCTGTACTGGAACCTCACATTTGACAGAACAGTCAAGGAATTAACCCCCCTCGCAGCTTCAGCTCAAGCTGACTAAGGAGAAATGAAGAAAGCAAGTTAGAGAAGAAGGAGGCTGCTCCATTCAAGCTTTTATTTTTATATCCTCTGTGAGTTCCTATAGCTCACCAGAGGATTTAAGAAGTATCTGAGGCCTTGGCCTTCCTCAGTCGATTTTTACACACTTGCTGGAGAGAATTTATGTAATTGTTGTCTTTCCAGTGAGTAAATTCTGATATAAGGTTCTCTTGGAATACATGTAATTGAGCTGATGGAAAAATGAATACAGTAAAAAGAGATTTTTCTCTTTCTTACAGACTCAGAACAGCAGCATTAGGTATATGGGAAGTAAAATTTTATAAAATGATTATTCTTACTCATGATAATTATTTCTGGTAACATCTGCATTTTTGCCAAATGACCTATGCATTCTAATCTGATAGGTAAATATTTGAACCTAACTGGGGGGACTCATTTCTCAGATGGTTTTGATAAAATCTAGTGTCAAAAAGGATGACTTGTGAAGTTCTGTATGGAATATATGATTGGCAGAAATGTGTATGACATTTAACTAATCGGCTGAATTGGGGATTGTGTACAAGCTAAATAATGATTCACTGACATATTGAAGAGTTGTTAAAGTGTGACCCTGAAAATGTGCCATCCCACTTTGAAAACAACCTAAGGGTAAGACACCACACTCCTAGGGTCAGTTTACATACTCTGTCTCTAGCAGGGACAGTTCCCTTTCTGTCTTCCATGGCCTCAGAATGTGCCAAGAGTTCCGGCAACTACACAAAAATCCATGCCACTAATCTAAAGAATGGCAAGAATGGCTGTCCATTGAATAAGAAAGAATGGCTGTCCATTGCAAATCCAACATCATCACTCTAAAGGCAGCCAAAGTGACTCTTCTGAAAATAAGGAGCACCTTTGTAAATGAAAATCTTTTCTTTTTTTTTGCCAGGAATCTGAGCCAGTTAACAGTAGACTCTCCAAAATAAACTTTGAGACTATTCATAAATGAGGTCTAGGGCATAATAAACACCATAAACCAAAAAAACCATTGCCGTTGATTCTGACTCATAGTGACCCTGTAAGACAAATTAGAACTGACCCGTACGGTTTCCAAGGAGTGGCTGGTGGATTCAAATGGCCGACTTTTTAGTTAGCAGCTAAAGCTCTTAACCACTGTGCCACCACAGCTCAATAAACACCACTGCATCTTGGAAAACCAAATGAGAACATAGAGTCCAATGTTTGAGACATTAAATTGGTCTGGGCATCTTTTTCTGTTGTGCTCTTGTTTCCTTCCTTTTCCTCTTTCTTTGTCTATAAATATGTTCTACTGTCCTGTAGTCTAATAAAAAATTACTTCCTTGATCCTACTTCATTCTGAAGCCACTACTCTTCTTTCCCCTCACTGAAAAACTTTTTGCAAAAGTGCTCAGCTCTGCTGATTCTAGTGTGCATCATACATTCACTTTACATAGGCTTCCTCTCTACCACCTTCAAAATTGTGCTTAAGAATCATAAACCTCTATTGAGAAGGGACACTAAAGAACAACAAAAGAATTTCCGGGCATTTCGTCCGGTAATTGTATCTCTCAGCGCTTAACTTTGTTTAGACTCCACTCCTTGTGGAGTCATTGATGGCTCAATGGTAGAATATTCACCTTCCATGTAGGAGACAGGGGTTCAATTCCTGGCCCATGTGCCTCATATGCAGCCACCTACCATCTGTCAGTGATGGTCTGTATATTGATATTGTGCTGAACAGGTTTTAGCAGAGGTTCCTAAGACAGACAAGGAAGAATGGCTTAGTGATCTGCTTCTGAAAATCAACCAGTGAAAACCCTGTAGATCACGATGGTCTGATCCCCAACCAGTTATAGGAATGCTGCAAGACCAGGCAGCTTTTTGTTCCATTGTGCATAGGGGCCACCATAAGTTGAGGGATCGACTCGACAGTAACTAATAGCAACAACATCCACCCCTTGCCTTGGGAATCTGCCTCTGTCTACCTTGTCTGCAGCTTTTTATAGCCTATCAACATCCTGAATTTAGCCTTTGGATTCTGTTCGTGCCTAGTTACTGACTGATGAAAAACCACCCAAGATCCATCATTTCTCAGGTTCTGTTTGGCTACAAGGATTTCCCAGACTTAACCTTTTGACTCTGTTAACCCACGTACCAACAATTCCTGGCCAGTCCCATATTCAGTGTTCTCCACTTTTAATACACCATTTGCTGTGTAGATGAATACACAATTGCAAAGTATAATGAATGACCTTTTCCAACTTCTTCTATTTACTCTCTTGAGTAATGCCTCATCCTTGAGAACCCCTCTTATCTTAGTTTTCATGCTACCAGAAAATTTTGGTTCCCTCTAACTCTATGAAGTTTTTTCTTAGTTCCCTCCAGTAACTTCTTATAGTCTCCTTTCCCCTTAAATAATAAGAACTACACTGGATTCTCTAATGAGCCATCTTTTTCTTTCTCTGTACAATCTCTCACCTTGATACCCCCCCCCATGAATTCTGTTGCAATCTCAATCTCAACTACTGCCAAATATGTCTCCCTGATCTCTCCTCAGATTCAAATTTAACTTTCCAGTTGTCTCCTGGACATTTATCTTGAAATGCCTACCCACCTTAAAAAAAACCATTAATGGATCACAAATGTTAGTACCCCCACATGTCCAATTGTTCTTCCTGACTTCTGATTTCTGTTGAAAGATTATTTTCCCAGGCTGCAAAACTCATTAACATTTTTGACTCCTAATTTTTGCCAAACCTCTATATTCAATCTGTAACCAAGTATTGTTAATTTTACTTCTCCAGCTATCATATCTGTCCAGTCTTGCCCAATCCTACTGCAATTTTTATCATTCTTCATCACACATATTGTAATAACCTTGTAATTTATCTATTTGCATTTGCTTCTCATCTAGCATACAATCTTTAAATCTGCCTTCTTAAAATTTAATTGTAATCAAGTCATGCTTCTGTTTAAAAATGTTTAGTGATAATCCTAAGAAAATTCTTTATCACCTACAGATCTTAGAACCAATTTCCCCCCACATGTTGTCTTTAGTCTGCTTACTCCGTGCCCCTTTATTCCCATCACAAACCAAACACAGAGAAAGGTTCCCCTACCTCAGCCCTCCAAACATTTAGAAAAGCCTTTGATCATGGTCTTTCTCCATCTTTCAGTTTTTTGTTTTTGTTTTTCCTAACATATCAGATTGAAAAACATATATATATATATATGTTGCCCATCAGTGATTCCAAGTCTAGGGCAGGAAATATTTAAATGAGCCTGGGCATCTTTTCTGGGAAGCACGGATGCATGGAGATCATTTTCTAGGACACCAGAGCAGCTTGCAGGGTTCCCACTGGCCAAAAAAGGATAATATCTGAAATGAATTGATTGCAACCCATCAAATATATAAAAAGTCATGAGTTCATAGTGTTTCTTTTTTTAATCATAAGAAGATGTTACTGTCCTTCAAGGCCCATTTCTAATGGTACCTTTTCCACAAATCACATTTTGATTCCTTCAAATGACTTAGTTACTTTCTTCCTTTTTCAAACCTATAGCACTTTATTTTTACTAGTAGTATTCTACTTAACGACATGCATCTAAAATCGTGGAGGCTCTGTGACTCATGATATCACTTTAAGAGGTCAAGGTTTCATTGCAAATATATGTAAATTTTCCTTTGACATATATGTGACCCATTCTTCAACCCTAACAATTCTAGTAAGAATTCAGACCTTAGAAGACTAAAATAACTTTTTTTTTTTTTTGCTTTAAACCAGTTGTGATCAAGTTGACTCTGACTCACAGAGAACCCATATGTGTCAGAGTAGAACTGTGCTCCATAGGGCTTTCAGTGGCTGATTTTTCAGAAGTAGATCACCAGACCATTTTTCCCAGGCCCCGCTGGGTAAACCTGAGCTTTCAATCTTTTGGTTAGCAGCCAAGCACTTTAACCATTTGCCCCACCCAAGGACTCCTCAATCAGAACTGTTGTTGTCAGTTGTTGTCAAGTCGTTTCTGACTCATGGTGACCACATGCGTGCAGAGTAGAACTGCTCCATAAGGTTTTCAAGGTTGTGACCTTTCATAAGCAAATCTCCAGGCCTGTCTTCCAAGGTGTCTGTCTTAGTCATCTAGTGCTGTTATAACAGAAATACTGCAAATGGATGACTTCAACAAGCAGAATTTTATTCCCTCACAGCCTGGTAGGCTAGAAGTCTAAATTCAAGACATCAGCTGAAGGGGAAGTCTTCCTCCTTCTCTCAGCTCTGGAGGAAGGTCCTTGTCATCAATCTTCCCCTGGACTAGTAGCTTCTCAGCACAGGAATCCCAGTTCCAAAGGACATACTCTTCTCCCGGTGCTGCTTTCTTGGTGGTATGAGGTCCCCATGTCTCTCTGCTTGCTTCTCTTTTTTATATTTCAAAAGAGAAAGGCTTAAGACAATTCTAATCCTGTAAATTGAGTCCTGCCTCATCAACACAACATCACTTTAAGTGGTCAAAATTTCATTGCAAATATATGTTAATTTTCCTATCTCATTAACATAGAGATTAGATTTACAACACACAAGAAAATCACAACAAATGACAAAATGGCGGACAATTACACAACATTGGGAATCATGGCCTAGCCAAATTGATACACATATTTTTGGTGGACACAATTCGTTCTATGACAGTGTCTCTGGGTGGGTTCATACTGCCAACTTTTTGGGCAGTAACTGAGCACTCAACCGCCTGTGCCACCCACAGAAATATACCTCTCAAAAATCACAGTTTAAAGTATTTCACTATCTGAACACATTACTCATTCATTCCAGGTCATCCAGTCTACGTCCTTCATTGGAACCACTCAGCCCTTTGACTTTACCTTTTCTAAGAACATTATTCAGCCTCTTGATTTACGTATCGCTCCTTGTTTGTTTTATATACTGTGGTAATCAAACCTGGGCAAATATTCCCTTTCTTTTGTTCTTTTGTTTATTTATTAGTAGTAGCAGTAGTATTCATTTTTGTCATCAACATTAAACCAGTGATTAGCCTTCGCTCTACCTGAACCAAACAATCATACAATAGTTCTGTGGCCGTGAATTAAAAAAAAAACTAACACTGTCTTATAATCTTATTTCATTTCCTTGCTAATTTTGCTTTTGTTGAACTTTTAACTTATCATCCCCTATTATCAGCTGATGACCTGATATTTCATTGAGAATATAGATGCAGTCAAATAAGTATAACTCATCATCTTACACAAAGTTCATCAATCTATATACATTTACACCTACAAACTATACCTCTCTTCCTGTTTTAATGAATATAGTATCCCTGCTCCCATATAAAGGCAACTGCTCTATTTTGGATACCATTTCTTCTTGTCTACGGAAAGGGTCCATATCTATAAATATTTTCCATTCTCCTGCTTAATTAATTTCTCCTTTCCTACCACATTATTAGCAGTCATATAGAACCATTATTGAATGGTTTTATCTTAAAAAAAAAAAAACCTACATATTCCCCCCACCTCGCTTTTCCTTTATAAGAAAAACTAACCATCTTGGATTTATTACTTTTGTTCCCTGATTCTGCTTCCTTTTTCTATTCAACTCACACCAGTCCATGTTTTATTTTACATGTCCACTGCAAAGACTTGTATCAGTGACACAAATGACCTCCACATTCCTAAATCCCAGTGTTTAAATATCTCTTATCATCTTTTAGCAGCATTTTAAGATGTTGACCACTTCCTGCTTGAAACCATTTGCTCACTTGCTTTTCATGACACTACATTCTTCCTATCTTACTGACTATTCTTTTTTAGTCTCTTTTGCTGGTTCTACTTCTTAATCTAACTCCTAATTTTTAGACCTCTCCAAGGTTTAGTAGTGAGACCTCTTCTCTATCTACTGTTTCTCCCTGTGGTGCCTCATCTAGTCTCTTGTATTTCAGTAGCACCAATTGCCCATATCCACTAAATATTTATCTCCAATCATAACTGGACTTCAGTCTGCCCTGAGCTCATGTATCCACTGCCATTATTTAGGTGTTTAATAGACTTCATTTTAATGTACCCTAAGCAAATTTCTTGATTCTTTTACCTGAGTCTTGTTTTCCCAGTATTTTTTATGTGTTTGTCTCTATTTACCCAGGTACTTAGCCTGAAAATCTGGGAGTCATTCTTGATTCTCCTCCACATCCAATTGATTAGTAAAATACATCCCAGATGTAACCACTTCTCACCATTTCCACTGTTAGCGTTCTATTCCAACCCACTATTATCACTTACCTGGACTTCTGCTACTGCCTCCTAACCAGTCATTCTTTACCCACTAGCTGTTAATACAGATCATTCTCTTCAAAGCAATCGTAGTGAACATTTGAAGTCTAAATGAGATTGTATTTATCTCCCAGTTTAAACTCTGTGATGATTTCCCCATAAATTTCAATTTCTTACCATGGCCTACAAGGTCTTACAATGATCTAGCCCCCGTTTAGCCCTCCATCTTCTTCTCTTATCACTCTTTCCTCTGCTCATTCACTATGCTCCACACATACTCACCTTCCTTTGGCTTCTGGAAAATGCTAAGCTCTCTCCCTCCTCAGGGTATCTGTATGAGCTGTTCTTTTTTCTAGAATATTCTGTGCCCAGATATTCATATTGTTATGTCTATCTCATCATTTGGGACTCAGCTCCAATTTTATCCCCTCAAAAAGTCCTTCTCAAAGTAGCATGTAACTTTTTCTGGCGCCATCATTTCTTCTTCTTGCTTTATTTCTTCAGAGAACTTACCATACTTTGGAATTGCCTTAATTATTATAGGTTACTTGTTTATTGTCTGTTTACCCCCACTAGATTAGAAAACTCTTGGAAGAAGAGATCTCATCTGTCTTGTTCTCTGCCGTGTTGTAAGCTTTTTAAAGAAAGCCTGGTACTTAAGTTTGAAGTCAAAAGACCTGAGTTTGAAACAAAGAGTGATATTTGAATTCTCAACTGTAAAAGTAAAGATAACAATACATCTTTACAGGGTTGTAAGGATAAGACATAAATATATAAAGTGCCTCTTATATGATCTGGGATTAATAAACAGGAACTATAAATTCTTCCTTAAAACTAGATATCCAAACCCGTTGCTGTCAAGTTGATTCCAATTCTTAGCAATCTTATATTCCAGAGCAGAACTGCCCCATAGGGTTTCCAAGGAGTGGCTGATGGATATGAACTGCCAACCTTTTGGTAAGCAGCCTTAGTTCTTAACTACTGTGCTACCAGGGCTCCAGGTTCTTTAGGGATTTATATATATATATATATATATATATATACACACACACACACACACACACACACACAATATCATGCCATTTGCAAATAGAGACAGTTTTATTCCTTCCTTTCCAATTTGGATGCCTTTTATTTCTTGTTATTGCCTAAATGCCCTCATGAGAACCTGAGGCACAATGTTGAGTAGAAGTGATGAGAGCAAGCATCTGTTATGGATTGAATTGTGTCCCCCAAAAATGTGTGTCAATTTGGCTAGGCCATGATTCCAGGTATTGCCTGATTGTCCACTATTTTGTCATCTGATGTGATTTTTCTATGTGTTGTAAATCCTACCTCTATGATGTAAATGAAGCGGAATTAGGGGCAGTTATGCTAATGTGGCAGGACTCAATCTGCAAGATTAGGTTGTGTTTTAAGTCAATCTCATTTGACATATAAAAGAGAGAAACGTGCAGAGAGATGCGGGAACACATTACCACCAAACAAAAAGAGCTGGGGAGCTGGTGTCCTTTGGACCTGGGGTTCCTGAACTGAGAACCTCCTTGGCCAGGGGAAGATTGATGACAAGGGCCTTTCCCCAGAGGCAACAGGGAGAGAAAACCTTCCCCTGGAGCTGGCACCCTGAATTTGGACTTCCCGCCTCCTAGACTGTGAGAGAATAAATTTCTCTTTGTTAAAGCCATCTACTTGTGGTATTTCTGTTATAGTAGCACTAGATAACTCAGACAGCAGTCTTGTCTCGCTCCTAATCTTAGTGGTAAAACTTTCAGTTTTTCCTCATTAAATATAAAGTTAGCTGTGGGTTTTCTGTCAATATCCTTTATCAGGTTGAGGACTTCCCTTCTATCCCAATTTGTTGAGTGTTTTTTATCATGAAAGAATATTGGATTTTGTCAAATTATTTTTCTGCCTTGGAAGAGATGGTCCTGTGGACTTTTTCCTTTTATTCTATTAATACGGTGTATCACCTTGATTGATTTTTGTACGTTGGACCACCCTGGCACTCCTAGGATATATCCTATTTGGTAATGGTGTCTAATCCTTTTGATATGCTTCTGGATTTGGTTCGCAAGTATTTTGTTGAGAATTGTTTCCATCTCATAAGGGATGCTGGTCTGTGGTTTCCTTTTCTTGTGTTGTCTTTGTCTGGCTTTGGTATCAAGATAATGCTGCCCTCACAGAATTAATTAAGAAATGTTCCCTCCTCTTCCATTTTTTGGAATAATTTGAGAAAGATTGGTGTTGATTCTTTTTGTAAAATTTGGTAGAATTCAAACATGGTATCATGTTTTTTAGGGTTTTGTGTATGTGTGTGTGTTCTTCTCTGTACTTAGCAGGGTGCTAGACATAGAAAAAGACATATATGTAAATGCATGGATAATTTTCTAGTGAAGTTAAAAATAAGAAATTCTAAAAAAAAAACAGTAAGCCAACCAATTTAAGCATCCAAAATTTTCTGGAAACATGTCTTTTCTATGAATATGTTCCTCTAAGCACCACGCCAGCCAGACTCTAATAAATTTTCAAAAGACTAGTGAACAAGGGTGATACGAACACATAGAAGGGCTGGAAAAAAAAGAGGAACAAGCTCTGCTAAGTGGCTTGAAAGAAGTCCTCCCAAGTAATACATTCACCATCCAAAGAGAAACTATGTAAAAATATATAAATGGATTAACAAGCAGAACTGTGGCTGAAGAAAACCAGATTAGCCTGCCAAAGATGATAGCCGTAAAATGCACCAAGAAACTATCCCTCAACAGAAAAGAAGAATTATCTGCCGGTAAAAATGCACGATTCTGAAAGTAGACACCAGCAGCGTAATTTAATAATTGTAGGATCCCTGATGGAAGGAAGACGCAGGATACGGTTGAATCTTTTTCAAAATTTAATTAAAACCAAAATGGCATTTAGTCCTCTGCTCCACCATGATTGAAGCAGTTTCACAGTGTACCAGCAGACGGGCCCTGGCCAGAGCAAATGACTCACCATGTTTTCAGAAGGAGGTTTCAAGAAGCAAAGAAACAGTTTAGAATTATAGGGCATAAAGTTCCACATGCAGTTTCTAAATCTGTCCTTCTCTGTCTCTTCACTGCAGGCTTCTGCAGGCACTGCGTATAGACGGGGTACATAAGTGCAGACTGGCTGACTTTCTACTTCCCAGAGAGCCAAGAGTCTCACTGGAGTCACCAGGGCCTTCCCCTCCTCCTGGTAAGAAGAGCGTTTTCTCATCTGTGCCCAGGAGGGAAACATAAAACATCTCCTCCAGACTTAAAGGGAAAGAGAGAACCTAAGAAGTAATTTAGGTCTGCTTGATATTTGGTGAGATACGAACCCCGCTGTTAGACGCTTCTCTTTTTACTACCTGCTGGAAGAAAACTCAGCCCCATGCTAATCACACAGTCCCTTTTTGAAAATTTTCTGACTCTCATGCTGCTCTTACCATTTGTCCTTAGCAGGCATCAGTCAAAATCTGTTAGATATGCTGGATTTGGCAGAAAACAACTTGAAAACTAACTTCTGTTTGGAAAGGCATTTTGTTGTTGCTGTTAGCTGCTGGGGAGTCAGCCTCTGATTCCTGGCAGTCTCATGCACAATGGAAGGAAACACTGCCCAGTCCTGCACCATCCCCATGATTGGTTGCAGATTGGAGCATTGTGATCCATACGGTTTCATTGGTTGATTTTCAGAAGTAGATCGCTAGGCCTTTCTTCCTAGTTCGTCTTAGTCTGGAAGCTCTGTTGAAACCTGTTCAGCATCATAGCAACACACAGGCCTTTTCTGACAGAAGGGTGGTGGCTGTACATGAGGTACGTTGGCTGGGAATCAAACCCCCATCTCCCACATGGAAAGCAAGGATTCTACCACTGCACCATCAATGCGTCCATGAAAGGTGTCTTAGTTATCTAAAGCTGCTGTAGCAGAAATACCACAAGTGGATGGCTTCAACAAACAAGTTCATTCTCTCACAATCTAGTTGGCTAGAAGTCCAAATTCAGGGAGTCAGCTACAGGGGAAGCCCTTGGTTATCTGTCAGCCCTGGAGGAAGGTCCTTGTCATCAATCTCTCCCTGGACTAGGAGCTTCTCAGCACAGAGACCCCAAGTCCAAAGGACGTGGTATTCTCCTGGCTCTTGTTTCTTGGTGGTATATGGTCCCCACCTCATTAACATAACTGCAGCTAATCTCATGTCATTAATATCATAGAGGTAGGATTTACAACACATAGGAAAACCACATCAGATGAAAAAATGGTGGGCAATCACACAATGCGGGGGATCATGGACTAGTCGAGTTGACACACAAATTTTGGGGGGACACAATTCAACCCATAACAAAAGGCATTTTCAACAACCCAAAAGAGGGAAGAAGTGGCCAATGAAACAGTTGTTAGTAAGGAACCAAGGGCTTTAGTGGATTTGCTTCCATTTGCCAATCCACAGCAAGCAAGAGCTTATGATTTGTTTGCTGTTGCCAACACCTGAGGTCTGCACTCCATTCATCATGGCCTCCAGTTAAAGAAGTCAAGTTTATTGGTGGGTAATTCTCTGGCAAAGGAGCTGGGCTGGACATAGGTAAATAAACATTGGTGTAAGTTCTCTGCAAAATGCTGAGTGGAAACTTCAGCTCCAGAAAATTAAAGGCCTGAATAAAAATGATACACCACTCCTCACTTATTGACTGTCTCATTATCTGACAAATTTGTATTTACAACAATAGCAAAAATCTACATTGATCATTTTGCACATTAACGACGTATGCCTGGCAGTAACAAACGCCAAGGTGCAAGGTGGGAGTTATGTGTCAACTTGGCTGGGACATGATTCTCAATGATTTTGCATTTATGTAATGGTGTAATTTGGCAGTTATGTAGGGATGTAGTCATCCTTCATTTTGTGATCTGATGTGGTCATCTTCTATTTTTGTACAATGCTTGTTTTTGCGTTAACGACCTGGTTTTTGAAACCTAACCACTTTGATAAGTGAGGAGTGGGTGTCTTTCTTACAATTTCCAATAGATTTTATATTTTTCTATTTTGATGGGAGGAGTTTGACTCTTAGAATGTTTAAACACACACAGTACACACATTTTGAACTGAATTTGAAAGAACCTGAGGGAAAGTCAGAGGATAAAACTTGTGGTTCCAAGAGCCCAGCCACAGAGTTTCTTATATTGGTCGAAAGGGTCAACTACTTAGAGATCAAGTGAGTTGTTCAAACTTAATACCAATTATTGGCAATAAAAGTATGAGGTCCATGAATTTCTGATTTTCTAAATCAGATAACTTAAAACATATCAAGCATTTTCTTATAAATTAGTTGCTGCTATCTTTCCAAAGTATTGGTGAGTTCATTGAGCTAGCCAGTTGGGCACACTTTTTGAAAGTTTATACTCTCCTGATTTTTGCCACAACTCACTGACTGCTCTTTCTTATCCTCCATTAAAAACTTCATTTACTTGTTGTTTGTTTTCTCCATAGTAGTATCTTTAGGGTATAAACTGCACATAGAGTTATAGCACATCAATTGGCTGGTTCTAATTCTGACCAACATACTCAGTTAATGATGATTGATATATGAGTGAGTCATAGGTTTGTAGACTTTCACCAATTGCCTGCCATAGCCAGTATCACAACATTGTAGGAGTATTTCGTAATCATTTACGCTTTATAAGATGCTTTTCGTATACAGTGTCTAACCTGAACCCTGTGAGGTAGGTAATTATCAGCATATTAACCAACCAGTCACAGTCCAGCAAACTCTGACTCACGGTGTCACCACATGTGTCAGAGTAGAACCATACTCCACAGGATTTTTAATGGCTGATTCTTCAAAAGTAGATTGCCAGGCCTTTCTTCTGAGGAAACTATGGGTAAACTCAAACATCCAAACTTTCAGCTAACCATTTGTACCACCCAGAGACTTCCATCATCATATTACCAACATTGAAAACCAGGTTTATAAAAATAGAAATAATTAAAAATTTCTCTTCACAGATATCTCTTGGACATGTATTCTGATGACTCCCAGATTAAATTCATTTCTGAACTAGTATAACCCAGTGGTTTTTATGAGACCAGTCTTCAGCATAAAATAAATCCAGATCCAAATCTTGGTGAAATCAAACCCTGATAAATTATTTAAACTCTAAGTTTCAGACTCCTCATTTGAAATTTGGGGATTGTGATTATCACCCAGGGTTATGGTAAAGATTAACTGTAAAGTATCTGACACTTTTGTAAGCATTGACCCTATTAAACAATAACAATAAATATGACAATATAAACAACATTGCTGTGTTGTTATTGTTATTTACTCACTGCGATAGATTCACCTCAATACATTCACCTCTCTGTATTCAGTGGATTAATTCTGCCTTTCTAAGGTAAAAACTAGAAAAGGCACTTCTAAGTGTCCATACCTTTGTCTAGAGTCCTCTTACGAGGGCAGGCCCAGAAGGCACGGGGCCTAAGTTCAAGACACGTGGATGGGAGAGGCTGTCAGGGGCTGGGATGGTACTTGAGTGGTGGCTCCCAGTGCGAAGCCAGGAGTAGCTAGAAGAGTGATTGGAATAAACAAAACAGTAGGGGGTGTGAATAGCGGAAAGTATCTGGGGGCAAGTCAGAAGAAAGAGCATGTTCTCTCAGCAAGCCCTGCCCCAGCAGGGACCCAAGGGGCTCTAGGGCCTCTCACCAGCCCTCACCTTCTGCCTCACTCCCAGCTTATGGGGAGGGGGTGTTTCTTTCCTAGACTGTACTTGTTTGGTGGAGGGGGGTTTTATCCTTTAGTTCCTCCTGCTTACAATGCTCCTCCCACAAATAGCTGCTCCTAGTCAGCTCCTTGGAAACTCTATGAGGCAGTTCTACTCAGTCCTATAGGGTCGCTATGAGTTGGAATCGACTCGACAGCACTGGGTTCTGGGTAGTCAGCCAAAGAGCAAAAGGCCAGGCTCTCTCAGGACTCAAACCTGTTGCTGTGGCGTTGTTTTCAACTCATAGTGACCCTGTCGGGCAGAGTAGAACTGCCCCATAGGGTTTCCAAGGAGCAACTGGTGGATTCAAACTGCCAACCTTTTGGTTAGCAGCCAGCATCTTAATCACTGCACCACCAGGGATCTGGTTTGTGCAAATTAGGTGAACTATAGGCAGTCCGTTTCATTTTGCTCCACTTGCCAATCCCCTTCTCAGGCACATCTGATTTCACCCTCCTCCCTCTAAATCTGATTCTCGATAATTTTCTTTTTCTGGATTCCATCCTTTTTCACTTCCAAATCCAAAGCTAATTCTCCCAAATCACCTCATCCTGGAGAAGCTCTTCCTGCTCTCATTGAACCCAAGTTCCATTCCCTGCCTTTTGGCTAAACTGCTCTTCTTGGGGCACAGCTTGGTGATTCTAAACATGGAGAGGTTGAGGCATTGCTCCAAGTTCAAATCCTGGCTCTGCAACAGTCTGGCTACATGGCCTGGGGGCGACTGCTTAACCTCTGGCTTCCTCAGTTTCCTCCTGGATAAAACAAAAACCAAACCTGTTGCCGTCGAGTCGATTCCACCTCATAGTGACCCTAAGGACAGAGTAGAACTGCCCCATAGAGCTTCCAAGGAGCACCTGGTGGATTCAAACTGCCGACCTTTTGGTCAGTAGCCATAGCACTTAGCTACTATGCCACCGGGGTTTCCGATTGGGTAATATTGGAGTCTATCTCCTAGAGGTGTCCTTAGTTATTATTTGTAGGGTGTTTGGAGCAGAGCCTGGCACAGAGCAAACTTCCATGCAGGAGACCTCGGTTTGCTTTTCAGCCAATGCACCTCACACACAGCCACCACCCGTCTGTCAGTGGAGGCTTGTGTGTTGCTAAGATGCTAAAAGGGTTTCAGTGGAGCTTCCAGACTAAGACAGACTAAGGAGAAAGGCCTAGCTTTTCCAAAAATCAGCCAATGGAAACCCTACGGATCACAACGGTCTGATCGCAACTGATCATGGGGGTGGCCCAGGACTGGGTAGTCTTCTACCGTTTGTACGTGGCAGCCATGAATCAGAGACTGACCTGATGGCAGCTAACAACAACAAAGTCCTGAAGTTAGATATGCTATAAGATACAGGAGGAGGGAAAAGACGCCTCATGACTACTCACTAAACTTGTTCTCTATTTTTTTCTCATTTTTTGTCTGAATTACTTGGTCCAACCACAATTTCACAATAGCTAAGGTAGCTTTTGAAAGGTAGCTTTTGAAACAGAAGGTTTTTTCTCCTGCATGGTAGATTGGAGACTTAAACAGAGCAGTAGTCATGGCAGTGGAGTAAACTAAGGCACCCTCATTAAACTGCATCACATACATACCTGCTTACAAAGTGAAAGCATCTCATAAAATCTCATTCTCCCCTTGTGATCAGAAAACCATTGCTGCTGCCACTTTAAACACCTCTTGTGGTCCGGCCTCCAAAGCACAGATGAGGCAAAGGAACTGGACCTTGTGGTTTAGATAAAATTGCAGTTAATGACCTCAGGTCTCTGCGTCTCCATGGCAACAGAGAAGAACAACATCTGCGGAGGAGAAGGATACAAAGAACTAAGGGCTCAAATCTGGGTTCTAGGTTGTAATTTCCTTAAGTGCAAATATAGGGTTTTGTTGTAAATACAGGTTCCTAGTGAATACAAGCGGGTTTAAGTTTCTCTTTTATTTAGCCCAGTGTCTGCATAGTGTTCCGTATATAGTAGATGCTTCATGTTTTATCAATATTGGTTGATTTGATGCATAAATAATGATATGTTGTCTTTATTTACATGGCACAGCAAATACATTAGTAGTAAATTTCTTGCATTTTTCTGGATGATATCAAACGAGATGGCAAAATTAAGGATGTCCACTTTGGCGCGTGGCGTCTGGGGTCTTTAAAGCTAGCAAGCCACCATCTAAGATGCATCAATTGGTCTCAACTTACCTGGAGCAAAGGGGAATGAAGAACACCAAAGACACAAGGTAGTTATGAACTCAAGAGACAGAAAGGTCCACATAAACCAGAGACTACATCAGCCTGAGATGAAAAGAACTAGATGGTGCCTGGCTACCACCAATGACTGCCCTGACGGGGAACACAACAGAGAATCCCTGATGGAGCAGGAGAAAAGTGGGATGCAGACCTCAAATTCCAGTAAAAAGACCAGACTTAACGGTCTGACTGAGACTGGAGGGACTCCAGAGGACATGGCCCCTGGAATCTCTGTCAGCCCAAAGCTAAAACCATTTCTGAAGCCAACTCTCCAGACAAAGATTAGACTTTTTTTTTTTTATATAAGACATAAAATGACACTAATGAGTAGTGTGCTTCTTATCTCAGGTAGACACTTGAGACCATGCGGGCAGCTCCTGTCTGGACGCAAGATGAGAAGGCAGAGAGGGACAGAAGCTGCTTGAATGGACATGGAAATACAGGGTAGAGAGGAAGAGTGCTGTCACATTGTAGGGAGAGTAACTAGGGTCACATAAAAATCTGTGTGTAAGTTTTTGTATGAGAAACTGACTTGAATTGTAAACTTTCACTTAAAGCACAATTAAAAAAAAATTAAGGGACGTATGTTGAAGAATGAACATACAGCACAAGTATTTATGAGCCCAAGGGGACAGCTCCCTGTGACTGCATTTAGATGGCTTAAAGGGACAAGTGAATGCACAATTACCCACCTTCTCCATTTTCTATGCATGTAAGTAATAGTTTATTATTTGTTTTTCCAGTGTGATAAAAATGGATAGATGCAGAAAAATATTAAAATAAAACCACATTTGAAGCATGCCAGGTTCATATATAAGCTGAACAACTTTAACTATTTACATCTTCCTAATGAATGAGCCTAGCTTCATGATCTGATCTACCCAGTTCCCATAATCTGTTTCTCTTTTCATCCGTGAAGACCATCCATCAGCTTCAATCAATATTTTTCAAAACAAAGGCAGTCAGACATTGCTACCAGCTGAATTAACACAGGGCTGTTCAGTCTTTTTCCGCCAGAGTCTGACATCTGAATTCCAGGTTCAGGTCTAATTAGCATGAAAATATGATTGATTTCTCCATTATCACTTCTCTGGCAATCTGAAAATTGTCCATGAGCCAGTAAAAGACACCCTATTCATATAGGTAAAGTGGATTTAATGGATTATTGCACTGAAAATCAGAGATTGAAGTGAGTACTTCCTAATTCCTATTCTGCCATGTTAATATAGCATGAATAAATGATTTGTATATCAGTGTGCCAAATGTGTAATGATTTAGATATGATATTGCTCATTAAAAGTGACACCAAATTAGGAATAAACTAACTAAATAACGTTGCTGTTGAGTTGTTTCCAAATCATGGTGACCCCAAGTATGCCAGAGTAGAACTGTGCTCCATAAGGTTTTCAATGGCTGATTTTTTCTTTAAGTAAATCATCAGGCCTTTCTTCCAAGGTACTTCTGTGTGGACTCCAACCTTCAACCACTTGGTTAGCAGCCAAGCACATTAAACATTTGCACCCACAAGGAACTCCTGAAACAGGAATAAAACCAAACCAAACCCATTGCCATGGAGGTGATTCCAACTCATAGTGACTGTATAGGACAGAGTAGAACTGTCCCATACAGTTCCAAGGAGTGCCTGGTGGATTCGAACTGCCAACCTTTTGATTAGCAGACGTAGCTCTTAACCACTCCACCTCCAGTAATTGGGCTTATTAATAATATTGTTTCAACAATAGTAATAACCCAAAATTTTTTTAAAGAACATATATTGCTTTTTCATAAAGATTGTTTTTCTTAAAATTAGCTCCAAGTAGAATGGTTTCATGTACACAGATTAGGGATCTGAAAAAGTGGAGGTATGTTACGTTCAGAAATCTATTGACAAGTTCTTCTAGGCCCTTGATTATGCACATAGACAGTGCATGTTCATTAACATGAGTTAACACAATGCTCATCCAAAGTATAATTACAAGGTAATAAAGTCATATTTTGTTAAGTAAAAAGAGGTCTTAAGACTGCAAATCCCATTCAGAAAATCTTGATGAAAACTTTTATTAGTCATACCAGGATTCCACTTCTGGCTTCTGGCTGTGTTTAATACATGGCAGTATGATGTCACCCCTTCCAACAAGAATTAGAGAATCCAGATAAAACACAAAGTCCTGGTTTAAAGGCATCACATAGCTACTGGGACAACCAGAAACTGAGGGGCCGAAATGCTGGAGAGAATGGAACCCTGGAGAGATGAGCCTACTCTTTGAGCTGTTCATCTTGGGGTACTTGCTAATTCTTGGCATACAGTAAGAGGCAGACAATCCGAGTGGAAGCCCTGGCCAGGTGGCAAAAGGGTAGCAGTTCACCTCACAGTTCTGGAGAGACAAGAACTGGAATTCAGGATCTTTAAGGAGGCCTTAGCATTGAGATGCCAGCATTCTGGAAGGATGGGAAGGTAGATAAAAAAGTGAGCCCAGTCTATGTGGTTTTCTCCTTAAAGTCTTTACGTGATCCTTTAGCTGTGAGGGAAAGATATTAAATAGCTTACCTGGATGCTGCAAAAATCATAGCAGAGTTTTCAGCAGTTTTATAGGACTTAAGAAATAAAAATTGTAGCTCAGAAACCTCCAAGGAGTTGGAAACGCTAATTGATACCTATCTTTGGAGGACTAACCTTTGGAGACAGTGTTGACCAGAGTTAGAAGGAGACTTAGAAAACTTGCAACTCAGGTTCTCATCACATGAGTTCTTGGTTGGATGAAGATAAAATGGCCCCTTATATAACACAAGTTTTGATATTTAGGTTATTTTTACAATTTTTACATATAATAATAATTTTAATATGCACATTTAGATCTTTATTCTACTCTGCTAATACATGCACTTACATAGGATAATATACAAATATGTGAATATAATATATAAACATGAGTATACATATGTTATATATTATAGCTTGGATATTATCATATAAATATATAATAAAACATACGAACATAAATATTATTCATTTTATGTGCTATACCAAAACCAAACCAAACCCAGTGCCATTGAGTCAATTCCAACTCGTAGCAACCCTATAGGACAGAGTGGAACTGCCCCATAGAGTTTCCAAGGAGCACCTGGCGGATTTGAACTGCCGACCCTTTGGTTGGCAGCCGTAGCACTTAACCACTACGCCAGCAGGGTTTCCTTATGTGCTATAAAATACATAAATGAATTTAAGGTGATAGCCAAATAAAAGACTAGAAGCAATTATCGAAATATTCATATTATGAAGTAGAAAGGAGTGTACCAAATTAAATCCAAGGAAGCAAAAAACAAATAGGAAAAAATAAAGCTACAGCAAGACTCATCAGGAAAAACAAAGAAGAAGCATATTACCTACATCAGACATGATAAAAGAGGATATCACAGCAACCCTATGGATATTTAAAAAAAAAATACTGAAAAGATAGTATATTGTGAACAAGTTTGTGCTGATACAATTGAAAAGTTAGATAAAAAAAAAAAATGGATAAATTCCTGGGAGAGGGTTCTTAAAAAACTGACACAAGAAGAAATGGCAAATCTGAATAGTCCTGCATCTGCAAAAGAAATTGAGTCTGCTGTTAAAATAATTCCCAAAAGGAGCTATCCAGGCTGAAAACTCATCACCAGTGAATTCTTCCAAATATTTAAGGAAAAAATAAGCCTATTCTTGCAAACTTTTCCAGACAATAGAAACAGAATAAGTACTACCCGACTTGTTCTATAATAATTGCACCAGAAAAAAAGTGAGCAAGAGGTTGCGCCAAAGGTCCTCAGTGACTTCTTCATAATAAAAATCTATCTTATCTGTGACCAATCACAAATACCCCAATTGCAGGCTTTGCCAATAGCTGTTTTTTCAAAACAATATGCAAGCGTGCTGAAGATAGTCAGAGCTATTCCCCTTGTGGATATCTTCTTTCTTAAACAGAGTTCTTCAGTGGGATAATTAAAGTCTCATACCCAAAAGACTGGTTTATCTTCCCAAAAGAGAATGGCTGTCCTCAAACAAACATGGTTCCTGTGTAAAATGCAGTGTCTCTGTATCTGGCAAAGTTGGGGTAAGTCTTAGAAGAAATACAGTCAGAATACTCTTTAAAAGTAAGGATGGCAAGACTTTGGCTTACTTTAGACGCATCATTAGGAAAAACCAAAAACTAGAAAAAGACATGTTTGTAGACAGTCAGCAAAAACGAGGAAACCCTCAATGAGATGGATTGACACAATGGCCTTAACAATGGGTTCAAAAATAGATCATAGAGATGGCACAGGACCAGGCAATGTTTCATTGTATTATATATAAGATCTCCATGAGTCCAAGCTGACGTGACAGCAACTAAGAACAGCAACAAGACTATGCTTTACATCTTCTTCAATTCCTCCTAGCATTGAGCAGAATGCTTTCCATATGGTAGGCCTTCAACAAATATTCATTCATTTGTTGGAACAAAGTCACACAGCATGCAATTGTACTACACTGAAATGAAATCAATCAAGATTTTTTATGCCTGCTTTTTACTGGACTTAGAAGATGTTAGATTCATATCCAAGTTTGATGATCCATTACTGTCCCTGTATTTGAAAGTCATGGTGAGAGGAAGAAAAGAAATACTGATTATACAAGTCCTGTAAATTCCAAGGAGTACATACTAAATCATGGGGAATTCATTTTGTTAATTCTTTTTTTTTTTTTTTTTTTATTCTCTAGGAAATGCCTGCTGGCTAATGTTTTTGGTTGGATAGCTCTAGTTATCAGGAAAAAATGAACTAAAAACATTAATGATTTAGCCGAGTAACAGTATATGTCCCTCCCCCAAATTCAGGGGCTAAATTTTATCATAAGAAAATGTCTCCCAACAGTTCTTTGGCCATTCTATACCATAAAGAGGTGGGCTGGGGGAAAGAAACTATGAAGTGAATTTTTTCTGTAGTGAAATGAATCAGAATGAAAACAATTTTAAATTTCTAACTGGTGGAACTATCATAGCATCAACTAGAATGGTCTGTGATGAAGTAAAAAAACATAAAATAAACAAAGAGAAGACTAAGATCAAAGAAGCAAGGTTAGGTGTACTAAAGTCACAGTTTGAATCAGTGTTCCTAATTTTTCAGTTTCATTTAAATAGTTCATGACCAATGGTGGACAATAAACATCTAAAAGATGTATTACCTACACTTTTAAATGCACGGGCTCAACTTGATTCATACCTGAACCTCAGGAAACATACATCATCATGAAATCCTTTAATAAAACTGACAGATAAATTAGAATAAATGGGTTAATGTATTTTTTAAATGGGACTTTTCACCCCTACTTTTAATGAGAGAAAAAAAAATTTTGTTCTCCCTGAAGTTACATACAGTGTTGCCTTGTATCAAATGTTTGGCACCTTTCTTGGCTGCTCTGGAGCAGCCCAAATGTAATTTGAACTAATTCATGAAATACACTTTGTAAAAGGGTATTTACTGCCTTCGAGATAAATACTCAAAATACATCAGATTTATTGATGTCAGGGGAAAAGGACATTATGGTTGTTTAGAGTAAACCTATGAGCAAAATGAGTATTCAGGGAAGTGAAACCACACTGCTCATTTGTGCCTTAAGAAAAACACCACACAGGAAAGCAGCTGAAAAGGGGAGTCTGCACAGATACGGAGATATTCGAGGGAGGTATTTAATGCTGATTGCAATACAGATCCGAAGGCGTGTTGTGCAGAAACCTTTTCTATACAAATGGACTGATAGAACAAGGACATGCAGTGACTGAACATTTGCCATGAAACCTTTGTTTCAGTTTCCTTGTTTATTAGAATGGAACAGAAAAACAATCTTTGAAGAATTGAAGAGTGAGAAGCTCTTGAGCAAGTTTTCATAGCACTGCAGAATGAAACAAGAAAGAAATTACAGTCACTTCCCAGACGAGGGAAAGACAAAGGACCTGTAATAAATTCCCCAGAGTTACACAGGTCCTAGTGAACATTAATCTGGAGGAAAGGATAATAACTTCAGCATTGAGGATGAAATGAAGGTATGAGTATGTAATGGGAAAACCAAAGTTTTCCACTCAAATCAAAAAGGTTTTCATGGAGGGGCAGAGCCAAGATGGCAGAATAGACAGGCACTTCCTGAGAGCCCTCTTTATAACAAAGGCCCCAAAAAACAAGTGAAATGAGTATATTTATGACAAGCTAGGACTGCTGAACATCAAAGGCAAGCTTAGAAAACCAACTGAGAGGTAGGAGAGGAAGAGACATTTCAGAAGCAGAGAGAAGTTACCAAATCTGAACTGCTGGGAGCCGTCAGGCACAATTCTCGAGTGCAATGGCGGTGGGCTGGTACTAACATTCAGCCGCAGTTTCCTCAAGGAGAAGAAGCCAGCCACACAGCCTACTTGCACCTCCAGAACCAGAGAAGAACAGAGCTCTCGCCAAACGCTAAGTACTTGTGTATATTTTACCACACTCCCCACCCCCCGCCCCCAAGCCGGCTGAATTCTCTGAGCCTGAGCTGAGATAGGCCCTGCTGAGCACCTAGAGTAGTCTTCCTGGCCTTGGAGAAGAAATAAATTCACAACTGGGGAAAAGATAATCTGCCAGCTCCACTAACCAGGTGAGCTCAGGACAGAAGCTGTTCCTGTCCAGGCATAAATGGTTGGTGGACTTTGAGTACCTTTCCCCTCTGCATGGATGTGTGGGCCTATTTCAGGAGAATAGGCCCTTGTTGGCAAACTACAACTGTTTCAGCTGTGCAGTGGAGAAGTGGGTGTTTGACGTTTGACATTGCTTTGCCTATTAAATAGGTCCTCACCTACCCACATCTGGGGCCTAAGAACAGGTAGCTCCAATAAAATACCAAGCCACCTGCAAGAGGGGTGCAAGGATAACTGGTACGTCCCAGTCCTTACAACCAAAAACATTGGATGTTCATGGTCCGTCTGAAGAACCCACTGACCTGTACACTTTAGGGAACAGGGACACGCTTTCCTCAGAGACACGTGGGGGAAGATTCTCAGCACCCTGTGTTATTCAGAGTGTGACCCCCTGCTGCAATCAGATACCGGTACCTACACCAATCACCCCACCCCTCTAAGACTGTAAGACAGAGCCTGCACCGCACATTTGATGATCAGCTGCCTGGATACCTGGGCTGAATTCATACCAAAAAACTGAATAGACTCCTAGATTGATATACCTGATAAGAGCGCTAGCCAACTGGGGACAGGATGTCAGAGCTCCAAAGGTGAAAATGATCAAGCTAGCTCACTCGAGCAACCCATTTGGGCATATCAAAACAAAACAAAGCAAGAAGCTATGACACAGTAAGCAAATATAAAATAAACTGATACAATAACATATAGATAGCTTGGAGAAACAGTCAATGTCAAGTCACATAGAGAAACAGACCATGATCACCTCAACAGACTCTCAAAACAAAGAATCCAGGGATCTTCTAGAAGAAAGTGCCTTCCTGGAATTGCCAGAGACAGAATACAAAAGGTTAATATACAGAACCCTTCAAGAAATCAGGAAGGAAATGAGGCAATACAGAGAACAAGCTAAGGAACACACAGATAAAGCAACTGAAGAAATTAAAAAGATTATTCAGAAACATAAGAAAAAATTTAATAAGCTGGGAAAATCCATGGACAGACAGCAATCAGAAATTCAGAAGATTAACAATAAAATTACAGAAGTAGACAACTCAATAGAAAGTCAGAGAAACAGATTTGAGCAAGTGGAAGGCAGAATTTCTGAACTAGAAGGTAAAGCACTTGGCGGTAATATATTTGAGGAAACATCAGATAAAAGAATTTTTAAAAATGAAGAAACCTTAAGAATCATGTGGACTCTATCAAGAGAAATAACCTACAAGTGATTGGAGTACCAGAAGAGGGAGGGATAACAGAAAATACAGAGAGAATTGTTGAAGATTTCTTGGCAGGAAACTTCCTGATATCATGAAAGATGAGAAGATATGTTCCCAAGATGCTCATTGAACTCCACATAAGGTAGATCTTCAAAGAAAGTCACCAAGACATATTATAATCAAACTTGCCAAAACCAAAGATAAAGAGAGAATTTTAAGAGCAACTAGAGAAAAAAGAAAAGTCATCTACAAAGGAGAACCAATAAGAATAAGCTCAGACTACTTGGCAGAAACCATGCAGGCAAGAAAGCAATGGGATGACTTATATAAAAAACTGAAGGGAAAAAATTGCCAGCCGAGAATCATATATCCAGCAAAACTGTCTCTCAAATACGAAGGTGAAATTAGGACATTTCTAGATAAAGAGAAGTTCAGGGAATTTGTAAAAACCAAACCAAAACTACAAGAAATACTAAAGAGAGTTCTTTGGTTAGAATATCAAAAATATCAGGTATCAACCCAAGACTGGAACACTGGGCAGAGCAATCAGAAGTCAACCAAGACAGGGAAATCAAAAAAATAACTCGAGATTAAAAAAATGCTCAAAACAGGGTAACAGCGATGTTATTACGTAAAAGAAGACAACATTAAAACAATAAAGAAGGACTAAGAGACATGTAGTCACAGATCTTCCATACAGAGAGGAAGATACGGTGATACAAAGAAATAAAAGTTAGGTTTAAATTAAAAAAAAATAAGAGTAAATAATAAGGTAACCACAAGGGAGACAAACTATCCTACATATCAAAATAAAATACGAGAAAAAAATAGACTCAGCAGAAACAAAATCAACAACAATGAATACAAGGAAAGGATAATATACAAAGATAATCTACTTAGCACATAAAATTAAGTGGGAAGAAGAAACTGTCAACAACACACACAAAAAAGACATCAAAATGATAGCATTAAATTCATACCTATCCATAATTATGCTGAATGTAAATGGACTAAGTGAACCAATAAAGAGACAGAGAGTGGCAGAATGGATTAAAAAACAAAACCAAAACCATTGCCATCAAGCCAATTCTGACTCATAGCGACCCGATAGGACAGAGTAGAACTGCCCCAAAGAGTTTCCAAGGAGTGACTAGTGGATTCGAATTGCTGACCTTTTGGTTACCAGGCATAGCACTTAAACACTATACCACCAGGGTTTCCATTAAAAAACAAGACCTGTCTATATGCTGCCTGCAAGAGACACACCTTAGACTTAGAGAAACAAACAAACTAAAACTTAAAAGGATGGAAAAGAATACATCAAGCAAACAACAATCAAAAAAAGCAGGAGTGGCAATATTAATTTCTGACAAAATAGTTAAATCCAAAGAGGATAAGGAAGGACACTATATAAAGATTAAAGGCAAAGTATACCTGGAGGATATAACCACATTAAATATTTATGTGTGCAATGACAAGTCCGCAAGATACATAAACAAACCCTATCAGCATTGAAAAGTGAGATAGACAGCTCCACGATAATAGTAGGAGACTTCAACACACCACTTTCACTGAAGGATAGTATATCCAGAAAGAAGCTCAAAAAGACACGGAAGATCTAAACCCTACAATCAACCAACTTGACCTCATAAACACTCCACCCAAGAGCAACCAAGTATACTTTCTTTTCCAACATACATGGAACATTCTCTAGAATAGACCACATATTAGGTCATAAAGCAAGCCTTAGCAGAATCCAAAATGTTGGAATATTAGAAAGTATTTATTTGGCCATAAAGCTATAAAAGTAGAAACCAATAACAGAAAAAGCATGGAAAAGAAATCAAATACTTGGAAACTGAACAATACCCTGCTCAAAAAAGACTGGATTACAGAAGACATTAAAGATGGAATAAAGAAATTCATAGAATCCAACGAGAATGAAAACACTTCCTATCAGAACCTTTGGGACACAGCTAAAGCAGTGCTCAGAGGTCAATTTATATCAATAAATACACACATCCAAAAAGAAGAAAGGGCCAAAATCAAAGAATTATCCCTACAACTTGAACAAATAGAAAGAGAACAACAAAAGAAACCCTCAGGTACCAGAAGAGAAGAAATACTAAAAATTAAAGCTGAACTAAATGAAATAGAAAACAGAAAAACAATTGAAAGAATTAACAAGACCAAAAGCTGGTTCTTCGAAAAAATTAACAAAATTGATAAACCATTGGCCAAACTGACAAAAGAAAAACAGGAGGGGAAGCAAATAACCTGAATAAGAAATGAGAGGGGCAATATTACAACAGACCCAACTGAAATTAAAGGAATCATATCAAATTACTATGAAAAATTGTACTCTAACAAATTTGAAAACCTGGAAGAAGTGGATGAATTCCTAGAAAAACACTACCTACCTAAACTAACACAAACAGAGGTCGAACAACTAAAGAGACCCACAACAAAAGAAGAGATCGAAAAGGCAATCAAAAAACTCCCAACAACAACAACAAAAAGCCCTGGTCCGGATGGCTTCACTGCAGAGTTCTACTAAACTTTCAGAGAAGAGTTAACACCACTACTACTAAAGGTATTTCAGAGAATAGAAAAGGACGGAATACTACCAAACTCATTCTATGAAGCCACCATATCCCTGATACAAAAACCAGGTAAAGACACCTCAAAAAAAGGTGTCATAAACACAGATGCAAAATTTTTCAACAAAATTCTAGCCAATAGAATTCAACAACATATCAAAAATAATAATTCACCATGACCAAGTGGGATTCATATCAGGCACGCAGGGATGGTTCCACATTAGAAAAACAATTAATGTCATCCATCATTTTATATAAATAAAAGACAAGAATCACATGATTTTATCAATTGATCCAGAAAAGGCATTTGACAAAGTTCAACACCCATTCATGATAAAAACTTTCAGCAAAATAGGAATAGAAGGAAAATTCCTCAACATAACAAAGGGCATTTATACAAAACCAATAGCCAACATCATTCTAAACGGAGAGAGTCTGAAAGCATTCCCCTTGAGATCTGGAACCAGACAAGGATGCCATTTATCACTAATCTTTTTCAACATTGTGCTGGAGGTCCTAGACAGCAATTAGGCAAGATAAAGAAAAAAGGGCATCCAGATTGGCAAGGAAGAAGTAAATGTATATCTGTTTGCACATGAAATGATCTTAAACACAGAAAACCCTAAGGAATCTTCAAAAAAAACTACTGAAACTAGCAGAAGTGTTCAGCAGAGTCTCGGGATACAAGGTAAACATATAAAAATCAGTTGGATTCCTCTACACAAATGAAAACATGGAAAAGGAAATCACCAAATGAATGCCATTTACAGTAGCCCCCAAGAAGATAACAATACTAAGGAATAAATCTTACCAGAGATGCAAAAGACTTACACAAAGAAAGCTACATGACACTTCTGCAAGAAACCAAAAGAGACCTACATAAGTGGAAAAACATACCTTGCTCATGGATAGGAAGACTTAACATTGTAAAAATGTCTGTTCTACCAAAAGCTAACTATAGATTTCATGCAATTCCAATCCAAATTCCAACGACATTTTTTAATGAGTTGGAGAAACAAATCACCAACTTCATATGGAAGGGAAAGAGACCCTGGATAAGTAAACATTACTGAAAAAGAAGAACAAAGTGGGAGGCCTTACTCTACCTGATTTTAGAACCTATTATACTGCAACAGTAGTCAAAGCAGCCTGGTACTGGTGCAACAACAGATACATAGACCAATGGAACAGAATTAAGAATCCAGACATAAATCCATCCACATACGAGCACTTGATATCTGACAAAGGCCCCAAAACAGTTAAATGGGGAAAAGACAGTCTTTTTAACAAACAGTGCTGGCATAACTGGATATCCATCTGCAAAAAAATGAAACAAGACCCAAACCTCACTCCATGCACAAAAACTAACTCAAAATGGATCAAACACCAAATATAAAATCTAAAACAATAAAGATCATGGAAGAAAAAATAAGGAAAACGTTAGGAGCCCTAATATATGGCATAAACAATATACAAAACATTACTAGCAATGCAGAAGGGAAACCAGATAACTGGGAGCTCCTAAAAATCAAATACCTATACTCATCCAAAGACTTCACCAAAAGAGTAAAAAGATTACCTACAGTCTGGGAGAAAGTTTTTCCTATGATATTTCTGATCAGCGCCTGATCTTTAAAATCTACATGATACTGCAAAAACTCAACTACAAAAAGACTAATAACCCAATTAAAAAATGGGCAAAAGATACGAACAGACACCTCACTAAAGAAGCTACCTGAATGGTAGCTAACAGATACATGAGGAAATGCTCACTATCGTTAGCTATTAGAGAATTGCAAATCAAAACTACGAGATTTCATCTCACCCCAACAAGGCTGGCATTAATACAAAAAACGCAAAATAATAAATATTGGAGAGGCTGTGGAGTGATTG
The DNA here is from genome assembly GCF_024166365.1 of Elephas maximus indicus. Lineage (NCBI taxonomy): Eukaryota > Metazoa > Chordata > Mammalia > Proboscidea > Elephantidae > Elephas > Elephas maximus. The sequence continues at coordinate 51,439,362 of NC_064819.1, read as the reverse complement.
GAACAATTATACACTGCTGGTGGGAATGTAAAATGGTACAACCACTTTGGAAATCGATTTGGCACTACTTAAAAAGCTAGAAATAAAACTACCGTAGGATCCAGCTATCCCACTCCTTGGAATATATCCTAGGGAAATAAGAGCCTTTACACGAAGAGATATATTCACACCCATGTTTATTGCAGCACTGTTTACAATAGCAAAAAATGGAAGCAACCAAGGTGCCCATCAATGGATGAATGGATAAATAAATTACGGTATATTCACACAATGGAATACTATGCATCAATAAAGAACATTGAGGAACCTGTGAAACATTTCATAACATGGAGGGACCTGGAAGGCATTATGCTGAGTGAAATTAGTTTCAAAAAGTCAAATATTGTATGAGATCAGTATTATAAGAACTTGAGAAATAGTTTAAACAGAGAAGAAAATATTCTTTGATGGTTACTAGAGGTGGGAGGGAGGGAGGGTGGGAGAGGGGTATTCACTATTTAGATAGTAGATAATAACTATTTTAGGTGATGGGAAAGCCAACACACAATACAGGGGAGGTCAGCACTATTGGACTAAACTAAAAGCAAAGAAGTTTCCTGAATAAACTGAGCGCTTCAAAGGCCAGTGTAGCAGGGGCAGGTGTTTGGGAACCATGATTTCAGGGGACATTTAAGTCAATTGGCATAATAAAATCTATTAAGAAAATGTTCTGCATCCCACTTTGGAGAGTGGCGTCTGGGGTCTTAAACGCAAACAAGTGGCCATCGAAGATGCATCCATTTTTGTTTTTAACCCACCTGGATCAAAGGAGAATGAAGAACACCAATGACACAGGGTAATTAGGATCCCAAGAGACAGAAAGGGACACATAAACCAGAGACTACATCAGCCTGAGACCAGAAGAACTAGATGGTGCCTGGCTACAACCGATGACTCCCGTTGGCAGGGAACACAACAGAGAATCCCTGATGGACCAGGAGAGCAGTGGGATGCAGACCCCAAATTCTCATAAAAAGACCAGACTTAATGGTCTGACTGAGACTAGAAGGACCCTGGTGATCATGGCCCGCAGACCTTCTGTTGGCCCAGGACAGGAACCATTCCCAAAGCCAACTCTTCAGACAGGGACTGGACTGGACAACGGGTTGGAGAGGGATGCTGGTGAGGAGTGAGCTTCTTGGATCAGGTGGACACTTGAGACTTTGTTGGCATCTGCTGCCTGGAGTGGAAATGAAGGGCAGAAGGGGTTAGAAGCTGGTGAAATAGACATGAAAAGAGAGAGTGGAGAGAGGGAGTGGGCTGTCTCATTGCGGGAGAGCATTTGGGAATTTGTAGCAAGGTGTATATAAGTTTTTGTGTGAGAGACTGACTTGATTTGTAAACTTTCACTTAAAGCACAATAAAATTAAAAAAAAAAAAAAGGTCTTCATGGATCCCGATGATTGATATAGGCGATCAGAGGGGACATCAAGATAGCCAAAATGGTGGCAAGAATCTCTAACTTCGTAAGTTGTGAAGAAATAAATTTCAAATGTCACGCAAATTAATTCCCCCAAAAATCCTTGAATATGGGTAGCATCACAAAGTTAATTATCTATCCCTTTTGTTCACTTTAAGCAAAAAAATTAATCAGAGTAATTAATAGGCATGTCTTCAGATCCCAAAGGAGATAATATTCAATAGTATTTGTAATTTATCAGAGTATGTAGATCCAAATCACAACTGACATTAAGATAAATGCATCACTTTCTATTTTAATTATTATAATTCAATTCTTCATGGCTTTGATCTGGTTGAGTGTCCTAACTTGTTTTTAAAATATTTGAATTCCTTCTCTATATTGAAACTTGCACCTTCCAACCTGCTTTTCTAATTCCTGTGCTGCAGTCAGAAACCTGAGATTCCATTTCCAGTTTTAACACTTGTCTTTCACATCATAAAACCTCTGCCAACAAAGAGACACATAATGTTTAAGGCCGATACAATTTGTAGAAGTAAATAATTTTTATTGCTTCACATGACAGATGTGGAGACTAAGGCACTGACAGTTTAAGAGGTTAAGTGACATTCCCCCTGTGGAAGACACTCCTGCACGGGTCTCTTAAGCTTCTACATATCTTGCTGGGTATACCAAGAATGGAAGGCTCCTGACCACTTTAAAGCCAGACACCAGTTGCTATGGAACTCATGGTGACCCCATGTGTATCAGAGTAGAACTGTGCTCCACAGTGTTTTCAATTGCTGATTTTTTTGAAGAAGATTGCCAGGGCTTTTTTTTCACACCTCTGGGTGACCTTGAACCTCCAAGTTTGCAGTAACCTGCCAAGCACATTAACCTTTTTCACCACCCATGGACTCTCGACACTCTTTACCCGAAACCCGTAAAACAAAACCCATTGACATCGAATTGATTCTGACTCATTGTGACCCTCTATGGGACAGAGTAGAACTGCCCAATAGGGTTTCCAAGGAGCACCTTGTGGATTCAAACTGCCTACCTTTAGGTTAACAGCTGTAGCTCTTAACCACTACGCCACCAGGGTTTTCCTCTTTACCCAGGCAGTATGTAAAAGTTGAATTTGCAGGGAAAAGCCTTGAGGGATGAGGTAACGTCTCTTTAGGAAAAAGAGCAGGCTTGCTTATTGCTTACTACAAAACTTAAGGTTCCCCCAAGATCAGAGTTTCTCTCCTATAGTACAAGACTACATGTGGAGGTACACATCAGAGCCCCTGCCTCCCTACATGAAACTTGGGGGCAAAGGGAACTGACACAAACATGCCAACACTCTTGCTGCTTGCTGTGTTGTATTAGAGTCCTTTGTCTTTGACCCCCAGAGTCTCGTGTCTTTCTCCTAGTGTCTACGAAACAGTAACAGCTTTTAAGTAGAGTAAAATCAAACCCGAGAACTGACACCGTCCAGTGTGAGGAAGGAGAAAGAATAGAACAGTGACTTTCTGACCTCTAATTCCTTTAAAAAATAATGAACAACTGCCTCCTTTGCCATGAGACCAGCAGAAGTGGATGGTGCCCAGCTACCACTACTAACATTTTTTTTAAATTGTGTTTTAAGTGAAAGTTTATCAATCAAGTCAGTCTCTCATACAAAAATTTGTATATACCTTGCTATGTACTCCTAGTTGCTCTCCCCCAAATGAGACAGCACATACCTTCTCTCCACCCTGTATTCCCTGTGTCCATTCAGCCAGCTTCTGTTCCCCTCTGCCTTCTCATCTCCTCTCCAGGCAGGAGCTGCCCACATAGTCTCATGTGTCCACTTGAGCCAAGAAGCTCACTCCTCATCAGTATCATTTTCTATCCAATAGTCCAGTTCAATTCCTGTCTGAAGAGTCGGCTTTGGGAATGGTCCCAGTCTTGGGCCAACAGAAGGTCTGGGGACCATGACCTTTCAGGTCTTTCTAGTCTCAGTCAGGTCACTAAGTCTGGTCTTTTTATGAGAATTTGAGATCTGCGTCCCACTCCCACTGCTCTCCTGGTCCATCAGGGATTCTCTGTTGTGTTCCCTGTCAACGGGAGTCATCGGTTGTAGCCGGGCACAATCTAGTTCTTCTAGTCTCTGGCTTATGTGGCCCTTTCTGTCTCTTGGGTTCATAATTACCTTGTGTCTTTGGTGTTCTTCATTCTCCTTTGCTTCATGTGGGTTGAGACCATTTGACACATCTTAAATGGGCACTTGCTAGCATTTAAGGCCCCAGACGCCACTCTCCAAAGTGGGATGCAGAATGTTTCCTTAATAGATTTTATTATGCCAATTGACTTAGATGTCCCCTGAAACCATGGTCCCTAAACCCCCTCCCCTGCTATGTTGGCCTTCGAAGCATTCAGTTTACTCCAGAAACTTCTTTGCTTTCGGTTTAGTCCAGTTGTGCTGACCTCAACTGTATTATGTGTTGTCTTTTCCTTCACCTAAAATAGTTCTTGTCTACTATCTAATTGGTGAATACCCTCTTCTTCTCTCCCTCCTCACTCTCCTAACCATCAAAGAATATTTTTTTTCTCTGTTTAAACTACTTCTCAGGTTCTTATAATAGTGGTCTCATATAATATTTGTCCTTTTGCAACTGACTAATTTCACTCAGCATAATGCCTTCCAGATTCCTCCATGTTATGAAATGTTTCATGGATTCATCATTGTTCTTTATCTATGCATAGTATTCCATTGTGAGAATATACCCTAATTTATTTATCCATTCATCCCTTGATGGGCACCTCGGTTGCTTCCATCTTTTTGCTATTATAAACAGTGCTGCAATGAACATGGGTGTGCATATATCTGTTCATGAAAAGGCTCTTATTTCTCTAGGATATATTCCAAGGAGTAGAATTGCTGGATCTTCTGGTAGTTCTCTTTCTAGCTTGTTAAAGCAGTGCCAAATCGATTTCCAAAGTGGTTATACCATTTTTCATTCTCAACAGCAGTGTAGAAGTGTTCCAGTCTCTCCACAACCTTTCCAACATTCATTATTTTGTGTTTTTACCATTACTAACATTTTGATCAAAAATTCTATAGAAGAATCCATATCAACTGGAGGAAAATGCAGAACAGAATTTCAATTCACCTGGACTCCAGACCTCCTGAAGCCATGAAGTTTGGATGAACCTTTGAAACTATCACCCAGAGATAGTCTTTAAACCTGAAACCAAAATATCCCTGAAGTCTTCTTAAAACAAAACCATAGTTTAGCTTAACTAGTAAAAAAATGTCTGCCTTAAGTATTATGCTTTTTTCAGAACTATCTATGTTGTTATTAGGTGCCAGTAAGTTGATGCCAACTCATACTGATCCTATGTACAAAAGAATGAAACTCTGCTTGGTCCTGTACCATCCTCACAATCATTACTGTGTTTTAGCCCATTGTTGTAGCCATTGTGCCAATCCATCTCATTGAGGGCCTCCCTCTTTTTCATTCTCCATGGACTGATTCCTCCTGATGGGATCAAACTGACAACAGCAACTGAAAAGATTAGATAGGAACCTTAGTGAGCAGTGAATTTATATTAATGGGGAGGAACAACTCAGAAAAGGAGGGTGAGAATGATTACAAAACAGAAAGAATGTAATTGATGTCACTAAATGGTACATGTAGAAACTGTTGAACTGGTGTGTGTTTTGCTATGTATATTCTCAACAACAACAAAATAAATAAAAGCATATATAAAAAATAATAAAATAATGCTACCAATTAAAATCATAAGGAATCATGATTTTTAAGATTTCAAGTTCTGTAAGGGAAGTAAGTAATTTATAAATTTTTATTTATTTATTTGCATATAGGACTTTATGAAAACTCTGGTGGTATAGTGGTTAAGAGCTACGGCTGCTAACCAAAAGGTCAGCAGTTCAAATCCACCACATGCTCCTTGGAAACCCTATGGGACAGTTCTGCTCTGTCCTATAGGGTTGTTATGTGTAGGAATCAACTGGATGGCAACAGGTTTATGGGTTATATGAGACTTTATGAAGTATTACAGAAAAACAAAAACAAACCTCTATTGAGTTGTTCTATTGGCAGGTAGGAGCCCTGGTGGCACAGTGGTTAAGAGCTCAGCTGCTAAACAAAACTTCAGCAGTTCAAATCCACCAGGTGCCCTTTGGAAACCCTATGAGGCAGTTCTACTCTGTCCTATAGCATTACTATGAATAAGAAATGACTCGATGGCAGTGGGTTTGAGTTTGGATTATTGGTAGGTAGAGACTGCTCTTCACTTCATAGTAGCTTAGTTTACTCACCTCTTCTGCAGCACACACACACAAAGGAATGAGTTTCATATATTTTTAACCATTACAATTTCTATTTGGCTTATCTTTAAATCTGCTTTCTTTTTTTCCATAATGTCTATTGATTCTATTCCTGCATCTATTTGAACATTTTTAACATTCTTATTTAAATTCCCTTTTAGATTTCTCTATTACCTATCATTCTAAGAGTATGAATTTTTCTGTTTGTTGAACTTGACTTTTAGTTTAGGTTTCAGTTGTAGTTTCTTGGCTATGCTCCTGAACCACCTCACCTGCACATACAGTGTGCTAGAAGTTCCTGTTTCTCGCAGGAGACTCTGTTTCAAGGGTGAGTCCTTAACTTCTGGGAGACTTCCCCAGATAGTAGTCACTAGTTTCAGCCGTGGTGGGGTAGTTGTTAAGAGCTTGGCTGCTAACCAAAAGATCAGCAGTTCAAACCCACCAGCCACTCCTTGGAGTCCCTATGAGGCAGTTCTACTCTGTCTTATAGGGTAATTATGCATCAGAACTGATTCCACGGCATCCAACAACAACAGTTTCGATTCCAGTTCAAGGATAAGACAACTCCTTCCTGGGTTCATAGACTGTTCCAGACCTTGGTCTCTATAGCCATTAACCACCTAACGCGTAAGAATAACATCCAGCTCGATACGCCCAAGGCACCCCACCAAACTATAACTCGTCACTCTGTCTTTTAATTTCCTTTTCATTTCTGGCAACACAAGATTTCCCTTTCATGTTTCTGAGCTCAGCAGTAGCTTTCTAAAATGGGGTTATATTTTATCCAGCACTCCTATATGTCTACAAGTACAAGGGTACTTTCCCAAGTCTGTCTGTCTGCCACAAGGTGCAACACTACTATGGTCACTTTTTCCTTAACATCAGTGTGGCCTTTCACTATGAGGAAATCCATGCAACAAAATAAGAACGTATTTTTAACAGCAAAATGGCAATAGAAATGATTTCCAAAGGTTATGTTCCATAGGCAGATGATTGTTAGCATAATTTTAGAACTTGAATTATAGGAATTGTGAAGATATTAGAGCCAGTGGTTTATCCTTTAAAGAGAGGAACATCCTGCTCATTAAAAGAAAGACCTTTCACACTGAGGATACTAAATACTAGCATAGTCTTCAACACACAGTACATCTAAGTATTTGGTGGTGGTAGGTGTTGTTGTTGTTATGAGGTGCCCTCGAGTTGATTCTGACTCATAGTGACCTTGTGAATAACAGAATGGAACACTGCTCAGTCCTGAGCCACCCTCAGCATCATTGCTCTGTTTGAGGCCATCGTTGGAGCCACTGTATCAATCCGTCTCCTCAAGAGCCCTCCTTTTTTCTGTAGACCCTTTACTATGCCAAGAATGATGTCCTTCTCCAGGGACTGGTCCCTCCTGATAACATGTCCCTAGTATGTGAGATGAAGTCTCACCGATCTCTTCTAAGGAACATTCTGACTGTACTCCTTCCAAGAAAGATTTGTTCATTCTTCTGGCAGTCCATAGTCTATTCAGTATTCTTCACCAACACCACAATTCAAAGGCATCAATTCTTTTTCAGTCTTCCTTATTCATTATCCAGCTTTCAAACCATACGAGGTGATTGAAAATAGCATGTCTTGGGTCAGGTGCACTTTAGTCCTCAAGGTGACATCTTTAGTTTTTAACACTTTAAAGAGATCTTTTGCAGCAGATATACCCAATGCAATACATCCTTTGATTTATTTCCTGCTGCTTCCATGGTGGTTGATTGTGGATCCAAGGAAAATGAAATTCTTGACAACTTCAGTATTTCCTCAGTTTATCTTGAGGTTGCTTATTGATTCGATTGTAAGAATTTTTGTTTTCTTGATGCTGAGGTGTAATCCATATGAAGGCTATAATCAGTAAGTGCTTCAAGTTCTCTTCACTTTTGGTGGTAGTGGTGCTGTTTTGGGGTTGGTTTGTGTGTGTGACAGAGAAAGAGTTTATTCCCCCCCCCTTTTTTTTTAAGTTTATTTATGCTTTTGAATCAACATGCAATCTCCTGGACTGTTTTTCCATAGTCAGTCTTAGTTCACTGAGACTTTTTTCATTAAAGCAAGTAATAGTTTTCCTCTTTATTTATTTATTTTTTTAAACAAGACTGAAATTGGACTACAGATCAAAGACCATGCAAAAAAATCCTGACACTGGAAACTGTCTTCCCAGGCATCTATACACCTCATCTCCTCTACACATTCCATATAAAGAGATGGTTTCATTTTCCACCTGGCAATGCTTAAATTGTTTTATTTTTCTTCATTAAAACCACCACGCCTCTTCATTTAACTCATGTTTTAGTATCTTGATTCAACAGGATCATAAAAACTTTTATTTTTGTTGTCGTTGCTTCTTTTTGCCACAGGGAGAAGTAAAAAAGAAACAAGATAAAGAACATAGTCAACGCTTCTTTAAAAATATATAACTAGATTTCTGAAGGAATGAAAAAATACAACACTAGTAGGAAAACACAGCAATCAAATCTATATTTAACTTGAAATAACGTAACTTCTTGTGGGTGTTTTTGACATTCCCTCATACCTCCTACAACCCCCGTGAGTCCTCAGTAAATATTAATTATGGATAATTGACAGTTCCTTTGTTCTAATGGAAGCTGCAGGACCAATTTTTTTCTGGTTTCCATTTTGTGCCAGTGCAGAAAAATGCAGCCTTCACAAAGATCTTTTCTTTCTGTCTTAGAAAACATGATTTGCCTATAAGAAATGAGTGTGCATTTTTCTGGGTCTCAAAAGGAAATCAAGTTTCTACATATCAAAGCAGAAGACAAAAACAAAGAACCAACAGCTACAACTTAGTTCTTTAGTCTGTTTTTAAGAGAAAAAAAATTATGCCAGATTTTAGCCAATCATTCTATGCTCCAAATAAGATTTCCATTTTACTGTAAGTGCTTCTAATGTGAGTATCATTTGTGAACCATTCTGTAAATGATTTTAAATAGTTACAGTCCCTCAACTCAGTCAATTGGCATAACATAGTTCATAAAGATAATGTTCTGCATCTGATTTGGTGAGTAGCATCTGGGGCCTTAAAAGCTTGCAAGCAGCCACCTAAGACGCAACTATTGGACTCTGCTTATATGGAGCAAAACAGAATGAAGGAAATCAAAGGCTTTAAGAAGAAACTAGTCCACAGGACTAATAGCCCACATGAACCACGGCCTCTTCTAACCTGAGTCCAGAAGAACTAGATGGTGCCTGGCTATCACTACTAACTGTTCTGACTAGGGATACAATAGAAGATCCCGGATAGTATATGGGAAAAATGTAGGACAAAATTTAAATGTCTAAATAAGGCCAGATCCACTGGACCCATAGAGACTGAAGGAACCCCCAAGACCATCACCCTAAGATAGCTTTAAACTTGGAACTGAAGCTATTTCTGGAGGTCACCTTTCAGCCAAATAATAGATTAACATATAAAATATAAACAATATCACCCATGAGTAATGTGCCCCCTTAAACAAACAACTACATGAGACCAAACTGTCAACATTTACCCAAAAGCAAAGACGACAAGGCAATGAGGGGAAGGGAAACTCACTTAACGGAAACAGAACAAACAGAATGGAAATAATTAGAATGCTAACACAGTGTGAAAATTGTAGCCAATATCACGGAACAACTTGTATAAAAATTGCTAAAGGGGAACCTAATTTGCTGTGTAAACTTTTACCTAAAACATGATAAAATACTATTAAAACTAAACAAATAGTTACAGTCTCTTAACTGGAGGATAATAACAGTAGTGGCAAATGCTACCAAAGTGCTTTAACCTGTTCCTTGTCAATTTGACCATTCAAGCTGTTATATTTGTTGCAAATCTAACTGTTTAGTGATCAGTGAATAAAGCAAGCTTACCATCTCAATTTAATGAAGTCATTTATTTTGCAAAGGACACGGATGCATTTTTTTTAATTTGACATAAATACAAATGTATATACAAATAAAATATTTAGAAGGACTGTGTCCTCACAACTGGACCAATAAGCAACATCATGATAAATGGAGAAAAGATTGAAGTTGTCAACGATTTCATTTTACTTGGATCCACAATTAATAGTCATGGAAGCAGCAGTCAAGAAATCAAAAGACGTATTGTATTGGGCAAATCTCCCGCAAAAGACCTCTTTAAAGTGTTAAAAAGCATAGATGTCACCTTGAAGGCTAAGGTGCACCTGACCCAAGCCATGGTGTTTTCAATTGCCTCATATGCATGTGAAAGCTGGATAATGAATTAGGAAGACCAAAGAAGTATTGATGCCTTTGAGTTTGTGGTGTTGATGAAGAATATTGAATATACCATGGACTGCCAAAAGAATGAACAAATTTGTCCTGGAAGAAGTATGACCAGAATGCTTCCTGAAAAGCAAAGATGGTGAGACTTCATCTCACATACTCTGAACGTGTTATCAGGAGGGATGAGTTCCTGGAGAAGTATCTTATGATTGGTAAAGTAGAGGGTCAGTGTAAAAGAGGAAGGCCCTCAATGAGATTGATTGACACAGTGGCTGCAACAATGGTCTCAAGCATAACAAGGATTGTGAAGATGGCAAAGGACCGGGCAGTGTTTCATTCTGTTGTACAGAGGGTCACTATGAGTCGGAACTGACTTGACGGCACCTAACAACAACATATATACATGAAGCCCTGGTGGCACAGCTGTTAAGAGCTTGGCTGTTAACTAAAAGTCAGCATTTTGAATTCACCATTCACTCCTTGGAAACCCTATAGGACTGTTCTACTCTGTCTTATAGCATCGCTATGAGTCAGAATCGACTCAAGGGCAACAGGTTTGGTTTTTTGGTTTATACATGTACATGTGAGCTGGACAATCAATAAGGAAGACCAAAGAAGAATTGATGACTTTCAATTATGCTGTTGGAGAAGAATATTGTACATACCATAGACAGCCAGAGGAATGAACAATTCCGTCTTGGAAGAAATACAGCCAGGGTCTTAAAAGCTTGCGAGTGGCCATCTAAGATACATCTGTTGGTCCCATTCCACCTGGAGCAAAGGAGAATGAAGGTAACCAAAGACACAAGGAAAATACTAGCTCAAAGGACTAAATGTGCTCATTAACACATTTCATATGAATAAAAGTACAAATGGCATTTTCTTTTAAGCTGGGTTGCTATGAGTCGGAACCGGCTCGACAGCAGTGGGTTTGGTTTTGTTTTTTGACAATAACAAGTTGTGTAATCATCAGCAAGTTACATTAACATTATCATGGCTGTTTCCTCAGCTCTAAAACTTGGAAAAATAATAGTGCCTTCTTCACAAGACTGTTACGGGGATTAAAGGGAAAAACAGAGGAAGTGTTTAGAACAGTGTGTGCCATCTAGTAGGCTCTGTGCATTCTCACTCATATTACTATTTTGGGGTGGAAAGTTTGCCAGTCTGACCTTTACTTTTGAGTTGGAGTGATAAAAGGAGGGCTCAGCTGAAGGCTGAGTTGCATAGAAGGCAGACAAGCAAGGTCTTCCCAATTCATCCATGACCAGATGAATTGTCAGTGGTCTTTCATATTTGTTTTTTTCTCCCATTGGACTAAAGTGAGCGTATCTGCTTATAGAATAGAGGTTCAGCCAGAATTTCTTCAGTCCAACAAGACTTGGAAAGAAGATCCTGGTTTCCAAGGTTATAAGTCCTTAAAATTTTTACCAGCACCAGAGAGACATTCACTCTATTCATTCATTCATTTATTCATTCATTAAATTAAAAATTACCAAGTTCAAAATACATACCAGGCCATGTTCTAAGCTCTAGAGTATAAAAGATGAATAAAACAAACACAATTTCTGCCCTCATGAAGTTTGTTGTTGTCAGTAGATGCCATTGAGTTGATTTTCAACTCGTAGTGATACCATGGGACAGAGTAGACCTGCCCCACAGAGTTTTCTGGGCAGAAAACATACACACATACAAATAAGTAAATATAAGTTTATTTGTGAATACATACACACACGTATATAATATGGAGCCTTGGGGGCATAGTGGTTAAGAGCTCGGGTGCTAACCAATACTTCAGCAGTTCAAATCCACCAGCCACCCTTTGGAAACCCTACAGGGCAGTTCTCCTCTGTCCTGTAGGGTCGTTATAAATCAGAATCAACTTGACAGCAGTAGTTGTGTGTGTATGGTTAGTTGAGCCTGTTGAGTATTTTTCTAACACTATTTAAGCTTAAGATTTCCAAAATTTGTTTGGGTGGAAGACCCATCTCCACCACTTTTACCAAGTTAGCTTCTGTCATCCTAGTTACTTACTTAGTAAACTCTGGCTGCTAATAGCATCTCTCCCTTACGGCTGTTGTGGGGATTAAGTAGAATAATTAGGGCAATGCACATCTCACTGGACCTACAAGATAATAAGCTATCAATAATTATTAATTTTTTCCATTTCTGAATTTTTATATTTAGATAAAGAGAGGCAGAGCCAAGATGGTGGAATAGACAGACACTTCTGGTGAGCCCTCTTTACAACAAAGACCCCCCAAAAAAACAAATGAAATAAGTATATTTGTAACAAGCTGAGAGCCCTGAGCTTCAAAGGCAAGCCTAGACAACGAACTGAGGGGCAGGGGGAGGAAGAGACCATTCAGAAGTGGAGAGTAGTTACCGGACCTGAATCACGGGAATGCCTTAGGCACCATTCCTGGAGTGGTGGCAGGCTGGTACTAGCGTTCAGCTGCAGTTTCCTCAGGTAGAAGCAGCCAGCCACACAGCCTACTCACAACTCTGGAACCTGAGGAAAATGGCCCTCTCAGCAAAAGCTAAGTACTTGCGTATATTTTACTGCACCCCCCCACCCCGAAGCCGGCTTCAGTGGCTGAATCCCTGGGCCTGACATAGACCCTGGTGAGCACCTAGAGCCATCCTCCCAGCCTTGGGGAAGGAAAAAATTTGCAATTGGGGGGAAAGATAATTTGCTAGCACCATTAACCAGGAGAGTTCAGGACAGAAGCAGCTCCTGTCCAGGCATAAACCGTCCGTGGGCCTTGAGCATCTTTCCCTTCTGCATGGACCTGTGTGGGCCTATTTTGGGAGAATAGGACCTTTTTGGCAAACTCGAACCATTTCAGCTATGCAGTGGAGAGGTGGGTGTTTGACATTTGACATTGCTTTGCCTATTAAACAAGGTCCTCATCTACCCACAACAGGGACCTAAGGACTGGTAGCTCCACTCAGGTCACCCAGCCACCTGTGACAGGGGTCCAGGGGTAACTGGTACCTCCCAGTCCTTACAACCAAAAACTTTGGGTGCCCATGGTCCCTCTGCAGAACCCACCCACCAGCACGCTGTAGGGAACAGAGATGTGTCTTCCTCAGAGACACTTGGGGGTTGGTTCTCAGCCCCCTGCCTTGTTCAGAGTGTGATCCCCTGCTGCAATCAGGTACCGGTATATACGCCAATCACCCCAGCCCCTCTAAGACTGAAGGACAGAGCCTGAGCCACACACTTGATTGTCAGCTACTTGGAAACCCGACCTGAATTCATACAAGAAAACTGAATGGACTCCTAGACTGATATACCTGATAACACCTGTAGCCATCTGGGGACAGGACACCAGAGCTCCAAAGGCAAAAAAAATCAAGCTAGCTCACTCAAGCAACCCATATGGGTATACCAAAACAAAACAAAGCAAGCAGCTACGACACAGTAAGCAAGCATAAACTAATACATTAATTTACAGATGGCTCCGAGACAACAGTGAATATCAAGTCACATAAAGAAACAGACCATGACCACCTCAACAGACTCTCAAAACAAAAAATCCAGGGATCTTCTAGATGAAAGTGCATTCCTGGAATTACCAGATTCAGGATACAAAAGTTTAAGATACAGAACCCTTCAAGACATCAGGAAGAAAATAAGGCAATATGCAGAATAGCCAAGGAACACACAGATAAAGTAAATGAAGAAATTAGAAAGATTATTCAGGAACATAATGAAAAGTTTAATAAGCTGGAAAAATCTATAGACAGCAATCAGAAATCCAGAAGATTAACAATAAAATTACAGAATTAGACAACTCAGTAGAAAGTCAGAGGAGCAGAATTGAGCAAGCAGAAGCTAGAATTTCTGAACTCAAAGATAAATCACTTGGCACTAATATATTTGAAGAAAAATCAGATAGAAGAATTTAAAAAAATGAAGAAACCTTAAGAATCATGTGGGACTCTATCAAGAGAAATAGCCTACGGGTGATTGGAGTACCAGAACAGGGAAGGATAACAGAAAATACAGAGAAAATTGTTGAAGATTTGTTGGCAGAAAACTTCCCTGAATTGTGAAAGATGAGAAGATACCTATCCAAGATGCTCAGTGAACTCCACATAAGGTAGATGTTAAAAGAAAGTCACCAAGACATATTATAATCAAACTTGCCAAAACCAAAGACAGAGAGAATTATAAGAGCAGCGAGGGATAAACAAAAAGTCACCTACAAGGGAGAGCCAATAAGAATAAGCTCGGACAACTCGGCAGAAACCATGCAGGCAAGAAGGTAATGGGATGACGTATTTAAAAAACTGAAGGAAAAAATTGCCTGCCAAGGATCATATATCCATCAAAACTGTCTCTTAAATATGAAGGTGAAATTAAGACATTTCCAGATAAACACACGTTGAGGGAATTCGTAAAAACCAAAACAAAACTACAAGAAATACTAAAGGGAGTTCTTTGGTTAGAAAACCAATAATATCAGGTATTAACCCAAGACTAGAACACTGGGCAGAGCAACCAGAAGTCAACCCAGACACGGAAATCTAAAAAAACAAAGCAAGATTATTAAAAAAAAAAAAAAAAAAAAGCCCAAAACAGGGCAACAGCGATGTTATTATATAGAAGAAGACAATGTCAAAATAATAAAGAGGGACTAAGAAATGTAATCATACACCTTCCATATGGAGAGGAAGATATGGCGATACACAGAAATAAAAGTTTTAAATTTAGAAAAATAGGGGTAAATAATAAGGTAACCACATAGGAGACAAACTATCCTACTCATCAAAATAAAATACGAGGGAAAAATTCAGACTCAGCAGAAACAAAATCAACAACAACAAATACGAGGAAATGACAATATATAAAGAAAATCTATTCAGCACATAAAATCAAGTGGGAAAAAGAAACTGTCAACACACAAAAAAAGACATCAAAATGATAGCTCTAAATTCATACCTATCCATAATTACCCTGAATGTAAATGGACTAAATGCACCAATAAAGAGACAAAGAGTGGCAGAATGGATTAAAAAACAAGACCCATCTATATGCTGCCTACAAGAGACACACCTTAGACTTAGAGACACAAACTAAAACTCAAAGGATGAAAAAAATATATCAAGCAAACAACAATCAAAAAAGAGCAGGAGTGGCAATATTAATTTCTGACAAAATAGACTTTAAAGTTAAATCCATCAGAAAGGATAAGGAAGGACACTATATAATGATTAAAGGGACAATAGACCAAGAAGATATAACCATGTGAAATATTTATGCACCCAATGACAGGGCTTCAAGATACACAAAACAAACTCTATCAGCATTGAAAAGTGAGATAGACAGCTCCACAATAAGAGCAGGACACTTCAACACACCACTTTTAGTGAAGGACAGGATATCCAGAAGGAAGTTCAATAAAGATCTAAATGCCACAATCAACCAACTTGACCTCATAGACATATACAGAACATTCCACCCAACAGCAACCAAGTATACTTTCTTTCCCAATACACATGGAACATTCTCTAGAATAGACCATGTATTAGGTCATAAAGCAAGCCTTAGCAGAATCCAAAACACTGAAATATTACAAAGCATCTTCTCTGATCATAAGGCCATAAAAGTGGAAATCAATAACAGGAAAAGCAGAGAAAAGAAATGAAACACTTGGAAACTGAACAATATCCTGCTCAAAAAAGACTGGATTATAGAAGACATTAAGGATGGAATAAAGAAATTCAGAGAATCCAATAAGAATGAAAACACTTCCTATCAGAACCATTGGGACACAGCAAAAGCAGTGCTCAGAGGCCAATTTATATCAATAAATGCAAACATCCAAAAAGAAGAAAGGGCCAAAATCAAAGAATTATCCCTACAACTTGAACAAATAGAAGGAGAGCAACAAAAGAAACCCACAGGCACCAGAAGAAAATAAATCATAAAATTAGAACTGAACTAAATGAAATGGAAAACAGAAAAACAATTGAAAGAATTAACAAGAACCAAAAGCTGGTTCTTTGAAAAAATCAACAAAATTGTTAAACCACTGTCCAAACTGACAAAAGAAAAACAGGAGAGGAAGCAAATAACCCAAATAAGAAATGAGAGGGGTGATATTACAACAGACCCAACTGAAATTAAAAGAATCATATCAGATTACTATGAAAAACTATACTCAAACAAATTTGAAAACCTAGAAGAAATGGATGAATTCTTAGAATCACACCACCTACCTTGACTAACACAAACAGAGGTAGAACAACTAAAGAGACTCATAACAAAAGAAGAGATTGAAAAGGTAATCAAAAAACGCCCAACAAAAAAAAAGCCCTTGTCAGGAGGGCTTCACTGCAGAGCTGTACCAAACTTTCAGAGAAGAGTGAACACCACTACTACGAAAGGTATTTCAGAGAATAGAAAAGGATGGAATACTACCGAACTCATTCTATGAAGCCACCATATCCCTGATACCAAAACCAGGTAAAGACACCACAAGAAAAGAAAATTATAGACCTATATCCCATTTTTATCCCTCATGAATGTAGGTGCAAAAATCCTCAAGAAAATTCTAGCCAATAGAATTAAACAACATATCAAAAAAATAATCCACCATGACCAAGTGGGAGTCATACCAGGTATGCAGGGATGGTTCAACATTAGAAAAACAATTAATGTAATCCACTACTTAAATAAAACAAAAGACAAGAATCACATGATTTTATTAATTGATGCAGAAAAGGCATTTGACAAAGTTCAACACTCATTCATGATAAAAACTCTCAGCAAAATAGGAACAGAAGGAAAATTCCTCAACATAAAAAGGGAATTTATACAAAGCCAACAGCCTGTTAACATCACCTTAAATGGAGAGAGCCTGAAAGCATTCTCATTAAGATCGGGAACCAGACAAGGATACCCTTTATCACCGCTCTTATTCAACTTTGTGCTGGAAGTCCTAGGCAGAGCAATTAGGCTAGATAAAGAAATAAGGGGCATCCAGATTGGCAAGGAAGAAGTAAAAGTATCTCTATTTGCAGATGACATGATCTTATACACAGAAAACCCTAAGGAATCCTCCAGAAAACTACTGAAACTAATAGAAGAGTTCAGCAGAGTATCGGGATAGAAGATAAACATAAAAAATCAGTGGGATTCCTCTACACCAACAAAGAGAACATTGAAGAGGAAATCACCAAATCAATGCCATTTACAGTAGCCCCCAAGAAGATAAAATACTTAGGAATAAATCTTACCAGAGATGTAAGAGACCTACACAAAGAAAACTACAAAGTACTAGTGCAAGAAACTAAAAGGGACCTACATAAGTGGAAAAACATACCTTGCTCATGGATAGGAAGACTTAACATAGTAAAAATGTCTATTCTCCCTAAAGCCATCTACATATACAATGCCCTTCCGATTCAAATTCCAATGACATTTTTTAATGTGATGGAGAAACAAATCACCAACTTCTTATGGAAGGGAAAGAAGCCCCGGATAAGTAAAGCATTACTGAAAAAAGAAGAAGAAAGTGGGAGGCCTCACTCTACCTGATTTAAAAACATATTATACAGCCACAGTAGTCAAAACAGCCTGGTACTGGTACAACAACAGGCACACAGACCAATGGAACAGAATTGAGAACCCAGATATAAATCCATCCACATATGAGCAGCTGATATTTGACAAAGGCCCAATGTCAGTTAATTGGGGAAAAGATAGTCTTTTTAACAAATGGTGCTGGCATAACTGGATATCCATTTGCAAAAAAATGAAACAGGACCCATACCTCACACCAAGCACAAAAACTAACTCCACGTGGATCAAAGACCTAAACATAAAGACTAAAACAATAAAGATCATGGAAGAAAAAATAGGGACAACGTTAGGAGCTCTAATATAAGGCGTAAACAGAATACAAAACATTACTAAAAATGACGAAAAGAAACCAGAAAACTGGGAGCTCCTAAAAATCAAACACCTATGCTCATCTAAAGACTTCCCCAAAAGAGTAAAAAGACCACCTACAGACTGGGAAAGAATTTTCAGCTATGACATCTCCGACCAGCGCCTGATCTCTAAAATCTATATGACTCTGTTAAAACTCAACCACAAAAAGACAAACAACCCAATCAAGAAGTGGGCAAAGGATATGAACACACACTTCACTAAAGAAGATATTCAGGCAGCTAACAGATACATGAGAAAATGCTCTTGATCATTAGCCATTAGAGAAATGCAAATTAAAACTACGATGTGATTCCATCTCACTCCAACAAGGCTGGCATTAACCCAAAAAACACAAAATAATAAATGTTGGAGAGGCTGCGGAGAGATTGGAACTCTTATACTCTGCTGGTGGGAATGTAAAATGGTACAACCACTTTGGAAATCTATCTGGCGATATCTTAAACAGTTAGAAATAGAACTACCATACAACCCAGAAATCCCACTCCTCGGAATATACCCTAGAGAAATAAGAGCCTTTACATGAAGAGATATATGCACACCCATGTTTATTGCAGCTCTGTTTACAATAGCAAAAAGATGGAAGCAACCAAGGTGTCTATCAACGGATGAATGGTTAAATAAATTATGGTATATTCACACAATGGAATACTACGCATCAATAAAGAACAGTGACGAATCTGTGAAACATTTCGTAACATGGAGGAACCTGGAAGGCATTATGCTGAGTGAAATTAGTCAGATGCAAAAGGACAAATACTGTATAAGACCACTATTATATGATCTTGAGAAATGGTATAAACTGAGAAGAACACATTCTTTGGTGGCTGCAAGAGGGGGGAGGGAGGGAGGGTGGGAGAGGGTTATTTACAGATTAGTCAGTAGATAAGAACTACTTTAGATGAAGGGAAGGACAATACTCAATACAGGGAAGGTCAGCTCAACTGGACTGGACCAAAATCAAAGAAGTTTCTAGGATAAACTGAATGCTTCAAAGGTCAGCGGAGCAAGGGCGGGGGTTTGGGGACTATGGCTTAAGGGGACTTCTAAGTCAATTGGCAAAATAAATTCAATTATGAAAATATTCTGCATCCCACTTTGAAGTGTGGCATCCAGGGTCATAAATGCTAACAAGCGGCCATCTAAGATTCATCAATTGTTCTCAACCCACCTGGATCAAAGGAGAATGAAGAACACCAAGGTCACACGACAACTAAGAGCCCAAGAGACAGAAAGGGCCACATGAACTAGAGACTTACATCATCCTGAGACCAGAAGAACTAGATGGTGCCCGGCCACAACCGATGACTGCCCTGACAGGGAGCACAACAGAGAACCCCTGAGGGAGCAGGAGAACAGTGAGATGCAGATCCCAAATTCTCATAAAAAGACCAGACTTAATGGTCTGACTGAGACTAGAAGAATCCCGGCGGTTATGGTCCCCAAAGCTTCTGTTGGCCCAGGATAGGAACCATTCCCGAAGACAACTCATCAGACATGGAAGGGACTGGACAATAGGTTGGAGAGAGATGCTGATGAAGAGTGAGCTACTTGTATCAGGTGGACACTTGAGACTGTATTGGCATCTCCTGTCTGGAGGGGAGATGGGAGGGTAGAGAGGGTTAGAAACTGGAAGAACGGTCACAAAAGGAGAGACTGGAAGGAGGGAGTGGGATGACTCATTGGGGGAGAGTAAATGGGAGTATGTAGTAAGGTGTATATAAGTTTATATGTGACAGACTGACTTGATTCGTAAACTTTCACTTAAAGCACAATAAAAATTATTAAAAAAAAAGAATTTGAAAGTGCCAGGGGGTGCTATGAGCTTGAAAGAGCTGCTGAGTTGAATAAGTGAATCCGTGAACACCTAGATATCAGCTGGAGCCTTCTCAGTACACGAGAGCCCTTGGTGAAACAGTGTCTCAAGAGAAAAGAAGGTACAGCATGCAGACATGTGTGCATCCAGCCACTGATTATCAGGAACTGTGACTGTAACACACACACAATGATGAACAATGTACCATCCTCAAATCCAGTGATGGGCACCTGTACAACCACTAGTAGGTACCTGTCACAACTGCCATATTTAAAAAGTAATCTCTCCAGGGGTTTGGGGAGGGGAATGAACATGTGGATGGAAAGCGATTTCAGGGCAGTGAAACTATTTTGTATGATACATCATGCATTTATCAATAACCATAGGAGAGTACAACACAGAGTGAATGAACCTTAATGTAAACTATGGACTCTAGTTAATAATAATGTATCAGTATGGGTTCACCAATTGTAAGAAATGGCCACAGAAATGCAAGACGTTAACAATAGCAAAAACTGCACGCAGTGGGGTGAGGTGGTATATGGGAGCTCCCTGCTCAATTTATCTGTAAACCTAAAACTGCTCCAAAAAGTAAAGTCCATTTTATAATAAAAAAGTAACTTCCTATTACGTGCCCAATGCATTATACATATCAGTTCAATTACTCAAGTCGTTGATAACCCCTGTTTAAAGATGTAGAAACTGATTCCAAACCAGTCCAAGTCTCACAGATAATAAGTAATAGAGCTGGAATTCTCATCCTGCTTCCTTTTCCAAAGGAAACATGTAAGACAGAGGTCTTAGGACACTCAAGGAGTCAGTAAACACATGAAAAGTCACTAGCCTTAAACAAACAAACAAAAAGTCTTTGAGCTGATTTTTGACTGATAGCGACCCTATCTGACAGAGTAGAACTGACCCATAGTTTCCAAGGCTGTAATCTTTATGGGGGCAGATTGCCACATCTTTCTCCCGTGCAGTAGCTGGTGGGTTCAAACCACTGATCTACTGGTTAGCAGCTAACTGCTTTAACCACTGCAGCACCAGAGCTCCTTAAAACCAAACCCATTTCCAGCCAGTTGATTCCTACTCATAGAAGCCCTATAGCACAGAATAGAACTACCTCATAGGGTTTCCAAGGCTGTAAGTCTTTACAGAAGCAGATTGCCATGTTTTTCTCCTGCGGAGCAGCTGGTGGGTTCGAACTGCCAACCTTCTAATTAGCAGCTGAGAGATTAAGCGCTTAAACACTGCACCAAAAGTTTCTTAAACCCAAACCAAATTCATTGCCATCGAGTCTATTCCAACTCATAGTGAGCCTATAAGACAGACTAGAAGTGCCCTTAGGGTTTCCAAGGAGTGGCTGGTGGGTTCGAACTGGTGACCTTTTGGTTAGGAGTGGATCTCTCTCTTTTTTTTTTTTTTATTAGTTTTTATTGTTCTTTAAGTGAAAGTTTACAAATCAAGTCAGTCTGTCGTACAAAAATTTATATACACCTTGCTATATACTCCTAGTTGCTCTCGCCCTAATGAGACAGTATACTCTTTCTCTCCACTCTCTCTTCTCGTGTCCATTCAGCCAGCTTCTGACCCCCTCTGTCCTCTCATCTCCCCTCCAGACAGGAGCTGCCCACAGAGTCTCATGTGTCTATTTGATACAAGAAGCTCACTCTTCACTAGTATCATTTTCTATCCCATAGTCCAGTCCAATCCCTATCTGAAGAGTTGGCTTTGGGAATGGTTCCTGTCCTGGGCCAACAGAAGGTCTCAGAACCATGACCTCCAGGTCCTTCTAGTCTTAGTGAGACCATTAATCCTGTTCTTTTAATGAGAATTTGGGGTCTGCATCCCACTGCTCTCCTGCTCCCTCAGGGGTTTTCTCTTGTGTTCCCTGTCAGGGCAGTCATCGGTTGTAGCTAGGCACCATCTAGCTCTTCTGGTCTCAGGCTGATGTAGTCTCTGGTTTATGTGGCCCTTTCTGTCTCTTGGGGTCATGATTACGTTGTGTCTTTGGTGTTCCTCATTCTCCTTTGATCCAGGTGGATTGAAACAAGTTGATGCATCTTAGGTGGCCGCTTACTAGCATTTAAGACCCCAGATGCCACTCTTCAAAGTGGGATGTAGAATGTTTTCTTAATAGATTTTATTATGCCAATTGACCTAGATGTCCCCTGAAACCGTGGCCCCCAAGTCCCCACCCCTGCTACGCTGGCCTTCGAAGCATTCAGTATATTCAGCAAACTTCTCTGTTTTTGGTTTAGTCCAGTTGTGCTGACCTCTCCTGTATTGTGTGGGTTTTCACTAATGGTAGATAAGAACTATTTTAGGTGAAGGGAAAGGAGTGACTCTCTTAACCACTGTGCCACTAGGGCTCCCCAGTGTTCTTAGAGAGATGCATATCAAAACTACAATGATATACCATCTCACCCCTGCTAAACTGGCAATAAAAAAAAAAGAAAACAAATGTTGGTGAGGATGTGGGGAGATTGCTACCCTCAACCACTGCTGGTAGAAATGTAAATTGGTTAAACTGCTATGGAAGAAAAGTATGGCAATTCCTCAAAAAATCAGAAATACATGAAAAGATGCTCTAAATCATTAGCCCATTTAAAAAAAAAAATTGTCTTTGAGTCAATTTTGACTGATAGCAACCCTACAGGACAGAGTAGAACTGCCCCAGAGGGTTTCCAAGGCTGTAATCTTTATGGAAGCAGACTGCCACATCTTTCTCCTGCAGAGCAGCTGGTGGGCTTGAACTGCCCACCTTCTGATTAGCAGCCCAGAGCTTAAGATCCAGGAATTTCACTCCTTGTTGTATACACTAGAGATCTAATAGAAGAAACACAGACATTTCCACACCTATATTCGTTGAAGCACTCACTATTCACAACAGCCAAAAATGGAAACAACCTAAGTGCCCATTAATGGATGAATGGATAAACAAAATGTGGTATGTACATATAATGGAATACTACTCAGCCAGAAGTGATGAGTTCCCAAAACATCTTGGAATATGGATGAACCTAGAGGACATTATGCTGAGTGAAATAAGCCAGTCACAAAAGGACAAATATTGTATAATCTCACTTTTATAAAATGACAACAGCTTTGAGAGACAGGGAGATTCATTCCATAGACAGTAGTCACGTTTAATTTCTGGTGATGGAACAGGTAGCACCGTATGTGGGACAAGTGTGCACAGCTTAATCAGGTAACTGATGCTACTAGGTTGCACGCACACACACATGCACTCACACTCAAATATGTTTAAATAAATGCTGTTATATGTAATTTTACAACAACAACAACCAAAAACCTGTGTGTGCATTTATATGTATACACGTATATGTGTGTGTGTATAAACAAATAAGGGTTACAGAAACAGATACTTCTGAAACATAACAAATGACCTCACTGGATTAGTTTTCTTGGTTTGAAGACTTAAGGTCATAGTCTCATGGGACAACGTGGTCAATTGGCATAATACAGTTCATAAAGTTTATGTTCTACAAACTAGTCCAGTGAGTAGCCTCTGGGGTCTTAAAAGCTTGCGAGCAGCCATCTAAGATATACCTATTTGTCTCTACTCATCTGGAGCAAAAGAGAAAGAAGGAAACCCAAAACTCAGAGAAGGAACCAGGTTACAGAACTAATCGTCTACATGAACCATGACCTCCTCTACCCTGGAGATCAGAAGAACTGAATGGTGCCTGGTTACAACTACCAAATGTTCTTATCAGGACCACAATGGATGTACCTGATAGAAAGGGAGAAAAATGTGGAACAGAACATTAAATTTTCAAAAATATACAGACTTAATAGATCCACTAAGATAGAAATCCCAGAAGGCTGTTACCCTGAGGTATTCTTTAAGCCTTGAACTGAAACTGTCTCCTCAAGTCACCTTTTAGCTAAATAGCAGGTTAGCTTATAAAGTAATGCATATCATCCTAAAGTACTATGCTCTTTTAAAAAACCGTATATTTGGGACCAAATTGTCAACAAAAACTCTAAAGCATAGATGAAAAAGCTTGGGGGCTGTAAGACTAGGTCAATGGGAATGAAACAACTAGAATGGAAATAATGAGACTGCTGATACAATGTGAAGAGCATAACCAATATTGCTGAATAATATGTGTAGAGATTGTTGAACGGGAACCTGTTTTGCTGTGTACACTTCCACCAAAAATACAATAAAATACTTTTAAAAAATGAGGCTTGCTCACTGAAACTAACAATAATGATAGGTAAGAGACAGGAAGCAAGGTGTCAATATTAAGAGTTGACTATGCTACGTGAATCATTCTTCCTCTGAAAATGAGGCAGAAGTCTCGAGAAAGGCTCCACAGAGGAAGTTATATTTCTGTTGGGCCTTAAAATATGAGTAGAATTTGCCTCATTTGAGTCCTTCTTTAATCTGAGGAAACACACGAGACATATGGATGTAAATAACCTGGTTTGGAAAGAATACAGACTTCAGAAGAAGGGGCTGGAAACACTGTCTGAGGATAAGTTGAAAACAGGTTTGTATATCTTGCTAAAGTATTAGACTTTGTACAACAGGCAAATCTTAGGATGAGGGAAAGGTGAAAACAATGACAATTTTATCACCCCTGATATCCTAATTCACAGAGTACAGTATAAAATTGGTGACTGCTATTTTCTCATAGAAGTTCTGGTGGCACAGTGTTTAAGAGCTTGGCTACTAACCAGAAGGTCAGCAGTTCGAATCCACCAGCCGCTCCTTGGAAACCCTATGGGGCAGTTCTACTCTGTCCTATAGGGTCGCTATGAGTCGGAATTGACTTGACAGCAACGGGTTTGGTTTAGTTTGTTATTTCTTCATAAATAAAGAGATGTTAACTTATTTTAGTATTAGTAATAATAATAACTGGTAGACTCAGTAGACTCAAACGTATCAAAGATTATAAAGATGGCATAGGACTAGGAAATGTTTCTTTCTGTTATGCATAGTGTTGCCATGAATTGGAACCAAGTTGATGGCAATTAATGTAGTATTTATCTCTTAAATGCCAGGCACTTTGAATATATCATCTATGATCTCTGATCCATATAACAACCCAGGGCAGCAATTATTATTGTTTATATTTTACACATAAAGAAGTTGAGTTTTTAGTGGTTATGTGACTTCCACAAATGCAAACAGGACCCCTGGTGGCGCCATGGAATCAACTAGATGGCAATTTTTTTTTTTTTTTTTAATGCGAAGAGCTAATAAGTAGCAAAGCCTAGATTCAAATACTAGTTTCTGATTCTAATACTTATGCTTTGTCTACTCTGTTACACAGTTTTTCCAGGTGCACTGACAGATTATATAAATCTATTCAAAATATTTGCCTCCTTGCTGAATCCAATCCACCCTTCCTCCCCTAACGGTGATTCGTACAAGCCAAGTGCAAAATGGCAGCTCAGGCTGGAGATGAAATATGTGATCGTGAACACCGTGAAGGTTAATTGATCCCTCTGGGGATCAAAACTATTTGTTTTTCTCAAAATGGTGAAAACAGCAAGTGGAAACAGATGCACTCACTGAACCAAGTGACTCACCGTGAAATAGGGATAGTTGAGGAAGGGAAGCAGGGTATTAGTGCCAACGAGAGACGATGGTGACAGAAATGCCAGGTGATTCGAACATATCACAACAACTTACCAGTGATCCTCTGGTTTTGCTAAAGACAGCGTACACCTGAGTGACAATTTACTACCAAGGAGTGACTGAGGACTTGGGAATAGAGAGAACCTGACTTCAATTTAAGAGGAAACAAAGCCACAAAAGAAACCCAGAGAAAATTCCCAGGGAAAGCTGTGGGAGGCCACGTGCTTGGCAGTTGCTCTCAGGCTAAACCATACACAGCCACTTGCAAGTATTTCCTTAAACCCATGCTCTGTGGCTGCCTTAAAGAGTAGGTAGCGGGAGCGTTCTTTCCACTCCTGTCAAATGAGGCCTTCAGTCCTAGAGTGGTAAAGGTGGTTCAGGACGTGTCATTGGTATAAAAACCAAAGGCACATTTGAGAATATAAGAAGACCACGATTTGCTGCATCCTCTCAGCAAGGATTATGGATGGATGATGTGAGAAACCATGATACTGTTTAGGAGAGCAGGGGAAATTTTTTATCTGGATAATGATCTATTTCTGCCAATTTTTTTTTTTTTTTCCTGTCCAGGATGAACAGTCTAGGAGAGTAAACCTGAAATAACAAGTGAATAAAACTCTCTCAAAGGGACTGAAGCAGAAAGAAACCTTAGGAAGCTGGCATGCCTCCATCATAATTCCAACAAAAACATGAATAACATGTACTGGAAAGACATTAACTTTTCTCCATTTCTCTTACCTGTGTTTTTTAATAAAAATTAAACACATACACACACACACAAAATAAACAAATAAATGAATAAAATGAAAATTATGGCAAAAAAAATTATCTCCAAAGGTAAACTTTTTTTTATGTAATTCGTTTTATTGTTGTTGGTGGTGCTGAGAATATATACGGCCAACCATACACCAATTCAATAATTTCTACATGCACAATTCAGTGACATTAATTACATTTTTCAAGTTGTACAACCACTCTCACCCTCCTTTTCTGACTTCTTCCTCCCCTATTAACGTAAAGTCACTGCCCCTAAGTTTCCTATCTAATCTTTCCAGTTACTGTTGTCAATTTGATCCCATATAGACAGGTCTTAAAAGAGCACAATGCTCAAAGTAGACATTCTTTACTAGTTAAGCTAAACGATTCATTTGGCTTTAAGAAGAGTTCAGGAGGGTATTTTTGAATTAAGGTTTAACTATTTTGATATTATTTTGCTACTTTAGCAAAGACATTATTTGTTCGAAACTTTACTTACACAAGGCACTTTCTTTTGTTCTTTTTTAATGCCAAGTGATACATGTAATTCTCAAAAAAAAAAAAAAAGGCTTTACTTTACAAAAGTACCAACAATACAGAAACATAGACATTAGAGCTTGCAGAGAGCTTAAAAGTCATCTCAGTTCAATTTTGAATTCTTACTGATTAAAAACAAACAAACAAAAGAAAAACCACCTGGCCCAAAGAGGTAGTGATTTATCTTCCATCACACTGGCAGCTAGTGGCAGAGAGGACATTGGAGCCCACTACGTATGCTAGATCCATGTCCACTGCTCTAGACATTACACAAGTTGTTAACAATTTTGAACTTTACACAAATTGAAAGAATGCACTCCCTTGCACCAAAAATAGGGGTAAATCTGTTATCAGCCACTTCGCTATGAGTTGGAATCAACTTGGTGGCAACAGGTTAGGTTTTTTGTTTTTTTTCTGGAATAGAAAGTCAGGAATGTGACCTTAAAATACTCTTGTGATATTTAAAAAATAAAGCAGATTATTTGTAGGAACCAATTAATGAAGATCATATTTATAGAAATCTTATACAGGACATACGTGCTTTAAAAGATTGCTGATTTTCTAGTTTAATTGCCCAGGAAATATATTTTCACAATTCCACCCTAGCCTTTTATTGCAATCAGTGGGCACAACTCCACTTCTGTATATATTCAGGAGCTTACACCTTCTAGTTTTAAGCATAAGAAAAATTAATTCAGCTAAAACAAACAAAAAAATCGAGTCAATTCCAATTCACAGCGACCCTATAAGACAGAGTAGAACTGCCCTGTAGGATTTCCAAGGAGTGGCCGGTAGATTTGAACTGTCAATCTTTTTGGTTATAATTATAAAAATGATAAAATCTGAATTATAAAATGTCTAATTATAAAAATCCTAAACATTAAAAGTCCATTTTTCCTCTGCATATTCTGGTTAGACTTTTAGAGGGAAGAAATTCAAGAATTTAAAATTTTCTTATATAAAAATTTCATTTCCCAGTCAAGAAAATCATTAATAATGCCCCAGTAGAACTTGCCTAGCCAAAGACAAAGATCAAGTCCTTCAATAATCTGAACGTCTTAAACCGTGAGGCTAGCCCACCTCTCTGGCTCTTTTGATTCAAGAAAGGTGCGTACCAGTCTATTAACATGTATGTTTGAAAGCAGTTGGCCTGTTTCAAATCAGCTTGGAACATCACTTAAAGAAAGTGTTGTTGAGTTCTTCAGCCTCCGCCAAATAGAGAAAATCATCTCCAGCATGTGAGCTTCAGTTGTCCTTATCTGGGAATCCTCAGTTCTACATTGACAAGTGTGAGTGGAGAAGAACAGAAGGGATGGTGCCTAGGGCCACCATCTCTGAGATGTCCACATAATTTCATGTTATCAGTTTTCCCAGGTTTTGTTTGTGGCATTGTTCATTCCTCTCAGCCATGACTGGAAAGAGACTATCTGTTGCTTCTGAAATAAGATCTCAAATGAGAAAATATGAAAAAGGAAGAAAGAAGGCCTTATCCAAACTCGACATTTCATAATCCCTAGTTCATATATCAGGGAGGCCTGCTAGTGTGATGGTTAAGCACTTGGCTGCTAACTGAAAGGTTGGCAGTTCGAACTTACCCAGCAGTTCCACAGGAAAAAGACCTGGAGATTTGTGCCTGTAAAGACTACAGCCTAGAAAACCCTATGGGGCAGTTCTACTCTGTCACACGGGTTGACTATGAGTCGAAATAGACTCAACAGCACCTAACAACAATAGCGCATACATTTACCACCTGTCTGTCAGTTTTTTGTACCGTAGTGACTTTCATGTTGCATGTTACTATGATGCTGGAGGTCATACCACCGGTATTTTAAACACCAGCAGGGTCACTCATGGTCAACAGGTTTCAGCTGAGCTTCCTAACTAAGATAAACTAGCAAGGAATGCCTGGTGATCTATTTCCAAAAATTAACCAGTGAAAACCCTGTGAATCACAACAGAATATTGTCCTATATAGTGCTGGAAGATAACCACCTAAGTTGGAAGGCACTCGAAATACGCAATGGCCACAGCAATGAGATCGAGCATACCAATGATTGTTAAGATGGCACAAGACTGGGCAACGTTTTGTTTTTTTGTACACAGGGTCACCATAAGATGGAACCAGGTTGACGGCAACTAACAACAAGTACATACATCTCCTGAGAAAAATAATGTGGCCTTATTATTCAGAGACTCCTGCAAGAGGAGCTTCAGATGCAGAGGCATAACCACCCCATTACCAGCCTTCCAATCACAAGAGCCCATCCTGCTATTTAATTGTTTGCTAAGCTAGCAGTTGCTTACAATGCTTTATAATTTTTTTTTTTCCCCTCAGCAAATTCATGATCATCCTACATAGTGATTTCAAAGTTGCTAACCAGAGTTCATGGCCTGACATCTGTCCCTTCTCATGAGTCACCAAAAGTTCAGGTAATACGATACCTGACAAGCAGTGAACATGCTCAGGAAACATGTAAGTATCAGCCAGCCACTCAACATGTAAGCAGTCTGTTTGTTTTGAATTAAAGAAAATCTTCCCTTGAGTCATTCGTCATAAACAGAATAGCAGACTTTAAAGGAAACTATGAATAATCTGCTTTGACTTAGAAAGGGCATTGAGAAAAGGCCAAATAGATCTTTTTTTAAATTTTTTTCTTTAAGTGATGTTCCAAGCTGATTTGAAACAGGCCAACTGCTTTCAAACATACATGTTAATAGACTGGTACGCACCTTTCTTGAATCAAAATAATCCAACTTGTTTATCAACTTTCAAGTAGACTCACAGAACCTTGGATATCATATAGCTCAAACTATCGTTTAAGGAATGAATCCATTCCATAGGGTCCCATGACCCACCGGTTTTTGTGTGAATATCTATCTTTTAAATCAAAATATACTTCCTTATATCACCCGTACCTTGATCCCAGGTTGGCCGCTAGAGATCGTTCTCTGAAATAGGGCTACTACTTTGTTACATGATAGGCTTCCAAATATTTGAAGAGACGTCTTTCCCGCTCTCAATAGTCCTTTTCTTCAAGAAAAGATATTATAGGCAACATTCAATAATATTCTCCAGAAACTTCAATATCATATAATCCTTTCCTTGTCTAGTACAAATCCATTATATATATAAAAAAAAAAAGCCGCACAGGCCTCTAATGGTAACTGCTTTAATTCATGTAAAGATACTTAAAAGAGTGCCTGATACTTTATAAACCCTCAATAAATGTTTATTGTACATTGGTTCCACAAATTTGGAACTAGACAGTTTTGGGGGAAATGGGAACATAGCAGTAAACAAAATAGACAAAAATCCTTGCCCCTTGCCACTACTTTAGTTATTATTTGACTCATTGGAACATCAGTTCAAACAAACTCAGAATTGTTTGTAATGTAGTTGAAACCAGCACATAGCTGGATATTCATTAGCTGGGTGACCTTTCATAAACTTGAGAGAATATTCATTCCGCTCCTCTTAGAGTCTCTGGAAGATAAATAAGGACAAAACCAACATCGGCTGCCCCTTACCTACAGGAAGATGTGTAAATACTTAGAGTAACTCATAAGGCCCTCCACAATCTGGCTCTGATCTGTTTGTTCCCAGATTTAAATACAGGCTCTCTCTTTTTTGTTCCTAATCTCTACCCATTTGTTTCAATGGTCTGTGTGCTTGCTCTCCTCTTCACCGTGCTGGTCCTTCTGCATAGAACACCCTTCCACAACTTCTCCTGAAAAATTCCTCGTCTCTTCCAATTCAGCTCAAGATATTAAATTATCTTCAAAGCTTTCCTTGATTCAACCGCACAACCTCATGCAGAATTTGTAGCTTCCTCCTCTGTTTCCAAAATATTTTACTAATTTGCTGTTAGCTGCTGCCAAGTAGGCCCCAGGCTCAAACAACTGAATCAAACAAGTCCTGTGCTTATCCCATGGTGTGTTACAAATCAGACCATTGTGACCTGTAGGGTTTTCACTGGCTGATTTTCAGAAGTAGATGACCAGGCCTTTTTCCCTAGTCCCTCTTAGTCTAGAAGCCCCACTGAAACCTGTTCAGCATTAGAGCAACACGCAAGCCTCCGTTGACAGATAGGTGGTGGCTACCCATGAGATGCATTGACCTGTAATCAAACCTGGGTCTCCCACATGGAAGGAGAGAATACCACAACTGAACTACCACTGCCCATTGTATTTATACCTCTATTATAATTCTCGTCATCTTGGATCATACTTTTTATTTCCTTAGTCATCTGCTATCATAGAATGTAAGCTTTTTAAAGATAGAAACAAAATCTTATTCATTGCTGTAAGTCCAGAACTTGGAAAAAATCATCACTCATTTTTTAAGTACACAATAAATATTTGTGAGAGGATTTAATGAAAACACTTGGACAATAAAACAATAATACAAATATAAGGTTTTATTTTAATAACTGCTTATATAATTTCCTGAGTCAACCATTTGGTTCTAGATGTCCAGCTAAGTTGATTTCAGGGGCATGGTTGAACTGACGACTTTAATTTAGGAACCAATATGAATATTTGCAAAAGAAATGTGTTGAAATAGATTTTAGAGAAGTCATTAACAATAGTATCATCCTCATCATTACCTGTTTAGTTAATTATAATTAGAAAATATTTAATATAATTTAAAGATTCATTCGAAAGACTTTTAGTAATCTAATCTTAGGATATACTCAGAGTGAATTTTCAAAATTAATTAAAATATTACTTGTATGCTGCTTATGAGATCCAAAAGAAAAAAAAAATCCAATTACCAATGTTCAGAATTAAAGTGAAAAAGAAAATATAGTAAATAGTTGTAAAATGGATGCAGCACTAGAAGTGCTCACTCATCTATGCCAAGAAATTTGGAAGACAGTTACCTGGTCAACTGACTAGAAGAGATCCATATTTGTACCTATTCCAAAGAAAAGTGATCCAATAGAATGTGGAAATTATTGAACAGTATCATTAATATCACTCACAAGTAAATTTTGCTGAAAATCATTCAAAAGCTGTTGTAGCAGTTCAACAAAAGGGAACTGTCAAAAATTCAAGCTGGATTCAAAAGAGGATGTGGAACCAGGAATATCATTACTAATGTCACATGGATCTTGGTTGAAAGTAGAGAATACCAGAAAGATGCTTACCTGCGTTTTACTGACTATGCAAAGACATTCAGCTGTGTGGATCATAACAAATTATGGACAACATTGTGAAAAATGGGAATTCCAGAACATTTAATTGTGCTCATGAAGAACCTGACCAAGAGGCACCGTTTGAATAGAACAAGGGGATACTGCATGGTATAAAGTCAGGAAAGATGTGTGTCAAGGTTGTATCCTTTCACCATACTTATTCAATCTGTATGCTTAGCAAAGAATCCCAGGAACTGGGTTTTGTGAAGAAGAATCGGGCATCAGGATTGGAGGAAGACTCACTAACAAACGGCAATATGTAGATGACATAAACTTGCTTGCTGAAAGTGAAAAGTTCTTGAAACAGTTACTGATGAAGATCAAAGTCTATAGCTTTCAGTATGGATTACACCTCAGCATAAAGGAAACAAAAATCCCCACAAATGAAACAATTAATAACATAACAATAAATGGAGAAAATACTGAAGTTGTCAAGGATTTCATTTTATTTGGATCCACAATCAATGCCCATGGAAGCAGCCATCCAAAAATCAAACAATGCATTGCACTGGGCTAATCTGCTGCAAGAGACCTCTTTAAAGTATTAAAAAGTGAAGATGTCACTTTGAGGACTGAGGTGCACCTGACCCAAGCCATGGTATTTTCAATCACCTCATATGCATGCAAAAGCTGGGCAATGAATAATAAAGACCAAAGAAGAATTGATGCCTTTGAATTGTTGTGTTGGCAAAGAATATTGAATATATCATTGGCTTCCAGAAGATGGAACAAGTTTGCCTTGGGAGAAATACAGCCAGAGTGCTCACTGGAAGCGAGGGTGGGGGACTTTGTCTCTCATATTTTGATATGTTATCAGGAGGGACCAGTCCCTGGAGAAGGACATCATGCTTGGTTAAGTAGAGGGTCAGCAAAAAAGAAGAAGACCCTCGACAAGATGGATTGACACAATGGCTGCAACAATGGGTTCAAACAGTAATGATTGTGAGGATGGTGCAGCACTGGGCAGTGTTTGTTTTTGTTGTACATAGGGCCACTATGAGTTGGAACCAACTCGATGGCACCTAACAGCAATAGATATAAAATTGTCAGAGCAACAGCGAGAGTAGTAGTGGTGTCAGAGCTTGTCTAACTTTAGGGGGGATAATAGCCAAGACCAGCCCAAAGCTGATTCCCATGAGGCAGAAATCAGACACACCTCCACCCTTCAAACTTTTTACCAATTCTGACACCAGCTGTACCTCCCACAGCACTCTCTACTTCTCTCCTGAACTCAATAATCCATTGCAATGGCCACACAGAACACACAGACCATACTTACAGTTAAGAGGTTTATTAAGAAATAGGGTAGAACTCAGGATCAGAATCTACACGCTAAACTCAGGATCAGGATCAGGAAGAATGTAGGCAAAAGTCTGCCTTCTTCAGTGCAGGGCAGCTCTCTTAAATCCTCTCGGCAGTGCAGGCCTCCTCTCAGGTCCCTGAGATCACCGACTCTGTCACAGGGCCCCTTACAGACCTGTAACATCTGGTTCTACTGCTGGGCCCCTTCAGGGCCTGCCATTGTCTTCAGTGTTACAATCCTTGACCCAAATCAGCAGCTCTTATAGGGGGTTCCTTGCCTCCACTCTCTTTCTCTCTCTGCTTCTTCTCTCTCCCTTCTACTTCTTCCTTTCTCAACACATTTGAGGTTGGCTGCATACATACACAACACCTTGTCAGTTTCAAGACAAGGACCATGAACTGACCAATCCTCTCTCGGTAGGCCACAGACACTTCATTTGCATAGTAGGCAACAGATTCTTCATTCACATAGTCTATAGTCACTTTCCTGCTCACGCTTGTCATTTTATCATTTGGTGGGGGCTTGTGTGTTGCTGTGATGCTGGAAGCTATACCATCAGTATTCAAATACCGGCAGGGTCACCATGATGGACAGGTTTCAGCTGAGCTTTCAGACTAAGACGGACTAGGAAAAAGGACCTGGCAGTTTACTTCTGAAAAAATTAGCCAGTGAAAACCTTATGAATAACAACAGAACATTGTCTGATATAGTGCCACAAAATGAGCCCCTCAGGTTGGAAGAAACTCAAAGAAAGAGTTGCCTCCTCAAAGTAGAGCCAACCCTAGTGAGTGGATGGAGTCAAGCTTTCAGGACCTTCATTTCCTGATGTGGCATGACTCAAAATGAAAGGAAACAGCCACAAACATCCATTAATAATTGGAATGTATGAAGTACGAACCTAGGAAAGTTGGAAATCATAAAAAATGAAACGGAATGCATGAACACTGATATCCTAGGCTTTAGTGAGCTGAAATGGGCTGATATTGGCCATTTTGAATCAGACAATCATATGGTCTACGGTGCCAGAAATGACAAATTGAAGGCAAATTGCATTTTATTCACGGTAAAAAGAACATTTCAAGATCTATCCTGAAGTACAATGCTGTCAGTGATAGGTTATATCCATACATCTACAAGGAAGACCAGTTAACACGACTATTATTCAAATTTACATGCCAACCACTAAGGCCAAAGATGAAGACATTGAAGATTTTCATCAGCTGCTGCAGTCTGAAACTGATCGAACATGCGATCAAGATGCATTGATAATTACTGGCAATCAAAACGTGAAAGCTGGGAACAAAGAAGAAGGATTGAAAATTAGAAAATATGGCCTTGGTGATAGAAATGACATCTGAGACCCCATAATAGAATTTCACAAGACCAATGACTTCTTCATTGCAAATACTTTTTTCAACAGCATAAACAGTGACTATACACGTGGATTTCACCAGATGGAATACACAGGAATCAAATCAACTACATCTGTGGAAAGAAATGATGGAAAAGCCCAATACCATCAGCCAGAATAAGGCCGGTGGCCTACTGGGGAACAGACCATTCAAATGCTTATATGCAAGTTGAAGCTGAAGTTGAAGAAAATTAGAACAAGTTCACAAAAACCAAACTATCACCTTGAATACATCTCTCCTGAATTTAGGGACCATCCCAAGAACAGATTTGACACATTGAGCACTAATGACTGAAGACCAGACAAGTTGTGGAAGAACATCAAAGCCATCATACATAAAGAAAGAGATCATTGAAAAGATAGAAAAGACCAAAATGTATGTCAGAACAGACTCTGAAAGTTGTTCTTGAATGTAGAGTAGCTAAAGTGAAAGGAAAAAATGATGAAGCAAAAGAGCTGAACAGAAGATTTCAAAGGGTGCCTAGAGAAGGCAAAGTAAGATATAATGAAAAATACAAAGCCCTGGAGGTAGAAAACCAAAAAGGAAGAACATGTAGGCATTTCTCAAACTGAAAGAACTGAAGAAAAAATTCAAGCCTCGAGTTGCAATATTGAACGATTCTATGGGCAAAATACTGAATGACACAGGAAGCAATAGAAGAAGATGGAAGGAATACACAGTCATCATACCAAAAAGAATTGGTTGACATTCAAACACTTCAGGAGGCAGCATATGATCAACAACCGATGGTACTGAAGGAAGAGGTCCAGGCTGCAGTGAAAGCACTGGCAAAAAACAAGGCTCCAGGAATTGAAGGAATACCAACTGAGAAGTTTCAACAAATGGATGTGGTGCTAGACATGCTCACTTGTCTAAGCCAAGAAATTTGGAAGACAGCTACCTGGCCAACCAACTGGAAGAGGTCCATATTTATACTCATCCTAAAGAAAGGTGATCCAACAGAATACAGAAATTATCTAACAGTATCATTAATATCTCTTGCAGTAAAATATTGTTAAAAATCGTTCAAGAAATGTTGCACCAGTACATCTACAGGGAACTGTCAGAAATTCAAGCCAGATTCCAAAGAGGATTAGGAACCAGTGATATATCACTGCTGTTGTCAGATGGATCCTGGCTGAAATCAGAGAATACCAGAAAGATGTTTACCTGTGTTTTATTGACTATGCAAAGACATTTGACTGTGTGGATCAGAACAAATTATGGATAACACTGAAAAGAATGGGAATTCCAGAACACTTAATTGTGCTCATGAGGAACCTGTACATAGATCAAGAGGAAGTCATTCAGACAGAAAAAGGGGATACTGCATGGTTTAAAGTCAGGAAAGGTGTGCATCAGGGTTGTATCCTTTCACCATACTTATTCAGATCTGTATGCTGAGCAAATAATTCGAGAAGCTGGACTATATGAAGAAGAATAGGGCATTGGTATTGGAGGCAGACTCACTAGCGACCTGCATTATGCAGATGACACAACCTTACTTGCTTAAAGTACTTGAAGCACTTACTGATAAAAATCAAAGACTACAGCCTACTGTAATGGATTACACCTTAACATGAAAAAAACAAAAATCCTCACAACTGGATCAATAAGCAACATCATGATAAATGGAGAGAAAGATTGAAGTTGTCAAGCATTTCATTTAATTTGGACCCACAATTAACATCCATGGAAGCAGCAGTGGAGAAATCAAATGATGCATTGCGTTGGACAAATCTGCTGCAAAAGATCTCTTTAAAGTGTTAAAAAATGAAGATGTCACTTTAAGGACTAAGGTGCCCCTGAGCCAAGCCATGATGTTTTCAATTGCCTCAAATGCATTTGAAAGCTGAACACTGAAAAAGGAAGACTGAAGAAGAATTGATGCCTTTAATTGTGGTGTTGGCAGAGAATATTGAATATAACATAAACTGCCAAAGAATGAACAAATCAGTCTTGGAAGAAGTACAGTCTGAATGCTCATTAGAAGCAAGGATGGCAAGACTTTGTCCCACTTACTTTGGGTATGGTATCAGGAGGGGCCAGTCCCTGGAGAAGGACATCATGCTTGGTAGAGTAGAAGGTCAGTGAAAAAGAGGAAGACCCTCAATGAGATGGATTGACATAGTGGCTGCAACAATGGGCTCAATGTAGCAACGATTGTGAGAATAGTGTAGGACTGGACAGTGTTTGATTCTGTTGTACGTAGGGCCATTATGAGTCGAAACCAACTCAAAGGCACCTAACAACAAGAATATAGTCACTTCATTTTCACAGTCTATTGACCAGTCCCTACAAGGTGCATACCAATCACAGGGCAGGCTGCAGGGCAGGGCCAGGCAAAATGTATCAAACCTTCCTTATTTATAGCTTATGCAGGAAATATCAGTCAACCTGGACAAAAGTAATGAGCCCTCTGGGGTAGAAAACCAGGGCAAAGATAACTTCTCAGGGCATAGGGGAAAAATCTCTCAAGCTGTTTTACCAAATAACCGAAGTAAAAAGCCACATAAAGGAACTAATTTCGCCATAATAGAACACTCAAATTTTTCTGATAGGCTAAATTAATAACATTCATCAGGTAAAAGAAAATTAACCAGAAATATGATCAATATTTCCAAAATGACGAGAAATGTATTTTTACACTTTCGTTTTATTGTATTACCAATAGGAATGATAACATGAAAAAAGTATGAATAATTAAAATTCTTAAAGGGTAAAGATACTGAAAGACTATAGCCTGAAAACCAAAACATGCTGCTGACAGCAGTTGAGAAGGAAAATTGGAGAAAATATTCCAGGTAATTTGGTGTAGCCCTTGACAGCCACTCTTACCAATGAAATCATCCTGTGTTAGCAGTGTGGCACTAAATTTCTTTTCCAAAAAGTGTCTAGAGCTAAGTTGAATATCCATGCATAATGTCAAGGACCTTCAATTATATATTCCCTGACACTATAATAAACACCATTGATCATCTGCTTTTCTTGGGTAATTTCCCCACTGATTTTTGTCTCCAGCTTAGGTTCATTTTGCCCAAGCATCACCATGCCTTTAGTCCCTTTGGCAAATCCAAACTCACATACTTTCTCACTCCTTTCCTTCCGGCGCGTGGGGCCTTAAAGCAAGGTAGTGAGATTCGTGGTTTCTGTGGGCAGTATCTGAGAGTTCTCTCAAGACAGAGATCCAATTTCTAGCTTACCCAGTGGCAGAAAAAGAACACAACATGCTTCTGCCTCCCTAGCCCACTTAAAGGCAATGACAGGTTCCAGGATGGCAGTGCTGTGTGCTGTTGTGAGGCTAGTGATCAGAGCTTGAAGGGTTAGAGGTTACGGTCATCAAAATAGTAAAGTCACCTTCATAATACAGAAACCTTCTTTTGAGAAAGATGTTCGGTGAGCAGCATCTACCTGTATCAGGAGGAAAACTAAGCTGAGAAGAATTGATCCAGTGAGTTGTGTTTAAGTAACGAGAAGGTCTCAGGTCATGTGGTCCTTTTGATCTCTAGCTTTTATTGAGGACTTACCATCTTCCAGACACCAAGCTATCCCTCAACAACCCAAGGTATTATTGGTCCCTGTTTTTGCAGGTGAAGACAGATATTCTGTAGCTTGCCCAAGATCAAGATCTCACAACTGGAGAAAACCCATTGACTTGGAAAAGTTAATTGTAACAAAACAAAACTGGAGAAAAATCTAACAAAGTAAAAATGGCAGAGTTGGGAAAGATCTCGTTACTTAAACACAACTCACTGGATCAATTCTTCTCAACTTAGTTTTCCTCCTGTTACAGGTAGATGCTGCTCACCGAACATCTTTCTCAAAAGAAGGTTTCTGTATTGTGATGGTGACTTTACTATTTTGATGACCGTAACCTCTAACCCTTCAAGCTCTGATCACTAGCCCCACCTGATAAAAAAAGAAGCCTTGCCCATTGCAGTTATAAGGGAGAGGGAGAGATTTGAATAGTAGCCTACTTTTCTGGTCTTACATACATTAATGACAAATTTGAGAGATTTCACATTTGGTCTCAGGTTTTCCTATATTTGATATTGTGTGCATTTTGTTTTAAGCAGGAGATTTACTAACCTAATTTTGTTTGATTTATAGTATTATTAGCATTTGTTTCTCTTTTTTGTACCATTTCGATGAGTGGGAAGAAAGTAATTTTGTTGGAAAATATGCCTGAATTTACCAATATATGTAGAGTAATAATAGCTAGTATTTATTGTACGTCAAGCTCTATAGTAATGGCTAATGTTCACTGTGGATCAGGATACATGGAGTCAGTATTTTCATTTTCCTCATCCTTTTTAGTTGGGAAAACTGAAGCTTAGAGAGGTTAAGTAGAGTGTACAACACAACAACTTAAGTTTAACTCATCTAGAAAATACACGTAAAATTATGAAAGGATAGTTTTTAACATAGGTTCAAGAAGCAGAAAAACTAGTGACTTTCTGGTATGCTGCTTATGTGCCTGTATTTTAATTCCACAATTACTTCATTTAGAACAAGGATCTGCTCAAAACTGTTGGCCTCTTTGCTGTTAAATAAAATATTGAGTAAAACAAATGTTTTAACCTATTCCTTCCATGCTTTAAATACACCTTCTTGTTATAAAGTGTTCTAGAGAAACACAAGTTATGGTAACTAACTATAAATCCTGCTACTGCTAAGTCTCATAGAAGAAAAGCCTGAACCGGGTTCAACACTGTCCTATTTCTCACCATTTCTTCAGGATTCTGAATGAATTCATGATTTCATTAGCCATGGGGAATAGTAACCTTTCAGGCCGACTAAGCAATTCTCCCATGATGAGCTTGCCTTTTTAGTTTGGAAATCCCCTCTCTCTCTGCCTCTGATTTTTAAGGGGCTCTGAGCTTTCACCTACCAGATTTAACACGATGAGTGTTTCAAAAAGGGGATGAGGGAAGGTGCTAACTTCGCCAGAGGGGCCCAGGAGTGCCAAGACCATTGAGTGGCACTTTGCTTGGCTCTGTGACAAGGATCTGTATACCAAAGCACCCCACCTTGCTTCTGAGCAGGGCTGCAGCCCCAGTTCAAACAAAGCACTTGCAAAGCCGCACCTGTGGGTTGCCAGAGCCTTCCAGGGTGGGATCCTGGCTGCCAGACAAAACTCTGAGACTGGTTCATTTAATAAATGCTTCTTTTTTTTTTTTCCAAGTCAAAAAGTCATTTATACTGGGCTAATTTCAAACAAATCTGCCAAGGCTGAAATTCCCCATCTCACACTGCCATCTACTGTCTAACTCCCACTGTTATGAAAAAAGAAGGAGTCAGAAGGAGCTCTTACTCGCGAGCTCCCTCTCTGAGCCAGCTTCAGTGGTTGTTCGGTCTGGTTATCTGTACTTTCCCAGTAAGGCTTTTCATTGTACAGAGGCTTAAAAAGCTTAGGTGATCTGATTTCTTGCGGAAAAAAAAAAGCTATAGTCCTTAATTTAAAAGAATTCTGTTGTTGTTAGTTGCTCTCAAGTCAGCTCTGACTCATGGAGACACCACACACAACATACAGAATAAAACGTTGCCCTTTCCTGGTCATGGTATGCCTGATTCCACTGTTGCAGCCACCGTGTATTTAGAGTGCCTTTCAACCTAGGGGGCTCATCTACCATCCGTATATCAGATAATATTCTATTGTAATCCATAGGGTTGTCACTGGTTAATTGCTGTAAGTAGATCACCAGGCCTTTCTTCCTAGTCTGTCTTAGCATGGAAGCGCCATTGAAACCTGTTCAACATGGGTGATTTGAAATATCGGTGAATAGCTTCCAGCATTTTAGCAACATGCAAGTCAAAACAGTATGATAAACTGACAGACAGGAGGTGTTTAAAAAAACTAGAACCACCAGAAAATATCTAGAGAAAATAGACTCAAGAGATCTTTACCGAGAATTATTGCCTCATTATTTTAATTGTAGAAAAACAAAGCTGTCTCAAACTGACTGTATTTTGTTACAATTAATACGGCCCATAAGGTCTAACGATACTAGACCTTGGCGGCTAATCAGAGGCCCAGCAAATAAGTGGTCACGACTAGACAATTTCAGGATGGCCGTCGT
Organism: Elephas maximus indicus; assembly: GCF_024166365.1. Taxonomy (NCBI): domain Eukaryota; kingdom Metazoa; phylum Chordata; class Mammalia; order Proboscidea; family Elephantidae; genus Elephas; species Elephas maximus. The sequence goes on along the minus strand of NC_064819.1, from coordinate 51,398,643 downwards.
CACAGTGTGAGGGGGCATTCGTTCAGTGCAGACTATTGATCCATTGTGAGCTAATACCATCAATTTCCTTCTCTCATCACTGGCGAGCTGAACCCCCCACAACTGGGCCCTTTCACCCTTAGGACACGTGGCGCACAACCAGACACAATATTCTCTCCCTCACAGAGGGAATTCCAATCTTCACTGCCACAGAGGTCATTTTGCTGATGCAACTGTATGAGTTGCTCATAAACTTATCATACAGCATCTCTTAGGCCTTTATTTGATTTGTTTTTTAATAAGGGCAACATGAAATCATAGAACAAGCCCTATGTTAGCAGCCCAAAGAGCTAGGTCATCATTATGGCTTTATCAATTAGCATAACCTTCGCAGAGTGCTAGATCTCACTAAACCTCAGACTCAATTTCACAATTTGAAAATGGGGATATAATTCTTTCCCTTCCTGCATCAGAGATTGAAAGAGTACAATTTGAACGAGTTGGAATTGGCTCGATGGCAACTGATGACATATAAAGAAAGCTATCATTATTAATTATTGGTATCGTAACTTAGCGTTCCATGTGACTTATCTGTTCTCCGTCTAATGTGAGTGTCGTAATATCTTGAATGCAGTTGGAATTTCTGAAGCATTTGTTGAATGATTGATTCCCAAACGGATATCTGCTAGAATTTCCTGGGAAATTCCAGCTGTCTGCATGGAAGCAGGATGAAGGAGAGCAGTTGCATTAATTTTTTAACTTTAAATAACTTCCTAGGAAATAGGAAAGAGCTCACACAAGGACAGAGCAAGATGTATTTCATCGAAAGCCTGCCTGTAGTTTTACTAATTTTCAAAGCCTATTTGAATAGTTGTCAAGTGTGTTTTTTGAGAAGGTATACAAAATAGGACAATATGATAAATTTATTTTCTGTGAGTTATTAAGTAATAAGCCTTTCCTCTGGAAAACCACAGTTGAACAGTAAAGGAAAAGTCAAAATTTCCAGAGCAGTAAAATTAAAATTTTCAGGCCAACCATTACAAAGCAAACAATTTTAAAAACTTTAAAATACAACTAAGAAATGTACCATACATTAAAAAACAAAAATAGTTGTTTGTGTGTGCACATGCATGCTCGCACACACTACCTATGCCAGTAAGTAATGGATCTATGTTGACATATATATAATCATTCACTGTGATTATGATTATAATCGCATATTTTCAAGACGGTAAGGAGTTACAGTTATGGGCAATAGCCATGGAGTTGGCAAAGTAAAGGAATGACACTTACTGGGTTGAAACCCATGACCCTAACTTATTACTACCACGGGTCTTGATGAAAATATCTACTAATAAATTTATTCTACATTCCTATGGCTTTTCCTTTACATTAGTGAATATCTATCTATTCTTCTTACTACTAATTCAACATATATATGACATAGGCTTACCTGTGCAGTCTTGGGACACAAAATAGAAGGAAAAAATGGAAGCCAGGATGAGGTCAGAAGTAGGCTTGGGGGATGTTTCTGCCTGTAGGCTTGCCTGTGAAGAGGTTCACTTGCTAGCTAAAATTACGGCACTCAGAGGGTTGTGTAACTGTCAGACTGGATCCCACACCTCAGTAAGACAGGTGAGGGACCCTCATGGTATGACAGGCTTTGTGCTCCTGCAGGTTATGTATGGGCTTTGGCTCCTGATCTGGTTGTACTTTCAGGGGGAGGAAATCTGGATTGGGAAGATGGTGCAGCAGCATCTTGATCTGTGAATCTCCAGCTTTCATAAGACTTACTGAGGTTTCATTGATTTAATAAACAATTGTTAATTGTTACTTTAAAAAATAACAATTTGTTAAAACACATTGCTGGTCCCACCCCTAGAAGTTCTGATTCAGTGGGCCTGGGGAGTATTTGCACTTATGAAGACTTTCCAGGTGATGGTTCCTGGAGTACACTTTGAGTACCACTGGCTTAGAGTAAAGCAGCTTTGGAGAGCTCTTCCTATCAAGCAGGGGTCTCTGAGTGGTGCAGATGGTTAAGTGCTTGACTACTAGCCCAAAGTTTGGCAGTCTGAACCCACCCAGAGGCACCTTGGAAGGCAGGCCTGGTGATCTGCTTCTAAAAGGTCACAGCCTTGAAAACTCTACGAAGAAGTTCTACCCTGCATACATGGGGTCACCATGAGTCACAACTGACTCTACAGCAACAAACAACAACCCATAAAGTTAGGTTGTACCATGTCGCCACGATTCTGAACGTTTCTGAGATGTCTCAGAAGAGGACTCCTTCTTTTTCCTATTTAAACTGTGCATAGTAGTTAGCCACTGATGTTTATTTTGAACCATAAGCTATGCTAAAAACTGAAAAGAAATTCAGCCTTTATAATAGAACAAGAGTGGGACAATAAGAAGTTAGAAGCAGGGCTTTTTAAAATTTATCCTGGTGTTACAGACTGAATTGTGTTTCTCCAAAAATGTATGCCAACTTGGCAAGGCCATGATTCCCCGTAGTGTGTGGTTATCCTCCATTTTGTGATTTGATACATCTATCCTATGTGGTTAAGAGCTTGGCTGCTAACCAAAAGGTCAACAGTTCGAATTCACCAGCTCGTCCTTGGAAACTCTATGGGGCAGTTCTGTTCCATCCTGTAGGGTACCCATGAGTCAGAATCGACTCAACAGCTATGGTTTGCTTGTTTGTTTGTTTTTGGTATGATGCTAATGAGGCAGGATCAGAAGCAGTTATGTTAATGAGGCAGGATAAAATCAACAGGATTAGGTTGTATCTTCAGTCAATCTTTTTTGAGATATAAAAGAGAGAATTGACAGAGGAAAAGGTCCTCACGCCACCAAGAAAGCAGCACTAGGAGCAGGGTGCATCCTTTGGACCCAAGGTCCCTGCACTGAGAAGCTCCTAGACCAAGGGAAGATTAATGACAAGGACCATGCCCAGAATCGACAGAGAGAGAAAGCAACACCGAGGAGCTGATGCCCTGAATTCCAACTTCTAGCCTCTTAGACTGTGAGAGGATAAAATTTCTGTTTTTTAAAGCCATCTATCTGTGGTATTTCTGTTATAGGAGCACTAGATAACAAGACACCTGGGTTTCCCTGCTTATTAACTGTACTATATTTAATTTTCTTTTACCTTTCTATCTTCTCTTTTAAGAAAAGAGACTCCGTGTTTCATTTCCAAGGCACCAGTGCCTGGCCTAACCCATGAAGACATACTAAGAATTGCACCATAGGGTTTCCAAGGTTTGGTGGATTTGAACTGCCAACATTTTGGTTAGCAGCCATAGCTTTTAACCACTGTGCCACCAGGGCACCAGCACATACTAGGAGTTCAAAAAATGTTTTTGAATGAATACATATATCTAAGTGAATTAAATGCATGGAAGTATGAACGAATGAAGGTAACAACTAAAGATCTATAGCTGTGCTCGAAAAATAAACTTAGATATATCCTAGAGGAAATGCCAAACGTTTGTTAAGCACCCACTACATACCGGTCAGGCACTGGCTAAGAATGAGGTATATAATGATGAAAAAATAGACACTGTTTGGATCCTCCCATAGCTGGACACCTAGTGGAGAAGAGATACATTAAAAATTTTATTACTGATATCTAAAATGGGTTGTGAAGGAGAAACTCAAAGTGCATGGAAACAGAGGATCTTAGCGTGGGCAACTATGGAATGTTCCATTGAGTTCTGAACAACTAGTGGGAAAGTTTCAAAGATGTGAATATGAAAATGAAAATGCACGTACATATGAAATACGAAAGATGTGATTTTGTATATTTATTTAAAAAAAATAGCACAACACACTTATGAAAATACCAGTCAAGGGAAGGACGAGGTTGGTGAACTTAGAAAGTGTGGATTATTTGCATAAGAATACGGTAAGTCAAGCTGCTATAGATTTTGACACTAGAAAAAGAAGACCACCTGTTCTAAATGTCTTCAGGTCAATAGATATTATTGGTCTATAGGAACTCTGGATTTTATGTGATTTTATCAAAACTAAAACATTGTGGGAAAATATTAGTTTTTAACAATTTTAATTAATAGTTATTAATGATTTTAGTTATTAGGAAAAAATGAATAACAGTAAATAGAGTGAAATGTATTTCTTATAAATAGCATTTATCATCTTAAATCATGTTAAAACATGGGTTACCTCAAATGCTTAGAATATTGTAGTTAAAGAAAAACATTATGAGTCTAATCCAATTATCACTTTGGTTCTTGCTGGTACAACTTAAAAGTTTTTTTAAATCCAAACACTGCGACTTTCAGGGACGTCTACAGTAAAAAGACCGTATAAAGAATAATAATGCGATAATCCACCATTGAAGAACTTGATTTACTGTAAAAAGAAAAATCTAAGTTAACATCGGTTTATTAAAAAAAAAACTGTGATTAAAACACACTTATTCCCTGGACAGCTGAATGAATGTTCCATTGTTCCCAAATAAAAATCATAGATAGCTTGCACATGGCTAATTCCAAGCCCATTTCAAAAAGAAAAGAAAAACATATTTGGAATTTTCAAAGTTATTACTCCTGTTTGTACATCTTCTCCGAATGTTAACAAGAGTCCTATAATACGCTGTGTGAAAATAAACTGAAGTAATTTAAGACTGCTCTATGGAACTACACGACCAGGAATAAATTTTGTACTCCAATATTTGAAAGAACATTCATTGAGCACCTGTTTGAACAGGGCACTTGTTAAACCACTAAAGGCTTTTAAGGTGTAGGCAAAAGTATGCAAAGACATATAAAGTAAGAAAGAGCATGATATATTTAATCAATTGGTATGTCCTAAAGAAGGTTGGTGTGAGTAGGAAGTGATTGCTGGCTGAACAAAATAACCTGGGGCAGAAAGCAGAGGTCAGATCATGAGGTCTGTTATAAGCCATGTGTCATAGTTCTTGTTTCCACAAAAGTAGACCCTGAGGCAAGGACTTGGATATAGGTAGTTTATTTAACAGTTGATTCCAGGATACATAAGTGAGGGAGAGGGGAAAATAAGAAAAAGAGAAAAATCCAAAGACAGTCCATTAATGTGCTGGCCTGGTGGTGCAGTGGTTAAGAGCTATGGCTGCTAACCAAAAGGTCAACAGTTGGAATCTACCAGCCTCTCCTTGGAAAACTTATGGGGCAGTTCAACTCTGTCCTATAGGGTTTTTATAAGTCAGAATCACCTGGAAGGCAACGGGTTTTTTATGGCTATTGGCCGCTGGCCTCAATCCTATGTAGTATCCCTCTGAGAATCATCCCACTGGAGGCTAGAGAGGCATCCATTAATGCCCATTTCCTGTTGTTTGAGCGTTGCTCCCAGGGGCATTGCTGTGCACTGAGCAAGTTTCCAGGGTTCTAAGGAAAGCCCTTATGCAGGCAAAAAGATAAATTGTATACCTGATAAGTGAAGCCATCAACTTGAAGAAGGTGTTCACAACTTTGGGCCACTCAGATGGGTGAATGAGGGGATCCAGCATGAACTGTGGTTTGTCAAGTTTATTCTAACTGTGGTAAAGAGAAGAGATTGAAGCTGAGCAAGATAGGAGACAACGACCAGTTAGAAATCCAAACAAGTAATAGTAATACAAGACAGGAAAAAGTAGGAGAATTTATGGGCTTTTAGGGAGCAGAATGGACAGAACATGGGGATTCATCACATGGAGGCTGAAGAAGAGAAGAATAACCTCAAGATTTCTGGCTTCTGCAATGGATGGACGATGGCACCATTCACTAAAATAAGACAAGCTAATCAATTAGGCCACTGAATTAGAAAAACAAGATAATGTCTCCATTCATTCATGTCATTTATTGATTCAACAATAACTTTTTTTTTTAAGAGGCTGCTGCTCTAGGAACTAAAGATTCAACAGTTCAAAGTTCAGACAATATCCACTCTCTCACTGTGCTTACGTCTAGTTGGAGGAAAACAAAGCAAGTAAATAAACAGATAAATAAGTGGTAAAGATGACAACTTCAAATATGGATAAAAGGCCATAAAACAGAAAGATGAGAACTACATTGGAAAGAGTGCTCAAGAAGGGTCTTTCTGAAGAGATAACTTTTCAACCAAGACCTGCATGAAAAGGAATCACAAGAAGAACCAGGAGGAAGCTATTTCAGACAGAGGGAAGAGTGCAGGCCTGGGGTAGAATGAAACTTGGCACATTCAAGGAACAGAAGGAGACCATATGGGTAAATCTCAGTGAAAGTGGAGAGGTTGTTATGAGGTGAGATTTGAGAAGTAGCCACACAGCCAGATCATCCAAGGAATATAGAGCATAAAAAGGAGATTGGATTTTTTATTTCCAACATAATGAAATGATTGGTGGGCTTCAAGCAACGGAATGATGTGATCTGGTTTATGTCTGTCAAGGAACAGTCTGGCTGCTTTAGACAGGCAAAACTGGAAGCTTTAAATGCTTCACATGGATTAATTCATTTAGTCCACACAGCAACTCTACAAGGTAGGTACCATTTTTACCCACATTCTACAAGATGAACAAACCCACTGCTGTCGAGTCGATTCCGACTCATAGAGACCCTATAGGACAGAGTAGAATTGTCTGATGATGAACAAGCATGTTTAATAACTTGGCCAAGGTCAGCTGGTGGTCTGGCCCCAACGCCATATGCTGTATCATAGGAGATGAGGCAAAGCACTTGTCCAGGCAGAAGATGATAGAACTGGTTGGGCTATTAGAGATTGAAACTAAAGTCAGTTCAGACAAAAACCGTGATAGGGTGAGGTCTAACTATATGAGGTTAAACTAACAAACATCTGATGTCTTCCTTAGTCCTCTGCTTTATAGGTTAGTAGCTTATAAAGATCAAAGAAATTTGATGGATCTGGATTATTTCCTGAGGGAAAAATGAAAACATTTAAAATTTTATTCAACCATTTAAGCATTTTAGTGAAGTCCTATGGCTGCAAACCAAAAGGCTGGCAGCTCAAATCCACCAGCCACTCCTTAGAAACCCTACAGAGCACTTCTACTCTGTCCTATAGGGTTGCTGTGAGTCAGAATCAACTCAACAGCAATGGGTTTGGTTTGGTTTTGGTTATGGTTTTATTTACTATTTTATTTATTTATTATGTATTATAGTTTTTATAAATTTATAGGTGCATAATAATAAGAAGTTTATCATTTTTCCTTTATGTATACAAACTGACATGATGATATGCTCAAAATAATTCTGGGTCAATAATGGGGACCTGTTGTAATTTTTTTTTTTTTAAGTGATCACATATATCGCAGAAATTTAAAAGAAAATCTGGGCACCTGTTTGCCTTTCTCACTAAGAATATACTAAGAACGAGATTAAGACTCAGAGTATAATACATTCACCAGTGCTCACAGCATACTAATATAGGGAGAAAGAGATATCTTACCATAGTTTCATATTGCTTGCCCTGGTTTTCCCTCGCGTAAACTCAGGGGGATAAAAAAAAGAATTTTCATCTACTCTCTGTTTAAAATTCTCTCTCTATCTACCTACCTAGAAGAATTGATGCCTTTGAATTGTGGTGCTGGTGAAGAATATTGAATATACCATGGACTGCCAAAAGAACGAACAAATCTGTCTTGAAAGACATACAACCTGAATGCTCCTTAGAAGCAAGGATGGCGAGACTGCGTCTTATGTACTTTGGACATGTTGTCAGGAGGGATCAGTCCCTGGAGAAGGACATCATGTTTGGTAAAGTAGAGGGTCAGCAAAAAAAAAAAGAAGACCCTCAATGAAATGGATTGACACAGTGGCTGCAAGAATGAGTTCAAGCATAGCAAGAATTGTGAGGATGGCAAAGGACCAGGCAATGTTTCGTTCTGTTGTGTGTCGGGTCGCTATGAGTTGGAAACGAATCATCAGCACCTAACAACAACAACAATATCTACCTACCTACCTACCTATCTAGATTTAAAATTTAGTATCATTAAGATTCACCTTCTTCTTCTTGTAGTAACAATTAATTCAAATGTTCATATTCAATTGTGAGACTAAGGCTTTGACTCCAACATCAAGCACTATGAGAATAAAGCTGGTTATTAAACTGTCAGAAGAGTAACATCACTAATATTAACGGCACAAAAATTAAAGTTAATAAGAAGTGAAACTAAACTTCCTTTGAGTACTCTCGGCATGGGAAATAACCTACATAGCTCAGTTTTACAGTATGTTGGGATTAAACCAAAAAACAACAAAAAAAGCCAAACCCATTGCTGTCGAGTCGATTCTGACTCATTGCGACTCTAAAGAACAGAGTAGAACTGCCCCATAGGGTTTCCAAGGAGCATCTGGTGGATTTGAACTGCCAACCTTTTGGTTAGCAGCTGTAGCTCTTAACCACCACACCAACGGGGTTTTCTGGGATTAAACAGTTAACATTAAAAAAGCACAAGTTAAGTTGCCAAACTGGATGTGAAAACAGGATTTCATGACCACTCGTAAGAACATTCCAAGATAAACTGATCGAATATGCCTCATATGCAAAAATACGAGGAATTGCTATTCATTTTATGGTGGCAATCACCCATCTAATCCCTATGTTTCTCTGGACATCTTTAATTCCTTCTCTCACTTTCTTAATTTTTACCTCTTCCTCAGTTTCCACCTCTCTTGGCCTGTTGGGTCCCACTATAAGCCTTGCCTACTATGAGCACTATTAAGGTTTCATTGCCAGAAACGGCAATTTATGTTTGTATTTCTTAAAAATAATGCAGACTCAGCTATTAAACCGTTTATTTTCATTTCTATTATATAGTTGTGATATATCAAAGCTTCAAAAGGAAAAAAAAAACGACTTTTCCCCTGACCTCATCACAGCTTCTCTATCTCCTCTTGACGTATACTCTGTATATTAATTGGTTCTTAATTAATCTTTGTGCTTCGGGATTTGAAATAGCTTTAGAGTATTGGTAGCCAGTCTCTACTCCTGCTCATTTTTTTTAACAATGTTGATTGAAAATTAATTCAGTGTTGAGGAAAATGACGGTGTGCTGGGTAGCAAAGTGGCCTGTGGGTGCTCTGATTTAAAAATCCTGTCAATTAGGGCCATGATTTCAGCTGAAGTTTGCATGCAGGCACTAAAAGGCATTGTCCTACAGCCTAAAGGCACAACCCAGGCTCAGAAGACTCCTTTCTGTCAGTCGATGAAGATATTATTCTTTATTCAAAAAGAGGACAACAATATTTGTTGCTGATTTTGAATTTTTGGCTAGACAGTATGAAATTACTGAGTGTAATTGTGTCCTGTATAAGGTCTTTGAAGGAGAACTCGAAAGCTTGGGGGTGTGGAGGAGGAACCTTTCTGAATGGCCCTATACAGCTAGCTGCCAGCAATGGATATCCAAGCAACATTTGATTAAGATTTAGATCTTATTGCTTTTTTTGTTCTTACTTAGTGGGAGTCATCTTATTTTTTGGTCTGTTTCAAGTGAACAATTTCTAGAAAACTGTGTTCAGATGGTCCACACAATCAGGTGATTGTTATTTTTCTCATTTGTACATTTGATTTTTCTTTTTGACATTTTGAAATTCATATTTAGCCATTGTCTGATTGTCTGAACTTGAATTTCTCTCCTGTGAATCCAAACAAGTTGCATGATGGATAAATGTGTAATAACACAATTGTTTTTAACAATGGCAGATAACTAATGGAAAAATATATTCTTAGCTTACTTAATGCAAACCGCAAACACACAAAAGCTTTTAAAAAATTTTTTTTTCTAGTTCCTAATATTGAAACGTCATGCTGCCACGTTTAACAGAAGGGAATTGCTAAAACCTAAGAGCGAATGTTATCTTTGTTGAAAGTCAAATCAGAACATGCAGAAACGAGATGAATTTTGAAATGGAAAATTGGGTTTCTTTTTATTCTGTATTCCTAATATATTTGCCATTAAGGCAGAGTATTAAGGAATCACTACATGGGGCTATTTCTGGTTCCGAATAAGAATAATTATTTAATAACAAAATTCTGGAAAATTCATGAATTGACATTAATCACTTATATGCCTGTTGGCAGAGAATGCTCCTTGCCTACCCAATAGCCATTTTTCCCTTTTTCTTTACTAACTGAACTATGGACCACATGTCTGTATTGCACACGCTGCAGCTGCTTGTGGGGAAATGACCAACTCCTGACCCCTGATGCAGGTTACTGTCATTCAGCAGGTGCTATGAACTACTGAATAGGCTACGGATGGAAGGGAACTGACTTGGTTAAGAGGTGCTTTTTTTTTTTAATTCATTTCATTTTGTTTTGTTTCCACTTCTCTCTTCTCCCTCCCAGGTGCCCTCAATGTGAGTGTGACAGCTGGATCTCCAGCACTCACCCTGAACCATAAGGCAACCTTGAAAACTGAAACCACATGCTAAAGCTGATGATGATGCAGGAAGATAGAAGGGGTCTCGGTCCCTGACAACTTCATGGAAACTGCTCCCTGTGGATTAATTCATTTTTATTTTCTTGTTTTGTTTTTGTTTGTTCATTTTTAAATATACTCAGTAAAACTTAAATCACACTGATATATTTCTCACCACAAATGACAAAAAAAACCTTGCGGTCTAGTTGATTCCAACTCCTGGTGACCCTATATGACAGAGTAGAACTGCCCTATAGGGTTTCCAAGAAGCAGCTGGTGGATTCGAACTCCGGACCTTTTGGTTAGCAGCTGAAAGTTTAACCACTGCACCACTGGGGCTCCATAATGATATGGTTTTAAAAGTAAAATAGATACAGTATCTGTTATGACAGAAGACACAATAGATATGTAGCATTAAAAGTTTAGCATTTTTATTTTTCACTGCAGTTTATTAAATGCTAGCCCTGCAAATAATTGAATATAGATTTGTGGAGGATGAGAAAAGACTGGGGTCTCTGCTATTTACCTAGCCCAGTATGTCAGGCTGTTCACAGTTGGCCTGGCAGACAGGGCCTTGCTATTGTATAGCTCATATGTAAGCACATTTATGCACAATTTCAAAGTAGTTGCCAATATGGTAAATAAATTGTGAGGGTTCTCTATCTCTTGTGTAGATACTGGATGTGCAGATGTTCTGTGTTTCTTTCCTTCCTTTTTAAAAATGTTTTCTTTTCCTGTGGGAGTGTTTTGTTTTTTGTCTCAGTATTTTACATGTATTGGGTGAGACATTGGGCTCTTTGTGTTACAAAACAGTTAAGTCCTCCATCTCCCCATGGATTGATTGCTGTCACCACGCTATGCTTAGCCTTCTGACATTAAAGTCAGAAAGTCTATTAATAAGCTTCTAATCGTGTAGTTTAGGTAGTTTAGGGCTCAGATTAAAACTCGGGACATTCACACCTGTGATGCAGAGAGAGATTGGGCAAAACTAGGAATTATTGGTAAAATTTTTAACACTCTTCTGGTCACAGCGTAGGAGACAGAGCAGAAGTTTTCAAGTCAGGCGGGTCTAATTACAATTCCACATATACTTATGTGAGTAATTTAATTTCTTTAAAACTTAGTTTTTATCTACAGAAAAGCAGGAAAGGAAATCTTTGTAGGGGTCCTTTTAAGATTAAATGAGACAAATTACGTAAAACTGGCACAGAAAATGCACAAAATGGAAGCTATTTTAATGTAGGATCTTTTATTCCTTTTCCACTTGAAATGGCTCATATCAGCCCCTTCCATTCACCTTTTATCAGTACTCTCCTATCTCAGGTCCTTATTACTTTAAGTCCAAGGCACTATAGCTCTCTTGGTTAGCTTTTTCTACTTATCAAACAACCTGAATAATTTGTGGCTTGAAACAATACCTATTGTTTAACTCACCATTCTGAGATTTAGCAGTTTGGGTTGAGCTCAGCTGGGTGGTTTTTCTCACTTTGGCTGAGCTTGCTCATGGTTCTGTGATCAGTGGCCAAGTCATCTGAGGAATGGATGGTTTAAATTTGTTCAACTGCATTCAACATAGCCTCTCATCTTCCAGCAGTTGATCACGGGCTTGTATACATGGCAGCTGGCCCAGAGTTTCGATACATCAATGTCTCTTAAGGCCTAAGCCTCAAACTCCCACAGAGTCGCTTCTACCACATTTTCTTGACCAAAGCAAGTCACAAGCCTAGACCAAACTCAAGGGGTGGAGGTAAAGAAACTGCGAAATCAAATCACAAATTGTGTGGGTATATATGGGGTAGAGTGGAGAACTATGACCATTTTAACAATCTACTGCAGTCGTCTTTCTGCCTTTTAATCTCTCTCCTTTTAGCCTGTTTATTGCACTGGTGTCTCCCAAATTGTGCTCCACAGATCCTTGGGAGTCTCAGAGCTCAAAAACAATTTTTAATATTTATTTATTTTTTAAATATTTTTAAAAAGATGTTTACACTATGAAAAGATAAAACTTCTATTTTGCAATGGCATTTCTCAATTTAAAGGCGTCTTCATTTTTTTTTTTTCAAAGAATAAGCTTTTCTGTTGTAGCCTGGATTACCCCCAAAGCAAGGCCTGAGACAAAGATGTTTATGCCATTGTTCATTTGGAAAAGTGATCCCAAGAGACAGAAGTGCATGCTGGGGATTACAACAAGAAAGAAGAGGAAAATCAACATAAGGGTGCCTTATCTGCTTGACAATTGCCATGACCAATTGGTGTTTGATCTCACGAGAATCTTCTGAGGGACTTTGAAAAGCATCTCAAAGTTGTCTGTCCAAGAGAAAAAAGATCTCGTTGATACATTGACTCCCATCTCCCATTGGTCAAGGGTGGCCCCACAGATGATAAACTCGCCTCTTCTGGATTGTGCATTTGTGAATGCAGAGTGGGTTCTCAAAAAAAAAAAATCCTCCGCCGAGACATCATAAAAGGCCCAGGGCAGGAGCCAAGGGGTAAGTTGAGACTCAAGGTGAAGCACTGAATAAATGCTAGGTCAGCCAAAGCCTGCATAGAACTAATTGCTGTAGCAGAAGCTAGAGTAAGATGTGGGGCCAAGAGAATTCTGAAGTATGAAATATAATCCACTATCTGTACCACTCAGTTCCGTTCAAACCTTGTATCAGTTCCTTTCCATCACATTATGGTGCTGGCCAGGTACAATCTCTGAAAGGGTTTAATTCAAGAGGACTAGTAGAACAAGCTACATTCCCTACACTAGAGCTGGTCTTGATATTTGTCATCTCCCTCTTCCATAAACCATTCTAAATTTCTCTCTCACCTCAGCCAGCATTTCAGCTCATCTAGGTTGCCTGCCTAGTAAGATGATAGAGACCATCAACCCTTAGACCCTTATTTACCTTGGTTTATCAGATCACAGTTGTTGCAGTTGTTTGTTCATCATTCAACAGACACATAAGTATCAAGAGAAACTATCCTGAGTGTTCTGAATTCCAGACATGCTCTTTCCTGATCATATTATGTAAGAGTAACCCTAGTTCTTTATGGTAATCAAAGTCAATTTTTCTCTCAAATCTAGTATATTTTTTATTTGCTTTTTGTCCTACTAGCATAAGAAGCCAAAAGTGACCAGAAGCTAATAAAGACCAGTTTCATGCAAAATACTTAATGGCATTAGTCATTAGGGAAATGCCAATCAAAACGACAGTGAGATACCACTTTATACCCACTAGGATGACATTATCAGAAGAGCAGAAAACAAGTGTTGGTGAGGACGTGGAGAAATTGGACCCCTTATCTATTGCTGGTGGGAATGTAAAATGGTATAACAGTGTGGAAAACAATTTGAAAGTTCCTTCAAAAGCTAAATAGAGGCTTACCATATGACCCACCAATTCTACTCCCAGGTATATCCCCAAAAGACATGAAAGCAGGGACTCAAACAGATATGCGTACAACAATGTTCATTGCAGCATTATTCACAATAGTCAAATGTAGGGGAAAAAAAACAAAAACAAAAAAGTGTCCATTAACGGATGAATGTATAAACAAAATATAGTATGCAATGGGGTTCAGCCATAAAGAGAAATGAAATTCTGATACATGCTATGCATGGATGAAACTTGAAAGCATTATGCTGAGTGAAATAAATCACACAAAAGGACAAATATTGTGTGATCCCACTTATATAAAATACCTAGTAAAGGCAAATGCATAGAGACAAAAGTTTATTAGTGTTACCAGGGATTGAAGGGAGCAGAGAATGGGGAGTTATTGCTCAAAGGGTACTGAGTTTCTGTTTGAGGTGAGGAAAATTATTTGGAAGTGGATAGTGGTGATGGTTGAACAATATGGTGAATGTAATTAATGTCACTGAATTGTACACTTAAAAATAGTTCAAATGACTTTTTTAATATATATAGATGTTGCACAATAAAACTAAAGAATATATATCTGAAAAATATTTTTAAGGAACCAACATAAAACTGTCTCGAGGATCAAATATGAACAAATTTCAAACAAATAAAAAAAAAGTAGAGTCTCAGTCAAAAAATACATGATATAAAGAATCATATGTGAATTTTATAACTGAAAATACACAATAACCAAAATAAAAAATGCAATAGATGTGCTCAACAGCAGAATGGAAGTAACAGTGGAAAGAATTATGAGCTTAAAGATAGAAGAACATAAATTACACAATCTAAAAAACAGGAAGAAGATAGATTGTTTAAAAAAAAAAAGTGAACAGAGCCTCATAGACCTGTGAGGCTATAACAAAATATCTACCATTGTTTTATTGGAGTCCCAGGGGAGAGAAGAGAGTGAGGATGAAATAGTACTCAAAGAAATAAAAGTTGGAAACTTCTTGTGTTTGACAAAAGATATAAACTTACAAATGCAAGAAGCTCAGCAAGCACTGAAGATAAGCCCAAAGAAATACACACCAAAATACATATAGTGTAACTTCTGAGAATTAAAGACAAAGAAAGTCTTGGAAGCAGTAAAAGAAAAATGATACCTTACAATAGGAACAAAATAATTCAAGTGACTGCAGATTTCTTATCAGAAAGCCTAAGGTCAGAAGGATGTGTAACAAAGTTGTTCAAGTGTTGGAAAAATAAATAAATAACAACCCAGAGCCAATATTCTTTAGGAATGAAGGAGAAATTAAGACATTCTCAGATGAAACAAAACTAAAAAAAATTGTCACTAGGAGATCTCCTGCCTTAAAATAATGGCTAAAGGAACTTCTTGAATGGGAAAAGAAGTAACAAAATATGGAAACTAGAAAAATTGGGAAGGAAAAAAGAACATGTTAAGCAAAAACACGAGTAAATGAAATAGAATTTTCTTTTCCTCTTGAGTTTTCTAAATTATATTTGGTGGAGGAAGCAAAATAATATATAATGTTGGCATGGATCTAAATATATGTAGAGAAAATATGTAAAACAACTGTTTACAAAAATAAAGAGAAATAAAGGGAGATCATGGTTCTAGACTGCACTCAAACTGACAAAATGATGAAAACCACTAGACTATGATACTGTATGTATATATAATGCAATGTGTACAGTAACCGTAAAAAACGTGGTAAATGTTGGTATATGTTCCATTTGAAAAAGGAGAAAATGAGAAAAAGAAAAAAAAAAAAAGGAGTCAAGGTACCAAGTAATTTCGAAATCCAGCTGGGCAAACAACATTAGGTTTCAAGGCCTAGGAATAATCCTGTATGGTTCACAGCTCCACCCTCTGAGATCTTTCCTTGCAGCCTTTCTTTTTTCACGAAAGATAGTTCATGTTTGCCACTAAAACTGTTTCTTGCCTGTAAAATTTTGAGGGTCTAAAAGCCTTCTTTTCTTTTGTACTCTGTTCTTTTTAATCCAAGCTTGCAGTGTTCCTGCTGATATAACATTCTTAAGAACCTTGTGGGTCTCCTGGGTATGCTGTGGGTATTCACTTCAATACACAAGAGGCTCCTCAACAAATATTTACCAGATAATTTCATCTCTATTCTTTGGCTTCTGCTGAGATGGCTAAAGTGATCTGTGAGTCACATGCTTTAGCTCTTCAACAAGCCAAAGTATTGTCTGAATACTCTGACTTTTGATATTTCTTTTTTTTCCCTAAATACCCAAGTCTTTTTTCTAAAGTACATTTTCCTGACAGTAACTCAGCAGCTATTGCCATCTCAATAGGCTGAAAAATTCCAAAATCATCAAGTTCTAGTTCCTTTTTGTTTAACAATTCTTTCCTCAATTTATCTCTTTCTGCTTGCATTTACTATGAAGAGTAAGAAGAAACCAAGCCACACTTTCAACACTTGGCTCATAAATCTCCTCAACTAAATGTCATGTTTCATTGTTTACAAGCTCCGTTTTCCACATAACTGCAGTACACAATTCTACTAAACTCTCTGCCACTATATAACAAGAATCCTGTTCCACCAATTTTGAATAATATATTCTTCACTTCATTCTGAGTCCTTACCAGCAGCATTGTTAGCATCCATATCTCTGGCAACATTCTGTTCACAATGATTCAGTAATTCTCTAACACAAGATATGTTTTCTCTACCAATGTTCCCCACTTCCTTTTTGTCCTCAACAGTAGAGTCATGAAAACAGATGTTTCTACCTACAGTCTGTTCAAGTAATTTAGGCCTTTTCTATGATGATCTTCAAAATTCTTCCAACTTCTCCCACTACCTAATTCCAAAGTGACTTCCACATATTTAGGTATTTGTTATAGCAGTACATTACTTCCAGGTACTAAAGTCTGCACTGATGTACTATTTCAGCTGTAATGTAATATATTCACAGGACCTGGGGATTAAGACACAGTCACCTTTGGGAGGTCATTATTCTTGCTACTATACCTTCTTTCAATAATAAATAGAATAAGTACATAAAAAATCTGCAAGGATTTAGAAGAACTCAGCAACACCATCAACCAATTGGATTTAACTGAAATTTACAGAACACTAACCCAACAACTGAAGAATACCCATTCTTTTCAAGTGCCCATGGGACATATACCTACATAGACAATATCTTATGCCATAAAACAAACCAGCAAATTTAGATGGTTCTTCAAACCACAATGCACTCAAACTGGACATTAATAACAGAAAAACAACAGGAAAATACCCAAACCCTTGGACTCTAAACAATGCAGTTCTAAAGAATTCATGAGTCAAACAGGTAGGTCTCAAGGTAGATTAAAAAAAATTTTTTTTTCAATTCAATTCAATGAAAATACAACATATTAAAATATATGGGACATAGCTAAAGCAGTGCTAAGACAATAATTTATATCAAAAAATGTTTATATTTGAAAAAAAGAAAAATCTCACATCATTAATCTAATCTCCTACCTCAAGGACATAGAAAAAGAAGAGCAAAATAAACCCTAACTAAGCAGAAGGATATCCTTAGCAGAAGGAACATAATAATAAGGATAAGAGCATAAATTAATAAAATTAAAAACAGAAAAACAAGAAAGAATACTGATGAAACAATGAGCTGGTTCTTTGAAATAAACAAGAAAATTGACAAACCTCCCTCTAGCAAGACTGACAAAGGAAAAACATAAGAGACATAAACTACCAATATCAGAAAGGAAACAGGGGACATTATTATAAATCCTGCAGACATGACAAGGGTAATAAGGGAATACAATGAACAGCTCTGTATGTGTGAATCTGTCAATTTATGTGAAATGCAACAATTCCTTGAAACACAAAAATTGCCACAACTCATGAAGTATGTCATTTAATGTGTCCCATAACTATTAATGAAATTCAGTTTGCAATTTAAAAAACTTCTGAAAAATAAATCTTCAAGTTTAGATCATTTCACTACCACACGTTTAAAGAAAAATTAATCCAGTTTTACACAAGTGGAGGGAAGGCTTCCCAATTAATTCTATGAAACAAGTATTACCACCTAAACCAGAAAAAATATAGTACAAAAAAGAAAACTACAGACCATATCCCTCGTGAATACAAACATAAAAATTTTTAGCAAAATATAAACAAATAAATTCAACAATATACAAAAAGAATTATACATTGGTCCAAGTATTGCTTATTCCAGGTTTGCAAGACTGGTTCAATATCCAAAAAGCAGTGTAACCTACCACATTAACAGGATAAAGAAGCAAAATCACATAGCTATGACAAAAATTCAACATCCATTCATAAAAATGGAAAAAAAAAAAAGACTCTTAGAAAAATAGAATACAGGGAAAATTTCTAAACTTGAAAAAGAGTGTAAAGGACCTGCAGATAGCATTATATTTAGTGGTGAAAGAGTAAACGTTTTCCTCCTAAGACTGGGAACAAGGCAAGAATGTCCACTTTCACCACACTTACTCAACATAATACTGGAAATTCTACCCAGCTTAATAAGGCAAGAAAAGGAAATACAATGCATGTCAATAGAAAAGGGGGGAAAAAAAAAAACTGACCCTACTCACAAATGACATGATTTACTACATAAAATATCTCAGGTAATCTACAGAAACTCCTAGAACTAATAAGTGAGTTCAACAAGGTCACAGGATATAAGATAAACATACAAAAACAATTGCATTCCTATACACTAGCAATGAATATGTGGACACAAAAATTAAAATACAGTAAAATTTTAAATCACTCAAAAAATGAAATAGGCATAAATTTAATGAAATATGTATAGGACTTGTATGATGAAAATTGCAGAAAAACTCATGAAAGTAATCAAAGACGATATAAACAAATCAACAGACATGCAGTGTTCATAAAGTGGAAGACTCAAAGTAGTAAAGATGTCAATTCTCAAAATACAAGCAAGATTTTTTGTAGATACAGGCAAGATAATTCACAGGTGTATGGAAAGGCCAAGAAAAAAAAAATCTGGAATAACTAAAACAATTTTGAAAAAGTGAACTGGGAGGAATCAGTCTACTGGGCTTAAGAGTTATTATATAGCTACAATAATCATGACCGTAGTAGTGTTAGCATTATAGACACATAGATCAATGGAAGAGGATAGAGATCCCAGAAATAGACCCACACGAATATGCCCAACTGAGTTTTGACGAAGGTGGAAACACAATTCAGTGGGGTAAAGATTGTTTTTTCAACAACTGATGCTGGAGTCATTAGACATTCATAGACAAAAAAAAAAAAAGAAAGAAAGAAAAGGAAAAAGAACCTCAACCTAACCCTCACATCGTCACACCACATTAACTAAAAATGGGTCATGGGCTTAAATGTAAAACTTAAAACTATACTTCTGGAAAAGCAATAAGAGAAAATCCTCAGGATCTGGGGAAAGTCAGAGTTCTTAGACTTGACACCAAAAGCATGAATCATAAAAGGAAATATTGATAAATCATACTTCATCAAATTAAACACTTGCTCAACAAAGACCCTGTTTAAAAACAAACAACAAAAATAAATAAATAAAAACCAAACTATTGCCCTCAAGCTGATTCTGACTCATAGCAACCCCATAGTCAACCCTGTTAAGAGGCTGAAAATACAAATTATAGACTGGGATAAAAGATTTGCAAACCACATATCTGACAAAGGACCAGTAGCTACAATATAAATAGTAAAAAAATAATCCAGTGGGAAAATGAGCAAAAGACATGAAGACACATTTCACTGAAGAAATGTAACAAAACAAAAAAAGCCTGTTGCTGTCGAGTTGATTTCAACTCATACCAACCCTCTAGGACAGAGTAGAACTGCCCCATAGAGTTTCCAAGGAGTGCCCAGTGGATTGGAACTGTTGACCTTTAGGTTAGCAGCCATAGCACTTAACCACTGCACCACCAGTGTTTCCTATGAAATATACAGATGGCACTAAATGCATGAAGATGTTCCACATCACTACTCATTACCCATTACTGTGGAGTCAGTGCTGACAGAGTAGAATTGCCCCACAGGGTTGCCAAGTAGCAGCTGATAGATTTGAACTGCCAACATTTTTGGTTATCAGCCAAGCTCTTAATCACTGTGCAAATAAAAACACAGTGAGATAACTACGAACCTATCAGAAAGGCTAAAATCAAAATGAGAGACAAGGACAAATGCTGGTGAGAATGCGGAGAAACTGTATCCCTCCTACATTACTCCTGGGAATGTAATAGTTTACCCCCATTCTGGAAAACAGCTTGGCTGTTTCGACCCAGCAATTGTACTCTTGGACATTTATCTCAGAGAAATAAAAACTTACATTCATATAAACACTTGAACCCAATTGTTCACAGCCATATTATCCATAAAAGCCAAAAAAAAAAGAACAAAGAAAAGGAAACAACCCGTAAGCCCTTCAGTGGACGAATGGCTAAACAAACTATGGTACATCCATTACATGAGCTGCTATTCAACAGTAAAAAAGGAATGAACTATTGATACATGCAACAACCTAGAGGAATCTCCGTAAAATTATGCTGAGTGAACACATACCAACCCAAAAGATTACATACCGTTCAATTCCATTCATATAACATCCTTGAAATGACAAATTACAGAATAAACACATTATTAGTGGCTTCCACGGATTAAGAAGAAAGCCGGGCAGGAGGAAGGCTCCTTGCAACGGGGCGAACTCTTTGCACTCGGATATTAAGCTAAAAGATTGGCATTTCAAACCCACTCAGGGACACCACAAAAGAAAGGCCTGGCCATCTGCCTCCATAAAGATTACATCCAAGGAAACCTTATGGAGTAGTTCTGTTCTGTTCCGTAACACATGGGGTGACCATGAGTCAGAACTGCCTTCAGGGCAACAGGTTTGTTTTTTCATTTGGGGCAGGAGGGGAAAGATGTTACTATAGAAGTCAACGTGAGGGATTCTTGTGGTGATGGAAATGTTCTCTATGTTGACCGAATCAATGTCAATATCCTGATTGTGATATCGTGCTACAGCGTTGCAAGATGGGGAAACTGAGTAAAGGGTACATGGGAGTTTTCTGTACTATTTTTTCCTTTGCACGTGAATCTACATTATCTCAAAATAAAATTTTAATTTATAAAACTGTATGTGCCAGTAATAACTCTATTATTTCTTCTTCATTATGTGTCCAAATCCAAGTAAATAATGTAACCAGTATAATTGCTGTATTTTGTATGCTGCTTAAGTAATGGCCGTATAATGCGATGTTTATTACTTCTAGAATATACTACATCACATCATGAAAGAGTTCAAAAAAAAGGAACACTCAAACCTCAGACCATAACTGCTTCATGATTTTGCTAATTTGAGAGTAAACTATTTTTTAAAAAATACTACTGTACTGGTTTTTAAAGTCATAATCTTCCATTTAACTCATAATCTAAAAGTATTTCAAGAAGCATACTGATTAATTCTATTTTATTCTAATGATTAAAAATGGAAATTAATGACAGTTTTAAATCTTTCTACCAGATTTAATAGAATACAATGTGTATTAATATACGGAATTAAGTTTTAATCATGACAAAATTGGCTGTCTCACACTTTTATTTCAGTATTAAAATGTAATTGAAACAGTACAAAAAATGAAATTACATTCATTGAATTATGCTCGGTATTCTACCGCCCTTTTGTCGGTTTGTTGTACTATAGCGGCATATGTGGTGGCTTACATGTTTCTAAAGACTCTGGAAGCTATGTGAAGGGTATTTCAAATACCAACAGGGTCACCGATAGTGGACCAGTTTTAGCAGAGCTTCCAGACTTAGAGTAGGAAGAAAGGCCAAGGAGTCTACTTCCGAAAATTAGCCAATGAAAGCCTTATGGATCACAATAAAATATTGCCCGATACAGTGCTGGAAGATGAGCGCCCACTACACGTGACAGCAGCAATGGTTTCAAACATACCAACTGTCTTAGTCACCTAGTGCTGCTATAACAGAAATACCACAAGTGGATGGCTTTAACAAACAGAAATTTATTCTCTCAGTCTAGGAGTCTAGAAGTCCGAATTCAGGGTGCCAGCTCCAGGGAAAGGCTTTCTTTCTCAGTCGGCTCTGGGGGAATGTCCTCGCCATCAAACTTAACATCATAGAGGCAGGATTTACAACACATAGGAAGATCACATCAGATAACGCAATATTGGGAATCCTAGCCTAGCCAAGTTGACACATATTTTTAGGGGACACAATTCAATCCATGACAAAAACGGTCGTGAAGATGACACAGGGAACAGACAACTTTTTATTATGTTGTACACGGGGCCACAATGAGTCAGAGTTGACTGATCTGCAAATATTAATAAGATGAATACCTGAGGTTTTAGTCAATACAAGTACAGTTGTACACTTTTCAGGGTGAGATAAGTTTTGTTGTTATTCTTGTTGTTTTCATTTTTTGGAACTCATTGCAACAAAAAGTTAGGCACTTAAGTTTTCTTTTTTTTTTTTTCAATTTTAATAGCATGTGAATTTAAGATTCCCAAAGTGACTAAGTCATCCCTGGTTACCTAAAGAATATTTCGTAAAAGAAATTATCATTGTTTCCATATTCTCCCCATGCATTTACCTGTGAAATAGCTCTAAATCCTCAGGAACTTCAAAAAATGTTCCAGGTCCATGTGTACCACGGAGATGATTTGAATCTATTTTCATAAAATAAACATGATAGCTCAGTTTGGCCCTGTCTTAACACTACAACATTACTGGGAGAATCCTTTACATTTCAGTCACGTAGCTCAGAGAGTATTGTCAAGTGGTTCTAAGTAGACCCTTTCAGCGGTATTTCAATTTATGGATCAGAGGGAGTTGGGAAAAGTCTTCTAATTCGCATCTGTTTCTTTCCTACAAAGGAGCCAGTATTACACTCTGGGCACTTGAAGCCAATACATGATCATTTTTTAAAAGGATGGTAGAAAATGGAAGGATATGATGAAATAAAAAGAAAGTCAAAGGTAGTCTATCAAGATAAATAGCAATGGATCTGTGTTTTAGCCATTTTGAATGAATTAACATAATTTCAGTATTTCTAATTTATTTAGTTATACTTTGGTTATTCACAGGGGTGTTTAAAATATTACTTTGTCTTTAAAAATATGCTTAGTCAGCCCTTTTAAATAGCTCCTTGGGCTTATTATGCTGAGTAATTGAATGGATTCTTTAGTATTTTGGACACAGTAACATGCCAATTTATGACCGGTGTTTAGACTGCCTCTCAGTAGCGTTATTGTTAGTTGCCATCAGGTTGATTCCAGTTCACAGTGCCCCATGGGTACAGAGTAGAGCTATTGGGTACAGTTTTGAAGGCTGTGACCTTTTGGAAGCAGATCGCCAGGCCTATCTTCCAAGGTGTCACAGGGTGAGTTCAAACCATCAGCATTTTGTCTAGTAGTAGAGCACTTAACTGTTTGTGCCACCCAGGGATCCCACAACAGCATTAATGGTCAGCAAATTTATGAATAATTCTATTTGCAACCCACAGTTATGTTTATAATAAATACCATTAACCTTGTATTCCATTCTCTACTCGTCTTTCAAAAAAATAAAAAGTAGCCCCTTTACAGGAAAATTTTGGAGATCCTGTTATAATGAAATATGATGAAATATCTCCTGACTCCAATACATACTCAAACAACATAAGCCTATTTCCACTCCTTGGAAACCCATGGGGCAGCTCCCCTCTGTCCTATGAGTTGGAATCAACTGGAAGAGAATGCGTTTTGTATCCATTGATTACTAAATTTCAAAACATGGAATGTAATTTAAACTCAACTCACTAAATTTCTTTAATTTCCCAGAATTTGGGTGCCAGCAAATACCTACGAATGGCAACAATATTAATTTCCAATATTTGGGGGATTGCCACATGCCAGCAATGAAATTTATCAAGTCAAAGAAATCTTTATGTAATTTGGGGGAACAAATAAAAAAAGTCACCTAAATATGTAAATACCTGAATAATAAATGGTGAAAATCATTGCTTTTTTGCAGCAAATATGAAACATTTACTTCAGACATTGTATAGGGCATATAACTCAAAATTAAAAACCTACGAGATTACAATTTAATTCCCAAACCTGTTTCTAGCACTATGGTTCCAATTTTTGTAAACGCCATGTCACCTTCACTCTCTCAGACATGGAGATAAATGTGTAAAACCTTTGTGGCATTTTCCTCCAACCTTCCTCTTGACATCCCCATCCTTCTGACTAATTAATACTTCTAATTCTTCTGATGTTAATCCATTCCCATTTGCTTCTCCCTATCCCGGTATGGGGATCCTGGTGGCACAGTGTTTAGGAGTTTGGCTGCTAACCAAAAGGTCAGCAGTTCAAATCCACTAGCTGCTTCTTGCAAACCCTAAGGGGCATTGCTACTCTGTCCTGTGCAATCACTGTGAGTTGGAATCGATTGTTGGCAGCAGATTTTTTATTTTGGTTATCCAGGTATGAGTCAGAATTGACCTGACAGCAACGGGTTTGGTTTTGGTTTTATTCCTGTTCCCATTAGCTCACATCTGAATCACTGTGATATCCCCATGTTTGGTCTCCTCAACTCTGAGCCACCCTTTCTGTCCTCTCAGTCCATATTAAACACCAATGCAAGATTCATTTTCTTGAAACAAATACTTCACCATAATCCCATCCTGCTCAAAAACCTTCAATAACTTCCCTCTGCATGAAAAATTAGTTTAAGCTCTTTAGCCTGGCATGCAAGTCCCTATGTGATAAGACATTTCTCCCACTTTCCCCATTGTACTTGTTGTACTCCAACAAAACAGAATTTACACCCCTGGAAGATCTGCCGCCTGCCTACCCTTGAGTCTTTGCCCATAGATGTTCTCACAGAGAATGCGTTCCCCTCTATGTCCTCATATCAAATGCCACCAGATTTTTTAATGGTTTCCTGTTTCCCACAGCTGTAAATAATTTCTCTATCTTAGACATTCCATGGGCATCCTGTAATATCGGGAATACTTTATTACATAAGTGCTGTCTGTAGGTAGGTACCGTGTCAATTCCATCATCGTATGAGTCACAGTATCTAACACTGGTTTGTACATGTGTGGTTGTTAGTTACGACAGAGTCAGCTCCAACTCATGGCAACCCTGTGTACAACAGGTTGAAACGTAGCCCTGTCCTGCACCATCTTCACAATTGTTGGTATGATCTAGTACATTATCACACTCACTATGTATTTTGAGTGACTTCCAAACTAGAGCGCTCATCTTTCAGCACTATATTGGACAATATTCTATTGTGATCCATAGAGGTTTCATTGACTGACTTGCAGAAGTAGGTCACCACGTTGTTCCTCCTACTCTGGAAGCTCTGCTGAACCCTGTCCACCAAGGGTGACCCTGCTGGTATTTGAAATACTGGTTGCATAGCTTCTAACAACACAGTAACACTCAAGCCACCACAGTACAAAAAACTGACAGATGAGCAGTGGGGTTTATAAATAATAGGGCTTTGACTCACAACGACCCTATAGGACAGAATAGAACTGCCCCCATAGAGTCTCCAAGGAGTGGCTGGTGGATTTGAACTACCGATGTTTTGGTTAGGAGCTGTAGCTCTTAACCACTGTGCCACTAGGGCTCCACAAATAGTAGGGCACGAAACAATAAAAATTTGGGGGTGGACTGATAAATTCTTCTTTAGAAAAAAATTATTTTAAATTTTAAAACTTGTGAATAAAAATGCTCCCCTAGGTTGAAATTACAGTGTGTTCATACTTGGTACATTTTATTGGTAAAATAAATATAAAATGAAACAGCAGAGTTTTAAAGCCATCATCCCTAAATCAGGTGTCCTTTATTTTGGGGTGGTCACATTACTTAATATTTTTCAGTCCTTTCATGAACAAAATTATGAAAAATCCTTGTTGCTACTTTTTAAAGTATTTTGCAATTTAGATGCAACAAAGACGTAAATTTAATTTATAAAATGGGGATGAAATAGTAATTATGAGAACAATGATCATTAAAGGATTCTTTTTTCTATTTCATATGCCATTTCAGATACATGGCTTCTTTTTTTTTTTTTTTTTGCTTTGCTTTATGTGAAAAAAAAGTCTTTTTGTTTTAATTTCTTTGTCTGCACTCTGGTAAAAGAATTATGAAAGACCTTAAAATAAAGTCACTTGGACAATCTCCCTGCCTTAAAAGGAGTATATGTAAGTTCAACTGGGAAGATAAATGTATTTTCAAAGTCGGGAATGGCGAATATAGAATTGTACTCGACTTTAAGTTTCCTTTATGATACAAATGGTATTTAAACATCTTTTAAATGTGAAAGTTTCCTTTTCCTGCTTAAATACCATACACTTCAATTACTTCCATTGAACATTTATAGGCTACTGTGAGTTATTTCTCTCATCAACTCCAGTACTTAAGAAGTGGCCTGTTTTAATGAAATCCAATCTGTGGTAACACAAGCTTACATATAACACTAGACTTAGAAAAAAATCTGCTACACTGTGCTTTCAAATAATTAGTTTTGGGGTGCATTTAAGACATCATTCCATTTATAACTTCACAGAGCTCATTTATTATGTAAAGTGAGGTATACCTATAGTTGAATGTTAGATTATATGGAATCTATATATATTTTTTATATAAAAAATGGATAACATATTTTTAAACTGCATTACAATTCTAGGACCTGTAGTAAAAGCTCCAGAAGTTAGAATCTACTGAAAATACAGATAACATTATAAATGAATCTATTGAAATTATAGGGGTCTAATGAAAACTGACTGTGCTGGGTGCTATCATATGTGAGCGATCACTTTATCAGGGAAGCAATAGATTTTGCTAATTCAAATCTTAAGTTTCATATCCAGGTGGCTTTTTAATTGTAAAAAATCAGATAGCTCAACTCTATGCGATGGCAATATTGGGGTAAAGACTTTGAACCAATTGTTTTTTTTTTTATTATTAGTATTATAATCTTTCACTCTACTGATGTATTTCTCTGTGCAAATAAACGATTTAATGTAATGGGGACTATTACACTGGTTCCCTCTCCCTCTCCAAATGTGGCATATTAGAACATCTGTTTTAATTTTATATGCAGATCTGAAAACTAAGTGCCATCTAATACCCATAGCGTGTCTTTCCTCCCATCCCATGCTCGTCTGAGATCCTGCGATGGTGTCTGTGTGCAGCATCGATTTCTGAATAAGCAGCCAGATGAGGTGTGATCAGTTATACAGACAGGCTCACTGCACTTTCTTTTATCTGAAACATTCCTGGAGGCCCTTACAATTCCTCAATGTCATGAGTTCTAATCTTTACGGATCTTAAGTCTAAAATTAGAAAACACAGAATATCATGATTACCTACAATATGAAATATTTACAAGTATAACTAAAATCTCATTGTTTTTGTATAAAAGCACTTTATATTAAAGAACAAGATCAACCATTTTCTCTACAATAACTTGCTTTAAAAAAATGACAAATATGGAGAAAATTTGAATTATCTATCTAAACCCTTTGATCCACACCTCAAACTTTTAAGCTATTATTCTAATGGAAGCTGTTTTTTTCTCTTTGAGTTGAGTACTTACAGCTCATCCGATGTTTAATAGCTCTTTTACTAAAATTCCAGAGTGGGGAGCTGGGTAGACTTAATATTCCATGTCAAGAAAAAGATTTTACATTTTACACTCCTACCAAACCCACACTCCCAGATGTCGGATGCAAGAATGATTTTATGCAGAACTGAGCTCTCTTCTCAAGTGTTCTATAACTGGGCTGTGAAGACCCAGGACTGATGGATGTTATGGAGTGAATCATGCCCTCCAAATACATGAGTTGTAAATTCTCATTTCTATGTCTGTGGTTATAATCCCATTTGGAAATGGGTTGTCTTTGCTATGTTAATGAGGCAGGATTAATGCAAGGTGTATCTTGAGTCAATCTCTTTTGAGATATAAAAGAGATTAAACAAGCAAGTTAAAAAGCAGAGATGGGGTAAGATAGATGCCAAGATACACGGAGATGTCCAAGGAACCAGGAAGCAGAGGTTTGAAGAGACAAGGACCTTCCTCCAGAGCCTACAGAGAGAGAAAGCCTTCCCCTAGAGTCACTGCTCTGAATTTGGATTTCTAGCCTCCTAAACTGTGAGAAGATAAATTTTTGTTTGTTAAAGTCACCCATTTATGCTATTTCTCTTACAGCAGCACTAGGTAACTAAGACAGAATTTGGTACTGAGAAGTGGGAACGCTGCTCTAACAAGTATCTACAACGTGGACGAGGTTTTGGAATTGGATAATGAGTGGAGGTCGGCGGTTCAACTTTACCAGCTGCTCCTTGGAAACCTTATGGGGCAGTTCTACTCTGTCCTATAGGGTCGGTGTGAGTCAGGATTGACTTGACAGCAATGAGTTTGATTTTGGTTTAATAGTAAAACCCCAGATTTCCTTGAAGAGACCGTTAGTGGAGTTATGGACTTCACAGGCAATTCTGTTGAGGGCTAAGAAGGAAGTAAGGAGAGCTTCAGAGAAAGTTTCTAGCATCTTAGAGATTACATAAAGAACTAGCAACATAATGTTGCTGGAAATGTGGACATTAAATGTGCTCCTGGTGAGGCTTTATAAGAAAATGATGAACACGTGATTAAACAATGGGAGAAGGACGATGCTTTTTACGAAGTGGCAAGGAACTTGTCTAAATGATGTTCAAATGTTCAGTGGAAGATAGAACTTGCAAGTGATGAACTTGGGTATCTGGCTGTTAAGATTTCTATGCAAGATTTTAAAGGGGTTGCTTGGTTTCTCCTTGCTGCTTATAGTAAAATGTGAAAGGAAAGAGATGAACTTAAAAATGAACTGTGCAAAAGAAAACTTAAAGATTTGGAAAATTCTATTGTACAAGCTAAGGACACATGTCCTAGAATGTTCACCAAGGAGGTGACTACACAATCTTTTGTGAAAGAGATTAGGCCCATGACTGATGACTGTAACCAACTACCACATCATAAAATTCATTACCTGAGGGAGCAGAGTTTCCATCCCAGTGGACCTGTAAGGTGAAGCTGAAGCCCAGAGCAGAAGGGCTTCAACCTAGGATCTAGAGGGCATGGCAAACACTCAGAGTCTAGAGGGCGAGGCCACTGCCCAGATTGTCTCAGAGAAGAGGAGATTATTTTCAGGCCTTGAGAACTAATTGTCATGGATTCAATTGTATACCCCCAAAATATGTGTCAACTTTGTTAGGCTGTGATTCCCAGTATTGTGTGGTTGTCCTACATTTTGTGATTTTCCTGTGTGTTATAAATCATCATCTCTGCCTGTGGTTAAAGAGGATTAGTGCGGGATGTAACACCCTTGCTCAGGTCACATCCCTCATCCAATGTAAAGGCTTGCACACCTTTTATCTTACAAAGAATAAAAGAAAAGGGAAGCAAGCAGGGAGTGGGGGACTTCATACCACCAAGAAAGCAGTGCCAAGAGCAGAGTATGTCTTTTGGACCTGGGGTTCCTATGCAGAGAAGCTGCTAGTCCAGGGAAAAATTGATGACAAGGACCTTCTTCCAGAGTTGACAGAAAAAGCCTTCCCCTGGATCTCATGCCCTGAATTTAGACTTCTAGCCCACTAGACTGTGAGAGAATAAATTTCTCTTTTTTGAAGCTGTTCACTTGTGGTATTTCTATTATAGCAGCACTAGATGACTAAGACACTAACGTAATTTGTTCTGTTGGGTTTTGGACTTGCTTAGTGCCTATTATCCCTTCTTTCCTTCCATTTTTTCCCATGTGTAATGAAAATGTCTACCTTGTGCCTGTTCCACCATTGTACTTTGGAAACAGATGACTTGTTTTCTAGATTTCACAGGTTCACAGATGAAGAGAAATTTTACCCCAGGGTGAAACTGGGCTAAAGTCTCACTCACATTTGATTTAGATAACTCAGAAGATGAGATTTTGGACTTGGAGTTGTTTTAAGACTTTTGAGATGATGCGATGGGTGTTTTGCACGTGGCAAGGACATGAATTTGGGGGGCCAAAGGGTGGAATATTATGGATTAAATTGTGTCCCCCAAAAATATGTATTGTAGATCCTAACCTCTATGCCTTTGGTTGTAATCCCATCTGGGAATGGATTGTCTTTGTTATGTTGATGAGACAGGATTAGTGTAGGGTGTATCTTGAATCACTGTCTTTTGAGATATAAAAGAGGTTAAATGAGCAAGCTAAAAAGCAGAGATGGGGCAAAATAGATATTAAGACTCATGGAGATCTCTAAGCAACCAGGAAGCAGAAGTTGAAGAGACAAAGATTTTCCCCTAGAGCCAACAGAGAGTGAAAGTCTTTTCCTAGAGCCAACACTCTGAATTCAGGTTTCTAGCCTCCTGTACCATGAGGTGACCATGGGTGATCCTGCTGATATTTGAAATACCAGTGTCATAGCTTCTAGCCTCACAGCAACATGTAAACCACCACAGTATAACAAACTGACAAACAGGTAGTGGATCTACACATGTACTCCATAAATAATTGTGGAATGAATGAATGAACTAAGTAACTGCTGGTAGGATTGACTGATCATCCCCTTACATGCATTGGAAAGCAGGAATAGTGTACTCCTAGAAAGGAAATTAAAATTTCCAGAAATAATTACCAGAAATTATTTCTATCACAATACCTTATCATTAATGGAGTTGCTCATTATGCTGGTGAATGGTCTGTACCCACAAGTGTTCCATGTGATATATGCTCTTCTCCTCTCCTTCTAATTGGTTAAACAATGTAAGGGCTGTGCTCAGCAAATTCTTAAGTAAATAGGCTAAAGATTTATAGATTTAGGTTGATTTTCATACACATTTGTAAAACTGCCTACTGAGGCTTATGAATAATTAACAAACACTTGGGAGAACACAGTCGATAAATTCAGGTCCCTTCCACATTTTAAAAGTGTATTTCTATTGCATTACACAAGTATTGTGAAACTGAACCATTTGATGAACACAATACTAAAGTTGTCTGCTAAAACTTTTCAAGTGTGTTTATGCAAGGGAAAAAATATATATACACATATGATATGTGGCTTGCTTCATTTGAGTCATTACATGCAGGGAAAACTATCCTTTCCATTCTAGAACACAATTTTCACCAAATACAGCAGTCAGGTTGTACTTACCAAAGCTTCTTCTTTATAGAAAATTGTGTTCTAGAATAGAAAGGATAGTTTTCCCTGCATGTAATGACCCAAATGAAGCAAGCCACATATCATATTGCTTCCACTACATTCTCATCCCTAAAACCAACAAGACCTCTGTCCTTCTATTGACTACTGGGTGTTTCCATTAGAATCAAGTTTCTGTTAGGTGGGTGTTTTCACAACTTGCACAAATTTGGTGCAACTTGGCAATAGATTTTCTATGTCTAGTTCAAAACCAATAGTGGAATACAATGAGTACCACACAATGCTTTGATTTTTTTCTTACGGGGTAAAAATCAATGATGACAATATAACTATACCCAGTAACCCAGTGCCGTCATAATATACCTATACCCAGATTCAAATTCATCTGGGGAAGTATGGTGTGAAAATCCTTCAGAAAGCTCTGAATTCTATTTTTCTCTTTTTAAGACTACCCCAGATATGTACAGGAAGTACACAATTATCGAGAATTTCTAAGGCAATTCTTAATGACAAATTAATTGAAATTCACCTTGTCTTATAGATATGTGGTAGGCAGCAGTTTGCAGACATAAGAGTGGTGTCAAGAAGTCAAGCATTCCTCAGAGAAGAATTAAGTTCTCCAGTAGAATTGGTTGCTAGGTGTGGGTGCCACAGAGTCCCCTACAAAAATATATCAGAGACCTAATGATGCCATTCAGACAGAGACCCTGACTTTGTAAGGGTTGACACGCTCTAGCAAAGAGGAATTCATTGAGTAAGCCATAGTTTATCCTTTCCCAGTTTGTCTCCAATTCTTAATTGGAATGATGGCTTCAAATTCTATTCCTTAATTTGATGCCTCTTCATTTCCTAGCTTTAACTCTGGCTGATTTCTGGAGTTAGGTTCACTATTCACTTCAGCACTTCTCCCATTCCAGTTTTGGTTCTAATACTTGCCCCATTGTCTTAAACCCATTTTCTAAATCTTAACACATATAAAATGTTTCTATCCCTGATTCCAGTTTCTGATTCAGTGCTCGCCTTTGTCTCTAATGATATCAGTGCTCCAAAAAATGGTAAGATTCACTGAATTGTAAGAGGGCATTAGACTAAGATAGAGAACAAAGGAGTGCTCTATCATATTGTTGACTACCATGAATTTGATATTTCTGCCTCCTTATTATTATATTTCACAACAATTATTTGCTTAGTTACCTTATTCCCCTTCACCCCACCCCACCTCCCACTCTAGACAGTCTGAAGACAGAGTGCAAGTCATATTTTTCTATGTATCTGACCCAGGAGGTTATGTATGATTTTGAAACTTTTTTTGAATTGCAATTATTGAAAATAGAACATTGCTAAAATGTGTCCCTATGAAAGTGGGGGTTGTTGTTAGGGACCGTGGAGTCAGTTCCAACTCATAGTGACCCTATGTACAACAGAATGAAACACTGCCCAGTCCTGTGCCATCCTTACAATCAGTGTTATGGCTGAGACCATTGTTGCAGCCACTGTGTTAATCCATCTCATTGAGGGTCTTCCTCTTTTTCGCTGACACTCTACCAAGCATGATTTCCTTCTCTAGGGACTGATCCCTCCCGATAACAAGTCCAAAGTATGTGAGAGCAAGTCTCGCCATCCTTACTTTCAAGGAGCATTCTGGCTGTACTTCCTCCAAGACATTTGTTCGTTCTTCTGGCAATCCCTGGTGTATTCAATATTATTTGGCAACACCACAATTTCAAGGCATCAGTTCTTCTTCTGCCTTCTTTATTCATGGTCCACCTTTCGCATCCATATGATATGACTGAAAACACCATGGCTTGGATCAGGTGCATCTTAGTGTAGGGGAGGAAAGTAGGGGAGGAACTGAGAAAATGAAAATTTAAATGTTGTATGAGATTAAATTTCGAAATTCTAAAATTGCATTTTGAAATATCCAGCAGAAAGAATCTTTTGATGGAAAAAATTGATATTTTAATTGGATAAAGGTATATGCTATATGAGAACGAAATGAAATTAAGAAGGTCATTATTTTGTAATATCTAATTTGGGCTAAGGATTAAAAATAGAGTAAGTTATTTGATAAGATTTGTTTTGTAATTTATCAAAGAAAGTTTCTCTGAAGACAAAAAGAATCTGTGAAAATATTTGTTTTGTAATATTTATACATTTCAAGACAAAATATTAGAATTGAGATTATTCTGTTTAGCAGGCTTTTTTTTTCTGACATTACCAGGCACCTTAGCACTTATGCTACGTTGTTAGATGCTGTCGAGTTGGTTCCTACTCATAGCGACCCTGTGTATAACAGACAAAACTACCTAGTCCTGCTCCACCCTCACAATCGTTGCTGTGTTTGAGTCTGTTGTTGTAGCCACTGTGTTAATATCTTATGGATGGTACCTATAAAGTATTTTCTTAATTAAAATTATTAAGCTCTAAAGAGGACAGTTAGTGATGATTTTAAAATATATTAATCATGAAATAAAAAAAAAAAAAAGCAAATAAACAAACCTGTTGCAGTCTATGTGATTCCTCTAGCAACCCTATAGGACAGAGTAGAACTGCCCCATAGGGTTTCAAGTAGTGGCTGGTGGATTCCAACTGCTGACTTTTTGGTTAGCAGCCAAGCTCTTAACCACTGTGCCACCAGGGCTTCAGTCATGAAACTAAAGTTTAAATAACCAATACTACATGCCAGGTGCTGGACATTTTACATGTATTAATTCATTTGATCTTAACAACAAATATAAGAGATAGACATTGACGGTATCCATATTATATAGATAATGAAACAGACATGGAGAGGTTAGAATTTGCCCAGATTGTATGTCTAATGAATAATACATTGGGATTCAAATGTGAGCAGTTTGGCTCATCAGCGTATACTCTTAACAAATGGGCTATGTGTCTCCACCAGGAATGTTTTATACAATTGGAAAGACAGGTCTGAGATGGCGAATATGGGGAGGGGGGTACTCCAATAGGGATAAACCTCATAGTAATGGTATAAGATCCAAATCAAAAACCAAATCCACTGCCCCATCGAGTCAATTCTGACTCATAGAGACCGCAAGGGTTTCCAAGGCTGTAAATTTCTGTGGAAACAGACTGCTACATCTTCTTCCCATGGAGCAGCTGGTGGTTTCGAACCGCTGACCTTTCCATTAGCAGTCAATCACTTTAACCGCTGCACCACCAGGTATAAAGATAGGGACGAGAAAAGAATATCTGGTCAACCACAGGCAGCTGCATCTGTGAGAAGAGTGTGCTTGTTGGGAGAGAGATTAGTAAAGTGGGGTCACACCCTGGTAGACCTAGGACACAGGGGAAGCATCACAGTCCCTTGGAGCTCAGAGGGGCTGCAAGAAAGCCATAAGCAGGTAAGGTTTATTACCTTCTGCAACATGCATCAGTAAAATCTTTACCCAAGGTTACACACATGGTATTATTTCATTTATACTTTCATTCACCATTTTGTAGTTATAATGTAAAATAAGTAAATAAAAACAAAGAAAAATATTGCAGTACCTTTAATGGTATAGTCATCTGTCATATGAACATGGGACAGAGTGGTTCCTTTTAAACCAAACTGCCTGAAACAATCTGACTATGTTAAACAGGTCATGGAATCATAAAACCATTACATATGCAATAAAAAAGCCTTCAGCTTTGTAAAAGAATTTTCACAATGAAACCATAATTTAGTTTTACATGGTGTAAGTTATGCATCAAAAGTATTATGTAATGGTATTAATAATAATAATGGCAAAATATAATTGTGAGAGTATTCTAGCTTTCCATGGTACTGTCTCATCTGTTTTCTCTAACTTTATCTACAATGCAACCTTGTGCAAATGAAGACAAGGGTATTAAGCAATTTGCTTAATGGCAGTTCTGGGAATAAGAACCAGATCCTCTTGGGCGTGTTCAATAATTACTTGTTTATAAACTGACCTCTTGGGATTCTTCTAGAAAAAAATACAATGGGTATTAGACCAGACTGTGGACTCCCTTATGTCAGTTTAAGTTAAAACAAAGTTACCCATTTAAAACATTTTTTGACTACGTGATAATTTTATTCTTAAAATATCCCAAATTATAGTACCAAAATTAAATAAGAAATTCAATATCAAATTAATCCTTGAAATCTCCAGTCTTGGATGGATTACAATGATTTCTGACACAGAGGAGCTGTACCATAAAACATGTTAAAATGGAGGTATAAATTTTATTAAAGTATGAAATCAAATGAGAAGAGAAGAAAAATGTTATTTTGTTTCTAAAATAGCAAAGATTCAAATGAAATGATAACTAATACAACTTTAAAGATACACAATAAAAAATTCTCAACACTAATTATGGAATCCAGAAAATGAAAACAAGAGAGAAGGTTCATATTAGGTAAGGTGGAAGGAAAATCATCAGTCTAGTTCATTGAAGCTCTTTAAGAAAGGGCCACTTTGACATAAGGAATGGAAAGGATATTGGAAAGCCAATTGTCTTAGGCTGGGTTCTCTAGAGAAGCAAAACTATTGAAGCATGTGTGTGTGTGTATAGAGAGAGAGATTTATCTCAAGGAAATGGCTCTCATGATTGTAGATGCTGGGATGTCCCAAGTCTGTGGGTCAGGCATCAGGTTGGAGGCTTCTCATGGAGCTGCAGGGACTGAGGAACCCAGGATCAGCAGGTCAGATGGCAGGCCACTGGCTCACAGGCTGCAGAGGCTTAGAATTCCAATATCAGCAGGCAATACAGTAGGCAGCTGGCTTGAGTGCCAAGAACCAGAGGTCAAATGATGACAAGCCAGATGAAGGATCCAGAGAAGCAAACAAATTTTGCCAGAGCATCCATATATATACTGGATGCAGACCACAACTCCACGGAAATTCCCCTTACAACCTATTGGCTAATCATGGCAGATCACATCATGGATGTGATTATTACATACTATTACATAACTGCCAAATTATATCATTACATAACTGCCAAACTACATCATTACATAACTGCCAAACCACCGAGGATCATGACCCAGCCATGCTGACACATAACCTTAACCATCACACCAATAAAACTGATTAGAGGATGAATTTTATAAATGAGGGTTTAGAAATTAATATCTATTCCAGAATTTCAGCAGACATAGAACTGAGGCAGAAAGTCATAAATATCACAAGTTTTATGAATCCAAATTTGTGGACAAGGATTAAAAATCATATAATTTTTTTTTCTATCTGAGGAAATTGAAGCTCAAAGATATAAACCGATTAGCCCATAATTTCCACTCAGCCCAGGATTTACACACAGCCCCACTCTAATACTTTCAGAGTTTGGCACAAGAGGAAAAAGAGGCTCATCTACCTTATGCTAAATATTTAAAACTATAAGTCAAGCCAAGAAAATGTTAAGTAGAATGGGTTCTTATTAAGCTCCCACTTTGACAAATATACCTTCATGAGGTCCTAGGGCCAGGTTCTAAAATGAGAATCCAGGATATCTCAGAGCTCCACATCAGAGAGCAGTGGGGCTGGATCTCCAGCCCCTGGCCCTGATCTTCCCCTTCTCTTCCTCCTTCTTGCTGCTTCCACACCACGAGGGGCCTCACAAACACCCTTGTGGCCATCTCAGCCTGTAAATCTGAGCTCTGGCCAAATACCCTGCCCTCAGCTTCCCTCTCTTGTGCGCTCCCCCAGATCTACCAGTACCAGCTGCTGCTGAGCCAATTTTGACTTATGGTGACCCCAGGTGTGTCAAAATAGAACTGTACTCTGTGAGGGTTTTCAGTAGCTGGTATTTCGAAAGGAGATCGTCAGGCCTTTCTTTCCAGCTGCCTCTGGGTAGACTTGAACCACCAACATTTCAGTTAACCTGCTAACAATTGCACCACACAGGGTCTCCCTACTCCAGACCTACAAGTGAGCAGCTCAGTTGCCAGTCTGTCCCTGGGAAGATGGTCTGGTTCCCCAGAAGGCAGACCCTGGGAGAGGGACCAGACCCCTCGGGCAAGGATTTTAGGGTCCAGGTATCTGGATCATGGTGTAGAAGCTAACTTCTCCTTTACCCCAGAGAGTCCTCCCTCTGTGGAGAGTGGAGTGGTTAGAATAAGTCCTCTAAATCATGATCACTCAGTGGGACTTCACTTCCCCACACTTACAGGCAGTACTTTTTAAATGCCCCCTATGTTTTTTTTTTTATGTTTACACAGAATTTGTGGTAAACAAACACGATCTCATTTGATCCACCCAGGACACCACTGAGGTAGAAAAGGAAGATGTCATTACTCAACAACCTAAAGTTAGAAAGAAGCAGGGCCCGGGGTTCACTACCAACTTCCATTCTGTTTCCATTTCCTCCATTCAATAGCTACTTACTAATCCGGGCCTTATTATGTGAAAGACTCAAGTCTAAGACCTCCTCCAACATATTTGGCTTCTGGATTTTAGAAATATTTGAGGCCAATGAAGTTAAGGTGCCACACATCCTAGCATAGGTTATTAATTATTCCAGATATAAGACACACTCTTCTGCAAAAGTTGTAGCTGGAGAGGCGGAGCCAAGATGGAGGAATAGACAGATGCTTCTGGTGAGCCCTCTTTACAACAAAGACCCCCCCAAAAAGTGAAATGAGTATATTTGTAACAAGCTGGGAGCCCTGAGCATCAAAGGCAAGCTTAGACAATGAACTGAGTGGCAGGGGCAGAAAGAGACCGTTCAAAGTGGAGAGGAGTTACTGGACCTGAAATGCAGGGAGTCCTCAGGCACCATTCCCAGAGTGGCAGCAGTGGTGGCAATGGGCTGGTACTATCATTTGGCAGCAGTTTCTGCAGGGAGAAGGAGCCAGCCACACAGCCTACTCACACCTCTGGAACCTGAGGAGAACGGTGTTCTTGGCGAAGGCTAAATACTTGCATATATTTTACCGTACCCCACCACCACCCCCAAGCCGGCTTCAGTGGCTGAATCCCTGGGCCTGAGATAGACCCCGGTGAGAACCTAGAGCTATCCTCCCAGCCTTGCGGAAGGAAAAAATTTGCAATTGGGGGGAAAAGATAATTTGCTAGCTCCATTAACCAGGGGAGCTCAGGACAGAAGTGGCTCCTGTCCAGGCATAAACCATCTGTGCACCTTAAGCACCTTTCCCTTCTGCATGGAACTGTGTGGGCCTGTTTCAGGAGAATAGGCCCTTGTTGGCAGACTCCAACCATTTCAGCTGTGCAGTGGAGAGGTGGGTGTTTGACAGTTGACATTGCTTTACCTATAAAACAAGGTCCTCACCTACCCACATCAGGGACCTAAAGAATGGTAGCTCCACTCAGGTCACCCAGCCACCCGTAACAGAGGTCCAAAGATAACTGGTACCTCCCAGTCCTTACAACCAAAAACTTTGGGTGCCCATGGTCCCTCTGCAGAACCCACCCACCAGCAAGCTCTAGGGAACAGAGACGCGTTTTCCTCAGAGACACTTGGGGGTCAGGTCTCAGCCCCCTGCCTTGTTCAGAGCGTGACCCCCTGCTGCATTCAGATACTGGTATACACCAATCACCCTTGCCCCTCTAAGACTGAAGGACAGAGCCTGTACCACACACTTGATTGTCAGCTACCTGGAAACCTGACCTGAATTCCTACAAGAAAAGTGAATGGACTCCTAGACTGATATACCTGGTAACAGCTCCAGCCAGCTGGGCACAGGACACCAGAGCTCCAAAGGCAAAAAAAAAAAAAAATCAAGCTAGCTCACTCAGGCAACCCATAGGGGTATACCAAAACAAAACAAACCAAGCAGTTATGACACAGTAAGCAAGCATAAACTAATACAATAACTTATAGATGGCTCGGAAACAACAGTCCATAGCAAGTCACATAAAGAAACAGACCATGATCACCTCAACAGACTCTCAAAACAAAGAATCCAGGGATCGTCTAGATGAAAGTGCATTCCTGGAATTACCACATGCAGAATACAAAAGTTTAATATACAGAACCCTTCAAGACATTAGGATGGAAATGAGGCCATATGCAGAACAAGCTAAGGAACACACAGATAAAGCAACTGAAGAAATTAGAAAGATTATTCAGGAACATAATGAAAAGTTTAATAAGCTGGAAAAATCCATAGACATACAGCAATCAGAAATTCAGAAGATTAACAATAAAAGTACAGAAGTAGACAACTCAGTAGAAAGTCAGAAGAGCAGAATTGAGCAAGTAGAAGCTAGAATTTCTGAACTCAAAGATGAATCACTTGGCACTAATATATTTGAAGAAAAATCAGATAAAAGAATTAAAAAAAAATGAAGAAACCTTAAGAATCATGTGGAACTCTATCAAGAGAAATAATCTACAAGTGATTGGAGCACCAGAACAGGGAGGGATAACAGAAAATACAGAGAAAATTTTTGAAGATTTGTTGGCAGAAAACTTCCCTGATATTGTGAAAGATGAGAAGATATCTATCCAAGGTGCTCATCGAACTCCACATAAGGTAGATCTGAAAAGAAAGTCACCAAGACATATTATAATTAAGCTTGCCAAAACCAAAGATAAAGAGACAATTATAAGAGCAGCGAGGGATAAACAAAAAATCACCTACAGAGGAGAGCCAATAAGAATAAGCTTGTACTACTCGGCAGAAACCATGCAGGCAAGCAGACAATGGGATGACATATTTAAAAAATTGAAAGAAAAAAATTGTCTGCCAAGAATCATACCTCTAGCAAAACTGTCTCTTAAATAGGAAGGTGAAATTAAGACATTTCCAGAGAAACACAAGTTTAGGGAATTTGTAAAAACCAAACCAAAACTACAAGAAACACTAAAGGGAGTTCTTTGGTTAGAAAATCAATAATCTCAGGTATCGACCCAAGACTAGAACACTGGTCAGGGCAACCAGAAGTCAACTCAGACAGGGAAATCCAAAAAAAGCAAGATTATAAAAAAAAAACACGGTAACAATGATGTTATTATATAAAAGAAGGCAATATTAAAATAATAAAGAGGGACTAAGAAATGTAATCTGACACCTTCCATATGGAGCAGAAGATAAGGCGGGCAATACAAAGAAATAAAATTTAGTTTTAAATTTAAAAAAATACGGGTAAATAATAAGGTAACCACAAAGGAGACAAACTATCCTACTCATCAAAATAAAATACGAGGGAAAAATTCAGACTCAGCAGAAACAAAATCAACATCAACAAATATGAGGAAAGGACAATATATAAAGAAAATCTATTCAGCACATAAATCAAGAGGGAAAAGGAAACTGTCAACACACAAAAAAAGACATAGCACTAAATTCACACCTATCCATAATTACCCTGAATGTAAATGGACTAAATGCACCAATAAAGAGACAGACAGTGGCAGAATGGATTAAAAAACAAAATCCATCTATATGCTGCCTACAAGGGACACACCTTAGACTTAGAGACACAAACTAAAACTCAAAGGATGGAAAAAATATATCAAGCAAAAAACAAAAGAAAAAGAGCAGGAGTGGCAATATTAATATCTGACAAAATAGATTTTAAAGTCAAATCCATCAGAAAGGATAAGGAAAGACACTATAAAATGATTAAAGGGACAATACACCAAGAAGATATAACCATATTAAATATTTATGCACCCAGTGACAGGGCTGCAATATACATAAAACAAACTATCAGCATTGAAAAGTGAGATAGACAGCTCCACAATAATAGTAGGAGACTTCAACACTCCACTTTTGGTGAAGGACAGGACATCCAAAAAGAAGCTCAATGAAGACACGGAAGATCTAAATGCCACAATCAACCAACTTGACCTCATAGACATATACAGAACTCTCCACCCAACAGCAACCAACTATACTTTCTTTTCTAGTGCACATGGAACATTCTCAAGAATAAACCACATATTAGGTCACAAAGCAACCCTTAGCAGAATCCAAAACATTGAAATATTACAAAGCATCTTCTCTGATCATAAAGCCATAAAAGTGGAAATCAATAAGAGGAAAAGCAGTAAAAAGAAATCAAATACTTGGAGACTGAACAATACCCTGCTCAAAAAACCCTAGATTATAGAGGACATTAAGGATGGAATAAAGAAATTCAGAGAATCCAATGAGAATCAAAACACTTCCTATCAGAACCTTTGGGACACAGCAAAAGTGGTGCTCAGAGGCCAATTTATATCAATAGATGCACACATCCAAAAAGAATAAAGGGCCAAAATCAAAGAATTATCCCTACAACATGAGCAAATAGAAAGAGAACAACAAAAGAAACCCACAGGTACCAGAAGAAAACAAATAATAAAAATTAGAGCTGAACCAAATGAAATAGAAAACAGAAAAACAACTGAAAGAATTAACAAGACCAAAAGCTGTTTTTTTTTAAATCAACAAAATTGATAAACCACTGTCCAAACTGACAAAAGAAAAACAGGAGAGGAAGCAAATAACCCAAATAAGAAATGAGAGGGGCGATATTACAACAGACCCAACTGAAATTAATAGAATCATATCAGATTACTATGAAAAACTACACTCAAACAAATTTGAAAACCAAGAAGAAATGGATGAATTCCTAGAAACACACTACCTACCTAAACTAACACAAACAGAGGTAGAACAACTAAATAGACCCGTAACAAAAGAAAAGATTGAAAAGGTAATCAAAAACCTCCCAACAAAAAAAAAGCCCTGGTCCAGACTGCTTCACTGCAGTGTTTTACCAAACTTTCAGAGAAGAGTTAACACCACTACTACTAAAGGTATTTCAGAGCATAGAAAAGGATGGAATACTACCAAACTCATTCTATGAAGCCACCATATCCCTGATACCAAAACCAGGTAAAGACACCACAAGAAAAGAAAATTATAGACCTATATCCCATTTTTATCCCTCATGAATGTAGATGCAAAAATCCTCAAGAAAATTCTAGCCAACAGAATTCAACAACATATCAAAAAATTAATCCACCATGACCAAGTGGGAGTCATACCAGATATGCAGGGATGGTTCAACATTAGAAAAACAATTAATGTAATCCACCCCATAAATAAAACAAAAGACAAGAATCACATGATTTTATCAATTGATGCAGAAAAGGCATTTGACAAAGTTCAACACTCATTCATGATAAAAACTCTCAGAAAAATAGGAATAAAAGGAAAATTTCTCAACATAATAAAGGGCATTTATACAAAGCCAACAGCCAACATCACCTTAAATGGAGAGAGCCTGAAAACATTCCCATTGAGATCAGGAACCAGACAAGGATGCCCTTTATCACCACGCTTAGTCAACATTGTGCTGGAAAGTCCTAGCCAGAGCAATTAGGCTAGATGAAGAAATAAGGGGCATCCAGATTGGCAAGGAAGAAGTAAAAGTATCTCTATTTGCAGATGACATGACCTTATACACAGAAAACCCTAAGGAATCCTCCAGAAAACTACTGAAACTAATAGAAGAGTTCAGCAGAATATAGGGATACAAGATAACATAGAAAAATCAGTTGGATTCCTCTACACCAACAAAAAGAACATCTAAGAGAAAATCACCAAATCAATGCCATTTACAGTTGCCCCCAAGAAGATAAAATACTTAGGAATAAATCTTACCAGAGATGTAAAAGACTTATACAAAGAAAACTACAGTACACTTCTGCAAGAAACCAAAAGAGACTTACATTAAGTGGAAGAACATACCTTGCTCGTGGATAGGAAGACTTAACATAGTAAAAATGTCTATTCTACCAAAGCGATCTATGCATTTAATGCAATTCTGATCCAAATCCCAAAGACATTCTTTAATGAGATGGAGAAACAAATCACCAACTTCATATGGAAGGGAAAGAGGCCCTGGATAAATAAGGCGTTACTGAAAAAGAAGAATAAAGTGGGAGGCCTTACTTTACCTGATTTTAGAACCTATT
Organism: Elephas maximus indicus; assembly: GCF_024166365.1. NCBI lineage: Eukaryota > Metazoa > Chordata > Mammalia > Proboscidea > Elephantidae > Elephas > Elephas maximus. Next base: position 51,355,766 of record NC_064819.1, on the reverse strand, counting down.
ATACTGCCACAGTACTCAAAACAGCCTGGTACTGGTACAACAACAGATACATGGACCAATGGAACAGAATTGAGAATCCAGACATAAATCCATCCACATATGAGCAGTTGAATTTTAACAAAGGCCCCAAAACAGTTAAATGGGGAAAAGACAGTCTTTTTAACAAATTGTGCTGGCATAACTGGATATCCATCTGCAAAAAAATGAAACAAGACCCAAACCCCACTCCATGCACAAAAACTAACTCAAAATGGATCAAAGACCTAAATATAAAATCTAAAACAATAAAGATCATGGAAGAAAAAATAGGGATGTTAGGAGCCCTAATACATAGCATAAACTGTATACAAAACATTGTAAAGAATGTAGAAGAAAAACTAGATAACTGGGAGCTCCTAAAAATCAAACACCTATGCTTATCTAAAGACTTCACCAAAAGAGTAAAAAGACTACCTACGGACTGGGAAAAAGTTTTTAGCTATGACATTTCCGATCAACGCCTGATCTCTAAAATCTACATGATACTGCAAAAACTCAACTGCAAAAAGACAAATAACCCAATCAAAAAATGGGCAAAAGATATGATAGACACTTCACTAAAGAAGACATTCAGGTAACTAACAGATACATGAGGAAATGTTCACGATCATTAGCTATTAGAGAAATGCAGATCAAAACTACAATGAGATTTCATCTCACTCTAACGAGGTAGGCATTAATCCAAAAAACACAAAATAATAAATGTTGGAGAGGCTGTGGAGAGATTGGAACACTTCTACACTGCTGGTGGGAGTGTAAAATGGTACAACCACTTTAGAAATCCTTTTGGCGCTTCCTTAAAAAGCTAGAAATAAAACTACCATAGGATCCAGCAATCCCTCTCCTTAGAATATATCCTAGAGAAATAAGAGCCTTTACTTGAATGGATATATGTACACCCATGTTTATTGCAGCACTGTTTATAATAGCAAAAAGATGGAAGCTACCAAGGTGTCCATCAACGGATGAATGCATAAATAAATTATGGTATATTCACATAATGGAATACTAAGCATAGATAAATAACAGTGAGGAATCTGTGAAACATTTCATAACGTGGAGGAACCTGGAAGGCATTACGCTGAGTGAAATCAGTCAGTTGCAAAAGGACAAATATTGTGTAAGACCACTATTATAAGAACTTGAGAAATAGTTTAAACTGAGAAGAAAACATTCTTTCGTGGTTATGAGAGGGAGAAGGGAGGGAGGGTGGGAGAGGGGCATTCACTAATTAGACAGTAGATAAGAACTACTTTAGGTGAAGGGAAAGACAGCACACAATACAGGAGAGGTCAGCACAATTGGACTAAACCAAAAGCAGTTTCCTGAATAAACTGAATACTTCGAAGGCCAGTGCAGCAGGGCCAGGGGTCTGGGTACCATGGTTTCAGGGGACATCTAAGTCAATTGGCATAATAAAATCTATTAAGAAAACATTCTGCATCCCACTTTGAAGAGTGGTGTTTGGGGTCTTAAACGCTAGCGAGCAGCCATCTAAGATGCATCAATTGGTCTCAACCAACCTGGATCAAAGGAGAATGAAGAACACCAAGGACACAAGGCGATTATGAGCCCAAGAGACAGAAAGGGTCACATGAACCAGAGACTACATCATCCTGAGACCAGAAGAACTAGATGGTGCCCAACTACAACCAATGACTGCCCTGACAGGGAACACAACAGAGAAACCCTGAGGGAGCAGGAGAGCAGTGGGATGCAGACCCCAAATTCTTATAAGGCCAGACTTAATAGTCTGACTGAGACTGGAAGGACCCCGGTGATCATGGCCCCCAGCTCTTCTGTTGGCCCAGGACAGGAACCATTCCTGAAGCCAACTCTTCAGACATGGATTGGATTGGACAATGGGTTAGAGAGGGATGCTGGTGAGGAGTGAGCTTCTTGGGTCAGGTGGACACTTGAGACTAGGTTGGCACCTCCTGCCTGGAGGGGGGATGAGAGGGTGGAGGGGGTTAGAAGCTGGTGAAATGGACACGAAAAGAGAGTGGAGGGAGAGAGCCGGCTGTTTCATTAGGAGCAGAGTAATTGGAGCATGTAGCAAGGTGCATATCGGTTTTTGTGTGAGAGAGACTGACTTGATTTGTAAACTTTCACTTAAAGCACAATAAAAATTATTAAAAAAAAAAGGTGTTGCTGTTAGCTGCCTTCTAATCACACCAACTCATGACAACCCTGTGAAAAATAGAACAAAACTCTGCCTGGTCCTGTGTCATCACAATGATCAGCTGCAGGTCTGACTGATATCATTCATAGGGCTTTTACTGGCTGATTTTTGGAAGTAAGATTACCAGGTCTTTCTTCCTACTCTGTCTCTGTCTGGAAAGTCCACTGAAACCAGTTCATAACAAAAGTAATGCCCACTCTATTTTGCTGGATCTTACTAAAGTTTATGAAATGCAGAGCTGCTCTGTTCCATGTAATTCCACAATACTTGATTGCTTTCTTTGTGCTAGGAGCATATGAAGAGATTTATATTCTAGATTTATCTGCATATAATTACAAAACGGGGTAAATACCATGATAGGCACACACACATTCCCATGGAAGTCTGCACTCCCTCTCCCACTTTGCTCCCAAAGCAAAATTTAGCGCCATCCCTTCACCTCTGCCTGCTGCCATGAGTGGGGACTTCTCAGCTGCTGCTGGGTCCATGTGTAGCTGCCATGCTAAGGTAAGCCCCATGTCACAGGTGGCTAAAGGAGGCTGGCTCTCCCAGCCTTTTTTTTTTTTTTTTTTCCCTAGTGGTAAACATACTTGAGACGAGACTCAACATACAAGTTCATAGTCTGCCACATTTCTCTATTATTTAATTACTACAGTCAGCAAATATTTACTGTGTCAGAAATTACAGCAGATGCTGGGGATACAATGGTGACCAAAACAAACATGGTGTCTGCCCTTATGGAGCTCAGGGTCTATGGATTGTATTGCAAGCATTTTCCTGTGTCATGAAAAACCTTTTAGCAATGATAAAGTTTATGACTGCATTGCTCTATCACATGGAACTTTTTTCCAATGCTGGACATTTATGGCTTTTATAATAATGAAGTAGCGATAATAAGTAACTTCTTCCACATTTTTTATTATTTCCTAGGAATGGAGTCTAGGATCTTCCTCGTTTTTAGATTTTCCCAGTCAATGGACACTCATAATATCTTTCTGTTGCTTTCACTAAAGAAAGATAAGACCGGGTGTAAAATTGTCCAGATAGAATATTTACTTCTCAAGTCAATGGGCTCCTTTGGTACTATCTTCCATCACTTAGCTTTGCAGTAGAAGTGTCTTGAAATCAGCTTGATTTCACCCCCTCTTAATAGTATCTTTTTGTTTTGTTCTGCCTGGACGCCTTCAATTTTTATTTTTAATTTATTTTTTGTAATTAAAAATTTCAGCAGCTGGTCTTTTTTTCTGTCCTTTTGTCCTTTTATTGATGTTGACTGAAACACTGAGAGTTTTTCAATCTTCGTTATTTAAGTCATGTTTTAACCCAGGTGGTGTAGTGGTTAAGTGCTACAGCCGTGAACCAAAGGGTCAGCAGTTTGAATCCGCCAGGTGCTCCTTGGAAACTCTATGGGGCAGTTCTACTCTGTCCTATAGGGTCGCTATGAGTCGGAATCAACCCAACGGCACTGGGTTTGGTTTGGTTTCTGAACGCGTGAAATTGTCTTAGCAACGACTCAGAACATTTGTTTGCTTTTCCCACTAGGGATAGCTCTAACTCTAGGTTCAGATCGCCATTCTATATTCTTCAGATATGAAATCTTCTCTTCAAATATTTCAGTTGCTTTTACTTGTTCACCTGCTTTATGGAAGTTCTTCTCACATCTCTTTCAACTCACTCATTTGATCTTTCACAATCTCAGCTTGCCCTTTCATTGTCTCCAGTACAGATTTTAATTCTCCTACTGAATTTATCATGGCCCAGAAATTCATCTATCTACCCAGCATCTATTTGCACCATTTTCCTTTTATTTAGCTTTGCCCTCTTTGTGATTTTCTGCAACTCTTACATAGATGCTATATCCTGAAGCATCCCATTGCTGATGCCTGAAGAGTTTTCTAACTTTTATCTAGCTCCTCACATAAACCATTTTTAGAATATACTTACTCTGACTTTCATAATGATGTGTCACTTACCTTTACGTGGGGTTTTTTTCCATGGTCCCTCTACAGAGGGTTTTGTTGTTGGTTTCTCTTGATTCACCCAGGGGACTAGAAGACATTGTGGTGACTCAGTCAGTGTTTCCTATTGGACAGCAAAAGTACGTAGCCCATCGCTCTATTCTCTGTGCCTCAGGAGCTGTTTGTGTACTCCTCTTGAAATAATAGGGCTCAATTGCCAATTTCTAGTAGAATTCTTTCTGGCGGGGTTTTTCTAAGCTTCACACCCATTGCCTGGATCTCTGCATTATGGGCAGATGAAGGCCCTGTTGTCATTGTTGTTGTTGTTGCTAGTACTACTAAGTCAGCTCCAGCTAATGGTAACCCTATGTACAACAAACAAGATGTTTCCTATTCCTGTACCATCTTCACAATCATTGGTATGCTCAAGTCCATTGTTGTGGCCATTGTATATTTTGAGTGTCTTCCAAACTAGGAGATTCATCTTCCAGCACTATAAAACTGAAAGAACCCTGTGCCGTCGAGTCCATTCTGATTCATAGTGGCCCTATACGACAGAGTAGAACTGCCCCCATAGAGTTTCCAAGGAGTGCCTGCTGGATTCGAACTGCCGACCCTTTGGTTAGCAGCATTAGCCCTTAACTACTATGCCACCAGTGTTTCCTCCAGCACTATATCAGACAATATTCTGTTGTGATCCATAGGGTTTACACAGGCTAGTTTATTTTTTTTTTAAACATATTGTTTTATGACATTGATTACCAACCCCACAACATGTCAACACTCTCCTTTCTCAAACTTGGGTTCTCTATTGCAGGCTTTCTTGTCCACTCCTGCCTTCTAGTCCTTGCCCCTGGGCTGGTCTGCCCCTTTAGTCTCATTTTTTTTTTATGAGCCTGTCTAATCTTTGGCTAAAATGTGAATCTCAGGAGTGACTTCTTTTCTGAGCTAAAAGAGTGTCCAGGGGCCATGCTCTTGGGGTTTCTTCAGTCTGTGTCAGCCTGCTAAGTCTGGTCTTTTTTTTTGTGAGTTAGAATTTTGTTCTACATTTTTCTCCAGCTTTGTCTTGGTCCCTCTATTTTTATCCCTGTCAGAGCAGTCAGTGGTGGTAGCCCAGCACCATCTAGTTGTACTGGACTCAGTCTGGTGGAGGCCATGGTAGGTGTGGTCCATTAGTCCTTTGGACTAATCTTTCTCTTGTGTCTTTAGTTTCCTTCATTCTCCCTTGCTCCCAAAGGGGTGAGACCAGTGGAGTATCTTAGATGGCCACTCACAGGTTTTTAAGACCACAGACACTACTCACCAAAGTAGAATGTAGAACATTTTCTTTATAAACTATGTTATGTCCACTGAGCTACATGTTCCCTGAGCTCATGGTCCCCACAGCCCTCAGCCCAGCAATCTGGTTCTTCAGGGAGCTTGGATGTGTCTACGGAGCTAATTTTTTGAAATAGATCACTAGATCTTTCTTCCTAACCTTAGTCTGGAGGTTCCACTGAAACCTGTTCACCATGAGTGACCCTACCGGATTTGAAATACTAGTGGCTTAGCTTCCAGCATCACAGCAACAAGCAAGCCACCACAGTAAGACAAACTGACATTCAGGCTGTTGATGAAGGGCATAGAAAACTGTAACTGTCGGTATAAAATGCCACCTCACACGCGCCCCACTCAATACTTTCTTATGGCAACTATACCACTCAGAATATAATATGCTACTACCAATTATTCAAACCCCAGGATACTTTCTGCCTACCTGTTTTATGGGACTCAGTATTTCTGAGTAGATGGTGCCTCGGATTGAATTGTGTTCCCCCCCACCCCAAATATGTGTTGTGAACTTCTATATGACTGTGGTTATAATTCCTTTTGGGAATGGGCGTCTTTGTGACATAAATGAGGCCAAATTAGTGTAGAGTGTGTCTTGAGTCAATCTCTTTTGAGATATAAAAGAGATTAAATAAGCATGTGAGAAGCCGAGATAGGGAAAAGAGATGCCAAGCTGCATGGAGATTTACAAGGAACCAGGAAACAGAAGCTAGGGACAAGTATCTTCTCCTAGACTCAACAGAGAAAGGAAGTTTTCCCCAAGAACCAGTGCCCTGAATTCAGACTTCTAGCCTCCTAAACTGTGAGAAAATAAATTCCTGTTTGTTAAAGCCATCCACTTGTGGTATTTCCTTTTTTTTTTTTTTTTATTTCTCTTATAGCAGCACTAAATAACTAAGATAGATAGGAAGCAAGAACTTGGCCAATGCTCTACACATGGAGTAACAGTCATGCAAGGCAGTTATCTAATGGACCACGAAGTAGGCACAGGGGGAGAGGATAGTCTCACTTTTAAGAGCATTATTTTCACTAAGGCTGAGCCATGGCTGCTTTCTCAGTCCAATTCCATCATCCTTACAGTTAGTAGAATATCCTTCAAGATCCTGGTAATAGGATGACCACTGATGTTGTTGGGTTTTTTTTTTTTTCTGTTGTGAATTTTGGTCTTTCCACATCTTCATAGGAACTTGGGCAAGTTCATATCAGGAACTGCAAGCTACATGCTATTTTAAACCTGAAAAAAAGGAAATTTTAATTTGAAAATCCATTTCCGTAGGTCAGTGCCTACAGAATTACTTCGTTGACTGTTGTGATTGCACAAAGTCTGTTAACAGTAAACCATAATACTAAGCTAGTAACAGATCCTGTGAGCAGGGGCCATGCCAAAAACCATCTAGAGTCAGATCCAAGTTCACAGGGTAACCTGTTGTTCAATGATCAGCCAAACCCACACTGCAAGTGGCTTACAATTGAACTAACAGAAGTATTTTTCTCTCTAAGGTTTTATCCTTCTATGTTTCTGAAAAGACCGCTGACTATCACTTTACACCGTACGGCAACCACTTTAAAGTTATGCCGGATTTGAAGGAAGATGAGTGATCAAAGATTGTCTGGTGAACCTCCCGCCCAACCATACACACTCATATGCACATACCACACACATACACATACATGTGGGTATGCACACAAAAACACAGTTAGTTGGGAGAACAAATTATGGAGTTAATCACAGACTTGATCAAACCAGGGCAGCGCTAGTAACACATTTAATCCATTGCAAAATCCAATCTTGTTAGGATGCCTTAAGAAAATAAATGAAAGAAACCCTTCAGGGAGAATTGTGGATTGCCTCAACCTTGGCCCTAAAGAAAATTTGACAATATTATGAGTCACACCAAGAAAGTTTGTGATTAAGTGTAATTATTTTCTCAACTATTAAAATAAAACAGGCCCAAATTGACAAATAAAGACAACAAAATGTATTTTTTTGTATTATATAAGAAAGCACAAAAAGAAGATTTGAACACCATAAATAACTTTTTTTTTCCTTCCATTCAGGTTTGCATCTTTGTCCCTGAAACCCATTTGTAGAACAATAAGATGGGGCACTCTGGGAATGAAGACCATTTTTCATCAGACTTGAATGTGTGATTACTAAGTACTGTAGTTGAAAGCATGACTCCCGCACTGCCCCAGGGTTTTATTGCTAGGAGACTAATTATACCTAAGTTGATACAGAGTATTTTACATTCTTTTTTTAAAATTTTGTTTTCAAATATTATAACAAATTCCACGTCAGATCATCAGGTAATATTTCTAACACAACTAATTGTAGTTACCAGGTAAGAGGAGAAATCTCATATAAAGTGGCACAAAATACTATCTCAGACTTGCAGAACTTAATATTTCTTCAACTTCGTTTCTCTTCTCTTCTTTTTTAATCTTCCAAATTCAAAGATCAGAAAGTGGCTGGAATCACACAGACAAAATGAGAGGAATGTCAAAATAATGGATGCAAAACTTGTATTCCTTTTTAAAATAATGCCCTTTTATTTTGAATATTTGCATGGGTTTTATGTTGTTCTTAGCTGTTATAGAGCTGAGTCCCCCCTTCCACTCAAGGTAACCCCATGACTAACAGAAGGAACTGCTGCTGGGCCCAGCACCATCCCCATGATCAGTTGTGGATCAATCAGGATTTTCATTGACTGATTTTCATAAGTAGATTGCCAGACCTTTCTTCCTTGTCCATCTTAGTCTGGAAGCTCTGATGAAATCTATTCAGCATCATAGCAACACACAAGCCTCCAATGACAGACAAGTGGTGGCTACACACGAAGTGCATTGACAGGAATTGAACCCGGGTCACCTGCAAGGAAGGCGAGAATTTTACCATTGAACCATCAAAGTCCACTCTGGGTTTCATACAAATGACATAAAAGATAAAATAAATGTTTGTCCAGTTCTGGGCCTGATGTGTAGTAGACTACATTGTAAACAAAGATGGCTTTTCGAAGGCACTAGACCTCAGTACAGTGCGTGGCAGACGGTAGGAACGGTAAGCATGTTACTAAAAGAACACTAATTGACCACATACTTTTCTTTAGAAGCTTCTATTCAGCAGGAAAATCTGTTTCATTATTCAAAAGAACTTTTTATTGGGATTCTTTTTGTAAAATTTGTTTTCTTTCTGGCTGTGTTCCTCTAATTTCCCAAATGAGACAAGCCAGATTATCTAGCATCACAGATAATTCTAATTTGTGTTAGTGCCCTATTGTATACGTTAATAAAAGCATACTATCTGCCTGTAGCCCTTCGTTTTCACTGTAGAAAGCCATGGCAATCCCATTTAAAGTCTTTTAACCTATTCACTTCATGGCAGTAGCAGGAGTGGTGCCTTCTGGGCTTTGTAACATAATAGTGCCCCTTTATCACACTGAATGGTTTATTAGAACCTGCTTGTACCAATGATTTAGTTTTGTCATGGTGAGGCCACCACTACAGGGCTTTGAACTCTGTTTGGGGACTCTTCTGTCATTTTAATGTTAGGGGTTTGTTTGTTTTCTTGTGAAATGGACTTTCATTTAATTTTAGCATTATTTAAATTATTTATTATCTGGAGACAAATTGAGAACTAGGGGTTTGAGAATGGTGCACTGTGCTTCGAAAACACTGAAATCTGTAGCATACCAATATCACTGGGAACATTCAGGCCCTCAGAAATAAGTCATCTCACATACATACTCTTGCTGAAATGTGCACTGCTCTTTTCACTTACCGATACACATAGGAAAATAATGCTTAACCTCCATGGAAACTTGAAGTTTGAAAACCCAGTTGCCCTACCACACTTGGTGAAGTTTTAAACCCCACCTAATTTCCTTTGTCTAGTCTTCAGTTTTCTGTAACTGGTTATCTTAGACTGGGTTCTCCAGAGAAGAAAAACCAGTCAAGTGTATAAATATATAGAGAGAGAGAGGGATTTATGTCAAGGAAATAGCTCATGCAGTTGTAGAGGCTAAAACATCCCAAGTCTGTGGGTCAGGCTGGAGAATTCTCCTGATTCACTTAGCCATAGGGGCTGGTGAACCCAAGATAGACAAGTCAGACAGCAAGGCTTTGGCTCACGGGCTGCAAAGACCGGTGAATCCCAAGATTGGCTGGCAAGATGGCACGTAAGCTACTAACTCAATCCCAAGAACCAGAGCTTAGACGAACAGGAGCCACTTGCAGGATCCAGAAAGAGCAAAAGCCCCTAAGCCTTGCCAGAAAGTCCACCTATACTGGATGCAGGCCACACACCCCAGGGAAACTCCCCTTCAACTGACTGATTACTAACATCAAATCCCATAATGGAAGTGATCACATGATATCAAATCTCATCATGAAGGTGATCACATCATTACACAACTGCTGAACTACATCATACCTGCCAAACCAATGAGAATTATGGCCCGGTGAAGTTGACACATAAACTTAATGATCACACTGGTTATGATAAGGGCCAAAAAATATACCAGCCAGGACTGGGAGCTCTGGCACCCAACCCTGAGGGAGGTTAAACCCCTGTTTCATTTTCCTCATTCTGACTTTTTGCTCCATCTATAGACCTGGAAATGGAACACATAAAGATCAATATCCAAGGACTTAGTGAGCTGAAATGGACTGGTACTGGTCATTTAGAATCAGAAAATGATATGGTCTACTACTCCAGGGATGACAACTTGAAGAGGAATGGCGTTGCATTCATCGTCAAAAAGAACATTTAAAGATCAATTCTGAAGTACAACTCTGTCAGTGAGAGGATAATATATATATGCCTACAAGGAATACCAGTTAATACAACTATCCCTCAAACTTATGTACCAACTGCTAAGGTCAAAGATGAAGAAATTGAAGATTTTTATCAGCTTCTGTAGTCTGAAATTGATTGAACATGAAATCAGGATGCAATGATAATTACTGGTGATTGGAATGTGAAAGTTGGAAATGAAGAAGGATCGGTAGTTGGAAAATATAGCCTTGGTGATAGAAACAATGCTAGAGATCAAATGATACAATTTTTCAAGACTAACAATTTCTTCATTGTAAATACTTTTTTTTCACCAACATAAACAGTGAATATACACATGGCCCTCACCAGATGGAATGTGCAGGAATCAAATCGACTATATCTGTGGAAAGAGACAATGGAAAAGCTCAATATCATCAGTCAGAACAAGGCCAGGGGCCAACTGTGGATCAGACCATCATTTACTCACATATAAGCTCAAGCTGAAACTGAAGAAAATCAGAACAAGTCCACAAAAGCCAAAGTAAAACCTTGAGTATATTCTACCTGAATTTAGAGACCATCTCAAGAACAGATTTTACCTGTTGAGCACTAATGATCGAAGACCAGTCGAGCTGTGCAATGACATCAAAGACGGCATATGTGAAGAAAGCAAGAGGCTATTAAAAAGACAAGAGAGAAAGAAAAGACCTAAACGGATGTCAGAAGAGACTCAGAAACTTACCCTTAAACATCAAGTAGCTAAAGCAAAAGGAAAAAAAATGATGAAGTAAAAGAGCTGAACAGAAGATTTCAAAGGGTGGCTCCAGAAGACAAAGTATTATGATGACATGTGCAAAGACCTGGCAACAGAAAATCAAAGGGGAAGAACCCATTCAGCATTTCTCAAGCTTAAAGAGCTGAAGAAAAAATTCAAGTCTCAAGTTGCAATACTGAAGAATTCTACAGGGAAAACATTAAACGACCCAGGAAGCATCAAAAGAAGATGGAAGGAATATACAGAGTCACTGTACGAAAAAGAATTGGTGATGTTCAACCATTTCAGGAAGTAACATATGATCAGGGACTGATGGTACTGAAGGAAGAAGTCCAAGCTGTACTGAAGGCATTGGTGAAAAACAAGTCTTCGAGAATTGACGGAATAACAATTGAGATGTTTCGACAAACAGATGCAGCCCTGGAAGCGCTCACTCGTCTATGCCAAGAAATTTGGAAAACAGCTACTTGGCCAACCGACAGAAAGAGATCCATATTTACGCCTATTCCCAAGAAAGGTCATCCAACTGAATGTGGAAATTATCAAAAAACATTACTATCACATGCCAGCAAAATTTTGCTGAAGATCATTCAAAAAAGGCTGCAGTAGTATAGCTACAGGGAACTGCCAGAAATTCAAGCTGGATTTAGAAGACAGCGAGGGACCAGGGATATCATTGCTGATGTCAGATGAATCCTGGCTGAAAGCAAAGAATACCAGAAAGATGTTTACCTGTGTTTCATTGACTATGCTAGGGCATTTGACTGTGTGGATCATAACAAACTATGGATAACATTGCGGAGAATGGGAATTCCGGAACACTTAATTGTGTTCATGAAGAATTTGTACATGGATCAAAAGACAGTCGTTCAAACAGAACAAGGGGACACTGCATGGTTTAAAGTCAGTAAAGATATGCATCAGGGTTGATTCCTTTCACCATACCTGTTCAGTCTGTATGCTGACCAAATAATCCAAGAAACTGGACTAAATGAAGAAGAATGGGGCATCGGGATTGGAGGAAGACCTGTGTTATGCAGATGACACAACCTTGCTCGCTGAAAGTGAAGAGGACTTGAAGAACTTACTGATGAACATCAAAGATCACAGCCTTCAGTATGGATTACATCTCAACATAAAGAAAACCAAAATCCCTCACAACTGGACCAAAAAGCAACATCATGATTGACAGAGAAAGATTGAAGTTGTCAAGGATTTCATTTTACTTGGATCCACAATCAACACCCATGGAAGCAGCAGTCAAGAAATTAAAGGACGCATTGCATTGGGCAAGTTGGCTGCAAGATATTTCTTTAAAGTGTTAAAAAGCAAAGACGCCACCTTGAAGACCCAGGTGCACCTTACCCAAGTCATGGTGTTTTCAATCCCCTCATATGTATGAGAAAGCTGGACAATGAATAAGGAAGACCAAAGAAGAATTGACATCTTTGAATTGTGGTTTTGGAGAAGAATATTGAATATACCACAGACTGCCAAAAGGACAAACAAATCTGTCTTGGAAGAAGTGCGACCAGAATGCATCTTGGAAGCACGGATGGCAAGACTGTGTCTCATACACTTTGGACATGTTGTCAGCAGGGATCAGTCCTTGGAGAAGGATATCACACTTGGTGAAGTAGAGGGTCAGCAAAAAAGAGGACAACCCTCCATGAGATGGATTTACACAGTGGCTGCAACAATGGGCTGAAGCACAGCAACAATTGCGAGGAAGGCACAGGACCAGGCAGTGTTTCGTTCTGTTGTGCATAGGGTACTCTGAGTCAGAACCTACCCGACGGCACCTAACACCAACAACATACGCCTGGGATTCTGTCTCATTCCGTATTCTGAAGGCTACCTAGTTTCTCAGTCCCATACTTCCATATCCCTCTAAGAAAAGGGACTCTGAATAGAACCTCGGCCCACATGACAGCAATGGGGTCAGTCTCTTTTTATGGGTTAATTTTCTCAAATCTATTTTGTGAGCCAGAAGTCCCTGGGTGGTGCAAATGGTTAATGAGCTTGCCTACTAAGAGAAAGGTTGGAGGTTTGAGTCCACTTAGAGGCACCTTAGAAGAAAGGCCTGGTGATCTGTTTCTGAAAAATCAGCCATGGAAAACCCCATGGGATGCAGTTCTACTCTGACACACACAGGGTCACCATACGTCAGAATCAATTCAACAACAATTGGTTTATTTTGTGAAACCAGCAACTGGGATTGCACTCGTCTTGGCTTTTTTCTTCTGTGTGTCTAAAATGGGCTTTAATTATTAATAAGGTTCCCACTTTGTCCCCTGCAAGGCCCAGAATTAAAGACAGCTCTTATGACAGTAAATATAAATTTGAAAAGCTAATGTTATTTTCCCAGAAAAATATTTTTCTAATAAACAAAATATATTATCTCCATGAAAACTTACAGTATAACTGAATCGATGTTACTTCAGAAATGGAGGAACATTATAGTCTAAATTGGTTTGACAAGGATTGATTAACAGATTTCAACTTCTATTTAACCATAGGCATCAGGGATACCTTTGGTTTTTTTCAGACCACTTCTGAAATCGTCATACAGAAGGATTTTTTTTTTTTAATGTAATTTAAGGGTCAGTAATGTAACTATTTTTTTTTTTAATGTAACTAACAAAAACCTTGTCATTTTTAAATCAATCCACAAAAACCCAAAGGTTAAAATCATGCCTTCCTTCGGTCTCAACATTAGCAGTGATGGGAGAGATTTAATTAAGAGTGAAAAGCAGTGATCTTGAAACATAAAGAGAAAAATTTTATGGTGAATGCTAAGGAACTAAGTATCTATAAAACTATTTCCCTAGCAACTGTGCCATGGAGGAACAGGATCTGGAATTACGGCCCTTTAAGGACTCTTGAAAGCAGCGCTGGTGGCACAATGGTTAAAGTACTCGGCTGCTAACCAAAAGGTCAGGGGTTCAAACCCACCAGCCCCTCCACGGGGGAAAGATGTGGCAGTCAGTTTCCTTAAAGTTTACAGTCTTGGAAACCCTGTGGGGAAGTTCTACTCTGCTTTATAGGGCCCCTATGAGTCGGAATTGACTCTATGGCAATGGGCTTTGGGTTGGAGTGGCTCTTGAAATAGTGAAATCCTTTGAATATTGGACTTACAGATCAGTATATGCCAGTGTAAACAGAGAAAAACAAAGGAAATCAGTGGACTGAATTCTTCCAAATTTAGGCAGCCTGTAGTGCAAAGACACCCTTCCTACTGATACATCCAAATGAATTCTCTCCAGAATCAAACTTTTGCATGTGTAGACCTTTCCCAAATCAAACCCAACCCGGTGCCATCGAGTAGGCTCTGACTCATTGCAAACCTATGGGACAGAGTAGAGCTGCCCCATAGGGTTTCCAAGGAGCAGTGGTGAATTCAAACTGCCCACCTTTGGGTTAGCAGTGGAGCTCTTAACCATTGTGCCACCAGGTTCCTTATAGACCTTTAACAGGGAAAAAAAAAAGTTATTGAAGAAATTCCATGACTGCTTTTTTCCTGGTATGCAAATTTTATTTGGCAAGTTCAGTGTAACAAAAACCTCATTGAATTTAACGAAGCCTTAGAAATCATAAGCAACAGCCAAGAGTTAATACCATGTAGATGCCAAATACTACAAGTACCATGATTGTTTGATTGAGTTCAAAGAATAACCCACAAAATATCTTTGACCTTTTGTTCAGTTTCTGGGAACTCCAGGAAAATTCCAGCTAGTGGTTTAATACCATACATTAGTAGTTACTTTTTTTTTTTTCCTTCAGCATTGGAAAATACTAAAGTTATTGGCACTTGAACTATTCCACAAACAATTTTTGTCCCAATATGGACAATTATAGTCTGAAGCCTCATGCATTCTTTTAATAGCTAAATTATTTAATGAAACAATAGGGTCAAAACTCCCCATTCTCTAAAGTCTATGATCACTTGACTCCAAGCCATAATACTGCTCCAAATAAATAGCATACCAATGAAAGAATCCCAACAGGATGTTAACATATCTTTCTTTCATCACTTGCTAGAACCAGACCTAAAATATGAGTTAAAAGTAACTGACCAAAACAGTGCTTAAGCAATCCTGCTTTCTCATGTTTTCGTGTATAGCTTCCAAGTTATTTTGGGGTATGAATTTAGAAAACAAACAAAACAAGACTTTGTACTGCTTTTAAGACAGATATGAGGAGATCTCACTCTTTAATAAAATAGATCCTCTGAAGTCCATAAAAGGAGCCCTGGTGGCACAGTGGTTAAGAGCTAACCCAAAGGTCAGGGGTTCCAGGCTACCAGCTGCTCCACAGGAGGAAGATGTGGCAGTCTGCTTCCATAAAGACGACAGCCTTGGAAACCCTACGGGGCAGTTCTACTCTGCCCTAGGGGGTCACTGTGAGTTGGAGCAGACTCAACGGCAATGGGTTAGATTTCATAATGTCATGTGAGTGGGCTTTTTTACTGGAAATAGCATGGCTTATTATAGCATTAATTAGATACTGAGGTCTGCAATGGCTCCAGTACAAAGCTAAAGAAATTTCCCTCTTTTCAGTGACTATGACCTAAGTTTTAGAGAGTTGTGTAATTTTAAATAATAAAATACATCAATGTGGTTTTCTCTGATTAGTTTTTGGGTTTTTTTTGTTTGTTTTTTAATGTCTATCCGTAGCGTCTATCAGGAGGCCTAGCTTGTAATGGATGCTTAGTAAATATTTTAGTATGAATAAGAAAATAAAATCAATAAATGAGTAAATACCTTGGCTAACTTTGGAGACATTACTTGTTAAGTAGCGGAAAGCATTTTAAAAATTCATGTTCTTGAAGACAATTCGTGCAAATGCAGGGAGTATGAGATCCAGATACTTAAGGTGGATTTGGGAAGGAGAGTTAACTAAACTAACAGAAGAAGAAAAAAAAAAAAAAAAACCTTCAATCATGATTCTAACCTTATATAGTAAACTTTCTGATTCAGATTTAAATACAATTTAATAAATCATTGAGATCCAATTTCTAATCTTTTAAAGCACTGTAAGTCTCACAGGCCAACTGCTCATCATGTATTTTAATGCTTTCTCTATGATTTTAGGAAGAACAAAAAGGAGGCAGCCAAAAACCACTCAGTTCCTTGCTTTCAAGGGTGATGTTAATGTGATGAAGCAACCAAAGGAAGAAAGGCAATGACCTTAATTACCCCCAGAAAACTGTTACCATTTTCTCCTACCACACACTCACACTCACACACTCACACACACATTCACACGTACACTCACACACAACACACATACACACTCACATACAACACGCTCACACACATGCACACACACCTCAAAAACATCAGCCTGCTCTACTTCTCAAGACCGTCTTGGGAAAAAAATAGTAAGAGTTTTCATTGGTGACAAGAAAACTGGTGTGGAAACCATATGAATAATAGTTAAGAATTAGAGCTAAGACCATAGTTAGAAGCACAGATATAAATAAAAAATAAGAATATTAATTTTGGAGACCAATAACTCTCCATTTTACTGTAGCTCCATCACTTTAGAGTGGCATGATCTTGGGCAAGTTATTTAACCTCTAAGACTCAGTTTCCTCATCTTTAAAGTTGATATAATGATTCCAGCTCCATAAGCTTGTTGGGAATGTTAAATAGCCCGGATCATAGAAAATACTAATGCACACACTTTATGCATACATGGACAGGTGTGTGTGTTTGTGTGTGTGCATACATATATACATGTTGTGTATATTGTTTTGCGTAACTTAAAAATCATAATTTTTTTTCCTAAAATTTGCAATTTGTATTCTTATGTTATTCAAAATTTCAAAGCAGGGAAATGTGCCCTCCTTAGGAGATATCTGATGGTAATAACAAATTTATCTGGCTAAATACATAGGCGGTTCATAAAATGAAATTTTACCTTATTATCTAGATGATAGCATAACATTTTAAATACTTTAAGCCTACTCTATAGACTTTCACATTATGTTTTATTTCTACCAAGCCTAACATGTTATGATTAATTCTGAGCACCTAGAACATAATCTTAAACTCTAATGTGACAAGTCAGAAAAATGAAGGACTTCTTTTTTTTTTAAACCCAGTCCTTTCATAATTTAAAATGTAACCTTTTGGTTTACATGATGCCTGCAAGCAGTGACATAGATGTTGACAACATTAATATCACTATTTCTGTCACTAAAATCTATACCAAATACATTAGCAGCCACAAACAGAGGTAGTTTTTCAGAGGACTTGCTAATTGCATTGCTGCTGTGAACTTAGTTTTGCAGTATTAGTACATAAAAACTCCGAGCTGAGAAAGAAATGCAGACCCTGAAGAGATGTGTAGACTGGTTGATTGCTACTTTTGAATCTATGTGTTTGCATTTAGAGAATATATTGTGTTCTCCTTACTGATATTGTTCAATGTTTTCCAAACAGTGATCAAAGAGACAAAGGGTATCTCTTCTTTGTTTGAGACAGAACAATTTAGCCAAAGTCCAGACCTATTTGAGTAAAAAAGCAGATAATCTTAGATGCAGAATCTAGAAGAGTTAACTGAAATTGTATTCCTTATGAAGTGGACTCTATCCACCTCCAGTTCACCAATGCCCCACAGGGCAAAGAAACCTTCTGTGTTCAAAGCACAGGTTGCTCGTGACATCAGGGAATTTGGTTAGAAGAGAATCAGGGGCAGAATTTGGTAGTTACACACAACTACAAATTCTTCTTATCTCTCAGAATGCTAAATTTGTTCTAGGGATTATTGACAAATGCATTCACTTTTCTGTAGGAGAATTCGCTTTGGATTACATGAGATGTCAACCACATGTTAACGAGATTTTTATCCCCTGAGCCAAGAACAATGTGTGGAAAATAGGAGGTGCTCAATGAGTGTGGTTCTCAGTTTATCACTGGCCACTTGTACATTTATTCTGAAGTGATCATTTGAAACCCATGCTTAGCTGAATGGTAGGAAACAGATCTAAGTATTTCATATATAGAAAGATCCCCTATTATAACCACCACAATAACCAAAAATCCCACTCCAAAACAATGCAGAAAACAACAGGTGTGAAATGTCAACCAAAGTACTAAGATTCAACAATAGCATTTCTTGATATGTATTGCCGTGTTTTGTGTATGTATATAAGTATGTATAAAACAATTAGATTTTTTTTCAGCCGGAAATTACCTCAGGTCTTTCAGTTTCTCACTCATAATTTACACAAGAGAATCTGCTACCAAGTTTGGATAGTTTGTACAGTGTCATGCGTCTGTCAAAATATAGTTTTCAAAAAAGCCCAAAGCATGACCGTCATGCAAATATACAATAAAAATGTGTCATAATTTTTAACTCATTAATGAGGAAACCAGTAAGATGTTAAAAACAGTTTAAACGCAAATTTGAGGAGCTAAGTAAAAGCAATTTAATAAAGGAATGTTAGGCTCAGATTGTTGGCTTAGGTTCAACTTGTTAATATCCGAAAGAGCAATAAGCCATAACCATTTGGGTTTATATTTTCTAGTGGACAGAAATTATTTGCATTTCTACTAAACAAAGAGCTGCAAGTAATATTCTGCTCTTAAGAGTTGTAAAGTAGCTCAGTCAATAGAAACTTGATCAAAGGTACAAGTCCAGCTCTATAATGAAAAACCCTGTGATCATCTCTCAAACATCACACTACATTCACTGCCTTTCTGTCAACTTTATTTCTAGGTAATGGGGGAAACATGATTTCAGTGATGACTAATTAATAATAAAAGCAGTCACTCTATTTCTATCATAAAGAATAAATACAGACACAGCCTACTGAATGGGAGAAAATATTGGGAACCATATGTTTTGTGTTTAATACCCACATTAGGTAAATAACTTCTACAACTCAACAAAAACAAACAACCCAATGAAAAAATGGGCAAAGAATTCTAATAGACATTTCTCCAAAGAAGATAAACAAATGGCCAATAATCACATGAACAAGTGCTCAATGTCATTTGTCATTAGGAAAATATTAACACCACAGTGAGGTACCACTTCACACCCACTAAAATAACTATTATCAGAAAAAACATAAAATAACAAGTGTTGGTGAGAATGTGGAAATATTGGAACCCTTATTTATTGCTGGTGGGAATGTAAAATGATAAAGCCACTATGGAAAAGAGTTTGGCAGTTTCTCAAAAAATTAAACATAGGATTTCAAATGACCCAGCTATTTCATTCCTAGATATATATCTGAAAGACTTAAAAGCAGGGACTCAAACAGAAAACTGCGTGCCAGGGTTTATTGCAGAATTAATGACAATAGCCAAAAGGAAGATACAACCCAAGCGCCCATTTGGAGAAACAAATTGCATAGTCATACAATGGAAAACCATTCGGCCATAAAGAAAAACGAGTTCTCATGCACGTTATTATGGCATGGATGGGCCTTGAAAACATTATGCTAAGTGAAATAAGTCAGATACAAAAGGACAAATATCATCTGATCCCATTTATATTAAATATTTGTTGTTGTTGCGCCTTCAAGTCAATTCTGACTTATAGTGACCCTATAGGACAGAGTAGAACTGCCCCATAAGGTTTCCTAGGCTGTAATCTTTACGGGAGCAGATCACCAAGTCTTTTCTCCTGACGATACGCCGGGTGGTTTTAAACCACTAACCTTTTAGTTAGCAGCTGAGCTAACCAGGGCCACCGGGGCTCCGTATTAAATATCTAGACTAGACAAATGCTTAGGGACAAAAGGTTACTAGTGGTTACCAGGGGCTGGGAGGGAGAAAGGGGAAGTTATTGCTTAAAGGGTATTGAGTTTCTGTTGTGGTTGAAAAGAAATGGTTGGAAATTGAAAGTACCGGTGATTGTACAACATGGTGAGTGTAATCAATGCCACTGAATTGCACACTTAAAAGTAGTTACAGTGTCACCAGAAGAACTAGATGGTGCCCGGCTACCACTAGTCACCATTCTAATCAGGGCCACAATAGCTGGACCCTGATAAAATCGGAGAAAAATGTAGAACGGAAACTCAAATTCCTAAAAAATAAGTAAGTAAATAAAATAAAACAACAACAACGAAAAGACTGACTTACTGGACTGGTTAAGGAAGATCAAAGAAGAGCTGATGCCTTTGAATTATGGTGTTGGGGAAAAATATTGAATACACCATGGACTGTCAGAAGAACTAACAAATCCGTCTTGGAAGAAGTACAGCAAGAACGCTCCTTAGAAGCAAGGATGGTGAGGCTTCATCTCAAGTAGTTTGGGTATGTTATCAGGAGGGACCAGTCCCTGAAGAAGGACATCATGCTTGGTAAAGTAGAGGGTCAGCGAAAAAGAAGAGGACCCTGGAAGAGACAGGTTGACCCAGTGGCTGCAACAATCGGCTCAAGCATAGCAACAACTGTGAGGATGGCGCAGGAACGGGCAGTGTTTTGTTCTGTTGTACACAAGGTTGCTAGGAGTCGGAATCGACACGACGGCAACTAACGACAACAACCAAGACTACTGCCCTAAGATACTCTTCAAACCTTGAACTGAAACTAACCCTTAATATCACCATGTAACTAAATAACAAACTGGCTCAAAAAATAATGAATGTCACCCATAAGTATTATGCTCCTTTAAAAAAATCACCTATATGAGACCAAACCGTTAACAATTACTCTAAAGCAAAGATGAGAATGTAAGGGGGCAGGGAAGCTAGATTAAGGGAAACAGAAGAACCAGAACAGAAATAATGAGAATGCTCACAAATTGTGAAGAATGTAAACAATGTCGCTGAAAAATTTCTGTAGAAATTGTTGAATGGAAACCTAAACTACTGTGGAAACCTTCACCGAAAACACAACCAAAACTTATTTAAAAAAAAAAAAAAGTTACAGGGTTAAAGGTTTTGATATACATATTTTACCAAAATAACATTTTTTTAAAACGAATAAATACAATTCTTTGTAGTGCTTCTGCTCCCCTAATTAACCAGTTGTTGTTGTTGGTTCCTGTTGAGTTGATCCTGACTCACGGCAACCCCATGTGTGCAGAGCAGAACTGCTCCATAAGGTTTTCAATGGCTGCAACATTTCAGGAGCAGATCACCAGGCCTATCTCCCAAGGTGTCTCTGGGAGAGCTTGAACAGCCAACTTTTGGCTAGTAGTCAAACACTAACCATTTGCGCCACCCAGGGACTCCTTTATTGAACTTAGGAAAGCTGTTTTTTTGTTGTTGTTTGTTGTTTTAAACAGAATTAAAAGCTAAAAATCCCTTTCCTAACTCCATCCACTGAGAATATCATACCTTTAGAATGGGAATGAATTTTCCTTCTGCTTGTTCTATTTCTCACTTTTTATACAAAAATAAATTAAGGAGAGAGATGCTGAAGGCTTCATCTGAAGTCCCTGGCTGGTTGGTGGCAGAGTCCAAAGCAGTGCCCCAGACCCCTGGCTCCTGGATCAGGGCTCATTCCTCTGCCTGTTTCAGCATGAACCTCAAGGATACACATTGTCTGAAAATCACACACCTTCAGCAAAAGCATAAAGACAGTATTCATTATATTTCACTGCCTCATCCAAGCTGTAAGAAAATAAAGACATTTTTGTTTAAAGCAGATAATACACCATTGGGCAATGGTCATTAATTCAATATTCTCATCTAGAAATAAGAAAGGACAGACACATTTCATTTGCTAGTACAGCAGTATCATTACAGGAAGAAACCTTCCAAATAAAACAGATCATTGGCAGTAAGATGTGGGGTTTTCCCATCAATTTTAACATCAAATACCATATCAGGAAGCCCCAACTGCCAGTGTCAAGAGGACAAAGGGCCCATAAATGGGATGTGGTCAGGATTTGACTTTTTCAATGGGTCTCTCTGTTTTCTTCTATTCTCTGTTCTTTGTAATTGCCTAAACAACAAAACATATTTTTAATTTTGTATATTTGACTTTGTGATTAATTTGATTCATGTGGAACTTAAAGGTGAAAATATATCACATAACCTTTAAGAAATCATTCATGGTTCTTAAAGTTATTTAAATAAAACTAATTCTAAATCCCCACAGTTTGCCCTCAAGAGATAACTGAAAAGTTAAAAGAGGAAACCATTTGTGAATAAGCGGACTTTCTACACTTAAGATTTAAATCTTAACTATCTATGCTTTGTTCTCACCAATAACGTCCCATATACTCGAAACAAAATCATAGCTTGCTAAACACGTACTTTATTCATCTTCTGCCTGTACTGAAACAAAGGGGAAGAGTGTCTGAAGTCAATATTGTTTTAAGCAAAGGGTTCATTTTTATCCTGATTTACAATCCATTATAGAAAATGGAAGCTTGTGTGTTGCTGTGATGCTGACCAGGTTTCTTCGGAGCTTCCAGACTAATGGACTAGGAATAAAGGCCGGATGATCTTCCAACATTCACCCAAAGAAAACCTTATGGATTACAATGGCCCAATCCCATGAGTCAGGGGCCAAAATGATGGCAGTTAACAGCACAAACATAGAAAATGGACAAAATGGACATGAGAAAAATGGAAAATCCCCCAAAATAATGTAATTTAATTCCCTAGAATAATGGGATATTTGAACAGATTTATATTTTTCACAAATACAAATTAGAATATTTTATTATACTTTTAAAGGTTATCTTCAATCTCTATAAGTTCCCTATAACTCTAACACTGGATTTTGTTTTACAATGAATTATGTCATTGTTGTTATTGCAGTATGCCATCGAGTCAATTCTAACTCATATGGATGGGAGCCTATAGGACTGAGTAGAACTGCCCCATAGGGTTTCCAAGGCTATAATCTTTACAGAAGTAGACTGCCACATCTTTTCTCCCATGGAGTGGCTAGTGGGTTTGAATCGCCAACCTTTTGGTTAGAACCAAGTGCTTACCCACTTTACCACCAGGGCTCCTGACTTATGTCATAAAGGTCGTAAAATCAGACTCTGAAAGGTGAAAGTTAGAAGGAACCTAATAGACATTTTGGTCTCATGGCAAAGGTGCAGGTTTGGATCTCTCATTGTCTCTCACCAGCTTTATAGCCTTGGAGAAGTTACTTCACTGCTTTGAGCTTTGGCTTCCTTTTCTATATAGACGAAGATAATAAAACCTACTTCATCTGCTTCTTTTACCAGTTACCAGTTACTGTCAAGCCGACTTCTAGTCATGGAGACTCCATATGCGTCAGAGTAGAAATGTACTCCACAGGGTTTTCAATGGCTGATTTTTCAGAAGTATATCGCCAGGCCTTTCTTCCATGATGCCTCTAGGCAAACTCAAATCTCCAACCTTTGGGTAGCAGACCAGCATGTTAACTGTCTGTACTCCCCAGAGCCTTCTATTATCAGGAAAATGCCTAATTCATTCACATTGAGGCAAATGACTGATTATTCATTCTTAATTTTCTATGGCATATTTCCATGGGAATTCAAATAACTCTCTAATAGATCACATTCCAAGCAATGTGAAGAAGATAAGGTTTCAAGTGATGTCTGGTCACTGCTTTGAAGACTTAGGAACACAGCGAGTCCAGGCACGTGAACTTTACACATAAAATGTGGTAGCATGCAACGTGACACCTCTAAATGGGAAGCTATCTAGCAGCCTTGTTCCCAGGGGAAGGCCGGTCTCTTTATTTACAAAACTTATAGGACTCATGGGATTTGCTTTCTCTTAGCTCATTAAAGCTTTTATTTGAAACGGGCCTGTCAGCTTTCATTTCTCTGCTGGTAGCTCTTTAAGGATTCCACTTTCCCTTCTGAGGTCTGATCCTTCAACACGGGATGTCCCCAGCATCATGGCTTCCTTCCTGACAGCTGGCCTGCACTTCGTTCTGGGAGTTCCCCAACTCAGAGCTGGCTCACTTCATCTTTGTTAATTTATGGTGCCACAGGTGTATTTCTGAACAATTTAATAAAGTGTAATTGAATTCATTATATCCCAAACATGTTGTTTCACAAAATTCGATCCATTGGGCTGCCTTCTAATGAGGGACACCAGTAATTACCTTCATGATGTATGGTACTTTATAACTAGGCATCCCTGCAGAAACAGAAAAATCTTGACACCTGTGTTTTCCTTTAAATCATGACAGTGATTGTTGGCTGGGAGCCAATGACAAAGAAATTTTCTGAAAAGCTAAGACTTTTTAAAGGATTGTCATGTGGTGGAGGTGTACTTAAGATTTCCCTAGTTTCCCTTGTAGGGAGAGACTCTTTATCAGATAACATGCATTATACATATTTAGGAAAGGAAGACCAGATCATTATACATATCCACTTATTTTAGTAGCACTGTTATGCCTTAGCCAGTTGAAAGGCTTGATATCTCATAAGGGAAGAGTAAAATCTTTATGGCTATCTACAGATGCCGCTAAGGTAGGTTAAGGTGACTTCCCATGAATATTTTTGAGGTTTAATATTAACCTGCAGTATTATTACTCCACAGAAGGAAAAAGACACGTAGAGCAGAAAACTCAATGCAGCCAATGTATCAAATTGAGGCCAAAGAAGAAACACATTTCATGGAGAAGAGCTGTCACAGAAATGACATCTTGCACATATTTGTTTAAATGGATAGACAGATTGCTCAAATACTGTAGATTGCTTAAGATGTGTGATCATTTGGGGGTTCCTTTTGGAAATTGTGTGTACTTTTAATAAGTCAAGAACTGTTTGAGTAGCTAATGTTAGGAAAGAAAGCAAAATTTGTCAGACCAGTTTCATGATAGAAGAAATGTCAGAGAATTTTACATTAGTTGATCCACGTTGAATTGATTGCTTTTGTAAGCGAAACCTCAAATGTGCTTGCTGTTTAACCACAAACTTACCCCTAAGGTGAGAGGCAGCCAGATGCAATGGAAAGAAGCTTGAATCAGGTACAGACAACACAGTCTCTAGCCCAGTTGTGTTGCTTCTAGCTCTGGCTCCCTGACCCTCCATTTCCATGCACGTAAAATGAGCTGCTCAGACAAGATGGTCTCTAAGGCTTTGACTTCCTTTAAAGTACTCTAGGGTGAATGCCGCCACGTCTTCTACTTGCCACCTGTCTGCAGTCTTTGGTTCATACTTCAGCCTTGACCTAGGTTTAGGATTCTTAACTCCTTTTAGCATGATTCCCTTTGTATTCTTGGGAACTTTAGGGCCATATTCTAAATTATTTAATATTTAGCCACTATTTTTCTCACTACCATTTTTTAAATGGTCATTGTGGGTAATTGTAACAGTTTTTATTCCCTCTTAATCATGATCCATAATATAGCAGTTTTCAATAAAGAGAAACACTTACTTACGTATAATGACCTACACACATCTGATTTTCTGATCATGTTTTCAATCACAAGAAGAAAAAAAAAAACTCTTATCTTAGTTAAGGTACTCATAGAAGAATATAGAAAGCCATGATTTGACAAAGTAAAAGCTTCTTGGCCACTGAAGAGAAAAAGACCAAGTTCTAGGATGACAAGGAAGGCCTTTGATAAGGTAGTTGCCTGAAGAATGACACCTAGTTTGATCTTCCAGACCACTAAATTTAATCAAGAGTGCACCTAAATAAGGAAAAAGAAAAAAATAAAATCTTCATCTTCTCAAAGGGGAAGTTAAAAGTTATTGCTTTTTTTCTCACCTTGACAATTACTTAAATAAAATAAATAAATGAAGCTTTAAATTTAAATTTAATTTAATTAAATCAGTAACTAGTAGAAGTAAAAGAGAGTGGCGACCTTTCAAATCATTGTGAAAAAATAAAAGACGAGAAATTGAGCATTAAAATAAAAAGCATAAATCAGATGACAAAGGTAGACCAAGTATAATAGAAAAATAAAAGTAAAAGGTTTAAATTTCTCCTTTAAAAGGCAAAGACTCTCAGAAATAATTGAAAATAACAATCTCATAGATTATTTCTTACAAGAAACTTTTTTAAAAAAAAAAAGAAAATATCATATACCAGGGTCTATAGTCCAATTTCCCTCTTCCACCCCACCCCCCAAAAGGAACCCAGGGTAAAAATATTGAGGTCAGTATTATTTATTTGTCATAATGGCTACATTCCCTATAAGTCCATGATAGCAGGGACTGTGGCTTTGTTTATAAACCTGTCCTTACCTCCTATCATAGTGTCTGGAATATAATTTGAGTACAAGAACCATTTGTTGAGTGAATAAATTAATAATTAATTGTTTCATTAATAAGGCAAACATTAAATCAGTAAAGGGGGTAATTTTATATCGCTAAAGGTTACAATCAACAGTAAATCTATCACAGTATTAAAAATTTATGCTTCAAATACATCCATTTCTTACTTATCAACATGGTTAGGTTCCGAAGATCAGGTTGTTACATGAAAATCGGCATTACATCTAAATGGAGGATGGCCACATCAGATCACAATATGGAGGATGACCACATCATTACTTAACTGCCAAATCACATCATTACATAACTGTTAAACCACTGAGAATCATGGCCCAGACATACATCACTAATGCACAAAATAGTCAGATAGTTGATTTTTTACTATGGTCATAAATGCAAAATGTCAAATAACAAGACAGTGAATAAATGAGAAGTAGGTGTGTAAAATTACTTTAGTGAATAACAGAAATGCAGTATTAGGTTATTCGCCTTTATACTCCTAGGGCTTACTATAGGACCTGATCCACTGTGGACATAGAAATTAAATCATGAAAAGACTGGTTATATTTGGCTAAACCAAAAGACTCATATGTGAGAGTGACTGGAGAAGACACATGAATGCCACACAAAACTTCACCTTCTCCACAATCGCCTCTTCCCTGATTATCTATACACCACACTCACTGCCTATATTAGCTTCCAAGGGCTGCCGTAACAAAGTTACAGAAACTGGGTGGCTTATAAGAAGAGACATTTATTGTCTCACAGTTCTGGAGTCTCGGAGTTTGAAATCGGGGAGTCAGCCATGTTGACTCCCTCTGAAAGAGGATCTGTTCCATGCCTCTTTCCTAGCTTCTGGTCCTGGCCAGTGATTGGAATTCCTTGGCTTGCAGATGCCTGGTTCCAGTCTCTGCCTCTGTCTTCACAGAGCCGTCTTCCCTCTGGGTCTCTTTGTGTCTCTTCTTGTCTTTTATAAGGACACCACTCCTGTTGGATTAGGACCCACCCTACTCCAGTATTTCTGTTGTTGTTAGTTGTCGTCCAGTTGATTCTGAGTCATGATCACCCCATGCATGCAGAGTAGAACTGCCCTATAGGATGTTCAAGGCTATGACCTTTCAAAAGCAGAATGCCAAATCTGTCTTCTGAGGCATCTCTGAGTGGGTTCATACCACCAACCTTTTGACTAATAGTGGAGGTTCAAACTATTTGTGCCACCCAGAGACATCTTTAAAGACCCCATTACCAATCAAGGTCACGTTCACAGGTACCAGGGTTTGAACTTCAACATATCTTCCCGGGGTTGGGGGGGCAACAACTCAATCCATAACATTACCCATTTTACTTGTCCCATTAAGGCAAACCCAGGTTCTCCTAGTTTTCAACCTCAGTTTAGATACAGTGCTCACATTACGCATAAGAACCATAAACAGTCTTCCTATTTTATCAACCCCTTTATTCCCTCCCCCCTTTTCCACACATCACTTCCATGATCACTGCTTCATTTTTCTGAACCAGCCTCATGAGTAGGAACCATATTGGGTTAGTTTGTGAAGGGTTGTTTTTCCTCTTCTGAACAGTGTGTAAGCCATTCTAGGTTAAATAGGGAGGCAGAGAACAGTTCGAAGCAACATCTATCCCCTGATAAATATACCACTAAAATTAAAGGAGGTACCAGGCAGCAGTGGAGTCCAGAATAGTAAGAGATTATTGACCAAAAAAAAAAAAAAAAAACAGGAAAATGCAGTAATCATCCAGGCAAGAAATGAGGAGAACTGAGACTAGCCCAGAATCTGTTCTTCAAAGACACACACTCCGTGGTATTTTGTTACGGAAGTCCTAGGAGACTAAGGTAGTGCATATTTCAGGTCTCAATACAAATAGATTAGGACAATGTCCTAGTGATATAGGTGCAATATTAAAAAGGAATGCCATGTTATAAAGAAACCAATGTCATGTTCGAAATCTTTAAAAAAAATTCTGTCACAATTCCATGAACCAAACCAGCAATGCTAACAATGTAAAGAAGAAAATTCGGGTGAATTAGGTTATCAGTAACTCTAACATCTTCTCACTTTTAAATCCCACAAGATTCCTGTTGTATGTAAGCAACACATTCCTCATACCAGGAGCCTTTTAGGGTCCCTCTATTACATCCTTCTGGCACCTGGGTAGAAACATTATGGATCATTGAGACAGGTTGGCTGGAAAGGTAGATCATTTTGTCAAGGAAGAAAATTTAAGGAGTCCAAGGACCATAACTCTTATCCTCTACAGTAAAAATGGCATTGTCGATGATTTAAGAACTTTGGATGGTGCTGTTCAGCAAGGATAATTATAAAGAATACCCCATTGTGGAATATTATTCCATAGTCTGTAAATTTTCTGTCATTTTTCCTATTTCTGCTCATCTTAACATATCAAAAAATCCGCACTGTCCATAAAATGGAAGCTATGCCACCTAAGACTTATATCAAAAGATCTTTTATGTGGAATCACTTCATAAAGTGTCATACGAACACAAGGTGTTAGTTATTGTAGCTTATCACAGGACTAGAGCATCAGGATCCCAAGGTTTAGAGTCAAACTCTTGCATTTTCTTGTTTAACCCTTGAAAGCAGTCAGCACCTCAAATTCTAAAAGAAATAAAAACTGCGTCATGTAATTACGAGCACTGCTCCAGAGTAGCTGGGTCTAATTTTTGCTTCAAATAGCAACAGTAGCAAAACCAACTCTGAATTCAGCACTTCTTTAATAAGCATTTTCAACTCCTTTCAAATTTCGTCTATGACCCTCAAGTACAGATTAAATGCCCCGTTTTGAACAGGTGCATTAGAGTCTCCTCCCAGGTTACCTGTTTTGTCACTTGTCTCTGAGCAGCAGATTTCCATGAAACATGCTTTATGCCCTGGAGACAATACGCTGGCTGCCAGGACACAGAAACCGGTGCTTCAATTGCTAGAAGGAGCTAAGAATGGACATTGTCTGCTTCCGTTTAATTTGGTTTTGCTTCATTCCTTGTTTCAGTTCTGATGGTGCTTTCGGTGCTTTCAAACGTTTTTCTCTGAGAACAATACAATTCAGAAAGGAAGTACAAATCCGCCACAGATTGAACACTTAATTTGTGTGCCTTAAAAAATAACTTGGTGCTTAGCTTGTTGCCATGAACTTTTTTGCTATACGTGTAAGTATTTTAAACAAAGAGTCCTCCCACCTTGACCTGAGGGTGCTTTCTAAGGCATAAGGCACTGTCCAAATGCATGCATGTTTCTAAAAAGAAGAAATGAAGAACTTTAAAAGGTCATTCATCGTCAAAAATTGATCATTTGAAAAGGACAGTGACAATGGTAACCAGCATCATAGAATTATATACATAAAAATTGTTGAACTGGTAACTGTTATGTGATACATATTTTTACCACAATGAAAAAAATTAACTATTTACTTTATTTCCTGTCTTGCTTGTTTTAACATAGACTCTGCCTAGGCCATAGGCCATGTCGTCCTTTATCTGTACACGAGGGCTTTGGTGTATCTAGAATTGATACGTTGCCAAGCAAAAATGAGGAACGGTCTCTCTGTTCATTTTTAATGGTAAAAATTAACCCTTGTGTTAAGATTAAGGTAGAAAAGAATCGACTTAGTACCATCCTCTCTTTTACTCTGATTTTATTTTAGCTTACTAGACTCTGCCTTGTGTTAATTTCCAGTGCAGGCTGAAACAAAGGAATAATGACTAAGGTGACTGATCTTTAAAAAAACAAAAACAAAAACCCTTTGCCATTCCGACCCATTGCGACCCTATTGGTCTTTAGCAATTGAATAAATTCTTGCCTAAATGGTTTAGAGTAGGAGTTAGCTCTGGTAGCTGTTACTAGCACTGGGATGTTCTAAGGAGACTATATAGCCTCTGAACAGATGAGAAATTTGGTAACATGTGCACTGAACTGCCACTCCAGGTGCTGCTTGGCTTACAGTTGCAGCATCACATGGCATCCTTCCTCCATCTCTGTGGATGGAGACCTCTGTCTGTCTGTGAATCTTCTCTTTTATAAGGATCAGGACCCACCTGACACCAGTATGACCTCATGTTAACTTAGCTGATAACATCGTCAAATACGCAATTTCTGAACAAGATCACTTTCACAGGTACAGGGGTTATAACTTCATCATATCTTTTAGGGGTCGCTATCCTGTCCACAACACCAGCTCAGCCTTAGGACTTCCAGTTGGTTCTTTCTCCTCACTACTCAGGCCTAGCTTTCCTTTCCACCGTCTGCCCTATGGACTCAGCTCCAGCAGCAGGCACAGAAGCAGCAGCTTCCCATCGACAGCTTCACCAGCTCCCACTCCTAGTGGATCCACTTCTCCGACCAACCTTTGCCTAACACACGCTGCAATCTTCTTCCTCGTGACTTTTTGTTACGTGCTGTTTACTTTGCTCTTTCCCCTACTCTCCACCTCTTGAAGTCTTTTCTAATCTTATAGGAGCAATTCATGTCCCATTCTTTGCATGAAGCCTTCCCTGATGTTTATGGTAAAAAAAAATAGCCATTTTCTTCTGCAGGCTCCCTAACACGTGTGTTGTATCTCTCTGTGAGCACTTAATGCATCCTGCCTTGTTTGGCAGTTCTATCTCTGTCACCCCATGTAAGTTCCCAGAGGGCAGAAATGATGGCTCACTCATCTTTGTATCCCCAGGAGCGACCGTCATGTTGCCTGATGCTGACGGGAGTGCAATAGATGTTTGCTGACTTGGAGTCTGGTTCAGTTTGCTTTATCCTGCAGTCCTCATGGGGGCTGCTTGGGAGTCAACGGGGCTGTATCTAAAAGACACCTTTACCCTTCTGGGCTCTCCGCTCTTGTTTCATCTATTTTTGTGATGTGTTTATACATAGCCCCTGCTTCATGCCAGAAGCCAAGCACTTTGGTGATACATTTTCAGTCAGGTTTAATGTTTGGCATTTTTTCAAGTGGAAAGGCACTCAGTGGATGTGTTAAGAGTTTTCTTTTGAAACTTTATCATAAAAATACATGGAATAAATAACTACGTCCAATAAGGCTCAGCATATTTAATACAGCAAATTTACCAGCATGAAGCAAACTCTCAGGAAACCTGGGTTGTAGGACTGAGGGAATAAATTGATGAATTTACTAATTAATGAAAAATCTAAGGAAGGAGCAAAACCACCATGTGTATGTATAGTGTTGCCATTTTTAATGACATGACTTGGGAATCTTCCAAAGGAACGTAGGTGACCCTTCTACCTTTCCCCGGGCAGGGGCTCTCTCTACTTAGAGTTGGGTGAGTTCTTTGTCCTTGTTTAGTGTTTATTCTGTTATAGTTTATAATGAACCTTAATTTATGGTTTAGGCAAAATAGCATTTCTAGAGAGGGAAAATCTAAGAACAACTGGTGGCATGGACTGTCTAACGGAGTATTGTCAGATGAATCTAGTTCTACTTTTCTTGTCTGACATCTATAAAATAAAGTGTCAATAAAACCAAAAGCCAGTTGCGATCGAGTCAACTATAACTTATGACAACCCCATGTGTGTCAGAGTAGAATTGCTCGCCATAGGGTTTTCAATGGCTGATTTTTTAGAAGAGAATCACCAGGCCTTTCTTCCAAGGCTCTTCTGGGTGAACTCAAACCTCCAACTTTTCAGTTAGTGGTCAAACGCTTAGCCATTTGTGCCACCCAGAGACCCAAAAGTGTCAATAGTAATATCTTAAATATTTTCTATTGTTGGTAAATATCTGAGAATTCTAAAAGAATTCTTTCAACTCCCATCTGTCTAAGAGCTTCCAGTAGAAGTTGTTATGCATTTCCCTAGGAAATGGGTACTGCTTTGTCTCGGAGGTTTTGTGTTTCTCCCAAAGGAAGCTCTATTTCATGAGTCCTGAGGAACAATGTGAAAATTTAATATAAAATAAGAACAATTGTCTAATATCTCAGTTAGTAAATCATCAGGGCAAAACTTCTTTGGGGAAAAGCTAGCTGTTTTTGTTTGTGAGGAAAAAAGAAAGAAGGAAAAGGGACTCCAGATAATTTTTTATGTGATTCAAAAAAGCAGAACTTTTCACCAAAAGCTTTTCTTGGTACTAAAACTAGGAGAATAATAGTTTAGCTAAAAGTAAGGTTCTTGTTGAAATTTGTGTTCTACATCTACTTACATGCAGGACCTAAAATGGTACCTTAGACAACGGCCTCGACTGCTCTTTATATTTTTTATGTTTATCATGCTAAGTATAGATATCTTCACAAATGTTACCTTTGGAACCCAGGGGTAATAGCATTTTTGCTGTTTTTATTATCTATTTATCCAATCTATTAAAATTAAAGAAGGGCAGTAAAAATTTTGTAAGTCATTGAGTTAACAAACTTGTATTGAGCAGAAATGAAACACAGGCTCTAGTTTACAGCTTAGGTATGGGGGCACGTGCCCACATTAGTTCAACACCGTGCCACAGGGACTGTAATTGAAGAGTCGCTGTAGACACCAGGGAAGACAATAAATAAAGGGTTTATGCCTGAATTAAGTCTAAAAGAATCAGCAGTGTTCATCAGACCAAAAAAAAAAAAAAAAGTTTTATGGTGGAAGAAAGGACACTCAAGCAGAGAAAACAGACTGAACCAAGTGTGAGGTATGGAATGCATTGATGTAGTAGAACAATGGCAGAACAAATGACAGGCAGGGCTGATCCTCACCAGAGAGAAGGAAGACAGTAAGCCAGGAGACTGGGAAGGGAGACTGGGGCCATTGCATGGGTGTCCTGGAACTTTCTGAGAGGTTTGCATCTGTAGGCAACAGGGATTATTGAACCTACTTATATGTATAAGTAGGAAACTAACAATATCTCAATGATAAATTTTATTTTATATAAATATCACTTGGACAGCTGCGGACAAGAGAGAAGACAAGGGCAGACTAGAGGTAGGAAGGCCAATGATTGGCGTATGATTGGTGATGGTGAGAGCCTAACAGAGGGAGGAGGGGAAGGGAGGAAGAGGGGGGCGACTGATGTGAGAGGCTTTTCAGATGCAAACTCAGCAGAAGTTGGACGAAGAGTTGATATCATGTTTTAGGGACCGGAATGACACTCAGATCTGCTCCATTGTGGGAACCTGCAATATAGGCACTCAATAGCATTTACAGAATTCATTCATTAAATGAACGAACGAATGATTAAAAAGCCATACCAATTACTCTCTTCATTAGATACACATCTGAGAAGAAATCATACTATCCAAACTTAATAATACTTATAATACCACCACTCCTAAGCTGTGATTTGCAATATACAGGTGCAATATTGATCTTTTCTTGTATCAAGTATACACTGTTTTCCTATAATACCTGTTGGCTGGTCACACAATATATACAACTAGGTGCTACCCTATTTCAGGAATGCTGATAAAAAGTAACGTAGAATAAAATTCTGCCCTAAAACAGCTTGAAATAAAAATCTGGGTACTACCACACACGTATTCTTTAAATGTATGTAACAAAGCAAAAGGCATTATAAAGTATAAGACAGTAGGTGCCATTGGTATGATGCATACATACATTGTTGTAAAGGATTCAAGGCAGAAAGACATCAGAATACAATAAACCAGTAAGGGATAATTCAGTGAAGCTGGTAGAACTTAAACTGAGCATTAAAGAGTATGCAGAATTTGTAAGGTTTTTGTTCTCCGGTATTGCATAATTTTCACAAAAGCACAAAAGAAAAGCAAGAAAACATGAACGTAGAAGACCAGTCTGGCTAGTGTGAAAAGAAGCACAGACATTATCTAGTTTATCCATTTGGGTTTACCTTTTAGTTAGTAGAGGAACAGCAAGCCATTTGTGACACCCAGGAGTCTTTTGTTTAGAGCAGGGGTCTGCAAACTGTGGCCCACAGGCCAAATCCAGCTCCCTGCCTGTTTTGGTATAGTCTATGAGCTAAGAACTTTAAAAAAAAATACTTTTAAAAGATTGAAAAAATCTAAAGAAAAATATTTAGTGATAAATGAAAATTATACCAAATTCAAATTTCAGTGTTTGTCAATAAAGTTTTATTGGAACACAGCTGTACTCATTGTTTTCATATTAAACAATATGGCTGCTTTTATGACACAAGGACAGAGATGAGCAACTGTGACATACTGTATGGACCACAAAGTTGAAAATATTTACTATCTGGCCCTTTATTGAAAATGTTTGCTGCACTATGTCTAAAAACAGCCAACCAACCAAACAAACAAACAAAAAACAATTGCCGTTGAACCAACTCTGACTCATGGGGACTCCACGCATGCCAGAGTAGAACTGGGCTCCACTGAGTTTTCAAAGTCTAATATTTTTGGAACAAGATTTCTAGGCCTTTCTTCTGAGTTGCCTCTGGGAGGACTTGAACTGCCAACCTTTCAGTTATTAGCACATTAACGATTTGCACCACCCGGGGGCTCTACTGCTGGCTTAGAGCAATGAAAGCAAGACCGAAAACCTAAACTTGTATCTTCTTTT
This sequence comes from Elephas maximus indicus, assembly GCF_024166365.1. Taxonomy (NCBI): domain Eukaryota; kingdom Metazoa; phylum Chordata; class Mammalia; order Proboscidea; family Elephantidae; genus Elephas; species Elephas maximus. The sequence goes on along the minus strand of NC_064819.1, from coordinate 51,321,040 downwards.
TATGAACACTGAATCCTCTGTGCACTACAGTGATATAGAGAACATCCTGGGAACAGTCCCAGCACATGGCTCATAGAAGCATTTGTTGAATTAGTGTTTTACATACGTGCTGTACGGAAGTTAAGTTCCAAGCAATGTGAAAAGGTATTAACTGGAAAAAAGGGGCTGCATAGACAAATGATAACTGGGAAATGTTGACTGATACTCTAGGACTACTCCAAGGATTTATATGCTAATACAAATTATGACTCACCAAAGTTCCTCAATCACGTTCTACCTGGATACCGTTTTCTACTCTACCCTGCTAACCAACACGGGGAGTCGAATGGGACTAGTGTGCCTTGAAATAGAATTTGGGAAATGCTGCATCAGATGTGTGAAGATGGCGATGATGAATAATTTATTAAATACTGGCTGAGTTATTTGAAAATTCAAAGACAAAATCACACAGTACATGATACTCTACTGGGCATTCATAATCTCAAAAGTTGCACTCCAATATTAAAATTGCCAACACACATCATACATGTCTTGACAACCTGCAAGAAGCAAACTCTTGGCAAAAGAAGACAGCAATGGAAGGCAGAGAAAGTCTACAGGCATTGGTGCTGTCCTCTGAAAGCAGATCCAAAGAGTTTATTTAACACACCAGAAAGCCAAGGTAGCTAGGTTATCAACCACCACAGACTTAACTCAGTGCCCCTAATCGGCAGGACCACTTGGAAAAGCAAACAGCCTGGAAGGGATAATCATTGCTTGGAGGTCAGTTATGTAAAACGTGTCCCCTTTGCATGAACACAGGTCCCTGAATTGGCTTCTGGTGTGGACAGACATTGGAACTGATAGAATTATCACGCTTGCAATTTTCTGCAGTTCAGGAATATTCCTTAAACTTTAACTTCCTTTCTTGATTTTGTATCTTGAGAGAACTGTTGACAAAATAGAGACTAGGATAATGAAACGCACTGCCAAAAATAAGAATGCAAGTGCTGGGAGTTTGTCGAATGGCATGCCAGAGCGCTGGATGCTTTTTGCTGTTTTGCTACACACTTTACCCACCCATTCCCGTTCATTTTCCCAAAGAGAAATCACGAGCCTAGGAAGCATCAGTCTCATTTTTTGTGTGAATGGTGGATTAAGTCACATACAGACCTGTTTCTCCCAATTGTAGGTCTACACACATGCTATTTATAAGCAAGTAGAAGTATGGGTGATACACTCAGGAGACCTACATTTATGCAGGTGATATGATCCTGAGAAGGGATCACAGCTACCTTCCTTGATATAGCCTATGATCTTCCTGCAATTCCTAATTTCCTTGAAGAGTTTTGCTCCTTCATTAGGTAAAAAAAAATAAGTCTGTAGGCAAAGACTTAGCTACAGCTGCTAACCAAAACATCGGCAGTTCAAGTCTACCAAGAGCTCCTTGGAAACTCTATGGGGTAGTTCTACTCTGACCTATAGGGTCGCTATGAGTCGTAATTCACTCGACAGCAATGGGTTTCATATATATATATATAAACTTTTTAAAGCACCCAGTGCAAAGTAATAGAGGTATTATGTATTATCATCATTATCAAGATCAGCAGAGAAATTATTTGCAGGAAGGAAAACTTTAATTTAAATCCCCTTGGATACATAACTCTGAAGTGGTCTGTTTGGCTATTTCTGAATTTTGTATTTTGTGACTGATTTTCATTGAGCAGTTTGCCCACGGTGCATTCGTTTGGCCTTCTTCTGGCCCAGGCACTGATTGTTCTTTGGCCTCTACCCCACTATACTGGACCATATAATCCGAGTGTGACCAATGGGTAAGCCAATCTCCATGTTAGATTTTCCCTGGCCACAGTTCAGGATGACAACTAACTCAAGGGGGTCAAATCAGAGTGACTTTCAGGACTTGAAGGGGCTACTGGAAAAGTTACTTTCATTTGCTAAAACTTGAAAATATAGTTAGGGTTGGGCTGCTGCAGCCATCTTGCCACCATGAGGGGAGAGCCTGAGGCTAAAGCCAGACCTGAGAAGAAAGAGCTGTGAAGTGGGGAGAAACTGAGCTCTGAAGACATCATTTGTGGTTCAGGATCAGACTATGATTAAATCTAATCTCTCCACAAACAAAATTTTGCTTAATATAAGCCAATGAATTGTTTTGCTCAAATCACTTTTGGTTAATTGCAAAGAATTCTAACTGATAAAGCAACCATACAATTAAGCATCAGAGCCTCCCTGAAAAGAGTCAATGGGGCTTTATAAATGCAACTTTAAGAACAGCTAAAATGAATCTTGCATTCTTTAAAAAAAATAATAAAGCAAAGAAACTACAAAGAATAAAGAACCTTGCATGAGCAAGGTATTTTATTGCAACCTCTCACCTACCTAACCTGTTATCGATCTGTTACCATGGAGTCGATTCCGACTCATAGGACAGAGTAAAACTGTCCCCTAGGGTTTCCAAGGAGCAGCTGGTGGATTCAAACTGCTGATCTTTTGGTTAGCAGTCAAGCTTTTAACCATTGTGACACCTGGGCTCCTTTTCACCTCTCTAGGTTATCCAATTAGTACTTTACTCCTATTTCTGATCTTCAGTGCAGCAATTATACACCTGAGCTGCCTGGGTCTCGCCTGTATGCTTCCTAGATGATAATGTTAGTAGTCCTCTGTATTTGTATTTACATTTCAGGCTGACCCTGTCACACATAGTGACACCCAGAAGCCCCATGCTTACTATTAGTTTTATACTAACAAAGAAATGCAATTTCTTCTCAGAAAGCAACACTACTTGCCCAGGCATTCTAGATAGGCTTATTCACTCACTCAAGTGGTGGTGCAGTGGTTAAGAGCCCGGCTGCTAACCAAAGGGCGGCAGCTCGTATTCACCAGCTGCTCCTTGGAAACCCTATGGCACAGTTCTACTTTGTCCCATAAAAAAAAAAAAAAAATAGGCTCACTATAAGTCAGAATTGACTCAATGGCAACAGGTTTGCTTTTTTATTTACTCTAGGTCAGGCATGGAGGCATTGTTGGTGGCACTAGAGAGACGGCAGCAAACAGCCAGCCTCCCTTCCACATGAAACCCTCATGCTAGTGGAGGAAGATTGAAGATCAACAAGATAAATAAATAAAGTCTAAGTGTGTTAGACGGTCAGTTAGACGATGATAACCACTAGAGAGCAAACAAAAGGTAGCCAAAGAAGGGGCTAGGGATGACTGAGGTGGATATAAGGATGGGTTCCACCTTTACATAAGCTGGACTGGGGGGCCCTAACCAAAGGTAGAATTTAAGCAAAGATCTTAAGGAGGCCAGAGAAAGGGAGCATTGTAAGCAGAGGGAACAGCAAGTGCAAAGGCCCTGGGGTGCATGCTTGGTGTGCTCTGTACACCTGGAGCAGAGTGAGGAGAGAGAAGAGCAATGGGAGGTGAGGTCAGAGAGCTGAGTGCTGGGAAGTGAGGGATGGAAGAAAACAGCAGATCGAATAGGGCCATAAAAGTTATCATATGGACTAGGGCTTTCTTTTCTGAATGAAATGGAAAACATTGCAAGTTTTAAGTGGAGTGACATGATCTGAATTACATTCTAACAGCATTACTCTGGCAGTGGTAGAGTAGAGCTGGGTACAGGGGCAGAGACAGGGAAACCACTGCAACAGTCCCAATAAGAGATGGTAATGGCTTGGTTCAGGGTGGCAGTGGTACAGAGCTACAGATTTTTCTCATTCTGGTAAAACCAACAAGATCAAGCCCTGATACCTTAATGTGGTGGGGAACTTTGTGACCCAGGCCCTGCTGCCCTGCAGCCCCACCTCCCTTCTCATGCTGTGATCAAGCCACCTGACCTCTCGTGATCTGCTCTCTTGCCCTAGCAGATGCTAACCCTTCCTGATTCATCCCTCAGGACTCAGCCTCAAGGTCATCTCCTCCAAGAAATCTTCCCCTGCTAGCATGGCTCTCAAGGCCCTCATCACACTATTTCCTCATTTACTTGTCTGTCCTCTGACTTCTAGTTTGAAATAAGGGTCGGGGTCTTGGTCAAGGGTATATACTAGTGTTCTGAACTGTGTGTCATAAAATAACCACTTACAAACCTTTGTCTAAGCCTTACTAATTTACTTAACCACACTTTCTTCATTTGTGACATGGGATACTGATAAGTTCCTTGTCAGTTTTCATGAAGTGAATATACTGAAGTGCTCGGCATAGATCCTGGCAGAGAAGGGGAATGTAGATATTTGCTATAAATCTCCACTTTTTGGTTTATGCAGCTAAAGATGTTCTTGTTTTTGCTGACCTTCTCTAACTTTCTAAAACAAATGTTTCCACTTTTTGTTTAAAGGGCCACTTTACCTTTTTGAATATTTCCTTTACCTTTTAAAATATTTGCCTAAGGATAGGGAAGTGATTTTGGATTCAGTGAGAAACTAACCAAAATTTGCAAAAGCTTTGCTTATTCAAACAAAAACAGTTCTGTGAATCCCCCCAAAAGGAGGTTGGTTGCTGACCTAATCTTGTTTGCTCTTCTATTCAGTATTCTTCCCCACAGATCTCCCTCGGGGGCCTTAAAAGGAATTACCAAACCCGCACAAAGAGCTGCCTTGATGTCATGCTTACTTGGTGTTTCTGCTCTGATGGAAGAGTGATACTGAAAAAACGGAAAAGTGCATTTTTTTTTTCATTTTTATTTTGACAGCTTAATGTTTTGAGGAAGTTTGTCTTCCTCCCAAAAGAAATATCACATAAAAAGAGCAAGTTGAAGGCTTAATAGCAATATATGTGTGTGCGTATATATATATATACACCAAACCTGTTGCCTTCGAGTCGATTCTGACTCACAGTGACCCTATAGGACAGAGTAGAACTGCCCCATAGGGTTTCCAGGGAGTGCCTGGTGGAATCAAACCGCCAACCTCTTGGTTGGCAGCTGTAGTTTAACCACTACACCACCAGGGTTTCCATATATATATATATATATATATATATATGGGATAATACTATTAAAAAATTATCATTACTTTAAATAATAAAAGCCTCCATTTATTGAATACTTAAGGAACTCTAGTGGCACAATGGTTAGGCACAAAGTTGCTAAACATTCAGTTTGAACCCCTCAGCGGCTCCACAGGAGAAAAGGCCTGGTGATCTCCTGTCTTGAAGATTAAAGCCTAGGAAACCCTATAAGGCAGTTCTACTGTGTCCTATAGGGTCACTATGAGTCAGAATCAACTCTGCGACACACAACAACTTTTTATATGGGCTAAACCAGCTCTGAGCTTTATGTATTTTTCTCATTTCCTCCGTTCCCCAAGTCTGTGAAAAGTGTAATAGTATTACAGCCATTTTGCATAAGGAACCTGAGGCTCAGAGTAGTTACAGAATTTGCCTAAGGTTATGTAGCCCATTAAGTCGTTGAGTCTATCCACTTTAGGACCACGCAATACACGTTTCCTTCTAGAAGTGCCCATTAGTCCCAAACCCTATTTCAGGCCCTCATCATCTCACTATCCAATGTTGCAATGGACTGTCTAGCCAAAGGGAAGGTGGAGAAAGAGAGTTCCAGAAATCCCTTTCTTTTTCCTCATTTATCATGTAGACTACACTAGAGTGAACTTCTTGAAGCATTGCTTTAATCTGACATCTGCCCTCCATTAAAAAAAAAAAAAGGCAGCTTCTCATTGCTCACAAATAAAGATCACATTTCTTAGTGTGGCATTCACAGCTTTTCACCCACTGGCCTTGGCTCACTTATCTGGTCTTACCCATGAGTTTGGTCCTATACACAAGACTGCAGGATACGGTTCTGCACTGAGAAGCTTGCTCAGCTATATGCAGTGACACTCCTGATCCTGAATCTAAAGAGGCTGCAGGCCAGCCAATCTGCTCTGCTCTCCAGTTTTGAGACATCCCTTGGGCTCTCCACTTCTATTCTCATTCCATCTTTCTTGAATGCCTCCCACCAACATATGTCTATTCAGATCGTATCATATTCAAATTACTGCTCAAATGATTTAGCTCTGACTTGTCTTCCCTGATCACTTTAGTGAGAAGCAATTGCTCTCTTTTTCTGCATTCAGATAAACTTTGTTTATTTTGTACCAGAGATAGATAGATACATGTATATATATGTATATATAAACAACCAAACCAAACCCATTGCTCTTGAGTTATTTCCAACTCGTAACAACCCTATAAGACAGAGTAGAACTGCCCCACAGATTTTCCAGGGAGTACCTGGTAAATTCAAACTGCCGACCTTTTCGTTAGCAGTCGTAGCTCTTAACCACCACGCCACCAGGGTTTCCTGTGTGTAAACACACACGCATTCACACATACGCACATATATGTATTGCCTTAGACGGTAAGGTGTCTAATCTTTTCTTAGATGTCAATCATCTTAAATATAGGAACCAAGAATCAGGATACGTTAGGTTAGATGAAATAGCACAAAAATATCTCAGTGGGTTACAAGTGGAAATGTATATTTCTGACAAAGCTAAATTTTATCCAAGCCCTGGAATCCTGGAGAGCAACAGTGGCTAAAGAAATCCCCCACTCTTGTATTCAGAGAAGAGCATACTACAAACAATTGACCAAGACTGACTTAATGATCTTTGCTTCATTAAACTTTAGAATAGGCTTTTTCTTCTTTATCTCCCCTACCTTGTTTCTCCCACAGTATTTATGATCTTCTGGCCACCTGATCTGTATCTCCCTCTGCCACTCCTTGGGTCTTTCAGGATCCATATGGACTTATCATGTGAAAAGAAAACATTCCAAACAAGATGACCCTACTTGTAAACTTTGTAAATCACTCACCCATCCCAGTGATCAATCCCCCTTCACTCTTTTTTAAAAACCCAGCAGTCCTTTTTCCCAGCAGAGTAGGAGCTGGTCTCTCTCCCTACCACTATATGTCGGAGCTTTTTTCCTCCCTTCCCTTAGTCTTCTTCCCTCCCTTAAAAGAATCTGTTTTTGAATAAAGTTGTCCTTGATTGTTTTAATATTGTCCAGTGCATTTTTTTCTTTGACATTTCTATTTCTACACATCCATTTTTTATTGGCTCAGAACTCAGCTTTCATAGCATCACCCTCCACCATACGGAAAGTGAGTGGTCAGTTACAACAGCAAGGGGAAGGGGAAAGTAAGTTTGGCAACAGCAATGAGGAGCACCTTCCCAGAAGTGACACATGACACATGTCATGTCTGTCGTAACTCATTGTCCAAATCAATTAATTGGTCAAGGATAACCTCAAGAAGAGTGGGGACATTCAAATCCACCTATGATCCTGAAAGGAAGAGAAACATAATATTCATAAACTTCCCTAATGCCTGTATAACCCAAACCCAACACCATCGAGTGGATACCAAAAAAAAACACAAACAAACCTAACCAGTTGCAGTTGAGTTGATTTCGACTCGTATCTACCCTACAGGACAGAGTAGAATTGCCCCATTGGGTTTCCAAGGAGTGGCTAGTGGATTTGAACTGCCAACCTTTGGCTAGCAGACGAACTCTTAACCACTGCACCACCAGGGCTCCCTTAGTACCTACAGATACTACAGAAACTAAGGTATATAAAAAAGGTATACAGACTCTACAAAAACTAAGGCCATCACCCACTTATGCACTTCAGACCAGCTACTTGTATTTCTTTACCACCAAAAAACCAAAAAACCCAAACCCACTGCCATTGAATCAATTCCAACTCACAGTGACCCTATATGACAGAGTAGAACTGCCCCACAGGGTTTCCAAGGCTGTAAATCTTTAGGGATGTAAACTGCCACATCTTTCTCCCAAAGAGTGGCTGGTAGGTTAGAACCATCAACTTTTTGGTTAGTAGTGCTTTAACTATCACGCCACCAGGGCTTCTCCTTCTTCACCCCAGTCAGTGTATAAAGTAGGACTAAGTGAGAAGTGTTTGCCTACTTAAAAGTAATAAAAATGAATAATAATATTTATTATTTTTAAGTAGACAAACACTTCTCCTGCTCCAGCTCCAAGTGTCTCTTAACCATTAAGATATAAAGCCAGAAAGACCAGACAACTGTGTCATGGCCTAGTTGCCATGTGACTCTGTTACACACACAGCCCACATTGCTCCATTGATCATTAAAAGGAAGGGGTTGGCTGATGTCTCAGCTATTGGCAGATTCAAAGCCTCATTGGCACACAGTAATAATCATGTGTTTCTTGTTCCCATATCTGTAGGTCAGCCGGGTTTAGCTGATCTAGGTTGGGCTCAACTGAGTTTATGTTCAAGCTTGAGGTTGGGTCCAGGTCTTCTCCAGGCATTTCTCATTTTTTTTTTTTTTTTGGAGCAGCTACTCAAGGCATATTCTTCTCATGATGAAAGGCAGGGCTCAAGTGTACAGAGTAGCTGCATTTGAAGTGTCTGTTCACCTTCCATCTGCAAACATTCATTCTACAGCAAGGGGTTAATCTCAACAAATGGCTGCAAATGTTCTGATGTGGATCCTGTACCATGTAGAAGGATATGAATGGTAGTGTAATGCTGGGATGATCGTCCAGGGTTTGAAGAATGCATTCTCCCTTAAGCTCTTCAGAAGTGGAAGAGGAAGTAAGCAGGGTGAATGCAAGGAACTTCTCTTTACTGATGTCCTGGCTGCCCCCAGCACTTGCATTCAAGAACAGCAGGGTCCAGTGGAGCTTTTGCAATGATGAAAATGTCCTCTATTTTGTTCAGTAAAGTTACCACTAGCCACATGTGGCTATTGAGCACTTGACATGTGGTTAATGTGATTGAGGGAATGACTTTTTAATTTTATTTAATTTTAATTAATTCAAATTTAAATAGCTACATGTGGCTACCGTATTGGACAGCACGATTTTAGAAATAGAGAGTCCTCTGAGCCTCAGTACTCTTTTAAGTACTCAGAAGCAGCTCCAATGGCCCCCTTTCTGCAAACTCATTCTTACATTGCCAATAACTGGATGCCAAGGAGAAACCTGCAGTATTTTTGCAGCCCTTCCAGTTGTTGTAAGAAAAAATATCTGCTTCTTGGCAGACATCTGACTGTGTGACCGTTACAGGGAGACAATTTAGTTCAGAATTATGTGCCATCCTGACTCTACCTGGCAGGTGCCTTCTGTGCTTGCTCCTATCTGCAAACTTGAGGAAGATGACAGGGTTTTAAATGATTAGCTCCTCTGGGCCACATTACTTAATTATACAGTACATCCAGGGATAGGCACATGGGTCTTTCATGGTAAATGATATGACAGTCTTAAAAACTCATTAATATGTCATTAACCAAGCAGACATTTACTAATTAAACAATTAGCCCCTCTGTTCTTTTCCTCTGATCCTCCCAGAGATGCTCCGTTACCCAGATTCCCAACTTAGCAGAAGGTCCCCCCTTCTTTTCCCAGAGAAAATCACTAATAAAGCAAACTCTGAGACTAAATTATTTCACCAGATTTTTCTCCAAGTTGGCTACAAAGAAAATCAAAGCTGGTTTCCATAGCATGAATTGGTGTGGGTGTGTATTTTTAGAAAATTTTCATGATCTGTGAATTGGTTTTAGATATATGCAAAACAGTATCCACCACAACCAGCATAAACACTGGTTATTACAAAAAAAATACATATCCCAGCTAAACAAATACAAACAGATAAGATTAAGGACTTGAAATGAATTACTCTGATTTATCATATAAAATCAACACACACACAAAATGTAATATTCTTAACTTTGTCTCTCAGAGTGTTTTGAATATCCATTATGCACTAGTTTTTTGTCTTTTTTTTCTGCTAATTTTATCTTAAACATGCTCATCCTGCTTCAACTATGTTAAACGGCAGCACAGGTGGGTTATCTAGCATATCAAAATAAAATATAGCAAATGTCTTCTGAAACAGATTTTGTATACAAAATAAGTAAACTTAAAATAATTTTAAATTCAGAGAAGCAAGTTTTAAGAGTATTCAGAAGCATTGAAACATGTCTATGGTTTTCATCTACATTTTGGTTTTATGTTTTATGGTTCAGCTCTACAGCTTCAGTTACTTTTATAAATATCCTACTGACCTAAAACTTTGGACAGTAGCAAAAACTGAAAACGTAGGTCATTGTTAGTTAGGATGGTCCAGGCCATGACAAAAAAACGCAGTATAAACAGCAGAACTCATGAGAAAAAAGTTCTAAAGCTGGCACAGTTGACTCAGAGTTGGTTGACCGTCTTTTGACTTCCTAGTTTTTCTGTTAGCTTTCCTGTTTGTCTTTCAGGTAGGCAATGAAATTGAGGGAGAGTTAGCACAATACCTTTAATATGTTATTGTTATTGTTGTTGTTGTTGCTGTCCGGTCGGCTCTGACTCATGGCAACTCCATGTACAGCAGAACAAAACTCTGCCCAGACCCGTACCATCCTCATGATCATTGGTATGCTCGAGTCCATTGCTGTAGCCACTATGCATTTTAAGTGCCTTCCAGCTGAGGGGCTTCATCTTCCAGCATTGTTTGACAATGTTCTGTTGTCATCCACAGGGTTTTCACTGGCTAATTTTCAGAAGCAGATCACCAGATCTTTCTTTCTAGTCTCTTTTAGTGTGGAAGTTCCACTGGAACCAGTCCACCATGGGTGGCCCTGCTGGTATTTGAAATACTAGTGGCATGTCGTTGTTGTTTTTGTTAGGTGCCGTCGAGTCAGTTCTGACTTTTAGCGACCCTATGCACAATAGAACAAAACACTGCCCGATCCTGCACCATCCTTACAATTGTTGTTATGCTTGAGCTCATTGTTGCAGTCACTGTGTCAATCCACCTTGTTGAGGGTCTTCCTCTTTTCCACTGACCCTGTACTCTGCCAAGCATGATGTCCTTCTCCAGGGACTGATCCCTCCTGACAACATGTCCAAAGTATGTAAGGCAGAGTCTCGCCATCCTTGCTTCTAAGGAGCATTCTGGATATACTCCTTCTAAGACAGATTTGTTCGTTCTTTTGGCAGTCCGTGGTATATTCAATATTCTTCACCAACACCACAATTCAAAGGCGTCAACTCTTCTTCTGTCTTCCTTATTCATTGTCCAGCTTTCACATGCATATGATGTGATTAAAAATACCATGGGTTGGGTTAGGCACACCTTAGTCTTCAAAGTGACATCTTTGCTCTTCAACTCTTTGAAGAGGTCCTTTGCAGCAGATTTACCCAATGCAATGTGTCTTTTGATTTCTTGACTGCTGCTTTCATAGCTGTTGATTGTGTATCCAAGTAAAATGAAATCCTTGACAACTTCAATCTTTTCTCCATTTATCATGATGTTGCTCGTTGGTTCACTTGTGAGGATTTTTGTTTTCTTTATGTTGAGGTGTAATCCATACTGAAGGCTGTGGTCTCTGATCTCCATTAGTAAGTGCTTCAAGTCCTCTTCACTTTCAGCAAGCAAGGTTGTGTCATCTGCATAACGCAGGTTGTTAAATGAGTCTTCCTCCAATCCTGATGCCCGTTCTTCTTCATATAGTCCAGCTTCTCCTAGTATTTGTTCAGCATATAGATTAAATAGATGTGGTGAAAGAATACAACCCTGATGCACACCTTTTCTGACTTTAAACCAATCGGTATCCCCTTGTTCTGTCCGAACAACTGTCTCTTGATCTATGTAAAGGTTCCTCATGAGCACGATTAGGTGTTCTGGAATTCCCATTCTTCACAATGTTATCCATAGTTTGTTAAGATCCACACAGTCAAATGCCTTTGCATAGTCAATAAAACTCAGGTAAACAACCTTCTGGTATTCTCTGCTTTCAGCCAGGATTCATCTGACATCAGCAATGATATCCCTGGTTCCACATCGTCTTCTGAAACCAGCCTGAATTTCTGGCAATTCCCTGTTGATATACTGCTGCAGCTGTTTTTTAATGATCTTCAGCAAAATTTTGCTTGCGTGTGATATTAATGATATTGTTCTATAGTTTCCACATTCAGTTGGATCACCTTTCTTGGGAATAGGCATAAATATGGATCTCTTTCAGTCAGTTGGCCAGGAAGCTCTCTGTCAGTTTGTCGTACTGTGGGGGCTTGTGTGTTGCTGTGATGCTGGAAGCTATGCCACCCGATATTCAGATACCAGCAGGATCACCTCTAGAGGACAGGTTTCAGCTGAGCTTCCAGACTAAGACAGACTAGGAAGAAGGACCCGGCAGTCTACTTCTGAAAAGCATTAGCCAGTGAAAACCTTATGAATAGCAGTGAAACATTGTCTGATATAGTGCTGGAAAATGAGCCCCGCAGGTTGGAAGGCACTCAAAAGATGACTGGGGAAGAGCTGCCTCCTCAAAGTAGAGTCGACCTTAATGACGTGGATGGAGTAAAGCTTTCGGGACCTTCATTTGCTGATGTGGCATGACTCAAAATGAGAAGAAACAGCTGCAAACATCCATTAATAATTGGAACCTGGAATGCAAGAAGTATGAATCTAGGAAAATTGGAAATCATCAAAAATGAAATGGAATGCATAAACATTGATATCCTAGGCATTAGTGAGCTGAAATGGACTGGTATTGGCCATTTTGAATCACACAATCATATAGTTTACTCTGTGGGAATGACAACTTGAAGAGGAATGGCGTTGCATTTATCGTCAAAAAGAGCATTTCAAGATCTATCCTGAAGTACAACACTGTCAGTGATAGGATAATATCCATACGCCTACAGGGAAGACCAGTTAATACGACTATTATTCAAATTTACACACCAACCACTAGGGCCAAAGATGAAGAAATAGAAGATTTTTATCAGCAGCTGCAGTCTGAAATTGATCGAACATGCAATCAAGATGTATTGATAATTACTGGTGATTGGAATGCAAAAGTTGGAAACAAAGAAGAAGGATCAGCAGTTGGAAAATATGGCTTTGGTGATAGAAACAATGCTGGAGATTGAATGATAGAATTTTGCAAGACCAACGACTTCTTCATTGCAAATACCTTCTTTCACCAACATAAATGGCAAATATACACATGGACCTCGCCAGATGGAACACACAGAAATCAAATTGACTACATCTGTGGAAAGAGACGATGGAAAAGCTCAAAACCATCAGTCAGAACAAGGCCGGAGGCTGACTGTGGAAGAGACCATCAATTGCTCATATGCAAGTTCAAGCTGAAACTGAAGAAAATCTGAGCAAGTCCATGAGAGCCAAAATATGACCTTGGGTATATCCCACCTGAATTTAGAGACCATCTGAAGAATAGATTTGATGCATTGAACATTAGTGACCGAAGACGAGGCGAGTTGTGTAATGACATCAAGGACATCATCCATGAAGAAAGCAAGAGGTCATTGAAAAGACAGGAAAGAAAGAAAAGAACAAGATAGATGTCAGAGGAGACTCTCTGAAACTTGCTCTTGAGCATCGAGCAGCTAAAGCAAAAGGAAAAATTGATAAAGTAAAAGAACTGACCAGAAGATTTCAAAGGGCCTCTCGAGAAGACAAAGTAAAGTATTATAAGGACATGTGCAAAGAGCTGGAGATGGAAAACCAAAAGGGAAGAACACACTCAGTGTTTCTCAAGCTGAAAGAACTGAAGAAAAAATTCAAGCCTTGAGTTGCAATAATGAAGGTTTCTATGGGGAAAATATTAAACGATGCAGGAAGCATCAAAAGAAGATAGAAGGAATACACAGAGTCATTAACCAAAAAGAATTAGTCGATATTCAACCATTTCAAGAGGTGGCATGTGATCAGGAACCGATGGTACTGAAGGAAGAAGTCCAAGGTGCCCCGAAGCCATTGGCGAAAAACAAGGCTCCGGGAACTGATGGAGTATCAATTGAGATGTATCAACAAACAGATGCAGCGCTAGAGGTGCTCACTCGTCTATGCCAAAAAATATGGAAGACAGCTTCCTGGCCAACTAGTGGCATAGCTTCCAGCATCACAACAACATGTAAGCCACCACAGTATGACAAACTGACAGATGGTTGATAGACCTTTAATATACAAACAAATGTATCTAGATAAGAATCTCAAGAGGTCTAATCTTCTAGATTATCCCCTTAGTGAAATAGGTATGAAAGGGCTTTTGGGATCCCTTAGCACCAATAGCATCAGGAAGATAATGGAAAAGTAGATGAGGAAAGCCCACTTCATGGAGACAACACTGGTTCTTGACTTTTTCCCAAACCAGAGATAGCTTTACAGTGAAGCTAACGAAACTTAAGCTCCAGGGCCGATTACTGGCTCAGAGTCTTGTAAGTACCTAGGAGTGAGAACTAGGTGGGGAGGGGAAGTCTGGGCGCAGTTAAAAAGCACTTCTTTATACATATTTCTGGTAAATTGCCAAAAGAAATTTAAGAAGACAATGGCCTGAGTCTCCAATGCTCCAGTTTTTTTGGTCAGGATTTTTTTTCCATTCTAAATACGTATTAATGTTCATGTTTATTTGCATTTATGATTTTGAACAGAATTTTAACAGAGAACTTCTAAATTATGTACCCTGGTGGCATAGTGGTTAAGTGCTACGGTTGCTAACCAAAGGTTTAGCAGTTCGAATCCGCCAGGCGCTCCTTGGAAACTCTATGGGGCAGTTCTACTCTGTCCTACAGGGTCGCTATGAGTCGGAATTAACTCGACAAAATCAGATAGCATCTTGTAATTGTTATAGTCTTATAAGATGCTATCTGATTAGTACAAAGTTGAACAATATGAATTGAATAAGTGAGTGTTTAAGGTTATTCTGCGAAGAACATTGTGATTTTCTGGCACCTGAGCAAGAAACTCTGGTTCCATGCTGAGAATATCGGGCTAGGAGATCAAAAGACCTGATCTTCTTGCACCTGTGCCACTGAGTAGCTATGTGGCCTTGGAAAGGTCAGTCTCTCACACCCTCAGTAAGTTCATCTATAAGAAGAAGGGCTGGGAGCTTTGAGAGTGAACTAGATTCTTGGAGCTCAATGTGTGGTCCAAGGGCCAGGAGCATCAGCACAACCTAGAAGCATTTTAGAAATGCAGAATCCCAGGCCCCACGCTAGACCTACTGAGTCAGAGTCTGCTTTTAAGAAGATACCCAGGAGATTAGAGATCCAGCACACTCAAGCTTGAGAAGTGCAAGTGCTTAACTGGTCACCTTTAAAGCCCCTTCCAGATCTAAAATTCTAGAACAGAACTGGATAGAAGGACATATAGAAATTAATGGAAATTTTTTTTAAAAAAATTAAAATTAAACCTTCTCAATTTTACCTTCTCTTCACTATCCTCTCAGTCCCAGCCACTCCCTAATGCCCCCTTTATCCTCAAGCGCAATCACCTTTGGCCTATCACCCATATTGTTTGACTTAACTAAATTCTTAAAATAAACTCAGTAGTTAATTTCAGTTTTGCTTAACCATTGTGATGTTTTACTGGTGTAGTTCAAAGGCTTTGAAGAATTAAGAAGTAAATCAAATGAAAATTATAGACGGTCTTTAGTTCACAGTGCTTTTCTGTAAAAACATAACACAGATTATAATTCAGTTCATAGATGTTTTCTCACATCTTTTGAAGCTGCCCTTCAAAAAAAAAAAAATAATGTCTTCACATTTGGGGGAAAATCACAGTAAAAGTTTCTCAAATTAAAGCCAAAGTAAATAACTTTGGGAGGTGGAATGAAGGTATGACCCCCAAGTTTTCTAGAAATTTACATAGAGCCACCCAGTGTCATGCTGTCTTTTAAATACAAAATTAACTCCACTAGGCCACTGTAATGTGCTTTAGGTTAACACCTTGGAAACTCTATGGGGCAGTTCTACACTGTCCTATAGGTTTGCTATGAGTCGGAATCGACTCAATGGCAGTGGGGTTTGATGTTAGGGATATGGCCTATTAGTTCATAAGGAATTTTTAAACAAGAAAATGTAAGTCGGCTGAAGATTGTATTTCTTGTCAGTAGCTACATTTGGTGCAACTAACAGGTAGTTACCTGCATAGGTAGCTACTCTTGCTTTACATGCAAAGAGGCTTAGGGATAATTTAAGAGCTGTAATCAGTGTATACTTTGAACAACTTTGATCCCTAAAGAGGAAAATGGAAGTCATCAATAAACTTGGTTCTGACTTGCATTAGTCATGGATTCAGAGAACAGTGAGCTCTGATTCCAGTATATACCTGTAAAAGAGGAGGGAAGCCATTCAACATTTCAACACTGGAAAGCATTTGCGTGAGAAACTTTTTCATAAAGAGAAGATCAATCCCCCCTCCACTGACTGAAGACAAAATTAATTACCACATTTGGCAGAAGATAAATGGTTCCAGTATACAGAATTGTGTAATTATAGCAGCTGCAGAGCTAGAAATGAGCTCCTAACTTTGAACCTCAACTCCAACTTGACTTGACTCCCTGCATTCAGTTCTGCCACCAGTAAGCATGTTGAAAGTTCCTCATTGCGCCTCCGTAATTACATGGTGGGGTTCAGAACTAATCATTGGCTCCATAGCCTGCGTGAAACCTTATCATCCTCAGGTTTCCAAACGGTATGCTGTATCATCTTTGAAGTTTTGAAATCTCCAGGGAGAAAAATTTATTAGGGGAAAGTTGATGTTATGGCAACAAAATTAATTCTGCCACAACATGTCAAATTAACCACCCTCCTGAGGACTGGAGTCAGAGCCAAGTTCAGAAATGGACTGGTATTCAGGATCAATTTCTTAAATTCAACTTCAGGTTACAGTAAAGAAAAAGTAAATATCACAATTTATCTCAACAGCCCAATCAGTGTTTACTTCAGAACACCACTAGCTGGAACATAAGAGGTTAAGATAAAGAACAACATTGAGCGAATCTGATTTTCCTCCCCCTTTTTTTCCAAACAGCCAAGGACTTTGGCAGTTAGGCTCTGTGGAGATTTGGGTTCTCCCTTTGAAGCCAAGAGAAAAGTTTTTAATCTCATCTTTCATTTTAATCCTTTAAAATATGTAAGTGATTTAGCCATGGACAAGTTAAATTTGGCAGAAGACCCAACTGGTAGAGGTAAAACAATTTCTTTCAACTTTGCAATAATAATGGCGTTCAGAACTGGCCACCTAAGCTATCTAGATACCTCAGCCACAAGCTGCAATCTTCTAAGTTTAGAATCTCCCCTTATCAGAAATGTTTAGAAGAGCCAAGCACATGCTTTCAACAAGGGAAATGACAAGGTAACTGTCAAAAGAAATACTCTCAGGCTTAAAGGTCTCTTTACCTATTGGTTTGTTTATCCTGCACAGGGGAAAAAATTGCTTCAAAATTTTTAGTGAAGTTTTTCTTATTCAAAGAGTAGTTTCCTCTGTTCAGAGTCAAACATTTATAAGTTACCACTTTTGGGTTCTCAAATCATTTTTTTTTAATTGTGGTAAAATATCAACATATGGTTGTCATTTAAACCATATCCAAGTGTACGATCTAGTGGCATTGATTCTCACTCACCATATTGTACAACCATAGCCATTATTTGTTTCCAAAATGTCTTCACCACGCTAAATGGAAACTCTGTACCCAGTAAACAATACTTTCCCATTCCTCCCCTCTCCCAGCCCATGGTAGCTACTAATCTACTTTTTGTTTCAGTACTCAAACCATTGATTTTTTTTTTTTTTTTTTTTATGGTTCTTATTTTTATTTATTTATTTATTTATTTTTATTAACTTTTATTAAGCTTCAAGTGAACGTTTACAAATCCAATCAGTCTGTCACATATAAGTTTACATACATCTTACTCCGTACTCCCACTTGCTCTCCCCCTCTTGAGTCAGCCCTTTCAGTCTCTCCTTTCCTGAGAATTTTGCCGGCTTCCCTCTCTCTCTATCCTCCCATCCCCCCTCCAGACAAGAGTTGCCAACACAATCTCAAGTGTCCACCTGATATAATTAGCTCACTCTTCATCAGTGTCTCTCTCCCACCCGCTGACCAGTCCCTTTCATGTCTGATGAGTTGTCTTCGGGGATGGTTCTTGTCCTGTGCCAACAGAAGGTCTGGGGACCATGGCCGCCGGGATTCCTCTAGTCTCAGTCAGACCATTAAGTTTGGTCTGTTTATGAGAATTTGGGGTCTGCATCCCACTGATCTCCTGCTCCCTCAGGGGTCCTCTGCTGTGCTCCCTGTCAGGGCAGTCATCGATTGTGGCCGGGCACCAACTAGTTTTCCTGGTCTCAGGGTGATGTAGGTCTCTGGTTCATGTGGCCCTTTCTGTCTCTTGGGCTCTTAGTTGTCGTGTGGCCTTGGTGTTCTTCATTTTCCTTTGCTCCAGGTGGGTTGAGACCAATTGATGCATCTTAGATGGCCGCTTGTTAGCATTTAAGACCCCAGACACCACATTTCAAAGTGGGATGCAGAATGATTTCATAATAGAATTATTTTGCCAATTGACTTAGAAGTCCCCTCAAACCATGTTCCCCAGACCCCCGCCCCTGCTCCGCTGACCTTTGCAGCATTCATTTTATCCCAGAAACTTCTTTGCTTTTGGTCCAGTCCAATTGAGCTGACCTTCCATGTATTGAGTGTTGTCTTTCCCTTCACCTAAAGCAGTTCTTTTTTTTTTTTTTTTATAATAACTTTTATTAAGCTTCAAGTGAACGTTTACAAATCCAATCAGTCTGTCACATATAAGTTTACATACATCTCACTCCCTACTCCCACTTACTCTCCCCGTCTTGAGTCAGCCCTTTCAGTCTCTCCTTTCTTGACAATTTTGCCGGCTTCCCTCTCTCTCTATCCTCCCATCCCCCCTCCAGACAAGAGTTGCCAACACAATCTCAAGTGTACACCTGATATAATTAGCTCACTCTTCATCAGCGTCTCTCTCCCACCCGCTGACCAGTCCCTTTCATGTCTGATGAGTTGTCTTCAGGGATGGTTCCTGTCCTGTGTCAACAGAAGGTCTGGAGAGCATGACCGCCGGGATTCCTCCAGTCTCAGTCAGACCATTAAGTTTGGTCTTCTTATGAGAATTTGGGGTCTGCATCCCACTGCTCTCCTGCTCCCTCAGGGGTCCTCTGCTGAGCTCCCTGTCAGGGCAGTCATCGATTGTGGCCGGGCACCAACTAGTTCTTCTGGTCTCAGGATGATGTAGGTCTCTGGTTCATGTGGCCCTTTCTGTCTCTTGGGCTCTTAGTTGTCATGTGGGCTTGGTGTTCTTCATTTTCCTTTGCTCCAGGTGGGTTGAGACCAATTGCTGCATCTTAGATGGCTGCTTGTTAGCATTTAAGACCCCAGACGCCACATTTCAATGTGGGATGCAGAATGATTTCATAATAGAATTATTTTGCCAATTGACTTAGAAGTCCCCGCAAACCATGTTCCCCAGACCCCCGCGCTTGCTCCGCTGAGCTTTGAAGCATTCATTTTATCCCGGAAACTTCTTTGCTTTTGGTCCAGTCCAATTGAGCTGACCTTCCATGTATTGAGTGTTGTCTTTCCCTTCACCTAAAGCAGTTCTTATCTACTGATTAATCAATAAAAAAACCCTCTCCCACCCTCCCTCCCTCCCCGCCTCGTAACCACAAAAGTATGTGTTCTTCTCAGGTTTACTATTTCTCAAGATCTTATAATAGTGGTCTTATACAATATTTGTCCTTTTGCCTCTGACTCATTTCGCTCAGCATAATGCCTTCCAGGTTCCTCCATGTTATGAAATGTTTCAGAGATTCGTCACTGTTCTTTATCGATGCGTAGTATTCCATTGTGTGAATATACCACAATTTATTTACCCATTCATCCGTTGATGGACACCTTGGTTGCTTCCAACTTTTTGCTATTGTAAACAGAGCTGCAATAAACATGGGTGTGCATATATCTGTTTGTATGAAGGCTCTTGTATCTCTAGGGTATATTCCGAGGAGTGGGATTTCTGGGTTGTATGGTAGTTCTATTTCTAACTGTTTAAGATAACGCCAGATAGATTTCCAAAGTGGTTGTACCATTTTACATTCCCACCAGCAGTGTATGAGAGTTCCAATCTCTCCGCAGCCTCTCCAACATTTATTATTTTGTGTTTTTTGGATTAATGCCAGCCTTGTTGGTGTGAGATGGAATCTCATCGTAGTTTTAATTTGCATTTCTCTAATGGCTAATGATCGAGAGCATTTTCTCATGTATCTGTTGGCTGCCTGAATATCTTCTTTAGAGAAATGTGTGTTCATATCCTTTGCCCACTTCTTGATTGGGTTGTTTGTCTTTTTGTGGTTGAGTTTTGACAGAATCATGTAGATTTTAGAGATCAGGCGCTGGTCGGAGATGTCATAGCTGAAAATTCTTTCCCAATCTGTAGGTGGTCTTTTTACTCTTTTGGTGAAGTCTTTAGATGAGCATAGGTGTTTGATTTTTAGGAGCTCCCAGTTATCGGGTTTCTCTTCATCATTTTTGGTAATGTTTTGTATTCTGTTTATACCTTGTATTAGGGCTCCTAGGGTTGTCCCAATTTTTTCTTCCATGATCTTTATCGTTTTAGTCTTTATGTTTAGGTCTTTGATCCACTTGGAGTTAGTTTTTGTGCATGGTGTGAGGTATGGGTCCTGTTTCATTTTTTTGCAAATGGATATCCAGTTATGCCAGCACCATTTGTTAAAAAGGCTGTCTTTTCCCCAGTTAATTGACACTGGTCCTTTGTCAAATATCAGCTGCTCATACGTGGATGGATCTATGTCTGGGTTCTCAATTCTGTTCCATTGGTCTATGTGTCTGTTGTTGTACCAATACCAGGCTGTTTTGACTACTGTGGCTGTATAATAGGTTCTGAAGTCAGGTAAGGTGAGGCCTCCCACTTTCTTCTTCTTTTTCAGTAGTGCTTTGCTTATCCGGGGCTTCTTTCCCTTCCATATGAAATTGGTGATTTGTTTCTCTATCCCCTTAAAATATGACATTGGAATTTGGATCGGAAGTGCATTAAATGTATAGATGGCTTTTGGTAGAATAGACATTTTTACTATGTTAAGTCTTCCTATCCATGAGCAAGGTATGTTTTTCCACTTAAGTATGTCCTTTTGAATTTCTTGTAGTAGAGCTTTGTAGTTTTCTTTGTATAGGTCTTTTACATCCTTGGTAAGATTTATTCCTAAGTATCTTATCTTCTTGGGGGCTACCGTGAATGGTATTGATTTGGTTATTTCCTCTTCGGTGTTCTTTTTGTTGATGTAGAGGAATCCAAGTGATTTTTGTATGTTTATTTTATAACCTGAGACTCTGCCAAACTCTTCTATTAGTTTCAGTAGTTTTCTGGAGGATTCCTTAGGGTTTTCTGTGTATATAATCATGTCATCTGCAAATAGTGATAGCTTTACTTCTTCCTTGCCAATCCGGATACCTTTTATTTCTTTGTCTAGCCTGATTGCCCTGGCTAAGACTTCCAACACGATGTTGAATAAGAGCGGTGATAAAGGGCATCCTTGTCTGGTTCCCGTTCTCAAGGGAAATGCTTTCAGGTTCTCTCCGTTTAGAGTGATATTGGCTGTTGGCTTTGCATAGATGCCCTTTATTATGTTGAGGAATTTTCCTTCAATTCCTATTTTGGTAAGAGTTTTTATCATAAATGGGTGTTGGACTTTGTCAAATGCCTTTTCTGCATCAATTGATAAGATCATGTGGTTTTTGTCTTTTGTTTTATTTATGTGATGGATTACATTAATGGTTTTTCTGATATTAAACCAGCCTTGCATACCTGGTATAAATCCCACTTGATCAGGGTGAATTATTTTTTTGATGTGTTGTTGGATTCTATTGGCTAGAATTTTGTTGAGGATTTTTGCATCAATGTTCATGAGGGATATAGGTCTATAATTTTCTTTTTTTGTAATGTCTTTACCTGGTTTTGGTATCAGGGAGATGGTGGCTTCATAGAATGAGTTGGGTAGTATTCCGTCATTTTCTATGCTTTGGAATACCTTTAGTAGTAGTGGTGTTAACTCTTCTCTGAAAATTTGGTAGAACTCTGCAGTGAAGCCGTCCGGGCCAGGACTTTTTTTTGTTGGGAGTTTTTTGATTACCGTTTCAATCTCTTTTTTTGTTATGGGTCTATTTAGTTGTTCTGCTTCTGAATGTGTTAGTTTAGGTAGGTAGTGTTTTTCAAGGAATTCATCCATTTCTTCTAGGTTTTCAAATTTGTTAGAGTACAATTTTTCATAATAATCTGAAATGATTCTTTTAATTTCATTTGGTTCTGTTGTGATGAGGTCCTTCTCATTTCTTATTTGGGTTATTTGTTTCCTTTCCTGTATTTCTTTAGTCAGTCTAGCCAATGGTTTATCAATTTTGTTAATTTTTTCAAAGAACCAGCTTTTGGCTTTGTTAATTCTTTCAATTGTTTTTCTGTTCTCTAATTCATTTAGTTCAGCTCTAATTTTTATTATTTGTTTTCTTCTGGTGCCTGATGGATTCTTTTGTTGCTCACTTTCTATTTGTTCAAGTTGTAGGGACAGTTCTCTGATTTTGGCTCTTTCTTCTTTTTGTATGTGTGCATTTATTGATATAAATTGACCTCTGAGCACTGCTTTTGCTGTGTCCCAGAGGTTTTGATAGGAAGTATTTTCATTCTCGTTGCTTTCTATGAATTTCCTTATTCCCTCCTTGATGTCTTCTATAACCCAGTCTTTTTTCAGGAGGGTATTGTTCATTTTCCAAGTATTTGATTTCTTTTCCCTCGTTCTTCTGTTATTGATCTCTAGTTTTATTGCCTTGTGGTCTGAGAAGATGCTTTGTAATATTTCGATGTTTTGGACTCTGCAAAGGTTTGTTTTATGACCTAATATGTGGTCTATTCTAGAGAATGTTCCATGTGCGCTAGAAAAAAAAGTATATTTTGCAGCAGTTGGGTGGAGAGTTCTGTATAAGTCAATGAGGTCAAGTTGGTTGATTGTTGTAATTAGATCTTCCGTGTCTCTGTTGAGCTTCTTACTGGATGTCCTGTCCTTCTCCGAAAGGGGTGTGTTGAAGTCTCCTACTATAATTGTGGAGGTATCTATCTCGCTTTTCAGTTCTGTTAAAATTTGATTTATATATCTTGCAGCCCTGTCATTGGGTGCGTAAATATTTAATATGGTTATGTCTTCCTGATCAATTGTCCCTTTTATCATTATATAGTGTCCTTCTTTATCCTTTGTGGTGGATTTAAGTCTAAAGTCTATTTTGTCAGAAATTAATATTGCTACTCCTCTTCTTTTTTGCTTATTGTTTGCTTGATATACTTTTTTCCATCCTTTGAGTTTTAGTTTGTTTGTGTCTCTAAGTCTAAGGTGTGTCTCTTGTAGGCAGCATATAGATGGATCGTGTTTCTTTATCCAGTCTGTGACTCTCTGTCTCTTTATTGGTGCATTTAGTCCATTTACATTCAGGGTAATTATAGATAAATAAGTTTTTAGTGCTGTCATTTTGATGCCTTTTTATGTGTGTTGTTGACAATTTCATTTTTCCACATACTTTTTTGTGCTGAGGCGTTTTTCTTAGTAAATTGTGAGATCCTCACTTTCATAGTGTTTGACTTTATGTTAGTTGAGTCGTTACGTTTTTCTTGGTTTTTGTCTTGAGTTATAGAGTTGTTATACCTTTTTGTGGTTACCTCATTATATACCCCTATTTTTCTAAGTAAAAACCTAACTTGTATTGTTCTATATCGCCTTGTATCACTCTCCATATGGCAGTTCAATGCCTCCTGTATTTAGTCCCTCTTTTTGATTATTGTGATCTTTTACCTATTGACTTCCATGATTCCCTGTTATGTGTATTTTTTTTTTAATTAATCTTAATTTGTTTGTTTTTGTGATTTCCCTATTTGAGATGATATCAGGACGTTCTGTTTTGTGACCTTGTGTTGTGCTGATATCTGATATTATTGGTTCTCTGACCAAACAATATCCTTTAGTATTTCTTGTAGCTTTGGTTTGGTTTTTGCAAATTCTCTAAACTTGTGTTTGTCTGTAAATATCTTAATTTCGCCTTCATATTTCAGAGAGAGTTTTGCTGGATATATGATCCTTGGTTGGCAGTTTTTCTCCTTCAGTGTTCTGTATATGTCGTCCCATTCCCTTCTTGCCTGCATGGTTTCTGCTGAGTAGTCAGAACATATTCTTATTGATTCTCCCTTGAAGGAAACCTTTCTTTTCTCCCTGGCTGCTTTTAAAATTTTCTGTTTATCTTTGGTTTTGGTGAGTTTGATGATAATATGTCTTGGTGTTTTTCTTTTTGGATCCATCTTAAATGGGGTTCGATGAGCATCTTGGATAGATATCCTTTCGTCTTTCATGATGTCAGGGAAGTTTTCTGTCAGAAGTTCTTCAACTATTTTCTCTGTGTTTTCTGTCCCCCCTCCCTGTTCTGGGACTCCAATCACCCGCAGGTTATCCTTCTTGATAAAAAAAAAAAAAAAAAATTTAGTCCCACATAATTCTTAGGGTTTCTTCATTTTTTTTAATTCTTTTATCTGATTTTTTTTCAGCTATGTTGGTGTTGATTCCCTGGTCCTCCAGATGTCCCAGTCTGCATTCTAATTGCTCGAGTCTGCTCCTCTGACTTCCTAGTGTGTTGTCTAATTCTGTTATTTTATTGTTAATCTTTTGGATTTCTACATGTTGTCTCTCTATGGATTCTTGCAACTTATTAATTTTTCCAGTATGTTCTTGAATAATCTTTTTGAGTTCTTCAACAGTTTTATCAGTGTGTTCCTTGGCTTTTTCTGCAGTTATCCTAATTTCATTTGTGATATCATTAAGCATTCTGTAAATTAGTTTTTTATATTCTGTATCTGATAATTCCAAAATTGTATCTTCATTTGGGAAAGATTTTGATTCTTTTGTTTGGGGAGTTGGAGAAGCTGTCACGGTCTGCTTCTTTAAGTGGTTTGATATGGATTGTTGTCTCCGAGCCATCACTGGGAAACTAGTTTTTCCAGAAAATCCGCTAAAAAAAAACTGCAGTCAGATCCCTATCAGAGTTCTCCCTCTGGCTCAGGCTATTCAGATGTTAATGAAGCCGCCTGGGGAGGGTGGGGGAGGGAACAGAGAGATAGGAGAGTAGCACCTCAGAATATAGCCAGAGTTGCTTGTCTTGTTTGGAATGACTATTATATCTGAGATTCCCGCGGGCGCGTCGCCTATGTGTGCTGTCTGTGTGGAGATTGCCCCCGGGGGGTCTGGCCCGCTGGAGTCACGGTCAGATCCTCCGCTTCCAGCCCCACGCCCAGCGTCAAGGCTCCCCTACTGGGACGGTGCACTCTCGACTCCAAAATCAGTCGCTGCCTCCCGGGGACTTCTCGTCCCTCCAGCCGCGTGGCCGTGCCGCCCCCGTGAACCAGGTGGGCCCCCTCCCGGGGTTAGTTCAGATGGGTGGAGTAGCTCCCCGTGCTTGTGCCGCGACCGAGTGTCCCGGCTGGAACGCTGTTCTCCCCGCTCCAATACCAGTCGCTGCCTCCCGGGGACTTCTCCTACTGGCTGCGTCCCACGCCGCCCGCGCGACCCGGATGGTCACCTTCCCGGGGTTAGTTCAGGGGGTGGAGCAACTCTCCGTGTTTATGGCGTACCTGCGTGCAGTCCAAATCCCTGTGGGACGGTTCCCCGGCTCGGATGGTGCTCTTTCTGCTCCAAGATCAGTCACTGCCTCCCGGGGACTTCTCCTAACGGCTGCGTCCCACGCCGCCTGTGGAACCGGCTAGTCCCCCTCCCGGGGTTAGTTCAGGGGGGTGGAGCAGGTCTCTGTGCTTGTGCCGTACCTGACTGGTATGCTGGCTCCAGGCTCTGGAAACAATCGCTGCTTCCCCGTATTAGTTCGTTCTCTGTCTCTAAATCTGTGTTTGTTGTTCAGGGTTCGTAGATTGTTATGTATGTGATCGATTCACTTGTTTTTCCGTGTCTTTGTTGTAAGAGGGATCCGAGGTAGCGTCTGCCTAGTCCGCCATCTTGGCTCCGCCTCCCCAAACCATTGATTTTTGATGTACAGCTATACACTCATAGATTCTCATATAAAAAAAAAAAAAATTTTTTTTTTTTTTTGATTCTCATATGGTTTATATTAATTAAGAGAAGACTGTTCTTGTTCAATAGTGGTATACACATGCATGATAGTAATTGTTCTGGTTATTATTTCTATGCCGCCCCCAAAAACTACTCCTCATTTAATGGTGTAAAACAGTCACGATTTTTTGATGCCCATGAATTCTGTGAGTCAAAAAATCCAGGAAAGGCACAGTAGAAATGGTTTCCCCTGCTCCATGATATACAGAGATTCTTCTGGGAAGACAAGACTACAGTTAACCCACTGGGTGGAAACTGGAATCATTTGAAGATTTCTTCACCGCTTGTCTGGCAGTGGGTGCTGGCTGTCAGCTGGAACCTCAACTGGGCCTGTCAACCAGAACACCTACATGCGCCTCACCATAAAAAAAAAAAAAATTCCTTAAAAACTGCTACTCGAACTTGAAATTTTTCTTTAGTTCTTTCAGTTTGAGAAATGCAGAGCATGTTCTTCCCTTTTTATTTTTCATCTTCAGGTCTTTACACATGTCATTATAATACTTTGTCTTCTTGAAGCCCCCTTCGAAATCTTCTGTTCAACTCTTTCACTTCATCATTTCTTCCTTTCGCTTTAGCTACTCGACATTCAAGAGCAAAATTCAGAGTCTCTTCTTCTTTTTTTTTTTTTTTCTGACATCCATTTTGGTGTTTTCTTTCTTTCCTGTCTTTTTAATGATATCTTGCTTTCTTCATGTGTAATGTCCTTGATGTCATTCCACAATTGGTCTGGTCTTCAGTCATTAGTGTTCAATGCATCAAATCTATTCTTGAGATGGTCTCTAAATTGAGATGGAATATACTCAAGGTCGTACTTTGGGTTTCATGGACTTGTTCTAATTTTCTTTAGTTTCAACTTGAACTTGCATATGAGCAATTGATGGCCTATTCCACAGTTGGTCCCTGGCCTTGTTCTGACTGATAATATTGAGCTTTTCCATTGTCTCTTCCGCTGATGTAGTCAATTTGATTCCTGTGCATTCCATCTGGCAAGGTCCAAGTATATAGTCATCGTTTAAGTTGGTGAAAAAAGACATTTGCAATGAAGAAGTCATTGGTCTTGCAAAATTCAATCCTGCAATCTCTGGCATCGTTTCTATCACAAAGGCCATATTTTCCAACTACCGATCCTTCTTCTTTGTTTCCAACTTTTGCATTCCAATCGCCAGTAATTACCAATGGGTTCTGATTTCGTGTTTGATCAATTTCAGACTGCAGAAGTTGGAAAAAATCTTCAATTTCTTCTTCTTCGGCCTTATGGTAGGTGTGCAAATTTGAATAGTAGTCGCATAAGCTGGTCTTCCTTGTAGGGGTATGGATATTATCCTGTCACTAACAGTCTTGTACTTCAAGATAGGTCTTGAAATGTTCTTTTTGACAAGGGAGGCAACACCATTCCTTTTCAAGTTGTTGTTCCTGGCATAGTAGACCATATGACTGTGTGATCTGAAATGACCATCAGCTCACTAATTAGTGACCATCAGCTCACTAATGCCTAGCATATCAATGCTTATGTGTTCCATTTCATTTTTGATGACTTTCGATTTTCCTAGATTCATACTTTGCACATTCCAGTTTCTGATTATTAATGGAGGTTTGCAGCTGCTTTTTTTTCTCATTTTGAGTCGTGCCACATCCACAAATGAAAGGCCCGAAAGCTTGGCTCCGTCCACGTTATTAAGGTTGACTCTACTTTGAGGAGGTAACTCTTCCCTAGTCGTCTTTTGAGTGTCTTCTAACCTGAGGGACTCATCTATCATTGTATCAAACAATGTTCTGCTCCTATTCATAAGATTTTCACTGGCTAAGTCTTTTCAGAAGTAGACAGCCAAGGCCCTCTTCCTAGTCTGTCTTAGCCTGGTAGCTCAGCTGAAACCTGTCAACCATAGGTGACCTTGCTGGTATTTAAATACTGGTGGCATAGCTTCCAGCATCACAGCAACATGCAAGCCCCCACAGTATAACAAACTGACAGACAGGTGGAGGCCATCCAAAGATTAGGTAGGTCCATAAAACAATACAAGACTAAAGGGGCACAGCAGCCCAGGGACAAGGACTAGAAGGCAGGAGGAGACAGGAAAGCGGTAATGGGGAACCCAAGGTCAAAGACAGAGAGTGTTGAAATGTCATGGGGTTGGTAACCAATGTCACAAAACAATATGTGTACTAATTGTTTAATGAGAAACTAGTTTGTTCTGTAAACCTTCATCTAAAGTACAATTTAAAAAAAGTTTTTAAAATAATGTCTTATGTATTTTCTTAAAGCAAAACAAAATATGTGCTTACTATATCACTAATAAATAAAAAAATAAGGCTGTTTTGGGAAAATAAAGTTTTTAATAGAAACTTATGAGTGAATGTAGCAGGCTCATCAACCTCACGATATTTTCTTAGTATTCTATTTCTTTGTTTTACTTCATCCTTGTTTGGGAAGTTTAGTTATTCTTGTTGTTGCACAACATCAAGAAAAATGTAAAACCTTTGAGTAGGGTGGTTACAGGATTTTTAAGCTGATTTACTCCGCTTTATGCAATATAATCCCCATTTAATAAACATACTGTAATCAAGATTTCAATCACTTTTTCCATTCCTTTTTGGATGCCAGGTTAGTGTTTCTTTTAAATGCGATAATGTGTAAGTGACTACAGAAGCAGCTCAGCTTTATGTGGATTACATTTTGGGGCTATGGGTGAAAATTTTGTGTTGAAGAGCAGTTCTCAGTAGTACCTGAGGTTAGTTCATTCTATGACCGATATTGGTTACAGTTGTGGAACACAAGCAAGTGAGCCAATCCATCAACCACTGTGATAATCTTTGGAAAAGTAGAGGGAAACAGGAAAACATCCTGCAAGACTAGACAAACCAGGTGGGGACCCAAAGGTCCACAGTACTGCATAGCTCACTAAATGGAGAAAGTTTAACAAACCTCTTAGAGACATTGCAAACTTGAAATCGATTTGAACTTAGGCTTCACGGAAATTTAATTTCTTAAGAAATAAGAGATGTATCTAATTTCTAGATGCGAAGAGAAGCTTAGGAACAGGCATGCTGGGGTTAGTGGAAGGTGTCTGTGCTGCTCCACCAGCAAACACTAGACCCAGTGAAGATTTCACCATTGTGGATCTAAAAATCTGTGTAAAGTTAAAAAAAAAAAAAAAAAGCAAATCAAACCTGCTTCTGTCGAGTCGATTCCTACTTAGAGCGACCCTATAGGACAGAGTAGAACTGCCCCATAGAGTTTCCAAGGAGCGCCTGGTAGATGTGAACTGCCAACCTCTTGGTTAGCAGCTGTAGCACTTCCCCACTGTAACATTAAAAAAAAAAAAAAAAAAAAACATTTAGAAAGATGTTATTCCAGGCATGAATGAAAAATACTTTGGTTTCTGAGTTACAGCCTGCCATTGAAATGCTGTAAGGGTGGAGAGCCTGGAAGGTGGGCAAATGTCAGACTAAATGGCTCTTCAGGGTCCAGCATTAGGAACTGTTCCTGGACTCAAACCCTAATTTCTCCTTCTGGTGGCAGATTACCCCATCTCCTAGATAGAGTGCATGACAGAATGGAGAATTCCCAGGAAGCATAGGTCAAGGAGGGGATGCTATCACTGACCATGCTGCAGAAGGAGAGAAGGTCAGCGTAGAGGAGCAGAGCCATTTGTAGTCAAATTAAAATGTTATTTCACTTCAAAAACAAAATATTATATATATATATCTATATGTGACCTTTCAGAAGCAGATCATCAGGCCTGTTTCACAAGGTGTCTCTGAGTCTCTCTCTCTCTCTCTGAAAGAGGGAATAAAACAAACTGGAGACAAGATGAAACTGCAAGAACCAGCCTGGGATCCAGACGTAAGTGACAAGCCAGAAGCAACGCAGCTGTGATTCATTTTCCTGAGGTCAGAGCCACAAAATTACAACCCCGGTGGGTTAGGATAAAAAGGTTCCCTACCCACATTCGAGGAGCCCTGGTGGTACTTGGCTACTAACCTGAATGCTGGCAGTTCGAAGTCACCAGCTGCTCCTTGGAAATCCTATGGGGCAGTTCTACTCTGTCTTATAGGGTATTTATGAATCAGAATCTTCTCTACAGCAATGGGTTTTTTTTGTTCTGTTTTGTTTTCACCTACAATCAAAGACCTCTAGGCCAACCTAGAATTTGATCCTAGGGCATGCTATTTCTCCCAGGTAGAATCGCTGTGAATTCCAGCTACAGGTGAGTGACAGACCCCAGGATGCCCAGACGGTGGGAATGGAAGGAATGTCCCACATCTCATTCATGTTTGATTTGAAAGGCAGGGGTGCTGACCATACCCACTAGTGACGTGGTCAATTCATGAAATAAAACATAAAATAGCACAATCATAAATATTGCAGTGAGTTCCCCTTATTATAGCCATGTGTGACTATGAGCTGGCATAAAAGCTGAGGTAACAATCTAATAGCCAGTAAAACTGAGAAATGTCCTAGCAGCTGCTAGAGAAACACACCAACTTACCCCTAGAAGTAGTAGTTCTTACAGTTTTCATGGAAACATAAATCCTTTGGCGCAAGGGATGAAAAGCACTGTATACAGGAAAATGCACAAATACATAGGTTTGGAGATTTTCCATATAATCACAAGGGTTTCATGAAACTTGAAGTCATTGACTCCAAGTAAAGAGTTGGTGAGGCAAATTAGTGTGTGCAAAACAGAAAAAGGCAGAGAACAAAGATGGCTACTTTTGCAATTAGAGATTATAAAGCCTTAATGAAAACACCTAATTGAAGTCAGGTGAATAAACACTTTCTCATTCAAGAGAGAGGATAATGCCATCATGATGGAATAGAAATAGACAAGAACTAGATTCTATGTGTGAGCCTTGGTGGCCCAGTGGTTAAAATGTTTGGTTGCTCAACTCTTCAGACAGGGATTGGACTGGACAATGGGTTGGAGAGGGATGCTGGTGAGGAGTGAGCTTCTTGGATCAGGTGGACACTTGAGACTATGTTGGCATCTCCTCCTTGGAGTGGAGATGAAAGAGTAGAGGGCATGAGAAGCTGGCAACATTGACTTGAAAAGAGAGAGTGGTGGGAGGGAGCAGGCTATCTCATTATGGGGAGAGCAATTCGGAGTATGTAGCAAGGTATGTATAAGTTTTTCTGTGAGAGACTGACTTGATTTGTAAACTTGCACTTAAAGCACAATAAAAAAAAATTAGTAGTAAGTATGTTCACAGATAAGTAATTACAGATGGTGTCAAGTGTTATCAAAGGAGTAAGCAGGTGACGTGAGTTAGGACAGGAGGGAGTTCAGGTATTAATAGGAGTTGTTCAGGCAGATGGGGTGGGGGTTGTTTTGTTGTTGTTGGGTGCCATTGAGTCAGTTCTGACACACAGCATTTCTGTGTACGACAGACCAAAACACTGCCTGGTCCTACGTCATCCTCACAATCGTTGTTATGCTTGAGCCCATTGTTGTAGCCACTGTGTCAATCCATCTCGTTGACGGTCTTCCTCTTTTTTTTGGTGACCTTCTATTTTGATGTCCTTCTCCAGGGACTGTTTCCTCCTCATAAAATGTCCAAAGTCCATGAGAGGAAGCCTCATTATCTTCGCTTCCAAAGAGCATTCCAGCTGTACTTCTTCCAAGAAGATCTGTTAGTTCTTCTGACAGTTCCTGGTATATTCAATATTTGTCCCCAACACTGTAATTCAAAAATGTCAGTTCTTCAGTCTTCCTTATTCATTGTCCAGCTTTCGCATGCACATGAGGCAAGTGAAAATACCATGGCTTGGTTCAGGCACACCTTAGTCCTTAAAGTGACATCTTCAGTTCTGAACACTTTTAAAAGGCCTTTTGCAGCAGATTTTCCCAAGGCAATGTGCTGTTTGATTTCTCAACTGCTGCTTCCTTCCATGGGCATTAATTGTGGATCCAAGTAAAATTAAATCTTGACAACTTCAAAAAAAAAAAAATGTTTGGCTGCTAACTGAAAGGTTGGCAGTTCCAATCCACCAGCCACTCTGCAGAGAAAGATGTGACAGTCTGCTTCAGTAAAGATGTACAGCCTTGGAAACCCTATGGGGGCAGTTCTACTGTGTCCTATAGGGTTGCTATGAGTAGGAATCAACTCAGTGGCAGTGGGTTGTGTCAGGTAGACTTCATGCAAAAGTAAAGCTGCCGGCATTGAAGGAAGCTATATCACCTCCCTCCCACATAGGATTTGACCCTGGTGAGTCCAATGAACAGGTATTTAAATCAGCATACTGGGTCAATTTTAATCTGAGATTAACTTTTTCTCTAGGCCTTAGGATGATCATCACAGCATAACGTCTCTTCGAATACATTTACCTGCTGCCTTTATAGGAATTCTCTGCACACACCTGCTCACCTTGCCCCTGCTCATCTTGCACATTGCCTTACACATAGTAAATGCTCAAAAAATGTTTGTTAACTCTAATAAAAAGTAAAGGATAGTCACCCCAAGTCACATAAATTTTCAGAGGCAGAACTGCAGTTCAAACCACTATTGTCTTGGTCCAGTCCAACTTTACACGCACTATGCTCCATGTGTGTGCCATTGCTGCCCAGTGCACCTGCACGCCATGCCTGCTTCATTTTCCAAAATGCGAACCCTTACCAAAATGTACTCACTGAAAGTTTAAAATGGAGTGCTTCTAGTCTGGACTAGTTTTTTTTTTTTTTTAATCGTGGCTAAATATACATATTTATATACCAACTCATTGCCGCCAATCCAATTCCAATTCATAGTGACCCCAGAGGACAGAGTAGAACTGCCCCATAGGGTTTCCAAGGAATGGCTGGTAGATTTGAACTGCTGACCTTTTAGTTAGCAGCCAAGCTCTTAAACACTGTGCCACCAGGGCTCCTATTTATACACCAGTTGCCATCAAGTAAGGAGCACTGGTAGTTCAGTGGTTAAGCACTCAGCTGCTAACCCAAAGGTCAACAGTTTGAACCCACCAGCCACTCTGCAGGAGAAAGATGTGGCAGTCTGCATCAGTAAAGATTTACAGACTTGGAAACCCTATGGGGCAGTTCTACTCTGCCGTATAGTGTCGTTATAAGTCAGAATCAACTCCACCGCAATGAGTTTGGATTTTTGGTTTTGCCATAAAGTTGACTTCAACTCATGGCAACCCCATGTGTGTCAAATTATACCTGTGCTCCATAGGGTTTTTAATGACTGATATCTTAGAAGTAAATTGCCAGGTCTTTCTTCCAAGGCACCTCTACTAGATGGGTCCAAATCTCCAATTTTTCAGTTAGCAGTGGAGCATGTCACCTAGGGACTCTTATCTGTGTATCTACCTATCTATCTATCTATCATCTACATAACACATTTGCCATTTCAACGTTTTTTACACGTACAATTCAGTGACTAATTACATCATAGGCAGGACTAGTCTTTTTGTGGCAACATTCTGTAACTGGTTCTACTTCTCTGATTTCATCACTCTTGAGTTTCAAACATTTAACTGCACAAGATAGAGATATGGGTATCCATACACAACTTGGAAGGAATCTATTATATATGTTTTCTTTTTCTTATTTTTCTTTCTTTCTTTTTTTTTTTTTTGAGTGTTTATGGTTTTACTTAGCACAAACACAACTTGCATATGAGCCATCTAGTCATTTTCTTCTCTGTGCAGCCTGGCATTGGGATTGGTGACTCTGATGGCCAGCTGCGCGGCTCTTTCTATCATGGTTTTGCGGTTCTTGGAGGAAACACTGTGCACAATCTCAGCACAGTAAGATTTGTTGCACATCAGCAGCACTTCCAGCTCCTTGACACTGTGGACCAGGAACCTGCAGAAGCCACTGAGCAGCATGTGTTTCATTTTCTTGTTGCTCCTGTAACCAATGTTGGGCATCAAAATCTGGTCCTTGAATTTTCTCCACACCCTGTTGTCAGTGTCTCCTGGTTTGCACCAGTTGTGCTTAATTTTGACACAATGGTCTGATTGGTGCCAGATGAACTTCTTGGTCTTCTTTTTGAAGATGTTGAGCTTCACCGCAGGTCTGAGGGAAGCCATGATGCCTTCAACAAAGAGGTAAACCCATGTCAGAGCAGAGTCCTGGCACCAGGACTTCCGCTCAGGACTTGAACATTGTCACAGTGCATCTTCCAGTCACCACCTACTGAGCTAGCTGGGAATGAAACGGGCCTCTGACAGGCTTGCTTTCCCTCTCATCTCTGAAGCTGATGGAATTTTAGCCACTCTTCAGACAAGGTCCTGGGAGGTCTATACACGTTTCTTTTCTGATGTTTTTATTCACTTATTATGAAGATCTTTAGGTTTTGAGTAAAATGTGGAGCAATGGATTTGAGTAATAGTGCAATAGGAATGATATACAAGATGATGAAAGCCTGAAGTCAGCTAATGAGACTGACAATTTATCAGGCACTTTGGTAAAGTTTTTTTACTTTTTTTTGGTATGTGGGCCTAGTGGTGCAGTAGTTAAGTGCTTGACTGCTAATCAAAAGGACTGTGGTTTGAGCCCACCAGCAGCTCTGTGTAAAAAAAACGTGGTAGTCTACTTCCACAAAGATTACAGCCTTGGAAATTCTATGGGATTTTTACTCTATCTTATAGGGTCACTATAAGTCAGAATCTATTCAACAGCAACAATTGGTTGCAGTTTTGGTATGTAGCAACTAAAGAAAAACCCAAGCCATGGTATTTTCAATTGCCTCATATGCATGTGAAGGCTGGACAATGAATAAGGAAGACTGAAGAAGAACTGATGCATTTGAATTATGGTGTTGGCAAAGAATATTGAATATACCATTCTTCAGAAGAATGAACAAAGAATGAACTAATCTGCCTTGGATGATGTATAGTCAGAATGTTCCTTAGAAGCAAGGGTGGTGAAGCTTCATCTCACTTACTTTGGACTTGTTATCAGGAGGTACCAGTCCCTGGAGAAGGGCATCATGCTTCTAAAGTAGAGGGTCAGCAAAGAAGAGGAAGGCCCGCAAGAGATGGATTGACACAGTGGGTGAAACAATGGGCTCAAACATAGCAACAATTGTAAGGATTGCTCAGGACCAGGCAGTGTTTGGTTCTGTTGTACACAGGGTCACTATGAGCCAGAATCTACTCAAGGGCACCTAACAACAACTTGGTGGCAACTAAAATAATACCTGGGGCATTTGTCATTCATTCATCATTCCGTAATATGAACAGAGGAAGGAAGGAAGGAGGAAGGGAAGGAGAGGGAGAAGGGAAGAAAGAAGGGAGAAAAAGAAAAGAAGAAAGAGAAAGAAGAAGGGTGAGAAGGGAGGAAGAATCAAGAAACGGTGAGTTGGGTGAGTACCAATTGGCTCCTGATAGGTACTCTGCATTGGGTATCAAACTATGTTAGGCTATAGACAAGTGGTTATAGTTCCCTCCCATGAATTTATAGAGTAAATGAAATAAATATGTTTTATATGTATTTATTAGAATGCTATAAAAGAAAGCATAAGTCAATTGCTAGGAAGTCCTACATCAATATCGAAAATAGAGTGGCCCAAATTTGGTAGTTTTAAATGACAAAACCAATAGTGCTGTCCATGAGGTGGAACTTGAGCAGAAAACCAGTATAAGCAGTGCTGAGAGACCATATTTAGACTCATCTGACTACAGTGGAAGAGTGATGTTAGGGGGTAGAGAAAAAAGTTACATGTGTAGGATAGGGAAGGACAAGGGGACATTTATTTTAAATGTACTTCATATATCACATTGTTAGTAACTAAAGTAGGCTATTAAACATAAAAATAAATTGCAAAAGAGTGCATTAGAGTAGTAATGTGGTTGAGGATGCATCAGTTTGTGAACCAAGGGTGCTTGATTCTACTTCTAATTCAGCCACTTGCTGGTGATAACCATGGACTGAACCTTAATTTCTTTAAGCCCCGGTTTCCAGTCCATAATGACAATAATAAAACATGCTTTGCAGAGTTTTATGAAGATTAAATGGCATAAAGCTTTAGGTAAATTTAAAGTGTTATTCATACCATTACTGTAGGAATGTTTAACTGCATTTAGCCTGACAGTGGTATCCAGAATGCATTGGTGGGAGCAAACTTTGAAGTCAGATTAGCTGAGAAGCTAAGGCAGAAATCCAGGTGTAAGATGATGGGGCAGTCAAGCAAAAAGCAAGGACTGGACAAAGTTGCCTAGAGAATGATGATACCACTGACTAAGGAAGTAATATGGAAGGGAAGATCAACTAAGAAGAAAGAAAATGTAATTGATTTAGCTTTAGGGTAGATAGGAGATAGCCTTAGGAAAATCTTGACTTGCAAGGAACAGAAAACCTGACCACGGTAGGATTAAACAAATAGAGCTTTATTTTTCTCACATTGTAAGAATGCCCAAGAATGCCACCAGGCTGGTGGAGGGGCTTAACAATGCCATCTGGAACCCCTCTTAGTCTGTTTTTTCAGCATCACCATCCTGGACCATCGCTTTGTCCACATGCTTATGGCATCACAGGTACCAGATGACAACAACATTTTCAGGTATTATATCCTAGCCTTTGGCAAGCAGAAAGGGGAAGGATAAAGAGACAAGTGAGTTAAGAATGTCCCTTTTTATAGGAAAAGCTAATGCTTTTCTGGAAGACCCACCCTTTAAACTTCCTTTAAATTTCCACACACAGTTTATTATCCCGAATTGCAACACTCGACGACCTTTAGCTGGAATATGACTCTGGAGAAAGGAGCTTCAAATAAAAGGTTGGATTGAGCAATCAAAAAGGGATTTTTGAGACTGTTAAATGGGACACCTTACCTAAAACACCTATCCCACTGTCTATAGGCCACTGCAGTAGCTGCTTAATAAAAGCAGTTTCTAATATTATTATGGAAACCCTGGTGGCATAAGTGGTTAAGTGTTATGGCTGCTAACCAAAAGATCAGCAGTTCAAATCCACCTGGAGCTCCTTGAAAACCCTATGGGGCAGTTTTACTCTGTCCTGTAGGGTCGCTATGAGTTGGAATTGACTCGACAGCAAGGGGGGAAATACTGTTATACCAAAATAGTGAGTGACTACCAAGTGGCAGGCAGTTGCTACATACTGGAAAGGAATTATTAAACAAAATATAATTTCTGAATGAATTCAGTTCTAAATCTTGAAGCAATGGTACATTGAAACCAAGTGAAAATGTACTACACGTGATTAGAGATTCAGGAAAGAAAATACTAATTTTTAGGTCAACATCATAGAGTTTAGAACTGAACTATGAGAGACTTTGTATACAAATATAAAATTATAACTCCCGAGATTACCCTCTAAAGAATACTAAACCAATTCAAACGAACCTATTGCTGTCAAATCAATTCTGACTCCTAGTGATGCTATAGGACAGAGTAGGACTTCCCCAAAAGGTTTCCAAGGAACAGCTGATGGATTCAAACTGCTGACCTTTTGTTTAGCAGCTGGTTAGCAGCCAAGCTCTTACTAAAGGAAAAAAGAATGGCCAAATCTGGAGCAAGCAATCTTTAATAATGGAGTCATGGAAGTGAAGAGGAAAAAAAAAGTGTTTTAGTAAAGAGTTACAGCTTACTAGTATCTGGTTCTACAGAGAAGCCTAGAACAATGAAGACTAAAGAAAAACCTAGCATGTGTTACTGATGTCCACAATTTCAGCAAAATACTGGGTGCATAAACCAAATCTCAAGGAATTAAATTAGGAAATATTGTTAGAGGATTAATATAGTGGGCATTTGAGAGCATTCATTGAAGACAACAAACCGTTAAACCAAAAAGAAATAAATGGTGGCTAAAAGTGGTAGACTGCCAGGAGAAGGCATTTTTAAGAAAGGAAAGCCCTGAATGTGTTTGAGGCAAGGAGGAAGGAATCACTATAGTAAGAAAGACTTGAATCACAGTAAAGGAAATGAATAAGCTTGAGAGTGAGATGTCTTAAAATAAAAAATGGGTGCAGCTTAGGACACATGAGGGAAGGGATAGTTACGGTGAGTAGGACTCAAATATGAGAGCTTAGTAAAGAAGAAGAGATGATTAGGAGAAGGAGGTTAACGTGGATCAATCAGTGAAGATTAAGGCTTGATTGTGAGAAAGGAAGAAGTAAAAGTATGATTGGTGATGGTGGGAACAGATGAAAGGAGTAAGGAATGAATGGAAAGGATGAATGGAAGCGATCCCAAGAAACACCAAGTGCCAAAGTATAGCTGGAAGCAATGTCTGAGTCAAGCATACATCTACTTAAAAAGAGAACTTAAGCTAGAAGAAATCCTGGAATTTTTTTTTTTTTTTCCTGGTGGCAGTCTGTGCTCTAAAAGGAAGGATAAATTTAGTAGATTTAGTAATTATTTTAGGTTGGGACATGATATTGAAGGCTTATCTAAAATCAGGAGACTTTAGGAGTCTAGGCTGATGGTGGTGGTGGTGGCTGTTAGCTTCCATCAAATCAACTCTGACTCTTTGAGACTTTATGTACAATAGAACAAAACATTGCCTGTTCCTGCTCATCCTCACAATTGCCAGCATGTTTGAGTCCATCTTTGTAGCTATTGTGCCAATTTATCTCACTGAGGGTCTCGCATGCTCTCGTTGGTTTACCAAACATGATGTCCTCCTCTAGTGATTAATCCATGCTGATGATGTGTCCCAAGCAAGCAAATCAGACAATGTTCTGTTGTGATCCATGAGGTTTTTGCTGGCTGATTTTTGGAAGTAGATCGCCAGGCCTTTCTTGCTGGACTATCTTAGTTTGTAAGCTTTGTTGAAATCTGTCCACTATAGGTGACCCTGCTGGCATTTGAAATACTGATAGCATATCTTTCAGCATTATAGGAATACACAAACCACCACCGTCCAACAAATTCAAAGAAGGTTGTGGAGACTGATGGTAAGAACCAGTAAAATAGTGCTCAAGTGGGGATGATACAGTCAAAGGAAGTCAAAAGATTGGAAAAAATGGAAAAGAATGTGGGTCAGGAGAGTGAGGAACACTGAGAAGTAGGCTTGATGGAGGTGAACAAGAGTGAGAAAGCAGTTGTGCTTATGAGAAGCTCACAAACTCCAAGATTTCAGAGGTGGAAAGCAGTAGCCTATGGTGGGCAATTCTAGAGTATGGAAGCCATACAGGGAAAGTGGGATCAGATATTGTTGAAACTGAGTTCATAACACTTCCTTGATAAACTCACTAGGAATGTTAACATCACTGAGAATGATGGTGAGTGAGGAACAATATGAATCAAAAATGTTAATAGTGGCTAACAGTGTGAAGTCTGGAACAGCCAAAAGCTTGACTGCTAGCTATACCGCTTAACAGCTGTTTGTCTTTGGACAGATTATTGAAGCCCTCTAAGTCTCATTCTCCTCTACACCCTGGAAACAGTAGTAGACACCTCTCAAAGTGTTTAACATGGCAGCAATCATGGGTAGTCAATCAGCAAATATTAGAAAATATCATTACCAAAAACCAAAAACACCAAACCCAATGCCATCGAGTCAATTCCAAATCATAGCGGTCCTATAGGACAGAGTAGAACTGCCCCAGAGGGTTTTCAAGGAGCACCTGGTGGATTCAAACTGCTGATCTTTGGTTAGCAGCCGTAGCTCTTAACCACTACACCACCAGGGTTTCCAGGAAATATCATTTGGAATGTAAAAATGGAATGTGAGGAGCTCTACAGGACAGCAGTAGAGATTTGCAAAGTCAGTAAAGAAACCCTTGAGGCACTCCAAAAGG
Source organism: Elephas maximus indicus (assembly GCF_024166365.1). Classification (NCBI taxonomy): domain Eukaryota; kingdom Metazoa; phylum Chordata; class Mammalia; order Proboscidea; family Elephantidae; genus Elephas; species Elephas maximus. The sequence continues at coordinate 51,281,368 of NC_064819.1, read as the reverse complement.
CAAGGAATGGGGAAAAGTACTATGGAAGGGCCATTGAAAAGGCTGGGACTCCACGGAAAAAAGGAGAGGAAGAAGCCAGTAACTGTTAAGACAAGAGGACAAAGGAAAACATGGAAATGAGAAATAGGCTTAATTAAGATACATGGAATTATCCCAGTATCAGTTAGGAACTTTGTAAGTTACAATCAAAAGATAAACCAAAAAAAAAATAGTGATCCTGTAGGACAGAGTCAAACTGCCCCATAGGGTTTCCAAGGAGTGCCTGATGGATTTGAACTGCTGATGTTTTGGTTATCAGCTGAACTCTTAACCACTATGCTACCAGAGTTTCCACAATCAAAAAAGACAGGGGAGAAAGGGGAAAGGGACAAGGCAGGTGAGGGGGTTGCACAAAGAAGAGATGGGCATGAAAATGTTAACTGTCCCAGGTACTGGGAAGGATTAGAAGTTTCTATCTCCTCTCACCAACAAGACTCATAAAATGTCTCCACTTAAAGGGGGGGGAGGGGCATCCATTCCTCAAAAACCCAAGACATGAGCGCTTTGGTCGTGATCCCAGGAACCAAGGACATAAAGTCAGAAGGGAAGATCACGGAGGACAGCATCACTTATGAGCTCGCTGAGACCAAATAAGCTTTCACAGAAGAAGCTTGGTCCTCCTAACTGGAAGAACTCTAAGTAGAGCATTTTATTTTTTCCTACAATTGTTTTTTCATCACCATGCTCAGACTTTAAATATGTTTAGATAGTCATGTTAACATTTATGAGATGTTTGATCTTAATCCGTTAATAGTATAAATTATGTTTTCTACACAAAAATATTGCCTGTTATATTTTGTAAATAGTATTCTATTAAAAGGGAAAACATCTTCCTAGAGAGTTAATAAAATGCAAGTATATTTATATTTATTATGATTTATGCACAAACATAAATATATAAAGTATCGATTTTGACCCTCCCCATATTGGCATCCTTAGCCAAAAAATGTTTTCATTCCCTGTGCCCCTTAGTCACTTCATCTGCTGCTTCACCATACCCACTCTTAAGATTTCACTGGGCTGCAATACTGTTATTTTCTATTCATTCACAACCATCCAAAAGCAAATTTGCCACGTTTTACAGTGCAACACAATGGTGTTTATGAGATCATGCCTGGAAGATTCGTGGTGGGGCGGAATCTACCTTTAGGCCATATCATTTGCATATGAGGACCTAATACCATTTAAACAGGTTAAAATCACAGCCTTCCAACACAAAACCAGTTATTAGAACATTGCCATAAGCAAAATATTGAGGCTTAAGCTGACTGCACACAATGGAAGGGGATGGAAGGGTGAATCACAGGAACACTATTGCTCTAATCTTTCCCATGATCCTTTGTACATATGAATTTTTTCCTATTTTCATTCACGTGTTTTATAAAAATCACTTTCAGGTTTACGGAAAATGAGGCATAAAGTGAGCAGTTTTTAAAATATGAGCTACATGGAAGAAAGAACAGCAACTAAGATTTTTGTGATTAATATGACAGATTTCCAGTAGGAAGTATTTAGTTTGTCTTCACATAGAAAATGAATATTAAAATATTCATACCCCAAGGCTACCAGCAAAAGCAGATAACAGCTGTTGGTCTAAAATGTGGTTTCATTATGCAGAGATTGGAGTAAGCTTGTAATTATGAATTAAAGCTAGAGCAGTTAAAAAAAACGTTGAGTAGGTTTTCTCACTCCAACATTTAAAAATCAGTTTTCTGTTAAGAAATAAATAAATTGTTCCCACAATTTCCCTCAATAAGCTTTCAAGTGGTATCAGCAACAACAGGCTTGCTTTTGCTCACCTCAAAGGGAAATATGCAATAGATGCTTCATATAAATTCCTTAAAGACTTTTTTCCTAAAGCAGTTTCAAATGTCTTATACTAAGTTCATATTTCAAATAAACAAACAAAACTCAACTCTCGTATTTTTTCAGACCTAAAGATATAGCTAATACAAGAAAACAAGATTTTTAAAAAGGATTTTGGTTAAGCAGATTGTGAGGTTTGTACCTGAGATGTATTATTCTTTCTTCTACATGATACCACTACATTAGGTAAAGTATTTGTGATGTAGTTACAATGTAAGGTCATCAAAATGAGGTATTACAACTTCAAAATCATAAATAAAATAGCATCTCAAAATCACTGAAAGTAGGCACAAATTTTTAATTGCATTCTAAAAAGAAAAAATAAGGTAATCTCTTTTCCTATTGTTCAATTAATAATCCACTGAGAACTCTGACTTTACTTTGAAGCAATTTATTTTAAGTAACATAAGCCAACTGTCTCTCACAAACTCTTGCTTGTTCACGTTCTCTCTCTTTCAAACGCGCGCGTGCGCACACACACACACACACACACCACACAAGCGAATTATACAAAATAAAGCACAAAATATCTTGGCCCTCTACCCCCTCTCTCATTGCTTCCCCATTACAGTCTGTTAGGAATCTGGATAGATTATTACCGAGAAAAAACTAAAGAACATAAAATTGACTGAAGAGTGTAAATAGTAACTAAGGGAGTCTTTTGTATTAATGTGACACATTTCATTGAGAATCATAAAACATTTTAAAAAAATATTTTCTGAGATTAAATGTTTTTATCCTTTCTTGAGGATGAAGAAAACGAGACAGAAATGATGTACTAGACCCAAAATGAGTAAGAGTTAATAATGGTTAATAAACAAAAGATGGCAAACTTTGCTTCCATTCTTTGCTGTGATATGAACTTAAGTTTTGTGTAATCTTGGTGCTATGAACCACATATCTGTACTAGTTTCTCCTTTTAACAGAGTGATTCTCTCCTTGCCTTGCTCTAAGATGTGCCTAGAAAGCAAAAGGGAGTCAACAATCTTAACTCCCTCTTCCAGCCTCCACCTTCCTGGATCAGATGAGGAGAAGGAAAAGCAAAGGACAGACACACAGAAACCCTAAAACTGCCCCCATAGCTCTAACCAACACCTTCAGGTGAGAGATGTAGGTGTAAAATGAAAGGGAGAACAGAAACAACTATCTGGATAACATAAAATCAGAATTGTTACTTCACAATAATCTTAACAGCATAGCTGAATTGGAAGAGGAGCAAAAAAGGAAGTTCATCTTTATTAGACTTTCTATTTGGCAACTTTAAAAACTGTTTGATACAGTGCACTTACCTCCTCCTGGTGACAGATACAGGAGCAGGGAGTCAAAAGATGAAAAACAATCTGCACAACCACAAAAAATCTCTCACTCTTCAATGAGCTCCATTAATGCACTCAATAATTTATTATGAACAAAAAGCCAAGCCAAACCAGTTGCTGTCGAGTCAATTCCAACTCATGGCGACCCCATGTGCTTAGAGTAGAAGTGCTCCATAGGGTTTTCTTGGCTGTAATCTTAATGGAAGCAGATTACCAGGCCTTTCTTTCACAGTACCACAGGGTGGGTTCAAACCACCAACTTTAGTTATCTACTGCTGCTATAACAGAAATACCACAAGTGGATGGCTTCAACAGTTTATTCACTTACAGTCTAGTAGGCTAGAAGTCCAAATTCAAGGTGTCAGCTCCAGGGGAAGGCTTTCTCTCTCTGTCAGCTCTTGAGAAAGGTCCTTGTCATCAATCTTCTCCTGGACTAGGAGGCTCTCAGCTCAGGGACCCCAGGTCCAAAGGACACTCTCCTCTCCTGGCATTACCTTCTCTCTGCTAGCTTCTCTATTTTATACCTCAAAAAGAGATTGGTTCAAGACACTACTTAATCCTGTAGATTGAGTCCTGCCTCAGTAACATAACTGCCCACTAAGCTCACCTCACTAACACCATAGAAGTAGGCTTTTCAACACATAGGAAAATCACATCAGATGACAAAATGGTGGACAACCACAATACTGGGAATCATGGATAAACCAAGTTGGCACACATTTCTGGGGGAACACAATTCAATCCATAACAGTAACTGAGTACAAATTATTTGTGCCACCCAGGAACCTTTATTACCAATGACAAACACGAAAACAAGTTGACCTTAAAAATTGAAAGAAAGCATTTTATTATTGATATGTCAGCAGACAAAAATATGTTGTTCATAATAAAGATAACTTTCTTGTTATCTCTAACAAGAAACAAGACAGAGAAACTTTGAAAAGTGTAATCAATTTAAAACCTGCTCTCATGCTCACCCTAATAAAGATGTTACAACAAAAAAAAAATGAAACTCAGATTCTTCTTAGATATAAAAACTTTTATAACTAAATTATAAGTAACCATAAAACACACACAAAAAAGTATAAACCTTTTCCAAAAAGCAAATTAAATAAATAGTGAAACAGTCAACGTAAGTATATAAATTCATACTTTTGTTTAGATAATCAATCACATTGGTGTTTTAATTAGAGTCATGTGCAATATTAAATAGCAATGTAAATATAAAAAATATTTCTAATTTTATTGTGTTTTTTTCTCCCCCTTCATGTAAAAGGTAGTGGAGAACATTACAGAATATGGAAAATTAAAATATGGATTTCTTTCTCCTTCTGCCTGCCAACATTTAATTATGTGGCAAGGAGAGACCATTATTATCTTTCACAGTTTTGCGTAATGTTTGATGGAAAATAGCAATAAAGAAAACTTGGGAAATAATAATAGCATTCAATTCTTGGACTGCCTAAGATTTAACACCTTTCAATATACTGTACCAGTATTAATTAACCCCCATAAACAATGTAGGTGGGTGAGCATCACCATCCCCCTCGGGTGAAGAAACCATGCGGACAACATCTTTGCCTGAGTCAGGCTAGGACCCTCTGTCTGCAATAACATATAATTTCTTAACTCCAGAAAAAATCAAAAGGAAAGAGATGGCATACTTCCAAATCCAATTGCTTCTGCAAGTTTTGGAAGAGTTGATCTGAAATCATTTTGAATTCTGTTGGTTCACTTAACTTCACCAGTTTAGCTGGTCGGAGCACCTCTCTCTGAAGATGGTTCTTCACTGCACAGACATCCTATGCTCTTTTAATTGAGCCCCTTTGGGGGATGGTATCATTTAAATATAACAATATATTCAGAACCCTAAAATAATTTCATCTATAATAAATTCTTAAGCAAGGGAGGAAGACCAGCCTGGGGACCCTGGGAGGGGAAGATTGCCAGGTACTAAGTCAGAGATTCACAAGGAAGTTGTAGAATCTCCTTCCCTAGAGACTTTTAAAAATAGAAGAGACAGCCCTCTGCATACAGCCCTAATATGCTTTGCTATTACAGAGCTTCACTATAGGTTTTCTCAGGCTTGATCTAAAAAGAAAGAAGAAAAGGGAGGAGGGGAAGAGAAAGCCATTAACTAGATGGGAGGAAAACTCAGTGTAAGAAACACCTTTGATAGTGAACTAAGTCTGTTCATTCATAATATGAGTTCTCTGACTTTTACACTTGAATGCAAACGTACAGTCTTAAAGGGGTTTAGATACTAATGCCTGTTTGATTCCACTGCTTTACGTTTTTATCTGAGTTTTTATTTTCCTGTTATGTTCACTGCCTACTGTACTGTGTTTTTTCAGTACATGTCAGGTCAAGAAGAAACTGAAAGTTGTTTGGATATTTTGCTTTTGGTCCTCCTTTAACTCCACAATTCTCAATATAATTGAATACATATGTACACACATGACCAAGCATAAATATAATTTAACAATAGCTTTTCAGGGAAAATGAGCAATATTTTAAGTGTACATAATCTTTTAATTAATCAATTATGGAATATATTAATCACAGCTTTCAGGATTCGAGTTTGAGACAAATCCTTTTCTCACTAAAAAGAAAAAAAAGAGAGAGAGAGAAAATTCTCCTGAATGCATACTGTATATCCACACTTAGAGCATCTCAGTGACATGTCCTTTTTCAGTACCCATACTCAAGACGTTGACCACTTTTTTACCTTTGGCAGCGTACATTTGAAGCCTTTTGAAGACTACTGGGATTTGTCCTGCATCCTCTCTTTGGTTAAACTGATTGTTTCTTTCTTAATTGAATGACTAGAATTTAAACAAGCTTTCCTTTAAAAGTAAGCCTGATACTTTGGCCAGATAATATTATGTGGTCAAAAATTAGTACTCATTTGAATACATCACAACTCTGGAAAGTTCCAAAAGCTATTCCAAAGGTTTTGGTAATTTAATTGCTTTCATAAATTTCTGAATATAGTTTTTTGTTTTTTTTTTTTTTTTGATACAGCACCATGGAATAATCTACATTTTGACACTCTACTTGGGGCCCAAATTTAGGATAAAATTCACTGTGGGAAAATCAATGCAAATAATTTAACCAAAATGTCCATCAGCTGAACAGAATCCGTCTACACAAGACTAAATTTATATATATGTACACCATAATAAAGAAACCCTGGTGGTACAATGGTTAAGCTCTGGGCTGCTAACCGCTAACCGAATTCATTAAATTCAGCGTTTCAAGGATAAGGGTGACTTTGGCATCTTTTTCTTCTTTATAAAAGAGGAAGCTTGTTAAAAATAATCAAAACTCACAGAAATTTGAATTTAAGGTTTATTCTGAGCATTATGCATATAGGGAGGCCATTTTGATCCCAGGTATAGCAAATGGCTCAAAGAAGCTAGGTGCAATGGAGCCTATAAAGAGAAGAGGAGGGAGAAATATAGAAGATCAACCAGTGGCTAATCTTAAAGTGATTGATTGAACCCTACCTTGCCCCTTTACTGAGATCGGCTGATATCAGGTTACTTCTGGCCTGTTGTTATGTGGCTTCAAGTTGATTCCGACTCATAGCGACATATAGGACAGAGTAGAATTGCCTGATAGGGTTTCCAAGGAGCAGGTGGTGGATTTGAACTGCAGATCTTTTGGTTAGCAGCCTGAGCTCTTAACCACTTTGCCACCAGGGTTCCATTTCTGGTCTGGCTGTCAATAATTTGGCCTTCCACCCACCTGTGCCCAGAGCCTTTTTGAGACTTAAATTAGGAGTTAGTGGTTTGTTGAGTGCCCTTTTCTAACAGGATAAGACAAATTTACATTGCTATAGAGCAATTTCAGGCAGGCTTTTCCTGGTAAATATTTGGTTTCCTGAATCAGAAAAACTTTAAAATCAAAGTAAGATGTCTGTTATTAATTTTTCCCTTCAACAAGCTATTATTTTTCATGTACACAAAAAAAAAAAAAAACCCATTGCCGTTGAGTAAATTCCAACTCATAGCAACCCTATAGGACAGAGTAGAACTGTTTCGTAGAGTTTTCAAGGAATACCTGGTGGATTGAACTGCTGACCTTTTGGTAGCGATAGCTCTTAACCACTACTCCACCAGGGTTTCCAAAACTCATTGCCATCAAGTGGATTCCTACTCATAGCAACTCCATAAGGCAGAGTAGAACTGCCCCATAGAGTTCCCAAGGAACGGCTAGTGGACTCAAACTGCTGACCCTCTGGTTAGCAGCAGAGCTTTTAACCACTGTGCCTCTGGTGCTCCTCAAAAACCAAACCCATTGCCTTTGAGTTCATTCCGATTCATAGCCAACCTCTAGGACAGAGTAGAACTGACCCATAGAGTTTCCAAGGCACGGCTGGTGGACTTGAACTGCTGACCTTTGGCTAGTAGCCAAGTTCTTAACCACTGTACCATCAGGGCTGCTTATATTGATATATATATATTCATGTATAAAAAAATATATCTGTGTAAATAAGGGATCCAAGTTAGTTTATTTATACTAGCAATCCAAGAGAAACCATGAGAACTCTGGGGACTAAGGATAAACCAGGTGTAGAGGTTCAACACAGAGAATCTAAGAGCAGAAAAGATGACTTGGGCCACTCCAGGCAATGATCATAGATAGTTTCTTCAGTTTTACCTGTAGAATTATGAAATAAAATCTGGAGAATCCATAAACCTTTAAATTGGTGTTCATATTTGTTCCGTCAGTCAATGAACAAAATTTTGATTTGGCAAAAATATTTGCAGAAATACAAATTCAAGGTCTTATTTATAAAATATGAATCTGAAAAGTCATTGGGTCTTGTCTAGGACATAATGCTGTTGTTATTACAGGCCATCAAGTCCGTTCCAACTCATAGCAACTCTGTATACAACAGAACAGAAACACTGCCCCAGTCCTCCGCCATCCTCACAATCGTTGTTATGGTTAAGCCCATTGTTGCAGCAACTATGCCAATCCATTTCTTTGAGGGTCTTCTTCTTTTTTGCTGACACTCTATTTTACAAAGGATGACATCCTTCTCCAGGGACTGGTTCCTCCTGATAACATGTCCAAAGTATGTGAGGGGAAGTCTCACCATCCTTGCTTCTAAGGAGCATTCTGGCTGCACTTTTTTAAAGACAGATTTGTTCATTCTTTTGGCAGTCCTAGGCTGTAATCTTTAGAGTAGCAGACTACCAGTTCTTTTCTCCTGCAGACCCAAGAAAAAATCTATCCAAACTTGGTCTCGTGGACTGACACCATCTCTGATAAATGTGAAAAAAATTAAGCTCCAACTGAAGGTCAATCTTGTTTTTAATATACTACCTCATTGTAACCACGTTTTTAGCTACTTGTGCTATTGAAAACAAAAAGAATAATTCCAAGTTGTTTTTCAACATCCACCCTCTCTTTGGAGAAGACTGTGGAAAGAGCAATCATATTTCTAATGTCTTATTGGTTATGGCTTCTACTGGTTATGGATAACAATTATAAAGATTTGACAAGGTTCATCCTTTTAGGTGGAACCATTAAAAAATCAATTAGCATTTGTTTTGTAGAATATATATATATATATATATATATATATATATATATATATATATATATATATATATATATATATATATATATAATTGGATTGTTCTTTCTTGTAAGATTGTTTGATTATGTCCTCTACCAAGGAATGGAAGGAATTTAATTAACTCCAAAAAATTACTAAATCTTAGGAGGTATTTTACAAAATGCCATTCTTTACTTAATAAAAGGGCAAGCACCATATTTTATGAGTTTCCATTCATCTGATAGAGCTATAGTGTTTGTAATTGTGTATATAAAGCCATCAGTCTTCTAGAGTCATCTTTAGCTAAGCAAGCCCCAAAGCACCGTCCATTCTGCTCAGATCTGATCAGCATCTTTATAGCTTATCAGCCTTGGGGTTCAATTTTGTTTTGGATGCTTTTATAAATGAGCACAATCACTGGTGAATCTGTTCTTCCAGATTGCAAAGAGAAAAATCGAGAGAGGAACTTGAGTAGATTACTGTGTCATTGAGAATAAAGTACAAGCACAAATGCACCTAAAGTAGTCGCAGGAATGTTTTTGTCCGAGTGCACATTTTCAGTTTTATTTCAGTAAAATTAGATGATTGTCTTAGTTATTATTGCTTTTGAAGTTATGCTCTAACCCCAGGCTAGGGGTTAGATCAAGGAACTATCTAATAAAATCAATTTGTTCCAAGTAGTGTTTTTTTTTTTTTTCTTAAAAAGAAAGGAAGGGTAAAAGAAAATAGGAATAGCAATAGATAGAAAGTCTAAGAATTACTTCAGGACTTTCTTCTTCTGGGCAGATGTACAATACATTTTATACTTTTTAGTAGCTGAATTCAACAGTATGGTTGGTTGTTGACGTAATCCAAAATAGCAGAAGCCAAGAGGAAATTTTAATGGCTTTTGAACATAAAATTTCTTCAGAAAAGCGTTCAGAATAATATTTACCTCAGTGGGTGGCTTTTTACGTCAGTAGAACAATTAGAGCACACAATGTCGAGAAAAGTTTTCTTACGTGTATTTATGAAAATCTTTTGCTGTATTTAAAGTAGATCAAATAAAATATTGTATTACTTAGTATTTTAACAGAAGAAATAAAATTGCAAAGGTCAGGATATCAAATATCAAAGAGTATATTTATAATTTGTTAAGCTGAAGGAAGACTATGGGAGTCCCTGGGTGGTACAAAGAGTTAACATACTTAGCCACTAACCAAGAGGTTGAAGTTCAAGTCCACCCAGAGGTACCTTGGAAGAAAATCCTGGCAATCTAATTCCAAAAACTCAGCCACTGAAAACACTGTGGAGCATAGTTGTACTCTGACACGTATGGGGTCGCCATAAGTCAGTCAAGCTGACAGCAACTAGTAACTGATAAGGAAGACTATGATGTTTTTAAAGCAATTCCAGTGCCTGGTTAATAGATAATGTTCCCCTTTGTGCTAGAAACTCAGAGGAGCAATAGTAATGTTAAAGATCCAAATCAATATGTCCTGTTCCTGGAAACCTATTTCTCAGTTATTATAAATTATAACTATATCTTAGGGATCAGTCTCCATATTTTAGGAGCAAAAACTGACACGAATGAGCCTCAAGGGACATTTAGTTTCCACATTTTCTCTCTACCCATTCTGTGCTCAGCATCAATCAGTTCCTATAGCATCATTCTTAGAAGGGTTTACAACACAGACCTGAAAATGGAGACACATACTTGTCCTCACCACAGCATCTCTGAGAGCTGAACACAGAATATCTTGCCATTTTGGTTGTCTTCACATTGACAGTCACTTTGGCTTACATATGGACCTATCAGCAATGGAGCCAAAAATCTAGATTAACCATCAAGATTTCTGATCACATGGCCCACAACTCATCATCCTGTCATTTTTATATCACAAAAGAACTTCTTCGAACTTATGAATGACTTAAACTAATTCTTAAGGCCTTTTTTTCTAAATAAAACAAAATTATTTCTGGTATTTCTCTAAAAATATTACTTATTACACACACACACAAATTTTTTCCTACTTCTTTGTGAATTTCAGTTTCATGGAACTAAGTATGGGTTAATGTAATTAATGTAGAAAACACTGAACTCAAAAGTGGCTGCCATCAGACAGAAAACACTGTACTCAGAAGTGTGTGAAGAACTTTGCCTTTTAGTAGAACTGGACACATTTTGGAATAGCCAGAAAGACCAACAGTAAAGAAAGGGCACAGAATAGGACATCTAAGAGTATTGGATTTATGCAGAAGTCTGATTGGGACAAGGTTCTTCATTGTCAAGATTTGGTTGGGTCACATAAAGACACACTTGAAAGAGGAGAGGGAGCTTTACACACAAGAGTAGGTGGATAAATAGAAATTAAACTAAAGTGAACAGTAACCATAAACAATGATAGTGTCTCTAAAAGTAAATTTGGGGCTAACTAATGTCAGGTCTAGACCACTGATGCACTTCCTACCTGGGTGGGGGCACCTCAGGGATCAGATGTGGCTGGGCTTAAGGCACATGGGCAGGTAACTCTGAGAAAATGGTGGACATCGAGTTTACGATCTTAAGTTTGTAGAGAAAAATAAATTAGAAGCATAGGTAACTCTGTGGAAACTATAAACAGAAATGTGAGTGAAAGTGTTGATAAAACTTTTGAATGGAATAAGTTATATATTTTTCTCTTTGGTCTTTGGGGAGACTAGGGTCAAAAAGCCATTTGACTGATTTCAGTGCATGTGTGTCAGAGTAGAATTGTACTCCATATGTTTTTCGAAGGCTGATTTTCCGGAAGTAGATCACCAGGCCTTTCTTCCAAGGTTCCTCTGGGTGGGCTCACACCTCCAACCTTTCAGTTAGCAGCCAAAAGAGTTAATTGTTTGTACCACCCAGGGATAGAAGAAAGACCTGGGGATCTATTTCCAAAAAATCAGCTATTGAAAACACTGTGGAGCACAGTTCTACTTTGACACATATTGGGTCACCATGAGTTAGAGTCAACATGACAACAACTGGTTTAGGGTAAAAAAAATATTTCGTAAGTAAAGATATAAATAGAAGACTATAAATAGCTCCGAGGCCCTGGGTTAATCAGATTTGGAAAACAGGGATGAGTTAAAGCCAACAGGAGGAAGTTGCTTGAGGCAAGGAAATGTGGCAAGTTGTTTACAGAAATCAGGCCCAAAATCTAGGTAGTTGCTGGCTTGGAGGCTTTTTCTTTTTAGTGCAGAAGAATCTGCAGGGTAATATTAACACGCTCACAATTTTTTTTTTTTTTCATACTCAGTGGACACAATCCTATTTATTCCTCACTTACAGAAGCCTTCTCATCTACCCCTACATCTCAGGAGCCTGAGCAATACCTAACGATTTAGTTCTTAAATTCATCCAGATTCGGCATGTAAGTATACATACATTACATGACATTTTTCTATATCATGAAATCTATGTCTACTTAGAAACAGTAAGGGCTTATATTTATGTTAATAGTCATATATTTACATTTACATAAAACGGACTTAAGTATCCAAGTTAAATCCTGAAAAAACAAATAGTTTTAAATGTTTTAAATTTTAAGATTATATGTAATCTCCAGAGTGAGGACTGTGTTGATTCTGGTACCATTATTTCCGAGTTTGGAGTCCCTGGGTGGAAAAAATGGTTAAGCCTTGGACTACTAACAGAAAGGCTGGCAGTTCAAACACACCCAGAGATGCCTCAGCAAAGAGGCCTGCCTGATGATCTGCTTCCAAAAGGTCACAGTTTTGAAAATCCTATAGAGTACAGTTCTTCCTTCACACTTGGGGTCATCAGAAGTAGGAATCCACTCCATGACAACTAACTACAACATTCCCAAGTTAGCTTGATTTGCTACATCAGGTTAAAGTATTCTAAAACTGAGCAGAGTGCAGGAATAAGTAACAGACAACTGCTTATTAAAATACCTATTCTTTCTACTTTCTCAATTATCTTACTGTTTCCTCATAATTTTAAAGAGAACATTCACTTTGTCATCAAGATTAATAATGGCAGGTGGAGCCAACACGGCACTGTAGACGGAGGCACCACTCCAACCCTCCACAGCAAAGACCTGGAAAACTAAGTAAAACAGAGACAAACATCAGTCCTGGAACCTTAAGTGTCAAATGAAGAGATAAAGAACTCAGCCAAGCACAAAATGGAACAAGAAACTGACAGAGAACAGACAGCAAGGAGATATACGTGCAGAGGTCTCTTATCAGCTAATGAAGCACAGATTCACCATCTTGGACTCCTACTGGAGATCGGTGCACAGGAAGTATGGGAAAGATACTTCATGATGCTTCTAGCAGGAGACAAAGCACTCAGTAACCAGGGTATATGTTTTCCCATCCCCCATCCTTCCACCCCTTGCTCAGCCTCCGCAGCTTCATAGCTGGCTGCGGTCTCTCAGTGGGCCAGGAAGTGTAGGGTCCATGTCACTTGGATTCACCCCTCTCGCATTGGAGATTGGAAGACGGGAAGTATGGGAAAGCAGCTTCACGGAGTTCCCAGCAGGAGACGAGCACCCGGTAACCAGAGATATACACCTTCACATCCCTTCTTCCCCCCACTGGGCCTCCACCGCAGTCCCTTGGCTGAGAGGCACCAGCTCCAGCCCTGTGCCAATTGGATTCACCCCGCCCAAACTGGCTGGCTCCATCAGTGCCATTTGTTTGTTTCTGGTATTGCTATTTCCAGCTTCTTTTGGTTTCCTCCCTACCTCTCACCACCTCCCCCTCTTTTCTTTCTAACACTTGGCTCCATGTGCCAGCTTTGCTTCTTCTTGAAAGGCCATGAAGTGACACTCAGCTGGAGAACTGCTTTCCCGGTCTGTGCTGCCACACTGGTGGAATTCCCGGGGTCTTTTTGTTTTGTTTTTGTTTGTTTGTTTTCTTTTTCTTTCTGTGGTTTGGGAACCTCTTCTAGCTGATCTGTACAACTGTGTCGGTGAGATCCCTGGGGGCATTTCTTTTATTTTCTCTTTTTTCCTTTTTGTCTTTCTTCATTTCTCAGCTTCTCATCTCTTTATACTTACCTTCTTTCCCTGTCTTATGAATACCTCATACTGTGTGAGATCTCTGCCCCTTCTACCAGGCTGTACTGTGCCACCTGGGAGCCACTTACCTGGTCTTCCCAGCCACAGTGGTGGAGTCCCTGGGGGCTTTTCATTTTTTAATTTTTATTTATTTATTTTTTCTCTTTTTGTTTTTCTCTATTTCTGTTTCTCGTCTCTCTACTCAAATGGCAAGCTCCTTTAGCACTCTTTTGTTTTCTTTTGTTTTTGGCTCCTGTTTCTCTCTCCTCTCTCTCTTCTTTCCCATACCCATCTAAGCTCCACCCATCACAACCTTCCCCCTCTTTCCTGCCTACCTGCACCGTGGACTGAACATAGCACTCCCTAGCAGCACAGGCCCGGTCTACCAGAACCTGCCCTGCACAGATTCCTGGCCCACCCTCTGGGCCCTAGTATGTGCCATAAACAGCCCATCCCAAGCCCCCTTGAGAAAAACCTGCCCTGCTGCATCATAGCTCAGCAACTGGCCCTGCCCATTGGACAAGGAGCTGAAAAATATCATGCCCACAGAGGAGCAAACAACAAAGAATGCAAAGCCAGCCTGTTCAGATATAACAAGATAAAACAAAAAAAGCAGGATGAAACAACCAAATTGACAATCAATAAATGAAGAAAATAACTACTGAATGACCTGAAGACGGCAGACAGTATCAAAACATTTAAAAAAAAAAAATATGGCAGGGTGGTTCCGGTAGGGATCCAAAATAAAACACCAGATGGCTTTCCAGCAGAAGAAGAGGCACTAGAACTACCTGAAAAGGAATTCGAGTCTCTAATATTCAGAGCTATCCAAGAGTTGAAGCAAAAAGCAGACAAAAATGAGGAAAAAATAGACAAATTCATGGAAAAGGCAGGCAAATTCATGAAAAATACAGACAAAAAAATGGAATAACTCAGGAAAACAAGAGAGAAAAAAATGCCAAAATAAACTCACAACTAGAAATCATACAAAAACAACAATTAGAAATCCAAAAGATAAACAACAAGATTTCAGAAATTGATAAAGTCATAAAAGGGCTGAGAAGTAGGTTTAAAACAATGGAAGATACAATCAGCAACATTGAAGGCAAACAGTAGAAAAGTCAGAAAAAAAGAATGAAGAAAAATGAAGAAACCCTGACAATTATGTGGGAAACAATCGAAAGCAAAAACTTGCAAGTCATTGGAGTTCCAGAACACGGGAAAAAGTGCAAAACACAGAGAGGATCATTGAAGAATTGCTGACAAAATAACTTCTCTAATATCTGATAGATGAAAAGCTAACCGTCCAAGAAGCTCAACAAGCCCCATATAGGATAGACTACAAAAAAAAAAAATCATCAAGGTATATCATAATCACATTCACTAAAACCAAACACAAAGAAAAAATCTTAAGAGCAGCTCAGGAAAAACAAAAAGACACATACAGAAGGATAACAATAAAATTAAACTCTGATTACTCAGCAAAATCCATGCAAGCAAGAAGGCAATGAGATGACACATAAAACCTTGAAAGAAAAAAATTCCCAGCCAAGAATAATATATCCTGCAAAACTCATTCAAATATGATGGTGAAATTAGGTCATTTCCAGATAAACAGAAATCAAGGGAATATGTAAAAACCAAACCAGTCCTTCAGTCTGAGAACAAACAACGTCAGAACACAGTCTGAATCTAGGATACAGGATTGTACCAGCCAGATACCATCCTAGGAAATGAACCCCAAGGACTATCCAAAGCCAAAATAATTGCAACAGGGAGTCACAGGGAGTAAATGACAACACCAAAACAATAAAAGAGGGAATAAACCCTGTAGGTACAGAACTTTCTAATGGACAAGAAGGCAAGGTGATACCAAGTAATAACAGACTGGTTCAAACCCAGGACGATACAGGTAAATTTCGAGGTAACCACAAAGAAAGTTAACAAACCTACTCATCAAAATAAAGAAGGAAAACTTACAGTCTCAGTAAAAACAAAATCTACAAAAACAAAAGAAACGACAAAGAAACCCACAAACAAAAGGAATTCAGCATAGGAGAGTAATAGGAACAAATGTCAGCACCGCATAAAAAAGCCCTACAAAATGACAGCAATAAACTCACACTGATCAATAATTACACTGAATGTAAACGGCCTAAATGCACCCATAAAGAGACACAGAAGTGTCAGAATGGGTTAAAAAAATAAATATATATATATAGGATCTGTCAATATGCTGTCTACAAAAGACACACCTTAGAAACAGACGTAAATTTATTAAAAATCAAAGAATGGAGAAAATACATCAAGCAACCTCCTACCAAAAAAGAACAGGAGTAGCAATATTAATAACAGATAAAATAGATTTTAAAACAAAATCCACCATAAAAGACAAAGAAGGACACTATATAACGATTAAAGTGACAATCAATCATGAAGACATAACCATAAAAAACATCTATGCGCCCAAAGACAGGGCTCCAAAATACATTAAAAAAACTCTAACAGTACTGAAAAGAAAAATTGACAGTTCCACAATAATAGTAGAAGACTTCAACACCACTCTCAGTAAAGGACAGAACATCCAGAAAGAATCACAGTAAAGATACTGAAGAGTTAAAGAGCACAATCAGCCAATTTGACCTCATAGACATATATAGAACACTCCACCCAACAGCTGCAAAGTACACGTTCTTTTCCAATACACATGGAACGTTCCTTAGAATAGACCACATCTTAGACCACAGAGTAACCGTCAACAAGATCCAGAACATTGAGATAATACAAAGTATCTTCTCTGACCACTATGCCATCAAAGTAGAAATTAACAGGAAGTGTAAGGAAAAAAATAAATAAATTACATGGAAACTGAATAACACTCTACTTAAAAACCACTGGGTAACAGAAGAAATCAGAGATGGAATCAAAAAATGCCTAGAATCAAATGATAATGAAAAGACATCATACTAAAACCTTTGGGATACAGCAAAGGCAGTCCTCAGAGGTCAATTTATAGGAATAGATGCACACATCAAAAAACAAGAAAGAGACAAAATCATAATATTAGCTACACAACTCAAATAGGGAATAGCAAAAGAAGCCCACAGCCACGAGAAGAAAGGAAATAATAAAGATCAGAGCAATAAATGAAACAGAAAAACAATAGAAAGAATCAACAAAACCAAAAGTTGGTTCTTCAAAATGGATCAACAAAATCAACAAACCACTAGCCAAATTGAAAGAAAAACAGGAAAGGGAGAAAATAACCCAAATAAGAAATGAAATGGGGGACATTACAACAGACCCAACTGAAATAAAAAGGATCATTTTAGAGTATTATTAAAAACTATACTTAGGAAGCAGAGCCAAGATGTTGGAATACACAGGTGCTTTTTTTTTTTTTTTTTCCCAGTGAACCCTCTTTACAACAAAGACCAAAAAAACAAGTGAAACGAGTATGTTTATGAGAAGCTAGGGGCTCTGAACATCAAAGGGCAAGCTTAGAAAACAAACTGAGGGGCATGGGGAGGAAAAGACTTTTCAGAAGCAGGGAGAAGTTACCAGACCTGAATCACGGGGCGCCCTCAACACCATTCCGGGAGCAGCAGCGGTAGGCTAGTACTAGCATTCAGCTGCAATTTTGGTTAGGGAGGAGCATCAAGCCACACAGCCTACTCACACCTCTGGAACCAGAGAAGAACGGCACTCTCGGCAAAAGCTAAGTACTTGTGTATATTTTACTGCCCCCCCGCCGACCCAAGCCAGCTTCAGCAGCTGTTGATACCCCTGGGGCTGAGGTAGGCCTGGTTGAGCACTTAGAGCCATCCTCCCAGCCTTGGAGAAAGAATACATTTGCAATTATTTGCCAGCTCCACTAACCGGGGGAGTTCAGGACAGAAGAAGCTCCTGTCTAGGCATAAACAGTCTGTGGACTTTGAGTACCTTTCCTCTCTGCATGGAAACGTGTGGGCCTATTTCAGGAGAATAGGCCCTTGTTGGCAGACTCCAATCATTTCAGCAGTGAGGCAGAGAGGTGGGAGTTTGATATTTGACATTGCATTGCCTATTAAACACGGTCCTCACCTACCCACATCTGGGGCCTAAGGACTGGTAGCTCCACTCAGGTCACCCAGCAACCTGCAACAGGGGTCCAAAAAATAACTGGTACTTCCCAGTCCTTACAACCAAAAACATTGGGTGCCCATGGTCTGTCTGCAGAACCCACACACCTGTACGCTCTAGGGAATAGGGACACACTATACTCAGAGACAAAAGGGGATGATTCTCAGGCCCCTGCCTTGTTCAGACTGTGACCCCCTGTTGCAACCAGATACCAGTACCTACACCAATCACCCTTGCCCCTCTAAGACTGTAGGAAGAGCCTGTACCCCACACTTGATGATCAGCTACCTGGACACTTTAGCTGAATTCATACAAGAAAAGCAAATGGACTCCTAGGCTGATATACCTGATAACAGCTCTAGCCATCTGGAGACAGGATGTCAGAGCTCTGAAGGTGAAAATAATCAAGCTAGCTCACTCAAGCAACCTATCTGGGCATATCAGAACAAAACAAAGCAAGAAGTTAAGACGCAGTAACCAAACATAAAATAAACTAATACAATAACTTATAGATGGCTCAGAGACAAAAGTCAATATCAAGTCACATACAGAAACAGACCATGATCGCCTCAACAAGCTCTCAAAACAAAGAATCCAGGGATCTTCTAGATGAAAGTGCCTTCCTGGAATTACAAGAGGCAGAAGACAAAAGCTTAATATACAGAACCCTTCAAGGCATCAGAAAGGAAATGAGACAATATGCGGAACAAGCCAAGGAACACACAGTTAAAGCAATTGAGGAAATTAAAAAGATTATTCAGGAACATAATAAAAAATTTAATAAGCTGGAATATCCATAGACAGCAAACAGAAATCCAGAAGATTAACAATAAAATTACAAAAGAGACAACTCAACAGAAAGTCAGAGAAGCAGATCTGAGCAAGTGGAAGGCAGAATTTGTGAACTTGAAGATAAATCACTTGGCACTAACATATTTGAAGAAAAATCAGATAAAAGAATTTAAAAAACAAAGAAACCTTAAGAATCATGTGGGACCATATCAAGAGAAATAGTCTACGAGTGATTGGAGTACCAGAACAGGGAGGGATAACAGAAAATACAGAGAGAATTGTTGATTATTTGTGGCAGAAAACTTTCCTAATATCTGGAAAGATGAGAACATATCTATCCAAGATGTTCATCAAACTCCACATAAGGTATATGTTAAAAGAAAGTCACCAAAACATATTATAATCAAATTTGCCAAAACCAAAAACAAAGAGAGAATTTTAAGAGCAGCTAGGGATTTTTTTTTTTTTTAGGGATAAACAAAAAGTCATCTACAAAGGAGAGTCAATAAGAATAAGCTCGGACTACACAGAAGAAACAATGCAGGCAAGAAGGCAATGGGATGACTTATATAAAAAACTGAAGGAAAAAAATTGCCAGCCAAGAATCATATATCCAGCAAAACTGTCTCTAAAATATGAAGGTGAAATTAGGACATTTCCAGATAAACAGAAGTTTAGGAAATTCATAAAAACCAAACCAAAACTACAAGAAATACTAAAAGGAGCACTTTGGTTAAAATATCAATAATATCGGGTATCAATCCAAGACTAGAACACTGAGCAGGTCGATCAGAAGTCAACCCAGACAGGGAAATCACAAAAATAAATCAAGATAAAAAAAAAAAATGCTCAAAACAGGGTAGCAGCAATATTATTATGTAAAAGAAAAAAACATTGAAACAATAAAGAGGGACTAAGAAATGTAGTCATAGAACTTACATATGCAGAGGAAGATAAGGTGATACAAAGAAATAAAAGTCAGGTTTAAATTTTGAAAAACAGGGGTAAATAATAAGGTAACCACAAAGGAGACAAACTATTCTATACATCAAAATAAAATACAAGAAAAAATAGAGACTCAGCAGAAACAAAATCAACAACAATGAATATGAGGAAAGGACAATATATAAAGATCATCTACACAGCACAAAAAATTAAGTGGAAGAAGAAACTGTTAACAACACAAAAAAAGACATCAAAATGGTAGCATTAAATTCATAAATTTTTTTTTTTTTTTTACCTATCAACAATTACTCTGAATGTAAATGGACTAAATGTACCAATAATGAGACAGACAGTGGCAGAATGGATTAAAAACAAGATCCATCTATATGCTGCCTACAAGACACACATTAGACATAGAGATACAGACAAACTAAAACTCATAGGATGGAAAAAATATATATGAAGCAAACAACAATCAAAAAAGAGTAGGAGTGGCAATATTAATTTCTGACAAAATAGACTTTAAAGTTAAATCTATCGTAAATGATAAGGAAGGACACTGTATAATGATTATATATAGGGAAAATATACCAAGAAGATATAACCACATTAAATATTTATGCACCTAATGACAGGGCTGCAAGATACATAAAACAAACTCTACCACCATTGAAAAGTGAGATATACAGCTCCATGATAACAGTAGGAGACTTCAACACACCACTTTCGCTGAGGGACAGGACAACAAGAAAGAAGCTCAATAAAGACACGGACGATCTAAATGCCACAATCAAACAACTTGACCTCATAGACATATACAGAACACTCCACTCAACAGTAACCAACTATACTTTCTTTTCTAGTGTATATGGAACATGCCCTAGACTAGAACACATATTAGGTCATAAAGCAAGCCTTAGCAGAATCCAAAACATTGAAATAGTTCAAAGCATCTTCTCTGACCATAAGGCCATAAAAGTGGAAATCAATAATAGAAAAAGCAGGGAAAAGAAATCAAACACTTGGAAACTGAACAATACCCTGCTCAAAAAAGACTGGATTATAGAAGACATTAAGAATGGAATAAAGAAATTCATAGACTCCAATGAGAATGGAAACACTTCCTATCAGAACCTTTGGGACACACTGAAAGTAGTGCTCAGAGGTCAATTTATATCAACAAATGCACACATACAAAAAGAAGAAAGGGCCAAAATCAAAGAATTATCCCAACGACATAAGCAAAGAGAAAGAGAACAACAAAAGAAACCCTCAGACACCAGAAGAAAACAAATAATAAAAATTAGAGCTGAACTAAATGAAATGGAAAACAGAAAAACAACTGAAAGAATTAACAAGACCAAAAGCTGGTTTTTTTAAAAAATCAACAAAATTGATAAACCATTGGCCAAACTGACAAAAGAAAAACAGGACAGGAAGCAAATAACCCAAATAAGAAATGCGATGGGTGATATTACAACAGACCCAACTAAAATTAAAAGAATCATATCAGATTACTGTGAAAAATTGTACTCTAACAAATTTGAAAACCTAGAAGAAATGGATGAATTCCTAGAAACACACTACCTACCTAAACTACCACAAACAGAGGCAGAACAACTAAATAAACCCATAACAAAAGAAAAGACTGAAACGGAAATCAAAAAACTCCCAACAAAAAAAAAAGCCCTGGCCCAGATGGCTTTACTGCAGAGTTCTACCAAACTTTCAGAGAAGAGATACCACCACTACTACTAAAGGTATTTCAGAGCATAGAAAAGGACAGAATACTACCTGACTCATTCTATGAAGACACCATATCCTTGATATCAAAACCAGTTAAGGACACCACAAAAAAAAAGAAAATTACACATCTATATCTCTCATGAACTTAGATACAAAAACCCTCAACAAAATTCTAGCCAATAGAATTCAACAATGTATCAAAAAAATAATTCACCATGTCCAAGTGGGATTCATACCAGGTATGCAGGGAAGGTTCAACATTAGAAAAACAATTAATGTAATCCATCATATAAATAAAGCAAAAGACAAGAACCACATGATTTTATCAATTGATGCAGAAAAAGCATTTGACATAGTTCGACATCCATTCATGATAAAAACTCTCAGCAAAATAGGAATAGAAGGAAAATTCCTCAACATAATAAAGGGCAATTATACAAAGCCATCAGCCAACATCATTCTAAATGGAGAGAGCCTGAAAGCATTCTCCTTGATATCAGGAACCAGACAAGGATACTCTTTATCTCCACTATCATGCAACATTGTACTGCAGGCCTTAGCCAGAGCAATTAGGCAAGATAAAAAAAAATAAGGGTCATCCAGATTGGCAAGGAAGAAGTAAAAGTATCTCTATTTGCAGATGACATGACCTAATACACAGAAAACTCTAAGGAATCCTCAAAAAAAAAAGTACTGAAACTAATAGAAGAGTTCAGCAGAATATCGGGATACAAATAAATATACAAAAGTCAATTGGATTCCTTTACACCAACAAAAAGAACATCGAAAAGGAAATCACCAAATCCATACCATTTACAGGAGCCCCCAAGAAGATAAAATACTTAGGAATAAATCTTACCAGAGATATAAAAGACTTATACAAAGAAAACTACAGTACACTTCTGCAAGAAACCAAAAGAGGCCTACATAAGTGGAAAAACATACCTTGCTCATGGATAGGAAGACTTAACATTATGAAAATGTCTATTCTACCAAAAGCGATCTTCAGATTTAATGCAATTCCAATCCAAATTCCAATGACATTTTTTAATCAGTTGGAGAAACAAATGACTGACTTCATATGGAAGGGAAACAGGCCCTGGATAAGTAAAGCATTACTGCAAAAGAAGAACAAAGTGGGAGGCCTTACTTGCCTGAATTTAGAACCTATTATACCGCCACAGTAGTCAAAACAGCCTGGTACTGGTACAACAACAGATACATAGACCAATGGAACAGAATTAAGAATCCAGACATAAATCTATCCATATATGAGCAGTTGATATTTGACAAAGGTCCGAAACATTTAGATGGGGAAAGGACAGTCTTTTTAACAAACAGTGCTGGCGCAACTGGATATCCATCTGCAAAAAGATGAAACAAGACCCATACCTCACTCCATGCACAAAAACGAGCTCAAAATGGATCAAAGACCTAAATATAAAACCTAAAACTATAAAGATCATGGAAGAAAAAACAGGGACAACGTTAGGAGCCCTAATACGTATCATAAACAATATACAAAACATTACTAACAATGCAGAAGAGAAACCAGATAACTGGGAGCTCCTAAAAATCAAACACCTATGTTCATCCAAAGACTTCACCAAAAGAGTAAAAAGATTACCTACAGACTGGGAAAAAGTTTTTAGCTATGACATTTCTGATCAGTGCCTGATCTCCAAAATCTACATGATACTGCAAAAACTCAACTACAAAAAGACAAATAACCCAATTAAAAAATGGGCAAATATATGAACAGGCACTTCATTAAAGAAGACATTTAGGTGGCTAACAGATACATGAGGAAATGTTCACGATCATTAGGCATTAGAGAAATGCAAATCAAAACTACAATGAGATTTCATCTCACTCCAACAAGGCTGGCATTAATCCAAAAAACACAAAATAATAAATATTGGAGAGGCTGTGGGGAGACTGGAACACTAATACACTGCTGGTGGGAATGTCAAATGGTACAACCACTTTGGAAATCAATTTGGCACTTCCTTAAAAAGCTTTTTTAAAAAAATAAATAAATAAAAAGCTAGAAATAGAACTACCATACGATCCAGCAATCCCACTCCTTGGAATATATCCTAGAGAAATAAGAGCCTTTACATGAACAGATATATGCACAGCCATGTTCATTGCAGCACTGTTTATAATAGCAAAAAGATGGAAGCAACCAAGGTGCCCATCATCAGATGAATGGGTAAACAAATTATTGTGTATTCACACAATGGAATACTACACATGGATAAAGAACAGTGATGAATCTGTGAAACATTTCGTAACATGGAGGAATCTGGAAGGCATTATGCTAAGAGAAATTAGTCAGTTGCAAAAGGACAAATATTGTATAAGACAACTATTATAAGAAATTTAGAAATAGTTTAAACAGAGAAGAAAATGTTTTTTGATGGTTACGAGAGAGGCGAGGGAGGGAGGATGGGAGAGGGTATTCACTAATTAGGTAGTAGATAAGAACTACTTTAGGTGACGGGAAAGACAACACACAATACAGGCAAGGTCAACACAACTGGACTAAACCAAAAGCAAAGAAGTTTCCAGAATAAACTGAATGCTTCGAAGGCCAGCGTAGCAGGCATGGGGGTTTGGGGACCATGGTTTCAAGGGACATCTAAGTCAATTGGCATAATAAAATCTATTAAGAAAGCATTCTGCATCCCACTTTGCAAAGTGGCTTCCAGGGTCTTAAACACTAGCAAGTGGCCATCTAAAATGCATCAATTGGTTTCAACCCACGTGGATCAAAGGAGAGTGAAGAACACCAAGGACACAAGGTAATTATGAGCCCAAGAGACAGAAAAGGCCACATAAACCAGAGACTACATCAGCCTGAGACCAGAAGAACTAGATGGTGCCCGGCTATAACCCATGACTGCCCTGACAGGGAACACAACAGGGAACTCCTGAGGGAGCAGGAGAGCAGTGGGATGCAGACCCCAAATTCTCATAAAAAGACCAGACTTAATGGGCTGACTGAGACTAGAAGGACCCCAGTGGTCATGGTCCCCAGACCTTCTGTTGGCTCAGGACAGGAACCATTCCCAAAGCCAACTCTTCAGACAGGGGTTGGACTGGAAAATGGGTTGGAGAGGAATGCTGGTGAGGAATGAGCTTCTTGAATCAGGTGGACACTTGAGACTATGTTTGCATCTCCTGCCTGGAGGGGAGATGAGAGGGCAGAGGGGGTTAGAAGCTGATGAAATGGACATGAAAAGAGAGAGTGGAGGGAGGGAGCCGACTGTCTTATTAGGGGGAGAGCAATTAGGAGTATGTAGCAAGGTGTATATAAGTTTTTGTGTGAGAGACTGACTTGATTTTTAAACTTTTGCTTAAAATAAAATAAAGTTTTTTTAAAAAAGGAAAAATAAAAACTATACTCCAACAAATTTGAAAACCTAGAGAAAACTGACAAATTTCCATAAACACCCTCCCTACGCAAACTAACATAAATTAATGTCGAAAATCTGAACAGAGCCATAACAAAAGAAGAGATTGAAAAGGTAATTTAAAAAAACTCCCAACAACAACAACAAAAAAAAACCCAGGCCCAGACGGCTTCACTGGAAAATTCTACCAAATATTCAGGGAAGAGCTTACAGCAGTACTACTCAACTATTTCAGAACATAGAAAAGGAAGCAATACTTGCGAATTCATTCTATGAAACCAGCATAACCCTGATGCAAAAACTCTCAACAAAATTCTAGGCAATAGAATTCAGCATCATATCAATAATAATAATAATAATACATTACAACCATGTGAGATTCATACCAGGTATGCAAGAATGGTTCAGCATTAGCAAATCAGTCAATGTAATCCACCACATAAATAAAAAGAAAGAATCACGTGATCATCTCAATCGACAAAGAAAAGGCATTTAACAAACTCCAACACCTATTCCTGATAAAAACTCTCAATAAAATAGGTATAGAAGAGAAATTTCTCAATATAATAAAGGGCATCTATATAAAAACAACAGCCAATATTATTCTTAATGGAGAGAGGCTGAAAACATTCCCCTTGAGAATAGGAACAAGCCAAGAATATCCTTTATCACCACTCCTATTTGACATTGTGCTGGAAGTTCTAGCTAGAGTAATAAGGCAAGAAAAAGAAATAAAGGGTATCCAAATCGGTAATGAAGAAGTTAAACTGTCTCTATTTTTTGAATGATATGATTCTATACATAGAAAACCCAAAAGACTCCACAAGAAAACTCCTGGAACTAATAGAAAGATTCAGCAGACTAGCAGGATACAAGATAAACATACAAAAATCAGATTCCTACACACCAATAAAGAGAACAATGAAAAGGAAATCAGGAAAGCAATACCATCTATAAAAAAAGCACCCCTAAAAAAATAAAATACCTGGGAACAAATCTAATCAGAGATGTAAAAGACATATACAAAGAAAGCTACAAAACAATATTGCAAGAAACCAAAAGAGATCTACATAAATGGAAAAACATACCATGCTCAAGGGTAGGTAGGCTCAATATTGTAAAAATGACACTTCTACCCAAACAATTTACAAATACAATGCAACCCCATTCCAAATACCAATAACATTCTTTAAAGAGATGGAAAAACTTATACTTAACTTTATATGAAAAGTGAAGAAGCCCCAGATAAGTAAAGCACTATTGAAGAAGAAGAAGAAAGTGGGAGGATTCACACTACCTGACCTCAGAACTTACTGTACAGCTCCCAATCCCAGTGCCATTGAGAAACCGGTAGTCAAAACAGCCTGGTACTAGTACAATGACAGATACATTGACCAACAGAACAGAATTGAGAACCCAGGTGTAAATTCATCCACCCAAGGTCACCTGATCTTCGACAAGAGCCTGAAGTCCACAGAAGGGGAAAAGACAGTCTTTTTACCAGATGGTGCTGGCAAAACTGGATGTCCTTCTGCCAAAAAAAAATGAAGCAGGACCCATACCTCACACCATACACAAAAACTAATTCAAAATGAATCAAAGACCTAAATTTAAAGCCAACAAGTATAAAGTTCACTGAAGAAAAAATAGGATCAATGCTAGAGGCCCTAATACAGGGCATTGGCAGGATACAAACCATAATGAACAACACACAAACTCTAGAAGATAAGCTAGATAACTAGGATCTTCTAAAAACTAAGCACTTTTGCACATTAAAAGACCTCACCAAAAGAGTAAAAAGAGAACCTACAGACTGGGGAAAAAAAATTGGCTATTAAAAATCAGACAAAAGTCTAATCTCTAAAATCTACAGGAAAATCCAACACCTCTACAACAAAAAGACAAATAATCCAATTTAAAAAAATGGGCAAAGGAAACGAACAGACACTTGACCAAAGAAGATATTCATGTGGCCAACAGCCACAAGAGGAAATGCTCACGATCACTAGCCATTACAGAAATGCAAATGAAAGCCACTATGAGATACCATCTCACCCCAGCATTACTGGCACTAATCAAAAAAGCAGGAAATAACAAATGTTGGAGAGGCTGTGGGGACATAGGAACTCTTATGCACTGCTGGTGGGAATGGGAAATGATACAACCAATGGTATGGCACTTCCTTAGAAAGCTAGAAATGGAAATTCCTTATGATCCAGCAACCCCACTCCTAGGACTATATCACACCCATGTTCATTGCAGCATTGTTCACAAGAGCAAAAAGATGGAAACAACCTAGATGCCCATCAATAAATGAATGCATAAACAAACTTTGGTATATACACAAAATGGGGTATTATGCAGTGGTAAAGAACAATGATGAAACTGTGAAGCATCTCATAACATGGATGAATCTGGAGGGCATTATGCTGAGTGAAATAAATCAGACACAAGAGGACAAATATTGTATGAAACCACTACTGTAAAAACTCATGAAAATGTTTACACACAAGAAGAAACAGTCTTTGTCGATTAAGAGGGAAGGGAGTGATGGGGATGGAAAAACACCAAATAGACAAGTGGTAACTTTGGGGAAGGGTCAGACAGTACACAGTACTGGGGAAGCCAGCACAACCTTTACAAGGCAAGTTCCATAGACACACCCAAAGTCTCCAAGGTACCAAACTGCTGGGCTGAGGGCTGTGGGGACCAGGATCTTGGACAACATCTAGCTCAACCGGCATAACATAGTTTATAAAGAAAATGTTCTACATTCTACTTTGGTGAGTAGCGTCTGGGGTCTTAAAAGCCTGTGAATGGCCATCTAAGATGCTCCGCTGGTCTCACCCCTTCAGGAGCAAGGGAAAATGAAGAAAACTAAACATACAAGGGAAAGATTAGTCCAAAGCCACATCTACCACAGCCTCCACCTGACTGAGTCCAGCACAACTAGGTGGTGCCCAGCTACCACTACTGACTGCTCTGACAGGGATCACAATAGAGGGTTCTAGACAAAGATATAGAAAACATGTAGAAAAAATGCTAACTCACAAAAAAACTAGACTTACTGGCCTGACGGAGACCGGAGAAACCCAGAGAGTATGGCCCCTGGATACCCTTTCAGCTCAGTAATGAAGTCACTCCTGAGGTTCACTCTTCAGCCAAAGATTAGACAAGCCCATAAAACAAAATGAGACTAAAAGGGCATGACAGCCCAGGGGCAAGGGCTAGAAGGCAGAAAGGGACAGGAAAGTTGGTAATAAGGAACTCTAAGTTGAGAAGGGAGAGTGTTGACATGTCATGTAGTTTTTAAAAAATGTCATAAAACAATATGTGTATTAACTGTTTAACGAGAAGCTAGTTTGTTCTGTACACCTTCATCTAAAGTACGATTTAAAAAAAAAGATTAATAATGGGATGTAATCACAGGGAAATTGCAACTTTGTCCTCCCACCAAAAAAAAACAATGAAACTTCTGAATATTACACAGCAAATTTATGATAATTTTTTTGGATAGCCTACATGTAAGGAAATACATCCACGAAGTAGGATTTGAAATAAATTTAATGCAATGTAAAATTATTTTTATTATTTTTTATAAATAATTGTAATGGTAAATGTTACTTGTCAACTGGGCTATGCCATGATTCTCAGTGGATTGGCAGATATGTTTAAGAAAAAAAAAAGATTGCCATCAAGTCAATTGCGACTCATAGCAACCCTATAGGTCAGAGTAGAACTGCCCATAGAGTTTCCAAGGAGCACCTGGTGGATTCGAACTGCCAACATTTTGGTTAGCAACTGTAGCTCTTAACAACTGCACCCCCAGGGTTTCCGATATTATGTAATCATCCTCCAGTTTGTGATCTGATGTGAGCAACCAACCTGTTGAAAGGGAAGTTTCTTTGGGGGTTTGGCCTGCATCCTATATATACAGATATTCTTGCAAAGTTCGCCCTCTCTCAATCCTGCATCTGATTTATCGTCCTCTGACCTCCGGTTCTCGGGACATGAACCAGTAGCCTGCCACCTGATCGGCAGATTTGGGGATCTGATAGCTTCCATAGCCCCATGAGCCAGTAGTCTGACATCTGATATGCAGATTTTGGTTTTGTCAGCCCCTGCAACCAGGTTAGTCAGGAGAAGTCTCCAGTCTGACAGCTGACCCACGGATTTGGGATTTGCCAGCCTCCACAACTGTGTGAGCCATCTTCTTGAAATAAATCTCTGTATATGTATATATATTTATGTGTATATATATATATATATATATATATACACTCCTATGAGAACTCAGCCTAAGACAAATACTTGTAATTACTACTACTTTACCAAACATAGTGTCCTTTCATAGCCGCTGGTCTTTCCTAATGATGGGTCCAAAGTAAGCAAGTCAAAGTCTCACCATCCTCACTTCTAAGGACCATTCTGCTGTACTTCTCTAAGACAGTCTTCCCCAACACCATAATTTAAATACATCAATTCTTGTTCTGTCTTCCTTTTTCATTGTCCAGCTTTTGTATGCATATGAAGGAATTGAAAATATCACGGCTTGGGTCAGAAGCACCTTAGTCATCAAAGTGACATCTTTGTTTTTCAATGCATTGAAGAGGTCTTTTGTAGCAGATTTGTTGTTTTTCATAAGGTTTTCATTGGCATATTTTAGGGAGTAGATTGCCACGCCTTTCTTCCTAGTCTATGTTAGTCTGGAAGCTCTGCTGAAACCTGTCCACCATGGGTGACCCTGCTGGTATTTGAAATACCAGTGGCATAGCTTCCAGCATCACAGCAACACGCAAACCACTACAGTATGCTAAACTGGCAATGGGTGACACTTTCATTAGAGGGCTATAATGGGAACTCTGCTTGAAACCTTGTTTTCCAAATTTTGACAATTTTTGACACTCAGGTATAAAGTTGGCAAAGGAGTAGGCTTCTAAGAGAAATGGTCACACCTGATATAAAGTATGTACAAATGCATAAATGGAGTCTCTAAATACACCTTCAAAGTAAATTATAAACTTACAGTCAAAATGATATTTTGATGGGCTTTGATGAGCAACCTTTGTTCCAAACCCATGTCAGAAATAGATAAAATATAAAAAGAAAACAATAAGAAGACATTCTTTGGCTCATAAAGGAGTTAAACACCTCTGTGGACCAGCACTAGTAATAAGCCCCGGGAAGAGTAGGGTGAAGCCACAGCCTAGCTCTGTTCCAGCCAGGAAAGAGGCCAGGGCCCAGGAGTGGAGAATGTGCAGAGTAACAGAGATCAGAACAGCTCATGGCAGATGGAGAAGCAGAGCTCACCTTATAACTGGAGGCAAAAGGCTGGGACAGATCATCCCACCCAAGAAAGGAAGCTGAACAAGCTGCCCTGACTACGGGTTGGGGCTGTGTCCCTCGCGATGCTGTAGGAGCGGGAAGAAGGAGGACACAGGCCCCGTCTCATGCCCAGAGGCTGAGTGGTGCTGCCCTCTGCTGTGATGGCTGCATCTGCGATATCCCCACTTTCCTCCCGGGAGGAGCTTCAAAGAGAGTTAGAGGCAAGTTCTGGACTTGAGGCCTGAGGGTCTGGGTGAAAGCCTGAAAGGCTGGCAGGAAGAAAACATCCATAATATCAAAGAGGAAGAGAAGAGAAAGAAGAGAGAGGAGGAAAACACAAAACAACACAAATAATCTTCCACTCAAAATAAGCCTACAAACCAAAATATCAAAACACACGAAGACTTGTAATGATAAGAAAAGCAGTCCATTTCTTAAATTAATCAATATGATCAGAACATGAATTCTTCAGAAGTTAATATTCAAGAGTCTGGCAAAGACTTTATTATATTTAGGAGGTTTAAAGAGCTGAACAAAGGCTTAAAGTCCTCTTAAAAGACAAAGAAATGACACACACACACAGGGATGAAGAGGTGACCATGAGAAAACAGATATTTTGAAAAAATTTTTAAAAGGCATTTCATACAATAAAGATTTTTAAAAATTTAAGGCAATTCAAAAGGCAAACTAAATTCTAGATTCTAGCCTGGATACAGATGAAGAAAGAATTTATGAATTGAACAATGGCACTAAAGGATTTGCCCAGCATACAGCACAAAGAAACAGAAATATTAAATTTTGAGGAGATATTAGGTGAGAATTTTCTAGAATAAAAGACAGCAGTCCTGAGATCAGAAGGCATTCAGAGGGTCAAGAGAGATCACTATATATCTACCCCTAGAAGCATTGCAATGAAACCGCTGAAAATAAGAGAAACGACAATTTGACTTCTTACTAGCAATGACAGATACAACAAAATGAGAAAATACTCTCTTTAACTGCTGATAGAAAATAATTGTCCACCTAGAATGTTACATCTAAGCCTCACTTAAGAAGGAGCCTAACATAAGTCATTTTACGTGTTAAAAAAACAGTCGACCACTCACAGATTCTCATTATTAAAAGATACTCCAGAGAAATTTAAACCAGAGGAAAAAAATGCAATGTAAGAAACAAAACTGAGTACAAACCTTGATAAGGTTTATTAATAATATATTTTAATAAATGATCATAATATTTGCTTAAGTTTTTACTGTAAAAAAAAAAATTTCCAAATAGCAATACAAAATGAGGGAAGATTGTTTAATGAATAGTCAGAAAATCCTAAGGTCCTTTTTTGTGTTTGAGAGGTGATTACAATTACGGAATAATTCGAGAATTTGTTAGATTTTATAGTTAAGAACGTGTGTTAAAAAATAACGGGTAACCATTGAAACAACACAGATACAACCAAGAGCTTTCAAACAATCACCCAGACCAAAACAAACCCTTTGCTGCTGAGTCGATTCCAACCCACGGCGACTCCGTATGTTTCAGAGTAGAACTGTGCTCCACAGAGTTTTCTTGGCTGTAATCGTATGGAAGCAGATCAACAGGGCTTTCTTCCAGTGATCTTCTGGGTGGATTTGAACTGCCAACCTTTCAGTTATTAGCCAACAGCAATCTGTTGGCACCACCCAAAAACCTTAAAACCATCACAAGATGAGGAAAAAAGGAATATGGAAAACTTTATCAAAGTAACACAAGCCACCAAAAAGAAGGGGAAAAGAAGCAAATTAAAAATAAAATGTTAGAAATCCAAATATATCAGTAATCATAATACATGCAAGGTAAATACACCTGTTATCAGATTATCATATTAGATAAAAAACTGAAAAACTCAACTACATGCTGCTTATAAGAGACGTACCTACAACAAGATCAACAAGAAAGACTGAAAATGCAAGACAACACACCATATCTGCATGGTGCTCACAGGTTCTCCCAGATTTCGAAATAGTCAGGAGGCCATTAGAAAAAGGCCTCAAAAGTATTTATTTAAAAAAGAAAAGAAAAGAAAAACTGAGGAGAAAGAGCAGTAAAATCTTCAATTCAAAATCTAGGCAAAGAATAACAAGGTAAAACTGAAAAACACTAACAGAACAAAATAATAAATACTGTGCAAAAATCAAAATTAATTGACCAGAAAACTGATGAGCAAGGGATTATTCGTAAAACCACTAGCTGACTAGCATAAACTTAATATCAAAATCAGACAAGGACAGTGCAACAGAAGAAAGTTGTATATCAATGTCACACATAAACAGAAATGAAAAATTCAAAATAAAATATTAACCAATCAACTTCAGCAGCCTATAATATAAACTACACATACACACAGAATGTGGTGGGGAAAACGCTGAAATCAGAGAAGCCTGAAACTGAATCCTGGACCATCTTCTTACTAGATGAGTCATCTGGTATTTAGTATTTATGGTATTGGTTTTGTTAACATGATTCCAATAGAAATCAGTTATATAGACCCTGGCTCACTTACTTTGGACACGTACGTCATCAGGAAAGACCAATCTCTAGAA
This sequence comes from Elephas maximus indicus, assembly GCF_024166365.1. Lineage (NCBI taxonomy): Eukaryota > Metazoa > Chordata > Mammalia > Proboscidea > Elephantidae > Elephas > Elephas maximus. The sequence goes on along the minus strand of NC_064819.1, from coordinate 51,248,617 downwards.
AAGCAAATCATGGTCGGTAAAGTAAAGGGCCAACTCAAAAAAGAGAAACCACCAATGAGAGGGATTGACCCAATAGCCACAACAATGAACTTAGACATGCAAATGATCATGAAGATGGCACAGGACCAGATAAAGTTTTGTTCTGTTATACGTAAAATCTAAATGAGTTGGAGCCGCTTGATGGCAATTATTGATAAGAAGCAACAACCAGATGGTTCTTAATTTACTCAGAAATGATGGAAGTAGAGACTTTTAATGGAATATTTTATTTCAGAAGAGTTCACCTTTGAAGCTGTTCATTTGTTCCTAAAAATATTAATGCTGCAATATTTTGATTGGCTAAAAGTAAATATGAATCAAAATCTTTTTTAAAATATAAGAACATCTCAAAGTTGACAACTGAATGCTGTTATTCCTTTCATTTCATTTTTACAGCTAAAAACAATGTTTTGTCGGTGGTTTTCTTTGCGTAGTTTATACATGAAAGTAAAACACTGCTTGTCTTGACATTTCTGTTTCTGAACTCTCATCATCTTCCTACCAAAGAGTCAGAACCTAGCGAAATGTCCAAACGCACAAACTCCTCTATGCACTGAGTTCAGATATTGCAACATTCAGAGATGTGTGGGTCCACTCTGACATGGCCTGAATTCTGCAAGGCTGTCTTGAAACTCAATGAAGTCCATCAGGGCACAGCTGTTATCAGTGAAATCTGGTCCGTAGTCAACGTCAAAATGCTCCAACAACCCTCCTGGAAATTTGAAAGCCATGTCTTTGGTGGCTTGAGTGTCAGGAAAAAAAAAAATATATATATATATATATAAATATATAAATTAACATTTCAATAAAAACAGGTTGATTTCCAGCCAGCTGCCAAAAGCAGGCATGCTGGCACCATGCCTGCACACAAGGCTTCGCAAAGTGTCCATCCACCTGCTGGTGGAAAACACATCACTTAGAATTATCAAAACAAATGCATTATAGCTTGCCTTTTTAAGCAACCTTTTACAGGCATAATTTATTCTGTTGAAATCTTGCCACCTTAGGCCACCTCAGGGCTCTGAAGAAAGTTCTGTGTAATTTGAGAGTTACAGTCCTGGAATTTTCCCCCCGATCTCCTTTAGTCTATTTCCCTCCACCCAACATGACCTTGCACTTATTTATTTGTGTAAGAGGATCAGACCATTTCTCAGACACCTGAATACACATGTGGTGAGGGGTAGCGGGGAGGGTGGAGATAGGAATTTCTTTCTCAGAGTAACAGATAGCACCCCTGGAGCAAGTTTTTCTCTTGCTGTGAGATCTTTTAACCCACCGTCTTCTTGGAACATGGGTGGCAATTAATATGGGCCTAATTGACTTGTCTAAGAGCAAAAGTCAGATTGGTTGTTAAACTCTCGCCTAATTCATTTAGGGACTAGCATGGCTGTATTACAGAAGCAGAGCGTTGAGTATCATAAAAGTGCTATGGTTTACTCAGCGTTATCTAAGAAACAACAATCATATTCCCCTCTACACCTTTCTGCTTTAGCTTCGGTAATTTTCTTTTTTTTAACCTTTCCCACAAGGACTACTGATTGAATGAAACACAAAGATTAGAAAACAATGCAGCGAGTGTTAAAGCGGAAGCAGCTTTCTAGAGAAAATGTTTTCGTTTTCAGAATTCTTTTATTGCTGTTGTAGTGGTAGAGGTAGGGATGGTTTGAATAGTCTGAGTAGCCTGGAAATAAAGGAGAGATAAAAGAAATGGCATAGCTTTTTTCTTTTAAATGACATTAATATTAACAATGTAATCAAGGTAAAGACCATACCTTGAAGTGAAGTCCCTCGGTAATTTTTTAACATGCATACACATTTTTGCCCAGAGACGTTAACGGATTTACACTTTTTTAAGTGTCCAATTTTTATCTTTCTGATAGAAATGTCTTATAATGTGAAACACTGAATTTCCCAATAGGGGAGCAAACATCTTAACTGCCTAGCTGATGGATAAAAACCAAAGTCAAACCAGTTGCTGCGAAGTTGATTCTGACTCATGGCGATCCCATGTCTGTCTGAGTAGATAGGTCTGTGCTCCAAAGGGTGTTCAGTGGCTGATGTTTTGGAAGGAGATCATTAGGTCTTTCTTCCAAGGTAACTCTGGGTGGACTTGAACCTCCATTTTTTCAGTTAGCAGCTGTAGGCATTAACCATTTGTACCATCCAAGGACTCCTCTGACCAGGTAAGGTAAGATTTATTCCATTTTTAATTGTCTCCAAGGGAAACAGTTTCTTTGTAAAGCTAATCAGATTTCAATCACCTTAAATAGATTATAGAAGACCTTTTAAAGGTGGATATTCATAAGTTAAAGTCCTTCCCACCAGAGGAATCAACACCGTCATGCTGGCCGTAAGACCCTTTCTCCAGATGGCAGCCATGGCCTGTGACAGGGGACCCTGGACAGTGAATCTCCACCTCCCCAGAATAAGTGTATGTCAGAGCAAAACGTGCTGTCTTGTGTATGTGTATGTTTAAGATGAAAAGACACACTTTAATTACTTTACCGAAGTAAGTAAAAGAAAGTTTCAAAGAAATATTAAAGGATGCTGGCAGACAGCCAAAACTATTTAACGGTTAGCAGGGCAAGTGGAGTCTTGCTGTCTCATTTTTAGTAATGATTTAAAGCAGGCTACTCTCTTTTTTACTCTCCTCACCATTTCTGAAACCTCTACCCTTTGCCCATCATTTCTCTCCACGCACAGAACACCAGGTAAGCATCACCATGCCCAAGCCCTGCCCTGATGGAGAAGAACGAAGGAAATGCAACATCCATCGAGGGCTTCCTTTTTAATCGGTCATGGTCACGCTATTCGAGTAGGAAGAAGTCTGCAATGCATTACACATTTTCCTCCTGCATTCATAATCTGAAAAATTAGCTATATTTTGTGGTCATTCCTATTTTTGTTTTTTTCTGGTTGGGAATTGTTCTCAAAGGGCTGGGCCTGGAGAGCACCATGTAGAGTCAATTAGATTGTGGAACAAAAGGAAAACAAACCACACTAAAGGAATGGATGAACCTCCAGTCCTGTCGTTGAAGGGATCTGCAGAGAAAGTGGGCAGAGCATTCGCATGTGTGGTAACTCGAAGTTACTCACAACAGGCTGACCAGGTCAAGAGTATGAATCCCAAATAATCCAACGTGCTTTTGAAGCACTGGTCAAGATATAGCACCCATTGTAATCCCCTTCCTGCCGTTAAATTGTAATCCTACTAGAAAGAAAAGCTGAATCAAACCTCTGCCCCACATCAGTTGGTGTCTTGGGAACGACTGAGGACAGAAGCCACTCAACAGGCAGGTCATAGGGCCGTCCACATGATGACCCCAGTTTGTCTCACGAAAGTGTGGGCAGAATCAAGTCACCATGTTAAATGCAGGGAGACATTTTAAACAACATGCTACAAGCCTATGCAGCTTCACTAGACCATTTCCCAAAAATAATAATAATATTTTATGACTTTGTAGAATTGTAGGGGTGGAAGCAGCCTGACACAGAATCTAATTCAATTTCTTCAATTTCCAGATGAGGAAACTAGGCCCAAGGAGATTAAGTGACTTAAATAAAGGTGATAGCTTACTGGAGTCTCTGGGTGGTGCGAATGATCAACCCACTCAGCTGCTAACAGAAAGGCTGGAGGTCCCATTCCACTCAGAGGCACCTCAAAAGAAAGGCCTGGCAACCTATTTCTGAAAACTCAGCCATCAAAAACCCTATACAGCAGAGTTCTACTCTGACACTCATGGGGTCTTTATGAGTTGGAGTCAACTTGATGGCTAATCAGAGAAAGGATTAAGCCATAACCTGATTTCTCTTTACAAAATACTGGCAACAGAAAATCAAGCAAAATGTACTTGCTTCCAGAGCAATCTCTATGTTCTGTTTTCCAAATTTGGCAGAAGTATAAGATACTCTCTGGAAATACTGGTGGCATAGTGGCTAATAGCAACGGCTACTAACCAAAAGGTTGGCAGTGGTTAGCAGTTCGAATCCAGCAGATGCTCCTTGGAAACCCTATGGGGCTTTTCTACTCTGTCCTATATCTATTAGTCAAAATCAACTCAACAGCAATGGGTTTGGTTTGGTTTTTGGTATAAGATACTCTAGAGGTCCCTGGTTGGCTCAAATGGTTAAGTGCTTAACTACTAGCCAAAAGGATGGCAGTTCAAACCCACCCAAAGTTTCCTCCAAAGGCACGCCTGGCAATCTGCTGCCGAAACGTCACAGCCTTGAAAACTCTATAGGACCAGAATTCTACTCTGAAACACACAGCGTCGCCATGAGTCAGAATCAACTCCATGGCGACTAACAACAACCACAATGTAAGATGCCGTTATCAACAGAAATTCAACAATGTTTTCTACATTTATTTACAAACATGTTTTCTCATATACTTTTAAAACATTAAATAGCATATTTGCACAAATGACTCCTAAATCTCAGTCAAAAATTAAGACAGGATAATATTTTAAAGACAAAATTTTTTCTTGTAGTTTATTGCAAGGTATTCAGTTGCCTCCTGCTCTAGGACTCACTGTATATCTCTTTCAAAATTGTGTTTCAAGGTTTTCAAGCACACACGATAACCATGCTTCCATTTCACATGTGGGAATGTGTTTTTTGTAAGGCTTCAGGTAATAATGAGTAGAGCATACCTTATGATTTCGTAAGTCACGTGTAGTCATTCAGAACAAAGAAACAACTAAAACACACTTTTATATATGTAGCTTTTATGGATAGCCAATCATTAAAAACTGGCGATTCGATTCTGGTCTTTTGCCTTCTAGTGTTTTTGTTTTGTTTTTACATTTTTTAACAGAAATGTGTCAATGGCCGAATTGGGAGAAAAATGTCACTTTTAATGCAATTTACAAATATACAGAGCAGTTATCTGTTGTTCTGGCCATCCAATATACGTTCCTCTCCTGATAACAATCCCTTGATTTGTCTCTCTCAGTTCATGTGGCTCTGGGCATCCACCTGTTGCCATGGAGTCGACTCCAACTCATGGCAACCCTATGTGTGTCAGAGCAGAACTGTACTCCATAGTTTTCAATGGCTGATTTTTCAGAAGTAGATCACAAAAACATCTCTGGGTGGCCTCAAGCCTCCAAACTTTTGGTAAGCAGCCAAACATGTTAACTGTTTGCACCACTGAGGGACTCCACCACCATATTCACTTCTACATCTCACCAGTATGTGGAATTATGACCCAGACATAACCAGTATATTCCATTCCCTTGTCAACAGCAATTACTTTGCTGATAGTCACTGAATGAAGTCATTCCAGTAAGTTCGAATCCTAAAACTTTCACTAGACTATTATGGGAGATGTTTTCTTTCTCTGCTAGGGGTTACTAAGCTTCAAGGACAGGAGTCAAGAGCTCCTGAGGTGAGCATGCTGAGAAAATGAAGCCACGCAGAGGAAAGTGGAGTGGAGAGATAGAGACAGATTTTTTTTAAATATCACCAAGTGTTTGGATACAGGTATGCCTGAATACAGAACACCTGCAGAATTTCATTGACCTGCACCAACAAGCTCCTCCCCCCTTTTACTTGTTTTTGCTTAAGCCAGTTAAGTTAAGTTTTATCCCTTTGCAATTAAAATACTTAACTAATACAATATGGATGGGGGTGGTAGACATTATGCTAAGTGAAACAAGTCAATTACGAAAGGGCAAATATTGCACGACCTTTTCACTTATATAAAAAGACAAGAACAAGCAAATGTATAGAGACCAAAGTTTATTAGTGGTTACCAGGGGTGGAGGAAGGGGGAAAGGGGAGACTTTTGCTTATGGTATACTGAGTTTCAGTTTATAGTGATGGAAAAATCACATTGATTAAGGGTAGGATTGCACAACCAATTAACGTAATTGCTGTCAAGAAGTTAAACACCTATAAAAAGTTGAACTGGCAAAAGTTGTGTAATGGATATATTTACAGAAATGACAAAAAAAAAAAAGAATAACTGCTGAGGCTGCTTATGTACAATTAAACACCTCATGGGATTTGGTTTCTTGGTTTGGAAGTTTAGGGTCATGGGATAGCCGAGTCAATTGGCCTAATATTGTTGTTTAGTGCTTCTATTCTACCTCCTAGTTTGTTGCAGAGTCTGCGGTCTTAAAAACTTGCAAGTGGCCACCCAAGGCATGACAATTATTGGTCTATTTTGCCTGGAGCAACAGAGGAAAAAGGAGAGTCAGAAAGAGGAGGAGAAAATGGAATGCATGGCTAATTGCCTCCATGAACAACTGCCACCTTTGCCATGAGACCAAAAGAACTGGATAGTGCCCAACTACCATTACTGACCATTTTGATCAAAGATCCTATAGAAGAACCATGATCAAAAGGGGGGAATGCAGAACAGAATTTCAAATTCTCATAGGCTTCTGGCTTTCTGTATGCATAGAGGCTGGATGAACCCCTGAAACTGTTGCTCTGAGATCATCTTTAAACTTAAACCAAAAACTATCCCCTGAATTCTTCTTAAAACCAAACAATACTTTATTTTAACTAGTAAAGAATGTCTGCCCTGAGCACTGTGTTCTTTTAAGATCTATCTATATGGGATCAATCTGACAACATAGCTTAAAAAGTTAGATTGGAACCTTTGGGGGCAGTGAGTTTATGTAAATGAAAGAGGAACAACTTGGAAAATGAGAGTGAGAACTGTTACACAACTCTAAGAATGTGATCAACATCATTGAGTTGTATATGTAGAAACTTAAATTGGTTTCTGCTTTTGCTGTGTGTATTCTCAGCAACAACAAAAAAAATTAATTACTAGTAGTAAAAAAAAAGATCTGGACACCAAAAAAAAAAAAGACTTGATCTGAGAAAGGCGGAGCCAAGATGAATAAACAGACGCTTCTCGCAAGCCCTCTTTACAACAAAGACCAAAGAAAACAAGTAAAATGACTATATTTATGACAAGCTAGGAGCCCTGAGCATCAAAGGCAAGCCTAGAAAATGAACCGAGGGGCAGGGAGAGGAAGAAACAGTTCAGAAGCAGAGAGGAGTTACTGGACCTGAATCGCAGGGAGCCCCCAGGCACCATTCCCGGAGCATTGGTGGCAGGGGGCTGCTACTAGCGACAGGCCGAAGTTTCCTCAGGGAGGAGCAGCCAGCCACAGAGCTTACAACCACTTTGGAAATCGATTTGGCACTTCCTTAAAAAGCTGGAAATAGAACTACCATACCATCCAGCAATTCCACTCCTCGGAATATATCCTAGAGAAATAAGAACCTTTACATGAACAGATAGATGCACAGCCATGTTCATTGCAGCACTGTTTATAATAGCAAAAAGATGGACGCAACCAAGGTGCCCACCAACGGATGAATGGATAAATAAATTATGGTGTATTCACACAATGGAATACTACGCATGGATAAAGAACAGTGAGGAATCTGTGAAACACTTCATAACATGGAGGAATCTGTAAGGCATTATGCTAAGTGAAATTAGTCAGTTGCAAAAGGACAAATATTATATAAGACCACTATTATAAGAACTGGAGAAATAGTTTAAACAGAGAAGAAAATATTCTTTGATGGTTACAAGAGGAGGGAGGGAAGGAGAGTGGGAGATGGGTATTCACTAATTAGATAGTAGATAAGAACTACTTTGGGTGACGGGAAAGACAACACACAATACAGGAGAGCTCAGCACAACTGGACTAAACCAAAAGCAAAGAAGTTTCCAGAATAAACTGAATGCTTTGAAGGCCAGTGTAGCAGGGGCAGGGGTTTGGGGACCATAGTTTCAGGGGACATCTATGTCAATTGGCATAATAAAATCCATTAAGAAAACACTCTGCATCCCACTTTGGAGAGTGTTATCCGGGGTCTTAAACACTGGCAAGCGGCCATCTAAGATGCATGAATTGGTCTCAACCCACCTGGATCAAAGGAGGATGAAGAACACCAAGGACACAAGGTAATTATGAGCCCAGGAGACAGAAAGGGCCACATAAACCAGAGACTACGTCAGCCTGAAACCAGAAGAACTAGATGGTGCTCAGCTACAACCAATGACTGCCCTGACAGGGAACACAACAGAGAGCCCCTGAGGGAACAGGAGAGCAGTGGAATGCAGACCCCAAATTCTCATAAGACCAGACTTAATGGCCTGACTGAGACTGGAAGGACCCTGGTGGTCATGGCCCCCAGCCCTTCTGTTGGCCCAGAACAGGAACCATTCCCAAAGCCAACTCTTCAGACATGGATTGGACTGGACAATGGGTTGGAGAGGAATGCTGGTGAGGAGTGAGCTTTTTGAACCAGGTGGACACTTGAGACTATGTTGACGTCTCCTGCCTGGAGGGGAGACGAGAAGGTAGAGGGGGTTAGAAGCTGGTGAAATGGACACAAAAAGAGAGAGTGGAGGGAGGGAGTGGACTGTCTTATTAGGGGAAGAGCAATTGGGAGTACTAGCAAGGTGTATATAAGTTTTTGTGTGAAAGACTGACTTAATTTGTAAACTTTCACTTAAAGCACAATAAAAATTAAAAAAAAAAAAAAGACTTAACTAATGTCAAACAGCAGAGACTTAAACAAGAAAGTGGCAGGAATCCTCAACTGGGTCTGTTGAGTAAATTTTACCCATTTAAATAGAAGAACAAACTTTAAAGACTTCAGAACTCAAAGTTTCCTCATCTAAACCCTGCTCTTTATCACATCCCCTGAAGGTCTTCTTTTTTGAGATGGTGTTCTGGTTCATGAAAATCCCAAAAAATCTTTAATAAACAAAAAAAGAACAATATTTTAGATTCCTCTTCTTCCCATTAGCTGATGGTTTTTATTAGCTGTTGTTGAGGTTGGCTCCCTGACTCATGGCAACCCCATGCACAACAGAAAGAACAACTGCCCCATCAGTAATCCCCAAACATTGTGCTCCACAGGGTTCTTATTGGCTGATTTTCATAAGCAGACACCGGGCCTTTCTTCCTAGTCTGTCTTAGCCTGGAAGTTCCACTGCAATCTGTTCAGCATCATAGCAACACACCAGCTTCCATTGAAAAGATGAGTGGTAGCTGTGCATGAGGTGCATTGGCCAGAAATTGAACACTCAACCCAAGTTTCCTGCATTGAAAGTGAGAATTCTACCACTGAACCACCAATACCCCCACAAACAGAAGCATAAGAGGACAAGACTTTCAGTTGGTTTCTGTGGAGCTACAAAGAGTACAGAGAATGCATTGTTTTACTAAACTAGGAGGATTGGGGAACTCTGTTAAAGTGAGAATGTCAGGAAACAGGAATACTTTGGCCATTAATTGTCAGGTTTGTTTTTGCTGTTGTTCTTCTATAATTATATTTGGAGGAAGGAAAGAAAATGTATGTCTGAGTCCATGGTTTTAACAGGTTGGCTTCTACTAATGTCTTAATATATCTGATGTAAAACAACAAACTAATGATTTTAATTCAAGTAATGTATTGTCCACCACTAATCTGTCAATTTGTCATACCGTGGTGGCTTGCACTTTGCTGTGATGCTGGCAGATACGTCACCAGTATTTCACTTACCCTCAGGGTCACCCATGGTGGACAGGATTCAGTGAAGCTTCCAGACTAAGACAGAGTAGAAATAAGGACCTAGTTCTCTAATTCTAAAAAAAAAATGGTCAGTGAAAACCTTATAAACAATAGTGGAACGTTGTCTGATATAGTGCCAGAAGAGGAGCACCTCAGGTTGGAAGCTACCCAAAAGGCGACCAGGGAAGAGCTGCTTCTGCAAAATAGAGTCGACCTTAGTAGTGCAGGTGGATTAAAACTTTCGAGGCCTTCATTTGCTGATGTGGCATAACTCAAAATGAGAAGGAACAGCTGCAAACATCCATTAATAATCAGAATGTAAAATGTATGAAATATGAATCTAGGAGAATTAAAAGTCATCAAACATGAACTGGAATGCATGAAAACAAATATTCTAGAAATTAGAGAGCTGAAATGGACTGGTATTGGCCATTTTGAATGGGACAATCATATGATCTACCATGCCAGGAATGACAAATTGAAGAGGAAAGGTGTCGCATTCATCATTGAAAAGAACATTTTGAGATCCATCCTGAACTACAATGCCGGCAGTGAAAGGATAACATACATACACCTACAAAGAAGATTAGCTGATACAACTATTATTCAAATTTACACACCAACCACTAATGCCAAAGATGAAGAAATTGAAGATTTTTACCAACATCTGAGGTTTGAAATTGATCCAACAGGCAGTCAAGATGCATTGATAGTTACGGGTGATTGGAATTGGAAAGCTGGAAACAAAGAAGGATCTATAGTTGGAAAATATGGCCTTGGTGATAGAAACGACACCAGAGATGAAGAATAGGATTTTGCACATACTTTTTTCAACAACATAAACAGCAAACTATATACATGTACCTTGCCAGATGAAATACACAATAATCAAATCAACTTGTGGAAAGAGATAATGGAGAAATTCAATATCATCAGTCAGAGCAAGGCCAGGGGCTGCCTGTGGAAGAAAATGTCAGTTGCACATATGCAAGTTCAAACTGAAGGGGAAGAAAATTAAAACAAGTTCACAAGAGCTAAAGTAGAACCTTGAGCATATCCTAGCTGAATTTAGAGACCATTCCAAGAATAGATTTGAAGCATTGAACAGTAATGACCAAAGAACAAATGAGCTATGGGAAAACATCAAGGAATCATACATGAAGAAAGCAAAAGGTCGTTAAAAAGACAGGAAAGAAAGAAAAGACCAAAATGAATGTCAGAAGAGACCCTCAAACTTGCTCTTGAATGTAGAGTAGCTAAAGCAAAAGGAAGAAATGATCATGTAAAACTGCTGAACAGAAGATTTCAAAGGGTGGCTCGAGAAGACAAAATAACATACTACACTGAAATGTGGAAAGACCTGGAGTCAGAAAACTGAAAGGGAAGAACAGGCTTGGCATTTCTCAGCCTGAAAGAACTGAAGAAAAAATTCAAGCCTCAAGTTGCAATATTGAAGGATTCTATGGGCAAAATATTGAAAAATACAGGAAGCATCAAAAGAAGATAGAAGGAACACAAAGAGTCACTGTACCGAAAAGAATTGGTCAATGTTCAGCCATTTCGGGAGGTAGTATATTGTCAAGAACTAAAGTGCTGAAGGAAATCCAAGCTGCACTGAAGGTATTGGTGAAAAACAAGGCTCCAGGAATCGACAGAATACCAACTTAGATGTTTGAAGAAATGGATACAGCACTGTAAGTGCTCACTCGTCTATGCCAAGAAATTTGGAAGACAGCTATTTGACCAATCGATGGGAAAAGATCCATATTTGTGCCCATTCCGAAGAAAAGTGATACCACATAATGGGGAAATTGTTGAACAGTATCATAAATATCACGTGCAAGTAAAATTCTGCTGGAGATAATTAACAAACAGTTGCAGCAGTACATCAACGGGAAACTGCCAGAAATTTGAGCCAGATTCACAAAAGGACGTGGAACGAGGGATATCATTGCTAATCTTGGAAGAATCTAGGCTGAAAACAGAGAATACCAGAAAGATGTTTAGCTATTTTTTTATTGACTACGCAAAGGCATTCGATTGTGTAAATCATAACAAATTATGCGTAACACTGCAAAGAATGGGAATTCTAGAATGGGAATTCTTAATTGTGTTCATGAAGAACTTGTACATAAATCAAGAGACAGCCTTTCAAACAGAACAAGGAGAAACTGTGTGGTCTAAAATCAGAAATGGTGTGCATCGGGGTTGTATCCTTTCACCACACTTATTCAATCTGTATGCTAAGCAAATAAGCAAGAAGCTGGACTATAGGAAGAAGAACAGGGCATCAGGATTGTAGGAAGACTCATTAACAAGCTGCAATATGCAGATGACACAACCTTCCTTGCCAAAAGTGAAAAGGACTTGAAGAACTTCAGATGAAGATCAAAGACTACAGCCTTCGGTATAGATTACACCTAAACATAAACAAACCAAAAATTCTCCCAACTGGACCAATAAGCAACATCATGATAAACGGAGATAAGATTGATGTTGTCAAGAACTTCATTTTACTCAGATCCACAATCAAAACCCGTGGAAGCAGCAGTCAAGAATTCAAACAACACATTGCATTGGACAAATGGGCTGCAAAAGACCTCTTTAAAGTGTTAAAAAGCAAAGACGTCACTGAGGATTAAGGTTTGCTTGACTCAAGCCATGGTGTTTTCAGTCACCTAAAAAAAAAAAAAAAAAAATTTTTTTTTTTTTCATATGCATGCGAAAGCTGAATAATGAGTAAGGAAGATCATAAAAGAATTAATTCTTTGAATTATGGTATTGGCAAAGAATATGGAGTGTACCATGAACTGCCAGAAGAACCAACAAACCAGTCTTGGAAGAAGTACAGCCAGAATGCTCCTTAGAAGTAAGAATGACGAAACTTAGTCTCACATACTTTGGATGCATTATCAGGAGGGAGCAGTTCTTGGAGAAATACATCATTATAGGTAGAGAGTCAGCAAAAAGGAAGATCCTCAATGCGATGGATTGACACAGAGGCTGCAACAATGGGCTCACACATAGCAAAGATTGTGAGGATGGCTGAGGACCAGGCAGCATTTTATTCTGTTGTACATAGGGTAGCTATGAGTTGCAACTGACCCCATGACACCTAACAACAAGAACAACAACAATGCATTATACTGAACTTTCCCCACATGGTCTCAAATGCCTGAACTTTGGAAAGGTTTAAGCTATCAGGACGTTGTTGTTTTCTTTACCTCCTCATCTCCATTTGAAGAAGCACATTTAACAGAGTCATTGTTCTGCCCTATGATTTCAAAATGTGATTTAATATTAATATATTTAGAAGATTGGGTAGGGGAATTGGTGTACCAGATTGTAAACTTAACAGATTTTAAGGTATTATGAGAAACGATATGTTGATGGATCCCAGAGAAGCCCAGAACATTTTGTTCTAGGGGAAGCCCTGAAGAGGTGGCAAACCCCCAGAGAGGAAAGAGCCTATTGAGTCTGTAGAGATGAGGTCTTATCAGTCTCCTGGAGAGTTCTGTGAACAGAAGGCAGAGAAACAGCAAAATAAGCCCCAGACCTAACAATGGCATAGACTTAGCAGAGAGAGCACAAGACCCATGATGAGTGAACAGAAAAAAAGTGTTGCTCGGCTGTGCTGTCCCTACATTAATGAAACCAAACCCATTGCCACTGAGCCATTATAATTCATAGTGACCCTATATGGACCAAATTCCACACAACCCCACCACTATTTAAGACCTACAGAATCAGGTACAACCCCAGGGAAAACTTAGCTAACATACAGTGTCTGTTGGTCTATTAAAACTGGTTCTCAAAATAAAAAATAGACTGATTTAGAGAATACGAAAAAAGTTATGCACCTCACTCACCTGAGTTGTTAATTGAGTTTCATGCACGATAGAAAAATGTAGTTTTTCCAGGAAGTCAAGGGACGATATGGTTATGCTCATTGTGCAGAATTTCAGTAAAATATTGCTAAAGTAACAGAAAAATCCATTTTTATAATTTTCAATTCTTCGGTTCTTTCTTGTCACTCTATGAGAGTGTTTTGTGTGCATATTTTTATTCATGAACATATTCCATTCAACAAATACTCATTGAACACCTCTTTTGTACAAGGTACTAGACTAGACACTGTGAGAAATATATAACATGCTGCCTCTTCCCTCAACAGACTTATAATCTAAATTTTATCACTAGATTGGCGGGAGACAAATTAAGCTATTATCTTTCTATATTGGTATTACCAAATGAGCAGTAGAAATGACAGTAGTTTATAAGTTTAGAAAAATGAATCCATGTGCTAGAATTGTCATGAAAATCTTCACAGAGAAGTGTTTTTCAAACAGTGGATGATGACCCATTAGTGGTCAAAAAAATAACTCTAGGGAGTTGTGACCAGTATGTAAAAGGAATGAAATGGGATGGGATAGGATTGAATAGGATAGGGTAGGGTAGGGTAGAAATATGAGTCATATGTTGTAAGGTATATTTTAATGAAACTTTTGATTGTCTGGGTCTTGATATAAAATGTATTTCTTACTGTGAGTCATGGTAAATATGTCTTGAAGCCACCATTATACACTAGGCAGAGATAGGACAGTTCCTTAAAAGAAGCAAGGACTGCAGTAAGCAGAGCAGAAAGCTGACCCACGGTGGAAATGATACGAACCAATCTGGAAATCAGACAGGAGTGAACAAACAATAAGGAAGCAACTAGTCTGGGTTTATGTAAGAAAGTGAATGGAACTATCACTGAGAGGCTCTTCTGGAACTATTCTAAAACTTACCTTCTTTGATTTCTAAAGGCTAATTTCCATTAGAAATCTTGGTCAGTAGATCTATATTACTCCTCTTACTTTACAGCAATGAATTCACAGCCTTGATATCCTTGTTCGAGCCCTGTAGATAATCTTTCTTCTCCACCACCACTCAGTAATTCTAGTGAAGCCGACTTCACACACACACGCACTTTCTTATAGACCTAGATCCATATGAAAGTCAGTGTGATACCCCCAATCTACATACACCCAATAGTCTCAACCTCAACCCCAAGGCACTGACCAAACACCATCCTAAATCTTCCTCTGTAACTTAGAATGAATCCCTCCTATCCCCTTTCAAAGCACAGCTTCTTAGACATCTGGTAGAACAGGAAAGGCACAAACCTGGTGCTACCTCCATGAGCATCTGCCTGTCTGCAAACTCTACATCCTGTGTGTCTACTGATAGGACCAGCCTTTCCCCTACTTGTACAGTGATTAGTATTCTGTTTGGCAGGAGACAATGCCAACACATTTTGAGAGGAGAGGAGGAAACTGGAAGGATCCCAGAACATTTTGCTGTTGGCTCAGCTGGTAGACAGAATGTTTCTGTCTTTAGCTGGGGGTGATCATACAAAAAAATCTGAGTCAGAAAAATATATGTATGTGTGTGTGTGTGTGTGTGTGTGTATTTTACTTGTTTTATTTCCTGTGCTAATTTTTCTTAAAACACCAAGGATAGGGAATCCTAAAAGTTCACTCACAGTGCCCAGAGGCAGGTCATACATAGAAAATGAGGATCTTGAAAAAGAACATAAAGATTATTCACCACAGCCAGAAGGTAGAAGAACTCCAGGTTCCACCTACAGATGAATGAGTAAACAAAATGTGGTATAGCCGTACAATGGAGTATTACTCAGCCATGAAGAGAAATGAAGTTCTGATACATGCCATGATGTGGATGAACCTTGAAGACATGACACTAAGTGAACTAAGTTAGACATACATAAAAGGAAAATACTGTATGATTCTGCTGATATAAAATTCCTAGAATAGGCAAATGCATAGAGAACAAAGCTTATTAGCATTTACCAGGGGCTGGGATGAGTCAGGAATGGGGAATTGCTGCTTAGGGGGAATTGAGTTTCTGCTTGGGGTGATGAAAACATTTTGGAAATAGGTAGTGATGTTGGTTGCACAGCAATAACATAAAGAAAAAACAATGTAAAAACATTTTCATGAGAAGAATCAACTCATCACATCTCTACCAGTTCTCTACTACATGCAGGACAAAGATGTCATTTCAAAATCAGTAGTTTGAGAAGTAAATATTGATGTACAGAGACTGGAATTCCACTTGGATTTGTTTTCTGACAGATGACATTACTCCATACTGATTCTTGCCATGTACATACACAGCCTGGGGTCTGATGCCCTGCCCTGTTTCATCTCATCGTCTCGGGGAACATTACTAAGGAATTTAATAGGCTCTTCCAGATAAGACAAGTGCTGCTCAATACCAGGTTAATGAAATGTTTGTGGTCATTGCCTCAGCCTACATCATTTTACTAAAGAATGTGTAGGTTTTAAACAACCACATAAGCCTCTACTCCTTAAGAAACCCCAGTAACATTCTTTAATTATTTCTGATAAGCACTTCATCTGTGCAATCCCTTCTCTAGTCTCTTTGCCGTTTTTATAGATGTAATCAATTATTTCAGTCAAGCAAAGTGCACTGCCAACTTTCCAGAATTCCTCGCACGATTTTAACTACCAGCTTGGGGTTTTATTCAGCATGAGCATAAAAGTTATTATATTCTAATTGCTTGTGATTGTTCCTGCATCGAGATTTATTTTTGTTGGTTATTTCAAGAGACTATAAAAATGAGTTTAGTGACTTCATTCTGGTTTTCCTGATTAATTCTATTAGAACTGTGGAAGCCTGGGGCGTTTTGGCCTTGCTGAACATCTTGAACAATTTTTTTAAACAGTTTGGGTTTGGCAAAACCTATTTTGCCAAGAACATTATCCCTTAATTTTTAAAAACCGTGTGCATTTTAAGGAAAATGTAACCCATATGTTCCTAATTCTTCCGTACTAAATACATCAAAATGTTTTGTAAGAATGGCTTGATTTCCAAGAAGCCTTATAAGCCTTCCTTATAAGACCTTTTAAGTAATTTTCTTTTAAAATGGGAAGTTATTTGTGCCAAGTATAAAGCTATTTAGACATCAACTGTTGCAAGAACCCCATCGAACTGAGAGGACATATTTTATGATCCTCTGGAATATATTTACTGGATAAAATGGTAGCCAAAAAAATAAAAATAGAAGTAAATTGGTGTTATGAGAGAACAAAATCAAATAAAGAAATATTTTTAGATGGTATGCCTGTTTTCTGAATCTTCATACATGGAGTATTGATTTATACGTTTGCTATTTGACAAAAACACCTGCTTCAAAGGAGTTTGCTGAGAATAATTTTTTCTTTTTATTTAGTTCTAGATGGAAATTTTAATTCAGTTCATTTTAATATTCCTAGTTTTTAACTCCAACAGTGAGAATGAGAGTCAAAAGGCTATTAATAAATCAGAGCGTGTGTGTATGTTTATTGGGGCATACGTATGTCTGTATATAAATATACATGTATGTATGTAAGTGTGTGTGCGTGTGTGTGTGTGTGCATCATCCCAGATGTTCCTGTGGGCTCTCAGGTAGCTACAGCCTCCTTCAGTAGCCTTTAAATTCGAGTCCAGGTCTTGGATCAATAACTCCTACCCCTCAAACTGGTAAAATTTGGCGATCCTTCTCCTCACTCTAAATTCACAGGCTGATGCATCAAACAAAAGCCTGGCATTTTCAGAGGGCAGCCACTGCCCCACCCCCCCAAAAAAAACTCCCATTAAGAGACCAAACAACCTGTCTGGCCTGTTTCTGACTGGATTTCTAGAGTATTCTCTTATTTTCTCCCTTTCATCTTACTCTCAGATGTCAGACTGTCTGACAAAAGGAGGACCCTTTCCCATGCTGCAGGCCTATAACGATGCAGGTGTTTGCTGTCTCCAGAGCAGGTCTCCCCTCAGATCTATCCCACTTTGGGTGATCCTGGAGGCAAAGATCAAGGCTTTCACTGGCCATCTTCTTTCGGGCCCTGTGTCCAGTCCCCTCTTCTTCTGTCAGCATACTGCCTGGCCAGTGTACCCTAACTTCCATTTGGAAGCCAACCCAACACCATGCAGTCAGAGAGAATCCAAGAAATATCACAACAAAGATATTAAAAAGGTAAAATTTTTTTATTTGAAAATAGTCATAGGATTAGTGCTCAATGAAAGGAGAAATTATATCAACAGCTCTGTTGTGAATGTAATTTATTATACATTAATATCATTATTATACTACATTAAAATGTATAAACAAACTCACACATCTATGGTCAACCGATTTTTGACGAGAGTGCTAAGTCCATTTGACTGGGAAAGAAGAGTCTCTTCAATAAGTGGTATTGGGAAAACTGATTTCCACATGCAGAAAAATGAAACAGGAACCATGCCTCATGCCATTTACAAAAATTAATTTAAAATGGATTAAGGACCTAAATGTGCAAACTAAAACCATAAAAATCTTAGACGAAACTCCAGGGGCAATGCTGTCAGGCCTAGCTTTTAACAATGGATTATCTAATATAATAACAAAAGTACAAACAACAAAAGACCATATAAATAAATGGGACCTCATAAAAATTAAAAACATGTTCATCAAAGGGCTGAGGACCATGATCTCGGGGAATATCTAGGTCAACTGTCATAGTTCATAAAGAAAATGTTCTACATCCTACTTTGATGAGTAGTGTCTGGAGTCTTAAAAGCTTACAAGCAGCCATCTAAAATACATCTATTTGTCCCATCACGTTCAGAGCAAAGGAGAATGAAGAAAGCCAAAGACATAAGGAAAACATCAGTTCAAAGGACTAATGGGCCACACAAACCACAGCCTCCACAAGCCTGAGCCCAAAAGAACTAGATGGTACCCAGCTACCACCACCTATCGCTCTGACAGGAATCACAATAGAGGGTCCCAGACAGAGTGGGAGAAAAATGTGGAACAAAATTCAAATCACAAAATAAGGCCAGGCTTACTGGCCTGACAGAGACTGGAGGAAACCCTGAGATACAGCCCCTGGACATCCTGCTAACTCAGGATTGAAGCCCTCCTGAAGTTCACCTTTCAGCAAAAGATTAGACAGGCCTATAAAACAAACAATAACACACATGAGGAACATGCGTCTTAGTCCAATCAAGTATACGGGACCAAATGAGCAACACTTGCCCAAAACCAAAGAGGAGAAGGCCAGAAGGGACAGGAAACCTGCACAAATGGACACTGGGAACTCACGGTGCAAAGGGAAAGGGGGAGCGTGCTAATGCATTGAGAGGGTTGCAACCAATGTCACAAAACAATTGTGTATAAATTTTTGAATGAGAAACTAAAAAAAAAAAAAACTTTTTCACGGAAAGACTTAACTAAAAGAAAGTGAAAAGGCAAGCTACTAACTGGAAGACTATCTTTGGAAACCATATATCCAATAAAAATCTAATAACCAAAATCAACACAAAACTTTAAAGACTTAATAACAAAAAGGCAAATAACACAATCATAAAATGGGCAAAAGATTTTAATAGACATTTCACCAAAGAGGATATTCAAATGGCCACCAAACAAATGAAAAGATGCTCAGTATCATTAGCCATCAGACAGATGTAAATCAAAACCACAAGGAGATACTATTTCACTCCCACTAGGATTAAAAAAAAAAAAAAGAAAATAACAAATGTTGGTGAGGATGTGGAGAAATTACAACCCTTTTTCATTGCTGGTGGGGATGAAAAATGGAACAGCCATTGACCCAGCAATTTCACTCCTAGGTATATACCCACAAAACTTGAAAGCAGAGACTCAAAGACTTGTACACCAATGTTCACTGCAGAACTATTCACAGTAGTCAAAAGGTGGAAACAACCTAAAAGCCCATCAACAGATGAATGGATAAACAAACTGTGGTAAATACTTACAATGGAATACTACACAATCAGTAAGAGAAATGAAGTATTAATACGTACTACAAAATGGATAGAACTTGAAGACACTATGATGAGTGAAGTAAATCAACCACAAAAGGACAAATATTGTGTGACCGCATTTATGTAAAAAGACAAGAAAAGGCAAATATATAGAGGAAAAGTTTATTAGTGGTAACCAGGGGCAGGAAAGAGGAGGTAAGGGGTATTAAGGGTGATGGAAAAATCTTATTGATTAAAGGTTGGGTTGCACAGCCTGTGAAAGTAATTGCTATAAATAAGTTGTATACCTCTAAAATATTGAATTTGCAAAAGTTGTGTGACAGATATATTTACAACAATGACAAAAAATAAATAAATAAAAAAGAGGAGCTGCTGACACTGCTTATGTCCAGTCAAAAACCTCATGGGATTTGGTTCCTTGTTTTGAAAGTTTAGGGTCATGATTTCATGGAACATCCCTTGTCAATTGGCCTAATAATGTGTTAGTGTTTCAGTTCTAGCACCCGGGGTCTTAAAAGCTTGCAAGTGACCATTCAAGGCCTGGCAATTGGTCTCTATTTGCCTGGAGCAACAGATGAAGAAGGAGAGTCAGAAATAGGAGGAAGACATGAAATGTGTGTCTAAGTGCCTCCAGGAACAATTGCCTCCTTTGCCATGAGACCAGAAGAACTGGATGGTGTCCAGCTACCATTACTGAACATTTTGATCAAAGATTCTATAGAAGAATCTTGATCAAAAAGGGGAAAATGCAGAACAGAATTTCAAATTCTCATGGACTCCTGACTTTCTGGAGGCATGGAGGCTGGATGAACCCCTGAAACTATTCCCCTGAAATAATCTTTAAACTTAAACCAAAAATAGCCCATGAAGTCTTCTTAAAACCAAAAATAGTCTAACTTAACTATTAAAAAACATATCTGCCTTGAGCATTATGCTCTTTTAAGAACTATCTATGTGGGTTTAAAGTGACAACAGTAACTCAAAAGATTAGACAGAAACCTTAGGGGGAAGTGAGTTTATGTTAATGAGGGACAAAACTCAGGAAGGTAGGGTGAGAATGGTTGCACAACTCAAAGAATGTAATCAATGTCACTGAACTGTACATGTAGAAACAGTTGAATTGATATACGTTTTGTTGTATATATTTTTAACAACAACAATTTTTTTTTAAATGTATAAACAGCAAAAAAAAAAAAAAATGGGCAAGTCATTTCCAACTTTAGGGTCTTAGTTCCCTGTAAAGTAATGGAAGTAGGTGGAATGATCCTGAAAGTCACTTCCTGCCCAAATATTATGACTCTCTTATTAACACACCGCCTTTCCAGCCGTTTTGAAAGTGAAGAATAAGACATCTGTGGTTGGTATTCAGGAAACACAGTGGTTCTTGATCCAAGTATTCAACAGCTCAGCCTGAGTTCCTGTTGTGTGCTGGGCTAGGTATTTGCTGGGATTAGGAACACAAAGAAGGAAGAAAGAGACAGATTCTACCCTCATGAATTTTAGAGCTGTTTAGAGAAATAAGCACCCAGACAGCTGTGACAATGTCTGATTAAAATTTTAATTGATAGGGGAGAAAAATAGAGGCTGTAAATTCTTTGTACTTGACAAGTGATATAAAAACTCTCTCAGGGGACAATTGCCAAGGAAGGCTGAGCAAAAGAGAGCTGATCAAAAACAAGATTAAATATTCTAAGGAGAAGGTAAGAAAAGGCTAAAATAATGTATTTTAAAAGCCAGTGTAATGCAAATAGCGTAATTTAAATTTCACTTTCTTTGCACACAAAATGTATTTTATGTCCTCATTTTTTTTATTATTTTTATCTGTTTTGAAACAATACATATATACAGTGATTTACAGTGATCAAATCTCCCTTCCCCCTTCTTAAATTCCTGTCACTTTAGTTTGGGTATGTATTTCTATGTAATGGTTTTAGTCCCAGTTCTCTGTCACCCCAACGTACTGCTACTGACACAAACAGCCAGGACAATGGGAAGAGTCATCAGAAAATGTCTTGGAATGAAATTCACAACAATATACACCCTTCCTACAGAATCCTGGTTTCTCCGGGTCTGGAAGATAACCAGAACTTTGACATGTGTCTTTGAAAAAGATCATGGTGGAGCTGGAGAAGGGCCAAGGAAGCACCACAGTATCTATTAACGCAACTGGGAGATTGGACATGGTGGGCATTTTCAAAACTGGACTCTAACCTGAAAACACAAAGACTAGATCACTGATACTCAAAATGCTTCAATCTTGAAAAGTAACATTAGAAGGATCTTCCAATTCTGTTATACTCCTTAAGGATTAAAGAAATTTATGAAAATAGAGGATACACAGTGAATTGCAGGTTTAAGTGTTTAAATACAAATGGCAGATTGTTTTCCATTATTCTAAAGCTATTTGAATGCACATCATCAAAAGTTTTAGATTCAGATCCCAAGCAATTGAAAGTATTCCTCCACGCAAATCATCTATTTGTTACATCTTAGAAGCAGACACAATCTGTGAGTATGACACAATGCTGTTCTTGTTATTAGGTGCCCTCTAGTAGGTTCCAACTCATGGTGAACAACAAAAGACAAAACACTGTCTGGTCCTGCAACATCCGCACAATCCGTGCGATGCATGAGCCTGTCATTGTGGTGACTGGGCAATCCATCTCATTGAGGGCCTTCCTCTCTTTCATGAACCCTCTATTTTACCAAGCATGATGTCCTTCTCCAGGGACTGGTCCCTCCTGATAACATGTCCATAGTATTTGAGACAAAACCTCACCATCCTTACATCTAAGGATCATTCTGGCTGTATTTCTTTCAAGACAGATTTGTTCATTATTTCAGCAGTCCATGGTATGTATATTCAATATTCTTCGCCAAAACCATAATTCAAAGGCATCAATTCTTCTCCTTCTTTATTCATTACCCAGCTTTCACATGCATAAGAGGTGATTAAAAATAACATGGTTTGGGGCAGGTGCACCTTAGTCCTCAAAGTGACATCTTTGTTTTTCAGCACTTTAAAGAGATCTTCTGCAGCAGATTTGCCCAATGCAACATGTCATTTAATTTCTTGACTGCTGCTACCATGGGTGTTGATTGCGGATCCAAGTAAAATGAAATCCTTGACAAGTTCAGTATTTTCTCCATTTATCACGATGTTGCTCATTGGTCCAGTTGGGAGGATTTTTGTTCTCTTTATGTTGAAATGAAATCCATACTGAAGGCTCTAGACTTTGGTCTTCATCAGTAAATACTTTGAGCCTTTTTTGCTTCCAGCAAGTAAGGTTGTATCATTTGCATATCTCAGGTTGTTAAAGAGTCTTCAGCAATCCTGGTGCTGCCTTCTTCATATAGCCCAGCTTCTCAGATTATCTGCTCAGCTTCATTGAATAAATATGATGAAAGGCTACAATACTGACCCATAGCTTTCCTGACTTTAAACCACACAATATCCCTTCATTCCATTTGCAAGATTGCCTCTTGGTCTGTGTGCAGGTTTCTTATGAGTACAATTTAAGTGTTCTGGAATTCCCATTCTTTACAATGTTAACCATAATTTGTTATGATCCACACAATGAAATGGCTTTGCATAACCAATAAAACACAGGTAAACATCTTTCTGGCATTCTCTGCTTTCAGTCAAGATTCATCTGATATCAGCAATAATATTCTTCGTTCCAGGTCCTCTCCTGAATTTGGCTTGAGTTTCTGGCAGTTCACTTTGGATGTTCTGCTGCAACCATTTGTTAATTATCTTTGGCAAAATTTTACTTGTGTGTGATATTAATGATATTATTCAGTAATTTCCACGTTCTGTTGGATCACCATTCTTTGGAATAGCCATAAATATGGATCTCTTCTAGTTGGTTACCCAGGTAGCTGTCTTCCAAATTTCTTGGCTTGGATGAGTGAGCACCTCCAGTGCTGCATCTGATGTTTGCTGGAACATCTCAATTGGTATTCCATCAATTCCTGGAACCTTGTTGTTCACCAGTGTAGCTTGGACTTCTTCCTTCAATATCATTGGTTCTTGATCATATGCTACTTCTGAAATGGTTGAACGTCAACCAATTATTCTTGGTACAATGACTCTGTATATTCCTTCCATCTTCTTTTGATGCTTCCTGCATTGTTTAATATTATCTCAGTAGAATCCTTCAATACTGCAGTTCGAGGACCGAATCTTTTTTTTTTTACTTCTTTCAGCTTGAGAAACGCCAAGTGTCTTCTTCCCTTTTGGTTTTCCTTTTCTTTTTTTAATTTTTACTGCGCTTTAAGTGAGAGTTTAAAATCAAGTCGGTCTCTCACACAAAAACTTATACGCACCTTGCTACATACTCCCAGTTGCTCCCTTCCTCCACTCTCCCTTTTCGTGTCCATTTCACCAGCTTCTAACTCTGTCTACCTTCTTATCTCCCCTCCAGGCAAGAGATGCCAACATAGTCTCAAGAGTCCACCTGATCCAAGAAGCTCACTCCTCACCAGCATGCCTCTCCAACCCATTGTCCAGTCCAATCCATGTCTGAAGAGTCGGCTTAGGGAATGGCTCCTGTCCTGGGCCAACAGAAGGTCTGGGGGCAATGACCACCGAGGTCCTTCTAGTCTCAGTCAGACCATTATGTCTGGTCTTTTTAGGAGAATTTGGGGTCTGCATCCCACTGCTCTTCTGCTCCCTTAGGGATTCCCTGTATGGGCAGCCATCAGTTATAGCTGGGCACCATCTAGTTCTTCTCGTCTCAGGCTGATGTTAGTCTCTGATTTATCTGTCTCTTGGGCTCATAATTACCTTCTGTCCTTGGTGTTCTTCATTCTCCTTTGGTCCAAGTGAGTTGAAACCAATAGATGCAACGTAGATGGCCGCTTGCTAGCATTTCAGACCCCAGATGCCACTCTCCAAAGTAGGGTGCAGAATGTTTTCTTAATAGATTTTATTATGCTAATTGCCTTAGATGTCCTCTGAAACCATGGTCCCCAAACCCTCGTACCTGCTACGCTGGCCTTTGAAGCATGCAGTTTGTTTAAGGAACTTCTATGCTTTTGGTTTAGTCCAGTTGTGCTGACCTGCCCGGTATTGTGTGTTGTCTTTCCCATCACTTAAAGTAGTTCTTATCTGCTATCTAATTAGTGAATACCCCTCTCCCACCCTCCCTCCATCCCCCCACTTTTAACCATTAAAGAATATTTTCTTCTCTGTTTAAATTATTTCTCGAGTTCTTGTAATGGTGGTCTTATATAATATTTGTCCTTTTGAAACTGACTAAATTCACTCAGCACAATGCCTTCCAGATTCCTCCATGTTATGAAGTGTTTCACAGATTCATCACTGTTCTTTATCGACGTATAGCATTCCATTCTGTGAATATACCATAATTTATTTATCCATCCATCCACTGATGGGCACCTTGGTTGCTTCCATGTTTTTGCTGCAATGAACATGGGTGTGCATATATCTGTTAGTGTAAAGGCTCTTATTTCTCTAGGATATGTTCCAAGGAGTGAGATGGCTGAATCATATGGTAGTTCTATTTCTAACTTTTTAAGGAAGTGCCAAATCGATTTCCAAAGTGGTTGTATCATTTTACATTCCCACCAGCAGTATATAAGTGTTCCAGTCTCTCCACAACCTCTCCAATATTTTTTGTGTTCTGTTTTTTGGATTAATGCCAGCCTTGTTGGAGTGAGATGAAATCTCATTGTAGTTTTGATTTGCATTTCTCTAATGCCTAATGATCGTGAACATTTCCTCATGTATCTGTTAGCAACATGAATGTCTTCTTTAGTGAAGTGCCTGTTCATCTCTTTTGCCCATTTTTTAATTGGGTTATTTGTCTTTTTGTAGTTGAGTTTTTGCAGTATCATGTAGATTTTAGGGATCAGGTGCTGATCGGAAATGTCATAGCTAAAAACTGTTTCCCAGTCTGTAGGTCGTCTTTGTATTCTTTTGGTGAAGTCTTTGGATGAGCATAGGTGCTTGACTTTTAGGAGCTCCCAGTTATCTAGTTTTTCTTCTGCATTGTTAGGAATGTTTTGTATACTGTTCATGCCATGTATTAGGGCTCCTAATGTCCCTATTTTTTCTTCCATTTTTATCATTTTAGATTTTATATTTAGGTCTTTGATCCATTTTTAGCTCATTTTTATGCATGGAGTGAGGTATGGGTCTTGTTTCATCTTTTTGCAGATGGATATCCAGTTATGCCAGCACCATTTGTTAAAAAGACTGTCTTTTCCCAATTAACTGCCTTTGGGCCTTTGTCAAATATCAACTGCTCATATGTGGATGAGAGTTAGGGTTAGGGTTAGGGTTAGGGTTAGGGTTAGGGTTAGGGTTAGGGTTAGGGTTAGGGTTAGGGTTAGGGTTAGGGTTAGGGTTAGGGTTAGGGTTAGGGTTAGGGTTAGGGTTAGGGTTAGGTTTATGTGAATGGATATATGTCTGGATTCTCAATTCTGTTCCATTGGTCTATCTATCTGTTGTTGTACCAGTACCAGGGTGTTTACATGCTGTGGCAGTATAATAGGCTCTAAAATCAGGTAAAGTAAGGCTTCCCACTGTATTCTCATTTTGCAGTAATGTTTTACTTATCCGGGCCCTCTTTCCATTCCATATGAAGTTTGTCATTTGTTTCTCCATCTCAATAAAGAATGTCTTTGCAATTTGGATTGGAATTGCATTAAATCTATAGATTGATTTTGGTAGAATAGATATTTTTATCATCCTATCCACGAGCAAGGTATGTTTTTCCACTTACGTAGATCTCTTTTGGTTTCTTGTAGCAGTGCTTTGTAGTTTTCTTTGTATAAACCTTTTACACCTCTGGTAAGATTTATTCCTAAGTACTTTATCTTCTTGGGGAGTACTATAAATGGTATTGATTTGGTGGTTTCCTCTCCAATGTTCTTTTTCTTGGTGTAGAGGAACCCAAATGATTTTTGTATGTTTACCTTGTATCCTAATACTCTGCTGAACTCTATTAGTTTCAGTAGTTTTCTTGAGGATCCTTAGGGTTTTCTGTGTATAAGATCATGTCACCTGCAAATAGAGATAATTTTACTCCTTCCTTGCCAATCTGGATGCCCTTTATTTCTTTATCTAGCCTAATTGCTCTGGCTAGCACCTCAAGCCCAATGTTGACTAAGAGTGGGTGATAAAGGGCGTCCTTGTATGGTTCCTGATCTCAAGGGGAATGTTTTCAGGCTCTCTCCATTTTGGATGATGTTGGCTAATGGCTTTGTATAAATGCCCTTTATTATGGTAAGGAATTTTCCTTCTATTCCTATTTCACTGAGAGATTTTATCATGAATGTGTGTTGAACTTTATCAAATGCCTTTTCTGTATCAATTGATAAAATCATGTGATTCTTGTCTTTTGTTTTATTTATATGATGGATTACATTAACTGTTTTTCTAATGTTCAACCATCCCTGGATACCTGGTATGAATCCCACTTGGTCATGGTGAATTTTTTTTTTTTTTTTTTAGATACATTGTTGAATTCTATTGGCTAGAATTTCATTGAGTATTTTTGCTTTTAAGTTCATGAGCGATATAGGTCTCTAATTGTCTTTGTTCCCAGAGTCTTTGTCTGGTTTTGGTAACAGGGTTATGTTGGCTTAATAGAATGACTTTGGGAGTATTCCATCCTTTTCTATGCTCTTAAATACCTTTTTTTTTGTTTTTTTAAATACCTTTAGTAGTAGTGGTGTTACCTCTTCTCTGAACATGTGTTAGAACTCTGCAGTGAAGCTGTCTGGGCCAGGGCTTTTATTTTTTTGTTGGGAGTTTTTTGACTATCTTTTCCATCTCTTCTTTAATATGGGTCTATTTATTTGTTCTACCTCTGTTTGTGTAGTTTAGGTAGTGTGTTTCTAGGAATTCATCCAATTCTTCTAGGTTTTCAGCTTTGTTGGAGTACAATTTTTCAGAGTAATCTGATATGATTTCTTTAATTTCAGTTGGGTCTGTTGTAATATCACCCATCTCCATGTCTTATTTGGGTTATTTTCTTCCTCCCCTGTTTTTTCTTTTGTCAGATTGGTCAGTGGTTTATCAATTTTGTTGGTTTTTTCAAAGAACCAGCTTTTGGTCTTGTTAATTCTTTTAATTGTTTTTCTGTTTTCTATTTCATTTCGTTCAGCGCTAATTTTTATTATTTGTTTTTTTCTGGTGCCTGAGGGTTTCTTTTGTTGCTCTCTTTCTATTTGTTCAAGCTGTAGGGATAACTCTTTGATTTTGGCCCTTTCTTCTTTTTGGATGTGTGCATTTATTGATATAAATTGACCTCCGAGCACTGCTTTCACTGTGTCCCAAAGGTTCTGATAGGAAGTGTTTTCATTCTCGTTGGATTCTATGAATTTCTTTATTCCATTCTTAATGTCTTCTATTATCCAGTCTTTTTTAAGCAGAGTATTGTTCAGTTTCCAAGTGTTGGATTTCTTTTTTCTGTTATTGATTTCCACTTTTATGGCCTTATGGTCAGAGGAGATGCTTTGTAATAATTCAATGTTTTGGATTCTGCTAAGGCTTGCTTTCTGACCTAACATGTGGTCTATTCTTGAGAATGTTCCGTGTGCACTAGAAAAGAAGGTACACTTGACTGCTGTTGGGTGGAGTGTTCTGTATATGCCTATGAGGTCAAGTGGTTTGATTGTGGCATTTAAATCTCCCATGTCTTTATTGGCCTTCTTTCTGGATGTCCTGCCCTTCACCAAAAGTGGAATGTTGAAGTCTCCTACTATTATTGTGGAGCTGTCTACCTCACTTTTCAATGCTGATAGAGTTTGTTTTAATGTATCTTGCAGCCCTGTCATTGGGTGCATAAATATTAATATGGTTATATCTTCTTGGTATATTGTCCCTTTAGTCTTTAGTGTCCTTCTTTATCCTTCATGATGGATTTAACTTTAAAGTCTATTTTGTCAGAGAGTAATATTGCCACTCCTGCTGTTTTTTGATTATTGTTTGCTTGAAATATTTTTTTCCATCATTTGAGCTTTAGTTTGTTTGTGTCTCTAAGTCTAAGGTGTGTCTCTTGTAGGCAGCATATAGATTGATCCTGTTTTTTAATCCATTCTGCCACTTTCTGTCTCTTTATTGGTACATTTGGTCCATTTACATTCAGGGTAATTATGGATAGGTATGAATTTAGTACTATCATTTTGATGTCTTTTTTGTGTGTGTTGTTGACGGTTTCTTTTTCCTTCTTAATTTTATGTGCTGAGTAGATTATATATTCTCTTTACCTCATATTCATTATTGTTGATTTTGTTTCTGCTGAATCTCTTATTTTTTTCTTGTATTTTATTTTGATGAGTAGCATAGTTTGCCTCCTTTGTGGTTACCTTACTTTATTATTTACCCTTATTTTTCTAAATTAAACCTACCTTTTATATCTTTCTATTGCCTTGTCTTCCTCTGCATATGGAAGATCAATGACTACATCTCTTAGTCCCTTTTCATTATTTTAATGTTGTCTTCTTTTATATAATAACATCGCTGTTTCCCTGTTTTGAGTGTTTTTTTAATTTTGATTTATTTTTGTGATTTCCCTGTCTGGGTTGACTTCTGATTGTTCTGCCTAGTGTTCCGGTCTTGGATTGATACCTGATATTATTGATTTTCTAACCAAAGAACTCCCTTTAGTATTTCTTGTAGTTTTGGTTTGGTTTTTACAAATTCTCTAAACCTTCTTTATCTGGAAATGTCCTAATTTCACCTTCATATTTGAGAGACAGTTTTGCTGGATATATGATTCTTGGCTGGCATTTTTTTCTTTCAATTTTTTCTATAAGTCATCCCATTGCCTTCTTGCCTGCATGGTTTCTGCCAAGTAGTCCAAGCTTATTCTTATTGCCTCTCCTTCATAGGTGACTTTTCGTTTATCCCTAGCTGCTCTTAAAAATTCTCTCTTTATCTTTGGTTTTGACAAGTTTGATTATACTATGTCTTTGTGATTTTCTTTACAAATCTATCTTATGTGGAGTTCAATGAGCATCTTGGATAGATATCTTCTCATCTTTCATGATACCCAGCAATTTTTCTGCCAACAAATCTTCAGTAATTCTCTCTGTGTTTTCTGTTATCATTCTCTGTTCTGGTACTCCAATCACTTGTAGGTTATTTCTGTTGATACAGTCCCACATGATTCTTAAGGTTTCTTCTTTTTTTTTAATTTTTTATCTGGTTTTTCTTCAAATATATTAGTGCCAAGTGATTTATCTTCACATTCACCAATTCTGCCTTCCACTTGCTTGATTCTGTTCCTTGGACTGTCTATTGAGCTGTCTACTTCTGTAATTTTTTTGTTAATCTTCTGAATTTCTGATTGCTGTCTGTCTACGGATTTTTCCAGCTTATTAACTTTTTCATTATGTTCCTGATTTATCTTTTTGATTTCTTCAATTGCTTTATCTGTGTGTTCCTTGGCTTGTTCTGCATATTGCCTCATTTCCTTCCTGATGTCTTGAAGGGTTCTGTATATTAATCTTTTGTATTCTGTCTCTGGCAATTTCCAGAAAGACACTTTCATCTAGAAGATCCCTGGATTCTTTGTTTTGAGTGGTTGTAGCAGTGATCATGGTCTATTTCTTTATGTGACTTGATATTGACTGTTGTCTCCAAGCCATCTATAAGTTGTTGTATTATTTGATTTTACGTTTGCTTACTGTGTCTTAGCTTCTTACTTTGTTTTGTTTTGATATGCCCAAATGGGTTACTTGAGTGAGCTTGCTTGATTATTTTCACCTTTGGAGCTCTGACATCCTGTCCCCAGATGGCTAGAGCTATTATCAGGTATATGAGCCTAGGAGTCCATTCACTTTTCTTGTATGAATTCAGCTCAGGTGTCCAGGTAGCTGATCATCAAGTGTGTGGTACAGGGTCTGTCCTACAGTCCTAGAGGGGCAGAGCTGATTGGTGTATGTATTGGTATCTGATTGCAGCAGGGGGTCATGCTCTGAACAAGGCAGGGGACTGAGAATCGTTCCCCACATGCCTCTGAGGAAAGCATGTCCCTGTTCCCTAATGCATACAGGTGGGTGGATTCTGCAGCCAGACCACGGGCACCCAGTGTTTTTGGTCATAAGGACTTGGAGGTACCAGTTATCCTTGGACCCCTGTCACAGGTGTCTGGGTGACCTGATTGGAGATACCAGTCCTTAGGCCCCTGATGTGGGTAGGTGAGGACCCTGTTTAGTAGCTAAAGCAATGTCAAACATCAAACATCCATCTCTCTGCCACAAGCTAAAACAGTTGGAGTCTGCCAACAAGGGCCTACTGTCCTGAAATAGGTCCACAAAAGTCCATGCAGATGGAAAGGGTACTCAAAGTCCACAGACCGCTTATGCTTGGACAGGAGCCGCTTCTGTCCTGAGCTCCCCCAGTTAGTGGAGCTGGCAAATTATATTTTCCCCCAACTGCAAATTTTTCCTTCTCCAAGGCCAGTGGGATGGCTCTAGGCACTCAACAGAACCTATCTCAAACCCAGGGAAATCAGCCACTGAAGCTGGCTTGGGAGCGGGGAGGCGTGGTAAAATATATGCAAGTACTTAGCTTTCGCCAAGAGTGCTTTCTTCTCTGGTTCCAGAGGTGTGAGTAGGCTGTGTGGCTGGCTGCTTCTTCCTGAGGAAACTGCGACCGAACGATAGTGCTGTCCCACCGCCGCTGCTCCCAGGAATGGTGCCTGAGGGCTTCCCACAGTTCAGGTCTGGTAACTCCTCTCTGCTTCTGAACCATCTCTTCCTCCCCCTGCCCCTCAGTTTGTTTTCTAAGCTTGCCTTTGATTTTCAGGGCTCCTAGCTTGTCATAAATATACTCGTTTCACTTGTTTTCTCAGCACTTTGTCGTAAGAGGGCTCGCCAGAATCATCTGTCTATTCCGCCACCTTGGCTCTGCCTCCCCGTTTGGTTTTCTAACTCCAGGTCTTTGCACATTTCATTATAGCGCTTTACTTTGTCTTCTTAGCCACCCTTGGAAATCTTCTGATCAGCTCTTTTTCTTCATCATTTCTTCCATTCGCTTTAGCTACTCTACTTATAAGAGCAACTTTCAGAGTCTCTTCTGATGTCGATTTTGGTCTTTTCTTTCTTTCCTGTTTTTTTTAATGACCTTTTGTTTTCTTCATGTATGATGTCTTGATGTCATCCCACAATTCGTCTGGTCTTTGGTCATTAGTATTCAACGTGTCAAATCTATTCTTGAGATGGTCTCTAAATTTAGGTGGGATATTTTTATACTCAAGATCCTATACTCAAGATCATATTTTTGCTCTTATGAACTTGTTTTACTTTTCTCCAGCTTCAACTTAAACTTGCCCAGGAGCAATTGATGGTTTGTTCCAATTGGCCCCTGGCCTTGTTCTTACTGATATTATTGAGCTTCTCCATTATCTATTTCCACAGATACAGTCAATTTGGTTCTTGTGTATTCCATCCAGCCAGGTCCACATGTATTGTCACCACTTTTGTTGTTGAAAAAAGTAGTTGCAATGAAGAACTCGTTAGCCTTTCAAAACTCTATCATGCAATCTCTGGCATCATTTCTATCACTAAGGCCATATTTTCCAACTACTGATCCTTCGTTTCCAGGCTTTACATTCCAATAACTGATAATTATCAATGCATCTTGATTGCATGTTTTATCAATTTCAGACTGCAGAAGCTGGTAAAAGTCTTCAATTTCTTCATCTTTGGCCTTAGTGGTTGGTGCATATATTTGGATAATAGTCATATTAACTGATCTTCCTTGTCAGTGTATAGATATTATTCTATCACTGACAGTGCTGTACTTTAGGATAGATATTGAAATGTTCTTTTTAATGAATGGGACATCATTCCTCTTCAGTTTGTCATTCAGGCACAATAGACCATATGATTGTCCAATTCAAAATGGCCAATACCAGTCCATTTCAACTCACTAATGCCTATATCGATCTTCATGCATTCCATTTCATTTCTGACAACTTTCAATTTTCCAAGATTCATATTTCATACATTCCTGTTTATTAATGGATGTTTGTAGCTGTTTCTTCTCATTTTGAGTCATGCCACATCAGCAAATGAAGGCCCTGAAAGCTAGACTCCATCCATGTCATTAAGGTCGACTCTATTTTGATGAGGCAGCTCTTCCCCAGTCGTAGTTTGAGTGTCTTCCAACATGAGGGGCTTATATTCCAGCACTACATCAGAAAATGTTTCACTGTTATTTATAAGGTTTTTATTAGATGATTTTTCAGAAGCAGACCACCAGGTCCTTTTCTTCCTAGTCTGTCTTAGTCTGGAAGCTCAGCTGAATTTTTGATACTTGAAATACCAGTGGCATAGCTTCCAGCATCACAGCAACAAGCAAACCACCACAGTTTGACAAAATGACAGAGTGGCAGATGACACAATAGGAAAATTTTAATGAATTGTTCTTAATAAAGACCTGATGCTGCAAAGTTATATCATACCCACCAATATGTTGCAATATTTCCAAAATTTTACACGGAGGTGGAAATTTTCTTTCATTAGTAGCTTTTAGAATATGGGTGGTTAGGAGAGAGGATTCTACAGGGTAAAGCAACAAGAGTATAAATGGTTATATCTTACTATTCCTTATTCACTAATATTGTGTTTGCAAAAAAGGAGAGAAGAGAAGGTGGAAGGAAGGGAAAGAGGGAGGAAAGGTGAATGAGGGAAGAAAGAAAAAGAGGGAGAGAGAGAGGGGGTGGGAGAAAGGGGGGAAGGAATGAAAGAAGGGAGGAAGGAAGGAGAAAGCAAGGAAAAAAGAAAAAGAATCCAATTAATTCGAGTGTTAAACCCACTACCCTCAAGCCAATTCTGAGTCA
Organism: Elephas maximus indicus; assembly: GCF_024166365.1. Lineage (NCBI taxonomy): Eukaryota > Metazoa > Chordata > Mammalia > Proboscidea > Elephantidae > Elephas > Elephas maximus. The sequence continues at coordinate 51,215,375 of NC_064819.1, read as the reverse complement.
TAGCTACCCTATAGGACAGAGAAGACCTGCACCATGGGGTTTCCAAGGAGTGCCTGGTGGATTCAAATTTCCGACCTTTTGGTTAACAGCCGTAGCTCTTAACCAGTAGGCCACTAGGGTTTCCACTTGAGTGTTAAATATATTAAAAAATGGAATTTTCATCTAATTGACTTGAACCACAGTATTTACAACTTTTGTATGAAAAAGATAGTGAAGAAAACCAACAGAATTCTAACTGCCTGTGCTCTGGTTTTATTTTTTTTTTTTTTTTTACAATTCTGTGTCTTGAATCGACTAACTCTTTTGGGTATAATGACTCTGCGTATTCCTTCAATCTTCTTTTGATGCTTCCTGTGTCATTTAATATTTTCGCCATGGAATCCTTCACTATTGCAACTCGAGGCTTGAATTTTTTCTTCAGTTCTTGCAGCTTGAGAAACGCCAAGTGTGTTCTTCCCTTTTGGTTTTCCATCTCCAGCTCTTTGCACATGTCATTATAATACTTTACTTTGTCTTCTCTAGACACTTTGAAATCTTCTGTTCAGTTCTTTTACTTCATCAATTCTTCCTTTTGCTTCAGCTGCTTGATGCTCAAGAGCAAGTTTCAGAGTCTCCTCTGACATCCATCTTGATCTTTTCTTTCTTTCCTGTCTTTTCAGTGACCTCTTCCTTTCTTCATGGATGATGTCCTTGATGTCATTCCACAACTCGTCTGGTCTTTGGTTACTAGTGTTCAATGTGTCAGATGGTCTCTAAATTCAGGTGGGATATACTCAAGGTCATATTTTGGCTCTCGTGGACTTGCTCTGATTTTCTTCAGTTTCAGCTTGAACTTGCATATGAGCAATTGATGGTCTGTTCCACAGTCAGCCCCTGGCCTTGTTCTGACTGATGATATTGCAGTTCTCCATCGTCTCTTTCCACAGATGAAGTCGTTTTGATTTCTGTGTGTTCCATCTGGTGAGCGCCATGCGTATAGTCACTGTTTATGTTGGTGAAAGAAGGTATTTGCAATGAAGAAGTCGTTGGTCTTGCAAAATTCTAATATTCGATCTCCGGCATTGTTTCTATCACCAAGGCCATATTTTCCAACTACTGATCCTTCTTCTTTGTTTCCAACTTTTGCATTCCAATCACCAGTAATTATCAATGCATGTTCAATCAATTTCAGACTGCAGCAGCTGATAAAAGTCTTCTATTTCTTCTTCTTTGGCCATTTCAAGAGGTGGCATATGATCAAGAACCGATGATACGGAAGGAAGAAGTCCAAGCTGCTCTGAAGGCATTGATGAAAAACAAGGCTCCAGGAATTGATGGAATATCAATTGAAATGTTTCAACAAACAGATGCAGTGCTGCAAGTGCTCACTCGTCTATGCCAAGAAATATGGAAGACAGCTTCCTGACCAACTGACTGGAAGAGAACCATATTAATGCCTATTCCCAAGAAAGGTGATCCAACCAAATGTGGAAATTATAGAACAATATCATTAATATCATACACAAGCAATATTTTGCTGGAGATCATTCAAAAATGGCTGCAGCAGTATATCAACAGGGAACTGCCAGAAATTCAGGCCGGTTTCAGAAGAGGACGTGGAACCAGGGTTATCATTGCTGATGTCGGATGGATCCTGGCTGAAAGCAGAGACTACCAGAAGGATGTTTACCTGTGTTTTATTGACTATGCAAAGGCATTCGACTGTGTGGATCATAACAAACTATGGATAACATTGCGAAGAATGGGGATTCCAGAACACTTAATTGTACTCATGAGGAACCTTTACATAGATCAAGAGGCAGTTGTTTGGACAGAACAAGGGGATACCGATTGGTTTAAAGTCAGAAAAGGTGTGCGTCAGGGCTGTATTCTTTCACCATACCTATTTAATCTATATGCTGAACAAATACTAGGAGAAGCTGGACTATATGAAGAAGAATGGGGCATCAGGATTGGAGGAAGACTCATTAACAACCTGCATTATGCAGATGACACAACCTTGCTTGCTGAAAGTGAAGAGGACTTGAAACACTTACTAATGAAGATCAAAGACCACAGCCTTCAGTATGGATTACACCTCAACATAAAGAAAACAAAAATCCTCACAACTGGACCAATAAGCAACATCATGATAAACGGAGAAAAGATTGAAGTTGTCACGGATTTCATTTTACTTGGATCTGCAATCAACAGCTATGGAAGCAGCAGTCAAGAGATCAAAAGATGCATTGCATTGGGCAAATCTGCTGCAAAGAACCTCTTCGAAGTGTTGAAGAGCAAAGATGTCACCCCAAAGACTAAGGTGCACCTGACCCAAGCCATGGTATTTTCAATCGCATCATATGCATGTGAAAGCTGGACAATGAATAAGGAAGACCGAAGAAGAGTTGTCGCCTTTGAATTGTGGTGTTGGCAAAGAATATTGAATATACCACGGACTGCCAAAAGGACGAACAAATCTGTCTTGGAAGAAGTGTGGCCAGAATGCTCCTTAGAGGCAAGGATGGCGAGACTGCGTCTTACATACTTTGGACATGTTGTCAGGAGGGATCAGTCCCTGGAGAAGGACATCATGCTTGGCAGAGTACAGGGTCAGCGGAAAAGAGGAAGACCCTGAACAAGGTGGATTGACACAGTGTCTGCAACAATGAGCTCAAGCATAACAACGATTGTAAGGATGGTGCAGGACCGGGCAGTGTTTTGTTCTGTTGTTCACAGGGTCGCTATGAGTCGGAACTGACTAGACAGCACCTAACAACAACAATGACATGTCTTGAATGGTATCTTTTTAAACTTACTTTGCTATAATCTATCTTGAAGTCCTACTTGTGAATGAATTAAAGGTCAATTTGTTGAGGAAAGTAATGAAGCAAAGGTGGAAAGAATAGACTTTTGGTGAACATTGGTGATCTCAACGCAAATTTTTCTAATTTAAAAGAAAGAAATATTTACATTTTAAGTATGAAGCAGTCACTTTTATTTCTGAGCCACCCACAATGACTTTGAAAGTTAAAATTAACTAGGTTTGAAAAGTTTTCCATTATTAGGAAGTATTCAAAGTCACCACAATTAAACAATTAACTGCCATCCTAACCTATTTGTGAGCCTGCTCTTCCTTTTCATTAAGCCACGCTGAGCCAATACCCACTTTAGCAGCAATTACATCTCATTCTATTCCTGCACAGAGGTTAGCCTGAATTTGTGATAACTGTAGTCACACAAATCACACTTTACAGTATTCTGTTTACGGATTCTGAGTAAACAACAGATTTGTGAAGAAGCAAATTGTTTACCCATGTGAAGTGAATGGGCTTTTCCAGAAGAGCAGGATTCAGTACCCCCAAGAAGGTAATTTATTAAATGGAGCCGAAAGTATGCATTTATTTCACTGCTATGAAAAGGGCAGTGGAATCATCATTAAACAGCTACTTTAGAGCACAAGGGTTTGTGTGTCAGGTATCATGTAAACTTTATTTGTACATGCACCCAGTTCTTCCAAACATTCACAGCAATATGACAATACCTGTTAGACCATTTTTTTTGTTGTTAGACCACTCTGCAGTGCAGTAACATATTAATACTTGTGTGCTGTCAAGTCAGTTCTGACTCATAGAGAGCATGTATCAACCCTACAGGGCAGAGTAGAACTGCCCCATAGGATTTCCTAGGCTGTAATCTTTACAGGAGCAAATAGCTAGGTCTTTGCTCCCTTGGATATGGTGCCCTGGTGGCACAGTGGTTAAGATTTATGGCTGCTTTTTTTTTTTTTAACCAAAAGGCCAGCAGTTCAAGTCTACCAGGTGCTCCTTGGAAACCCTATGGGCTAGTTCTACTCTGTCCTATAGGTACCTATGAGGTGCTGATGGGTTCAAACCATCGCCTTTTGGTTAGCAGCCAAGCACTGTAACCATTGTGCCACCAGGGCTCCTATATTAATAGTTAAGGGGAACAAAGCTCTACTTTGGAAGTCAAAACATCTTAGCTGGTGTCACCTACTATGGGCCAAACACTTAGCTCAGTTTATTCATCTTAAAATGGCAGTTAAACAAGAGGATACCTAAAGTCTCTTTCAACTCTGAAATAAGATTACTGATTTTTTTTCCATTACGTTAACTTACTTCTTCCAAATTATATTTAAAAAAATTTTACTTCACTAATGACTCCTTCCCACTTACCCCAAGCATACATATAATTACCTTGAATTAAAACAAGATTTTAAGGGCAATATTCTCTTCCTTGTCTCTCCAAAATACAAGGAAAACAAAGGCAATGCAAAGTTGTTTCATGACTATGGTAAAATCATTTAACAATATTTTCCATGCCCAAATAGCATGAGTTAAGCCAGTCATTTCGTTTTTCACCTCCTCCGCTTTCCACCCCACAAATAGGTGATTCCTTGCTCACTTTGTAAAGTAGGTGCTCAAAATCTTCTTAAACATTGATGCAAAGCAAAAATTTGAGTATACATATTTTTTAAACTTGAAAATTTATTTTGAGAAATCCATTGGCTCAGCCATCAGGTGTTTTGAAAAAAAGAAAGAAAAGAAAAAAAAAAATACAGCAAAAAGGAAGATCCTGGATCTGAAATTGAAGTCAAATTGACTTCTGGCAAAATCCACTGTGACAAATTTTAAGTGATTTATTGGAGAAATGGAGAAGTATACCATAGGGAAATTAACCACGCTAACATACAGCTCATTTACTCTTGTGCCCCTGGTGTTGTAATTTAGAGTCCAGAATTTAGCCCTGCATAATATAATTCCCATACTCTTCATGCCTAGATAAAAAAAAAAAGATAGAGGCCCTTTTTATACTTCTATGTCATACCAAAACCCAAACCAATCCCACTGTCTTTGAGTCAATTCTCAACTTATACTGACCCTTTAAGACAGAGTAGAACTGCCCTATAGTGTTTCCAAGGCTGTAATATTTATGGAAGCAAACTGCCACATCTTTCTCCCACAGAGCAGCTGGTGGGTTTGAACCACCAACATTTTGGTTAGCAGCCAAGCACATAACCACTTTTAAAAAAAAAAAATTTTTTTTTTTTTAACAGGGCTCCTCTCTATGTCTCCCACAGAGCAGCTGGTGGGTTTGAACCACCAACATTTTGGTTAGCAGCCAAGCACATAACCACTTTAAAAAAAAAAAAATTTTTTTTTTTAACAGGGCTCCTCTCTATGTCATACAAGCACTCTAAAAATACCAATTCATTGATGTCATTTTGTGCTGATAAAATTTTCAAAAAGACAAGGAATTATTATGCTCAACTTGTTGGGCATGTACCCAGACACCCTAAAAGAGCTAGACTATTACCTCTCTGAATATAGGAGTTTTGCTTTATTCCTCTTTGTTTCCCAGTACCTAACACTTTGCACCTGTTAGGGGATTATTAAAATGTGCTGCATAAATAAGAATAAAGTATTTGATATGTATTTTCTTTACAGTAGTGCAAGAGTTGAACATTAAAAAAACAATAAAATACTTAATTTATTCAGTATTCACTAATGCCAGGTACTTTACATAAAATTTTTTTTTTTTTTACATACTTTGCCATTAATCCCTAAAATTACTGGTTAAGGTATTATTATCCCCATTTCACAGAAGAGGACATTGAGGTCTCAAGAAGTTGAGTAAATTGTCCACCATTATAGAGCTAGTAACTGCCAAATCCAGTCTGTGTGGTAGCAAAGCCTGTGCCCTTCCCATTTCAGCATCCTTTCTCTCCCCAGTCACTGCTTAACCACAAGCAATCCAACTTACACAACTTTATGAATACTACTGTAGAAAGGAAACACTGGTGGCATAGTGGTTAAGAGCTACGGCTGCTAACCAAAAATTTGGCAGTTCAAATCCACCAGGCTATCCTTGGAAACCATATGGGGCAGTTCTACTCTGTCCTACGGGGTCGCTATGAGACGGAATCAACTTGATGACAACAAGTACGAGTACTACAGAAAATCATGAAGAAAAAGTGACTCGGCTTCAGGGCTAGCTAATATCTTCTAGCCAGATCTCCAACTAATAATCAGTTTGTCTCATTGCTGGTTTGTTTTTCCATTTTATCGAGAAAAAAAAAAAAATATATCTATATATACATATATATAAAATCTTTTTTGTCTGAGAGAAAGCCTGTGTGAGGAAATATACACATATAAGTACCAAAGAATCAAATAAAAGGGTCATTAAGTGTTCCAGATAACCTCTAAGTTAGCCAGATGAAAATAGAGGTGGGAAGGAGGGCTGGAAGAGAGGAAGGAAAATTACTGTAATCCACCCAAACTCACCACAGGAGCCAATCGAATTAAATCCTCAAAACACAAGCTCTTGAGTCGGAGGCCCAATCACTGGAGGCAAGTGAACAAAGGACTTCACAACTTCCTTAATTCCTTGCCTGTGTCCTAAGGCAAGGCACTCTCACAGCCTGGTCTCTTTCCTCAGACGGGTGTGCTGGTGAAGGAGGTCCTGGTAGTGTTCAAGCCCTCTTAGGTTATGACTAACTGATGCTGGACGCCACCCCGCCCCCACACTTCAGTTACTTTGTGTTGAGGGAAATTGAAGAATGAAGTTGGGTCTCACAGGACTATCCAACAAGCAGGATGTGAACAGTAGCAGCCCTGGTCTTTGGCTATGGTTCAGTCTTCTTATTGAATGTGTTTTTAACTCCTGTTATCAGAAGTTGGACCTGATAGTCCCAAAGGTGAGTTACTTTATCACATCACTTTGGCTCATTCACTCCAAATTGCCATACCTGGAGATGTGTGTGTCATTTACCCAAATTCTTCTTCATGCATGACATAGCAGTAGGTGGTTAACACCAGAACCTAACATTTGCCTCTTAAAAATAGTACTTGCAGAATATAAACATTCTTGTTACTTGATCTTCTTTCTTCAGCTTTCAAGACGAGATGATCACAAGTGAAATATGACTAACATTCAATTCACTGAGACTAAATTTTATACTTATAGCTACTATGCATACAGATGCACAACAAATGTCATATGCTTATTTTCCATAAATATGTAATTAAAACATTTTCCAAGGATTATACAAACTGTTCTACATAAATTACCTCAATTAATCCTCACCACAAACCTATGACGTAGTAATGGAAAAAACTGAGGCTCAAAGAGATAAACGTGTCCAAAGTTGTGTAACTATTAAAAAAAAAACTTTATAAATATTCATAGCTAAACAGATCACTCCACCACCAGTTTGTCATACTATAATGTTGGAAGCTATGCCCCGAGTATTTCAAATACCAGCAGGGTGACCATAGTGGACAGGTTTCAATAGGCTTCAGACTAAGATAGACTAGGAAGAAAGGTCTGAAGATCTACAACAAAAACTCTCTTGATCATTACAGATTATATCTGATACAGTGCTGGAAGACGAGCCCCATAGGTTGGAAGTCACTCAAAATGCACAGTGGCCACAACACTGGACTTGAGCAAGCCAACTTTCATAAAGATGGTGCAGGACTGGGCAACGTTTTGTTCTGTTGTACGTGGAGTCACCATGAATTGAAGGTGACTTGACGCAATTAAAAACAACCACAAAAAGATCACTTCCAAGTCCACTGAGACAACTTAATGATACCTTCTAAAGGAACCAGGACTTATTATCTGAGTAACTATATCAGTTTTTATCATATATGGCTTTCTATCAGGAGCCACTGTCTTTATGTGTCCAATCATATCCTCAAAGTTTGTCAGCAACTAAAGCCGTAGAATCTGAGGAAAGATATGAGCTCTTCACCAGAAAATGTGTGCACATCCACATGCCCACCACATTTTTCTCCACAGTTTCAGGGGGCCGGAAAGCCTTCTCTAGCAGTCTGCCTATATACTTGGAAATCCACACACCCTAGGGAACCATGGGAACACCTCGTACCTGTGTCTTAATGCTACTTCCTGTCTCCCACGTGTGTGCCGGGTAGGTGCTCAAAAAACAGGCTAACTTTAAAGAGAAAGACACTTGCTCTAAATTTTGAAACCTTTACAGTCCACGAGGCTATATATATGAGTTACCACAGAGGTTGTTTTTCTTTTTTATTATCATATTCTTGAAAACATAAAACCCAGAGATAGCTGTAACTTGTGCTCCCTGAACTACGACTTTGGTGAGCACTTTGGAAACAGGCAACTCTTTATAGAACTGTTTTTGTCTTGCAACATCAAAAACACAGATGTCTCCAGAAGATCCAGGCTCGTCTATGTAAGTTATTTCAGGTTGTAGATATCTATAGAGGTGTTAAAAGTGGACATCAACACTCTTTTCAGAAAGAAAAGACTCCTTTCACTTAAAGACTATTAACGTTTAAAAACAGACAAAAAGTTGAGACTATTTTCAAAATATGTTTCCTTGATTAAAAACTAAAGTCCAGTTACAAGTTTTTAATCTCAGTATAAAATTTGCATTTTATTTCACTTTGTGTTTCCTCCTAAAAAGTTTCAAATGCTAAACATTCTGTTTGTTGTGAGAAATGTGGCAGAAATACCTTACATCCAGCCCCTTTGATCCCTTAATCGTGACTTAAATCTGAACTTTGTAATTGCTAGCCTGGGATTTTCGAACAGCTTCCTGTCTCCTAACTCCCTGACCAAACCAGATTCCCCACTGACCCTGGATATTTTTCTAATGACTAAACCTGATCATGTCGTTCTTTTGCTTTAAAATCTCTCTTGGCTCCCACTGATTAGAGAATTAGACCTAAAGCTCCCAAGAACCTCTCAATCTAGCTTTGACCTAACGTTCCTTTGTCAGCTTTATCTAAATGGTTGTCTACTTGGTTCAAGGCACCATCATTCCCCTAAATCTCAGTAATACTAAAGTCCTCACCATCTTACTAAGCACATTAAAAAGCACATTAAAACTTCTCAGAATAATAAACATGCTATCTTTCTGCTTGGAATATCTTACCTTCACCAACTGAAACCAGCTATTCATCTTTTAAAACTCATTCAGATGTCACTTCTTCTAAGAAGCCTTTCATGAATCTCTCATATACACTTAGTTATTTTAGCCTTTGAAATTCAATACCATTTTGTTTATAACTATTAAAGTTTGGTCATTAAAATTTACATATGTGATGTCTTTGTCACCGAACAAGACTGTAAGGTCCTCAAGAATAAAAATATATTTTCATTATCATTATAGACCCAGCACCAGCACAGTGATTGACATAGCTTATTAGCTCAGAAATTGTTTGAATAACCAATGAATAATATAGTGGAATGTGGTAGGGTAAATGTGTTTTGCATGAGGGAGGGACGTGAATCTTGGACTGGCAAAAAGTAAAATGCTATGGATTGAATATGTGTTAGTCTTAACCCCTGTGCCTATAATTATGAGTCTGTTTGGAAATTAGAGTTTTCTATTGTTATGTTAATGAGGTAACAATAGAGTAGAGTGTGTCTTAAACCTAATCACTCTTAGTTACAAAAGAGCAGAATAGACGCAGACACACAGGAGAAAGACAAATGTCGAGGAATTCCAAAGAACTGCAGGACTACCAACAAGAAAAGATTCCTCATAGGGTCTTGCCCTCAATTTGGACTTCTAGCCTCCTGAACTGTGAAAAAATAAATTTCTGTTCTTGTGGAATTTGTTTTACAGCTACAGTGCGTAATATATAAAGAATGTATATGAGAATAAATCTCTCTTTCTGAAATGCCTATATCTGAAGTAAAGAAATTAGAGTAGGAAATTTGGGGCTTTTCTAAATTAATATTGATAAGATATGTAAGCTGATAAGAAATGACAAAGGGAAAGTTGAATTAATTAGAATTTTGTAATTTCTAAACAAGGATAAAGTATTACATTCTTAATTCCTATAATCTGTTTTTCCTATTTAAGGAGAAAAGGAACATTTTAGGAAAATAAGCTTGGACATCCAAAATCACAAGAATATTTTAAAATAAAAATATTTAAAAGGTAATAAAGAAACTATGATAATAATTCACAATGAAAAGATTAGGAGTTCCCTTAGTGCACGAGTCTATAACAGCCAACTGTGATCAGAACTTACAAGAATGTGGCCTTCCTGTTATAGATACATTCCTGGAAATTGATATTTATCATGGCTTTTGCCACAAAAGAAAATAATTTTTTGCAAAAATAATTTTCAATATATTATACCCATTCACCTTTTGTGGCTGGTTTCCTCCTCCCTAAACCACATCACCTGTTCTGAGGAAACCTGCAACATTCTCAGATTGAGAATTCTCTTGAATTTAGAATTTGTTATGCAAGAGATTTACAATATTTTTTCAAAAACCAAAATCACAAAAGTATACTTTTCACAGTATCCCAGAGAGGAAAAATTTATCTACATTTTCATTTTGTCACTTGTGATCATTAAGGTAGTGTGTCAACTTGGCTGGGCGATGATTTTCAATGGTTTGGCAGTTTTGATGTAGTTTGGCAGTTGTATAATAATGCAATCACTTCCATGGTGAGATCTGATATAATGTGATCACCTCTGTGATGGGATCTGCTGTGAGTAATCAATCAGTTGAAATGGAGTTTCCTTGGGGGTGTCGCCTGCATCCAACATATCTGGACTTGCTGGCAAAGTTCACTGGCTTTTGCCATGTTCTGAATAGTACATTGGGCTCATCAGCATCTGACCATCAGTTCTTGGAACTTGGACCAGCAGCCTGCCATCTTGGATTCATTAGCCTTTGCAGCCATAATCCAGCAGACTGCCCTCTGACCTGTGGATCTTGGGTTCATCAGCCCTTGCAGCTACTGAGTCAGGAGAAGGCTCCATTCTGAAGCCTGATGCCTGACCCATGGACGTGGGGCTTGTCAGCCTCTACGACAGCGTGAGCCATTTTCTTGAGATAAATCTCACTCTGTCTTTCTGTCTCTGTCTCTCTGTCTCTGTCTCTCTTTCTCTCTCTCTGTCTGTATATGTACATATACACGTACAAGTACATGTGCATGTACATATATACATATACACATACATACACACATATACATACACATACACATACACATACACATACACATACACATACACATACACATACACATACACATACACATACACATACACATACACATATACATATACATATACATATACATATGTTCTTCACTGGTTTTGCTTCTCTAGAAAACACATACTAAGACATTTGGTACTGAGAGTTGTTCTAAAGAAACAAAATCATAAGGATGAGTTTTCTAAATTGATTCTCAAGTCTGGTTAGCCTTGAAGATGCTGATGACTCTGCTTCTGGTAATAAAGAGGGTACTGTTAATTATGTCATGAGGTGGCAACAGAAATACACAAAATATAAATAAGGTATTGGTGAGAGGTGAGGCTCTGGGTGATCACATGTTTGATAACTTTCCACAATTTTGTTATAATAAGAAATATAAGGGAAGCTGGTTGCTTGGTCCTACTTTTGCTAGACAAAGTGGTGAAAAAAAGAGATGAGCTCAGGGCTTCAGGATCAAAATTCAAGTGCCGCATAAATGACCTCAAACTTTCCACTTGTCCCTTGAAAGAAACCCTTATTTCTTGGAGTAACAGAACCGATATTGTCAAAAACCAAACCCAGAGTCTTACTGTAAGAGTGGCTAAATCACAAAGCCAAGTGAATACCCAAGCTCAAGTGGTCTCTGCAGTAAAAATGAGAGGGCATCGATTGGGAAGAAATGGGATCCTGAAACATGGGATGGGGACATATGGGCAGATAGTCAGGAAGCTGGGGACACTGAATCCCTAAATTCCATTTCTGCTGAAAGAACCATTCCACTCACTCCCATCTGAAGAGATTACTCCACGTTTGTCTGCTAAACCACCCACCCCAGTAAAACCATTAGCCTCTTCACCTCCATCTGATGAGATTAACTCAACTGTTTCTGAAGAGCCTTTGTCTAAGTCATTGTCTGTGACATCACCAGAGGTAGATGCCTTACAAACAATGCTGAATGTTCTCAAAACACATCTCCATCATCTATTTTGGCTTCTAGACTTATAACTAGACTTAAGTGCCACTGAGCCCCAAAAGATGAAGTTCAAAGTGTGACCCAGGAGGAGGTACACTAATTCCAAAAGAACTATTTGACTTTTCTAATATGTTCAACCAGAAACCTGGAGAATATGTGCGAGAATGCGTATTAAGGGTGTGGGATAATGGTGGTAGGAACATAAAGACAGGTCAGTCTGAATTTATTGTTATGGGACCACTAAGCACAGATTCTTCATTCAATATTTCAACTCTAGAGATTAGAAAATAATCTAATAGTTTATTCGGTTGGGTCACTGACACAGGGATTATGCAGTGGCCTACACTAAATCAAGTTGAAGTACTAGACCTGCCTTGGTATACCTTAGAAGAAGGTATCCAAAGGCTCAGGAAAATTGACATATTAGAGTGGATTTATCAGGTTAGACCCACACATGGAGTGCACAGAGGACACACCCTTTACTACAACAGTGAGAAAAAAATTTGTGAAGGAAGCCCCAGCATCCTTGAAGACTGCTCTGATTGCTATTTTACGTAAGGCAGATTTGTCAGTGGGAACTGTCCTAAGTGAGTTAAGACAGCCTAACTACAATGGGGCTGATTGGATTCCATGGTGGTAGGGGCCAAGTGCTGGCACTCAATTGACAAAAACAATGTGGGTGTGGTTACCATAATGGACAGTGGAGCCAAAGCTGTAATCAGAATAGTCTGACTCGTATGGACTAATGACATTGCCTACTTAGTCATGGTGATCCTAGGAGTGAAATACACAGGAAATCTACTAAATATTTACTTGATCTGTACAAGTAGAAGAATTCTAGGTAAAGTGAACAGCAGTCTAACTCAAATTGTCAGAATAGAGAGTCACAGCCCCTCAACCAATTCCCAGACTTGAGTGAGTTTACAGACCCACAAACCCTTGAATGAAGTGGAGGCCAGGTCCCCTTGAGGAAGGACCCCACCACACTTCCAAATACTTATACTGGTAATCTTTCTCCCAACCTTCCCCAAAGGGATCCATGGCCTTTTATAAGAGTGACTGTTCATTGCAGAGGAAATAATCAGGCTTTTCAGGGATTACCGGATACTGGCTCTGAACTGACACTAATTCCAGGAGACCCAAAACATCACTGTGGTCCACTAGTCAGAGTGAGGGCATATAGAGGTCAGGTTATTGATGGAGTCTTAACTCATGTCCATCTCACAGCAGGTCCAGTGGGTCCCCGAACCCATCCTGTAGTGATTTCCCAGTTCCGGAATGCATAATTGGAATAGATATACTCAGCAACTGGCAGAACCCCCATACTGGATCCCTGACAAGCGGTAGAAGAAGCCAAGTGGAAGCCACTAGAACCGCCCCTACCTAGGAAAACAGTAAACCAAAAGCAATACTGCATTCATGGAGGGATTGTGGAGATTACTGCCACCATCAAGGGCTGGAAGGATGCCAGGGTAATGATTCCCATCACATCCCCATTAAACTCATCTATTTGGTCTGTGCATAAAACATATGAATCTTGGATAATGACAATGGATTATTGAAAACTTAACCAGATGGTGACTCCAATTGCAGCTGCTGTTCCAGATGTAGTTTTGTTGCTTGAGCAAATTAATACACCTCCTGGTACCTAGTATGGAGCTATTAATCTGGCTAATGACTTTTTCTCCATACCTGTTTCATAGGACCACCAGAAGCAGTTTCCCTTCAGTTGAAAAGTCCAGCAATACACCTTCAGTGCCCTACCTCAGAAGTGTATCAACCCTCCAGCCCTATGTCATAATTTAGTCTGTAAGGAGGTTGATTGTGTTTCCCTTCCACAAGACATCATACTAGTCCATTACATCGATGACATTATGTTAATCAGACATTTCAGGGAAGAAGTGTCAATGACTCTGGCTTTATTGGTAAAACATTTGCATGCTAACCGAAATAACCAAACCCATTGCTGTCAAGTTGATTCCAACTCATAGTGACCGTATAGGTCAGACTAGGACTGCCCCACAGGGTTTCCAAGTAGCACCTGGTGAATTTGAACAGCTGACCTTCCGGTTAGCAGCCATAGTTCTTAGCCGCTATGCCACCAGGGTTTCCATTTTCATGCTAGAACTGATTCCAATTGCCATCGAGTTGATTCTGACTCATAGTGACCCTATAGAACAGAATAGAACTGCCCCATAGAGTTCTCAAGGAGCACCTGGTGGGTTCGAACTGCCGACCCTTTGGTTAACAGCCACAACTCTTAACCACTACACCACCAGGGTTTCCTTGCATGCTAGAGGGTGGAAAATTCAGGCATCTTCCACCTCAGTGAAATTTCTAGGGTCCAGTGGTATGGGGCATGTTGAGATATTCCTTCTAAAGTAAAGGATAAGTTATTGCATCTAGCCCCTGCCTAGTGGGCCTCTTTGGATTTTAGAGGCAACATATTCTTCATTTTGGTGTGCTACTCTGGCCTACTTATCAAGTAACTCAAAAAGCTGCTGGTTTTGAGTGGGACCCAGAAAAAGAAAAGAATTTGCAACAGTTTCAGTTTGCCGTGCAAGCAGCTCTGCCACTTGGGTCATATGATTCTCTGATCCAAAAGTGCTTGAAGTGTCAGTGGTAGATGGAGATTCTGTTTGTAGTCATTGGTGGGCCACTATTGGTGAATCACTGTGCAGACCCTTAGGATTTGGGGGCAAAACCCTGCCATACTCTGCAGATAACTATTCTCCTTTTGAGAAACAGCTTTTGGCTTGTTATTGAGCCTTAGTAGAGACTAAACATTCAACCATGAGTCACCAAGTCACCATGCCTCCTAAGCTGCCCATCATGAACTTGGTGTTGTCTGACCCACAGAGCCATAAAGTTGGATGTGCACAGCAGTCCACCATTAAATGGAAGTGGTATATATGAGATCCAGCCTGAGGAGGACCTGAAGGCAAAAGTAAGTTGCATGAGGAAGTGGCCCAGTTGCCCACGATCTCTTCTCCTGTCACATTACCTTCCATCTCCCACTCTGCACTTATGGTCTAATGGAAAGTTCTTTATGATCAGTTGACTGAGGAAGAGAAAACCCTATGGTTAGAACTTCAAACAGTGCACTTAGTTGTTCACTTTGCTTGGAAGGAAAAACGACCAGATGTGCAATTGTATACTGAATCATGGTTTGTGGCCAATGATTTGGCTGAATGATCAGGGATTTGAAAGGAGCATGACTGGAAAATGGAGACAAGAGGTATGGAGAAGAGGTATGTAGATAGACTTCTCTGCATGAGCCAAAGAAATGACAATATTTGTGTCTCATGTGAATACTTACCAAAGAGTGACCTTAGCAGAAGAGAATTTTAACAATCAAGTGGATATGATGACGTGTTGCATGGAAACCAGCTATCCTCTTTCCCCAGCCACTCCTATCATTACCCAATGGGCTTATGATAAAAGCAGCCATGGTGGCAGGTGTGGAAGTTATACATGGGCTCAGCAACATGGACTTCAACTCATCAAAGCTGACTTGGCTACAGCCACTGCTGAGTCCCCAGTCTGCCAGCAGCAGAGAGCAACACTCAGCCATCAATATGCCACCATTCCTTGAGGTGATCAGCCAGCAAACTGGTGACAGGTTGATTACATTGAACCACTTCCATCGTGGAAAAGGTAGCATTTTCTTCTTACTGGGATAGACACTGTGGTTATGGATTTGCCTTCCCTGTGCATTGTTTTTTGCACACAACGCTTCTGCCAAAGCTACCATCTGTGGGCTTACAGAATCCCTTATCCATCATCATGGTATCCCATACAGCATCGCCTTGGATCAAGGGACTCACTTCACAGCAAATGAATTGTGACAATGGGCCTATGCTTATGAAATTCATTGGTCTTACCATGTCCCCATCATCCTGAAGCAGGTGGCTTGATAGAAGGATGAAACGGCCTTCCAAAGACACAATTACAACACCAGCTAGGTGCCAATACCTTGCAGAATAAGGGCAATGTTCTCCAGGAGCTGTATAGGCTCTAAACCAGAGTCCAGTATATGGTGCTGTGTCTCTGATAGCCAGGATTCATGGATCCTGGAATCAAGGAGTGGAAATGGGAGTGGCGCCACTCACTATTACCCCTAGTGACCCACTGGAAAAATTTTTGCTTCCTGTCCCCACAATCCTATGCTCTGAAGGTCTAGAGGTTTTAGTTCCAAAGGGAGGAATGTTCCCACCTGGAAGCACATCACTGATTCCATCAAACTGGAAGCTAAGAATGCCACCTGACCACTTGGGGCTCCTTATGCCTCTGGATGAACAAGCAAAGAAGGGAGTTACTAAATTGGTTGGTGTGATTGTCTTGATTATCAAGAGGAAATCAGATTGATATTACATAATGGAGGTAAAGAAGAGTATGTCTGGAATGCAGGAGTTCCCTTAGGATATCTCTTAACATTACCATGACCTGTGATTAAAGTCAGTGGAAAACTACAGCAACCCAATTCCAACATGACTAATGGCCCACACCTTCAGGAATGAGCACCCCACCAGGCAAAGAACCATGACCAGCTGAGGTGCTTGCTGAGGGCAAAGAGAATACAGAATGGGTGGTGGAAGAAAATGGTTCTAAATACCAGTTATGACCACGTGACCAGTTGCAGAAATGAGGACTGTAATCATTATGGGTATTTCTTTCTTATATGTGTGCATCAAATATGTTTGTTTTCTTCGCTTATTAAATATAAGATATAAATAGGGCTAGTGCATTTTCGGTTGTATGCATGTCCGTTGTATCATGTTAAGGGGAAGTATGACTTTATAATTGTCTTTATTCAGAGATTATGTATGGTTTAAGGAGATACCAAGTTGGTAAGAGGTTAACTGTGATTGTTAAGGTAGTGTGTCAACTTGGCTGGGCCATGACTTTCAGTGGCTTGGCAGTTGTAATGTAGTTTGGCAGTCATATAATGATGTAATCACCTCCATAATGAGATCTGATATAATGCAATCACCTCTATGATAGGATCTGCTGTGAGTAGCCAATCAGTTGAAAGGGAGTTTCCTTGGGAGTGTGGTCTTCATCCAATATATGTGGACTTTCTGGCCAAACTTGCTGGCTTTGTCTCTGCTCTGGATTATATATTTGGCTCATCAGCATCTGACCTCCAGTTCTTGGGACTTGGGCCAGCAGCCTGCAATCTTACCTGCTGATCTTGGACTCATCAGCTTTTGCAGCTGTGAGCCAGCAGCCTGCCATCTGACCTATGAATCTTGGGTTCGTCAGCCCCTGCAGCTATGTGAGTCAGGATAAACCTCCAGCCTAATGTCTGATGCTTGATCCCGGACTTGGGACTTGCCAGCCTCTACAACATGAGCCATTTCCTTGATATATACATATATTTCACTGGGTTTGCTTCTTTAGAGAACCCAGCCTAAGATACCATTCTTTAGAAAAAGAACTGATATACCGTGAAAGTTATATTGAATAATACCCTACTGAAACTAAGGGAAAGTCTAATTTAGAAAGGAACTAGGAGAGTCAAGAGAGGGCAACTGAATAGTTTTTTGGCTCTCCCTAAGTCGAGAGAGAAAAGTTGACTGGGATACAAAAGACCAATAACCAGCAGCAAAAAATCAGCCACTGAAAATCCTCTGGAGCACAGCTCTACTCTGACACAGATGAGATCACCATGAGTCAGGGTTGACTTGATGGCAACTGGTTGGTACTGTAATATGAGAAATTACAAAGTCATATTTTCTTATAGAATATTATTATCTCAGTCCTTGTATACAAATAATAGAGTACTCTAATGCAAAATGCTATTTCAAAAAATTATCAGCCCTTATAGAAAACAATGCTGTAATGCCATGGTTTCATCTAATCTCTTTGTCATGTTACTGGGCTAACAGCTCGACTCCCTTTCTCAGACTCTTTTACAGATAGATATATATGGCCAAGTGACTAAATTTGAGCCAGTGCAATGTAGTGGAAGCCTCTCATAAACAATTCTCCATTCTCTTTTTTCTATCTGTTGGCTGGACGATAGTGCCTTGAAAATTATGTATTGAAAACAACAGAGCTTCCCCAGTTTGAACTGATAGAACAAAGCTCTGAGTCCCTGCTGACTACTGGATTTTTCATGAGCAAGAAGCAAACATTTTGTTAAGCTATTTAGGTTTCAGGGTTTATCTGATACTGCAGT
This sequence comes from Elephas maximus indicus, assembly GCF_024166365.1. Classification (NCBI taxonomy): domain Eukaryota; kingdom Metazoa; phylum Chordata; class Mammalia; order Proboscidea; family Elephantidae; genus Elephas; species Elephas maximus. Next base: position 51,197,226 of record NC_064819.1, on the reverse strand, counting down.
TAGTTTTATGGTAATTAAATTTGAAGTTAGTATGAGAAGTGGGTTGCTGCAGTAACAAAAATCTAAAATCTGTGGCATTAGCAGAAGCTAACTGGGAAGCTAATATAAAAGACTGGAAATATTAGCATGTGCTGGATGTTACAAGCATTATTTAATAAGATATTAGAAGAATAAATGACCGTAGTGAACAACAATCCATTGTGCCCTTAAAAAAGAAAGGGAATAAAGGGGCATGCAGAAATTTTAAGTCTTAAAAAGTTGAGAATGCTTACCTCAAGCATAAAATAAAGCAAAATAAAAAAATTAGATAAAAAATTGTGAATGGCCTTTAAATTTTTGACATTGAGTTGAGAAAGAAAAGAATGGTGATGAGAAGGAAAAGAAATAAATTAGGCTTAAGAATTATGTCCAAGAAAGAGTTTTAGATATAGCTACTGGCATGTGGAACTAAATTTAAGCAAAGATATGACAGATTCATTAATTTTAATGGGAATTGTGTTGCAAGTAATAATAATAATAACACGGGCTAGGTCTTAGAAGCCTTTGACTAAGGATTAAAACAATCCTTGGGCCACCAAACTTATATAGACATGAAGCAGACAGCAAAAAATCCTAGAGGCCATAACACCCACTTCAGATGTGGCCGTGGCAGATAATGGACAACCAAGAGCGTATCAGGTGGTAGAATCAGGGGCCACAGAGAACAATGGACAAGGAAATTCCTCCCAGAGAACAGAATCAAGTTCTAATCAAGTAACTTCCTCACTGCTAGGACTTTGTAACATCTGTCCGAAAGAACTTCATCATTACTATGGACCAGTGACTACTGTGTATATCGAAATTTGGTTTTTGTGTTCTGAATGGGGGTATTTATTACAGTTATCTTGTCCCTATTTTGCCATGTATGTTAGCTGGAGTGGGAGAAGCAAAACACTTGCAACTATCTGAGCCAACTAATAAATAATTGGCAATCTTTCCATATTATTGTAGAGTTTGAAATGTTTTACAAACATATGAATGTATATATATGTTTGTGTGTATTTATATATGCATATATTATGAATATTATGGATTACTCTAAATATATTTTGTATTTAATTTAGTTTCAAACAGACTTTCAACAATTTTACTTCTTAATACTCCTATCTAAATGATGTCTAATATTAAGAATTTCTAAGTTTTAGAATTCTGCAGTGTTTTCACATAATTTTTAGTTTTAGAACTTTATAATCAATGTCCTGATTAAACTATTTTAGCCACCTTTCTTGCCTCTGCTGATTTCCCAACCTAACAACTTCTCTTTACTTACCAGCAATACTTACCCAAGGACGTCATCTTACTACTACCTCTGAGTTATCTTTTTTTGCATGGCTGTACAATATAGTGTAAGAAAAAGGAGGCCTGCAGCTAGGGAAACAACCCACAGTAGTAGGTTAACTCTTCCAGAGGCTGACCCCAAGACAAGGATTTGAATTTATTTAGTTTACCTGGAAGATGATTCCAGGAAACAAGGGCAAGAGTTGGGGAAGTGAGGCAAGGAAAGGAAGTAAATAAAAGTGCTTTACCAAGCAAGTCACCAATTAGGTGACTAGGGCTTTATGGCATTAGGAGACTGCGAGAGGTGCTCTAGAACATGAGCCTCAGTGTTGTCACATCCACTAATAAGGGAAATTCTCTGGATCCATGATAGAAGGCTGCCTCTTGAGGGTGCTATTTCTCCAGCACACGTTGCATGTCCTGGCAGGGCAGAATCTCCTGGCCATAGAAAGCCCTCAAGCAAAGGAACACAGGTGCCAGCAGCTGGATGTTAAATCAGATTTTGTAGCAATGGTGGTGGTTGTTGTTAGCTGCCATCAAGTTCACCCTAACTCATGATGACTCCATGCATAATGGAACAAAGCGCTGCCAGTCCTGCACTATCCTTATCTTACCCTGCAAGCTCCACTGAAAACTGTTCAGCGTCACAGCAACATGCAAACCTCCACTGACAGATAGGTTGTGACTGCGCATGAAGTGCATTGGCCAGAATCGAACCTGGATCTCCCACATGGAAGGCAAGAATTCTACCACTGAACCAGAGTAATGGTAAGGACCAAGAAATGGTAAAGTACCAACAGCTTTTGCTATATCCAGTAAAGAACTTGTTGGGGGGAAGAAAGCATAGTTAGGAGCAGATAAAGTTTAAACTATCTGAAACTATTTTCCCATCAGCTTTCCTCATGGTATTCAGGAAATATAATGAGTTAATCCTCTAACTAGCATTTATTCTAGTCTTCTTATCAATTGTGGTGAGTATGTACACAACAAAACAATTTCCCTTTCAATTGTATGCCAATTCAATTGTATATTTTGTACATGTACATTCCAGTAAACATTAATTACCTTCATCATGTAGTGTAACTATCACGACTACCCATTTCCAGATTTTTCCATCACCCTTAACCGAAGCTCTATGCCACCTAAGCAATGACTATTGCCAGCATGATTTGCCTTTCATGATTAAGGTAAGAGGAAAGTAGTTCCTCGCTACCAAAATGTTAGCAAATTAAGGCCATTGCTTTGTGTCCAAAGTATACTCCAATATCCAGCTTCCAAAAGAACTCACAACGTAACTCCTTTTATCCCCAGACCCACCAGTTTTGAATTTCTGCATATAGGAGGAGATTTTACTCCACTTAGGCATAACACACATGCAGTTCTGAAAATGCGAGATGATCCTGAAGTTTGTCTATGATCAGTTTTCAAAAATAATACTACTAAAAGGGGAAAAGAGCATGGGTAAGTCAACAAGTTATCTAAATTTGACACTACCATGCAATTTTTCTCTGAGGGATATACTTTTCTGAATTTTGTTGACCTTAGTTTAATATTTAAAGATTTTGTCCTGTCTTTTCTAAGTACAAACAATATTGTGAGGAGGGGGTGTTAAGAAAAAGAGACTTAACTATATGCTGAGTGACACATTCAGTCATTCTGAAAATTGTCGTAAATCAATTTTAAATGTGGAGAATGTGAATAATTTAGAATATGTCTTTCATATGCAGTCTGTTATAGATCACAAACTTCTAGAGAACAGGGATAATTTTTTATTTAAGTTTCTTTGACTAAGGGCTTAGTACCACACCACGAACTTAAAAAAAAGATTTTTTTTTTAATTTAAGTATTAATATTTCGATGCTGATAATGTTCAGAAATTTTTACTAGATCTGATTGCAGTCAACAGTATGGGATTTGCTTAACATTTTTTAAAGGTCTAGTATAAACTATACATAGGCCCCGTTGAACTTCATGAAAGATTTTCAGAAGTGAATCATAAACTAAACTATGCTGAATTATTCTAAACCATGTACTACCTTAATTTAATTTAGAGACCAGCATGCTTCTAGGAGAAAAGACACCTGTGATAGTCATTCATGGCTCACGTTTTCACATTCTTTATCTAGGCACCTAGTAGAAATGAACTTCCTGACTCCTTTGTGCTTAGGTAGGGTTCTGAGTTAGCCCTGACCAATGTGTGGAAGTGATATGAATTATTTTAAAACTAACATATTAAATTGCTGGTTTGAAGTCATCCAGAACTTTCTTTTCCTCTACCAAAGCTACTGGTGATGTTCCAAATAGATGTCTGCTCCATCAGCTTGGGCTCTGAAGTAAGCAGAGACACCCCCACTCACCCATATTGGACATTTAGCATGAATGAGAAGTAAGTCTTTGAGACTGTAAGCCACCAAGTATGGGGGGCTGTTTGTTATTGCAGCATAACTATGACAGATATTTTCCATTTGCCCATTCAGATTCATGCCCCACCCTACTCTGCTGCAGTAAACTGGTCTGTAAAGAGTCAGTGAGTTTCTGGCTTCTCCTTGGGTTCAGGGAGGGAAGAAAATGAGAAAAGAATATTCACCATCCCCTAACTCCCTCTCATGCCGTCACCTTGAGCTGGCCATTTTCCACTGTCAAGATCACAGCTTTTCTCAAAATGGCCTCTCCACAAGGGACTCTCTCTTTTCAGAGAACTCATCCATTCAGGCCTAGAGGTGAAAACAGTTCCAGTGTTACAGTCTTGGGGGTACACTCATCTTCATGGTTCCACTATATCCCACCTACATCTTTGTAAATATTCCCTTTGATAGTCCTCCTTGAACTATCCCATTTGACTGAGCCATCTATTTCCTGCTGGGACTCTGACTGATACATTTTTCTAGCCTATACTGCCTTTTTTTTATACTGCCTGGCTTAGTTATTCTATGACAAAACGTCACGTTGACTTGAGGAATATAGTCAGTGTCACTGAGTTGTACATCTAGAAATTATTGAGATGGTGTACATTTTGTTATGTATATTTTCACCACAATTTAAAGTAAAAGATTCATGTTGTTAAAATTAGCATTCTTCTTGAGCCACTGTGATTTCCACTGCTCTCAACCTTACCAAAATCAAGAAAGAAGTTGGGACATCTAAATTCCACTGTCCTCTTCACATTATTTGCACAATAGGCCTCTTTCCACCAGACAATTAAGCTTTATGTCTGAGAAAGCAACAGTGTATCTAAACTACAAATATGTTGTCCCATTGCCCAACCCCAGCCTATTTTTAAAGTGTAGTACTGATTCTTCAGTACTTTAGGGGAATTCTAGAAAGCAAGGCCTTTAATATTATTTCTTCTTCCTCGTATTACTTCCTCCCACTCTCCTCCAGGTTGAGCTTGCTTTTATTTAATGTGTTAAAAGGACAATTTCCATTAGAATAATATTCATAGAGCTTTGACTAGTAATTCCAATACTGAATCTTGGTAGGAGATAAGTACCGATGTGCCCCTAGTATGATAATAAAGCAGTTGACTCAGTCAGTATAGGTGAAAGGTGAACAGATTACTTACCCACTTGGAACCACAGAAAAATTGTTTCATTCCACACTGAAGTGTCCAGTGACTTCACCTGAGGAAAATCATGAAAGGATCTCAAATACATGCATTAAAATTTCAAAAAGAAAGAGAAACTAGTAAATTATAGATTATCATCTATGGAATATGTTCAAAAGTACTGTTTAACAAGCCTAAATTATAAATTATTATAAATGAAAGTGTTTTTGCCATTATAAATAATTTATGGTTTTCTTAAGTTTGACTTACCAAATCATCCTACAGAAATCCAATTCAAGTTTGTTCAAGAAGGATAGACATTTTCTCTCACTGTAAATTGCTATTTTGTTTTTTTCCTCGTGGGCATAGTGTCTTTGTCTTGAATTCTAATATTTACACGGTGTTTCACAATTTAAAACCATTTTCATAAACATTAAGCCCTAGAGAAGTCAAATGATTTATCCAAGTCATGCAGCAGAATCTGATATTAAACTCAAACCTTTGACTCTATGTCCAATGCTTTTCCCACTGTTACCTGACTGCCTCCTACTCTCATTAAGGCAGATCACCTATACTCCACTGAAAGTATTTTACGTAATTAAGGTAGTGTGTAAATTTATGGAACAAGAATCTCAGGTTGTCTAAACTGGAGCCTCCAAATTCTATCTGGTCTTCAAATCATAACTCCATTTTGGCTTTAAACTCAGTTGTGTACCTGATCTATAAAATTCATTCACGTGGAATCATTTATAGATTATCTCTTGTTATAAAAAAATCAAAAGTAAATAACTCTGTTCTAAACATATTGTAGCTTATTCTTCGAAGAGCTTTTGCTTTCCTTTGTTACGTCTTGGCATTCATGCTCTGCCCACGACCTCTGGGCCTCCTACAACAGTCCCTGACTGCCTGGTCCTCCTTAACTTATCTGAACTTTACTTTCAGTTTTCCTCACCAAGGGTACTTGGAGCCTATATTTTACTATTAAGTTAAACCATATGAAATTTAAATACCTATATTACAACAATGAAATACTGTCAGTCTGAGATCGTTCAACCTTTTTTAGCTTTAGTGTCTTGACCTGTTGATGTCCAAATCTTGTTGTGGGGAAGGGAATGACAGGGACCCTTGACTAATCATTAGAAGACCTGTTTCTCGTCCATTTTGCTCCTTAGCAGGTGAATTACCTGAAGTACTGATACACTCTCAGTATCAATTTCCTCACCTGAAAATGAGGATGATACAGTTTATGTCTATGTCATGGAGTTGTGGGAAATATTAAACAAAGTAAGTGCTTCAGAAATTTGAAAAACGCCATACACTTTAGGTTGTTGACATTAGAGTCAGCAAAGATGCCTTGATCAACAAAACCAGCATTAACGTTTTTAAAGACTGGTGATTCGTATGTCCACTAACTCACTCACTGCAAATATGCAGTCATCATTATCGCATTTCACGTAATGTACTGCTTTATTACATGATGCTAACCACATTGAGATGACTTGTCTGGTCAGCTTTGTAGATGAACTGATGATCTGATTTTCACATTAAACATAAGCCGGGAGATGAGTCACTAAATATACACAGTGAACTTGCATGGTACAGTTATTTACATACTGAAATTGTATGATGGATTTACAGTCTGGCATTAAATTACCACTTCATCATAAAATAAAACTTCCTAATCATCTTAACAAAAACAACCTTCAGTGCCTATCGAAATGAAGAAGGGTCAGATAATTATAAACAGCATACATGGGATTTTAAAAGGTATTTTTGTAAAATTACCTTAGTAAATTTTTCCAGTATTTTTAATGCATAGGGCTCATTAGTGCTAACTTTCTTACTTTCTAATGATTGAGTCAACATCACTTCAGTATCGCCTTCTGCATCCCAATCAAGTGCTTCAATAATGGAAGCCAATAAGAATTATATCACCTAACTACAAAACTTGCAAGGCAAATGTAAACTATGAGCAAAATCAAATGGAGTCAGGGAAGATCCTTCAACAACTGTTCTCTGTTCTCTAGGCCTGTAAAATCCAGTTGGGAAAACTGGAACATAATAAACTCATAAAATGATAAAATTCTTAGTACTTTATTGCTCTTTTAAAATAATAAATTAAACTGAAAAGCAATTCCTCAAAAAGGCCAGTTGTGTGATGATTTGAACCATAACCAATGGCCCTAGAACAAACAATAACTGTAGTCATTTCAGGGGCCTTTTACAAATATGTTAGGATCGAGTTCTTTTAGGATATAAATCTATACAAATTAAAATGTCTATGAATAAAACAACTAGGAATATAAATCTCAGACCCTAAGCACCTGCTGCTAACCAAAAAGTCAACAGTTCAAATCCACCAGCCACTCCTTGGAAACCCAATGGGTCAGATCTGCTGTGTCGTATAGGGCAGCCATGAGTCGGAATCGACTCAGTGGCAACAGGTTTGGTTTTTAGCATGGTTGTACCGAAATAAATAACTTTATCTTTCCTATAGCAATTAATTTCTATCTTTACCCCCCCCCCCCCCCATTGCATCCAGCAGTCAAAGTCAGGATTAATCAGTCAGTGCAGTATTTTCTCAGCCTATGGCCACCCTGAAGGTTTTCTTCCTCTCACTCATTATCCCAGAGCGTGGAATCTTAACTTGGGGGGTTTACAATGATTAGTGGCACAGGATCATTGGAGTAGGGATATCTGGCCCTCACCTGTCATCTTCTCTTCACATGGTCAGATGGTGAGACATTCATGTTACCTTGTGTCCATCTATTGAAGTCTATCCATATTGCAATATCACCATTCCTGTCAGATCTTACATCCTTGTTCCATACAAGTCAGTTGTACCTCTAAGTCCCTATAAGTCCTCTTCAGGTCCACCAGCTACATGTGTGACCCTCTAAGGAGAAAGTGGAGCAGAAAATATAATGTAGATATAATATGTTGGTATGTAGATTGTAGAAAGGATCTCTACCCTGAAGATGCTTACAATACAAAGACAGCATAAACTTAATACTTCTCTCTGCTTCTATCATTGTGACCACAACAAGCTTTACCAACTTGAGTAGGAGCTTTGGATTCAAACTGTCTGGGTTCAGACCTGACCTCCATCACTTGGACAAGTTACTTCTTATCTTGGATGTCTCTTCTATAAAATAAGTCTTCTTCACAGAAGAGTAAAAGGGTGATAAATATAAAAATAATTAGAACATTGTCAGGTGTATAATAATCACTCAATAAATGATATTCTTCATCAGTATTTCTTCTTCTCCTTTCCATTTCCTCCTTCAGCTTCTCCCACTCACATCATTGCTTCAATGTTTATGACACCAAGGAAAGGACAATAGGGCTAAAACATTGAGCTAAATAAGAGTGGGACACGAGATTGGTCAAGAGAAGAAATTTTTACAACATCCAACATGCAGGGCAAGATTAAGGCATGTGAGAGCCCTAAGCACTGATAATCTGCAGTGCTCCCTTCTCTGCTCAGTCACACGTGTGTGTGTGTGTGTGTGTGTGTGTGTGTCTTAGCTATCCATGATGTAATTTCTTTTTAAATGCAACTATAATTTTAGTGATTGAACACAAAAGTGACAGATACCATTTGAGCTTAATGAGATGAACTGGATTATAAAATTTTTAGTGGGTGTGGGGTACTAGGATTTTTACTATATGCTACATTTTCTACAAAAAGAATATTCCACATATTCCACAACGAAGAAAATGAGTCAGTTGAATCTAGTTGTTTCAACAATCAATGTAAAATTCTGTTGATCTCCCACAATGAAAAATTGACTTTCACCAGTTTTGCTTTAAATAACTCATACTTAAATTTTGATGCTTGTTTCATAATAAATACTATAATTATAAATGAACAAATGAAAAGACATCATAAAAGAAAATTTAATGATCAGAAAACAAATAACACAATTTACTATATTTTATTTTTAGATAAATCTTTCATCTCTAACATGTTATAATTAAAAACATTTCTTTCTATTCTTTGCTCTTACAAATTCTTCAATAACTTCATCATAATTAAACTTTCAAATAATATCTACTTCCATACATAATAAGGATAATGGATTGAGTCTTTCTTGAATCACTGTTGTAGGGTCAGCATTTTTAAGTCTCTTTAGGGATGAAAATGAGCATTCTGTTGTGCAATTTGTGAACATTAAAGTTAAGAAAATGCATAAAGCTATTTCAACATTGGGAAATACACATTGGATTTTATCTTCTATTATGAAAATCATACATGCCTGCAGGAGTAAGATTTGTCTTTCTCAAATCTGTGAACTTAATTCTCATGTAAGAATGAAATTGTCTCATTTTTCCATAAAGGTTTATATTTAAGTCATTGGGATGATCCTGCACTAATTTCTTGGATGCCTTTATTCACTGTTCATTAGGTATATTCACATTGTTTAAGAAGGAAAATATTTGAAAGAACTTCATATACTTTTGCCCTTCTTTTCAAGCAAGATTCCAATGTGTCAATGATGGTGTAGTGTGTGCGTATGCAAGCCTGATCTCTGGCACTCGGTGATACTCCTGGAGCACTTTCATCATTTACTTCTTTCTAATCTTTCTGTGAGGTGAACTGCTTGATAATCAGTACTTGACAGTATTTGTCTTGTTTTCAAGTTTTTCAAAATCTTCTCTTAAATTACATAAATACCCTGTTAATGACTGATAGACATCTGTGCATGTCTTTAAATTTACTTCTGACTCTTGGACAGCTAGACTCCTCTGACAAAAACGCTGTAATACATTATTCCACATAACCAACATAAATGCATACTCTAGTGTTTGCAGTTTATTGGTGATGCTTTCAGCTTCTCTTTTGGTATCACCTTTTGTGTCTAGTCTTCAGCAATATTTTCTAAGACGTGTAGAAGCTGAGTGTATGATTTTAGGATTGCACTCATTGCTACAGCATATGCTTCCCAACATGTATTAGAAAGATATTTTAATACTTTATCATTGCCTAAATATGTTTTAAGAACTGTCCATCAGTGAGTAAAGGCAGCAAAAAGTGTGTAGATTAACTGAACAATAGAAAAAAAAATCAACTGCTTCCAGACAGTAGTCTACCGTGCTGCATCCTATGAGATTAAGTGAATGCACAGCACGTGGTATGAAAATGGCATATTAATTACATTCTAAAATTCTCTCTTGTGTGCCATTATAATGCCCTGACATATTGGCAGCATTGCCTCTGCACTTAGAGAAATAAATTTTGCAAAACTTCACATAAATAATGAAGTACTTGATCTGCAATTTCTTCACCGGTGTGGCTTTTTAAGCTAGCAATTATGATGAATCTCTCAACGGGTTTTCCATCTGTTGGAGATGTGCATCTTAAAACAATACTTAGCTGATCTGTATGAGAAAGGTCAGGAGTGAAATCTACAGACCAGCTGAAATATTGAGCTTATAATTATTTTGTTGAAAATAGTTGATGAAACTTTATGACTTATCAAGTTTATTAATTCTTCACACATTGCTTTAGAAACATATGATGGGTTGCCCTTTCTTGTGTTACCATATTTTGAGATGAGACTTGATAAAAAAGGATCAAACTGAGCAACAAGTTCAAGTAAACCCCCAAAATTTCCATTTTGTGGGAAGCCAAAGATTTCATTTCTTCTTTGAAAAGATAGTACATATTCAGCAATTGTTATAATGACAGTGACAATGCATTGCAAAATAGCTTTCCAGTACTGACATTCTTTATTAATTTCTGTTTCTAATTCCCCGGAAACCCTATGGGACAGGTCTACTCTGTCCTATAGAGTGGCTATGAGTTGGAATCGACTCAACAGTAATGGGCTTCTTTTGTTTTGTTTTGTTGGTTTATTAATATTTTCAGCTCTAGCAGTGCTAGAACAATGATGTACATCCATTAAACCTGGGCATTCAACAGAAGGAATCTCTTCTGATTCATTATGTTTTAAAGAGGAGGTTAATTTTGGAATTGTCTTTAGGGATTCACAAATCCTTTTCATCTTCTGCAGTCTTTTGTTTTTGTGTCTTTTTATTTTAAATTTGGTTCTACCATATCAAATAAATTTGAATAATTGAAAATGAATAAAATTTATAAAACAAGTAAAATTTATAAAATAAAATTCACATTTGAATTTGGACATTAACACAAAAATTTATATATGAAGATTAGTAAATAAAAGTATTGATTTGGAACATACAATTTTGTTCTTCAGGTCCGAGATAGTCAAAAGAAATACTATTTACAAAAAAAATAATTTCATTCGTCATGTGATGTTTGTTTGCAAGCACTTTACAGATTTCCACGAGTGTTTTTTGTGATGAAATACTACTTAAAAACTTCCACACTTACTTTTTGTCTGTCTTAGGCTGGGTTCTCTAGAAAAGCAAAACTAGTGAAGCATACATATATATATACATACATACACAGATAGAAAGAGAGAGAGATTTATCTCAAGGAAATGGTTCATGTAGTTGTAGAGGTCAGTGAGTCCCAAGTCCATGAATCAGGGGTCTGGCTGGAGGCTTCTCCTGACTCACACAGCTGCAGAGGCTGACTAACCCAAGATCTGCAGGTCAGATGGTAGGCTACTTGCTCACGGGCTACAGAGACTGACGAATCCAAGCTTGGCAGGCAATATGGCAGGCACTGGCTTAAGTTCCAAGAACCAGAGGTCATATGGTGATGAGCCAGATGCAGGATCCAGAGTGAGCAAAAACCAGTGAGCTTTGCCAGAACATTCATATATATTGGATGCAGTCCACACCCTCGAGAAAATTTCCCTTACAATCAATTGGCTGACCATATCAGATCACATCATGGGGATAATTGCATATCACAAAAGGGAGGATAACTACAGCATTGTATAATTGCCAAATTATATCATTACATAACTAGTTGACACACAACCTTAAACATCACACCATCCTTTGACGCTGTGTCTTCACAGTTCATTAGACTGCTGCTGATATCCAATGGGGATGAGAGCAATTGCAAAGAGGATGATACAAATAGTAGGGTATGCTCAGTTTGAAGACACATTTTGGTTTGCTTTACAAAAGACCACTTATGTCACAAGTCACATGATTATAGTGCCACTGGTGCATTCTTATATGGTCAACGAGAGAGAACTGAATGTGAGGTTATACCTGATGAGTCCAAAATGAAAAGGAAAATATAATTGTTATTGCATACAAAATTTACAAAATGGTATCAATTTCATTTCCTGCCCTGCCAGGTCCCTTGTACTGCGGCCTTTGCTTTTCCTTGTGTTCTATCTGCTTGACATCTATGGGTCTTTGCTTTGGACAACTGGTGTCCCTGCTTCCTTGATGCCCTAAGCACGTACTTACCTTGCTTATTGGGTAGCCTGGCCCTGCCAACATGTCATGTTTGTCTATGTGAGTGTGCTATATTCCTTATTGCTCTGTAGAAATTCCCCCAAATGCCTGAAAGATATCCATTTAATGTGGGCACACAAAAAAACCATTGCCTTCGAGTTGGTTCCAAATCACAGTGACCCTCTAGGACACAGTAAGACTGCCTTAATTTTTAAGTCTGTAAATCTTTCGGGCACAGGCTGCGACACCTTCCTCCCACAGAGCAGCTGACGGGTTCAAACCACCTACCTTTCAGTTAGCAGTCGAGCATTTAACCACTGTACCACCAGGGCTCCCCTAATGTAGGCACAGGGACTAATATTTGTTTCCAGCCATTAAAGCCTGTTTCACTGCATAACCACAAGCTGGAATGGGATATTTTAAATAAGGGAGGAGAACAGGATGGATTCTGTCAGCATTTTTCTATTCCCTTTCCTGAAAGTATCCAATTTTAAATCCAAAGAATCAGTTCTCCCACAGTATCACAGAGAAAAAGCACCAAAGATTAAATCAGTCCAGAATCACCTCATGGGTAACTAGGCCAATAAGTTAATTACAGGGTCTTTGTTGCTCTCTTTTTTTTTTTTATTGTGGGTAAGAGTTCTGATGCAATATTTTTGGTTAATTGAAGATTTTCTTTAACACTATGTAAGACAGAGAGCAAATAGTACATTTATGTATGTAATAGAAATGGCTGTAATGTATCATGAAGACACTCCAGGGCATGTTTTATTGGTTCATTAATACAGTACATGCCTTAGGTGTACTCAACCACTCGGGGCCTATATTAATGGACCAATAAAATGTACCCGGGAGTGCCTTAATGCTACCCTAATATGGCTAAGTTTAAATTAATTTTGGGGGGCTTATCTTTTTAAAAATCATTTTTCCTACTTGAGAAGATAGATCCCTTCACAGAGGGGAAGAAGTTCATGGTGACAGAATACGAAGGAGCAGGATAATAAAAATTCTTTTGTTTCATCAGTTTTCTAAAATGTTTCACGCTTTTGGATGGTTCTATTTCTAATTTTCTGCATTCTACTTCCAGTATGTTCCCATACCTTCTGTGGGTATCAGTTATCTGGCTAGGAGCAGGAGAAAAAGAACTATTTCTTTTTGGAAGCAGTAGATCAACGTACTGGCAAATGTCATGTCTACCTACAGAACTCCTATCACCTTTTAATATTCCACCTGGTCAGAACAAATACTTACCTTGCTTTAAGGACAGCCTTTTTCATCTACCGCCTCTCACTTTGAGTTATCAAGGAATCATGCTTCCCAAAAAAAAGGATAATGCTTCTCCTGACCATCCACATTATGCTTCTCCCTCAGCTTTCCAGAAGTATTTGAATTCTACATTGGACTATCTTCTTGGTAATGAATTTGGGGAAGATAAAGAAAAGTATTTAATCCAGCCCCACAGTTAATTAAAATCTTACCACCTACTTGTTCTGTGATATTGGTCTAGAAGCTTATATTTTCTCCTCAGCAATATGGAAATAATAATGTCTATCTCATAGCAACAGCATGAAGATTATATGAAAAAATGCATGCAGAACACTTGGTATAATGCCTGGCACATAAAGAACATTGAATAAGTGGTAGTTTTTACTATTAACTTCTGAAATGATACTGAGGATAGCAAGATGAATGGCAACAGCTGGCTTATATGCAATAATTTAGCCTCCTAAAAAATGCTAACAAAATAAGCATCCAAAGTATGAAAATGAGATAACCCCTTCCCTTCAACCTTCCTCTTTTTACCTGTTACTACTAAAATACACAACCTTTAAAGGATACCTAAGATAGTATATTTTTTTCAAAGAGTATAATCATGTGGAAATGTTTATGGTTATTGCTGTCATAGATGTCATAATTAAGTCCTTGTTGTTGCTGTTAGTTGCTGTCAAGTTGGCTCCTACTCTTGGTGACTCCATGTGTAATAGAACAAGATGTTGCCTGGTCCTGCTCCATCTTCATGATCATTGGTACATTTGTATCCATTGTTTCAGCTATTGTGTTAATCTATTTCACTGAGGATTTCCCTCACTTTCACTGGCCCTCCACTCTACCAACCATGATATCCTTCTCTAGCATTCGGTACCTCTTAATGATATGTTCAGAGTCATCAAAGTTGAAGTCTTGGACAATAATTTTTTGTGATCCATAGGGTTTTCATTGGCTAATTTCTGCAAGTAGATCACCAGAACTTTTTTCCTAGTCTGTCTTAGTTTGAAAGTCTTTCTCCGAAACCTGTCCACCATGGGTGACCCTGCTGGTATTTGAAATATGGGTGGCATAGCTTCCAGCATCATAGCAACGTGCAAGACATCACAGAACAACACACTAACAGGCAAGTGGTGGACATAAGTCCTACCATGTGGGAAAACAGTTTTTGACTCTGTGCAGACAGGGGAATAGAAAAACAGCCTCTGTCTTTAAAAAGAGTTTATCTTTTAGTTAGACAAACCAGGTATATGAAAATCTACAAAAAATAATATAAGATAGATTATAAGTGCCACCTGTGTTTTAATTCAATAAACATAATGGAATAATTCTCTGCGAACTAAACTGATTGGAAAGAGAGTCAAGCAGGCAGTAGTATCCACACAGAAATGCTTGTTAAGTGTAGAAGGAGGCAAATGTTGAAACTGGCCATGATAAATTCAAAGGGTAGAATCAGAAGCCCTCAGTGCTGGAAATGGAACAAGGAAAGATGTAACTATGCCTGTGTGTTTTTGATGAGCCAGTTTGGTCACAGGCCACTAGGAGGACACTAGTGAGAGGAACATTTGGGCCAGACTGTGGTGAACTTCACCTTTCAGGGATAGAAAACCAATATAGGAATTTTGATCAGTGAAAGAACATGAAATAAAAGGAGTATTTTAAAAATATATAAACTACTATGGTATCTAGAGTGTCCTGAAGTAGAGAGAGAGTGTTACCAGAAAGACAAGTTGAGAGAGTATTATAACATTCTTTTTTGGAATCATATGAACCTGAATAAGAGGAGCAGAAGAGGAAACTGAACAACAATTGTGGAGGAAAAATAAACAAAAGCTGAAAAGGTGTTTCACTGCAGTGTGAAAGGGGAAGGAAAGAGTAAAAAAATAACTGGCAAGCTGAAGAAATAGTAGGATTAATAATGGCTTTCTCCATTTTACTTGATTAATACAGGAATAATCATTTTTCCAAAGTCTCATACTATGAAATGCAGTTATTCCTGAGGAAGAATAGGTCAAGTCAGCTTCAGCCATCATTACTTGAAAAGATAGTTTAAATATACATATTCCAGTAGAGATGGGCCTGTTGAGTATATTAATTATATGAAGTAAAACACACTATGTCAATTATTATATCACAAATTATGGCAAAACTTTTAAAATCTCATTTAAGTGGTTTCTCAGTGCCATACCATGAATCATCCGTATTTCTTACTTTTGGCAAAATGGTTCCCTTCATCTGAACCCAATCTGCTCTAATTTTTTTTTCTTGATCCTCACTATAATTTAGGGTCAAAAAGTATATTTACTGAAGATTCTATTTTATATTACTATGGAAATCATTGGTCTATCCTTTCTGAAAGGCAATTTGGCAACTCATATCAAATGCTTGCAAATGCCTTGATCCTTTGACTAAGCAACCCTGTTTGTGACTCTTAAAGAAACAGCTATGGGCTTGTGCAAGTATCCAGCTACAATGATGTTCAACACATCACTGATAATAATAGCTAAATTATAAAAATAATCAAAAACAATTCAAAGGTACACAATAGGAGTTTGGTTAAGTTGCCTACAGAAAATCCATGAACGTTAATTATTCACTAAAAATTATATTGTGGAGGAACATTTAATAATATAGAATGATAACCACAGTCATATCCATCAAAATTCCAACAGCCTTGTTTACAAAAATAGAAAGCCAATCCTCAAATTTATATGAAAGGGCAAGGGACCCTGAATAACAAAAGCAATCTTGGAAAAGAAAAATGATGTAGGATGACTCAAACTTCCTGATTTTAAAACATACTGTAAAGTCACACTACTTAAAATAGCCTGGTACTAGTATAATGATATACAATCAAAACATGGAAGGTACAAATGTAGGAAAATTAGAAGTCATCAAAATGAAATAGAACCCATAAAGATTGATATCCTAGGGATTAGTGACCTGGAATGGACTGGGGTTGGCCATTTTGAATCAGATATTCTTATGGTTTACTATGCTGGGAATGAGAAACTGAAGAGGAGCGACATTGCATTCATCATCAAAAACGACATTTCAGAGGCGGGGCCAAGACAGCTAACAAGTCAGAAGCTTCCCCTGAACCCTCTTGCAACAAAGACCCAAAAAAACAAGTGAATCGATTACATATACGACAATTTACAAACCCTGACCATCGAACACAGAATTAAGGAATTGATCTGAGTGATGGGGGAACGAGAGACAGTGCAGAAGCAGTGACGAATTGCAGAGCCTGCTCAGTGCCTCAGCTCCGATTCCTTGGCACCATTCTTTGGCACGAATGTGCAGGGCTGATGGTAGTTTCCTGAGACACTGCATCTTCAGCAAAAGAAGGCAAGCAAAGAGGCGCACCCCGACCCTGTGGCGTGTCTGCAGCAGGGCCGGCCAGGGGGTTTAGGAAGTGGCTACTTCAGTAAAAGAAGGCAAACAAAGTTCTGGCACCCCAACCCCCTGGTGTGATGGCCACAGGTCTGGCTGTGGACTTTAGGACAAAGCTGCTTCAGTGAAAGAAGACAAGTGCGAGAAGCAGCCTAACCCCCTGTGGCAATCTTGGCAGGGACACAGCCAGTGCACACAGGCTACACCTGCCTCTGGAATCTGAGATAAAACAGCACTCTTGACACAAGATAAGTGATTTTGTCTAATTTACCACACAGATCTAATAGCTCCTTCTTATGAAAGTACTCTCTCCTATCTATCCGATCCCTCTCCCCTCTGCCCCAGCAAGCTTCATTAACAGTTGATTCCCCTGGGCCTGAGCTAGAACCTGCTGTGCCCCCTTGGAGCCATTCTCCTGGCCTGGGAGAAGGAACAAATTAACAAACAGGTGAAAAATACTTTCTCAACTCCCCAAATCTGGAAGCTCAGAGCAGAAGTGCCTCCAGTCCAGGCATAAGTGATCCACAGGATTTGGCTTTCACCCCTACCTGGATCCAGGTGGCTATTATAATGCAAGGGCAAATCTGTTAGAGGTCTGATTGTAATTGTTTCAGCTGTGCAGTGGAGAGGCAGGTTTTGGAGGCCTAATACCACTCTGCTTATTAAACAGAGCCCTCACCTACCCACAGCAGAGACCTTAGGGCTGGAGGCTCCATCCATGCCACCTAGCCACCCACAAAAGGGTCTGAGGATAGTGGTGCCTACCAGTCTTTACAGGCATAAGCACTGGGTGCCTAAGGTACAGCTGCAGAGTCCACCCACCAGAGCACTCTAGAGGACAGAGATGCTCTTCTCACTGACAATTGGGGGAAGGCTATCAGCACTCTGCCCTCTTCAGAGCATGGCCCCCTGCTGCTACCAGAAACCAGTGCATACAACCATCACCACTACTCCTTTAAGATAGTAGATGAGAGCCTATACCACACACTAGGTGACTGACTATCAAGACACCTGAGCTGAATCTATACAAGAATAGTGAATGGATTCCTAGGCTCATATACCTGGTAACAGCTCTAGCCATCTGGTAACAGGACATTAGTGGTTCAAACTCTCCAATAATCAAGTTAGCTTATTCTAGTAGCCTATATGGATATATTGTAACAAAACAAAGCACAAAGCGAGGACACAGTGAGCAAACATAAAATAAATTATGACAATAACTTATAGATAACTTGGAGACAGCAATCAATATCAAATCACATAAAGAAGCAGACCATGATTGTTTCAACAAACTCCCAAAACAGAGAATAAAGCACCTTTGCAGATGAAGATATATTCCTGGAATTGCCACAGGCAGAATACAAAAGATTAGTATACAGAACTCTTCAAGACATCAGGAATGACATCAGAAATGACATCAGGAACGAGATCGGGTAATATACAGAAAAAGCCAAGGAACACACAGATAAAGCAGTTGAAGAAATTAAAAAGATTATTCAAGAACATAATGAAAAGTTTAATAAGCTGCAAGAATCCATAGAGAGACAGCATTCAGAAATTCAAAAGACTAACAATAAAATTACAGAATTAGACAACTCAATAGGAAGTGAGAGAAGCAGAATTGAGGAAATGGAATGGAGAATTGGGAAGATGGAGAATAAGGCATTGGCACCAATATATTTGAAGAAAAAGAAGATAAGAGAATTTTTTTTTTTAATGAAGAACCCCTAAGAATCACGTGGGACTCTATCAAGAAGAATAACTCACAAGTGATTGGAATACCAGTATAGGGAGGGATAACAGAAAATACAGAGAGAATTTTTGAAGATTTGTTGGCAGAAAACTTCCCTTACATCATGAAAGATGAAAGGATATCTATCCAAGATACTCACTGAAACCCAGACGAGGTAGATCCCCAACGAAAGTCACCATGACATATTATCATCAAACTTGGCAAAACCAAAGATAAAGAGAAATTTTAAGAGCAGCCAGGGATAAAGAAAAAGTCACCTACAAAGGAGAATCAATAAGAATAAGTTCTGACTACTCAGCAGAAACCATGCAGGCAAGAAGGCAATGGGATGACATATACAGAGCACTGAAGGAGAAAAATTGCCAGCCAAGAATCATATACCCAGCAAAACTGTCTCTCAAATATGAAGGTGAAATTCAGATATTTACAGATAAACACAAGCTTAGGGAATATGCAAAAACCAAACCAAAACTACAAGAAATGCTAAAAAGAATTCTCTGGTTAGAAAATCAATAATATCAGATAACAACACAACACTAGAACACAAAACAGAGCATCCAGATATCAACTCAGATAGGAAAATCACAAAAATCAAATAAGATTTTAAAAAAATGCTCAAAGCAAGGAATCAGTGATGTCATTATGTAAAAGATGACAATAATCAATAAAGAGGGACAAAATTAAGTAGGCATAGATCTTCCATACGGAGAGGAAATCGAGGTGATATAGGGAGATACAAGTTAGGTTCATACTTAGAAAAATAGGGGTAAATATTAAGGTAAGCACAAAGAAGACTAACAATCCCCTCAAAACAAAAACCAAGATAAACAAGAAGACTCAGCAAAATCAAATTCAACTACAAAGAAAAAGAGGAACACACAATTTACAAAGAAAAATATCTCAGAACAAAAAACTAAGTGGAAAAATGAAACAGTCAACAACATACAAAAAAAGCCATCAAAATGACAGCACTAAACTCATACCTATCTATAATCATGCTGAATATAAATGGACTAAATGTACCAATAAAGACACAGAGAGTTGCAGAATGGATTTAAAAACATGATTCAGCTATATGCTGCCTCCAAGAGACACACCTTAGACTTAGAGACACAAACTAACTAAAACTCAAAGGATGGAAAAAAATATATTGAGCAAATAGCAATAAAAAAAGATCAGGAGTGGCAATATTAATTTCTGACAAAATAGACTTTAAACTTAAATCCACCACAAAGTATAAGGAATGACACTATATAATGATTAAAGGGACAATACAGCAGGAGGATATAACCATATTAAATATTTATGCACCCAATGACAGGGCTGCAAAATACATAAAACAAACTCTAACAGCATTGAAAAGTAAAATACACAGCTCCAGTTAACATACCATTTTCAGTAAAGGACAGGACAGCTCAATAAAGACATGGAAGATCTAAATGCCACAATCGAACAACTTAACCTCATAGACATATACAGAACATTCCACCCAAAAACTGCAAAGTCTACTTTCTTTTCTAGTGCACATGGAACATTCCCTAGAACAGAACACATATTAGGTCATAAAGCAAGCCTTTGTAGAATCCAAAACATCAAAATATTACAATGCAACATGGCTGACTATAAGGCCATAAAAGTAGACATTAATAACAGAAAAACCAGGGAAAAGAAATCAAATACTTGGAAACTGAACAATACCCTGCTCAAAAAAGGACTGGATTATAGAAGACATTAAGGATGGAATAAAGAAATTCATAGAATCCAAGGAGAACAAAAACACTTCCCATCAGAACCTTTGGGACACAGCGAAAGCACTGCTCAGAGGTCAATTAATACCAATATATGCACACATACAAAAAGAAGAAAGGGCCAAAATCAAACAATTATCCCTACAACTTGAACAAATAGAAAGAAAAGAACAAAAGAAACCCTCAGGCACCAGAAGAAAGCAAATAGTAAAAATTAGAGCAGAATTAAATGAAATAGAAAAAAAATTGAAAGAGTTAACAAGACCAAAAGCTGCTTCTTTGAAAAAATTAACAAAATTGATAAACCATTGGCCAGACTAACAAAAGAAAAAACAAGAGATGAAACAAATAACCCAAATAAGAAATGAGATGGGTGATATCACAACAGATCCAAATGAAATTAAAAGAATCATGTCAGATTACTAAGAAAAATTTGAAAACCTAGAAGACATGGATGAATTCCTAGAAAAACACTACCTACCTAAACTACCACAAACAAAGGTGGAATAACTAAAAGGACCCATAATAAAAGAAGAGATTGAAAAGGTAATCAAAAAACTCCCAAAAAAAAAAAAAAGCCCTGGCCCAGATGGCTTCACTACAGAGTTCTACCAAACTTTCAGAGAAGAGGTAACACCACTACTAAAAAAAAAAAAACTACTAAAGGTATTTCAAAGCATAGAAAAGGACGGAATACTCCCACATTCATTCGAAGAAGCCAGCATATCCCTGATAACAAAACCAGGTAAAGACACCACAAAAAAAGAAAATTATAGATCTATATCCCTCCAGAGCTTAGATGCAAAAATCCTCAGCAAAATTCTAGCCAATAGAATTCAACAACATATCAAAAAAATAATTCACCATGACCAAATGAGATTCATACCAGTTATGCTGGGGTTGTTCAATATTAGAAAAACAATTAATGCAATCCATCACATAAATAAAAGACAAGAATTACATGATTTTATCAATTGATGCAGAAAAGGCATTTCACAAAGTTCAACACTCATTCATGATAAAAACTCTCAGCAGTATAGGAATAGAAGGAAAATTCCTCAACATAATAACGGCCATTTATACAAAGCCAACAGCCAACATCATCCTAAATGGAGAGAGTTCGAAGGTATTTCCCTTGAGAATGGGAACCAGACAAGGATGCCCTTTATCGCCACTCTTATTCAACATTGGGCTGGAGTACCTAGCCAGAGCAATTCGGCCAGATAAAAAATAAAGGGCATCCAGATTGGTAAGGAAGAAGTATAAGTACCTCTATTTGCAGATGACATGATCTTATACACAGAAAACCCTAAGGAATCCTCAAGAAAACTACTGAAACTAATAGAAAACTTCAGCAGAGCATCAGGATATAAGATCCCACAAAAGCCACTGCCGTCAACAAAAATCAGTTGGATTCCTCTACACCAACAAAAAGAACATCAAAGAGGAAATCACCAAATCAATACCATCCACAGTAGCCCTCAAGAAGATAAAATACTTAGGAATAAATCTTACCAGAGATGTAAACAACCTATACAAAGAAAACTACAAGACACATCTGCAAGAAACCAAGAGACCTACATGGAAAAAAATACCTTGCTCATGGATAGGAAGACTTAACATTGTAAAAACGTCTATTCTACCAAAAGTAATTCTGATCCAAATTTTAATGACATTTTTTAATGAGATAGAGAAACAAATCACCAACTTCATATGGAAGGGAAAGAGGCCCCAGATAAGTAAAGCATTACTGAAAAAGAAGAACACAATGGCAGGCCTCACTCTACCTGATTTTAGAACCTATTATACTGCCACAGTGGTCAAAACAGCCCGGTACTGGTACAACAACAGGTACATGGACCAATGGAACAGAATTGAGAATCCAGACATAAATCCACCCACATATGAACAGCTGATATTTGACAAAGGCCCAAAGTTAGTTATTTGGGGAAAAGACAGTCTTTTTAAAAAATGGTGCTGGTATAACTGGATATCCATCTGCAAAAAAATGAAAGAAGACTCATACCTCACCCTATACACAAAAACTAACTCAAAATGGATCAAAGACCTAAATATAAAATCTAAAACGAAAAAGATCATGGAAGAAAAAATAGGAACAATGCTAGGAGCCCTAATACTTGACATAAACAGTATATAAAACATTCCTAACAATGCAGAAGAAAAACTAGATAACTGGGAGCTCCTAAAAATCAAACACCTATGCTCATCCAAAGACTTCACCAAAAGAGCCAAAAGATTACCTACAGACTGGGGAAAAGGTTTTAGCTATGACATTTCCGATCAGCACCTGATCTCTAAAACCTGCATGATACTGCAAAAACTCAACTACAAAAAGACGAATAACCCTCTTAAAAAATGGGCAAAAGTTATGAACAGGCACTTCACTAAAGAAGACATTCAGGCAGCAAACAGACACGTGAGGAAATGCTCACAATCCTTAGCCATTAGACAAAAGCAAATCAAAACTATGATAAAATTCCATCTCACTCCAACAAGGCTGGCATTAATCCAAAAAATGCAAAATAATAAATGTTGGAGAGGTTGTGGAGAGACTGGAACACTTATACACTTCTGGTGGGAATGTAAAATGGTACAACCACTTTGATAATCTTTTGGCACTTTCTTAAAAAACTAGAAATAGAACTACCATACGATCCAGCAATTCCACTTCTCGGAATATATCCTAGAGAAATAAGAGCCTTTACACGAACCGATATATGCACACCCGTGTTCACTGCAGCACTGTTTACATTAGCAAAAAGATGGAAGCAACCAAGATGCCCACCCATGGATGAATGGATAAATAAATTATGGTATATTCACACAATGGAATACGACACATAGATAAAGAACAATGACGAATCCATGAAACATTGCATAACATGGAGGAATCTGGAAGGCATTATGCTGAGCGAAATTAGTCAGTTGCAAAAGGACAAATATTGTTTAAGACCACTATTATAAGAACTGGAGAAACAGTTTAAACAGAGATGAAATTATTCTTTGATGGTTATGAGAGGGGGGAGGGAGAAAGGTTTTCACTAATTAGGTAGTAGAAAAGTTTTATTTTAGTTGAAGGGAAAGACAACACACAATACAGGAGAGGTCAACACACTGAACTAAACCAAAAGCAAAGAAGCTTCCCAAATTATCTGAAAGCTTCAAAGGCCAACATAGCAATGGCGGGGGTTTAGGCACCATGGTTTCAGGGGACATCTAAGTCAATTTGCATAATAAAATCTATTAAGAAAACATTCTGCAACCCACTTTGAAGTGCCTGGGGTCTTAAATGTAAGCAAGCAGCCATCTAAGATGCATCAATCGGTCTCAACCCACCTGGAGCAAGGAAGAATGAAGAACACCAAAGACACAAGATAATTATGAGCCCAATAGACAGAAACGACCACATAAACCAGAGACTGCATCAGCCTGAGACTACAAGAACTAGATGGTGCCCAGCCACAACCTATGATTGCACTGACAGGGAACACAATGGAGAACCCCTGAGGAAGCAGTAGAGCAGTGGGATGCAGATCCCAAATTCTCGTAAAAATACCAGACTTAATGATCAGACTGAGACTAGAAGGACCCTGGAGGTCATGGTTCTGAGACCTTCTGTTAGCCCAAGACAGGAACCATTCCCAAAGCCAACTCTTCAGAAAGGGATTGGATTGGACTGTGGGATGGAAAATGATACTGGTGAGAAGCAAGCTTCTTTGAATCAAGTAGGCACAAGAGACTATGTTGGCATCTCCCATCTGGAGGGGAGGTGAGAGGGCAGAGGGGGCCAGAAGCTGACCAGATGGAAACGAGGCGAGAGAGTGGAGGGAAGGAGTGTGCTGTCTCATTATGGGGACAGAACTTAGGAGTGTATAGCAAAGTGTATACAAATTTTTGTATGAGAGACTGACTTGATTTGAAAACTTTCACTTAAAGCACAATAAAAAAATTTTTTTTTTAAAAAAAAGGACATTTCAAAACCTATCCTGAAGCACAATGCTGTCAGTGATAGGATAATATCTATACGTCTACAAGGAAAACCAGTTACTACAACTATTATTCAAATTTACCCACCAACCACTAAGGCCAAAGATGAAGAAACTGAAGATTTTGTACCTTCTTCTGCAGTCTGAAATTCATCTAATATGTAATCAAGACACATTGATAATTACTGGCAATTGAAAAGGAAACAAAGAAGAAAGATTGGTAAAATATGACCTTGGTGATAGAAACAACTCTGGAGATTGCATGAGAAAGCTTTGTAAGACTAATGACCTCTTCATTGCATATACCATTTTTTCACCAACATAAATGGCAACTATACACATGGACCTCACCAGACGGAATACACAGGAGCCAAATTGACTACATTGGTGAAAAGAGGCTATGGAAAAGCTCAATATCATCAGTCAGAACAAGGCCAAGGGCCTACTGCAGAACAGACCATCAGTTGCACATACGCAAGTTCAAATTGAAGCTGAAGAAATTAAACTAGTCCACAAGAGCCAAAATATGACTTTGAGTACATCCCACCTAAATTTAGAGACCATCTGAAGAATAGGTTTGACACATTGAACACTAATGACTGAAGACCAGATGAGTTGTGGAATGACATCAAGTACATCACACATGAAGAAAGCAAAAGGCCATTAAAAAGAAAGGAAAGACCAAAATGGGTATCAAAAGAGACTCTGAAAGTTGCTCTTGAGCATAGAATAATAGCTAAAGTGGAAGGAAAAAATGATGAAGTAAAAGCTGAAAAGATTTCAAAACGTAGCTGGAGCAGACAAAGTACTATAATGAAATGTGCAAAGACTTGGAGTCAGAAAACCAAAAGGAAAGAACTCGTCTGGCATTTCTCAAGCTGAAAGAACTGAAGGAAAAATTGAAGCCTCAAGTTGCAATATCGAAGGATTCTATGAACAAAATATTGAATGACGCAGGAAGCATCAAAAGAAGATGGAAGAAATACACAAAGTCGCTATACCAGAAAGAATTGATCGATGTTCAATCATTTCAGGAGGTAGCATATGATCAAGAACTGATGGTACTGAAGGAAGAAGTCCAAGCTACACTGAAGGCATTAGCAAAAACCAAGGCTCCAGGAATTGACAGAATACCAACTGAGAGGTTTCAACAAATGGATGCAGCTCTGGAAGTGTTCACTAGTCTGTGCCAAGAAATGTGGAAGACAGCTACATAGCCAACTGACTGAAAGAGATCCATATTTGTGTCCATTCCGAAGAAAGGTGATCCAATGGAATGCAGAAATTACTGACTAATATCATTAATGTTACACTCAATTAAAATTTGCTGAAGATAATTCAAAAAGTTACAGCACTACATTGACAGGGAACTGCCAAAAATTCAAGCCAAATTCAGAAGAGCATGTGGAACAAAGGATATCATTGTTAATGTCAGATGGATCTTGGCTGAAAGTAGAGAATAAAACTAAGCAAAGGCATTTGACTGTGCAAATCATAAGACATTTTAGATAACATTGCAAAAATGGGAATTCTCAAACAGTTCATTGTGTTCATGCAGAACCAGTCCATAGACCAAGTGTAGCCATTCAAACAGAACAATGGGATACTATGTGGTTTAAAATCAGGAAATTTGTGCATCAGGGTTGTATACTTTCACTATACTTATTCAATCTGTATTTTTTTTTCTTTTGTATTCAATCTGTATGCCTAGCAAATAACCTGAGAAGCTGGACTATATGAAGAAGAATGAAGCATCAGGATTGGAGGGGGACTCATTAACAACCTCCGATATGCAGATAACACAACCTTGCTTGTTGAAAGCAAAGAGGACTTGAAGCACTCACTGACGAAGTCAAAGCCTTCAGTATGGATTAAACCTCAACATAAAGAAAACAAAAATCCTGACAACTGTATCAATAAGCGATATCATGATAAATGGAGAAAAAATTGAGGTTGCCAAAGATTTCATTTTACTTGGATCCACAATCAACACCCATGGAAGCAGCAGTCAAGAAATCAAATGACATATTGCATTGGGCAAATATGCTGGAAAAGACCTCTTTAATGTGTTAAAAAGGAAAGATGTCACTTTGAGGATTTAGATTCACCTGACCCAATCCATGGTATTTTCAATCACTTCATATGCATGCCAAAGCTGAACAATGAATAAGGACTATTGAAGAACTGATGCCTTTGAATTATGGTGTTGGCAAATAATATTGAATATAACACAGGCTGCCATAAGAACAAACAATTCTGTCTTGGAAGAAGTACAGCCAGAATGTTCCTTAGAATTGAGGATGGGGAGACTTTGTTTCATGTACTTTGGACATGATATAAGGAGGGACCAGTCTCTTGACAGGGACATCATACTTGGTAAAGTGGAGGGTCAGCAAAAAAGAGGAAGACCCTCAAGAGATGGATTGATACAGTGGCTACAACAATGGGCTCAAACATAGCAAAGATTGTGAGGATGGTACAGAACTGGACAGTGTTTTATTCTGTTGTACATGAGGTTGCTATGAATCATATCCAACTTGTTGGCATCTAACAATAACAACAACAATGTAATAACAGACATATAGACAAATGGCATAGAATTGAGAGTCCAGAAATAAATTCTTTTGTCTATGGTCAACTGATTTTTGGCAAGGGTGTTAAGTACATTCAGTGAGGGAAGGAAGAGTATCTTCAATAACTTAACTGGTGCTAGGAAAGCTGGATTTCCACTGCAGATGAAGGAATTAGGTTCCATGTCTCACACCATAAACAAAAATCAATTCAAAATTCATCAAGGATCAAAACAGAAAAATTAAAATCATAAAATTCTTAAAAGAAAGTATTGGGGCATGGCAGTGAGGCTTAGTTTTTGACCATGGATTATCAGATACGACAACAAAGGAACAAGCAGCAAAAAGCAATGTGGATAAATGGGACTTCATAAAAAGTAAATACTTTGTTCATTAAAGGACTTTATCAAAAAAGTGAAAAGACAACCTACAGATTGTGAGCGCATTTTTGGAAGCCATATATCTGATAAGAGTCTAATATCCAAAATATATTTTTTTTAAAAAATGGGCAAATGACTTGAACATTTTACCAAAAAGGATACCCAAATGGCCAAACAAGCACATAGAGAGATGTTCAATGTCACTAGCCATTGTAGCTGTTAGTTGCCATCAAGTTGATTCTGACTCATGGCAGTCACACGCGTGCGTAGTAGAGCTGAACTATGGGGTGTTTTCAGGGTTATGACTTTTCAGAAGTGGATGAGATATCACATCACCCCTATCAGAATGGCAGTGATATAAAACAAAACAAACAAAGTAGAAAACATCAGGTGCTGATGAGGTTGTGGAGAACTGGAATCCTCACACATTGCTGGTGGGAATGCAAAATGGTGCAGCCACTGTGGAAAACAGTAGCAGTTTCTCAAAAAGTTGAACATAGAACTACCCAACCATCCCAATCCTAGGTATGTGTTCCTGCAACACATCAATGGCCTTCCAGCCTCAGGGCTTGGTTCTTCGCCTGCCCCCCCCCATCCAGAATGTTCATCTGCCAGCCACAACTCCTACTCTTTTTCCTGATTCTCCTTCAAGCCTCAGCTTAAAACTCACATCCCCACAGCATCCCAACCCTCCACACAGTCTATAACAGCCACCACATTATCACCCTCAGAGAACCCTGGAGTTATTTGTGTGACTATCTGTTGCATATCTGTTATCCCTTGTAAGCCACAAATTCCATAAAGGTACAAAATCTCTATTGCATATATTATTATTGGCTGCCATTGAGTTCAGCCCAACTCCTGGACACTCCACGCATAACAAAATGAAATGCTACCTGGTCCTGTGCCATCCCCATGATCAGTTGCAGATCAAACCATTGTGATCCATAGGATTTTCATTGACTGATTATCAGAAGTAGATCACCAGGCCTTTCTTCCTAGTCTGTCTTAGTCTTTAAGTTCCACTAAAATCTGTTCAGTATCATAGCAACACACAAACCTCCAGTGACAGACAGGTGGTGGCTGTCGATGAGATGCATTGGTTGGTAATCAAATCTGGGTCTCCAGCATGGAAGGAAAGAATGGCACCAATGAACTAACACTGCCTCCAGTTGCACTCAATATCAGGCACTCCATCAATTGTTAACAGTGGATGATGACTGGGTAGAATTACGGAGCATTATGTACTTTTTTCTTTCCTTTTTTTTAAGTTTTGACATCAAACTTGTATGACTTCTATAAAAAGAAACAAAAAATTAGTTACAAAAAAATCTACCAGAAAAAGTCTAAAATTAAAGAACGCCAGATTTGGAAATATGTTTAAATTATTCAAATTAAATCAGCACTCAACTTTGCTCGCCAATGTAAACTGGATCATGACTTTAAAGCCAGGATTTAATATCTCTGTTACATATTTTAAACTTGAATTTGATTTCTAATTTTTCACTACAATCATTAGAAGCACCTCACATCTAAGATACTTCACTGGTTCCACCCTGTCTGGAGCAAGAGAGAATGAAGAAAACCAAAGACACAAGGGAAAGATTAGTCCAAAGGACCACAACTACCATAGCCTCCACCAAAATGAGTCCAGTACAACTAGATGGTGCCCAGCTACCACCACAATAGACAGTCCCTTACAGAAATGGAGAAAAATGTAGAACAAAATCCTAACTCACACAAAAAGAAGAGATTTATTGGTCTGACAGAAACTGGAGAAACCCCAAGAGTATGGCCCCCAGACACGCTTTTAGCTCAGTACTGAAGTCACTCCTGAGGTTCGCCCTTCAGCAAAGATTAGACAGACCCACAAAACAAAAGAAGCCCAAAGGGGCACACCAGCCTGGGGGCAAGGATGAGAAGGCAAGAGGGGACAGGAAAGCTGATAATGAGGAACCTGAGGTCGAGAAGGGAAGTGTATTGACATATTGTGGGGTTGGCACCAATGTTACAAAACAATATGTGTATTAATTTTTAATGAGAAACTAATTCGCTCTGTAAACCTTCACATAAAGTAAAAAAAAAAAAAAAGAGAGAGAGAAGAAGCACCTCAGAGTAATAACCTAAATCCCAAGCAGGAAATCGTTGTATGAATAAAGGAATTTTGCCTTAAGTGAGGAAGCTACTTCTCAGATAATAAGTACTAAAATAGGAATTTCACAGGTCAGATACAAAGAGCTCTCTTACCTTGTGGAAGGGTCCGATGGTATGTGTGAACTGATAGTATCTTTCCCTTCTTTCTTTCAGCCTTGACCTATGCAACGAAGAATTTGGTTTCCACCATTCAGCCAAAACTGCCAATCCAGTATAAGATCCAGTCTTAGTTCATAATTCTTTGTTGATGAGAACGGACCTTTGTGTTTCTGCTTGTTTTAGTTTCCTTTCTTTGTCCAGTTGCTCTCTGTTTTTAAGCACATAAAATGTGTTTCAACACTCAACGACACAAGAAGGATAATCAAGGCATACAGAATGCTCCAGTGAAGCTGTTCTTTTGAAGTGACAACTAAGCATTGCTGCGTAGAGCTGACTGCATGGTAGCTTAATAGTATGCTATAAAAACCCTGTTCAACATTAAACAGGAAAGTAAACCTGCAAATTTACTTTACACTCTGAAATTAATTTCTTGCCACAGTCTTAATGCCAAAATAATTTTATTCAGTGTTGAAGGTTTACAGATTGAGTCTCTAGCTCAAAAGTGAATGTTGATACTAGTGTTCCTAATTAAGGGTCAAGTTATTATTTCTACTTGAGAAAAAGGAATACAGTACTTCCTCTTCAAGTCACCTGAATTGTTCAATATGTGTGAGGTTTTCAAATAATATTTTAAGTTCATTATTATTAACCTGGCAGACAACTCTGTTTCATAACTGGGTGTAATTTTAATCAAATGGAGTGTAACTGCATTGTTGTAACTGCCTTCTCTTGACTTTCCCTGAATCTGGCCAAATCCAGTGTTTCTGGTGGAATCACTTGAGTTCACATTAGATTTATCTCACCCTATAAAAGCACAATTCATTAAACAGACTAGTCTATTTAAACTAAGGCAATTTTTATCACAGTCAATTGAATTATTTAACACTGCTTTTTTAACTCACTACTTAAAGCTTTCTTTTGACAAGTATTCCTTTAAATAAATGAGTTCTAATTTAAAGAATGAAAAAAGATCAAGTCGCCTTACGATACATGCAACTAGCCTATAGGGAGATGTTTCCCTGATACAAAACTAACTAAGTCTTATCGGAAAGTTAGATTGAATCTCAGGTAACAGAAGCCACCAAGGTTATTTTTTAGCAGAAATAAACATAAAGGAACATTGGCCATGCAATTAACGTTACTTTCCTGTGTTGACTGTAATTTCAGTTAAGGAGGTAACTTCCCAGGCCTACATAATTAAAGAATCTGGGTTATGAATGAATAATGTATTCTCAATACAATATAACCTGAAATATAAAAAATCAACTGTCTCATCCCACTAGATAGTAAACTGTTTAGTGACTATGTAAAGTGTTTATAAATATTAGCCTGAAAAGCTTAATAACTGCCAGCCAAGTGCTTGTTAGCGTTTGTTAAAGAGATATACTCGTGTGGTGACTATTTTTCAAAAGTTTTCCCTGTAAGATTTATTTTTTTGTTTAAAATTATAAGATTTACAATTTATTTCAGATTATAAAGTTGAACTTCAGACTAAACAAGCTAAACATTTAATAAACATCTATTGTTAAAGTAAAAGAAAGATGTGTTTAGGGCACAATGAAGTCATCAAAAATAAAATACCAATAATGTTTCATTTGAATTACTCCAGAAAAATAACATGAACAGTTTCAAAGCCACAAGCCCTGTTGTCTTATTTTGATATGTTATTTATAGATTGAGTCTCATGACTTTTAATGAAATTTCAAGTAGCATTGGTCCTA
Organism: Elephas maximus indicus; assembly: GCF_024166365.1. NCBI lineage: Eukaryota > Metazoa > Chordata > Mammalia > Proboscidea > Elephantidae > Elephas > Elephas maximus. The sequence continues at coordinate 51,165,924 of NC_064819.1, read as the reverse complement.
AATGCAATTATTCAAAAGATATTATTGCTACTGAAATATTTTAGATAAAGGGAATTCTGGGCACTTGATTTTTCATATTTTTGTTTTATTTCTTCTGTTTTTCATTAATAAATAGTTCTATTTTATTTGTCTAATATACTCACTAGCCATAATTTAATAAACAATCCATTGGATCAAATGGTTTCTCTTTGTATAGATTAGTGAATGAATAACTCTTATCCAAAACAATTAAATAGCTGTCCAGAAGAAGCCCATCATTATATTGGCATCACCTGGAAATTAAATGCTGCATACTAAAACACACCAGAATTATTCATTCACGACATGAAAAAATACTGCTAGATTTAAAGAAAACTATGTATGCCCCCGGACTAACTTTGGCACTTTCTATATTAAAAAAAAAAAAAAAAGCTGATTTTATATAATTTTCAAAAAACATTACTATATTTTCTTAGGATACAAGCATCAAATTCAGCCAGTCACAGGTCATAAACCTAAAAGCCAAATTGGATATCATCCTGAGAGCTTCTTTTGGATGTAAATAGATTAATTATCTAATTTAGGAGTACAAGGGTAATCAAAGCTCTACCTGGAGGGAAATGGAAGAAAAGTCTAGATGAAAAATTCAAAGCAAAATATTTAACAACTGTTGTATGCTGTTTATTTGAAAGACCTATTTTATTCCCGCATTTCACTTCACCAGTAGACATGCCTATCGGCCTCAGTCAGGCCTGCCTCTGCCCTCGACATGCCATTTAGCCTTTACGTACATCACCACTGACAAACAGGGTTCAAGACTCAGGGTGCCCAAGTACTTGGTGACATCCCTGTAGCTGACAAGCCTGATGCCAACAGATGAACATGATGGAATCAGCAGTCATGACGTGTGCTCACCAGCAGGAACCTAAATCCTTTCTGCTAGTTTACCTTGGGGAAACCCTGGTCAGGTAGTGGATAAGTGCTATGGCTGCTAACCAAAAGGTCTGCAGTTCGAATTTACCAGGCATTCCTTGGAAACTCTATAGGGCAGTTCTACTCTGTCTTTTAGGGTCCCCATGAGTCAGAATAGACTGGACGACAGCAGGTTTGGTTTGGTTTGGTTAACTTATAGACTCCTTGGGTGGTGCAAATTGTTAGCTAACACTCCAGACTGCTAACCAAAATATTGGAAGTTCAAGCCCACCCAGAGGCTCCTTGGAAGAAAGGTTTAGTGATCTACTTCCAAAAAATCAGCTGTTGAAAACCCAGTGCAGCACAATAGCTTATCATAAAGTACAGGACATATCCCTTTGATTGATCTGCAAATTCCATTTCTATACCATTGTTTCATTTTGCCGATTGATGAAATTTCCTTTTGTAACATCTTCCAGTAGCACGCTTTAGATGTGTGGGATTTGTGGCTGTCATTGGTATCTACTTAATGCAGGACTATCTCTCATCAATACACACTAAGCATTGAGGGTCTTATGATGAAAGAGGTCAGATATAGACTAAAGGAATTTAAGCAGCTAAAAAAAAGACCATTTCTGGAAATACGGAGAAGACACACTTGTCAATGTTTGCTAGTATGACTCCCTTAACACAGTCACAAGATGGACAAGAAGTTCCCATCTTCAGGAACTTCCCCTTTCCTACCATGTGACATACTTTTTTTTATAACTTTCTGTCTTTCACGTATTTTCTTCTTGCTTTTCTGTACTTCTAGTATTTATAAAGAGGAAAAACTAAAATTTAGAAAACAGTGTATTTGATGGATTCAAGCTACCAAGAAATATACCCATCTCCCAAAATCTAAAAATAAAAATTGGAATAATAGCACTTAATAACATTTCCCTTTTTGTCTGATCTCATCTTTTCCTCTTTGGGTAATCACTGTTATCATTGTTTATCTTTTTTTTTTTTTCCTATTTCAGTGAAGAAAGATTTCTATAGGAATAAAACAATTTTCTCTTAGAACTTCAGAAGATTTTAGATAGTATACTGACTGGAACTTCTGAAAGAACACTGATTCTGATAAATATAGAGCCCTGATGGTGCAGTGGTTAAAATGCTCAGTTGCTAACCAAAAGTTCAGCGTTTCGAACTCACCAGCCATGCCTCTGGAGAAAGATGTGGCAATCTGCTTCCGTAAAGATTACAGCCTTAGAAACCCTATGGGGAAGTTCTATTCTGCTCTACAGGGCCACTAGGAGTCAGAATCAGCTCAATGGCAACAAGTTAATTCTTTTAAAAAAGTTTCGTGGCCAAATAACTTTGAACATAATACCTAAACTACTTGATAATGGAGGTTAAGGGTGCTTTTTTGACTAAGAAATCTCACAGGGGAAAAAAAAAAACCTAGTAACTTTATCAATTTTTCCCTGGTGGTCAGTGGTTAAGAGTTCAGCCGCCAACCAAAAGGTCAGCAGTTTGAATCCACTATCTGCTCCTTGGAAACCCTATGGGGCAGTTCTACTCTGTCCTATAGTGTCACTATGAGTCAGAATCAACTAAATGGGAACAGGTAGACAATAATGGGTAATTTTATCACAGAAGCATTTTTATCATGGACCACTGACTGACATCTTGTAGAAATGGTATTCAAGAAATACTATAGAATGCCTCATTTCATAGATGAGGAAATGGAGCCACAAGAGATTTTAACTGCTCACCCGCTGTCACCCAGCCCTTTATTAGCTAAGTTCACGCTGAAACATTAGGGCTCTTAATTCCCAGTCAACTGGCCTTTTTCCTCACAAGAAAATATGAACATTTTTACAAAGAGTTGTAGTTGCTTCTTCTGATATTGTTTATATAGATTATCAAAGGTATCTGTAAACTACCTAATACCAGGACATAACCAATACCAACAGAAAATTAAGGATTAGAAAGACATTTGAGCTGTAGTATTAGACAGCAAATGCCTTTATAAAAGTCTTATTGAATATATTTCATATTAAAAATGATACAATAATGACTATTTATAAATTTAATATAATACCTGTAAATTTGAATTTATGAGTGAATTCTCAGTAGTATATCATATTAAGATTGTAGCACCATTTTAAAATATCTTTAAATAAAAGTAGTCATCTAATATCCACCACCTATCTGTCAATTTGTTGTACTATGGTGGCTTGTGTGTTGCTATGATGCTGCAAATTATGCCACCAATATTTTCAATACCAGCAGGGTCACCCATGGTGGACGGGATTCAGCAGAACTTCAAGACTAAGACAAACTATGAAGCTCTGGAGATCTGCTTCTGAAAATTTGTAAATGAAAATCTTGTGGATCACAACAGAACACTGTTTGACTCATTTGATTTGAATGCATCATCAGGAGGCATCAATAGCTGGAGGAACACATCATGTTTAGTGAAGCAGAGGCCAATAAGAGTAAGAGACTCAGTGAGATGGATTAGCACAATAGTCACAATGATGGACTCAAACACGTCATTGATAGTGAGGATGCTCAAGACTATGCAAAGTATTATTCTGTTGTGTGTAAGTTGCCATGGATCAGAGTCAACTTCACAGCGATTATCTATCTCTCTATCTAGTCATTTTATACAAGATATGTGCCTTGCATCACACAGCAAGCCTAGTTTCAATAATCCCTCTTGACTGACGAATAATTAGAATGATCACTGGTTGATGGAGTAAATGTAAATGATAACTACCAGAAAGAGGCACGACTCAAAATGAGAACACCTGCAAATATCCATTAATAATTGGAACCTGGAATGTACGAAGTATGAATCTAGGAATATTGGAAATCTTCAAAAATGAAATGGAACACATAAACATCGATATCCTAGGCATTAGTGAGCTGAAATGGACTGGTATTGACCATTTTGAATCGGACAATCATACAGTCTACTATGCTAGGAATGACAACTCGAAGAGGAATGGTGTTGCATTCATCATCAAAAAGAACATTTCAAGATCTATCCTGAAGTACAACATTGTCAGTGATAGAATAATATCCATACGTCTACAAGGAAGACCAGTTAATACGACTATTATTCAAATTTACGCACCAATCACTAGGGCCAAAGATGAAGAAATAGAAGATTTTTATCAGCTGCTGCAGTCTGAGGTTGATCAAACATGAAATCAAGATGCATTGATAATTACTGGCAATTGGAATGCAAAAGTTGGAAACAAAGAAGAAGGACCAGTAGTTGGAAAATATGGCCTTGGAGATAGAAACAATGCCAGAGATCAAATGATAGAATTTTGCCAGACCAACAACTTCTTCATTGCAAATACCTTCTTTCACCAACATAAATGGCGACTATACACATGGACCTCACCAAATGGAACACACAGAAATCAAATTGACTACGTCTGTGGAAAGAGACAATGGAAAAGCTCAATATCATCAGTCAGGACAAGGCTAGGGGCCGACTGTGGAACAGACCATCAATTGCTCATATGCAAGTTCAAGCTGAAACTGAAGAAAATCAGAGCAAGTCCACGAGAGCTAAAATATGACCTTGAGTATATCCCACCTGAATTTAGAGACCATCTGAAGAATACATTTGACGCATTGAACACTAGTGACCGAAGACCAGGCAAGTTGTGGAATGACATCAAGGACATCATCCGTGAAGAAAGCAAGAGGTCACTGAAAAGACAGGAAAGAAAGAAAAGACCAAGATGGATGTCAGAGTAGACTCTGAAACTTGTTCTTGAGCATCGAGCAGCTAAAGCAAAAGGAAAAATTGATGAAGTAAAAGAACTGAACAGAAGATTTCAAAGGGCCTCTCGAGAAGACAAAGTAAAGTATTATAAGGACATGTGCAAAGAGCTGGAGATGGAAAACCAAAAGGGAAGAACACACTTGGTGTTTCTCAAGCTGAAAGAACTGAAGAAAAAATTCAAGCCTCGAGTTGCAATAGTGAAGGATTCCATGGGAAAAAAATTAAATGACACAGGAAGCATCAAAAGAAGATGGAAGGAATACACAGAGTCATTAACCAAAAAGAATTAGTCAATACTTAACCATTTCAAGAGGTGGCATATGATCAGAAACTAATGGTACTGAAGGAAGAAGTCCAAGCTGCTCTGAAGGCATTGGCAAAAAACTAGGCTCCAGGAATTGATGGAATATCAACTGAGATGTTTCAACAAACAGATGCAGCCCTGGAGGTGCTCACTCGTCTATGCCAAGAAATATGGAAGACAGCTTCCTGGCCAAATGACTGGAAGAGATCCGTATTTATGCCTATTCCCAAGAAAGGTGATCCAACCAAATGTGGAAATTATAGAACGATATCATTAACATCGCACGCAAACAAAATTTTGCTGAAGATCATTCAAAAACGGCTGCAGCAGTATATCAACAGGGAACTGGCAGAAATTCAGGCCAGTTTCAGAAGAGGACGTGGAACCAGGGTTATTATTGCTGATGTCGAATGGATCCTGGCTGAAAGCAGAGAATACCAGAAAGATGTTTACCTGCGTTTTATTGACTTTGCAAAGGCATTCGACTGTGGATCATAACAAATTATGGAGAACATTGCGAAGAATGGGAATTCCAGAACACTTAATTGTGCTCATGAGGAACATTTACATAGATCAAGAGGCAGTTGTTCGGACAGAACAAGGGGATACTGATTGGTTTAAAGTCAGGAAAGGTGTGAGTCAGGGTTGTATTCTTTCACCATACCTATTTAACCTGTATGCTGAGCAGATAATACAAGAAGCTGGACTATATGAAGAAGAACGGGGCATCAGGATTGGAGGAAGACTCATTAACAACCTGCGTTATGCAAATAACACGACCTTGTTTGCTGAAAGTGAAGAGGACTTGAAACACTTACTAATGAAGATCAAAGACCACAGCCTTCAGTATGGGTTATACCTCAACATAAAGAAAACAAAAATCCTCACAACTGGACCAATGAGCAACATCATGATAAACAGAGAAAAGATTGAAGTTGTCGGGGATTTCATTTTACTTGGATCGACAATCAACAGCCATGGAAGCAACAGTCAAGAAATCAAAAGACACATTGCATTGGGCAAATCTGCTGCAAAGGACCTCTTCAAAGTGTTGAAGAACAAAGGTGTCACCCTGAAGACTAAGGTGCGCCTGACCCAAGCCATGGTATTTTCAATCACATCATATGCATGTGAAAGCTAGACAAAGAATAAGGAAGACCGAAGAAGAGTTGACGCCTTTGAATTGTGGTGTTGGTGAAGAATATTGAATATACCATGGACTGCCAAAAGAACAAACAAATCTGTCCTGGAAGAAGTACCACCAGAATGCTCCTAGAGGCAAGGATGGTGAGACTGCATCTTACATACTTTGGACATGTTGTCAGGAGGGATCAGTCTCTGGAGAAGGACATCATGCTTGGCAGAGTACAGGGTCAGCGGAAAAGAGGAAGACCCTCAACAAGGTGGATTGACACAGTGGCTGCAACAATGAGCTGAAGCATAACGATTTTAAGGATGGCGCAGGACCAGGCAGTGTTTCGTCCTGTTGTGCATAGGGTTGCTATGAGTCGGAACTGACTTAAAGGCACCTAACAACAACACCAGAAAAAGGATTGTAAGTTCATGTAAGAGCTTTGGTCTTTGTTCAATTTTCTATTTTAAGGGTTAAAGGAAAGCTCAGAGACGAAGGTTCCGAGAAGAATGAAGGACCCAAGGAATATTACTCATTCTCTTAAATTAATTTTTATTGTGCTTTAAGTGAAAGTTTACAAATCAGGTCAGTCTCTCATACAAAAATTTACATACACCTTGCTATAGACTCCTAATTGCTCTCTCTCTAATGAGATAGCACAGTTCTTCCCTCCACTCTCTCTCCTCATATCCTTTCGGGCAGCTTCTGGCCCCCTCTGCCCTCTTGTCCCCCCGCCAGACAGGAGATGCCAATGTAGTCTTATGTGTCTACGTGATCCAAGAAACTTGTTCTTCACCAGTATCATTTTCCATCCCATATTCCAGTCCCATCCCTGTCTGAAGAGTTGGCTTTGCGAATGGTTCCTGTCTTGGGCTAACAGAAGGTCTAGGGACCATGTCCTCCGGGGTCCTTCTAGTCCTAGTCTGACCATTAATCCTGGTGTTTTTACGAGAATTTGGGGTCTGCATTCCACTGCTCTACTGCTCCCTCAGGGGTTCTCTGTTGTGTTCCCTGTCAGGGCAGTCATTTGTTGTGCCCGGGCACCATCTAGTTCTTCTGGTCTCAGGTTGTTGTAGTCTCTGGTTTATTTGGTCCTTTTGTCTCTTAGGCTTATAATTACCTTGTGTCTTCGGTGTTCTTCATTCTTCCTTGCTCCAGGTGGGTTTAGACCAATTGATGCATCTCAGATGGCCGCTTGCTGGCATTTAAGACCCCAGAAGCCACTCTGCAAAGTGGGATGCAGAATGTTTCCTTAACAGATTATATTAGGCAAATTGACTTAGATGTCCCCTGAAACCATGGTCCTCAAACCCCTACCCCTGCTACACTGGCCTTTGAAGCATTCAGTTTATTCAGGAAACTTCTTTGCTTTTGGTTTGGTCCAGTTGTGTTACCTCTCCTGTATTGTGTATTGCCTTTCCCTTTCCCAGTCTGTAGGTAGTCTTTTTACTCTTTTGGTGAAGTCTTTGGATGAGCATAGGTGTTTGATTTTTAGAAGGTCCATTATCTGGTTTCTCTTCTACATTGTTAGTAATGTTTTGTATACTGTTTATGCCACGTATTAGGGCTTCTAACATTGTCCCTAATTTTTCTTCCATGATCTTTAACATTTTAGATTTTATGTTTAGGTCTTTGATCCATTTTGAGTTAATTTTTGTGCATGGTGTGAGATATGGGTCTTGTTTCATTTTTTTGCAGATGGATATCCAGTTATGCCAGCACCATTTGTTAAAAAGACTGTCTTTTCCCCAATTAACTGACTTTGGACCTTTGTCAAATTCCAGCTGCTCATATGTGGATGGATTTATGTCTAGATTCACAATTCTGTTTCATTGGTCTATGTATCTATTGTACCAGTACAAGGCTGTTTTGACTACTGTGGCAGTATAATAGGTTCTAAAATGAGGTAGAATAAGTCCTCCTACTTTGTTCTTCTTTTTCAGTAATGCTTTACTTATCCGGGGCCTCTTTCACTTACATAGGAAGTTGGTCGTTTGTTTCTCCATCTCATTAAAAAATGTCATTGGAACTTGGATCAGAATTGCATTGTATCTATAGATCACTTTTGGTAGAATAGACATTTTTACAATGTTAATATTCCTATCCATGAGCAATGTATGTTTTTCCACTTATGTAGGTCTCTTTTGGTTTCTTGCAGAAGTGTCTTATAGTTTTCTCTATACAGGTCTTTTACATCTCTGGTAAGATTTATTCCTAAGTATTTTATCTTTTGGGGGGCTACTGTAAATGGCATTGATTTGGTGATTTCCTCTTCAATGTTCTTTTTGTTGGTGTGGAGGAATCCAACTGATTTTTGTATGTTTATCTTGTATCCCGATACTCTGCTGAACCCTTCTACTAGTTTCAGTAGCTTTCTTGAGGATTCTTTAGGGTTTTCTGTGTATAAGACCATGTCATCTGCAAATAGAGATATTTTGACTCCTTCTTTGCCAATCTGGATGCCTTTTATTTCTTTATCTAGCCTAAAGCACAATCTGGAATGAGGGTGGTGATAAGGGGCATTCTTGTCTGGGTCCCATTCTCAAGCTGAATGCTTTCAGAATCTCTCCATTTGGGATAACGTTGGCTGTTGGCCTTGTATAAATGCCCTTTATTATGTTGAGGAATTTTCCTTCTATTCTTATTTTGCTGAGAGTTTTTATCATGAATGGATGTTAGACTTTGTCAAATGCCTTTTCTGGATCAATTGATAAAATCATGTGATTCTTGTCTTTTGTTTTATTTATATGATGGATTACATTCACTGTTTTTCTAATGTTGAACCATCCCTGCATACCTGGTACGAATCCCACTTGGTCATGGTGAATTATTTTTTTGATATGTTGTTGAATTCTATTGGCTAGAATTTTGCTGAGGACTTTTGCATCTAAGCTCTGGAGGGATATAGATTTATAATTTTCTTTTTTTTGTGGTGTCTTTACCTGGTTTTGGTATCACAGTTATGCTGGCTTCATAGAATGAATGTGGGAGTATTCTGCTCTTTTCTGTGCTCTGAAATACCTTTAGTAGTAGTGGTGTTACCTCTTCTCTGAAAGTCTGGTAGAACTCTGCAGTGAAGCCATCAGGGCCAGAGTTTTTTTGGGGGGGGAGTTCTTTGATTACCTTTTCAATGTCTTCTTTTGTTATGGGTCTATTTAGTTTTTCTACCCCTTTTGGGTTAGTTTAGGTAGGTAGTATGTTTCTAGGAATTCATCCATTTCTTCTAGGTTTTCAAATTTGTTAGAGTACAATTTTTCACAGTAATCTGATATGATTCTTTTAATTTCACTTGGGTCTGTTGTGATATTGCCCATCTCATTTCTTATTAGGGTTATTTGTTTCCTTTCCTGTTTTCCTTTTGTCAGTCTGGCCAATGGTTTATCAATTTTGTTAATTTTTTCAAAGAACCATCTTTTGGTCTTGTTAACTCTTCCAATTGTTTTTCTGTTCTCTAATTCATTTAATTCTGCTCTAATTTTTATTATTTGTTTTCTTCTGGTGCCTGTGGGTTTCTTTTGTTTCTCTCTATTTGTTCAAGTTGTAGGGACAGTTTGTTGATTGTGGCCCTTTCTTCTTTTTGTATGTGTACATTTATTGATATAAATTGACTTCTGAGCAGTGCCTTCACTGTGTCCCAAAGGTTCTGATAGGAAGTGTTTTCATTCTCATTTGATTCTATGAATTCCTTTATTCCATCCTTAATGTCTTTTATAACCCAGTCTTTTCTGAGCAGGGTATTGTTGAGTTTCCAAGCATTTTATTTTTTTTCCCTGGTTTTTCTGTTATTTATATCTACTTTTATGGCCTTATGGTCTGAGATGATGCTTTGTAATATTTCGATGTTTTGGGTTCTGCAAAGCCTTGCTTTATGACCTAATATGTGGTCTATTCTAGAAAATATTCTATGTGCCCTAGAAAAGAAAGTATACTTTGCAGCTGTTGGGTAGAGTGTTCTGTATATGTCTATGAGGTCAAGTTGGTTGATTGTGGCATTTAGATCTTCCGTATCTTCATTGAGCTTCTTTCTGGATGTCCTGTCCTTCACCAAAAGTGGTGTGTTGAAGTGTCCTACTATAATTGTGGAGCTGTCTATCTCACTTTTCAATGCTGTTAGAGTCGTTTTATGTATCTTGCAGCCCTGTCATTGGGTACATAAATATTTAATATAGTTATATCTTCCTGATAAATTGTCCCTTTAATCATTGTATAGTGTCCTTCTTTATCCTTTGTGATGGATTTAACTTTAAAGTCTATTTTGTCAGTGATTACTATTGCCACACCTGCTTGTTTTTGATTGTTGTTTGCTTGATACATTTTTTTCCATCCTTTCAGTTTTAGTATGTTTGTGTCTCTAAGTCTAAGATGTGTCTCCTATAGGCAGCACATAGCTGGATTATGCTTTTTTAATACAACCTGCAACTCTCTGTTTCTTTATTGGTGCATTTAGTCCATTTACATTCAGCATAATTATAGATAGGTATGAGTTTAGTGCTGTCATTTTGATGTCTTTTTTGTGTGTTGTTGACAATGTCTTTTTTCTACTTACTTTTTTATGCTAAGAAGCTTTTCTTTGTAAATTGTGTGTTCTTCTTTTTCATTGTAGTTGAATTTGTTTTTGCTGAGTCTTTATGTTTATATCAGTTTTTATTTTGAAGTATGGGATTGTTAGTCTTCTTTGTGGTTACCTTAATATTTACCTCTATTTTTCTAAGTATGAACCTAACTTGTATCTCTCTATATCACCTTGATTTCCTCTCCATATGGAAGATCTATGCCTCCTGTATTTAGTCCCTCTTTATTGATTATTGTCATCTTTTACATAATGATATCAGTGATCCCTTGTTTCGAGTGTTTTTTTTTTTTAATTGTATTTTAGTTTTGTGATTTCCCTATCCGAGTCGATATCAGGATGCTCTGTTCTGTGTCTTTGTGTTGTGTCAATATCTGATATTATTGATTTTCTAGCCAAAGAATTTCCTTTAGTACTCCTTGTAGCTTTGGTTTGGTTTTTGAAAATTGTCTAAGCTTGTGTTTATCTGTAAATGACTTAATTTCACCTTCATATTTGAGAGACAGTTTTGCTGGATATATGATTCTTGGCTGACAACTTTTCTCCTTCAATGCTCTATATCTGTCATCCCATTGCCTTCGTGCCTGCATGGTTTCTGCCAAGTAGTTCAAACTTATTGATGCTCTTTTGTAGATGACTTTTCTTTTATCCCTGGCTGCTTTTAAAATTTGCTCTTTATTTTTGGTTTTGCCATGTTTGGTGATAATATGTCTTCATGATTTTCTTTTGGGATCTACCTTGTATGGGGTTCGATGAGCATCTTGGATAGATATATCCTTTCATCTTTCACGATGTCAGGGAAGTTTGCTCGCAAGAAAACTTCAAGAATTCTCTCTGTATTTTCTGTTATTCCTCCCTGTTCTGGAATTCTAATCACATGCAAGTTTTTCTTCTTGATGGAGTCCCACGTAATTCTTAGGGTTTCTTCATTTTTTTGAATTCTTTTATCTGATTTTTCTTCATATATATTGGTGCCAATTGCTTATCCTCCATCTTCCCAGTTTTGCATTCCAATTCCTTGATTCTACTCCTCTGACTTCCTGTTGAGTTGTCTAATTCTGTAATTTTATTATTAATCTTTTGAATTTCTGAATGCTTTCTCTCTATGCATTCTTGCAGCTTATTAAATTTTTCATTATGTTCTTGAATAATCTTTTTAATTTCTTCAACTGCTTTATCTGTGTGTTCCTTGACTTTTTCTGTACATTGCCTGATTGCATTTCTGATGTCTTGAAGCATTCTGTATATTAATCTTTTGTATTCTACATCTGGCAATTCCAGGAATATATCTTCATCAGAGAAAGATCTTGATTCTCTGTTTTGGGGGTTTGTAGATGCAATCATGGTCTGCTTCTTTATGTGATCTGATATCGCCTGCTGTCTCTGAGCCATCTATGAGTTATTGTAACAATTTATTTTATATTTGCTCACTGAGTCCTAGCATCTTGTTTTTTGTTTCAGTATACCCAGATAGGCTACTAGAGTGTGCTCACTTGATTATTGGAGCCTTTGAAGCACTAATGCCCTGTTACCAGGTGGTTAGAGCTGTTACCTGCTATATGAGCCTAGGAGTCCATTCACTGTTCTTGAATAGAATCAGCTCAGGTGTCCTGATAGTTGGTCATCTGGTGCGTGGTATAGGCTCTTAACTACTATCTTAGAGAAGTAGTGGTGATGGTTGTATGCACTGGTTTCTGGTAGTGGCAGGGGTCACACTCTGAGGAGGGCAGGGTGCTGACAGTCTTCCCCCAAGTGCCAGTGAGGAAGGAGTCTTTGTTCTCTAGAGCGTTTTGGTAAGTGGGCTCTGAAGCTGTACCTTAAGCACCCAGTGCTTATACCTGTAAAGACTGGTAGGCACCACTATCCTCAGACCTCTTTCACGGGTGGCTAGGTGGTGTGGATAGAGCCTTAGCCCTCAGGTTCCTGCTGTGGGTAGGTGAGGGCTCTGTTTAATGGGTAGAGTGGTATCAGACCTCCAAAACCTGCTTTTCCACTGCCCAGCTGAAACAATTATAGTCAGACCTCTAACAGACTTGCCTTTGCATTATAGTAGCCACCTTGTTCCATGTAGTGGTGAAAGCCAAAGTCTGTGGATCTCTTATGCCTGGACTGGAGCTGCTTCTGCTCTGATCTTCCAGTTTAGAGGAGTCGGGAAAGTATTTTTCTCCTGTTTGTTAATTTGCTTCTTCTTTCCTGGCCAGGAGAATGGCTCATAAAAAGCACAGCACTTCTATCTCAGGCCCAGGGAATTCAAATGTTAATGAAGCCGGCTGGGGCAGGGAGGGGAGGGATCAGATAGATAGGAGAGAGTAGCACAGTAAATAGACAAAATCACTTATCCTGTGTCAAGAGTGCTGTTTTATCTCAGATTCCAGAAGTGTGTGTAGCCTGTGTGCGCTGGCTGGGTCCCCACCGGGCTTGCCCCAGGGAGTTAGGGCTGGGTCCTAACCTGGTGCGTGGTATAGGTCCTAACCTGGTGCTTGCCGTGTCTCAGGAAACTACCATCAGCCCCACTGCATTCGTGCCAAAGAATGGCACCAAGAAATCAGAGCTGAGGTGCTGCATGGGCTCAGCAACTAGCCGCTGCTTCTGCATGGTCTATCACTCCGCAGTCACTCATGTTGGTGTGTAGCCTGTGTGCGCTGGCTGGGTCCCAACCGAGATTGGCCCAGGTGGTTAGGGCTGCGTCCCGTGCTTGCAAAGTCTCAGGAAACAACCATCAGCCCCACCGCATTCATGCCAAAGAACAGCACCAAGGAATCAGAGCTGAGGTGCTGCATGGGCTTGGCAACTAGTTGCTGCTTCTGTGTGGTCTCGTGCTTCCCTGTCACTCAGGTCGATTCCTTAGTTCTGTGTTTGATGGTCAGGGTTAGTAGATTGTCATGTATGTAATTGGTTCACTTTTTCAGGTCTTTGTTGCAAGAAGGTTCAGCAGAAGCTTCTGCCTAGTCAGCCATCTTTGCTCCACCCTCTATATCTCTCATTTAGATTAGAAATAGTCCTACTATCCTGTATAAATGAGAATGATATTCTTTTATAAGAAGACCTGACCTTTTACTAATTCATTAGCAAACATTTATTGAGCACCTAACCAAAACCAAAAGCCAAACAGGTTGCTGTCAAGTCAAAACCAACTCACAGCAACATTATAGGATAGAGTAGAACTGTTGTTGTTAGGTGCCATCGAATCTGTTCCAACTCATAGCAACCCTATGAACAACAAAATGTCCTGTGCAATACCTATGATCCTTGCTATCTTTGAGCCCATTGTTGCAGCCCCTGAGTCAACCCATCTCTTGAGGGTCATCTTCTTTTTTGCTGACCTTCTATTTTACCAAGCATGATGTCCTTCTCGAGAGATTGGGTCTTTCTGATTACATGTTCAAAGTACATGACATGAGGTCTCACGACCCTCCTCACTTCTAAAGAGTGTTCTGGCTGTGCTTCTTTCAAGACAGATTTGTTCATTCTTCTGGCAATACATGGTATATTCGATATTCTTTGCCAGCACCATAACTCAAAGGCATCAATTCTTCTTCAGACTTTCTTATTCATTGTCCAGCTTTCACACACATATGAGGCAATTGAAAATACCATGGCTTAGGTCAGGCACAACTTATTCCTCACGGGAACTTCTTCGCTTTTCAACATTTTAAAAGAGATCTTTTACAGTAGCTTTACCCAATGTAATATGTCATTTGATTTCTTGTTTGCTGCTCTCATGGGCATTAATTTTGTATCCAAGTAAAGTGAAATCCTTGACAATTTCATTTTTTTCTCCATTTATCATGATTTTACTTATTGATCCAGCTGTGAGGATTTTTTTTTTTTTTTTTATGTTGAGGTGTATAATCCATACTGAAGGTTGTAGTCTTTGATTTTCATCAGGAAGTGTTTCAAGTCCTCTTTGCTTTCATTAGGCAAGGTTGTGTCATTTGCATACCAAAGGTTGTTAATGAGTCTTCCTCCAATCTTGATGCCATGTTCTTCTTCATATAGTCCAGCTTTTCAGATTATTTGCTCAGCATTCAGATTGGATAAGTATGGTGAAAGGATACAACCGCACACCTTTCCTGATTTTAAACCAGTTAGTATGCCCTTGTTCTGTTTGAATGGCTGTCTCTTGATCTATGTACAGGTTCCTTATGAGTACAATTAATTGTTCTGACATTTCCATTCTTCACAATGTTATCCAGATTCACACAGTTGAACGCCTTTGCATACTCAATAAAACATAGATAAACATCTTCCTGGTATTCTCTGCTTTCAGCCATGATCCATCTGATATCAGCAATGATATTATCCCTCATTCCACATCCTCATCTGAATCCAGTTTGAATTTCTGGCAGTTCTCTGTCAATCTACTGCTGCAACTGTTTTTGAATTATCTTCAGGGAAATTTTACTTGAATGTGATATTAATGATATTGTTCAATGATTTCTGCATTCCATTGGATCGCCTTTCTTTGGAATGAGCACAAATATGGATCTCTTCTAGTCAGTTGGCCAGGTAGCTGCCTTCCAAATTTCTTGGCATAGACAAGTGAGAACTTACAGTGTTGCATCCATTTACTGAAACATCTCAATTGGTATTCTGTCAATTCCTGAAGCCTTGTTTTCACCAATACCTTCAGTGCAACTTGGACTTCTTCCTACAGTACCATCAGTTCTTGATCATATGCTACTTCCTCAAATGGTTGAACATCAACCAATTCTTTTTGGTGACTCCATATATTCCTTCTATCGTCTTTTGATGCTTCCTGTGTCATTCAATATTTTGCCCATAGAATCCTTCGATATTGTAACTTGAGGCTTGAATTTTTTTTTTTTTTCAGTTTTTTACCTTGAGAAATGCCAAGTGTGTTCATCCCTTTTGGTTTTCTATCTCCAGTTCTTTGTCCATTTCATTATACTATTTTGTCTACTCAAGCTACCTTTTGAAATCTTATCAGGTTTTTTACTTCATAATTTCCTCCTTTCACTTTAGCTACTCTACATTCAAGAACAACTTCAAGAGTCTCTTCTGACATCCATTTTGGTCTTTTCTTTTTTTTTCTGTCTTTCTAATGACCTTTTGTTTACTTCATGTATGATGTCCTTGATGTCATCCAACAACTAGTCTAGTCTTTGGTCATTAGTGTTCAATGTGTCAAATCTATTCTCAAGATGGTCTAAATTCAACTGGAATACACACAAGGTCATACTTTGGCCCTCGTGTACTTGTTTCATTTTTCTCCAGCTTCAATTTGAACTTGCATATGAGCAGTTGACCTATTCCACAGTTGACCCTGGCCTTGTTCTAACGGATAATACTGAGCTTCTCAATAGTCTCTTTTCACAGATGTAGTCGATTTGATTTCCGTGTATTCCATCCAGTGAGGTCCACATGTATTGTCATTGTTTATGATGGTGAAAAAGGGTATTTGCAATGAATAAGTCATTTGTCTTGTAAAATTCTATCAAAATATTTCCCATGTCAGATCTATCATCAAGGCCATATTTTCCCACTACTGATCCTTCTTCTTTGCTTCCAACTTTCACATTCCAATCACCAGTAATTATCAATGCATCTTGATTGCATGTTTGACCAATTTCAGACTG
This sequence comes from Elephas maximus indicus, assembly GCF_024166365.1. NCBI lineage: Eukaryota > Metazoa > Chordata > Mammalia > Proboscidea > Elephantidae > Elephas > Elephas maximus. The sequence continues at coordinate 51,149,631 of NC_064819.1, read as the reverse complement.
CAGAAGTAGAACTCTCACATAGGATTTCAAAGCCTGTAATCTTTATGTGAGTAGACTGCCACATCTTTCTCTTGCAGAGTGGCTGGTAGTTTTGAACTGCCGAACAATTAACTACCATTAAAATTCAGTCCCTGGGAAGCGGAGCCAAGATGGCAGAATAGACAGACACTTCTGGCAAGCCCTCTTTACAACAAAGACCAAAAAAAAAACAAGTGAAACGAGTATATTTGTGACAAGCTGGGAGCCCTGAACATCAAAGGCAAGCTTAGACAACAAACTGAGGGGCAGGGGGAGGAAAAGACCATTCAGAAGTGGAGAGGAGTTACCAGACCCAAATTGCAGGGAGCCCTCAGGCACCATTCCCTGAGTGGTGGCAGTGGCAGCGGTGGGCTGGTACTAGTGTTCGGCCGCAGTTTCCTCAGGGAGAAGCAGCCAGCCACACAGCCTACTCACACCTCTGGAACCTGAGTAGAATGGTGCTCTCAGCAAAAGCTAAGCACTTGCATATATTTTACCATGCCCCCCTCCCCCACCCTCAAGTTGGCTTCAACAGCTGAATCCCTGGGCCTGAGATAGACCCTGGTGAGTACCTAGAGCCATTCTCCCGGCCTTGAGGAAGGAAAAAAATTGCAATTGGGGGGAAAAGATAATTTGCTAGCTCCATTAACCAGGGGCTCTCAGGACAGAAGCGGCTTCTGTCCAGATATAAACCGTCCATGGACCTTGAGCACCTTTCCCTTCTGCATGGACCTGTGTGGGCCTATTTCAGGAGAATAGGCCCTTGTTGGCAGACTCCAACCATTTCAGCTGTGCAGTGGAGAGGTGGGTGTTTTACATCTGACATTGTTTTGCCTATTAAACAAGGTCCTCACCTACCCACATCAGGGACCTAAGGACTGGTAGCTCCACTCAGGTCACCCAGCCACCAGCGACAGGGGTCCAGAAATAACTAGTATCTCCCAGTCCTTATGACAAAAACCTTCGGTGCCCACGGTCCCTCTGCAGAACCCACCCACCAGCATGCTCTAGGAAACAGAGATGCATTTTCCTCAGAGACACTTGGGGGTCGGTTCTCAGGCCCCTGCCTTGTTCAGAGTGTGACCCCCTGCTGCAATCAGATACCGGTATGTATGCCAATCACCCCTGTCCCTCTAAGACTGTAGGATAGAGCCTGTGTCACACACTTGACCATCAGCTACCTGGAAACCTGAGCTGAATTCATACAAGAAAACTGAATGGACTCCTAGACTGACATACCTGATAACAGCTCTAGCCAGCTGGGGACAGGACACCACAGATCCAAAGGCAAAACAAAAAATCAAGCTAGCTCACTCAAGCAACCCATAGGGGTATACCAAAACAAAACATAGCAAGCAGCTACGACACAGTAAGCAAGCATAAACTAATACAATAACTTATAGATGGCTCAGAGACAACAGTCAATATCAAGTCACATAAAGAAACAGGCCATGATCACCTCAACAGGCTCTCAAAACAAAGAATCCAGGGATCTTCTAGATGAAAGTGCATTCCTGGAATTACCACATTCAGAATACAAAAGTTTAATATACAGAACCCTGCAAGACAATGGGAAGGAAATGAGGCAATATGCAGAACAAGCCAAGGAACACACAGATAAAGCAACTGAAGAAATCAGAAAGATGTTTTCAGGAACATAATGAAAAGTTTAATAAGCTGGAAAAAGACAGACAGCAATCAGAAATTCAGAACATTAACAATAAAATTACAGAATTAGACAACTCAATACAAAGTCAGAGGAGCAGAATTGAGCAAGTAGAAGCTAGAATTTCTGAACCTGAAAACAAATCACTTGGTACTAACATATTTGAAGAGAAATCAGGTAAAAGAATTTAAAAAAATGAAGAAACCTTAAGAATCATGTGGACTCTATCAAGAGAAATAACCTATGAGTGATTGGAGTACCAGAACAGGGAGGGATAACAGAAAATACAGAGAAAATTGTTAAAGATTTGTTGGCAGAAAACATCTCTGGTATTGTGAAAGATGAGAAGATATGTACGCAAGATGTTCATTGAACTCCACATAAGGTAGATGTTAAAAGAAAGTCACCAAGACATATTATAATCAAACTTGCCAAAACCAAAGATAAACAGAATTATAAGACCAGCGAGGGATAAACGAAAAGTCACCTACAAAGGAGAGCCAATAAGAATAAGCTCAAGACTACTCAGCAAAAAAAAACAAAAAAAAATCTTTTTTTGTGTTTTTTTACTCAGCAGAAACCATGCAGGCAAGAAGGCAATGGGATGACATATTTAAAAGATTGAAGGAAAACAATTGCCTGCCAAGACTCATATATTCAGCAAAACTGTCTCTTAAATACGAAGGTGAAATTAAGACATTTCCAGATAAACACAAGTTTAGGGAATTCTTAAAAACCAAACCAAAACTACAAGAAACACTAAAGGGAGTTCTTTGGTTAGAAAATCAATAATCTCAGGTATCGACCCCAGACTAGAACACTGGGCAGAGCAACTAGAAGTCAACCCAGACAGGGAAACCCAAAAAAATGAAGAAAGATTATTTAAAAAAAGCCCAAAACAGAGTAACAGCGATGTTATTATATAAAAGAAGACAATGTTAAAATAATAAAGAGGGACAAGAAATGTAATCATACACCTTCCATACAGAGAGGAAGATACGGTGATGCAAAAGAAATAAAAGTTGGTTTTCAATTTAGAAAAATAGGGGTAAATAATAAGGAAACCACAAAGGAAACAAACTATCGTACTCATTGAAATAAAATACAAGGGAAAAATACAGACTCAGCAGAAACAAAATCAACAACAACAAACATGAGGAAAGGACAATATATAAAGAAAATCTACTCAGCACATAAAATCAAGTGGGAAAAAGAAACTGTCAACACACAAAAAAAGATCACAATGATAGCACTAAATTCATACCTATCCATAATTATGCTGAATGTAAATGGACTAAATGCACCAATAAAGAGACAGAGAGTCTCAGACTGGATAAAGAAACACGATCCGTCTATATCCTGCCTACAAGAGACACACCTTAGACGTAGAGACACAAACAAACTAAAACTCAAAGGATGGGGGAAAAAATATCGAGCAAACTACAATCAGAAAAGAGCAGGAGTGGCAATATTAATTTCTGACAAAATAGACTTTAAACTTAAATCTATCAGAAAGGATAAGGAAGGACACTATATAATGATTAAAGGGACAATATACCAAGAAGATATAACCGTAATAAATATTTATGCACCCAATGTCAGGGCTGCAAGATACATAAACTAACAGCATTGAAAAGTGAGATAGACAGCTCCACAATAATAGTAGGAGACTTCAACACACCACTTTCGGTGAAGGACAGGACATACAGAAAAAAGTTCAATAAAGACACGGAAGGTCTAAATGCCAACAATCAACCAACTTGACCTCGTAGACATATACAGAACACTCCACCCAACAGCAAACAAGTATACTTTCTTTTCTAGTGCACATGGAACATTCTCTAGAATAGACCACATATTAGGTCATAAAGCAAGCCTTAGCAGAATCCAAAACATTGAAATATTACAAAGCATCTTCTCTGACCATAAGGCCATACAATTGGATATCAATAACAGAAAAAGCAAGGAAAAGAAATGAAACACTTGGAAACTGAACAATACCCTGCTCAAAAAAGACTGGATAATACAAGACATTAAGGATGGAATAAAGAAATTCAGAAAATCGAATGAGAATGAAAATACTTCCTATCAGAACCTTTGGGACACAGCAAAAGCAGTGCTCAGAGGCCAATTTATATCAATAAATGCACACATACAAAAAGAAGAAAGGGCCGAAATCAAAGAATTATCCCTACAACTTGAACAAATAGAAGGAGAGCAACAAAAGAAACCCACAGGCACCAGAAGAAAACAAATAATAAAAATTAGAGCTGAACTAAATGAAATAGGAAACAGAAAAACATTTGAAAGAATTTATAAGACCAAAATCTGGTTTTTTGAAAAATCAACAAAATTGATAAACCATTGGCCAAACTGACAAAAGAAAAACAGGAGAGGAGGTAAATAACCCAAATAAGAAATGAGAGAGTTGATATTACAACAGACCCAACTGAAATTAAAAGAATCATATCAGATTACTATGAAAAACTACACTCAAACAAATTTGAAAACCAAGAAGAAATGGATGAATTCCTAGAAACACACTACCTACCTAAACTAACACAAACAGAGGTAGAACAACTAAATAGACCCATAACAAAAGAACAGATTGAAAAGGTAATCAAAAAACTCCCAACAAAAAAAAGCCCTGGCCCAGACAGGTTCACTGCAGTGTTCTACCAAACTTTCAGAGAAGAGTTAACACCACTACTACTAAAGGTATTTCAGAGCATAGAAAAGGACGGGATACTACCAACCTCATTCTATGAAGCCACCATCTCCCTGATACCAAAACCAGGTAAAGACACCACAAGAAAAGAAAATTATAGACGTATATCCCTCATGAATGTAGATGCAAAAATCCTCAACAAAATTCTACCCAATAGAATTCAACAACATATCAAAAAAATAATTCATCATGACCACATTGGTTTCATATCAGGTATGCAGGGATGGTTCAACATTAGAAAAACAATTAATGGAATCCACTTTTTTTTTTTTACCCCATAAGTAAACAAAAGACAAGAATCACATGATTTTATCAATTGATGCAGAAAAGGCATTTGACAAAGTTCAACACTCATTCATGTAAAAACTCTCAGCAAAATAAGAATAGAAGGAAAATTCCTCAACATAATAAAGGGCATTTATACAAAAGCCAACAGCCAACATCACCCTAAATGGAGAGAGCCTGAAAACATTCCCATTGAGATCAGGAACCAGACAAGGATGCCCTTTATCAACACTCTTATTCACCATTGTGCTGGAAGTCGTGCTAGATAAAGAAATAAAGGGCATCCAGATTGGCAAGGAAAAAGTAAAAGTATCTCCATTTGCAGATGACATGATCTTATACACAGAAAACCCTAAGGAATCCTCCAGAAAACTACTGAAACTAATAGAAGAGTTCAGCAGAGTATCGGAATACAAGATAAACATACAAAAATCAGTTGGATTCCTCTACAACAAAAAAAAGAACATCGAAGAGGAGATCACCATATCAATGCCATTTACAGTAGCCCCCAAGAAGATAAAATATTTAGGAATAAATCTTACCAGAGATGTAAAAGACTTATACAAAGAAAACTACAGTACACTTTTGCAAGAAACCAAAAGAGACTAGCATTAAGTGGAAGAACATACCTTGCTCGTGGATAGGAAGACTTAACATCATAAAAATGTCTATTCTACCAAAAGCGATCTATACATTTAATGCAATTCCAATCCAAATCCCAACAACGTTCCTTAATGAGATGGAGAAACAAATCACCAACTTCATATGGATGGGAAAGAGGGCCTGGATAAATAAGGCATTACTGAAAAAGAAGAACAAAGTGGGAGGCCTTACTTTACCTGACTTTAGAACCTATTATACCGCTACAGTAGTCAAAACAGCCTGGTACTGGTACAAATAACAGGCACACAGACCAATGGAACAGAATTGAGAATCCAGACATATATCCATCCACATATAAGCAGCTGATATTTGACAAAGGCCCCAAAAGAGTTAAATGGGGAAAAGACAGTCTTTTTAACAAATGGTGCTGGCATAACTGGATATCCATTTGCAAAAAAGTGAAACAAGACCCATACCTCACTCCATGCACAAAAACTAACTCAAAATGGATCAAAGACCTAAATATAAAATCTAAAACGATAAAGATCATGGAAGAAAAAATAGGTAAAACATTAGGAGCCCTAATACATGGCATAAACAGTATACAAAACATTTTAAGAATGCTGAAGAAAAACTAGATAACTGGGAGCTCTTAAAAATCAAACACCTATGCTCATCCAAAGACTTCACCAAAAGAGTAAAAAGACTACCTACAGACTGGGAAAAAGTTTTTAGCTATGACATTTCTGATCAGTGCCTGATCTCTAAAATCTACATGATACTGCAAAAACTCAACTGCAAAAAGACAAATAACCCAATTAAAAAATGGGCAAAAGATATGAATAGACACTTCACTAAAGAAGACATTCAGGTAGCTAACAGATATATGAGGAAATGTTCACCATCATTAGCCATTAGAGAAATGCAGATCAAAACTACAATGAGATTTCATCGCACTCCAACAAGGCTGGCATTAATTTAAAATCAGAAAATAATAAATGTTGGAGAGGCTGTGAAGAGATTGAAACACTTCTACACTGCTGGTGGGAATGTCAAATGGTACAACCACTTTGGAAATCATTTTGGCACTTCCTTAAAAAGCTAGAAAGAGAACTACCATACGATCCAGCAATCCCACTCCTTGGAATATATCCTAGAGAAATAAGAGCCTTTACATGAACAGATATATGCACACCCATGTTTACTGCAGCACTGTTTACAACAGCAAAAAGATGGAAGCAACCAAGGTGCCCATCAATGAATGAAAGGAAAAATAAATTATGGTATATTCACACAATGGAATACTACGCATCGATAAAGAACAGTGAGAAATCTGTGAAACGTTTCATAACATGTAGGAACCTGGAAGGCATTATGCTGAGCAAAATTAGTCTTTTGCAAAAGAACAAATATTGTACAAGACCACTACTATAAGAACTTGAGAAACAGTTTAAACTGAGAAGAAAACATTCTTTTGTGGTTACGAGGCAGGGAGGGAGGGTAGGGGAGCAGCATTCACTAATTAGATAGCAAATAAGAACTACTTTAGGTGAAGGGAAAGACAACACACAATACAGGGGAGGTCAGCACAACTGGACTAAACCAAAAGTTTCCTGAATAAACTGAATGCTTCAAAGGCCAGCATAGCAGGGGCAGGGGTCTGCGGACCATAGTTTCAGGGGACATCTAAGTCAATTGGCATAATAAAATCTATTAAGAAAACACTCTGCATCCCACTTTGAAGAGTGGCATCTGGGGTCTTAAACGCTAGCAAGCAGCCATCTGAGATATATCAATTGGCCTCAACCCACCTGGATCAAAGGAGAATGAAGAACACCAAGGACACAAAGCAGTTATGAGGCCAAGAGACAGAAAGGGCCACACAAACCAGAGACTACATCATCCTGAGACCAGAAGAACTAGATGGTGCCTGGCTACAACCAATGACTCCCCTGACAGGGAACACAACAGAGAACCCCTGAGGGAGCAGGAGAGTAGTGGGATAAAAAAAAAAAAAAAATTTTATTGAAGACCCCAAATTCTCATAAGACCAGACTTAATGGTCTGACTGAGATTAGAAGGACCCCGGTGGTCATGGCCCCCAGCCCTTCTGTTGGCCCAGGACAGGAGCCATTCCCAAAGCCAACTCTTCAGACATGGATTGGACTGGACAATGGGCTGAAGAGGGATGTTGGTGAGGAGTGAGCTTCTTGGATCATGTGGACACTTGAAGACTATGTTGGCATCTCCCTCCTGGAGGGGAGATGGGGGGGTTAGAAGCTGGTGAAATGGACACGAAAAGAGAGAGTGGAGGGAGAGAGTGGGCTGTCTCATTAAAAAAAATCTCATTAGGCAGAGAGTAATTGGGAGTGTGTAGCAAGGTGTATATGGGTTTTTGTGTGAGAAACTGACTTGATTTGTAAACTTTCACTGAAAGCACAATAAAAATTATTTAAACAAAATTGAGTCCCTGGTGGTGCAAACAGTTAACACACTGAACTGCTAAACAAAGGTTAGAGTTTTGAGTCCACCCAGAGGTGCTTCAGAAGAAAGGCCTGACAATCTACTTTCGATAAATCAGTAATCGAAAACCCTGTAGAACTCAGTTGTACTTTGAGATACATGAGGTCACATGAGTTGGAATTGACTCCTTGGCCACTGCTTTTTGTATGTGCAAGTCACTGTGCTAGGCACTGGAGATACTAGTGATGGAAGTGACATGATCACTGCCCATGGAGAACTTACCCTCTAACAAGAGAGGCTGACAGCACATAACTACAAAACTAATTATTGCTCTACATGTATGGCATGCACTACAAAGTGGTGCAGAGGTTCTAGGGCTGGGGATAACTGTGAGATCTGACCTAACCCAGGAGGTCATGGAAGTCTCTTTGGGGAAGTTTCATTTGAGATTATTCCTAAGGTTGATAGGAATTGAGCAGAAGAAAAAAGAATTGAGCAGAAGAGCATTCAAGGCAGACTTGCTGGATCCTTAACAGGAAAACTGGCTGGAGAGTAGAGAAGCTTTGCTCCTAGACGGCAGGAGCCTCATCATGAAGGACCAGTTTTAAAGGGCAAATTTAAAGATCACAGCCCTTGAAAATGAATTACATCTGGGCAAAAACCCATTAAAATCTTTTCCATAGAGTCAATTCTAACTCATAGCGACCGTATAGGACAGAGTAGAACTGCCCCATAGGGTTTCTAAGGAGTGACTGGTGGATTCGAACTGCTGACCTTTTGGTTAACAGCTGGGTTCTTAGCCAGTGTGCAATCAGGGTAGTTATGCAGGTAATAGTAAGACTGCAGGATCGGTGAGTGGGGGAATGGAAGGGAAGCGAGCTGCTACAGCCTCTCAGAAAAGTAGTGTTTTCTGTAAGCTTTCTAAGATTGTGGCCTCTACAGCAGCCATCTTTTACTTTGAAGTCTTTGTAGCCTGAATTTATATCTCCCAAGTCTCATCATTCTTCCTGTGCTTCCTGCCTGCTCCTGGAGTCTAACCAACCTTGCCTGCCGGAATACACCACACCTAATTCTACTCTGGAGCATAGTCCTACTCTCACACACATGGGATTGCCAACCGATGTTATGGATTGAATTGTGCCCCCCAAAAATGTGAGTCAACTTGGCTAGGTCATGATTCCCAGCATTGTGTGATTGTCCACTATTTTGTCACCTGATGTGATTTTCCTATGTGTTGTAAATCCTGCCTCGGTAATGTTAATGAGGTGGGATTAGAGGCAGTTTTGGTGGATGTTAATGAGCAGGACTTTACAAGATTAGATTGTGTCTTAAATGAATGTCTGAATATATAAAAGAGCGAAGCGAGCAGAGGGACATGGAGACCTCATACCACCAAGAAACAAGAGCCAGGAAAATCGCACGTCCTTTGGACCCAGGGTACGTGTGCTGAGAAGCTCTTCAACTGGAGAAGATTGATGACAAGGACCTTCCTCCAGAGTCAACAGAGAAAGAAAGCCTTTCCCTGGAGCTGGCACCCTGAATTCAGACTTCTAGCCTCCTAGCCTGTGAGTGAATAAATCTCTGTTTGTTAAAGCCATCAACTTGTGGTATTTCTGTTACAGCAGCACTAGATAACTAAGATAACTGGGCAGCAACTAACAACAACAGTTCTCCTCCTTTGAATATACTTGGGAGGGTGGAAAATCAGCACTTAAATCTTGACTTTTTAAACAGGTGTTTCACTCATTCTCTATATCTAATCCTCATACATTTAAGATAGGCGAGCCTTCATTCTGTCTTTGGATACACAATAAACAAAACACTAAATTAGGTCTATTTCAAAACTTCACATGAAAATATCCTCACATTTCTGGATGTTATTAAAAGTGTTTTTCTGTTGTTAGCTACTCTTGAATTGGCCCCCAACTCATGGAGACCTCATTCACAAGGAACGAAATATTCCCACTCGCTTAACAGGTTGGAGATGGAGCCATTGTGTAGGGGAGGATAAAACTTCTTTCGGTCAACAAAATGATAGCATCACTACCTTCCAAAGCGACAACTACATTTTCCCCCTGCCTTGTGAAATACTGGTACAGAGAGATGCCCAAACCAGTGATGCTTTCAAGCTTTAGTCAAGCTTTATAGTATTTTCAATAAGAAAGTCTGGGAAATTATATCCCAGTTTTTAACCTAGAACACAGCTCTCTTTTTTTTTTCTGTGAAAGAATAGCAGAAAATTAGTTATCAATTTACCTAACAGGGTTTTAACAAATAAGAAAAAAAATGCATTTTTGCAATTAGGTCGTGTTGTTAGGTGTCGTCATGTCATTCCGACTCATAGCGACCCTATGTACAATAGAATGAAATATTGCCAAATTCTGTGCCATCCTCACAATCGTTGTTTATGCTTGAGCCCACTGCTATAGCCACTGTGTCAATCCATCTTATTGAAGGGCTTCCTCTTTTTCACTGACACTGTACTCTACCAGGAAACCCTGGTGCTATAGTGGTTAAGAGCTGCAGTTGTTAACCAAAAGGTCAGCAGTTCAAATCCTCCGGGTGCTATTTGGAAACTCTATGGGGCAGCTCTAGTCTATCCTATAGGGTTGCTATGAGTTGGGATCAACTCGACAGCAATGGGTTTGGTACTCAACCAAGCATGATGTCCTTCACCAGAGACTGGTCTCTCCTCATAACGTGTCCAAAGTATGTGAGATGAAGTCTCCTATCCTTGCTTCTAATGAGCATTCTGGCTGTACTTCTTCCAAGACAGATTTGTTCACTCTTCTGGCAGGCCATGGTATATTTAATATTCTTCACCAGCACCATAATTCAAAGGCATCAATTCTTCTTCTGCCTTTCTATTCATTGTACAGCTTTCACATGCATATGAGGCGATTGAAAACACCTTGGCTTGGATCAGGCACACCTTAGTTCTTAAAGTGGCACCTTTACTTTTTAACGCTTTGAAGACGTCTTTTGCATCATATTTGCCCAGTACAATGTGTTGTTTGATTTCTTGAGTGCTGCTTCCGTGAGCGTTGACTGTGGATCCAAATAAAATGAAATCCTTGACTTCATTCTTTTCTCTGTTTATCATGATGTTGCTTACTGGTCCAGTTGTGAGGATTTTGGTTTTCTTTATGTTGAGGTGTAAACCATGCCTAAGGCTGTGATCTTTGATCTTCATCAGTTAAGTGCTTCAAGTCCTCTTCACTTTCAGCAGGCAAAGTTGTTTCATCTGCATATTGCAGGTTGATAATGAGTCTTCCTCCAATCCTGATGCCCTGATGACCCTATGGAACAGTTCTACTCTGCCCTACTGGGTCACAATGAGTTGAAATCAACTCAACACCAGTGGGTAATGGGGCAATATTGTCAAAAACAACAAGGTCTTGAAATTTTACCCCTATGTTTCTTCTGAGAGTTTTATGGTTTCAGTTCTTGTATTTAGGTGATTGATCCATTCTGAGCTAATTTTCATATGGGGTGTGAGGTATGGACCCATCTTCATTCTTCTGCATGTGGAAATCCAATTGTCCCAGAACACTTTGTTGAAGAGACTCTTCTTTCTCCATTGAATGGACTTGGTATCCTTGCAAAAATCAATTTTTTGTAGATTTATGGGTTTATTTCTGGACTCTCAATTGTATTCCATTGGTCTATTTATCTATCCTTATACTAACACTGTTTTGATTACTGTGGCTCTACAAAGCATTTTGATATTGGGCAGCGTGAGTTCTCCTACTTTGTACTTTTTTTTGCCCCAAGATTGTTTTGGCTATTTGGGGCCCTTGCTATTCCATAGGAATTTAAGGATATGCTTTTTCATTTTTGCAAATAAGATTTGAAGTTTTGGTAGGGGTTGGGTCTATAGAACACTTTGGGTAATACTGACATTAAAAATAGTAAATCTTTCAATCCATGAACATGGGATGCCTATGTTATTGTTTGCGAGCTATGTCCTTGGGCAAGTCTCTTGACCACTATGAGGCTCAGTTTGCTCATCCGTGAAATGGAAATAGTGCTATCTAATTCTCCACAGTGGTATGATGAGTAATGAGTCAACTAGACTAAAATGTTTATCAAATCAATAAGATGAAGTCCTTACAATGGTATACAGGACCCAACATGATCCAGGCTTCATCTTATACAATTTCCCTCAATGCTCACTCCTCTCCAGTCCCCACTCATCTGCTTGCTGTTGCATGAGTATGCTAGACCAGGGCCTTTGCATTCATTCATGCTCAGGCATTGTCCAGCTGCTCCTCACTTCTTTCAAGTATGTACTCAAATATCATCTTCTCAGTAAGAACTATCACAGCTACTTTTTCATGCAAACACTTCATGCCCCTATTTTCAGCTTCATCTTCCTCCAACATACCATATATTTTACTTATTTATCTTACTTTTTTTCTGTCTCACTGCCTTAAGCTGAGTTCTCTAGAGAAACAAAACCAGTAAAGCATATAAATATGTATCTAGAAAGAGATTAATATCAAGGAAATAGCTCATGCAGTTGTAGAGGCTGGAATGTCCCACATTCGTGGGTCAGGATAAAGGTTTCTCCTGATTCACGTAGCCACAGGGGCTGACGAACCCAAGATGGGCAGGTCAGAGAGCAGGTCTCTTGCACACAGGCTGTGAAGATTGGCAAATGCCAGGATTGGCAGGCAAAACCACATTCTGCTAGCTCAAGTCCCAAGAAGCAGAGATCAGACAAACAGAAGCCAGCAGCAAGATCCAGGATGAGCAAAAGCCCACAAGCCTTGCCAGAATGTCTGTTTATATTTGATGCAGACCACATGCCCAAGGAAACTGTCTTTCAACTGACTGGCTACTCACAGCAGATGCCTTCATGGAAGTGATCATATTATATCAAATCTCATCATGGAAGTGATCACAGCATCATATGACTGCCAAACCACTAAGAATCATGACCCAGCCAAGTTTAGAGACAACCTTAACCATCTCACTCCCCACTAGAAGGTAAGCTTCATGAAGACAGAGATTCAAATTATTTTTCTTCCATTGCTATCTCTACCACACCTAGAATAGTCTCTGGAACATAGTTCACTTTCAATAAATATTAACTAAATAAATCATTTGAGGGTTATATCAGACATATATCTTAGTTGTCTCCTCATAGTTCCTCCATGCTGTCTGCCTTCTAGGCCCTCAGCAGTTTCCACCATTGAGGTCCTACAATTCTGATTCCTTGGCCTTCTAGCTATCAGCCCTAGATGTGTCAGGCCTTTTAGCTCCCACTGCACAGCCATGCCTATAAGTCACTTCCAGGCTTGGATGAAACACCACATCACAAGATGTAAGATCTGGCATCCTGAGTGGCCACACAAGACCTGATGATACAATCCAGAAGGAGTGAGACATTAACTCCTCCCTGGGGGAGAATTTTGAGCAATAGGAGATGAGAGTGGAAGGACTACACAAGCAACTGTATTCCCTCTCTTTCCTTGTTCCCACATACTACTTGGTGGCACGGTTTCTCCTTGAAAACAGCCTGGCGATATCTCTTGTGCCAGGTAGACCCATTTGCCAGGCAACCTCCAATGTCTCTTCGTGGCTTGCTCAGAAGTAGTAGCTAGTGTAGTGACACACCACTTCATTTGTCTCCCTACCTCTTTCACCCATCTTATCACTTTGTCCTAAATTTGTGTCTTTCAAATCAGGCACCAACATTGTAATCCTTGCCTCAGGCTCTGTTTTCTGAATAACCTGGGCTAAGACAGTCTTTGATGTTTCCATTCCTTTGGATTCAAGGAGCAAAGGACATTCATCAGTTAGTGGGGGAGGATGCAGTGGTTATGAGCTCTGTCTTTGGAGTCAAACAGAATCAGTCTTGAATCCCAACTGTGCCATTTACTAGCTACATGACCCTAGGCAATTCACTTAATCTTTCTGATCCTGCATTTCTTCATCTGTAGAAAGGAAAGAAAGCACCTGCCTCCTTGTGTTGTGGTGATGATAAAATGACTTAACATGGTACAATGCCTCACAGAAGTTACCCATAAATGTGGTGAAGCAGAAAAATCCATAGTATATTGATTACTCTTCACAGTAGAGTAAGATACTCTGATGAATTATTTAGGAAAGGGGGATCCAAAGTATGATATTAATGAGATTTGGTTTTTATCCATGAATTTAGCATTGAACAAGAGCTATAATTAATTTCTTATAATATCTCAGGATGCAGTGCTGACACAACTCCCACACCAAATCACAATAGTAAGTGACCTGCCACAAGGAAGGCAAGTAAGAGAATAACAAAAAAATAATGGCTGATTTTGCATATTTACTTAACACTTATAAAACTCTTTTTCATATCTTATCAGTTGATATTCCCAGAAACTCTGTGAGATAGATTTCCATTTAAGAGATTCCAAAAAAAAAAAAAAGGTTGTCTCCAAATTGACAGTGTTTGTAGTCAGTGAGCTATCTTCAACACAGCCAGTCATTCATACTGCTCCTATCATATGGCTCTGCTCTCCCCTAAGGCCTCAGAATCCTCTGCCTCCAGGTAGATGTAGGGAAAAATGAGTAAAGGCACACAAGCTTCTAGGAGTCCTTAGGTGGTGCAAACAATTAAGCACTGGGTTACGAATGGAAAAGTTGGCAGTTTGAGTTCACCCAGAAGTGCCTCAGAAGAAAGGCCTGGTGATCTACTTCTGAAAAGTCACAGCCATGAAAACTGTATGGAGTGCAGTTCTACTCTGACATACATGGGGTCCCCACGAGTCAGACTTGACTTGATGGTTTTTTACATCAGCTTCTTAACTGTTTTGAAGCAGAAAGGACAGTCATCACTTCTGTTCACATTCCTTTGTCAGGAACTAGTCTCACTGTCACAGTTATGTGCAAGGAGATGGAGTGACATGGGACTTATACTCCAGAAAGGGCACACACTTCTCAGGCACCACTCAATGATGAAAAGGTGGTATGAATGCTTGGTGGGCTGCTAAGCATCTCTGCCTGGAAAAAGTAAATGATAGAGTCAGGTCTCCATCCAAGGTACTGTGACACCAACTCTTGGGTTTTTTCCCACCACGTCAAATTCCTCTCAGCAGGTACGGACAACTGAGTGACTACACACCACACACACACACACACAAAACACAAAGATTTACGTTGCATATCTTCCTTATGCTAGTGATGTTTATTTATAAAATACACTATTTTGATTTTACTAAAAGGCATTTCTAATACCTAGCTGTGCAGAGTCTAATAAAAATCTAAGTTATATAAATACATAGCTCATTTAAAGAGATGAATAGTGTAAAAGACACGGCCCTTTACATTATAACAAATTACAGTACATCTTTTATGAACATGTATAACAAAATAGATAGAGGCAAAACTTAGGGAAGTTAAGAAAAACCAATTTTTTAATTTATTTTTGGCCTATTGTCTTGATTTCTCCTTAAACCTGAACGTTTTGTTTGAGGTGGATGGATAAAAGTGCAAACAGAAGACAGAACAATAAAGCACAAAGACAGTACTTTCTAGCATGTGCTTAGGTTTATTTTAAAATTTTAATTGTGGTTTACTCTGTGGAAATTGAATCCATGAGTGTAATAAACAAAAGAATCCACTTTTATTTCAGATAGAAACATCCATGTTTCCAGTAAAGTTAGTCTTATGAAAAGAGACACACATATTTATATAAATCGTGCTGACACACACTGAAAAATTTTAAACGTGTTTGTTTATACATGTTCCTTCCTCAGTCATCAATTGTTTCCATATAGCCTTTGAAAAACAAAGGGATTTACGTAATGGTAGCATGGACCACTTGTGTGGTATAAATATATATATTGCTAAGCAAACATTATATACACATAAAATATATACATAACACTAAGTCTTGCTTATATAAGAGCTAAAGTAAAGACAGTGCCTTCTGGCTTCGCTAGGAAAATGTAATTTCTGTAATGAATCATTTTTTTTTTCTTATATCTTTGATAGTCTAGATCCAAACACTAAGATGAAACTTTCACAGAAAAAAGGAAACTAGAAGTAGCAACACCATCAAAAACGAAATAGACCCCAAACCAATAAATGCTAAATAGTCAAACATCATAATAAAGGAAGTGTTTTTTTTTTTTTTTTATTCAAGTCACTCTGTTTGCAACATTCATCAGAGTAAGAGAGCCGCTTCCATTAGATTTTTTATGGATGGCAACTCTATCTGCTTTAACATTCCAAAGCTTGCTTGGGTATGGTAATACTGGCCATTACTCCTAGTAGCTGAAGGGTTGGAAAAACTCCATGTGTCTGTCTTTTGCTTATCACTCTAAACAGATTGATCTCTAAGCAATGATCTTCTGGTACTGTTGACCTCAGGTTTGAACTTTTTAGTCCATTGAGAAAGAAAGAGCAGGAATCAGAATGGCAGAGAAAATACCTGAAGTTTATAAAGGGAAATAGGTTTTCTAATGTAATAAGTCCTCATCACAAAAAATCACTCGCTATGGAAGGAAAGGTCTGTGGTTGGGGATTATATTTACCTATTTTTTATCCTTTCTCACTTATTCCCCCAGGAATTACCTACTCGTGACAGTAAGAAGCATCTCAGTTAACAGCAGCTCAAAAATTCAAAAGAATGGCTTTTCTTTTTTCTTCTATCCTTTCAGGTTTCTGCACAGAATTAGACTACAGTTAGAAGCAGATTCTATATTCACGGCAATTTATCTTTCTATATCACCTGTTTCAAGGTGATAAATATGCTATTTTCAAATTAGTGTGGCATTTGTGTAGTTAATTATATTCATTAGAAATTATCTGAACAGGAGTGTGATTTTCACCACACACACACCACAGCAGAAATAGTCCCTGAACCCACATCCCTGAGCATTGACTTTTACAGACATTTCTAACTAAATGAGACCTTAAAAGGGACATTTTCTGGGAAAAATCATGAAAACTTTGAAGAAAGAGTAAACATCACTACCCCCCAAAAAGGAAATGCCTGGAAATAAGAAAAAGATTATACCTTTCCTCCATATCAAAGAGAATCACCTAAAAAATTCCTAGAAAAGCCCTAATTCTTACCCTCATGTAACTTATAACCTTAATTATGACTTTTTTGTTGGTTTATTTCAGGTTCAAGCTACAAAGCTCTGTGCTAATTGAAATGTAAATGATCAACCCTGTACTACCTTCCATTTGCATTGGTTTTAATAAATTATAGATTACCACCAAGATTTCTGATTTTGATATTTTTTTTCCTTTGTTTCCCAATTTGGGTAAGGCCTTGTTCTCTATATCATTTTGCTACCAAGAACAAAAAGCTGAGGTGCTTATTAACCCATCATGATGATAGCTAACTAAACGCCAGCAAAAAGAGCAGTCTTCAAACTTTACTTGTATTTTTGGGCTCAGTTAAAATACTCCTAAAATGTGTATGCATTGACTTTGAGAGGAAGTAATTGTGGTATTAAATTTTATTGAAATTTCTCAGGTCCTGATTTGTGTACAGGCTCCTGCTCTGAGTTCCCACGAAGCAGTAAAACGTTTAAAATACTGTCTGTGCAAATGCAAAATTTATGAATTCACACATCTCTGGTTGATTTATGTGAAATAATAATGCACTATTTAATGCTTAAACATGGCTAGGAGCAACGCTAGGCTATCAAGATGTACAATGGAATAATAGATTTATAAGACGGATAACCTTCTTGCCTAGAGAAGCTTGTTTAAAGGTGTTGTACAGATATATTAAACTATATGTAATTTTATACTAACTTAATGCTGTAGGCCTCTACTGCAAGCAATAAAAGATTACAACCATGGCATTTGCAATAATAAAATGATCTGGCTTTGCAACATAAGGTGTCTGAGGACTAAAAAGAGATAAGGAACTTGTTTAAAACTTTTGTCTGTTTTCACTCATTGCTCTCTACACATTTATGTTTTTTCTTCTAAAGTGGCCAATGTGAGTCTGTGCCACAGTGAGCGTCTCTCCCCACTAATGGAGGGGAAAGTGTTACATGAGAACAATAACTGGATGTTTCCAGAAGGCCTCCGGGCACATTTCATTATCACCTGATTTGCTTACAAAATGGACTAAAAACTTAAGATAAAAGAGAAAATTATAATTGGCAGTTGTCTGCTAGTCTCTTTACTCATATTTTCACATTGCACACGCTTTGTCTTTTTTAATTAAGGAAATATTTTTTTTCACATAAGTTTTTGTTTTTTTGATCATTTTGAGGTAAACTGTGAGATGCATTGCTTAACTTTTGTGCTCACGTGGGCTGAAAGATAGAAATGAACTTTAAAAATTTAGGTATTATTCCTTGTATAATTCTTCAAATTTTGGAGTGATTTTTTTTCAGAGTTTAATCTTCTTCCTCATAGTGTGCTGAATTTGTGACAAAATGTCTCTCTAAAGCAGGGATGTAAACAAGGTAATAAACGTTTAAAATATTTCCATTTGTATTGCAATTTTAACTAAATTTAACCGATGTATTCATTTATCTGTATACTGTCAAATAATTCAGACAAAGCTATTTTTAAAACCAATGAGATATTCTAAAAGAAAGAATTTTGTCTCACCTAATGCAGAATTTTAATATAATCTCTTTTGAAAGAATCAAATTTTTGACAAACCAAAGCTTTAATATAATTCAGAGATGAACAGAGTTATAAACAAACAAACAAAAAAAATCTATGACCGAATAAACAACCAGAGACAGGAAAATCAAGATTAGTCCTAAATTTTGAAGTTATATTGCAAAAGGTCCAGTTGAAGCCAAGTTAAAATTTGAAGACATTTTCAAAATACTCATGAAAATTTTTTTCTTCTAATTTCCAAAAATCAGTTGTATGTCGACGGCTCCATTGCCTGTTTAAGACAAAGTTTGTAAAGTTTGAAAGTGACGTCAATTATACTGACCTTAAAGTCAGCTCTATTTGTCAGGAAATAGCCCCATCGCATATTAACCACGAACCCTTCTACTCCCTTTCTATGTGCGTAGTTCCTAAAGCGCAAAATTTCAACAGCCATTGTTAATGGCATTTCAGCAACCTTTATTCCCTGTTTACACACACAGTGGAAACACATATAATTAAGAAACATCTCAGTGCTGAAATATCATCTTAGGAGGGGCACTAGCTGTTGAATGATTTTCAGGATTTTCAACATTGCCCTGAGGAGATGTGTAATATCTAAACAGCCAGAATCTGGTAACTTGTTGAAACTTGTCAAAATATGTGATCCATCTGAGTTTTTAAAAGACAGAGTATAGCTTGTGCCCATTACAACCGGGTTTCACACATGCTATATCTGCCTGGTCCTGTAACTCTGGCACTATCCTACCTAAAGCGACACAAATGTATTACTATCCATAGAACAATAGATGCAGACATAGAATGTAAGCTTATAATTAGAAAATATGTTAGATGCGATAAAAGCTGTTGTTGGTTTGAATATTTTGAGCTGGGCGCCAGGACCACTCTTTTCAGGTCTTTGTTCAAAAGACACACACAAAAAAAAACACAGTCTTCCCCCTCCCCTCTCACTTACATTATTTTCTGTCCTCTTTCCTGATTCATTTTCTGTCAAAGCACTCATTATACCTGAATTAGTATTAATTTATTTATCTGTTCTTTGTAGATAAAATGTAGAACATACTGCTACGTTGTAAGTAAAATGTATTACTGAATCTACTAAAATGTAACTTTGTGAGCGCAGCAACTATCTCCATTCTGTTCACTGCTGTATCCGCTGCACCTTGAACCACACCTGGCATTCATAAATACATTTTCATTGAGTGAATGAGTTATTTCTTTCACCAACTCTTTAACCTTGAACAAGTCATTGAACTCTTCTGTGTTTCAGGTCCCCCCTCATTTTTAGAATGAGGAAATTGAACTAAGTAATCTCAGATCTTTTAGATTAAAATGCTTTCATTTGATTAAAATTCTTTGATTTGACCCCTTAGACCTTTCTTTCTAAATTATGCATGCTTCCATGAATTCACTTAGACAAATATTAATTTCCCACACATCATTGGTTATGGTTACTCTCCAGATCAGAGCTGCAACATGTTTATTTTCTCATTTTAATAACTCAAATTCGTCTTTAGTTACTTAAGTGCAAAAAAGATAGTGATTGTGTTAATTATCAATTTATTCCTTCTCAGGTCCAAATCCACCCTTCACTGTCCTGCTTTGTGATATTCACGTTGGGTCCACTGAATGTCCCTCCTTTGCCTTCTGGCTTGATGTTAAGCTTTGTCAGTAGAGGACGATAGAGGGTCACTGGAAGAGGAAAGGAAGTCTTATCCTCTACTCTGTGTTTTCCTCCTACTGCATCAACTGACACGTGGGACACTCCGTGGTGTTCAGTCACCCAGTAGTTCCAACAGCATCCCTGCAGGAAGCTTCATAGCAAGTTCTGCTGATGCCTCAGTCAGCATCCCAGAGAGCCTAGCAGGCCCCCAGTGGACAATTTCCCAGAGGGCTCTGTGTGTGTCCTAGCCAATTTCCCAGTGAGTTTCTCTGGCCTCCTGACAGGTTTTCTGCTTGCCAAGGTGTGACACCTCAGAAAATTTCTCCACTGTCCAGCGGGGTACAGTGGCACATGACCCCAAGATCTGAATTTTAGCATGGTAAACAGGGGCCTCTTCCAAATTTTTCTTTCCTTGGGCGTTCTGCTTTAGCCATGGAGAGAACAGCTGCTCTCACTGTTATCCCAGTACTCTTTAGATTTCTCTGTACCACTTACCATTGAGGAGTCCCAGAGCCCTGGTGGCAAAGTGCCCAAGAGCTCGCTCAGGCTGCTAACCAAAAGGTCGACAGTTTGAATCCACCTGCCACTCTTTGGAAACCCTACAGGACAGTTCTACCCTGTCCTATAGGGTCGCTATGAGTCAAAATTGACTCAAAGGTACAGAACAACAACAGTTAGGAGTCCCAGCATGGTGCAAATGGTTAATGCCCTCGCTGCTAACCAACAGTTTAGCAGTTTGAGTCCGCCCAAAGGCATCATAGAAGAAAGGCCTGGCAATCTACTTCCAAAAACTAAGTCGTTGGAAACTCTAGAGAGCACAGTCCGACTCTAACACACTTGGTCTCCATGAGTCAGTATCAACTCCGCGGCAACTGGCTCTGCTCCTGGGTACCCTCGAATGCCGAGCTAACCATTCTTTACGATAAGCTTTCCTGGTTTAGATTACTGTGTGCTTTCCGTCCTCTGGCCGGACCCTGAATGTTACAGTGATAAAAAGAAAAAAAAATTATTTACTAAAAATTAAATGATGCATATGATTTTACCTCTAATTATGCTAACATTGGCATTTGAATCATATAAATTTTTAGAATTTTGTACATTGTTGAGGCTTTTTTAGCTTTCTAAAAAAAAACAGAAAGATCTAAACTGCACTTTCTTTTTTTTTGCTAGTGTTATACACGGGGATTGTATTAAAAAAAAAAGAAGATGGATTTATTTTTTATGAGAAAATGAGGAAAACTGAATTTAATAAGTACACAAATCCCTAGAGCTCAATTTCCTATATAATAGAGGATGAAATTTGGTTCATAAAATACTTCCACGAAGATTACTGCACACCCCATACACACGATTGTGCACACGTAGAAACCGCGGAGGCGTCACACGCTATGACAGCAGTTAAACGGCTCAAGTGTGGCTGCCTTCCACTCAGAATATAATATTTCACCGACCACATGAATCTGATGTGATGCTTTATGTTTTAATGCAAAACATACACTAAATCTTCACAAGAAACTAATTTTTTTCTGCCTTTGAAAAGAGCTCTTTAAATTAAAAAAACATGTATCTTTTTATGAACTCCCTCCCTTAACTTTCAAAAGCTAAAAGTATAGTGGTCCTCAATACTTGTTAACACTATCCTTAGCTGGAAGAGACAGTGTGTTTGATGAAAATACAAGTTATTATATTTCTCAGAAGCTGTGCACGTATGACCTTCACTCTTTTTTGAGGAACAATTAATGTCAGAGTTGAAAACAGGGGCCCTACTGAAGTAAATATGAGCAGTAACTTCTAAAAAAAAAAATGAGCAGTTTTCAAATTTTAGTTAACGTTATTCTTTGTTCTTATTGAGTGATGTCGAGTTGATTTTTGACTCATAGTGACCCCAAGTGACAGAGGAGAATTGCCCCCAAAGGGTTTTCTTGGCTGTAATCTTCGGAGAGCAGATCCCCAGGTCTTTCTCCCTCGGAGCCACCGGGTGGGTTCGAGCCATCAACATTGCAGTTAGCAGTTGAGAGCTTAGTCGTTGAGCCACCAGGGTTCCTGTTATTCTTTTTATCTTAATAAGTAATACTACTTATTAAACCTTTTGAAAGCGTTAATCCCTATGATCCACCGCCTGTCTGTCATTTTGTTGTACTGTGGTGGCTTGTGTGTTTCTGTGATGCTGAAAGCTGTGCCGCCAGTATTTTAAATCAGCAGGGTCACCTATAGTGCACAGGTGTTAGTGGAGCTTCCAAACTAAGAGAGAGTAGGAAGACGGGACTGGCTAACTACTTCAGAAAATTAGCCAGTGATAACCCTATGGATTACAACAAAATATTGTCTGATATGGTGCTGGCAGATGAGCGTCCACCGTTAGAAAGTACCAAAATACACAGCGGCTGCAACAGTGAACTCAAGCATACCAACAATCATGAAGCAACATCTCACGTTGTTTCTCAATCACGGAGAAATGAGCAGTGTTTTGTTCTATTATACATGGGGTTGCCATTAATAGCAGCCAACTCAATGGCAACTAATGACAAATCCCTGTGGAGGGAGGGAAATGGGCAGTAATGGGACATAATTCCCACGCTAAACTAATATATTGAGCATGGATGGCAGTTTGGATGGGAGAAAAGAGAGTAAAATATTACGAGAGAGTGAGCAATCTCTGGCCTGAGTGCATATGGAAGCAGAGGCTATTCTCACCTGGCAATCAGGCCAGCGAGCTCCTCAGGTAGGTTTTAATCACCAGGTATCAGTTCCACTTACTTCCTCTTTTTACTATCTTCCTGTTATTTCAGTCACTTGGTCCAAGCCTCTCATTTTACAGATGAAGAAACTAAGATCTATCTAGGATAAGTCCAGGGTTATATGGTTAATTGCTGAACTGAGCTTTAATGCATTGAGAACTGCACCCTCTTTCATCAAAACCTGTACAAAGATACTGTAGCAGAGACTACTAGTTGCCTCCCAATGTCCAGTCTCCCTATCTTAGAACAGAGCCCCAATTTTTAATTGGGACTAATTGCTCTCCAGCCTACGTTGCAGCTAGATATTGCTGTGAGATCACTTGGCCTATGAGATGTAAATGCAAGTTTTGTATGTGACTTTCAAGGGTTATCATTAGAAGTTTAAGGCATAGCCTTTTTTTTTTTTTTTTGGCACCTCACTGTTTCCTAAGACTCAATTCAAACTGACCGGCTGGACTTCAAACATCCATCCTGGACTCCAAGTGATATACTACCATGGTTGAGCAGCAAGACAGAAGAAACATAGGTCTTTGATACGATGGAGCTGCCACCTCAGCCCTGGACTGCTCATCTTAGGACTTCTTTTACATGAGACAGAAATTGCCTTGTTCAAGCCACTCACAGGCAGGCAACAGCAGCCAATCTTCATCCTAACTGGTACAGATACTTTCAGGTCCATGTATTTTGTAACTGCTCATCTGAGAGAGAACAAAAAATCCACCCATCCCAGCAACAGGTCCAACACAGGACTACAGTACTTTTACACAAATGACACGTGCCTTCTATGTTTATTTGCCAATGGTGCCCTCCTCCTGTGAGGTATTTTCATAAGTGTGCTATGCTAATTTTTTATAGCAATATGTAAAAAAATTGGCATAGCAGTACTTACGAAAATACCTCACGGGGGGGAGGGCACAGTTGGTAAACATAGAAGGCATTCATTATTTGCATAAAAATACTTGCAACTCAAGTAATTCTTCGCTGACCAGCACCAATTTCTGACTACTAAAAGTTGTCAGAAATCCAAAATCTCAGGCCCCTCCCTCCTGAAATGGACTCTGCAAGTTAACGAGATTCCCAGAAAATGTATATGCACGTTTAAGTTTGAAAGGTATTGCTTTCACATCTGCTGCTCCTACAATGGTAGTTGATACTGAACCTTGTGGATGTTGGCAATTTTATTGAAGGATTTTCCTGCTAAGACTAAAAAATAGCATGGTCTCTGGCAAGATATCCAAATTCTGTTTTATGTGTTATTCACTTGCAGACAACTACCAGATAAAGGTCTATCTTTTAAATTTATTGATTATCAGAAAGCAATAATGAACATGATTTCTCTCTGTTTTGGGAAATCCTAGGAACACAACATGTCCATGATAAGTTTTAAAGTAAGAAAGTGTTTCTTTTTGTCTTTGTACACTGTAGACTGCCAGAAGAAAGGACAAGTCAGTCTTAGAAGAAATACAACCAGAATGCTCCTCAGAAGTGAGGATGGTGAGACTTCAGCTCAGTTACTTTGGACACAACATCGGGAAAGACCAACCACCAGAAAAGGACATCATGTTTGGTAAAGAAAAATGTCAGCGAAAATGGAGGAAACAATCAATGAGATGGATTGGCACAATAGCCATAACAATACACTCAAACATAACAATGATCATAAAGATGGCACAGGACCAGGCAATGCATTCTTCTGTTTACATAATGGCATCATGAGTTGGAGCCGACTTGATGGCAACTCACCACAACGACATAGTAATCCTTCGCAGAAATGGATACATCTGATCTGGAGGTATGTTTCTTAATACCAGTATAGTATTTTTTCTTTACATATTGTGGTTTATTTGCTCAGGAAGAAGGCAATGGCTCCGTAAAAGTGATTAGTGTGCCTTGGAGAGGTCAAATAAACTTGCCATGTTCACACAGCATGTCAGAGGTAAAAGTTGTACTACCATGGTTCCCAGGTGTCAAAATTGTTCCCTTCTGACCAGACAGAAAATCTGTTACACAACTCTGACCCTGCAAAGATTCTTTAAAATGTTTTTACTGAGTAAAGGCTAAAAATTGGTATAGTGTCCATAATTGGATGTCTTTATGACAAAATTTCCTTCTATTCATTGTTGGCTGAGAATTTTTATCAGGAACAAATATATAATTTAGTCAATGGATTTCACATTATCCATTGAGATGATCATAGAGCTGTTTGTTTATTTGTTGTGGTCTGTTAGTATGATGAATTACATTGATTAGTTTTCAAATGTAAAATCAACCTTACATTCTCAGGATGAAACTTATTTAGTTATGGTGTTATTACACTTTTTTAAATCATCAGTGGACTTTATCTGGAAAATTTTGTTAATTATTTTTGCATCTATGTTCATGAAGAGTTATTGGTTTGTGTTTTTGTTTGTTTTTTCCTAGTATCTTTTTCTGGTTTTGGTATAAAGGTAATGCTCTTCTCATAGAATGCATTGTTAAGTGTTCCACCTTTTTCAATTTTCTGGATAACTTTGTGTAGAATTGGCATCATTTCTTCCTTAAAAGTAGTAAAGTTTCACAGTGAAGCCACCTGGCCTTAGAGCTTTATTTGTGGGGAGGTTTTAAACTACAAATTCAATTTCTGTAATGGACATAAGGCTACCTAGGTTATCTATTTCTTCTAGAGTAAGTTTTTGGTAGTTTGTGTCTTTCAAGAAATTTGTTAACCCTGAAGAAAGGGTCTGCCAGGTCAGTGGGTAAAGCTATTTTGGAACCTGGGACCCCTCGGAGGCCTAGAGGTGCCTGTGACCCAGAGAACTGACTGGCCCCTCTGTATTTTGTTTGTTTTTATTAAACAAGCACAGCATGTCCCTCATAGAAAAGTCAGAAAATGCATACTTCAAAGTGGGAAAAAATAAACATTGCTTGTGCACGCACCAGCTGCTGACAAAACTACAGCTAACATTTTGGTGTAGTTTTCCCCTACTCATTTCCCTCTGCATATAGATACATATATTTGTGGTGGGTTTTCTTGCAAAAAAACAACAAAGGAACATTCTTCAAAGTTTTTTATTTAATTTCATTTATTTTGAATTTATCTTTTGAAAAAAATCAGAAAAAATGCACAGGATAATAAATACATTCCCATATATTCAAATACGCACATGACAACATTTTGCATATTATCCTAGATTTTTAAAGAAATAAAATATTACAGATAAGGTTGGTGTCACTCACATCTTCTGTTCCAGCCTCATTTTCTCTCCCTCTCTACCCAGAGATGCGTATATATTGTATCCATACACAATGCATAATATTTTTGTGTTTGCAAAACATAACTATATGCTATTATACTGTATGCAGTATTCTTTTTTCACAGCATATTATATTATCAAGATCTATGATGCTGCTGTGACTGTCTTCTACATGACGTCTTGTGCCCATGAGCAAGTTTCTCCAGGGCACTAACATGGGAGTGTTCCTCCTGGGATATGGCGTAGATACATTGCCAAGCTTGACAATCTTGCCAAATTGTGCCTCCATGTGACTTTGCCAGCACGCATAAGAGTTTCCACTGCTCTCACCTAACCATTTGCACCATACTCGTTGGGTTAATATTCTGTAAATGTCAGTAAGATCATGTTAGTTGATAGTGTTGTTCAGATCCTTGTGGATTTTCCATCTACATGTTCTATCAAGATCTATCTCTACTCTACATGAAACCTCCAATTCTAATTGTGGATTTTTCTGTTTCTCCTTACAGTTCTAGCATCTTTTTCTTCAGGTGTTTTGAACCTCTGTTATTTTGTGCGTAAATGTTTTGGATTGTTGTATCTTCAGATATCCACTTTGTCTGAGATTAATATAGCTATTACAGCCCTCTTCTCGTTAATGTTCTCATGGTATATGTTTTTCCATCTGTTTACTTTGAATTTACTTGTTTCTTTATATTTAAGGTGTTTTTTATTATTATTATTTATTGTAGATATCATACGGTTGGGTCTTTCTTTTTTTTTATTCCAAATTAACAATCTCACCTTTTATTAGAGTGTTTAAACCACTTACATTCATTGTGATAATTTATATTATTGGGTTTAAATCTACCATCTTGATACTTGTTTTCTATTAATTTCACCTGTTCTTTACTCCCTACCTTTTTTTTTTTTTTTCGGATTAATTGAATTTTTTTATGATTCCATTTTATCTTCTTTGTTAGCTTACCAGCTGTAACTCTTTGTTTTGGGGTTGCTTTAAGTTTTATGGTATACATCTTTAATTTATTACAGTTGACTTTCAAGTAATAGTATAATTCAGGTACTGTCTTAGTCATCTAGTGCTGCTGCAACAGAAATACCACAAGTGGATGGCTTCAACAAAGCGAAATTTATTTTCTCACAGTCTAGTAGGCTAGAAGTCCAAATTCAAGACATCAGCTCCAGGGAAAGTCTTTCTGTTGGCTCTGGAGGAAGGTCTCCTCATCAATCTTCCCCTGGACTAGGAACTTCTCTGTGCAAGAAGCCCAGGTCCAAAGGAAGCACTCTGCTCCCACACTGCTTTCTTGGTGGTATGACTTCCCCCCTCTCTGCTTGCTTCCCTTATTTTTTTTTTAATCTCTTGAGAGAGAAAAGGTGGTGCAGGCCACACCCCAGAGAAACTCCCTTTACATTGGATCAGGGATGTGGCCTGGGTAAGGGTGCTACAATTTCATCCTAATCCCCTTTAATATAAAATTACAATAACAAAATAGAGGACAACCACACAATACTGGGAATCATGGCCTAACCAAGTGGATGCATATTTTGGGGTGACATAGTTCAATCCATGACAGGTACAAAGTAACAGCCTTACAACAGCTTGTTTCTCTTTCATCTTCTCCTAGTCTTTGTGCTATCGTTATGAAATATTTTTCTTCTACATGTTAAAGAACTCCGTAAAATGTTATTTACTTTTGCTTTAAACAATCTGTTATCTTTAAAGAGAACAAAAATAAGAAAAACAGTTTAACAACATATGTACTATGTCCAGTGCTCTTTATCCTTTTATGTAGATACAGGTTTTCATCTAATATCATTTTCCTTCCTTTTGACATTTCTTAGAGTGCAGGTCTGATTAATTCTTTTGGATTTTTATGTCTGAAAAACATCTTCTTTGTTTTACTTTCTTTTTAAAAAAACATTTTCACTGGATATAGAATTCTAAAATAATTTCTTTCTTTCAGAACTTTAAATACGTTGTTGTGCTCTATTTTGGCTTGCATTGTCTCTGATGAGAAACATGCTCCCATTCTTACTTGTGCTTCTCTGCACATATATAATATTTCTTCACCTCTGCCCCCACCTGCCTTTAAGATGTTCTTTTATCAGTAGTTTTAAGCAATTTTCCTTAGTGATGTTTTCTCCATGTTTCTTGTGCTTGATGTTTGTTGGTTTTCTTGGATCTATGAGTTAATGGCTCTCTTCATTTCTGGAAAATGTTCAGATATTATTTCTTCAAGTCATTTTTTTCCTCTCTTCTTTTATTCTGAAACTTCAATTACACATATTTTAGACTGCTTGAAGTTGTCTTACAGCTCATTGTTGCTATTAATGTTTTTACGGTCTTTGTTCAGTGTTTTACTTTGGATGCTTTTTATTGCTATTTTCAAGTTCACTAAGCATTCTTCTGTAGTGTCTATTCTGCTATTAATTTTATCTAGTGTATTTTTCATGCCAGACATTGTAGTTTTCATCTAGAAATATGATTTGTCTTTTGCATATATTTTATAGCTCTACTTATCATATTGCATCTTTCCTCTACCTTCTTGAACATATGAGGTATAATTACAGTAACTGTTTTAATGTCCTTGTTTATTAATTCTACCGTCTGTGTCATTTCTGGATCTATTTCTCTTGATTGTTTTTTCTCATCATGGAAAATATTTTTCTGCTTATTTGAATGCTTGGTAAGTTTTTATTAGATGTCAGATATTGACAGTTTTACCTTGTTAAAAAAAGGGGCTGTATATTTTTGTATTCCCATAAGTATTCTTAAACTTTATTCTGGAATGCAATTAGACTACTTGGAAACAGTTTGATTTTTGCATTTAAGCTTTTTAGAGAAGCATTAGCCTACGATTAATTTTTCCCACTATAAAAACAATGTCCTTCTGAGTCCTCTGATGTTTCATGAATTACAGGTTCGTTTTTTTCCCCACTCTGGCTGGTGGGAACAGGTACTATTATGGGTCCTGTGTGAGTGCTGGAGACTCTTGCCTCTAATTCTTTCATGAGTACTCCCTCTCCACCCTCCCCCCACCCCGACCTCACCTCAGTCTTGTGCAGTTTCTTCATACAGATGCATGTAGTTGAAGATTGGTGAGGGATTCTGCACATATCTGGACTTTTTCTTCAGCTCTCTCCACTCTGGTTTTCCCCAGATACTCAACGCTGACTCTTCAACTCAGAGAGCTCTTAGTTCAACAGCCAGTTCAGCCTGGTTTCCCTCTCCCTATGCTGTGACTTGAAAACTCTCTCTAAGCTATAATCTAGGGCAATTATAGAACTCATCTTATTTGTTTCCACTGTCTTGGGGATCGCTGTCCTGCTCTGCCTGATGTCCGTTGTCTGAAACCATTCTTTCATATATTTGGTCTGGGTTTTTTAGAGAGTTGTTTCAGGTGGGAGTGTAAATACGGTCCCTGTTACTCTATCTTGGTCAGCAGTAAATATCTGATTTTAAAATTCTCTGATGTAAAAAGCAAATACAGTTGGATTTTACTTTGACTTCTACTACTCAATAGCTGTTATTTAACCTCCCTAAGCTTTATTTTCCCATAACTCAAAAAATATGAGAATTAGATAATTTGTATAAAGCATTTATCATAGTGCATCACATATACAAAGCACTCAATAAGCGCTAGAAATTGTTTCTAAAAATGTAAGAGTCAATACATCAAAAACAAATTTGGATAGCAATCAACTAATGAAAATTATTCAGGATGTTTTGGGAACATACCCATGCTATTTTGGGTGCATATTTTACAATTTATCTGTTATTCCTTATTATGATCTAAAACTCTTTGTGTTACAGAACAAGCAGCTTACTATTTTACATAGTACTTGATCCAGAACTTGGTTGGATTTTGTCAGCTATGGAGGAGATTGATATTTTAACACTTGCTTCCCTAAGTTTTCTCTCCCTTTTATCCTTGAAAATGGTAATGGCAACAATGCCTTAGAAATCCAGTATTATTTCTTCAGAATACTAACATGGAAAAACAATCTATTCCCAACCATAGGCACCTATTCCCTATCCTGATTAAATTTCCCATCACCTTTGACAGCAAATTACTTTCTTATGTTCTAGCTACCTACTTCCTTGGGATAAAGTTCATCTTATCAAATCTTAACATATTTACAACAAATGGAAATTCATAGAATACTTATTTCTTATAGTTCTTACTTATTATATTCTTATATATGATTTATTATATTATTCTTATTTATTATAGTTTCAAAAACAATTTTACTATCTTGTAAGCTTTCATTTTTTTTCATTTTTGATGTCAGAATGTTTACTCTTTTAAAAATTAATTATGATGATGTCTTCTTACATTCTAAAATATGCCAGGTCCTCTTTTTTTTTCTGTGGTTAAGAATTCTTTATTTTTGACCTGGAGAGTAATCCTTAGCTCAGAGGAAGATGAGGAAACAGCTGTACTGCTGACAGCTAACAGCTAGTTTACCACTTGTATTTCAGAAGAAAGCCTCTTTATGGAAAGAAAATGCCATCAAGATGCCAATAGCAAAGAATATGAATTATTAGGGCTAGAATACCTTTGTGTTGTGGTAGACAATGGAGAACTAAAGGGGAAATATCCTTAAGATTTCATTCAATATGGAAATTTTATGTTTTGAGTTTTTTGCATGACAGTTTAGAGTTGTTGACGGGTTGTTTCTCTTGTTCTTGTTACTGAGGACCTCTATTTTTCTAAGTTGAAACGTTTGGTGTTTTATTAGCGTAATGGTTTTTACTCTTCCTAGTAAGTCCAACAACAGAAGGATCATTGTCCATGCTTTCTTCTGCAAGCAACTTGTCTGTAACTTTGGTCAAACTCTCTTAAATTTCTCAGCAATTCAGTTTCACCTTCTGGAACTGGTCATGATTATGAAATTTAACTCAGGAGATCACTAATTGATATGTATTAATCTATTTGAAAAATTGTGATAAAGTAAATTAAGAGAGAAATGGTCTCTTAACTGAGGTATAATTATGGTAATAGCAGAGAAAGAGAATTTTTGGGAGAAGGTGAATCGTAAGATAGCTAGATTTAAAGCCTTAAATTTAACTTCACCGTAATTTAAGTAATGTGAAGATGTAAAAATTCAAAGAATTTTATTGTTAGTCGTGTCATTAATCAAAACCAATTTTATGAAACACTTCGTAGAATATCATAGAAGCTTAAGACTATTAAGACCCTAGAAAAGTTTTAAAAATATCTTGTCTATTTCTCTGTTTTTCTAACATGCACTTAAAATTCAAGTAATTAGATAAATTGGAAAAACTACCATAAGATAATGATAATAATAATATATTGAAAAGCTGGCTGGTATTTTTTTTGCAAAAAAGAAAACCATTTCCTATAAATTTTACTGATCATTTTTTTCCATTTGTGTAACACATAAAATATTTTCAAATAAAATAAAAAGTAAAGTTATCCATAAGCCAAAAAAAAAAGAGAAACATCCTACATTAAGAGAATGTAATTTAATGGACAATTTTAAAGACTGTGCAACTAAATATTTTGCTTCAAAAATTTTGAGACAAGACTGAATTTGTTTTCATGGCTGAAGATTATACCAATATGCTAAACAAAAACGTTTTAATTTGGTGAGAGTCTACGCCATTTTAAGACATAAGCCCCTGGAGCCCTGGCGGTGCAGTGGTTAAGAGCTCAACTGCTAACAAAAAGATCTGCAGTTCTACTCTGTCCTATAGGGTCATGACGATGAGTCAGAATTGACTCAACAGCAATGGGTTTAATCAGAGCCAAGCTAAAACAAACCCATATAGGTGAATTAATATTCCTTCCTTCACTGAGTCATTGGACAGGAGTCTTTGGGCAAGAAAAAGAGACATGTAAATTCAAATGGAAAAACAGAGAAAGTGGGTTGCAAAATTGCAAGTAGTTAGAGTGTTATAATTGTATACTACACTATATAAAATATATACCCACATTTATATAAATTACATTATATATATTATATATATACACATATGTATAAATTTAAACCAGTGTTAAAAGATAAACCTTGTTGATGACTTGTAAATCTATTAAATGGTTTGTCATATAGTTGCCCACTTCACACCCATCGTGAGATCATAATCAATATGAAATCCTGTGCAGTTTCTCATTCAAACAATACCAAAAAGGAGAATTAGATCGGTATTATGACATTAAAACTTCTGGTGTTGGGGGCGGGGGGGTCAATATATGTCATAACAACAAGCCCTTATACAATGTTTGCTACGTGCCAGACAAAGTTTAAGGAGATTTTGTTGTTGTTCTCGTAAGTTGCCATTGAATCTATTCCAGCTCTTATTACTAATTCATGTAATCTTCACAACACCAATATGAGGGGATATTACAGATAAGGAAACTGGGGCACAAAGAGATTTAAGGATTACGGGATTGGAATTATAATTAAAATCCCGTAATTGTTCAGGATTACACAGCTTGGAATTGAGGTCATTCCACGCCGGAGCCTGCGGCATCATACTGTCTTCTCCAAGCTTAACAATATTATATCCAAATCCAGCACTCAGTAACGGAAGACATAAGTAAAGGCCGAAGTTCATCCTTAGATCAGCAGTGTACAGTAGTATCACCAGTACGCATTCTAAAACACCGACTTCAGTAATAACTTCCAGGGTCCCGTAGCAACCTACACATTGTTCCACACTATAGACGACGTTTTCACGTGCAGTTAAACAGCCTCCACGTTCAAGGGCACTGTGTTTCTTTAGAGGTTCAGCTTTTCTTCGATCTTATCCCCTGGAACCAAAGGAACATTTCAAACTTTCAAGCGAGTTGTCATGGTCGCTGGGCCAGATAGCATGACCAGCTCCTTCGGAAGTCGGGCTAATATAAGGAGTCACTTTAATATATGAAAGCCCAGGACATGGAGACCTGATAGCTTAGTCATCTCTGGCTTTTGAAGTAGCCAGTAGTGTAGTGTTGAATTTTCTGTGCTTCACAGATAAGGCCAAATTTCACATTCACATCATGTCTGCCAGTGCTATCAACTGTGCTGATTATCCAAACCTTGAAAATTCTCCAAAGCACCAGCAACTGTTTCAATAAAGTTGTAAAAATATGCTGCAGAGAGTGTAGCTATTACTTTCTGATGAATCTTTTCAGGGACAACTTCTCCTTTTGAACTGGTTTTTGCGGCATGGACTACTACACTTCCCCAAGGCAATGCATTAAAAATGCTCTTTTGTCAGTAACAAAAATCATTTTAGACTACTTCCTGAATTTCACACTGATAGATTTTAAACATCACCCTATCTCAAGGTAGCAGTTTCTTTGCATCCTTTAATCTACAAACAGATGGTGGGTACACTTCCTCATAAAGTGAACAGATCTGAAATGATGTGGAAATGCCTGGATTTTGCTGACTCTCACACAAGAACCCTTGGGCAGGTTCAATGGCTGGATCCAAGTGGAGCCATGCTTCTCAGATAATCCTGAGATATGCTTTAAGGCAGTACCAAAAATAGAATCTTTACTAGGATCATTAAAAACATCAAACTTGATTAACCAGGAGATACCTTGGTCTCTCTGTTAATACTGCAGTGGTTTGTATGTTGCTATGATGCTAGAAGCTATGTCACCAGTATTTCAAATACCAGCATCGTCACCCATGGTGGACAAGTTTCAGCAGAGCTTCCAGAATATATTTATAATTGCTGTTGTGTTAAATAGCTGGTAAGAGACATCAGGTCTGTGAATTTTTACGGTACTATGTTGCCTTTCCCATACACCCTTCTTGTTTCTATACGACCAGCCACATGCTTACTTTTATTTTTTCATGAATTTTAGTGCATGAGCAGAATGGTAATCACCTTTGGGATGGAGGGTGGGTCTACCTGTTGAGATTAATGCTCTAGAAAAGCAAAATTGTCAGTGAAAGAAGAATCTCCGAAGTCCAGCCCCCACTGGAATGGCTGTGGTCTAGATAGCTCTCAATATCTAATCTTCAATCACCATTCCTCAGCTAATGCCATTGACTTACGCTTCTTTTCAGGGCCTCTCAGACACTCTGTCCACATCCTCCAGCTCAAAGCCCCTGATCTTGGTCTTGTTGGTAATATATCAAATGATTCTACCAAGAACATCATTCCCTAGTCCCAGACATTCATCACTTTGAACTGTGTCTTTACTATTCTCTGATCCTCTTTTAAGCTTCTGCCATAAATTCTGCACACTTTATGTTAATACAACTCCAACTCATGGCAACCGTATAGAGCAGAGTAGAACTGCCCCATAGGGCTTCCAAGAAGCAGCTGGTGATTCAAACTGCTGACCTTTTTTTTAGCAGCTGAATGCTTAACCATTGTACAACCGGGGCTCAATGTTAATATATTCACTTTTGTTACACGGCAGGATTCATGAGCTAAACAATGATGGAAAAAAGGAAGAAAGAAAGGAAGGAAGGAAGGAAGGGAGGGAGGGAGGGAGGGAGGGGAAGAAAGAAGAAGGGAGGAAATAAACTCAAATCCCCTACATTTTTGCATTAGGTTGTTTCCCTCATATGAATCTCTTTACTTTTTTAATCATAGAATTTTTAAAAATTGAATTTAAAAAATAGTTCAATTACTTTATTTTTATGCATGCAAATATAAGTTGAGAGGGTATATGACTTCACCAAAATCATAAAATTAATTCATGAACGACAGCGTTGAGACTGCTCTTTTTACTATTACACTGCTGTGTTTTCTCCCTGTGAAGGTTGTATTCTCAGAAACAAATCACCTGAGCTATGTATGCCTGAGGTTTGTGATACAAATACTTTCCTTAAACTGCTTAAATATTAAGAAACTATTACTTAATAAGATTGCTAAGAAACAATGGTTTTATTTAGCTGTATCAGTTGAACTTCTGATAACAACCTCAAAAATAAGAACTACTTCAAATGATCAGAAATAGTATGTGTGTGTGTGTGTGTGTAAGTAAAGCTTTTGTCACTGGAATTCTGAGTGAACTTACAGACATAGTGTCAGTGTCTCAAGACTTCCAGTTGACCAATAAGCCAACCGTAGGAGATCCTGAGGCACCTTTCTGCTTTCCTAAATTCTAACAGGTAATAGAAAATAAGAAATACAATGCTTCTGTCTTTAAAACAAACACCTTACTGTAAATTGTGTATTTTCTATTTTGATACTCTTTGGGTTTTATAGAAACCATTGCTGGAACTAAAATGGAGAGAAAAGTCAGTCTCTTACAAGATGCGTGACCTTAAAATGAAAGTGAAGGGTAGTTGAAAAGGGTGTTCCCCTACTTCATGCTTTCTTTGTAATTAAGTAAGGTGAACCTCAAACAGAAGCTTTAGAACAAAACACACACATACACACACCTGACATCATAAACTACTGCATTCCATTGTCATCAAAAATGTAAAGCTCAGCTGTCCTGAGGGCAAATAGAATGAGCTCCCCAGCTACTCATCTGGGTTCCAGTGTGGCACCTTGACGAGCGGATAATCTTCCGTACACAAAACAGCCCCACAAGTAAAAACCAGTTCAAAGACGCCCTTCGCAGAAAGCTAGTGGGTTGTTTTGACACAAGCAATATTTAAGCCCTGGATTAGAGTCTAAATTTGCAAAAGACATTACCCTAAAATGTTTCTGTTCCCCTTCCAGGACTTCTTTGTTTTGGTGTTCTAATATACATTTAACGGAAAAAAAAATTGTCATGATTTTGGAGTGTTACTGTTTGTCCTTTTTGCAACATTCCTTAAACAGTGGAATTATTTTTTAAAGGGTGAAGCATATTCCACTTACAGAAAGGAAATGAGGAATGCGTGAATATTGCTTGAAACAAAAAAGTTATAAAAGATGTTGTTATTGAGCCCGTGTTTAGCTATTTTTAGTAAGAGACTTAAACAGCGCCAACTGAAGTCATGTGAGCACATCCACAATCAAGTCCATCATGAAGATTCTGGCTTGTGGGACCACTGAAGCAGCACACTTTCTTTCAACACACTGAACTCCTATTTTTGTTCAATTTTCTTCTTGCTCAATGTAAGTCCTCATATTCTGTGTAAAATGTTCAACTATTTTAGCATTTCTAAATTATTTTCTAGCTTCCTAAAATAAAACTACTTCAAAATCGA
The DNA here is from genome assembly GCF_024166365.1 of Elephas maximus indicus. Classification (NCBI taxonomy): domain Eukaryota; kingdom Metazoa; phylum Chordata; class Mammalia; order Proboscidea; family Elephantidae; genus Elephas; species Elephas maximus. The sequence continues at coordinate 51,113,519 of NC_064819.1, read as the reverse complement.
GATGGCTTTAGTATTTGAGGTATTTGCATCTAGAACCAACTCGACTGCAATGAGTTTTTTACATATATAAAGGAGCCTTGGTGGAGTAGGGATTAAGGACTCAGCTGCTAACCAAAAGGTCAGCAGTTCAAATCCACCACTGCCCCCATGGGGCAGTTCTACTCTGTCCCATAGGTTCCTTGAGTCGGAATCAACTTGACGGCAATAGGTTTGGTTTTTTGACATGTATATTAAAAAAACAACCAAACCCGTTGCCATCAAGTCGATTCCAACTAATAGCAATCCTATAGCAACCCTATAGGACAGAGTAGAACCGCCCCAAAGGGTTTTCCAGGAGCAGCTGATAGATTCAAAGTGCTGACCTTTTGGTTAGCAGCTGAGCTCTTAATCACAGCTCCACCAGGGTTCCTATATATGTTTACATGTACATATTCCTCTGTGTGTGTGTATGTGTGTGTATGATTTTCTAACATGTCAGTTTGATACAAAGAAAAGAGACTAATGTGAAGTCCAGGTGCCCCCCCCCTTTTTTTTTTTTTTTGCTTGTTTGTTTCATACATTTCTGTATTAGGTGTGTACGCAGTAGCTGTTCCTGTTAATTTATGCACCTTTTTCACTCTTGCAGCAAGGTCAGGAAGTTGTTTTCCTAAAGCCAGCACTAGACTTTTCGGAGATTGGTAATTTTGTAATGTGCTGTCCCGCTAGTACCCCCTCCCCGGGGTAGTGGGGAATTAGACAAAAACTCATTAAATATTGATATTGACTATACTCAAATTGATTAATATGATTTAGCATTTCCTGATACGGAAAATGTATTTATTCTGAAAGGCCATTTCTGTTTTAGGCCACGTGTTCAACTTAACATCAGAGGTAGGACAATACTCTTATTAAGGCAAAAGATGCTCAAAAATGATACCAACTCAAGAGTTAGAAATTATATTTAAAAAAAAAAAAACCAAACTCACTGCTGTCCAGTCGATTTCAATTCATAGTGACCCCAGAAGACAGAGTAGAACTGCCCCATAGGGTTTCCAAGGCCGTAAATCTTGACAGAAGCAGATTGCCACATCTTTCTCCTGCAGAGCGGCTGGTAGGTTTGAACCACTAACCTTCCTGTTAACAGCCGAGTGCTTAGCTGCTGTGCCACCAGGGCTGCTTAGAAATGGTATACACGGGGCAATATATCAGGCTACACCTTTAAATTCACTAAAACAGGTATTCTGGCTGCATTTTGTCACCATTTCTGTTTTATTCTAAACAATTACCACAGAAAAATGTTGAGAAATTCCAATAAAATGCAAACCAAGCATTAACAACAACAAAAAAAAGCCATTTCTTTAAGCTATGTAATATAGGTATCTTTCTAAAAACAAAATGATATTATTCATTTCCTTTCTATACCTCAAATTAACTTTCTCTAAAAGTACACTATTTCCTACCTTTCTGTACCTTAAGCTTTCACTTTTGTAATAGAAACTGCTGTTCCAATCTTTTCTCACTTTTTTGGTGTTATTTCCTATGCCAATAAGACTCTTCCAGCTTCTATTTACCTAGCTAATTGTTGCTCATAGGTCATAACTTAGCTCAGGAGCTATCTCCTCCAGGAAGGTCTCCATAAACTCCGAGGGTAGACTATTTCCCTGTTATTTGTCCCCAAAAGCTCCTATCTTTCTCCCCAACCAGGATATAAGCTCTTCACTCCTAGCATAGTACCTAGCTCATAGTCACTTCACCCATTGCCACTGAGTCAATTCTGACTCATAGTGACCCTATAGGACAGAGTAGAACTGCCCCATAGGTTTTCCAAGGAGTAGCTGGTGGATTTGAGCTGCCAACCCTTTGGTTAGCAGCCGAGCTCTTAATCACTGTGCCACCAAAGCAGCTCATAGTAGGCATTCAATATGTGTATACTGTTGAAATGTTTACCAATAATCCTAAAGATCGTAACTTAGATAATAATAATAGCTAATGTTTCATTGCTAAGCACCAGGTACTGTGCTAAGCATTTTAGGCATATTATTTTATTTAATCTAGTAGTTTTCAAATTGTGTTCTCCAGGCCAACAGCATAAGTACTGCCTGGGAACTTGATAAAAATGCAAATTCACGGGCCCCACCCTAGACCCCCTGAATGGAAAATGGGCTTGAGTCTCAGCACCCTGTGTTTTAACAAGCCCCGCAGCTGATTCTGCTGGAAGCTACAGTTATAGAAATGCTGCTCTAAACAGAAAAGTATATTTTGCTCCCCAAAAAGAAGTTATTTCTTTAATAAAAATAAACCAATGTGAAAATGAGACTGTCGCTTCAAAAAGAATCAAAAAGATCCCTATAAATCTTCTAGTTTTAGTCTGTAGGGTCTTTTAATACAGAAAAGTAAAAAAAGATGGTATTATTTAAATTTTACTGCTCTTTGCCTTAGTTGTAGTATGCTAATTAAAGTTGTCGGGAAGAAACTGGCAACATCATTATACAATAACACTTTTTTTTTTTTTCCTTTTAATTAGTCTTTCTAAAATCCATTCCGACTCAATTGTCCACATAAGTGCTGCTGCTCTTCTGGTGCATAAATGATGTCATGACACAATTACATGCTTGGTACATTGTACAAATTCCGAATTTACTGACACTGTTCAACAGCAATGAAGCAATTAGCACTCCAATCTTGGAGTGGTGCTGTAGACTAGAAGATGTAAAACTTATCAGTAGCTTCCTATTTTCCCTAATGCTGATTGCAAGCCTATATTGCTTCATTTTCCTCCTGAACAGTATGAAAGGCTTCTGAAGCCCAAACTGTCAGCTTTCTATCATTTATTATGAACAAACTTCTTTGAAAGAAGATGGCGTGTAAAGAATTGTTTCAGTTTAGTGGCTTAAAGTAAAAACAATCATTTGTTGTGCTCACAAATTGGCAATCTGGGTAGGGTTCAACTTATCTGTGCTCTGCACAGCACAGTGTCACCTGGGACAGCTGGACTGGAGCTAAAGGATACACTTCTAAGATGGCTCAGTCACCTAGCTGGCAAATTTATGCTGGCTGTCAACTGGGAGTACGGCTGGGGACCTTAGTTCATTTCGACAGAGCTCTCTCCACAGGAATGCTTGGGCTTCTACACAGCATGGCAACGGCATTCCAAGAGCAAGTGTTCCAGGGCACCGGAAGCAGAAGTTGCCAGTCTCCTAAAGCCTTGGTCAGAAAACCAACACAGCTTTACTTCTTCTATATGCTGCTGGTCAAAGTAGCCATAGAGCTTACCGAGGTCCAAGGGGAAGGAACACAGAATATCAAGATCTCCAATAGGAGGAATCTCAAAGGACTTGCAGCTATCTTTAATCTGCCACAAATTGTTTATTTACTTTAATAGAATATAGATTTTGAGTGCCTTTTTTCTTATCATGGCTAATTATATTTTGAAACTTCTTTGGGTAGTTCTTTTAGGCCATTTAGAAACATGTTCCTACTTGGGGAGCTAAATCAGAGTAAAATGAAGAAAAGATAGAAAAATTAAATGTAGTCACAAATAAAATATATAGTGAAGAAAATGCCTGTATCACCTCACTAAGGCTAGGTCTATTACTGAACAAATTCACTATGATTCACCTGGTAACCCTATTCCTATAAGGCATAACTGAGTATAATGTATCATGGGGATTATCATTCAGTTGTCATAGTCGAAGTGTTTGGTTATAGAAATATAACTAGTATCAAGCCAGAATGATAAAGAAAAGGGGGGGGGGGAACGTGTGCAATTATCAAGACAGAAATACTTAAATTCCTATGTTTACTCAATAATAAGTACTTAATTTGCTTTTGTATTTTTATTGAATTATCCAGAAAAAAAAAAAAGTCCTCTATGCTCTGCCCTACTTTACCACTGGAGCACAAACTAATTCAGGAAAACATTTTGGATGAACTTAAAAAAGAAAAAAAAAAAAAACTCATTGCTGTCAAGTCCATTCTGACTCATAGCGACATATAGGACAGGGTAGAACTGCACCGTAGGGCTTCCAAGAAGCAGCTGGTGAATTCGAACTGCTGACCTTTGGGTTAACAGCTGTAGTTCTTAACCACTACGCCACCAGGGTTTCCAGATGAACTTTAAGTAACACCAAAAATACCACAGATAGGGCAAGAGGATGAAACCCTGGTGGCACAGTGGTTAAGTGCTAATCGAAAGCTCAGCAATTGGAACCCACCAGCCCCTCTTCGAGAGAGAGAGAGAAAGATGTGGCATTCTGCTTCCATAAAGAATACAGCCTTGAAAACCCTATGCAGTAGTTCTGTGTTCTATAGGGTCACTACCACTTGGAATCAAATTGATGGCAATGGGTTAGGGCAAGAAGAGGACATTAAAAGAGAGCAATTTAAGGAAATGATGGCTTCCCAACTCAGAATAGATAAAAACAGTGGTCTAATATTAATATAAGTAATAAAAAAAAAATTGCCATTGAATCAATCCCGACACGTAGCAACCCTATAGACACTATAGCGGCCCTATAGGACAGAGTGGAACTGCCCCATAGGGTTTCCAAGGACTGGCTGGTAGATTCAAACTGCCAACTTTTTTTTTTTTAATTGTACTTTAGATGAAGGTTTACAGAAAAAACTAGTTTCTCATTAAACAGTTAGTACACATATTGTTTTATGACATTGGTTAACAACCCCACAACATGTCAACACTCTCCCTTCTTGACACTGGATTCCCTTATTACCAGATTTCCTGTCCCCTCCTGCCTTCTAGTCCTTGCCCCTGGGCTGGTGTGCCCCTTTAGTCTCATTTTGTTTTATGGGCCTGTCTAATCTTTGGCTGAAGGGTGAACCTCGGGAGAGACTTCAGTACTGAGTATCTGGGGGCCATACTCAGAGTTTCTCCAGCCTCTGTCAGGCAGTTAAGTCTGGTCTTTCTTTGTGAGTTAGAATTTTGTTCTACTTTTTTCTCCAGCTCTATCCAGGACCCTCAGTTGTAAACCCTGTCAAAGCAGTCAGTGGTAGTAGCTGGACACCATCTCGTACTGGACTCAGCCTCATGGAGGCCGTGGTAGATGTGGTCCATTAGTCCTTTAGACTAATCTTTCCCTTGTATCTTTACTTTTCTTCATTCTCCCTTGTTCCTAAAGGGGTGAGACCAGTGAAGTATCTTAGATGGCTACTCACAGGCTTCCAACTGCCAACTTTTGCTTACCAGCTGCGGTCTTAACCAGTGTGCCACCATGCCTCCAAAATAAATAATACATCAAGTAAAAAATATAGTGTCCTATGTTGCCATGTGTCTGCAATTAACTGCATAGAGCAATTAAGAAATAATGCTTTTATATCAGAGACAAAAATGCATTTACACCTGAAACAATAAGGTGGGTATTATTGTTTTGTTATTGGTTTTCATATTCACTGGTAAAGCTTTGACTTAAAGCAGTGATTGACTATCTATTTACAAGTGTTCATTATGTTTTACAGAGAGCCTAAGAAAAACCAAGCAATTTCAAAGAGTAAATGAATGAAAATACATTACTGATACATGTCAGTAATTTTGCAAAGTGACATTTGAGAGATGTGCATTATTTTAACTATCACTTTGTTGAGTGGTAATTAATTCGAAGTAAAGAAGGGTGTTTGGAATCAGTGCACACATGCTTCAGATGCAGTCAACTGGTTCCCTCTTCTGGCCAAAAACGGAGAGAAGTTCAATCTTTACTATTGAATTTGAACTGGTCTTCATGATCAGCTCTAAAACCAGATCTTAAACAATGAAAATTTACTATTCTTTCTAATTGCAAGATACAGTGCACTATAATTCAGACAGCATAGGTTAAAATACCTAAGGATTATTTTGTAGGAGAGTCCGTTGAGCTTTTCATTTGTAAGAAATTTTGCAGGGTATAAGTGATTTAAATCTGTGTTCTTCAAACAGCCTTCAGAATAGGAAACGATGGGTTTCACTGCTCTAAGGTCACTGGGGGTTAATATGTTCTGATTGTCAACTAAAATTATTCATAGATAGTGAAATAAGCATTGGTGGTTCTTTCAGGGAAAAATGAAAAATTACAAAGATAAACTCCAGAGATTTCTACCACAGGTTCTAGAAAGAAATGCAATTTCTCTTTGTGATCTTGCTAAGCCTTGCAAGTATTATGAAGGGCAACTACAGGATTAAATCATCAGATTGATAAACCCAAAAGTATTTCTCATAATTGGAATAATTTAAATAATTTAAATCTCTCTGTGGGTCCTTCTATTTTAGACAAATAAACAAAGATTATATTACAGAAAATTTCAAGAGAAAATAAACTTTCACAAAAGGTTTCATAAAATGCCCTTTGCCTAGTTTATGTAATTATAAAACTACATGCATAATAGCCATCTTTATAGACAAACATCACTCCATATTTCGTTCTAAGGAAAAAAGCCTAAAAAAATAAATACTATTAAAATTAAGATTTGCAGAAACATGTATTTTAGAATATTGATAAGAAATCAACCATCACCTAAAAGAGCTGAACCTACTGACTTGAGAAAGTACAAACGCAAAGAGTAACTGAAATTCAAATCCCTTTGTTTCATATTTACTTTTAAAAATTAAATTTAGAAAAAAAAAAAAGCCCCATCAAAATGAGCAAATGAATAATTAAAGACCAATAAATATGAACTTGCACTGGTATTCAAGGGTTAATAATAAGGCATTGAATATATAGGAGCCCACATAATTTGTAATACAGTCTAACCTTTTCTAAATTTAAGCACTCAAGTTTTTAAAATAGTCCTGATAACATGGGCAAGGAGCCCTGGTGGTGCAGTGGTGAAGCACTCAGCTGCTAACCAAAAAGTCAACAGTTCTAACCCACCAGCAAAAAGATATGGCAGTCTGCTTCTGTAAAGATCACAGCCTTGGAAATAGTATGGGGCAATTCTACTCTGTCCTTTAGGGTCACTCTGAGTCACAATCAACTGGAAGGCAATGGGTTTGGTTTGGGTTTTTGGAATAACACGAGTCTTTATCAGTTCCTCCACAGACGCCAAACAGTATTTGCCCAAATAAGCTGCCACTAGTTGGGTAGGTCAAAAGGGAGCCCTGGTGGCACAGTGGTTAAGTGCTACAGCTGCTAACCAAAAGGTCGGCAGTTCAAATCCACGAGCTGCTCCTTGGAAACCCTATGGGGCAGTTCTACTCTGTCATCTAGAGTCGCTATGGATCGGAGTCGACTTGACAGCAATGGGTTAGGGGTTTAGGTCAAATGGGGATTTTGTGCAAATAAGAAAAGGGAAACCTTTCCTCAAGACAGCACCAGATGACAACAGGTCAGCATCACTGTGTTCCTCTGGGGGCTGTGAGGGGATGCCTCCTGCAGCTCTGTGATGGGCAGCTTCCTCAGCAGTGTGCTGGAACTGTGGTACAACCACTCCCACATTGGGGTCCAATTTACTTTCTTTCCCTCAATAGTTTACAGGTTGCTACTGTCACTTTTCACCAAGTAATTTACAGTTGATGCTCATTATTCACGGATTCCGTATTTACGAAATCACCTACTCTCTAAAACTCATTTGTAACCCCAAAATCTATACTCAAGGCATTTTTGCGGTCAGTCGTGGACAGGCCAGAGCGGCACAAAATGTGAGTCCCCCAACGCACCTGTTCCCAGCTGAGGCAACGCTCTGCCTTCTTCTCACAGCTCCTGGGCTGTAAATAAGTGTCCTTCTAGTCCTCTGTTTCCTGTCATGTTTTTCATATTTTTGGGTTTTTGTTGGTGATTTTGCTGTTAAAAATGGCCCAAAAGGATAGTACCAAAGTGCTATCCAGTGTTATTCAATGCAAGAAGGCTATGCTGGGCCTTACCGAGAAATGTGCATGGTAGATAAGCTTTGCTCAGTCGTTGAGTTACAGTGCAGTTGGCTGTGATTTCAATGTTAATGAATCAACAACACTATATATCCAGGAAAAGGAAGAGGAAATTTGACCATCTGTATGTGAGGCTGCTCCAGAGAGTGCTAAAAAAACATCTATAGACCACACCATGGAGATGTGGAATGGATGGAAAAGCAGCTATGTAAACTGTGGATTCATTAGAAGATGACTAATTAAAAAAAAAAAGCTTAGTGGACAGCGTTATTATTGTGTGGCTGAAAGCCAGAGAAATTTACGGTCACCCTACCCAGAGTCAGAAAACGTTAAACCCTTCTCAGCTACTGTTATATCATAAAGAATTACTGCATATAATTATTTTTAAGAAAGATATGTTAAATAATGTCCCTACACAGAAACACATAAAACAAGGTTATGCATCGATCTGTTGACGAAATGTTGTGACTAGAGACTCACAGGAGCTTAACTCAACATTTCTCCTAACAGCAATGGCTCAGCATTCACTAATTCAGGGTTCACAGGCACTTCAGTGAACATGTTGTTCATGTTGCTGTTAGCTGCCATCAGGTCAGGCCCCGACTCATGGTGACCCCATGTGCAATGGAATGATATGCTACCCAGTGCTGTGCCATGACTGGTTGAGGATCGAACCATTGTGATCCATAAGGTTTTCATTGGCAGATTTTTGGAAGCAGGTCATCAGGCCTTTCTTCCTAGTCCCTCTCAGTCTGGAAGCTCCACATCAGGCACATTGGTTGGGAATCAAACATGGGTCTCCACAATGGAAGGCAAGAATTCTACCACTGAACCAATGCCCCATAACTACTGAGTAACACGAATCTACCATATTTTTCACCTCTGACATATAACAGGAAACCCTGTTGGCGTAGTGGTTAAGTGTTACAGCTGCTAATCAAAGGGCTGGCAGCTCAGATCCACCAGGCACTCCTTGGAAACTCTAAGAGGCAGTTCTACTCTGTCCTATAGGGTCGCTATGAGTCAGAATTGACTCGATGGCACTGGGTTTGGTTTTGGACATATAACGCCACATAAATCTAGTATATATTTATGAAAACTTGCCGTATGTTATAAAAATTGGGATACAATTTAGAGCTAGTTCCTGCCCACAGTTAAGAGTTTACTGCAGGGCACAGGTGTGGAAAGAAGCAAATGCAATACAATGTGTGGTAAGTGCTAGGTGAGTGTGTTTTAGTCTGGACTCTTTCTTTTGCTAGAGACAGTAACCCAATGACTTCCTACTCCCACCCCATCACTGACTCCTCTTCCCTTGCTAGGGGAAGCCCAGTTTTGTTTGGAGCAGCAGTGTTCCCAGCTGCACATAGCTCACTGGATCACTTGCAGCCAAAGGTGGCCATGGCGCACAGCTCTGGCAATGAGAAGTAAGCTGAAAATTTCTGGGAAAGCTTTTGCTGTCTTGATACAGATCCAAACATCCCTGCTTCACCATGCCCTCCTTCATCCTGCCTCAGCTGACGTTACAATATCTGAAGGTGCAGCCACCTTCCAGTAGCGCTTAGTTAGCAGACATTAAGATGAAAATTAAATTCTAAGAATACAGAGGGGAAAGACAAAGAGAGCCTGGCTGCTACAGGAGCCCTGAGCTGCCTTCCTCTGGACCTCCTGCTATGTGAGAAAAATAAATAAACGAATCTCTACTGATTTATACACTTTAGTTGGGTATTCTGTTTTTCAGAGTTACTTACATCACTGGGGAAGAAATGGGGGACTCCCAAATAGATGGATCCAAGAACTCAAACAAAATGATTCTGCTAAATCAAGTGCAAACAAGTTTAGTGTGTAGTTTTGACATAAATTGGGAGTGTAGACAACTTTTTCCAAGGAGCTTGTCTATGGAGGGGGTCCCTGGGTGTGAAAACAAATAACATACTTGACTGCTGATGGTTCAAGTCCAACCAGAGGCTCCTTGAAAGAAAGGCTTGGTGATCTACTTCCAAAAAACCAGCCATTAAAACCCTTTGGAGCACAGTTCAACTCTGATGCACATGGGCTTGTCATAAGCCCAGTCAACTTGACAGCAACTGGTTTTTGTCCATGGAGTAGAGGAAATAGGCAACATAAGTATGGGACTGAAGGAAGATTTCTTTGAAATGGAAGAGGATTGAAAATTAGAATACCTAATAGAAAAGAGTCAGTAAAGGAAGAACAAATAATGTGATAAATTCAGAAAAATCCCTGAAGGTGGAAGAGAAGTTATATAGAAAAGGGGTGAAGACACTAGTATTTGTGAAGAAAAGAAAGAAAGAAAAGAAAGTCATACCTTCTGGGGAAGTGGTGGTTCATAGCTGGAAATTATGGATGGAGATGTAGTTGTTTGTAATTACGGTGGTAGAAAGAAAGAGATTAGTTATTCTATTTTCTCATTGAAGTAAAAGGCAAGATTGGCTTCTGGGCACCAGTGGAGGAAGGTGGTGAGATAGAAAATTGAAGAAATAAGAGTGTTTCAGGCCGGTATTCCTCAGATGGGAGATAGGAGACAAAGGATTGTGAGAAGACTGTGACCTCACTGAGGTGTAAGTCTAAGAGATGCTGAGCATGACAGATTGAAGGGTAAGAGATTGTCAGAGAATGGGATCTAGGTATTCAAGTTTCTAAGGTAAAATAGTAATGGCATAGCAAAGGCAATGTATAATTTCACAGATTGCCCACAGGTGCACTGAACTGACTTTGAATGCCATCTGGACTTTGAATGCAAGGGAGGCTCTGAGTAAGAAAGCAATGTTATCAATGCATTAGGGCAACTATCCATAAAATAGAGTAGTGGAAGACAAGTTCGAGGTAAGAGAAATTTAGAAATGAGGCAAGAATAATAGTAATAAAAACACACAAACAAAAAACCCAGTTGCAGTCGGATCAATGTTGACTCATGGAGACCCCATGTGTGTCAGAGTAGAACTGTGCTCCATAGGGTTTCCAATAGTTGATATTTTAGAAGTAGATCACCAGCCCTCTCTTCCAAGGTGCCTCTCAGTGGGCTTGAACTTCCAGCCTTTCCTTTAGCAGTCCCTGAGTGTTGCAAAGAGTTAACACTTATTTACTTCTGAAAAGCCACCCATTGAAAACCCTATGGAGCGCAGTTATACTCTGACACACGTAAGGTCACCATGAATCGGCATTGACTCAACAGCAACCGGTAATACTAATAACAGGTAACATTTATTAAGCATTTACTACATGCCAGAACGGAGCCCTGGTGGCACAGTGATTGAAAGCTTGGCTGCTAACCAAAAGGTCCGCAGTTTGAATCCACCAACCGCTCCTTGGAAACCCTATGGGGCAGCTCTACTGTGTCCTATAGAGTGGCTATGAGTCGGAATCGACTCAATGGCAATGGTTTTGTTTTTTTTTTTTTTAATGGTTTATATGCCAGGATTAATTCCTTTAGTCCTTACAACTCTGTGAAGAAGGTACTGATATTATCACTCCTATATGCATTTTTTTTTTTTTTTACAGACTTGAGGCAAAGAGAGGTTAAGTAACTTTCTTTGGGTCACTCAGCTAATTAAAAGGCAGAGTCCTGCTTCATCTATACACTGGCTCCAGGTCCCATGGATTACCGGATAGAGTGCTGGAGAATGACATCAGTGCCTAAGAATAATAAAAATATGAAGCATGGTAGGCTGACTCTGCCGCTCATTTTTCACAGGAAGTTGTTCCAGCAGTCTCTGGGTGGACTAGAGGGACTTAGCCATCTAGGACAGAGACTGCTGGAGCCTGCATCGTACTTTTCAAGATGATCTCAACCCAGGTGGCCAGATTTCAAAGGGTTTAAATCCCAGGACTCTCTCTCCATCTACTGGAAATAGGAGCATACACTGATAAGGAAGATAAGACCAGTCTCTCTGGAAGGAGACAAAATTAGAGAAATGAGGACAACCCTGATTCAAAATCCTCACTCTTTAAATCAGGGTATGAAACTGGTGTTAGTTACCATTGCTGAGTTCAATAGAAAGAAGCCCAAAGAAAGGGAGAATAGCTTCTGGGAATAGGCTTTCTTGGCTCTGGGGAAGGTGTCTCTATCCTTTTTGAAAGTGCTGATGAAAATATCTTTGTCATACAATAAATTTTTACATTGTAGCTACCAGGTCTCATCCCTCCCTTTTTAATAGCCATAGCTATTTTCAGCTACTCAAGCATGTTCAAAAAAAAAAAGGCATTTTGATCAGAAGAATATTAAGAAATATTAGCACATAGCATAAAATATCCTCTAACTTGAGACTCATGAAACATCCTGGCTCGAGCCTGTCTGCGAGAAGTTTTACAATAATTTCATAAACTGGAAATACTTTAACTTCCTCAGTCTTCTCCGAAAAAGCATCACTTCCTTACGAAGGTAGCAAAAGAGATGAAATGGACATTGCTAATGTTGTCACAGTACTCGACAGCAGCATTAACAACACACACCTGTTAAAGGGAAAAGAGATTTACTGCAAGTAAAAATGAAATCCAGCCCTCCAAGGAGGTGAGACTGCAGAAACATATTTATAGGGTGAGAACAAAGAATTTAAGGTACATCATTTTGATTGGAAATTACGAACGTAGATCAGCATAAGGCGGGACTGCTCAAATGGGGGCTTGAAAGGGAGTGGTTTAAAGTACATGCGTCCTTCTTAAATTGGTTTATTACAGGTGATAATTACAACAGCACCTAACAAAAGTGGGGGGGGAGGGTTACCAGGTTGTTGCAAGATATCTGCAGAACATTCTTTTCGTAGAAACAGCTTGCTCCTGCGAAACCTTTCCTGTGTGTATTTGGGCAGGAGATTTAGATAAGGGTCTGTGTCAGAGTCTTTTTTCAGAAACATTGTTTCTGCTTCTTTAGCTTGGAAAAACCTCTCCTTAGCTGCATGGTGAAGTCTGTACAAAGTCAACTGTTGCCAGGGTAAAAGCATAAATAATACAACGTAGTCTTGCTCAAGCCTGAAACAGCCTTTTCAGATACACCAGGCACCTCTATTTTAAAAGCTTTGTACAATGCTATCTTGTCTAGAGATCTCTTCTCCCAGCAAATGCTACAATTCACACCACAAACAAGCTGTTCTGCGCTATAGTTTTAAAAAGCAAACTGCCTAGATTAGACATTTCATTAAAACTGGTACACACAAACAGGGAAGAAAAGAGCCATTATTGGAATGTCTAGTCATTTACAGGCATTTTGCTGGGAAAAAAGGAGGGCCATAGAGAGTAAATTTTCATTAGTTATTAGACCTCTTCATGTTTAATAGTGACCTTTTCTAAAATTATGAATGTTCCTCAACTGGAGTGCTTTTGGTATATGGGGCAGAATTCTTTCTTACTTTGTGGAAACATCCCACACATCGAAGAACCTTGGCAACCCTGACACGGCTAACTAAACATCAGTAATTACCCCCTCTCAACCATTGTAAAAACACCCCCACTCATATTTCCAGACTTGGCTACACGTTTCCAAAGAAGCAGTAACATCCTTATTTGAAATCCACCTGGTTAGTACTTCCAGAACAATTGAACAATTTCCCATCACAGAAGTGTATGAAAACTGCTTTACAATTGCTTTTAGTCACTTATAGCTTCTTTTTTTATATTAAATTTTTAGTTTTATTTGGGAATGAGATTGGAATATAAAACTTTCCTTATAATTTTTCCCAAAACCATTTTGAAAGTATATCCTTTCCTCAGTGACAAAATAATAATAGTAATAATTTCTACTGTAAATTAAATTTGTCATAACTAGGTTTCTTTATGGACTTCTTTTCCATTTAAAATATCTGTATGGCTATTCATACACTGCTATTTTACTGTTTTATTAGATTCTGTTTAATTGCTAATAGGCCAAGGACTGCCTTAACAACCCTTCTTTATCACAATTAAACTTTGTTGTTCTTGATTATTTGTTCTTCCTGTGATTTCAAGAATAATACTGCCAAGTTTAAAAAAAAAAAATCCCATTACAGTATACTAAATTTATAGGCTACTTTAGAAAAAGTGGAACCCTGGTGGCACAGTGGCTAAGAGTTTGACTAGTAACCAAAAGGTTGGTAGTTCGAATCCACCAGCTGCTCCTTGGAAACCCTATAGGACAGTTCTACTCTGTCCTATAGGGAGGCTGTCAGAATCTACTCAACAGCAAATGGTTTGGTTTTGGTTTTTGGAAAATGGATAATCTTTACAAGGCCAGGTCTTTCCTAGAAGGAACATAGAAATTGTCTACATCTATTCAAGTTTTCTTTTATGTCCCTCAATGAAGCTTAAATTTTTCCCATATAGATTATACATATATTTGTTAGATTAATACCCAGGTTATATTTGATACTAAAGTGAGATTTTCCTTTTCTCATGTTTCCAAACTAATGATTTTTAATGAGTTAATATTTAGAAATGTCTGTATAATTAGCTAATATATTAGGCTTAATAAACTATAGAAACCTTCAGGTAACTATATCATTGTCAGGTAATGATTTTGTTATTAATTTTCATTTTAATTGTTATGATAAAAATGTTTATTCTTTGGGGAATTTATCAAGATACTGTTTTGTAGCCTCATAAATTACCAATTTTTATGAAATTTTCTATAGGCATAGAAAGAGATCTATTTACTTTTGTTGGCTACAAAGTTGAATATGCATCTGTTACCGGAAAAATGTTCTTGCCTCTCACTGGTCAAGAATGAGCAGGTAAGGCACGCAGAGTTTTCCACACGAGCAAAGCTTTATTGAAGTGGCTTGCAAGCAGAGACAAGGAGGGCCTAAACCAACACTTACCCTCATCTCACAGAGCAAAACACGGGCCTGGGTTTTTAAAAGTTCTTGGGTGGGAAAAGATTCATGTTTATTCACAGGCATAGGCAAGGATATGTTAATGACGGTACTCGTGCAGCAGCTTTCTAAGATGGCTCCTGTCCCAGAGGACTCTGGGATTTGTAGCAGGATTTATTATGGGGTGTCGCACCTACACAGTCTCCCAGCTGCTACTGCAGCCCCTTACTGCCCCTGGTGGAAGGTAGCACAGCGGTCACAGGTGGATGTTCTGTGCATGTCCCTGGGGCTGGTTTTCTCCAGCTGCTTCTGAAAGACAACTTTAAAGAAGTTTGCGGGCTGTTTTCTGATACCCTGCCCCGTTGTTCTGGGGAATGGCTTTGCTTCTGTGCCCCGACCCATTTCTTGTTACTTTGTTTGCAGATTTGGGGGTCCTCTGTTTCCTGTCTTACATCTATTAAATTAACACTATCAATTATATTTCCTTCCTCTGCTATAGATTTGCTTGACATCACAGATTGAGAAAAGCACTTAAAAGCTACCACTAACATGTTTCAATCGTTTCTTCCCTGTATTTTAGTGGTTTTACTTCATGCAGTTTCACGATATATTATTCAGCACATAAAGGCTAATGTAATTTTTATCATACTGTGAATTCTTTGATTTAGCAACATAAAGAGTTTCTCTTTATTCCATCTAATTATTTTTGCCTTTGTCTAATTTTAATATTTCATGGCCTGGTTTATATTTTGTTTCATTTCCCTACTTTCAATTTGAGTGTTTGTGTTTCTAATGCATTGATACCTGTTGTTGTAACCATTATATTTGATATCACTTTTGTCTCATTTGCTGTGTTTTCAGGGTTGTTCGTTTTATATTTGCTTAGCTTTTTATGTGGATAATATTTGTCTGCTTTTTTTGCTCTGCCTTTTCTTTTGAAAGTTTTTTTTTTTTTTCTATTTTCAATCCAGCTAGGGATTATCCTTAAGATTTTTCTAAACATTTTAATTTATATTTATTTAATTGTTGGGGTGATAAGTGAAAAAGAAATGTTTGGATCGTCCCATGTGAAAACTCTTCTCTCCATCTGGTTCAGTCTTTATGAATACAATCCTAGATTTTGGGCCCAGGTGTTCGTTACAATATTATTTTTGATATTCACATCTACCTTTTAAGGATAAACTTGTGTGTGAGCTTTTCTTCTACACTCTTATACAATTCTAAATGGCTCCAGTGTACAATGACTCTATTTTTTTCACATCGTCACCCCCATTAATCTCTTATTTTTCATCACAAATGGCAGGAATACATCTTCAAAGTCACTGCAAATGACATTTACACTTGAAATAAGGGGAACCTGAGTATAAAATTCTCATTTCAAAACTTTCCCCTCCCAGAAAACTATTGAAACTAATAGAAGAGTTCAGCAGAGTATCGGGATACAAGATAAACATACACAAATCAGTGGGATTCCTCTACACCAACAAAAAACATCGAAAAGGGAATCACCAAATCAATGCCACTTACAGTAGCCCCCGAGAAGATGAAATACTTAGGAATAAATCTTACCAGAGATGTAAAAGACTTATACAAAGAAAACTACAGTACACTTCTGCAAGAAACCAAAAGAAACTAACATAAGTGGAAAAACAAACCTTGCTCATGGATATAGAAAGACTTAACATTATAAAAATGTCTATTCTACCAAAAGCGATCTATACATTTAATGCAATTCCGATCCAAATCCAAACAACATTCTTTAATGAGATGGAGAAACAAATCACCAACTTCATACGGAAGGGAAGGAGGCCCCGGATAAATAAGGCATTACTGAAAAAGAAGAACAAAGTGGGGGGCCTTACTTTACCTGATTTTAGAACCTATTTATACCGCCACAGTAGTCAAAACAGCCTGGTACTGGTCCAACAACAGATACATGGACCAATGGAACAGAATTGAGAATCCAGACATAAATCCATCCATATATGAGCAGTTGATATTTGACAAAGGTCCCAAAAGAGTTAAATGGGGAAAAGATGGTCTTTTTAACATATGGTGCTGGCATAATGGATATTCATTTGCAAAAAAATGAAACAAGACCCATACCTCACTCCATGCACAAAAACAAGCTCAAAATGGATCAAAGACATAAATATAAAATCTAAAACAATAAAGATCATGAAAGAAAAAATAGGGACAACATTAGAATCCCTAATACATGGCATAAACAGTATACAAAACATTATTAAGAATACAGAAGAAAAACTAGATAACTGGGAGTTCCTAAAAATCAAACATCTATGCTCATCTAAACACTTCACCAAAAGAGTCAAAAGATTACCTACAGACTGGGAAAAAGTTTTTAGCTATGACATTTCCGATCAGCGCCTGATCTCTAAAATCTACATGATACTGCAAAAACTCAACTACAAAAAGACAAATAACCCTATTAAAAAATGGGAAAAGATATGAATGGACACTTCGCTAAAGAAGACATTCGGGTAGCTAACAGATAAAAAAAAAAAATTTTTTTTTTTCATGAGGAAATGTTCACGATCATTAGCCATTAACTGCAATGAGATTTCATCTTACTCCAATGAGGCTGGCATTAATCCAAAAAACACAAAATAATAAATGTTGGAGAGGCTGTGGAGAGATTGGAACACTTATACACTGCTGGTGGGAATGTCAATTGGTACAACCACTTCGGAAATCAATTTGGCGCTTCCTTAAAAAGCTAGAAATAGAACTACCATGTGATCCAGCAATCCCACTCCTCGGAATATATCCTAGAGAAATAAGAGCCTTTACATGAACAGATATATGCACATCCATGTTTATTGCAGCACTGTTTTAAATAGCAAAAACATGGAAGCAACCAAGGTGCCCATCAACAGATGAATGGATAAATAAATTATGGTATATTCACACAATGGAATACTACTCATTGATAAAGAACAGTGAGGAATCAGTGAAACATTTCATAACATAGAGGAACCTGGAAGGCACTATGCTGAGTGAAATTAGTCAGTTGCAAAAGGACAAATATTGTATAAGACCACTATTCTAAGAACTTGAGAAATAGTTTAAACTGAGAAGAAAACATTCTTTTGTGGTTACGAGAGGTGGGAGGGTGGGAGGGTGGGAGGGTAGGAGGGGATATTCACTAATTAGTTGGTAGATAAGAACTACTTTAGGTGAAGGGAAAGACAACACACAATACAGGGGAGGTCAGCACAACTGGACTAAGCCAAAAGCAAAGAAGTTTCCTGAATAAACTGAATGCTTCGAAGGCCAGTGTAGCAGGGGTAGGGGTTTGGGGACCATGATTTCAGGGGACATCTAAGTCAATTGGCATAATAAAATCTATTAAGGAAACATTCTGCATCCCACTTTGAAGAGTGCTGTGTGGGGTCCTAAATGCTAGCAAGCAGCCATCTAAGATGCATCAATTGGTCTCAACCCACCTGGACCAAAGGGGAATGAAGAACACCAAGGACACAAGGTAATTATGAGCCAAGAGACAGAAAGGGCCACAGGAACCAGAGACTACATCAGCCTGAGACCAGAAGAACTAGATGGTGCCCGGCTACAACCAATGACTGCCCTGACAGGGAACACAACAGAGAATCCCTGAGGGAGCAGGAGAGCAGTGGGATGCAGATCCCAAATTGTCATAAAAAGACCAGACTTAATGGTCTGACTGTGACTGGAAGGACCCCGGTGGTCATGGCCCCCAGACCTTCTGTTGGCCCAGGACTGGAACCATTCCCAAAGCCAACTCTTCAGACATGGATTGGACTGGACAATGGGTTGGAGAGGGAAGCTGGTGAGGAGTGAGCTTCTTGGATCGGGTGGACACTTGAGAGTATGTTGGCATCTCCTGCCTGGAGGGGAGATGAGAGGGTAGAGGGGGTTAGAAGCTGACGAAATGGACACGAAAAGAGAGAGTGGAGGGAGAGAGTGGGCTGTCTCAGGGGGAGAGTAACTGGGAGTGTGTAGCAAGCAAGGTGTATGTAAGTTTTTTATGTGAGAGACTGACTTGATTTGTAAACTTTCACTTAAAGCACAATAAAAATTATTAAAAAAAAAAAAAAACTTTCCCCTCAATGTTTGGCAAATGTTTTTCCTGACTTTTAACATTTCAACAGAGAAATTTGAGTCAGATTGGTCTGAGCTGATTTTTTGGGGATATTCATTTTTTATTGAGATATAATTTATATATCATAAAATTCACCGTTTTCAGGTGTACAATCCAGCGGTTTTTAATATATTCACAAGAATGTGCGACAATCACCACTATGTATTTCCAGAATATTTCTGTCATTCCCCCCAAAAAACCTGCACTTATTAGCAATTACTCTCCATTTCTTCCTCCCCCATCCCTTGGCAACCACTCATCTATTCTCTGCCCCTATGGATTTGCTACAGAACCCTGGTAGTGCAATGGTTAAGCACTCAGCTGCTAACCAAAAGGTAGGGGGTTCAAACCCACCAGTGGCTCTGTAGGAGAAAAGGCCTAGTGATCTGCTCCCATAAAAATTACAGCCTAAGAAACCCTATGGGACAGTTCTACTCTGTCATATAGGGCAGCTATGAGTTGGAACTGAGTGGAAGGCACAGAACAATCAATATGGGTTTGCCATTTCTGGACATTTCATATAAATGGAATCAGGCAATATGTGGTCTTCTTTGTCTGGCTTCTTTTCACTAAGCATAATGTTTTTAAAGTTCAACCATGTTGTAGCAATTCTCAGGATTCATTCCTTCTTATGGTCATATAATAATCCATGGCATGGATATGTCACACTTTGTTTATTCATTCATGATTTGATGAGCATTGGTTGTTTCTGTTTTTGACTATTGTATCTAATGTTGTTGTGAACATTCATGTACAAGCTTTTGTATAAATGTATGTTTTCAATGATTTGGGCATATATCTAGGAGTGCAAGTTCTGGAGCATATGCTAACTCTATGTTTAAATTTTCAAGAACTACCAAAATGTTTTCCACAGCAGCTGCATCATTTTACATTCCGACCAGAAACTTATGAGGATTCCAATATCCCACATCCTCACCAACACTTGCTATTTTCAGCAACTATTATTATTGCTATACAAGTGGGTGTGCAATAGTGTTTCATTGTGGTTTTGGCTTGCATTTTCCTAATGATATTGAGCTTCTTTTCCTCTATTTGTTGCTATCTGTGTATTTTATTTGGAGGAATATCTATTCAATCCTTTACCCATATTTCAAGTTGGGTTATTTTTCTTTTTATTGTTGAATTGTAAGAATTCTTTACATATTTTGTATAATAGACTCTTATCAGACATATAATTTGCAAATATTTTTTCCCACCCTTTGAGTCGTTATTTTTGCTTTCTTGATTGATTTCGCTTTCTTGATATGCAAAAGTTTTTAATTTTGATGAAGTCCATCTATTTTTCGCTTTCGTGGCTATGCTTTTGGTGTTATGTCTAAGAAACTACTACTTAATCCAGGGTCACAAAGACTTACACCTATGTTGTCTGCTAAGAATGTTATAGTTTTAGCTCAAACATTGAGATCTTTGATTCATTTTGAGTTGATTTTTGTGTTTTGTGTGAGATAGAACTCCAAATTCATTTTTTTGCTTGTAGATACCCAGTTGTTTTGGCAGCATTTGCTGAAAAGATATTCTTTCCCCACTGAATCATCTTGGAACCATTGTGAAAAATCAGTTGACCATACATGTAAGGATTTACTTCTGGACTCTATTCTACTGCATTGAGCTATACATCTATCCTTATGTAAGTATCATGCTGTCTTGATTACTGCAGCTTTTTAATAGGTTTTGGAATTGGAAAGACTGTTGGAATTTTCATAGGTATCCCATTAAATCTGTAGATCAATTCAGGGAATTTTGCCATGTTAACAATATTAAGTCATTCCAATCCAGGAACATGGGGTATCTTTCCATTTGTTTGGTCTTTTTAAATTTCTTTCACCATTGTTTTGTAGTATTCATTGCACAAGTCTTGTACTACATTTGTTGGATTTATTTCTAAGTATTTTATACTATTGTAAATGAAATGGATTTCTTAATTTCATTTTTGGATTATTTGTTCCTAGTGCATATAAATACAACTAATTTTTATATATTGATCATGTATCCTAAAACCTTGCTGATCTTATTTATTTGGTCTAATAGGATTTTTTTTGTGCGTGTATGTGGATTCTTTAGGGTTTTCTACAAAAAAGATCATGTCATCTGTGAATAAAGTTTTACTTCTTCCTTTCCAATCTGGATACCTTTTATGCTTTTCTTGCCTAATTGCTCTACCTGGAACTTCATTACAATGTTGAATAGAAGTGGCAAGAGCAGACATCCTTTATTAGTTCAGGATATTGGGGTGAAAGCTTTCAGTATTTCACCATGGAGTATGATGTAAAGAATAGGTTTTTCATTGGTGGTATTGTTAAAAAACACTTTTTTAGGTGCCGTCAAATCGATTCCAACTCCTAGCATCTCTATCTACAACAAAACAAAACACCACCCGGGCCTTCGCCATCTTCACAACTGTTGTTATGCTTGAGCCCATTGTTGTAGCCACTTTGTCAATCCATCTCTTTGAGGGTCTTCCTCTTTTTCGCAGACTATCTATCAAGCATGATGTCCTTCTCCATAGAAGATGTCCTTCTTTCATAGAAGATCTTTATCAGGTTGAGGAAGTTTGTTTTTGTTTTTTTAAATCATGGAAGGGTGTTGGATCTTGTCAAGTGCTTTTTCTGCACAGATTTAGATGGTCACATGCATTTTCCCTTTATTGTATTAATATAGTATATTCTGTTGACTGATTTTGTATGTTTAATCAACCATGTACCCCTGGGATAAAATCCCATTTGGTCACAGTGTATAAATCTATTTATATGCTGCTGGATTTGGTTTGATAGTATTTTGTTGAGGATTTTTTCTGAACTTATTTTTAAGTACATGGAGAATCTGTATAGCTTAGTGGCTAAGACCAGGGATCAATGACTTGGTTCAAATCCTGCCACTGCCACTTAAATACTAGGAGAACTTAGATACTATTCTCTGTAAACATCACTTTCCTCATATGAAAAGTGGGAGTAATAACAATACATATAGCATAGAGAAGTTTTAAGGAAAAACTGAAATTAAGTATGCAAATAATCTAGATAGAATCCAGTATATGGTTAATCACAATACCTGTGAAATTTTTTTTTATATACAGTGTCTTAAAATTTGTCCTTAGTCTGTTTGTAAGCAGGGCCCCTTGTATTGATTTTGTCTGTAACATGGTGAACCCTTTAATTTTACATACCCAGGCCTTTTTTCAGCTAAATAATGTCACTGTTTGTTGTATTTCTCATTATTTTCTCTACTGCTTTGTTCCAGTCTCTTTTTCAAACATACAAAGATTGAAGGTCGGCTTTTGCATCTGTGTCCTACACACTTATCACTCATTCTCTCTTCAATTTCATCTTTGTCCTTTATGTCTACACTCTTGGAGAGTTTTTGTATTTCCTCAATTATCTGATTAGTTTTTCCACAGCCACAGCATCACTTTTGTGCCTGAAAGTCTCCGATTTTTTTTCCAAACTTCTATTATATATTCAATTTATTACAACTCTTTATTAGGTCTTCCATTAGCCTTTTTGTCCTATCATCTTGTTTTTTATTCTCAACCTATTCTCACCTTATGTTTTTCAATTCCTGCATCTTGCTCACTAACAAGCTTTTCATTTGTAGGGCTTATCACTCTTGATCGCTACAAATCTTTTTATTTGTAAAATACTTCCACATGCTTCTTTTCGTGGATTCAATCAAAACTGTGAATAACGGAAAACAACTGCACCCACTGTATAAATGAAACACTAGGTAAACAGTCTAGTGTTGAAGCTGGCTGCTACGCTGAGGGTGGAACAAGTCTCCCTAACTTTTACATGAAAGTTTTCTCCACTTGGACTATGCTCTTTCCAGGTTTTTCTCAGAGTCTCAATAATATAACATTTACTGTGTAATGGGAACTTTTAGGATACTAGTACTAAACTATCTTAATAAATACATAAAGAAAGAAAGTGTAAAGCATTATTTAAGTGCATATATATATGCACATGTATATAACATGTTGCCGACAAGTCTATTCAGACTCATTGCGACCCTATAGGACAGAGTAGAACTGCCCCATAGGGTTTCCAAGGAGTGGCTGTGGATTCGAACTGCCCACATTTGGTTAGCAGCTGTGGCTCTTAACCACTGAGCCATCAGGGCTCCAAATATATATACACATGCATATATACGAATACATATATATAGTATATATATGTATGTATACACACACACGCACACACACACGCAGTACCCGGGTTACAAGCGTCCAACTAACCTATACAACTCTAGTTACAAACCATTCCCCATAAAACCTATTCGGAAAAAACTGACTGGGAGAAAGCAGGAAAAGGACAGAGTGGGAGGCCTTTGAAGATGCTCTAGCCTTCCTTCTCTCATTGGCTGCCGCCGATTGACCAGTCATCAGATGCGCAGCCTCCCATAGGCGGGCTGCTCCATGCGCGATGTGCTGATTGGCCAGGTCCGCCCCACAGAGGGGAGCTGTGGTGCTTGGGGCGCCAAAGACGCAGGGGCGGACCTTTCCCAGCTCCGAGGGAGGTGCGTGCCTGTGGGTGCTCGGCTCCAGGGCTGGGCCACTATGTCCATTGGGCCTGCCCACCGCCAGCGGCAGCCCAAAAACCTGCTGCAGCACCTGCGCACATGGGAGAATCGAGGCCCTTTATGGGAGCCCAAGGGCCCAAACACCATGTACCTGCAGGTGGTGGTGGCCAGGACTTAGTCGCTGCGCTCTACGTGTTCTCTAAGTATAACCGGTCAGTGCGCTGGGCTACGCACACAGCTGGGCCACCGCGGTGCCTCCTTACCCAACTCAGCCCCGCCGCATCCTGCGGGGCCCTCCATGCTGTGCAGCCCGGGGCCACTGCAGCACCTCTCTGGGCTTGTGTGAGATTTCACTATTGCAGTGGTTCTTGGCCTTTGGAGGCTGGAAGGAGCGGGGGTGGGCAGTCTTAGATTCCTGCCTCTGTATGTCCATATGGTTTCCAAGGGTTTGTGGGGAACATTGAACCTGGGTTTCCTTAAGCGTCCTCTTCCCAACCCTTAGGCCACAGGCTCCCTTTTAGCAATCCTTTGTGGCACTTTCTCCCTTGCACCCTGAGGCAGGGACCTAATAGTTGGTGTGAGGAATTGACAGGCCTGCTGAGAAGGTGGTGGAATTGTCCTTTTGGTCCCAGCACCATCCTACTCATGCCCCCAACCCTCCCTGCCTTTGCTGAGGAGGGTTCAAAACCCAGCAGAAATGCTGCCTAGAGGTGCAACAAAGATGTTTTAGTTCAGGGTTTACAATAAAGTATCTGATTGGTCTCAAAGACATTACAGAACAGAATCTTCTGAATATTTTGGGTAACGTTTGCCCACTAGGTATCTCTTCAGCTATAGAGAAGGTACATCCAATGGTTCATAATAACAGTTAGGAACTACTATGCCAGGGGCATCAAATGTTATTATTGTATTACCATGTTAAAATGTTCTAGTGTATCTGGAAGTGTTTCTTTAATTTTTTTTATACATATAAAGGTATGTTGTTGTGAGGCGCCTGTGCAATTGGTTCTGACTCATAGCGACCCTGTGTGCAACAGAACAAAATGCTGCAGTGGGCCTGCGCCATCTTCACAGTCGTTGCTATGCTTGAGCCTATTGTGCAGTCACGGTGTTATTCATCTCCCTGGGGGTCTTCTTCTCTTTCCCTGACTCTCTACTATACCAAGCATGATATATTCTGCAGGGATGGGTCGCCCCCGATAACATGTTCAGAGTACATGAGATGAGATCTCACCATCCTCACTTCTAAGGAGCATTCTGGCTATACTTCTTCCAAGACAGAGTTATTTGCTCTTCTGGCAGTCCATTGTATATTCAATATTTATCAACACCATAATTCAAAGGCAACAATTCTCCTTTAGCCTTCCTTATTAATTGTCCACCTTTCACATGCATATGAGGCAATTAAAAATACCGTGACTTGGGTCATGGGTACCTTAGTCTTCAAGGTGACATCTTTGCTTTTTAACACTTCAAAGAGGGCTTTTGCAGCAGATTTGCCCAATGTAATATGTTCTTTGATTTCTTGACTGCTGCTTCTATGGGTGTTGATTGTGGATCCAAGTAAGATGAAACCCTGGACAACTTCAGCATTTTCTCCATTTATCATGAGTTTGCTTGTTGGTCCAGTTGTGGGGATTTTTTTGTTTTCTTTATATTGAGGTATAATCTATACTGGAGGCTGTACTCTTTGGTCTTCATCAGCGCTTTAAGTCTTCTTCACTTTCAACAAGCAAAGATGAGTCATCTGCATGTTGCATGTCATTAATGAGTCTTCCTCCAGTCCTGATGCTGTGTTCCTCCTTATATAGTCCAGTTTCTCAGATTGTTTGCTCAAAAATACAGATTGGATAAGTATGGTGAAAGGATACAACCTTGACACACACCTTCCTTATTTTAAACCATGCAGTATACCTTTGTTCTGTTTAAATGTTCAAACTATATATAGTTTCCTTATGAACAAAATTAAGTGTTCTGGAGTTCCCATTCTTCTCAGTGTTACCCTAATTTGTTATAATCCACGTAGTTGAGTGTCTTTGCATTCTTTCTGGTGTTCTCTTCTTTCAGCCAAGATCCATCTGACATCAGCAATGATGTCCCTCATTCCACGGCCTCTTCTGAATCTAGCTCGGCTTTCTGGCATTTCCCTGTCAATGTACTACTGTAATCATTCTTGAATTGTTTTCAGCAAAATTTTACTTGTGTGTAATGTTAATGATATTGTTTGATAACCTCCACATTCTGTTAGATCACCTTTCTTTGGAATGAGTACAAATATGGATCTCTTCCTGTCAGTTGGTCAGGTAGCTGTTTTCCAAATTTCTTGGCATAGACAAACGACAGCTTCCAGCATTGCATCTGTGTGTTGAAACACCTCAACTGGTCTTCCGTCAATTCCTGGAGCCTTGTTTGTTGCCAGTGCCTTCAGTGCAGCTTGGACTTCTTCCTTCAGTACCATTGGTTCTTGATCATGTGCTACCTCCTCGAATGGTCGAAAAGTGACCAGTTCTTTTTGGTACAGTGACTCTGTGTATTCCTTCCATCTTCTTTTAATGCCTCCTGCATCGTTCAATATTTCTCCCATAGAATCCTTCAGTATTACAACTCGAAGCTTGAATTTTTTCTTCAGTTCATTCAGTTTGAGAAATGCCAAGCATGTTCTTCCCTTTGGGCTTTCTAAATCCAGGTCTTTGCACATGTCATTATAATACTTGACTTTCTCTTCTCGAGCTGCCCTTTGAAATCTTCTGTTCAGCTCTTATACTGTATCTTTCCATTCTCTTTAGCTGTTGTTTATTCAAGAGCAAGTTTCAGAGTTTCTTCTGACATCCATTTTAGTCTTTTTTTTTTTCTTGTCTTTTTAATGACCTTTTGCTTTCTTCGTTTATTATGTCCTTGATGTCATATATATACTATATACAAAGACAAACACTTGACTAACTGCTGTTATATACGAGCCGTACCTGTTTTGACTTACATACAAATTTAGCTTAAAGGCAGACTTAGGAATGGAATTTGGTTTGAAGACTGCCTGTATATACACCAAATAGAGTAAGTTATGTAAATTTTTAATAGCTATGTGGAAAAAAATAAATAAAAATTAAAAAAAAAATTTTTTTTTTCATGTGTAAAATGTGAACTGTTTTGAGGTACCAAATAATATAGATAGAAATGGGTAGTAGTTCATAGAGTGGACTCATAGTTTAGAGAAAAGATATTTAAAATCTTTCTCTTTTGATGATTAACTTACAGCCAAGTAAGAATAAATAAAATATTCAGGATCGATAGTGAAGTGGGATACACAGGACCTAAAAATAATTCTTATTTGTATACACTCTAACTTACACCTGGAATCTCTGGATGGTGCAAATGGTTGATGTGCTTAGATGCTTACCAAAAGATTAGAGGTTCAAGTCTACCCAGAGGTGCCTCAGAAGAAACGCTTGACATTCTACTTCTGAAAAATCAGCCACTGGAAACCCTGTGGAGCACAGTTCAACTCTGACATACATGGGGTCACCATGAGTTCATCAGAATTGACTTGACAGCAGCATATTTTTAATATACACATAACCCAATTTAGGTTTTTTTTTATTTAAATTTTGAAATATTAACATACTGTATTTACTAATCAAAGCCCTGGTGGCACAGTGGTTAAGAACTTGGCTGCTAACCATAAGTCAACAGTTTGAATCCACTAGGCACTCCTTGGAAGCCCTATGGGGCAATTCTACTCTGTCCTGTAGGGTTACTATGAATCAGAATCAACTCAACAACAATAGGTTTGTTTGTTTTATTTGCCAATCTGTACATATAATGTCGTGTGCAAAAACACATATTTTCTGTATTCTGATTTGTTCTTATTGGTTGGGATTTTAAAATATTGAAGAAAAACAAGAATCCCTTAAAGAAAATGACTTATCATAAACAAAATAAATATAATCAAATCTATATTTAGATATATGGTAGTGAAACTGTTGTTGTTGTTGTTAGGTGCCGTCGAGTTGGTTCCGACTCATAGCGACCCGATGCACAACAGAACGAAACACTACCCAGTCCTGCACCATCCTTACAATCATTGTTATGCTTGAGCTCATTGTTGCAGCCACTGTGTCAATCCACCTCATTAAGGGTCTTCCTCTTTTCCGCTGATTCTGTAGTGTGCCAAGCATGATGTCCTTCTCCAGGGACTGAGCCCTCCTGGCAACATGTCCAAAGTATGTAAGACGCAGTCTCGCTATCCTTGCCTCTAAGGACTATTCTGGCCACACTTCTTCCAGGACAGATTTGTTCGTTCTTTTGGCAGTCCATGGTATATTCAATATTCTTTGCCAACACCACAATTCAAAGGCATCAACTCTTCTTCGGTCTTTCTTATTCATTGTCCAGCTTTCACATGCATATGATGTAATTGAAAATACCATGGCTTGGGTCAGGTGCACCTTAGTCTTCAGGGTGACATCTTTGCTCTTCAACACTTTGAAGAGGTCCTTTGCAGCAGATTTGCCCAATGCAATGCATCTTTTGATTTCTTGACTGCTGCTTCCATGGCTGTTGATGGTGGATCCAAGTAAAATGAAATCCTTGACAACTTCAATCTTTTCCTTGTTTATTGTTGGTTATTGGTCCAGTTGTGAGGATTTTTGTTTTCTTTATGTTGAGGTGTAATCCATACTGAAGGCTGTGGTCTTTGATCTTCATTAGTAAGTGCTTCAAGTCCTCTTCACTTTCAACAAGCAAGGTTGTGTCATCTGCATAACGCAGGTTGTTAATGAGCCTTCCTCCAATCCTGATGCCCCATTCTTCTTCATATAGTCCAGCTTCTTGTATTATTTGCTCAGCATACGGATTGAATAGGTATGGTGAAAGAATAGAACCCTGATGCACACCTTTCCTGACTTTAAACCAATCAGTATCCCCTTGTTCTGTCTGAACAGCTGCCTCTTGATCTATGTAAAGGTTCCTCATGAGCACAATTAAGTGTTCTGGAATTCCCATTCTTTGCAAGTGAAACTGTACAACATTAAAACAAAGAAAAACTATTCTCATGAGCAACTGAAAGGCAGACTACTCTTATATAACAGAAAATAATTAGACTTACAATAGACATCTCATTAGCAACAATTAATGTCAGAATTTCATGGAATAAAATGGTTTAAATTACAGACAGAAAATAGCTGAAATCCTAGAATTTATACTCTCCTACACTATCATTCAGAAACCCTGGTGGCGTAGTGGTTAAGTGCTACGACTGCTAACCAAAGGGTCGGCAGTTCAAAACTGCCAGGCACTCCCTGGAAACTCTATAGGGTAGTTCTACTCTGTCCTGTAGGGTTGCTATGCATTGGAATCGACTCAATGACAACAGGTTTGGTTTTGTTTTTATACTATCATTCAAGAATTGTAGCCTAATAAAGATATTTTCAGATATTTGGAGAGCATGCCACTCTGGTAAAATATAGACAAAAAAACTCATCCAAACAAAAATAAATCAATAAAACCTACTACAGAAAATGCAAAAGTAATTAAAACAAGAAAATAATTAAAGACAATTGAATCTAGAAGGAAAAACTGAAGGTGCAGGAAAAAAGGAAATACCTCCACTTCCAACTGTGATGTATTACCAAGGAAAGGATTTACCTCCTAACGGAATCAACTCGATGGCAACGGGTTATGTTATAAATGGAAACCCTGGTGGTGCAGTGGTCAAGAGCTATGGCGAGCTACAGCTGCTAACGAAAAGGTCAGCAGTTTGATCCACCAGCTGCTATGTGGAAACCCTATGGGGGCAGTTCTACTCTGTCCTATAGGGTCATTGTGAGTCAAAATCAACTCGACTGCAATGGGCTTGTCTTTGGTTATATTATTTGGTTATATTACAAACACAAGCATTAAATGTGATATTCATGGTAACCATTAAGAAAATATATTTTAAAAACATACACAAAAGGAAAGGAGAAGGGAATCAAAAAGGCTTACTCCAATAAACCAACAAAACACAAAAGCAAGCAGTACTAAAGGACAAAAACAAAGAAGACTTAAAACACACAAAAAAATAACAAAACGGCAGAACTAAGTCACTTCTATTACAGTGAATGAAAATAGACTAAATGCTCCAGTCAAAAGGCAGAGAGTGGCAGATGGATTAAAAAAAACTCTATCCAAGTATATTTACAAGAGACACACCTCAAACCCAAGGGCACTAAATAGTTTGAAAGGATGGAAAAAAATATTCCATGCAACTATTAACCAAAAGAGAGCTGGGGTGGCAATCTTAATAACAAAGTAGACTTTAAGACAAAATCTGTCAGAGATAAAGGTGGACATTATAAAGCGATAAAGGGTCAATTAATCAAGATTTAACGATCATATATGCATCCAACACAGGGGCCTGTAAATATATAAAGCAAACACTGATAGAATTGAAAAGAGAAAGAGATAGCACTGCAATAATAATTGGAGAGTTCAATACAGCACTTTCAATATTGGACAGAACATCTAGAAATAATATCAACAAGGAAACAGAGGACCTAAATGACACTATAAACCAACTAGACTTAACAGACATAGATAAAACACTCCACTGAAAAAAAGCACAATATACATTCTACTCCAGTGCACATGGATCATTCTCTACGATAGACCACATTTAGATCACAAAGCAATTCTTGATAAATTTAAAAAGATTGAAATCATACAAAATATTTTCTCTGACCACAATGGAATGAAGCTAGAAATACAAAAACAGAAAAAAAAAAAAAAAAAACTGGAAAATACACAAACGTATGGAAATTAAACAACACACTATTAAACTACCAATGGGTCAAGGAAGAAATCAAAAGAGAAATCACAAATTTCTTAGAATCAAATGACAATGAAAGCACAGCATACCAAAATTTATGGGATGCAGCGAAGGTAGTACCCAGAGGGAAACTTAGAGCAACAAATGACTACATAAAACAAAAAAGAAGATCTCAAATCAACAGCCTAACTTGATAACTCCAGGAACTAGAGAGAAGAGTAAATTAAGCATAAACCTACCAAAAGAAAGGAGATAACCACGACCAGAGCAGAAATAAATAAAATTGAAAACAAGAACAATAAAGAGAATCAGTAAACCCAGAAGCAGATTCTTTGAAAAGATCAATAAAATTGATAAGCCTTTACCTAAACTAACAAAGATGCATATAATCAAAATAAAAACTGAAAGATGGGACATTACAACTGACCTGAGAGAAGTAAAGAGAATTATGACAGAATATTATGAACAATTAATTATATGGGAGCAAACGGGATAACATAGATGAAATGGACAGATCCTTAGAAGCACACAACCCACCCAAGCTGACTGAAGAGGAAATAGGAAGTCTCAACAGACCAATAACAAGTGAAGAGATTGAATTAGTGATCAAAAACCTCCCAACAAAGAAAAATTCCTGGACTGGATGGCCTCACTGGGGAATTCTCCTGAACACTTAGAGGAGAATTGACTCCGATACTGTTTAAATTCTTCCAAAAGATAGAGAAGGAAGGAATACTCCCTAATTCATTTTATGAAGCAAACATAGCCCTGATATCAAAGCTAGACAAAAACACAACAAGGAAAGAAAGCCACAGGCCAATATTTCTTATGAGTATAGATACTAAAATCCTGAACAAAGTACTAGCAAACAGAATCCAAAAGCATATTAGAAGAGTCATATACCATGACCAAATAGGATTTATTCTAGGAATGCAGGAATGGCTCAACATTAGAAAATCAATCAGTGTAATACACCACACCAGAAGAACAAAAGAAAAGAACCATATGGTCATCTCTATGGATGCAGAAAAAGCATTTGATAAAATACAACGTCCTTGATGAAAACCATAAAAAAGATTGGAATAGAAAGGAAATTCCTCAATATGATTCAGAGCGTATATGAAAAGCCGACGGCCAACATTATACTTAATGGAGAAAGACTGAGAGCTTTCCCATTGAAATCAGGAATAAGACAAGGGTACCCACTCTCCCCATTTATATTCAATATTATATTAGAAGTCCTAGCCAGAACAGTAAGACAAGAAAAAGAAAAGAAGAAGTCAAATTATCTCTATTTGTGGATAATACGATTCTATGTATAGAAAATCCCAGAACTGACAAGAAAACTTCTGGAGCTAATAGAGGAATTTAGCAAAGTTGCAGGGTATAAGATCAACAATCAAAAATCAGTTGAGTTTCTATACACCAGCAATGAAAACTCTGAAACGGAAATTTGGAAACAATTCCATTTACAACAGCATCTATGATAATAAAATACCTAGGAATAAACCTAACCAGGGACATGAAGGACTTGTATAACGAACATTATAAAATACTGGTGAAAGAAATTAAAGAAGACTTAAATAAATGGAGAGCTCTTCCACATTCAAGGATTGGAGGACTTAATAGTGTTAAGATGTCAAACTACCCAAAGCGATCTGTAGATTCAACACAATCCTGATCAAAATTCCAAAAGCCTTCTTTATAATAATAGAAAAACCAATCCTCAACTATATGGAATGACAAAGGCCTCAAATAGCTAAAGCAATGCTGAAAGCAAAGAACAAAGTAGGAGGACTCACACTTCCTGATTTTAAAATGTACTGTACAGCTACAGATATCAAAACAGCCTGGTACTGGTATAATAGTAGACACATAGACCAACGAAATAGGATTGAGAGTCTAGAAATAAACCCACACATTTATGGTCAAGTGACTTTTGACACAGGTGCTAAGTCCATTCTATGAGGAAAGGGGAGTTTCTTCAAGATGTACTGCTGGGAAAATTGGATTTCCACGTGCAGAAATTATTAGAAGATAAGCACGGGCAGCACTGTCAGGCCTAGATTTCAACAATGGATTACCTAATGTAATAACAAAAGCAAAAGCAGCAAAATACAAAATAAATGGGACTTCATAATAATTAAAAACTTTTGTTTATCAAAAGATTTACCAAAAAAGAGGTGGGGCCAAGATGGTAGACTAGACAGATGCTTCTGGAGAGGCCTCTTACAACAAAGACCCAAAAAAACAAGCAAAATGAGTATATTTATGACAAGCTAGGAGCCCTAAACATCATAGGCAAAGTTAGAAAATGAACTGAGTGACAGGCGGAAGAAGAGACGGTTCAGAAGTGGAGAGGAGTTAATGCACCTGAATTGCTAGGAGCCCTCAGGCACCATTCCCAGGAGCAACTGTGGCAGGCTGATACTAACATTTGGATGCAGTTTTCCTCAGGGAGAAGCAGCCAGCCACAGAGCCTACTCACACCTCTGGAATCAGAAAAGAACGGCGCTTTCAGCAAAAGCTAAGTACTTGTGTATATTTTACTGTGCCCCCCACCCCCAAGCCAGCTTCAGTGGCTGTTGATTTTCCTGGGCCTGAGATAGGCCCTGTTGAGCACCTAGAGCCGTCCTCCCGGGTTTGGAGAAGGAATAAATTCTCAATTGGGGGAAAAGATAATTTGCCAGCTCCACTAACCTGGGGAGCTCAGGACAGAACCGGCTCCTGCCCAGGCATAAACAGACCATGGACTTTGAGTACCTTGTGGGCCTATTTCATGAGAATAGGCCCTTGTTGGCAGACTACAACTGTTTCAGCTATGTGGTGGAGAGGTGGGTTTTTGATGTTTGACATGCATTGCCTATTAAACAGGGTCCTCATCTACCCACATCAGGTGCCTAAGGACTGGTGGCTCCACTCAGGTCACCCAGCCACCCATGACAGGAGTCTAAGGATAACTGGTACCTCCAAGTCCTTACAACCAAAAACATAGGGTGCCCATGGTCTGTCTGCAGAACCCACCCACCTGTATGCTCTAGGGAAGAAGGACATGCTTTCCTCAGAGACACTTGGGGGACAATTCTCAGCAAACTGCCTTGTTGAGAGCATGACCCCCTGCTGCAACCAGATAACGGTACCTATACCAATCACCCCTGCACCTCTAATACTGTAGGACAGAGCCTGTACCACACACTTGATGATCACCTTCATGGACACCTGAGCTGAATTTCATACAAGAAAAGTGAATGGACTCCTAGACTGATATACCTGATAATAGTTCTAGCCATCTAGGAACAGGACACCAGAGCTCCGAAGGTAAAAATAATCAAGCTAGCTCACTCAAGCAACCCATTTGGGCATATCAAAATAAAACAAAGCAAGAACGTACGATACAGTAAGCAAATATGAAATAAACTAATACAGTAACTTAATAGGTGGCTCAGAGACAACAGTCAATATCAAGTCACATAAAGAAACAGACCATGATCACCTCAACAAGCTCTCAAAACAAAGAATCCAGGGATCTTCTAGATGAAAGTGCATTCCTGGAATTACCGGATGCAGGATACAAAAAATTAATATACAGAACCCTTCAAGACATGAGGAAGGAAATCAGGCAATGTGCAGGACAAGCAAAGGAACACACAGATAAAGCAGTTGAAGAAATTAAAAAGATAATTCAGGAACATAATGAAAAATTTAATAAGCTGGAAAATCCATAAACAGACAGCAATCAGAAATTCAGAAGATTAACAATAAAATTACAGAATTAGACAACAGAAAGTCAGAGGGGCAGAATTGAGCAAGTGGAAGGCAGAATTTTTGAACTTAAAGATAAAGCACTTGAAACCAATTTATTGGAAGAAAAGTCAGATAAAAGAATTTTTAAAAAATGAAGAAACCTTAAGAATCTTGTGGGACTGTATCAAGAGAAATACCCTATGAGTGATTGGAGTATCAGAAAAGGGAGGGATAACAGAAAATACAGAGAGAATTGTTGAAGATTTGTTGGCAGAAAACATCCCTGACATCATGAAAGATGAGAAGATATCTATCCAAAATGCTCCTCAAACTCCACATAAGGTAGATGTTAAAAGAAAGTCACTAAGACATATTATAATCAAACTTGCCAAAACCAAAGACAGAGAATTTTAAGAGCAGCTAGGGATAAACAAAAAATCACCTACAAAGGAGAGTCAATAAGAACAAGTTCAGACTACTTGGCAGAAACCATGCAGATGAGAAGGCAATGGGATGGCTTATATAAAGCATTGATGGAAAAAAATTGCCAGCCAAGAATCATGTATCCAGCAAAACTGTCTTTCAAATATGAACGTGAAATTAGGACAGGTCCAGAAAAACAGAAGTTTAGGGAATTCATAAAAACCAAACCAAAACTACAAGAAATACTAAAGGGAGTTCTTTGGTTAGGAAATCAATAATATCAGGTATCAACCCAAGACTAGAACAGTGGACAGAGCAATCAGATGTCAACCCAGACAGGGAAATCACAAAAATAAATCAAGATTTAAAAAAAAAAAAAAAAAAAGCTCAAAACTGGGAAACAGGAATGTTATTATGTAAAAGAAGATAACATTAAAACAATAAAGGGGGCTAAGAAATGTGGTCATAGATCTTTCATATGGAAAGGAAGACAAGGCGATACAAAGAAATGAAAGTTAGGTTTAAATTTAGAAAAATAGGGGTAAATTAAATATTAAGATAACCACAAAGGACAAACTATTCTACACATCAAAATAAAATACAAGAAAAAAATAAGACTCAGCAGAAAGAAAATCAACAACGAATATGAGGAAAAGACAATATATAAAGATAATCTACTCAGCACAAAACATGAATTGGGAAAAAGAAATTGTCAACAACACACAAAAAAAGACATCAAAATGATAGCACTAAATTTATACCTATCCATTATTACGCTGAATGTAAATGGACTAAACGCACCAATAAAGAGACAGAGACTGGCAGAATGGATTAAAAAACAAGATCCGTCTATATGCTGTCTACAAGAGACACACCTTAGACTTAAAGACACAAACAAACAAAAACTCAAAGGATGGAAAAATATATATCAAGCAAACAACAAACAAAAAAGCAGAGTGACAATATTAACTTCTGACAAAATAGACTTTAAAGTTAAATCCATCATAAAAGATAAGGAAGGACACTATATAGTGACTAAAGGGACAATATACCAGGAGGATATAACTATATTAAATATTTATGCACCCGATGACCGGGCCGCAAGATACATAAACTCAGCATTGGAAAGTCAGATAGGCAGCTCCACAATAATAGGAGACTTCAACACACCACTTTTGGTGAAGGACAGGACATCCAGAAAGAAGCTCAATAAAAACACGGAAGATCAAATGCCACAGTCAACCAACTTGACCTCATGGGCATATACAGAACACTCCACCCAACAGCAACCAAGTATACTTTCTTTTCTAGTGCACATGGAACATTCTCTAGAATAGATCACATATTAGATCATAAAACAAGGCTTAGCAGAATCCAAAACATTGAAATATTACAAAGCATCTTCTCAGACCATAAGGCCATAAAAGTAGAAATCAATAACAGAAAAAGCAGGGAAAAGAAGTCAAACACTTAGAAACTGAACAAAACCCTGCTCAAAAACGACTGGGTTATAGAAGACATTATGGATGGAATAAAGAAATTCATAGAATCCAATGAGAATGAAAACACTTTCTATCAGAACCTTTGGGACACAGTGAAAGCAGTGCTCAGAGATCAATTTATATCAATAAATACACACATCCAAAAAGAAGAAAGGGCCAAAATCAAAGAATTATCCCTACAACTTGAACAAATAGAAAGAGAGCAACAAAAGAAATCCTCAGGCACCAGAAGAAAGCAAATAATAAAAATTAGAGCAGAATTAAATAGAAAACAGAAAAACAATTGAAAGAATTAACAAGACCAAAAGCTGGTTCTTTGAATAAATTAACAAAATTGATAAACCATTGGCCAAACTGACAAAAGATGATTTACCAAAAAAGTGAAAAGACAAGCTACTGACTTGGAAAATATCTTTGGAAACCATATATCTGACAAGAATCTAATAACTAAAACATATATAAAACTTTGAAAGCTTAACAACAAAAAGACAACCCAATCATAAAATGGGCAAAGGACTTAAATAGACATTTCACTAAAGAGGGCATTCAAATGGCCACCAAACACATGAAAAGATCCTCAGCATCATTA
Source organism: Elephas maximus indicus (assembly GCF_024166365.1). Taxonomy (NCBI): domain Eukaryota; kingdom Metazoa; phylum Chordata; class Mammalia; order Proboscidea; family Elephantidae; genus Elephas; species Elephas maximus. The sequence continues at coordinate 51,077,160 of NC_064819.1, read as the reverse complement.
GCCATCAGAGAGATGTAAATGAAAGCCACAATGAGATACCATTTCAATCCCACTAACTAGGATGGCTAAAATTAAAATAAAAAATAACAAATGTTGACAATGATGTGGGGAAATTGAAACCCTTATCCATTGCTGATGAGAACGCAAAATGGTACATACAGCCATTGTGGAAAATAGTATTGTGGTTCCTCAAAAAACTAAAAATAGAAGCACCATAAAAAAAAAAATTATGACCTAGCAATTCCACTCCTAGGTTTGTACCCAAAAGACTTGAAAGAAGGGACTCAAAAAGATGTGTACACCAATGTTCATTGCAGCACTGTTCACAATAGCCAAAAGGTGAAAACAGTCTAAATGCCCATCAACAGATGAATGGATAAACAAAATATGGCACATACACACAATGGAATACTATTCAGCTAGTAGGAGAAATGACATCTTGATACATGCTACAGTATGGATGGAGCTTGAAGATATTATGCTGAGCAAATAAGCCAATCATAAATGGACAAATATTGTACGACCTTACTTATATAAAGAGACAAGAAAAGGCAAATTTATAGAGAGGCTAAAGTTTATTAGTGGTTACCAGGGATGGGAGGGAGGGGGAAAAGGGTGTTAACAGTTATAGAAAAATCATATTGATTAAGGTAAGGATAGGGTTGTACAGCCAATTACTGTAATTGCTACCAATAAATTGTACACCTGTAAAAGCTTGAATTGGCAAAAGTTGTGTGATAGATATATGTATAAAATTAGAGGCTAATAAACTTTAGCCTCTCTATAAATTTGCCTTTTCTTGTCTCTTTATATAAGTAAGGTCGTACAATATTTGTCCATTTATGATTGGCTTATTTGCTCAGCATAATATCTTCAAGCTCCATCCATACTGTAGCATGTATCAAGATGTCATTTCTCCTACAAAAAAAAAAGAAAGAAAAAAAGAGCTGCTGAGTCTCCTTAGGTACAACCAATCACCTCATGAGATTTGATTCCTTGGTTTGGAGGTTTAGGGTCATGGTTTTATGGGACATCCCAGTTAACTGGCCTAGTAACATGGTTAGTGCTTCTGTTGTACCTCCTAGTTGGTTTCATAGTGCCTGGGATCTTGAAAAGCTTGCAAGCAGCCATCCAAGGCAAAACAATTGGTCTCTATTTGCCTGGAGCAACAAAAGAAGAAGGAAAGTCAGGAATAAGAGGAAGATATGGAATGTGTAGCTAATTGCTTTCATCAACATCTGCTTCCTGTGCCATGAGACCAGAAGAACTGGATGGTGCCCAGCTACCATTACTGAACATTTTGCTTAAAGATTCTATAGAAGAATCTTGATCAAAATGGGGAAAATGCAGAACAGAATTTTAAATTTTCATGGGCCCCCAACCTTCTGAAGCCATGGAGGCTGGATGAACCCCCTGAAGCTATTACCCTGAGATAACCTTTTAACCCTAAACCAAAAACATCCCCTGAAATCTTAAAAACAAAACAGTTGTTTAGCTTAAGTAGTAAAAAAAAAAAAAGAAAAAAAGTTCTGCCTTGAACATTATGCTCTTTTAATAACTACCTATATGGGATCAAATTAACAGCAGCAACTTGAAAGATTAGATAGGAACCTCTGGGCAGTGGGTTTATGTTAATGAGGGAGGGAAAACTCAAAAGGTGGGTGATAATGGTTGTGCAATTCAAAGAATGTAATCAGTGTCACTAAACTGTATACGTAGAAACTGTTGAACTGGTGTATGTTTTGCTGTTTATGTTCTCAACAACAAATAAAATTTAGAAGGAAAAAAGAAAGGAACTTATGTGACAACCAGAATAGAATTAAGAATGTTGACACATTGTGTAAAATGTAATCAGTGTCAAAGAATAATTGTGTAGAAATTGTTAAATGGGAACCTATTTTGCTGTGTAGACTCTCACCAAAAACACAATAAAATATCATTAAAAAAAGAAAATCAGAAACTCTGGGCCAACATGGCACCATAGACAGAAGCACCACACCATCGCTCTCCAGCAACGATCTGAAAACTAAGTGAAACAGAGACAAACATCATTTCTGGAACCTGAAGTGTCAAATGAAGAGCTAGAGAACTCAGCCAAGCACTAAATGGAATAAGAAATTGACAGAGGATGGAGAGCAAGGAGAGATACCTGCAGAGGGCCCCATCAACGAATGCAGCACGGATCTACCATCTTGGACTCCAGTTGGAGATCGGCAGACAGGGAGCACAGGAAAGCAGCTTCACAGAACTCCCAGCAGGAGACAGAACACCCAGTAATCAGCAATACATGCTTTCCCACCTACCATTCTCTCCCCGATGCTCTACCTCGGAGCTTCCTGGCTGGCTGTAGTGGCTTGGCGGGCAGGAAGTGTAGCGTCTGTGCTGCCTGGATTCTCCCCACCCACGTTGGAGATCAGTGGACAGGGAGTATGGGAAAGCAGCTTCAGGAAGGTCCCAGCTGGAGACCGAGCACCCTGTAACAAGCAATATACGCTTTCCTAGCCCTCCCTCTCCCTCCCCCTTCCCCCCTCCCCCACTTCAGCTTCCTCTCCTTCCCACCAGCTGCAATCTCTTGGCCGGGAGGCAACTGCTTTGATCTTGGATTCGCCCTGCCCACACTGGCCCGGCCCCTGAGCTGTTGTTGGTTCTTTGCATCTCTTTTGGTTCTTTCTGTGCCTCCTACTACCTCCCTGTTCTTTCTCTGGAACACCTGTCTCTGTGTGCCATCTTTGCTTCTTCTTAAAAGGTTGTAAAGCCACGCTCGACTGGGGAATCGCTCCCACAGCCCTCAACACCACGCAGGTGGGATCCCTGGGGCTTTTTTTCCCCTTGTTTTGCTTTCTTCTGTTTTGTTTTGTTTGTTTTCTTTTCACAGCTTGGGAGCCCCTTTTAGGCGGGCTGCACTGTATGGCTTAAGAGCCACTCCCCCAATCTGCGCAGCCACATAGGTGGGATCCCTGGGGGCATTTCTTTTTTTCTTCTTTTCTTTCTCTTTTTCCCCTTCTGTCTTCATTTTTCAGTTGTCTCTCTACATTTATTTTTTTTCCTGTCTCCTGAATACCTGGTGCTGTGTGACATCTATACCCTCTCTAGTGCAGCCTGGGAGCCACTTCCCCGGCCTAAACAGCCCCACTGGAGAGACTCCGGGACTCCTGGGGGCTTTTCTAGTCTTTTTTTCTGTTCCCAAATTTTTGTCTAGTTATTTTTTTCTTTCTTTTTCCCTTTTTCTTTTCTCCATTTCTCAGTTTCTCATCACTCCAATAGCAGGTTCCCTTAGCACTCTTTTTTTTCTCTCTTTCTTTACTTGTTTGTTTTTCGCTCCTGTTTCTCTCTCCCCTCTCTCCTCTTTCCCATACCCCTATTAGTTCCACACATCACAAACTCCCACCTCTTCCCCATACCCCTATTAGTTCCACACATCACAACCTCCCCCCTCTTTCCTGACTACCTGCACTGTGCACTGAACATCACACCCCCAAGCAGCACAGGCATAGCCTACTGGAACCTGCCCAGCACTGATTCCTGGTCTGCCTTGTTGGCGATAGTACATGCCACAAACAACCCATCATGGTCCGTCCCCTTCAGCTGAACCTGCCCTGCTGCACTGAGTTGAATGGCTGGCCCTGCCCATTAAACAAGGAGGTGAAAAGTGTTGTGACTACAGACGAGCAAACAACAACGCACAGCCCACCTGCTCAGACATAACCAAATAAAACAAGCAGGGCAAAACAAACAAAACTGCAATCAAGAAACAAAGAAAATAACTACTGAATGTCCTGAAAACAGCAGATAATATCAAAACATATTAAAAAACAGGACAGGATGGGTCCAGTAGGCATCCAAAATAAAACACCAGATGACTTTGCAGTAAAAGAAAAGGCACTAGAACTACCTGACAGGGAATTCAAATCCCTAATCAAAGCAATCCAAGAGTTGACGCAAAAAGCAGACAAAAATGAGGAAAAATAGACAAATTTTTGGAAAAGGCAGACAAATTCATGAAAAATACAGCCAAAAAAAAATGTAACAATTCAGGAAGGTAATACAGGAACAAAATACCAAAATAAATTCACAACTAAAAATCATACAAAAACAACAATTAGAAATCCAAAAGATAAACAACAAGATTTCAGAAATGGACAGTATCGTAGAAGGGCTGAGGAGCAGGTTTGAAACGAAGAAAACAGAATCAGCAAAATTGAAGACAAACAGATGGATACAACTCTGTTTGAAAAAAATCAGAAAAAAGAACAAAGAAAAATGAAGAAACCCTGAGAGTTATGTGGGATACAATCAAAAGCAAAAATTTGTGAGTGATGAGAGTTCCAGAACAGGGAGAGAAAATGGAAAACACAGAGAGGATCATTGAAGACAGGCTGACAGAAGAATTCCCTAATATCATGAATGATGAAAAGCTGACCATCAACAATGAAGCTCAACAAACCCCGTATAGGATAGACCCCAAAAGAAAAACACCAAGGCAGATCATAATCGCGCTTGCTAAAACCAAAGGCAAAGAAAAAAATCCTGAGAGCAGCTCAAGAAAAACAAAAAGTCACATACAGAGGAGAAGCAATAAGACTAAGCTCTGATTATTTGGCAGAAACCATGCAGGCAAGAAGGCAATGGGATGACATATACAAAACCTTGAAAGAAAAAAATTGCCAACCAAAAATAATATATCCTGCAAAACTCTTGCTCAAATATGATGGTAAAATTAGGACATTTCCAGATAAACATAAATTAAGGGAATATGTAAAAACCAAACCAAACTTACAAGAATTATTAAAGGGAGCCCTTCGGTCTGAGAACAAACAACATTAGACCACAGCCTGAATCTAGGATGCAAAATTGTACCAGCCAGATACCAACGTAGGAAATGAATTCTCAAGGACTATCCAAAAGGTTAATCTGTAAATGACAATGTCAGAACAATAAAAGAGGTAATAAATGGTGTAGGTATAGAACTCTCTAAGGGAGAGGAAGGCAAGGCGATACCAAGTAATAATAAACTGGTTCAAACCTATGAAGATAAGGGTAAATTTCAAGATAACCATAAAGAAAGTTAACAAACCTACTCATCAAAATAAAGAAGAAAAACATAAAGTCTCAATAAAAACAAAATCTACAAAAACAAAAGAAATGAAAAAGAAATCCACAAACAAAAGGAATTCAGCACAGGACATGATGCTGAGTGAAATAAGTCAATCACAAAAGGACAAATACTGTATGAGACCACTACTACTGTAAGAACTCATGAAAAGGCCTACATACAAAAAGAAACAATATTGGGGAGAGGATGGAAAAACAATAGAAAAAAGATAAGTGGTAACTTTGGTGAAGGGCAAGACAGTACACAGTACTGGGGAAGCCAGCACAGCCTGTACAAGTCAAGGCCATGGTAGCTCCATAGACACACCCAAACTCCCCAAGGGACTGAATTGCTGGGCTGGAGGCTGTGGGGACCATGGTCTCAGGGAACATCTAGCTCAATTGGCATAACAGTTTATAAAGAAAATGTTATACACTCTACTTTGGTGAGTAGCATCTGGGGTCTTAAAAGCCTGTGAGTGGCCATCTAGGATGCTTCACTGGTCTCACCCCTTCAGGAGCAAGGAAGAATAAAGAAAACTAAAGACACAAGGAAAAGATTCGTCCAAAGGACTAATGGACTACATCTATCATGACCTCCAGCAGACTGAGTCCAGTACAATAAGATGGTGCCCGGCTACCACCACTGACTGCTCTGACAGGGATCACAATAGAGGGCCCCGGACAGAGCTGGAAAAAATGTAGAACAAAATTCTATCTCAAAAAGAAAGACCAGACTTGCTGGCCTGACAGAGACTGGAGAAGCCCTAAGAGTATGGCCTGTGGACAGCCTTTCAGCTCAGGAATGAGGCCACTCCTGAGGTTCATGCTTCAGCCAAAGATTGAACAGGCCCATGGAAGAAAACAAGACTAAACGGTGCACCAGCCCTGGGGCAGGGACTGGAAGGCAAGAGGGAACAGGAAACCTGGTAATAGGGAACCCAGGGTTGAGAAGGAAGAGCGTTGACATGTCATGGTGGTGTTAACCAATGCCATACAACAATGCATATACTAATTGTTTGATGAGGAACTAGTTTGCTCTGTAAACCTTCATTTGAAGTTCAATATAAATAAATAAATAAAGGAAAAAAAAATTTGTGACCTTTCCAAAATGGATTGCCAGGCCTGTCTTCCAAGACGCCTCTGGGTGGGTTTGAACTACCAACCTTCTGAATAGTAATCAAGCGCTTAACCATTTGCACCACCCAGGGAACTAATAGAGTAGGCATTCAGTAAACGTTTCTTGAGTTCATGAAAAGCGAATGAATCCGGAGTCAGCCCTTCACTTTAAAGATGAGGAAACCAAGATCAGAGAGATTAAATTACCTGCCCATGGTCACCTAGCTAGGCAAGGACAGAGATGGGCCTAGAACCTATTCCTCATTCCCTATTCCAGCAGTTTTCAAACTTTATTGTGCATCAAAAATCTCCATTTCTAGAGTTTCTGATTGGGTAGGTTTCTGGGATGGAGCTGAAGAATTTGCATTGCTGATGCTGCTGGTCTGGGGATCACATTTGAGAACCACTGCCTTATTCACCTCTTAGCTATCTTTTTCAGAAAGGCCTAGCCTAGCTCTTTCATTCCCCCTTGTTTTCCCTGAACTTTCAGGAGACTATGCATCCTAGCTTCTGCAGTCAAGTATGGCACAGTGGTTGAAAGCCCAGACTCAGATCGTGGACTTGATCCTGGCTCCATCAACTCATCAGTTGTGGGACTTCAGGCAAGTTACTTATCCTCTCTGGGTACATATATCATAAAATTTTTTTAACGATCAAATTAGTTAATAAGTATAAAACACCATAATAAAACAAACAAAAAAGAAAACCCTATGGATCACAAAATTGCTATCCCATTGTGTGTGGGGTCACCATGAGTCAGGGGTTGACTCAATGCTATTGAGTGCACTAAAACTCTTAATAACCTTGTATATAACAGAACCAAACGTTGCCCAGTACTGCATCATCTTCGTAATTGTTGGTATGTTTGAGTCCATTGTTGCAGCTACTGTGTCAGTCCATCTCACTGAGGGTTTCCCTCATTTTTGTTTACCCTCTACTTTACCAAACATGATATCCTTTTCTGGCAATTGGTCTTTCTTGATGATGTTTCCAAGGTATGTGAGTCAAGGTCTCATCATCCTTACTTCCAAGGAACATTCTGGTTGTACTTTTTGTTAAGGCTGATTTGTTCATTTTTTTTTATAAGTCCGTGTTACATTCAAAATTCAAACCACAGGTTGATGCATCAATTTTTTTTTTTAATTTATTCCCCCACTATCAAACATTTGCATGCATATGAGGTGATTAGAAAGGCCATGGCTTGAGTCAGATGCATGTTAGTCATCAAAGTGACATTCTTACTTTTTAAGATTTTAAGGAGGTCTCATATAGCAGGTTTTCCCAATGCAATATGCCATTTGATTTACTAACTGCTGTGTCTTTGGACATTGATTGCTGATCCAAGTAGAATGAAATCTTTGATGATTTCAGTTTCTTCTCCATTTATTATGACAATGTTGTGAGGATTTTAATTTTCTTCACATTTGGATGTAGTCCGTACTGTAGTCTGTAATCTTTGACCTGCATTAGTATGGCTTCAAGTTGTCTTCCTTTTTTACAAGCAAGGTTATATCGTCTGCATATCACAGATTTTTAATGAGTCTTCCTCCAATACTGATGTTGCACTCTTCTTCTTATAGTCTTACTTCTCAGATTATTTGTTTAGCATACAGACTGAATAAGTAAGATGAAAGGATACAGGCTTGCTGCATGCCTTTTCCAGGCATAATATACAACACAACAATTTTCAGACGTTTAATGACAGAGACACAAAGGAGTTGAGTACTATAATTGTCCATCTTCCTTCCTGGAGATAATTTCCAAGCTGGAGCACAGGTAGAAGAAGCCCAAACAGAATCCCATGACATGGCTGAATTGAATAGATAGTGTGAAAAATTTAGGGAGGCCAAGAAAGCTAAGATTTGGTGAGAAAAATATTAAAGAAGTTGGGGCTGGACAGAGAAAGAGCTCCTGCTTGAGATCTGCCTGAGGATACATATCTTGGTTATCTAGTGGTGCTATAACAGAAGTACCACAAAGATGGCTTTAACAGAAGGATTTATTCTCTCATAGTCTAGGAGGCTAGAAGAACATATTCAGGGTGCCACCTCCAAGGGAAGGTTCCCTTTCTCTCTCTCTGAAAGTCCTTGTCATCAGTCTTCCCCTGATCTAGGAGTTTCTCAGCACAGGAACCCCAGGTCCAAAGGATGCCTGCTGCTTCTGGTGCTGCTTTCTTGGTATGAGGCCTCCCTGTCTCTCTTCTTGCTTCTCTCTTTTATATCTCAAAAGAGATTGGCTTTAAACAAAAACTAATCTTGCAGATTGAGTCCTGCATCACTAACATAGCTGCCTGTAATCCTGCCTCATTAATATAATAGAGGTAGGATTTACAACACATAGGAAAATCACATCAGATGACAAAATAGTGGACGATCGCACAATACTGGGAGTGATGGCCTAGCCAAATTGATACACATTTTGGGGGGACACAATTTAATCCATAACAATACCCTAAAGATTTTAAGAACTGATCAGTGCACAAATGTGAAGAAATTTCTCAAGGGCCAAGGAAAGATCATTCTGTAAGGAGTTAGAGGAAAAACCCTCAGAACTCACAAAAGGTGGGAATAGTTTATTTTCCCACTAGCCATGGTGGAAAGACATCCTAATACACAGGGCATAGAGTAAAGTCCTAAAGAGAATGTTGCATTAGGAGTATGGCCAAATTAGCACTAGATGAAAGACTTCTCTCTACCAACCCTAATAAGGTGCAAAAACAAGTATAGAAAGAATAAAGCTTAATTTCACTCAAGAACAAAATCCAGAACTATTTTAAGGAATATTAAAAAAAAGTCACCGTTGAACAAATTCATGTTATTCAATATAAAATAAAAAATTATCAGGCAAGCTTTCTGGTACTCAGACAAGATGGAGTAGATACTTCTTCCCATTTTGCCCACTGGATACTGCTAAAAGCACCAGACGTTATTTATAAAACTAGAAGAAGACTCTGAATAGTGGAGAGAAGAAGGCAGACCAGCTAGGGACCATGGAACCCAAGGAACAACACAGTAGTAATTTCCCTGAATTTTCTTTTTGCCTAATATATCCCATGCTGGGTACTAGAGAAGCCAGCAAACGGGAAACAACAACAGGTACTGACAAAACAAAAACAAACAAAACAAGAAAAGAATGCTCTCTCTTTTTTTAGCCAAAGTACCAAGAAAAGGGCAACCTAGTAAAACAGAACAGTCACCCTCTTCTAGCCAAACACCATGGGAAAAGCTGCAGCCCTACCCCACTCTCAGCAAATGCTGAGTGAGGAGCTTAAACTTTTTGATGTCAGAGATGCTGAGTGGGGAGTCAGTACTTTCATTACTATTCAGCAATGTATTCGTTTCCTAGGGTTGTTGCAATAAAATATCATAATGTGAGTAACTTTAAAGAACAAAAATGTATCATCTCTCAATTCTGGAGACTAGCAGTCTGAATTTAGGGTGTCGGCAGAGCCATGTTCTCTCCGAGTTCTAAGGGATCATTTCTTGTCTCTTCCAGTTTCTGGTAGCCTCAGTGTTCTGTGGTGTGTAGATGCATCTTCACATGCTGTCTTTATCTATCTTTCTCTCTCAATGTCTCTTCTCCTTTTTTGTAAGGACATCACATGGATGGAATTAGGACCCACACTACTTCAGTATGACCTCACATTAACTTAATTAATGACATTTTCAAAGTTCACATTCCCAAACAAGTTCACATTCACAGGTACTGAGGTTTAGAACCAGAACATTTATTTAGGGGGACACAATTCAGACCATAACAGGTGGTAATGAGCCCCTCCTCTTCCATGTGTTAGTGGAGACCTCCTAACAATTCCTCCTCTTCCCTGGAGTGTCAGTGGAGGCTGAGTGGGGAACCTGGACTTCCACTTTCACCTGGCAGCAGTGAGGCAATCCACAGAGGTATCAGAGAGGCCTACTTCAAAAAAATTTAAAATAAGAGTCAGAGTCTCCTAGCAATTCCCAAAACATCTAGTATACAATAAAAAATCACTTATCATACCAAGAACAAGGAAAATCTCAACTTGAATGACAAAAGACAACAGATACCAACACCAAGATGACACTGATGTTGAAATTATCTGATAACAACTTCAAAGTAATTTTATTACTGGGTTTTTATCATAAAAATATTTCAGTGAGCAATTTCAAACACAATTGAAACAAATGTAAAAAAAGAAAGTTTCAAAAAAGATTAGAAAATATAAAGGACCAAATGGAAATTTAGAACTGAAAAACACAATAATCAAAATAAAAATTACTCATTGGGTGGGCTCACCAGCAAAATGAAGACAACAGAGAAAGACTCAGTGAAGTTGTAGATAGAAAAATAGAAATTAAGCAATCTGAAAAACAGAAAATACACTGGGAAAAAAAAATGAACAGACACTCAGGTACCTATGGGACAATGACAAAATATCTAACATTGATGGCATTGGAGTTCCAAAAGGAGAGAAGAAAGTATGGGACTGAAAAGGTATTTGAATAAATAATGGTTGAAATCCCCCAAATTTGGCAAGACAAAAACCTACAGTCTCAGGAAATTCAGCGATTCTTAAACAGGGTGAAACCAAAGGAATACACACCAAGACACATTCTAATCAAAATCCTAAAAGCTGAAGACCAAGAAAAAAAATTTAACGAAGTGAGAAATAAATGATACCTTAGCTATAGGGGAAAAAACAATTTGAAGAACAGCAAAGTTTTCATCATAGACCGGAGGCCAGACAGAAGTTTGGAAAGAAAAGAACTGTCAACTCAGATTTCTGTATCCAGCAAGAATAGCTTTCAGAAATAAAGGTTAAATAATGACATTCTCAGAAGAAATAAAATTAAGAGAACTTGTCATCAGCCTTCCCTGGTTGTCTAGTGGTTAGGATTTGGTGCCTTCACTGCTTTGGCCTGGGTTCAATTCCTGGTCAGGGAAAATTATTTGGGGGCCCTGGTGGCACAGTATTAAGAGCTCGGCTGCTAACCAAAAGGTTGGCAGTTCAAATCCACCAGCTGCTCATTGGAAACCATATGGGACAGTTCTACTCTGCCCTATAGGGTTGCTATGAGTTGGAACCAACTCAGTGGTAACTAGGTTCTTTTCATTGTTGCTGTTATCCTCATTAAGATGTTGTGAACAGAAAGTTTGAGAAGAAAACACAGAAATAAATGAGGCATGCCAAAATGTATCTAACATCCTAATATCAATTTGAACTAGTCAGTGATTCTTGGTTTTTTCAGAGTTAGAATATTCTGTCAATATTCATTATCTTTTAATAGTTTCATGATGTTGTAAAAAAATAAATTTTATTAAAATCAATGTGTTTAAATTTTTTTAAATTCTTCATGTAAGTAAATAAGTAGGAAAATATGACTTATAAACAGAAGAAAATTCTATTAATAGAAACAGACCCAGAAATGACAAAAATGATAGAATTTGCAGAAATGGACTTTAAAAGAGCTATTATAAGTATACTCAATATGTGCAAGAAAGTAAATTAAAAACATGATGAAGATAGAGATGAAGGATATAAAAAATACTGAAACGGAACTTCTAGAGATAAGAAATACACTACCAAAAATGGAAAATATACTGAATGGGATTAACAGCGTGTTAGACACTGGAGAAGATGAGAATAGGAAACTTGAATATACAGAATATATAGCATTAAAAAGACAGAAAAAAATATTTAAAAAATTAAAAAGAAAGAAAAGACCGAAACGGATGTCAGAAGAGACTGAAACTTGCTCTTGGATGTAGAGCCACTAAAGCTAATGGAAGAAATGATGAAGTAAAAGAGCTGACCATAAGATTTCAAAGGGAGGCTCAAGAAGACAAAGTAAAGTATTATAATAAAAACTACAAAATTCTGGAGTTAGAAAAACGAAAAAGGAAGAACACACTTGGCATTTCTCAAACTGGAAAAACTGAAGGAAAAATTCAAGCCTATGTTGCAATATTGAAGGATTCTGTGGGCAAAATATTGAACAATGAAGGAAACATCAAAGGAAGATGGAAAGAATACATAAAGTCACTGTACCAAAAAGAATTGGTCGGCATTCAACCATTTCAGGACATAGCATATGATCAAGAGCTGATAGTACTTAAGGAAGAAGTACAGGCTGCACTGAAGGCGTTGGTGAAAAGCAAAGCTCCAGAAATTGACAAAATACCAATTGAGATCTTTCAACAAACAGATGCAAAGCTGCAAGAGCTTTCTATGCCAAGAAATTTGGAAGACAGCTACCTGGCCAACCAACTGGAAGAGACCCATATTTGTGCCCAACCCCCAAAAAAAAAAAGGTGGTCCAATAGAATGCAGAAATTATTGAACAATCTCATTAATGTCACGCTCAACTAAAATTTTGCCGAAGATAATTTAAAAAATGGTTATCACAGTACATTGACAAGGAACTTCCAGAAATTCAAGCTAGATTCAGAAGCGAATGTGGAATGAGGGGTGTCATCGCTGAGGTCACATGGATCTTGGCTGAAAGCAGAGGATACCAGAAAGATGTTTACCTGTGTTTATTGACTATCCAAAGGGATTTGACTGTATGGATCATGACAAATTACGGATAACATTGCGAAGAATAGGAATTCCAGAACAGTTAATTGTGCTCATGAGGAACCTATACATAGACCAAGAAGCAGTCAGTAGAACAAAACAAGGGGATATTGAGTAGTTTAAAATCAGGGAAGGTGTGCATCAGGGTTGTATCCTTTCATCATACTTATTCAATCTGAATGCTGAGAAATTGGACTGTAAGAAGAAAAATACAGCATCAGATTTGGAGGAAGACTCATTACCTCCAGTACACAGATGATGCAACCTTGCTTGATGAAGAGGACTTGAAACACTTACTGATGAAGATCAAAGACTACAGCCTTCAGTATGGATTACACTTCAACATAAAGAAAATAAAAATCCTTGCAACTGGACCAACAAGCAACATCATGATAAATGGAGAAAAGATTGAAGTTTTCAAGGATTTCATTTTACTTGGATCCACAGTCTATGCCCATGGAAGCAGCAGTCAAGAAAAAAAAAAATTGAAATGGTAAATATAAAAGACATTTTCTTATTTCTTTTCAAATCTCTTTAAAAGATAATTGATGGCTTAAAGGAAAAGTAATAACTGAATTGTGATATATATATATGTAGAAATATGTATAACAACAATGGCACAAAGCACTAGAGGGTTTAAATGGAAGTATAATATATATATATATATATTATAATATAAGGCTCTTATGGGTTGGGTATATGTGAAGTGGTGTACTGTTATTTAAAGGTAAAATGGATTAATTTAAAGGTAAAACGTGTAAACTCTAGAGTAGCCATGAAAAAATAAAGAGGTATAATAATAAAACAATATTAGTGAGAAATGGAATCATAAAAAAATCAATTCATTCAAAAAACAGTAAGAAGAAAAAAAAAGAGTAAAACAGATGTAACATATAGAAAATGAATAACAACATTGTAGATTTAAACCCAACCAATACAGTAATTATGATAAATATAAATGGTCTAAACATTCCAAGTGAAAGGCAGAGATTATCAGATTAAATAAAAAAGAAGACCTTAACATGTAATGTCTCCAATAAAGAAAAAAAAAATTTTTTTCTTTACCAATAAAGTCACTTTAACTTTAAAGATACAGATAGATCAAAATTTAAAAATGAGAATATATAGTGTTATGAAATACTAGCCAAAAGAAAGGTAGAGTGGTTATAGTAATATCAGATAAAAAGATTTCAGAACTGAGAAACTAGTTTGTACTGTAAACCTTCATCTGAAGTACAATTAAAAAAATAATAAAATAAAAAAAGATTTCAGAACAAGGAATACTTTTAGGGATAAAGAGGATTATTTTTTAATGATAAAGAGGTCAATTCATTAAGGGAACATAACAATCCTAAATATGTACACACCTAATATAGAGCTTCAAAATACATGAAGCAAACTGATAGAACTGAAAGGAGAAATAGAAAAATCCACAATTATACTTGGAGATTTCAACTCTATTTTCTTCATAATTGATAGAACTAGTACAAAGAAAATCAATAAAGATGAAACAATTTAATCAGCACTGTCAGTCAACTTGACCAAATTGACATTTATAGAACATTCCAACCCAAAACAGTGGAATGCAGATTCTTGTCAAGAGTGCACAGAAAATTCATCAAGATAGAACATATTCTACGTCATAAAACAGGTCACAAATAATGTAAAAGGATCTGACTCACGCCAAAAAAAAAAAAGTTCTCTGGTCATAACAGTGAATATAGAAACCAATTTTTAAAAAGATATAGAAATATTTTAATAACAAACCAGATAATTTTAACTAATTCATGCGCTGAAGAAGAAATCACAAGGGAAATTTAAAAATATTTTGAATCAAATGAAAAAGACAAAACAAAATAACAAAATATGTAGGAAGACAACTAAAACAGTGTTTACAAGGAAAAGCAAAGCAATAAATGTTATATTAAAAAGGATAAAATACTCAAATATCAACAATATAAGTTTCCACTTTAAGAATCTAGGAAAAGAAGAACAAAAGAACAAATAAAACCAAAAGCAAACAGAAGCATGGAAATAGTAAATACAAAAGCAGAAGTAAAGAGGGAGCATCAGGACACATCCCAAAGACATGAAATAAATAATTAAATACAGACAGTCCCTGGGATAAGAACTTCTGACTTATGGGCAACACTCACTTGCCCTTTAATGTTACGTAAATTTGCCCTTACTTTGAAACTGTTGAACTAACCCCTACCAAAAAAACCAAACTCGTTGCCATAGAATTGATTCCAACTCACAGTGACCCTATAGGACAGAGTTGAATTGCCCTGTAGGGTTTCCAAGGAGCGGCTGGTGGGTTCAAATTACTCACCTTTTGGTTAGCAGCCAAGCTCTTAACCGCTGTGCCACCAGCACTCCTACTTGCAGCCAATTCTTCATCACAATCACCTTCACTGGCTGCATGTGCAGCTTTTAAATCACTGGAAAGGTTTCAGACCTTTTCTTACATTAAAGTACGGCTAAATAAGAACCGTATGCACCTGTTCCAGCTTACCTACAAACTCTTAAAAACACCTCAGGAATGGATCTCCTTCTAACCTGGGGGCTGCCTGTGTTATAAACGGTTCTATGCCCAAACTTCTGCACCTACAATGGACTAGGCAAATTCTGTCAAAAACAAACTACCGGTCGGCGGGGCCAAGATGGCTGACTAGGTAGAAGCTACCTCGGATCCCTCTTGCAACAAAGACTCGGAAAAACAAGTGAATCGATCACATACATGACAATCTTCGAACCCTGACCATCAAACACATATATAAAGAGTTGACCTCAGTTACAGAGACTGAGAATGAACAACCACGGGCAAGCAGCGACTGTTTTCGGAGCCTGGAGCCAGCGTCCCAGTCAGGAAACCTTGGCGCCAGGCTTTGGACTGGGCACAGGGGTGCTGAGCACGGCATCCTGAGACGGGGCAAACCCGGGACGCAGCGTTACCCCCGAGAAGTGACCTGGGGGAAGCCCAGCCAGTGCACGCAGACAGCGCAGCAACGCAACTGACACGAGGAAAAGTCACCGGGAGGCAGTGACAGGTTTTGGAGCCAGGAGTGCGGCATCCCAGCCGGGGAACCTTGGCACTGGGCTTTCGACTGGGAGCGGAGGAACTAACCACAGCTTCTGAGACAGCGCAAGCACAGGACGCAGGCCTGACCCTCAGGGGAAATCTCTACCCAGCCAGCGCACACAGTCCACGTGCCCCTCGGGAATCTCAGATAAAACAGTCATCCCAAGCAAGATAAGTAACTTTGTCTATACTCCAGGGTGCTACTCTCTCCTATTTATCTGAGCCCTCCCCTCCCCTTCCCAGGTGCCTTCATTAACACTGGAATTTCCTGAGCCAGAGAGTGAACTGCGCTGAGGTTTTTCTTTCTTTCTTTCCTTCTTTCTTCTTTTTTTGGGTCTTTTCCTAACCCATTCTCCTGGCCTGACAGAAACAGCTACAAAAAACCAAAGGACCAAAAATCCTTCCCTAATTGGACTAAAAACACAGAACCAGCTCCAGCCAAGCATATGTGATCCACAGTCTCAGGCTTTCATCCCTACAGGGAACAAGGTGGCTATTATAATGCAAAGGCATTTCTGATAGGGATCTGACTGTAATTGTTTTAGTGGATTACTGGAAAGACAAGTTTCCCAGGTCTGATATCTCTGCTTATTCAACAGAGCCCTCACTGACCCACAACAGGGAACTGAGGGCTTAAGCTCCCCCCAGACCACCTAGCCTCCTGCCTTAGGGGTCTAAGGAGGGTGACACCTACCAATCTGTAGAGGTACTTGCATTGGGGGCCTAAGGCACAGCTGCAGAGCCCACCCACCAAAGTGCTTTAGGAATAGAGATGCACCTACCTCACTGGCACCTGGGGGAAGCCTGTCAGCATCCTGCCCCCCCTGGAGTATGAACCCCTGCTGCTACTAGAATCTGGTGCACACAACTATCACCACTACTTCTCTAGGTGGATAGGTGACAGTCTGCACCACACATTTGATGACCCAAAATCAGATTCTACTCAAGAATAGTGAATGGACTCTTAGGCTCATATATCTGGTAACAGCCCAAACCAGCTCATAATAGGACATAAGTGATTCAAAGGCTACAACAATTAAGACAGCGCAATCTAGTAGCCCATCTACGTATATTGAAAGAAAACAAAACAAGACTCAGTGAGCAAATATAGAATAAATCACTACAATATCTTAGTGATGGCTCAGAGACAGCAGTCGATATCAAACCACATAAAGAAGCAGACCATGATTCCTTCTACAACTCCCCAAACTAAAGAATCAAAATCTTTCCCAAATGAAGATACAATCCTGGAATTTCCAGATGTAGAATATAAAAAACTAATTTACAGAATGCTTCAAGACATCAGGGATGACCTCAGAAATGAAATAAGGCAATCTAAGGAAAAAGCCAAGGAACACACTGATAAAGCAGTTGAAGAACTCAAAAAGATTATTCAAGAACATAGTGAAAAATTAATAAGTTGCAAGAATCCATAGAGAGACAGCATGTAGAAATCCAAAAGATTAACAATAAAATTACAGAATTAGACAACGCGATAGGAAGTCAGAGGAGCAGACTCGAGCAATTGGAATGCAGGGTGGGAGATCTGGAGGACCAGGAAATTGACACCAATGTAGCTGAAAAAAATCAGATAAAAGAATTTAAAAAAATGAAGAAAGCCTAAGAATCATGTGGGACTCTATCAAGAAGAATAACTTGCGTGTGATTGGAGTCCCAGAACAGGGAAGGATAACAGAAAACACAGAGAGAATAGTTGAAGATCTGTTGGCAGAAAACTTCCCTGACATCATGAAAGACAAAAGGATATCTATCCAAGGTGCTCATCGAACCCCATATAAGATTGATCCAAAAAGAAAATCACCAAGACATATTATCATCCAACTTACCAAAACCAAAGATAAAGAGAAAATTTTAAAAGCAGCCAGGGATAAAAGAAAGGTCCCCTACAAGGGAGAATCAATAAGAATAAGTTCAGACTACTCAGCAGAAACCATGCAGTCAAGAAGGCAATGGGATGACATATATAGAGCACTGAAGGAGAAAAACTGCCAGCCAAGGATCATATATCCAGCAAAACTCTCTCTCAAATATGAAGGTGAAAATAAAACATTTACAGATAAACACAAGCTTAGAGAATTTGCAAAAACCAAACCAAAACTACAAGAAATACTAAACGAAATTGGTCAGAAAACCAATAATATCAGGTACCAGCACAACACAAGGTCACAGAGCAGAACATCCTGATATCAACTCAAATAGTGAAATCACAAAACAAATTAAGATTAATTTTAAAACGAAAAAAACGCTCAAAACGGAATCATTGAAGTCAATATGTAAAAGATCACAATAATCAAAAAGAGGGACTAAATACAGGTGGCATAGAACTGCCATATGGAGAGGGATACAAGGCGATATAAGACAATACAAGTTAGGTTTTTACTTAGAAAAATAGGGGTAAATATAAGGTAACCACAAAAAGGTATAACAACTCCATAACTCAAAATAAAAACCAAGAAAAACGTAACGACTCAGCAAACATAAAGTCAAATACTATGAAAATGAGGAACACACAATTTACAAAGAAAAGCTTCTCAGCACAAAAAAGTAAGTGGAAAAATGAAATTGTCAACAACACACACAAAAAGGCATCAAAATGGCAGCACTAAACACATACTTATCTATAATTAGGCTGAATGTAAATGGACTAAATGCACCAATAAAGAGAAAGAGAGTCTCAAACTGGATAAATAACACAATCTGTCTATATGCTGCCTACAAGAGACACACCTTAGACTTAGAGACACAAACAAACTAAAACTCAAAGGATGGAAAAAAATATATCAAGCAAACAATAAGCAAAAAAGAGCAGGAGTAGCAATATTAATTTCCGACAAAATAGACTTTAAAGTTAAATCCACCACAAAGGATAAAGAAGGACACTACATAATGATTAAAGGGACAATTAACCAGGAAGATATAACCATATTAAATATTTATGCACCCAATGACAGGGCTGCAAGATACATAAAACAAACTTTAACAGAACTGAAAAGTGAGACAGATACCTCCACAATTATAGTAGGAGACTTCAACACACCACTTTCGGAGAAAGACAGGACATCCAGTAAGAAGCTCTATAGAGACATGGAAGACCTAATTGCTACAATCAACCAACTTGACCTTATTGACTTATAGAGAACACTCCACCCAACAGCTGCAAAGTGTACTTTTTTTTCTAGCGTACATGGATCATTCTCTAGAATAGACCACATATTAGGTCATAAAACAAACCTTTGCAGAATCCAAAACACCGAAATATTACAAAGCATCTTCTCAGACCATAAGGCCATAAAAATGGAAATCAATAACAGAAAAATTAGGGAAAAGAAATCAAATACTTGGAAACTGAACAATACTCCACTGAAAAAAGACTGGGTTATAGAAGACATTAAGGAGGGAATACAGAAATTCTTAGAATGCAACGAGAATGAAAACACTTCCTATCAAAACCTCTGGATACAGCAAAAGCAGTGCTCAGAGGCCAATTTATATCGATAAATGCACACATACAAAAAGAAGAAAGAGCCAAAATCAGAGAACTGTCCCTACAACTTGAACAAATAGAAAGTGAGCAACAAAAGAACCCATCAGGCACCAGAAGAAAACAAATAATAAAAATTAGAGCTGAACTAAATGCATTAGAGAACAGAAAAACAATTGAAAGAATTAACAAAGCCAAAAGCTGGTTCTTTGAAAAAATTAACAAAATTGATAAACCATTGGCCAGACTGCCTAAAGAAATACAGGAAAGGAAACAAATAACCCAAGTAAGAAACGAGATGGGCCACATCACAACAGACCCAACTGAAATTAAAAGAATCATATCAGATTATTATAAAAAATTGTACTCTAACAAATTTGCAAACCTAGAAGAAAGGGATGAATTCCTAGAAAAACACTACCTACATAAACTAACACAATCAGAAGTAGAACAACTAAATAGGCCCATAACAAAAAAAGAGATTGAAACGGTAATCAAAAAACTCCCAACAAAAAAAAAGCCCTGGCCCGGGTGGCTTTACTGCAGAGTTCTACCAAATTTTCAGAGAAGGGTTAACACCACCACTACTAAAGGTATTTCAAAGCATAGAAAATGACGGAATACTACCTAACTCATTCTAAGAAGCCACCATATCCCTGATACCAAAACCAGGTAAAGACATCACAAAAAAAGAAAATCATAGACCTATATCCCTCATGAACATAGATGCAAAAATCCTCAACAAAATTCTAGCCAATAGAATTCAACAACATATCAGAAAAATAATCCACCACGACCAAGTGGGATTTATACCAGGTATGCAAGGGCTGGTTTAATATTAGAAAAACGATTAATGTAATCCACCATATAAATAAAACAAAAGACAAAAACCACATGATTTTATCAATTGATGCAGAAAAGGCATTTGACAAAGTCCAACACCCATTTATGATAAGAACTCTCAGCAAAATAGGAATTGAAGGAAAATTCCTCAACATAATAAAGGGCATCTAGCCAACAGCCAACATCACTCTAAATGGAGAGAGCCTGAAAGCATTTCCCTTGAGAACGGGAACCAGACAAGCATGCCCTTTATCACCGCTCTTATTCAACATTGTGCTAGAGGTCCTAGCCAGAGCAATTAGGCTAGACAAAGAAATAAAGGGCATCCAGATTGGCATGGAGGAAGTAAAATTATCTCTATTTGCAGATGACATGATCTTATACACAGAAAACCCTAAGGAATCCTCCAGAAAACTACTGAAACTAATAGAAGAGTTTGGCAGAGTCTCAGGTTATAAGATAAACATACAAAAATCACTTGAATTCCTCTACATCAACAAAAAGAACATTGAAGAGGAAATCACCAAATCAATACCATTCACAGTAGCCCCCAAGAAGATAAAATACTTAGCAATAAATCTTACCAAGATGTAAAAGACCTATACAAAGAAAACTACAAAGTACTACTACAAGAAACTAAAAATGACCTACTTAAGTGGAAAAACATACCTTGCTCATGGATAGGAAGACTTAATATAGTAAAAATGTCTATTCTACCAAAAGCCATCTATACATACAATGCACTTCCGATCCAAATTCCAATGACATTTTTTAATGTGATGGAGAAACAAATCACCAACTTCATATGGGAGGGAAAGAAGCCTTGGATAAGTAAAGCATTACTGAAAAAGAAGAAGAAAGTGGGAGGCCTCACTCCACCTGATTTTAGAACCTATTAGCCACAGTAGTCAAAACAGCCTGGTACTGGTACAAGAACAGGCACATAGACCAATGGAACAGAATCGAGAACCCAGATATAAATCCATCCACATATGAGCAGCTGATATTTGACAAAGGCCCAGTGTCAGTTAATTGGGGAAAAGATAATCTTTTTAACAAATGCTGCTGGCATAACTGGATATCCATTTGCAAAAAAATGAAACAGGACACATACCTCACACCATGCACAAAAACTAACTCCAAGTGGATCAAAGACCTAAACATAAAGACTAAAACGATAAAGATCATGGAAGAAAAAATAGGGACAACCTTAGGAGCCCTAATACAAGGCATAAACAGAACACAAAACAATTACCAAAAATGATGAAGAGAAACCAGATAACTGGGAGCTCCTAAAAATCAAACACCTATGCTCATCTAAAGACTTCACCAAAAGAGTAAAAAGACCACCTACAGATTGGGAAAGAATTTTCAGCTATGACATCTCCGATCAGTGCCTGATGTCTAAAATCTATATGACTCTGTTAAAACTCAACCACAAAAAGACAAACAACCCAATCAAGAAGTGGGCAAAGGATATGAACACGCACTTCACTAAAGAAGATATTCAGGCAGCTAACACATACATGAGAAAATGCTCTCGATCATTAGCCATTAGAGAAATGCAAATTAAAACCACGATGAGATTCCACCTCCAACAAGGCTGGCATTAATCCAAAAAACACAAAATAATAAATGTTGGAGAGGCTGCAGAGAGATTGAAACTCTTATACACTGCTGGTGGGAAAGTAAAATGGTACAACCACTTTGGAAATCTATCTGGCGTTATCTTAAACAGTTAGAAATAGAACTATCATACAACCCAGAAATCCCACTCCTCGGAATATACCCTAGAGAAATAAGAGCCTTCACACGAACAGATATATGCACACCCATGTTTATTGCAGCTCTGTTTACAATAGCAAAAAGCTGGAAGCAACCAAGGTGTCCATCAACGGTTGAATGGGTAAATAAATTGTGGTATATTCACACAATGGAATACTACGCATCGATAAAGAACAGTGACGAATCTGTGAAACATTTCACAACATGGAGGAACCTGGATGGCATTATGCTGAGTGAAATTAGTCAGAGGCAAAAGGACAAATATTGTGTAAGACCACCAGTATAAGATCTTGAGAAATAGTATAAATTGAGAAGAACAGATACTTTTGTGGTTACAAGGTGGGGAGGGAGGGAGGGTGGGATAGGGTTATTTACTGATTAGTTAGTAGACAAGAACTACTTTAGGTGAAGGGAAGGACAATACTCAATACAGGGAAGGTCAGCTCAACTGGACTGGACCAAGAGTAAAGAAGTTTCCGGGATAAAATGAATGCTTCAAAGGTCAGCGGAGCAAGGGCGGGGGTTTGGGGACTATTACTTAAGGGGACTTATAAGTCAATTGGCAAAATAATTCTATTATGAAAACATTCTGTGTCCCACTTTGAAGTGTGGTGTCTGGGGTCTTAAATGCTAACAAGCAGCCATCTAAGATGCATCAATTGGTCTCAACCCACCTGGATCAAAGGAGAATGAAGAACACCAAGGTCACACAATAACTATGAGCCCAAGAGACAGAAAGGGCCACATGAACCAGAGACTTACATCATCCTGGGACCAGAAGAACTAGATGGTGCCCGGCCATAACCGATGACTGCCCTGACAGGGAGCACAAGAGAGAGCCGCTGAGGAAGCAGGAGAACAGTGGGATGCAGACCCCAAATTCTCATAAAAAGACCAGACTTAATGGTCTGACTGAGACTAGAGGAATCCTGGCGGTCACGGTCCCCAAAACTTCTGTTGGTCCAGGACAGGATCCGTTCCCAAAGACAACTCATCAGACATGGAAGGGACTGGACAATGGGTTGGAGAGAGATGCTGATGAAGAGTGAGCTACTTGTATCAGAAGGACATTTGAGACTGTGTTGACATCTCCTGTCTGGAGGGGAGATAGGAGGGTACAGGGTTAGAAACTGGCAAAATTGTCACGAAAGGAGAGACTGGAAGGGCTGACTCATTAGGGGGAGAGTAAGTGGGAGTATGGAGTAAGGTGTATATAAGCTTATATGTGACAGACTGACTTGATTTGTAAACGTTCACTTAAAGCTCAATAAAAATTATTTAAAAAAAAACAAAAAACTACCAAAGCTCCCTGAAGAAGAAATAGGTCAGATGAATCAGCCTTTATCTATCGTTGTTGTTGTCAGGCACCTTCAAGTCTATTGTTGATTCATAGTAACTCCGTGTGATAGAGCAGAACTGCCCCCCAGGTAAGAGATTCAGTTCACCAGGAAAATAAGACACATCTAAACTTGTGTAAATCCTAAACAATATAGCCTTAGAATATATACAGTTAAAAGTGTCAAAACCACAGTCGTGTAAGAGATTTTAAGCTACCTTTCTATAACATATCATAGAAGATATGAGCAGCAGAATGAACAATCTTAAGCCGATGCATACGTGGAACTGTACCCTAACCAATGTTGGGGAACACTGTGAACCACGTGTTAGATCACAGAGCCAGCCTTGACATATTTTAAGGAACTTACATCAGGCGTAACATACTCTTGATGACAATTAAATTATATAAATACTTGGCACAAAAAGATAACTTAAGAAACCGCATGTTTGGAAATTAAAAATACATTTCTAAATAACTTATGGGTCAAAAGAGAATTCATAATGAAAATTGGAATACACTTTAGATTCAGTAGTAACAAGCTGCAAATGAAAACTCACAGGATGCAGTTATAGAACGCTAAGTACTCGAAACTTCATGACCTTAAATATTATAAAGTGGAGGAAAAAAAAAACACAGAATAAGGCCAAAGAGTGTAGAAAGGAGGTAATTAATGATATGGAAAACAAATGTATTACAGAGAAGATGAACTAGCAAAAATT
The DNA here is from genome assembly GCF_024166365.1 of Elephas maximus indicus. NCBI lineage: Eukaryota > Metazoa > Chordata > Mammalia > Proboscidea > Elephantidae > Elephas > Elephas maximus. The sequence continues at coordinate 51,053,124 of NC_064819.1, read as the reverse complement.
GACTCTTTGAAAAAATTTAATTGGTAAACTGCTGGAAAAAGCAATCATGAAAAAAAGACAAAACATGGTTTAATTAAGAATAAAAAGAGCTTATAACTTCAGAAGCTGCATTGATTGAACAGATAATAAGAGAATATTATGAACAATCTTATGCCAATAAATGTGAAAACTAGGTGAAATTGGTAAATTCCCTAAAAATACAGTTTATCAGAACTAACACACACACACAAAAATACATATTAGCCGTTCTATTACCATTAAAGAAATATAATCCAGAGCTAAAAATATCCTTCAAATAAAACACCAGGAATCCAGGATAGATTTCATAATGGAAAATTGATTATTAGAATTCATCATGTTAGATTAAAGGAGTTAAGCTGCATATTTGTCTTAGTATGTACAGAAAAAGTAATAAAAGTCAATATCCATTTGTGGCTACTAAAAAAAAAGAGAGAGAGAGCACTTGGTCAACTTGGGTAAAAGGGAAATTTCTACATTTGATAAAGGCTTATAACAAAAAATAAACATTATATTTCACACTGAAATGTTAAAAGCAATCTTAAGGTGCCTGCTACTACCACTCATTTTCCAAATAGACTAGATTTCCTAGTCAATTCAGTAAGATAAACAGAAAAAAAAAAAAAGTGGTTAAAAAGATTGGGAAAAACAGAAACAAAACTTATCACTATGTACTGTTTTTTTTTTTTTTTTTTTTAAGAAAATCCAAAAGCATCTATAAATTATCTTTAAATCAATAGTGGAATAAACATTTCATGGATTAAGAAAAAAATCAACACAAAAAATTCAGTTGCAAATCTTTACACCAGCAACAATCAAAAACTATTTTAAAAAATGTATGCAATAGCAACAAAAGATAAATCCAGCAAATAGGAATGAATACAAGAAAATACATGCATGCCCTTTATGTAGAAAATTATAAAGCTTTGTTGACAGACAATAAAGATTTTGAATAGATATTTCATGTTCTTGGAGAGATCAAATATCAAGAAGGTGTACATCTCTCAAAATTAACCTTGAGAGAATTCAACCTAAACCTCAAAGAATTTGTTGTTGTTACTTTGAATTTACAAGTTAATTTTACAATTTATTTGGAATAGCAAAAGCCCCCAAATAGCTACCAAGTAGGGGAGGAGCCTTAACCTAATGAGTTCAAGACCCTGTGGTATGAAAATAAGGAGCAGTGGTGAGCCAACAAGTGGAACTGTGGTGGCCCAGCACTCACCTTGAGTCATGAAAAAAGGTAGAATATGTTTTAATTACATTAAGAACGAAAAAGGGGATACAACAGGGCAGTTCTACTCTGTCACATGGGGTCGCTTTGAGTCAGAATCGACTCACCCGCACCCAACAATAACAACAGGGAAAATCATGTTATTAGAGTTACTGCCACGTACACACAAACACATGTATACACACGTACACACACACGTGCAAACCAATTACTGGTGCATTGAATACTTTGATGTGAAAGACAAAACTATGAAACCTTTAAAAGATAAGAAAGTATCTTTATAACCTAGGAATAGGAAGTATTTCTTAAACAAGGTGCAGCAAAGTAAAATCTATCAAGGAAAATACTTATAAATGATGAAGTAAAAAAGCTGACCAGAAATTTCAAGGGCAGCTCAAGAAAACAAAACAAAGTATCATAATGGCATTTGCAAAGACCTGGAGTTAGAAATCAAAAGGGAAGAACGTCCAAGGCATTTATCAAGCTGAAAGAACTGAAGAAAAAATTCAAGCCTTAAGTTGCAATATTGAAGGGATCTATAGGGAAAATATTGAACAACTCAGGAAGCATGAAAAGAAGATGGAAGGAATACATAGTCATTGTACCAAAAAGAATTGGTCAGTGTTCAACCATTTCAGGAGGTAGCATATGATCAAGAACGAATGGTACTGAAGGAAGTTCAAGCTGCACTGAAGGCATTGGTGAAAAACAGGCCTCCACAAATTGACGGAATACCAATTAAGGTGTTTCAACAAATGGATGCACCGGTCTATGCCAAGAATTTGGAGGACAGCTACCTGGCCAACCAAATGGAAGAGATCCTTATTTTCACCTATTTCAAAGAAAGGTGATCTAACAGAATGTGGAAATTACTGAACAATATCATTAATATCACACACAAGTACAATTTTGCTGAAGATCATTCAAAAGCAGTTGCAGCAGTGTATCAACAGGGAACTGCCGGAAATTCAAGCCTGATTCAGAAGAGGACATAGAAGAAAGGTATCATTGCTGATGTCAGACGGATCCTGGCTGAAAGCAGAGAATTCCAGAAAGATGTTTACCTGTGTTTTATTGACTATGCAAAGGCATTCGACTGTGTAGATCATAACAAATTACAGATAACATTGGGAAGAACGAGAATTGCAGAACACTTAACTGTGCTCGTGAGAAACCTGTACATAGACCAAAAGACAGTCATTGGAACAGACCAAGTGGATACTGAGTGGTTTAAAGTCAGGAAAGGTGTGTGTCAGGGTTGTATCCTTTTACCATACTTATTCGATCTGTATGCTGAGCAAATAATCAGAGAAGCTGGACTATATGAAGAAGAATGCAGCATCAGGATTGGAGGAAGATTCATTAACAACCTGCGTTATGCTGATGACACAACCTTACTTGATGAAAGTAAAGAGGACTTTAAGCACTTATTGATGAAGATCATAGGCCACAGCCTTCAGCATGGATTACATCTCAACATAAAGAAAACAGAAGTCCTTACAACTGGACCAATAAGCAGCATCATGATAATGGAGAAAAGACTTAAGTTGTCAAGGATTTCATTTTACTTGGATCCACAATCAACGGCTATGCAAGCAGCAGTTAGGCAATCAAATGACATATTACATTGGGCAAATCTGCTGCATAAGACCTCTTTAAAGATGTCACTTTGAGAACTAAGGTGCACCTGCCCAACCCATAGTATTTTCAATCACCTCATATATATGCCAAAGCCGGACAATGAATAAGGAAGGCTGAAGAATTGATGCCTTTGAATTACAGTGTTGGAAAAGAATATTTAATATACCGTGGACTGCCAAAAGAACAAACAGGTCTGCCTTGAAAGAAGTACAGCCAGGAGGCTCCTTGGAAGCAAGGATGGCAAGACTTTGTCTCACGTACTGTGGACATATTATCAAGAGGGACCAATCCCTGGAGAAGGACATCAGGCTTGGTAAAGTAGAGGGTCACAAAAAAGAAGACCCTCAACAAGATTGATTGAGACAGTGGCCACAACAATGGGCTCAAGCATAACAAAAATTGTGAGAATGGTGCAGGACCAGACAGTGTTTCGTTCTGTGGTATATAGGGTCCCTACGAGTCAGAACTGACTTGATGGCATCATTTTTTTTTTATCAACAACAATGAAACTGAAGAATCTGATTATTAAAAGTTACCATAGAGTGAAAAGATAAGCTCTAAGCTAGGTGATGATATTTGTAGCATATATAACTGAAAGACAACTTGCATCAAGAATATAGAACTCATATGAATCATGAGAAAAAAAGTCAATTAAATAAGGCTTGGACAGGCACTTCACAGAGGCAAATACATTGATATTACTTAATAAAGGTGAACATGCCTACCCTGTGATTCAGTAATTCTCCTAGGATGTACTTTACTTTAGAGAAACTCTTGTGTATGTATACCAGAATATGTGTACAAGAACATTCATAGCAGCATTGCTCATAATAGCAAAATAGGCAAAATATCAACGAAGAGGATAATGGAAAAATATTATATTCATACAGTGGAATATTATGCAGCAGTGAAAATAAATGATATCTGTCTACTTACATCAACACTGATGAATCCCAAAAACATACCAGTAGCTGTCAAATTGACTTTGACTCAAAGTGACCCCATGTGTGTCAGAGTAGAGCTGTTCTCCATAGGGTTTTCGATGGCTGATTTTTCAGAAGTAGATCACCCAGCCTTCTTCCAAGGCACATCCAAGTGTATTTGAACCTACAACCTTTTGGTCAGCTGTCGATTGTGTTAACTGTTTGCACAAAGCAGGGACTCCCAAAAAAAGACAAAACAAAATAACACTGAACAAAAGTAACAAGCCACTGAAGACTTTATACATTTTCTTGTGTACTTTTAATGACATCATTTACCTTCCTCAAGCTGTATACACTTCACCCTCATTCAGCATTGCCTTTCCCATCACCAAAAATAACAAGGATCTACTATCCAGAGAGTGAATTCCCCGCTCCCCCTCTCCACCCCATCCCTGGTAACTACTAAGGAACATTACTTCCTGTATATTTATGTGTTCATTTCATAAAAGTGAGGAAGTACAATATTTATTTATTTTTCTTTGTGATTGACTTATTTCACTCAGCAGAATGTCCTCCAGGTTCATCCATGTTCCAAGATGTTTCAGGAACTCATTTTTCTTTATCCCTGAGTAGTATTCCATTGTATCGAGGTATCAAATTTTAATTACCCATTCTTCTGTTGATGGGCACTTAGGTTATTTACATCTTTTTGCTATTGTGAATAGTGCTGCGATGAACATAGATGTGCATATGTCTGTTTGTGTGACTTCTGTTAGAACCCTAGAGTATATATCTAGGAGTGGAATTGTTAGGTCATGTGGCAGCTCTACATCTAGTTTTTTGAGGAACTCTCATTCTGTTTTCCTGAACAGCTGTACCATTTTGCATTCCCACCAGCAATGGATAAATGTTTGAATTTCTCTACATCCCAACCAAAACAGGTTATTTTCCGTTTTGTTTGTTTGTTTCGTTTTAGTCTTGGTCATCTGGTTGCTGTTGTTTTTAGGTGCCATCAAGTTGGTTTTGACTCATAGCAACCCTGTGTACAACAGAACAAAACACTGCCCGGTCCTGCACCATCCTCACAATTGTTGCTATGTTTGAACCCAGTGTTGCAGCCACTGTGTCAGTCCATCTCCTCGAGAGTCTTCCTCTTTTTGGCTGACCCTCTACTTCACTAAGCATGATGTCCTTCTCCAGGGACTGGTCCTTCCTGATAGCAAGTATGTGAGATGAAGTCTCTCCATCCTCGCTTCTAAGGAACATTCTGGCTGTACTTCTTCCAAGACAGATTTGTTCATTCTTCTGGCAGTCCATGGTATGGTCAATATTCTTTGCCAACACCGTAATTCAAAGGCATTAGTTCTTCTTCAGTGTTCCTTATTCATTGTCCAGTTTTCCCATGCAAATGAGGCGATTGAAAATACCATGGCTTGGGCCAGACATGCCTTAGTCCTTAAAATAACATCTGTTTTTTAACACTTTAAAGAGGTCTTTTGCAGCAGTTTTGCCCAATGCAATACATCATTTGATTTCTTAATTGCCGCTTCCATGGGCATTGATTGTGGATCCAAGTAAAATGAAATCCTTGACAACTTCTAATCTTTTCTCCATTTATCATGATGTTGTTTATTGGTCCAGTTGTAAAGATTTTTGTTTTCTTTATGTTGAGATGCAATCCGTACTGAAGACTGTTGTCTATGATCTTCATCAGTAAGTGTTTCAAGTCCTCTTCACTTTCATCAAGCAAGGTTGTATAATCTGCATATTATAGGCTGTCAATGAGTCTTCCTCCAATCCTGATGCCCCATTCTTCTTCATATAGTCTAGCTTCTCTTATTATTTGCTTCACATACAGACTGAGTAAGTACAGTAAAAGGATACAACCCTGGCACACACTTTTCCTGATTTTAAACCATGCAGTATCCCCTTGGTCTGTTTAAACAACTGCCTTTTGCCTTTGTACAGGTTCTGACTGAGTATAATTAAGTGAGAGTGAAACGCTATATCATTGTAGTTTTGATACGCATTTCTCTGATGGCTAATGACATCGAGCATCTTTTCATGAAGTGTCTGCTCACCAAAGAAGTTTTTGATTGGGTTATTTGTCCTTTTGTTGTTAAGTTGTAGACATTTGCTGCATAGTTTAGATATTAGACCCTTGTTGGTTATATCGTCCCCAAAGATTTTTTCCTAGTCTGTAGGTTATCTGTGTACTCTTTTTAATAAAGTCTTTTGATGAGGTATCTAACTTTTATGAGATCCCAGTTATTTATTTTGTTTCTGTTGCTCATGCATTTGTTCTTGTGTTTGACAATCTATGACCGAAAAAACTTAGATCCCAAAGTACACAAGACATTTCATTATGTAAATTTCAAAAACAGGTAAAACTAAGTAATACGTGATTCATATACATATATATATATATATATACTATAGAGAAAAGTAAGGGAATGGTGAACCCAAAAGTCATGATCTTGTGATCTTGTGGCCACTGGTAGGAATGCGCTGGTAGGGAGAAGAATAAAATCAAAGAGGCTTGCAAGAAGGGTAACATCCAGGAAACATTGAATTTCTTGACCTGGGTAATGGGTACTTATTTTTATCATTATTCTTTACAGTATACATCATTTTTAATATATTCTTTTCTGTGCATAATATATCACAATAAACTAATTTTAAACAGAAAGTGCCAAGAGTAGATAACAGATTTTAAATAAGAAAAAGGAAAAACTCACCCAATTAGACACTATGACTTTAAAAAAATACAATTAAAACCATGTGGGAATGGGGTAGGAACAGACAAATCAACCAACGGAAGAGTATAGATTACCAAGGGACAAAGCAGAGCCTAGAACAATCCTGTGTATGTGTGAAAACTTTGGATTTGACAGAGGGGAATTAGAAATCTGAGGGGAAAGAATTCAAGATATCGACCTGGGGCAGTGCATGTACAGAAACAATGAGTCATTCCTACTTTGAATACCCTGTGTCTGATCCCGCAGCAGGGAGAGTGAGTAGTTAGACGCCCCTCTCTGGAGACAATTGGCCACATCCAATCCCTCCTCTACATAGATGAGGAAGAAGGGCCTGGGCAGGTAGTCTATCAGTAGAATGGTGGTGATGTAATAATAGTACTTGCCTCCTAACCCTGTTAAAGATCAATTAAAATAGTGCATTGGAGGGCTTAGACAGTTCCCACCCTTGAATGAGTGCTACCTATCAAATGGTTAGCTACTGAAATTATTTAGTATTGAGTTTCTAAAGGTGAGGACTTAATGTCATGGGCGGGGGGAGTACATTTTTAAATCGTTATTTGTTGACTTTTCTGTCTCAATCAAGAGACTTGAGTAGCTTGAGAGTAGTAATAATGGCTATTCGAGTTTATATGTTTAGTACCTAACACAAGACTTGTCATGTAAACAATGCTAAATAAATATGCACTGTGTGGCATTGGTTTGAATTAAGAAGGGATGAGAAAGTAGCATTGCTCACAAGAAGAGAAAGTAAATGTGGGTGCCTGAAAATGCCACAACTTTTCACTACTGCGTGAAGAGAAACAAAGCAGTTTTTTAAAGGCCCAATTTAATGGATTCCCAAGGTTATGCTACTGTGAAAATACGCTATTGTGCAAAAGGAATTAGAATCAGTCAATCCACAATGGAAAATACCACGGAAGATAAGGTAATAAAGCATAGTATAACTTTACACGAATAGTCCAATTAGGCAAACACCAGGGAGAGCTTAAATCAGAATATAACTTTATATGAGCAGAACAAGGAGCAACTATTAATACTGATGAGTAAAAGTGACAAAATAAAGAATAGTGCAGCAATTACACAGTAACACGCCATCTCAAAGCAATCTTAATCACCAAAGAAATATCTGTAGCCTAACGCTTCAATGGAATTCCTTTGTGAGATATTTAAAAATATATATGTAGTTAAAATAATTTAGGACAGCAAAAATCAAAACTGATGAACAAATGCATACTGACCACCTTCAAAGAAATATCTGTGCCTAATTAGTTAGTGTTACAGCATAATAATACGCCTCGACATAAAGAAAACAAAAATCCTCACAACTGAAGTTGTCAAGGATTTCATTTTACTTGGATCCACAATCAACAGTCACGGAAGCAGCAGTCAAGAAATCAAAAGATGCATTGCATTGGGCAAATCTGCTGCAAAGGACCTCTTCAAAGTGTTAAAGAGCAAAGATGTCACCCTGAAGACTAAGGTGCGCCTGACCCAGGCCATGGTATTTTCAATCACATCATATGCATGTGAAAGCTGGACAATGAATAAGGAAGAGAGAAGAAGAGTTGATGCCTTTGAATTGTGGAGTTGGTGAGGAATATTGAATATACCATGGACTGCCAAAAGAACAGACAAATTTGTTTTGGAAGAAGTGCGGCCAGAATGCTCCTTAGAGGCAAGGATGGTGAGACTTCGTCTTACATACTCTGGACATGTTATCAGGAGGGATCAGTCCCTGGAGAAGGACATCATGCTTGGCAGAGTGCAGAGTAAGCAGAAAAGAGGAAGACCCTCAACGAGGTGGATTGACACAGTGGCTGCAACAATGAGCTCAAGCATAATAACAATTGTAAGGATGGTGCAGGACCGGGCAGTGTTTCGTTCTGTTGTGCATAGGGTCGCTATGAGTCGGAACCGACTCGACAGCACCTAACAACAACAACACAGTGTAATAAAATCCAGGGTTGCTTAATTCTGGGATATCTTGATAATCATCGATTTGAGCTTTTATCAAAACAAAACGGCCATAGAAGAAACACAAGTTAAGTGGTGTCATCGTTACTAAGAATATTGAAGAAAACATATTTGATTTTGAAGTTCACATAAGAAACACAGTTTCAGGTGGCATGACAAGTTTCATCATTTTTAATTTTAAAAAATGTGATACAAATACGTTGCTGTTGTTAAGTGCCGTGGATTCAGTTCCGATTCATAGCGACGCTACAGAACAGAGTAGAACTGCCCCCCAGGGTTTCCAAGGAGCAATTGGTGGATTTGAACTGCCGACCTTTTGGTTAGCAGCTGAGCTCTTAACCACTGCACCGCCAGGGCTCCTGATATAAATATATTAAATATCAAAATGTATGGCAGAATTTTCAAAACAGTTTATCTTCTTTTAAAAATAGTTAGCCAAGAAGTTTAAACTTCAGAAGAATTATAATGAGATATTTCTTTATCCTCCAAAAACGTATGTTTTCAATTTTGTGGCCAAGAAGAGACTTCTAAAAAGCTCTGTTCATTTTGCTTCTTCACTGTCATTCTGGAAATGATCTACTGTATATCAAAGCTGGATCTTTCAAGCTATTACATTTCACCATCTGGTTAACCTTATCAGTAAAGCAGTAGAAAACAAATCCCACACATTACAATTTCACCCAGGCTGCTGAGTTATCCTAGTCGTAAAGAGTTGTCCAAAACTGAGATAAATTATCACGGAGCCAGGAAATGGGCCACTTTCACTGTGCGTGGCTGAGTTCAGCTGGAAGAACTGCGCGTATAGACAAAGCCTCCATGCCATGCTGGGGATGGCGGTACCTGTGGAGGACGGAAAATGCTGGCCACTTAGCACATCTTCGCCCAACAAAGTGCAAGTACCTTCAAAATATCTATATCCACCTCCCTACCCCCTCCCCCCAAAAAGTTGCATTTGAGTCAATTCAGACTCATGGTGACCCCGTATGTGTCAGTGTAGACTTGTGCTCCATAGGGTTTCCAGTGGCTGAATTTTTGGAAGTCGATTACCAGGCCTTTCTTCCAGGAGCCTCTAGATGAGCTCAAACCTCCAACCAAGTAGCCAGGCACTTAACTATTTCTGCCCCCCAGGGACTCCTAAAATATATCCAGAAACAAATTCAGAGTTTAAAGATAAGTGTGCCTGATCCAAAAGTGTATCTCAAAGTTCCCAAATACTTTTCCTACACTTCACCAGTGTTTCTGTGTTGAATCTAATTTGATGCAAAAAGTATTGCGATCCAAGTATTTTGATGATACAAATGTTCCCCTAAGTAAAGTAAAAACTTATGAAAACTGTAGATTTTGGTCTGGATTTAGGCCAAGAGCACAGAGCACAAAGTGCTGTCCAAACTACAGTCCTAGGGAATATTCACATTTCAGCCTGAAGAATTTGTAAAATGGTCCCAGAAGATTTGACTGGAATTAAAGGAAAGACAGCAGCCAGTATTCCTGAATCCTTTCCATCTTTGTCTGTATTAAGTCCAGGAAGGAGGTGGCTTTATAAGTGAAAGGTGCCACAATGAAATCATTTGATGACTTAAAATATGCTGGGGGTAAGGTGGTATGAATGAGCAACAATGTTATTTATTTGGGGGGATATGATCACTAGGGTTGTGGTTATGATTTTTGGTAGGTTCAAAAACCACCTGATCGTCTCCCTGCACACCATGAGAAATGAAGTTTGGAGTTCTGCCTTCAGGAATATTCCATGTCACTCCTCTCACAGCTTTCTCTTTCGTGCCCATAGAATGCCAAGAACTTCCCAAAACGCATTAGCATGCAGATGCCTGGGGTGCCTTTACTACACATTTATATTGCCAGGTAATCAATAAATTATTATTTCAATATTTATTGGAATCTCAGAATAAGAAAGAAGATAGATTACACAAATTCATCTTCTGTGATTAATGGCTATTCCAGCAGAAGGCATACCCTGATGGAGTAGGTCAGTATGCAGACTATATTGCTGAATATTTCAACCTGGGTTGTAAATATAGTGTCTGTTTCTCTTAGGGACTGTCACACTGAGTGCAGTATAAAAGGCAATAAATTTCAACAGATTAATTAACTCTTTGGTGACTGGGGCTGTGTGTCACCTATCCTGGCACCTAATAAAAATTCCTTTAATGCCAAGACATAAAGAAGGGCCTCTTTGGAAATGAGTTATTAACAGCATTCTGTGAATAGATGGAGAAATTGTAGCCGAGCCATTTAAGTGTCATAAAGTGCAGCAAAGGCTGCTGGAGGCCTCTGAGGGACGCCAGGCAATACCATAACAATCAAATCTGAGATGGAAGAGGGATTGAGCTGTCCACTCAGAATTTTTATATTGTCAAAGAGCAGCGAGGAAATAATGTGATCAAGAAGTGAATTAACCTTGTGTGTGAAAGAAAGGGGATGATCTGATGGAAAAGGCAGTAAAGTAAAAATCACTCCATAATGCCAACATCGCAGGCGAGCCATGAGGGGCTCCTAATGTCTGCAGGCTGTCAGGGAGCAGATCCAGACCTCTAAGTACCCTAAACCCATTACCTGCATTAGCCTGTAATTGGAATACATTTATTCATGCTTTGTCAGTTCGTCAGGGCCTCCGCGTTGTATACCCACAGAGCATTAATTCCTATAAATGTTCTATCTTCGCAGACTCCTGCAAACAGCTAGAGAGTCTTTGGAGGAAGGAAGAAAGCACGGTGTGTGTGGTACAAGATCTGTATCCATTTTCTAGCCCATACCCTATTGTTTAATTTAGCGCCCGCCTCCACCTAGAGATTCTTGGGACGCTCTCTTGATGCCTGTCCAGTTATAGCGCTTTTTATATTTGCCTATTTCAAGGCAAGCTTTCTAACAGGCAGAAAATAACAAATATCAAATACTAACCAATTGCGTTTTACTAATGCTCGGATAACTATCTTTCAAAATGGAGATTTCCTTTCCTCTTTTGAGCTTACATCTCAATATATGACAGTTTGCATAAAGCTCTAAATGTAACAATCCAGAATATATGTGGAAATAATAAAATGTAAGTCAGTAATTTCCCTCTGAAGACAGCACATTTAGTCTAAATACCTTAGAAACAAACCAGGTGGATTAGGGCACACAGAGCATATCCTGTGTACCAGGCACTATTCTAAATGCTTCACATATATTCGCTTAGTTCATCTTGACAACAACCCCTTGAGGAAGGCACTATACTTACTATCTCCATTTTATAGATGGAGGAACTGGGGCACAGAGAGGCTAAGTAAAATTCCCAAGATCACACAGCTGATTTGAAACCACCAACAGGCTGACTCTAGCAGGCTGGGTTCTTAACCACTTCGCAAAATTGCCTCACCAAAAAATAGTTAATAGATCAACATACTGCATAGATTACTCTTCCCAAATCAGGAATTCTGTATCTATACTTTAAAAAACTTTAGCAACTAATTAATCTTAAAATTACATATGAATATATATAAATGAGTGTGTGTTGCTGTTGGGGCTTTTACTCCTTCTGTTATCCCTAGTTTCTCCTGAATGATCATTCTCCTTACATGGGGAAGTTCTGTTAGCATACAGTATGCTCCAGTGTCCTCTGACTTAGCTTTATCCCCTTGATCCTACATCCCCTTGGAGCTATCTCAATGCAGAAGATATTTCTAATTGGGTCTGGTGTTATTTGCACCCAAAAGCAATCTAACTGACACATCCCTTCATCAATTATCTGTGGGTCAGGAATTTAAGAGTGGCTTGCTGGATGGCCCTGGTTTGGGGTGTCTTATGAGGTTATAGTCATGATGTTGACAGGAGATGCAGTCAACTGAGGGTCTGACTGGAACAGGAGGCTCCAGTTCCAAAATGGCCCCCTCACATGGCTGGCAACTTGGCCCTGGCTCGTGGCAAGAGGCCTCAGTTCTTTCCACATAGGATTCTCCACAGGCTTCTGAGTGTCCTCACAGCATGGCAGCTGGCTTCTCTTTGGATGAGCAATCCAAGAGTGAGCAATTCAAGAGGAAGCTATTCTTTCTTATGACCCAGCCACAGAAGCACCTCTTAGCACTTAGCATTGGGCCACATAGCACCATTTCTTCCACATTCTATTCATTAGAAGGCAATCACTTAGTCTGACCCATATTTAAGGGGAGAGTATTAGTGTCCATCTCAAGAAAGAGTGTGAAAGCATACTTTAAAATCAACACGTACCTTCTCTCATTGAATTCCAATCCCAGTGTTCTTTCCTAGAACTTGCTAAGCTTTCTACCTCAGAGATTTTTCACGTGGTGTTTTTTTCACATCTACCTGGAGGGCTCTTCCTCTGAGTTCCTCAAATTCTTTCTCTTTTTTTCGGCATTTCCTCGGGGTTGCTGTTGTTGTTGGGTGCCATTGAGCCAGCTCCCACTCATGATGACGTTATATATAATAGAACAAAACGTTGCCCAAACCTGCTCGTCTTCATGATCATTGGTATGTTTGAGTCCACTGATGCAGCTATTGTGTCAATTCATTTCATCAAGGCCTTCCTTCGGTTAGCCTTCCCTGAATATCTTTCTAAAGTGGATTCCCCGTTCTATTAGTCTCTTAGCCTCTTGTCTGTTTCCTTCCTAACATTTTTCATAATTTATACTTATTTTGTTTTGCTTACTCTTTTTCATTTATTTACTTTTTTGAAAGTGTGCTGATGATGGTTTACTGTCATCGTATTCATAGTACCTAACAATTTCCGGCCCGTAGTAAACAAACAAAAACCTGTTACCATCGAGTTGATTCCAACTCATAGCAACCAGGTAGTAAGTACTCTAAAATAGTGAATAAATGAATGAATGAAAATTACAAACAAAAACATGTATGCATCCATAAAATGATGAATGAAGAATGACATCAGCACAACCATTCGGAGGAAGATATCTAAGATGATAAGGTGCTTAGAAAGTTTCGTATGAAAAGAGACATTATAGCTTTTTTTTTTTTTTTTTAATATTTAAAGGACTATCATTGGGGAAAGGTTACATTTATTCTTTATGATTCTTGGGAGTAGAATTAGAATGCATGGGTAGATATTACAGGAAAACAGAGTTTCGTTCAATAAAAGGAAGACATTTCTAATGATTAGAGTTATCTAAAAAATGAAACCAACTGCTTTTGAAGAACGTCTTCCTATCATTTGAAATGTTCAAACACGTACTATAAGACCACCTGCCTCCAAAGTTACAGAAGAAATTACAATTTCAGAGACTGATGAATCACGTGACCCTAAGATCGCTGTTTAAATTCTAGGATCCTATAATATAAACCTCAACAAACATACATGAAAAACATTCTAAGATTTTTATGAAATAGTAAAGACTTAAACATCAAAAAGGATTTTTCTCTATACTCTCATGCTTCTAGAAGTGTTGATTATGCAGAAAACACATGTTTTAAATGTTTGTTTCCTGATTATAAAAATAGCATATGTTCAAAAGTTTAAACATTGCAATACAGAGATGTCATATAGATATTGATCGCAGAGTTAAACGGGTTTTAATTAAATATTTTATTATGAGATATAGTTCTAATCTCTCTTGATGCTGGAAGATAATGAACTACATTAGCTGTCTTTTAAACATTGTATAAAGAAAATTGATTCTTTAAAAAGGTAATAGTAATAATATAATATATAATCGTGTATTAACTAATGGATATTAATTATAACTTAGTCATGGATCTGTTTAAAATGACTCAAATACACACAAACGATAACTTTCACCACTCGGATCAATCATCGGCTGGTAAGGGCTCAATCACTAGCAGCATACTAGGTATATGGGGCTGAGAAGACATTCCACACAGACTCCCTCTGGGGTGGAAAAAGTGAATCATTAAAGCTCATGATAATTAAGTGTTAAATGTGTGGGAAAAATATGGAATTACTTAAAGGAGGGAAAGAAAGACACTTTTTTTTTAGAGAAGTAGATCCCAAATTTGAAAGATTGTAGAATTTGGAGAAAAAACTGGGGAATAGAATTCAGCCTGGGTTAGTGAAGCAAAATGAACAAATGCTCAAAAAATAGAAATGCTATTAGTGATAGGACTCCTACGAATAATAATGAACAGAAAATTATCTTCACTGTGTAGACAGTGATTAATCTTGACTAGTCTTATGATTTATTCATGCATTCAAAAGATATTTGTTTGTACAAGATGCTGTGATAGGATAATAGTTAATGGATACCAACCCTGCCCTCAAGAAGGTTGGTGGAAGGCATGTGTTATAAAACCGAGAATACCAGATTTCATAAATAACAAATAGATCAAGAAACTAGCCAGCTCTGCAAAAAGCTTTCTCTTTCTTCTACTTACATTTGTGCACTAAGACCGATGTGTACAGCCAGGTGGTTCTAAAGGGGAAATTGTTTCCACCTGGGCTGTTTCCTTCAGCTGGTGCTGTTTAGATCTGAAATGCTTCATGCATTTTTCTATTAGTTTTATGCAAAAATATTGCTTTTATTTCTATCATATTTATTTGTTGGTATTTAAGAGATCTGTACCCATTTACCTCTGACTGCTGTTGGCATTGCTGGTCTCTCTACTTTCCTCCTATAGGAAACTCCATGATTGACAAGGCCAGTTTTAGCCACCAAGCAGCCCCAAGGCTTGGCAAGGAACTTGTCTGGAAGAGAGCATCTTAGGGTTGGGAAGAGGCCTCTTCCTTTGCCCTTGACAGCAACCCCATGTCAGAGTAGAGCTAGGTTTTCAATAGCTGGAATAGCCAAGCACTTAACTGTTTGCACCACTAGTCTTAGGGGTTATCTAGTTCATGTCTACAGTACAGGGATCCCCTGTATAATGAAGTCCCAGGAAAATGTCCATTCTAGTCTCTACTTGTGCACCTATGAGATAGGCCATTTCATGTTGGAAACATCTAGTTGTTTGAAAGTTTAAATGTTTAAAGTCAGGGGAATGAGAAATGATGTGTATATATATATATATATCTCAGATCAGCTTTAGTTCTGCCTTCCAGAGTCCTATAAGTCTAATGTCTTTTTATATAACAGACATTGAATTATTGACCGATGATAATAATAATAATGGATAACAATTGCATGCTCATTTACTTTAATTATTCTAAATTGTGTAATAGTTTCCAGGCCCTTGAATAACATAGTAACTCTGTTCTACATAAAAATTTTTGTGTTTGGCAGCCCAAAGCTACAATTTATACCATGCCCCCAAACAATTGTTCTTGGCTTCTCGCTACTCCCAGTCAATTTGAAAGGTACAGTTGATTATACTGAAAATGAGGATTAAAAACAGGATGAATGAATAAATCAAAAATATACATGATAACATAAATATACATAAATAAAATATAAATATACATGAATGAACCAAAAAACAAGTTGCATGCTTTATGTAGTCTGAGCCCTGTTTTCATTATAGTTTTTTCAACTATAAAACCTGCACCCTTAAAAGTGAAGTACAAAATAAACTATACTGTGACTCTTTTACCTACAAGCTTGACAAAGATCTAGTAGTTTGACATCATCACCTTGTGTGGGTAAAACACTAGGGAAGCACAAGGTAAATACCTGTCAAAATTGCTAAGACACACATCCTGCGACCTAGCAACTCCACTTCTAGGAATCTGTCTTACAGATATACTTACACGTGTGAAAAATGACACATGTAAGAGGTTATTCATTGCAGCATTGCTTGTAATATCAGAAGATTTAAAAGGTTTAGATTTTATATTTTAGATTTAAAATCTGAATGTTTATCCTCACAGGCTGGATTAAAAAAGTTATGGTACGCCATATACTGAAATACTAATCTAAATAAGAATTAAGGAACTCCTTGTTGTTATGAAAAAAATCTGTAAGCTATGTCATCAGATGAATAAAAAATTATGTATTATACTAGTAGTTTTTAAAAAGGAAAAGCAAGTATATATATATACATGTGTAATATATAAGCATATTATATTTGCATAATATGTGTGTATAGATCTATACATACATACCTATACATATGTATGTATATATTTCCTTCTTATGCATACAATAACACTGGAGAATATATTGGACATACTGGTAGCATTGGTTGCCATAGGTTATGGGAACTGGGTGAATGAACCAGGAGCATCGCTACCTTTTTTCACTATGGCTTTTCACCACATATGCTTTTGCAACTTTTTAATTTTTAACTATGTGGCTTTATTAACAATCATAAATAACATTAAAAGTTAAAGATCCCCCCAAAATTAAAATTATTAAATAAGGAATCTCACAAATACCAGAATAAAACATGTTTGAGGCATTTTCTCTGACCAAAAGTCTCCCTAAAAGTCTGATGCATAGCTTTTTAGTTAAGCACAAGAGAAAATGAAATTATCTGGGGGTTGAGTTGAGTCTCCAAATTATTGACTCTCTTCAAGGGTTCAAATACAAACCAAGACTCAACTCTACACATACATGGAAAAATAAAGTAATCCACTTGTTCAAGTCTTCAAACTTTCCTGTATTAGGTATAGAAGGTTGGAGGTTTTAAGAAAATTTTAAACTGGCGTTGTTGCCCATTTCAGCAACGTCAGTAACTAAAGTGTTCAATGATTTGATGAGACTAATAACCAGAAACACATTTTAAAAGCTTTTTTTTTTTTTTTGTGAACTTCCGTGAAAAGACTTTCTTCCACTTTGGGAGTTAAGAATATGACTGAATGACCTAAAATGTTTCAGTTATCCTCAATACGTCATAAACCAATAAAAAGTTGCCCGTGCCAAATATTCCAGGAGTATGTAATCCAGCAGAATCCAAAGACAGGTTTGGAAATCATCAAATAATTGTACCAACTAAATATCAGGTTACAAACAAAAATCACTAAGAGTCCTTAAAGATACTCTATTCAAACCCCCTCAGGTACAAATCCACTCATACACTGAATGCATCAGACAGTGACATGGTCACTGCCTTGTAACCCCTCACGGACAGTGAACGAGAGGGGAGGAAATGTACAGAAACTGCAAAACACTCTGATTCTTGCTCTGATAGAGGTAAACATAAGTAGGTGTAAGAATTTTATGACTCGAGAGAGAATTGTTCATTTATTTGGAAAAGAGAGGAATAGGGAAGGGTCTTTAGGAGTATGCTGCTTCTCAGAGTTGTAGAGCTTGGCTGGGGGAGGGGGGAGAGTCTTCATTAGGATCCTTCAGTATACTCATACACCTACATAGCGCGCACACGCATGTGTGTGTGCATGTGTGGTTTCACATAGAAGTTACTAGATATCCATAGGGATAGATCTATGGATTTCCAGGTAGTACAGGTTTTGCTATACCAGTTCCCAATGACTTTATCAAAGATCATCGATACTATAGCTATAGCACACACGCATGTGAGTGAGATTTAAATCAAGTAGTATGTTTTGAAGCAGTGTGTTGCTAACCATCGCCTATTTCACAGAATGAAGAAAGACCTTTAAACAATTCTAAACTTGTACCTAAAGGCTTAATATTCATATACCTATATGCAAAAAGAGGAAGACCCTCAACAAGATGGATTGACACAGTAGCTGCAACAATGGTCTTAAGCATAACAATGATTGTAAGCATGGCAAAGGACCGGGCAGTGTTTCTTTCTGTAGTACATAGGGTAGCTATGAGTTGCAACCGACTCGACGGCACCTAACAATGATAACATATGCATGGTATGGTGTGTGTGTGTGCATGGTTCCATATAGAAGTTAATAGATATTCATAGCTTGATAAGCCCCAAGTGTTATTTCAAAACCATAAGTCTAATTCAGTTTATTTACAACCACACTGGTGAAGAAAGTTTATTAACTAACCAGCTGTCAGACTATGCTGCTGCAAAACTGTTATGCCAGCAGGATACTTAGATTGGAACCAGGATGTATCTTTTCAGTATTGCCTTCTCTCTTATGTAACAGATGTGTTTCGGAGGGATTACCTGTCTTAATGCAAATAAGTCAGTACAGTACAGAGTTGGTTACATAGGCTGTCCAAATATCCCATCCTCTTCAAATACATACAAAACAATCACAACCTCTGGTGTTGTGTATAGAGCCCTGGTCGTACAGTGGTTAAGAGCTTGGCTGTTAACCAAAGGGTTGGCAGTTCAAATCTACCATCTACTCCTTGGAAACGTGGAAATGCTACGGGGCAGTTTTACTCTGTCCGATAGGTCACTATGAGTTGAAATCAACAGCAACTGTTTTTGTTTGTTTGTTTGATGTTATGTTTGATAGGTAAGGAGCAAAGTACTTGAGCATACCAAACGTCAATCCCCAAAAGGTAGAGAGGGACCAAGTTCGGAAAAGTAGTAGATAACTCTTCCAAACTGAAAATACTGAGGCATTCGATTGCCATTAGAGGAATGGTGAAACTGTGCCCATGTCTCAAAGCCAATGGCAATGGTTGATTTTCAGTGGGCTCAGCCATCCAAATGCTCTCTGATGAGAAGATGCTAACCAGAAGATACAGCTTGTGCACAACTCTTCTATTCTCAAAGCTCCCATTAAGAATGGCCTTTAAGAGGATGTCTTGAGTATTATTTGTTACAGTGTGCTACATCTCCCCAGAACTGACTATTTTTCACAGAGGTTAAATTTAGCAGACTGTCCTTGGAAATAGAGCTTATATCTAGTGTTTAAGTGAAGCATGGGGCCAGCTATACTTGCTCCTCAGTCTCTCAGCATTTTGTCCTGCCACTCAGGTGAATGTAACTTCTCCTGCTATCTTGAAGTCTGAAAAACACATTGTTTTTATTCCAGTATCTTTAGCCAATTTAGCATGCTCAAGTAGAATAAACCAAAATACCACCAGGTTTCCCCTTAGCTGTGTTGATCCTGAGAAGTTGTTGATGAAACTAACGGACTACTGTTAGAAGACACCTTCACTAATATCTTTCTTCCGTATTTGCCCTATTACAGATAATTCTAAATATCCACACGAATGAAAGCTAGCCATTATGTTTCCTAAATCACATTAAAATGATCACACACAGTATATATAAAAAATACAGATAAATGTCTATAACTAAAGAAATAAAAAGTTTAATTTATAAAAGACTACTTTGATAAAATCAAATGCAAGGCAGATGAATCATGGTGACGTTGCTCAGTTGTGATGAATATTGATTCAAAGCACTTCAGTGGTGGGGAGGGGAGATGCTAAAAGGGTTATGTGGAAGAGTCTTGCTTCAGATGATCGCTTCAAATTCAACAGTCATGTTAGCAATTTATGGATTTGATTACGCCTTCAAAATGAACAATAACCCAGGAACTGCTCCAGTACAAAGATACTAAATTTTTATGATACGGTCTAATCAGGTTGGCAACCAAAGATACAATAGGTGTGATTCAAAGAAGAAACAATGGTAAACATAGCTGAGTAATAATTTTTTTTTTGAAGAGACAAACTCTCATTTTTAAGACTAATTCAAGAGCTGAGAAAATCTCATCACATTAAACCTCTTGCCTGTGTTTTCCGCTTATATAAAAACAAGGACGCATAAAATATCTTTGCAGGTGTCTGTGCAGAAATGCATCATAATACAGTTGATACAATAAAGGAAACTAGGTACTCAGTCATCAGTAAGACATATAATTCATCTAAACTAAAGTGAACTAATATTTTTCTAGGGCTATTAATTGATCCTTCCAATTCTTTGGATTTCTTTTCTGGTCATTGATTATAATATTTCAGTTAAGGCTTACGTTTTAAGCTGAGAGAAGTTAATTGTTTTCTCAAACCTTATATATCTTAAAAGAAATAGTCATATCATATACCTCTCCAGACCTTATTTAATTGTATTTACTCAACTACAGAAACTTTTTCTCTAGAGAAAAGAGAAACAGACATAGAATGCCTATCTTTCTGTCATGAATTAGTCCAGTATTATTTATAAACAGAGGTAGAGTAAATGCCTTCCTATTTATTTGATTCTTTGTTTGAAAAAGCACAATGAATTTTGAAAGCATTTTTATATGCACATTATTATATTGTATTTTATACAATAATTAATATAAATATAATATTAATTATATTATCTATAATTTTTTTATACTATATTACTAATTTTTTTCTAAGCTTCAGAATACATTTCACATGTTGATTTGCAATTTGTACATATTTTCGGTATTACTGTAGCATATTGTCTTTAAGGAAACCCTGGTGGCATAGTGGCTAAGTGCTATGGCTACTAACCAAGAGGTCGGCAGTTCGAACCCACCAGGTGCTCCTTGGAAACTCTATAGCGCAGTTCTACTCTGTCTTATAGGGTTGCTATGAGTCAGAATCAACTAGACGGCAGCGGATTTGGTTTTTTTTGGGTTTTATTGTCTTTAATTTCAATTATAATTAACCAAGAATTAGTATGATTTCCACCTAACAACCTAGTGCTGTAATAAAATCTTTCACCTTATTTATTACATTAGTCAGCAAAAAAAAGATCTAAAATAACAAACTATATTTAACATATTTTATAGACAAATGAAAGTTTTGGTACTAACTATAAATTTTGACTTCATTTAATTGTACAAATGAATTGAAACTTGTCATTATGAAGATGAAATTGTCGACAAGGTTCATCATTAACAAGATGAAATTTGTTGATTTCCTTTTACTATTTCTCCCCCTGGAATAGGTACAAGATTGATTTGCCTAACACTCGCCTGCTAATGGAAAGGTGGATGGTTCCAACCTACCAGCCAGTCCTCAGAAGAAAAGACCTGGCGATCTGCTCCTGTAAAGCTTATGGCCTTGGAAACCCTACTGGGCAGCTCTTCTCTGTGATATAGGGTAGCTATGAGTTGGAATCAACTTGATAGCACACAACAACAACTACACAGTTTTTTAAAGTAACAACCAGTTTTATTCCAAGGATGCAGAAAAAAAAAAAAAAAAAAACCCAAACCCACTGCCGTGGAGTTGATTCCGACTGACAGTGACCCTATAAGAACTGCCCCATAGAGTTTCCAAGGAATGCCTGGTGAATTCGAACATGCTAACCTTTTGGTTAGTAGCAGTAGCACTTATCCACTACACAACCAGTGTACTCATCTAATCTCTGCTGCAATATTGTCTTCTAAAGCACCAATACAGAGGCTGTGAAGTTGTACCATGTGATGCTGTGGCTCAGATATCATATCGAGAATTAAACATGGTATCTCTTACACACCATTTCTATTAAATTTACTTGAAAATATAAAACAATCACTCTCAGACAGGAATTTGAGTTTAACTTGCATCAAAACTATTCCAGTCACTGAATGGTCACATCTGTGACCAGAAAATACATGGGGGAAAAAAATCCACAGTAATAATCTACATCTACACCTTCAGTGTATCATCAGAAGCAGATTTCTCATTGGAAATGGTGGAAGCTAGAAGAGAATGGAGCAACGTTTTTAAAGCACTGAAGGAAAAATTCTATCATCCTGTAATTCAATACCCAATGAAAATGTATCTTTCAAAAACTACAGTGAACGAAGACCCCCTATAGACAAAGTATACAACCTAAAATTATAAAACTTATACAAGAAAACATAGGAACAATTTTTGACATTGAGTTAGGCAAAGATTAATTAGCTATCATACAAAAAAGCATTATTCACCACAAAAAAATAAAGTCCAGCTTCATGAAAACCAAGAACTTCTATCTTTGAAGTTGACTTGTTGGCAACTAACTAACAACAAACAACAACTTTTCAAAAGACACTGGGAGGAGAATGATAATACAAGCCACAGCATGGGGGGAAATATTTGAAACTGCATTGGAAATGACACAAATGTCCATTAATAGGTGAAATGATAAATGGTGGCACAACCATGTAATGGAATACTACTCAGAAAAAAAAAGGAATGAACTATTGATAAACACAACATAGATGAATCTCAAAATAGTTATGATCAATGAGAAAAGGCAGACAGAGTATTACTACATGATTCAATTTATTTAAAATTCTAGGAAATTCAAACTAATCTATAGTGGCAGAAAGCAAATCAGTGGTTGCCTCAAATGGGGTAGAGGCAAGGGATGGTGTGAAGGAGGAAGTAGAAAGGGCAGGAGAAAACTTTATGGGTGTAAAATATGTTCATCATCTTTATCATGGTGATGCTTTTACATATAGACACATATATCAAAACTCATCAAATTGTACATTGAAATGTGTGCAATTTATATCAACGATATCTCTATAAAACTGTTAAAAAGCATATCATCAATCTGAAATTTGTTATGGTTTTTGATTGCTCTTATTAGCTCAGCTGGTAACCAAAAGGTCGGCTGTTTGAATCTACCGTTTGCTCCTTGGAAACCCTATGGGGCAATCCTGCTTTGCCTGTAGGGTTGCTATGAGTCGGAATCGACTTGACAGCAACAGGTTATTCTTGCTTTATAATCATATAAAATTACTATGAGTTTACTAATTATATAAAATTACTATGAGTTTATTACTATGACTTTGTCATCAGTTTTATTGTTATGGGTTTATTTTAAACCCATACTACAGGTAATAATATTTTCCTAATGGTATATTTGGGATAAAATTTTCGAATAATAACATGAGTGTATACATGCATTGTGATTCAAATATTTATCATACATATCCATAGTTAAATCCAAACCTCCAGAAATGTGTTCATGATGGTTCACTTTCATCATCAGTTTCTTCAACCATTATGTAAGGCAGGAATGGATGTGGTAGGTGAGCTAGGGCTCTTTTGTCCATTCTAAGTTGGATATTGTAGTGCAATCAGCTTCTCGTATATATGGCCTTGGCCTTCAATTTATAATTCTGCCAAAAAATGATTGGTTGGGCTACAATCTTACAAGAGATTGGTTAGTCTACCTTGCAAATAGGATGTGTAAAACCCCTCCGTAGGGCTAAGTGATCTTTCAGGAGTTAGTAGACTACTATGCAAACTAGATAACTGTGGCCTACTGAGGGAATTGGTAGTTCCTGGTCCTGGTGGAAGGAGTAGGCTTATAAAAGGGCTAATCCCACAGAGGTTGACAGGGACTTCACTACCAACAAAGAGTCTAGAGTGGAGCACATTCTTTGTACCAGAGTTGAGAACCTCCTAGATCCGAGACAGAGAGCTATAACACTGAGGACAGCATGTGACAGCACAAGACAGAGCAGCAGTACAAGCAGCAGAGAAACAGTGACAGCGGTATGAGCGGGAGGGAGCCAGGAGATCGGCTCGAGGTGGCTGCAGTGAGCTTGCTGACCCATGGAGCAAGAAAGAGCTGAGTGCCTTCAGGCAGGAGGCTTGCTGGCAGATTGGAGTGCCTCTGGGCACTTGTCAGCTAAGCCAAAAAAGTTGTAACATTTGCCCAAGCAGAGCAGAGTCCCAGCGAGGCCAAGCAGCAAGCATAGCCAAGAAAAAGCTGAGAGCCATCTTGGTTGGAAGCTGTCCTGACTGAAGAGCTGTATCCTGTCTCCTGTTGCTTCCAAGTTGATTCTGATCCCAAGTTATAGCCTGTTACTTCCCTAATAAGCCACATACTCAAGAGTATGGTCTCTGAGTTCTCTGTGGCCACCGCAAAGAATTATCAAATGCAGCAGAAACGTTGAGTGTCATGGAAGAGGGAGGGTGGGATGGCTGGTGTCAAAAATCGTGAAAATTTTGAAGACTAGAGTTATGTCTGACCTCCACCACATAGGAATTAGCTTTGGGCTGATCTTGATTAGCAACCTTCCTCCTGAATGTAGAGAAGGTCTGACACTAACAGATTACAGATATGGTCACACATGTTTGAGAGCCTTTATCCTAGACCTAAGAAAGAGCAAGAATAAACAATCTGGACCACTGACAATACAGCAAGTTCTCTGTGGCTGAGGTTGAGGGATATGAGACTTGTGAGGGTCTGAATCAGGGTCAAATCCTAGGAAGCTTAATATGCAGTGCTAAGAACAGAGTAAATAATGTGAGCTAAAGGCAACTAAGACAAGAGATGGGGGATAGTCATCTGACTAGACTGGCTGAAGACATGGGAGATAAGTTTCTAGGTTCTTAAGGCTCTTAAAAATCAGAATAAGAAAATTAAACTTTCTCTCACAGTTAATGGGAAGCCATGTAAGATTTTAAATCACGATGATGTAGGGAGAATTCTAAAATAACCACTCCCGCGACCCTGGCCCTTGAGTGTGGGAAGAACCTGTAAATATGATGGGATATCACTCCCATGATTAGGTTATGATACATGGCAAAGGGGATTTTAAAGCTGTCATCAAGTTTACTAATCAGTTGACTATGAGTTCATCAAAAGGGAGAGTATTCTGATGGGCCTGCCCTAATTCCGTGAGTCCTTTAATCTAAGTCTAGAGATCAGAGACAGAGAGAGTCAGAGATTTGAAGAAGGATTCAACATGACATTGCTGGCTTTGAAGATGGAGAAGGCCACATAGCAAGGGTGGCAGGTGGACTCTAGGAACTGAAAGCAACCCCCAGCTGACAGCCAACAAGTAAACAGGGCTCTCAGTCTTACAACTGCAAGGAACTGGATTCGGCGAACAACCTGAATAAGCTTGGAGGAGGACCTCAAGCTCCAACTAAGACCACAGCCCCAGGTGACACCTTGATTTCAGCCTGGACAGACCCTAAGCAGAGAACAGAGCCAGTCTGTACCTGGACTTCTGATCTAAAAAACTGTGAGCTAATAAATGAGTGTTGTTTTAAGATGCTAAGTTTATGGTGATTTATGATACTGCAAATGAAAACTAACATACATGGTAAAGCTATGATGAAATAATTATTATAGAAATATCTATATGGGGGGAAGCTTGGTGTAGCAGATACTGGAGGTGTCTCACTTGTCGTGGCACTCACCACTCTAGCACATGACTCTGGTACTGAGAAAGAGAGAAGTGACCCCTAACAGTCAGGCACTGGCCTGGCATTGTCTTCTCAGTGTTGGTGTTACTGGTAGCTGGCCTGGCACTCACAGTTAGGACTCAGTATTCTTGTGCTGAACATAAACAATGTCAGAGAACACCAACATCAGAAAAGGACACTCTATGCCCATAGTACATCAACACAAAAGCCACTCCACTGGGTAATCATGTTTAAACTCAGACAAAAACCAGAACATTGTTTAACCCCCGCCTTAATTATCACTATAACAGATATACCACAAGTGGATGGCTTTAACAAACTGAGATTTATTCTCTCAGAGTCTAGCAAGCTAGAAGCCTGAATTCAGGGTGCCAGCTCCAGGTGAAGGTTTTCTCTGTCAGCTCTGGAGGAATGTCATCAATCTTCCGCTGGTCTAGGAGCTTCTAAGCGCAGGGATCCTGGGTCCAAATGATGTGCTCTCCCCTCTCGGTTCTTTGTTCTTGATCATAGGAGGTCCCTATTTGTCTCTCTGCTCACTTCTCTCTTTTATATCTCTAAAGAGATTAACTCAAGATACAACCTAATCTTGTAGATTGAGTCCTGCGTCATTAACATAACTGCCTCTAATCCTACCTCATTGTCAATTCAGACTCATAGCGAACCTAAAGGACAGAGCAGGACCGCCCCATAGGGTTTCCAAGAAGCAGCTGGTGAACTCAAACTGCCGGCCTTTTGATTAGCAGGCAAGCTCTTAACCACTGCCACCAAGGCTCCCATTAACATCATAGAAAACCAACACCCAGTGCCATCGAGTCGATTCCAACTCATAGCGTCCCTATAGGACAGAGTAGCATAGAGGCAGGACTTAAAACACAGGGGAAAAATCACAAAAAATGGTGGACAATCCCACAATACTGGGAATCATGGCCCAGACAGGCCGACACGTATTTTTGGGGGACACAATTCAATCCATAACACACCCCAGATGACCAAACATTCCCCTCTGTTGGTTAATATTAGCAACACCTACTTCTCCACCAATTATAGCTTTAGCTTTGCTTTGTTTTTCTCTGTATGATGAGAATACTCAATCATAGAATGATCTGTTTCCTGGCAGCAGGCAATCCCAGAGCGAATCCCTGCTTCCTTCCTCAAACCACCTAACACAGCCCAAATCCTGTAAGTCCCACAGTCTCCTCCCCCTTAGTGTATCGTCGCCATCATTGTAAAGAGTCAATCAGCAAGAAGTTGTTCAACTACAGGTAGGTTCCTGGTGGTCTCTGGCTGGGGTGCTTTCTCTTGACCTTGCTTGCTGGCTTGGGGAAGACTGGAAATGAACTGCTGGAAAGTTAACAGCCTCAGGAAAAGCCCTCATCCCAGGATGAGACGGAGTTGGGAATAAATATTCAAGCTTCCACAACCCTTAAGGAAAATAACTCCGAGGTGTGTTCCATACTCTGTCTCTCAGAAATCCCCAGAGAGCTGGAGTTTCCTTTGCCCATCATAGTGTTATAGATTGAATTACTCATTGCCATTGAGTCTATTCTGACTCACAGTGACCGTATAGCGACCCTATAGGACAGAGTAGAAATGCCCCATAGGATTTCCAAGGAGAGCCTGGTGGATTCAAGCTGCCAATCTTTTGGTTAACAGTCATAGCTCTTAACCACTATGCCACCAGGGTTTTCATGGATTGAATTATGTCCTCCAAAAAAACATATGTTGATGTCCTAATTTCTGGTCCCTGTGAATGCGACCCTGTGACCTGGTTGGAAATGGGGTTTTTCTTTATTACCAATTAAGTTAAAGGAGGTCACACTGATGTAGAGTGGGTCTTAATTCCTTCTGAGTGATGTATTATAAAAGAGAAGAACAGACACAAAAACAGAGTCACTCACGTGGGGAAGACAGATACCATGTGACTGCCAAGGCAGGTGCAGCTTTGAATAGCAAACGAATGCCAAGGATTGTCAGCAGCCACTAGAAACTAGGAGAGGGCCAAGGAACAGTTCTTCACTCAAAGTTCTCAGCAGAAATGACCATGGCTGAAAGAGAGAAGGAAGGATATTCTCCCAGAGCTAACAGAGAGAAAGTACAGCCTTGTCGACACACTAAATTTTGGAGAAAATAAATTTCTTTTCTTTAAAGTCCCCCACTTTGTGGTATCTGCTTCTGGAGAAATACAACCTAACACAGTGGGTAAGACTGATGTCAAAAGTGCATTCTGGAGGCAAGTGTATAGTTACTGCGGTAGGCATGATAATAGCTCCCAAAGATCTCCATATCCTAATCTCTAGAACCTGTAAATAGGTTACACTTCATGGCAAAGGGGAGTTAAAGTTGCTGGTTAGCTAATGTGAGGTGGGGATATTATCCTAGATTAGCTGGTGGTCCTGGCATAACCACAAGGGTCCTTAAATGTGGACGAGGGAGGCAAAAGAGGAAATCCTAAAAATGTGATGTGAGAGATTCAACCAGCCATTGCTGGCTTTGAAGATGGGAATGGGACACGAGCCGAGGAATGTGGGCAGTTTCTAGAAGCTGAAAAGTAAAAAAAAAAAAAAAAGAATTTTCCTCTGGAGTTTCCAGAATCCTTGTCGACAGCCCTGTCGATACTTTGATTTTAGCCCAGTGAGACCCATGTGGACTTCTAGTCTCCAGAACTGTAAGATGATAAATTTGTGTTGTATTAAGCCAATAAGTTTGTGGTTGCAGCAACAAGAAACTAATAGTTACCTATACAGGACGGGCCAAAGTATGGTAATAGAAATTTCAGAAAGAAAAGAATAGAGATAACAAATACGGAGAGTTTCATTGGCAGGAATAAAGAAGTGAAAGAAAAAATGCTGTTTTGTGAAAGAAACTGAGTTCAGGCTTATGATGATCACCAGGTTATATCACAACATCCAATGTCCAGAAAGCAGTTTGAAACAGGAGACTACAGCATAGCTGGGTGCTTAGCTGTGCAGGTGCAGGTGCAGATACAGGAGATATGTCTTCAGCCTTTAAATTGAATTCATTTCCCAAAAAAGAATATTTACAAAAGAGCAGGGAGACAAAGACTAAAACATGGAATACGTAGAGGACAGAAGGAGGGCAAGGAACAAGTGAGAAATAGAAAGAGGTGAAAAGGTAGGAGAAACCAGAAGCATATTATAGACGTAAAGGAAGAAGGCTTCGAAAAGGAGCTTAACTGCACCCATGAAAAGAAAAACAGGCCTGATAAAAGGTAGTTAACCGGTTGCCTTGGAGCTACCTCTGACTCATGGCGGCACCATGTGCATCAGAGTATAACTGTGCTCCATAGGGTTTTCAATGGCTGGTTTTTCAGAAGTAGATCACCAGGCCTCTCTTCCAGGGTGTCTTTAGGTGGACTTGAACCTCGAACCTTTCCACGTTAACTGCTTGCATCACCCAAGGACTCAAAAATGTATTTAGGTTGAGAAATTAGAGTCATAAATCCTTCAACAATGACACTGCAGTGGAGGAGTGGAGAAGAAAGATGTTTATCCTGCATAACTCGGGTGTTAGCAGTTCCCTACCCAGTTGATCCTACCTCCTCTCCCCCAGGAATTTCTACTTTTACCCCACACCAACGCTCTTCTCACCATATGTCTGTCAGTTTGTCGTACTTTGGTGGCTTGCTTGTTGCTATGATGCAGGAAGCTATGCAACTGGTATTTCATATACCAGTAGGGTCACCCATGGTGGACAGGTTTCAGTGGAGCTTCCAGACTAGGACAGACTAGAAGACCTGGCAATCAATATCATTATATCACAGGCAAGTAAAATTTTGCTGAAGATAATTCAAAAACAGTTGCAGCAGTACATCAACAGGGAATTGCCAGAAATTCAAGACAAATTCAGAAGAGGACATGGAATTGGAACATCACTGCTAATGTCAGGTGGATCTTGACTGAAAGCAGAGAATACCGAAAATATGTTTATCTGTGTTTTATTGACTATGCAAAAGCATTCGACTGTGTGGATAATAACAAATTGTGGATAACATTTCGAAGAATGGGAATTCCAGAACACTTACTTGTGTGCTTGAGGCACCTGTACATTGACCAAGAGGAAGGCATTCAAATGGAACAAGCAGATATCACGTGGTTTAAAACCAAGAAATGTGTGTGTCAGGATTGTATCCTTTCACCATATTTATTCAGTCTGTATGCTGAGCAAATAATCTGAGACGTTGGACTACATGAAGAAGAACACAGCATTGGAGTTGGAGGAAGACTCATTAACAACCTGTGACATGCAGATGACACAACCTTGCTTGCTGAAAGTAAAGAGGACTTGAAGCCCATACTGTTGAAGGACAAAGACTACAGCTTTCAGTATGGATTATGCCTCAACATAAAGAAAACAAAAATTCACACAACTAGACTAACAAGCAACATCATGATAAATGGAGATAAGATTGAGATTGTTAAGGAAATCATTTTACTTGGATCTACAACCGATGCCCATGGAAGCAGCAGTCAATAAATCAAATGACATATTGCATTGGGCAAATCTACCGTGAAAGACCTCTTAGAAGCGTTGGAAAACAAATTGTCACTTTGAGGACTAAGGTGCACCTGACCCAAGACATGGCATTTTCATTAGCCTCATATTCATGCAAAAACTGAACAATGAATAAGGAAGACCAAAGAATAATTGATGCCTTTGAATTAGAGTGTTGGTGAAGAATATTAAATATACCATGGGCTGCCAGAAGAATGAACAAGTCTGCCTTGGAAGAAGTACAGCCAGAATGCTCCTTAGAAGCGAGGATAGTGAAACTTTGTCTCACATATTTTGAACATGTTACCAGGAGGGACCAGTTCCCGGAGAAGGACATCATGCTTGGTAAGATAGAGGGGGAACCAAAAAGAGGAAGACCCTCAACAAGATGGATTGACACAGCGGCTACAACAGTGGACTCAAACATAGCAACAATTGTGAGGATAGTGCAGGACCAGGCAGTGTTTCTTTCTGTGGTACATAGGATTCTGTGAATTGGAACCGACTCGATGGCACCTCACAACAACAACAACAACAACAAAAAACCAAACCCAGTGCCATCGAGTCAATTCTGACTCACAGCGACCCTGTAGGACAGAGTAGAACTGCCCTATAGAGTTTCCAAGGAGCGCCTGGTGGATTCGAACTGCCGACCCTTTGGTTAGTAGCTGTAGCACTTAACCACTATCCCACCAGGGTTTCCTCACAACAACAACCTTCTTTATATTCATCTAAAATAATACACCTGCACAGTGGCATTGATGAAAAAGGCAGATTTACTGAAAGTTTTTTGTGGAATTACAAATCACACCCCATTTAAAACAACTTAAAAATTCCAATTAGATACTTAAGTTTTCCGCATAGCTCTGTATCTACCATGCCACAATGGGGATTCCCCTTTGTCCCTCCTTTTTCCGTGCACCTGATAAATGGGTGGGAGCAGTATCGCCAAGGGTGGTATATGCTGACTCCAGAATCCGAAAAACCAAAACCCAAACCCGTTGTTGTCAATTCCAACTCATAGCAACCCTATAGAACAGAACAGAACTGCCCCATAGAGTTTCCAAAGAGAGCATGATGGATTCAAACTGCCAACCTTTTGGTTGGCAGCCATAGCTCTTAACCACTATGCCACCAAGGGACCGTGAAATACTGAACTACTTTTTTGTGATCTTGTTCTTCACTTTAGAGAATGAAGCAGGTGCTTGCCTGCCCCACGACTCATCCCTTCAGCAAACCTCTGTTTTAAGCTGCAGCTCTGGTGGACATTTCAGTGTGAGTTCAGGCTCAATGTATACTTATAGAAAGAGTCCTGGTTGCACAGTAGTTAAGCACTCGGCTGCTAATTGAAAGGTCTGTGGTTCAAACCCACTAGCCACACTACAGGAGAAAGATGTGGCAGTCTGCTTACATAAAGAAATCTTGGGGGAAATCTTGGAAATCTTAAGGGGCAGTTCTACTCTGTACTCAAGGGCTGTTATATGTTGGAATCGACTTGACAGCAATGGATTTGGTTTGGATTTTGGGTTTACAATTACAGTGTTTTCCCTCAAGCAGGCTCTGTGAGTCTTACTGCTTTCTGCCACACGGCCTTTTTTGATGTTACGGGTGTCCTCTAGACCATGCTCATGAGCATTCTGGAAGTTTAAATGCAGAAACCGATAGAGGAACATTTCAAACCCCTGTTGTCCCTCAGGTGTTCAGTCCTGATAAAACTGAGCCCTTATCACCCAGCGAGGCAGTAATAGTGAACCCTGATATTGCCTTTCCTCTTTCTCTATCTCCCTGTCTTCATTGTTTACCTTCTAATTCCTGGAATGACCTTCCATACAAGTTACCTGCACACAAATTCTTGTCTCACCTTCTTATTTCAGAGGAAACCAAAGTAAAAGGGATGTCACAGAATCTCCCAGATCATTGGACCCCACCCCCAAATTTGGTAGGTTCTGAATGTTTAGAGAGTTTATCTCCCATCCTGTAAGAAGTCTAAGCTGCACTGAAGGCATTGGTGAAAAACAAGCCTCCAGGAATTGACAGAATATCAATTGAGATGTTTCAACAAACAGATGCAGCACTGGAAGTACTCACTCGTCTATGCCAAGAAATATGGATGACAGCTCCCTGGCCAACGGACTAGAAGAGATCCATATTTACACCTATTCCCAAGAAAGGTGGTCCAACCGAATGCAGAAATTATCGAGCAATACCATTAATATCACATACAAGCAAATTTTCACTGAAGATCATTCAAAAGCAGCTGCAGCAGTGTATCAACAGGGAACTGCCAGAAATTCAGGCCAGTTTCAGAAGAGGACATGGAACCAGGGATATCATTGCTGATGTCAGATGGATCCTGGCTGAAAGCAGAGAACACCAGAAGGATGTTTACCTGTGTTTTATTGACTATGCAAAGGCATTCGACTGTGTGGGTCATAATAAGTTATGGGTAATATTGCAAAGAATGGGAATTCCAGAACACTTAATTGTGCTTATGAAGAACCTGTTCATAGATCAAGAGGCAGTTATTGGGACAGAACAAGGGGATACTGAATGGTTTAAAGCCAGGAAAGTTGTGCGTCAGGGTTGTATCCTTTCACCATACCTATTCAATCTGTATGCCAGGCAAATAATCGCTGGAACATATGAAGAAGAACAGGGCATCAGGATTGGAGGAAGACTCATTAACAACCCATGGTATGCAGATGACACAACCTTGCCTCCTGAAAGTGCTGGGGACTTGAAGTACTTAGTGATGAAGATCAAAGACCACAGTCTTCAGTAGCAATTATACCTCAACATAAAGAAAACAGAAATCCTCATAACTGGACCAATAAACAGCATCATGATAAATAGAGAAAAGATTGAAGTTGTCAAGGATTTCATTTTACTTGGGTCCACAATCAACAGCCATGGAAGCAGGAGATAAGAAATCAAAAGATGCATTGCATTGGGCAAAGCTGCTGCAAAGGATCTCTTTAAAGTGTTGAAAAGCAAAGATGTCACCTTGAAGACTAAGATGCGCCTGACCCAAGCCATGGTATTTTCAATCGCATCATATGCATGTGAAAGCTGGACAACGAATAAGGAAGACCTAAGAAGAATTGACACCTTTGAATTGTGGTGTTGGCGAAGAATATTGACTATACCATGGACTGCCAAAAGAATGAACAAACCTGTCTTAGAAGAAATACAACCAGAATGCTCCTTAGAAGCAAAGATAGTGAGACTGCGTCTTACATACTTTGGGACATGTTATCGGGAGGGATCAGTCCCTGGAAAAGAGTATCATGCTTGGTAAAGTACAGGGTCAGCAGAAAAGAGGAAGACCCTCAATGAGATGGATTGACACAGTGGCTGCAACAACGGGCTCAAGCATAAAGATTGCAAGGATGGCGCAGGACCAGGCAGTGTTTCGTTCTGTTGTGCATAGGGTCGCTATGAATCGGAACTGACTCGACAGCACCTAACAACAACAACGTGGCACATATGTATCTTCCTAGGGCCTCCAGGTTCCCAGTTGCTGTTTCCTAGGTCCAATTAGCATGATGACAACAATATGGAGGACCAAATGATGATCTGCAAAATTTCTTGACAATAAAAGTTCCTGCAGGACTAAATTGTGGCAGAAATGTTATCATAGATCTGAAGAAAGATGACGCCATGTATTGCAGTCATTGTCACAAAAGAGTAAATTGTCCGTTCTTCTTTGCTTACAGGGCATTTGTCAGTTCAATGGCACAAAACAAGTATCAGACTTTTTTATCTAGTAAAAAAAAAATGACACAAACAGCTGCTATTGAAGCTATTACTTGCTTAGGTTTACAGTGATCTACCAAGTTACACCATGATCCATCTAGATTTTTCAGTGGTCAAGAACAATGAATTGAATGAAGATATGATGGAGCTCACCATCCATACTTTTTTTTAAGTCTTTGCTAGTAGGACAATCTCTGCAATTCTTCCTGAAGTACAATATGCTTCTGATTTACTACCTTGAAACAAGGAGGGAAGATAATTTCAGGAGTTTCCACTTGGCCCTTCTTACCATAATAACTCCTGCTCTACAGATCAGAGAGAGTCCCATCAATTGCTAAGCAAATCAGTGCCAGTTATGCCCTCAAACACTAGAGAAATAACCACAGGTTGAGTGCACAGACCAAGTGGACACACTGTGAGTCAGCTTAGTCCCTGTGTCAAACAGCTCTTGAAAATATGATCATTTACTTTACACAGTGTGCAAGTCCTTGGGTAAATGGCTTCAGGTCTCTTGGGGGATGGATAGGGGAATATCTATTGTTGATACTTGCAGTGCTATTGAGGGATTCTTCCTTGAGGACCTGGCTTTCCCTTCAATAGGTGGTTCTGGGTGTGAGGTTATTTTTATTGAGGCAGCTGATGTCGATCTTTTGCCCACTAGTACCTCTTGGTTTTTTGTTTGTTTGATCAATTGATTGATTTTTTCCTGGTTATTCAAGGCAAGCAATATACTGTAAGACACACATCTATCTCACTGTTAGGAACACTTTGAATATAAGCCTATAGGTCAAGGCACCCTGGTTGCCATTCTGGCTTTGTTGTTAGTTATGGTCATTACATCTACCTTGTATTTGTTGGTTGAATGGTGCCCCTGGGCTTTTGTTATTCTGGAATCCTATCACCCCTTCATCATTGCTATTGATATTAGTGAGCCTAATTCCATGAATTCATCTCCTATTTCAACTTTGGCTTACAGAGAGCACTAAGTTTCTCAAAAAATACCAATGCCCTTCTCACCAGTGCAGATCTATTGCCTTATTGAAGGCAGTGTCCACTAGGCCTTCTCAGGGAATAGACTCAGATGGATCCTTTGTTCTCATGAAATAAATTCATTCCAAGAATACTATCTACCTGAGGCTTGAGGCTTCCTATTCCTTACTCAATATTCTGCCAAGGCAGTTCTGCCATCCCCACTTCATTTACTATAGGTAATCATTATGTTCAAGTTTCAAGGTACCTCCAGCAGTGTATTAGAGCTGGCTCGAGGTATCCTTGCCAGGATATTATATATTGAATCATGGGAGATTGCTCCTGTGTCAATAAATCCTCCCTTAACCAGCTTCATATTGTCCTTTTCCCTCTCCTTCTTCCAGTCCAATGCTGCTATATCCACTCCCTGAAACTCATATGTGTTCTCCCAGTCCTACCAGCTAGGTCTTGCAACTCTTTTGGTGAGAAAGCTATTTTCTCCCAGAGCAGAAGCTACACATTGCCGCTTGGGCTATACTCGGAACTGGCCCTAATTTTTGCACCGAAGGCATTGAAAGGAGGCAGGAACAGATCTTCAAGACAAGTATGATATTATGAGGCACCTCCTGATGAGGTCTTTTCATAGTCTTCAGGTGAAGGAGGTTGCTCTCCTTGAACAAGGGGGAGAGGTTTCTTCTACCAGCCCAAACGGTTAACAGTAATTTAGGGACTCAAGATTCCTAGGCTTATCAATTGCTACCATTGCCCCCTTCCTAGGTTTCAGGGTCCCCTTCCTTCCCTATCAGGGCCCTGACTGTAGCATAGAGACCCATCAAGGATGTGCATTCCATCACTTTTGCACCTCTGTGACTCTCAGAATTCAAGCCTGGGCCACATTTTTAGTGGTCTGTGCTGTGGCTATAAGAGATGAGGGTCTCTTTAAATGCTGATATGAAGACCTTCTGGCTTTTACGGTGTGCCCTCAGTTGATAGCTAACTGACCACGGCAGTTAAAAAAAAAAAAAAAAGCCAGCTAATTCTACTATCTTTGTAATTATCATTGCCCCTTCCCATTCAAAGGAGACCTGGCGGTGTAACAGCTAAGCATTTGGCTGTTAACCGAAAGGTTGGTGGTTCAAATCCACCCAGCACCTCTGCAGGAGAAAGGCCTGATGATCTGTTCCTGTAAAGATTACAGCCTAGAAAACCCTATGAGGCAGTTCTACTCTGTCACATGGGGTCACTATGGGTCAAAATAGACTCGATGGCTCCTAAAAACAACTTCCCATTTGAGTGCCAAAGCTACCACATAGACTAAATTTTATCTTCATCTTCAATTCATCATAAGGAAGAGACTTGGTAACTGTGATGGTTAAGATTGTATGTCAACTTGGCCGGGCCATGATTCTCAGTGTTTTGGCAGTCATATAATGTTGTGGCCACTTCCCTGTTGAGATCTGTGATCATCCCCATGATGGGATCTGCTGTGAGTAGCCAATCAGTTGAAATGGGAGTTTTCTCGGGCATGTGGCCTGCATCAAATATAAGTGGACATTCTGACACAGCTCAGGGGCTTTTTGCTTAAGCTGGATCCTGCAGCTGGCTCCTGTTCGTCTGACCTCCAGTTCTTGAGCTGGTAGCTTGCCTGCCGATCTTGGGATTCCTCTATCTTCGCAGCCTGTAAGCGAGAGCCCTGCTCTCTGATCTGCTGATCTTGGGTCCACCGGCCCCTACAGCTACATGAATCAGGAGAATCTTCTATCCTGACCCACGGACTTGCGGCATGAGCCATTTCCTTAATATAAATCTCTCTATATATACATATTTATATGCTTTACTGGTTTCACTTCTCTAGATAACCCAGCATAAGACAGTAACTGTGATACCAAAGCACACCAGGTGGTATCACCCCCCTGCTTACCACCCATGAGGTCCTTGGTCCCATCTGACTAGTGATGACCTAGTTCTGGAGTCCTATTCCGAGGGGCTATATTCTAGGCTGCTTTTTTACATCAACTTTCTTAGCTTGGTTCCCTCCAAAAACATACACTAAGACAACTACTTGTGTGTGGGCAGTGATCCTAGTGAGAAGCAGTGAGGGAATGGGAGGAGGACTATGGAAGGTGATATAAGAGTATGTTATTGATGTTGCTGCTGTGGGCCGTCAGAACTCAATTTCACTGGGGTCTGTTGAGAAGCACAAAGAGTGACCTACAAAACTTCTTCCTAAAGGGCAAGAGGCAGGAGCATTTACCCACCAGTTATAGTTGCTCACTGGTTGGAGAATGACACCAGAAGTGGTGAGTGGTAGTTCATGAACGCTTCAAAGCTATGCATGGTGTGAGCTTCAAGAGATACTGCTGGCATTAGCCAAGTCAGAAGGGCTTTGATGCAGGAAGCAAAGGTGCTGGCACAGCCCTAGAGAAGCAGCCAGAAGTGAGTGGACATTTGCAAAAACTGTCCCCACAATTAAGGTAGAAATCAGTGATGATGCTTCTGATACAACAGGATTATTAATTTCTTGGAAATCATATAATTATCTTTATCACAGAGGTAAGAGAGCAATCATGTAAGGAGTCAATATTTATTAAACACTCTATAAAAATGCTACCCCAGATGGTCTCTCATACATTTCACATCTGACGTGTGAAAAGGTTGACCTTTTACATTTAAAAAGTATTTATAATCTTAGGGCAAAAGTACTGCTTATTTGAACGAATGTAAAAATTACCCTGGATTCCTACAGTCCACCTCCAAAAAATATGTTGTTAGGTACGATCCAGTTGGTTCCGACTCATAGCGACCCTATGTACAACAGAATGAAACGCTGCCTGGACCTGACATCCCACAACCATTGTTATGCTTGAGCTCACTGTTGCAGCCACTGTGTCAATCCACCTTGTTCAGGGTCTTCCTCTTTTCCGCTGACCCTGTACTCTGCCTAGGATGATGTCCTTCTCCAGGGACTGATCCCTCCTGACAATATGTTCAAAGTATGTAAGAAGCAGTCTCGTGATCCTTGCTTCTAAGGAGCATTCTGGTTGTACTTCTTTTAAGACAGACTTGTTCATTCCTTTGGCAGTCTATGCCATATCCAATATTCTTCACCAACACCACAATTCAAAGGTGTCAATTCTTCTATGGTCTTCCTTATTCATTGTCCAGCTTTCACACGCATATGATGCGATTGAAAATACCATGGCTTGGGTCAGGTGCACCTTAGTCTTCAAGGTGACACCTTTGCTCTTCAACTCTTTAAAGAGGTCCTTTGCTCAATGCAATGCGTCTTTTGATTTCTTGACTGCTGCTTCCATACATAGTTGTTGATTGTGGATCCAAGCAAAATGAAATCCTTGACTTCAATCTTTTCTCCGTTTATCCTGATGTTGCTCGTTGGTCCAGTTGTGAGGATTTTTGTTTTCTTTATGTTGAGGTGCAATCCATACTGAAGGCTGTGGTCTTTGATCTTCATTAGTAAGTGCTTCAAGTCCTTTTCACTTTCAGCAAGCAAGGTTGTGTTATCTGCAAGTTGTTAATGAGTCTTCCTCCAATCCTGGTGCCCCATTCGTCTTCATATAGTCCAGCTTCTTGTATTATTTGCTCAGCATACAGATTGAGTAGGTATGGTGAAAGAATACAACCCTCATGCATGCCTTTCCTGACTTTAAACCAATCAGTATCCCCTTGTTCTGTCTGAACAACTGCCTCTTTATGTAAAGGTTCCTCATGAGTACAATTAAGTGTTCTGGAATTCTCATTCTTCACAATGGTATTCATAATTTGTTATGATCCACACAGTCAAATGCCTTTACATAGTCAATAAAACACAGGTAAATATCCTTCCGGTACTCTCTGCTTTCAGCCAGGATCCATCTGACATCAGCAATGATATCCCTGGTTCCATGTCCTCTTCTGATGCCGGCCTGAATTTCTGGCAGATCCCTGTTGATATACTGCTACAGTCGTTTTTGAATGATCTTCAGCAAAATTTTGCTTGCCTGTGATATTAATGATAAATATACTTTGTTTTTCAAAGAGGTAAATTTCACACTAATCTTACAGCCAGATTTATGAAAATTATTGACTAGTACTCACCCACATTATGAAAACTCACTCCAAACTCACTGCCATTGAGTGGATTCCGACTCATAGCAACCCTATATAGGACAGAGTGGAACTGCCCCCACAGGATTTCCAAAGCTGTAAATCTTTACTGAAGCAGATGGCTGCATCTTTCTCCAATGTAGCATCTGGTGAGTTCGAACTGCCAACCTGTTGGTTAGCAGCCATGTGCTTAACCACTGCACCACCAGAGCTCTTTCATATAATTGCAGTAACTGTAAATAAAATAATGTGTATGGAAAATAGTGGTTTAAAGCCTTATGATAAAGATTTCAATAAACATAACTTTGTAATGAAACACTGTCAGAGTTGAAATTGGCTTGGTATTAAAAAGTAAAACTTTCATTTTTTTGTACGTAAGAAATACCTTTGGACTTGCAGAGAAAATTGCAAGGAGAGTTACAACAGCTGGTTCTTTATGCCTACTTTTTGTTTTTTCCATGTACACGAGAAGTCTTAAGGGATGTATGTAACTTATGCTTTCTTTAAACATTTAATTCTAGGTTATTCTCAGTATTTTTTTTTTTTCTTTTTAACTATTTAAAACAAACTCCAACCATTCTCTAAATATATTTTGTCAGTCAGTCTGGAATTGACAGCAGCTGAAGGATACAATCAAGGAAGGATAAGATTTGCTGTAAAACAGGGAAATGATATTGTTGAAAGTTTGCCATTAACTATTCCGGGGAAGCACGGTGGATTTTCACAGATCACCTATTAGCAGTTTCTCTATTTTAATTATATTTTTTGTTATCAGCTGCCATTGAGTTGATTCCAACTCAGAGTGACCCCATATGTTACCAAGAAGTGCTCCACAGGGTTTTCTTGGATGTAATCTTTAGCGAAGCAGATTACCAGACATTTTCTTCCACCTTCAAATCACCAAACTTTCAGTTAGCAGCCAATCACAGATAGCTTAAGCCTTTGGAGATCAGCATTTAACATTACAGTAGATTTGGTTACTACCTTGTCTAATGCCACTGTTTATTTTGGTTCCCTCTGCTTGGGGAACACTTTTACCCTCATCCCTCTTTACAACCTCCCCCCTACACCCCCCTCCCTTTGAATCCTTCTCATCATTTAGGCTTTACCTTCTAGAGGAAACTTCCGTAGACCACTGCAGCCAATATTTTACCTCTCCTGAATTCCCATACCACTGTAACACTT
Organism: Elephas maximus indicus; assembly: GCF_024166365.1. Lineage (NCBI taxonomy): Eukaryota > Metazoa > Chordata > Mammalia > Proboscidea > Elephantidae > Elephas > Elephas maximus. The sequence goes on along the minus strand of NC_064819.1, from coordinate 51,013,193 downwards.
ACCTGGCACTTATCATTCACCAAGTATTAACTTAGTGCCGGCTATATACCAAGCACTCTGTTCTACACGCTGGCGATACAGCAGTGAAAAAAAAAACAAAAACAAAATTCCCGCTCTCATGGAACAAACATTCTTGTGGGGCTAAAGCAGTGAGGGAGATATAAACAAGAGATATGCATGAAGTGGTCATAATCACTGTGAAGGTATGTAAAGCAGGGTTCGGACAGCAAGTTTGTTAGTGGAGTTGGCTCTGCTAGATAGGGTAGTCAGGGAAGAGCTATCTGACCAGGCAACGCTTGTGTAATGACCCAAAAAACGTAAGAAAGCAAGTCCTGTGACTCTCTGGGAGGAAGTGTCCCATGCAAAAGGAGCAGTAAGTATATGCTCTTACTGGGAGCACGCTTGGTGTACTTGAGAGGGTTAGAAGTTGGGCTTTGAAGAGTAGCTGTGGACATGAACCATCCAGACCAAGTTCAGTCTTAGGATTCTGCACTTTCATCTGAGTAAGATGGTAAGCTATGAAAGAGTTCTGAGCAGAGAAGTGGCATAGTCTGTCACAGTTCTAAAGATCGCTTTAACTGCTGAATGGAAGTAGACTGTAGGGAAGTAAAAGGGGAAGTAGAAAGACCTGTTAGAATGTCATGGCAACTGCCCAGTCATGAGTTGATGATGCCTTATGGCTCCTCTTGTATTATTAGTTGCTTTATGCTGCCATGTGCCTTTTCATACGGATCTCACAACTCCTTGAGGGCAGGGAGTTTATACTTACAATTTATGGACTATGCATATGCCCTTCTAATAGGTGCTCTTGGTAAGTACCTGTTATGTAGGTGGTTAACAGCAGTACTAAATCTGCATTATTCTGGCGACAGCACGGCCTCCTTGAAAGTCTTGCTCTTTCCCCTTTACATTTACTTAAAATTCTCTGAGCCTTAGTTTCAACATCTGTATTAAGGCTTGTAACTTGGGCCTAACAGGGTTGCTAAGGAGTCCCTGGGTGGTACAAGGAGTTAAGCGGTCAGCTACTAACCGAACAAAAGGTTGGTAGTTTGAATCCACCCGTGGGCGCCTCAGTAGAAAGGTCCTGATGATCTGCTTCTGAAAGGTCACAGCCATGAAAACCCTATGTGGCACAGTTCCCTGAAACACATGGGGTTACCATGACTACCGGTAAGGAGCTGGCCAAGGATTAAAGGAAAATGCCTAGCACTTTTTTCTCGCCACTGCTTATCTTGGGTGATACCTGCCTCACCCCAATTTAACCTCTCGCTTCAATGCAAAACACAAATGCTGCCTTGTCTATAAAATGCCTATTAAATTTTAAAAGTTGTACATAACTGACTGGATTCCGGGTAGCCAAAGCACGCTTTCAAAAATTTTCTGGCTTTGTTATAGGAACTTTGCTTCCACACCATTTTAAGTGTTATCTAAAAATAACTCATCAGCCATTCCACCTTGGTTTTTACATCATTGCATCTCAGTGATTTTAACTGTATTCCGAAATGCAGAGTAAATGTTCGGGAAAGTTTTGATGGCGGGTCCTCCAGATCTGGGGTTTATCTTCTGATCAGTAAGTTGGCAGCTTTTGGGACATTGCAAAGACCAGGCTTGCTGTAGCTACCAGGCTGAATTCTAACGCCAGAGGCAACCCAGTCCACCTTCACCAGAAGGGCGAGACAGGTACTGTGATTATCACATCTCATTTACATCAAGTAGGGGGACAGGGACTCCCATGGTTTCTGCATCCGGGTCTAACATTCTGCCCCTTTCAATTTCAGGCAGCGTTACCAACGTGAAGTCGCCCCTGGCGTGGGCGTCCATGGAGCCGAAGGTACCCACGGTTGCACCTGCGGGGACTGAAGAGGCCAGGAACCCACGGAGCACCGATCTCAGGATGAGAACGCTCGACCCGATCGGCGGTCGCCGCGCCCAGGCCTTTAGCGAGTGGAAAAGCGTGGGGGGGCCCACCCGAGTTCACCTCGTCCCGCGCGGGGAGTGGAGGGAGCATGCGCGAGAGTAAGGGCCCCCCCCACCACCACCCCCCCGTCCCGCCCCGCGCCCTGAAGTTTCCGGGGTTAGAGGTACGGTGGGGCAAAGCCCCGGGGTCGACGAGGGGGCGGGGGCGGGCTGCGCTCCTGCGCCTGCGCGCGGGGACACATAGGCGGAAGTGGCGCTCGGGCCGGAGATGCGAGCACCTACGGAGGAGGCGGCAGCGGCGGTGCCAGGTGCAGGAGTAGGAGCTGAGGAGGTGATGGCGACGGACCTGGGGAGGGGGAGACTCCCCGTCTGGCTGAGGCGCCACCCGGGCTGGGGTCACTCTTGCAGGTGACCCACCGGTTGTGGGGTGGGCGTGTACTTGGGGCCCTTCCCGGTGTTTGGGAGCCAGGCCCGCCTTCCGCCAGAGAACCTTGAACCTGCCCTTCTTCCTCGGCCTGAACAGGCCTGAGGGGAGCGGATGTGGTCGGCGTGGAAGGCGCGGGCGGTGTCATTTTATATATGGAAACCTGCCGGTAGAGTGTCCCGGAGGAGTATCTGCCCATCCTCGCCCGGCTGTCTCTCCTCTGCCGAGCGCTCCCTCAGGCCCCCAAGCCTCGGACTCGGAGGGATGAGCGCCACCTCCGGCGGCATCTTTTAGGCAGTGCCCCGGGCCCTGAAGAACTGTCAGTCGCCTGAAGTGCCCGAGACTGTATTTTCACTTAAGAATTACTTCCGGGTTTGTGTTAAATAAGGGCACTCAGCTGGGCTGTGCTTCTCTGTCCATTTGACTTATTTTTAAATTTATGTCACAAATATCCGTTAGAGTTCTGTAAACCCAAAATCAAACCCATTGTCATCAAGTCGATTCCGACTCTAGCGACTCTATAGGACAGAGTAGAACGGCCCCATAGGGCTTCGAAAGCTGTAATCTTTAGGGAAGCAGACTGCCATCTCCGTCTCCCTGGACCTTTTGGTTAGCAGCCCAGCTCTTAAGCACTACGCCACCAGGACTCCTTAGAGGTTCTGTAGATACCTCCAGTTCATTTCAGGTGAATCTTCATCTCCCATCTTTTTATTTTTCTTTTAAAAGAATATTGAAAGTAGAAGACATAGTGAGTAATGTGCTAAAAGTTTTTTTTTTTTTTTGGTGTTGTGCAAATAAAAGTTCTTTTAGGGTAGGATTTCAGACATCTAGAATTGTTTTCTAATTAAACATCTTTGTAAGTGAATTGGGATAGTGTGGAACTTGGAAGAAAGAATACTTAAAAATAATTTTTCTTTGTTGTTGTTAGGTGCCTTTGAGTCAGTTCCAACTCATAGGGACCCTATGTATAACAAGGGAGGGTTGCCAGTCCTGTGCCATCCTCACAATCATTGTTATGCTTGAGCCCATTGTTGGAGCCACTATGTCAGTCCACCTCAGTGAGAGTCTTCCTCTTTTTCACTGACCGTCTGCTTTACCAAACATGATGTCCTTCAGGGAGTGGTTCCTTCTGAGACTGTGCCTTCCGCACTTCTAAGGAGCGTTCTGGTTATACTTCTTCCAAGACAGATTTTTCTGGCAGTCCATGGTATATTCAATATTCTTCCCCAACACCATAATTCAAAGGCACCAATTCTTCTTTGGTCTTCTTTATTCATTGTACAACTTTTGCATGCATATGAAGCAATTAAAAATACCATGGCTTGGGTCAGTTCCACCTTAATCCTCGAAGTGACATCTTTGTTTTTTAACACTTTAAAGTCTCTTGCAGCAGATTTGCCCCGTGTAATATGACGTTTGATTTCTTGACTGCTGCTTCCGTGGGCGTTGATTGTGGATCCAAGTAAAATGAAATACTTGACAACTTCAATCTTTTCCGCCTTTATCATGATATTGCTTATTGGTCCAGTTGTGAGGATTTTTGTTTTCTTTATGTTGGGGTGTACTCCATACTGAAGTGTATAGTCTTTGATCTTCATGAGTAAGTGCTTCAAAGCCTCTTCTCTTTCACCAAGCAAGGTTGTGTCATCTGCATATTGTAGGTTCTTAATTTAGACAGTGTTATTTGTACATAATTTCTTAAGATATATGTTAAATCCTAATTTGGGTTTTCATTTTAAATAAGGCATAACTTCAAAAATTAGCACAAACTTTTTGTAATGAAGTGTGTACAGAGAAGCAAGGCAGAATCTCACTTTTCTCTATGCTGTAATCATTCCCCAAAGGTCATAATTAATAACCAAAGTCCAGTTAACCAAAATATAATGGCAAGATTCTTCTGTTTTTAACAATGAGTGTGACAAAATATAGAATTAATTTTGTTTTTCAGTTTACTCACAGTGTAATGACATATTTTCTTCATATTGTACCTTTGGGTAATGGGGGACTTTTGTCCTTAAGGTTGGAAATGACTAGATTAAGAAATTAACTGAAATCATTTTTACGTCAGCAGGTCATTGTAAATCAGCATCATCACGAGTTCTTTATAATGTTTACGTGCTCACAATGTGCTGGAAATGCTACCTTTGATTTTCTTTTAGAAGTTACCTGTACCTTTGAGGAACAAAGTTAAATCTTTGTGTTGACTTTAGGAAAAGGCATCAGGCAAATAATCTGCATGTTTGGAGCCCAGGTTAAGAGCTGGCTGCTAACCAAAAAGGCTGGCAGTTGGAATCCACCACCTGGTCCTTGGAAACCCTATGGGGCAGTTCTGTTCTGTTCTGTAGGGTTATTATGAGTCGGAATCTACTCGAAGGCAACAGATTTTGGTGTGAGTAGTGTTTTTGGTAATATTTTAAGGGTTATGGTGAACTTTTAAAGCAAAAAGAGAAAAATGTTGATCACTGAATTTGAAAACTATATGCTTGATTTTTTTTTCCCCTGCAATAACAACACTTCCGGTCCAGTTTCTTTTAGATGATAGTTAATATCAGTGATTACTGTTTGTAGTGGAAGGGATATGGCAAACATTATGGATCACGGTTATTGGGTATCAGAGGTTGCAGTGTCTTCCTGTCATCAGTCACATGGTCTGACCAGTGATAGGAAAAACATATGTTCTGATTAGTAAAATAATTCTAAATGCAAAGCTCTTAAGGGCAGATTTTGTGGTGCCTCCCCACCTATAACCCATCACCACCAAGTTGATGCTGACTCATACTGACCCTATAGGACAGAATAGAACTGCCCTATAGAGTTTCCGAGGCTGAAATCTTGATGGAAGCAGACTGCCACATCTTTGTCCCAAGGAGTGGCTGGTAGGTTTGAACTGCCGATCTTTTGGTTAGCAGAAGTGTGCTTTAACTGCTGCACCACAAGGGCTCCTGCTGGTGCCTCAAGTAAGCAAAAAAAGAATTTATTTCCATGTTTATTTCAGATGGCTTGTGGGGAATTTCAGTAGAGATGTCAGTATTGGGGCAGAGATGTCCTAAAGGTGATTGTGCTGGAGGACCTTAAGTCTGCTTGTCTGGCGTAACATTTCCAGCAGGTGTGTGAGAAGTGGCATAATGCTGGGAAAGAGCAAAATAATGTTGATTAAATGATGTTTAACCTCTTGAACTTTTGTCCTGTGCTAGAACGTAATGGGAAGATGACATCATCTCTTCCTTTAAGGAATTCATAAGTTTGTAGGAGAAGCACACATGAAAACAAAAAAGTGATACCATGATGATTTAGGTAGTAGAAACAATGTGTGTAGAGTCCATAGGTGGTGCAGCTGGTTAGTGCGTTTGGCTGCTAACCAAAGGATTGGAGGTTCCAGTCCACTCAGGCACTTTAGAAGAAAGGCCTGGCAATCTACTTCTGAAGACTCAGCCATTGGAAACCCTATTGAGCATGGTTCTGCTCTGACACACGTGGGATCGCCATGGGTCGGAATCGACTTGACAGCTACTAGTTGTATAATATGCTACAAGAGTCTAGGGGATCAACCAGTTTTTAACTTACAGGGTGTTAAGCAGGGGTACAGCATGGTCAGAATTCTTGTTGAACCACGTGAAAGCTGGGTCAGAAAGGGGAGAAGAGGTGATAGGCAGCTGAGTCTAGTAATCTAGGCAAGAGAAAATGGCTGCTTGATGGTAGGGCTAGAAACATCGTAGACTGGACAGAGAATCAGCAGGAATCTCGGCAAAATATAGAACGTAAAGGAAAGGAAAGAGCCCGAGAGCGCTTGGTGATAGACTTTCAGCTTTTGTGTCTGAGTTTAAAAGTAGATACTGTTAAATGAAATTGGAGTATAGGAAGAAGAGTAGGTTTGTTATTATGGGAAAATAATGAGTTCAGCTTTGGACATTTTTAATATAAGGTGCCAGGAGATCCCATGACTGGAGGTATAGACCTGGGACTCAGAAATCTGGTTGGAAATCCAAATCTATATTCACAAACTCAAAGCCGTTAAACAATTTATCCAAGGCTCCTCAGCTAATAGGTGGCAAAGCCAGGTCTTGAGCACAGATCTGTCAGAATTCCAAAGCATGGGAAAAGCACCATGCTAAACTGCTTTGCCGTAATATTAGCTATGTGTTTATTGAGTCATCACAATATGCCAGGCATTGTGCTAAGTCACAAACATTACCTTATTTGGAAAAGGTAGTTTTAGAGAAGAGTTACCTGCTAGAGAAATTTTTTGGTACCAATAAAAGTCGAAAAGAGATATTTTCTAGAACTTTTGTTTATATATGTAAAGATATTATCATTATTTATATTCTTCTCCCAACCTCTGTTTTCTGTAAGATTTACAGTTTTCCCTGCCAAGTTTGCACCAGTGCCACAGTACCTTTGAAAAATCATATCCAGGCAGAGGGTGACTGGTTAGAGGCTGAGGCTTGAGGACGTTCAGAGGAAGGACCCATTGATTTGGTTCATATGAGTACTAGGTGCAGAGTTTATGCTAGATTTGAGACACGCCTTTCAAGTTCTGTGTTCTCCAAGTGGTAGAATTAGGGAGGGTGGCATAAAAGAGGACACATTAAAGCTGATCTTCAAAATCTGATGTAGAAAAAGAAGACATCAGGCTGAAAGAACACCATGAGCAAGAGGCAAGGGTGTTTGAAGCTCCTGGTGTACTTGAGGAATGCAGTAGTAGGCTGTTGTGGCTGGTGTAGCGCTTGACTGAAAGAAGTGGAGGGAGAGGAAGGTTAAAGACCTTTGTGGGGCCATATTTATTTGAATGCTACTGTATATCCAGAAACCCTGGTGGTCTAGTGGTTAAGAGCTATAGCTGCTAACCAAAAAGTTGGCAGTTCAGATCCACCAGGCGCTCCTTGGAAACTACGCGGGCAGTTCTCTGTCCTATAGGGTCATTATGAGTCAGAATCGACTTGACGGCAGTGGGTTTGGTTTTTGGTTTGATTTATTCTATATCCATCCCTACACATCTGGATAATAGCTGCTAAGGTTTTTTCTAAATTGAAACACAGGTTTTATTAAATGGTGGTGGTGGTTGTTGCCAGTTGTCTTCGAATCAGCTCTGGTTCATGGCGACCTTATGTATGACAGAGTGAGGTGTTGTGTGGTTTGTGCCATCTTCGTGATCGTTGGTCTCTTTGGGTTCATCGTACATCTGGTGTGTCAGTCTACCTCACTGAGAGTTTCTCTAGTTTTTGCTGAGTTTAAGGGGCATGATTTAATGCGTGGGAGTCCCTGGGTGGTACAGATGGTTAAGAGCTTGACTGCTAGCCAAAAGGCTGGAGGTTGGAACCCACTCAGGCGCCTTGGAAGACAAGCCTACCGATCTGCTTCTGAAAGGTCACAGCCTTGAAAACCCTGTGGAGCACACTTCTACTCTGTGGCAACTAACAACAGCAGTAACTTCCTGTGTGTAGGTTATAAACAAAACTGAATTTCAAGAGTACTCTATGAGATGACTATACTCAGAGGTGAGAATGATCAAAACAGTGTGTGATAAATAAGAAGAATGTATGAAAGAAGAAATAGGCAAAGGGAAAAAAGTGAAATTACGTATTTTTTGTTTAGAAAAAACAGGTACCCTGTAAAACTGTGTGTGTGTATATGTATTTTTTTCTTTTTTTTTAGATGCCTGAATATTGTTTGTTAAAAGTTGTCTTCAGAATCTTGACCCCAAATTTGAATTACTGAAGAGGGCCTAGTTAATCTCTGTCAGTCAGCAAATTTGAAGCGATCATGAGGAGGTTGACTCTAATTCTTATCATTTAAACCATCATATGACAGTTTCTTTTAAAAAGATTTCCAGAGAAGACCTCACAGTCAAAACCATCCTTGTCTATCTTCAGCCCTTAGCTAGAGCCCAAATTTTGGTCCCACTGGAATTGTGACAGAGAATCATTCTTTCCTAGGAAAATAATTTTTTCTTCAGAGGTGTGTTCTCTTTGTCATAATTCTTCAGTCTTTCTTCAGCCTTTACGTGGATTTCTTTTTTTAGGTTTATATAAATCCAAAGAAAAATTGATAATCATCTATGGTGCCATCATAATTTTTTTTTTTCACAGACTGACAAAGAATGATAGGGTTTTTTCTGGCTTTTTGTAATCCCAAAGATTTTTTTAAATTAAAATGATTTTTCCCAAAGAAGGCTTTTTCTTTAATCTGAGATGCTAATTACTAAAACATATTAATATATAAAGAGCATCAATTGTTCTTTTCGTTACAGCAATTAAAGATCGACTTTAATGTTGAGGACAGTATGCACAAATTATTGTGGGCTTTAAAAGTTATATAATTACTGCATATAATAAACATAAAGACATTACTTTGAAATACTAGGTTAGCTTTTGGTCTGTTGCTGTAGAAATTAATACAGTATATATTTAATTTAGTGATTTATTAGTGTTTATCAGGTAAACAAATTGTTTAGAGAGTAGCCATATTGTTTTTGTTGGAGTGAAAGCTTGAATATATTAATACCCAGCGAGAATGAAACTTATCTGTGGAATTTTAAATTGTGATTTGGAATGATATTTGGAGCATAGTTTTTTACTCTGTGATCTGAATGTTTTGCTTTAATTTCATATTTTCTTCTCTAGGACGTGAGTCAGCAAGCAAAAGAAAGACTGAACAAAACAGGAAATCCACAAAGATAACCTTGGAAGCGCTGGATGCAGCAAAATAAGAACAATGGATCTCAAGTTCAACAACTCCAGGAAATATATTTCTATCACCGTCCCTTCAAAAACCCAAGCAATGTCACCACACATCAAGTCAATAGATGACATCGTGGTCCTTGGCATCAATCTCAGCAGATTTAACAAACTTACTCAGTTTTTCATTTGTGTTGCTGGGGTTTTTGTATTTTACCTGATTTATGGATATTTACAGGTAAAAAAAAAAAAAAACTCCCTCATTTTTGTAATACGGTAATTATAACAATTGAGGTCACCATGGGCCAGATTTTAAGCACTTAATTGATAGCTCCGCCCAAGATACTTTATAGGGTTCAGTTTATAAATGACTTTTTTTAGTACAGTAGAAAAAAAAACCCACCCACTGCCATCGTGTCGATTCCGACTCATGGTGACCGTACAGGACAGAGTAGAACTGCCCCATAGAGTTTCCAAGGAGCACCTGGCAGATTCGCACTGGCGACCTCTTGGTTAGTAGCTGTAGTACTTAACCACTATGCCACCAGCTTTTCAAGGAGTAGAAGAAGCTTCTTAAAAGTTAGTTTACTGAAAACAGGAACCAAAATTTCAGTTAAGTATTTTTATTTTAAGTGTACATGGGGGCAGGGAGGGAGCAGAGACTTTATTTTGAAAAGTTAGAATTATGAAAATAAGAATCTTAATACATTTAACAAAACATGGGTCATATTGAAACCATGTATTTTTAAAAGAAATTTAAAAGTGATTTAAGTATTGATAAGTATTTTAGGAGTATTTTATAACATAATTTTCTACTAAAGTTGAATAACAGCATAAAAGGCAAATTCCAGTTCACAGTTGATTTTTGGAGCTCAGTAATTAAAAGCTCATTTTTGCAAAAATAATCAGGCTATTTTATATTTTTCCAAGGGTGTGTCTTTAATCCAGTTATATTCACAAATTCTTCTTTTTTTTTTTTTTTAAACACACATACTGTGTTATTTTTCCTGTTGGTTTTCTCTTCTAATCTAACTTTGCCAGACCTTACTTTAATTTTTGCATGTGCAAGACATTTTTTAAATTGCAATAATTCGTCTTGCATTTGCATGGCATTATGCCTTTGACTAGCAGCTGAGCCCTGATTTTGGCAGACGGGCTACGTGAGTGAAGACCCACCCTAGGGTAAACTGGAATGATTGAATGGGGCTCATTTTATTAATGATCAGTTCATTAATAATTATTTTCAGCCCTTACCAACTTTACTTTTAATAAAACTTCTTAACGCAAGAGAACCTTTGTACTTCAAGAAAAGGAAAGTAGTGTATTTCATTAAAACATAGATTCTATTTCAGGTATTCTTTAGTATTAATAAGTTAGAGTTATCTTAGAAATTGCACTTTTTAATTTACAGGGATTAAATATAAAATATAAATAAAAATGAAGGTAGGATTGTGACTATTTCTTAGCTTGCAAGAATTATGCAAAGCATTAGTGTAAAGCCAATAAAAGCAGGAATTAAAAAATCTTTGTAATAATTGATTTCCCCACTAGAAGATGATATAAAATTTGAGATATCACAATAAATAACAAAAAATAATTTGTCAAATAAAAGTTGAAATTTCTCAAGAAACATTTTATTTTCCTTAAAAAAAAAAAAAAAAAAAAAACAGCTTGGGACCAAAGTATAATTTAAAAGAAAAACCAAAACCAAACCCATTGCCATTGAGCCAATTCCAACTTGGGGCTAGAAATTTACCCTACAAATTTCACTAAAATGTTTTTTTTTTTTTTTCTATTTGATTAATGACAAGAGATTTTAATTCCTAATTGGTTTATGCATAGTTTCTTTTAAAATTGTATGTTATTGGTAATTATTTTTGTGTAACATTACCACTTTCACGTGAAAACTTGACATTCCAGTACATAAAATTACATATGAAAATAGTTAAAAGAAAATAGCTTTTTTAATAAATTAGTTTTATATACCAAAAAACACTCATCACTGTCGAGTCAGTTTCGACAGTGGTTAAGAGCTATGGTGAGCTGCAGCTGCTAATGAAAAGTCAACAGTTTGAATCTACCACCCTCTCCTTGGAAACCCTGTGGGGCAAGTCTGCTCTGTCCTGTGGGGTCACTGTGAGTCGCTATGAGACAAGTTCTGTATAGTGGGATGTTTATCTGAATGCCAAAATGCTAGAACTGCAGTAAAACCTGGGAAAGTCAGACTTGTCTAAGGTGAAAACCTGTCGGGAAAGGAAAACTAAAATATTTTCCACTAATAGTGGTAGAAAATACTGCACCCTGTCAAAGGCAGAAAACTGGAGAGGCCCAGAAAAACAAGGCAGCCCCATCCAGCTCTGAATTGCATTTTTCATCCTAAATACTTTGCAGAGTTACTTGAACATAAAATTTAACAATTTGGAGAATTATATAGCACCTCAAATGTACAAAATCTAGTTCATGGTCTATATAGAGGCTATGTTTTTCCTTGAAAAGAAATTTATCCAAAAATACCATCTTTGAAAATTTTTTTAAAGACTACAGTTGTAATATGTGTAGGTAAGACAAGTTTAGTGAAAAGTTTGAATTCCAGTTCCAGTTGCCATTAAATTGATTGCTACTCATGGCTACCCTATGTGTGTCAGAGTATCACTGTGCTCTATAGGGTTTTAATGGATGACTTATTGGAAGTAGATTGCCAAGGAGCCTCTGGGTGGACTTGAACCTCCAACCTTTCAGTTAGCAACAGAGCACATTAACTGTTCACACCACCCAGGGACAAATTTACAATTTAGTCAGATAACTTCATTAGACTAGCTTTTAAAGACTAAGAATGACTTACCGTTAACTATTGACGTAAATGTTAATTCATGATACATAAAATGTTTAACCAAGTTAACCATTACTTTTACAAGGTGATGTGTTCATATAAATCAGTGGCATAGAATTTTGAAAAATAGCTTCAGTTATCAATTTGATGTCGTCATGCTGTTTCTATAGAACACCAGGCCTCAGATGATAGACTCCTAATGAAATATGTTTTTTTATATAGTAAATGAGTTCTTGAACTAGCTACATTTCTCATTGGTTTGGACAGCTCTTTGAAGTTTGGTCTTTTGAAAAAAGTATAGAATAGTGTTGTTTCATAGTTACCCCTGCCCCTTTTATTTTTCTGCTTTTCTGATTTTTTATGCCTGGGTATCAAAGGTCACAGCCTTGAAAACCCTATGATGGCACAGTTCTTCTCTGCACACATGGGGTTGCCATGAGTCAGAATCGACTCAACAACAACAGCAACATCGAGTGTCAGGTCTTTGGAGAAGGGTTCTACCTTCTGTGCTTTCTCTCTCTGAAGCAGGGTGCTTTGTTTTTGTGTTTGGGTAGGGGTTTGGTGTCTCTTCTAAACTGGGTTTATAGGAATTTATTGTTGTGGGAAATTGGCCTTCCCCTTGAACTTGAACAGTATTCATGTATCTTTTGACAGGAATTAATATTTTCAGTGGAGGGTTTCAAGTCCTATGGCTGGTACCTTACATTAGTGCAGTTTGGGTTTTACTCCACATTTGGCCTAATAGAACTTCAGCTTATTCAGGACAAAAGGAGAAGGTATGTGGTTTGTATTTATTTTTTGATAATTAAATTCACTAGTAGCAGTTTTTTTTTTTTTTAATTAGTGTTTTGGCTTACAGAGTCCATTATGCATATGATTTACATTTCACATTATCAAAACATACTTAATACCCAGGAATTTTTATTAGCAGGGTAACCTTTAAAAATATTAAGTATTGTATTTTGTTTATTTATGCCCTGAAAAAAGTGAGGCCTCTCTTTAAGTGTAATGTTGCCAAAGTGTAAAAAACATAATTTAGGCTCAATTTGTAAGGTATATCTTCTTGAAACAGATGAAAATATTTCAATGTATGTATCTTGTTATTATAAACTACACCAAAATATGTGGAATTATTGAAAGATTAACAATGCTACTAACATTAAAGTAGCAAAATGAGATATCAGTACTTGTTTTTACAGTTGTTTTCAAAATGTCTAGTTATATGTTTTATTTCATAGGATATATTCTAGCTAACATCGTCATGTTTGTGATGCCCAGTAGCTAAGATTGAAATATTAGGGGAACCCATTTAATAGTATATCTTTTCTTCAAAACCAGAAGCGCTTATTAATTGATGCCTTTTAAATTAAGAACATCTAGATTTACGGAATATCGCTAAATATTTTTAATGGAACATAGAATAATATGCAATAAAAAACAGTCTCTGGTTATAAATGGAAGGTGGTTAGGTATTTAAATATAAAATATTCTGGGAAATGTAAGAAGCGTGGTTATTCTGTCATATCCCACTGTAGTATGTAAATATTTCACGTATGTATTAAGCAGTTTAAATGTAATAAAAAAAAAAAAAAGATACTAAGCTATAAATACCCAGGTCCTGTCTTCATTGATAGAAATGTTTAAACTTTCAATGAAAATAAACTTTTTTCACAGCTTTCTTTTTTTTTTTTTTTTAACATAAAATGGTTTCCGTGTTTCTCTGAAGATAATTATGAAATTTTAAATATTTCAATCTGTAATACCAGAGTTTCTTCATGGATCTGATTTTCCCTCCCAGCCTCTCTGTATTGCCAATAACGTATTATAGCAGCAGCAGTAGGAATGTTTGAATCTGAGGTTATCTTCGTGATTTTCACGCTCTGGAACTCTGCAGGATTAAGTCATAGGTGATAGAATAGGAAGTAATTAAATATATCCGCCAAGACTAATATGTAAGGAATCGTGAAGACTCATTGCAAACTATAGGGCCTCTGATTACTGGTAGCCCTAAGCTAAGTGTCTGTGAGTAGCCAGTCTGTGGGAAAAACAATTGTGATAGTACCACGGACGTTATCAATTTCACTTTGGCTTATATAAACCTAGAAAAAGAATTTCATGTAAAGATAGAGGAAAGGCTGGAGAATTATGCCAGTTAAACCCTTGAACAAACCTACAAAGTGAAAAGCGATACAGAGATAATGCATCTACTGTTAAATTTCAGCAAGAAACACCTCCCCTGTCTGCTGCCTGGATGGGATGGGAATAGGCCCAAGCCTTGTTTAGCTCAGCTTTTAGGCCACGTGCCCATACACATTTAAAAATAAAATTGCTTGTGTTTGGTTTAAACATAAGTGAAGACTAATAATAAATATAATTATGAATCGAAACTTTTTTATTTCAAGGCACATTAAAAACCTTTTTTAAAAAAGTCTTTAAAGTATGTTACACATGGAATCTCCATGAGTCAGAATCAACTTGACAGCAACTAACAGCAGCAAGTAGTGAAAATTGTCCCAATCACATCTCCTTTGTGCATTTATTTGGTAAAGTGGCACTGCTCCTTGGACTTCTATTTAGCTAGACCCTTTGTGTAGTTTTTCTTTCTTCTTACATTCGTATGAATGTTATTTCGTGATACGTAACTTGTTGTTTAACCAAGTTAACCAAATGTGGCAACATGGGATAAAGAACATTTTAAGCACGTTGTAGACTGTAATACCCCAGATAGAATGCTTGTTGTTTTTTACCTAAGATTACCTTGGAACTTTATTATTACTTTAAGTTTTTAATAAAAATCTTTCACGTTGCTTTCAAAGGGGATTTTCCCTCCATTTCTAAAGATGCAAGCAATTGGAGTATTATGTAAAATAGAAATAAGAATCCTACAAAGGAGACAGTGGAATCTAACCTCTTCATTTTACCACTGAGAAAACAAAGACCTAGAATAGTGCTGGGACTTTCATGAGCTCCTATAGCAAGTTGCTTTCAGAGTTGGAACCTTTTGAATTGAGGGCTCCTGAGTTTTAGGCTGGTTTTCTTTCTGTAAGCAGTTGCCGTCTAGTCGACTCTGACTCATGGCAATCCCATGTGTGTCAGAGTAGAACTGTGCTCCATAGGGTTTTCAATGGCTGATTTTTTGGTGGCAGATTGCCAGGCATTTCTTCTGAGGCACCTCTGCATGGACTTGAACCTCCGACCTTCAGTTAGCAACCGAGTGCATTAATCTAATGATCATTCCGTATTTGCCATCATTATTTGCTATTTATCCATCATGACCTGGGGAAGTAGTGCAGTCTTCCTTCACCTGCAGTACACCACTGAGGATTAACCCCACGGAGAGCATTCACGTGCGTTAGTATACACGAAGCATACAGGCATTCCAACTGTTTTAAGTTGGATTTTAAGTGTAGACTACTGTATTAAACTGAAAAAAACCAAACCCAGTGCCGTCAAGTCAATTCCGACTCATAGCAACCCTACAGGAAAGAGTAGAACTGCCCCATAGAGCTTCCAGGGAGCGCCTGGCGGATTCGAACTGCCGACCCTTTGGTTAGCAGCTGTAGCACTTAACCACTACGCCACCAGGGTTTCCGACTACTGTATTAGTTAGAAAAGGCCTCAGAATTTAAATACAAATGTAAATAATGCGTTCTAATTTTATTCTTCCTGTAAATTACTTGGAAACCCTGGTCGCATAGTGGTTAAGTGCTACAGCTGCTAACTAAAAGGTCGGCAGTTCGAGTCCGCCAGGCGCTCCTTGGAAACTCTATGGGGCAGTTCTGTTCTGCCCTGTAGGGTCGCTATGAGTCAGAATCGACTCGATGGCAGCGGGTTTGGTTTTTGGTAAATTATTTTACCTCCCATCTGGCCCTATAAAAGATAGGAAGGAATTTGGTTGTCTTGATTTAAACACGAACACAGATCGCAAAATGAAAATTAGATCTAAGTGTACAGCATGTTCAGACTCTGTGAACAGTGCTTCGTTGTGTTAGTCACACCAGTGTTCAAGGTTATTATCATAGATCACTAAATTTCCGGTCAGGGTGAGCACATGATCACAGTTAGGGCTCCACATCCCGACGGTGCCAAAGGAAGAATCTTTAGGAGGTCCAGACAGAACCAGGCTAGGAGACTCGGAATCATGAGAAGAGTCAGATTCCTCACCATTCATTACATAGAACACAGAGTTAGGGATAGCTCGTGAGGTGCTGTGGCGGTGCAAATCTCACCAGGGCTTTTACGCCACATTTACTTTTCCTAGAGAAATTCTGCTGAGTTTGTTCCAGCAGAATGGACAGATTTTTCCTAATGCTAGATGGAAACATTAGGAAACAGAACAACAATTTCCAAGTTAAAAATTAGTCAAGCCTCCTTTTACAGTTACAGAGGCCAGTATTTATAAAATTCAACTTTTTTTTTCTTAAATAGTCAAGGTCACTTTTGTTTGCAGCTAGAACTGCCAATAAAAAATCTTTTTATCAACATTTGTGCCTTCAGGAAGAATCTAAGTAACTCTCTCTAATGCATCTTTTTTACACAGTTGAGAGTTCTCATTTATGATAGCTTAAAAAAAGGTAAATTCTCTTTACCGACATTCCTTAATACATGTAAATAGTATTATAACTTCAACAATAATGATATTTTTACTGGTATTTCTAGAAACATTAACCAGGAATTAGAAAAGTAACTAGATATTTGCACCTTGTGAATACATGGTCTTAAAATAGTACGGATTGGGTCTCAAAATGAAGATCTTAAAAATTGTCTTTTCCAGAATACCGGGAAAAACCTACATGACAATAGCTTTTCTAACAGTGGGTACCATGGGGTTGTCAAACACTTCCTTGGGCTACCTGAATTACCCCACCCAGGTCATCTTCAAGTGCTGCAAACTGATTCCTGTTATGCTAGGAGGAGTTTTTATTCAAGGTATTGTAATGATGCATTTTCCTGTGTTTGAAACTCAGAGGGTCTGTTTAGGGCATCTGGCATTAGGAAAAACCGTCAACTTTTCATTAATAATTTTGATGAGTCTTCGAGATATTGTAAAAATTCTTAGTGATGTAAAAATCTTGTTTAAACACGGATACTTCTGTGATACGTATTAGTGTCCGAAATCAGTAATTAAACCCATGAGTAATAAAAATAATATTTTGTTTTATTAGTTTATTCTTTTAATATTGGAATCTACCACATTTCCAAAAAACAATACATTCACAGTTCAAAGGTCCCCCTCAGAAGTACCTGGAAAGCTCCTTTTCCAATTCTTCCTTTACCCTTTAGGGCTCCCCTCTCCACCTCCTTTATAAAAATGTACAGTTCTTGTATGACAGTAAAGGTTAACCTCAGCAAAACTGCTGTTTTACCAATGTTGCTGGCCTGTTGACTTCTAAGAGCTCAGCTAAGTCGCAAGCTGTAATGGAAACATGAATAAAAGAAAACAACGATAGCAACAAGCTTTGGGACACCTCTTTGTTGTTGTTCATATTAATGGTCATGGGGAATATTTGTATGTTGGTAATTGTTTTTGTGTTATTGAAGTTCTTATATGGCCTGACTTCCTCTCACGTATTAAATGCCTTCTCAAATTAAGCCTTTTAAAATGAAAAGTATGTATGTCAGCTGCTTCATATATAATTTCAAGATAACTGTTCACACAGGAAAAAATGTTGAGCTCAGTACTTATAAAAATCACTTTTGAACATCTTAGCTGACTCGGCATACATCCTTACAACAAATTATACTACATGATACTGTTTTTTAAATGTGGGTATACCAAAATACAGATAATTGACCTATCTAGATGTTACCTGTTATTTGCAAAGTTTTACAGACTGAATCATTACTCTGGTTACTTTGTAAACTTACAAAAACCAAGAAAACTTATTGTGTTATATTTTACAGAAAGTAGAACAGTTAATTTCCATGAAATTTTTAAGTATTTGTGGTTGCTTATTATTCTTGCTGTCAGTTTTCTACAAAAGAGTATTTACCCACTGAAAATAATGGATAATCTAGTATATCGTATCTAGTACGTAAGGACGTGTGACTGACTCGTAGCTTTGACATAAGTGTTCTTCCTGTATTTTTGACATTGGGTATAAAAAGTAGGCCCCCACTCTACCTAGCTAAACACATAGATTTAAAACGGTTGAGTGAGTATTTGCATAATGGAGTTGACCGACCTGTGTTTTCTGCAGGAAAGCGATACAACGTTGCAGATGTGTCCGCCGCAGTATGTATGAGCCTTGGACTGATATGGTTTACTCTGGCTGACAGCACAATTGCGCCGAATTTCAACCTGACAGGTAAGGAATTTATTTCTCTTCCTCAGTTTTATAGGCATCTTGGTTTAGAGTAAGAATTTTTTTAATTTCACAAAGAATTTAAACGATGTTATGTGATTCTCATATCCAACGTAAACCTTTCAGGGCTTTCCATATAAAAGTAGTAAAAATATCACAATTCTGGAAATAGAATAATTGCTTTTAGTTCCCTTGCATTTTGACTTGACAGGGGGCTATTTGCCAAGTCAGAATCTTCGATTATCAAGTACATACATGATAAATTACTTTCTTATGACTTACATTGGAAACGTGCACATGAATTATAGGGGGATCAGGGTAGTGATTGTTTTTATTCTCATGTTTAAAAAAAACTTTGAAATGTGTACATTTACATGTCATTGTTTTAGCTAAAAAAGAATATTATGCTGTGCTTTAAGATTGAACTGTAATATAAATATGTCAATAGCCTGAAAGTACTAAGGCTTCCAACAGAAATAATTTTCTCCATAGAAAACGCCATAGAATTTTATACATTAGACTTTTCAAAAGCAGATTCGATACCGCAGTATATTTAGAAATAAGTAACCTGTTGCCATCGAGTTGAGTTTTTTCTTATATATGCAGTATTGTTGTTCTAAATTATTGACAGTTACAGTTTTACTCAAAAGATTATTTTAGTGTCATTTAGCCTATCTAATTTTTTTTCCTAGCCTGACAGAAATAGTATTTAAAATACCTCACTATAATGTCTACGATAACTTAAGTGCTCACCATTTCTGAGTTCCATGGTGATAATACTGTCACCAGTGTGCCTGTTAAAACTGGTCATGGATAAGAGTACTCAGCTTTTACTGAGGAAATGTGATTTATGATCTGCTTTTGTTTTTTGTTTGTTGTTTTAAGGAACCCTTGTGGTGCATTGTGTAAGCGCTCAGCTGCTAACCGAAATGTTGGTGGTTTGAACCCACCAGCCACTCCATGGGAGAAAGATGTGGCAGTCTGCTTCTGTAAAGATTTACAGCTTTGGAAACCCTATGGGGCAGTTCTGCTCTGTCCTACAGGGTCACTAAGAGTCGAAATCGACTCGACGGCTGTGGGTTTGTTTTTTAGGTATATTTTTGATAAAACTTGATTATAGTTCATATGTTTAAATAAGAAGCATTATTTTTTTTCTTTATATCTTCTCGAAGGCGTGATCCTTATTTCCCTGGCACTATGTGCAGATGCTGTCATTGGAAACGTCCAAGAGAAAGCTATGAAACTGCATAATGCTTCTAATTCAGAAATGGTAACTACGTTAGTGTTTTTTCTTCACATCCAACGGACTCAAAAACAGTGATGGACTTAATTTTATAAAATAGTTATGGTATTGAAAACTTGCATTTCATTTTTAAAGAAGTTTATCATCACCGTTGTAATAAAAGCAATACGTTCAAACATTACAGGAATGTACGAAGTAGATATACCTTTACTAAGAGGTTAGAGGAGCCCTGGTGGCGCAGTGGTTAAGTGTTCCCCTGCTAACCAAAAGGTTGGCAGTTCAAATCCACCAGCTGCTCTTCAGAAACTCTATGGGGCAGCTCTGCTCTGTCCTGTAGTGTCACTATGAGTTGGAATCAACTCGATGACAACAGGTTTGGCTTTTTTGAAGAGGTTATATTTGATAAATTCTGTTCTTATTGTTTTATAGAATTTTTTTTTTTATATATAAAAAAGTCTTTTGTTACATCTTATTTTTCCCTTCTTTGTATTTGGTATTATTTTGCACTTAGAATTTTTTATTTTTTATATAGTCCAGTTTATCTATCTTTTATTTCAAGGGCTTCTGACTTTGTATCATTCTTTTTTTTAATTGTATTTTAGGTGAAAGTTTACAGAGCAATTAGTTTCTCATTAAACAATACACAAATTGTTTCGTGACATTGGTTGCCAGCCCCACGATGTGTCAACACTCTGCCCTTCTCCATCCCAGGTTTCCTGTTTCCATTCGTACAATTTTCCTGTCCCTTCCTGCCTTCTTGTCTTTGTTTTTGGACTGTCCTATCCTTTAGTCTTGTATACATGATTGAACTGTGAAGCACATTCCTCACCTGCGTTATTGTCGGCCCTATAGACGTGTCTCATCTTTGGCTGAGAGGTCAGCCTCAGGGGTGACTTCATTACTGAGTTCAAAAGGTGTCTGAGGGTCGTATTCTCAGGGTTTCTCCAGTCTCTATCAGACCAGTAAGTCTGGTCTTTTTCAGTCAGTTACAATTTCGTTCTATATTTGTCTCCAGCTCTGTCCAGGACCCTCTATTGTGATCCCTTTCAGAGCATTCGGTGGTGGTAGCTGGGCACCATCTGGTTGCGCTGGAGCCAGTGTGGTGGAGGCTTTGGTGATGAGTCCTTTGGACTCATCTTTCCCTTGTGTCTTTGGTTTTCTTCATTCTCCTTTGCTCCAGGAAAGATTTGTATCATACATTTTTTTTTTTTTTTAATTTTTATTCTGCTTTAAGTGAAAGATTACAAATCGTCCGTCTCTCACACAAAAACTTATATACATCTTGCTACATACTCCCAGTTACTTTCTCCCTAATGAGACAGCCCGCTCTCTCCCTCCACTCTCTCTTTTTTGTGTCCATTTCAGCAGCTTCTAACCCCCTCTACCCTCTCATCTCCCCTCCACGCAGGAGATGACAACATAATTTCAAGTGTCCACCTGATCCAAGAAGCTCACTCCTCACCAGCATCCCTCTCCAACCCATTGTCCAGTCCAATCCATGTCTGAAGAGTTGGCTTTGGGAATGGTTCCTGTCCTGGGCCAACAGAAGGTCTGGGGGCCATGACCACCGGGGTCCTTCTAGTCTCAGTAGGACCATCAAGCCTGGCCTTTTTATGAGAATTTGGGGTCTGCACCCCACTGCTCTCCTGCTCCCTCAGGGGTTCTCTGTTGTGTTCTCTGTCACAGCAGTCATCGATTATAGGCAAGCACCATCTAGTTGTTCTGGTCTCAGGCTGATGTAGTCTCTGGTTCCTGTGGCCCTTTCTGTCTCTTGGGCTCGTAATTACCTTGTGTCCTTGGTGTTCTTCATTCTCCTTTGATCCAGATGGGTTGAGACCAATTGATGCTTCTTAGATGGCTGCTTGCCAGCTTTTAACACCCCAGACAGCACTCTTCAAAGTGGGATGCAGAATGTTTTCTTAATAGATTTTATTATGCCAATTGACTTAGATGTCCCCTGAAACCATGGTCTCCAAACCCCTGCCCCTGCTACACTGGCCTTCGAAGCATTCAGTTTATTCTGGAAACTTCTTTGCTTTTGGTTTAGTCCAGTTGTGCTGACCTCCCCTGTGTTGTGTGTTGTCTTTCCCTTCACCTGAAGTAGTTCTTACCTACTAATTAGTGAAAACCCTTCTCCCACCTTTCCTCCCTGCCCCGTCTCATAACTATAAAAGAATGTTTTCTTCTCAGTTTAAACTATTTCTCAAGTTCTTATAATAGTGGTCTTATACAATATTTGTCCTTTTGCAACTAAGTTCACTCAGCATAAATAATGCCTTCCAGGTTCCTCCATGTTATGAAATGTTTCACAGATTCCTCACTGTTGCTTTATCGATGCGTAGTATTCCACTGTGTGAATATACCATAATTTATTTATCCATTCATCCATTGATGGACACCTTGGTTGCTTCCATCTTTTTGTTGTTGTAAACAGTGCTGCAGTAAACATGGGTGTGCATATATCTGTTCATGTAAAGGCTCTTATTTCTCTAGGATATATTCCAAGGAGTGGGATTGCTGGATCGTATGGTAGTTCTATTTCTAGCTTTTTAAGGAAGTGCCAAATGGATTTCCAAAATGATTGTACCATTTGACATTCCCACCAGCAGTGTAGAAGTGTTCCAATCTCTCCACAGCCTCTCCAACATTTATTATTTTGTGTTTTTTGGATTATTGCCAGCCTTGTTGGAGTGAGATGAAATCTCATTGTAGTTTTGATTTGCATTTCTCTAATGGCTAATGATCGTGAACATTTCCTCATGTGTCTGTTAACTACCTGAATATCTTCTTTGGTGAAATGTCTATTCATATCTTTTGCCCATTTTTTAATTGGGTTATTTGTCTTTTTGTAGTTGAGTTTTTGCAGCATTATGTAGATTTTAGAGATGAGGCGCTGATCAGAAATATCATAGCTAAAAACTTTTCCCCAGTCTGTAGATAGTGTTTTTACTCTTTTGGTGAAGCCTTTGGATGAGCATAGGTGTTTGATTTTTAGGAGCTCCCAGTTATCTAGTTTTTCTTCTGCCTTGTTCGTAATGTTTTGTGTACTGTTCATGTCATGTATTAGGGCTCCTAGCATTGTTCCTATTTTTTTTTCCATGATCTTCTTCGTTTCAGATTTTATATTTAGGTCTTTGATCCATTTTGAGTTAGTTTTTATGCATAGAGTGAGGTATGGGTCTTGTTTCATTTTTGTGCAGATGGATATCCAGTTATGCCAGCACCATTTGTTAAAAAGACTGTCTTTTCCCCATTTAACTGTTTCAGGGCCTTTGTCAAATACCAACTGCTCATATGTGGATGGATTTATGTCTGGATTCTCAGTTCTGTTCCATTGGTCTATGTATCTGTTGTTGTACCAGTACCAGGCTGTTTTTGACTACCGTGGCGGTATAATAGTTTCTAAAATCAGATAGAGTGAGGCCTCCTACTTTGCTCTTCTTTTTCAGTAATGCCTTATTTATCCGGGGGCTCTTTCCCTTCCATATGAACTTGGTGATTTGTTTCTCCATCTCATTAAAGAATGTCGTTGGGATTTGGATCGGAATTTCATTAAATATATAGATCACTTTTGGTAGAATAGACATTTTTATAACGTTAAGTCTTCCTATCCATGAGCAAGGTATGTTTTTCTACTTAATGTAAGTCTCTTGGTTTCTTACTGAAGTGTACTGTAGTTTTCTTTGTATAAGTCTTTTACATCTCTGGTAATGTTTATTCCTATGTATTTTATCTTCTTGGGGGCTACTGTAAATGGCACTGATTTGGTGATTTCCTCTTTGATGTTCTTTTTGTTGGTGTAGAGGCATCCAACTGATTTGTGTATGTTGTCTTCTAGCTCTGTGGTTTCCTTTTTAATTAAATCTTTAATCCAAGCCAAAGTTTTGTTTGATATGAAGTGAGGTCAGGATTTGTATAGTTTTTTTTCCAGATGGCAATCCATTTATTGAATAATCCATTTTTCCAGCTTACATTAAATGCCTCCTTTATCGTATCCTAATGCAGGGGTCAGGATTGCTTTATTTTGACTCTATTTCTATACCATGACCATGTAACGACAGCAGCTTCATCATCTGTTTACCATCTGTTAGGACTGGCCCATGTTGTTCCTTTTCTTTTTCACAGTATTGCTACCAGTAGTTAGTCTAGGGATTCTTACCCCAGATAAACTGGAAACCCTGTTGATTATGATTGGTATGGCATTGAATTATAAATTAGTTTAGGGAGAATGGCATTTATATACTTGATTGTTTCAGTCCAAGAAAAAGACATGGTTTTCCTTCTATTCAAGTGTTTTCTTTCTTAATGTCCCTTATAGTTTAGAACAGCCCTGGTGGCACAGTGGTTAAGAGCTCAGCTGCTAACCAAAAGATCAGCAGTTCCAATCCACTAGCCGCTCCTTGGAAACCCTGTGGGGGAGTTCTGCTCTGTTCATTCGGGTTTCTGTGAGTCAGTCAGCTCAATGGCAGTGGGTTTGGTTTGGTATACTTTAGAATTTTCTCATGTAAATCTGGCACATTTCTTACTAAATTTAATGTTAGGTGCTTCATTTTTTTTTTGGCTGTTGTTACTGTAAATGATGTCTTTTTTCCCAGTATATCTTCTGACTGGTCAGTATTGGTATGTAAGTATGTTGGTAGGTAGGAAAGTTTTTGTTTATTTGTTTTTTTAACTTTAATTTTGTAACCAACTCCCTTGCTGGATAGATGGAACATACCACGTTAAGGATAGATAGGACTGTTCAATCCTGTTACTTTCTCAGCACAGAGTGGGGCGTCTTTAAATAGTCCCTAATGACATAGGGATTTTAATCTTGGCCAAGAGCTTTCTGGCTCTTTATCAGTACTGGTGGCACAGTGGCTAAGAGCTCAGCTGCTAACCAAAAGTTCGGCAGTTCGAATTCACCAGCCGCTCCTTGGAAACCCCATAGGACAGTTCTGCTCTGTCCTGTAGGGTCACTGTGAGTTGACAGCAAGGGGTTTGGATTTTTTTTGGGTTTCTAGGTAAAGTGAAGATGGCTTTAGGGAAGAATTAAGGAAGTAGGTAGTTAAAATAGTAATACAATGAGGTGGTTAAGGCCATAGGCCCTGGAATAAGATAACCTCAGTTCATATCCTAGCTTTACCAGCTCTCCTATTAAGGAGAAATTACTTAATATCTCTCAGTTTTAGTTTCTTCATCTGAAAATCAGAGAGTGATAAGAGTTCCTATCTCATTTGTTGCTTGTGAGAAATAAATGGAGTAATTCCTGTAGACATGACATGTAACAGGTATTTAAGTTGGATGATATGATGATGATACTGTTTATGATGAGTGTAATAAACTGGGATAGAGAGATTGGTAAGAAAGTAGGGATGTTAAGCAATAAATAGATATGCTATATACTGCTTATCTTCCTTATGTTTCACTGTCTTGTGAGCTTCATGCTTATTTTTATGTTTAATAAATAGTTTCAAAGGTTTTTTTTATTTTGTCTTCTATATATAATATTTAGAATTGTAACAGTAAAATGTGGTTTGAATTTAATAATTAAACCAGAAAGAAATGAGTAATTATGTAAGCATATATGAAGGGTCACATGAAGGGTCAGTACCACTTTTATTTTGTGTGTAAAATAAGGTGTAGACTTATAAATAGTTAGGATCAACCATTATTTCAGAAAATTAGGCCCTCCTGAAACATCAATATCACTTTAAAAATATTCTTTGTCAGCCTAATTGGACTGGATTAAAAGTAAAGAGGTTTCCGAGATAAAATGAAAGCTTCAAAGGTCAGCGAAGCAGGGGCTGGGGTCTGGGGAACTTGGTTTGAGGGGACTTCTAAGTCAATGGGCAAAACAATTCTATTATGAAAACACTCTGCATCCCACTTTGAATTGTGGCACCTGGGGTCCTAAATGCCAACAAGCAGCCATCTAAAATACATTAATTGGTCTCAACCCACCGGGAGCAAAGGCAAAGGAAGAACACCAAGGTCACACGACAACTAAGAACCCAAGAGACAGAAAGGGCCACTTGAACCAGAGACCTACATTATCCTGAGACCAGAAGAACTAATTGGTGCCCGGCCACAATCGATGTCTGCCCTGTCAGGGAACACAACAGACAACTCCTGAGGGAGCAGGAGACCAATGGGATGCAGACCCCAAATTCTCATTAAAAGGCCACACCTAATGGTATGATTGCGACTAGAGGAATCCCAGAGATAATGCTCCCCAGAACTTCTGATGGCACAGGACAGGAACCATCCCCGAAGACAAATCATCAGGCATGAAAAGGACTGGTCAGTGGGGGGGAGAGAGATACTGATGAAGAGTGAGCTAATTAAATCAGGTGGACATGGGAGAGTGTGTTGGCAACTCTTGACTGGAGGGGGGATGGGAAGATAGAGAGAGAGGGAAAATGGTAAAATTGGCACGAAACGAGAGACTGTAAGGGCTGACTCAATAGGGGGAGAGCAAGTGGGAGAAGGGAGTAAGATGTATGTAAACCTACATGTGACAGACTGATTGGAATGGTAAATGTTCACTTGAAGCTTAATAAAAATTTAAAAAAAAAAAAAAAATATTCTTTAACAGGCTTAATTAAATAAATTAAGCCATAGCTTGAAAACCCTTCATTTTCCACCTTTGTTGTGATAGCACTTTTTCCACTTTATCCACTCTAGGTTCTGTATTCGTATTCCATAGGGTTTGTGTATATTTTACTGGGATTGACATGCACTAGTGGATTACGCCCGGCAGTGACGTTTTGTTCAAAGGTAAACACGAATCACACTTCCTTTAAATAAACATCTTCTATTAAGTAGTTTTCTCTGTTTCTAATTATTAAGTAGTTTTTTCTGTTCTAATTCTTGCTGTTCAAAAGGCTGTTTTTGATGTAATTTGATAACTCCTTTAACATAATGTATGTAGATCAGAAGTTATTTGAGAAATGAAATTATTTATATTTAAATTCATCTTACCTTCACTGTACCCTACAAGTTAGTTTACAAACTATTCATAATGTAAAAGTTGGGGATTTTTAATTTCATCATTATTTTTCCATTAAATCAGAACTAAATAAGAATCTTTGCTTGACTGCATTGTTGAATGGCTTATTATTACTCAAGAAGTTGATTAAAATCTGTAGTTTGATTTCATTTGTAATACCTCAGGGTTTGTTCTGCATGTTTGGAACTAACGGGATTTTTTATTTGTTGCAGAATCCGGTTCGGACCTACGGTTACGCTTTCCTTTTCTCCCTCACTGGGTATTTTGGAATCTCCTTTGTTCTAGCTTTGATTAAAATTTTTGGTGCACTTCTTGCTGTAACAGGTAGGAGTGATTTACTTGCTTAAGTTATGAAATAAACATTTAAAATTTTCTCTGAAGTTCTTTTCTAAAATATAATGGCAACTCTACTCTTCATTAAGAATTGTCATATCCCACCAATTTATTTTTCTTCCTGTAGTATTTCTTTAAAAGTCTAAGGAAAATGATGTTTGATCTTTATTTCTTATTTTAAAGGTTAATGTTAAAATCACAAGTATACATCTATCTAAATAATAACTTTTGAATACATTGAAAGAATTTGATATTAAAAAGTATGGTGGATGAATACCTTCAGAGAAAAATATAACCTTAGTATAATTTTAATGTATAAATTAAAATTCCCATTTTGTTGCATTTAAAATATGAAGCATATTTTAAA
This sequence comes from Elephas maximus indicus, assembly GCF_024166365.1. NCBI lineage: Eukaryota > Metazoa > Chordata > Mammalia > Proboscidea > Elephantidae > Elephas > Elephas maximus. The sequence goes on along the minus strand of NC_064819.1, from coordinate 50,986,109 downwards.
CTAAGCTTTTTGGACCTTTCATTTGTGCACTTCTAGAACAATCACCAAATTATCTTCTGTTTCCACTAACAATTCTTACGGTCTTACTCTGTGCAGGTACCTTTGCAAGGCATTAAAAAAAAAAAAAAAAAAGCCATTGCCCTTGAGTAGATTCCAACTCATAGTGACCCTATAGGACAGAGTAGAACTGCCCCATAGGGTTTCCGAGGAGCACCTGGTAGATTCGAACTGCTGACCTTTTGGTTAGCAGCCTCAGCTCTTAACCACTGTGCCACCAGGGCTCCAAGGCATTTTAGGGTAATGAAAATGTTTTATGCTTTGCCTTAGAGGAGAGTACAGTCTAGTGAGGGAAGCAGAAGGCACGGTGTGCTAGCTTATGCTGTTTGTGGATCGAGTGGTACAGATGACGAACGTGACAGGGGCATCCCAGTGGGCAACATGTCAGAATGCTGCAGTGGGATGTCAAGAGAGAACAGGATCCAGCCCAGCTCTGCCGTCTGAGGGCCTGTGACTTGGAGAGTCAGTCTCCTCTGGGGCCTCAGTTCTCTCTCTTGTGAGGTGATTGGGTTAGACTGGAGCATCTCTATCAGGGATCTAGAGAATTTACATACGTAATACATACACAGATTAATCATTTACCTGATCAGAATTTTCATGATTTTAGGGGACTACCAACAGACTAAATAAATAAAATTAATACCTTTCTCCTTGTGAAAGTATATTCGCTTCCTAATTTTTTTCCTTCATTTGTTCACACATGACTTACCTTTTTAAAGTTTGCATCCGTAATGGTAAATAAAGGGAATTTAGTTATAGATCAGTCCATATGGTCTTTCAAGTCAGCTCATGCTATCAGGAGAGATGCAAATTCACACACTTGGCTTGGGTTCTCACTTTGCTTGTAAGCAAAACTGTTCAAAAAGGGCCTGCTGTCAGTCAACTGTTGTGTATTTATTGAGCCCTGTGATTAATATCGGAGCCCGGGTGTTCTAATGGAAACCTGGGTGGCGTAGTGGTTAAGAGCTGCATCGGTAACCAAAAGGTCAGCAGTTTGAATCCACCAGGCGCTCCTTGGAAACTCTATGGAGCAGTTCTGCCCTGTGTATAGGTTTGTTATGAGTTGGAATCGACTCGACGGCAGTGGGCTTGGTTTGGTTTTGGTTATTAACATAAAGAAGTGTGAGATACAGTCCTTGTCCTGAAGGTGCAGGCAGATTTATATCTACTTCTCTTAAAAGAAATCCAGAGGTGATAAGAAAATAATAACAATTACTAATATCTGTATAGCACTTACTCCTCTAGGGTTGCGATGAATTGGAATCGACTTGACTGCAGCAGGTTTTTTTTTTTTTTTTTTTTTTTTTAACTTTGTATCAGATGTCATTCTTCATATTTCACATTTTTTAATCTAACAGCTCTGTAAAGTGGGTGCTAGTGTCCTATTTTACAGATGGGAAAACTGAGGCACAGAGAAATTAAGTGATTTGCTCAGTAGTCAGCCAGCTAGTAAGTTGCAGAGCCAGGATTCAAACCAAGGCAGCCTGGCTGCAGAACTGTGCTCTTAATCCGTGTGCTGTATGCCTCCAGGGCTCCTGTGGTGATTGTGGTCTTCAGGAATCCAGGCTATTCCTCTTCTGCCATCTTCATTGTGTTGCCCAGAATCCACAGTGTTGGAGGTCTAGAGAGCATGTCCTCTTCCTAGGATGGAGCAAGAGAAGATGAAAGAAGCACCTTTCCCTCTAGAGATAGTTCCTAAATTCACGCCAACACTTCTGCTCACATTTCATTGGCCAAAAGCTAGTCACATACCACACCTGGCAAGTGGAGGCTGGAACAATGCCAGCTAAAAATGGGGGTCCTTATACTAAAGTAACCTACCCACCACTGCGGTCGAGTCGATTCTGACTCATAGCAACCCTATAGGACAGAGTAGAACTGCCCCATGGAGTTTCCAAGGAGCGCCTGGCGGATTCGAACTGCTGACCTCTTGGTTAGCAGCAGTAGCACTTAACCACTACGCCACCAGGGTTTCTGTTATAGTAAAGTAAGAGGAAAAATAGATACTGGTAATCAGACTCTGGCAGGTGTCCAAAACAATTTCTTCATTCGTTATTCATGCTTTGACTATTGCTGGTTGCCCTCCAGTCAGTTCCCCAGTGTCGGAGTAGAACTGTGCTCCATAGGGTTTTCAGGGCTCTGACCTGTCAGGAGGAGGTGGTCAGGCCTGTCTTCCAAGACACATCTGGGTGGGTTTAAGGGCTGACCTTTCGTACCTCCCAGGGACTCTGTGCGTTGAGTACTAAGTGTCAGGAACTGTAGAGTGGAGCGATATAAGGATCAATAAGACAAGGAGCTAAGTACATCACAGTTCAGCAGGAAGACTGCAAATTATAAAGTGAGGTCAGTAAAAAGGGCTATGATGGAGATCCAAGCAGAGTTCTTTCCTCTGCCTGGGATTCAGGAGGAGGTTTCAGGCCTTAAGGAGGACTTGAAGGTGATACTTGAAAGACAGGTCAGAGCTAATACAGATGCTTAGAAGGATTATAAAAATTGCTCAGTCTTACCCAGACATAGCCACAATTAAGATATTAATATATCTTAGATTACTTATTTTTAGGAATAACCCCTGCTTCACCTAATCCTTTCTTCCTCAGGAAAGCCCTCCCTTTCCTGTCTCCCTCATGCTAAGTAGGTCTTTCTGAGGGATGACATGCCTTCGTAGTACCATGGCTCCCATCAAAGAGCTTCTTACAGTTGTGTTTTAACACTTGACTATTATTATTTCATGTCTCTTCCCCTGCTGGACTGTACACACCATAGTGGCAGGAGTAGTGGCTTTTTCTTTGCTTTCCATTGTTTCCTTGGCACCTCATGTAGATCCTGCTGCATAGTAGGCTCTGCAAATATTTTTTTAGCATATGGGTCCCAAAATATTATTACAATTGTAGGCACATTCTAAACCAGACTTCTTTTTCCTACAGTGACAACAGGAAGAAAAGCAATGACCATTGTACTTTCATTTATGTTCTTTACTAAACCGTTCACATTTCAGTAAGTACTTTTTAATTCAGTAAGTTACATTTTTGGATACTGTGTTTTACACCTCCTCTTAAACAGCCTTACTTCAACTTTGGTGCTTTTCCAGTTTTGCAGTAAATGTATTAACTTTTTTATAAATTAATTTTTTTTTCCTATTATACTTAGTAAAGAATCTTTTACATCTTGACCCATATCTGTTGATGTGCCTGCTGCTATTTCGGGAATGTGTGATTTACATTTTTGAGTTTATCATTTTGTATACTTAAATTGCCTAACCAGAGTCCAATGCAGATGTGACTATATTTCTACTCTGAATGAACTTGAATGATGTGTACACAGCTGAGATTAAGGAATTTCTTCTTGTCCTCATACAAATATATAAATATATATGAAAATGAATAATTTTAGTAATTATTAGTTTAGGATTTGAGATAGAGAAGGTATTTAATATGTTGCGCCTTAATGATTTATTTGTTTATTGGCTTTTTGTCACACAGTTTACTGTTATCTTTTCTGGCTAGTATTTGCTTAAAACTTAAGTACGAATTTAAAGATAATCACAGCATAAGTTTGCATCAGTGTATTATAGATTATTGTTTTCTGTAAATTAATTTTTCTTTCTGTGAGTACTATGTATACATTACAGTAATCCACAAGAACCCCCTTGTTTTTCAGGGGTGGGTCTCGTTTTAGCCCTTTATATTCTGTACAACTGGGACAACTAGTTGCACCGCTGAGTTGAATTCCCAAGATGGCCACTGGCAGGTTTACATACCCGGTGCTTTAAGAATGTTCATAAAACTTTTGATAGAGCTTGGATTTTTAATACACTATTAACTACAAAGTTCAAATGAACTACCTTTGTGATATTTTTTTAAATACCTTTTTTCTATATATACACAACATAACAGGTGTGGAATCCTAGTTAATTTGATCTAAGAATACTATTTTTATTTTAGTGTTATTATTGGGGGCCTCCAATAGCAAACTTTTAGTTGATTCCAGAATTTGAACTTAAAGCCAGATTGTGATTAACAATAAATTGTTACCTTGATATTAATATTTTTCCCTTATTTCTTTCCTTTAGGTATGTATGGTCTGGTTTGTTAGTTGTCCTTGGCATATTCCTCAACGTTTACAGTAAAAATATGGACAAAATAAGACTACCATCACTACAAGGTCTGATAAACAAGTCAGTGGATGAGAGAAAGTCAAGGACGTTGGCACAAACTGTGTAGGCAGTGATTCATACTGTTCAAAATGGAATCTTGTGGGAATAACCAATTAATTAACTCTACAAAGGGATTTTTAGAAAAACCAAAGGATCTGAAGGCATGCTGTCCGTTTGTGGATGGATTACATATGATGAAGTGGTTTTGGGATGTCAGCCTTTTCTTTTGAACACTGGGACTGACCTCTGAAGCAATTAAGAGAGCCAGTGTCTAACACACCTTAAGAATAAAATGTTAATATGAAGGACTGAAATTCTTAGCAGTTCAATGAGCATTTTCTTTGGACATGGACCATGTTGCAAGATTAATTGGATGTCATTTATGACATCAAAAAAACTGATAAATAATAACAAATTGTTTTGTCTTCATTCCATTTTGGTGGTGTTACTGAATCAAGTCTCTGTTATAAGAGTGAAATGATGATTTAAAGTCTGGGGAGAATAGCATTCATTATAAATAAAAGTTATTCTGTGATTTTTTTTGAAAGAATGTATTGATACAGTTATTAAGAGGGAAGCAAAGGTTACAATAAGGCTTTATATAAACTTTAAAACCGAGATTTCCTTTTGTAACTTAAAAGTACTCTTTAGAGGAAACATGCTTAAAACGTCATGTAGGATACAGGCCAGACGGTGAAAGCAGTCGTCGGCCTGCGTCTTGTGTGTCTCACAGGAAGAAGGGGCTGCTGTTCACCAAGGAGGTGGAGTTTATAATTGAAGGGAAAGTAGTCGATGTCTTAAAATTATTATAAAACCATAATGGAATTATCATAGTTTTTATTTCTCATAAAAAGTGAAATTTAATTTGAAAGCTTAAATATGAAGTAGGATAAAGTTAAGAAACACAAGTAGGTTTAGAAAATTTGGACAATATGTTGCTTGCCCAGTTTTGAGTCTAAAACTCTAAGGATTTGGGCCCTTATTTTCATCAGTGATTTTTGGAATGCTTCTACTGTTTTTTTTTTCCTACTGTATTAAAAAAAAATCCAAGTAATCTTTATTTCTAATATATGTAATTGGGATAAAACAACTTAGTATCTATGCTATTGATGATGTCATTTATATTTTTGGGTATAATATACTTGGAATATTTAATCTCATTCTTAACATTCCATTGTATTCTAGTGGTGACTTTAGCCTGTTACGTGGCTATGTGGGTACAACAGAGACTGTAATAATGGAAGGGTATAGTAATGAATTCTAACTGGTTTTCATTTGCCCCATATGTTAAAAATGCTGTTGTTTTTTTCACCAAAATAGTAATCATTTTTATATTTTTCTATCTTAAAATGGGATGAGATCTTAACTTGGACTTCATTGTGCTGCCTTAAATTCTCAGGTAATAAGAATTTGTGTTTTAAAGATAAAACTTAAATCATTTTTCCTAAATCCTTGATAAAGTCTTATTATTTTAACTTATGAAAGTGTTCTTTTATCCCCATACTTTTCTGATTGTTTACCACTGTCTGCTTTTACCAACTTCTCACCCCACTCCACCCCCAAGGCAGTTTAGCACTGTTTAAAAATCACTATTTGCCAGTCTACCCTTTATGCCCCATATTTCACCTCACTTATTTTATCCATTGGGTAGTCTTTAGCAAATAGTTTGAAATATAAAATAATTTTGAGAATAAAAGAAAACATTTGAATGCACACTTTGTGTCAAATTTTACAATATTTTCTTTCATGAGTGTTACCTTATTTAATCCCAACAACCAAAATGAGTAACAGTAAGTGAATTGAAAAGGACTAATAATTGCAGTAGCTAATACATTAGTGCTTGTTAGTGCCAGGCATTATTTTCAGTGCTTTACATGATGAACTTTTCTCATCTTCACGCCTCTGTGAGGGCTAGTAGTAGTGTCCTTGTCTTAACAGATGAAGCTGTGGCCAGAGGAATTAAGTGGCTTTCCCAACCTTACTTAGCTAGAGTATCAGAGCTGTCTGCCAAGCAGTACGGTTCTAGAATCCATACTCTTAACCACTATATTGCCTATCTAAGTAGATATGATTGCTCATGTTCACATTTTTTACAGATAAAAGCTCAAAATCACATAACTGCTATGGGACAGCACTGGACTTCAAACCCAGATCTGTCCTATTCCAACGTATATTTTCTGTCCATTGCACCCCACTATGAACATTTAGGCACCACCGTAACTCAAAGTAACAATGATAGAGTTTCTAAGTAAAGAAATTCATGAGACATACTTAAATGAGTAAAAAAAAAGCAAGGATTATTTGATTGGAACATTGGTGGAATGTAGCTGGATGTATTTGTTTTAAGCAGTATGTAGATATAAATTATTTCGTCAGCTTTGTTCACATTGGATACCTCTCATATAGCTACTCAAAACATTTGCATCATGAAAGACTAATCTTCAAAGAATACCATTAGACCGTAAAAGATCCTGGATAATTGACATTCTGAATTTTGCCATATTATGTCCCTTTTTTTTTGCATAATATTCAGTACAACAAGATGGCATTAACAGCAGAAGAACCTGGCCAACCCTGGCGGATCACTGTTTTCAAATTAGACTGAGGTACACTGGCCTAGCCAGAATTCTCAGTAAGACTTTATGCTTGTTGACAATTGTTTTAAAGTAACCCAGGCAGTCCCTGGGTTATGAGTGAGATCCGTTCCTGTCCTTAAGTTGAATTTGTAGATAAGTCGGAATAGGTACGTTCAGTTCTTACTGAGCATCAGTTAGTCAGATGTTTGTCTTAGTTTTTAAAACCCATACTGTTGCTGTGGAGTTGCTTCGAACTCATAGCAACCCTATAGAACAGACTTGAATAGCTCCACAGGGTTTCCGAGGAGCAGCTGGTGGATTCAATCTGCTGACTTTTAGGTTATCAGACAAATGCCTAACCACTGCAACACCAGGGCCCCATCTTAGTATATAGCATGTATGTATTTGTATGCATATAAAGGAAACCCTGGTGGCATAGTAGTTAAGAGCTATGAGTGCTAACCAAAAGGTTGGCAGTTCGAATCCACCAAGTGTTCTTTGAAACCCTATGGGGCAGTCCTACTCTGTCCTATAGGGTCACTATGAGTCAGAATCGACTCCATGGGAATGGGTTTAGTTTTTTGGTTTATGCATACAAAACACTTAAGAAACACTGCCAAATCATGCAGTGTTTTCATGAGTGTCACAAAGTAGTTAATATCAACCATTGTATGTATTTAACTCCAGTTTTTAATATAATAGGTCTGATGGCAGTCCGTTCTTAAGTACAAATTGTAAGTCAGACGTTTCTAACACAGGGACTGCCTGTACTAACACTCTCTGGACTGTTAACCTAATTATCTATCCCAAGTGATTTTTACCTTAAACTCACTTTACATTCTAGATTCTTTCTTGATCAGAGCACAGAATCCTAGTAGAATATGGCCAGTATAATGGACCAATAACATATTTTTTTTTAGCATAATGGTGAAATTTATCCATTCCAGTATACTACTAGTTCTTTACGTGGTTATCAAATTAACAGGTTATGCATCACTCTAAAATTTTCGTTGTGTGCTTCCTTCCTAAGCACATGGCCAGCTTTCCCTTTGATGTGTTTGACCATATACCTTTCATATTTCCCATATTCTGGCTTTTCATGTGTTCCTGTTGATTACCTTTGTAGTCTTTGTACTTGCCCATTGAGCCAGCCTCCATAACCTTCGTAGCAAGTACTGTAGCATCACTGACTTGACTGTTCTATTTTTATTTTAACATCATGTATTCGTCCATTCTCACTGGGCCAAACATGAGCCAGGCATTATACTAGATGCTGGGAATACAAAAAATAACATACAACCCCAGTTTGGAAGAACTCCCAGTCTAGAGAAACTTTACTGTATAATCTCTGTACAATACATAAACAATGTTGGTTTTCTTCTAGTCACTGGTTATTTTATAAGCTTAGATTTTCAAAATATTTACCCATAGTGACAGGGCTTATAAAACTATATATCAGTCACCTGAGGGTCATGTTTAAAAAAAAAGCAGATTTTCATTCAGCATGGTTGGATCGGAAACCCTAGTGGCATAGCGGTTCAGTGCTACGGCTGCTAACCAAAGAGTCGGCAGTTTGAATCTGCCAGGCGCTCCTTGGAAACTCTATGGGGTCGCTAGGAGTCGGAATCAACTCGATGGTACTGGGTTTGGTTTTTATGGTTGGATCAGGGTTTGAGATTCTGCCCCAACCTTCCAGGTGATACTTCTGCTGCTGGTGGTCCATGATCTGCACTTGAGATGCTAGGTCTTAGCGTACAAGCCTTCAGATGTTTTCAGTATCAGTGCATTTTAAATTATTTAAGTAATTTTCACCTGGTTTCTTTCTACTTGCTTTTCAAGCTTCCCATTCTGTCTTGCATGACCCTATTTAACTTCTCTCAAAGTCTCTTTGTTCAAGCTGAATAGAAATCACGGTTTGAAGAGTTGCTGGCATAAATGAAGAGAGTTCTTTAATCATTATAGGTGTTTGAAAGATTTAATATTCATTACTTCCTCCATAAATGTTACCTTTTTTTAAAAATCTTCACGAAAGTGAGAGAAACACATAATTCCCTACCAGTCATGGTCTGTTGTTTTAATTTCACGGCGCGTAGTTAGGATACTTTTTATGCTGTTTTGTAGTGACACTGAAAACAATGTTGACTTCAGTGATTTGTGGCTGCTTCAGAATGAACTGTGTATTACAGGGACCTAGGGAGGTAAAGCAACACTTAAAGGATTCTTCTGAGATTTTAATGATAAAATGTGTTGTTTTTATTAAATATCTTAATCCTACGATATGCCCCCAAATTTCTAAAACATAATGAGATAATTTTAATCAGCTTAACACAATAAGATTTAAATACATTTAAAAAATATATGGATGATTATTCACAATAAGTAATAAATAGAATTTTGGAGTCTGATTGTTGGAGATCTCATTGCAGGACTCCCATTTTTTTCTTCTAAAGCCAGTTACAGTGTTAGGAGGAAAAAGCAGATCAATTCACATGTTGCTGTGTTTCACTCCTGACTCAACATCATGTGAGCATTTAGGAATTGATTTTTCACACGTTCTGAAAAAATTCATGTATATCTTAATTTTAGTTGTGTAGGTTTTTTCTTTGTATACCCTATTTTACACAAAAAATGCACACCTTCTACGTTTGCCAGCTGCTCTCCCCATTGAGGTATTTTTATAAGCACACTATTCTAATTTTTTTTCACAGCAACATGTAAAAAAAAAAATTAGCACAGCAGTGTTTATCAAAATACCTTGTGAGGGGGAGGGCATTCTTAGCAAACAAATGTAGAAGGCCCACGTTATTTGAGTAAAAATACAGTATATCACCAGAGAAGATTTATCAAGGGAGGTAATCCTTTTTTCTCTAAGTTTCTAGCTACATTTCAATAATGTTGGGCTGCATCATCTGTGCTAAGCAACACAAAATCTTAAAATCTCAGAACTGTTGTGATATGGTCACATTAAATCAAAAAGAAGATGATTCACATGTCCTTAAGAAGGTTTGATGTAGTGGGTAGGGTGTGGTGGGGTAATCTACTGTAAAATGCCTACAAACGTATCTGTAGCCAGTTTGAGTTATGCTGGTGTTGATCTTTAAACAGCTAGGCAGCGTTGCTGGACTCAGGAGAAGCGTAGAGCCAGAGGAGTGCTGCAGCATTGCTGACACAGTGCGGTCGATGCTTGAGTAGGTGTCTGGTTATACGAGCAGCAAGAATGGTAAGATACAAAGGCTAAAAGTCATACACTGAATAAAGGTATTTATGGGTCTAAATGTCCCAGCAACTTGGTAAAACTAATATATATATATATCTTTAATTAATTGTTTGCTAATTTCTTAGCATAGATGAGTGAGCACCTCCAGTGCTGCATCTGCTTGTTGAAACATCTCAATTGATATTCCATCAATTCCTGGAGCCTTGTTTTCCACCAATGCCTTCAGAGCACCTTGGACTTCTTCCTTCAGTACCATCGGTTCCTGATCATAGGCCACCTCTTGAAATGGCTGAATATCCACTAATTCTTTTTGGTATAATGACTCTGTGTATTCCTTCCATCTTCTTTTGATGCTTCCTGCGTCGTTTAATATTTTCCCCATGGAATCCTTCACTGTTGCAACTGGAGGCTTGAATTTTTTTCTTCAGTTCTATCAGCTTGAGAAACGCCAAGTGTGTTCTTCCCTTTTGGTTTTCCATCTCCAGCTCTTTGCACATGTCACTATAATACTTTGTCTTCTCGAGAGGCCCTTTGAAATCTTCAGTTCTTTTACTTCATCAATTCTTCCTTTAGCTTTAGCTGCTCGACGCTCAAGAGCAAGTTTCAGAGTCTCCTCTGATACCCATCTTGTTCTTTTCTTTCTTTCTTCTCTTCAGTGACCTCTTGCTTTCTTCATGGATGATGTCCTTGATGCCATTCCACAACTCATCTGGTCTTTGGTTACTAGTTTTCAATGCGTCAAATCTGTTCTTCACATGGCCTCTAAATTCAGGTGGGATATACTCAAGGTCATATTTTAGCTCTTGTGGACTTGCTCTGATTTTCTTCAGTTTCAGCTTGAACTTGCATATGAGTAATTGATGGCCTTTTCCACATTCGGCCCCTGGCCTTGTTCTAACTGATGATTTTGAGCTTTTCCATCGTCTCTTTCCACAGATGTAGTCAATTTGATTTCTGTGTGTTCCATCTGGTGAGGCTCGTGTATAGTCGCCGTTTATGTTGGTGAAAGACGGTATTCACAATGAAGAAGTCCGTTGGTCTTGCAAAATTCTATCATTTGACCTCCGGCATTGTTTCTATCACCAAGGCCATATTTTCCAACTACTGATCCTTCTTCTTTGTTTCCAACTTTGGCATTCCAATCACCAGTAATTATCAATGCATCTTGATTGCATGTTCGATCAATTTCAGACTGCAGCAGCTGATAAAAATCTTCTATTTCTTCATCTTTGGCACTAGTGTTTGGTGCGTAAATTTGAATAATAGTCGTATTAACTCGTCTTCCTTGTAGACATATGGATATTATCCTATCACTGACAGCGTTGTACTTCAGGATAGATCTTGAAACATTCTTTTTGACGATGAAGGCAACACCATTCCTCTTCAAGATGTCATTCCCAGCATAGTAGACTATATGATTGTCTGATTCAAAATGGCCCATACCAGTCCATTTCAGCTCACTAATGCCTAGGATATCAATGTTTATGTGTTCCATTTCATTTTTTATGATTTCCAATTTTCCTACATTCATACTTTATACATTTCAGGTTCCAATTATTAATGGATGTTTGCAGCTGTTTCTTCTCATTTTGAGTCATGCCACATCAGCGAATGAAGGTCCAAAGGCTTTACTCCATCCACATCATTAAGGTCGACTCTACTTTGAGGAGGCAGCTCTTCCCCAGTCATCTTTTGAGTGCCTTCCAACCTGGGGGGCTCATCTTCCAGCACTACATCAGAAATGTTCTTCTGCTAGTCATAAGGTTTTCACTGGCTAATGCTTTTCAGAAGTAGACTGCCAGGTCCTTCTTCCTAGTCTGTCTTAGTCTGGAAGCGCAGCTGAAACCTGTCCTCCGTGGGTGACCTTGTTGGTATCTGAATACCGGTGGCATAGCTTCCAGCATCACAGCAACATGCAAGCCCCCACAATACGACAAACTGACAGAAATAGTGCTGGAGGTGCTCACTCATCTATGCCAAGAAATATGGAAGACCGATTCCTGGCTAACTGGAAGAGATCCATATTTATGCCTATTCCCAAGAAAGGTGATCCAACAGAATGTGGAAATTATCAAACAATATCATTAATATCACACACAAGCAAAACTTTGCTGAAGATCATTCAAAAATGGCTACAGTAGTATATTGACAGGGAACTGCCAATATTCAGGCTGGATTCAAAAGAGGACGTGTAACCAGAGATATCATTGCTGATGGATCCTGGCTAAAAGCAGAGAATACCAGAAGGATGTTTACCTGTGTTTTATTGACTACGCAAAGGCATTCGACTGTGTGGATCATAACAAATTATGGATAACATTGCAAAGAATGGAAATTCCAGAACACTTAATCGTGCCCATGAGGAACCTTTACATAGATCAAGAGGCAGTTGTTTGGACAGAACAAGGGGGTACTGATCGGTTTAAAGTCAGGAAAGGTGTGCGTCAGGGTTGTATTCTTTCACCGTACCTATTTAATCTGTATGCTGAGCAACTAATACAAAAAGCTGGACTATATGAGGAAGAACGGGGCATCAGGATTGGAGGAAGACTCATTAACAACCTGCGTTATGCAAATGACACAACCTTGCTTGCTGAAAGTGAAGAGGACTTGAACCGCTTACTAATGAAGATCAAAGACCACAGCCTTCAGTATGGATTGCATCTCAACATAAAGAAAACAAAAATCCTCACAACTGGGCCAATGAGCAACATCAGGATAAATGGAGAAAAGATTGAAGTTGTCAAGGATTTCATTTCACTTGGGTCCACAATCAACAGCTATGTATGGAAGCAGCAGTCAAGAAATCAAAAGACGCATTGCATTGGGTAAATCTGCTGCAAAGGACCTCTTTAAAGTGTTGAAGAGCAAAGATGTCACCTTGAAGACTAAGGTGTGCATGACCCAAGCCATGGTATTTTCAGTCGCATCATATGCATGTGAAAGCTGGACAATGAATAAGGAAGACCGAAGAAGAGTTGACGCCTTTGAATTGTGGTGTTGGTGAAGAATATTGAATATACCATGGACTGCCAAAAGAATGAACAAATCTGTCCCAGGAAAAGTACAACCAGAATGCTCGTTAGAAGCAAGGATGGCAAGACCGCGTCTTACATACTTTGGACATGTTGTCAGGAGGGATCAGTCCCTGGAGAAGGTCATCATGCTTGGCAGAGTACAGGGTCAGCAGAAAAGAGGAAGACCCTGAACAAGGTGGATTGACACAGTGGCTGCAACAATAAGCCCAAGCATAAGGATGGCTCAGGACCGGGCAGTGCATAGGGTCGCTATGAGTTGGAAATGACTCGACGGCACCTAACAACAACAACAACAATTTCTTAGCAGCTTGCCATTCTCATAAAACTCAGGCATGGGTATTGATTTTTTAAATTGTGAGCACTTGTCATTTATGTTCCTAAGAATTTCTTATAGTTGGATTATTCTTTTTATTTCCTCACCTTCTGGGACTTCTACAGTGTTGGAAACTCTACCTTTACCTTACATATCCCTGAGCAATTCTTTTATTCTCTTCTCCTTCTGTTCTTCTCTATCTCTTTACTATTTCTTATTGCTTCTGGGAGTTTCTCAATCTCATTTTTCAGTTCGTTAATTCATTCTTCTTCTATTCATCTCTTTATCCCATTCATTGTGTGTGTGTGTTCTTAATTTCAGTTATTATTAATTCATACCTGATACTTCCACTTGGAATTTTTTTAAATGATTTTCTGGTGTTGCTTTATGTTACCGATATTTTCCCTTACTTTGTTATATTTATCATGATTATTTTAAATTCCTAGGCTCTCTGTTCTAATCATTCTGTTTCCCATAGTAGATGTTTTTCAGTTAGTTGTCTTTCTTTTACAGAAATTATACTTCTTAGGTCTCTGGTTATTTTGGCCTTTGAACTCTTGGTCCTTCGATAATATATTGGGGAAGGGCCACACCCTAGTCTGCGGCTGTCTAGATGAGTGTAAGGAAAGGGAACGGAGAGTCCCAACCTGAGGACTGCCCACCACTCAGGTTTGCATCACTCTCGCCAGCTCCTTTGACAGGGGCTTTATCTCCCAACTCTTAGCAGGAAAGATGTCTTCTTACTCTACATCTTCTAGCCCTGGAGATTGGGGGCCGGAGTGCAGCAGTAACTGATCAGGTACCTAAGAACACTGGGTTCTCCCTCACCTGTCTTTGTCCACATCTCACTCCAGCAGAGCTTTTGCACTACCTTGACTTAACTTACCAGATCAGATGACCTGGACTCCTTCTGCCAAGTTCTGTGGTTGAAAGAGGCAGGCATGGATTTCCTAGAATGACAGGGACAGACAAAGCACAGTCCTTAGCAGTTTCCCTCCAACCTTTCTCCTCACTGCCATCTGCACACGCTCCTTCCGCTCCTCCTCGTCTCTGGCCCCAAGGTTGGACAGACTTTGATCTTCTCAGGGCTTCTCACTTTTTGGTACTGTTCCGTTTTTTCCTAGAACCCACATGCCCATCTCTCCCACTCTCCCTCACTTTTATAGTTTCTTCAGGGTTGTTTTTGGAAGAAGCCAGCAAGCATCCTATGATAGTTCACCACCTTGAGAGGAACCAAGACTAATTAAAAGGGAAATTCTCCCCACTCTGTCTTACTGGCTTATGTTAATAATCCACAGGTTTGCCATTCCAATACCTACAAATGATAGCTTCCTCGCTGCTACTTTGATTCTATTTTAGAGATATTGGCCCATTTACCAATTTAAATTGATGAAATTCAGATTTAAGCCATAAGATTTGTGATCTTTAACAATTTGCAGACATTTCAGATATTTTGGGAGGAAAATTAGGTAATGGAATAGAAAGTAGAATTCAGTCATTACAATAAACAGGAACTTTAATTTCATATTACAGTGATTTACATAGCATAGATTTTAAGTTAGTACATATGCATAATTTTTTCAGATTGGAAAACTTCACTTCAAAGCTTTGATTGTTTCGGATAATACCAATTCATATACCTTGTAAGATTCCCCAATTCTGCCCTTGTCTAGTGTACACTGAAGGAAGCATCCTTTGTAAAATCCCTATGAAAACAGATCAATGATGTGCCTAAGGATGTGGCTCATAGTAAATGGCAGAATGGATCAAAATCCAGTTTCTTTGACTCTGGATTTAATGCCTATGTGATAACCTACCATTCCTGAGCCTCTGCCCCCTCCAGTGACTATACCACAAGGTTAGAATCGGCATCCTCTCCAACTATTCCTGGGTGCCCCAAAGGACTTACACTGTCTTCCTTCTCTGGCCTACTTAAACAGAGCAAGGCTTTTTTCAAGGAAGGACCATTGTGGATAATCCTGCTGGTGTACCTAGCAACCCATCTAAGGAGTGCATCTACTAAGCCATCCAAGCCTCTTCAGCTGGGCTTTAAGAGGAATGCACATATAGTGGTGGAAGAAGAAGGGATTATCAACCTGGCATCCCTGATGAGCCAAATCCACCTGTGCATTAATGGCCTGGTGTATTTCACAGGTAGACATTTAGTCTACCAGCAGGTAGTGGGACTCAGCCACAGGGAGAGGTTTTTAGGAGCAACTGGGGCTGCGGGATAGAACCAAAGGACCAATCAGGTTCTGAGTTTCTGTAGAACTGCAGTACAGGGCAAGGAGCCAAGGCAAGTGTGGTCAAAGTAGAGACGTATTGATGGAAATAGAATAAAAGGCAGAGGCTCAGCCCTAGGGGAAAAAATAGAGAATGGAGGCTTCAGCGTCCAAGGAGAGCCAAAAGGAATCTGATTTGCTAAACTGTGAGTTCCAAGGCTCTTTTTCTCCCCCAACAGGAGGGCCAGGTGGAACTAAGCCTAAAGATGGTATAGAGATTAAAAGTAACAATGGAAAAATTTAAAATACGGGATGTAAGAGCTACATCAGAAGTTAAAGATTGTATGACATCTGTGTTTATTGGAAATGTTGTTGTTAGGTGCCGTCAAGTCAGTTCTGACTTATACTGACCCTGTGTACAACAGAACAACACACTGCCCAATCTTGTGCTATCCTCATAATCATTGTTGTGTTTGAGCCCATTGTTGAAGCTACTGTATCAGTTCATCTCATTGAGGGTCTTCCTCTTTTTCTCTGACCCTCTACTTTACCAAGCATGATGTCCTTCTCTAAGAACTAGTCCCTCCTGATGACATGTCCAAAGTATGTGAAACAAAGTCTTTCCATCCTTGCTTCTAAAGAATATTCTGGCTCTACTTCTTCCAAGACAGACTTGTTCATTCTTCTGGCAATCCATTGTATACTCAGTGTTCTTTGCCAACACCATAATTCAAAGACATCAGTTCTTCTTCAGTCTTCTTTATTCATCGTCCAGCTTTCATGTGCATATGAGACAATGGAAAACTCCATGGCTTGGGTCATGCGCACCTTAGTCTTTAAAGTGACATCTTTACTTTTTAACACTTTAAAGAGACCTTTTGCAGCAGATTTGCCCAGTGCAGTCAGTGCTTTGATTTCTTGACTGGTGTTTCCATGGGTGTTGATTGTGAATCCAAGTAAAGTGAAATCCTTGACAACTTCAATCTTTTCTGTTTATCATGATGTTGCTTACCGGTCCAGTTGTGAGGACTTTTGTTTTCTTCATGTTGAGGTGTAATCCATACTGAAGGCTATCGTCTTGATCTTCATCAGTTACTGCTTCAAGTCCTCTTCACTTTCAGCAAGCAAGGTTGTATCATCTGCATAACGCAGGTTGTAAATGAGTCTTCCTCCAATCCTCATGCCACCTTCTTCTTCATATAGTCCAGCTTTTCAAATTATTTGCTGAGCATACAGATTTAATAAGTATGATAAAAGGATACAACCTTGATGTATACCTTTCCTGACTTTAAACCACACAGTATCCCCTTGTATTCAAACTGCTTCTTGGTCAAGGTACAAGTTCTTCATGAGCACAATTAAATGTTCTGGAATTCCCATTCTTCATAGTATTATCCATAATTTATTATGATCCTCACAGTTGAATGCCTTTGCATAGTCAATAAAACACAGGTAGACATCTCTCAGGTAGTCTCTGCTTTCAGCCAGGATCCATCTGACATCAGCAATGATATCCTTCATTCCGTGTCCTCTTCTGAATCTGGCTTGAATTTCTGACAGTTCCCTATCAATCTACTGCTGCAACTGCTTTTGAATAATCTTCAGTAAAATTTTATTGTGTGTGTTATTAATGATATTGTTTGATAATTTCCACATTCTGTTGGATCACCTTTCTTGGGAATAGGCATAAATATGGATCTCTTCCAGTCGGTTGGCCAGGTAGCTGTCTTCCAAATTTCTTGACATAGAAAAGTGAACACTTCCAATGCTACATGTTTCTTGAAACATCTCAGTTGGTATTCCACCAATTCCTGGAGCCTTGGTTTTCACCAATGTTTTCAGTGCAGCTTGGACTTCTTCCTTCAGTACCATTGGCTCTTGATCATGTGCTATCTCCTGAAATGGCTGAGCGTCGACCAATTCTTTTGGGTACAGTGACTCTGTGTATTCCTTCCGTAATCTCTTGGTGGATACTGTGTCTCAGTATTTTACCCATACAGTCCTTCAATATTGCAATTCGAGGCTTGAATTTTTCCTTCAGTTCTTTCAGTTTGAGAAATACCAAGCATGTTCTTTGCACATGTCATTATAATACTTTACTTTGTCTTCTCAAGCTGCCCTTTGAAATCTTCTGTTCAACTCTTTTACTTCATCATTTCTTCCTTTCGCTTTAGCTACTCTACATACAAGACCAAGTTTCAGAGTTTTTTAGGACATCCATTTTGGCCTTTTCTTTCTTTCTTTTTTTTAACCACTTCTTGCTTTCTTCATGTATGATGTCCTTGATGTCATTCCATAACTTGTCTGGTCTTCGGTCTTTAGTGTTCAATGCATCGAATCTATTCTTGAGATGGTCTCTCAATTCAGGTGGGATATACTCAAGGTCTCACTTTGGCTCTCGTGGGCTTGTTCTAATTTTCTTCACCTTGAACTTGAACTAAAAAAAAAAATTTTTTTTTTTTTTGAACTTGAACTAGTAAGTGAGCAACTGATTGTTCTACAGTCAGCCCCTGGCCTTATTCTAACTGATGATACTGAGTTTTTCCAACGTCTCTTTCCACAGATGTAGTCAATTTGATACTTGTGTATTCCATCTGGTGAGGTCCATGTGTATTGTTGAAAAAAAGGTATTTGCAATGAGAAGTCGTTGGTCTTGCAAAATTCTGTTATGCGATCTCTGGCATCATTTCTATCACCGAGCTCGTATTTTCCAACTACCAAGCCTTCTCCTTTGTTTCGAGCTTTAGTATTCCAATCACCAGTAATTATCAATGCATTTTGACTGCATGTTTAATCAATTTCAGACTGAAGAAGTTGGTAAAAATCTTCAATTTCTTCATCTTTGGCTTTGTGATTGGTATGTAAATTTGAATAATAGTAGTATGGACTGGTCTTCCTTATAGGTATATGAATATTATCGTATCACTGACAGCATTGTAATTCAGGATAGATCTTGAAATGCTCTTTTTGACAATGAATGCAATACCATTCTTCAATTTGTCATTCCCAGCATAGTAGACCATATGATTTTTGGATTCAAAATGGCCAATGCAAGTCCATTTTAACTCACTAATGCCTAGGATATCAATGTTTATGTGTTCCATTTCATTTTTTGATGATGTCCCATTTTCCTAGACTCATATTTCATACATTCCACATTCTGATTATTAATGGATGTTTGCAGCTGTTTCTTCTCATTTTGAGTCATGCCACATTAGCAAATGAAGGTCCTGAAAGCTTGACTCCATCCATGTCATTATGGTCGATTCTACTTTGAGGAGGCAGGTCTTCCCCAGTTACATTTCGAGTGCGTGCAAATCTGATGGGCTCATCTTCTGTTACTGTATCAGACAATCTCCTACTGCTATTCATAAGGTTTTCATTGGCCAATTTTTTTCAGAAGTAGACTGTCAGGTCCTTCTTCCTAGTCCATCTTAGTTTGGAAGCTCAGCTGAAACCTGTCTACCATGGGTGACCCTTCTGGTATTTGAATACTGATAGTACAGCTTCCAGCATCACAGCAAAGGTAAGCCCTCACAGTACAACAAACTGACATATGCATGGGGGAAAAAACATTGTTATCACCATTAAAAAAAGGAGATTCTAGAATTAGGAATCAGTACTCCTGAATTACTGTCAGTAATGTGATAAGATTTTGCCTAAATTGCTAATTTTATTATGCTTCATTCAGCACATTGAAAAAAGGATGACTAAAAGCACCCTCACTGTAGACTTGAGTTTTCTTTCTTATGATAGTTGTGTTAATAAGTAATACATTAATTTGAAGTTATAATATTCAGAATTCAAATTATGTGATCCTGAGCTTTCTAAGCATACGACTTCAATAGTATAGTGATTTGACTATTATCTTTCAAATACCAAAAAAAAAAAAAAAACCCAGTGCCGTCGAGCCGATTTCAACTCATAGTGACCCTATAGGACAGAGTAGACCTGCCCCATATAGTTTCCAAGGAGCGCCTGGCAGATTCGAACTGCCAACCCTTTGGTTAGCAGCCGTAGCACTTAACCACTATGCCACCAAATAGACATGGCTTTTTAAATGAGGTGGCTATAATGTCAGAAGGGTTCATTACAACTGTAAGAACTCAGACTTAAACTTTCCTTGAGAGCAAAGCATTATCATAAATGGTTCAGCTATGTTTAAAGTGACATTGACACAGGTCCATGAAAATTAATAATCCCATCTGAATTGACTTTTCAGAAAGTTTAATACGTAACAATCCGTGGACCCCATATGACCTCTCCACTGAAAAGTGAATTATCAATGATTGCACTAAGAAGTACTGAGAAAATGCTAAACTTTTTTGTTTACTTTTTCCTGGTGACATCCATTGACCCAAATATCACATTGCTTCATTCATTCAATAAATATGTATTGGGCAGTTTTCAAGGCCATTAGGATATATGTATGGATGTGTGTGTGTGTTTGTGTGTGCATATATCTATGTATATATAGAGCGAGAATCCCTGCGGGTGGTACAAACGGTTAAGTACTTGACTCAGTAGAAAGGTTGGCAGTTCAAACCCAGCAATGGGTGCCTTGGAAGACTGGCCTGGCAGTCTGCTTCTGAAACGTCACAGCCTTGAAAACCCTTTGGAGCAGTTCTACCCTGTACACATGTGGTTGCCATGAATTGGAATCAACTGAACAGCAACTAACAACTACTATATATATGTGTCATAGGCTCTTCTCTCAGTTAATGAGGAATGCATAGTACAGTACAATAATTTCTATAATGTGCATATGTATAAACTATAATAGGACTTTATGCAAGAGGTAACATTTAAGCAACTCCAGGTAAGACAGTATGAGGAGATAAATAAGCACTCTGGCACTGGGGCTGGAGGGAATGGAACCAATAATAGAGATATTTAGAAAATTATAAATTATTATTGAGAAAAAGAAGACTTGTGTAAATGAAGGGCTATCCATGTTCATGGATCAGTAGACTCAATAATGTAAATTGTCAAAATCAACAAATTCTACAATTTGGAAATGCAACAGGTCAAAATAGCCAATGATCTCTAGTAAAGAACAAAAAAGTGGAGGAACGTGCTCCACCAGCTAGCAAGACTTATTGTAAAGCTATAGTAGTCAATGTAATACTGTGCATGGAGTGCAAGAATAGAGAGGTAGACTAATGGAATAGCTTCCTACTCTTTTTGATTTGCGGATATTTGATTTACTGTAAAATGGGACTACAGAGAAATGGGGAAATAATTTTTTGTTCGATAAATAGTGCTGAGTCACTTAGATATCCCAAATGGCAACTATGGAACTTGGCCTAAATTTATAAATTAAATATGAAAGGCTAAGCAGTAGCTTTTGGAAGATAGGAAAGGTGAAAGAATGGCTTTTGGGAGAAGATATTTTAAAGAAATTATTTAGTCATTACTGAAAGCACTAACTATTAAAAGAAGACTGACACACTACTATATTAAAAATTAAGAAATTCATCTAGTATTGAGAAAACATCAGGCAAACCCAAAATGAGATTCTCTCTACATAATAAAATGCCAAGTTCATGAAAACCACAGAAAAACTAAGAAATTGTCGCCTATTAGAGGAGACTGAGGAGACATGACAACTAAATGCACTGTGGTATGCTGGAACAGAAAAAAGGGTAGCGGTGGAAAAATTGGTGCAATCCGAATGAACTCTGCAGTTGAGGTAACAATATTATACCATTGTCAATGTCTTAGCTTGATAATGTACCATGGTTATGTAATATGGTAACATTGAGGGAAGCTAGGTAAAAGGGACACGGGAACTCTGTACTATCCTTGCTGCTCTGCTGTAAATCTGATATTAATTCAAGAGATTTTTTAATTAAGGAATTCTATTCATCAAACGATACTACTAAAAACAGCCTACAGGTTGGGAGAAAATGTGGGGGAACCAAATACCCGGTAAGGGGCTACTGTTTAAACATACACAATACCTCTACAACTTAACAGCAAAAAGACAAACAACCCAGTCAAAACATGGACAAAGAACTTGAACAGACATTTCACCAAAAAGGATATTCAAATGGCCAGCGTGCACATGAAAAGATGCTCAAGGTCATTAGCCATTACCAAAACCAAACATCGCCGATTCCAACTCATATTGACCCTACAGGAAAAAAGTAGAACTGCCCCATAGGGTTTCCAAGGAGCAGCTGGTGGATTTGAACTGCCAGCCTTTTGGTTACCAGCCAAGCTCTTAACCACTGCACCACCAGGGCTCCAGAACTACCATATGCCCCAACACTTCCAATTCTAGCTATATACCCAGAAGAAGTGAAAACAGGAGCACAAACAGGAATCTGTATACCAGTGTTCACTGTAACACTTTTCACAATAACCAAAATGTGGAAGCAAGTGAAATGTCCATCAACAGATGAATGCATAAACAAAATTATATATATATACATATATATATAATGACATTTCACTAGCCATAAAGAGAAATGGAGTCCTGATATATGCCACAACATGGATGAACCTTGAGCCCATTATGCTGAGTGAAATCAGTCAGTCGCAAAAGGATGTGATTTTACTGATACGAAATAAGCACATATATGGAAGCCGAAAATCATTAGTGGTTACCAGAAGTGGCATGGAATGGAGGGGGAAAGGGGTAATTTCTGCTTAGGGGGCATTGGTTTTATGTTAACGGTGGTGGAATAATTCGGGAAACAGAAGAATGGTTGCTTAACTTGGAGAATGTAATCAATGTCACTGCACTACACGTGTAAAAATTGTTGAATTGCCATACATTTTGTTGCGTGTATATTCACCACAATTAAAAAAAATTAAAAAGAAAGATACCACTAAGAAAGTGAAAAGGTAAATCACAGAATGAGAGAAGAAATTTACCACATATAATCAAAAAAGGGCTCACATTGTAAGGAAACCCCACATATCAATAAGAAAAGTAAAAATTCTGCTATAAACTTGACAGAAAAATAAAACTAAAGTGATCAAAAATACTAAATATTGACAACCATGTGGGGAAGGAGGGATTCTCATCACTGCTGGTAGACGTGTGCATAGATACAACCTCTTGAGAAAACTATTTAACGTTATCTACCAAACATAACCTCTGACTGAGAAATTCTTCTCAGGTGCATACAACAGAAATGTGTGCATATGTATAGCAAAAAATACATACAAAAATATTCATGGAAGCATTATTCATAACAGCCAAAAATCGAAAATCTCCCAAATGTCCACCTACAGTAGAACGGGTAAAATAATTGTGGTATATACATATAATGGGATGGAATGACTATGAAATACCACTACCCATATCAAGAAGAATAAATGTCATGTGTAGAATATTGCATAGCAGAATCAAGATACAAAAGAATATAAACTGTATGATTCCATTTACATAAAATTTTGGAAAAAAAAAAAAGACAAGGCAAAGCTATCCTATTGAGGCATGCATAGTTTGATAGTAAAATATCAAGAAAAGGAAGGAAGGGATACCAGGAAAGACAGCTGCCCTTCGGGTACAAGGGTGGGAGTAGAGAGGGAGGATGAGGCACAAGGAGCCTTTTGTGGTGTTGGCAGCGCTCTGTTGTCCTGTGTGGTGGTTACACTGTGTACCCTTTGAGCTGTTTCTTTTTATTTGATACAGTTTTCTGTATCTATCATATTTCAGATTGAATCTGTTATCTATAAGAGGAAATAAAGGGGGTGGGGAATAAGTTCTTTAGAAAATGACTCATTAGCTCTCTAAAAAATAACCTGGGCTTATTTCTTCAAATCTTGTTTTCCTCTTCCAGAAAAAGATCCAATCCTTCATTTTGGACTGCACCAGATATTTTTAATAAAATATGAGATTTTCTTCTAACAGTGCTTTCTCTTTATCTGAGTATCTTCAGCGACCTACAGATGTGCACTAGAACAGTGGTTTCCTGGTAAAAGACAGTAGCAACTGATTAAATGGATGTAACTTGCTTCCATACACACGAGCGTACATACATATACCTGTTTATTTTAACCATCTTTCAAAAATAGTGCATTTGACTATACGGAGTGCATTCAGTCATTAGACACTTTTTCATCGCATGCTGCATTAAGTGTTTTCCATTTAGAAGACAGATCTAAAACACTAGCCTTATCATTCTTTGGTTTGTAATTTCAGTATAAAATCCTGCTAGTGTTACAATAAAACAGTCTTGGAAATTAAGCACTAATTTCCCCTCAAATGGCCATTCCTGTTTTTTTTTTTTTTTCTCTTTCTAATTACTATTGTGATGAAGTGGCCAGTATTGTGGTAGGAAGTGATTTCAAAGGCAGCAATTTCTTATTACGAATCATATACTTTATTTTTCCTTTTTAATGCAACTCAGCCCTAGTTATATAAAATGTATGCCCACATTCCATATCTGCTGAGACTAAACTAGTTTGGGAATAGCAAATCATACTTAAAGCTCAGAGAAAGAATAAATTTTCAAGTATTTTACTAAAGATAAAAAGGAAAAACATTTTATTTTCACGATAGGATCTTTTCTAATCACTCTAGTTGGTGGCTCTCAGCAGCAGATGTTTGATACCTTACAACGCTATTATATTAATAACACTGCCCGTCAATGATAAGTTGTATCAAAGTAGGTTTAAAGAAAGACACTTAGAAAACTGTATAGTACTGTAAAAATCATTTGTTGTTGTTATTAGTTGCCTTGAGTTGATTGTGGACTCATAGCAACGCCATGTGTGCAGAGTGGAACTGCTCCATAGAGTTTCCAAGGCTGTGAGTTTTCAGGAGCAGATCGCCGGGCCTGTGTCCCAAGGTGCTTCTGGGTGTGTTTGAAATGTCAGCCTTTCAGCTGATAGTTGAGTGACTAATCAACATTTTAAACCACCGAGGGACACCATAAAAAGCATTAGTTTTTGACCAAACATTAGTCTGACCACACCCTTCCATGACATTGGTTATGCCATTTACTCTGCTTCTAACAAAGGAAAAAGTGAGGCCTGACCAAAATATCTTGCTTTCGTCCGTTAAGAAGGGCTTTCTCAGAAATAGTCTTTGATGGTTACTAGGGAGGGGAGGGGTGGGGAGGGAAAAACACTAAATAGACAACAGATAAGTGGTAACTTTGGTGAAGGGTAAACAGTACACAATACTGAGGAAGCCAGCACAACTTGACCAAGGCAAGGTCATGGAAGGGACCCAATTACTGGGCTGAGGGCTGGGGGCAGTAGTCTCAGGGAACATCTAACTCAACTGGCACAACATAGTTTATAAAGAAAATGTTGTAGCATCTGGGATCTTAAAAGCTTGTGAATGGCCATCTAAGAGAATGAAGAAAACCAAAGACAGAAGGGAAAGATTAGTCCAAAGGACTAATTAGCCCAAAGGTCCAATGGACCACAACTACCACAGCCTCTACCAGACTGAGTCCAGCACAACTAGATGGTGCCTGGCTACCACCACCGAATGTTCTGACAGGGATCACAATAGAGGGTCCCAGACAGAGTGGGAGAAAAATTCTAAATCACAAAAAAAGACCAGACTTACTGATCTTGTAAGTCTCCAGAGACTGGAGAAACCCTGAGAGTATGGCCCCTGGACACCTTTTTTAACTCAGTACTGAAGTCACTCCTGAGGTTCACCCTTCAGGCAAAGATCCGACAGGCCCATAAAACAAAACAAGACTAAACGGGCACACCACCTCAGGGGTAAGGGCTAGAAGGCAGGAGAGGACAGGAAAGCTGGTTTCGAGGAACCCAAGATCGAGAAGGGGAGAATGTTGACATGTTGCGGAGTTGGCAACTAATGTCACAAAATGACACATGTATTGTTTAACAAGACACTAGTTTGGTCTGTAGACCTTCATCCAAAGTACAATTTAAAAAAAAGAAATAAAAAAAAGATTTTCTCTTTTAACTTTGATCATATCCCATGTGGACTTCTGATCCTTCTAACCCATTGCCATTTAGTTGATTCCAACACACAGTGACCCTATAGGACAGAGTAGAACTGCCCCAGAAGGTTTCCAAGGCCGTAATCTTGATGGAAGCAAACTGCCAAGTCTTTTCCTGCTGAGTGGCTGGTTGATTCGAACCACAGACCTTTTGGTTAGCAGCCAATCTTTTAACTGGTGCACCACCAGGGAGCCTTTCTGATCCTTCTATGATCACTTAAAATTATTTTCCATCTAATGGGTATAATGTGGTCAATTAAAGCCTTCTTGTCTCTGAATTGTGATCCAGTAACACTCAGAGCCATGCACCAATCTGTTAACTGCTTAATTAAACTGGCATATGGTAGTTGAACCCAATACAAATAGTGGTACCCATACACTTATTTCTTTGGTATCAGTACTATCAAATTTAAATGGAAATACATCTAGAAATGGGATGTGAAGGTACCTACTTGAAAATGAGCAGCGCTTAAGATTGCAATGTGAACTCTCACAACTGGGTTTTTTTTTTCTGATGGAAAAGTACAGAAAATGATAATAGTGACAGTTTCAACTGCCATATATTATGCATCAGATTATTTTATCATTGTCATATGTAGGAACTTGATAATCTCTTACCCAGCTGTCAACACTACAGCTGGTTACAATTTGGAAATAGACATGAGACATACATTTCCCTCATGGGTATTTCTGGGTCTGTTGTGTCTCCTTTTATTCTCCAAATGTCTTTCTTCCTCTTACAGCTGTTGTTGGAAACCCTGGTGGTGTAGTGATTAAGAGCTATGGCTACTAACCAAAAGGTTGGCAGTTGGAATCCACCAGCCCAGCCAGTCCTTGGAAACTCTATGGGGTAGTTCTACTCTGTCCTATAGGGTCACTATGAGTCAGAATTGGCTCGACAGCAACGGGTTTATAGCTGTTGTTGACCAAAGATACATTCACTATAGGCCAATAGGTATAGAAAATATGAACTGGTCCCTAAAAAAAAAAAAAAACTCTACAGCTAACTAAAAACATTCAGTCTGTGAACTTCTTCTGAATATGCAAAATAACTCATTTGATGAAGATATTCTTTCTTAATTTTTAAGAAAACAGGAAGAAGCCTGAATAGAAAACAAGGTGATGAAAATGTTGGCTCAAAACATAACATAGGTTGAACAAATTCATGACAAGGACATTAAAGGCAAAGACTTAACCATCCAGCACTAAAAGGTTGGGCGGAGGGAGCAACACGAGCAAGTAATTGAAGATGATTAACAGCAGAGGATGCTCAGATAGCTGCAGGTAGTTTGCTGCGTCTGAAACTCAGACTCAGTTAGGGCTAGGCTACAGGGAAACACTGGTGGCGTAGTGGTTAAGTGCTATGGCTGCTAACCAACGAGTTAGCAGTTCGAACCTGCCAGGCGCTCCTTGGAAACTCTGGGGCAGTTCTACCCTGTCCTATGTCGGAATTGACTTGACAGCACTCAGTTTGGTTTTGGTTTTTGGTTGCAGTGGTAAGCATGGGGCCTTGGAATTTGGGTTTTACCTTTTGGGAGTGGAAAACTACTGGAGGGCTTCCAGCTGGAAGTAGCCGGGCTCAGCAGTGTGGATCAGGAGTGAGAAGGGCCACAAAACTGTAGGAAAGGAGACAATGAGATGATGTATAAGAATAATGTGGGGTGGACTTGATAAGGGTTGTAATGAAGGGATACCCAGGAGGGGAAGACATTGAGAAAGCAGTCAGAACAATAAGATTGGGTGAATACTTGGATATGAGGTGTGAGAGAGAGAACTTAAGAATGACCTCCAGTGCCATTTGTGACATAGGGATATTGAAGGAAAATTTGGGAAGTGCTAACAGCAGGGGGCCAAGAAGATGATGAATTCAATTTGGGGCATTTTTAGATTTAGTTTTCTGTGGGCCATCCATGCAGAACTGCCCAATAAGAAGTAGACCTATGGTTCTGGAACTCAGAATGGTCAGTACCAGAGATAAATTTGATCCACAGATGGTTGTCACATGCTGTGCTGGTTATTCTGTTTGAAATTGAAAGTAAATGAGATCATCTAGGAGATATCACATACACTGAAAAGAACCAGAATCAGGGACAGAACTCTGAGAAATGCCAGAAGGAGATGATCTCTTGAAGGGTCTGAAAAGAACTAGAAAGAATGAGAACCAGGAGACTGTCATCATGGAAGGCAAGAAGAAAGAGCTACTAGGTGAAGAGAGTTACCAAACACTTTCCTTCCTTGTTTCCAGAGTATTTTTAAAAATCCTAAAAGAAAAAAAAATTGTGTCATGTATCTTCTGACTTTGAAATATTAAAAATGTAGCCGAGTTAAATCAATCTAATGATAATGGAGTGTCAAGTAAGAATTAATTAAAAAATGTTTGTATTCAACTAAACAGCCCTAGAGTCTAAGAGAAGAAATACTGCTGGCATCTCTTGGCATGGTTTACGACACATCATGACTTATACACTTGGAAACTTCTCAGAGAAAAAGTAAAGCGACATAACATACCCTGGCCTTGGAGTTGGAAGATGTGAGTTTAAATATGAGTCCTGCCACTTACCAGCTGTGGGCTAATCATTTAACCTCTCTGAGCCCCAGTCTTAACTAGGGAGATGGCAAATTCTGGAAATTCAATATGTTGGGTGTAATTCCTTTATAATCTAGTTAATACTCCCCAACTCTTTTGTATTCATGGCATACTTCCAAATACCAGAATTTTTCATGGCATTCTGGAGATTAGCTAATATTTTCTTTTTGCATAATGCCTGCTTAGAGGCACACAGCTACCCCAGAGATCACAGGAGTTACTCCCTCTGTGAAGCTTCTGGTACAGCAGTGATGGCTGAGAACCATTTAACCATGCCAATTTTATGTGTAAAAATTGGTATGCTATTTAACATTTTAATTAGCTCCTGAGATTTAAAAAAAAAAAAATTGAGATGTTTCTGAAAACAATATTCATAGTTTTATTGCATTTTTTACTTCATCCCAAAGGTTATCTGATATGTAATGGAAACACAACAAAGGTTTTCCTCTCTCCCATCTGTCCCAGTCTGTTCATAGCTCACTGCAGCTGGACGGTGACCTCTCCATTATTTCCTACGCCTGTGTAATAAATAATGGTAGATGCTTAAAGCCCACTACAACAGCAAATAGAGTGGTATATTACACACTGTCCTCTCAGAATTAACACAGCAGGTAAGGCTGGCAGCCCATTCATTACCTTAGTCATTTTGAGAGGAAAAAAAAGATAATTTGGTTCTTAGACGTGATGAAACTGAAAGCAAAATACATACCAGAGGTCCTTGATGCAATAAACTGGAATTTTCCTTGTTATGTTTTATTTTTATTTTTTTAGACTCATTTACTGAGATAAAATTTGCATACATTAAAATTCACCCTTTCTCATATGCTTATTTGCTATTTATATATCCTGTTCAGTAAAATGTCAAATATTTTGCCCATTTTTAATTGGGTTGTTTCCTTATTATTGAGGTTTAGAAGTTTATTTTATATATTCTTGATTCAAGTTCTTATCAGATATGCAGTTTGTAAATATTTTCTGCCACTGTGTGGCTTTTTTTTTTTTTTTTAATATTCTTAAAAATGTTATTCAAATAGCAGAAACTTTTAATTTTGATGAAGTGCAGTGTGTCTTTTTTATTTTATGGGTCATGCTTTTTAAGAAATCTTTGCCTAACCCAAGATTCCAAAGATTTTCTTCTAGAAGTTTTATAGCTTTATGTTTTACATTTAAGCCTATTGTCCTTTTTTAATTAATTTTTTATATGGTGTGAGGTATGTGTCAAAGTTTAATTTTTTGCAGTTGTTCCAGCACCTTTGCAACTTTGTCAAAAATCGATCGACTATATATGCATGGCTCTATTTCTACACTTTCTATTCTGTTCCATTAATTTAGGTGTCTGTCTTTTTGTCAATATTAGACTGTCTTGACAGCTTTATAGGAAGTCAAAATCAGGTAGTATGAGTCCTATAGCTTTGTTCTGTTTTTTAAAAAATTGTTTAAGCTATTCTAGTTCCTTTGCCTTTCCATATAAATTTTAGTATCAAATAGTCAATTTCAAAAATTGCTGCTGAGGTTTTGACTGAGATTGAGTTGAGACTATAGATCAATTTGGGGAGAATTTTTATCTTAACAACAATAAATTTTCCAATCCATGAATATGGTATATGTCACCATTTATTTAGGTCTTCTTTGATTCCTGTCACCAGTATTTTGTAGTTTTCAGCATAAAAAGTTTTGTACATATTGTTAGATTTATACCTAAGTATTTCATGTTATTTGGTACAATTACAAATCAGTTTTAATTTTAATTTTTTAGTTTCAATTTCCAACTGTTCATTGCTGGTATACAGAAATGCAACTGATCTGTGGAGTTCTGTTTTCAATTACAAGTTTCCCTTTGGGCATTTATTATCTATTCTAGAATAGTCGTCCTTAAACCTGGCTGATCATCAAAATCACCTACAGAGCTATAAATATGCAAATATACAGATTCCAAAATCTCATCTCTCAGTGATTCTTATTCTGTAGTCCTATGATTGGCCTATGAAATTTGCATGTTTAAAAAATTTCCCCAGGTAATTCTATCCCTGTGTGGATATAAACTATTTATTATTATAAGACAGCTATTGCAAGTAACATAATTCGTTTCCTATACTAACACTAACCTACACTCATTGGGCATTTTCTGTTGAATTTCCAGAGATGGATGTGCAGCTATGTGTTTGCCCTGAAATCTAACCCTTCCTTTTTAACTAAGAGCTTATATTTGTTGGAAATTGTGCCACGTTACTAGCCAGGGCTAGAGGTTCATTAAAATTCTGCCATGCTTGACCAGGTTAGCAAATTTTGCTAACTATTTGAGCAAATTATATAGATAGGATTGTACTAATGACTGTTTAGTCTTTTTTTGGGTGAGGGGAGGGGGAGAAAGAAAATAAAGGGACAGTAACTGAGAAAACAATAACAATTTGCTTAAATTTTACAGTGGTTTATCAAGATAAAGTATAGTGATTTAGAGATTGTTGTCTGCAAGTGCTACAAAGTCACATTTAACTAGTTCTGTCAAAAGGATGGTGGGTTTATTATCAGGGCATTGTGGAATCTCTCACAACCCAAGAGCAGGAATTGACAACTGGCTTCCCAGGAGACTGGAAGGACAATGAGCACCCTCAGGATCCCAGGCAATTCCCCTGTCCTTCTTTGCACATAACTGCTTCTTGCCTCTCTCTTGTCTTATCAGATCAGGAAGAATAAATCTGCTCTCTCTCAATCATAATATCCCCCAAAGAGATCCCACCTCCTAAGTCTGCATGATATCAAAGTTGCATTAAGGTTCAACTAATCAAGAAGTTCTCAGGTTAAAATATCAGATTGGCCTAACTTGGATTAGGTGTCCACCCCTTAATAATAGACTTGCAGGGGCTGTAGTAGATTATCCCCTGAGAAAGGAGACGGTCCTCTGAGAAAGAGATTGAGGAAGGCATGCAATTTGAGTCTTGGGGACCTTAAAAAGTATGAATGGTAATCATATAGTGATATGAAGTGTTTCTACCATGTAATTCTGATATGATGGCATATGTCCCATATGCGTATATATTCTGAATTGTCTAATAAATTAAGAACATCATTTGCTAAATAAAACTCTAATGCTTTTAAAGAAAATGTTCTATCCTAAACACACAGAGCCTAAATTTAGTTCATCCTTTTTAACATGATCATTACTGAAACAGTATTGGGGTAATCAAAACTAAACTGCTTCTAAATAAATGCACTAACTACATAATGGTACCATGGAAATAAAGCCATTTACTTGGATTTTATACTATAATTTTCTACTTCATTAGTTCTCAGGTTATAATGGTTTCCAGATAGTGCTTCAGAGTTCAATAAAGTTGGGCACAAGGTATTCCAGAGCTACAATGAAAACGAGAAGGAAGGTTTTTATATATAATCTATCAAGTGCGCTAGAAACGTTGGAACCGGTATAAATTCTCCCGAAGTAACTCATAGAATCAGAGAAACCAGAACGTTAGGAGTAAAATAGAATCTTATAGCGATCTGAACCTTATTTTATAGAAGAGAAAATTGAGGGCCCCAGGGGATTATGTAATTTCTCTAAGGTCTTATTCTTAGTTATGGGCAGAACTGGTCCGCGGTAGAATAGAGGTGTCTGACTTGCAGTTGAGCCTCCTTCTATGAAACCCCGATTTCCCTTTTAGAAGCTCTGGATAAGGGAAAAATAACAAAAGAGAGCTTTTAAAAGCCAAGCCTCTTTGTTGCTCTCCAAAAAGAAACCAGTGTGAACAGTTTCCTCAGCTTTCACCTCACTGCTAGCTCCCTCCTGTCTGCCTAGCTGTATTTCCCTCTATCATCACCATTAAATCTCTCCTCTGCCTTCCAGATGTCTGGGCCCAGCCTTCTTGTTCATCACTGTAACAGGAAGTACATAGTATCTGTTATTTGCTCTGATCTGTAAAACTACAAACTGGTGACAATTGAACTATTTCAGGTATAAAGATAATGGCTTTCATACAAATTTTCTGAAAACCCATTCTCTTTCAACTAAACAGATAACATCAGAGGATTAATTCCTCCTTTATTCAGTTTTTACACTATTTTTGTATGAATACTTTAATATTTCCCATAAATGATAGATTTTCAGGACATTTTTATTTTCTATACAGTCTTCAGGAATGGAGTTCAGGATGGGGAGTGGAGAGAAAAATAAACAGTAAGAGGCAAAGGATAAATTTTAGCATATACTACTAAAAAATGTCACGATAAGGAGGCTGCAAATGGAAACAAGTGAATTAAAACAATCTTCATTGGCAGGAAATATTTTCAATAAAATGGTGAACTGAAAACTAGCCTTTGTAATATCTTGGGAGGGAAAAGATATTTCTCTTTGTAATTAAATCTCCCACACGTCTGTCAGTTTGTCACACTGTGGGGGCTTGTGTGTTGCTGTAATGCTAGAAGCTATGCCACGAGTATTCAAATACCAGCAGGATCACCCATGGTGGACAGGTTTCAGTGGCGCTTCCAGACTAAGACAAACGAGGAAGAAGGACCTGGCAGTCTACTTCTGAAAAAAATTAGCCAGTGAAAACCTTATGAATAGCAGCAGAACATTGATATAATGCCTGAAGGTGAGCCCCTCAGGCTGGAAGGCACTCAAAAGATGACTGGGGAAGAGCTGCCTCCTCAAAGTAGAGTCAAGCATAATGATGTGCATGGAGTCAAGCTTTCAGGACATTCATTTCCTCATGTGGCATGACTCAAAATGAGAAGAAATTGTTGCAAATATCCATTAATAATGGAAACATGAAATATGAATCTAGAGAAATTGGAAATTGTCAAAAATGAAATAGAATGCATAAACATTAATATCCTAGGCATTAGTGGGCTGAAATGGACTGCTATTGGTCATTTTCAATCAGATAATCACATGGTCTACTATGCCAGGAATGACAAATTGAAGAGGAATGGTGTTGCATTCATCGTCAAAAAGAACATTTCAAGATCTATCCTGAATTACAACACTGTCAGTGATAGGATGATATCCATACACCTACAAGGAAAACCAGTCAATACAACTATTATTCAAATTTACACACCAACCACTAAAGTCAAAGATGAAGAAATTGAAGATTTTTACCAAAATCTGCAGTCTGAAATTGATCGCACATGAAATCAGGGTGCATTGACAATTACTGGTGATTGGAATACAAAAGTTGGAAACCAAGGAGAAGGATCAGTAGTTGGAAAATATGGCCTTGGTGATAGAAATGATGCCAGGGCTCACATGATAGAACTTTGCAAGACCAGCAACTTCTTCATTGCAAATGTCTTTTCTCAACAACATACACAGTTAATATGCACATGAACCTTACTGGATGGAATACACAGGAATCAAATCAACTAAATTTGGAGAAAGACATGATGGAAAAACTCTGTATCATCAGTCAGCACAAGGCCAGAGGTTGACTGTGGAACAGACCATCAATTGCTCACATCCAAGTTCAAGTTGAAGTTGAAGAAAATTAGAACAAATCTACAAGAGCCAAAGTACAATCTTGAGTATACCCCACCTGAATTGAGAGATCATTGCAAGAATAGATTTGATGCACTGAACACTAATGAATGAAGACCAGGTGAGTCGTGGAACGATATCAGCAACATCATACAGGAAGAAAGCAAGAGCTCATTACAAAGACAGCAAAAAAAAGAAAAGACCAAAATGGATGTCAGAAGAGACTCTGAAACTTGCTCTTGAACATCGAGTAGCTAAGGCAAACAGAGGAAATGATGAAGTAAAAGAGGTGAACAGAAGATTTCAAAGGGCGGCTTGACAAGACAAAATAAAGCATTACAATGACATATGCAAAAACCTGGATATAGAAAACCAAAAGGGAAGAACAAGCTCCGCATTTCTCAAACTAAAAGAAGTGAAGAAAAAATTCAAGCCTTGAGTTGCAATAGTAAAGGTTTCTATGGGCAAAATACTTAACGATGCTGGAAGCATCAAAAGGAGATGGAAGGAATAGGAGAGTCACTGCACCAAAAAGAATTGGTTGATGTTCAATCATATCAGGAGGTAACATATGATCAAGAATCGATGGTACTGAAGGAAGAGGTCCAAAAACAAGGCTCCAGGAATTGACGGAATACCAGTTGAGATGTTTCAACAAATGGATGCAGTGCTGGAAGTGCTCACTTGTCTATGCCAAGAAATGTGGAAGACAGCTACCTGGCCAGCTGACTGGGAGAGATCAATATTTGTGCCCATTCCAAAGAAAGGTGATCCAATAGGATGCAGAAATTATCTAACAATATCATTAATATCACACACAATTAAAATTTTCCTGAAGACCATTCAAAAGTAGTTACAGCAGAACATTGATAGAGAACCACCAGAAATTCAAGCCTGATTCAGGAGAGGACGTGGAACAAGGGATATCACTGTTGTTGTCAGATGACTCTTGGCTGAAAGCAGAGAATACTGGAAAGATGTTTACCTGTGTTCTATTGACTAAGCAAGGGCATTCCACTGTGTGGATCATAACAGATTGTGGATAACATTGCAAAGAGTGGGAATTCCAGAGCAGTTAATTGTGCTCACGAGGAACCTGTACATCGACCAAGAGGCAGTCGTTCGAACAGAACAAGGAGACGCTGCACGGTTTAAAGTCAGAAAAGTGTGTGTCAGGGTTGTATCCTTTCACCATACTTATTTGATCCGTATGCTGAGCAAATAATCTGAGAAGCTGGACTGTATAAAGAAGAATGTGGCATCGAGATTGAAGAAAAACTCATTAACAACCTTCGATATGCAGATGACACAACATTACTTGCCAAGAGTGATGAGGACTTGAAGCACTTACTGACGAAGATCAAAGACTACAGCCTTCAGTATGGATTACACCTCAACATAAAGAAAACAAAAATCCTCACAACAGGACCAATAAGCAACATCACAATAAATGGAGAAAATATTAAAGTTGTCAAGGACTTCATTCTACTTGGATTCACAATCAACTGAATATTTATTTACAAATATATAAGATGGCAGAAGAACAAAATATCTCAGTAAGTTCTAATAACTTAAGTTTCAGAGTTGATACTGATGAGCAAGACAATAGAGTGTGTTGCGAGATGGTAAAAATATTTTCTGAACTCATATACAAGACACTGCTAATGAAAGAGATAACATAAACATATCTGCAGAACTTGGTACAGTGTTCTACATTTTCAAGTTTATCCTCATTCTCCAATGTCAGTATTTTTAAATTTTTATTTGAGTGTAATGTATTTGCGTGTGCTTCCTTCTGCCATGAAACTTTTTGCCAGATTCTTTTACATGGCCTAGAACAATTTGAACATGTTTATATTTATTTCAGATGTACTGTTTACT
Organism: Elephas maximus indicus; assembly: GCF_024166365.1. Taxonomy (NCBI): domain Eukaryota; kingdom Metazoa; phylum Chordata; class Mammalia; order Proboscidea; family Elephantidae; genus Elephas; species Elephas maximus. The sequence goes on along the minus strand of NC_064819.1, from coordinate 50,950,648 downwards.
GACACTTTTCCATTTGGTCACCTTCTGTATCATTTATCCATCAGTTTATTTAGGAATTTCATCAATAGTGTGACCCTTAATCTGCTTTTCCTAAACTCTCAAGTACTATTTAAAAAAAAAAAAAAAATCTATTCTTCCGTTATTTAGTATATACATAATATTTTAGGCAGTTTAAATTGATTTTCATTTTGTCCTGATCCTTAAGAGTCCTTGAAAATAAGCTTTTTTGGTCTGTTTCAGAAGCTTGTTAGATTAAAGAAACATTGCCTGTCCCGCCTCTCATCATATCCAGACCCTGCTCCAAAATTACGGGAAGATCCATATTTACTCCTGGAATATACCAATCTCTAAGTCACAGTATGTTCCCTTCCTGCCAGTAAATCCTACAATGTTCAGAGTGCACCCTTTAGTCGCATCATCCGTTTCCAGGGCATTTGTGTGAGAAACATTTAAGGGCGTTTTACAGGCTAATAAACTGAATAGAAAGACTGTATCTATTTTCAGAATCATACTAAAGGGTCACAATTAAATATGCTAACTCTTAGTGTCTTATGTACTTTCTCGTTAGGATTACCTTAGTGTTTAAGATCACCCAGATTTTCTTGATTGATTGAAATCAAGAGAAAAGCAATGTTCATTGATTTTTCACAGTGCTAATATAGTACCAGGCAACAGTTCATCCTGCGGTACACTGGGTCACCATGAGTCAAAGCTGACTCAACAATATAATGCTAGACAAAACTATAATTTAAGACTATGGAATCTATTAATAGGAATTAAAAATACAGAAAAAAAAACAATTACTATGTTTAGATTCATTTTAGCACATCACTTTATACAAGGAATTTAAGCTCATCAGAAATTGAACAAGACATATTATTTGAGATAAGGTCATTATTAACTGAGATCATTAAGGACAAAGTTATCCTGTGAAAGTTGGAACCTGTGTAAGGCAGAAACCTGCCAGAAAAGGAAAACTCAAATATTTTCCCCTAATGGAGAGTGACGGAAAAGTGGTAAGACTGCACCCCGTGAAAGTTGGAAAACTTTGAAGACCCAGAAAAACAAGGCAGTCCTGTTGCGTTCCAGCTCTCACAGGTTTCACTGTATAGGATTAATTTTCAACCTGCTATCATTAAATGATCTTTTTTTATCATTAAATGATCTTTTCTAGGTCAGAGAGTATGACTTTGATTGCCCCCATTCACACAATCTGGTTTGATTATTTTGACTGCATATTATTGTGAGCACATGTTTTCCTAAACTGAGTCTCACAAAAATAAATGCCAGAGCAAGAAGGAGAACCTCCAGTAACTGCTTTACGGCTCAGACCGCATCCAACTCCATAGGAAAGTCGGTAAAGTACTCCATTACCATTCCCAGCCAAACTTTCTTTCCTCCTTTTTTATTTTTAATTAGAAAATTTTTTTTAACCTCTGCAGAATACTGTGATTTAATCAGGCCTCCTTGCTGTTTCGTGAGTGTGGTATTTGTTTTTTTTTCCTTGCTGTTTCGTGAGTGTGGTATTTGTTTTCTGTTGTTTCCAGGGTAAACTCAGAATTCTCTTTTATGATTTATAAGTCCCCCTAGTTTGTCCCTGCCTGCTTCTTCAGCCTCATTGCTTACTGTTCTTCAGCATGTAAACCTTGCCCCCAGCCAAAAAGAGACCTGTGACAAACTCTCTTTCCACCTTGTCCTGGTCCAAATGATTCCATCTGCCTGGAATACTCTTTCTCTCTTTCTTCCTCTGGCTAATTCTGTCTTGCCTTAATTTTTTTTTAATATTCCTTTTAGACATGACCAACTCAGAGAAGCTTTTCTTTGCCCTCTTGCATCTCCCTGACCGTGTTATGCAACCCTTGCCTGAGGTCACATAGCGTACTATACTTATCTCTAGACAGCACTTACCACACTGTATGCAAAAACCTGTGTCTGTTCTTGATTTTAACTCTAGAGCAGGAACCATGTCTTTTGTCTTCATGGCCTCTTCACCTAGAACAGTGGCTGGAATGTAATATGCATTCAGTAAATGTGTATTGAAAGATTGCCCAACACTGTGCCTTTCTTTGGAAACCCTGGTGTCTTAGTGGTTAAGTGCGACAGCTGCTAACCAAAAGGTTGGCAGTTCAAATCCACTAGGTGCTCCTTGGAAACTCTATAGGACAGTTCTACTCTGTCTTATAGGGCTGCTATCAGTCGGAATTGACTTGACGGCAATGGGTTATGAGCGTTTCTCTTCAAACTCTTGCCCCCTGCCTGAAATCCCCTCCTTCCTTCTGTCCATTCATTCCAATCTTTCTCTTCTATCAAGAATGCCCTCAGTCCCATCCCCTCTATGAAATCATTTCCTATGTCTGTTTTCCTAGAGCATATGGTTTTTGCCCTCAACACTTTATGTTGTGAAAGTTTTACATACCTAAATCGGACTAGAAGATCTTCTAGGTAGAAACTTGGACTTTATACTTCTGCACTGCTTGATACTAGGCACATAAAAAAGGCACATAGAAGGTTCTAAATATGCATTGATTGATTTGTCTGAATGGGGAATAAAATAATCTGTAAATGGGGTAGAGGGTAGACCTCCTCAAAAGAATAATCTGTACAAGGCCATAAAACCTTTTTTAAATATAAGCAGTATTTTTATCATCCTCCTCCTCCTCCTCCTCCTCCTCATCATTATTATTACTAGCCAAATAAAACATATCTATCCTGAAGCCAAGAAAAGCAATAAGACTAGTGTCACGCTCTGAGTGCTGTTATTATTCAGAACACTGGTCTCCTATTGCATGCTCAAGTCTTTATTATGCATGAAACAATACTCTCTGATGCAACAGTTGATTAAAGAAATATATTAAAGTGTTCATTCTGAATGAAAATACATGGACAAAGTAATTCCCAAGTCTCAGAGAACTACAGGGAGGAATATAGGCTGAAGTAGGTCATTTCTCCCCAGAGAAAATCTCTGAAGGTTGCTTTCATTTTTTGGTTTTAACTCTAGGAATTTACAGTATGGAGAACTGAAAATACAGTTTCTGGCTTGTTCACATGCAATTCTCATTTTGGGGGCGATGGGGTAGGTAAGGGAGTGTCTCAGGCTGTGTTCTCTAGAGAAGCAAAACCAGTAAAGTGTATAAATATACATAGAGAGAGAGATTTATATCAAGCAAACAGCTCATGCAATTGTAGAGGCTGGAACATGCCAAGTCCATGGATCAGGAGAGAGGCCTCTCCCAATACACACAGCTTCAGAAGCTATCAAAACCCAAGATTGGCAGGTTGGAGAGCAGGGCTCCCACTCACAAGCTGTGAAGTTTGACAAATCCCAAGATCGGCAGGCAAGACTGCAAGCTTTCTCCTGACTCACATAGGTGCTGGGGCTAGTGAACCCAAGATTGGCAGGTCAGGAGGCAGGACTGTTGTTTGAAGGGTGTGAAGATCAAGGAATCCCAAGATCAACAGGTAAGCTGCTAGCTCAACTCCCAAGAACCACAGGTCAGAAGGCAAGAGGCAGCTGCTGGATACAAAACAAGCCAAAAAACTTGACAAGGCAACCAGGAGGGAAGTAAGCAGCAGAGGGCAGAGAGATGAAGGCTGAGGGGGTGGTGAGCTGCCACAGGCCCCTCCCCCACTGGTACCACTCAGAAGATTCCATCATGGGGGTGATCACATATATTTCAACAGGGAAGTGATCACAACATTATACAACTGCCAAAACACTGAGAATCAACCCAGGCAATCTGATGTACAACCTCAACCATCACAGACAGCCCATTCTTTTCTTTTCTATGAAGACTATTCATTGATAATGCCAGCACAGGACCTGTTCAGGATCCATTCATTGTCTAAGTTCCTCATAAATGCCATGCTTGGCTACTAGCTAGTCAGAGGCCTTAGTTAAGTCCCTTGACCTTTCTGAACCTGGTTTTTTTTTTTTTTTTGTCTTTCATATACGAACAATAATATTTTCTTTACTTACCTCACACATTGTTGTGGGGGGGATATAGGTGGGAGGCCACATAAAATATGTTAGAACATTTCAAAGTACTGTTACAAGGCAAGGCATTTAGACCTACTTGTTCCTACAGTTTGGGCTGCTCCAAAACTGCATTTATATAGAACATCTCCTATATTTTTATGCAAATAACTTGCATCATTTATGTTTGTTTGCCAACCAAACCCTCCCCCCATGAGGTATTTCCATAAACATGCTATGCTAATTTTTTTATATCAACATGTAAAAAAAAAAATTGGCATAGCAGCACTTAAGAAAATACCTCACCAGCAGCATAAAATACAGTATATTAAATCATGAGACTAGCAACAATATATGCTTTATGCAGGCTTAAAAAAAAACCTGATTTGCTTGTAGAAGCAGAATTATTCTTGGGCTAGCATACGTGACTGTGAATATGAAGACCTGAAGTGTATTCAACCAATCAAATAAGTATATACTAATTAATCGATCTCTGTTATCTTGTGCTGTTATAATAGAAATATCTTAAGTGGGTGACTTTAACAAGCAGACATTTATTTTCTCACAGTTTAGGAGGCTAGAAGTCCAAATTCAGGGTGCCAGTTTAGGGAAGGCTTTCTCTCTCTGTCAGCTCCCAGGGAACATCCTTGTCTCTTTTCAGCTTCTGTTCCTTGGCTCCTTGGTGATCTTCATGTAGCAACTCATCTGTCATCGATTTAATTATGTCCCCTAAAAAATTTGTGTATCAACTTGGTTGGGCCATGATTCCCAGTAGCCTGTGGTTGTCCTCCATTTTGTGATTGTAATTTTATGTTAGAGAGGGTTAGGGTGGGATTGTAACTCCCTTAACTTGTCACATCCCTGATCCAATGTAAAGGGAGTTTCCCTGGGGTGTGGCCTGCACCACCTTTTCTCTATGAAGAAATAAAAGGTGAGGGAAGCAAGCAGAGATTTGGGAACCTCACACCACCAAGAAATCAGCACTGCAAGCAGAACACGTCTTTGGACCTGAGGTTCCTGTGCTGAGCTTCTCCAGACCAAGGGAAGACTGATGACAAGGACCTCCCTCCAGAGCTGACAGAGAGAGAAAACCTTCCCTTGGAGCTGGAACCCTGAATTCGGACTTCCAGCCTATTGGACTGTGAGAGAATAAACTTCTCTTTGTTAAAGCCATCTACTTGTGGTATTTCTGTTACAGCAGCACCAGATGACTAAGACAGCACCTGCCTCCCCCACCCCCATCTCTGCTTAATTAATCTGCTCTTTTACCTCAAAAGAAATTGAATTAAGACACACCCTACACTAACTCTGCCTCATTAACGTAAAGAAAATCCCTTCCCAAATGTGACTATAACCACAGGAATAAAAACTCGTTGCCACTCAGGGCTGAAGCCCCCCCCCAGACCACCTAGCCTCTTGCCTTAGGGGTCTAAGGAGGGTGACACCTACCAATCAGTAGAGGTACTTGCATTGGGGGCCTAAAGTACAGCTGCAGTGCCCTCCCACCAAGGTGCTACAGGAATAGAGACACACCTACCACACTGACACTTGGGGGAAGCCTGTCAGCATCCTGCCCCCCCTGGAGGGTGAACCCCAGCTGCTAATAGAATCTGGTGCACACAATTATCAGTACTACTTCTCAAGGTGGATAGATGTTAGGGTGCAGCACACACTTGATGACCCAAAATCAGATTCTACTCAAGAATAGTGAATAGACTCAGGCATATATATCTGGCAACAGCCCAAACCAGCTCGTAATAGGTCATAAGTAAGTCAAGGGCTACAACAAACAAGACAGCACAATCTAGCAGCCCATCCATGTATATTGAAAGAAAACAAAACAAGATAAGACTCAGTGAGCAATTACAGAATAAACCACTACTATATCTTTTTTTTTTTTTTTATGATGGCTCGGAGACAGCAGTCGATATCAAACCACATAAAGAAGCAGACCATGACAGCTTCTACAACCCCCCAAACAAAAGAATCAAAATCTTTCCCAAATGAAGATACAATCCTGGAATTATTAGATACAGAATATAAAAAACTAATTTACAGAATGCTTCAAGACATCAGGGATGACCTCAGAAAAGAAATAAGGCAAACTGCAGAAAAAGCCAAGGAACACACTGATAAAACAGTTGAAGAACTCAAAAAGATTATTCAAGAATATAGTGGAAAAATTAATAAGTTGCAAGAATCCACAGAGAGACTAAAAAAAAATACAGCATGTAGAAATCCAAAAGATTAACAACAAAATTACAGAATTAGACAACTCAATAGGAAGTCAGAGGAGCAGACTCGAGCAATTAGAATGCAGACTGGGAAATCTGGAGGACCAGGGAATTAACACCAACATAGCTGAAAAAAAATCAGATAAAAGAATTAAAAAAAATGAAGAAACCCTAAGAATCATGTGGGACTCTATCAAGAAGGATAACTTGCATGTGATTGGAGTCCCAGAACAGGGAGGGAGGACAGAAAACACAGAGAAAATAGTTGAAGAACTCCTGACACAAAACTTCCCTGACATCATGAAAGACGAAAGGATATCTATCCAAGATGCTCATCGAACCCCATTTAAGATTGATCCAAAAAGAAAAACACCAAGACATATTATCATCAAACTTGCCAAAACCAAAGATAAAGAGAAAATTTTAAAAGCAGCCAGGGAGAAAAGAAAGGTCTCCTTCAAGGGAGAATCAATAAGTTCAGACTACTCAGCAGAAACCATGCAGGCAAGAAGGCAATGGGATGACATATACAGAGCACTGAAGGAGAAAAACTGCCAGCCAAGGATCACATATCCAGCAAAACTCTCTCTGAAATATGAAGGGGAAATTAAGATATTTACAGATAAACACAAGCTTAGAGAATTTGCAAAAACCAAACCAAAGCTACAAGAAATACTAAAGAAAATTGGTCAGAAAACCAATAATATCAGATACCAGCACAACACAAGGTCACAAAACAGAACATCCTGATATCAACTCAAATAGGGAAATCACAAAAACAAATTAAGATTAATTAAAAAAAAATGCTTATAACAGGGAATCATTGAAGTCAATACGTAAAAGATCACAATAATCAAAAAGAGGGACTAAATACAGGTGGCATAGAACTGCCATATGGAGAGTCATACAAGGCGATATAGGACAATACAAGTTAGGTTTTTACTCAGAAAAATAGGGGTAAATATTAAGGTAACCACAAAGAGGTATAACAACTCCATAACTCAAGATAAAAGCCAAGAAAAACGTAATGACTCAACAAACATAAAGTCAAACACTATGAAAATGAGGATCTCACAATTTACTAAGAAAAACGTCTCAGCACAAAAAAGTAAGTGGAAAAATGAAATTGTCAACAACACACATAAAAAGGCATCAAAATGACAACACTAAACACTTATTTATCTATAATTACGCTGAATGTAAATTGGCTAAATGCACCAATAAAGAGACAGAGAGTCTCGGACTGGATAAAGAAACACGATCCTTCTATTTGCTGCCTACAAGAGACACACCTTAGACTTAGAGACACAAACAAACTAAAACTCAAAGGATGGAAAAAAATATATCAAGCAAACAATAAGCAAAAAAGAAGAGGAGTAGCAATATTAATTTCTGACAAAATAGACTTTAGACTTAAATCTACCACAAAGGATAAAGAAGGACACTACATAATGATAAAAGGGACAATTGATCAGGAAGATATAACCGTATTAAATATTTATGCACCCAATGACAGGGCTGCAAGATACATAAATCAAATTTTAACAGAACTGAAAAGTGAGATAGACACCTCCACAATTATAGTAGGAGACTTCAACACACCACTTTCGGAGAAGGACAGGACATCCAGTAAGAAGCTCAAGAGAGACACGGAAGACCTAATTACAACAATCAACGAACTTGAACTCATTGACTTATACAGAACTCTCCACCCAACTGCTGCAAAAGATACTTTTTTTTCTAGCGCACATGGAACATTCTCTAGAATAGACCACATATTAGGTCATAAAACAAACCTTTGCAGAATCCAAAACATCGAAATATTACAAAGCATCTTCTCAGACCACAAGGCAATAAAACTAGAAATCAATAACAGAAAAACTAGGGAAAAGAAATCAAATACTTGGAAACTGAACAATACCCTCCTGAAAAAAGACTGGGTTATAGAAGACATCAAGGAGGGAATAAGGAAATTCATAGAATGCAACGAGAATGAAAATACTTCCTATCAAAACCTCTGGGACACAGCAAAAGCAGTGCTCAGAGGCCAATTTATATCGATAAATGCACACATACAAAAAGAAGAAAGAGCCAAAAGCAGAGAACTGTCCCTACAACTTGAACAAATAGAAAGTGAGCAACAAAAGAATCCATCAGGCACCGGAAGAAAACAAATAATAAAAATTAGAGCTGAACTAAATGAATTAGAGAACAGAAAAACAATCGAAAGAATTAACAAAGCCAAAAGCTGGTTCTTTGAAAAAATTAACAAAATTGATAAACCATTGGCCAGACTGACTAAAGAGATACAGGAAAGGAAACAAATAACCCAAATAAGAAACGAGATGGGCCACATCACAACAGACCCAACTGAAATTAAAAGAATCATATCAGATTATTACGAAAAATTGTACTCTAACAAATTTGCAAACCTAGAAGAAATGGATGAATTCCTGGAAAAACACTACCTACCTAAACTAACACATTCAGAAGTAGAACAACTAAATAGACCCATAACAAAAAAAGAGATTGAAACGATAATCAAAAAACTCCCAACAAAAAAAAGCCCTGGCCCGGACGGCTTCACTGCAGAGTTCTACCAAACTTTCAGAGAAGAGTTAACACCACTACTACTAAAGGTACTTCAAAGCATAGAAAATGACAGAATATTACCCAACTCATTCTATGAAGCCACCATCTCCCTGATACCAAAACCAGGTAAAGACATTACAAAAAAAGAAAATTACAGACCTATATCTCTCATGAACATAGATGCAAAAATCCTCAACAAAATTCTAGCCAATAGAATTCAACAACATATCAAAAAAATAATTCACCACGACCAAGTGGGATTTATACCAGGTATGCAAGGCTGGTTTTTTTTTCTTTTTTATGCAAGGCTGGTTTAATATTAGAAAAACCAACAAAAGACAAAAACCACATGATCTTATCAATTGATGCAGAAAAGGCGTTTGACAAAGCCCAACACCCATTTATGATAAAAACTCTCACCAAAATAGGAATTGAAGGAAAATTCCTCAGCATAATAAAGGGCATCTATGCAAAGCCAACAGCCAACATCACTCTAAATGGAGAAAACCTGAAAGCATTTCCCTTGAGAATGGGAACCAGAGAAGGGTGCCTTTTATCACCGCTCTTATTCAACATTGTGCTAGAAGTTCTAGCCAGAGCAATTAGGCTAGACAAAGAAATAAAGGGCATCCGGATTGGCAAAGAGGAAGTAAAATTATCTCTATTTGCAGATGACATGATCTTATACACAGAAAACCCCAACGAATCCTCCAGAAAACTACTGAAACTAACAGAAGACTTTGGCAGAGTCTCAGGTTATAAGATAAACATACAAAAATCACTTGGATTCCTCTGCATCAACAAAAAGAACATCAAAGAGGAAATCACCAAATCAATACCATTCACAGTAGCCCCCAAGAAGATAAAATACTTAGGAATAAATCTTACCAACGATGTAAAAGACCTATACAAAGAAAACTACAAAGCTCTACTACAAGAAATTCAAAAGGACCTACTTAAGTGGAAAAACATACCTTGCTCATGGATAGGAAGACTTAACATAGTAAAAATGTCTATTCTACCAAAAGCCATCTATACATACAATGCACTTCCGATCCAAATTCCAATGTCATTTTTTAAGGTGGTAGAGAAACAAATCACCAACTTCATATGAAGGGGAAAGAAGCCTCGGATAAGGAAAGCATTACTGAAAAAGAAAAAGAAAGTGGGAGGCCTCACTCTACCTGATTTCAGAACCTATTATACAGCCACAGTAGTCAACACAGCCTGGTATTGGTACAACAACAGGCACATAAACCAGTGGAACAGAATTGAGAACCCAGATATAAATCCATCCACATATGAGCAGCTGATATTTGACAAAGGCTCAGAGTCAGTTAATTGGGGAAAAGATAGTCTTTTTAACAAACGGTGCTGGCGTAACTGGATATCCATTTGCAAAAAAATGCAACAGGACCCGTACCTCACACCATGCACAAAAACTAACTCCAAGTGGATCAAAGACCTAAACATAAAGATTAAACGATAAAGATCATGGAAGAAAAAATAGGGACAACCCTAGGAGCCCTAATACAAGGCATAAACAGAATACAAAACATTACCAAAAATGATGAAGAGAAGCCCGATAACTGGGAGCTCCTAAAAATCAAACACCTATGCTCATCTAAAGACTTCACCAAAAGAGTAAAAAGACCACCTACAGACTGGGAAAGAATTTTCAGCTATGACATCTCCGACCAGCGCCTGATCTCTAAAATCTATATGATTCTGTCAAAACTCAACCACAAAAAGACAAACAACCCAATCAAGAAGTGGGCAAAGGATATGAACACACACTTCACTAAAGAAGATATTCAGGCAGCTAACAGATACATGAGAAAATGCTCCCGATCATTAGCCATTAGAGAAATGCAAATTAAAACCACGATGAGATTCCATCTCACCCCAACAAGGCTGGCATTAATCCAAAAAACACAAAATAATAAATGTTGGAGAGGCTGCGGAGAGATTGGAACTCTTATACTCTGCTGGTGGGAATGTAAAATGGTACAACCACTTTGGAAATCTATCTGACATTATCTTAAACAGTTAGAAATAGAACTACCATACAACCCAGAAATCCCACTCCTCGGAATATACCCTAGAGAAATAAGAGCCTTCACACAAACAGATATATGCACACCCATGTTTATTGCAGCTCTGTTTACAATAGCAAAAAGCTGGAAGCAACCAAGGTGTCCATCAACAGATGAATGGTTAAATAAATTGTGGTATATTCACACAATGGCATTCTACGCATCAATAAAGAAGAGTGACGAATCTATGAAACATTTCATAACATGGAGGAACCTGGAAGGCATTATGCTGAGCGAAATTAGTCAGAGGCAAAAGGACAAATATTGTATAAGACCACTATTACAAGATCTTGAGAAATAGTATAAACTGAGAAGAACACATACTTTTGTGGTTACAAGGTGGGGAGGGAGCGAGGGTGGGATAGGGTTATTTACTGATTAGTTAGTAGACAAGAACTACTTTAGGTGAAGGGAAGGACAATACTCAATACAGGGAAGGTTAGCTCAACTGGACTGAACCAAAAGCAAAGAAGTTTCCAGGATAAAATAAATGCTTCAAAGGTCAGCGGAGCAAGGGTGGGGGTTTGGGGACCATGGTTTAAGGGGACTTCTAAGTCAACTGACAAAATAATTCTATTATGAAAACATTCTGCATCCCACTTTGAAATGTGGCGTCTGGGGTCTTAAATGCTCACAAGCGGCCATCTGAGATGCATCAATTGGTCTCAACCCACCTGGAGCAAAGGAAAATGAAGAACACCAAGGTCACACGACAACTAAGAACCCAAGAGACAGAAAGGGCCACGTGAACCACAGACCTACATCATCCTGAGACCAGAAGAACTAGTTGGTGCCTGGCCACAATCGACGACTGCCCTGACAGGGAGCACAACAGAGAACCCCTGAGGGAGCAGGAGATCAGTGGGATGCAGACCCCAAATTCTCATAAAAAGACCATACTTAATGGTCTGACAGAGACTAGAGGAATCCAGGCGGTCATGGTCCCCAAACTTTCTGTTGGCACAGGACAGGAACCATGCCCGAAGACAACTCATCAGACATGAAAGGGACTGGACAGTGGGTAGGTGAGAGATACTGATGAAGAGTGAGCTAGTTATATCAAGTGGTCACTTGAGACTGTGTTGGCATCTCCTGTCTGGAGGGGGGATGGGAGGATAGAGAGAGTTGGAAGCTGGCAAAATTGTCACGAAAGGAGAGACTGGAAGGCCTGACTCATTAGGGGGAGAGCAAGTGGGAGTACGGAGTAAGGTGTATATAAACTTATATGTGACAGTCTGACTTGATTTGTAAACGTTCACTTGAAGCTCAATAAAAGTTAATAAAAAAAAAAAAAAGAAGAGAAAAAAAAAAAAACCCGTTGCCATCAGGTCAATTTTGACTCATAGCGACCCTATAGGACAGAGTAGAACTGCCCCATACGGTTTCCAAGGACCGCCTGGTGGATTTGAACTGCCGACCTTTTGGTTAGCAGCCGTAGCTCTTAACCACTATGCTACCAGGGTTTCCACCACAGGAATGGGGGTTAGGATTTACAGCACATATTTTGGGGAGACACAATTCAATCCATAACTACTGGTCCCAACCCCAGTAACCAGGTATTCACAGGCAATTAGGTAGGCTCTGGATAGAATTTACCCAGTATCTAGAGTCATAATACATACTTGAAGACATATGGCATGGATGTGTGCCAAGTTAATTAAAAACTTGCCCACTGTAGTTGTCAGAACAGGGAGAAATCAGGAGACTGGAGGAGAAAGTACTTGAGCTGTAACTATAAAGGACAGCTATGATTCAGGTACTTAGGGGAGGAGAGGAAGGCATCCCAGGCACAGGGAACTTCTGATGCAAAAAGATGCACGAGTGTGTAGGGACAGAGTAAATCAACATACCAAAAAACGAAAGCCAAACCCATTGCCGTCCAGTAGATTCCAACTCATAGCAACCCTGTAGGACAGAGTAGAACTGCCCTATAGAGTTTCCAAGGAGCGCCTGGTGGATTCAAACTGCCAGCCTTTTAGTCAGCAGGCGAAGCTCTTAGCCACTGTGCCACCATAGTTTCCAAATCAACTTAGTATAGTTCAAATTATTGATGTGCTTTACAGTTACCAGAATACATTATTTTATTCAACCCTTACAACAGCCTGTGAGAGGGAGATTTTTTTTTTACAAATTATAAAACTGAACTTCATGCTAGGAGTCCTAATACATGGCATAAATGGAATACAAAACATAACTAACAATGCACAAACAGCAGATAACTGGGAGCTCCTAAAAATGAAACACTTATTGTCTGACTGAGACTAGAGGAACCCCAGAAGACATGGCCCATAGACTCTGTGTTAACTCAAAACTAAAAACATTCCCAAAGCCAGCTCTTCAGACAAAGATTAGAGTGGACTGTAAGACATAAAATGATACTTGTGAAGAGTGTGCTTCTTAGTTCAAGGAGACTAAATAGACACGTCCTATCCAGGAAAAAAATTTTTTTTTTTTTATCTGGAGGCGAGATGAGAAGGTAGAAAGGGACAGGAGCTGGTTGAATGGACATAGGAAATCTGGGGTGGAAAGAGGGAGTGTGCTGTCGCATTATAGGGATAGGAACAAGAGTCACATAACAATGCGTCTATAAATTTTCACATGAGAAACTAACTTGAGCTATAAACTTTTACCTAAACAAAATTAAAAAAAAAAAAAAAAAGAAACTGAGCTTCATGGAGGTTAAGTGGCTTACCTTTCCCTGGTGCTCTATGCCAGTGCTCCTTAAACTTTAATGTATGTAAAAATCACCTGGGAATCTGGTTCAAATGCAGATTCTTATTTATTATGCAGGCCTTTTGGAGCAGGGCCTGAGAACTGGCATTTTAAATCAGCTCTTAAGTACTGTTGATGCTACTGGGTTGTGATCACACTTTGAGTAGGAAGGATGTAGGGTACAGGTAGAGCAAAGTAATGGAAAAAATAAAATAGCAACAGGCTATGAGGTTAAAGTTGGCCCTGTGATTTTGAAACTGCTATCACAGATCTCACATACTTTAGAAACTGTTGTTGGGAAGGACCAGTCCCTGGAGAAGGACATCATGCTTGGTAAAGTGCAGGGTTAGCAAAAAAAAGGAAGACCTTCAACGACATTGATTGACACAGTGGCTGCAACAATGGGCTCAAGCATAACGATTGTGAGGATGGTGCAGGACTAATCAGTGTTTCGTTCTGCTGCACATAGGGTCGCTATGAGTTGGAACCGACTCGACAGCATGTAACAACAACAACAATCACAGATAATTAGTTAAATTAGGTGCCATTTTGTGAAAATAAAGCAGAAGTAATAATCTCCCAATTCAGAGAAAAACAAATTAATGAACAGGTAAGGTTTTCTCAAATAAAATCTTTCTCCCATAATATTTTCTTTAAAAATTTAACATATTTTTAAGCTAATAATTCATGCCTTCTATGTTTGCCAGCTGTGCCCTCTCCCATGAGGCACCCTCATGAATGTCACCATGCCAATTCTCTTCACACGTTTCTGTAAAAATATTAGCATAGTGCATTTACAAAAATACCTTGTGGGTGGAGGATTTGGCCAGCAAACAAACTCAGAAGGTGTGAATTATTTGTGTAAAAATACAGGAATTAAAATGAAAATACAAGTGGCAAAAATCCCAGGAGAAATACTGGAAATAGCCATTTTTTGCTTAGTTTGAAAACATTTTTATTCTGTATAATTTCTGTATTATGTACAACAGAAACTGTTTTAAGAATATTATTTGTAATGTGTTTAATGTAATTAATTATACCACTCATCTGTCAGTCTGTTCTATTGTGGTTGCTTGTATGTTGCCGTGATGCTGGAAACTATGCCTCTGGTATTTCAAATACCATCAGGACTACCCATGAAGGACATATTTTAGTGGAGCTTCCAAAAAAAAAAAAATTTTTTTTTTCCAGGCTAAGACTAGGAAGAAGGACCTAGTGGTCTACTTTTGAAAAAAATTGGCCACTGAAAACACATGGGCCTCATCGGATGGAATGCACAGAATTCAAATTGAATACATCTGTATGTAGAAAGAGAAGACGGAGATGCTCAGTATCATTAGAACAAGACCAGGGGCCGACTACGGAACAGACCATCAATTGTTCATATGCAAGTTTAAGCTGAAGAAAATTAGAACATGTCTACAAAAGCCAAAGTACAACCTTGAGTGTATCCCACCTGAATTTAGAGACCATCTCAAGAACAGATTTGACGCATTGAACACTAAAGACTGAAGACCAGATGAGCTGTGGAATGACATCAAAGACATTACACACTAAGAAAGCAAACAGTCATTAAAAAGACAGGAAAGAAATAAAAGACCAAAATAGATGTCAGAGGAGACTCTGAAAGTTGCTCTTGAACATAAAGCAGCTAAAGAGAACAGAGGAAATGATGAGGTAAAAGAGCTAACAGAAGATTTCAAAGTGTGGCTAGAGAAGACAAAGTATTATAATGAAATGTGCAAAGACCTGGAGTTAAAAACCCAAAGGGAAGAACACACTTGGCATCTCTCAAGTTGAAACAACAGAAGAAAAAATTGAATCCTCGAGTTGCAATTTTGAAGTATTCTATGGGCAAAATATTGAATAACCCAGGAAGCATTAAAAAAAAAAAAAAAAAAAGGAAGGAAAACAGAGTCACTGTACCAAAAAGAACTGGTCAAGGTTTAACCATTTCAGGAGGTGGCATATGATCAAGAAACATGGTATCGAAGGAAGAAGTACAAGCTTCACTGAAGACATTGGTGAAAAACAAGGCGCCAGGAATTGACGGAATACCAACTGGGATGTTTCAACAAACAGATGCAACGCTAGAGGTGCTCACTCATCTATGCCAAGAAATTTGGAAGACAGTTATCTGGCCAGATACAGATTCATATTTATGCCCATTCCAGAGAAAGTTGATGCAGGAGAATGTGGAAATTATAGAACAATATCATTAACACCAGACACAAGTAAAATTTTGCTGAAGATCATTCAAAAACAACTGCAGCAGTACATGAACAGGAAACTGCCAGAAGTTCAAGCCAGATTTAGAAGAAGATATGGAATGAGAAATAGCATTGCTGATGTCAGATGGATCTTGGCTGAAAGTAGAGAATACTAGGCAGATGTTTACCTGTTTTTCATTGACTATGCAAAGGCATTCAACTGTGTGGATCATAAAAACCTATGGGTAACGTTGCAAAGAACGGGAATTTTCGAACACTTAATTACACTCATGAGGAACTTCTACATAGACCAGGAGGCAATCATTTGAACAGAACAAAGAGGGTACTGCGTGGTTTAAATTCAGGAAAGATGTGCATCAGTATTGTATTCTTTCACCATGCTTATTCAATCTGTATGCTGAGCAAATAATCCGAGAAGCTGGACTCTATGAGGAAGAACATGCCATTAGGATTGGAGGAAGATGTATAATAACATCCTATATGCAGATGACACAACCTTGCTTGCTGAAAGTGAAGAGGACTTGAAGCACGTACTAATGAAGATCAAAGACTATAGCTTTCAGTATGGATTACATCTCAACATAAAGAAAACAAAAATCCTCACTACTGAATCAATACACGACATCATGATAAATGGTAAAAAATGTTGAAGTTGTCAAATACTTCATTTTATTTGGATCCACAATCAATGCCCACAAAAGCAGCAGTCAAGAAATCAAACAATATATTTCACTGGGCAAATCTGTGCCAAAAGACCTCTTTAAAGGGTTAAATAACAAAGATGTCACTTTGAGGACTAAGGTGTGCCTGATCCAAGCCATGGTATTTTCAATCACCTGTTATGCATGTGAAAGCTAGACAATGAAGAAGAATGAAGACAGAAGAAGAATTGATGCGTTTGAATTATGGTGTTGGCAAAGAATATTGAACGGAATGCCAGAAGAACAAGCAAATCTGTCTTGGAAGAAGTACAGCCAGAATGCTCCTTAGAAGCAAGGATGGCGAGACTTTGTCTCACATACTTTGAACATGTTATCAGGAGGGACCAGCTCCTGGAGGACATCATGCTTTGTAAAGTCGAAGGTCAGCAAAAGAAAAGAAGATCCTCATCAAGATGGATTGACACAGTGGCTGGAACGATGGGCTCAAGCACAGCAACTTTTGTGAGGACGGTGCAGGACTGGGCAGTGTTTTTGTTCTGGTGTACATAGGGTCACTATGAGTCGGAACTGATTCCACAGCACCTAAAAACAACAATGTAATTAAGTATGTCATTGCTCTATGATGTTGTTCAGACAGCACCCAGACTTCCAGTTGAAGCTGGAAATGGCTCTGTAGGAAAAAGACCACTGAAGTGTATTGACCAGGATGTGGTTTGATAAATGCAGTATTTGAGGAGGCCGAATATGGGAACATATGCAGGATGGCTGACAGCAGAAAGAGGTTGAAGGTAAACTAATTCACCCTGAGGTTAAGGAGTTCACTGTTTTTTGTTTGTTTTTTGTTCCTGTCTTTCAAGAAAATCTCTGTCAAAGCACTAGTAGAACACAACCTAAGGAACAAACATCAGTGATCACACATGACAAGAAAGACAAAGTTTACAAAAAATATTGGGAAAAATCACTAAACAGATAGGCTGAAAGTGAAAGGATTTAAAAGGCTATTCTATGCAAATAGTAATCAAAAGAGAGCTGGAATGGCTATAATAATATCAAATAAAGTAGACTTTAGGTCAAAAATTTGAGATATAAAATATAGAAGCAAGCAGAGAGTCAAGGTGACCTCATACCACCAAGAAAGCAACACCAGGAGCAGAGCGCATCCTTTGGACTCAGGGTCCCTGTGCCTGAGAAGCTCCTCAACCAGGGGAAGATTGAAGACAAGGAACTTCCTCCAGGGCCAACAGAGAGAGAAAGCCTTACCCTGGATGCCAATGCCCTGAATTTGGATTTGTAACCTACTAGACTGTGAGAAAATAAATTTCTCTTTGTTAAAGCCATCCACTTGTGGTATTTCTGTTATGGCAGCACTAGATGACTATGACACCCTACTTGCAACAAATTATTCATTACAATCACATTCACTTGCTGCATATGCAGCTTTTACATCATCAGAAAAGGTTTGAGCCTCTTCTTGCACTAAAAAAGCACTAAAGTAAGGCTAAATAAGAATTGTTTGCACCTGTTCCAACATTGCTGCAAATTTGACTTAGAGACGCACTTAGGAATGTATCTCGTTCATAACCAGGGGACTGTCTGTACAAAGAAGGACATTATATATTAATATAAGAGTCAATTCATCAAGAAGATATAACAATTATAAGCATATAGGCACCAAACAATTGAGCCCCATGATATATGAAGCATTGACAGAATTGACAATTCCTCAATAATATTTGGAGGTTTTAATACATCAGTTTCAATAGTGGACAGAACCTGGAAATAGAGGACTTGAACAACACTGTAAGTAGAGATATATAGAACACTTCACCAAGCATCAGCAGAATTCTTCTCAGGTACTCAAGTACTCATGCATCATTCTTGAGAATAGACCATATGTTAAGCCACAAGATAAGTTTCAATAACTTTGATTTCATACAAACTCTCTCCTCTGACCACAACAGAATGAAGTTAGAAATTAATAACACAAGAACAAATAGCAAATTCACAACTATGTGGAAATTAAGCAACACAGTCTTAAACAACCAATGGGTCAAAGAAGAAACCACAAGAGAAATAAGAAAATACTTAGAGATGAATGAGAATGAAAGTAGAACACATCAAAATTTATGGGATGGAGTGAGGGCAATGCTCTGAGGGAAATTTATATCTGTAAACACCTACATTAAAAAAAAGAAGAAAAATCTCAGATCAATAACTTTACCTCTTGAGAAACTAAAAAAAGAAAAACTAACAAAACCCAATGCTAGCAGAAGGAAGGAAAAAATAAATATTAGGGCAGACATGAATGAAATAGAGAGTAGGAAAACAATAGAGAGGATCAATGAAGCCAGAAGTTAGTTCTTTGAAAATACCAATAGTATCAACAAAGCTTTGGCTAGACTGACAAAAAAAAGAGAGAAGCCACAAATAACTAAAATCAAAAATAAATGTGAGACATTACTACTGACCTTAGACAAGTAGTAATGTAAAAAAAGATTACAAAAAATAGTATGACCAACTGGATGCCAACAAATTAAATAACCTGGATAATTGGACAAATTCATAGAAACACACAAGTTACCTCAACAGACTGAAAGAGAAATAGAATATCTCAACAGACAAGTGAAGAGATTGAATCAGTAATAAAAATTCTGCCAATAATGAAAAGTCCAGGACCAGATGGTTTACTGGTGAATTCTACCAAACATTTAAAGAAGAATTAACACCAATCGAGCTCTTCCAAAAAACAGAAGAGGGACCGCTTCTAACTCATTCCATGAGGACACAATTACCCTGAACAAAGCCAGATAAAGACAACCTAAGAAAAGAAAATCACTGACCAATATCTCTTATGAATCTACATGTAAAAATCCTCATCACAATACTAGCAAAGCAAATCAAATAGCATATTAAAAGAATTTCACAAATGGAACAAAAAGAATGAAATAATGAGAATGTTCACACATTGTAAAGAATGTAACCAATGTCATGAACAACTTGAGTAGAAATTATTGAATGGGAACCTAAACAGCTGTGTAAACTTTCACCAAAAGCACAATAAAATACTATTATAAACAAATAAATAAAAATCCCACATCATGCTGAATGGACACAGGAATACATGGTGGAAAGAATAAGTGTGCTATCTCATCGGGGGAGAGCAATTAGAAGTATATAGCAAGGTTCATATAAATTTTTGTATGAGAGACTGACTTGATTTGTAAACTTTCACTTAAAGCACAATTAAAAAAAAAAATTCAGCATCATGACCAAGTGAGAATTATTCCAGAAATGCAAGGGTAGCTCTACACACAAAAATTCATCAGTGTAATAAACCAAACCCACTGCCATCGAGTGGATTCCAACTCATAGCGACCCTATAGCACAGACTAGAACTGCCCCATAGGGTTTCCAAGGAGCGGCTGCTGGATACAAACTGCCAACATTTTGATTAGCAGCGGTAGCTCTTAACCACTGTGATACATTAAAGTAATATAACAGAGGAGGGGAAAGACACAACCATTTCAATGGGTGCAAAAAAGTATTTGGCAAAATCCAACACCCTCATGATAAAAACACTCAGAAAACTAGGAACAGAGGGACTTGCTCAACATGGCAGGAGCATTTATGAGAAATCCACAGCTAACATTGTACAAACCCTATGGGACAGTTCTACTCTGTCCTATATGGTCATTATGAGTGGGTCAGTAACATCATACAGAGTAATGAATGACTGAAAGCTTTCATCTGAAGATCATGAATGAAATAATGATGCCTTCTTCCATCACTGCCATGCAACGTTGTACTAAAAGTTCTAGCACGAGCAATTAGGCAAAAAAATAAAATAAAAAGCAACCAAATTGGAAAGGAAGAAGTTAAACTCTATTTTTAGATGGTATGATCTTATATAGAGAGATTCCCAAAGAATCCACAAGAAAGCTACTAAAAAAAACCCACTGTCGCCAAGTTGATTCCGACTCATAGTGACCCTATAGGGCAG
Source organism: Elephas maximus indicus (assembly GCF_024166365.1). Taxonomy (NCBI): domain Eukaryota; kingdom Metazoa; phylum Chordata; class Mammalia; order Proboscidea; family Elephantidae; genus Elephas; species Elephas maximus. Next base: position 50,930,148 of record NC_064819.1, on the reverse strand, counting down.
AGTAGAACTGCCCCATAGAGTTTCCAAGGAGAGCCTTTTGGTTAGCAGTTGTAGCACTTTACCACTATGCTACCAGGGTTTCCAGAAAGCTACTAGAGCTAATAAATGAATTCAGCAAAATTGCAAGTTAGATGATCAACACACGAAAATCAGTTGTGTTTCTATCTATATATCAGAAATGAACAATCTGAAAAGGAAATAAAAAAAGTAATTCCATTTTTCAACAGCATCTAAAAGAATAAAATAAACCCCAGATAGCTTGGAATAAATTTAACCAAGGAGGCAAAAGACGTGTACACTGAAAACTACAATACATTGGTGTTGTGGATTGAATTGAATCCTTAAAAAATATGTATTGAAGTTTTAGCCACTGTACCTATACATGTGATCATGTTTGAGTCAGTTCTGATCACAGTGACCCTATATACAACAAAACGAAACACTGCTTGGTCCTGCTCCATCCTTACAATCACTGCTATGTTTGAGCCCATCATTGAAACCACTGTGTCAATCCATCTGGTTGAGGGTCTTCCTCTTTTTTGCTGATGCTGCACTTTACCAAGAATGATGACCTTCTTCAGGGACTGGTCCCTCCTGATAACATGTCCGAAGTAAGTGAAACAAAGTCTCGCCTTCCTTGCTTCTAAGAAGCAGTCTGGCTGTACTTCTTCCAAGACAGACTTGTTCGTTCTTCTTGCAGTCCATGGTATGTTAGATATTCGTCATCAACACTGTAATTCAAAGGCATCAATTCATCTTCCATTTTTCTTTTTCATTGTCCAGCTTTCACATGCAGAAGAGGCCATTGAAAATACCATGGCTTAGGTCAGGCACACCTTAGTCCTCAAAGTGACATCCTTACTTTTCAACACTTTAAAGAGGTCTTTTGTTGCAGATTTGCCCAAGGCAGTATGTCTAATTTCTTGACTGCTGCTTCCAAGAGCATTGATCATGAATCCAAGTAAAATGAGTTTTCTGACAACTTCCATGTTTCCTCCATTTATCGTGATGTTGCTTATTGGTCCAGTTGCGAGGATTTTTGTTTTCTTTTTGTTGAGGTGTAATCCATACTGAAGGCTGTAGTCTTTGATCTTAATCAGTAAGTGCTTCAAGTCCTCTTTGCTTTCAGTAAGCAAGGTTGTGTCATCTACGTATCGCAGGTTGTTAATGAGTCTTCCTCTAATCATGATGCCCCATTCTTCTTCATATAGTCCAGCTTCTTGAATTATTTGCTCAGCATTCAGACTGAATAAGTATGGCAAAAGGACTCAATCCTGATACACAGCTTTCCTGAATTTAAACCGCACAGCATCCCTTTGTTCTGTTCAAATGACTGCCTCTTAGTCTATGTGGAGGTCCCTCATGAGCCTAATTAAGTATTCTGGAATTCTCATTCTTTGCAATGTTATCCATAAATTGTTATAATCCACACAGTTGAATGCCTTTGCATAGTCAATAAAAGACAGGTAAACATCTTCCTGGTATTCTCTGCTTTCAGCCAGGATACATCTGACATCAGCAATTATGTCCCTCATTCGACATTCTCTTCTAAAACTGGCCTGAACTTCTGGCAGCTCTTTGTTGATGTACCGCTGCAACAGCTTTTGAATGATCTTCAGCAAAATTTTACTTGTGTGTTACATTAACGACATTGTTTGATAATTTCTGCATTCTGTTGGTTCACCTTTCTTTGGAATGGGTAGAAATATAAATCTTTTCCAGTCATTTGGCCAGGAAGCTGTCTTCCAAATTTCTTGACATAGACAAGTGAGCACCTCCAGCACTGTATCGGTTTGCTGGAATATCTCAATTGGTATTCTGTCAATTCCTAGAGCCTTGTTTTCACCATTCCCTTCTGTGGAGCTTGGAATTCTTCCTTCATTACCACTGGTTCTTGATCATATGCTACCTCCTGAAATGGATGAACATCAACCAATTCTTTTTGACAGAGTGACTCTGTGTATTCCATCTTCTTTTTATGCTTCCTATGTCAGTCAATATTTTCCCCACAGAACCCTTCAATGCTGCAACTCAATGGCTGAATTTTTTCTTCAATTCTTTCAGCTTGAGAAATGCCAGATGTGTTCTTTCCTTTTGGTTTTCTAACTCCATGTCTTTTCATATTTTATTATAATACTTTACTTCGTCTTCTCAAGACGTCCTTTGAAAGCTTTTGTTTGCCTGTTTTACTTCATCATTTCTTCTATTTGCTTTAGCTACTCTACCTTCAAGAGCAAGTTTCAGAGTCTCTTCTGACATTCATTTTGGTTTTTTCTTTCTTCAATGTCTCTTTAATGGCCTTTCACTTTCTTCATATATGATGTGCATGATATCATGCCACAACTTGTCTGGCCTTTGGTCATTAGTGCCCAATGGGCCAAATCGATTCTTAAAATAGTCTCTAAATTCAGGTGGGATATACGCAAGGTTGTACTTTGGCGCTTGTAGACAATGATGTAATTGTCTTCAGCTTCAACTTGGATTTGCATATAAGCAATTAGTGGTTTGACCCACAGTTGGCCACTGACCTTGTTCTCACTGATAATATTGAGCTTTTTCATTGTCTTTTTACACAGCAGTAGTCACCTTCATTACTGTGTATTTCATATCCTGAGGTCCACATGTATAGTAGCCATTTATGTTGTCGAAAAAGGTATTTGCAATGAAGAAGTCATTGGTCTTGCAAAGTTCTATCATGTGGTCTCTGGTGTCGTTTCTATCACCAAGGCCATATTTTCCAACTACAGATCCTTCTTTGTTTCCAAGTTTTGTATTCCAATCAGCAGTAATTATCAGTGCATCTTGATTGCATGTGCAATCAATTTCAGACTTCAGAAGTTTGTAAAAATCTTCAATTTCCTCTTCTTTGCACTAGTGGTTGGTGCGAAAATTTGAATAATAGTCATGTTAACTGGTCTTCCTTGTAGGCTTATGGACATTATCCTATCACTGACAGCATTGTACTTCAGGATAGATCTTGAAATGTTCTTTTTGATGATGAATGCAACACCATTCCTCTTTAATTTTTCATTCCCTGCATAGTAGACCATATGATTATCCAATTGAAAATGGCCAATGACAGTCCATTTCAACTCACTAATGCCTAGGATATTGATCTTTATGCAGTCCATTTCATTTTTGATGATTTCCAATTTTCCTAGATTCATACTTGGTACTTTATTTTCTAATTATTAATGAATGTTTGCAGCTCTTTCTTCTCATTTTGAGTCATGACACCTCAACTAATGAAGGCCCTAAAAGCTTTACTCCATCCACATCATTAAGGTCAACTCACTTTTAGGAGGTAGCTCTTCCATTAGTCATATTTTTAATGTCTTCCAACCAGAGGGGCTCATCTTCTGGCACTATACCAGACAATACTCTGCTGTTATTCAGAAAGTTTTCACTGGCTAATTTTTTCAGAAGTAGATGACCAGCCTGTCTTAGTCTGGAAGCTCCACTGGAACTTTTCCACCATGTGTGACCCTGCTGGTGTTTGAAATGCTGGTGGCATAGCTTCCAGTATCACAGCGACACACAAGCCACCAAGTATGACAAGCTGACAGTCACATGGGGTAAACCTATATAACCAAAGCCAATTAATTTTTGACAAGGGTGGCAAATTTTTTCAATGGAAATAGGATAGTCTCTTTAACACATGGTACTGGGAAAAGTGGACTTCCACATGCAAAAAAATGGAGGTGGACCCCTATTCACACCATATACAAAAATTAATTCAAAATGGGTCAATGACCTAAATACAAACGCTAAAATCATAAAACTCTTAGAGGAAAACATAGAGGTAAATTTTCATGACCTTGGATTTGGCAATAGATTCTTTGATACACCAAAGCACAAGGAACAACAACAAAACAAATAAGTTAGACATCATTAAAATTAAAAACTTTTGTGCATCAAAGGACATTATCAAGAAAGTGAAAAGATAACCTACAGAACAGGAAAAAATATTTGAAATCATATAGCTGATATAATACTTGTGTTTAGGATTTTTTAAAAATGCTGATAACAACAAAAAGACAACCCAATTAAAAAAGGGGCAAAGTACTTGAGTAGACGTTTCTCAAAAATATATATATATAAATGAAGAATAAGCACATGAAAAGATGCTCAACATCATTACTCATTCCAAAAACCAAATCCATTGCCGCTGAGTAGATTCCGATTCATAGAGACCCTATAGGACAAAGCAGAACTGCCCCATAGGGTTTCCAAGGGGCAGCTGGTGGATTTGAATGGTAGACATTTTGGTTAGCAGCCTGAGCTCTTAACCATTGTGCCACCGGGGCTCCAAATCTTCACAACTATTTGTTAAATATACTCTTTTCCCAAACAATTGTGTATTTGCTATTCCAACTCTACGTGCTGTTGAGATAATGTCCCTGTGTGCTTTCCCGCTGCAGAGAGAAAAGTTAAACTGAATATAGCCCTAATAGTTAATCATGAATTAAGACAGCTTATCAAGTACCTTCTGATTTCAAAAATGTATCTGGACCATTTAATTACATACACAAAAATAAATGGAAATTTGTCAAAATACTGCCTTTTCCTGAAAATCCCTGGAAAATGAGAGAACAAGAAATATAAAGTTTTAAACATAATTTTAAAAAAATGAAATCAAAACACTTTGAGTATTAGTCTATAAGGATGAGTAATATCCAGTTAATCCAAGACCTACTCTTCCCGCCCCACCCCCAAGGAGAAAACAAATAAATTACCTATTTTTTAAAAAAGCAGCTTCACATACACTGTAACCTGGGAGAGGCGTACTCCTGTTTTGGGTGCACCACTTGTGTGTAGTAATCTAAACCATGTTATGTTCAGGTAGCAACCCTTCTGGGTCTTCCTTCCTAGAACAAAGAAACCATTACAAATTAAATGCTGGTGAGATAATAAAATGGCTTTTTACATTCATACATTGGGGCCCCTTGGAGCGCAATTGCCAGTATCTTCAGAAATTTTTTTCCCTGATGTAGAAACTTCCAACTTGTGTTTCTGCTGGTTTTCCACCTAGGCTAAGATAATACCAATAATAATGGCTTCAGAAATGACGACTGTCCCAGCATGCACAGCCATGTTCTAAGTCATTTAAGAGGCAGCCCTTCTATGTTTGTATTATTCCTATAAAGATCTCTCACCTATTTTGGTCAGTTGCCTTTTCAGGCACACACACACACACACACACACAGAGAGAAACAAATGCTCCCCACACTTCATTCATGTCAGAACTCAACAGCTTGAGTAGCACAAATATTCTGCAGTCACTCATGAAAAGAAATTTTTAATAATAAATATCTAACAATTAATGGGCCGGTAGCTGCAATTGTCTTCAGGGCATAATATCTAATTTCCTTGCAATGTTTCATAGCCTTACTTGCCACACTGCAACAGTCTATCATTAAAGCCAAATGCAGGTTTCTATCACTTTTATTTATTTTTCAAATCAACTTATAAATCAGTGCCAGGCCTTGTTACAGATGAGTTCCAATAAATTATCGGCTGTGGACAAATTCTGAATGTTAAACACTTCCTCTCTCTCCGCCCGCCCTTGGTCTCTGTCTGTCTCTCTCACCATTGTTTTCCCTCCCAGCTCCATGAGGTGTCCCTTCAGCCCTCCAGGCCTGCATACCTCACCGGCTGTGCTTTTGTGTACAAGTTACAGAGAGCCCCCGGTTCTTAATTATCTGCTACTTAAATAATGCAAAAAGACATTTATTTTTCAGAGAAAAATATAAATATAGGAGACAAGAGTAGTTTTACAGTCCTTGGGAAATTTACCCTTCTGAATTTCAATTGTGAAGGCATTCTAGTTAGGGGCTTTTTACAACCTCCCAGCAGCGAGAACGAAAACCTGAGGTCTATTTTTCACATTCGTCAGTTTTGGAAGCAGCCTACCTCCCTTTCTGAGGGGGCACTGGTGGTTCACTGGTAGAATTCTCGCCTCCCATGTGGGAGCCCTGGGTTCTACTGCCAGCTAACGTACCATATACACAGCCACCACCTGTCAGTGGAGGCTTACGTGTTGCAATGATGCCGAGCAGGTTTCAGAGGAGCTTCCACACTAAGACAGACTAGGAAGAAAAGCCTGGCGGTCTACTTCTCAAAACCAGCCAACAAAAACTCCATGGATCACAAAGTTCCAATCGGCAACCAATCATGGGAACGGCGCAGGACTGGACAGCATTCAGTTCTATTGTGCATGGGGTCACCATGAGTCGGGGGCTGACTTGACGGCAGCTAACAACCTACCTTTCCTAAATAAGTTGTCATCTTTGAGAAGCTGCTTTTGTGTTCTGTGACAGGCGCCTGCTTACTTTCCCTGGGAGGGTCCCAGTGTATGGATTTCTGCACCTACTGCCACCTTCTCTCTAGAACTTACTACGTACATGTACAACTAAGGAACAAGGATTCTAAAGAGGTGTAGTCTGCTAAAACAACTCACAACTGACACGTGCTTAAAGTTATAAGTGCAGCCACAAAGTTTGCCTAAAATATGCATGCCCTACCTGGAAACCAAAAAAAAAGTGCCTTCAGATCTTCAAAACAGCAAGACTTTTAAATGCAAACCATTTTTAAGGTTGTCTACTTTGTTGCATTGTCAGTAGATAGCACCAATGCGTTTACTTTATTACATATCTTTGCTATAATTTTGGCAACAATTTTATAGCAGGTATGACTATGTGAAAGCTACTCTAAATTGTTCATTGGACAAAATCAGGAAAGCTCTCTAAAATGCCATTTGTAAAATTTAATGTTCCAATGGATTCCAGTGTTTTGCTTTTCAAGTTCTGGCAAAGTCTTCATAATGGAAATACCGTCTGGGTACAGAGACTACCTGACAAGCTAGGGTCTGGAGAACAATCCCAGCAGGTTGAGGCAGGCCTCAAAGTCCTGGAAAGCTGCACGTCTGAGATGCGGTGTGATGGGCTGTGCAGGATGCTTTCTGCCTTTCCTCCGAGGAAGACTGGCAATTTCCACCGTGAGAAACACTTTCTTGAGTGGAAGAGCTGCCTTCAGACATTCTCTATTAAAATGAACGTATTTAGCTGGGAGGGACCATCCCTGACACTCGGGGCCTCTTTCTTCTTGCTTACAGGATGTGACCCACACCCATAGTTATCTTTATTTCAGTCTTCATGCTTCTTGTCTGTAAGCTCCTTGAAGGCAGAGACTGTGTCTTATTCATCTCTGTTTTCTACATAGCACCTTAGCATTGTGGCTTGGAATTGTTTGGTGTTTGACATAGACTGGCAGGTTTCCTAGGGGAATGAGGTAAGAAGTTTGGACCACGTGCTTCCTTAGGCAAATCTAGCTGAGTACATTAAGTAAGAGGTATTGGGTACCTTGTAGGAAAATGGGAGAAGCCTAAGACAAATACTATCATTTCATAATTTTGAGCATATTTAGCCTTTTATTTGAGCTAAGGGCTGACTCAACACCCAAGGGGGCTCATCTTCTAGCACTACATTGGACAACATTCTATTGTGATCCTCTGGGCTGTGATCCAAAGGCAGATAACAACAACAGCCTTTTATTCATAAGGTATTCAGAAACATTCACTGAACACACATCTGCCAGGCACTAAGCTTCGTATGATAATAAACAATACAAATCCTTGTCTTCATGTGGCTTAAACTCCAAAGTGAGAGATAAGTGAACAGCCACAAACCCACCTCATATGTGCTACATGGTATGTTTGAGTGCACTTAAGACAGGGAGCAAAGGCCCTGAGATCGGAGGGTGCCTGTTTGAGAAATCGGGAAGAGACTGGTGTGGTTAGAGAAGCAAGCACAAGAGTAATAGGAGGTTGAGTGTGGAACCTACAGTCTTAGTAAGACAGAGAACAGAGGGGCCCCAAAATCTGCGAAGTAACAAGAAATGGGCCAGGGCACAGAAACAAAGCCATTCCCCAGAACACTGGGGCAGGGTATCTAAAAATAGCCCACAAACTTCTTTAAAGTTGCCTTTTAGAAACAGCTGAGGAAAACCAGGCCCAGGGACATGCGCAGAACATCCACCTGTGACCGATGTGTGACCTTCCACCAGGGGCAGTGAGGGGCTACAGCCCCAGCTGGGGAATTGAACCCAGGGAGCGGGAGACTGCTCAGGAGCGACACCCTGTAATAAGTCCTGCTATGAATCCCAGGGGCCTCCAGGACAGGAGCCATCTTGGAAAGCTGCTGTGGGAGCACCTTAGTTAACATATTCCCACCTGTGTCTATGAATAAACATGGATCTTTTCCCGCCCAAGAACTTTTAAAAACTTGGGCCCATCTTTTGTTCTGTGAGATGAGGGTAAGTGTTGCTCTAGGCCCTCCTGGTCTCTTCTTGCAAGCCTCTTCAATAAAGCTTTGCTCATATGGAAAACTACATGCCTTACCTGCTCATTCTTGACCAATGAGAGGCAAGAACCTTATTCCGGTAGCACACTGACATAGAAGTAAAGTTGAGGGGAAACCTAGGTGAGACAGAGACCACCTGGCTGAGCAAGTGAAACCTGACCTCAGTCATAGAAAACAACTGGAGTTGAAAAGATTAGCCAGGAAAAGCAGGGCAAGTCACAGGGGGAAATTACACACACACACACACACACACACACACACACACATACACACACAGTGTTGTAATGCATACGTCTATTTCCTGAGCCTCACCTGTATATTCAACTGTCCATTGAACTAGTTCCACTTGGATATGCTACAGACACCGCAAGCTTACAAAATTGAACAGTTTTCTTTCCTCAAACCAACTCCCCTACCCCTAGGTCCTTCCTCACTGAATGGAAACAATATGCACCCAGTTGCCCAAGCCAGAATCTGGAGTCACCTGTAGCCCTATGAGCCAGCCAAATGGATTTTGTTCATCCCCTTTTCTTTGTGCTCTCCCTGGCTTACAAGCCATTGTGTAAGCTATTCTCTCTGCCTGAACCAGTCACACTCCTGGCTGCAAGACCCCCTTCCTTCACCACGCCTGGCTCCTTCTCATCTCTCTGTCTCACCATAGACCTCACTCCCATCATGAAGCCATCCTTGATTCCCCAGTTCCAGTTAGGGATCCTCCTTGGGGCTTCCTCAGTAACCCATATTCCTCTACTGTAACACTCAGCATACGGCTCTGGTAAGTTTCTTGATTCTCCACTAGACTGAGCTCCATGTGTTTTGTTCATTGTTGAATCCCCAGTGCTTAGCACAGTGTTTGGTACATAGCAGGTTTATAATGCATACTACTGACACGTCAGTTCAGCTGCTAAACAAAAGTTTAGAGGTTCAAGTCCATTCAGAGGCACCTTGAAAGAAAATTCTGGCATTTATTTCCAAAAAACCAACCATTGAAAACCCTGTGGAGTTGCAGTTCTACTCTGACACCTGTGGGGTTGCCATGGGTCAGAGTCCACTTGGCAGCAGCTGGTTGGTATCTTCCTTTAAACTGTTGATGCCTGTCACCTGACCTGTCACTGCTTCTGCTGGTGTGTACAGTTCCTTCCCTAACCGCCTGCAACATGGCTTCTGCCTCTTCACTCTGAAATTGCTCTCAGAACTCACCACTGACGTCCCAGCTCCCAGGTACGATGGTCTTTCCTTTTTATTGACTCTCTAGTGTTGATTCTGATGGTCAGATGTCTTAGCTCACTTTTCTCTCTTGAATTCCAGTACATCCCAGGAACCTGGTCTTGTTTCCGCCTCTTCAGCCTCTCGGTCTCACTTTCCTTTGCTGCCAGCACTTTTTCCCTCATAATTTCTGCATGTTTCTCCAAGATCTGTTGTAATGGGGGAACCTATCCTCTCTCTGGAGCCTTGGTGGCACAGTGGTTAGGAGCTTGGCTGTTAACCAAAACTCAGCAGTACAAATCTACCAGGGGCTGCTTGAAAACCCTATGGGGCAGTCTACTCTGTCTCATAGGGTCGCTATGAGCCAGAATCAACTCGACGGCAGTGGGTTTGGTTTGGTTTTGGTGTCTTCTGTCTGCAGAGGGGTATGCCTCTAAAACCTTTATTCATGGCGTGGCCTCAGCCTTAAATGCTGTTCCTGCCCGCTGTCTAATCAGATCCCGTCTGCAGGCCAAATTACTCTAGAAATTAAAGGCAGGCATTTCAAGTGTGAAAAGGAGGTATTATTAGCCCCCTTTCACAGATGTGATAGTGGGGGTTCAGACAAGTTAACAACATGCCCCAAATCCTACAGCCAGTGGCAGAACTGAGATACAAACTCAGGTTTCTCTGTCAAAACGGTCCACATTCCGCACACCAGAGGCACTGCAGCCTGTGGCCAAACTGTCCTTTTGTGGACGATCAGCCTTGGGTTCGAGAATTAGGTCTACCATTTATGAGCACCCACCTCTGACATTCAAGGTTTCTGTTGTTGTTGCTTTGCTATAAACTAGGGAGAAGGATAGTACGTACCTCACAGGGCTGTGAGGATCAAAGAGTGTGGTATGATGCTCGGCACATAGTTCTCAACCAATTTTATTTGCTATTGTTTTTACGGAAACCCTGGTGGCATAGTGGTTAAGTGCTACGGCTGCTAACCAAAAGGTCGGTAGTTCAAATCCATCAGGCGCTCCTTGGAACTCTATGGGGCAGTTCTACTCTGTCCTGTAGGGTCGCTGTGAGTTGGAATCGACTCGACGGCAATGGGTTTTTATTGTTTTTTATGCACTGCCGCTACTCGTGGGCCAAATCCCTCCTCAAAGTCTAACAAGCTGCATTTCTTCCGTGGTTACCCAAGCCCTTATGTCCCCCTTCAGAGGCTTTTATTGCACTAGCTGCATGTCCCACACCACTGAAACTTGATTATTGTTCTCATTCTGTTCTCAAGTCCACTGTCTAAAGGCATCCTTTTAGCTTTGTTAGCTTCAGTTACAGCTCCATATGAGTTCAAGACATCTCTGTTGTCTGTCCATAAGCCAGGACCTACTTGTTCAGCCTCACCCTCATCACCACCTCCCCGCCCCCCGCCAAGCCTTACTGTGATCATTTCACATTACCTGCATTCACTGAAAACAGGTTATTTTCTCTCGTTTCCCTCCCTGCCTCCAACGCATCAATTGACCAGCTGCTGCCAAGTTGATTCGGACCCATGGTGACCCCACCCCATGTATGTCAGAGTACAACTGTGCTCCATAGGGTTTTCAATGGCTGATTTTTTGGAAGTAGGCAGGTCACCAGGCCTTTCTTCCAAGGCACCTCTGAGTCAACTTGAACCTCCAACCTTTCGCTTAGCCACTGAGAGTGTTAACCATTTGACTGCTCAGGGACTCCGAAGGAAAGGTAGAATGCGTTTAATTACATGAACTAATTTTGAGAAGACCAGATGGTTGCTGGTACCCAACCCAGATGTAACACCTGACTAAGCAACAAAAGCACAAAGCCCTTTTCCCGCTGCCTTTATATGAGCATGGCCAGGTAGTCAGCTGGTGCCTATATGTAATCCCAGTCACGTGGGTTGGGTAGTGGGCGAATTAACACCACCTGCACAGTCCCTTCCAGGGACCACTGAAAGAGCAGCTGCCTGAGCTCCCCTTTTCTGTCTTGATCTACTAATTTTAATTGAGCACACCCTCATGATGAATGTCTACAGTAAGGGCCAAGGGCCAAGAAACCAGCTTGCAGTTTCTCTTGGAGAAATAGAGCACGTATTTAATCTTAGTCCTAAAGATGGAAGGCAATTATCTTGTTAACTAATGCCACTAACACCATCCACAAAAAGGAAAAGGAGGAAAAATATTTTTTAAGTTCCTCCAGCAAAGAAATCTTGTTAAGTTCATTTTCCTCAAGTATATGGCTGCTTAATAAGACAGACAAGACAAAAATACCTAAATGCAGTTTAATATTAAAAAGAAGTCAGTTGCTGTCAAGTTGATTCCGACTCATGGTGACCCCATGTGTTTCGGAGTAGAACTGCTCCATAGCGTTCTCAGTGGCTATGACCTTTCCGAAGTGGATAGCCAGGCCATTCTTCCAAGGTGCTACTGGTGGATTGAAATTGTTTGGTTACTATTTAACCATCTGTGCCACCCAGGGCAACCTGGGGTTTAACACATGACATATGTATTTAGCTCTCTGCGTTGGCCAGGTCTCAATAATGTGTACCAGAATCCCTGGATGGTCACAGGGTTTTGCCACCTGGAGACTTCTGCAATGTTTAAAAGGGCTTTTCGAAGCAGAAACTGGCCCACTTGCTTGTGTGGATTAATGCATAATTCACCCCCATATCTGAGTAAGTCATGAGATGAACTGTTCCAGTCCAGGGTGATTGCCATGTTTAGGAAGTTGCACCTTTCCTTTTCAGCTATGTGCATTTTTCTTCCTTATGAATAGTACAGTTTTTGCATATTTTGTCATTTTGGTAGTTGAGTGAATAAACTTTCATCTTGCGTTGAGCAGACAAAACCCAGATTTGGGAACTGACATCTCACTCTCCAACATCTTGTGGCTATATATGCTGGTCACTGTTATTTACATACGTGGTGACTCAGCTCTCACTTGGCTAAGATAGAGGTGTCCTAACTGGGACACCAATGTGCTCTGAAATGGGCTAGGTTTAGTGGCAGGGAAGACAATTATTCTGAAATGACTCTCAAACGCTGTTACATTCTTGAAGTTCCATGTGAGAAGATCTGGCAGCTGGCTTCTAACAGCTTTTATTCCAGAAAGCAAAAGAAAACCGCAAATTCTCCAAATCCTTCCAGCTCACTTTGATGATGCAATGTCAGTGATGGAGGCAAGAGAATGTATGCCTCTCTGAAGTCTAGAGGAAAGGGTCTAGGGCCGGGGTCAGGGGCAGGTGTGGCAAATTACCACAATGAATACCTAGCAACTCATCACTGCTCTGCTCTGTCCAGGACTTCAAACCAGTTTGTGGCACTTGGAACCCCTGCTGAGAGTTTGCATTTCTAACAAGCTCCCAGGCAATGATAATACTGCTGATTAGGGACCAATGCTGAGGACCACTAGTAGACCAGTGGTTCTCAAAATTTATTATACATAAGAATCACTGGGGATCTTGTTCAAATGTAGATTCTGATTCAGTATATCTGAAATGGAAATGCAAATTCTAAACAGTGGTTCAAACTGGAACCAAACCATTTTGAAGCCCTGGCTCTGTTTTTCTGGGAGGCATTATTAAGAGAATTCAGTGTTAATAAGTTCCCAGTGTTTAATTTGAACATCAATAGCATTTAATAGCAGTTCGACAATTTACGGAGCACCTACTATGTGCCGTATTCTGACAGATACAGTATCTGTTTTTAAGGGACAGATTATCAATTTGGATCTACTATATGCCAGGCAATGTGTTAAGTCCTAGAGCTGTCAATCTAATGTAGGAGAAAGACAATAATGATTACATAAATCATTTAATTGCATTTGTGACAAATGTTATGAAGGAAAACTAGAGTGGGCAATGAACTTGCAAAGCAGGGGTTTATTTTGGGGGGGAATCAGATAAGGCTGCACTGAAGAAAGGTCATTTAAGGTGAAATCTGAAGGAGTAGGATGTAGAAGAGCACCCACTGTTATAAGACTGTAATAAACAAGTAGGAGAATAGCTTAAGATGAGGCAGGCAGGTCACTCAGGGCCTTGTGGGCCATGGCAAGGACTTTGGACATTTGGAGCAAAGGGGAGCCATCAAAAGGTTTGAAGTAGAAAAGTGCCTTCATCAAATTTTTATTGGTAAAAGATGATTGGAGTTACCAGGTAGAGAATGGACTGGAAGGTGGGACTCCATTTATGGAGGTGAGCTAGGATGCTTTCTTAGTAGTTAATCCAAATGAGAGATGGTGGTGGTAGTGGAGATTGACTGAAGTGCACAGATTTGAAAAGAATTTTGGAAGTAGAATTGACAGAACTCGGTGACTGATAAGCTGAGGGGAGATAAGGAAGAGTACAGAGAACGATGCCCTAGATTCCAGAATGAGCATCTGAGCGGATGGTGGTGTCATTCACAAAGACAGGGATGTTGAAAGAGGACCAGGTTTAGGGAAAGATCCTGAGTTCCATTTTGGGCATGTTAAATTCTAAGAGCCTATAAGTGGAGATGTTGGTCACGGAGTTACATATGTGAGTATGGGACTCAGAGAAATCTGGGCTGGAGACCTACTGGATACTGGGGAGTCAAGAGAGTATAAATGGCAGCGTGAGTCACTGTGGTCACTTAGGAAGAGAGTGTAGAGCGAGAAGAGCATGGGAGCAAGGGTGGAACCATGAACTCCCCCATTTGGAGGTGAGTAAGGGGATGAGGCAACTGAGAAGGATCAGGCGAAGCAGAAGAATGAAGAGGTGTAATTATCAGCGAACCAAGGGAGAAATATCCAAGAGAGTGGAAGTGGTCAAATGTGTCAAAGGCTGCTGGAGAGGTCAAGTCAGATGACAGCTGATGAGTTTCACCTGGATTTGCTGGATGGGGATCCATTCAGGGCTATTTCATAAGGCAGAAACAGAAATTAAAAAGGTTTTATTGTGAAATCATATTGTATTCTTTGAGTGCCATTTTTCTGATATTTCACACATTCTGCATAATTACCTGTGAACATACCATTCCCTGTACAGAACTTAACTTTGGGCTTCTGGAGGTCAGAAACTGTACCTTAATCACTCTTGTGCCACTTTAGTTCCCACCACATTACCTAGGATAGCATAGGTCCTTGATGAATACTTGTTCAATGGATGAGTGAAACACACACCTGGTGTGTGTAGTCCTGTGCTAGGCTGTATCACCAGCTTCTCTTTTGCACTGTCCTGCCCCCCAAAATTTGTTCTCGCCCTCTGCAATCAGAACACATCACTCAGCCATGAGAACAGAGCAACCCTATTCATAAAACTCTGAAATGTTAGTGTTATGGATTGAATTGTATCCCCCCAAATGTGTGTCGACTTGGTTAGGTCATGACTCCCAGTATTGCGTGATTGTCCACCATTTTGTCATCTGATGTGATTTTCTCATGTGCTGTAAATCCTAATCTCTTTGATGTTAATGGAAAAACTCTGGTGGCATAGTAGTCAAAAGCTATGGCCGTTAACCAAAAGGTCGGCAGTTTGAGTCTACCAGGTGCTCCTAGGAAACCCTATGGGGCAGTTCTACTCTGTCCTATAGGGTCACTATGAGTTGGAATTGACTCGGCAGCAATGCGTTCCGTTTTTTTTTTTTTTTTTTTTATGATGTGAATGAAGTGGGATTAGAGGCAGTTACGTTAATGAGGTAGGACTCAATCTACAAGATGAGGTTGTGTCTTAAGCCAGTCTCTTCTAAGATATAAAAGAGAGAAGCGAGCAGAGACATGGAGACCTCATACCACCAAGAAACAAGAGCCACAAGAATAGTGCATCCTTTGGACGCGCGGTCCCTGCACTGAGAAGCTCCTCAACCAGGGAAGATGGATAACGCGGACTTTCCACTAAAGCCAACAGAGACAGAAAGTCTTCCCCTGGAGCTGGCACCCTGAATTCAGACTTCTAACCTCCTAGATTGTGAGAGAATAAATTTCTCTTCGTTAAAGTCATCCACTTGTGCTACTTCTGTTATAGCAGCACTAGATAACTAAGACAGTTAGATTTCAAGTTAATTAATATTCCATATTATGTTGCTGTTGTTAGCTGCTGTTAAGTCAGCTCCCAACTCAGGTGAGCCCATGTACAACGAATGAAATGCTCCCTGGTCCCAGTAGAATTGTTGTGATCTATAGAGTTTTCGTTGGCTGATTTTTGGAAGCGGATCACCAGGCCTTTCTTCCCAGGCCATCTTAGCCTAGAAGCTCCACTGGACCCTGCTGAGCATCATAGCAACAATAAGCCTCCACTGACAGACAGGTGGTGACTGCGAGTGAGGTGCGTTAGTCGGGAGTCGAACCCCGGTCTCCTGCATGGAAGGTGAGAATTCTACCACTGAGCCACCAACGCCTCACCTACTGTATGTATAGAAAACCTCTTTTCCTATTTCAAAGATTATTTTTCACTTTTCTCCCTAGTAGCTCTGTGAGATGGTGGTTTTTAAAATTATTCATCATCTCTATGTAAGGGCAACTGGAGATTGCAATAGAGACTGATTGATCAGGAGGCCTCAGTGTTACAGAAAATATGGAAAGTGTAAGTATATAACTTTCAAAATTTGTCCAATCTAAGGCTTAATAATCTTTTATATGGTGCAACCAAATTTTCATAATCTGACATATTTAAAGTCAAATACAGCCCACAGTTGAGAAAATTGATAAAAATATATCAATATGCCAGTATATGTGTTTGTAGGTGGGATGAATAAATACCTGTAAAATAAAAGTTAACAGAAAGTGCTTCAACAACAACTTTACTAAAAGGCTTATATTTAATATACTCCTTGATTAAAAAAAAAAAAAAAGATACACCTCCCAAAATGTAGGTGGGGGTAAAGAATATATAAATAAAGAGGTCCACAGCTTTAGAATGTGCCAGGTATTTCAGGGACATTCTAGACAGATTTTACTAAATAAAATCTCATGTTTTCAATTTTCCATCTCTGAAGGGAAAACAAACAAACACACACAGAGATGCCATCGCCCACCTCAGCAGGGACAATAAACTTCCCAGCTATCTTCCCCCACCCCCTAAAAAAGCAATTTAATGCACCACTGGAGGTTGCCTATTAATTGGACTGGAAATAAAGTAGCCTGCAAGGATCAGCCCGGGAAGATACAGTTTGTGTGTGTGCCTGTGTATGTGTGTGAGTATGTGTGTTACGTGTGTTGCGTATACACACAAATACGCACACACATGTATATACACACTTATGTATATATATTTCGTCCACAAAGTAAACAATCAACACTAGTGCATCATTTTCTAATTACAGGGCTGTTTCATAAACTGTAAATGCTAACATGGGAGAGGTAAATCATAGCAATTTAATTAATAAAACAGTGTAGACACGTAAGCTCATATGTGCACCCCTGGGGGCGGTCACATCAATAATAGAAGCTTGCAGGCATATTTGAGACATTTTCTGCAATCATTTGCAGATCTAAAAAGCAGTCGATAATTGTTACAAATGGCATTAACTCTCCTCTTGCTGTACACAAGGAGTGAATTTTCATTTGTTAAAACTTCTTTTCGCTTCAGATGGTCTCTTGGGGTTGCTCGGAGTGGGGAAGCACGGGGTTTTGCAGTGCACTTGTTCCCTGAGTGGGCAAGATTGCAGGTGAAAGAGCCCCAGCCAACCAAACAGGAAAACGTGGCCATGAGAACCCGAAGATGGCAGAAGCCGGAGACTCCCTTTTCCCTTTCACTGAAGGGAAACGTTAGAAGATAATAAATGTCAGAAAATGGAAATTCAACAGTTGAATTTGTATTTTTTTTTTTTAACCTTTTAAAACTGCATCTATAGAATTCTCATACATTATTGGTGGGAATGTAAACTGGTGCAGTCACTACGAAAAGGGTTACATTTATGGTTAAATATAAATTTACCATAGGACCAGCAATTCCATTCCTAGGTATTTTTCTAAGAGAAATGAAGACATGTTCACACAAAAACTTGTATGCAAATGTTGATAACAGTATCCTCTATAATAGCCAAAAAGTGAATATGACCAAACTATCCACCAACTGATGAATGAATAGACAAATTGTGGTATATCCATACAATGGAATACTATCCAGAAGTAAAGAAATAGTGATATTCTGATATATGTTACAACATGGATGAACCTCAAAAATATCATGCCAAGTGAAAGAAGCCACACATACACACACGCACACAAAAAACCACACACACACATATTGTATGATTCCATGTATATGAAATGTCCGGAATAGTCAAATCCATAGAGATAGAAAGAAGTGGTGCCTGGTTCTGGGGATAGGAACTAGGGTTGACTGTAAATAGATACGGGAATCTTATTGGGGTGATAGAAATGTCCTAAAACTGAATTATGGTGATGAATGCACAACTCAGTAAATATAATAAAAATAATCTAATTGTACACCTAGAATGGGTGAATTTTATAATATGTAATTATTCTTCAAGAAATTTGTTTAAAAATCGTGCCCATGATTTTATTAATGTTTCTTAGCATTCCAAAAAAAAAAAAAGGGAAATCATGTTCAATTATATTCATGTAAGATAATGAATGGTGAAGTGTTTTGTCACGTATAGGACTAAATCCAAACAAATGTTGTTGGTTTGTTGTTGTTGGAATTGTGGTTACCTTTGATACCGTTGGGGCTCTGGTGGTGCGGTGGTTAAGAGTTTGGCTGCTAACCACAAGGTTGGCAGTTCAAATCCCCAAGCCACCCTTGGAAACCCTATGGGGCTGTTCTAATCTGTCCTGTAAGGTCTCTATGAGTCAGAATCTACTGAACAGCAAGAGGTTTTTGGTTTTGATATAGTTTATGTGTACGGTATATACATATTCAGATCCCTAGTTACCAAATGCTCAATCTTTTCACTTTGCAATTACTGTCAGAGAAAGAATAATAATAATTGTCATTTATTGGGTGCTTACTAAGTACAATGCATGTTACATGTATTAACTTGTTAATCAATGTAATCATCCTAATGAGATAAATGATTTAATATCCCCATTTAACTCAAGAGTCAAAGTTTAACCATTTGCCCAAGTTATCCAGTAGTGGCAGAGCTGAGACTTGAACCAGTCAGCTCCTGGCCGCACTGTAACCTGCAACCATCACAGGTACTTCTGTAGGAGTCAAGTTCTCTCTCTGGAATCTAAAATCAGTCACCATCTGTTTGGGAGAAGCTTTAAAAGAAGAAAATTTGGTGTGAATAAACCGCACTCAAGAGATAATGTGGAGGCATACAGGCCAGGTTGTCAGCACTGGCTGCCTCAGGGGGACAGAAACGAGACTGACTCTCAGCCTTTCCTTCACGAACCTCCACGCTGTTTAACCCATTACAATTAAAACATGTCATTTTTATAATTAAAAAAATAAAACAGAAAAGTATTTTTTCCCAGAAAAAAAAAGAAGTAGGTAATAAGTCAATTTGTTCTAAATATGGTTGTTTCCAAATTTGTCCAGTTTACCCATCTTCATCGAGAAAAATTGAACAACTCTATTAATCATGTGACCTATCACTCCCTGAGGTCATCACAACCTAAACGAAATCAGGCTGCAGATAAAAGGACTTAATTTTAATAGAAATGAAAAAATTCCCTCCTTGGCGTGAGCCCTGCCTTCCCTCAGCAGCGACTGCTTGTGCTGGGCAGACAGCTCCATCCCTGTGTTTTACGACTATTGAGGGATCTCTTTTTTTTTTTTTTCTGTAAGTGTTAGGGAGTATCTTTGGAACGCATTTGCAAATCTATGTTTCTGCATGCATAAAACCCAAAACCCAGTGCATAAAGAAAAGTCCTAATTTAAAAATACATTGTACTTGTATTCCAAACATTATTTATCATTTGAATGGAACATAGTATAAAAAGCTTTAACATAAAATGGTAGTTAGGTTTCCACAAAGGATATATCAACTGAAATAAAGAAGAAATACGTTGACCATGAAAAATGGTAGGGAAAGTCCTATTGCAATGCCAATAATAATTCTAAAAAAACACAAAAGTTTTTTTTAAAAATTGATAAGAATTTGTAAAATTAGATTAAAGGCTTATGCTAGAGGATCTTGTCGTGACCTCAACTTGCTTGACTTCAGTGAGATATAATCAGAACATCCTTTCTGTTATGACAGTCTCCAAACATTTCTCTTATATCTTCAAATCAACTGAATCTTCTCTTCCCGTCTCAGTTACTTCCTGTCCTCTGATCCTTCTGAACTTCATATCCATCCATCCATCCACCCATCCATCATCCATCCATCCATCCATCCATCCATCCATCCATCCATCCATCCATCCATCCATCCATCCATCCATCCATCCATCCATCCATCCATCCATCCATCCGCCCACCCGTCCACCCCCCCACCCTCCCACCCGCCCATCCATCCATCCATCCATCCATCCATCCATCATCCATCATCCATCCCTTACTAGCATCACTAGACTCCTGTTACAATGTGAACCACATGATTAGTCATTTTAGGGTGCCTTCACAGCACCCCAAGATCCTCATCTCCTTGTCTTTCTGCCATGCCCTACACAAAATAAGCACTCAATAAATATTTCTGACTTCCCATCTTGCCACTACCTGTTGATAAAGTAATAAAGCTGTTTTTACTGAACCCACTAAAACATGTTGAAGTCTAATGCCAGCAGAACACTTCCTCTGAAATCCTTCCATTCAGCTCTAAGGGGCTTCATACTGACTTTCCAATAGGAGTGTAATATATCCCTATTGTTTCTCAACATTGTCTGCCTTTAAAATAATACTAAGTCGAGCTTCCATCCCAGGTCAATTATTACATCAGAAATACCTTTAGGTCAGGACCCAGGCATCAGTATATCTAAAGGCTCCAGGGTGATTCTCACATACAGCCAGATTAGAGAACCTGTATCCCATTTCTACCTCCCTGCTCTGAGTAGTGAGAGGAGCAAGATAGGCTCTTCCAATGTTGAGGTGACTTCAAATTCCCTCTTCACTCTACTGAAATACCTCTTTGGAGTAGGAATCAGCAAACTTTTTCTGTAAAAGACCATATAGTAAATATTTTAGGCTTTGTGGGCCAAAAGACAATGTGCTCAACTCTCTCAGCAGCTGTTCTCACTGAAAGGCTACTAGCCTTTCATAACAATTTATATTTCAAAATGTAAAAACAATCTGTATTTGCTTCCTAGGGCCACTGTAACAAACTACCACAAACTGTGGCTTAAAACAACAGATATTTATTGTTTCTCCCTGAAGGCTCTAATGGAGGATCTTTGCTTGTCTCTACCACCTTCTGGTAGACAGGCGTTCCTTGTGGCATAAGAGCTCCACTCTTTGCCTCTGCTTGACAAGGCTGTCTTCCCTCTGTGTCCTTCTGTCTTCACATAGCGTTCTATTCTCCCTGTCTCTTCTCTTCTCTTCCTACATGGGCACAAATAATAAACACATTAGGGACCTCTTCATGATAATTAATGACATCTGCAATGACTGTTTCCATGTCAGGTCACATTCACAGGTACCAGGGTATATAACTTGAACATACCCTTTTGGGAGACACAATTCAACGCATAACATCATTCTTAACTTGTGGCCATAAAGAGCACACATAGGGCCACAGTTTGCTGACCCTTGTTTTAGAATCACTGATGACCTTCTAGTTGAAAAAATCAGTAGTTTTTGGAAAGTTTTATACCTCTTGTTTTTTTTTTTTTTTTTTTTTTTGCAGTCCTTGATACATACAATTAATGATCCTTTCCCTCTTAAACCTTGGCTTTCTTGCAGTAAACCACCTTAGTTATTTCACTCTATCTTATTCCTCTTCTGTCTCATTCATCAGTTCCTGTGTTGTGCGTGTGTGTATTTGTGTGTGTATGTGTCCGTGTGTGTGGTGTGGCATGTTTCTGCTGGCCCAAGCTGCTTCTATGGCCATGTTGTCAGTCAAGCTGGAGAGACGCTTTTTTTTTTTTTTTTGACAGGGACCGACAAGGCTAGCCCCAGCTGCTTCTCGGAGAGATTTGTCTCATGGAGCCGTGGGCTCCTACGAAGTGGAAAAACAGCCCTGCCTCCCTCTGTCGGATGCATTGCCACCTAAAGGCCATCTGACCAGGGTTTATGCTCTATCAGAAAGCCAAGACCAGGCTGTACGACCAGAACTGGAGAAAACAGCAGTGGCACCTCATGTTTCCACAGAGCCCCATTCTGCAAGAGTCTATGTTCTTATCAAGGTCAGTTGAATGAACAAATCTTGTTTCCGTATTGTGGAAAAACTGACCTAAAATGTTTACTGAGAATATCTGTCAATTGCCGAACATATTCAAATCTACATTCAAATGTCCTCTCTGACTCAACAGTTAGTAGCCGGGGCAGCTGTGCCGAGGAAACTGCTCCCCCAGCTGAGAACTGAGCCTAGGAAGGGCCCCTTGCTGGATTGTGAAGCTACTAGGCACCCTAATAAAGTTGACTTAATTTACATTTTAACAACATCACACAAATTACATGGCACTTTTCCAATAACTACTTCAATATCATTGATTTTGACACTATTCATTGTTATGAAAAGCCAAATAAATAAAGTGACATTCTGTGATAGGATGCATGGGATGGGAAGCTGGATTTCATTTTCTTGTCAAATCAGATAGTCCAAGCACAGATTTTGCAAAATGCAGGGTTCTCCTGGCCAGGATTCTGTGATGGACCTTCCCTACCCGTGTGAACTAGCCTGAATCCTGGGCTTTTCCTGCCCACCTGCTATCTGGGACACCTGTACAATAACAAAGCCTTGGTGGCTGGCTCTCTGATCCATTTTGGGAACCAAAGTACCATAGTTACCCTATAACCTCAGGAACAGTCACTCTTGGTTAAAGGTACTGCTTCAGGATGTTAATGAGAAGGCCTGGTCAAAACTTCTTGCTTCTCGTCTCTCTCCCCTGATAAGAAAATGAAAAACCAATTCTGCTCCACTATTAGCAATACCGGAGCCCTGGTGGTGCAGTGGTTAAGAGCTCAGGTGCTAACCAAAATGTTGGCAGTTCAAATCTACCACTTGCTCCTAGGAAACCCTGTGGGGCAGTTCTACTCTGTCCTACAGGGTCATTATGTGTTGGAATTGACTCATGGCAATGGGTTTGGTTTCTTTTTTTGGTACTGGCAATACCAAGGAGCCCTGGTGGTACAGTGGTTAAGCACTCAGCTGCTAACAAAAAGGTCAGTGGTTTGAATCTACCAGCCACTCTGGAGAAAGATGTGGCAATTTGCTTCCGTAAAGATTTACAGACTTGGAAGCCCTATGGGGCAGTTCTACCCTATCCAATAGGATTGCTATGATTTGGAATCTACTTGACGGCAGTGGATTTGGCTTTTTTTTTTTTTTTGGCAATACTCAGAGCAGTTTAGATGTGGTCCCTACAGGATATGATCAGGAATGCTCACAAGAAGAAGGCTTGTTGACACTGACTGCATTTGTGCTACATCGGGCTGAGAAGGAAATCTTCCTATTTCCTGTCTATCACCTCTCCAGTCTTCACCCAAGGAAGTGGGCACTTCTCTTCATGACTTACTGTCTTAGTTATCTAGTGCTGCTATAACACAAATACTACAAGTGAATGGCTTTAAAGAACAGAAATTTGGTTTTTTATGCAGTTCAGGAGGCTAAAAGTCCAAATGCAAGGTGTGGCTCTGGGGGGAAGTCCCTCCTTGTCTATTGCAGCTTCAAGTAGCTGCCAGCAATCCTTGTAGATGCATCTGCCTCTGTCCTCTGCCTTCCTCTTCTTCCTATGTGCCTCTCTGTGTCCTTTCTTCTCTTTTTATAATCAGAGGTGATTAGATTTAGAACTCACCCTACTCGGGTATGACATAATTAACATAACAAAAGCTTTGTTTCTAAACAAGATCATATTTACAGGTATAGGGGCCGGAATATCAATAGATATGTTGGAGGGATGCAATCCATAACATTTGGGATATATCTATCTAGATGTTCCTAAGTTTTAAAACATCAAAAGCCAAGCTCAATATCCCCCTGTGCATCCCATCCAAAACACTTTGCCCCTAAGTGTAGGGGGCACCCTCACAGAAAGCTGATGATTTACCTTGGGCCCTTCTTCTGACTTATCCCTTTTTTTCATGGAGCTGCAAAAGTAACATTTTGGGCAATGACTGTTGATTGCCTGGAACATTATCACAGCATTAGAAGGGACCTTGGGTAGGTTACCTGGTTAACCTTCAGTCAATGCATCAATCCCCTCCACGTTATCATCAGTAAGGGTTGTCCCACTTCGGCTTTTAGTACCTCCAGCAATGAGAATGTCACAGCCATGTGAGGTATCCACTCAGATGTTGGATAGCACCATCTTTCCTCCCAGTCATTATATGTAAAACAGCAAAGGAGAAGGTGATTTTTCTTCCAATTATATTTCTTACTTAAAAAAATAAATAAATAAACTGGGTCCTGCAGTGTGTTGTAATTAGAAGAAGATGTGTTCTGGAATCAAGACGAACCTAGGTTCATACTGTGCTATCCCACTCCATAGATGTGTGACTTTTAGCAAACTTATTTTTCATCTTAAAAAATAAAAACTACAATGCTTATATATCTCATTGATTCATTCATTGATTCAATAAATATTGAATGAATATGTAATATGTGCCAGGCATACCCTTGATAGAGCAGTAGACAAAACAAAACAAAAATCCCTGCCCTAGCATTCTACTGAGGGGATTCAAACAAATCAAATAAAGGAGATTACACAGTATGTTAGGTGATTGGTGCTAAGGAAAAAAATAAATCAGGGAAGAGGAATGAGGAATGAGAAATCAACATTTAAGCAAAGATTTAAAGAAAAGAGAGAAAGGCTTTAGGATATGGAGGGACAGTGTTCCAGGTAGGGGAACAAGTGCAAAGGCCCTGAGGTGCGAGGGTGCCTGGCATGATTCAGGAATAATAAGGAGGCCAGCATGGCAGGAGCAGACAGAATGATGGGGAGAGCAGAAAGAGACGAAGTCAGGGAAGTAAGAGGGGGATTTCACTTTAAATGTGAGGGTTTTAAGCAGATATGTGATATGATCTCCCTCTAATTGCCATATTGAGAAGAGATTGTCATGCGGCAAGAGTTGTTGTTGTTGTTAGTTGCCT
This sequence comes from Elephas maximus indicus, assembly GCF_024166365.1. Lineage (NCBI taxonomy): Eukaryota > Metazoa > Chordata > Mammalia > Proboscidea > Elephantidae > Elephas > Elephas maximus. Next base: position 50,905,475 of record NC_064819.1, on the reverse strand, counting down.
CCTAACTCACGTTGTTGTTGTTAGTTGGCTCCAACTCATGGCTACTCCATGTATAGAAAAGGAAATGTTGCTGGGGGCCTGCACCAACTTCGTGATCTTGGATGTGTTAGAGCCCATTGTTTTGGCCATTGTGTCAATCTGTCTCACTGAGGGCCTCCCTCATTTTTGCTGACCCCAACTTTACCAAGCATGATGTCTTTTTCCAGCAATTGGTCTTTTCTGATGACATAGCCAAAGTAAGCATGACAAAGTCTTGCCATCCTTGCTTCTAAGAAGCGTTCCAGTTGTATTTCTTCTTAGACTGATTTGTTCATTGTTCTAGATGTCCATGGTATATTCAGCATTCTTTGCCAACACCCCAGTTCTAGTGCATCAATTCCTCAAGGGCAAAGGTAGAGACAGGGAAACCAGTTAGGGGGTGTATTAGCTTCCTCGGGCTGCAATAATAAAGGACCACAAATTGGGTGGCTTATCAAAACAGAAATTTATTTTCTCACAGTTCTGGAGGCTAAGAGTCCAAAATCAGGCTGTTGGCCACGTTGATGCCTTCCGAGGGCTCTGAGGGAAAATCTGTTCCATTACTTTCCTGACTTCTGGTCTGGTAGGCCGATGGTTGTCTTCATGACATGGTCACTAGCTTCCCCCAGGACAAGTGATCCAAGGCAGATGACAAAAAGGAAGCCACTGTACTTTTTATGATCTCGTTTTCAAAGTTGCATAGCTTCAGTTCCAAATTATTTTGTTAGAAGCAAGTCAATAAAGCCAGCTCACGCTCAAGGGGAGGAACATTAGGCACCAGCATTTGAAAAGAGGATTAGCAAAGAACTGGTGGACACATTTTAAAATCACTATATAAGGTATGAAAGAAATAGAGGCAACAAGAACCAAGCCACAATTTCTGCACTCCACAACTAGAAGAATGCAGTTGTCACTCATTGCAATGTGGACAGCAATAAGTGAGTAGGAATGTCAGGGCTTTGGCTCTGGCCGTGTTAACTTCCAGTTGCCTAAGACACATCCAAATGGGGACTTTAAGTAGGCAACTGGATATGTGAATCTGGAGCCAGAGGAGTGTTCTGTGCTATAAATATAAATTTGGAAATTGTTATCATATCAAAAAAACCATTGCTGTCTAGTCGATTCTGACTTATGGCTACCCTATATGTTAGCATATAGATGGCATTTAAAGCCATGAAACTCAGTGCAAAGAAAAGACGAGAAGAGAGGAGAGGAGAGGAAAGGCCTGAAGTCCGAGCCCTGGAACATTCTAACAATACGAGAAAGGTATGAGGAGGAACCAGTAAAGGAGTCTGCAAAGGAGTCGTCAGTGGAGTGAGAAAACCAGGAGACTGACATTTTGGAAGTCAAATGAAGAAAGTGTTTCAAGGGATAAAGAGTGATCAAAGGCTACTGATGAAGTAAGATGAAGACTGAAAATTGACCATTGTATTTAGTTATGTAGAGGTCATTAGTGGCCTTGCCAAGACACATTTAGTAGAATGTTTAGAGGAAAATTTGATTGCATTAAATTTAAGACAGAATGGAAAGAGAAAGTTATTGAAATGATCAAAGCCATCTGGTATATGTTTCTACAAATTCCCTCTGTACTCTATTGTTAATTGTTTTCAGAGTCACCGATGACCTCTTAGGTGATGAATCCAGGGGCTTTTTTGAATGTTTTACACACCTTGGTCTTTTTGTAGCTTTTGATTTCATTGATCATTGCCTTCTTTCTTAATCTTTGACTTTCATGTCATTGTACCATCTTGGTCATCATTCCTCTATCTTTCCCTTCTCTGTCCCATTCATCAGTGTGTGTGTGTGTGTGTGTGTACATGTGTGTATAATCAAATCTGAGCTGCTTTGTGACCATGTGTCTGTCAAACTGGAAATCTGCTTTTCTTTCTTAACCCAATTGCAGCTTACCAGTGGAGCCCTCCTGCTCCTCTTTTGAGGAATTTTGTCACATAAAAATGAAGCCATAGCTGGAGGGAAAAGTGGAATGAAGACAAAGTTCTGTTTTTTTCAGGTGGGATAAATACTGAATGTTTGGACCCGATAAAGTAGAGACGAATAACACAGTAGAGACAACAGGGAAGAGAGAAGAGAGTACAGATGACTATGGTGAATACGTTACATGAGATAATGTCGTGGTTGTTAGTTGCTGCCGAGTTGACTCTGAGCCGTGGCAACCTTATGTACAACATAATGCAATGCTACTGGTCCTATGTCATCCTCACAACTGCCAACTTGTTCAAGTCCATCCTTGCAGCTATTGTGCCAATCCCTGTCACCAAGTGTCCCTCATGCTCCAGCTGGCCCTCTACTTCACCAAACATGATGTCTTCCTGGAGTGATTGATCCCTCCTGATGATGTGTCCAAAAGGAGTGAGTCGAACAATGTACTGTTGTGATCCACAGGGTTTTCAGTGGCTAATCTTCAGAAGTAGATCACCAGGCCTTTCTTCCTAGTCTTAGTCTGAAAGCTCCACTGAAACCTGTCTATCATGGGTGTTCCTACTGATATTTAAAATACCAGTGACATAGCTTCCAGCATTATAGCAACATGCAAGCCACCACCGTACAACAAACTGACAGACCGGTAGTGGAAGATAATATCAGCCTCCACTTACCGAGTAAGTCTCATGCGTATGAGACTATGTGAAATGCTCTAACTACATTATCCCATTTATTCTCCCTGCAGTCCTGTGAGATAAAGCATAATCTTACTGTGTTACAGATGATGAATTTGAGGCAACTCATTGCCGTCAAGTTGATTCCAACTCACCTTAGAGTCGCTGCTGACCTCCTAGCTGACAAATCCAGGGGCTTTCTGAAAGTTCCGAAAGTAGAACTGCCCACGTGTGACAGAGCGGAGCTGCTCCAAAGGGTCTTCTGGGCTGTAAACTTTACGGAAGCAGATCGTCAGGCCTTTCTCCCCCAAAGCTGCTGGGTGGGCCAACCTTTAGGCTAGTACTCAAGTGCAAACTGCTTGAGCCACCCAGGCTTCTGTGGGAGTTACACAGGTTCAAGTAACAAGCCCAAGGGCACTCAGAGAGCAGACAATAGAGCTGGGGCTTTTCCTCACATCTGTCTGGCCCCACAGACGCTTCACAGTGCTGGCACATAGCAGGACGCAGTGAGTACCTTTGTTTTATCGTTGTTTGTTCTGTTTTGTTTTTGCTTCTTTTATCCTTCCTATTAGGAAGTCCCTCCAAAATTGTGCCTTTGTTTCATAAAATTAAAATAATTGAGGAAATTATCACTTAATTTTGTTGATATAAATTAGATACTTTAATGTGTACTTTCATGCTTAACGGCCATGCAATTTGATTTTTAGAGTGTGGTTTCTAACATTTGTACAGCAAATGATTGCTTGTCTAGAATCATTGGGCATCAGTGAATCTGGTTGGTTGGATAATATGGATGAAAGTTTTATACCATATAAGGATTACCCATTTTCAAAGAAAATAAATGCAGAAAACTATCCTTAGCACGTTAACCCACCGTAAGATCTTCTTTGCTGTCTATAAAAGTACCCCAGTGCCTCAGGGCTGTGGCTCTGAAAATGAACTATCCTCACGTGTTTCTAAGAAAAATAAGTCTGGCTATTGAACCTTCCTGCTTCCTGAATTCTGAATCAGTGCAGAAGAAAGTTTGTTGAGAAACAAAGGCAGAAACCAAAGCAGCTTGGGTGACAGTGTAAAGGATCCCAAAATGCACTCTGAGTGGACTTCAGCCAACCCAGACAGTAAGACAGTGAGATGTGAACTGATCCTTCCAGGAATGTCCCGTGTTCCAAGAACCCGGTGTTGGCCTTCCTGCGGGGCGACAGAATTTTGCCTCAGGCCCCATTCTGTGTAGTTCCTGCAATCATACAAAATAATAAACTCTTCCATGGCATCATATTTGAGCCTGGTGCAGTGATATGTGTTCAATAATTCTCTAGTTCTACAGTTAAGCATTTTTCTGGAATCGTCATGATTCCGAGAACATGTCTGATATATTTAGCAATAATTGTCTTTCTGTTGAGTTTTCATTCTTAGCTTCAGCCCAAAGACAACTGTGCTGGAGGAAGTTCAAGCAAAATTAGTTGTTTCTGAGTTACACGAACACGCGGGGTGGGGGTCGGGGGGAGGGAATCTATACTTCCCCTTTATAAAAAAAAAAAAAAGCCAGAATTATTCATTTCTTTTTAACTCTGGCTTTTTTTTTTCTTTTATAAGATAGTAGCACACTTGACCACATTTTTTTTTCCTTCTAATTTTTACTTATCTTTGTAAGTTTGCTTTCAAAAAGAACTTGAACTATATGCTAAGTTGTTCAGTAAAACTAATTTTTAATGATATTCAAGAGTTTTCCCTTTGGTTCCTAAGTTGCTGTCAATGCTCCTCAATGAGAAAGGAAAAATCAATTCAATTATCAAAGCACAGTTAATTGCTTTCAAGATTAGAGTGATTTAAAGAGCAGCAAAGTATTTTATCTGTACTCAGCAGTTTTGGCTGAGCATATTCTCCTAAGCACACCAGGAAGAGAAGTTTAAAATTTCATCAGCTCACTCATCACCTTCTTCTCAACAATCCACAACTTACCACTAATAGAGTTAGTGGCAGCAGCTCCTAGACCAAAGAGCCACACAGTGGGGTGTTATTTTAACTATTATTATGCTTCACCTCTCAAAAGACAGATATTTTAGGCCTTGGTGCTTGGCACTCCAACTATTTGAATATTTAACCAAAACCATTTCTTGTACATACATAAAAGAAAGAAAATCCCCTTTCAGTTTCAGGATTCTCCCACCTTGTGCATTCATCTATGGCTAGGAGTATTCTGTATCACTTCGGTTTAGCTCAATGTTTTTTCAGCTTGTCTCCTGTGAGAAGACCATGCCAGAAGGTGTGAATGTGACTAAGACATGGCTCCTTGGCTCCTGCTATTAAAGAGCTTCCAATCTAGCTGGAGGATACACAAGCAAAGGAAGCATTTCAATTCAAGGGTAAGATACAGTTAGGCCCCGGGGAAAGGCGGCACTATCCTAGTGTCCCGGGAAGCAGACGCCTGCTCTGAGGGGAGCAGGATGACAGGAAGGCAGCCGGGGAAGGGGAAGGATATCCCATCGTGTGCTCCCAATGTCAGCAGACACTGCGACTGAGTCAGCTTGGTGTGTAGGGGAGATTCCCTGATGTCCGCCATTGGTGGTGGTAGCTGCTGTGGCCCTCGACTCACGGTGACACCCATGCACGGTGAAACAAAATGCTGCTGGTTCCTGCGTCATCCCCAGGATCAGTTTCAGATTCGGCCGTTGTGATCCCCAGGGTTTTCACTGGCTGATTTTCGGAAGCAGATAGGCAGGCCTTTCTTCCTTGTCCATCTCAGACTGGAAGCTCCGCCACAGCCTGCTCAGTATCAGAGCAACACGCAAGCCTCCACTGCCAGAGGCTGCCCATGGGGTGCATTGGCCAAACGTCAAATGGGCGTTTCCTGCATGAAAGGGGAGAATTCTACCACTGGCCCGCCATGTTTGTGCATGTATTACAAGCCAGAGAGGGCGGCTCTTCTGCAAAGCCTGAGAGGCTATACAGGTTGAGTAACACCCCCAAGGTCACTCAGAGAAGGGACGTTAGACCTGGGGCTGCTCCTCACGTCTGCCCGGCCCCACAGACCCTTCATGGTGCCTGGCACATAGCAAGATGCAGTGAGTGCTTCTGTTTGCTGCTTGTATCCTTCCTGTTAGACAGTTTCCCAAAATTATATTTTTCCTTCAGAAAATTATCCTGCAGGCAATGAGGAAGCACTGAAAGATTTTAAGTGAGCAAGTAACATGAACGAAATTATGTAAAAGACACAATGTAACGTTTGCAAATGTTAATATCTTTTTATAATTAAAAATATAATAGTGCATCATAGAAAATTGGAAAATCACAGATTTCTGTAATTATCTGTACTCTCACCACCCAGAGATAATCAGCACTGACACTGCACTGTTCTCCCAGCAAGCTGTCATATGTATACATATATATTTCATGCATGTGTACATATAAATTAATGATCTAAAAAAAATATATTTTTAACGGATGATCCATGGGTTACAGTGTAGGAGAGGAGCCTGACTGGGAAGATGCCTTGACAGACCATGGAAGGGTAGAGGGAGCCTGGGACCCTCCCCCATGGAATAAAGAAGGGGATAAGAAATGTCAGGAGGAAGAGGAAGGTGCAGCCAAGCTCTATATGGAAAGAGTTAGGAAGAAGCCTCTCTTTGGATGCACGGTATTTAGCTGGGATCTGTTAGGTCGTTTAACGTGTAATGGAAATCTCCTCCTGTCTTTCCTTTAAATTTCTTGAGTAAATTCCACATTGCTTGTACATTCAGGATTTTGTGCCAGTAATATTTTGACGGGACGGTGGAAAAGGGTGGGATACTGTTAGACCTTGGGAAGCATAGCTGGAGGAGAGCAGGCATATGCCTTGAGTTATCTCATTTGTAGAAGGAATATAGTGTGATTCCCCCAAAAGCCAAACCCACTGCCATCAAGTCGATTCTGAGTCATAGCGATCCCCCAGGTTTTCCAAGGTTGTAAATCTCTAAGGAAGCAGACTGCCACATCTTTCTCCTGAGGAGCCCCTGGTGGTTTCGAACCTCTGATCTTTCAGATAGCAGTTGATTGCTTTACCCACTGCCCCCCAGGGCTCCTTATTGTGTGATTAGGGAAAGAATATAACTATTTTTTTATGAAAGGCATATATCTTATTTTTCTAAAACTCGTATTTGGATTTCTTTCCAATAAACTGCTAAAAATGTGAGGTGAGAAATTAAAAACCTTCCGAGTTCCCTGAAGCCAACTCTTCAGACATAGATTGGACTGGACAATGGGTTGGAGAGGGATGCTGATGAGGAGTGAGCTTCTTGGATCAGGTGGACACTTGAGACTATGTTGGCATCTCCTGCCTGGAGGGGAGATGAGACGGTAGAGGGTGTTAGAAGCTGGCAAAATGGACACGAAAAGAGAGAGTGGAGGGACAGAGCGGGCTGTCTCATTAGGGGGAGAGTAATTGGGAGTATGTAGCAAGGTATATATAAGTTTTTATGTGAGGGACTGACTTGATTTGTAAACTTGCACTTAAAGCACAATGAAAATTATAAAAAAAAAAAAAAAACTTCCAAGTTCCCTTTATCTCACCACTCCATGAGCTTACAATTTTTGTTGACACAATCTGGAATTTTAGATCTAGATTTTTTTTTTTTATTATTTATATTATATATCTTCTATTTTAAGAAGCATTTTTATAATTACATTAAATTGTATAACTGTTAAAAACGTTATACTTAGCTCTGCATTTTTCTAGTTTTATTATTTAGTTTTCATGTATAATATAGGAAAAATTATGTGTGTTTGGGGATATGTGTGTGTGTGTATGCGTGTATGTGTGTGTGTGTAACATTCTGGAGTTCTTTATTTAGACTATATTGACTCGATGATGCTGTATGTCTTTGAGTAAGCTTTTTTACAGAAAGAGTAAATGAACAATGATAACTAGTATTTAGTTAGCACTAAGCATGTGCTGGAAACCCTGGTGGCATAGTGGTTAAGTGCTACGGCTGCTAACCAAAAGGCCCACAGTTTGAATCACCAGGTGCCCCTTGGAAACTCCATGGGGCAGTTCTACTCTGTCCTATAGGGTCGCTATGGGTCAGAATCGACTCAATGGCAGTGGTTTTTTTTGGTTTTGTTTTTGTATTTAAATAATGTGCTAGACACAGTTTTTTATCTGTATGAACTCATTGAATCTATAAACAACTCTATAAGGTAGGTTGCTATTGCCATCAACTTTTTACAGAGGAGAAAGCTACAACACAGAGAAGTTACGTAACTCACTTGAAATCTCACAGCTATCAAGTGGCAGAATTGGGATTTGAACACAGGCATTATAATGCCAGAGCCTATATGAACCCTTCCCTATCAGAGAAGATGTTCACTGTTACCATCACATTTGAAAAATATGGTAGATATGATCAAGTAAGGTGAGAACTGAACTTTTTTTTAAAATTTGGCAGTAAGGAAGTCATGGATGACCTGTGCCCGAGCTCTTTCAGAGGAGCCACAGAGGTGGAAAGCAGATTAGAGGGGCTGAAGGAGAGAGGGGGCTGCTAACTGGAGTGTGTTGTAGATTCAGGGAAGAGAGTATATACAGGTACATAAATCTATCTATCTGGTCCCTAGGTGGTACAAGTCATTTGCACTCAACTGCCATTCAAACCCACTCAGCTGTACCATGAAAGATAAACTTGGTGATCTGCTTCTGTTAAGATTATAGCCAAGAAAATCCTGTGGAGCAGTTCTATTCTGTAACACATGGGGTCGCTATGAGTGGGAAATAACTTGACAACAACTAACAACAACAATATGGCTCTACCTATCATCTATCTATCCATGTGCATCTAACTTTTTATCTGAACATAAATATCTGTATCTGTGTGTATATGAAGGAACCCTGGTGGCACAGTGGTTAAGTGCTTGACTGCTAACCAAAAGGTCATTGGTTTGAACCCACCAGCCACTCTGCAACCTGGCAATTTGCTTCTGTAAAGATTACAGCCTAGGAAACATTTTGGGGCAGTTACACTCTGTCCTGTAGGGTCACTATGAGTTGGAATTGACTCGACTTGATGGCACACAACAATAACATGTGTGTATGAGTGCGTGAGCGTGTGGGAGGTAGAAAGCACCCTCTTTTTCTCTATAGACAAATAGAGACAGAAATTTACAGATAGGTAGTGGGAGAGAAATTACCATGTTTATAGGCTAAAAACACCATAACACAGGGGAAGAAATGTAAATAATTGAGGAGCTAAGCCCCAGAAATAAATGGGAAACAGTGGGATCAGATGCCTAAAGGGAGAAGCTGGCTGTCTTAGTCATCTAGTGCTGCCATAACAGAAATAGCACAAGTGGATGGCTTTAACAGAGAGAAATTTGGTTCCTCACTGTTAAGTAGGCTAAAAGTCCAAATTCAAGGCATCAGCTCCAGGGGAAGGCTTTCTTTCTCTGTCGGCTCTGGAAGAAGGTCCTTGTCCTCAGTCTTCCCAGGGTTGAGGAGCTTCTCAGGTGCAGGGACCCTCGGTCTGAAGACGTGCTCTGCTCCTGGTGCTGCTATCTTGGTGGTATGAGGTCCCCTATTCTCTGCTTGCTTCCCTTTCCTTTTATTTCTTGAGAGATAAAAGGTGGTGCAGGCTACACCACAGGGAAATTCCCTTTACCTTGGATCAGGGAGGTGAGTTGGGTAAGCGTAGTGTCACAATCCTACCCTAATCCTTTTAACATAAAATTACAATCACAAAATGGGAGACAACCACAGAATACTGGGAATCATGGCCTAACCAAGTTAATACACACATTTCTGGTGGGACATAATTTAATCCATGACACTGGCCTTGAATAGAAAGGGCCTCTCTTCCTCTGAGCCTGGAGAGAAGGTGGTACAGGTGGGCATAGACGTGCTCTATAGCTGGGGATGATCAGAAGCTGAAGTAGCTCATGCCTGGTGCCCAGCTTATCTGTTGAGAGTGAGAGGGTTGGGGGTTGGATATTGTGGAGAGTGGTGAAAGCTGGGAAGATATTCTGAGGAGAATGGGGGATGCTATGACACAGAATAAGAAAAAGATGGCTGTCGTGGATTCAGTTACGTTCCCCCAAAATATGTGTCAACTTGGCTAGGCCATGATTCCCAGTACTGTGTGGTTGTACTCCATTTTGTGATTTGATGTAATTTTCCTATGTGTTGTAAATCCTAATCTCTGCCTATGGTTAATGAGGCTAAATTAGGTTATGTTAAAGAGGATTAGGGTGAGATGTAACACCCTTACTCAGGTCACATCCCTGATCCGGTTGTAAAGGAGTTTCCCTGGGGTGTGGTCGGCATCACCTTTTATCTTACAAGAGATAAAAGGAAAGAGAAGCAAGGAGAGAAAGGGGGACCTCACACCACCAAGCAAGAAGTTCCGGAAGCTGAGTGTGTCCTTTGGTCCCAGAGTCCCAGCACCACGAAGCTCCTAGGTCCAGGGGAAAATGACAAGAACTTTCCCCCAGAACTAACAGAGAGAGAAACCTCCCTCTGGAGGTACCTGTTGACCCATTGCCATCAAATCGATTCTGACTCATAGTGACCCTATGGGACAGAGTAGAACTGCTCCATAGGGTTTCCAAGGAGTGTCTGGTGGATTCAAGCTGTTGACCTTTTGGTTACCAGCCAACCTCATTAACCACTGCACAAGCAGGGCTCCTCTCCTGGACTCTTAGCTATTTGGACTTTTAGCCTCCTAGACTGTGAAAGAATAAATTTCTGTTTGTTAAAGCCATCCACTTGTGGTATTTTTTTTGTAGCAGCAGTTTGTGCTGCAGGTTTAATTGGTATTGGAAAGCTGGGTATTTGGAAGGAATATTTTTCAGTAGGATCTGCAGTTCTTTTATTATCCTAATATTTATTAAATATTATGTGGGAAGCTTGGAACTAAGTACTCTTCAGGCAGTATCACTTTTAACAACCCATTTACGGAGGCATGGGGAGTTTAAAATAAATGTACCCTACGTCCACAGCTATTAAGAAAAGGAGTAAGGAAGTGAACTGTGAGATTTAATATTCCCCGCAGCACCTGAAGGCTGAAATGAAAACTCCTTGAATTTAGAATAAATGATCATTTATTGGGTATATCAGAAGAAACTGTGTTAAGAAACATCGTCTGGAAACCAGGCAACATGGTGTGCATGTAACAGGGAAGGTCACAAGTCTTTTCTAACAAGAGCCTCGGGTGGAACTTAAAACTAAGAGGATCAAGTTACATGTGCAACAGGATTTTACGGAATCCTTTTTCTCACCAGTACCACGAGGCCCTGCACAACCTGCCCTCAACTTGCCTTTCCAGCCTCATTGAATGCTACCATTCTGCTCATTACTGTGGTTTAGCCAAAATGCTGGGGAACACCAACAGCTACATGTCCAATTTAAAAGGTTGAGTCAAAGTCATCTTGAGAACTGATTTTTGGTTACTCACGTGGGCCTTTTGGCCATCTGGACTAGATAATTAGAAGGTGTCTAATCTTGCTATTCGCTGCCTTCTCTGTGTCACATTCCTATGTTGGTATCTCCCACATGCTTTTTCATCTGTAAACCCACTGTCGTCGAGTCGATCCTGACTCATAGCAACCCTACAGGACAGAGTAGAACTGTCCCAGAGAGTTTCCAAGGAGCGCCTGGTGGATTCAAACCGCCGACCTCTTGGTTAGCAGCCGTAGCACTTAACCACTACTCCACCAGGGCTTCATCTGCAGGTTTGCAAATAGCCCTCCTCAGCTATCTGTGACCTCATGGGGGCCAGGAGAATATCTTATGATGATATCCATGGTGCCTATTAGGATGCCTGTCACAAAGTAGGAGGTTTGTATATGTTTGAAGAATAAAGAAAGGAATAAGCAAGTGGATTTTAGGGTTTATCTGAACCAAATGTGGTAATGGTCAGTGTAATGGTCAGTGTGAGTTCATGCTACTCTAAGGGCCTTTTATAATGTTGAAGTAAAACAAAAAAAATTTTTTTAAATGTTGACGTATACCAAACAAACAAAAAAAGCCAGTTGTTGTCGAGTCAATTCCAACTCGTGGCCACCCCATGTTTTTCAGAGTAGAACCATGCTCCAGAGAGTTTCTAATGCCTGTGATCTTTTGAAAGTGATCACCAGGCCTTTCTTCTGAGGCACCTCGGGGAGGATTTGAGTGGCCAAACTTTAGGTAAATAGTCAAGTGCTTAACCATTTTGGGGGATTCTTAATGTTAAACCAGAGGCTCTGATAGACTTGCAGTGAACAAGAGTTAGTTCTTTATCCTAATACTTGAGGGCCTCCAAGATTTGATGCCAATCTACCTTTCTTATGATGTTTTCCCTTAAAATACCCCTCACTCCAAGCAAACAATGATTCACTGATCCCTGTTTAAACCCCTATTTTTTCCCATTCTTCCTTCTGCCTGGATTTATCTCCCTCTCTACATTTGCAATTAAAAATTTTCCCAAGCACCGAGCTCAGCTCCCACCTCTTCTTGAAGACTCCTAAGTTGCTGTGGTTAGAAGAATCTCTCCTTTTTCCGCTTTCCCGTAACTCTTAACCTGCTCTACTTCTTACATTTAGAAATCTTGTGATGTGGATAAAACATGGGTTTTTAAGTGAAAATAACCTCAGTTTGAATATTGGCTTAACCATTTACTAATTTTATGACCTTAGAAAAGTTACTTGGCATCTATGAATCTCAGAATCTTCATCTGTGAGAAGGAGAATAATAATACCTACTTGACTTTGTTGCTGTGAATATTACAATATTGCATGTAAAATGCACTCCCTCTTCCTTCTTCATATAATTACTTGTGTTTGAGTAAACTTCTAATCTACTAGACTCAAGTTTCTTGAGGGCCGAAGTACTCTTTGTTTAATCTTTACAATACTGCAAATATAATACTCAATAAAATGAATATGTAATATGTCTGTGTCTTTTTTATGGAAATAGGCACTGTGAAAGTAATGAGAAAGTTTTTTTTTCTTAGTTATGTTAAATACTTTCTCTTATCAGCTGGTTCCTAGCTCATTTTTTATCAAAGACCTCCTAAAGAAAAAAAAAAAAAAAGATAAACTGTGCTTAGTTGATAACTAACTCTGGATTGGGGTTCTTGGGTAGTGTAAATGGTTAACACACTCAACTTCTAACCAAAAGGTTGGAGGTTCAGGTCCACTCAGAGGAGCCTTGGAAAAAAGGCCTGGCAATCTGCTTCTGAAAATCAGCCATTGGAAACCTTATGGAGCACAGTTCTCCTATGACACACATAGGGTCACCTTGAGTTGGAATTGACTCCATAGCGGCTGGTTGGCTAATTCTAGATTAGTAGTGATTTTGTTTATGAGATTTTTATCATAACACATCCTCCAGTACTGATACAGTTATAAAGTATCTGCATAAAAAATATATTTTACATTATACATGTAATGTGCTTAGAACTGTGCCTGGCACGCAGTAACCGCTTAGTCAATGTTAGCTGTTATAATTATTGAAGCAGAAATATTTTAATGGTTTATATACATACATATATATATTTTATATAGTTGCATCAGCTAGGGTTCTTCTGTTGTAAACAATGAAATTCATGTTAACTAGCTTTCCCAAGGGGAAAAAAAATGTATATTGAAAGGGCTTCTTAGAGTTTGCAGAATCAGAGGAAGAAATGAAAAACCAGGATAGGAATCTCAGCAGCCAGAGAGCATGGACCATCTCAAGGACATTGCCATTGGGTGACCATCTCCAACCCCTCCCAGCACAGAATATGTTTGTTCAAGATTCTATTTCCTGAGAAAGAGAATCTGTTTGGCTTCAGTTGGATTCTACACCCACTCAGAGGGGCAGGGGCTCATGACTGACAAGCCCCTCGCAACTCAATATGGAGGAAAGGCACTGGGCAGGCAAAACTAACATATGTCGCCTATAAAATTTAAACAGGAAACAGCTCACAGCTATGTGATACTCTGTTTCATATATTTTTCTGGGGTCCAACTGCATTCTTTAATTAGCACCTTCCAATTTATGAGACTCCAAATGTGGAAGCTCATAGACTGCAAATATGGACTTTGTTCTAACTGAGAAGTAAAGAGTTTTGTTAAATGTTATTTAATGAAGGGAAAGATATCCTAAAGCTCAAAGCCATTCCATGCAGGTTATTAGGCAAAGATGGTCATGCACAATTAACCTCATAAATACATTACTGCTTTTCTTTGCATTTAACAATTATGTTTTTATGGGTTATTATATATGGCACAAAGGGTTTGAGCCGTAGTCTTTTGGTAATAGACAAATACTAATATGAAATACTTTGTATTAGGCTCTTTCATTCATTCAGCAAACAGTTATTGTGAGCACTGTGGCAGGAGCTAGAGATACAATGGTGAGCCCAGCACGCATGATGCTGCTACTCACAAAGCATAAAGGCCAATGATGAAGAGAAAATCAACTCATAAGCATACAGGTACGTAGATGGGTATAGCGTACAATAAATTCTGTGAAGGAAAAGTTCTTATGAGAAAGAGGAACTGTCATTCTAGTTCCTATTGAGTAATCAAAGACTTCAGAATAAGTGAGAGATGATGACAGTGACAGTGGAGATAGAGATATTGTATGGATTCAAGATACGTTTTAGGAGATAAAATCTACACGGCTTTCATACAACTTGGTAGAGAAAGGTAAAGTACAAGGAGGGAGAAGGGTGATTCCCAGGTTTCTGGCACGTAGAACTGGGTGAACAGTGGTGCCATTCGCTGAGATGCAGTCACTGGAGCAGCAGTAAATTCAGACGGACAGTGAGGCATTCAATTGTTAAATTTGAGATGTTGTAGGAGCCATGGTGATACAGTGGTTAGGCACTCGGCTGCTAACCAAAATGTTGGTGGTTCGAACATAGCAGCCGCTCCACAGGAGAAAGATGTGACAGTCTGCTTCTGTAAAGATTACAGCCTTGGAAACCCTGTGGGGCAGTTGTATTCTGTCCTATAGGGTCGCTATGAGTCGGAGTCAGCTCAACAACAATGATATAGAATATTAAAGTGGAGATGTTAAGCAAGAAGTTAGATATACAGGTTTGAACATAAAAGAATTTGAGATGAAGATATAAATTTTGATGGTGTCATATGTAGACATGAATTGAAGTCACAGACAAAGGTGAGTTTGCTCCAAAAGAAAGTGTGGACTAAGGTGAAGAGGATCCCAGGACTGAGCACTGGGGAATTCCAACTTCAGATATTGAGTAAAGGAGGAGAAACCTGGATTTTGAGAAAGAGCACCCAAAGAGGTATGTGGAGAGAAGCACGTGACATCACAGCATCTGAGATGAGAAGATAGGAAACATCCTAAAGGATGCATAGAAACTGCTATGTAAATTAGGAAGAAAGAGATTGAGGAATAAATGTTTTAGACTCCAACTACTACTTTCAGCTTTTCCTGGACAGGGACCAACTCCACTAAAATATAAATTTCTAGTAACCTGCTTTTACAAAACACATTGGTGGCACTGTAAATCTTGGAAAACCAGAGCATGAGATAATACCTCTGAATGAGAAAAGACCAGAAATCTCCCCTTCTATCTCTTAATTACATTATTATGGGGAAGGAATTTAGTTGGGAGGCAAATGGGACAGTTATACTGTCTGTAAAAAGTTCTGTCTTTGCACTGGGCTTGGACTGGGTCTTTTCTGCTCTCTCTTAGGTGAAGAACACAATGCACCATTTTGTTGTCTTAAAACTCCAAGCCTCTCCAAAGGCCATGGCCTCTATGAAAAGGGAGGCTGGTTTCTATTCTGTGGCATAGATATCATACAGCATCTGAATTGAGATCAGAACTATGACTAGATTAGGACACGCAGAGATGAGAATGAGAGAACAGCAGGCAGAGGGACCAGAGCAAACCCATGGATGTGGGTCTGCAGAGGGTGACCATGGAGAAGAGGGAGCTGCTCACAGTGGCTGGAGCATCAATGGCCTGAATGAGCACAGAGTGAGACAAGGTAGGAAAAGTTCATTAGAGCCTGGCTGCGAACAACATTAAATGTCAGGCTAAGAGTTTTGTCACTTATGCAGTGAGAAGAGACCATGCTGTTTTGGGGGGAACTGAAGCGCTCGGCTACTGTAGGTGGGCAGTTCAGACCCACCAGCCACCCTGTGGGAAAAAGATGTGACAATCCACTTCTGTAAAAGATTTACAGCCTTGGAAATCCTATGAGGCAATTTTTCTTTGTCCTATAGGGTGTCTATGAGTCAGAATCAACTCAACAGCAATGAGTGGGTTTTTTTGGTTTTGGTTTTAGTTTTTGGGTTTTGTGTGTATGTGTTTTTTAAGCTGATTTGTATTTTGTTTCTCTCTGTTGCTGCCTCTTGATATGGAGAGAGAGGAATAGTTCCACAGGTGAAATAATATCTAGGAATAATATCTAGGAAATAATATCTAGGATGCTCCTTAGTCAAAATGAGTTATTTGTGGTTCATTGGTAGAAATCTTGCCTTCTCTGGGGTTCTATTCGTGGCCAGTGCACCTCATGTGGCCACCACCTGTCAATGGAGGCTTACAAGTTGCTAAGATACTGAAGAGGTTTTAGTGGAGCTTCCAGTCTAAGACAGACTAGAAGAAAGGCCTGATGATCTACTTCCAAAAATCAGCCCATGAAAACTCTATGGATCACTTTGGTTTGATTTGTAACTGATCATGGGGTTGGCACAGGACTGGGCAGTGTTTCGTTCTGTTGTGCATGGATCACCATGAGTAGGGGCAGTCTTAGCGGCAGCAACAGTCAAGAAAAGCTAGTCACAGGGATGGGGTGGAATAGTAGCAGAGCAGCCAAGAGCTGGTGGCAGGGGAAGTAACTTGCATGGACCCTAGGAACTTCATTTGCCAAATCCCCATGTTCATGACTACAGGCCTAAGCTGCTGAAGATTAGACAAAGTGCCTTGTGACCACAGCACACAGAAGAGAAGAAATACAACTTTGTCCTCTAACAGAGCATTTGCTTTTACTTCTCCCTTCAGGGAGGTTGTCTGCCTTTTATTTCTGATATCCTTCTCTCTTTGCCCAGGATTCCTCCTCAAGATCCAAGGTATTTGGATCCTGTAACTCAACATATCTGGATGTGACTTTCCTCTTTGCCCAAATCCTCAAGGAAAATTTTTGAGTAAGGAAGTGACACGATTATGCTGAGTTTCAGAAAGACTATCCAAGTAGTAGATCTTG
The DNA here is from genome assembly GCF_024166365.1 of Elephas maximus indicus. Taxonomy (NCBI): domain Eukaryota; kingdom Metazoa; phylum Chordata; class Mammalia; order Proboscidea; family Elephantidae; genus Elephas; species Elephas maximus. Next base: position 50,888,676 of record NC_064819.1, on the reverse strand, counting down.
GGATGGTTTGAAGGAAGGATGAACTGGAAATAGGTAGGTTAATTAGGAGACCTGGTGAGATAGGATATAGACCTAAACTATGGTGAAGGAGCTCCAGTGGCACAGTGGTTAAAGTGCTTGGCTACAAACTGAAATGTCAGTCATTCAAACCCTCTAGCCATTCTGTGGGAGAAAGATGTGGGAATCTGCTTCCATAAAGATTTACAGCCTTGGAAACCCTATGGGGCAGTTCTACTCTGTTCTGTGGGGTCACTATGAGTTGGAATTGACTCGATGACAATGGGTTTTAAACTATTCTGGTAGAAAAGAAAAACTTGAGAAATATTGGGCAATTATAATTAAACAAATTTCCAGCTGATTAGACATGGAAGCAAGAAAGAATACAAGTAGGATGACCAATTGACAGGGTTTACCCAGGGCTATTAGGTTCTGTAGCCACAACAGTGACTCAAACACACCTACAATCATAAAGATGGCTTAGGACTGGGCAATGTTTGATTCAGTTACACATAAGGTTGTTATGAGTTGGCGCCAACTCAACGGCAACTAACAACAAAACATTCTGATTTTAGCACAGATAGTCCCACTCCCAGGACACTCTTCAATCCCATACAAACTGGGATGATCTTCACCCTAGGAGTCAGTGATGATTATAAGACTTCAGTTCTGGGTAACTAGAATTATTGTGTCTTTTACAAAAACAGGATACACAAGAGAAAGAGGGGTTGGAGGAGAACGATAACCAGTTAGGGCTTTGAACATGTTAGGTTTGAGGCTCCTGAGAGATGGCTGCCCATGGGGCCCAGATTCACAACAGAGTTAGAGTTACCAGCTGGGACTCATTCACCTGGAGGGCACTTGAAGTTCTGCTATTAGGTAAATTTAACAATGAAAAGAGTTTAGAGAGAACAGATAATGAGGAAAGCAGCCCATCCTGGCATAGCCCCTGTTAGGGGACAAAGGAAGGAAGAGGAGTCTGAGAGGCAGACCAAGAGAAGAGAGCATTGGAGTAGAAAATGATTCTAGAGTTGCTAAAGGAAAATGAAAAGGAGTATGCAGTCAACCACTCTTTAATATTTAAAATGTTAAAAAAAAAAAAATAGAAGATTAAGAAAAAAACTTTTAGATTTGGTGCCCAGGTTGACACTGATGATGTCTGGCAGAGAAATGTTCACTAGTTGTAAGGATCGAGGCTGTATTTCAAGAGATTCCAGAGTAAATAAGCAGGGATTAAGAGGAGAACAAACCATGACTCTCAAGATGGCGATGATGACAGAAAGGAGAGTGATAAGCTAGTAATTTACTATTTTAACATTGCCCTAGTATTCAGAACATGAATGTCCAATGTGTAAGCCACTTTCGTGAAGAAAAGCACAAAGTTATGAAGTCAGTATGATGTCAGCAACTAGTTTTAGGACTTTCGGCGAGTCACTAGCCCCACCCCCAATCCACCCTCCCTTAAGCTTCTAAAACAGATGGCTCATATCATTCCTAAGATTTTTTGTAGCTCCATTAGACCACCTTTATACAATCCTAGGCTATGAATGTATAAGCAAACAACCATTCTTCTGTGATGCTTGTACTTCAAATAGTACCAAAGGTACCATTTGTCATAAGCACCAATATGGATGACTCAAAACTAACATTGCCAGTGCAAGGAGAAATTAAAACAAGTGCCTGTCAGAGTGCAGTGTAAAGGCGTTGAACTAGTAGATCAGGATTCTGGTCCTGATCAACATTCACTAGTTACAAAGTAAGGCCAAGATAAGTTCTCTGGGCCCAGGTAAGGCCTCTGGGTCTCCCATGGCTTATTTATAAAATGAGCACAGTATTAGCTTTGCCTCCCATCTGCATTAATGTGAAGATCAAATAAATAATAATTGTCAAAGCATTTAGAAATCACAATGTACTTTAGAACCATAAGCATAATTCTAAAGCTATTGCAATAATTGTGATCATTCTTACCGTGGGTCCTGGGACGCCCCACCCTGAAGTTCTAATGAAGTTGGTAGGTTATCACACATGTTACAGTAATGATTCTCTGCAGAAACATTCACATGTTATAAGTGGCATCCCAGCTTTGTGCTTCCGCAATAAAGTTAAACATGAAATTCCCATACAACCCAGCAATTCCACTCTTAGGTAAATATGCAAAAGAATTGAACGTAGGTGTTCAAACAAATACTTGTACAGGAATATTCATAGACGGACTATTCACAATAGCCAAAAGGTAGAAACAACCCAAAAGTCCATCAGCTGATGAACAGTTAGACACAATGTGGTATAGCCATATAATGGAATATTATTCAACCATAAAAAGGAGTGGAGTACTGATTTATGCTACAACATAGATGAACTTTGAAAACATTATGCCAAGTGAAAGAATACAAAAGGCCATACGTCATATGATTACATTTATATGAAATAATCAGAATAGGCAAATCCAGAGAAACAGACAGTAGATTAGTGGTTGCCAGGGTTAGAGGGAGGGAACAGGGAATGACTGTTTAATGGGTATGGGATTTCCTTTTGAGGAATGAAAATGTTCTGGTACTCGACAGTAGTAAGTGTTGCATAACGTTGTGAATACTAAATGCCACTGGACTGTACACTTTAAAATGTAAAATTTTAATAGAAAAATACTGTTAAAAAAATGTGTCACCATTAGTTTGAAAATTGATTAAACTTAGAAAGATGAGATTAGCCAATGGGGTACACAGTCATTTCACAAAATATTAATCTGATAGCTGCATTTGCTAGAGCATAAACCAAGGTATGAAAAGAGGACACTGAATTATCTAGACCAGCAGGTCTCAGGCATGTCAGGAAACACAGGTGGCTGGCTGTCAATGAGTTGTATAAAAAAGAAAAACTAAAGCTATTAACTTGAAATTGGGCATAATCTAAAGTTCCTCTTACCTATGAGACAATCCCAAACTAAAAACCTAGCTACCCAGGAGGAAGCATTCCTCATGGGGAAAAAGTATTGGAATCACTGAACTACACCATTCAGTATGAAATAGCTACAGCCTATAAGCACCTCAGCTGATTCCAGAATAACATCAGGACAGTTTTCATAGCGAAGAGACCACCATAACACCATCATCAAGAAAACTAATGTGTATAACAGGCCTTTAATTTTTTCCAGGCATGTTCAAGGATGTATCAAGGGACTTTAGAGCAAATCTTCCATCCGACACCCTGGAAAATTCTACAAATGAACAGGCTAAGAGGGCTTTAGCATTCTCTAGCAATGTTATGGAGGCATTGGTGGTTCAGTGGTAGAATTCTCACCTTCCATGCAGGAGACCTAGTTTCCATTTCCGGCCAATGCACCTCACGCACAGCCACCACCCATCTCAGTAAAGGCTTGTGTGTTGCGCTGGTGCTAAACAGGTTTTAGCCCAGCTTCCAGACTAAGATGAACTTGGACGAAAGCCTGGTGACCTACTTCTGAAAATTCAGCCAGTGAAAACCATCTGGATCACAATAGTCCAATCCGCAGCCGATCATGGACATGGTCCAGGACTGGGCAGCATTTCATCCCACTGTGCATGGGGTCACCATGATTTGGGGTCATCATGAGTCAGGAGCTGACCCCACAGCAGCTAACGACAATAACAATAGCAAAGTTATCAATGGCCTGCTAAAGAACCAACTAAGTACATCTCACAAGGAAGGTCATGGAGCAGATGAGACCTAGGCCCCACAAGCAATTCAAGGAATATGGAAGAATTAAGCTAGGGAAAGAGAGAAGAAAATGTCGAGAGATACCAAAACAATGACTCAGAAGTTTCACCTCATCACTGGGATTTTTTCTAGAGAAATTTTCAGCATGGGCATGCCTAACTTCTCATTGTGGGGATTTTTTTCCTACAGCACAACTTGCACTAAATGCTTTGCCATTCACAGATATCGTAAACACATTTGAAAGTGTCTCTAACCTCTGTGAATGGTAAACTGAAAGATCTCTCAAGAAGTTAGCCAACAGTTTCCTTCTTACTGATAGCTACATTTGCATAATTTTCCAATAGGCAGAATTAAAATTCAGAAATACACTCTATTCCCTGTTCTGACTGTAGATCCATATATGCCCTGAAACTAGCGTATGTACTTCAAGAAAATTATTCAACATTCTGGGCCCCATGTAGACCTTTAGTCAAAATGAAAATACTCAAGGGATCTGAGAAAGATGAGAATCTGCTATATAATCCTCTTCAAATTTAAACACCACAATGCAACATTTCTCAGTTGCCAGACACAACATACATGACGGGCCTTTAAGACAGTAATTTTAGTGGGAAATACCTTACACTGAATTTTTCCCTTTTTTAAAACCTTGATTTCTCCATTCATACAAAAGCCAGATTTGGTGTTATAGATTGAAACACACATTCAGGGAAGAGAGACATCTACTGATAGACAAAATAAAAAAAAATACATATATACTATAAATATAACAAAACAAAAAGAAACCCAGTGCCATCGAGTCAATTCCAACTCATAGTGACCCTACAGGACAGAGCAGAACTGCCCCATAGAGCTTCCAAGGAGAGCCTGGCGGATCTGAACTGCCGACCCTTTGGTTACCAGCCGTAGCACTTAACCACTATGCCACCAGGGTTTCCACTATAAATGTGGCATATATTTAAAATTTGGAGCCCTGGTGGTGCAGTGGTTAAAGCAATTGACTGCAAACTGAAAAGTTGTCCTTTCAAAATCACCAGTGGCCCTGAGGGAGAAAGATGTGGCAGTCTGCTTCAGCAGAGATTCACAGCCTTGGAAATCCTATGCGGTAGCTAGGAGCTGGAATCGACTCAATGGCAGTGAGTTCGGTTTTTGGGGGTTTTATTTAAAATTTGTACATATTACTATAAACATAAGAGTCCTGGTGGTGCCATGGTTAAGCGCTCAGCTGCTAACGGAAAGGTCAGCAATTTGAACCCACCAGGAGCACCAAGGGAGAAAAGACCTGACAATCTGTCCCCACAAAAATTTCAGCCTAAAAAATCCTATGGGGGCAGTTCTACTCCGTGCTATAGGGTTGCTATGAGTTAGAATGAATTGGACAGCACACAACAACTACAAATATATATGCAGTACTACAAACATACATATATATAAAACACTGTACATACAATGTGTGTGTGTGTGTGTATACAGGTAGTCCCCAATTTATGATGAATCTGAGTTATGACGAACTGCATTTAACACCTTCAGTTTTGAGGGCATTTTTTTGTACATCTTATCGTTAGTAATATGTACTGCATAGTGTTGCACTGTGTAATTTGCTGATGTTATCACTCGCATGTCAACCCCAAAGACAAATCAAGATCGGATTTGTAAAGATACTGATAATAAAAGGCAATAATAATGAAAAATTCAACTTTCGTCAGAAGAACCAACGTAGGATGGAGCCCTGGAAGGGAACCCAGCAATAAATGGTAAGGCGGGGACTACCTGTATTCCAATCACATTAAATAAGCACCCATTTTATTTCTGTTGCTAGGGTTTTTGACCAAAGGCATTTTGTAGATAGTAAAAAAGACACATTTAAAATTGACTTTCTTAAACTGAGCCTGTGATTTAAAGATAGGCCTGTAACAAAAGAAGAGATTGAAAAGGTAGTCAAAAAACTCCCAACAAAAAAAAGCCCTGGCCCAGACGGCTTCACTGCAGAGTTCTACTAAACTTTCAGAGAAGAGTTAACACCAGTACCACTAAAGGTATTTCAGAGCATAGAAAAGGACGGAATACTCCCAAACTCATTCTATGAAGCCAGTGTAACCCTGATACCAAAACCAGATAAAGACTCCACAAAAAGAGAAAATTACAGACCTATATCCCTTATGAACTTAGATGTGAAAATCCTCAACAAAATTCTAGCCAACAGAATTCAACAACATATCAAAAAAACAATTTACCACGACCAAGTGGGATTCATACCAGGTATACAGGGATGGCTCAACATTAGAAAAACAACAAGTATAATCAATCATATAAATAAAACAAAAGACAAGAATCACATGATTTTATCAATTGATGCACAAAAGGCTTTTGACAAAGTTCAACACCCATTCATGATAAAAACTCTCAGCAAAATAGGAATAGAAGGAAAATTCCTTAACACAATGAAGGGCATTTATACAAAGCCAATAGCCAACATCATCCTAAATGGAGAGAGTCTGAAAGCATTCCCCTTGAGATTGGGAACCAGACAAGGATGCCCTTTATCGCCACTCTTATTCAACATTGTGCTGGAGGCCCTAGCCAGAGCAATTAGGCTCGATAAAGAAATAAAGAGCATCCAGACTGGCAAGGAAGAAGTAAAAGTATCTCTATTTGCAGAGGACATGATCTTATACATAGAAAACCCTAAGGAATCCTCCAGAAAACTACTGAAACTAATAGAAGAGTTTAGCAGAGTATCAGGATACAAGATAAACATGCAAAAATCAGTTGGATTCCTCTACACCAACAAAAAGAACACTGAGGAGGAAATCACCAAATCAATGTCATTTAGAGTAGCCCCCAAGAAGATAAAATACTTAGAAATAAATCTTACCAGAGATGTAAAAGTCCTGTACAAAGAAAACTACAGGGCACTACTGCAAGAAACCAAAAGAGACCTAAATAAGTGGAAAAACATACATTGCTCATGGATAGGAAGACTTAACATTGTGAAAATGTCTGTTCTACCAAAAGCCTCCTATAGATACAACGCAATTCCGATCCAAAGTCCAACAACATTTTTTAGTGAGATGGAGAAGAAAATTACCAATTTCCTATGGAATGGAAAGAGGGCCCGGATAAGTAAAGCATTACTGAAAAAGAAGAACAAAGTAGCAGGCCTTACTCTACCCGATTTTAGAACCTATTACACCGCCACAGTAGTCAAAACAGCCTGGTACTGGTACAACAACAGATACATAGACCAATGGAACAGAATTGAGAATCCAGACATAAATCCATCCACATATAAGCAGTTGATATTTGACAAAGGCCCAAAGTCAGTTAATTGCGGAAAAGACAGTCTCTTTAACACATGGTGCTGGCATAACTGGTTATCCATCTGCAAAAAAATGAAACAAGACCCATACCTCACACCATACACAAAAACTAACTCAAAATGGATCAAAGACCTAAATATAAAATCTAAAATGATAAAGATCATGGAAGAAAAAATAGGGACAACGCTAGGAGTCCTTATACATGGCATAAATAGTACACAGAACATTACTAACAATGCAGAAGAGAAACCAGATAACTGGGAGCTCCTAAAAATCAAACACTTATGCTCATCCAAAGACTTCACCAAAAGAGTAAAAAGATTACCTACAGACTGGGAAAAAGTTTTTAGCTATGACATTTCTGATCAGAATCTTATCTCTAAAATCTCCATGATACTGCAAAAACTCAACTATAGAAAGACAAATCACCCAATTAAAAAAAATGGGCAAAGGATATGAACAGGCACTTCACTAAAGAACACATTCAGGTAGCTAACAGGTACCTGAGAAAATGCTCACGATCATTAGCCATTAGAGAAATGCAAATCAAAACTACAATGAGATTCCATCTCACTCCAACGAGGCTGGCATTAATCCAAAAAACACAAAATAATAAATGTTGGAGAGGTTGTGGAGAGACTGGAACACTTACACACTGCTGGTGGGAATGTAAAATGGTACAACCACTTTGGAAATGGATTTAGTGCTTCCTTAAAAAACTAGAAATAGAACTACCATACGATCCAGCAATCCCACTCCTTGGAATACATCCTAGAGAAATAAGAGCCTTTACACGAACAGATATATGCACACCCATGTTCATTGCAGCACCATTTACATTAGCAAAAAAATGGAAGCAACCAAGGTGCCCATCAACTGATGAATGGATAAATAAATTACGGTATATTCACACAATGGAATACTATGCATCGATAAAGAACAATGAGGAATCCATGAAACATTTCATAACATGGCGGAATCTGGAAGGCATTATGCTGAGTGAAATTAGTCAGTTGCAAAAGGACAAATATTGTATAAGATCACTATTATAATAACTGGAGAAATAGTTTAAACAGAGAAGAAAATATTCTTTTATGGTTATGGGGGGGAGGGAGGGAGGGAGGAAGAGGGGTTTTCACTAATTAGATAGTAGGTAGGAATTATTTTAGGTGAAGGGAAAGACACAATACAGTTGAGGTCAGCACAACTGGATTAAACTAAAAGCAAAGAAGTTCCCTGAATAAACCCAGCGCTTCGAAGGCCGGTGTATCAGGTGCAGAGGTTTGGGGACCATGGTTTCAGGGGACATCTAAGTCAACTGGCATAATAAAATCTATTAAGAAAACAAACAAAAAAAAAGCATGACACAGATAAACACGGGTGATGTGACGCAGAGAAAATGCAATTTTAAAAACCACTGTCAATGAAGAAATTAGTCCTTTCTCCCTAAAACATTCAGTATTATTTCAATGTCATAGATTTTTCATTTTAATGCAATTTATTTAACTCCAACAAAGTAAATACATCAGATTACTATATATATATATTTTTTAATTTACCTCTAAATCATTTGCGATCACTTAAAAACTTCATTTTTGTCTCAATCTATTTAAAGCTATCCTTAATTTTTACTTAGTTCAAAATAGCTCATGCTCCAGAGGAAAGTTAGGATAAAGCAGTTCTTCCTGAGCGGTATCAAAGAACATCACCATGCCTGCATGAACGGGTGCCATTGTTGTCTGCTGGGTGGTCGGAGAAGCAGGAAAGAGAATCATTTCTCTACACACTGAGGCCACCTCCATTCTTGCTTTTTCTCTTTTTTCTAAAGTGGGAGGAAAAAAATCCTTCTCCCAATCAGCAGTATTCTCTCCAAAGGTCTTTTAATTTCAGAAGTCATAAGTGTTAATTAGCTATTATTAAGTGCCCTCTGTATAAATTAACATGATTGATGAAAAAATCACGGCTAATGAAAAATGTAGCAATGCCAGTATTTTTAAGTGACTGTATTAAAAGATGGTGGTCCCTCTGGACAGAAACTCCGGCCCTCTGTTCGCTATCTTCACTTTATTATCTCCTCTTGCTATCTTTCTCTCTCCCAACACATTCTTTCCTCCCTCCACACTAAGAAAAACTGCTGAATCTCTGATTTTAATTCAGTAGTTTTATGATTTTTTTTTTTTAATTGGGGACACTAAATTTCATACTTTCAATACTGTTCCTTGGGGTAAAAACACTCCTGATTTTTAACACTCTAAATGTAGGTAGATGGCCTCTCTGTTTAGAGAAAATCAAATACGCCTCTCCTCCAGAGCCGAACCAGGAGGAGCCCTACACAATTAGCCTGGGGCTGCCATGCTGGGGTGCCACAACCTCCCAAGTCCCGGCCCTCCTTGCCTTTCCTTAGCCTCAGTCTGCTGAGTATTTGGGACACAGTTCAAAATTAACAAAAGTGTTCCACAAAAATTAAAATGAAACCTACAAGCCTATACTTCCTATTGAAAGTTAAATAATTTTAAGCCCTGGTGGCTTAGTGGTTAAGCGCTATGGCTGCTAACTAAAAGGCTAGCAGTTCAAATTCACCAGGAGCTCCTTGGAAACCCTTTCAGGCAGTTCTGCTCTGTCCTACAGGGTCGCTAGGAGTCGGAATCCACTCGACAGCAAGGGGTTTGGTTTTGGGTTTTACAGATAATTGGAATGAGGCGTGATGTGTAACCAAGATTTTTAAAGAAAACACGATTTTATCTAGAATCAAATCTCACCGTGAGAAACAAAAATTAAAATTCCTACATCTTGCCTTTAACAGAAAATAGAAATGTGACTATTTTATGTTCATTTCATAAAAGTTTACAGCATTTTGCAATTTTGGCAATCTTTTTAAAGACATCAAAATAACTACAAATTTGGTCCTGCGATTTTCCTAATGTATTTCTAAACATCCAAAATATTTTCAGGATGTCTAGAAGGGATCTATTATTATATGTAGGCAATAAGCAAGTTAGCTCACCTATCTGCCATGTCGATGGCATGGGTGGACATGTACGCAGCTTCTTCATTGATCCCTCCCCTTGCCTCCCACATCTCTGTCTTTATAAATACTTAAGAAGCCGGTGATGTTAAACACCAGCACTGCTCCACAATGTATCTGATCTTTGGAGCAATGTTTACATTGACTAAGTTTCAGTTCAGCATAGTGTGATGTAAATATTTTTTACTCTGCTCAATTGTGCTTTTATTTTTTCTTGGAGCTTTGAGTTCTCTGCAAATCGTCATTCCTTGTTCAAGAATGTCCTTGTGAGCATCCAGGGGTGACTGCTGCAGATGCTGTCGAGGTGGCTGGATTAATTAGATCTCTGCCTCTTGGATGAGAACAGTGCATTTATGAGATGCATTAACACACTGCTTGCAGGGAGAAGAGGAGGAAAGAAGGCTGAGTGGGGGGAAGACAGAGATGGGCTCAACATCGTGTGCACAATTATTGACTAGTTGTATCTCAGGCTGCCAGGGTTTTCAGTACTAGAAGGATTTGATGGTCTCTTCTGCCAAATGAGGGAGGAAAAATAAGCTCCTATTTCAGGGAAGAGGCTGTAAAATAATTTTCAAATACAGTTGGAGAAATAAAGTAATTTAGTATGGCTTTATAAAGGAGTCCTAGTAGCGCAGTAGTTAAGTGCCGGAGTGCTAACTGTGGGAGAAAGATGTGGGAGTCTGCTCTGTAAAGATTACAGCCTTGGAAACCCTCTGGGGCAGTTCTACTCTGTCCTGTAGGGTTGCTATGAGTCAGAATCCACTCGACAGCAATGGCTTTGGTTTTGGTATGGTTTTATATGACTTGCCAATATCTAATTCTGCAGATCTAGAATGTTGCATTCTTACGAGAACCAATAAAGCAAAATTAGTGTAAAATGTGCTAAATGTCTTCCTCACCCACTCAAATTCTTTAAAAGGCAAGATTTAGTGAGGGACATGATTCCATTTTTTAAGAAGAGATTGGCTGTATTGTGACATAGTATTCAGATCTGAAAAAAAATGCTTCTTGGTGCTCGCCAGTATTTTCATTATCACTTTTTCCCAAAGCAAGTCATAATGAAGTGATCAATGATGTTACCCCATTGCTATATGAAAAAGTGAAAGAAAGTCTTCTAAGGCAGAAGAATATATTTATGCTAAATTTCAGTTAAGCATAACCTAAAATGAAACCTAGAAAACCCTCAGAAGTTTTAAAATATTACTTCCAGGTAAATTTTTGTGGAGGAAGAACATATCATGGAAATCCCAGCTAAGGCAGGAGACTATCAGCTTCTTGAGATAGTTGGCCAGGGCCTGGATGGAAAGTAGAAATTCTGCCCTCTTTTAAGTTTCATGTGGTCAAACTATACTCAACTTCAACAGCAGTCCTTTTTATCTAGTACTTTTCAGTGAGTTTGTTATGTTCTTCTTGTTCTTACGTGCCATTGAGTCGGCTTTGACTCATAGCGACCCTATGCACAACAGAATAAAACACTGCCCAGTCCTGTGCCATCCTTAAAATCCTTGTTATACTTGAGCTAATTGTTGCAGTCACTGTGTCAGTCAACCTCGTTGAGGGTCTTCCTCTTTTCCGCTGACCCTGTACTCTGCCAAGCATGATGTCCTTCTCCAGGGACTGATCCCTCCCGACAACATGTCCAAAGCATGTAAGATGCAGTCTCGCCATCCTTGCCTCTAAGGAGCATTCTGGTTGTACTTCTTCCAAGACAGATTTGTTTGTTCTTTTGGCAGTCCATGGTATATTCAATTTTCTTCGCCAACACCACAATTCAAAGGCATTAACTCTTCTTCGGTCTTCCATTGTCCAGCTTTCACATGCATATGACGCGATTGAAAATACCATGGCTTGGGTCAGGCGCACCTTAGTCTTCAGGGTGACATCTTTGCTCTTCAACACTTTAAAGAGGTCCTTTGAAGCAGATTTACCCAATGCAATGTGTCTTTTGATTTCTTGACTGCTGCTTCCATGGATGTTGATTGTGGATCCAAGTAAAATGAAATCCTTGACAACTTCAATCTTTTCTCCGTTTATCATGATGTTGCTCATTGGTCCAGTTGTGAGGATTTTTGTTCTCTTTATGTTGAGGTGCAATCCCTACTGAAGGCTGTGCTCTTTGATCTTCATTAGTAAGTGCTTCAAGCCCTCTTCACTTTGAGCAAGCATGGTTGTGTCATCTGCATAACGCAGGTTGTTAATGAGTCTTCCTCCATTCCTGATGCCCCTTTCCACTTCACATAGTCCAGGTTCTCGTATTATTTGCTCAGCATACAGATTGAATAGGTACAGTGAAAGAATACAACCCTGATACACGCCTTTCCTGACTTTAAACCATGCGGCACCCCCTTGTTCTGTTCAAATGGCTGCCTCTTGATCTATGTACAGGTTCCTCATGAGCACAATTAAGTGTTCTGGAATTCCCATTCTTCGTAATGTTATCCATAATTTGTTATGACCCATACAGTCAAAAGCCTTTGCATAGTCAATAAAACACAGGTAAACATCTTTCTGGTACTCTCTGCCTTCGGCCAGGATCCATCTGACATCAGCAATGATATCCCTGGTTCCACAACCTCTTCTGAAACCGACCTGAATTTCTGTCAGTTCTCTGTCAATACACTGCTGCAGCTGTTTTTGAATGATCTTCAGCAAAATTTTGCTTGCATGTGATACTAACGATATTGTTCTATAATTTCCACATTCTGTTGGGTAACCTTTCTTGGGAATAGGCACAAATATGGATCTCTTCCAGGCAGTTGGCCAGGAAGCTGTCTTCCGTATTTATTGGCATACACGAGTGAGCACTTCCAGCGCTGCATCTGTTTGTTGAAACATCTCAATTGATATTCCATCAATTCCTGGAGCCTTGTTTTTCACCAGTGCCTTCAGAGCAGCTTGTATTTCTTCCTTCAGCACCATTGGTTCCTGATCATATGCCATCTCTCGAAACGATTGAACATTAACTAATTCTTTTTGGTAGAATGACTCTGTGTATTCCTTCCATCTTTTTTTGATGCTTCCTGCATCGTTTAATATTTTCCCCCATGGAATCCTTCACTATTTGCAACTCGAGGCTTGAATTTTTTCTTCAGTTCTTTCAGCTTGAGAAACGCTGAGAGTGTTCTTCCCTTTTGGTTCTCCATCTCCAGCTCTTTGCACATGTCATTATAATATTTTACTTCGTCTTCTAAAGCCAGCCTTTGAAATCTTCTGTTCAGTTCTTTTACTTCATCAATTCTTCCTTTTGCTTTAGCTGCTCGATGTTCATGAACAAGTTTCAGAGTCTCCTCTGACAACCCTCTTGGTCTTTTCTTTCTTTCCTGTCTTTTCAGTGACCTCTTGCTTTCTTCATTTATGATGTCCTTGATGTCATTCCACAACTTGTCTGGTCTTCGGTCACTAGTGTTCAATAAAAAAAAAATGCATCAAATCTATTCTTCAGATGGTCTCTAAATTCAGGTGGGATATACTCAAGGTCATATTTTCGCTCTCGTGGGCTTCCTCTGATTTTCTTCAGTTTCAGCTTGAACTTGCATATGAGCAATTGATGGCCTGCTCCACAGTCGGCCCCTGGCCTTGTTCTGACTGATGATATTGAGCTTGGCCTTGTTCTGACTGATGATATTGAGCTTTTCTATCATCTCTTTCCACAAATGTAGTCAATTTGATTTCTGTGTGTTCCATCTGGCGAGGTCCATGTGTATAAAAAAAAAAAAATTTTTTTTTTTTTTTGTATACTCACTGTTTATGTTGGTGAAAGAAGGTATTTGCAATGAAGAAGTCGTTGGTCTCACAAAATTCTATCATTTGATCTCCGGCATTGTTTCTATCCCCAAGGCCATATTTTCTAACTACTCGCCCTTCTTCTTTGTTTCCAACTTTTGCATTCCAATTACCAGTAATTATCAATACATCTTGATTGCCTGTTCGATCAATTTCAGACTGCAGCAGCTGATAAAAATCTTCTATTTCTTCATCTTTGACCCTAGTGCTTGGTGCGTAAATTTGAATAATAGTCGTATTAATTGGTCTTCCTTGTAGGTGTATGGATATTATCCTATCAGTGACAGTATTGTACTTCAGGATAGATCTTGAAATGTTCTTTTTGACTGTGAATGCAACACCATTCCTCTTCAAGTTGTCATTCCCAGCATAGTAGACTATATGATTGTCCAATTCAAAATGGCCAATACCAGTCCATTTCAGCTCACTAATGCCTAGAATATCAATGTTTATGTGTTCCATTTCATTTTTGATGATTTCCAATTTTCCTAGATTCATACTTCATACATTCCAGGTTCCGATTATTAATGGATGTTTGCAGCTGTTTGGTCTCATTTTGAGTCGTGCCACATCAGCAAATGAAGGTCCCGAAAGCTTTACTCCATCCACATCATTAAGGTTGACTCTACTTTGAGGAGGCAGCTCTTCCCCAGTCATCTTTTGAGTGCCTTCCAACCTGGGGGGCTCATCTTCCAGCACTATATCAGGCAATGTTCCACTGCTATTCAGAAGGTTTTCACTGGCTAATGCTTTTCAGAAGTAGACTGCCGGGTCCTTCTTCCTACTCTGTCTTAGTCTAGAAGCTCAACTGAAACCTGTCCTCCATGGGTGACCCTGCTGGTATCTGAATACCGGTGGCATAGCTTCCAGCATCACGCAACACACAAGCCCCCACAGTACGACCAACTGACAGACACGTGGGGGGAGTTTGTTATGGGAAGTAGTAATTTAGAAAAAAAAAAAAAATGTGCTTTCCTCTTTTACCTTTCCACACACATAAACTGTCTCCCTGGTCAGCCCAAGGTACCCATCTGCATGGGTGGGATGCCTGGTGGGCAGATTAGCATTACTTCAGAGAAGTGGGGCTCTGTGGGGGTCTCCTGACCAACAACAGCAGTATTCCCAGAATTTGTTAGAAATGTATGTTCCTAGGCCCCACCCCAAACCTACTGAATCAGAGACTCTGGGGGTGGGGCCCAACAATCTGTGTTTTAACAAGCCAGCTCCAGAGCAGATGCTATAGAAAGAATCAGAGAGGATGGAGGAATAGACACAGAATTACTATGTAATTTCTGACATCAAAAATTGAATTTAGCAGTAGGATGATAGGCCTGGAAGACTGGCAATACTGAGGAAGAAAGGATTTTCTAAATTTATTTAGCTCTCATTTAACATACTAAAGTTAAGGCAAGTGAATAGATCTTAGATTTTTTTATGTTAGGAAAGTCACAGGTTGATAAGTTAGGTAAGTGAGGGAAAAAGCCCCTCCTTGCCACCTAGAGTCGGAATCGACTCGATAGCATTGGGTTTTTTGGTTTTTTTGCTACCTAGAGAGACAATAGAAAGAGAAATCCAGACAGTATGGCCTTCCTGTAGCTTCTGCAGAGGACGTCTTTGATTGGTGAGAGGTTACTGGAGACCAAGGGGCTCTTGCTGTACAGGGCAGCAGTCACCAACTGGAGTACTCCAGTACCGTCAGGAATTGGAATGTTGTGGTCAACCAGAGAAAAGTCCTCGTTTTCCATCTCGAGCTGCCCTTGGTCTCCATGTGGTGTTGACACCGATTGAGAGCTCAAGGGCCTGCAATGGGGTCCAGTGTGGCAGAGAACACAGTGACCCCAAAGCTGGAGCTGCCTGGGACTCGGAAGTTACTTTGAAGGGTCTACAGTGTCAGTGACACCAGGAGGCAGGCTGAGTAGGGGCGGAAGGCCCCAGACCCCAGTCTGCCCTTAGACCTGGGCAAGAGGCTCCCCTTGCTGTGGACACCATGCTTTAGAGGGCACAGCATATCACAAACCCATAAAATACATACACTGACAGATACATTGCCTAAATAAGGAATAAAAAAGGACATATTCATCATTAAACCACATAAAACAATGGTTCAAAATAGTATACACAACCAAGTCAATGATGTCTTATTTTATATGGAATATAGGACCATGTGAATGTACCTGACTCTTCCAGCAACACATTCACATGGGTCAGGCAGGCATGTATCTACGCGGACTGCCCTGGGTGATAAGAACACATGGGCAACTCTGTTACTCAACCCGGTGCTCAGGGCTGGCACCACATGACCCATAACCCTAAACATCTTCTCTCACAACCAGCACTGTTCAGGTGCCGGGGAGACTTTATAGGTTTTGCCCTATAATCTCGAATCAAGATGACGGTTTCCCAATGCCGTGACGGTCTGAGGTCTCCCACTGCTAATACTAGAGATGGATACTGTTCCAAAGGGCAGTGAGATTTTGAGCAGAAGCAGCACTCATTTAGTGTACTAAATCCTTCCTCTCAGTAAGAATACAATAGAATTCTTGCATAATGAGGTATCATTTCCAAGAAGTGCTAAGGATCCATTTTCTTGCTTCTCTTTATGTTCCAATTTGTGAGTCCAAAAGTACTCAAGAACAAGCACAGTATCCTAACAGCCATGCATGATGGGTAGGAGACAGGGCGGCAGCTGCGCTGATAGTGACAACATTCTTTGAAATAATCAATCCTGGATTGTAACCGAACCAGGGTTCTTATCCTGTCCTATTAATCAATCGAAATAAGAGGGACGCCACACCACCAGTTGCAAGGGAAACAAAAAGTGGAAATTTATTGTTTGCGCAGACAAGGAGCAAGGGGGTTCTAGCGACCATAAGGCCACGTGCTCCCTGTCTGAGGGGGTTGGGGAGTTTTTATTTCCAACAGTGTCTGGGGGCTGGGTTTGGTGCCCGGAACTATCTGCCCTTAGCCCTCCCACGTCCACATTTGGAGGTCTGGATGTTGAATCATGTCAGTGATGTTCAGGTCCAAGGACAGACTGACACAGCTCTTCAAGTCCTGTGCTACACTGAAATCTTGATTCACGCATGTGCAGGATTCTGGCACCAAATTCAAACTGTAGTTCTGGCTGCAGTGTGGTTGGGCCAAACCGAAGTTAGAAGCTGTGGCTTTGCTGGCTTCAAGGGGGTAGGGGGACCGTGGGATGGGGAGGGGAGTCTTAGCGGAGGCTTCAGAATCACGTACAATATTTTCTGCATATGCCCAAGGAGGGAAAATCTTGATGAAACGTGTTCATTTTTATCTTACAACCACTTTAGTTCACAGAGTGTTAAGCAAAACAGAAAACCCAAAAACCCACTGTGTGGAGTCCATTCCGACTCATACCGATCCTATAGGACACAGTAGAAGTGCCCTATAGAGTTTCCAAGGAGCGCCTGGCAGATCGAACTGCTAACCTCTTGGAGATACTCAAATGAAGAGCAAATTATGATCTTAGAGGGAAAAAAAATTAATTTTGAATTTGCACTATCCACAGTGAGTTGAACTGTTGTTTACTATAAATAATGTTACCCCCCCCCCAAAAAAAACGCACAAAAACACCTCTAGCTAACTTTGGGTATGTCACTTTTAAAAGGATTAAAATGATCTTTTAAAATTTTGGACAAAATATGGTTTATCTGAATAAAAAAAAACTGCATGTGAAATGTGCGAAATAAGTGTTGAATAAAAAAATAAAATTAAAATGAAGAAACAAAAACATTTGCTTGATTATGAAGAAGTTCATACAGAAACAATCCACAAGCTAATCTCAGTAAAGATCTTTTTCTGGCCATGATAGATCAAGGTACAGTCTTCACTGAAGAGAGATTTGAATACATTGAGTAAGATATAGTTATTTTCATTTTTAAAAATAAAGTACCCGAGGCGGAGCCAAGATGGCGGACTAGGCAGACGCTACCTCGGATCCCTCTTACAACAAAGACACGGAAAAACAAGTGAATCGATCACATACATAACAATCTACGAACCCTGAACAACAAACACAGATTTAGAGACGGAGAACGAACTAATACGGGGAAGCAGCGATTGTTTCCAGAGCCTGGAGCCAGCGTACCAGTCAGGTACGGCACAAGCACAGAGACCTGCTCCACCCCCTTGAACTAACCCCGGGAGGGGGACCAGCTGGTTCCATGGGCGGCGTGGGACGCAGCCGGTAGGAGAAGTCCCCGGGAGGCAGTGACTGATCTTGGAGCAGAAAGAGCAGCATCCGAGCCGGGGAACCGTCCCGCAGGGATTAGGACTGCACGCAGGTACGCCATAAACACGGAGAGTTGCTCCACCCCCTGAACTAACCCCGGGAAGGGGACCAGCCGGGTCGCGCGGGCGGCGTGGGACGCAGCCGGTAGGAGAAGTCCCCGGGAGGCAGCGACTGGTATTGGAGTGGGGAGAACAGCGTTCCAGCCAGGACACTCGGTCGCGGCACAAGCACAGGGAGCTACTCCACCCATCTGAACTAACCCCGGGAGGGGGCCCACCTAGTTCACGGGGGCGGCACGGCCACGCGGCTGGAGAGACGAGAAGTCCCCGGGAGGCAGCGACTGATTTTGGAGTTGAGAGTGCACCGTCCCAGTAGGGGAGCCTTGACGCTGGGCGTGGGGCTGGAAGCGGAGGATCTGACCGTGACTCCAGCGGGCCAGACCCCCCGGGGGCAATCTCCACACAGCCAGCACACATAGGCGACGCGCCCGCGGGAATCTCAGATATAACAGTCATTCCAAGCAAGACAAGCAACTCTGGCTATATTCTGAGGTGCTACTCTCCTATCTCTCTGTTCCCTCCCCCACCCTTCCCAGGCGGCTTCATTAACATCTGAATAGCCTGAGCCAAAGGGAGAACTCTGATAGGGATCTGACTGCAGTTTTTTTTTTAGCGGATTTTCTGGAAAAACTAGTTTCCCAGTGATGGCTCGGAGACAACAATCCATATCAAACCACTTAAAGAAGCAGACCGGGACAGCTTCTCCAACCCCCCAAACAAAAGAATCAAAATCTTTCCCAAATGAAGATACAATTTTGGAATTATCAGATACAGAATATAAAAAACTAATTTACAGAATGCTTAATGATATCACAAATGAAATTAGGATATCTGCAGAAAAAGCCAAGGAACACACTGATAAAACTGTTGAAGAACTCAAAAAGATTATTCAAGAACATACTGGAAAAATTAATAAGTTGCAAGAATCCATAGAGAGACAACATGTAGAAATCCAAAAGATTAACAATAAAATAACAGAATTAGACAACGTAATAGGAAGTCAGAGGAGCAGACTCGAGCAATTAGAATGCAGACTGGGACATCTGGAGGACCAGGGAATTAACACCAACATAGCTGAAAAAAAATCAGATAAAAGAATTAAAAAAAATGAAGAAACCCTAAGAATTATGTGGGACTCTATCAAGAAGGATAACCTGCGGGTGATTGGAATCCCAGAACAGGGAGGAGGGACAGAAAACACAGAGAAAATAGTTGAAGAACTTCTGACAGAAAACTTCCCTGACATCATGAAAGACGAAAGGATATCTATCCAAGATGCTCATCGAACCCCATTTAAGATTGATCCAAAAAGAAAAACACCAAGACATATTATCATCAAACTCACCAAAACCAAAGATAAACAGAAAATTTTAAAAGCAGCCAGGGAGAAAAGAAAGGTTTCCTTCAAGGGAGAATCAATAAGAATATGTTCTGACTACTCAGCAGAAACCATGCAGGCAAGAAGGGAATGGGACGACATATACAGAACACTGAAGGAGAAAAACTGCCAGCCAAGGATCATATATCCAACAAAACTCTCTCTGAAATATGAAGGCGAAATTAAGATATTTACAGACAAACACAAGTTTAGAGAATTTGCAAAAACCAAACCAAAGCTACAAGAAATACTAAAGGATATTGTTTGGTCAGAGAACCAATAATATCAGATATCAGCACAACACAAGGTCACAAAACAGAACGTCCTGATATCAACTCAAATAGGGAAATCACAAAAACAAACAAATTAAGATTAATTAAAAAAAAAAAAATACACATAACAGGGAATCATGGAAGTCAATAGGTAAAAGATCACAATAATCAAAAAGAGGGACTAAATACAGGAGGCATTGAACTGCCATATGGAGAGTGATACAAGGCGATATAGAACAATACAAGTTAGGTTTTTACTTAGAAAAATAGGGGTATATAATGAGGTAACCACAAAAAGGTATAACAACTCTATAACTCAAGACAAAAACCAAGAAAAACGTAACGACTCAACTAACATAAAGTCAAACACTATGAAAATGAGGATCTCACAATTTACTAAGAAAAACGCCTCAGCACAAAAAAGTATGTGGAAAAATGAAATTGTCAACAACACACATAAAAAGGCATCAAAATGACAGCACTAAAAACTTATTTATCTATAATTACCCTGAATGTAAATGGACTAAATGCACCAATAAAGAGACAGAGAGTCACAGACTGGATAAAGAAACACGATCCATCTATATGCTGCCTACAAGAGACACACCTTAGACTTAGAGACTCAAATAAACTAAAACTCAAAGGATGGAAAAAAGTATATCAAGCAAACAATAAGCAAAAAAGAAGAGGAGTAGCAATATTAATTTCTGACAAAATAGACTTTAGACTTAAATCCACCACAAAGGATAAAGAAGGACACTATATAATGATAAAAGGGACAATTGATCAGGAAGACATAACCATATTAAATATTTACGCACCCAATGACAGGGCTGCAAGATACATAAATCAAATTTTAACAGAACTGAAAAGCGAGATAGATACCTCCACAATTATAGTAGGAGACTTCAACACACCACTTTCGGAGAAGGACAGGACATCCAGCAAGAAGCTCAACAGAGACACGGAAGATCTAATTACAACAATCAACCAACTTGACCTCATTGACTTATACAGAACTCTCCACCCAACTGCTGCAAAATATACTTTTTTTTCCAGCGCACATGGAACATTCTCTAGAATAGACCACATATTAGGACATAAAACAAACCTTTGCAGAGTCCAAAACATCGAAATATTACAAAGCATCTTCTCAGATCACAAGGCAATAAAACTAGAGATCAATAACAGAAAAACGAGGGAAAAGAAATCAAATACTTGGAAAATGAACAATACCCTCCTGAAAAAAGACTGGGTTATAGAAGACATCAAGGAGGGAATAAGGAAATTCATAGAAAGCAACGAGAATGAAAATACTTCCTATCAAAACCTCTGGGACACAGCAAAAGCAGTGCTCAGAGGCCAATTTATATCAATAAATGCACACATACAAAAAGAAGAAAGAGCCAAAATCAGAGAACTGTCCCTACAACTTGAACAAATAGAAAGTGAGCAACAAAAGAATCCATCAGGCACCAGAAGAAAACAAATAATAAAAATTAGAGCTGAACTAAATGAATTAGAGAACAGAAAAACAATTGAAAGAATTAACAAAGCCAAAAGCTGGTTCTTTGAAAAAATTAACAAAATTGATAAACCATTGGCTAGACTGACTAAAGAAATACAGGAAAGGAAACAAATAACCCGAATAAGAAATGAGAAGGACCACATCACAACAGAACCAAATGAAATTAAAAGAATCATTTCAGATTATTATGAAAAATTGTACTCTAACAAATTTGAAAACCTAGAAGAAATGGATGAATTCCTGGAAAAACACTACCTACCTAAACTAACACAGTCAGAAGTAGAACAACTAAATAGACCCATAACAAAAAAAGAGATTGAAACGGTAATCAAAAAACTCCCAACAAAAAAAAGTCCCGGCCCGGACGGCTTCACTGCAGAGTTCTACCAAATTTTCAGAGAAGAGTTAACACCACTACTACTAAAGGTATTCCAAAGCATAGAAAATGACGGAATACTACCCAACTCATTCTATGAAGCCACCATCTCCCTGATACCAAAACCAGGTAAAGACATTACAAAAAAAGAAAATTATAGACCTATATCCCTCATGAACATTGATGCAAAAATCCTCAACAAAATTCTAGCCAATAGAATCCAACAACACATCAAAAAAATAATTCACCCTGATCAAGTGGGATTTATACCAGGTATGCAAGGCTGGTTTAATATCAGAAAAACCATTAATGTAATCCATCACATAAATAAAACAAAAGACAAAAACCACATGATCTTATCAATTGATGCAGAAAAGGCATTTGACAAAGTCCAACACCCATTCATGATAAAAACTCTTACCAAAATAGGAATTGAAGGAAAATTCCTCAACATAATAAAGGGCATCTATGCAAAGCCAACAGCCAATGTCACTCTAAATGGAGAGAACCTGAAAGCATTTCCCTTGAGAACGGGAACCAGACAAGGATGCCCTTTATCACCGCTCTTATTCAACATCGTGTTGGAAGTCTTAGCCAGGGCAATCAGGCTAGACAAAGAAATAAAAGGTATCCGGATTGGCAAGGAAGAAGTAAAGTTATCACTATTTGCAGATGACATGATTATATACACAGAAAACCCTAAGGAATCCTCCAGAAAACTACTGAAACTAATAGAAGAGTTTGGCAGAGTCTCAGGTTATAAAATAAACATACAAAAATCACTTGGATTCCTCTACATCAACAAAAAGAACACCGAAGAGGAAATAACCAAATCAATACCATTCACAATAGCCCCCAAGAAGATAAGATACTTAGGAATAAATCTTACCAAGGATGTAAAAGACCTATACAAAGAAAACTACAAAGCTCTACTACAAGAAATTCAAAAGGACATACTTAAGTGGAAGAACATACCCTGCTCATGGATAGGAAGACTTAACATAGTAAAAATGTCTATTCTACCAAAAGCCATCTATACATTTAACGCACTTCCGATCCAAATTCCAATGTCATATTTTAAGGGGATAGAGAAACAAATCACCAATTTCATATGGAACGGAAAGAAGCCCCGGATAAGCAAAGCACTACTGAAAAAGAAGAAGAAAGTGGGAGGCCTCACCTTACCTGACTTCAGAAACTATTATACAGCCACAGTAGTCAAAACAGCCTGGTATTGGTACAACAACAGACACATAGACCAATGGAACAGAATTGAGAACCCAGACATAGATCCATCCACGTATGAGCAGCTGATATTTGACAAAGGACCAGTGTCAATTAACTGGGGAAAAGATAGCCTTTTTAACAAATGGTGCTGGCATAACTGGATATCCATTTGCAAAAAAATGAAACAGGACCCATACCTCACACCATGCACAAAAACTAACTCCAAGTGGATCAAAGACCTAAACATAAAGACTAAAACGATAAAGATCATGGAAGAAAAAATTGGGACAACCCTAGGAGCCCTAATACAAGGTATAAACAGAATACAAAACATTACCAAAAATGATGAAGAGAAACCCGATAACTGGGAGCTCCTAAAAATCAAACACCTATGCTCATCTAAAGACTTCACCAAAAGAGTAAAAAGACCACCTACAGATTGGGAAAGAATTTTCAGCTATGACATCTCCGACCAGCGCCTGATCTCTAAAATCTACATGATTCTGTCAAAACTCAACCACAAAAAGACAAACAACCCAATCAAGAAGTGGGCAAAGGATATGAACACACATTTCACTAAAGAAGATATTCAGGCAGCCAACAGATACATGAGAAAATGCTCTCGATCATTAGCCATTAGAGAAATGCAAATTAAAACTACGATGAGATTCCATCTCACACCAGCAAGGCTGGCATTAATCCAAAAAACACAAAATAATAAATGTTGGAGAGGCTGCGGAGAGATTGGAACTCTCATACACTGCTGGTGGGAATGTAAAATGGTACAACCACTTTGGAAATCTATCTGGCGTTATCTTAAACAGTTAGAAATAGAACTACCATACAACCCAGAAATCCCACTCCTAGGAATATACCCTAGAGATACAAGAGCCTTCATACAAACAGATATATGCACACCCATGTTTATTGCAGCTCTGTTTACAATAGCAAAAAGTTGGAAGCAACCAAGGTGTCCATCAACGGATGAATGGGTAAATAAATTGTGGTATATTCACACAATGGAATACTACGCATCGATAAAGAACAGTGACGAATCTCTGAAACATTTCATAACATGGAGGAACCTGGAAGGCATTATGCTGAGCAAAATTAGTCAGAGGCAAAAGGACAAATATTGTATAAGACCACTATTATAAGATCTTGAGAAATAGTAAACCTGAGAAGAACACATACTTTTGTGGTTACGAGGGGGGGAGGGAGGGAGGGTGGGAGAGGGTTTTTTATTGATTAATCAGTAGATAAGAACTGCTTTAGGTGAAGGGAAAGACAACACTCAATACATGGAAGGTCAGCTCAATTGGACTGGACCAAAAGCAAAGAAGTTTCCGGGATAAAATGAATGCTTCAAAGGTCAGCGGAGCAAGCGTGGGGGTCTGGGGAACATGGTTTGCGGGGACTTCTAAGTCAATTGGCAAAATAATTCTATTATGAAATCATTCTGCATCCCACTTCGAAATGTGGCGTCTGGGGTCTTAAATGCTAACAAGCAGCCATCTAAGATGCAGCAATTGGTCTCAACCCACCTGGAGCAAAGGAAAATGAAGAACACCAAGCCCACATGACAACTAAGAGCCCAAGAGACAGAAAGGGCCACATGAACCAGAGACCTACATCATCCTGAGACCAGAAGAACTAGTTGGTGCCCGGCCACAATCGATGACTGCCCTGACAGGGAGCTCAGCAGAGGACCCCTGAGGGAGCAGGAGATCAGTGGGATGCAGACCCCAAATTCTCATAACAAGACCAAACTTAATGGTCTGACTGAGACTGGAGGAATCCCGGCGGCCATGCTCCCCAGACCTTCAGCTGACACAGGACAGGAACCATCCCCGAAGACAACTCATCAGAAATGAAAGGGACTGGTCAGCGGGTGGGAGAGAGATGCTGATGAAGAGTGAGCTAATTATATCAGGTGGACACTTGAGATTGTGTTGGCAACTCTTGCCTGGAGGGGGGATGGGAGGATAGAGAGAGAGGGAAGCCGGCAAAATTGTCAAGAAAGGAGAGACTGAAAGGGCTGACTCAAGACGGGGAGAGTAAGTGGGAGTAGGGAGTGAGATGTATGTAAACTTATATGTGACAGACTGATTGGATTTGTAAACGTTCATTTGAAGCTTAATAAAAGTTATTATAAAAAAAAAAAAAATAAATAAAGTACCCAATTCAATATTTTTCACAAGTACAATCAATGACATTAGTTACATCCATCATGTTATGCAACCATCACGACTGTTTCCAAACTTTTCCATCACTCTTAACAGAAGCTCAGTGCCCCCTAAGTAATCACTCTTTGTCCCCCTCCCTGACACCCTTGATTACCACTAATAAACTTTCGTTTCTATTCATTGCCTATTCTAGATATTTCATATAAGTGGGCTCATACACTATTTGTCCTTTTGTAACTGACTTATTCCGACTTAATTCATTCAGTATATTTTCAAGATTCACCCATTAAATTTTTTTTTGTACAACCAAATGGGTAAAAAAGAACAATTGCCATTAAGTGGAGTCCAACTCATGGCAACTTCATGTGTGTCACAGTAAAACTGTACTCCATAGGGTTTTCAGTGGCTGGTTTTTGGGCCAGGCCTTCCTTCTGAGGTGCCTCTGGGTCAACTTCAACCTCCAACTTTTCAGTTAGCAGCTGAGCACATTTACCATTTGCACACCCAGGGATTCCAGCCAAATAATAGTGACAGTAAATGAGCCCTACTGCAAGTGTAAATTAAAGCAGGTGACAGGTGGAAGGTAACAACCAAGGAATACTGCCACTAAAAGCAGCCCCAGTATTTCAGTGAAAAGGTAGGACACACCACAGAGACGAGACCTGGCTTCATCAGACAACTCCCCTTGCTTTCAAGCACCCTGACACTTCTATGCCCTGACCAGATGTGCAGGCTGACCTCTAACTTGATTCAGAGAGAATAATCGCCTGCTTGCCCACTTCTTGCATTGACATCTCTGCAAACATCTCACCTCTCCACCTGCACACTGCTTGAGAAACCAAGAGCAAGCTGTGCTAAATGCTTCAGCTGGATGCACCTGACCTTCGGGAGACCAGTCTCTTTGGATAAGTTCAGCTACAATAAAGGTAATGGGAGGCACTTCCAACCAAATGACCCAGAGGCTCTTTTCTCCACCTGGGGTTACCTCGTTCTCCTAAAGGGGGTCTGGAAATCTGTTGCCACTGAATACATAGCTCCAAGAAAAAGTAAGTGTGTGCAGGAAAAAGGCATATTATGAGACATCACGAGAAAAAGCAGGCCTGGGACCCTCTACTTCTTAGCCAAATGTTCAGCGAATTCCAAATACTCCTGATTAGAGAAGGAAATCCAGGGTACGAACAAGAAAGAGTTATGAGCATGTTCGACCCTCAGGTATCCTGCTGTTTGAGGTGACAAGTCTTCCTCTTTCTGATTTGTGTCATGGCCTTAGCTCATTCACAAAATAAGTGATACAGAGTTGTAAATATAAAGGGCACATTTCTTTCTGAAGGAACCATAGCAAGAGAAAGAGATGGCTATAATTGTATTCACGCTATTCAAATTGATGGGTTCTTATATTCCTTACATTTGGTAGGCTATTGTTATTATTTATTATTCAGGTGCACAGATGTTCGGAGTCATTTACAGCTGCTAACATACAGAACTATGGAAATAGTGAAGGAAATGAAGTCCTGCCCTGAAGAGCTTTGGAATAAAAGTATCACGCCACCATTCTTTTCTTTGTTGTAGCTGTAATTACACCCAAAAGGAAACATCTGATTTTTAAAAGACATGACTTTCAAAAAATAAATAGGAATTGTTTCTACACCTGTAAAACTAGCTAGGGTTCTGATAATTCCAGCAAATTTCTCAATTGCAAATCACTGAGGAGATGTGAGTCCATTTAGTGAGCTGCTGGCTTCCTGGCTGTTTCCTAAGGCTGCCGTAACAACATACCATAACCCGGGAGGCTTGTAACAGCAGAAATGTGTTATTTTACAGTTCTGAAGTCTGGAAGTCCAAGTCAGGACTCTTCTGTCTCTGTGTCTCTTCTTCGCCTTTATAAGGACATCATTCATGTAAGCCTAGGACCTACCCTGTCACAGTATTACTTTATGTTAATCTAACTAATAGCATCTCCGAAGACCCTGCTTCCCAACAGGGCCACATGCACAGGGGCGGGGTTTAGGACTTCAACGTATCTTTTTAGATACACATTTCAATTCATAACACTATGTGTCTTCTTTTCTGACATTACGATCTATGTCATTAAAATCAAAATTCTATCACGTTGAGTGTGAAAGATTTTGCCATTGAAGTTGCAGGATATTTTAATGGCCAACCACCACTACCCCTTGTGTATCACTGTCGGGGACCTCACATTAGAAGGTTCCCGTGAACTACTGGGATCCCCAGATCTACCATTTTTCTATGGCTCTGTCGTTTACTGTTATATTACACACACCAATACGATTGTATTACACAAGCCCTTCATAACAAACCCTGGGCTATCCTGCCGATAGGGCAGACCCTCAGCAAACTGCCCACAGTCCATGTTAGCCTTTAGGGCCACCCTCTTGCCCTTTCAGTGACTCCCCTGACCCCAGCCCATCCTACCAGGCTCTCCTGTGCCCCTTCACATGGAAACACATCTTTAGTCAAAGCAGCTGGATCATTTATGGAGCTTCTAATCTGTGTCTTGTTCTTGCTACTATAGGTATGGCTCCCTCTCTCAGGTGACCTGTGTGGATGGACGAACAGAGGAAACATCCTTAAATGCCCTGGAACACTTAAGTCTCTCCTCCAAATTTTTACCCAGCTTGGAGGAGCCCCACTACTGAATTTTTCAGCTGAGCAACATGAATTGGGGATTGATTAATTTGCCTAAAGAGATAAAGCCTATGAGATTTCTTGCATCTTTGTGTTTTGGAATAAAATGGTACATCTGCTACGTTGATACCAGCATGGTAAACCAAAAACAAAAAAAAAATTGCCCTTGAGTCAATGCCAACTCACAGAGACCCTATAGGACAGAGTAGAACTGCTCTGTAGGGTTTCCAAGGAGTGGCTGCTGGATTCGAACTGCCCGCCTTTTTGTTAACAGCGAAACACTTAACCACTAAGCCACCAGGCCTCCCAACCAGCATGAAAGTGAGTCTTAAAGACCAAAAATCTTTTACATTCAAAGGTAGGAAGTAAGGTACCATTGGGTGAAGGGTGTGGATAGAAAATTCTCAGAATCACAAGACATAAGTGGTCTCATTTTCTCCCCACTTAAAAAAAAGAATCTAGTCTGCAAAACAGATGCCTTTGCAATACAATCTCAAATAGAACTTTAGGCCAAATTTGCCCATTCCAAGGGCTCCATACATAATAAGCAAATGTGTTGACACAATATAACTCCCTTCTTTTTCTTTTCTTTCTTCCCTTCCTAGCCAGGAAATGTTTGGAAATCTAGTTGGAGTAATAAACAAACAACTAAAAGCAGTCATCTTCATTTTTAGTACTGAAAATTTAAAGCCCAAACTTTGAACAGAAAGGACATCAAAGTGAGTAAAAACAGACCATGTAGTCAGGCTGATTAATAAACAGCTTAGTGCATAATGAGGTAGGAATCGCACGAATCAAATCCCCAAGATACTCTAGAGTGTATTCTTTCCATTATAAAATGGGCCCTTAAAACAGCAACATATGTGATCATTAAAATGGCTTCTTATTATGAAAACAGCATCCAAATGAGTATCAGCATTGGTTTAAAAAAAAAAAAAAACAGCTTAAAACAGCAACAATGCTAAATGGTGGTGTGAGAAGAGCTAGCAGCTTTGATGTAATAATGATATTTATTTACCTGGTTTTACCTCAGCTTTCTTTTAGAAAGAACGGTTTTAGCAAACGGTAACCATGCTGAGGAGCCGGATTTGGGAAAGCAAATTTGGAAGAACTAAGAGGCCTGCCGGTTATATTGCGTGAATGTTACATGTTAAAATCTTGAATTTGGAGAATCCTAAGTGACCCTAATGAAGTCTTTGCAAATTTTTTAAGTGACCCTAATGAAGTCTTTGCAAATTACAGCTTCCTCCTCAGAAACAAAAAGCAAGAAACTGTTGATGTAATTTTTATGAAGAGTTTAAAAAAAACAAAACCTGTGAGTAAATAAAAAACGTAAATGCATCTGGAAAATGGAAGAAGGACCAGAATAGGCAAATGCTGTCAAGAAAATCAGCTAAAGCTGGCCAAAGGAAGAGCGGCAGAAAGGAGCGTTCAGTCTTTAACAAAAAGAATAACTACGTAGAAATAGAAAGGGAAAGAGAAAATGACAGTTCACCAAAGTTTACAAAAATAAACTTTATTATTGATAGTAGGAGCATTTTGTGTCTTCTTCAATTTTAATACAATTTTAACAATACTGTTATCATTAGCTAGAACCTAAGAGTGAGTAGGGAGGGGCTGAAGGCTGCCTTATTAAGCAAGAAAAACACTATTAGCTACACCAATCAGTCTAACTACAAAGGGGAATTTTAGAAACAAACTATTACAGCCCCCCTTGGTGCATCTATTTATGACTTGGACCAAGATACACAAATAGTTTTACTCGCATCTCTGCTAAACTTTCCAACAACCCATCCTTAGCTTGCTTAGAAGCTTACCACATCCGTGGCGCCAAACTGAGACCAGGGTCACACGTAGAAGTAGAGTGAATATGTGCCATCTACATCTTCAAATTTCAAGAATTGAAGATATTTATTTAGCTGGAAATTTAACTCTTCTGCTTGCTTTCTGTGTCATGAAATGTTAGCATTACAGCTTCTTTCCTCAGCTCAAGGTTTTGCACAGGTTAGCATGTAAATCCTTGTATGTGGGTTATATCTAAAATATTATCCATCAGGTCCACCTGAGTAAGAATCATTTTCTAAGAGCAGGTTTTCAAGAGGGTGGAGACAAAGTGAGGACCACAGACAGCCACAAAGTGGAGAAGAAAGAAGACATTGAAAGTGGCCATAACAATAGCAATGACAAAAGCACTTTCCAATTTTGTGGGAACCATGAAAGAGTTCTATCGACTCCTTAAATCTTGCACCCTAAAGAACCAGAAACAGTTTGCCAGTGCAGAGATGGAAGCCAGCCACTTCCAAAGCAGTGGCCTCCTAAAAAAAAAAAAAAAAAAATGTGTCTCAATGCCTCTTTCAGGAATGAGCTTTTCAGGAAAGTTGCTAATCAACGGATACTAACTGAGTCCCTGGGTGGAGCAAATGGTGAATGTGCTCAGCTGGTAACAGAAAGGTTGGAGGTTCGAGGCTTGAGTCCACCCAGAGGTCCTTCAGAACAAAGGCCTGGTGATTTACTTCCAAGAAATCAGCCACTGAAAGCTCTATGGAGCACAGTTCTACTCTTGACACACATGGGGTTCCATGAGTCAAAACTGACTCCATGGCAACTGTTTTTGTTGTTGTTGTCATTTAAGGGCTTATAGATGTAGGCACAGTGTATCAGGCAATGAGAAGAAGAGAGAAAAAGATATGGTCCCTGACCTCAGTGAGCTTCAGAAAGTCCGCTAAGAAAGAACAATAGATTAATTTAGCTTCAAAATATAAATAAAGGAGATATGCAAAAGAAATGTGTCCTGGTAATTCTTCGGGAATTGAGATGTTATCAAGTTCGGTAGGTGTGACATAGAAAGATGAACACAGTCAAGCCCTTTGATTCTTAAGGATCCACTGTTTGGTAGGAGAAGGTACCACAAAATTAGAGAGTTCACCAGGCACCGTGATTGAGCGTGATTGTTGCTGTCAAGTCAATTCCAACTCACAGCGACCCTATAGGACAGAGTAGAACTGCCCCCATGGGGTTTCCAAGGAGCAGTTAGTGGATACAAACTGCCAACCTTTTGGTTAGCAGCCAGATACTTAACCACTGTGCCACCGGGGCTCCAGAGATGCAAAAAAATAAAATTTAATTATAAAACCAAGGAGAGTCCTAATGAGAATGATGAGGTGTGTGTTAGTATGGGACAGGGGGAAAAATATCATGTAGAGAAACCAATATCTTAGCTAAAGCTTCTAGATGAGCTCAGAATTTTAAAGACTTGTACGAAGTTCAGAGAAATAGAACAAAAATGACCTTTGACAGGAGGAAAAGATGCTCAACTTTACTCGTAACTTTTAAAATACACAATGTCATTATCAACTATCTGGTTGGCCAAAGTCAAAAAGCGTAATATAATACTTATCAGGTGGGCTAGGAGGTGGGGCTATCTGGCAAATGCATTACATTTTTGTCAAACATGTAAATTGGCATAGCCTTTGTGGAAGGCAATTTGCAAATAGATATGCAATCCTTTTAGTTGAAACTTTTTGTTTTGAGATAATTATACATTCCACATGCAGCTGAGAAATAAACAAGAAAGATCTTATGTATTTTTTACCCAGTTTCCTCCAATGGCAACATCTTACAAAACTATAGCACAATATCACATCCAGGATGTTGACATTAATACAGTCAAGACAGAGAACATTTTCATCACCACAAGGATCCCTTACGTTGACCTTTTATAGACACGTTAATTTGCTCCCATCCTCTCTCCCTCCTCAGCTCTGGGCAACTACTAATCCCTTTTCCATTTCTATAATTTTGTCATTTCAAGAATGTTATATAAATGTATAATGTTTCACTGCTATTCATAAGGTTTTCACTGGCTAATGCTTTTCAGAAGTAGACTGCCAGGTCCTACTTTCTGGCCTGTCATAGTCTGGAAGCTCACCTTAAACGTGTCCTCCATGGGTGACCCTGCTGGTATCTGAATACCAGTGTCATAGCTTTCAGCATCACAGCAACACACAAGCCCCAAAGTGCGACAAACTGACAGAATATTGTCTGATATAGTGCTGGAAGATGAACCTCCCAGGTTGGAAGGCACTCAAAAGATGACTGGGAAAGAGCTGCCTCCTCAAAGTAGAGTCGACCTTAATGACGTGGATGGAGTAAAGCTTTCAGGACCTTCATTTGCTGATGTGGCATGACTCAAAATGAGAACAAACAGCTACAAACATCCATTAATAATCAGAACCTGGAATGTACAATGTATGAACCTAAGAAAATTGGCAATTGTCAAAAATGAAATGGAATGCATAAACATGGATATTCTAGGCATTAGTGAGCTGAAATGGTCTGGTATTGGCAATTTTGTATCAGACAATCATATAGTCTAATATGCTGGGAACGACAACTCAAAGAGGAATGGTGTTGCATTCATAGTCAAAAAGAACATTTCAAGATCTATCCTGAAGTACAACGCTGTCAGTGGTAGGATAATATCCATACACCTACAAGGAAGACCAATTAATACGACTATTATTCAAATTTACACACCAACTGCTAAGGCCAAAGATGAAGAAATAGAAGATGTTTATCAGCTGCTACAGTCTGAAATTGATCGAACAGGCAATCAAGATGCATTGATAATTACTGGCGATTGGAATGCAAAAGTTGGAAACAAAGAATAAGGATCAGTAGTTGGAAAATATGGCTCTGGTGATAGAAACAATGCTGGAAATGGAATGATAGAATTTTGCAAAACCAACGACTTCTTCATTGCAAATACCTTCTTTCACCAACATAAACAGTGAGTATACACATGGACCTTGCCAGATGGAACACACAGAAACCAAATTGACTACATCTGTGGAAGGAGATGATGGAAAAGCTCAATATCATCAGTCAGAACAAGGCCAGGGGCCCACTGTGGAGCAGGCCATCAATTGCTCATATGCAAATTCAAGTTGAAACTGAAGAAAATCAGAGCAAGTCCACAAGAGCCACCGGAATTTAGAAACTATCTGAAGAAAAGATTTGACTCATTGAAAACTAGTGACCAAAGTCCAGACGAGTTGTGGAATGACATCAAGGACATCATAAATGAAGAAAGCAAGAGGTCAATGAAAAGACAGGAAAGAAAGAAAAGATGGATTTCAGAGGAGACTCTGAAACTTGCTCTTGAGCGTCGAGCAGCTAAAGCAAAAGGAAGAATTGATGAAGTAAAAGAACTAAACAGAAGATTTCAAAGGCTGGCTTTAGAAGACGAAGTAAAGTATTATAATGACATGTGCAAAGAGCTGGAGATGGAAAACCAAAAGGGAAGAACACTCTCGGCATTTCTCAAGCTGAAAGAACTGAAGAAAAAATTCAAGCCTCAAGTTGCAATAGTGAAGAATTCCATGGGGAAAATATTAAATGACGCAGGCAACATCAAAAGAAGATGGAAGGAATACACAGAGTCATTATACCAAAAAGAATTAGTCGATGTTCAGCCATTTCAAAAGGTAGCATTTGATCAGGAACTGATCGTACTGAAGGAGGAAGTCCAAGCTGCTCTGAAGGCATTGGTGAAAAACAAGGCTCCGGGAATTGATGGAATATCAATTGAGATATTTCAACAAACAGATGCAGCGCTGGAGGTGCTCACTTGTCTATACCAAGAAATTTGGAAGACAGCTCCCTGGCCAACTGCCTGGAAGAGATCCATATTTGTGCCTATTCCCAAGAAAGGTTACCCAACAGAATGTGGAAATTATAGAACAATATCATCAGTACCACATGCAAGCAAAATTTTGCTGAAGATCATTCAAAAACAGCTGCAGCAGTATATTGACAGAGAACTGCCAGAAATTCAGGTCAGTTTCAGAAGAGGATGTGGAACCAGGGATATCATTGCTGATGTCAGATGGATCCTGGCTGAAGGCAGAGAGTACCAGAAAGATGTTTACCTGTGTTTTATTGACTACGCAAAGGCTTTTGACTGTATGGGTCATAACAAATTATGGATAACATTGGGAAGAATGGGAATTCTAGAACACTTAATTGTGCTCATGAGGAACCTGTACATAGATCAAGAGGCAGTTGTTCGGACAGAACAAGGGGATACTGATTGGTTTAAAGTCAGGAAAGGTATGCGTCAGGATTGTATTCTTTCACCATAACCTATTCAATCTGTATGCTAAGCAAATAATACGAGAAGCTGGACTATGTGAAGTGAAAAGGGGCATCAGGAATGGAGGAAGACTCATTAACAACCTGCGTTATGCAGATGACACAACCATGCTTGCTCAAAGTGAAGAGGGCTTGAAGCACTTACTAATGAAGATCAAAGAGCACAGCCTTCAGTATGGATTGCACCTCAACATAAAGAGAACAAAAATCCTCACAACTGGACCAATGAGCAACATCATGATAAACGGAGAAAAGATTGAAGTTGTCAAGGATTTCATTTTACTTGGATCCACAATCAACACCCATGGAAGCAGCAGTCAAGAAATCAAAAGACACATTGCATTGGGTAAATCTGCTTCAAAGGACCTCTTTAAAGTGTTGAAGAGCAAAGGTGTCACCCTGAAGACTAAGGTGAGCCAGACCCAAGCCATGGTATTTTCAGTCACATCATATGCATGTGAAAGCTGGACAATGAATAAGGAAGACCGAAGAAGAACTGACACCTTTGAATTGTGGTGTTGGCAAAGAATATTGAATATAGCATAGACTGCCAAAAGAACGAACAAATCTGTCTTAGAAGAAGTGCAACAAGAATGCTCCTTAGCAAGGATGGCGAGACTGTGTCTTACATACTTTGGAAATGTCAGGAGGGATCTGTCCCTGGAGAAGGACATCAGGCTTGGCAGAGTACAGGGCCAGTGGAAAAGAGGAAGACCCTCTACGAAGTGGATTGACCCAGTGGCTGCAACAATGAGCTCAAGCATAACAACAATAGTAAGGATGGTGCTGGACTGGGCAGTGTTTCGTTCTGTTCTGCATAGGGTTGCTATGAGTCAGAACCAACTCAATGGCACCTAACAACAACAACAATATAAATGGAATGAGACAGAATGTAACGTTTGGGGACCAGTTTTGTTTCTGTTTTTTTTTTTTCCACTCAGTATAATTTTCTGGAGATTCACCCAAGTTATTGCACATATCAACAGTTTGTTTCTTTTTATTGCTGAGTAGTATTCCATAAGGTTTTCAGAAAGAAAAAAGAAAGAAATTTCCAACAATCTTGTTTTACTTGGATCAACAATCAATGACCAAGAAAGCAGCAGCCAAGAAATCAAACCAGTGCCCAGTTTCTCCATACTCTTTCCAGCATTTGGTATTTTTTTATTTTAGACATTCTGATAAGTATATAATGATATCTTATTGTGGTTTCAGTTTGCATTTCCCTAATGTCTAGTATTGTTGAATATCATTTCATGTGCATATTTGTCAGCTGTATATCCTTTTAATAATGTGTCTTCATGTCTTTTGCCCATTTCTCTAATTTTTTTTTTTTTTTTTACTGTTGAGTTTTGAGAGTTCTTTATATATTCTAGACACTAGTTGGGTGTGTGGTTTGCAAGTATTTTCTCCCAGTCTACAGCTTATAGTTTCATCATCTTAAAGAAGATTTCTGCAGAACAAAAATTTTTGATTTGATGAAGTCTAGCTTATCCATTTTTCCT
This sequence comes from Elephas maximus indicus, assembly GCF_024166365.1. NCBI lineage: Eukaryota > Metazoa > Chordata > Mammalia > Proboscidea > Elephantidae > Elephas > Elephas maximus. The sequence continues at coordinate 50,853,273 of NC_064819.1, read as the reverse complement.
TTTGGAGATCATGCTTTTAGTATCAAGTCTAAAAACTCTTTGCCTATTGTACAACCCCTTTGGGAAATGGTATGGCAATTCCTCAAAAAGCTAGAAATAAAGTACCTTATGATTCATCAATTCTAATCCAAAGTATATAAAAAAAAAGGTATATACCCAAGAGATATAAGAGCAGTGACACAAACTGACAAATGCACACCTAAGTTCATTGCAGTATTATTCACAATAGCAAAAAATGGAAACACTCAAAGTGCCCATCAACAGATGAATGGATAAGCAAATTGTGGTACATACATACAGTGGAATACTACATAACTATAAAGAATAATGAGGAGTCAGTAAAACATAACATGGATGAAACTGGAGGACATTATACTGAATGAAACAAGTCAATCACAAAACAACAAATACAGTATGATCTCACTATTATAAGAAGTCGAGAATGGATATAAACATAGGAAGCAACGTTCTTTGATGGTTACCAGGGATGGGAGGGGAAGGAGTGGGAATAACCGTCTAAATAGTTGACACTTTTTTATTTTTGGTGATGGAAAAGGCAATACCAAATATGAGTGAAGTCTGCACTACTTGACCAAGGTAAATGAAGACGCTAAGAAGGGACAATTTCAGTAAATGCTATAACTTACCCAGTTTTGCAACGACAGTAATAGCAACCAAAAATACGTGTGTGGTTGCATAGGTAGATATGTATGCAATATGTGTATAGGAAGGCTTGCATGTGTAGGTGTATCTATACATGTTTGTATGTGTTGCATATATAATCATATAAAAAGCACGGGGGGCACAGCTACGGAGACTTTCTAGACATATCCAAACACTTTACATGATTGGTATACTGGGCTAAAAGACTTAGGACCATAGTCTCCTGGGATAACTCAGTCAATTGGCATAGCATTGTTCATAAAGTTAATGTTCTACATCCTTGTTTGGTGAATAGTGTCTGGGATCTTAAAACCTTGAACAGCCATCTAAGATACAACTATTGGTCTCTACCAGTCTGGAGCAAAAGAGAATGAAGGAAACCAAAGACTCCATGAAGAAACTTGTCTACAGAACTAATAGCCCACATGAACCAAGACCTCTACAAGCCAGAGACCAGAAGAACTAGATGGTGCCTGACTACCACTACCAACAGTTCTGACCAGTGACACAGTAGAAGGTCCCAGATAGAACGGGAGAAACATGTAGAAAAAAAATTCAAATTCCTGAAAAGGTCAGACCCACTGGACTGATAGAGACTATTGCCCTAAGATACCCTTGGAATTTGGAACTGAAGCTAGTCCTGGAGGTCACCTTTCAGCAGAATAATAGATTGGCTTATAAAATAAGTAATATCACCCATGAGTAATGTCCTTCCCTAAACAATCAACTGTATGTTGATTGTCATAATACATAGTTTTTACCCCAGAGTAAAGATGAGACTACAAGGAAGGGAAAGGAAGCTAGATCAATGGAAACAGAGCAAACAGAATAGAAATAATGAGAATTCTGACACATTGTAAAAATTGTAACCAATGTCAAAGAACAACTTGCACAAAAATTGTTAAATGGGAGTCTAATTTTTTTTTTTTACTTTGTAAACATTCACCTAAAACACAAAAAAAGAGAGAGAGAGAAAGAAGGCAGAAATAAAAATAACATTGGAAAGGGGGAGGGGGAAAACTCTTTGCCTAGCCCCAGATTCTGAATTTTTTCTATTAGTTTACTAAAAGTTTTATAATTTAAGTCCATGGTTCATTCTGAATTGTTATTTTTTTAATAAGGTGTGAGATTTGAGTCATGACTCATTGGGATGGAGTGGGGGGCTGTAAATGTCCAATTGCTTCAGCACCAATATTTGAAAAGGCTATCTTTCTTCCATTAAATTGCTTTTGAAACTTTGTCAAAGATCATTGGAGTGGGTTTATGTCTTGGTTCTCTATTCTGTTCATTGATCCAGAATCTATAGATCTACCAGTAGATAGTCTTGATCACTGTAGCTAATATTAAGTCTTGAAATTGGGTAGTTTGTTCTCACTTCATTCTTCCTTTTCAAAATAATTGTATGTATTCTAGTTCCTTTGCCTTTCCACATAAATTTTGGGATAATCTTAACTGCATCTAGAAAAAATTTTACTGGGATTTTTATAGGAATTTCATTAAACCTATATATCAGTTTGGGTAGAATTGACGTATTTGCTCTATTGAGCCTTTCATCCCATAAACGTGGTATGTGTCTCCATTTATTTTAGATCTTCTTTGATATTTCTTACCAGAATTTTATAGTTTTTAGGATACATATCCTGCACGTGTTTTACTAGATTGAAACCCAGGTATTTCTTTCTTTTTTTTTGAATGATTATAAATAGTATTGTATTTTGAATTTAGTGTCCACATTTTCACTGCTACTATTTAAAAATACAATTAATTTTTGTATTTTATCTTTTATTCTATAATCATGCTGAACTAAATTATTAGTTCTAGGAGACTCCCTGTAGAGTCCTTGGAATTTTTATGTACATAATTATCCACAAATTGTTGCTAGGTGCCGTCGAGTCAGTTCTGACTCACAGCGAGCCTATGTAAAACAGAAGAAAATGTTTCCCCATCCTCAGCCATCCTCAAAATCATTATTACACTTGAATCCATTGCTGCAGCCACTGTGTTAATCCATCTCTTGAGGGTCTTCCTCTTTTTCACTGACCCTCTACTTTACCAAGCATGATGTTCTTCTCCAGTGACTGATCCCTCCTGATAACATATCCAAAGTATGTGAGACAAACTCTCTACATCCTTCCTGCTAAGCGGAATTCTGGCTGCACTTTTTCCAAGACAGATTTGTTCATTCTTTCAGCAGTCCATGGTGTATTCAATATTCTTCACCAACACCATAATCCAAAGGCATCAATACTTCATCAGTCTTCCTTATTCATTGTCCAGCTTTCATATGCATATGATTGGAATGAAAACACCATGGCCTGGGTCAGGCGCACCTTAGTCTTCAAGGCGACGTCTTTGTTTTCAACACTTTAAAGAGGTCTTTTGCAGCAGATTTGCCCAATGCAATGTGTCGTTTGATTTCTTGATTGCTGCTTCAGTGGGTGTTCATTGTGGAGCCAAGTAAAATGAAGTTGTTAACAAATTCAGTCTTTTCTCCATTTCTCACGATGCTGCAGTTGTGAGGATTTTTGTTTTCTTTATGTCGAGGTGTAATCCATACTGAAGGCTGTGGTCTTTGATCTTCAACAAGAAGTGCTTCAAGTCCTCTTCAATTTCAGCAAGTAAGGTTGTGTCATCTGCATAACGCAGGTTGTTAATGAGTCTTCTACAATCCTGATGCCACATTCTTCTTGATATAGTCTAGCTTCTCAGATTATTTGCTGAGCGTACAGATTGAATAAGTATGGTGAAAGGTTACAATGCTGACAAACACCTTTCCTGATTTTAAATCATGCAGTATCCGCTTGTTCTGTTCAAACGACTGCCTGTTGGTCTATGTACAGTGTCTTAGTCATCTAGTGCTGCTATAACAAAAATACTACAAGTGGATGGCTTTAACAAAGAGAAGTTTATTCTCTCACAGTCCAGTAGACTAGATATCCAGCCCAGTAGGCGATGGCTCCAGGAGAAAGTTTTCTCTCCCGTTTGGCTCTGGAGGAAGGTCCTTGTCATCAGTCTTCCCTTGGTCTGCGAGCATCTCAGTGCAGGCACCTCAGGTCCAAAGGATGAGCTCTGCTCCCGACACTGCTTTCTGGTAGTATGAGGTCCTCATGTCTCTCTGCTCAGTTCTCTCTTTTATATCTCAAAAGTGGCTTAAGACACTACCTAATCTTGTAGACCTCATCGATATAACTGCTGCTAATCCATCTTATTACATCTTAATGATGGGATTTACAACACATAGGGAAATCACATCAAATGATAAAACAATAGACAATCATACAAAGGAAACATGACCTAGCCAAGTTGACAGATATTTTTGGGGAACACAATTCAATCCATGACATACAGGTTCCTCATGAGCACAATTAAGTGTTCTGGAATTCCCATTCTTCCTAATGTTATCGATAATTTATTATGATTCATACAATCGAATGTCTTTGCATAGTCAATAAAACACAGGTAAACATCTATCTGGTATTCTCTGCTTTCAACCGAGATCCACCTGACATCAGCAATGATATCCCTCCTTCCATGTCTGGTTCTGAATCCAGCTTGAATTTCTGGCAGTTCCCTCTCGATATACTACTGCAGCCTTTTTTGAATGATCTTCAGCAAAATTTTACTTTTTTGTGATATTAATGATATTGTTCTATAATTTCTGCATTTGGTTGGATTACCTTTCTTGGGAATAGGCATAAATATTGATCTCTTCCAGTCAGTTGGTCAAGTAGCTATCTTCCAAATTTCTTGGCATAGATGAGTTAGCACTTCCAGCACTGCATCCATTTGTTGGAACATCTCGATTGGTATTCCATCAGTTCCTGGAGCCTTGTTTTTCACTAATGCCTTCAGTGCAGCTTGGACTTCTTCCTTCAGTTCCATCAGTTCCTGATCATATGCTACCTCCTGAAATAGTTGAACGTTGACCAGTTCTTTTTGGTATTGTGACTCTCTGTATTCTATCCATCTTCTTTTGATGCTTCCTGTGTCATTCAATATCTTCCCTTTAGAATCCTTCAATATTGAAAGTTGAGGCTTGAATCTTTTCTTCAGTTTTTTCAGCTTGAGAAATGCCAAGTGTGTTCTTCCCTTTTGGTTTTCTAACTCCAAGTATTTTCACATTTCATTATAATATTTTACCTTGACTTCTCAAGCCACCCTTTGAAATCTTCTGTTCAGCTCTTTTACTCCATCATTTCTTTCATTCACTCTAACTAATCAACATTTGTCTTAGTCATCTAGTGCTGCTGTAACAGAAATACCACAAGTAGATGGCTTTAACAAACAGAAGATTATTTTCTCACAGTCTAGTAAGCTAGAAGTCCAAATTTAGGGCATCAGCTCCAAGGGAAGGCTTTCTTTGTCAACTGTTAAGGAAGATCATTGTCATCAATCTATCCCTGGACTAGGAGCTTCTCCAGGCATGAATACCAGGTACAAAGAACACACTCTGCTCCCAGAGCTGTTTTCTTGGTGGTATGAGGTCCCTGTTTCTCTGCTCACTTCTCTCTTTTATATCTCAAAAGAGATTGACTCAAGATACAATCCGATCTTGTAGATTTAGTCTGGTCTCGTTAATATAATTGCGACCTATCCCACGTATGAAAATGACATCAGATGACAAAATGGTAGATACATAATTGTGAGAATCATGGCCTAGTCAAATTGATACACACATATTTGGGGGACACAATTCAACCCATGACAACATTTAAGAGCAAGTAGCAGAGTCTCTTTTGACATCCATTTTGGTCTTTTCTTTCTTTCTTGTCCTTTTAATGACCCTTTGCTTACATCATGTATGATGTCCTTAATGTCATCTCGCTCCTCTGGTCTTCTTTCACTAGTGTACGATGTCAAATCTAATCTTGAGATGGTCTCTAAATTCAAGTGGGATACTATCAAGGTCATATTTTGGCTCTCATGGACTTGTTCTAATTTTCTTCATCTTCAACTTGAACTTGCACATGAGCAATTGATGGTCTGTTCCACTGTTGGCCTTTGGCCCTGTTCTGACTGACAATACTGAGCATCTCCATCGTCTCTTTCCACAGATGCAGTTGATTTGATTCCTGTGTATTGCATTTGGTGAGGTCCATGTGTATAGTTGCCATTCACGTTGTTGAAAAAAAAGGTATTTGCAACAAAGATTTCATTGGTCTTACAAAATTCTATCATGCAATCTCTGGCATCATTTCTATCACCAATCCTTCTTTGTTTCCAGCTTTTACATTCCAATCACCAGTAATTATCAATGCATCTTGAAAGTATGTCTAATAAATTTCAGACTGCAAAAGTTGGTAAAAATCTTCAGTTTCTTCGTCTTTATCTTGAGTGGTTGGTGCATATATTTGAATAATAGCTTTAACTTGTCTTCCTTGTACGTGTACGGATATTATTCTATCACTGACAGCGTGGACTTTAGGATAGATCTCGAAATATTCTTTTCAACAATGAATGTGATACCATTCCTCTTCAATTTGTTATTTCCGGCATGGTAGATCATATGATTGTCCGATTGAAAATGCCCAGTACCAGTGTATTTCAGCTCACTAATGCCTAGGATATAGATCTTTATAGGTTCCATTTTGTTTTTGAAGACTTCCAATTTTCCTAGAGTCATACTTCGTACATCCCGCATTTGATTAATAATGGAGGTTTGCAGCTGTTTTTTCTCATTTTGAGTCATGTCACCTCAGCAAATATAGGTCCTGAAAGCATACTTCATCCATGTCATTAAGGTAAACTTTGAGGAGAGAGCCCTTTCCCAGTCATATTTTGAGTGCCTGCCAACCTGAGGGGCTCATCTTTCAGCACTCTACCTGACAAAAGAAAAAAAAAAAATTGACTTTGAGTCAATCCCAACTCATAGCAACCCTATAGGACAGAGTAGAACTACACCATAGGGTTTCCAAGGAGTGCCTGATGGATTTGAACTGCCAATTTTTTGGTTAGCAGCCATCGCTCTTAACCACTGCACCATCAGGGCTCCATACCAGACAACATTCTGCTGTTAATAAGGTTTTCACTGGCCAATTTTTTCAGAAGTAGACTGCCAGGTCCTTCTTCCTAGTCTTACTCTGGAAGCTCTGCCAAAACCTGTCCACCATGGGTGACTCTGCTTGTATCTGAATTACTGATGGCGTAGTTCCAGCATCACAACAACACAGAAGCCTCCACAGTACACAAAAAATGACAGACCTGTGATGGATCCTAGGCAATAGTGAGCTGAAATATACTAGTATTGGACATTTTGAATTGCATAATCTTATGGACTACTATGCCAGGAATGACAAATTGAAGAGGGATGGTGTCACATCCATCATTAAAAAGAACTTTTCGAGACCTATATTATGGGTTATTCTAAAGTAGAACATGGTCAGTGATAGGATAATACCCATACAACTACAAGGAAAATAAGTTAATATGACTATTATTCAAACTTATGCACCAACCACTAGAGCCAAAAAGGAATAAATTGAAGATTTTTACCAACTTCTACAGTCTGAAATCGATCAGACATGCAGTCAAGATGCATTGATAATTATTTCCGATTGGAATGTGAAAGCTATAAACGAAGAAGGATCAGTAGTGGGAAAATATGGCCTTGATGAAAGAAATGATGCCAGGAGATAGAATGATAAAATTTTGCAAGACCAAAGACTTCTTCATTAAAAATACCTTTTTTCAACAACAAAGACGGTGACTACACACGTGGACCTCGCCAGATGGAATACACGAGAATCAAATGGACTACATCTGTGGAAAGAGACGATAGAGAAGCTCAATATAGGGTCTCTGTGAGTTGGAACCAACTTGGCAGCACCTAACAACAATGATTTTATGGCCCGGGACATATTTTATCTTGATATCTGTTCTGTGAGTGCTTAGAAAAGATATATATTCTCCCGTGTCAGTGAGAATGTTCTGCAAATACTGATTAGAACCTGTTGGCTTTTGGTGTTACTGAGTTATTCTATATTCTTGCTGATTTTCTATCTGGTTCTTCCTTTAACTCATCATAGGGCAATGTTGAAGTCACCAACTATAATTTTGGAATTATCTATTTCTCCTTTCAGTTCTACCAGCTTTTTGCTTCATGTATTTTTCAGCTCTGTTGTTTGGTGCATACTCACTTAAAATGGCTACATCTTCTTGGTAAATTGACCTTTTTATCATTATATAATGTCTCTTATAATTTTCTTGTTTTCCTGAAGCCTTATGTTATATTAATACAGCCACTGATGCTTTTTTAAATTAATCTTTGCATGATATGTCTTTTCCATCTCTCTACTTTAAACCTACCTAAACTAGTTTCTGGTAGACAGCATCTAGCTGGGTCATGCTTTTTAATCCATTCTTCCAATCTTTGCCTTTTAATTAGTGTATTTGAATCATTTACACTTAATATAATTATTGATATGTTAGGACTCAGGCCTACCATTTTATTTTTTGTTTCCTGTTTGTTCTCTTTATTTTTCTTTTTTCTGATTATTTTTAAAATATGTTACTCGAACATATTTTAGAATTCAGTTTTAAGTTATCTAGTGTTTTCAAGTGTATCTCTTTGTATAGCTTTTTCAGTGGTTGTCCTAGGTTATTACATCATGTATAGTTAATTTATCACAGACTACTGGTGTCAATATTTTTTTTTACTGGTGTCAATATTTTACCAATTCAGAAATGTATAGAAACCTTACCTCCTGTTATGTCCTATTATTGTTGTTGTGTGTCATCGAGTTGCTATTCAACTCATAGCTACCCCATGTGACAGAGTAGAACTGCCTCATAGAGTTTTCTAGGCTATAATCTTTATGGAAGCAGATTGTCATGTCTTTCTCCCATGCAGTCACTGGGTGGATTCAAAGAGCCAACCTTTCAGTTAGCAGCTGAGTGCTTAGTCATTTTGTCACCAGGGCTCCTTTTCCCATTACCCTTCTCCATTTAAAATATAATTGTCTTAAATTATTCCTTTCCTAAATTTAAAACTTGTAAGACACAATTTTTGCTTTAATCCTCAAACATAATTTAGAAAATCCAAGAGAAAAATGAAAATTTCTTTCTTCCTTTCTGATGTTCTAAGCTTCCTTCTTTTATTATTTGCTTTCTGTTTAGAGAACTACCTTTTGAAATGCAGATGAAAACAATATCACCATTACCAATATGGCAAAATTCAAAAGTGTGATAATACACTGAGTGGGCTGGATAAGGAGACATCTGGTATATTCATTACACTTTTGGCAGATAAATAAATTGGAATAATCTTTAAAAAAAGCAATTTGCAAATATATATATAAATTTTTGATGCACATATGTGTGCTTATATTCACTTCTAAAAAATTTATTCCAAAGAAATACTTACACATCTTTACAAAGACATATGTAAAAGGCCATTTGTTAAAATCTTTTGCTGTGGCAAAACTGGAAAAAAATTCTTAAAATCTAAATGTCCATTAATGGAAGACTTGCTAAATATCTTACAGTTTATTTGCATAATGAAATACGATAACAAAAATCATGACATATATGTATATGTAATAATAGGAAAAGTTCACTACTTACCTGTTGTAAACATAAAACTTGAAAACTATAAGTTTGAAGTGATTCGTATTATAAAGGTTTTGCATTTATTTCTGTAATTTTTTAATTAGTCTGCCTTTTTTTTTACATTGCATAATCATTTGTGTTATATACATGTCTAATGGTACAATATTTTAATGGTACAATATGGAGATTTATGAGATACACTATGAGATGGAAGAAGATTCTAGGGCTAGGCCTATGGCTGATCCTGATAAGGTTAATGATGGGAAGTTACAATCCTCTGAGTGATTTCATTTCACAAGTGCAAGAGGCAGCAAAGAAGTACATCTTCACGAAGAAAGCTACTTAGCATGGATTTCTTCTCATCCAAGTTGTCTTATTGCGTTGTGTATTGTGACAAACACTAGTTCTGGCAAAATTGAAGACACTTAACCACAAATCCCAGCCATTTGAAGGTTAAAAAAAAAAAAAAAAACATTGCCGTTGAGTCAACAACTTATAACAACCTGGTAGGACAGAGTAGAACTGCTCCATGGTGTTTCTGATAAGCTGCTGGTGGATTTGAATTGCTGACCTTTTGGTTAGCAGCCATAGCACTCCATAGCTCCTAACCACTGCACCACAAGGGCTCCAAAGGTGCCAATTATTTTTAATAGCCAGATAAATCTCAAAATAAACAGTAAAACATCGATTTAAAACAAAAAGTTGCATTCAGTAGAAAGTTTCAGGAAACATGTTATTTAGTAGCAGAATTTGTTGCCTTAACACAAGAAAATTCACACAGCTGATGAAAAATTAATAACAACTTTCTATTCGGGGCAGTGGTTAAGCAATTGGCTACTAACCAAAAGGTCAGCAGTTTGAATCCACCAGCTGCTCACTCAAAACCCTATGAGGCAGTTCTACTCTGTCCTATAGGGTCACTATGAGTCGGAATCAGCTTGACGGCAACTGGTTTGGTTTTTTATTTTTATTCTTAACTAAAGCACTTGGCTGCTGGTGGTACAGTGGTTAAGCACTTGGCTGCTAACTGAAAGGTAGGCGGCTCAAACTCACCATCTGCTTCTCGAGATAAAGGTGTGGCAGTCTGCTCCCATAGATTTCAGCCTTGGAAACACTATGAGGCAGTCTACTGTGTTCTAGAAGATCGCTGTGAGTCAGAATCTACTCAATGACAATGGGTTTTGTTTTTTGGTAGTCTTAAATAAAGCGGTAAGTTGATGTATTAATGGCAGGTCACATAAAGATGAACAGGTTCTGTGTAATAATAAACTGAGAAACAACAGCATCTCTATCCAGGTCAATGAGTCTACTTACTTCACCAATAAAAATTATGCTGTAGCATTTACAAAATTTGTAAATGATGGTGAAATTAAAGAAAATTTTTCAGTTACAAAGAGCTACCCCAAACAATCAACAGCCAAGATATATTCAATGTTTGGTCTTCCTGTCTGGAAAGAAAAGTTCTGTCTTGGAAGAATGATATCAGCATGATGCTGATGGTGCCCTTCACTGGTTGGTTCCATGACAGGCTTTGCCTCTTTTGCTAAAAAAAAGAAGGAAAAATCTGACCTTATAACAATGCACTGTTTTCTTCACAGAGGGGTGTTAGAAACTATTGGAGATGAAATTTTAAAAGCTCTGGTCAGGTACAACTCTTGATCTCTACATTTCAGGAGCAAAAGAGAAAGAAGGAAACCACAGACTCAGAGAATAAACTAGCCTACAGGGTAACAGCCTATGTAAGCCACGGCCTCATTTACCCTGAGATCAGAACTAAATGGTACCTGGCTACCACTGTCGACCATTCTGATCAGGGCCACAATAGATGCATCCAAATAGAAGGGAAGAAAAACATGGAACATAACTCAAATTCTTAAGAAGCCCAGACTCACTGGATCAGTTGGGACCAGAGGACTCCCTGAAACTATTGCCCTGAGATACTCTTTAAAACATGAACTGAATCTATTTCCTGAGATGACCTTTTAGTGAAATAAAAGACAGTTGTGTTGTTGTTAGGTGCCATTGAGTCAGTTCATATTCATAGAAATCCTATGTACAACATAACTAAACACTACCCAGTCCTGCACCATACTCATAACCATTGTTATGCTTGAGCCCATTGTTGCAACCATTGTGTCAGACCATCTCACTGAGAGAATTCCTCTTTTTCACTGACATTCTACTCTACCAAGCATGATGACCTTCTCCAGAGTCTGGTCTGTCCAGAAAACATGTCCAAAGTATGTAAGATGTAGTCTCGTCATCCTTGCTTCTAAGGAGCATTGTGGCTGTGCTTCTTCCAAGACTAATCTGTTTGTTCTTCTGGCAGTCCACAGTATATTCAATATTCTTTGCTAACACCATAATTCAAAGGCATCAATTCTTCTTTTGTCTTCCTTATTCACTGTCCAGCTTTCGCATGCATATGAGGCAATTGAAAACACCATGGCTTGGGTCAGGGGCACCTTAGTCTTCAAGGTGACATCTTTGCTTTTCAACACTTTAAAGAGGTCTTTCACAGCAAATTTGCTCAATGCATTTGCGTTTTGATTTCTTGACTGCTGCTTCCATAGGTGTTGAGTGGGGAGCCAAGTAAAATGAAATCCTTGATCATTTCAATCTTTTCTCCCTTTATCATGATGTTGCTTCCTGGTCTGGTTGTGAGGATTTTTGTTTTCCTTATGTTGAGGTGTAATCCATGCTGAAGGCTTTGATCTTCATCAGTAAGTGCTTCGAGTCCTCTTCACTTTCAGCAAGCAAGGTTGTGTCATCTGCATATCAGAGGTTGTTAATGAGTCTTCCTCCAATCCCAATGCTGCTTTCTTCTTCATATTGTCTGGCTTCTAGAATTATTTCCTCAGCATACAGATTGAATAAGTATGGTGAAAGGATACAACCCTGACACACATCCTTCCTGACTTTAAGCCATGCAGAACAACTGCCTCTTGATCTATGTACAGGCTCCTCATGAGCATGGTTAAGTGTTCTGGAATTCCCATCCTTTGCAATAATTTGTTATAATCCACAGAGTCAAATGCCTTTGTGTAGTCAATAAAACACAGGTAAACATCTATCTGGTATTCTCTGCTTTCAGCCAGGATCCACCTGACATCAGCAATGATATCCCTCGCTGCACACCCTCTTCTGAATCGGGCTTGAATTTGTGACATTTCCCTGTTGATATACTGCTGCAGCCACTTTTGAATGATCTTCAGCAAATTTTTACTTGTATATGATAGTAATGATATTTTTCAATAATTTCCACATCACCTTTCTTTGGAATGGGCACAAATATGAATCTCTTCCTTTCGGTTGAGCAGGTAGTTATCTTACAAATTTCTTGGCTTAGATGAGTGAGCACTTCCAGTACTGCATCTGTTTGTTGAAACATCTCAATTAGTATTCCATCAATTCTAAGAGCCTTGTTTTTTGCCAATGGCTTCAATGCAACTTGGACCTCCAGTTCCTGATCACATGCTGCCTCCTGAAGTGGTTGAACGTGGACCAATTTTTTTGTGTAGTGACTCTGTGTATTCCTTCCATCTTCTTTTGATGCGTCCTGCGTCCTTTAATATTTTCCCCATAGAATCCTTCAATGTTGCAGTTCAAGGCTCGAATTTTTTCTTCAGTTCTTTTAGCTTGAGAAATGCCAAGCATGTTCTTCCCTTTTGGTTTTCTAACTCCAGGTCTTTGCACTTGTCATTATAATACTTAACTTTGTCTTCTCAAGTTGCCCTTTGAAATCTTCTTTTCAACTTTTTTTAGTTCACCATTTCTTTCATTTGCTTTAGCTACTCTTCATTTAAGAGCAAGCTTCAGTCTCTTCTGACATCCATTTTGTTTTTTTCTTTTTTTCCTGTTTTTTAACGACCCCTTGATTTCTCCATGTATGATGTTTTGGTGTCATTCCACAACTCACTGGTCTCCAGTCGTTAGTGTTAAACGCATCAAATCTGTTCTTGAGGTGGTCTCTAAATTCAGGTGGAATATATTCAAGGTCACACTTTGGCTCTCATGGACTTGTGCTAGTTTTCTTCAGCCTCAACTTAAATTTGCATACTAGCAATTGATGGCCTGTTCCACAGTAGGCCCCTGGCCTTGTTCTAACTGATGATATTGAGTTTTTCCATTGTGTCTTTCCTGTGTTTTACATTCGGTGAGGTCCATGTGTATAGCTGTCATTTATGTTGTTGAAAAAAGATATTTGCAATGAAGAAGTTGTTGGTCTTGCAAAATTCTAACATGCAACCTCCATATTGTTTCTATTACCAAGATGATATTTTCTGACTACCAAACTTTCCTCTTTGTTTCCAACTTTTGCATTCCAGTAACCAGTATTTATCAATGCATCCTGATTGTATGTTTGATCAATTTCAGACTGCAGAAGTTGGTAAAAATCTTCAATTCCTCCACCTTTGGCCTTAGTAATTGGTGTGTAAGTTTGAACAACCGTCATATTAACTGCTCTTCCTTTAGGTGCATGGATATTGTCCTATCACTGACAGCATTGTACTTCAGGATAGATCTTGAAATGTTCTTTTTGACAATGGATGCAATGCCATTCCTCTTCAAGTTGTCATTCCTGGCATAGTAGACCATATAATTACCCAATTCAAAATGGCCAATACCAGTCCATTTCAGCTCACTAATGCATACGGTATCGATGTTCATGTGTTCCATTTCATTTCTGACAATTTCCAATTTTCCTAGATTCATACTTCTTACCTTCCATGTTCTAGTTATCAGTGGATGTTTGCAGTTGTTTCTTCTCATTTTCTTTGGGCCACATCAGCAAATGAAGGTCCCAAAAGTTTTACTCCATCCACGTCATTAAGGTTGACTCTACTTTGAGGAGGTAGCTCTTCCCCAGTCATCCTTTGAGTGCCTTCCATCCTGAGGGACTCATCCTCTGGCACTATAGCAAAGAGTGTTGCGCTGCTATTCATAAGGTTTTCACTGGCTAATTCTTTTCAGAAGTAGACCGCCAAGTACTTCTTCCTAGTTTGTCTTAGTCTGGAAGCCCAACTGAAACCTGTCCACCATGGATGACCCTGCTGGTATTTGAATACCAATGGCATAGCTTCCAGCATCATACAAACACACAAACCCCCACAGTATGATAAACTGACAGAAACGTGTATGTTATTGTGTATATTAAAAATGAATACATGCTTTTGGAATATACCCATCATCCATCGGTGCAAAGTAACTTCAGTTGTGGTACCTGGACCCAATAAGGCATTTTCATTCATTCAGCAAGAATTTCCTGGGCAATCAATCTGTAGCAGGTACAGTTTAAAGCCTTCTTAGTTTTCTCTTTTTCACTTGTGGGGATTGCAAACTCAAAATCTAGTAAGTCTCCAACTGTAACTTTGATTGGATAACTGCTTTGTTGGTGCTTATTTGCAAAGTTGAGGTCAGGGAAATTCTGAAAAATCCCCTCATCTTCCTTAAAAAAAAAACATGTAAGTTTCACTTTGATGAGATCTAACATGCAATTAGCTGCCATTGGATGACCACGCAAAACAGGATCAGACTGTGGTGATCCACAGGATTGTCACTGGCTGATGTTTGGAAGTGGAATACCAAGTTTCTTTCTCTAGTCTGGAAGCTCTACTGAAACCTGTTCTGCACCATAGCAACATACAAACCTCCACTGACAGATGGGTGGTTGCTGCGCATTAGGTGCATTGGCCAGGAGTCAAACCCAGGTCTCCTGCATGGAAGGTGATATTTCTACCACTGAACCAACACTGCCCTTTTCCAACAGCACAAGCTAATAGTAATGCTAGTAACACCACTCTGTGGATCTAAGGGCTCTTCCAAGTCTCTTTCACTTACATCACTTTTCTTCAAAATAGTGTATTTTCAAGACAACACTCTCTCATTACTTCTGCCCTCAAATAAAAGCTGGACTTAGAGTTCTTGCTAGTAAGACTCTGGAGCCAACTTGGCCCTTCACTCATTTGCCAACATTCCCAGTATTTTGTAGAGTTTGATAAATTTCCCCTACTCGCATAAAACTGCGATGAGCACAAAGAGAGATGCAAAGAACTTCAAGACACCTTGATAAAGGACAAACCTAGAATAAATCAAGAAGTCCCTGTCAATAGAAGTTTAAAGCACATAAGTTTTATTTTTTTAATCTGTTGCTATAAAGTGTCAGTATCCTCAGAAATGGATGGAATCTGACAGTTTTGTGTTGATTCTCACATTTCCCGTTACAGGCTGCTCTCATGTCTGTCCCGAAGCAAAAATAAATTTCCCCTTTTAAGCTTTTGATGATAAAAAATCTCATCTGAAGCCTCATAAATGATCTTTTATTATCTATATTAATAATGAATAAATGTCTTTTGAATATCCGTGATCTTTTGCATTAACGGCACCAGATGTATTATAGATAACCTTTTGATTTAACAGCACAAACTCTGACACAGTATTAAACACTAAAGGACTGATCTTACTGCAGTCACGGAGGTCAGAATTATAAACATTTCTTTCGGTTCTGTGTCCATTAGGTGACACTAACACCTAGCAGTATTTAGTTTTTGAATGTGTTTTTGAGAGTATGTGTATGTGCACATGTGAGAGAGAGACAGAGAAAGCCTGCCCTAGAAACAGAGCTTAGAAATTTTTATTTTCTGGAGCCTTTTATTTTTCACATATTTCATGTTCCTTTCCCAGCTTTTTTCTGGTGGGAGCTGAAGACCACAGTGAAGACAGAATTTAAAACATCCCTGTAAATTTCTGCTTCATTTTTAGCCCCTTTAAAAATAAAATTAATTTCTTATCTCTGCTTTTCCAGTTGGAAAAACTTTAGTTGGAAAGATTCTAGTACGTGTTACCAAAAATGAAAGGATCATTAATGAGAAATTTAGCTCTTCATTCTCCAGAATATATATGTATACATACCCATTGCCTTCAAGTGGATTCCAACTCATAGCAACAGATGGTTTATAATATATATATATATACATATATATCATTTCTAAGAGCAGTTTTAGGTGTACAGAAAAATTGTGCAGAAAGTACAAGAAGCTCCCATATGCTCTCTTTCCTCCCGCACATAGTTTCCCCATTGTTACCATTATTAACATCTGTATTCTTGTGGTACATTTGGTACAGTCAATGAACCAATGTGGATTCGTTATTATTAACTAAAATCCACAGTTTTCACTAGGCTTCACTCTTTGTACTGTGCAATCCTTTGGGTTTGACAAATGCATAATGTCATATACCCACCATTACAGTATCTTACAGAGTAGTTTCCCTGCCCTTGAAATATCCTGTGCTCCACCCCTTTATCCCTTTCCCACAAACCCCTGACAACTACTGATTATTTTACTATTTCTGTAGTTTTACCTTTTCCAGACTGTCATATTTCCAGTATCTTTTTTATAATTTAATTTTTTAGTTTATTGCATTAAGTAATAAAAAAATATATATGACAAAATATTTGCCATTTTAACATTTTTAAATGCACAGGTCAGTGACGTTAATTACTGTCACCATGTTGTGCTACGATTATCATGATCCATTTCCAAAGTTTTACATCACTCTAAGCAGAACTCAGTACTCCTTTAGCACTAACTCACATTCCCTCCTTTTCCCAGCCCCTGTAACCACTAATAAACTTTGTATGCATTTGCCTAGTCTAGATAATTCATATAAGCAGGATTATACAATATTTATCATTCTATGCCTGACTTACTATACTCAAATTGATGTTTCCAAAGTTCATCCATGTCATAGCATGTATCAGAATTTCTTTACCATATCCCATATTCAGTCCCTTCCACATGCCTCAGTTCTTGGACTAAAAGCTGGAATACTACAGAAAAGAGTCATAGGTTTGTGTGCCTTCTCTGGGATGTGGAATAACAGTCAGCTGTTCTCCCTGGAAACTTGACCAGGAGGCTGGCATTGTACAGCAATTAATAATGGAGAATTTTCTTTTTAGTCTCCAGTATGCTTACATCCACTATCTAGGAAAATAATATATCAGGGTATCTCGGAAGCTGATCTCTTAATAAGAAAGTGATTTGTGAACTTGGAATGAAATAAGTAAAGGTGGATTACCTTGATCCTAATCTCTGTTTTATTTTTGGTACTTTCCCTTTTCTCATGGTAAAGCTCTCAGAAAAGGACCCAGATTCAGAGTAAATTTACCCCAGAATCAATTCAAACTAATGTGTTTCCTCTCTCAAAGGTATTTGTTTTTCATTTTTACTTTTTAAATATATATTTTTTAATTTTACAATAGATTTAGGTATGCAGAAACGTTTTAAAGATAGTACAGAGAGTTCCCGTATGCTTCATACCTAGTTTTCCCTGTTATTAACTCAAGTCCATACCGTATTCAGATTTCATTAGTTTTTTCCTAAGGTCTTTTTCCTGTTCCAGGGCCCCATCCAGGATACCACATTGCATTTAGTCATCATCTTTCCTTAGGCAACTCTTGATAGTGACAGTTCTCAGATTTTCCTTGTTTTTGATGACCTTGACATTTTTGAGGAGTACTGGTCAGGTATTTTGTAGTATGCCTGTAAATCGGGATTTGTCTAATCTCATAATTAGACTAGGGATATTGGTGTTTGAAAGAAGGATCACAGAGTAAAGTTTATTCTTATATTATATCAAGGGTGCATGCTATCAACATGATTTATGACTGTTGGTGTTGACCTTAATCACCTGGCTGAGTGTTTTTCAGATTTCTCCACTGCAGGGTTGCTGCCTTTTTCCCCTTTCCATACTGCTGTCTTTGAAAAGGAGTCCCTATGTGCAGCCCATACTTAAGGAAGAGGGCGCTAAGCTCTCCTCCCTTGAGAATGGAGCATCTACATAAATTACTTGGGATTCTTCTGCACAAGTGATTTGTCTTTTCTAGGTTGTTGGCTTTTAAGCAACCCAGGCTTTTGTGGAATAGAACCTTTTGCTCCTCTCATTCAAAAATTTCAAGTTTTGGTGAATGGTGGTGATGGGTATGGCAGCAGGGAGACCTTGCACTACTGAAATCAGACTGTGTGAGGGACTGCCATTCCTATTCCTAAAGATGACTCTATTGTCCAGTCACTGGGTCAGCATCCCAGTGACAGTGTTGAATGAGCTCAAGCATGAAATCAAGTAACAATCTGCCATGGATTGAATTGTGTCCCCCAGAAATATGTGTCAAGTTGGTTAGGCCATGATTCTTAGTGTTGTGTGGTTGACCTCCATATTGTGATTGTAATTTTATGTTAAAAAGGATTAGGGGGGGATTGTAACATCCTTACCCAGGTCACATCCCTGATCCAACGTAAAGGGAGTTTCCCTAGGGTGAGGCCTTCACCACCTTTTATCTCTCAAGAGATAAAAAGGAAAGAGAAGCAAGCAGAGAATAGGGGGCCTCATACCACCAAGAAAGCAGTGCCAGGAGCAGAGCGCGTCCTTTGGACCAGGGGTCCCTGCACGGAGAAGCTCGTAGTCCGGGGGAAGATTGATGAGAAGGCCAACAGAGAGAGAAAGACTTCCCTTGGAACTGACCCCCTAAATTTGGACTTTTAACCTGCTTTACTGTGAAGAAATAAATTTTTCTTTCTTAAAGCCATCCACTTGTGGTATTTGTTACAGCAGCACTAGAAGACTAAGACAAAATCAGTAGAGTATTATTGGTTATAATCTACCTAAAATACTTTTGAAAACAGGTAGGACAAAATAAATGTAATGCCTTGAGCTGGCTGAACTCCACTTTGGATACTAGGCTCAGTTCTAGACACCACACATTAAGAGGGAAATAGACAAAATGAGTATGGCCAGAGAAAGATGAACAGTGTGAGGGAGTTGGAACACTGTGCTATAGAAATACCTTCATCTGCAGCGCTTTCTACAGCCTACAAAGTGCACTTGTATGCACTATGCCGTTTAATCCCTGTTTAAAATTGTGAGCCCTCAACCTGGTGTTCCCCAACCCCTCTTTTCTGCTTTGTATGTCTTCATAGCACTTTCATCAACCAACGTGCTCTGTATTTTACTTTATACACTGTATTTTACTACGTATTATACTCCCCAATAGAATGTAACTTCCCAGGGAGCAGGGCTTTTTGTGTGCTGTGCTCATTATTGTATTTCCAGGTCTAGTAGGCACTCAAAATTTTTGAGTAAATGAATTCTCAAAATCTCCCCCATGAAATTGGCATTTTATTTAATTATACTGATGATAAATAGGCTCTCAAAGTAAGGTGACCTGTCCATTTTCACGCAACTAGCACATAAAAGAGCTAGGGCCAAAAGCTAGGGCTTTCAGGCCTCAAGTCAGCCTCGCTGTGGCTTGGTAGTTGTACATTCTCTGTGCAGATGAAGTACTAAGAAAACTCAGATAGTTCATCCCAAAAAAGAGGAAAGCTTTGGGACACACAGCAGCAGTCTTAAAAAAGAGGTATTGTCTAGAGGGGGATTTAGATTTGTTTTGTATGTCTCCAGAAAGAATAGGTAGAAATAAAAGGTGGAAATTAAAAGGGGAAATTTTTTAGTTCAACATTAGGGAGATCATTGTAACCCTAAGAGCCTGACCACTCACTTCCCACAGACACCTGACTTAAGCTGTTCAGTAAGAGGCTCTGTGCTTACTTGGGGGACATGGTGGGATGATTTACGCATTGGACAAAGAGGCTGTATGCCTACTTGGGGGGACATGGTAGAGGGAATTTATGCGTTGGACAGATTATTTGGCCGAACAACTTTTAAAGGCCCTTTTCAACTCTGAAATCTATCAGTCCTGTTATGTGGCATTTTCTGAACAAGGTGACAGAGAATAAAGAAAAGATAGAAGACCATAAAATATATAAGTTTAAATGCCTTAAAGCCCAGTTTGGGGTAATGAAAAGCATCTGTAGTACCAGACAATGAAGATTCTGAACATCTTCTTCATACAAAGGAGTAAAACCAGGGATTGGATACAGACCTGCCCAGATCATAACTTGAGAAGCCTTTCTTATAACAAGGAGCTCATTACAAAAAACTGATGATAATAACCATTAACACCCCTATGATTTCCAATCTTTTCTTTAAGTTCTTATTCTGTGTCAAGCACACTCGTAAGTTGTATTTAGCACAAAATTCCTTTCCCGCTCCCGCTCCCGCCCCCGCCCCTCCACCCCCCCCCCGCCCCAAAGCCAGGTCATTTGCACCTCTGTTTTTTCTCTAATTCAAACCTTCCCCAGGTCTCAATCTTTCGTCAAGTTCATTCTGCCTCTTGCCAAAGATAATATCTATAAACCATCTTAGGGGGAAAAGTAACCCAAATTTCTACCTCAATTTTGGCACCAATACCACTGTTGTATTTACTGCAATTGCAGAAAAGAAAATGATTTAAAAAAAAAAAAAAAAAAGCTTGCTTTTTCATGAAATACCCAACAGACCAGAGTATTATGGAAAAAATTAGTTTGAAATGGTGTTTCTTAGCTAAAGAAAAAAACTGGGAGGGAAGAATATATAAAGATCTATAAAAGGACTTATTTACATTGTATTCTGAAACATAGACTCTACTTAAGGACTAACAGCATGTGTGTGTGTGTGTGTGTGTGTGTGTGTGTGTGCGTGGATGGTACAATAAATTCAGATATTTCCCCTGCACTTTGAAAGTTGATTAGGCAAATCTTTTCTCTCAGACACCTCATACAGGGGAAAGAATAAGCAGTAGACAGCCTCTTTTGTGATTTTGATTCTTCCAAGAGTAACATGAGGACAAAAAAAAAAAATGGAAGTACAAGTGAAGACACCCTACTAGAAGTACAAATTCCTACTATAAGGCCAGCCCTGTGATTTCTGCTTTCTAACCCTCTGGAATGGCTTTTTCCTGCTCATTTTCAATTGTTTTTCTAGTCTCCCCATTACTTTTGTGACCTTCAGACATTCTTCCAATAAATTTCCTTTTCTTAAGTTCCCTAGAGTCAGGTTCTATTTTGTGACCCACAATGAATACTATATGATACAGTGCTGTTAAAATGTTTGTCCTTGAAGTTGCTTGTGTCTGTGTACAAATGGTGGAAGGGAGACCAATTACCCTTGGAACATGAACCCCTTTTGATTAAACCTTGTGGACAGTAAGTTGGTAGATAATGCAAAAACACTTCACTGTGACCAAGTGAAGACCAAACTCATGGTCTTACTGCAGCATCTCAGGTAGCCTTTGGCACTAGGCATGATGACAGTTGGGCAGGATAAGAAGCCAAGAGCTTAGAGTAAAAGGTGGCAAGACCATTGACCATCTCAAAATGAAATGAAGAGGCCACGAGTATGTGTAGACCCAATGTTTCAGGTGAGGTACTTTGTTTTATTCCTAATTCTTTAAGTACTAAATACTAAAACATCTAATTACAAATTCCATACAAAGCAGGTGCAAACTCAGCCAAGAAGCTACAGAAGTATGGGAACAATTCATCTGTACATGGCAAAATCCAGCAGGGGGCAAGAATGGAGGTGAAAACCTGGAGAAAGAGACTATTAAGAACTATGCAAGATGCCAGAGTGCAGCCTAAGTGGACTAGGACCTACGAAAAAGTTCCAGTTCGAGAGTGCTACTGTGTACCTAAGCACGACAACTGAGCAGAGTATGGAAGAACGAGCAAGAAGAAGCTCAGCTTGGTGAACATGGGAGCTGGGGATCAATAAAGTGTGCTGTGATCTGGAGACTTAGAGGCGTAGGTGGGCTCTGGACCATATGGCAGCAAAGGAGACTTGGGATGGGAGAATCTCCAGGTTGGAGTCCACAGGTGGGGCTAGGCCCTGGGTTCTGATCATGAGGAGCATGATATTCATTCAAACCCAAATGAATGAGAAAGACTTCTGCATATACCCACCACATTGGCTCAGGCCAGACAGAGGCCGTCAGTGAAATACCTTTGAAAAAGTGGGAACAAGTGGAGATGAACAAAACAACGGCTGATATCCAGGGTCTTCGTGGACTGGCCTCGACCCACCATTACAGCCTTATTTCTTTCTACCCTTCTATCCTACCTCATCCTTTGTCCAAACTGGACTACCAGCATTTTTCAAACACCGTCTCATTTCCTAACTCCTCTCCCATTTTCTTTTGCTATTTCTGCATTACTCCCTCAATATTTGCTTGACAAAACCTTTCAGATCCTTCAAGGCTGATTTCAAATTCTATCTCTTCATGAAAAGTTCTGGATTCACATACAAATTCATTCATATACAATACACACCTTGCACACTTGAAAAGAAATGAAATTCTCCCTTTTCTGAGCTATCGCATAATTGTATCTGTGTGTCTTTGATCTCACTTAATATATTGCTTTATAATAGAGTTATTCGCATGTGCCAACTTGATAGTTTGCAAGAAGCTGACCCAAAACTTACTAGTAACGATGACAACAGAGCTCCTTCATTCACAAAATCACACATTTCCTCTAATATGGTTTGTTTGTCCTGCTTTGGGAAAGCTCTGCAGATAGCCTGCAAGGACTGAGAAAGACTCATCAAGGGACCCAGGGCCAGGGCACAGTGTGGGAACAAGTCTGTATAATTCAATTCATTATTCATTCTATTGCTGTTCTTTAATCCCTGTCTCTAGCACTTTTTCTTTGATTGGAGGGAGGGGGGCTTCTCTGATTTTTTGACCCTTAGCCCTACTTCCTAATGCAGTATGCTGCATGGCTGTTCTTTCTTAATAGGTGTTGTTGGGTTTGCTTTGCTGCCTCCGACAGCTCCCTCCCTTCCTCCACATTAACCTACATGTTCTGGGTAATGGCGCAGTCACCAGCACCATTAAAACTCTCCAGTCTGTTGGCAGCTCTCCTCCCATTTTGCCATGCTCCCAGTGGGACTTCCCTGGAAGTAGCCATGTTGGAGCCCAGAGGTGAGGCTACTTCCACACAAGCAAAACTGAAAGGGAGAACCAATTCAGTCAGAGAGTTCAAGCCCTCGGTCTTCATGTACAATGAAAAAGCATTAAGTGGGCCCAAATTGTAGCTTGCTTATCTGAAAAGCCCAAGCCTGTTTGAGTGTTGAGGGATTCTTTTATCTACATATGAAGCCATTAGTACAAAATCAGTTGGACAACATTCTTTACTTATGCTAAGTACCCAGATTGTGGTGATACACCAAAACAAAAAGAACAGACAAGCTATTAACTTCACATATTTACAATCTTGGGGGAAATATAGAGCAAACATTTTCATATAACCAGACGTGAAACATCTGAAATAGAGATGTCTGTACACAAGCACACTGCTACATATAATTATGCTAATTACATAAAATGCCCCTGGGTTTAGGAGTAGCCAGAAACAAAGCAGAGAGCCTTGGAATGCTGAATAACGGAGATAAGTTTTAAATCATTGTGAAAAAGAAGCATCCTATCATTTTGGAATCGGAAGAACACCAAACTCCCAATTTTGTGCGTAAAAAGCTGGGGCTCAGAAAGGATGGCTATGGGTCACACAGCAAACAGCAGAGCAAGGACTTGCACTCAAGTCTTAGAAGGCAAAAATGGGTGTGTTTCACATGCAGCACATCGAAGTGGCCCTCAGAGGCAGAAGCAAAGAAATGCCTCCTGGGATAATACAAGTTGAGATTCTGTGATAAGGCTACTTGCTCAGAGCCAAAATCAATGGCTAAGACAATCATATAATTCAGAACTAAAAATTTTCATCTCTTGAAATTTTGTGAGTACAAATGGTAAATCACTAATCTGAAGTGCCCAAATCTGTTAGATGGTTGATCAAAGAGAGAAACCATAGACAGGTGTAATTGAAGACGGCGACAGTTGAAAAAAGGAGGCTTGATTAACAGAAACCCCTGTGATTTCTATCATCCCAGCACCTGTCTTTACCTGTTTGTCTGTTTTCATTTCTAGAGTATCAGCTCCATGAGAGCAGGGACTGGGCCAGCCTTGTTTGTTGCAGTTTGCATAGCACATAATAAATGGTCAGTAAACAATGGTTGAATGAACCAGATGAACTAGGTTTGTATTTGAGATAAAATCTGGGGATAGTCTAGCGAGTTGCTCTAGGTAAGCCATGTATTAGACGGATGAGAGGAGGCACTGAAAGCCACCTGCCTCCTCATTGTAATCATGGAGTTTTTTTGTTTTTGTTTTTGTTTTTTAAGTAAATCAAAAGATGTTCATGGCAGGGAAATTATTAGTTAAACTCAAAAAAGGGCTGCATGTGGATTCTGTGCATGGGTCTGAAGCTAACCAATCCAAAGGCTGGCCCTAACCATCATCAGGATGTTTGGTCCTAAAGCTAAGCTCTACTTGGTACAGGATTCACCAGTGCAACTGTAGCCAGTGTGGCCCAATTTGTGAGTACAAATGGTCACCCAGGCTAAGTGTCAAGTGTAAGGTATAAGTGCGAGAACATAAAATAAGAACCAAGTCCTTCTCCTAGCCACCAAAAAAAAAAAAAGACCTTGGATCCATATCTTGTATCACATACAAAAATTAACTCATAATGGATCATAAACCTAAATGTAAAACCTAAAACTTCTAGGAGAAAACCTTTCTGACCGTGGAGTAAGCAAAAACTTTTTAGATACAATCCATAAAAGAAAAAATTGATAAATGGCGCTTCTTCAAAATTAAAAACTTCTGCTCATCAAAAGATACTGTTAAAAGAAAGACAAAATACAGGCCAGGCATAAATCTCTGAAAAGTATATATCTAATCAAGATTTATATCCACTAATGTAAAGAACTCTCAAAACACAATAAGAAATCACCCCAATTAAAAAATGGATTAAAAATTTAAAGAGACACTTTACCAAAGAAGATGTATAGCTGGCAAATGATCACATGAAAAGATGCTCAGCATCATTAGGTGTTAGGGAAATATAAATTAAAGCCAAAATGAGATACCACTACACACCTATTAGAATGGCTAACATAAGACTGACCACGTCAAATGTTGAAGAGCATGTGAAGGTACTGGAACTCATATATTGCTGGTCAGCATGTAAAATGGTACAACCACTTGGAAAATGTTTGGCAATTTCTTAAAGAGTTAAACATACAGTTACCATACGATCCACTCATTTCACTGCTAAGCATTTACCCAAAAGAAAATACACATTCATAGAGAGATTTGTACATAAAAGTTGATAGTAGTTTTATTTTTAATAGTCAAAAACTAGAAAAAAATCCAAATACCCATAAACAGAAGAAGTGATGAAACAAATTGTGTGGTATGTTTATGCAACACAGTGCTTCTCAGCGTACTGATAAATGCAACAACATGGATGTATCTCTAAGTGTGCTGAGAAGCCAGACAAAGCAGAATATATGCTGTATGATTCTACTTGTATAAAATGCTAGAATATGCAAACTAATCTATAGAGACAGAAAGTAGATCAGTGGTTACTTGTGGATGAGACACTTGGGGACAGGTGATGGGGACATTATGAAGGGGCTTTGGAAAACTTTTCAGGCTGAAGGATGTGTTCACTGCATTGATTGTGGTATTGGTTTCATGTATGTCTGTGTCTATGTAAAAGCTCATCACATTATATATTTTAAGTATTTGTAGTTTATTAGGAGCCCTGGTGTTGTGGTGTAGTGGTTAAGAACTCAACTGCTAAACAAAAGTCAGCAGTTAGAATACCCCAGCTGCTCCTTGTAAATCCTGTGGGACGTTTCTACCCTGTCCTGTGGGGTTGCTATGAGTCAGAACTGACTGGACAGCAGTGGTTTTTTTTTGTTTTTCTGGTAGTTAATTATACCTCAATAAAGTTGCCATTAAAAATGTTGGGCAAGGGCTCCAGATCCCAAGACCTAGAAAAGATCAGAAGATAGAAGAAATATTGAGATGGTTGTTTCAAAACGGGCTTTAAATTAAAGGTGTCAGCAACTGTTGCTTACCTTGGTAAGTACAAGGGCAGCCTGGTCTGCTAGTCAGGCCAGCCCAGACAGAAAAGACAGAAGGATAGAAAAGAGTAGACTAGTGTCAAGCTTAAGTCCTAGGAATTAGAGTGCTATAGTAGAAAGCTGGAAAAGAATAATGAATTCTCGTAAGGGCATAGTTAGTTTTATTGTATTTATTATGTTAGTATTTAGTTTTAGGTCAAATTTAAATTCTTAAATCCATGCTGAAAAAAAAAAAAAAAACAGTTGCTATCAAGTCTATTCCAACTCATGGCAAATCCAAGTGCATCAGAGTATAACTGTGCTGCACAGAGTTTTCGGTGGTTGAGTTTTCAGAAGTAGATTGCCAGGCCTTTCTTCAAAGGTGCCTCTGGACAGACTTAAACCTCCAGGCTTTTGTTAGCAATCTAGGGGAGTCCCTGAGTGGTACAAATGGTTAGCCTGCTCAGCTGCTAACCAAAAGGTCGGAGGTTCGAGTCCACCCAGAAACACCTTGGAAGAAAGCCCTGGCAATCTAAAAAAAAAATCAACCATAGAAAACCCTGTGGAGCACAGTTCTACTCTCATGCACATAAAGTCACCATGAGTCAGAATCCACTGGATGGCAACTGGTAGGGTTGAGAAAGGTATTTCAGTTGTGTTGCTGTTTGTTTTGCTTTGAATAAGAGTCTTCTTGAGCAAAAAAAAAAAAAAAAAAAGTTTTCAGTATGAATGGGAAAGATCAATATTGAGAGAAGTCAAATGCAAAATAGAGATAAGGGGTAATGTCAGGTTCGGGGAAGGGAGGAGGGAAGCAGATCCAAGGTACTGTGAAGAAACTAGATTTAAAAAAAAAAAAAAGATTTAAAGGAAGAATAGAATTCCTATTTCAAAAATTAGAAACAGAAGGTGATCAGTGAAGGTGTAGGTATACTCATACGTTGGATAGCAGGAAGTTGGTAAAGGGTTCCAGTGTGAATTCTGTCTCCTAACTGTGCAATAGATACCCTCTGCAGCCTTTGGTATTTAAGAGAATATACCCACCCACAGAGTGTGTGAAAACACCAGTATCTGCTCTCCAGGGCCATAAGAATAAAGTTCCAAACTAAATACAATTTAAAAGACTATTCTAACTAGAGATGTCGTCTTTTCCAGGTAATAAGTGAGGCAAACCTGCAGGCCTCAAGAGTATTATTTTATGAAATAGGGCATTTATGGCTCCAATAATTGGATGTTATTGAAGGCTTGGGAAAAGGAAGTAAAGGTGTTTAAACGGTTTATTCTGGGGGGAGGGGTGTTTGAACAAATATAAATCTAAATAGCCTTTGCCAGCAAGAAAAAATATTTGAATTATCAGATATTACAGAGTTCTCATTTTTACAACTGCCATTTAAGAACACGGGTGTTGACCTCTACTTGATGGTCGATGAGATGCCCAGAGTTAAGGTTTCACTCCTTCAGATCCCAGAGGGCCGTTTGGAGCATGCAGCCAATCACTCCGTGACCAGTCCTTAAATTTTGCTGCCCTTTTCCAAGTCTCACTCGCTCTCACTAATACACACCCACATGCACATAGAATCCAAAGCTTAGCAAGCTTTCTGCATAAATGAGTACAAGCTCTTTAAGAAATCTTTTTCTTCCTTGTCCCCGGTCTCCAATAACCTGCTTTAATGGGCCAACTTTCCACTGTACCGTCTGCCTACTGAATATATGTCTGAGGAAACCCATTTGCTCACTGAAATATCTTTATCCTCTTGGATTTCAGCATTTCTTCGACTTCTTACTATCTTCATATATGTTTTCTGATCTTTTTATCACTTCTGCCCTGTTTTGTATTCCTGGACTTTGGGCTCGTGTCTCATTTGAGCGGTATAATCTTCAGATTCTGAAATACCCCACAAGAGTTATGAGGTCACTATCAGAAAATATAATACATTCCAAGGTTATTCTCTACAAAGGCATTAACCGAGTCTTCTACAGCAGGTAATACTTTTTTCTGAAACCACAGATTCCAAATCTTGAACGAACATAAGAGTAGACAGTGGAGTTGTTAAATATGAAGATTCCTAGGCCCTACTCTAACTCGCTGCCATTGAGTCAATTCTGACTCGTAGCGACCCCATAGGATAGAGTAGAACTGCCACATAGGGTTTCCAAGGAGCACCTGGTGGATTTGAACTGCCGACCTTTGGGTTAGCAGCCATGGCTCTTAACCAGGATGGGTCAGTGGTCTAAGGTCCTAGTCTAAGAACCCAGAAATAGACGATCTGGAGAAAAATCTGCTTTTTAGCAAGCATTGTAGGAGATTCTGATGTAGGTGGTTCATGGTCCATACACAGAGAAATTTCTCAAAATAAAGTTAAGTGGCTGGCATCGCAGAATTCCCCAGTTTCCTACTTGGGAAAATTAAAAATAAGAGGTAAGGCAGCTTTAAGATTGGTTAATTCTGAAGTTCTACAGTGTCTTCAAGGACCTAGGTTTCTCTCAGCTCTGCGTTGTTTGGCATGTTGTCTATGTCTTCAGCTAGCTCCCTTCATAGTTGTCAGATGGCAGCATCAGGTAGCACATCCAGAAATGGCAATTCTAGGAGAAGCCCTTTTCTTCTAAAAACCAAGGGATCCTTTCCCATGCACAGGTAATAGATCAGCAGATCCACCCACATATTCCATTGGCCTGAACTGTGTCACATGCTCATCCCTAAACCAATAGGTGGCATGTAAAATTGGACCCTCTGATCGGCTCAGATAGATCAGGACCTAGGTCACATGGAGGAAGAGTGAATAACTAAACAGAGCAGCAAGGAATAAAGTTGGAAACAGCACAGAGAAGGTAACTTTCAGTGTTCACGCAATATATTATTTTTTCCAGAATGTATTTTCCAGAGTCGATCCCTATGCTTTCAATAATAGTAGGGGGCACTCAGAAGATGTGATGAAAGCAATTAAAGAACTTTTTGCGTTTGTGATTAAACTATCACTGTTGTTTAAAGTGCTTTCATTATTCCCACCCAGTCCTTGGAGGTGCTCAGAGTAAAAATTATGTTGTTAGCAGCAGTAGATACTAGTGATAACAATGCTGAGTAGTCAAATTCACCTGGAGTAAAATGACATCATCATGTTAAATTTAATCCGCAAAATTCCCTTATACACATGCACATATACACACACATATATTTTAGCATTAAAATTTCTACCCTAAGTTGTCAGGAGGGATCAGTTCCTGGAAAAGGACATCATGCATGGCGAAATACAGGGTCAGTGGAAAAGAGGAAGACACTGAACGAGGTGGATTGACACAGTGGCTGCAACAATGAGCTCAAGCATAACAGCGATTGTAAGGATGGCGCAGGACCAGGCGGTGTTTCGTTCTATTGTGCATCGGGTCGCTGTGAGTTGGAACTGACTCGACGGCACCTAACAGCAAGTAGAGGAGAGAAATTAAAAAAGGAATTAGTTGACTAACAATTCAATTCTCATTGAAACCAAATAAATAATGACACCTGTAAAGTCTCAGGAAAGATAAACATTTTAATGAATTGGTTACTTTTAAAATGAAGTTGAGATTTTATTCCATTATTTCCCGAACATTGGGGCTAGCAATGCCTGTGAAAAAGAAATTTAATAACAAAACTGTTTTCTTTGGGGACATTTGATGCCCATTTTGTAGCTAGATTTCTGAACATCCTACCATTTGGGAATTTTTGTGTGAGAGTATTTAATTTGCCATTTGAAAACCAATTTCCATTGGTTTATCTTAAACTATTGTATTGAAAGAACATGAATCTTTTCTAGGTTTTGTGTAGATTCACATTCTAGGCATCAAGTAATATAATTTCAGATCAAATGTAGCTGCACCCTCCAATTCTTTACTGCGGTTTCTTGCTATTAAAAGCTTTCAGTGACAAAGCCTTACAAAACCATCCCTAGGAAATAATTTGTAATCTATTTTTCATCAAATTTCTCTCATTAAAAATGGTTTACAACTTTTCTTGTGCTTAGTTTATTGTAAATAGCCTTCATCTTCATCACATCATAGGTGATCACCTGGGCTAGTCAAAAATACAAGACTTTTCTCACTTTGTGAGTTATGGGGGCACCATCAAAAGACATGTTGTTAGTAAGCAGCAAAACAGACCAATAGGGTGATCGATTCATTCCAGTTTGCCTGATGCTGTCCTGGTTTTGAAAGTAAAAGTCCCATGTCTTGGGCAAACTGGGACTGTAAGGCCAGACATGCTTGTTACAGTCAGAGAAACACAAGGAAATGGAAACCGAAGAACCGACACAAGATTCAAGACAGAAAATTGTTTTAAATGGTGCTGGAAGAAATTGACGGATGAATTCACAAAACGTCTACTGTAATTTGTGGACAATTGTGATGACTGGGACAAATGCCAAAAGTCTCAGAGATTAACAAAAGTGCTATTTTTTAATCAAGGGAAAAGATAAATTTCACAGGCTAGAAATTTTAACATCATTCAATTTCGTTTAATTAAATTCAATAAATCATTTTGGGCACTGTATTAGTTTCTTGGAGCCCTAGTGGCACAGCAGTTAACAGCTTGGCTGCCATCCAAAAGGTCTGCAGTTCAAATCCACCAGCCACTCCTTGGAAACCCTATGAGGCAGTTCTACTCTGTCCTATAGGGTCGCTAGTAGTCGGAGCTGATTCAACGGCAACGGGTTTTGGTTTGGGTATTAGTTTCCTAGAGTGGTCATAACAAAACACCACAAACTAGGTGGCTCATAAGAAGAGAAATGTATTATCTTGTGGCTTTAGAGGCTAGACATCCAAGTCAACCTGTCAGCTGGGCCATGCTTCCTCCGAAGTCTTTAAAAAAGATTCTTCTTGTCTCTCCCAGCTTCTGGTAGCCCCAGGTGTTCATGGGCTGGTAGCTGCATCTTCACATGGCTGGCCTTCCTCTCTGTGTATCTTCCCTTCTTGTATAAAGGCACCAGTCAGATGGAATGAGCACTCACCCTTACCCCAGAATGACCTCATGTTAACTGACAAAATTTTCAAAGACCTTATTTCCAAACAAGGTCATGTTCACAGTTACCAGGGGTTAGAACTTCAACATCTCTTGGGGGGACACAATTCAATCCATAACAGATGCCTGTTGTTGTTGTTAGGTGGCATTGAGTCAGTTGTGACTCACAGCGACCCTATGTACCACAGAATGAAACACTGCCTTGTCCTGCACCATCCTTATAATCCTTGTTATGCTTGAGCCCATTGTTGCAGCCACTGAGTCAATCCATCTCTTTGAGGGCCTTCCTCTTTTTCACTGACCCTCTACTTTACTAAGCATAATGTCCTTCTCCAGGGACTTATCCCTCCTGATAACACGTCCAAAGTAAATAAGATGCAGTCTCACCATCCTTGCTTCTAAGGAGCATTCTGGTTGTACTTCTTTCAAGACAGGTTTGTTCATTCTTTTGGCACTCCATGGTATAGTCAATATTCTTCACCAACACCACAGTTCAAAGGTGTCAATTCTGCGGTCTTCCTTACTCATTGTCCAGCTTTCACATGTACATTATGCGATTGAAAATACCATGGCTTGGGTCAGGCGCACCTTAGTCTTCAAGGTGACATCTTTGCTTTTCAACACTTTAAAGAGGTCCTTTGCAGCAGATTTGCCCAATGAAAATCTTTTGATTTCTTAAATGCTGTTTGCATGGCTGTTGATTTTGGATCTAAAGAAAATGAAATCCTTGGCAACTTCAATCTTTTCTCCATTTACCATGATGTAGCTTATTGGTCCAGTTGTGAGGATTTTTGTTGTGTTGCTGTGATGCTGGAAGCTATGTGACCAGTATTCAGATACCAGCAGGGTCACCCATGGAAGACAGGTTTCAGCTGAGTTTCCAGACTAAGACAGACTAGGAAGATGAACCCAGCAGTCTACTTCTGAAAAGAATTAGCCAGTGAAAACCTTATGAACAGCAGCGGAATAACAGATGCCTACTTAGTAGGAAAAAAAAAAATTTTTTCTACTTTGTGTAAAACACTATCTAAAATATTATCCATCTCTGAAGTTAGTGATCACATAAGAAAATAAACATGTTATAAAAAACAAATACGAGTCCCCTAAGAAAAAGTCATGCCAGATAGCCTCATTTTCTTTTGATTGAGTTCATGGACTGGAGATCAGAGGGAATTTCATAGACATTTATCTTGAATTCATCAAACCATCTGACAGCATCTCCGTGTAGACAAGAAAGGAAGCCTCGATGTAAGCACATCTTGGCAGAATCAAAGCTGTTTCAATAAACACGTGAAGGTCATCATTTAGTTAATGTGTTGTTTCTCAGCCCTGGCTGCACGTTAGAATGACTAGATAAATAAAAAATAAAAACAAATACTTTTTCACAGACCTCAACTCATAACTCAATATAAATCTCTGGGTAAGGAGTCCAGGCCATGGGATTTTTTAAACAGCTTCCTAGTAATTCTCATGTGTAACTAGGTTAAAGTCCACTGTTTAACAGAGGTCACTTTGAAAAAGAAGCATTAATGGCTCAATGGTAGAATTCTTGCCTTCCATGTGGGAGACCCCATTCGATTCCCAGCCAATGCACCTCACACACAACCACCACCCATCTGTTAACGGAGGCTTGCATGTTGCTATGATGCTAAACATGTTTCAGCAGAGCTTCCAGACTTAGACAAACTAGGAAGAAAGGCCTGGTGACCTACTTCCAAACATCAGCCAATGAAAACCCTATGGATCACAATGGTCTGATCTGCAACCAGTCCTGGGGATGGCACAGAACAAGGCAGCATTTCATTCCATTGTGCATGGGGTCTTCATGAGTCAGGGGCTAACAACAATTTGAAAGAAGGTATTTGTAGCATTCCTCAGTTCTCTGTTCCCTAGGATTGCTGTAACAAAGTACCACAAAGCGGGTGGCTTAAAACCACAGCAATTTATTTTCTCACGGTTCTAGAGGCCAGAAGCCTGAATTCAGGGTGTCTGCAGGGCCATACTCTCCCCCAGGTTCTAGGGGAAGGTCTTTCCTTGTCTCTTCCAGTTTCTGGTAGCCCCAGCTATTCCCAGGCTGATAGGTTCAACTGTTCAACCTCTTCCTCCATCTTCACACGGCTTTCTCCCTTGTACATCTGTCTCTGTGTCTCTTCTTTTTTTCATATACCAGCCATATTGGAATAGGTCCCACCCTACTCCAGTATGAGTTGTGACTTAATTACATCTGCAAAGACATTATTTCCAAATGATGTCACATTCACAGGTACAAGGGATTAGGACTTGAACATATCTTTTTGGAGGACACAAATCAACCCATAACATCTGCCTTGGGAGGCAGCAGAGCAAATCTGAAATGAGGAAGGTTTAAAATCAGTCAGACCTCTGTTTGAATTTGAACTTCTCTGTCTCCCCTGCACGAGCTCAGAAACTTTGGGAAAAGCATGTAACGTCTCCAAGTTTTAGCTTTGTTGTTGTTAGCTGTCATCGAGTTGGTCCCCAACTGGTGATAACCCCAAGCACAATAGAACAAAACGATGCCTGGTCTTGTGTTACCACCATGATCAATTGCAGATGGGATTGTTGTGATCTATAGGGTTTTTACTGTCTGGTTTCTCAAAAGTAGATTGCTGGGTCTTTTTTCCTAGTCTGTCTTAACTTGGAAGCTCTAGAACTAGAAGACAATTACAGTTAATTCAGTCCAATAAATTTTATTAGCCCTTTTCTTGTCGAGCTCTTTGCTAGACTCTATGGTAAATACAACAAATAGTAAAGGGCAGGTACATCTGGTCAGTCTCAAGTATTTTCTGGACAAATGAATACAAATGAATGAATTAACAAGTAATAAATATCTGGGCAAGAGAAGAAATGGTAGTCCAGAAGAAAGAACCACATTGGAGCCAAGGTTTGGAGAAGAAGCTGGTTTTTAAACTATTAGTTAGATCTGAACTAATGACAAGGGCCATATATTCCTCTACGGTTAAAATGAAATAAGGTATCTTAACGAAATAACTGAAAGAAAAATCAAAGAAGAATTGACACACTTGATTTGTGGTGTCGGTGACACATTTGATTTGTAGTGTCGGTGACAAATATACAGTGGACTGCCAGAAAAATGAAAACTTCTCTCTTAGAGGAAGTACAGCCAGAATGCTCCTTAGAAACAAGGGTGGTGAGACTTCATTACACTTATTTTGAACACGTCATCAGGAAAGACCAATCGCTAGAAGAGAACTTCACGTACGGTACAGTAGAAGGTCAGCAAAAATAAGGAAATCTCTCCATTAGATGGACAGGCACTATCACTGCAACAAACGTACTGAAAATTGTGAGGATGTTACAGAACGAGGCAATGTTGAGTCCTGTTACACACAAGGTCACCATGAACCTGAGCTGACTCAATAGCAACGAACAACAACAATGAAATAACATAATTAAACAAAATAACCATCTTAAAATTGGCCAAAATCTTATTCTGTTAAATATTTGTCCTATTTATAATTCCTGATTTTGTTATATTGTCCAGATCGTTTGATTTAAAGGGAAGAATCTCACAATAAGCTTCATAAATCCAATAAAAGTTGAATAAATGGTATTGAACTGTGTGCATAAACACATGCCAAACCTGTTGTCGTCAAGTCAATTCTGACATAGTGACCCTACAGGACATAGTAGAACTGCCCCATAGGGCTTCCAATGAGTGGCTGGTGGATTCGAATGGCCATCCTTTTGGTTAGCAGTGAAACACTTAACCACTGTGCCACCAGGGCCCCAAACACATACCAGTTGCCTCAAAATGACTAGCGGCAGTAAGGCTGCTGAGACAAGGACTCTGCTATCTGATCTGATAGGGTCCTAAACACAAGACACTTAGGCAATGTTGGCAATTGAATGTTGTTATTATTATTCATAGAAAGTAAACAGTAAACAACAAGAACAGATTACTTATAGAAAGCAAACAGTCAACAACAGGAAAAGATTTGAGGTGAACTGGTCCCCTCCACCCCTACAAGTAGCCCACTTAGCATCATAGGGGAGGGACCCACTTGTGTCTAAAAGGGGACCCGCTCACCCTTCCTGAATTACCTATGTCCATTTCTGTGTCAGTGGGCAGGCACGTCATGGACCAGGTGTCAGCAGGGTCTCTCTCTCTCTCAGCAGGTGTGCTGTCAGATCAGGTTGGATGCGGTGTGACTGTGTCTCTCTCTTCATGGCTTTTCTTGGCCAGGTCTGGCCACTGTGCTTAATTGTCCAGCTCTTAACCCTGGGCCAATGCCAGGGTTAGGCCAGCATTACAATGGTTCTCAAGGCAAAATTTTAAGGGCCACCCCATACAGTATGCTCATGCCTTTGGTAACCTCCTGCCCAGAAGTTGCCTGGCTCCACTCTATAGGCCGACTCTGCCCACTACCGTTGTTGGCTGGTCTCATGGTTCTCGCCACCCAGCTCTGTCGTAATTGCTGCCATTTCTCTCGTTCTTCAGTGTTATCGGTTCAGTGAGTGTTACCAGCTTAGTGCTACAGACCTTGACCTGTACTGCATCTCTTCTAGGAGGTTCTCAGTACAGGGACCCATGTCCAAAGGACACACTCCTCTCCTGGCTTTTATTGATCCAGATGTTCCAAAAACCTCTGTGAGAGACTCTTATATGGGCAGTAAACCAGCCAATCCCTGAAAGCTGCTTATGGGAACAGTAAACTGACCAACCAATCCCTGCAAGCCACTTATGCAGATAGTAAACTACCAATCCCATTGGTTTGTAACCATTTATGCAGATAGTAAGTCAACCGATCCCTTGCAAGATAGTGGCCTGACCAATCATTTTAGTAGAATTACAAACCCAGGGTCAGAAAGGAAGAGAAAACCCATTGTACCATAAGTATGGATGTGGACATTGCTGGTAAAATGCCCCACCAGCTGGTTTCTAGTCCTTCTGTTAAATGAGAAAAGAAGAAAGAAAAACAGGAGGGAGGAGGGGGAGAGATCAGAAGGAGAGATTGATTCATTCACTCAGTGTAAACAAATTTCATTGAAACTAATGAAATTGGTGAAGTAATTTCAGCATGGGAGAGGAAGTTGTGAGAACATCCATTTAGATACAAAACCATGACTCCTACTCTGCTGTCCTTACTAAAGACCACAAGTAAGTCAAAATGGTTTCAAAATTACATTTTCCACATCACCTGAGCTAATATACGGGAGTAATGTGAAATAGTGTAAATTTGACTTTCAAAGGGGGTGTTTCAACCTGAGTTTTTCAGTGTGGAAAATTAAGCCAATCCTTCTGAATTGATTAACTGCAGAAAACAAAACTATGGGAGAAAAAAAATATATTTCCCAACTCTCTAGGCTACTCTTCAGGGGAAGGTATTTTTGATATTCTCTTGTGAAGCAATGATGTAGGGTTGTCATTTTAAAAAAAAAGAAAATTAGACTCCACATTTAGTTACATACGAAACAGCCGCCTGACTATACAGCCCATTTTAGTTGGGCATTACTGAGGGCCCCTGGTAGATATTTAAAGGCAGGGGTGTATGTCTTTCTGTGTGTTTGCTCTTTGAAGTTTTTAGCTGGAATGATGATGCCGTGAACTGAGTGTTCAGCCTTCAGAGCAGATACATAACCGATATTTAAAGAAAATGGAAGGGGGATGGGGGACGATTTACAGTAAGGTTAAGGAGAGCATCTCCATTTTATTTATGTTCTTATTTAGCTCCTGAAGACATTCACCCCATAACTATCCCATTGCTGTGGAGGCTAAAGGCATCTGAAATCTTGTTTTTAATCTATCAGCATTTTAAACAAATGCCTCCAAAAAGTTCTCCAAGGAATAAAAGAAACAAGCAAATGTGTCTGATAGATGAAAATACAAGTTTTCCCAAGAAGGGAGACTGTTTACTGTGGTTTTAAGAGAAAGTAGCACTTTGCCTCCTTTTCGTTACCCTGTTTGATTCTAGCACTGCTAAAGCTCCTGAGAAACCTCGGAACACAGTCGTACCTGTGTTATCAGGGAAGGAAAGACAGGCCATTTGGCTTATCTCCCACCCTCTACTCCTTACCCTCTCCTATTTGGTCCACCAGCCAGGCACGTGATTTTAATACCTTCACAGAGGTTTTCAGAAAGAGGGGGCTGAGGGTGAAGGGGGGCCAATGTTCTCAGACAAAGGCAGAGAGGAGAAGGCAGCAAGCAGGACAGAGGAGCAGAGGGGACCAGCGCCCCAGCTCATCTGTAATGCATGGCCTGCTGTCCCCAGATGTGGCCAAAGCATCAGGCTCGCTCCCTGCAAGAAAAATTGGATTAGTCACCATCTTGTCTCCTAATGGACACACTCTGTGATCTTTAGAGCTTCATTTACTGGGTTAATAGTGCTTTGCCTGAGTTCCTTTGCTATGGGAAAAAAAAAAAAAAAAAACCACCGTAAGAAGAAATATTCTGGGTGCAGTCCGCAGCCACTGACACGAGTAATATCGTATTCATCACAGACAGGTCTCGTATCTCATTACTGCTGAAGACTTGCCCCCAAGGCATCTGAGCTTGGCCAGGCCAGGCCTCTCATGTGGAACCGTTCAGGTATATTGTGAAATGATTTAATGCGATAATAATGTCCACTTTGCGAGATAGATTATGTTTTTTATAGTGGCTGATGGTTAATGAATGATACATTAGCAAACATCACTAAAACATTATTGGGAAATGCCCATGAAGAGCCGGGGCCCTTTTGCCTGCTTCTCCTTGGCTTTCTCCCCAAGCAGGCCTGCCATGGCCCTTCCCCCACACCAACGCACAGAGATAAAAAGCAGAAGAACGTTACAAGAATCAGAAGACTTAATTTATTTAAAAAAGAAAAAAATCCCAGCTGTGGGTCCGCGCCTCTCAGCCTCTCCCTTAGCAGAAGAAGGGATGCATACTAAAAAGCTTCTGACATGAGGTGAAATATCTCTTCTGAGATCAAATGAGAATCAATGAAAGTGGGAACCTGAACAAATACGTGCTATGTTGACCCAGTTTATTAGATGAAGCCGTTTACCCTGATTTGATTTATCTGGCAATACACAGCTCAGCTGTGAAATGAGATAGGCCCAGCCCATTCACTTATTTACTGTATTATCACGGCTCTCGCTAGCACTGCCATGGGTAAGGGCTTGTCAGCCTTTCCATTACAAATCCCCGTTTTTAGAGATTCACTCCCAGCTGCTGTGTGGCCCCAACGGCCCTAACACAGGACTGTTATTATTCACATTCCATTTGATTATTCACATTCACCGTTGCTGAGTAACTAGCAATGTGTGTCCCTGTGTTCTTGAGGTTTGTTCACACTGGTGAGGGTGTCAGGAGTGCTCCCGTTTTTATATATATATATATATTTATTTTTATTTTTTTATTTTTGCTCCTTCTTTCATTGACCTTTCTAGATATGTATGTCCAAATGTTCTCTTTTCGTTTCCAAGGAGGCCATCAGGGCTTAGACAATAGAAGACTATGACTCACTGTGTGATTAATGGATGGCCCCTCCTAGGAGGCCAGAGGACGGACCCCGTCATTTTGAGTTTTTCAATAAACAGGGACCATCCAGATGCCCAAATTAAATGAAGTTATTGTTGAAATATAGAAAGAGAGAGGGGAAGAGATTTCTAGTATCAAAAGCTCTGTTTAAAGAGATAATTAAAAGTATTTTTATTATCTCTTTAAAAATAAAAAGTACTTTTATTATCGCTCAGCCTTATTCCTGCTTTTTTTTATTCCTGTTCCAGCTCCACAGGGCATGATACCCCATGAAACCACATCTGGATAAGAACCTTTTACGTGACCCTCCTTGCCATTTCCAGACTTTGGTGGAGGCATGATAATGTGCAGCAGAAAGCAGGCAGGCAGGAGGTCCATAGCACCAGAGCCATCCACCACATCCCTAGGGAGATGCCCTCTGCCCCCAGATCTCCTGGCAGCCAGGCCGACTCAGAGCATGGTCAGGTTTCCCAGCAGGCCTCTTTGGGCCACTGGGCTCACGGAACAACCAAAAATGAAATGGTAGGAGACTTCCAGGAGAAGTGGCAGACTAGCCCCATGCATTATCCCTGCTCTCTACAAAAATACCACTAAAGCAAGAGCAATGGGACCAAATAGGCATAAGTCCAGAAGGCCAAAAAGAACAGGGCCAGGCACCAGCAGGTGAGCAAGTTTCACCAGGTTTTGGAAGCTGGAAGAGAACGGAAGATGAGTAACCTACTTAGTGGGATAGAGGAAGCTACTTGGCAACTACAAGGCCTACAATGCCTCTCCGCCCTGCCCCAACCCAAAGCAGGAGATGACAGACCTAGTGTCTGAACAAAGTCACCCAGAGAGACTCCAGAAGATAATGGAAAGTCTGCAGAGTGAGCAATGGGGCTCCCAACACCCCTCCCTCACCTTTCTCCCCAAATGCTGGTGATGGGTTAAAAAACGCTCTTAAATACAGGAGGTGTTATTTTTTCAGATTTGATAGACCATGTGAAAAATACTAGAAAGAAAGCAAAGCATATAAAGAATCGAGGCAGAGCATTAATTCAAGGAAAGCCAAAAACTGTGCAAGGAAAAAAAAAAAAAAACGAACTGTAATCACAATATGCAGCAGGCTCAGCAGTGAACAATATTCACTAAGTTCATTACGATGTTAAAAATGGCAGTCATAACCATGTGGGGCAACGGGGAGAGTGATGAGTGAAAGACAGTGTGAAGGAGCTAACTAAACCCTGTCTGCAAACACACAGCAGAACCGATAGGTCCAAAACTGACAGGTGAGTGAGTCACAATATTAGCATATTTTGAAATGCGGAAACAAAAGCCACAGAAATAGCCAAAAGCACTAAATGCAGTTATCCCACAGGGTCGGGGGTGTGGAAGGCGAGTAGGTGAAAGTTAGCAGTGGGGTAAGGCTATTTCTGTCACGACTGCTGGGTTTAATCATATCCACCTTTTAGTATCCATGGATTCTTTAAAACAATATACAAAAACGTGAAAATATTGTTCAAAAGAAGAAATGAAATCCCACTAGATGAGTACTTTTTACTTAGATTGATCTACACTCTGAAGCTGGTGTGGCTTGGGAGCTGGGGCAGGCACAGGGGTTGTCGCTCCTCTCCCCAGGCTCTCTTCATGTCTGCACCCTACTCACACAGGCCTTCTTTCATTCCTTGAACACTTGAGACCCTTTCCTAGCACACAGCACAGGGTTTTTGCACAAACTGTTTTTTCTCCCTGATATATTCCTTCCTCCACTTCCTTTGGCTCAAAATAGCTTCCTTGTGAAAGCCCGTGCCTCCCACCCTCAGTCCAATCCCATTTTCAACTCTCATGTTCTCCTGAACTGCACTTCTGAAGCCACCTTCACAGTTGTTCATGCAGTCCTTCGGTTCATCTCTTTCCTCCACTTAGGCTATAAGCAAGAGGGTGTCTATATTTTTCCCTCTCTTGGTAACCCAAATGACTAGCACCTAACGTCTATAAAAACTCTTGCTGTAAAGTCAATTACAACTCATAGAGACCCTACAGGATTAAGGGGAGCTGCCACATAGGGTTCCCAAGGAGCAGCTGGTTAGCAGCCGAGCTCTTAACCACTGTGCCAATAAAAACTGGCTGAATGAATGAATGAGCAAAAAATTCACAGAATAATAAATTAATGGGGCTGATACTTTTAGAGAAACCTGATGTTCCCACAATTGTATAAACCCAGAAAGAACTTCTCTACGGAGATCACACTCAATAGTACTTGGAGTGAACAGGAAAACTATTTTCTTGACTCTGTGGTTAAGGAATGTCCTTTACCTCCTCAATACCCTTCCCTAACAATGAGTCATCAACAGCACTCTACCTTAGCTCAAGGAACAGAGAATAAGTAGTAATAAATACTCAATGGTTGATACGTTGACTAGTAACTACTTTGACTACTTCAGTAACTGGTATAGTCATATGGTTCTATAAATTCGTAAGTACACCTACAGGAAAGAACTCATCTT
Organism: Elephas maximus indicus; assembly: GCF_024166365.1. NCBI lineage: Eukaryota > Metazoa > Chordata > Mammalia > Proboscidea > Elephantidae > Elephas > Elephas maximus. The sequence goes on along the minus strand of NC_064819.1, from coordinate 50,812,250 downwards.
GCCTATTTAAAAGATAAACTCCACAGTAGGCAGGAAATGTATTTCGTATAAGCATTAATGAGAACAAGTCATCGACTTGGGGATGGAAGACTTCTTTAGGACCTTGTAGGATTCAAAGGTTAATTTTACTCATGATGCTCATATCTCAATAGGAAGCTGATGGTTTGCCAGTTTTCCAACAATACACCTAAGTGCAACTGACTTGCCTTTTCCCCTGGAGTAGAAAGTAGCATTGACTTTCACTATCCTTCTGCTCCAACGGTAAAGTTCAAGACCTTGATCATTTAAACCACACCACTGTTTTCAACTCTGAGAGGAAACTAGTTTTGAAGCCTCTGCCTATAGGGACAGAGTTGGCTGTGGGACAGAGTGTTATTCAGACTTCTAGAAATAGAAGGACCTAGTTGTCTGGAAGCAGATGGTCCATCAAATGCTATCAAAGCCATATATTATCGATGTGCATGATGCAAAATTTCTTCCATATTGCTAGGTCATATAGGGCAGGAATTGTGGGGAAACTCCTAGTTTTATAAAGAGTATATGTATATATTTCTGTCATGACAATATTCAAGGCTACGCCTGAGATGAAATCTGGAAGAAAATACTGTTAGACATCTCCCAAACTTAGGCCTAAACATTTCAACATCTGATTAAGTTAGAATGCTGATAAAGGATAGCACTTGTCTCCTGAGAAACATTTGGATTCCAACCCCGTGCTTAACCGCCTTTATCCAAAAACATTTTGCTATTCAAATTCCTTCAACTGTCATCTTTAAAAGAATATATTCTTCTAACACCAAGCTATTTTTCTACTTGGGGAGTTTTCCCCCTACAATTTACGACAGACACAAATGGCCTAAGAGTTGATTTTTCACATCTGTTTGGCATTCGGAGACCTGCCTTAGCATTTGGAAACAAGGAATTTCAGTTTGGATTCTTTACACCCGGCTACCCACCAGACTATAATGCAAATTCCTCTGGGACCTACATTCTAAACTGGCTTGTGAATAATCCAAACTCCTGGTCCCAAACCAGGATAGCTACCATGTAGCTGTCGTGAAAGCAAAGGAATGCTGCTGAAAGGACACAGAGCTTTCGTCACTCACCTTTATAGTTACACAGAATTCTCGGACCAGGGCATTTACTATTGTTGGTAGCTGCAGCTGAGTTGGGCCCCAACTCGTGGTGACCCTAAGCACAAGAGAACAAAACGCTGCCCAGTCCTACGCCATTCCCACGATCAGCTCTGGATCAGACCCTTGTGATCCATATGGTTTTCACCAGCTGATTTTTAGAAGTAGGTCACCAGACCTTTCTTCCTAGTCTTTCTTAGTCTGGAAGCTCTGCTGACATCTGTTTAGCACCATAGAAACCTGCAAGCCTCCACTGGCAGATAGGTGGTGGCTACGTATGATGTACATTGGCCAGGAATCAGACCAGGATATACAGGCCCAGTATTTCATCGCAATCGCCCTTTGTATTACAGTATTGCAATCTCTCTCATCTTCAAATTACCTCTGCCTGTCACTACGCACAGTCTAGTACAGGAGAAGCTAGAAAAGCCCCTCGCATCAAGGTTTTTTCTTTCCTGAAGCCCAAAAGTTTTAGTATGTTTTGAAGATACATTAAATATTTTGCAATTAGGAGAATACGGGTTTTGAGTCAAGATGGATCTGGGTTTCATTCTTGGCTCTGATGCCTTGAACAAGCTACTTAACTCTTCTGAACTATGAGAATAAAATAAAAGCAGGCATTATTTGTTAATATTAATGTGTTGTATTATATACCGAAATCCGATTGGAAATCTGGGCTTTCTTTATCCTGATACCCTTAGTTTTAACTCTCCTCTCAGGAGCAGCAGGTGGCACGGACTGCAGTGGTCAGTCCACTGTTGTTTTTCTCTGTCTTCTTTAATAATAAATAAACAGGTTTTTAGCCAGCATACGTTCATTCAAATAAAGATTGTAATTTCCAGCACCGTGTGCTGCAAAATGGTTAATGCGCTAATGGTTAATTGCTAACCAAAAAGTTGGAGGTGTGAATCCATCCAGAGGTGCCTTGGAAGAAAGGCCTGGCGATCTACTTCTGAACATCAACCTTTGAAAACCCTATGAAGTACAGCTCTACTCTGACACACATGGGGTCACCATGAGTCAGAGTCGACTGGATGGCAACTGATGGTGGTGGAGGGTGGTTCTTTGGGCAGAGTAAAAAGTGGCAGTTTTGTGGGACAGCTTATAGGAAGCCCCTTAAAAGATAACTGGTTTGTGTCCTTTGCTGCCTTTTTCCTTCTCCCCTCTTCTTTTCTGATGGATGAAATGTAAATGAATTGGCTGGAGTTCAGGGAGGCTCCCTGGGCCATGGGGCTTCAGACTAAAGATTAACGAAAGACAAGGATCAAAGAGAGACAAAGAGAGCTGGGTCCTTGATGAAGCAGAGCTACCACACCAGTGTGTGCTGCTGACCTCTGGGCTCCTTCTGAGGAAGAGAAAAATAAACATCTATCTTAAATAAGAGACAATTATTTGAGTTTTCTGTCACATGCAACTGAACCTAATCCTAATTGATACACGGCTGTATTAGTTTCCTGTGGCTGCCATAACGAAGTACCACAAACTGGATGGCTTAAAACAACAGAGATTTATTCTCTCACAGTTCTGGAGGCTAGGAGTCCAAATTCAGGTGTTGGCAGTGTTGATTCTTTCTAAGGGCTCAGAGAGAACATCTGTCCCAAGTCTCTATCCTAAATTGTGACAGCCAGCAATCCTTGGCATTCCTTGACTTGCGCAGCATAACTCCAATCTCTGTCTCTGTCTTCACATAGCCATCATCCCTCTGGGTCTCTCCCTCTGTGTTTTTTCTCCTCTTATAAGTACACCAATCATATAGGATTAAGGCCCACCCTACTCCAGTATAACCTCATGTCAACTTAATTACCTCTACAAAGATGCTATTTCCAAGTAAGGTCACATTTACAAGCACCAGGGTTAGGACTTGGACATGTCTGTTTGCGGGACACGATTCAAACTGTAACTGGTATTTTCCAGTTCTCTTCTAGGGACAGGGTTTGCTACATCTAGTAGCTTTCAGTGCATTCCCTCTTTCCCACTTGCTTGGTTGATGGTAAGACCAAAATACTGCCTTTCAGCCCAATTGCCGTGTTTCTTCATAAAGTCTATGGCATTGAAGTTTGAAGCTTAGTAATGTCCTAATAGCTTCTGAATCTTAAGGTACAGTGATACAATTGATTCTAAAATATTTTGAAAATAACCCAAACTCCTCCTCACTTTTCAAAACTTCTATCATTATTTGTCAGAAACCCTGGTGACACAGTGGTTAAGAGCTATGGCTGCTAACCAAAAGGTCAGCAGTTTGAATCCACCAGGCACTCCTTGGAAACCTTATGGGGCAGTTCTACTCTGTCGCTATGAGTCAGAGTCAACTCGACGGCGATGGTAATCATTATTCGTCATCCTTGCTCAGCAGCTCTCAGTAGTGTGGATCGATAAACACAGGACAATTCTGAGACACTTTCCTTGGAAAGACTAATAGGGTAAATATATCTTTTAAACCAGAAGATACAGTATATACCCAGCTTAAAACAATGCCCGGCTGACAGACAGACAGGCAGATGGATAGACAGCTCTCATCAAGTCAACTCTGACTCGTGGCAACCTTATGTACAACAGAAATGTTGCCGGGTCTTCTGTCATCTTCACGATCACCTACATGTTTGAGTCCATCCATCATTGTAGCTGTCGTGTCAATCCATCTCACTGAGGGTATCCCTTGCCCTCACCAGCCCTCTACTTCACCAAACATGATGTCCTCTCCCAGCGACTAATCCCTCATGATGACATGTCCAAAGTAAGTCAGTGTTCTGTTGTGATCCATAAGGTTCTCACTGGCTAATTTCTGGAAGGAGATCACCAGGTCTTTCTTAGTCTAGAAGATCTACAGAAACCTGTCCACCATGAATGATCTTGCTGGTATTTGAAATATCAGTGGCATAGCTTCCAGTATCACAACCACACTATAACATGCAAGCCCCCCAGTACAACAAACTGACAAATGGCTGGTGGCCTGGCATATAAACCCAAACCAAACCCACTGCTGTCAAATCGCTTCTGACTCATACCAGCCCCATACGGTTTCCAAGGCTGTAAGAAGAAGACTGTCACATCTTTCTTCCACAGAGCCTCTGGTGGTTTCAAACTGCCTACTTTCTGGTTAGCAGTTGATTGCTTTACCCACTGCACCACCAGGCCTGGCATATAGCAGACCCTTAATGAAAGATGGAGATGGATGGTGATGATAGTAACTCAACCAGGACCTTGGAAGCCCTTCCCACCCCAACAAGAGCTTGAACTCAGCTAAGAGTCCCAGATTTCCAGTCATTATTCCCATATGAGGAAAGCAGATTCAGAAGTTACAACCATAAAATTATTTTTTACCCTCAAGATCTCCATTTGTTTAATGAGGAAGCTCATCTTCATTATTGCTCTTATCGTTATTATAATTTTTGGAAGCCTGGAGGTCACTCAGGGAGGTGCTAATTGTATTGCTTTTCAGGGCTACTATATACACCCAAATTAATACCTTAGAGCAGATGGAAGGGCACCTAGCTTCTACCAACACAGTGAGTCCAGCCAGTTTGTTTCATGACCAAAGTACAGAACACCATAGTCCTGATAGCATTATTCCCTACTGTAGCAGTAAATACAAAATTGTCATCTAGCAAGATTTAAGACATCAGCTGGTGTGCACTGCCCGTAGCTGATACAAAGCCCTATCTCGGGTCCATCTCTACAGTGGTTGCTCAAGCCCTTGAACACCTATCGAGTTGCCCAGCTGTGATGGTTGTGTGTCAACTTGGCTGGGCCATGATTCTCAGTAGCTTGGGAGTTATGATGCAGTTTGGCACTTGTATAATGATGTAATCACCTCCATAATGAGATCTGATATAATGTAATCACCTCCATGATAAGATCTGTGATGAGCAGCCAGTCAGTTGAAAGGGAATTTCCTTAGAGGTGTGGCCTGCATCCACTATAGGTGGACTTTCTGGCAAAGCTAATTGGCTTTTGTTTACTCTGGAACCTGCAGCTGGCTCCTATACATCTGACCTCTGATTCTTGGGACTTGAGCTAGCAGCTTACTTGCTGTCTCATCTGCCAATCTTGAGATTTGTAGACCTCTGCAGCCTGTGAGCCAGAAGCCTACTGCTTGACCTTCTGATCTTGGGTTCACCAGCCCCTGCAGCTACATGAATCAAAGAAGCCTCCAGCCTGGCTGACGGACTTGGGACTTTCCAGCCTCTACAACCGCATGAGCCATTTTCTTGATATAAATCTCTCTCTGTATATATTTATACACTGCACTGATTTTGCTTCTCTAGGGAACTCAGCCTAAGACACCAGTTATGTGAAATTCACATGACTTTGCAATAATTAGGAAAAAAAAAGGGGAGAAATGTGTGGGGAAACTCACCTCTCTGTGAACTTGTGTCATGTGTCCATTCCCGGAAACCTCTCAGCCAGGAGGAAGAGAAACCAACCGAGAGACTTAGCACTACCATTTATTTAGTTATGTAACTTTTCTCACTCTTAGTTTCCTTATCTTTGAAAAGAAATACTAAGCTGAAGGATAGGTTGTTAGGAAAATTAGAAGAAATAATGTAAACATGCAAAAGTGCCTTAAGCTCTCTGATCACTCACCCTCATCAGAGCTTGGTTAGGAAGTAGGGATGAAAGCAACACCTTCTGAGATACTGCAGTCAGAATAGAAGTCTAGTACACAGTAGCCATTACACTCAGACTAAACAAGAGAGAAATCCAAGCTCCCCTATTTGAGATCAGTTTTTCAGTTACAATTTGTCAATTTTGCCAGAGTATTTTTTACACTACAGGTCATAGTCGCCAATACAACGTCTGTCTTCTCTCGAATTATGTGGAAGACAATAAAGAGACAGAGACAAAGAGAAAGAAAAAGGAATAAATGCCATTTGAAAAGCCACTCATTTTCTTGACCTCTTTTGGGATGACTTAAGCCAATGTGACTTTGGATTCCATAAGGAATACAAAAGAATCTATCTCCCTCTTTCTCTGTGTCAAACTGATAAATGATTTTACCCACCACAGAACAAGGGTTTTGATAGTCAGCAGATTGAATAAGTATATGGCTGTGATGCTGCTGATTGGCAGTTACTAGGGCATAAGTCTTCAAAATATTTTCTCCTGAAGTACTTCGGCAAAGATGGCCGCAAAGCCTTTGACACTCCCTCCACAGAGGGAGCAGGGGCTATACCCCTCCCCAATCCCGGCCCCTGGAATCTGGGCAGGCTCTGTGGTTGCTTTGCCCAAACCTTAATAAAAAAGATGCTCTATGATCCAGCAATTCCACTCCTAGGTATATACCCATAAGAATTGAAAGCAAGAACACAAACAAAAACCTGTACTGTGCTGTTCATTGCAGCACCTTGACAATAGCCAAAAGGTGGAAACAGCCTCAAAGTCCATCTGCTGATGAATGGATACACAAAGTGTGGCATATACACACAGTGGAATATTAGCCATAAAGAGAAATGAATTCGTATCACATGCTATGACATGAATGAACTTTGAAAAGATTATACTGAGTGAAGTAAATCAGTCACAAAAGGACAAATATTTGCATGATGTGAAATAGCTAGGATAGTCAGAAGTATAGAGACCAAAGTTTATTAGTGATTACTAGGAACAGGCAGGAGGGAGGAAAAGGGGGACTCACTGCTAAGGGGACACTGAGCTTTGGTTAAGGGTGATGGAAAAATTTGGAAATGGATAGTGGTGATGGTTGAACAACATGGTAAACATAATTAATACCACTGACTTGTACATGTGAAGAATGTTGAAATGGCAAATGATTTGTTATGTATACATTTACCACAATTAAAAAAAAAAAAAAAAGCAGATGCTCCCACTTCCTCTCTGGAACACCCTGCGTAAGAAGCCCTGAGGCCCCCTCCATCCTGGAAAGGCACAGCAGGCACTCTGGTCATCAGTCCCAGCTGATCCAGTCTTCTGACCATCCCCACTATGAGTTTCCTATGGCTGCTGTAAGAAAATACCACAAACTTGGTGGCTTAAAACAACACACATCTGTTTTCTTAAAGTCCTGGGGGCCAGAAGTCCAAAATCAGTATCACTGGGCTGAAATGAAGGTGCCGGCATAGCCACACTCCCTCCAGAGGCTCTAAAAGAGAATCTGTTCCCTGGCTTTTCCCAGCTTCCAGGGCTGCATTTCTTGCCTTCCTTGGCCCATGACCCCTTCTTCCAGTTTCAAAGTGAGCAGCGTAGAGTCTTGCTTCAGTTGTCACATTGCCTTCTTCTGCAGTTGAATCTCTCCCTGACTCCCTCCTTATAAAGACACTGGTTATTACATTCAGCGGCCACCTGGATAATCCAGGATAATCTCTCCATCCTTAATTTAATTATACCTGCCAAGTTCCCTTTGCCATAACATTCATAGGTTCCAGGAGCTAGGACCTGGATATTCAACATTCAGCCTATTATTTAGCCAGCCACCCCCACCAAGGCACCAGAAATATGAGTGAAGCTGCCTTAGGTCATCTAGACCATCCTGCCTGCCAGCTGAACACATCGCCAAGACATCAGAGTCAATATCAGGTGGAATAAGAGAATCACCCAACTGAACCCTGCTGAAATTGCTGACCACAAAATCATGACAGTATAGGATGGTTGTGCTTTAAGCAACTGAAGCTGTAGGGTAATTTCTTACATCCAAAGCCAAACCCATCGCCATCGAGTTGATTCCAACACATAGCGATCCTCTAGGACAGAGTAGAACTACCCCATAGATTTTCCAAGGAGCACCTGGTAGATTCAAACTGCCGACCTTTTGGTTAGCAGTCGTAGCACTTAACCACTATGCCACCAGTGTTTCCAATTTCTTACATAGCAATAGACAAACCAGAACAGGTACTGCTGAATTTGGGTTGATTTGTTCCACACTCCACCCACAGGTTCACCACTTGCTGGAGGCGTACATCTTTGACATGGCTGTCAGGATCAAGAACGCTTTGAAGATTATTCCCGTTTTCATCCATCACTACTGCTTGAGACGAGGGAAGTGAGGGGAAAACAGTGCTCCGATTCTATTAATAAAATTGGTTCTGAGCAGGTGAGAAGCACCAGTGAGCATCTTCACCCACTTCCTCTCCCTCCTCTCTTCTTATTTTCTTTCCTTCACCGTTTCCCTCAAAGTCTAATGAGGGACATGGTTAGAGGGCAAAGAAGGAGCCATTTCAGTTTCCTTTCTCCTCCCTTTAATCTCTATGCTCACAAGTTTGCCTCATACCTGCTTGAGAGCCATCACACAGCTATCCTTCCACTCTGAGCCAGTGGGTCCCCCTCCTCCTGACTTCGAGAAGCCTATTAGAGTGTTTTCAATATTACGGAAGATGAGCTGTCCTAATAGCCTTTGCCCTTACACTGTAGCAGTGGGAACAAGACAACCTTTCTAATTTTCTTGGTTGAAAGATGAAATCCTTGATACTAACTCCTTCATGTTGTGTTAATAAATACTCCTCAACAGTTGAGTCTTTTTAAAACAACAAAAAACTTCCCAGATGAATGACTGAGTTTGTTTACTTGAGTGTGACTCTGGACATTCTTGTTCCTTGTAAGCAGCTTTATTTCTTCAGGTACACTGATCACACATTCACTTAAAGACACCTGTGCCCCAGGGATTGTCACAAAAGAGGGGACATCAGAATGGAAGCATGATGTCACCACAACCTAACCCAAGCCAACCTAGGAGTCCTAATGGTCACAGCCCTTTATTGTGGTGCCCAGTGCTAATCCCCCTCAGCCCCTTCAGATTAGCACCTGATAGCATTTAAGGTAATCTCCAATCAGAGTAGTTGCACTTGATTGGGTAGTTTTTAGGGACATCATGATAAATGGAGAAAAGATTGAAATTGTCAAAGATTTCACTTTACTTGAATCCATAATCAATGCCTATGGAGGCAGCAGTCAAGAAATCAAATGATGTATTACATTGGGCAAATCTGCAGCAAAAGGCCTCTTCAAGTGTTAAAAAGCAAAGATGTCACTTTGAAGACTAAGGTGCACCTGACCCAAGCCATGGTATTTTCAATTCCATCATACGCACACAAAAGCTGAACAATGAATAAGGAAGACCAAAGAAGAATTGATGCCTTTGAATTATGGTGTTGGCAAAGACTATTGAAAGGATTGTCAGAAGAATGAAGAAATCTGTCTTGGAAGAAGTATAACCAGAATGCTCCTAGAAGTGAGGATGGCAAGGCTTCTTCTCACATAGTTTGAACATGTAATCAGGAGGGACCAGGCTCTAGAGAATGACATCACCCTTGACAAAGTACCAAAACCAAAAAACTCTTTGCTATTGAGTCAATTCTGACTCATAGGGACCCTGTAGGATAGAGTAGAACTGCCCCATAGGGTTTCCAAGGAGCAGCTGATAAAATTGAACTGCTGAACCCTTTCGGTTAGCAGCTGAGCTCTTAACCACTGCACCACCAGTGCTCCTGGTAAAGTACAGGGTCAGCAAAAAAAGAGGAAGGCCCTTAATGAAATAGAATGACACAGTGGCTACAACAAGGGGCTCACATATAACGATTATGAAGATGGCACAGGAATGGGCAGCATTTAGTTCTGTTTTACACAGCATCACTGTGAGTCAGAACCAACTCAAGGGCACCTAACAACAAGAAGTAGCTGTTGAAACTCTCACAAGAAACTGAATATAATTTACTACTGAACTTGGTTTTGAGGGGGGAGTATTTTGAGGGTAGGCACAAAAAATACTGTTTGATGGATGACTAAGCGGACAGCTTTGTACATTATCTGGCATTATACCTATAGTTTAAATCCACTTACTGACTTTCAGATTGAGCGGTTGGAATTCAACTCCCAAAATCATTTTGCGCAGTGATTTTGTCATCTTTCTCCCTTCTCAAGTAATGTTTGGTGAGGTCAGAGGGACCTTAACAGTGAGGGATAAGTCTCCTTTTGAGCCACTTTAAGCACTAGTCAATTCTGTTTAATTTAAATATTTTGAGCATGTAATCCATGCTCATCACAGGGCTGGGTCTTGAAGGTAGAGTGTGAACACCATGAACACTGCCGGGATGACCAACCATCCTGGTTTGCCCAGGACTGAGGGCTTCCCAGGACACGGGACTTCGAGTTATAAAACTAGGATTGAAACCCTGTTACCATTCTAGAAAATGGAAATCTGATAATCAACATAGAGTCACAACTGTGCCACGTGTCATGGAAGAAAAGAGAAAGGCACTATATTTTGATGGTTAGGAAAATTCTCCCAGGAGGTGACATTTAAGTTAATATTAGAAGACTCCATAAAAGTTAACTAACAAAGCAAGAGAAAAAACATTCTGAGCAAACCCAAGAATGTGGGTGAAGCCTTGTTGCAAGGAAATACTGCACGAGCTTCGTGACTAGGGTCTAGAAAAGGAGGGAGAAATGGCCTCATGGAGAAGCTGGAGACTCGTAGGCCAGATAGAGAACAGTGTTGTAAATAACATCAAGGACTCCAGATTGTATCCTAGAGCCAGTGAGGAGTCATCAAAAAGCTAAGAAAAGGTATAAATAAAGCCCTATCAATCTCACCAAAGGCCTCTGCTGCCAAACTGTTCCTTCTTCGAGAAAAAAGGTTCCGATTATAATCAATGTTGTACTGGATCTTAACTAAAACCCCTTGCAGGCACAGTGAAATTAGTTACACCTCTCTGTGGCAACAGCAAGCTTCAACATACATGGAAAAGAGCCTATTTTAGATCCTGAGAGTACATAAGTGCACAGTGCCCATAAATACTTTTACAGCCATTAACTACTTGTAAAAGATCTTGGGGTCTTTCTGGTGCTCCCCAACAGTGTAAGACTATCCAGACACTTGTCCTGGCACAGCGCATCCTGATGCAGACTCCCAATCACTTGACTACTTTTTTTCATTCTGCCCTCCGGAACCCTCTATGGTGGACAGGTTTTTTTATGTCCTCATCCTTTCCAGCAGCATTCGTTTAACTGAAGGGTGGTGTTTCCTAGATCACTGTTTTTCAGTGTTGTCCCAAGAAGCACATCATTACTATCACCTGAAAGCTTGTTAGAAAAACAAATTCTTGGCCCTGCCCAGGAGTGGGCCTTCTGTACCCAGGCATCCCTGCCTCTCTCCCTCCCTTCTGCCCTCCTTCCTTCTTTGCTTCTTCTGTTCTTCCGTTCCTCCCTTCCTTTTTCCCTCCCTTCCCTCCTCCCTCCCTCTTTTCTCTCTTCTTTCCTGCCTCCCCTCTCCCTCCTTCACTCCCTTCCTTCCTTTTTCCATTCCTCCCTCTCTTTTTCCTTTCCCTCACTCACCCCTCCTTTGTTCTTCCCTCCCTCCTTCCCTCCCTCCCTCCCTCCCTCCTTCCTCCTTCCTTCCTTCCTTCCTTCCTTCCTTCCTTCCTTCCTTCCTTCCTTCCTTCCTTCCTTCCTTCCTTCCTTCCTTCCTTCCTTCCTTCCTTCCTTCCTTCCTTCCTTCCTTCCTTCCTTCCTTCCTTCCTTCCTTCCTTCCTTCCTTCCTTCCTTTTTCATCTCATTTGGCTCCCTATTGAATTATCACCAGTAGCTCTTTGATTCTCATGCACCCAGACCATTCTATAAAATTCTGCATGAATCCTTTCCGTAGCCAGGAGTGCTCCAGCCCCTTGCTTCTCACAGTGAGGTTAATAGACTACTTGCTTCAGAATCACCTGGTAAGTTTGCTAACGATGTAGCTTCCTGGTTCAAAACAGCATAAGTCTAACTCCTTCTCAGAATAACCCTTTAAGTATCTAAAGACAATAATCAAGCCCTCCCAAGGCTTATCTTCATCAAGTCAAGTACACCAATCGTTTTAGTCATTTTTCTTATATACTAGATATCCCAGGAAACCCTGGTGGTGTTGTGGTTAAGAACTACGGCTGCTAACCAAAAGGTCAGCAATTCAAATCCACCAGGCACCCCTTGGAAACTCTGTGGGGCAGTTCTACCCTGTCCCATAGGGTCACTATGAGTCAGAATCGACTCGATGGCAACAGGTTTAGTTTTGGTTTGGTAGGTATCATACAAATTATGTAATCTTTGTCACTCTTAGTAGTTTCTGTTTTTTTCACAGTCCCCTTTAAGATGTGCTGGCTGACATCACTGGAAGTCTTCCTTTTGGCTTGGCCTGTATAAGATAGGCAAAGGGCCTTTTATTTCTAGGTTCTATATCATTTTGAAGATGTTTCAATTTCTTGGTTAGGTATAGTTACCAAATGTGGCCAATTATCAGAATTGCTTGGGGAAGTTTAGGAAAATATTTACATTCAAAGCCTCACCCCACTGATTCAGTATTTTCAGGATGTGGGGCCCAGGAGGCTGTGATTTTTTAAAACTCTATAGGCAAGTCTGTTAATCAGGCAACTTTGATGCACCACCTGCCAAGACCTTCTGAGAAATCTATTGTTGCTCCAACAACAGGACCCTAGCCCAGCACCATCCACAAGGGGACTTCACTGGGAGCTGCACTAACAGCAAATGGGCAGGGGAGGTGCTCTCCTTCCCCTCCAGGCTTGAGGCTCCCTTTCCAGACAAATCAGAGCTGCTGGCAACAAGTGCTTGGCCAGGAAAGCCGTCCTCCTCATCCCACTTGAGACTCCCCTCACACACCAAGGTGAAAAGAGATTGGCCACAGGAAACTTCTTCCATCCCTCATGCACCACCAGCAGGGACCAGTGAAAGCCCCAGTGACACCAGATGAACCAAGCCAACAAAATAACACAAATGCTCAGAAAATTAAACTATCATTGGAACCACAGCCCACCAAATTAGTCTAGAACTGAGGGACTAACCTAAATAGTGAGACTGCGTGCTAAAGTAAAAGATTTAAATAAGTCCTGGATTATCTTAAAATAATAACCAAAATATCCAGAATGCAATCGAGAATCACCAGTCATACCAAGAACCAAGAAAATCATGATTTAATGAGAAAAGACAATTAACTGACACCAACATCAGATGAATCATATATTGGAATTATCTGACAGGAATTTTAAAGCAAGCATCATGAAAACGCTTCCATAAGCAATTACAGAATCTCTTAAAACAAATTAAAAATTAGAAAATCTCAGCAAATAAATAGAAATTATTTTAAAACACCAAATAGAAATCATAAGCCTGAAAAAAAGAATAACAGAAAAAAAAACTGTCCATGAAGAAATCCAAGAATATATAAAACAAATTTTTGGAAGTATTATTCATTTTATAGCCCCAGCTCTCAGCACAGTTTACAAGCAGTATCAATAAGATTTTGTTGAATGAATCAAACACATAGCACTGCAACTTATCTATAGAATTCTAGGGCCCAGAAATGTGAAACATTCCAAAAAGTAGAATAGCATAAGTGACGATGAAAGAAATCATGAAGCGAAAAAAAAAATGGCATGATTTCAAAAGCAGATTTTCAAGAAACACCAATGAACTCTGTGATATTAACAGCACTACAAAAGGAGCAAGGTGAGTGCACCCCCCTGTCATGCGTTAAATCGTGCCTCCCAACAATGTGTGTCAACTTGGCTAGGCCATGATTCCCAGTATTGTGTGATTGTCCAACATTTTGTCATCTGATATGATTTTCCTATGCATTGTATATCCTACCTCTATGATGTTAATGAGGCAGGATTACAGACAGTTAAGTTAATGAGGTAGGACTCAGTCTACAAAATTAGGTTTTGTCTTTGTCAATCCCTTTTGAGATATAAAAGAGAGAAGCAAGCAGAGAGATGTGTGATATTAATTATATTGGTCGATAATTTCCACAATCAGTTGGATCACCTTTCTTGGGAATAGGCATAAATACGGATCTGTTTCAGTCAGTTGGCCGGAAAGCTGTCTTCCATACTTCTTGGCATAGACAAGTGAGCACTTCCAGGGCTGCATCCATTTGTTGAAACATCTCAATTGGTATTCCGTCAATTCCCGAAGGCTTGTTTTTGCCAATGCCTTCAGTACAGCCTGAACTTCTTCCTTCAGTACCATCGGTTCCTGATCATATGCTACCTCCTTACATGGTTCAACGTCGACCAATTCTTTTTGGTATAGTGACTCTGTGTATTTCTTCCATCTTCTTTTGATGCTTCCTGTGTCGTTTAATATTTTCCCCATAGAAACCTTCACTATTGCAACTCGAGGCTTGAATTTTTTCTTCAGTTCTTTCAGCTTGAGAAGTGCTAAGCATGTTCTTCCCCTTTGGTTTTCCATCTCCAGGTGTTTGCACATGTCATTATAATACTTTACTTTGTCTTCTCAAGCCACCCTTTGAAATCTTCTGTTCAGCTTTTACTTCATCATTTTTTTTCCTTTTGCTTCAGCTATTCGGCATTCAAGAGCAAGTTTCAGTGTCTCTTCTGACATCCATTAGGTCTTTTCTTTTTCTCCTGTCTTTTTAATGACCTCTTGCTTTCTTCATGTATGATGTCTTTGATGTCATTCCACAACTCGTCTAGTCTTCGGTCATTAGTATTCACTGCATCAAATCTATTCTTGAGATGGTCTCTAAACTCAGGTGGGATATACTAAAGGTCATACTTTGGTTCTCGTGGACTTGTTTTAATTTTATTCAGTTTCAACTTGAACTTGCATATGAGTAATTGATGGTCTGATCCACAGTCGGCCCCTGGCCTTGTTCTAACTCATGGTATTGAGCTTTTCCATTGTCTCTTTCCACAGATGTAATCAATTTGATTCCTGTGTATTCCATCTGGTGGGGTCCATGTATACAGTTGTTGTTTATGTTGGTGAAAAAAGGTATTTGCAGTGAAGAAGTTGTTGGTCTCGCAAAATTCCATTGTGCAATCTCCAGCATCATTTCTATCACCAAGGCCATGTTTTCCAACTACCTATCTTTCTTCTTTGTTTCCAACTTTCCCATTCCAGTCACCAGTAATTATCAGTGCATCCTGATTGCATGTTTGATCAATCTCAGACTGCAGAAATTGGTAAAAATCTTCAATTTCTTCATATTTGTCCTTAGTGGTTGGTGCATAAATTTGAATAATAGTCATATTAACTGGTCTTCTTTGTAGGCATATGGGTATTATCCTGTCACAGCGTTGTACTTCAGGATAGATCTTGAAATGCTCTTTTTGATGATGAATGCACGCCATTCCTCTTCAAGTGGTCGTTCCCAGCATAGTAGAAATATGACTGTCCAATTAAAAATGACCAATACCAGTCCGTTTCAGCTCACTAATGCCTAGGATATTGATCTTTATGTGTTCCCTTTCAATTTTGATGATTTCCAATTTTCCTAGATTCGTACTTCGTACATTTCAGGTTCCAATTATTAATGGATGTTTGCAGCTGTTTCTTCTCATTTTGAGTCATGCCACATCAGCGAATGAAGATCCCGAAAGCCTGACTCCATCCAGGTCATTAAGGCAGCTCTTCCCCAGTTGTATTTTGAGCACCTTCCAACCTGAGGGGCTCATCTTCAGCACTGTATCAGACAATGTTCTGCTGCTATTCATAAGGTTTTCACTGGCATATGCTTTTCAGAAGTAGACCACCAGATCCTTCTTCCTAGTCTGTCTTGTTCTGGAAGCTCAGCTGAAACCTATCCACCATGGGTGACTCTGCTGGTATTTGTATACCGGTGGCATAGCTTTCAGCGTCACAGCAACATGCAAGCCCCCACAGTACAACAAACTGGAGACATGTGGGGGTCATTACCTACTCTTACCTATACTTACATTTATTATAACAGCAAAGTATACAAATGAAGAGGTGCATCAGGCATGGTCTGGGAAAGGTCCTGACTTCCATTGTCATAGGGACGTGCCAAACCCTCTTGTGCCTGGATGCTCTTCCCAATCCAGGAAGTCCTTTAAACTTCCACATATGGAGCTTTTATTGGCTTCATTGCAGTCAAGGATTGGGGCCTTATTGTATAGTCAGTCAAATGACTGATTGAATCCTTGAATATGCATGACTGATTGCATCTTGTCACCCTCCCTTCCTGAGGTTTGCTGCCAGGATGGAGCCTGTGTAACTGCTACTCATTTGCACACATTCTCTGTTGTTGTCCGGACACCTTACATCATAAAGTCATTTCAATTGCTGACAAATTTCAAGGGTTATTTTTAGGAACCAGAGACAAAATGCCAAATTGAGTTCTTTGTTCCACAAATTGAAATTCATTCTGCCGACATTTCAATGATTCTGAATCTCCTAGATGGTCAGTATTGTAGATACAGGCAGTCCCTGGATTAAGAGTTCCAGGCCTGAATCTGTCTTTAAGTGGAATTTGTACATAAATCAGAACAGCTAGGTAGGGTCTGTATCTAACGTCAGTCAAATACTTGTCTTCTTACAGAGTATACAGTATACCTTCCTATGCATAAAAAACATTAAAGAAACAGTTCCAGACATACTAAAACATCTTTAACGTAATAATATAGTAATAATAATAATAATGTTTTGATGCATTTCCCAAAGTAGCACCCATTTTTTATTAGGAAGCATTGTGTGTACCTTCCCCACAGTTGAAGAGATACCTACTGGGCAAATGTTACCCAAAACACTCAGAAGATTCTGTTCTGTAAAACCTTCGAGACCAATTAGATACTTAATTGTAGACTCTGAACTAAAAAATCTACATTGTACCACCAGGCTGCATTTCTGCCCAGTTTTGAACTCTCCTCAGCAGAGGCAGGGAGGATTGAGGGGTGGGGGGTACAATGGTGCTGGGGGCCAGACAGATCATTCTCCCATCACCTCCTCACCAGACCTGTCAATCTCACACAAGGGAGAAAGTGCCTCTCAGGGTGTGCTAAAAGAGAGACTGTCACCCTAGGGTTGGGAAGAGGACACTTAGGGAAACCTAAGTCCGAAGTTCTCCCTGGACCCAGAAACCTGGTGGACATACAGACGTCAGGAATCTAAAACTGCCCCCCTCTTCCAGCCACCAAAATGGCCAAGAACTGCTGCAATAGTGAAATCCCACATGTGTAAGATAGGGAAAACAGAAGTCCAGAGAGGCTCTGCGATGGCCCTAGGCTGCACAGCATGGAAGGGGCCACGGGATGGAGTGACTGACCACAGGGCGCACCGACCATTTGTTCTCAGAGGGCAGGTGGGGGGGTGCCTGTGTCTCACTTCCGGGCCCCGCCCCCTGCAGGCCCCCACATGGAGCGGAGCGACGGTGCTTGAGGCACTTGGACCGTGGGGCTGGCCCTTTCCAAGCTCCAAGGGAGACGGGTGCAGGTGGGCTCTCTCCCTGCTGCTGTGGGTCACAGCTGGACGCACCCTGTCTCAGGGGCCCTCCCTCCAGCAGCTGGCGCCCAAGGACCTGCTGCAGCACCTGCACACTCAGGAGAAGTGCCGCCCCTCGTGGGAGCCTGGGGGCCAGAACACCCAGTCAGTTTTTTCTTGATAGACTTTATCGGAGTTGGTTTCTAACCATGGATTGGGTTGCACCTAAGCCAGACATTCTGCCTGCACCTGTTAAAACTGCCGAGGCCCAGGCCCCACCCTGGAGATTCTGATTCAGTGTGTGTGCATCCTCCGCCCTGTGCTCAAATGTTCAAGAAGCCTCCCAGAGGAGACTGAAGCAGCCAGCCTGTGGCTTCACTTGGAGGAATAAAGCTTTGGAAACTATCACTCTTGGATGTAAGTACCAGCCCCATCTTCCGCAGAGGCTGGCCCTGTGAGTACTAAAAGCCAGATGTCCTAGTAAGGCCCATTACGGATGTGAAGTAAGAAATAGGAATCTCAAAAATTCTATAGCCATTGCTTTTTTTTCTTATTTTCTTAAGAGTTGCCATCAGCCACTCCCCTACCACCCCAATAAGGCACACTGGAATGCTGTTAGAGGATGGTTTCTTTCTGTGTGGATTTCGGTAAGTCATTTCTCTAAAAGAGGTGCTGATGTAGCAAAAGGCAGATAATACAGCTCTATTATATTGCAGGTGTTACCAGGTAGTTGGAAAATGATATTTTACAGCACAGAGAAAAAGTGATTTGCTATAGCAGGCCGGTGACAGCCCTCTCCAAATTTAATCATAAGCTCCACATTTTAGAAACTTGTAGCTAAAGAGTTTATGTCTTAGTTGCTGAAAATATTGACCAAACATTAATATTAAAAAAACCCTTTTCTATCAAGTCGGTTCTGACTCATAGTGACTCCATAGGGTTTCCAAGGACTGCCTGGTGGATTCGAACTGCCCACCTTTTGGTTAGCAGCTGTAGCACTTAACCACTACGCCACCAGGGTTTCAAAAGTAATTGTTTTGTGCAAAGATAGTGGTGGTTCAGTGGTAGAATTCCGGCCTTTCATGAGGGAGACCAGGTCCAATTCTGGCCATTGCACCTCATGTGCCCATCTGTCTGGGGAGGCTTGTGTGTTGCTATGATGCTGAACAGCTTCCACGAAGCTTCCAGACTAAGACAGACTAGGAAGAAAGGCCTGGCAATCTACTTCTGAAAATGAGCCACGGAAGACCCTATGGATCACAAGGGTCCCATCCACAACTGATCATGGGACTGGCAGGACCTGGCAGCATTGGGGTCGCCATGAGTTAGGGGCCAACTCTGCATAGCTAACAACAGTTGTTTGTACATGTTGCATTAACAGGGTTGATCTTGAGCTTGTCTTAAATCATAGGTTAACTTTTTGGAAGGCCTTGCCTTGATCCACCTCTATGTCCTCAAAACCACAAACTCAGAGATTTCTTGGTTAATACAGCCCACTTTCATTTTCCTTCACCAGTTTTAGTAACAGCATAAGTAGAGAGGTGCTGCCCAACCATTTCATGGACCCAAAATAGAGCCTGTCGGGCCCTTTCAGGTTCCTGTTTCTTACTCTAAAAATTACCTTTTCCTCTAAGAAAAGAGAAAGGAAGAACACGGCCCAGTTGAGGAACATTCCAGGGCTGTGCAGTGTCAGATAGAAGGGTGCTCCTAACTAGCATGTTCCCGGACTTGATCAGGCTTGTTTTGTCTGGCAAATGAATTATGTAAACCTTATCCACCAGAAACTGTTTCAAGTCAATTAATTGTTGTAATTACTTAAGATTTCTTTTTAATGAATATGGCTCTCCAGGGATTTGATGATATCCTGTCATCTGTGGGGCCTGATAAATGAAATGTGATTTGTGGCTTGCTGCAAACTCAACCCTTGTAACTTGAGCAATGTCTCCCGCCCGCGCGGTTGCTAAATGGAAGAAATGCCCTTGATGGGGGCAGGGACATCCATTATAAGCAGTTCCCAGTTAGCTGGAAAGTCAGGGCTGAATGGCTGCACTCACCCTTCTCTGCTTCCATCCCTTTGGAAGGAATTAACCAAGCCCATGACCTCAGCACAACTGTGCGTTGTAATCATTATCAGCCTCACCGTTCTGTCTCCTGTCTCCATGAGGTCCAGTATATTGAGGTCTCAAGCAGCTACTTGGGGATGATACTGGAAGCCAATATAGAAAGTGCAAATTGTTGTTCCAGCCTTCTGCTCCGCCTCTCTGCTCACTGTTATCTCTCTCGTTTTAAAGGATTCATCTTTCCAAGACCTGATAAAGCAGGGTTACTTCTCTTTCATGGACACCCTGTTTCCGAGTGCTTACTAAACTAGATCATAGCTATTGACAACAGAATCTAAAGTGGCATAACAAAGTACTGAAAGCCAGTTCTGGTTTTCCGAAACGCAGATACCATCTATACCAGCAAACGCAACTCTATAATAAAGTACAATTTTTAAACGTATCTCTCATCTTTGGTGGTTTTATTTTTGTCCAGCTAATCGCTTAGTCCTCCACAATAAGGTAATGTTTTTCTGGACATTTCTACTTGGTAACCAGTGAAATCCTAAAGAGATTTCTAGCACACATGCACACACACACACACACACGAATCCCTTAAATTTACAGAGGGAATTCAAATAAATAAACATTATTTTATAGCCAAAACTCATAAAACAGCATTGCTATCTTCATTCACTCTGCTCAAACATTTGGTTCGTAGTTGAAAATAGTCATATTGGAAATATTGCAAGTTTTTAAATAATCAATTACTATTCCTAAACAGTCAAGCAATGTTTGCTGATTCTAAGTAAATTAAAATTTCACTTTCTTTGTTTCAAGCTGGTACCGCTTCCTTACAAATTAAAACCCAAATTTAAACAGGAAAGTGCATAACAGATAAACATGGATTTAAGACTATAAGCCTTTTCACTCTGGAGTATCTTTCACTGTCTTAAAACCATAACTACAGGAAAACCCAGGAATATCAAACACATTTGGGATTCAGAAATGTTATTAAAGCATGCATTCAATCAGTAAATAGTCATTGTTTAAAAAGTAGACAAAGAGCTCGGCGCTATGCTAGGGCCTTTGGAGAAAACGGTGAACCACAGCACTGACAGCCCCATTTATGTTATGAATGCTCACCATGCACCAGGCACTGGCCTCAGTGGTCTGTAAACAAGACACAGTCCTTGACCTCAAGGCCTGACAGAGCTTCAAATTTACCCTTTGTTTAAATGACGATTGTCCCACAAGACAGACCAGTTAGGTTGCAGTGCCCAACTTTTACTTACTGCCTCTGTAATGTGAGTACTCACGTTCCTATTCGTCTACTCTAGTCCAGTTGCAACAATTGTTTATTAAGTGCCTACCCTGTGCCGAGGAGATCCTGGCTGAAAGCAGAGAATACCAGAAGGATCTTTACCTGCGTTTTATTGACTTTGCAAAGGCATTTGGCTCTGTGGATCATAAAAAATTATAGATAGCGTTGTGAAGAACGAGAATTACAGAACACTTAATTGTGCTCATGAGGAACCTGTACATAGATCAAGAGGTAGCTGTTCGAATAGAACAAGGGGATACTTCCTGGTTTAAAGTCAGGAAAGGTGTGTGTCAGAGTTGTGTCCTTTCACCACACCTATTCAATCTGTATGCTGGGCAAATAATCAGAGAAGCTGGACTATATGAAGAAAAAGGGAGAATCAGGATTGGAGGAAGGCTCATTAACAAGCTGCGTTATGAAGATGACAAACTTGCTTGATGAAAGTGAAGAGGAATTGAAGCACTTACTAATGAAGATCAAAGAGCACAGCCTTCATTGTGGATTACACCTCAACATAAAGAAAACAAAAGTCTTCGCAACTGAACCAATAAGCAATGTCATGATAAACATAGAAAAGATTGAAGTTGTCATGGGTTTCATTTTACTTGGATCCACAATCAACAGCCATGGAAGCAGCAATCAAGAAATCAAAAGATGCATGTCTTCGGGTAAATCTGCTGCAAAAGATCTCTTTAAAGTGTTGAAAAGCAAAGATGTCACCTGGAAGACTTAGGTGCCCCTGACCCAAGCCATGGTGTTTTCAATTGCATCATATGCATTTGAAAGCTGGACAATGAATTAACGGAAGACTGAAGAAGAATTGACACCTTTGCTTGTGGTGTTGGCGAAGAATATTGAATATACCATGGACTGGCAAAAGAACAAGTCTGTCTTGGAAGAAGTACAGCAGAAGTGCTCCTTAGAAGCAAGGATGGAGCGATTTCATCTCACATACTTTGGACATGTTATCAGGAGGGACCAGTCCCTGGAGAAAGACATCATGCTTGGTACAGTAGAGAGTGAAAAAGAGGAAGACCTTCAATGAGATGGATTGACACAGTGGCTGCAACAATGGGCTCAAGCAAAGAAATGATTGTGAGGTTGGTGCAGGATGGTGTAGCGTTTCATTGTGTTCGCTATGAGTTGGAACCAACTCGACAGCACCTAACAACAATTGTGTTGACAACATTGCTGGGCACGTAGACAAAGAGCAGCCTGATGGTTAAGAGCTGCCCTGGTCCTGATGTCAACGTGAAAGAGCTGTGTGACTTGGGCAAGTTATAGAGATCTCTTTACCTCTGTTTCCTCATCTGCAAAATGCAAGCAATACCTAAGATGATGATGATGAAGATGGTATATGTATATGTATATTGTATAGCTAGGAATAAAACCAAAACCCGTTGAGGTCAAGTCAACACCAACTCATAGTGACCCTGTAGGACAGAGTAGAACTGCCCCATAGGGTTTCCAAGGAGAGGCTGATGGGCTCAAACTATAGACCTTTTGGTTAGCAGCCAGCTCTTAACCAGTGTGCCACCAGGGGAAGAACTAAAATTTAGAGCAGCTTTCTTTCCCCAACTTCACAACTGCTTTTTGGACAAACTGCTGTGTGGACTGTTATAGTATTTCAAGAAAAGATCATGTCATCTGATAACTTCTCCTCCTCCTCCTCTTCATCTTCCTGCTCTTCATCTTTAGCGACCGTAGGCATGTACCAGAATCCTAGGTGGTGTGCCTGGATTGGGAACATTGGATTTAACATAATTTTAGTTAGACAGTCTTTTACTCCAAGAGTTTGTAGAATGATAGAAAGTAGTACAGAACAAATGCTAATCCTTATTAAAACTCTATAAAGTATGTATTATTGGTTTAGTGTTTGATAAAATTGATTCTCGGGTTAATTAAATAACTTGCCTAAAGTCACACAAAAAGTGGTTGAACTAGGATCTACTGTTTCCCAAAATCTTGTGACCTAATATTAGTTGCTGTTGTTAGCTTCCATGGAGTCACCCCTGACTCATGGCAACCCTATGCACGATGGCATCAGACCCTTGTGTTTCATAGGGTTTTCATTGGCTGATTTTTGGAAGTAGATTGCCAAATCTTTCTTCTTATTACATCTTAGTATGAAAGTTCCAGTGAAACCTGTTCAGCATCATGACAACATGCAAGCCTTCACTGACGGATGGGTGGTAGCTGTGCATGAGGTACACTGGCCAGGAATCAAACCTGCGTCTCCCACATGGAAGGCGAGAATTCTACCACTGAACCACCAGTGTACCCCCCCAAAAAAATAGTTATTGGGGCAAACTGGGTTTCTCTGATCCAACTACATTACCTCTCCTGAACTTGAACTCCTCTTTGTAGGTGCCTAGCTCATGGCACCTACAAGGAAATATCTGGAGATCAAGCTCTCTCTCATTTCATTTATTTTCAAATATTTTTTTTCTGGTAATCCCTTCCCGTTTATTCTTCTACATACATTTCAGAATCATCTGGTCAAAATACTGCAAACTAATCTTGTTAGAATTTTTATTGGAATTGAATTAAACTTATCAATTAACTTAAAAAAAATTGGCACACATATTTTAAATACTCAGTCTTTCCATCTAGCAACATGGTCTGTTTTTCTTTTAATTTGTTAATTTTCCTTTCTTTACTATACATTTTTTAATTCTCATTATGTAGATCCTGAACATTTCTGGTCAGAATTTTTCAAGGTAGTTATTACAGACATTTGGTTATTGTAAGAGAGATCTATTTTTCATTATATTTTCAAACTGGCAATTACTGATAATCAGGAAAGCATTTTTTAAAAAATAATTCATGTTTTAACCAGTAATACAAATTTATTTTTTTCCCATTCAAATCTCTTCTTCCCTTTTCCTGATCATATGAAGATTTTCCAACTTCCATTAATCTATATGTTAAGCAAGTTTGCCAATTGGATGTGAATGGAAGTGACACGTGCAACTTCAAGTCATCTAAAAAAAGAAAAAAAAAATGTGTTTTTCCCTGGGAACACAGACTTGAGATGAATCATCCTTCACCATGAAGAAGCAAACAGCATCCTAAAGCAGGAATAAGCAAAATATAGCCTGTGGGCCAGATTTGACCTGTGGCTGGCTTTTTGTTTCATCCATGACCTAAGAATAGTTTATAAATTTTTAAATGGTTGTTAAAAAAAAAAAAAAAAGAAGAAGAAGAGAAAAAGCAAGACAGAGCATGTGACATAGTATATATGACCCACAAAGCCTAAAATATTTACAGTCTGGCCCTTTGCAGAAAATGTTTACCAATCCCTATTCCAGAGGTCTGTTGGACAGCAAGACAGAAGGGACCTGGGTCTTTGAGTCACCGCATGGAGCAGAAGAGTTCTACCTTTTTTTTTTATTATTTTACTTTAGATGAAGATTTACAGAACAAACTAGTTTCTCATCAGACTGTTAGTACACACATTGTTCTATGACATTGATTAACAACCCCAGGACATGTCAACGCTCTACCTTCTCAACCCCTGAGTTCCCTATTACCAGTTTTCCTGTTTCCTCCTGTCTTCCAGCACCTGCTCCAGGGCTAGTGTGCCCCTTTAGCCTCATTTTGTTCCAAGGGTCTGTTCAATCTTTGGCTGAAAGGTGAACCTCAGAAGTGGCCTCATTACTGAGCTGAAAGGGTGTCCGGGGGCCATAGTGTCAGGGTTTCTCCAGGCTCTGTCAGGCCAGCAAGTCTGGTCTTTTTTTTTTTCTTTTGCAAGCTGGAATTTTGTTCTACATTTTTCTCCAGCTCTGTTCAGGACCCTCTATTGTGATCCCTGTCAAAGCAGTCAGTGGTGGTAGCCAGACACAATCTAGTTGTGCTGGAGTCAGTCTGGTGGGAGCTCTACCATTCTTGACCACTGATTTCTGGACTGTTGTAAGAGATGGAAATAAATTTCTATCTTATTTAATCCATTGTGTTTGGTGTCTCTTCTTACAAGAGTCGTCACTCTAACTAACCAACTCATTAATTCTAACAGTTTTTCAATTGATCTCTTGTGGTTTATAAATAAAAAACCATGTCATCTGCAAACAATATCTTTTTTTCTCAGTAACAAACTCATTACCTCTTCTATATGTTTTTGGCCTCATTTTTAATAGCTGAACTTTTCAGGACAATATAAATTGATAGTGACAATAGCATGTTTTGTTCCTAATTTTAATGGCAATGTCTCTAGCTCTTTTACTGCCTGGTAAACCATTACTTTTGATTGTAGATCTTTTTCATTACCTTAACTATATTCAGCAAAAAATATTGTGTGATTTTTCTCCTTTTTGATTTATCTTTCTCTCATTTTTGTATCAAATTTCTTCTATTTTTCTGAAAAAGAATTGGAAAGCTTTCCATATATGCTTAGAAATAGCTTTGTAACATATGAATGAGCTGTGATTTGAAAGTTTGAAAAAGCCATGTCAAAATAATCCAGACCTAGAGCATTTTTAAAGTAGTTCTTCAAAAATATTTTTAATTTCTCCTATGATTATATTCAGCTATTTCTTAAGTTAATTCTGATATTACATTTTTCTTAAAAATCATTTTGCCCAGGTTTTCCAATTATTAATGTAGATTTATGCACAATATTCTCTTTAAACTATTCAGTTTAGTCCATTCCTGATGTAATAAGCCCATTCTGGTTTTGCTTACTTGTCTTCTCCCATTTTTGGTTTGTTGTTGTTGTTTATCAAAACTTCTAGGCATTTGTTGGTTTTTCATTTTTTCTAAAGAGCATGTTCTGGGTTTATTTATTTATTTATTGTCTGCTACCAGGTTGATTTTTTTTTTTTTTTTTTGGTCTGCTTTTATCTGTATAATTTTTATCTGTATAATTTTCTGATTTCTGTTTTTCTTTGGTATGCTTTTATTTTCTTAACTCATATATATTTTTTCTTTTTAATGATAACTTATAAAGCTACAAATTTCAGAGTTTTATTAATCATACCCTGTAAATTTTGAGATGTGGTCATCTTTACATTATTTTTTTTAATAATTTTCATTGTGCTTTAAGTGAAAGTTTACAAATCATGTCAGTCTCTCACACAAAAACTTATATACACCTTGCTATATACTCCCAACTACTCTCCCCCTAATGAGACAGCCCGCTGTCTCCCTCTACTCTCTATTTTTGTGTCCATTTTGCCAGCTTCTAAACCTCTCTACCTTCTCATCTCCCCTCCAGGCGGGAGATGCCAACATAATCTTAAGTGTCCACCTATCCAAGAAGGTCACTCCTCACCAGCATCCCTCTCCAACCCATTGTCCACTCCAATCCATGTCTGAAGAGTTGGCTTTGGGAATGGTTCCTGTCCTGGGCCAACAGAAGGTCTGGGGACTGTGACCACCAGGGTCCTTCTAGTCTCAGTCAAACCATTAAGTCTGGTCTTTTTATGAGAATTTGCAGTCTGCATCCCACAGCTCTCCTGCTCCCTCAGGGGTTCTCTGTTGTGTTCCCTGTCAGGACAGTCATCGGTTGTAGTTCTTCTGGTCTTAGGATGATGTAGTCTCTGGTTCCTGTGGCCCTTTCTGTCTCTTGGGCTCATAATTACCTTGTGTCCTTGGTGTTCTTCATTCTCCTTTGATCCAGGTGGGTTGAGACCAATTGATGCATCTTAGATGTCTGCTTGCTAGCGTTTAAGACCCCAGACGCCACTCTTCAAAGTGGGATGCAGAAGGTTTTCTTAATAGATTTTATTATGCCAATTGACTTAGATGTCCCCTGAAACCATGGTCCCCAAACCCCTGCCCCTGCCTGCCACACTGGCCTTCGAAGCATTCAGTTTATTCAGGAAACTTCTTTGCTTTTGGTTTAGTACAGTTGTGCTGACCTCGCCTGTGTTGTGTGTTGTCTTTCCCTTCACCTAAGGTAGTTCTTATCTACTACCTAATTAGTGAATATCCCTCTCCCATCCTCCTTCCCTCCCCCCTCTCATAACCACAAAAGAATATGTTCTTCTCAGTTTAAACTATTTCTCAGGTTCTTATAATAGTGGTTTTATACAATATTTGTCCTTTTGCAACTGACTGACTTAACTCAGCATAATGCCTTCCAGGTTCCTCCATGTTATGAAACATTTCACAGATTCATCACTGTTCTTTATCGATGCGTAGTATTCCACTGTGTGAATATACCATAAGTTATTTACCCACTCATCCATTGATGGGCACCTTGGTTGCTTCCATCTTTTTGCTATTGTAAACAGTGCTGCAGTAAACATGGGTGTGCATATATCTGTTCGTGTGAAGGCTCTTATTTCTCTAGGATATATTCCAAGGAGTGGGATTGCTGGATCGTATGGTAGTTCTATTTCTAGCTTTTTAAGGAAGCACCAAATCGATTTCCAAAGTGGTTGTACCATTTTACATTCCCACCAGCAGTGTAGAAGTGTTCCAATCTCTCCACAGCCTCTCCAACATTTATTATTTTGTATTTTTTGGATTAATGCCAGCCTTGTTGGAGCGAGGTAAAATCTCATTGTAGTTTTGACCTACATTTCTCTAATGGCTAATGATCATGAACATTTCCTCATGTATCTGTTAGCTACCTGAACGTCTTCTTTAGTGAAGTGTCTATTCATATCTTTTCCCATTTTTTAATTGGGTTATTTGTCTTTTCGTAGTTGAGTTTTTGCAGTATCATGTAGATTTTAGAGATCACGCGCTGATTGGAAATATGATAGCTAAAAACTTTTTCCCAGTCCATAGGTAATCTTTTTACCTTTTTGGTAAAGTCTCTGGATGAGCATAGGTGTTTGATTTTTAGGAGCTCCCAGTTATCTACTTTTTCTTTTGCATTCTTAATAATGTTTTTTATACTGTTTATGCCATGTATTAGGGTTCCTAACATTTTTTCTTCCATGATCTTTATTGTTTTAGATTTTATATTTATATATTTATGTCTTTGATACATTTTTGTGCGTGGAATGAGGTATGGGTCTTATTTCATTTTTTTGCAGATGGATAACCAGTTATGCCAGCACCATTTGTTAAAAAGGCTGTCTTTTCCTCATTTGAATGTTTTGGGGCCTTTGTCAAATATTAACTGCTCATATGTGGATGGATTTATGTCTGAATTCCCAATTCTGTTCCACTGGTCTATGTTATCTGTCATTGTACCAGTACCAGGCTGTTTTGACTACTGTGGCAGTATAATAAGTTCTAAAATCAGGTAAAGTAAGGCCTCCCGCTTTGTTCTTCTTTTTCAGTAATGCCTTATTTATCCGGGGCCTCTTTCCCTTCCATATGAGGTTGGTGATTTGTTTCTCCATCTCATTAAAAAATGTCGTTGGGATTTGGATTGGAATTACATTAAATGTGTAGATCGCTTTTGGTAGAATAGACATTTTTACAATGTTAAGTCTTCCTATCCATGAGCAAGGTATGTTTTTCCATTTATGTAGGTCTTTTTTGGTTTCTTGCAGTAATGTCTTGTAGTTTCTTTGCATAGGTCTTTTATGTCACTGGTAAGATTTATTCCTAAGTATTTTATCTTCTTGGGGGCTACTGTAAATGGCATTGATTTGGTGATTTCCTCCTCAGTGTTCTTTTTGTTGGTGTAGAGGAATCCAACTGATTTTTGTATGTTTATCTTGTATCCCGATACTCTGCTGAACTCTTCTATTAGTTTCAGTAGTTTTCTGGAAGATTCCTTAGGGTTTTCTATGTATGAGATCATGTCGTCTGCAAATAGAGATGGTTTTACTTCTTCCTTGCCAATCTGGATGCCCTTTATTTCTTTATCTACCCTAATTGCTCTGGCTAGGACCTCCAACACAATGTTGAAGAAGAGCGGTGATAAAGGGCATCCTTGTCTGGTTCCCAATCTCAACGGGAATGCTTTCAGGCTCTCTCCCTTTAGGGTGATGATGGCTATTGGCTTTGTATAAATGCCTTTTATTATGTTGAGGAATTTTCCTTCTATTCCTATTTTGCTGAGAGTTTTTATCATGAATGGGTGTTGGACTTTGTCAAATGTCTTTTCTGCATCAATCGATAAAATCATGTGATTCTTGTCTTTTGTTTTATTTATGTGCTGGATTACATTAATTGTTTTTCTAATGTTGAACCATCCCTGCATGCCTGGTATGAATCCCAGTTGGTCATGGTGAATTATTTTTTTTGACATGTTGTTGAATTCTATTGGCTAGAATTTTGTTCACAGTTTTTGCATCTAAGTTCATGAGGGATATAGATGTGTAATTTTCTTTTTTGTGTGTGTGGTGTCCTTACCTGGTTTTGATATCAAGGATATTGTGTCTTCATAGAATGAGTCAGGTAGTATTCCATCCTTTTCTATGCTCTGAAATACCTTTAGTAGTAGTGGTGGTATCTCTTCTCTGAAAGTTTGGTAGAACTCTGCAGTAAAGCCGTCCGGGCCAGGGCTTTTTGTTGTTGTTGTTGGAAGTTTTTTGATTCTCATTTCAATCTCTTCTTTTGTTATGGGTTTATTTAGTTGTTCTGCCTCTGTTTGTGGTAGTTTAGGTAGGTAGTGTGTTTCTAGGAATTCATGCATTTCTTCCAGGTTTTCAAATTTGTTGGAGTACAATTTTTCATAGTAATCTGATATGATTCTTTTAATTTCAGTTGGGATTGTTGTAATATCGTCCACCTCATTTCCTATTTGGCTTACTTGCTTCCTCTGCTGTTTTTCTTTTGTCACTGTGGCCAGTGGTTTATCAATTTTGTTGATTTTTTTCAAAAAACCAGCTTTTGTTCTTGTTAATTCTTTCAATTGTTTTTCTGTTTTCTATTTCATTTAGTTCAGCTCTAATTTTTATTATTTGCTTTCTTCTGGTACCTGAAGGTTTCTTTTGGTGCTCTCTTTCTATTTGTTGAAGTTGTAGGGATAGTTCATTGATTTTGGCCCTTTCTTCCTTTTGGATGTGTGCATTTATTGATATAAATTGGTCTCTGAGTGCCGCTTTTGCTGTATCCCAAAGGTTCTGATAGGAAGAGTTTTCATTCTCATTGGATTCTCTGAATTTCTTTATTCCATCCTTAATGTTGTCTTTAATCCAGTCTTTTTTGAGCAGGGTATTGTTTAGTTTCCAAGTGTTTGATTCATTTTCCCTGCTTTTCCTGTTATTGATTTCCACCCTTATGGCCTTATGGGCAGAGAAGGTGCTTTGTAATATTTCAGTGTTTTAGATTCTGCTAAGGCTTGCTTTGAGACCTAATATGTGTTCTAGTCTAGAGAATTTGCACTAGAAAAGAAAGTATACTTGATTGCTGTTGGGTGGAGTGTTCTGTATAATTCTATGAGGTCAAGTTGGTTGATTGTGGCATTTAGATCTTCCATGTCTTTACTGAGCTTCTTTCTGGGTGTCCTGTCCTTCACCGAAAGTGGTGTGTTGAAGTCTCCTACTATTATTGTGGAGCTGTCTATCTCACTTTTCAACGCTGATAGAGTTTGTTTTATGTATCTTGCAGCCCTGTCATTGGGTGCATAAATATTTAATATGGTTATATGTTCTTGGTGTATTGTCCCTTTAATCATTATATAGTGTCCTTTCTTATCCTTTATGATGGGTTTAACTTTAAAGTCTGTTTTGTTAGAAATTAATATTGCCACTTGTGCTCTTTTTTGATTGTTGTTTGCTTGATAATTTTTTTCCATCCTTTGAGTTGTAGTTTGTTCGTGTCTCTAAGTCTAAGGTGTATCTCTTGTAGGCAGCATATAGACGGATCATGTTTTTTAATCCATTCTGCCACTCTGTCTCTTTATTGGTGGTGCATTTAGTCCATTTACATTCAGTGTAATTATGGATAGGTATGAATTTAGTGCTATCATTTTGATGTCTTTTTTTGTGTGTTGTTGACCATTTCTTTTTCCAACTTAATTTTATGTGCTGCATAAATTATCTTCATATATTGATCTTTCCTCATATGTGTTGTTGATTTTGTTTCTGCTGAGTCTCTATCTTTTTCTAGTATTTTATTTTGAGTAGGATAGTTTTCTCCTTTGTGGTTACCTTATTGTTTACTCCTATTTTTCTAAATTCAAACCTAACTTTTATTTCTTTGTATCGCCGTATTTTCCTCTCCATGTGGAAAGTGTATGATTACATTTCTTAAAGTCCCTCTTTATTATTTTAATGTTGTCTTCTTTTATATAATAACATTGCTGTTACCCTGTTTTGAGCTTTTTTTTTTTTTTTAGTAATCTTCCTTTGTTTTTTGGATTTCCCTGTCTCAGTTGATTTCTGTTTGCTCTGCCCAGTGTTCTAGTCTTGGTTCGATACCTGATATTATTGATTTTCTAACCAAAGAACTCCCTTTAGTACTTCTTGTAGTTTTGGTTTGGTTTTTACAAATTCCCTAAACTTGTGTTTCTCTGGAAATGTCTTAATTTCACTTTCATATTTAAAAGACAGTTTTTGCTGGATATATGATTCTTGGTAAGCAATTTTTTTTCCTTCAATTTTTTAAATATGTCATCCCATTGTCTTCTTGCCTGCATGCTTTCTGCCGAGTAGTCCGAGCTTATTCTTATTGGCTTTCCTTTGTAGGTGACTTTTCTTTTATCCCTCACTGCTCTTACAATTCTCTCTTTATCTTTGGTTTTGACAAGTTTCATTATAGTATGTCTTGGTGACTTTCTTTTAACATCTACCTTATGTAGAGTTCAATGAGCATCTTGGATAGGTATCTTCTCATCTTTCAGGATATCGGGGAAGTTTTCTGCCAAAAAATCTTCAACAATTCTCTCTGTATTTTCTGTTATCCCTCCCTGTTCTTGTACTCCAATCACTCGTAGGTTATTTCTCTTGATAGAGTCCCACATGAATCTTAAGGTTTCTTCATTTTTTTTTAATTCTTTTATCTGATTTTTCTTCAAATATATTAGTGCCAAGTGATTTATCTTCAAGTTCAGAAATTCTAGCTTCTACTTGCTCAATTCTGCTCCTCTGACTTTCTATTGAGTTGTCTAATTCTGTAATTTTATTGTTAATCTTCTGAATTTCTGATTGCTGTCTATCTATGGATTTTTCCAGCTTATTAAACTTTTCATTATGTTCCTGAATAATCTTTCTAATTTCTTCAGTTGCTTTATCTGGGTGTTCCTTGGCTTGTTCTGCATATTGCCTCATTTCCTTCCTGATGTCTTGAAGGTTGTGTATATTAAACTTTTGTATTCTGCATCTGGTAATTCCAGGAATGCACTTTCATCTAGACGATCCCTGGATTCTTTGTTTTGAGAGTCTGTTGAGGTGATCATGGTCTGTTTCTTTAAGTGACTTGATATTGACCGTTGTCTCCGAGCCATCTATAAGTTATTGTATTAGTTTATGCTTGCTTACTGTGTCGTACCTTCTTGCTTTATTTTGTTTTGGTATACCCCTATGGGTTGTTTGCATGAGCTAGCTTCATTATTTTTGCCTTTGGAGCTCTGGTGTCCTGTCCCCAGATGGCTAGAGCTGTTATCAGGCATATCAATCTAGAAGTCCATTCAGTTTTCTTGTATGAGTTCAGCTCAGGTTTCCAGGTAGCTGATCATCAAGTGTGTGGTACAGGCTCCATCCTACAGTCTCAGAGGGGCAGGGGTGATTGGCGTACGTACTGGTACCTGATTGCAGCAGGGGGTCACACTCTGAACAAGGCAGGGGGCTGAGAACCAACTCCCAAGTGTCTCTGAGGAAAATGCATTTCTGTTCCCTAGAGCATGCTGGTGGGTGGGTTCTGCAGAGGGACCATGGGCACCCAAAGTTTTTGGTTGTAAGGAGTGGGAGGTACCAGTTATCTTTGGACTCATGTTACAGGTGGTTGGGTGACCTGAGTGGAGCTACCAGTCCTTAGGTCCCTGATGTGGGTAGGTGAGGACCTTGTTTAATAGGCAAAGCAATGTCAAACGTCAAACACCCACCTCTCCACCACACAGCTGAAATGGTTGGAGTTTGCCAACAAGGGCCTATTCTCCCAAAATAGGCCCACACAGGTCCATGCAGAAGGGAAAGGTGCTCAAGGTCTACAGACGGTTTGTGCCTGGACAGGACCCACTTTGGAGCTGGCAAATTATCTTTTCCCCCTAATTGCAAATTTTTTCCTTCCCCAAGTCCGGGAGGATAACTCTAGGTGCTCACCAGGGTCTATCTCAGGCCCAGGGATTCAGCTGCTGAAGCCGGCTTGGGGGTGGGGAGGAGCAGTAAAATATACGCAAGTACTTAGCTTTTGCCAAGAGGGCCGTTCTCCTCAGGTTCCAGAGGTGTGAGTAGGGTGTGTGTCTGGCTGCTTCTCCCTGAGGAAATGGCAGCCGAACGCTAGTACCAGCCCACTGCCGCCACTCCGGGAATGGTGCCTGAGACATCCCTGTGATTCAAGTCCAGTAACTGTTCTCCACTTCTGAATGGTCTCTTCCTCCCCCTGCCCTCAGTTCGTTGTCTAAGCTTGCCTTTGAAGCTCAGGGCTCCCAGCTTGTCACAAATATACTCATTTCGGTTGTTTTTTTGGGCCTTTGCTGTAAAGCGGGCTCGCTGGAAGCATCTGTCTGTTCCACCATCTTGGCTCTGCCTCCTTCTTTATATTATTTTGAGAAAATGTGTGTTTTAGCCTGTGTTTCCCTGAAGCAGACCCTGAGCAAGTACTTGACTGTAGAAAGTTGGGGTGTGATTCTAGGAAGCATATGTGAAAGGGTTGGGAGGGTCATATAGGGCAGGAGGAAAGCCAGTGTAGTGTGAGTGGATAAGCTGTTTAATACTATGGGCAACTGGGTCTCAACTTCTGAGAAAATGTTTGTGGCACGCCTTGGAATTGTCCCGTTGAGAAAGGGAGAAGCTGGGTTAAGTATCCATAGACACCTCTGGCGGTGTTAAGTTCCCAGTAATTTAGGCTGCCATGCCTATGAGCTAAGCACACTGGAGGAACCCTTCAAGCAGAGAAATAAAAAGCCATAGTGGTTCGAGGTAGAGAACAGGTGGACAGGTACTGTTCACCTCAGTTACAGGTAAACCCAGGCAAGGATCTGAGGGGCTGGGGATGAACACCAGCAGCATCTGTTGAAATTGCAATTACAGATTTGCTTTGTTTTTATTTAGGAATTTCCCCAAGTGATTTCTTGGACCTTATTTTTTTTTTAATATTTTTATTTAGGAATTTCCGCAAGTGATTTCTTGGACCTTATTTTTTTTAATATGTGTTCATATGCTTTTAGATTGTAATACACTCATTGCACACTAACATATGCATCTCAGCAGTTTTTCTGTCAATGAAATAAATTTTTACAGATTAATCTTTAGAAATGTTGACATTTCAGAACAATAAACATATTTTTTATCATAGCTGTTTCATAGATATCTTCCATCCATTCTGTATCTACTGTAGTGTGTTATTGTTCAAATGATTTAACATTTTTTAGATTCCTTTCTTTAAATTTTTTGTTTTAACTTAATTTCAGACTTACAGAAAAGTTGCAAGAATCATTCAGAAAATTTCTATATAAACTTCATCTAGATGCATGAGTCTACTTCTGGACTCTATTTTGTTCCACTGATTTGTTTGTCTATCCTTTTGTGAATACCACATCATCTTCATTACTGTAGATTTATAGTAAGTCTTAAAGTCAGAAAGCAGAAGTCATCCAATTTTGTTGTTCTTTTTAAAAATTGTAATGGCTTTTAGGTCATTTGATTTTCATAGAAATTTTAACATAAGCATTTAAAGCTATAAATTTCCCTCACAGTATATGATTTCATTTACATAAAGTTCAATTTCCTTTACACTGTATGATTTCATTTATATAAAGTTCAAAGACAGGCAAGACTAACCCGTGGTGA
Source organism: Elephas maximus indicus (assembly GCF_024166365.1). NCBI lineage: Eukaryota > Metazoa > Chordata > Mammalia > Proboscidea > Elephantidae > Elephas > Elephas maximus. The sequence continues at coordinate 50,777,776 of NC_064819.1, read as the reverse complement.
AGGAACTCAGAAGAGTGGTCATTTGAGGGGAGACCGGGTAAGTGGGAAGAAGCACAGGGAACTTTTCAGGGCAAGAAATGCTCTGTATCTTAATGTGGATTGAGATTACACAGGTGATACATCAGTAACTCCTTTGCATTGTCCTAGGTCCAAATCTCAAAGCTCAAATTAACTTCCTATTTTCCTCCTAGCAAATATTTAATCCCAAATGTAGTTGATAACAAACTGAAAAATAAGAGGTTCGAGGTTTCTTTAGCTGCCATTTATTGATCCTCCCCCTCCCCAGTTCCTAGAAGAGAATCGGAAATGGCGTGAGTGAGAAACATACCCTCCCCTAGTTCTTGGCTCAATTCATGTTAACCAAGGAAAGCTCATACTGATGACAGGAAGGTGTCTTAGGCTGTGTTCTCTAGAGAAGCAAAACCAGTGAAGCGTGGATATATATATAGAGAGAGAGAGAGATTTATATCAAGAAAATGGCTCATGCAGTTGTAAAAGCTAGAAAGCCCCAAGTCCAGGGGTCAGGATGGAGGCTTGTCCTGCGTCACATAGCTGCAGAGCTGACGAACCCAAGGTCTGCAGGTCAGACAGCAGGCTGGTGAATACCAAAATCCGCAGGTAAGCCACTAGCTCAAGTTCCAAAAACCAGAGGTCAAATGAGGATCCAGAGCGAGCAAAAGACTGTGGGCTTTGCCAGAAAGTCCACATATATTGGATGCAGGCCACGCCCCAAGGAACTTCCCTTTCAACTGATTGGGAGCTCATAGCAGGTTTCATCATGGAAATGATTACATTATATCAGATCTCATTGTGGAAGTGATTACATCATTATATAGCTGCCAGATTACATCATAATTGCCAAACCACTGAGAATCATGGCCCAGACAAGTTGACGTACAACTATAACCATTGCAGAAGGCCCAACCAGCTTCCCAGGTAAGTTGGTAAATGAGCAGACAGTAAGTAATTCTCCTCAAGGAATTCAGAGGTGAAAGTTTTCTGAGGCCATCATGCAACTTTGGGTCACTTGTGCCCATTACACTATATGCTGTCATCGTATAGAAAGTGATTACTTTCCAGAAACCTGTTCTTTGGTGTCAGTGCCGAATTCTTTGAAGTGAGTGGAAGTCTGTTTTTTCTCTTCTGTCTATGAAGGACCCCACACTGACAGAGTCCTCAATAGGCAGAAGCAACAATCCAGGCTCTGCCTCTCACTTATGTGCCTTTTGGGTCCCCTATTTTGATGCCTAGATTTCCTTTTTTATATAGTTCACTTTTCTCTAGGTAGTATCTCATCTCCCGGTTGATACTTGATGGTTTTAGATTACCCTTTTCTCTGCCATCATTTTATTGTTGTTCTTCAGTACCATGAAGTCAGTTCTGACTCGTAGTGACCCTATATACCACAGAACAAAACACTGCCCAGTCCTGCACCAACCTCACAATTATTACTATGTTTGAGACCATTGTTGCAGCCACTGTGTCAACCCATCTCATTGAGGGTCTCCTCTTTTTCGTTCACCCTCTACTTTACCAAGTGGGATGCCCATCTCTAGGTACTGGTGCTTCCTGATAACATATCCAAAGTACAGATTTGTTCATTCTTGCACTCCATAGTATATTCAATATTCTTCGCCAACACCACAATTCTAAGGCATCAATTCTTCTCTGATATTCTTTATTCATTACCTAGTTTTTATATGCATATAAGGTGAATGAAAATACCATGGCTTGAGTCAGGCACACCGTAGTCCTCAAAATGACATCTTTGCTTTTAACACTTTAAAGAGGTCTTTTGCAGCAGATTTGCCCAATGCAATATGTCATTGTATTTCTTGACTGCTGCTTCCATGGGCATTGGTTGTGTATCCAAGTAAAATGAAATTGTTGACAACTTCAGTTTTTTCTCTGTTTATCATGATGTTGCTTATTGGTCCAGTTGTGAGGATTTTTGTTTTCTTTATGTTGAGCTGTAATCGTACTGAAGGCTGTAGTCTTTGACCTTCATCAGTAAGTGCTTCAAGTCCTCTTCACTTTCAGCAAGCGAGCTTGTGTCATCTGTATTCCGCAGGTTGTTAATGAGTCTTCCTCCAATCCTGATGCCGTGTTCTTCTTCATATAGTCCAGCTTCTCTGATCATTTGCTCAGCATACAGATTGAATAGATATGGTGAAAGGATACAACCCTGACGCACACCTTTCCTGAATTTTAAACCACACTGTGTCCCCTTGTTCTGTTAGAACAACTGCCTCTTGTTCTATACACAGATTCTCCATGAGCACAATTAAGTGTTCTGGGGTTCCCATTCTTCACAATGTTATACATAATTTGTTATGATCCACACAGTCGAAAGCCTTTTCATAGTCAATAAAACACAGGTAAACATCCCTCTGGTAATCTCTGCTTTCAACCAGGATCCATCCGACATCAGCCATGATATCCCTGGCTCCACATCCTCTTCTGAATCTGGCTTGAATTTCTGGCAGTTCCCTGTTGATGTACTGCTGAAACCATTTTTGAATGATCTTCAGCAAAATTTTACTTGTGTGATATTAAGGATATTGTTTGATAATTTCCACATTCTGTTGGATCACCTTTCTCTGGAACGAGCACAAATATGGATCATTTCCAGTCAGTTGGCCAGTAGCTATCTTTCAAATATCTTGGCATAGATAAGTGAGCACCACGAGCACTGCATCCAGTTGTTGAAACATCTCAATTGGTATTCCGTCAGTTCCTGGAGCCTTGTTTTTCACCAATGCCTTTAGTGCACCTTGGACCTCTTCCTTCAGTACCATTGGTTTTTCATCATATGCTACCTCCTGAAATGGTTGAATGTTAATTTTTTTTTTTTTTGGTACAGTGACTCTGTATTCCTTCCATCTCCTTCTCCTCCTCTTCCTTCTCTTCTTCCTCTTCCTTCTCTTCCTCCTCTTCCTCCTCTTCTTCTTCTCCTCCTCATCCTCCTCCTTCTCCTTCTTAGCCCCAACAAGTTTTATTTTAACCATTTGCATAAAAATGATTTTTCAATAATACTATGCATTTCCTATTTTCTCAAGTGATATATGCCAAATCTAATTGGACTCTCCACCTTTGGAAGTTCAAAATATTGCAGAGTAGAATAGAATTGATCGCAAAGCCAGCTGAGGTAGGTGATAGTATTGGCCTCTATATCAAATGGTCCGAGAATAACTAGCAGTTATCATTCCTAAGTCTGGTTCTAGGGGGCAGTGGTGGTTCAGTAGTAGAATTCTCACCTTCCATGCCTGAGTCCAGTGTCCGATTCCCAGTCAATGCACCTCATGCCCTCATTGGCTCTCTGCTTCACCAACATGATGTTTTCCTCTAGCGATTGGCCCTCTTAATGGCGTGTACAAAGAAAGCGAGTCAGACAATGTTCTGTTGTGGTCCATACTGTTTTCAACGGCTAATTTTTTGACAGCAGATCAGTAGGCCTTCTTCCTAGAGAAAAATAGCCTGTCTTAATATGGAGGCTCTCCTGAAACCTGTCTACCACGGGTAGCCCTGCTGGTATTTGAAATACTGCTGGCATAGCTTCCAGCATCACAGCAACACACAGGCCTCTGCAGTACAACAGACAGATGGGCAGTGGAGATAGACACATTTATATTCTCAAGTAAAGAAACATATTTTTCACTTGTTCATCTTCATACTCACTAGTCTGCTCTTAGATACAATATTTCTACAGAAAGCCCAAATAGGAAATTGAATTGATATAAAGGATTATGAACAGTAAAGTTGTTTTGTAGATAGGGAGCTCCTGCAGCTGAAAATTATCCCGTAAACCCTCTCTACAACATGCATTAAATTCAAATTTCTTTTTTCAACCTCTGCTCCAAGGCTTTCTTATGTCATACAATATCCCCCAATCACTTTCCCTCTAATCACTACACGTGTCCTTACTACTTCTCCTGCCTTTCAGGTGTTTGTATGCACAACTCCTAATTCAGCAGAGTTTTCCTTTTCATGTTTTCTAAGATCCATTCGGAAACCCTGGTGGTGTAGCGGCTAAGTGCTATAGCTCCTAACCAAAGGGTCAGCGGTTTGAATCTGCCAAGCTTTCCTTGGGAACTCTATGAGGCAGTTCTACTCTGTCCTTTAGGATCGCTATGAGTTGGAATGGACTCGATGGCAATCAGTTTGGCTTTTGTTCTTTTTTAAGATCCGTTGACTCCCCTTTCATACATTTTCCCTACAGTCTCCTTCTTCCTTCTAGAGTGTATATGATGCTATAAAACTAGTCTCCATGCTCTGCCCACCACCTCATTCATCTTGACAATTAAGATTTTGCGTTCATGTACTTTGTCCTCATTGCTTCACCTGAATCCTTTTAATTTTTCTTTTTTTTTGGAGGAGTTCTATCTTCCTTATGGATGGAAACAGCCACAAAAGAAGCAGTCAATGCAGGCAATTATAAGAAAAACCACACAAGCAATGTGTGACAGTGACGGATAAAATGGACGGATTGGGCTTTCCCTTTTTAGCCAGTTATTTGTAGATGTAAATCCTAATTCTCTCTTCACATGTGAAGCTGTTGTTTACTTGCATAGAGCCTGAGCGGCCACGTCTGTTAAGTTTTACATAGTGCCACATTTTATTATTATGTTCATTCTGAAATAGGTTGCTAATATCTTCTGAAAAACCTGTCAGAGATACTTTAGGTGTCACTGCACTACATACTCAAGCTGTTCATGAAGCATCCAAGTAATCAGAATTGAGGGGAAAATAGGCAAGAAAATAAAAACCATTTTCCGAAAGTGGAGGAGCACGTGAAAACTTATCTAGGCTAATCATCAGGAGTGTAACATTTTTATTTCTCAGTTAATAAGCACCACCTGTGTTTATCAAAAGTCTCTGATGGCTTGCTGTTTTGTCTCTCGTGAAGAATTTAAAATGGTCTTAGAATGGATTCCATAGAGAACACAGGTATTATTAATATGCTTTAAATTCCCTCTGTCTGACTGATGTAACCTTCATTATCCTCCTACTGCCTACAACACACTTTCTTCTTTAATTTTTTTATTGAAATGATATAATATAAAAAAATCATTGGCTACATATAAATCAATTGTCTGTGACATGTTACAGGGAAAAAGAAAACATCAAGATTGCCAATAACAGGCACTCAGTCTCATAAAACTTGTAATCGACTTCCAAGCCAAGGTGTAAACTGTAATATATTGCTACAAACCTATAACAATAATAAACTATTTGAATTGCACCTTTCCATTCGCAGTCGTTAATAACAAATAAGCATGAAAACATTTTGACAGTCATTCATTTTAACGGGTATCTGCTTGTTTATCAGATTGTGTCATCTGGCACTGTGGAACACAAACTTGTTCTTGGAAGGGTACGAAGAGAGACGGTGCCTGAGCTCAGGGTACTAACTGCAGACTATGAGAACTCCATCCATAGGAAAATTCTCTAAAAGTAGTTGTTTTTTGTTTTATCTCAGTTTAAGCAAAGATTAAATTAAGTTTTTCTTTTGCCTTAAGTGAATATAAAAAAACAGGACCTCAATCTGATGGATTTTTATTATGTGCACTGGGTGATGCAAACAGTTAAGGCACTAGGCTGCTAACTGAAGGACTGGAGGTTGGAGTCCACCCAGATGTGCCTGGGAAGAAAGGCCTGATGATCTCTTCCAAAAAAATATCAGCTATTGAAAATCCTATGGAGCACAGTTCTACCGTGACGCATATGGGGTTGCCATGAGTCAGAATCAACTGAATGGCAACTGGTACGTTGCACTACATAAAAACTACCCAGAAACAATAGCGTAAAACAATAACAATAATTTACTTTGTTTATAAATCTGGAGTTTAACTGGACTTAGCTAAGCAGTTCCCACTGGAGATCTTTCACACAGTTGCAATCAGCCGTGGCGGGGGCTGAGAGCTGAGATTGTCTTGAAGGCTTTTCATTTACATGTAGTGCCTGGGCTGTGAAGATTCAAACAGCTGGTGCTGGAACAGCTGGGGACTGTTGGGTGTTTCTGTCATCTCCAATGTGGTCTCTGTAAGTGTTGGCCTCAGGGTAGCCAGACTTCTCACACAGTGAATGAAAGCTTGGAGCAAGTGTCCCGAGGGATGGCAGGTGGAACTGCATCCCCCTTTTTATGACCCAACCTCACAAATCACGCTGCTGCCATACTCTGGTAGTTGGGACTATAACAAAGACAGAGGTTCAAGGGGAGGAAACTAGACCCCACATCTTGATAAAGAGTTGACAAGGTTCTGAAAGGTTTCCATATGAGATGGGAAATATTGTTGTAGATATTTTTGCCAAGCACAATCTTCCACACAGACTCAGGTGGAATGCACACCCCAGCGCACACCCACTCACACACATCATGACTGACCAAGCAGGGAAATACCGTAATGCAAATGGTGTCATGTTCCCAAAGCTGCATTCCAAGAGCTTTTGTGGGTTCTCTGTAGTTAGGTAGTTTGAACACGTGTTAGACAAATGAAACAGGGTTCATTAGTAGAGGCTTTCTTAGCGCCTTTAATAGACTAGGATGCAGAAAGACTCTCATAAGCTTTGCTACTCAAACTATGGTTCGAGGACCAGCAGCATCTCATGACTTTAGAGGCTGTTAGAAATGCAGAATCACAGGCCCACCAAGACCTAGTCAACATCTGCATTCTAACAAGATCCCCAGGTGGTTTGTGTGCTCGTAATGTTTGAAAAGCATTGTCTTAGAGGACTGTGTAGCAAGTGGCATTTTCCAAGTGAATTTGTCCATAGAGCCCAATTTTTTCTACCTGAACACATCCAGGATTACTGAGAATTCATTTTGGGGTCACAGTAACATGAGTGTTTTTAGGGGCTGCAACCTCCCCCACACCATCCCTGAAGGAGCAGACCAATCGGCCCCACTTTCTCAAACTTCTCCCAAGAGAACCTGATGGTTCTACAAGAGACCTTGCTTCCAGTCTCAGGCTTTCAGAGTGGTGCCAAGGAAGAGCCTGACCCACTATTCTGACCCCTTTTCTATCCACAGTCTACTGGCGCTTAGAAAGGCAAAGTTTTCTTTTAGCTCCCTTTTTGCTGTGGATTGAACCGTGTATCCCACAAAATATATGTTGGAGTCCTAACCCCCATAACTATACATGTAATCCTGTTTGGAAATAGGGTTTTCTTTGTATGTTAATGGGGCCATACCAGTGTAGGCTGTACCCTAAACCTAATCATTTCTAAGTTATAAACAGAGCAGATCAGACACAGATATGAGCACAAACAGGGAAGACGGATGCCATGTGAGGATTGCCAAGGAACTGAGGAACCCTAGGCTACAGAAGCTGAAAGTGACAGACTTCCCCTAGAGCCAGCAATTACGTCTAGCCTCTGTGATACAATAAATTTCTCTTCCTTAAAGCCACCCACTTGTGGCATTTGTGTCACAGCAGCCTAGGAAACTAAGCTACCTTCCTTTCTGGTTGGAATTTCCCCTACATTATAATTTACTTCATATTTTTACTTCATTTACTGCCCTATTCCACTCCCACAATTACACCAGCCATATAGGAGGAAGTTAATCAAAATACGTAAAATGAAAGAATAAATGAATTCGTGATAGCAGAAAAGGAGCAAAAAGACACCCCTTATGAATTCTGGGAACACAGGTCAGGAGAAGTAGCCATGACAACTGTGCTTTTTTTATACCTATCTGTGCTGTCCACCCAGAGAAGCTGAAGCTTCCTGAGAACAAGGCCCTTGTTTTACTCAGATGGGAGTTCTCTGTGGTAACTAGTCTATCAGAGGATCCATTTTCATTTGTTCATTGACTTAGTCAAGGCTGTTTATATTCTGGAAGTCTTTTCTAAATCTCCATACCCTTCCTCCCCCTCCCCCTCCCTGGCTCCCGCTCCAGCCCACAGTGCTCAGGATTGTTTTGTTGCCTGAGTTTATTTTGAAGAAGACAAAGAAGACCATGACCACAACAGAAGAGGGGGAAGAAGAGGATGAGGAGAAAAAAGAGAAAGGAGGAGGAAGAATAGTAGGAGGAAGAGGAGGAGGAAGTCTAACTTTAGAACATTCCACAGGAGGTGGGGAAAACACAGAAGCTGAACTGACTAAGGGGTTTTTCTTAGAAGCTAAGATTAGTTATTTACACATAAATTAACCCACTTTGGACCAACCTGTACTATCCTGCAGTGGCAACTCAAGAATCCCGGGAATAGACCACACCGTCAAGAACCACAAATTGCTCTCATTTAAAATTTCTTTGGAAGTGGAAGTAATGCACTAAATCCCATCCAAAAAAAAAAAAAAAAAATCTCTGCTTGTCGTGGAGATCTGATTATTTTGTTTTTGCTTTATCCCCTACTATGAAGTCTGAAATATCAGCCAGAATCTGTCTTGCTTATGACAATAGTATGTACATGGAAGTGGTGTGTGTGGTTATGAGACACTATTGACTGGATTTCAGTTATGCATTTTTTTCAATAAGGAAATCATTTTAATGGAGTTTGTGTTTATTAAAAAAATAAAAGGCAGTGTCATTAGGCAAGTGTTCAGACTGCATAACCCTCCCTACAACAGGCTCAGTCACCAGGAACCATGTAGATTGGAAAAAGAAACACATTACTACGTACCCGTGAAAGGCGCCTTTGTAAGAGCACCAGGCAGAGGGGGGTGGTGGGCAGCATCAAGATCAATCAGCCTCAAACACAGGATTAGATATTTTCAAAACAGATTTCACTCCAGCTAACAGTTCTCCACTCTCAAGTTCAACTGTTTTCTAAAAGCATTGGACATTCCATTAAAAGGCTCAGTATGGATAACATTTCTGTGGGGACATTATGGAAAACCACAAATCTCAAGTGTCCATGTCTCCTTCCATGGGACAGAAGGGAGGACCTTTTATATCCAGGTAACCAGTGCACTTGGAGAAAGATGAAACCTTTTATGTTGGAAGAAAAATAAACCAATTTTTATACCCAAGAATACAATCGCTGCTTCCGTTTTTCAACCTGGTGGTTTGTTTAAACTATAAGGACCATTAGAGAGCTCCCACAAGGCAGATGAAGGGGTTTTTGTCTTCGCTCTTACAATCCGTAATAGCTGCACCACCAGAAATAGCAATTCCCCTTCTACCTGAAGTTATGCTAAGTGAGGGTATAAAAAAAATAGTGAGGGTATAGTGTGAGGGAATTCACGTGAACATGGGAAATTACAAAAATGAGTTGTTTAGACAAAACCTGCTGCTACCTTAAGCTACCTATTTTTTAATTCACATGAGTAGCATATAAGTAACAACCCTGTTTTCGGATGTTAGGCAATTTGCTCCAGTGTGATCTGTTACCGCCTCTGCTCAGAAATACTTGTTTGTTACAAAACCAAGAAAGCACCCTTTTAACAAGCCCCTGACTTTGAGGAAAATTAATCCAACTTAGTAACTCCCAAAATCCACTGGCGGGGATAGATAATGTAGATTGTTTACCTCTTGGGAAAACGGGTCACAATTTGGAAAGAAAACTGAGGAATTTAAAACCTAGTGGTTAAAACGTGGCAGATCATCAGTCCCTTAGACAGGTCCCTAGCTTACGAAGCCATCCAAGATGCAACCTACCCCCCCACCCCCGCGCTCACAATCCATCTCAATGCCACATAAATATACAAATTGGAAGCTTTTCTTGAACCTGAGTCCTCCTGAGACTGCTCCTTCCAAAGCCTTAATAATGAAGTTACTTTCCAGAAGCTTGTTTATATTACCACCATCCGTCTGTCCGTTTGTCATAGTGTGGACACTTTTGAGTTGCTGTGATGCTGGAAGCTATGCCATCACTATTTCAAACACCAGCAGGGTCACCCATGGTGGACAGGTTTCAACAGAACTTCTAGACTAAGACAGACTACGAAGAAAGACCTGGTGATCAACTTCCAAAAATTAGCCAATGAAAACCTCATGGCTCACAATAGAACATGTCCAGCTGGCTTGCTTTGGACATTATCATCATCAGGAGGGATTAATCACTAGAGAACGACATCACGCTTGGGGAAGTAAAGGGCCAATGAGGATGAAGGAGGCCTTGGTGAGTTGGATTGGCACAATAGGCAAAACCATGGACTCAACATGTTGGTGATAGTGAGGATGATTGGCAAAGTTTCAACCTGTTGTACATAAGGTTGCCGGGGTTGGAGCTGACTCATTGGCAACTATCTCTATATCTCTATTTATACCAAAGGTGGGATACTTTTCTTACTTATGTCTTTATGGTATAAATAATCATTTCACTAAGTAAAGACTCAGAGAATTTTTCATTTTACATAACTACATACATTGACACATAAATAAAAATGCATAAGCCATTAAAAAAAAAAACACCATTTTTTAAGGTCTGCATCAAACCTTCTCTGAAAAGCAAGGAGAAAGTGAGAGACATTAGTCAGAGGTGTCTGATGGTATCTGCCCCTCCCAATTGTCCTGTGTCCTGTGTTCTCACTCATCATCCTAACCCTTCTCTCGGAGCAAATCTTCAAGCGTGGGGAAGTCTGTCATGCAGGTACACTTCCTGTACCTGACGCAGCATGAAGCCACCCTGTTTCTGGCCCTGAGGAGAAGTTCTCTTTCCTTGCAGCAAGATAATGTTTTAAAAAGCTGACTTTTAAACCTCTTCCTGAATTTTTTAATGGATTAAATTCATCATGTCACCAGCTGCTGTGCAGCTAATAGAGCCATAAAACACTGTATTAAAGGATTACCCATGCAAAATTTCCTCTTGTGCTAATGTGAATTTTAATACTTTTAACATTTAGTTGAGATGGGAATGTCCAAGAACAGCTTGTTCAATAGGTTGTTCTATAAAATTAAGTTCCTCGTCTCATCAGAAATGCCAGGACTCCATTAAGTTAAAATTTTACAGAGAGGCTAAGATGATTCACTGTGCAGCATTTGGGAGGAGGGAGACATCTGCCTTTACATTCGTGCCATAAAAAAAAAAAAAAAGAAGAAGGAGAAGAGAAAAACAAAACAGCCATGAATCTCCTGAGTTCACAGAGGCTGAGCTGAACACAGGAAAACGCTGCCTTCAGATCTGTGGAAAGGCTACATAAAAAAAGGCTACATATATGACCCAAAAATGGTGCTAATAATTGAGAACACCTAAATGTATGTCCTCTGGAATGTCATTTGTCAGAAGGGCAAAAAGTCTTCAAATACTTAGAGTAACAATTATGCAAAATTACATGTGTATCATGCTTTGCAGAACAAAATGTGATTCTGTGTATCTGTATTTCGAGAAAAGGCAGGAAAGAAAACAGAAAACAATACAGCTGATCGAGAACGAAAAGAATCATAGGAAGTGACGCTAGAAATTACCTAGTTCAACTTCTTCATTTTATAGGCAGTAGCACTGAGACCAAGGCACCTTGGTGGTGCAGTGGTTAATCACTCGGCTGCTAACCAAAAGGTGTGGTACAAACCCATCAGCTGTTCTGAGGGAGAAAGATGTGGCAGTCTGCTTCCGTAAAGATTACAGCCTTAGAAGCCCCATGGGACAGTTCTACCCTGTCCAATAGGGTCATTATGAGTCAGAGTTGGCTCCTCAGCAATGGGCTTGGTTTTTTGGTTAAAACTGAGACCCTGAGAAGTCCTAGCTGTCAAGGTCACATGGCTAATCAGAAGCAGAGTAGAGAATAAAACCCACCTCTCCTGACCCCCAGGCCAAGAGATCACATGTCTACCCTTTGTTATAGTTGTTGTTGTTAGGTGCCATGGAGTTGCTTCTAACTCACAGCAACCCTACGCTACGGACAGCAAAATGAAACACTGCCTGGTCCTGTGCCATCCTCACAATTATTGTTATGCTTGAGCCCATTATTGGAGCCACTATATCAATCCATCTCATTGAGGGTCTTCCTCATTTTCGCTGACCCCTCTACTTTACCAAGCACGATGTCCTTCTCCTGGGGCTGGTCGCTCCTGATAACATGTCTTACATATGGGAGAAATAGTCTACCTTACATATTTATATATACATACGTATGGACTTTGTATATATGCAATAGCTTACGTGTTAAACAATAATCAATAAGCAAAGAGCGAAAAGCCCAGGATCCTCCTGTGAAAGGTCTATGAATTAGGTATCAAATGTACATGAATTGCAAATTGTTTCCAAAATATTTCTAAATCAGACCTCCTTCAGAGTGTTTAACTTGAAGTCTTATATTCTTAGTTACCTCTCCTCACCCTCTTTTCATCAGTGACCCTTCAAGCCCTGATGGTAGCTGTTACCTGTGCCTCTGAAGCGTGCCAGCATCTCATTATTGGCTGAGGAAATCGTATCTTAAATGAGGCTGCTACAAGCAATGCCAGCTTTTTCTGTAATGCTGTTCAATAATAGGTCTAAATTTAACCATTGACAGAGGTTCCCAATTCTCATCACGATTAAACTGGATATTATCCTGTATATGGTACCTTATTCAAACTACGGCACTGGGTTTTTTTACTGGGTATTCAAACTACAACCCGAGAATTTTCGATTTTAATGGAAATTCTCCAAAGCCAATGTTCTTCACCCAGGCTGAATTTTGTCTGCAGCTTCATATTTTGTACTGGGTATGTATTACTGTTCTGAGAGCCTGTCATTTCTTATCAGAATGAGAAAGGCTAAAGAGATAATATTTCAATAACATACTGGCCTGATCATAAAATAACTCAATGGAAATGTGTAAGTGCCGCAGGCGGCCCGGCGGGGTAGTCAGCAGTCAGATGGTTTCCATTCCGGGTTTTTTTTTTTTTTTTATGGTTACATTTTGTGTTCTATCAGACAGCCCCTCAAGTCTTAGTTATGCTTTTATTCAAAAGGGAGACCATAGTATAAAGCCCTACAAAACTTATTATGCTATATTACTATCAAGAAATCAAAGTAGCCGCCACAGTAGCATATTGATAAGGACAAGCCTGCCACGTTAATTGACCTTTTTCATTTCACCCACCAGGGCTGAGGCTGAGGAGCGCCGTTGCTAGGCAACGGGGGGTCACAGTTTTCAGGTCTTAAACGCACAACCTAGTCAAAAAAAGGCGGCTGGGATCTTCAGAGAGAAGGCAGAGGTTTCGCCGTAGCCAAGATGGCTACACACACAGAGGTTTTGATTTATCTTCCTTTTTTTTTTTTTTTTAATCATGTAAAGGCTGAAAGCAAGAAGCTTTAACTTGTCAAAAGGCTGTGGGAACAGATTTTTAAGTTCGGGTGATTAGAATCTATTGCTGAAACAATACGAAGAAAAGGTCGTCAAACGTCCTTGATAAACGCACTGATACGCCGCTTGGGATTTGAGCTGCCAGTCAAGGGGGATCGAACTCTCACTGAGAACAACGTACCCACACAGACACGTCACACACAGAGTGGTCTTGGGGGATGAATTTGGGGGCCGGCTTGGAGGTGAGGATCGTTTTTCACATTCTTTCCCAAACGTTGCGGCCTTCTACCACGCCTGATGACAGCGCCGGAGGCTGCCCAACAGCTCCCAAAGGTCAGCCCCAGGAAAGCTCGTTCCCTACCCTCGTTCTACTGCCAAGTCAACACTTGCTTTAAACTTTAATAAAGGGCATGAAAGAGAACCTATTTCTCAACCGGAAAGAAAGACTACATCTGCTATAATTGCATCCGACTGCACAGGCCATAGGTACGCAGGGAACGTCGGTATTATCAGCCTGATACCAGCTCCATGGCACTAGTTTTTTTTTTTTTTTTTTTACCAGCTCCATAGTGGAAACTCTTTTAACGAAAGATTTGCTAGATTTAAGTAAGTGTCAAGAGTGAGAGAGGGATTCTGAACTTCCGTTTCATAATGTATTTGTATACTTTGCCCAGACACAGAGCAGCTGTTTTTATTTGACTTTATTTCAAGTATCCCCTTTGTATATACAGTAATATCTTATGGAAGAGATACAGTTACTAGGTCCTAAAGTTTTATTTTGCTCAACGTGATGTTTTGAGGGAGAGAAAATAAAATGTATGTGTGTGCGTGTAAACTCTGGTCAGGCAGTGGTTAAGAGCTACAGCTGCTAACCAAAAGGTCAGCAGTTCAAATCCACCAGTGCTCCTTAGAAACCTATAAGGCAGTTCTACTCTGTCCTATAGGGTCATTATGAGTCAGAATTGATTCTGTGGCAATGGATTTTTCTTTTTTGGGGTTTTTTTTTTTTTTTTTGGTGTGTGTGTGTGTGTGTGTGTGTGTGTGTGTTGGGAGAAAAGTAACTGATTATAAATTACATGTAAATAATTTGGAATCCAGACTTTAAAAAGACAGATATAAGAGTTTCCTGGGGCCTTTAACTCTAGGCCACATCTAAGTTCCTACAGATTCTACCTGATTTCAGCCCTGGCTGCTGGATAGACATCCCAGCTCATATAAATAGTAACGAGGTAGCCAGGAGGAAGGTCACGTGCCTGGAGACTGAGGCTTTCGGATAATTCTAATGATTTCTTTGGCCCTTCAGGGTGAAAAATTTACTTCATACTTTTTTTGTCTAATATTTACCATTTTCTTTTCCCCAAAGATAACTGTCACCTTTAGATATGTCTGCTGCCTTTTCCAACTTGTCAGCATCGAGAGCGTAAAGTGAGGCAGTTGGAAAAGATCTAGACACCATTACACTGAGCCCAAGTGCACACCGATGCCTTAAGGAGCCTGATGGAGTCTGAGCTGTCTTCCCTGTTTTGCACCGGGTTCTTGCCAACTCACAGGTGCTGCTTTGGTTAGATCTTGGTCATGACTTCCAGAGACTCTCGGGTCACGGGGCAGTAGTGGGGAAAATTTCCTCCTACAATCAGGACAGTTTCAGCTGTGTATTTTAAGCCAGGGCTAGTCGCAGTGCACACCCTGTTCAGTCCACAAATTGTTTTTGCTCCTCTGCAATGAGATAAGAACAGAAATGAAGGGTATGAGTTTAGAAACTTTTAGAGCAATTGAACAACATAATTATATGCTTGCTGAATCTAATAAAAAATGTTTGAACTTGTCCTTTGTATGTCTTTTTCTATTAAACTTTTCTAGTAATTCTCTATTATATTTTATGAAAGAATCGATTCGCAATGGATTAGCAAAACCAGGACAGAGTAGAACTGCCCCCTAGGGTTTCCAAGGAGCACCTGGTGGATTCGAACTGCCAACCTTTTTGTTAGCAGCTGAACACTTAACCACTGTGCCACCAGGGCTCCAGTGGATTAGAAATTTAAAAAAAAAACCTTGGCTTTGTGATGCGCTGTCTCAAACTGAGGTCATTATGCCCAGTTTGCAATGGTCCTGGTAGAACTGTGAGCCATCAAGCAAGGGTCCATCACAGGTCCCAAACCAAAAGCCAATCACCACTGACTCAGTTCCAACTCATGGTAACCCCATGTGTGTCAGAGTAGAACTGCCCTATAGGGTTTTCACAGCTGTGATCTTCACTGAAGTAGATCACCACGCCTTTCTTCCAAGGCACCTCTAGGTGGGTTTGAACTTCCAACATTTCAGTTAGTAGCCGATTGCTTAACACTTTGTGCCATCTTGGGACGCCCAATAGGGACCATTTTGCCCACAATCTGTTTTAAATGCTACAGTGCTTGTAGTTTATTACTTTGAGCTATGTATTCTTTCTCTGAGTATCTAAGAGGCAAATCAATGTAGACACATTTATACCTGTGTAGATTCACTGTCAGACTGATTTCCTCCAGCAGCAGAAGGCAGATGCCATACACTGTCCAAGAGATAAAGGTGGAAAACAACTGAGCTGAGGGTAGGCTGCAGGAAGCAAGGTGTACTAAAGACTGAATCCTAGAATCTTGGTTCAGAAAGGGGCCTTGATTGTGCTCTCTACATGGCTTTGACCTCCATACCTGCTGGTCTCCATGATGTTGTGTCTCCCCCAGGAAGTGACATTGACCTCTTCAAAACACTGTCTTACTCTGATACAGCTGGCCAGAAATTCCTTCAGAGGACAGTGGAGCTTGCCAACCATTAGCCTGCTTGCTCTCAGATTCATTCCCACCTTTCCCCTACTCACTCTGTATCACAGGAATGATGTTTTCTAGATCCCCTTGTCTCCTGGCTTCCACTTAGTTTTGTTCAAAGGGAGGCACTGGCAGAAGGTTGGCGTGCAAGAGAAAGGGATAAACAAGGGATTTGCTCCCTCTCTCTCTATTTCTAGTGGCATCTCTGGTAGTGGATGCCTCTATCCAGAATTCCAGCTCCCACCAGACAGTCCCACTGTGGTTCTAGCCCCTGCCCAATCAATCCAGTTTCTGGGGTCTGACAACACCATCTTTTCCTTGTGTCCCTCCAGCTCTTCCTCGTGTTGCTAATGTCTGAAATGCCTCATTGTCCTGTTTATCTTCTCGGTTCTTCTATCACCTACATAATCAATACCCTGTATTAAATTCCCTCTGTTTGAAATACACAAAGTGATAGTTATTTTCTTGATTTGACATGTAGGCTTGATATTCTTATGGGTAAGAGACTTAATCTGTATAGGCAACTATGTAACTAATATCCAGGCATGCCTTGACCAAAAAGATCTCTGATGGAGAACATTGTATGCACATGTTAATTATGACTACAAACTTCTCACTGGGCTGGAAGCCCCTTGGGCATTAGAATCCTGTGTGTTCATCACTGTATCCCCAACATGTAGACCGTGCCTAACACATAATTCCTGCTGAATGACCATAACTTGAATAAAGCTTCAAATATTTTTAAATGAAGGAAAAATTAACATGCTCATTTTGTACTGTACAAAGTAAGACTACAGGCTTTCATTTGACTTGCTAAACCACAGGAATTCCCGATCACACTGCTTTTTGACAAATCAGTGCTCCAACCTTTTAGTGATGCAATGAGCCCAAAGGAATGCAATTTCCTTTCTTTCTTTCTTTCTTTCTTTCTTTCTTTCTTTCTTTCTTTCTTTCTTTCTTTCTTTCTTTCTTTCTTTCTTTCTTTCTTTCTTTCTTTCTTTCTTTCTTTCTTTCTTTCTTTCTTTCTTTCTTTCTTTCTTTCTTTCCTTCCTTCCTTCCTTCCTTCCTTCCTTCCTTCCTTCCTTCCTTCCTTCCTTCCTTCCTTCCTTCCTTCCTTCCTTCCTTCCTTCCTTCCTTCCTTCCTTCCTTCCTTCCTTCCTTCCTTCCTTCCTTCCTTCCTTCCTTCCTTCCTTCCTTCCTTCCTTTCTTTCTTTCTTTCTTTCTTTCTTTTTAAAACAGTCAATCAGATTTGCCTTCAAAAAGGAAGAAACAGTTTCAGCAAAATTCATTTCTGGAACTCAAGATTAGCCAAGCAAATTCTACCCGTGCAAAGTGAATTTACTTGTAAGAGGTAAATTACAACATTATAAAACTGGTGGGATTCTAGCTGTTTGAGGTGTTAAATACCTATGTCAACTTCAAAGCAAACTTTTTATTTTTACCATGCTTTAATTGAAAGTTTACAAATACAAGTTGGACTCTCATACAAAAATTTATAAACACCTTGCTATATACATCTAATTACTCTCCCCCTTTTAATGAGACAGCACACTCCTTCACTCCACTCTCTCTTTTCCTGTCCATTTGGTCAGCTTCTGACCCCCTCTACCCTCTCATCTCCCCTTCAGACAGGAGATGCCAACACAGCCTTCTGTGTCTACTTGATCCAAGAAGCTCATTCTTCTCCCGTATCATTGTCTATCCCATAGCCCAGTTCAATCCCTATCTGAAGAGTTAGCTTTAGGAATGGTTCCTGTCTTGGGCTAACAGAAGCTCTGGGGACCGTGACGTCTGGGGTCATTCTAGTCCCAGGCAGACCATTAAGTCTGGTCTTTTTATGAGAATTTGGGGTCTGCATTCCACTGCTTTCCCGCTCCCGCAGGAGTTCTTTGTTGTGTTCCCTGTCAGGACAGTCATCGGTTGTAGCCGGGCACCATCTAATGTAGGCTAATGTAGTCTCTGGTTTATGTGGCCCTTTCTGTCTCTTGGGATCATAATTACCTTGTGTCTTTGGTGTTCTTCATTCTCCTTTGCTCCAGGTGGGTTGAGACCAATTGATGCATCTTAGATGGCTGCTTGCTAGCATTTAAGACCCCAGACGCCTCTCTCCAAGGTGGGTTGCAGAATGTTTTCTTAATAGATTTTATTATGCCAGTTGACTTAGTTGTCCCCTGAAACCATGGTCCCAAACCTCTGTGCCTACTACACTGGCCTTCGAAGCATTCAGTTTATTCAGGAAACTGCTTTTGGTTTAGTCCAAAGTAAACTACTTTTGACATTTACTTCTTAGAAAAAACCCAAAAAAAGGCAGGAGCAAACATAGGCAAGATTGGCCCCAAGTGAAACTGGGAAGTCACAGAGGTTGTTCTTGGTTACTCCGCCTACCTCCTACCTCCACGGACCACCTTCCACCTCTCTCCAACACTCAGCTTCCACCCCTCCCCACCTCCCACAGTCAGAGCTGGCACATAGTCTTCATTTACACTGAGGTACCGATGACTGGTAGCACCTTAGAAACTTGTCCCTCTCTGGAGTACGTACATCTTTACAGTTATCCGTTAGATCAGTGTTTTTCAATTTTTGGTAAGCATTAGAATTATCTGGAAGACTATTAAAACACAGATTGTTGGGAACTGCCCCCAAAGATTCTCATTCATTAGGTCCAGGGTGGGACCCTCATATTTGCATTTTTAACATACTCCCAGTGATGCTGCTGCTGTGGTGTGGGAACCACACTTTAAGAACCCCTGAATCAGAATTAGATCCCCAGTAGGTCACCTGAAATGGGTTCACATTCTTCTGAACATGAGGTCTACCTGTTTCCATATTTCCCCAACAGGTCTGAGCATCAGAATTTTAAAAATCAATAGTTAAACAAGCATTTTATCAAAATAATAATTTCCCTTGTTTAACACCCAAGATCATTATTTAGTTATATATATACACACACACACACACACACACACATATATATGTGTGGAAACCCTGGTGACACAGTGGTTAGGAGCTACAGCTGCTAACCAAAATGCTGGCAGTTCAAATCCACCAGGCACTCCTTTGAAACTCTATGGGCCAGTTCTACTCTGCCCCATAAGTTTGCTATGAGTCAGAATTGACTTGACAGCAATAGGTAATGTATATATGTGTGTGTGTGTGTGTGTGTGTGTGTGTGTGTGTGTGTGTGTTCTATTTATTTATTTATTTAAATTGTGGTAAAAATACATATAACAAAACATTTGCAATTTCAACATTTTTGCATGTACAATGCTGTGACATTAATTACATCCCCCACGTTGTGCAAAGCTAAGGTGAACCTGACCCAAGCCACAGTGTTTTCAATCTCCTCACTGCATGCAAAAGCTAGACAATGAAAAAGGAAGACCGAAGAAGAATTGGCGCATTTGAATTATGGTATTAATGAAAAATATTGAATATAACAAGGACTGCCAGAAGAATCAACAGGTCTGTATTGGAAGAAGTACAACCAGAAAGCTCCTTAGAAGCAAAGATGGTAAGACTCCGTCTCACATACTTGGATGCATTATCAGGGGGGACCAGTCCCTGGAGAAGGACATCATGTTTGGTAAAGTAGATGGTCAGCAAAAAAGAGGAAGACCCTCAATGAGATGGATTGACATGGTGGCTACAACAATAGGTTCAAACATACTACTAACATACTATTATTGTGAGGATGCTGTCATGTTTTGCATTATATCGTTCTAAGTCGGGCTTGATTCTATGATACCTAACAACAGCATGTTGTGTAACCATCACAACTATCTGTTACCAATTTTTTCACCACCCTTAACAGAAACTCAATGTTTTGTTTTTTGAGTTTTTTTTAATTTCCTCATTTGGTCCTAAGGCTCACATCTTTGGGAACCCCCTCTGTCAGGCAGACCTGAGTTCGATCCCAGCCCCACTTCTTACCACCAATGGAGCTTGCCACCAATGGAAATTTGGATAAATTGTTCAAACTCTATAAGACTTGGTATATTAGTCCGTAAAATGGAATTTTCAGTAGTCCTAAAATTACCTCTCATGATCAATCTCTTTTCCTGCCTTCTTGGAAAGCAACCCTCACCTCTGGATTTCTAGGGAGAAAGAGGGTGACATTGCACCTGCCCGTGGCAGAGATTTAAATCTGGGACTCTCAGTTAAAATTGCTGGAGGAGGGGAGAATAAACCTTCTTAATCTTTTTTAACTGCAAATTAAACAATTTGCCACTTGCCTCCCTACAAAGTGGTGGCCACTTGGCAATCAACATATATCATCTTATGAGTAGTTTAATTAGAGTAATGGTTACGTTCGCTGGGTTGTTTTTAACAACGGATTTTACTGTTGTTATTTTTCCCCAAAATCTACCTGCTTTTTGTTTTGTTTTGTTTTAATTGGGGGAAACTTATCATCGAAAATTTTAGAAAGAATTGGATTTAACCTTCTAAATGTGTCAGATTGGTTAACAGAATTTGCAGTTCTCTCATGCCCCCCCAAAATGGCACTTGACTTAGGAGTTCAACTAATTTGCTCAATAAACTCTTCACTGCATGCTAGACACTAGGAATATGAAGATGAACTCATAGCGCCCATGGTCAATGAGCGTAGTGGTTGTTTAAGCAAATCCATCCAATAAAATGCTGCAGGTGCCTGAATAAAAGCCCGTACCAGGTTCAGGGCCACACTAAGAAGTACACACTTCATACCTAATGGCAATTGGAAGCTGCTGAAGACTTTTAAGGAGGGAAGAGATATAATTCTAATTGAGGTTTCTGTGAACAGCTCATAAAGTAGATGCATAAAGTAGGGTATTGCTTGTGTGGTTTGCCCGGTGTTTTGAAGAGAGAAGATTCACTTTGCCTGGCCACTCTATACAACATTCCCAAATGCTTCTAGACCCTGCCATGTTCAGCACCACAGATCTCAAAGCTTAAATCCAGCCTCCCACACAACTGCCCTGTCTGTGTGTGATGAAAGGTGAGGGGAAGAAAACCTGCTGAAGTGTAACATTTAGGACCAGAAACTTAAGAACACTTTGAAAAATTCTATCAGAAAGATCATGAAAGCTGCTTTGGTCAAACTCACTGGGCATGGAAAGGGCTTTTTGAACTTTTTACCTTTGGGTGATGCTTTTGATCTGCAAAGCACATGATCTCATTAAAAACATATTATTTAGCTTAAACTTTCAGCGCTTACAATTTTTTCCAGTAGCCTGGGGCGCGGGCCAGCGTAATACAGTTCATGTGAGCTCTATGTCATGGCAATGTGTCATAACGTATCTACCTGCCAGGGTATTGTTGCAAAGGTGTATGGGAGTGTGGATTCTCTGCTCAGAGTCTTTTGAGAGCTTTGCAAGGAGAGGCAGAGCCCATTGCCCACTGATGAACTGAATCCTCATTACTCAGAACTGTTCCACCCCAGCAAGCTGACATCCAGGGCAATAAATCTTAGCAAAGAGCTAGAGACACCTGGTTTTCACATCAGGATGCCTGTCCTGGGTCCAGCTAAATTCATTGTCTTATTTCTCACTCCTCGTACAATCTTTAGAGAAAAAGTACAACCTAAATTATGAGATAAGCCACTGTTTTGTGGCTTAGGTGGACCTAAGGTGCCTGGGTCTTTCAAGGTAAAGAAAAGTACGGTGAATGTGAATACAATGTAGATGTGTAATCACACCCATGACTTATAAGTGTATTCTTTAGAGCTTGCTGTACACTATTCTTTATATATCTCCCTGTGGTGGGCAGAAAATTAATAAAAAATTTAAAAAAAAAAAAAAACCTGCAGGGCACATGCCTGCTTTACTCTGACCAAGGAACCCTTCAAATCAAGGAAGCCCAGTACACCAGATACTGTTGGTCTATTTCCAGGGGTGATATTTTTCCCAGTTAATGTCACTTTCTATCTGTACATAAATCAGTCCCTTGCTGCTTCTGAAATGGGATTAACTGGAGGAGAGTAAATAGTCCCTCGAATAATGCAGCCTAAAGTCCAGAACTGATGTAGACCTGATAAAACAAAACATACAAAGCTTGGTGAGTCAGAGTAATTTGTGGGTCGTGAATGAAAGACACAGTCTTCTTCCATCTTACCACTGAAACCTGTCCAGCACCATAGCAAGATGCAAGCCTCCAGGGGCAGACATGTAGTAGCTCAGCATGAGGATTGTTGGCCAAGAATCTAACCCAGGTCTCCTGCTCAGAAGGTAAGAATTCCACCATTGAACCACCACTGCCCTCTTGGAAGGGGGAGCAGCTGTTGCAGACTTTCTCCTGTCTTATTGGCCAGAGCAAGGTCATGTGGTCACTCCTAGCTACAAAGGATGCTTAGAATTTGAGGAGCAAGATTCTCATAATTGCTTGAGCCAATCAAGCTCCACCATCAGAAACTGGACACATTGCCATCCCAAAATCAAATCAAGGTTCAATTAGCAAGGAGAGGGAGAAAGTTGATACTGGGTGTGTGGCTAACAGTATGTGCCCACACCCTCCATTTGGAGGCAGAGTAAAGTTTCTTTCTAAAACCATATAAGAGAAAGGGGAAATTAACTCACTGGAGTAAACAGACTAGGGTACACAGGGTTTGTGAATGATTCAAGGTACAATTCTGCTTAGTAGAGAAAGAGCTGTATCTCTGAGTCATGCAGTCCATCTCCCTGTGACCCATACTGTTTACAAAAGATCTGAGGCCAGGCCTCTTCCTCAAGCCCATGTTCAAGGTCCTTGAGTTTGCATGGTGCTCTGCCAAGCTCTCTATAAGAGCAAAGGGTTTTTCACAGCTTTTTTATCCTGGAGTTGTCTTTCCTTCCCTTCAGTTCTTGACCCTCATCCTCCCAAGATCTCCACTTCCTACCAACTCCCAGCATGAGATGCCCATTGGCTCTCAAAATGGAATTGCCAGGACCTTTTTTTAAATTATTTTATTGCGGTAAAATATATATAACAAATGATTTATCATTTTTTTAAAAAAAAGGGGGGCAATTAAATGACATTACTTACATTCACCAGGTGTGCAATTATCACCACTATCTACTTTCAAAATTTTTCATCCCCCCAAGCTGAAACTCAGTACCCATCTAGCAATAATTCTCCACTATTCCCTCCCCACTGAAACCCTGGTGGCATAGTGGTTAAGAGCTTCGGCTGCTAACCAAAATGTCAGCAGTTCGAATCCACCAGGCGCTCCTTGGAAACTCTATGGGGCAGTTCTACTCTGTCCTGCAGGATCACTATGAGTCAGAATTGACTCAGTGGCAACAGGTTTTAGTATCCCCTCCCCACACCTCTGGTAGTTACTAATCAATGTTCATCTCTATGCTTTTGTCCAGGACCCTTTTTGAGGAATCTCAAAAATGCCCATCTCTATGCATTTGTCCAGGACCTTTTTTGAGGAATCTGGTCTTTTTAAAGAACCATTGGCAGCATTACCAACTCCTGGGTTTTTACAAAACTATTTACACATCTAAATAATGTGGTCTTTTCTTTCTCTCCTGTCTTTGTAATGGCATTTTGCTTTCTTCATATATGATGTTCTTGATGTCATTCCACAAATTAGCTGGTCTTTAGTTATTAGTGTTCAGTTCATCAAATCTATTCTTGAGATGGTCTCTAAATTCAGATGGGGTATATGCAAGGTCATATTTTGGCTTTCATGGACTTGTTTGAATTTGCTTCAGCTTCAATTTGAACTTACATATGAGCAATTGGTGGTCTGTTCCTAAGTCAACTATCGGCCTTGTTCTGATGGATGATATTGAGCTTCTCCATCATCTCTTTTCACAGATGTGGTCGGTTTGATTCCTGTGTATTCCATCCAGGGTGGTCCATGTGTATAGTCACCCTTTACGTGGTTGGAAAAAGGTATTTGCAATGAAGAAGTTATTGGTCTTGAAAGATTCTATCATACAATCTCCGGCATCGCTTCTATCACCAAGTCCGTATTTTGAAACTACTGAGCCTTCTTTGTTTCCAACTTCCACATTTCAATCACCACTAATTATCAATGCATCTTGATTGCATGTTTGGCCAGTTTCAGCTCACTAATGCCTAGGATTTTGATCTTTATGCACTCCATTTCATTTTTGATGACTTTTAATTTTCCTAGATTCATACTTCATACATCTCACATTCTGATTGTTAATGGATGTTTACAGCTGTTTTTTCTCATTTTGAGTCATGCCAAATCAGTAAATGAAGGTTCTGAAATCTTGACTCCATCCACGTCATAATGAGCGACTCTTTTTTGAGGAGGTAGCTCTTCCCC
Organism: Elephas maximus indicus; assembly: GCF_024166365.1. NCBI lineage: Eukaryota > Metazoa > Chordata > Mammalia > Proboscidea > Elephantidae > Elephas > Elephas maximus. The sequence goes on along the minus strand of NC_064819.1, from coordinate 50,753,545 downwards.
AGTTGTCTTTTGAGTGCCCTCTAATTTGAGGGGCTCATCTTCTGGAATTATATCGGCCAATGTTCCACTGCTATTCATAAGGTTTTCACTGGCCAATTTTTTCAGAAATAGATTGCCAGGTCCTTCCTCCTAGTCTGTCTTAGTCTGGAAGTTCCACTGAAACCTGTCTACCACAGAGTGACCCTACTGGTATTTGAAATACTGGTGGCATAGCTTCCAGCATCACAGCAACACCCAAACCATCACAGCACAAGAAACTGACAGAGGAGGAGGTAGACCGTATGAAGAAGAATCCAGCATCAGGATTGGAAGAAGACTCATTAACAACCTGTGATATGCAAATGAAGCACCTGTGCATGTGGAAAACGAAGATGACTTGAAGCATTTACTGAGAAAGATCAAAGACTATAGCCTTCAGTATGGATTACACCTCAACGTAAAGAAAACAAAAATCCTCATAACTGGACCAACAAGCAACATCATGATAAACAGAGAAAATATTGAAGTTGTCAAGGATTTCATTTTACTTGGCTCCATAATCAATGCCCATGGAAGCAGCAGTCAAGAAATCAAAAGACACATGGCTTTGGGCGAATCTGCTATAAAAGACCTCTTTCAAATGTTAAAAAGCAAAATGTCACTTTCAGGACTAAGGTGCACCTGATCCAAGCCATGGTGTTCTTAACCCCTTCATATGCATGAGGAAGCTGGACAATGAATAAAGAAGACCAGAGAAGAATTGATGCCTTTGAATTAATGGTGTTGGTGAAGAATATTGAATAAACTATAGACTTCCAGAAGAACAAACAAATCTGTCTTAGAATAAATATAGCCAGAATGCTCTTTAGAAGCAAGGATGGTGAGACTTCATCTCACATACTTTGGACATGTTATCTGGAGGGACCAGTCCCTGGAGAAGGAGATCATGCTTGATAAAGTAGAGGGTCAGTGGAAAAGAGGAAGAACCCTCAATGAGATGGATTGACACAGTGGCTGCAACAATGGGCTTAAGTATAACAATTGTGAGGATGGTGCAGGACTGGGCAGTGTTTTTGTTCTGTCGTACATAGGCTTTCTATGAGTCAGAACCGACTCGATGGCACCTAACGACAACAACAACAAGCAATGTGGAGGGAAGATGCAAAAATCCCGGGCTAGCTCCAGTGTTCTCCTGCTAATAAATTACCTAATATTAAATTCAGGATGCTTTCCATATTAAGTCTCATGGGTTAAAGTCTCCAACTTCAATGCCTTCCCAAGTAACACCATCACTCAGAGCAACAGGAATCTCTGGAAAAAAAAAAAAAAACTTCACAGTAAATTAAGTACAATTAGCAGTGCAAACATCAACACTGCCAGCCCAGTAAAGAAGTAATCACTCAGCCTTCATTCTCAGCACCCATTAAGACTTGAACCATTTCTCAAATCAGTGATCTTTTTAAGTGATCATCATCATGAATGCCCTCCTAAATTAGGTAGTCCTCATTAAGGGGCGCCATAATGACACTAAGCTTCAGCCTTTGCTGAGAAGTGGAGGTAATAAAGCTTCCCAAGAAGTGACAGCTCATATTTTTGATCCAAACCATAAAAATAGCTAAGTGCTTTCTAATGCCTTGATAAGCTATGTGGTCTTAAATGTCCCTTTCAGAAGTGTTTCCTAAAATTAGAGACATTTAGAGCTGGAAGGGACCTTTGAAGACATGGAGTTCTACCCCCTCATTTAACAAATGAGAAGACTGAGGCCCAGCAGTGTGAAATGATTTGCCCATTTTACAGCCAGTTAGTTGCAGAACTAGCTTAATATAAAACAAACACAATATATAGCAAGCAACCCTCACTGGGACAGAAGCCTAAAAGCGTTTTCACTTTTCTGCTTTTGCTTACTCTAGTAGGCACCAGGAAGAAGCCACCCAGTCCAAATAAATGAGCGTAACTACGACAAAGTTACTCAAGGTAAGGCTTTCAAGTTTAGCTAATAAAAATACAGGAATATAGAAATTTGGATTCAAAACACACAATAAAAAAAAAATTTCTTTACATAGTGTCAGGTTTCATGCAATACTTGGGACATACTAATATTAAAAAAAAAAAATCCATGGCTTACCTGAAATTCTAATTTAACAGAGCATCCTGTATATTTTCAGGCAATCCCAACTCAAGACCTCATGTAGATGATAAGAAGGAGTATTTACAACTGCTAAACATGCGTGAGTACTACATAGAGTTCGTAACATTTTTATGTACAATTGTCCACAAAGAATATGCAAGACCATTCTGATAGCAACCCCATTTCCTACTGACTCAAAATATCTCAAAACTAACCTGCTCCTACTCTGTGTATAGCTGCATTTCTCTAAATGTGGCCTTTTTGCTGCTCATTGCCAATCATGGAATTGTCCTTAGGCTTTGCTTTCAGGCACTGTCCTTAGGATCAGGCCTTTGTTACTTGATTCCCTCCAATTTGCCTTACAAAAGGTTGGCTTGTTACTTACTAAGAAAGATGACTGTGTGGTGCTGTCACCTCTGTCTCCTCCCGCCTCAGCCCTTGTCCTGTGTCACTGACCACTTGGGTGGTTTTGTTCTCTCTGACCTATCAGCTTGATGAGGAGCACTGGTAATAGGAGGAGACTCGAAAACTCCTGTTGTCAAGAAAACTTACTTCCTGCTTAAAGTTTGAATTGAAAGTGGACTGAAAACTTGGATAGATATATAAGGCACAATAAAAGGTAGAAGGAAAATCTGCAAATCCTAGCTCAGGAACAACACAAAAACAGATTCTTTGGGTTGGAGTTGTGTAATGGTTCTGCTGTATAACATGACAGCCATGATGGCCCGCAATGTAAAATCATGTTCCAGACTTAAGAAAGGTAAGATTAACTGTGGAGAGTAATGTTATGTGGTCATTGTTGGTTGTACTCTACCAAATAGATAAAAAGGATACTGAATAGCCTGAGTATTTTATTAAATATTAAATTACAGAACTCCATACAGATTTGAAAAGTGAACCGTGAGTACACAGAGATAAAATGAATTCTGGTATTTTAATACCCACCCTTTCACGATTCATAGATGGACATAGCATCATTTTATATATAGTTCTTAGTGGTATCTCAATGTGATTAAATATTGTTGGTGCAACTCAATTGGCCAATGTCCATGGCTATACATGACCAAGAAGCACATAGGAGGTGATTACTTATTTCAATTTTAAAAAATATTTCTCGTCTTCAAACAGAAGAAGACTGTGATGATTGTTTTTTAGAATAAAAAAGACGAGGAAGGAATTTTGGGTTGATTTAAATCTGGTTAAAACAGGATTTGGGGAGTCCGTCATGTCAATCCATGCTCAACCACCAGGTGGCACACTGCTGCCTTCTTTCTGCCATTCAGCTAAGAAAAAGAAGTTTGATTTATTGTTTGTTGTTTTTTAAAATTCACCAAAACCAGTTAAGCGTCATTAAAAAAATGAATATAAAATGCTTCTTTCTCAGATTTAAGATTTTGATTACTATCATTGGAAGTTATATTGCTTTGTTTTTTAATTAAGCTTTGAACCAACGAGATGTAAACATACCATTGAGCAGAATTATCAATAAATATAAGCCCACTGATTATTCTTTACGTTGAAATAGAATCAACTGGGGAAATAATTTTACCTTTCAAGATACTCAAAAAACGATTCCCATCATTTAATATTCTACACTTGTATTTCATATTTGCAAAATATATTACTATATTTGTGTAATAATTACAGTAGTGAATACAACAGAATAAAAAACTAGTATACATTCTAGCTAGAAATCTCAATACTGTTAAGATTTCAGTAAAATTTTCCAACATTCATTAAATGACTATTGCTAAAATAATTGATCAAAATCATCCCAATTTTAAAATGCTTTAACAGAATTCTCCACTTATAGTGATTCTGATTCAGGAGTTGTCATAGTGCCTCAGAAATAGCCCTAAAATTAAATACATCTTTTACTTCAGTTTAATGAAAAAATGCCCTTTTTGCTTTCTGGGGTTTATCAAATACATTTAGGATTTACTCCAGTTGACTAAGAATTAGCAAACAAAAAGCACTTTTCTTGGGGTTTATGCTGTCCATTGATCAATGGGCTACACAAATGGGAATTCAGCTTCCTTCACATCTAAAATGATCACAAGACAGAATGAGGTGAATCCTAGACCAAGGTTTGCCTCTAACTAGCTGTACCACCTTGAGTAAATTATTTAAATGCCTTATACCTCTTCCTCAAATAAAAAACTAAAGGAGAGTTTTTCTAAGGCTCCATTTTACTTATTAAGACAGTATTTGAACCTAACATAGTGAAGCATAATAAGAAACTTCAAGGTAATTGATAAAATAGGAGAAGCTAGGAAAAATTCCTAATATGGTGACCAACCCTAATGATGACAGCAGTGTGCAGATTGCCTCCAATCTTCTCAGTCTCCTCTGATGAGTAGAGCCAAAAGCTCTAAACAATAAAGGAGAAACCCTTTGGTGTAGAATTTAGTCACTTACTCTTGTCTCATTGATACTGAGCCACCTCAGAAAAAATTCACTGAACTCTGTCTCTAGCCGTCTTGCACAGAATCTTCAGTAGTGTAGATCTACTCAACACATGCCAACCCCTGGGACCCACAACCAAAGCTTTCACTAAGAATGACAGGTGTGGCTTTAGAAATAAGTACCCTGCCCATTCAAGATAGTCCTCTAAGTCCTAGACTCCTTTTTTCATAATTTGTTCCATTTAATGTGTTCTGTATTAACTTGAATTATTGTCTTACCTTTGAACTATATTACATCTCTTATATGGAGTACATTAAATCAAAAATCTCTGGATTCCTCAAATTTTAGAATGATTCTACACATACAAATGCTATATACAAAATCCACGCTGAGTAAACAACAGTTCTGTATTTTTACTTACAGACTTATATTTTTATCTCTTCCGTGACAAGCTAATTACGGCATGGACTTACAAATGTGTCCCAGAGACACACTTGATGGACTAACCCATGCGAGAGTATGCTTCTTTCTTAACACACAAAGGCTTCTTTCCCTCTTTATTGTGCACTTCTGATGGTATTTTAAAAGAAGGCTTTCACTATGGATGGGTCCTTAATTAAGACTTTAAAATGAGGGCAATAAATATATTTTATTGGTTATATTACCTTTTTCTTTATTAGAAGGATAACAGACTGCCGGTTAACTGGTCATGAAATATTAATTAAAAAGAAAAATATATGATGGAAGCAATCTCAGTGGGTGCCCATTCATTTTTCACTGGGATTTTTTTCTTCATAAGGCTAAAGGCATATGGATCCCAGTCATGACACCCACAGGAAAGCACCAGCTGGTCTTGGAGCTAAACTGGTGACAGCAAGCCATGGAATCCTCTGCACCAACACCAACCGCTCCTTGGAAACCCTATGGGGCAGTTCTACTCTTCCCTACCGGGTCACTATGAGCTGGAATTGACTGTAGGGCAACGGTTTTCGTTTGGTTTTTTGGGGGGTGGGGATGAGGCTATGGTCCTCAGTCCTCTCTGGGGTAACAAGGGCCCTCTGCTTCTCTCCCTTGACCTGAGTTAGGCTAGACATGGTCCAGTAAGCAGAAGGAAGAACAGAAGCTTGACGGAAGCCGATGGATTTTTTTTTTTTTAATGAAAAAATCATTTTTTATAGTTGGGAGATACTTGATAGCTTTAAAATTTTCATGTTGCTACAATATCATCATATAGTAAGTAAGAATAATTTTCTTTTTAATTTTAAACAACTTTTGAAATAACTGATAATCCCAAGGTGATGTTTTCCTTTCTAGAATTTTCCGTATTCCTTTACTGGCTTCTTTACTTTCAAGCGTTAACTGGCTCCCGCCTCCCAATTACCCAATTAACAGTTTTTTATTTTATTTCAAAAATTGTCACACTATAAAGTTGACTCCTTTTTTAAAATTAATATACAGTTCTATGAATTTTGATACTTTTTTTATAGATTCATGTAACCACCACCACCATCAGGACATAGAACAATTCCATCGCTCCCCAAAAAGCTTATAGGATTTTAGTTCCTAAATTTTTATAGCTTTCTCTTTTTCCCTTTTTCTAGTCCCTCTCTTTGTCCCCAAATTTGCAGACAACATTTTACATGTTTGAGTTTTCTTGGTATAAATGAAATAAAATTCAAGTATCATTTTGTGAAAATTTCCGGAAAATTCAGATGTTTCTAGAAGTAACAGGGTACACCAGAGGGCTGCAGCTCCAAGGCTCAGAACATGGTGTGAAAACAATAAGAAATCTGGGTTAGAGGCAAACAAACCCTCTAGCTTGGGCTCCCAGAACGGAACAAGTCTGGTCTTTGACCTCCCTGCTGAGTTATCCTTGGGGCGGGGGAGGGGGGGGCCTCTTGAAGGATAGCAGCTTCTTCTGCCACATTCTCTTTATTGTGCTGCCAGAATCAGCCCAGGAGAGCATGCAGGCTGTCCCAGAGCCAGCAGGATCTGTAAGGGCCAGCCCCCAAATCTAGAGGGCACAGCACCCAGCAGCAGTGGGAGACTGCTTCAGAGGGCCGCCAAACTGATGGGAAAAAGGTAATTTGTCCTGTTTCAGCTTTTGGGCAACAGACTCCGTTGAATCTGGACCAAAAAAAAAAAAGTTTCAAATCATGAAAAAGATGTCAGATTCTTCCATTATTCATATTAACAACTACAGGTAAAAGAATAAACCTTCAGTAGATGACAGAAATGCTTTAATTTGGGGGGCTATTTCCAGCCCTGTACACTTGTAACTACATTTATGCCATATAACTAAAGGTCCTGTAATACCACCTTTGATTTACGGAAGGGAAAAAAAAAGATATTACTGAAAAGACCCACTACCCCTGTGCCTCCTCAAGTAGTTCAATGTTAAGTACTTCACAAAACGGAATCCTTGGTGGAATGCAATTCTGTAATTCAATCGAGAGCTCTTGCTAATGTCCCTGTCTGCAAGAACATAGCTTAAGGCTTTAGGTTTAGCAGGAAACCTTGCAAACCAGAGATGGAATTACCGCCTGCCTCTTCAAGCCTTCAATCAGGGATGAGTGACGGTTGTTGGCAATGTAATATTAAACAATTATTAAGATTTTAAAAAGAAAGTGGAAAGTTAAGTTTGTCTCCATTTGAGACTGGGGATTGAAAGGTGAAGAATGAAGAAAAGACATGACACCAGGTGGACAAAAATGTTGAAAATTGTTGAAGCTAGTTGATTTGTGTACCATCAAAAATTCTCACAATAAAAAGTTTAAAAAACAGAAGATGTCTCCAAAACAGTTATGATGAGAAAGGAGGTTTCTTAAAACTCATATTATATAATATATGTATGGAGCCCTGGTGGCGCTGTGGTTAAGAGCTCGGCTGCTAACCAAAAGGTCAGCAGTTCAAATTCACCAGCTGCTCCTTGGAAACCCTATGGGGCAGTTCTACTCGGTCCTATGGAGTCATTATGAGTCCAAATCAACTCAATGGCAATGGGTTTGGTTTTGGTTTTTTTGGAATATATTATACATGTGTATGAGAACACTGGTGGTTCAGTGGTAGAATTCTCACCTTCCATGTGGGAGACTGGGGTTTGATTTCTGACCAATGTACCTCATGCATAACCACCACCCATCTGCCAACGGAGGCTTGCGTGTTGCTATGATGCTGAGTAGGTTTCCACAGATCTCCCAGACTATGACGGATGAGTAAGAAAGGTCAAGTGACCTACTTTCGACAATCAGCCAATAAAAACCCAATGGATCACAACGGTCTGATCCACAACTGCTCATGGGGATGTCGCAGGGCCGAGCAGCGTTTCCTTCTGTTGTACATGGGTCACCATAAGTCAGGGCCAACTTAAATGCATTTATATATATGGAATAAATATAAATATGCATAAATATTATATAATAAATTATGTAAGATTATAGGTCAATTAATCCATGTAAATGGAAATTTACTGTAAATGCTCCAGTAAGATATCTTCTCAGTGTCCAAAGGAAGCTTCCAATGTAATAAAACCTGTGGAACTGTGTTATTCATGTACTATTCATACTTACATACAAAGAAAATGGTATATATGTATATTCAGACTTCCAAATAGGAAATTAGGATGTTGGGAACACTTATTATTTCCATCACAAAAGGGCCATTGAAATATTTCTTAAACATCATTGCATATCAATAATATGACTCAAGAATTTCTACTTACCTGACAGTGTTTCTAAGCTCTAACTTAGAGCTTAGAGCTCAAATGTGGAGCATTAGAAAAATACTTACTCCCTGGCCCTTCTCCCGACCAGTTAAATCAAGCTACTTGTATGATTTTCAGATGCAGCCAAAATTGAGACCCACTGGCTAAGAGCTCAAAGACTGGTGACTCGGTGGTTAAGAGCTTGGCTGCTAACCAAAATGATGGCAGTTCAAATCCACCAGCCACTCATTGGAAACCCTATGGGGCAGTTCTACTCTGTCTTATAGGGTCCCTGTGAGTTGGAATCAACTCAATGGCAATGGGTTTGGTTGATTTGGTTTTTTGGTTAAGAGCTCAGGCTGCTAACCAAAAGGCCAACAGTTTGAATGCACCAGCAGCTCTTTGGAAACCCCATGGGGCAGTTCTACTCTGTCCTATAGGGCCACTATGAGTCGAAATCGACTCTGACAGTGGGTTTGGTTTTTTGTAGGGGAGGGGTGGCTACTACTGCTCTCAGGAACACAGCAAAGGCTTAAACTGAGGAATACTTCTTCCAAACTCCTCAGGACAACCCTTCAAAATACTGGATTATTTGGGTAACCTCAAGCATCCACACTAAGCAGGGAGGTGTCTGCCGTGGAGAAATTAAACTAATACAAAAGTCACAGTATGCTCAATGTTAAACAGAATAATCTATATGAAATTGAAAAAAAAAAAAGAGGCCGATTCTCTCTCAAAACCCTTGACCAATGAATCCTAGGTCATATCTTTTGAAATTAAAATAAATTTTATTTATTTAAATGCATAATTAATAATAATTAAGTTACTATTTAAATAAAGAAGTTGCGTTCTTTGCAAGTTATACAGATAAAATAGCTACAAGAGTCACTGTCCACTCTGCAGGAACCTCTGACTTCCGCTACCCTTGCTCTCAGCTGGGGCTTCTCACGCAGGAACCTCTGACTTCCGCTACCCTTGCTCTCAGCTGGGGCTTCTCACGCAGGAATCTCTGACTTCCGCTACCCTTGCTGTCAGCTGGGGCTTCTCACGCTTCACGGTAGTGGAGCAACTAGGCCAAACCCAGAGGTTCTTAAGGGGAGGGTTAGTTCTCATCAATACTAGGAAGACTTTAGCCGACCTGACGATCTCTTTCTCTTCCTGACAAGCGGTGGTCTTTAACAATATGGGCACATCTTTATTGGAATCCTATTACCATTAAAAAATAAGTATTTGGATTGGATGGGGAAGCCTGCCAGGGCCCTAGGAGATCCAAGAACCCCAGACACCTAACAAGCTCATCCCTCAGCCATTCCAATTCTATCTTCTAATAGCTTTTCAACTGTAAGCCCTTCTGCTTTTGATGGTTATGGTACATTTCTGATTTAACTTTTTTTTTTAATGATTTTTTCTTCCTCATAAGGAATTGTGCATTTAAATGCTGTCTCCCAGTGCTTGAAGGTCTGAATTAGTCTCTGACCAGTGGGCCGTGTCACCAATCCCCAACACAGCCATCTCAATGTCAGTGGCCATCACAAAAAATTCTCTGCTTTCTTCACAACCTGAGATTAAGTCTAATAAATCTAACAGACTAGTTCTAATGAAACTGAAAGCTTAAAATGTTTACAAACGTAAAATAAAATTTTTTTCTTTCTTTTTATAGACACTTTCTGGCATTTCTACTTGGATCAGCAATCATCACCCATGCAAGCTGTTGTTGTTAGGTGCCGTCGAGTCGGTTCTTACTCATAGAGATCCTGTGCACAACAGGATGAAATACTGCCTGGTCCCGCGCCATCCTCACAATCGTTGCTATGTTTGAGCCCGTAGTTGCAGCCTATGTCAATCCATTTCATTTGAGAGTTTTCTCTCTTTCACTGTCCCCTCCACTTTACCAAGCATGATGTCCTTCTCCAGGGACCGATCCCTCCTAATAACATGTCCAAAGTACCACAGATGAAGTCTCACCATCCTTGCTTCTAAGGAGCATTCTGGCTGTACTGCTTCCAAGACCGATTAGTTCATTCTTCTGGCAGTCTGTGGTACATTCAATATTCTTCACCAACACCATAATTCAAGGCATCAATTCTTCAATCTTCCTTACTCGTTGTCCAGCTTCAGCATGCATATGAGACAATTGAAAATAGCATGGCTTGGATCAGGTGTACCTTGGTCCTCAAAGTAACATCTTTGCTTTGAACACTTAAAGAAGTTTTTTGAAACAGATTTTCCCAATGCAATACATTGTTTGATTTCTTGACTGCTGCTTCCATGGGCATTGAAATGAAATCTTTGACAACTTCAATCTTTTCTCCATTTATCATGATATTGCTTATTGGCCCAGTTGTGAGAATTTTTGTTTTCTTTTTGTTGAGGTGCAATCCATACTGAAGGCTGTGGTCTCTGATCTTCATGAGTAAGTGCTTCAAGTCCTCTTCACTTTCAGCAAGCAAGGTCGTGTCATCTGCATATGGAAGGTTGATAACAAGCCTTCCTCCAGATCTAACTGGGAGAATGACTTTCAACAAATGAAAAAAATAATAAACAACTATGACACCATAATAAATGTGGAAAATAGATAATGAAAGACAGTATAGGCAATAAAAACTATAGGACCTGAGAATTCCAACTGAATAAAATAAAACACTATTTTGATGAATATTTCTTCGATGAATATTTATTGAGCACCTGCTATGTGCCAGGCACTTTTCTCAAAGATTGACCATCCAGGGCAGTAAATTCTTGTTCCTTGTAGTAGTCGTGTTCTGTAGTCACCATGAACACTGAATTAGTAAATACTGAACCATTTCCTCTAGGGGAAATACAGGATTAGGTGTCTGCAAGCCTCTGGTCGCAATATTTGCATCAACTCATCAATGCATTATATTGTTTTATGTGTGTTTCTGTTTAAACACACTTTATGGGTGGTGCAAATGCTCCATACTCTGCTGCTAACCAAAAGGTTGGAGGTTTGAGTCCACCCAGAGGTGTCTCAGAAGAAAGGTCTGGCGATCTACTTCCAGAAAATCAGCCATTGAAAACCCTACAGAGCACAGCTCTACTCTGACATACATGAGGTCACCATGAGCCAGAAGTGACTCAATGACAACTTTTTTTAATTAAATGTATATTGTTGATTCATTAACATTGAACTCACAACCAACAGCATTATAACTCATGCCTGAATGAAGCCTGTGTTTTCTCCATAAGGCACACACACTAGACAGCACTTCAGCACGATACTTGGGGGCCATTTTAAAGAGTGAAATCACCAACAAAAAGCACAAAAATGTGGAAAACATGGCACTAGACAGGCAGCAAAAAGCACACTGAAACTGAAACAGGAGGACAGAGCTGCCATGTTCACCTCAGCCGGGATCACATTCATCGGAGCACTCACATTTTTTGCCATTCTACACATGTCCATGGGTGATTGAGAAAGGGCTGCTGCAAAGACTGGTTTGGGGATTACAAATAAATTTTAGTGAGTACAGGGTGGTGGTGCAGTGGTTAAGAGCTCAGCTGCTAACCACAAGATCAGCAGTTCGAATCTACCAGCTGCTCCTTGGAAACCCTCTGGGGCAGTTTTACTCTGTCTATAGGGTCGCTATGAGTCAGAATGGACCCCATGGCAAGGGGTTTGGTTTGGTTTTAGCAAATTCACAAATATGGGATTTGCAAAGAATGAAGACAGGCTGTACTTTTCTTATCCAGCCTCAAGCATTTGAATGATCTGGGTGGCAGATAGACCAAGGACTACACCCACTTTTGAGTCTATTCCAAATTACTTGAATACATTCATATAACTGAAAGAGGTTGAGACACCTGCCTTAGGTGTCATTACCTCATTTTACACTTACTGTTCACCAGCGCAACACAGGCCCTTCGTTCTGCCAGGCCAATGTCCTCTCGAAGCCTCCTCGCCCGGATCGAACTCTACCTCTGAGTCCTGGGGTCCATTTGTGAGACGTCCTCACAAATGCTTACTCATATCCCACTTTTCCTTTATTGTCAAGTCAATTCCCAAATTCTGTTGATGTTTTCCTGGACACGCCAGTCCTCAAAGTTCTCCCTGTCCTCTGACAGCTCTTCTACAGCAGTCGTGGGTGTAACTTGTGCCATGTCTTCAAAAGATCTTTGAGGGACCTCTGCGGGTTAGCGCCATACCTAATATTTTGTATTATTCACTGCGTGTGCACATACCAGGTACTCAAAAAATACTTAACAGAAGGCCTGACTGACTGTAAACAAATCAGTCCTATTGTTTTATTATTAGAGATCATAGAGAAAAAGTGGGCCCTGTGAAGGTTTGGAAACCCCAGTGGCGCAGTGGTTGGAATAGTGACCCTATAGGACAAAGTAGAACTGTCACATAGGGTTTACAAGGAGGCTGGTGGATTTAAACACTCGACCTTTTGGTTAGCAGCTGAACTCTTAATCACCAATTAATCTACATTCTTTTTGCATTCTATCTTTCGGCACACTTTTCAAAAAAGTCTCAATTCTAGATTATAGGCTTGTTTTCTCTGTTACTCTTTTTATGCTTTCAGTAAAAATGTAGCCATTTTAATGTCTTGGACCAAATGCAAAACCTGAACTTGGTGATTCCAATTACCTTTAGGGAGTTCGTACTAGATCGAATCAGGGATTCTCTGTCCAGGAACAAAAAGCTGGTGAAAATCTCCAAGTCCACTAGACAGATTTGCAACTGGTCAGGCTACACAATTCTTAGGCACATCTCAGCTACAATCAGAAGCAAGTGGTCTTTGTTCCCTAAGAAGCCGCCAGCGACACCCCCTCAGACCCGTTACTGTAGGCGCAGAGTTAGGCAAACCAGGACCTGGAAGATTTCAGCCCGCCACTCTTTGTGTAGCATAACTCTACATTTCAAAGATCTTAGCCCACCTCTCCTTCTCCCTGCCCCCCAGAACTAATCTAAATGCTAATTTGCACTTGATAATGCCGCCCCACAATATGGTAATTGCTGTAATGTTTTCCAGGGAGAAAAAAAAAAAGAGAGAGAGCGAGAGATTGAGCTCTGGCTCCGGCTCTGGCTCTGAAGCTGGCGTTCGCCGGATCCCTTGCACAAAGAATGGCTGTGAAGCCTGAGTTCATGTCTCATGGTTTGCCACACTGAGGTCGGAGTGAAATCATTCTGGAAAAAAGGTAAATGTTCTCCTAGGCAGCGCTGTTTAGAAATTCGGAAACTGCCTTTGGAAACACATTGAGGTAGGAGGCAGTGAGCGGTCGCTTATTGTTGGCCAGTTACAAATGGCTGCATCCCACACCTCAGAGGCCCCTCTGGATTTAGAGGGAGTTGGAAGCAGCCAACTAAGCAGCTTGGCCTCTTAGGATGACCAAGTCTTCCAGAACGTCTGGCTTCTCCACGGAATGGTGCTTTGCACACCCGCCCTTCTTTTTTCCCGTTTCCCTCCATGTGCCCTCCAATGCTATTAAGATATCAAATGCGGGCACGACAACAAGAAAGCCCTAATTAAACAGCAGCAGCAGCGCAGGCCCTCAGAGGAACAGCCTGAACCCAAATAAAAGGAGCTTGGGACTGGAAATGGGAGAGAAAAGGCAACAGAGGCCTATGAAATCAGCTGGGTTTACAGCTCGGGGTTTGTTGTGTGTATTTAAAGGGCCAGATGGCACAATGGGTTCCCAGAGCCATCAGGCCAGAGACTGAGCTCGGGATCCACCAAGACAAAAGGGGTAGGCTCACGGAGTCCTGCGACCAGAATCACATTGTAATTGGCCTCAGAGATGACTTATGGCAATCAGGGAAGTAATATGCTTCTGAATAATTATGAATAATTAGGCACATTTATGAATAATTACATTGATAATAACTATCCAACTCATTCCATTTTAAAATTGTAATTCAGTCATTATGGATTGGGTAGCCTTTCCCTTCATCCCATTCTCTGCATATTCATGGACTCAGCCATCTGCCAATCTTACAAGGACTTGAGTCCCATCAAGGGTCAGGACTAAGTTACCGCAACACCTAGTCCTGGACTCACGGTGGGGACAAAGGGACATCCTGGTACACGGAATTGGAGCTTCATATTCTCCTTAACTGATTTGAGAGGACTCAGGACAGTAGGGAGAGGCAGGAAGGACTTGAGGAAATATTTTTCTAAAACACTGGAACTTCACTATCTTGGGACTGTTTTCAATAGGCAAATGACTTAAAAAGTAATACCCACAAGTTTATTGCTGTTTTCAGTACTCATTGTGAAAAGAAACCCTTGTTTCCACGTGTGATTGTAAAGACTGATACCAACAAATTGAGCTATATCTGTGTTTGTAATATCTTCTGATTACAGTCCAAGACTGCTTAATAAACCGAAGTCCCAGTTTGAAGATGGAGTCTTAAAATGCCTCGTGCTTCCTCAGAACTTTGAAACAAAATCTATTCTTTGCAAGAAGAAATAGATACCTTGACTTGTCCATTTCTGTTAGAGAAAGTGGATTTGTAGTTACAAACCTTACAAAAAAGGAAACTCTAGGCCCAGATGATTTCATTGGTGAATTCTACCAAACATTTAAGGAAGAAATATCAATCCTTCACAAAGTTTTTCAGAAATTAAGGAACACAGAACACTTTCCAACCTACTTTATGAGGCCAGCATTACTCTGATACCAAAACCAAATACAGCACAAGAAAGGAAAACAAGACATCAGTATCCCTCACAGACATAGATACAAAAATCTCAACAAAATCAAATTGAGCAATAGATAAAAAAGGAATATATGACAACCCAAGCTGTAATTATCCAGGGAATGCCAGGCTGGCTTAATATTTGAAAAGCAATTAATGTAATCCAACATATTAATAGTCTAAATAAACACACCATGATTGTATCAACTGACATAGAAAAAGAATTTGATAAAACTCAACATTCATCCATGATGAAAAAAAAAATTCTCAGCACACCAGGAATAGAAGGGAACTTCTGTAAAAACACCTACAGCAAACAGCATAATGAAGGAATGAATGTTTCCCTTCTAGATAGGGGATAAGACAGGGGTGTCTACTCTCATTACTCCTATTCAGCACTGTACTGGAAGTCATAAACTCATCACTGTCAAGTCGATTCCAACTCATAGTGACCCTATGGGACCAAATAGAACTGTCCCATAGGGTTTCCAAGGAACGGTTGGTCGATCTTTTGGTTAGCAGCCAAATGCTTAACCACTGCGCCACCAGGGTCCCATACTGAAAGTCATAGCCAGTGAAATAAACCAAGAAGAAGAAATAAAAGGCATACAAATTAGAAAGAAGACATAAAACCGTTCCTATTCACAGACTACATGATTTTCTATGTATAAAATCCCAAGGAATCTACCAAAAAAAACCACCTAGAACTAACTAAATGAGATTAGCAGGGTTGCAGGATACAAGATCAAATGAAAAAATCAATTGGATTTCTATATACTAGCAATAAACAATTGGAACCCAAATTTTAAAAATGCCATTTACAATAGCTTTAAAAATGAAATACTTAGGTATAAATCTAACAATACACATATAGAATCCATGTGCTAAAAACTACAAAATGCTGATAAAAGAAATAAAAAAATAAATGGAGATATATATCATGGACTGGAAGGCTTGACATTGTAAAGATACCAACTGTCCCCAAATTGATCTATGGATTTAATGCAATTTCAATAAATATCCCTACACGATTGTTTTGTAGATATAGACAAACTGATTCTAAAATTTATAAGGAAAAGCAAAGGAATTAGTATGGCTAAAACAATTTTGAAAAAGAAGAATAAAACTGGAGAAATCATAAAAAAAAAGTATGCTTTTTTATTGTCATACTCTTTTCTCGCTTATATCCTTCCTTTGCTTTTTCTTCTCTCTCTGTCTCTCTGTCTCTCTCTCTCTGTCTCCCTCTCACTCTCATTCTCTCTCTTATCCCTTTGCCAATTTTTCTATCACCTTCATGTCTCTTCTGGCCCAATACCAACAATGACATTCATAAAATTAAGCTTACTGTTTCCTAATTCCAAAAATAATATATATTAACTCTGAAATTTAGAAAATATCAGAGGAGGGAGATAGAAAAACGAATTTAAAAAATCAATAATCTCAGCACCTGAGAGAACCAGTATTAACTTAATATTTTAAAGTGTTCTTTTCCAGGTCTTTTTCTATACAGCTCCATAGGGTTTTCTCGGCTGTAATCTTTCCAAAGCAGATCACCAGGCAGCACCGCTGGGTAGACTTGAACCTCCAAGCTTTCAGTTAGCAGTTGAGAGCAAACCATTTGCACCACCTGGGGACCTACGTTCTTTGCATTTTTATTGTTACGTGCCATCTAGTGGATTCCAACTTAGAATGGCCCTGTATGACAGAGTAGAACTGCCCCATAGGGTTTCCTAGGCTGTAATCTTTACAGGAGCAGAATGCCGGGTCATTTCTCCCATGGAGCAGCTGGTAGATTCTAACCACCAACCTTTCAGTTAGCAGCCTAGCCTTAATCACCAGGCTCCTTTTCTTTGCATTCCAAACCAAACCCATTACCGTCGAGTCAATTTTGACTCAGAGTGGCTATAATGGATTGAATTGTGTCCCCCCAAAATATGTGTCAACTTGGTTAGGCCTTGTGTGGTTATCCTCCCTTTTGTGATTTTCCTATGTATTATAAATCATAATCTCTCCCTGGGGTTTAAAAGGAGCAGGGTGGGATGTAACACTCTTGCTCAGGTCACATCCCTGACCCAATGTAAAGGAAGTTTCCCTGAGGTGTGGCCTGCATCACTTTTTATCCTGCAAGAGGTAAAAGGAAAGGGAAGCAAGCAGAGAGAGAGGGACCCGATACCACCAAGAAAGCAGTGCTGGTAGCAGAGTGCATCCTTTGGACCCAGGGTCCCTGGGCAGAGAAGCTCCTAGTCCAGGGGAAGATTGATAAGAAGGCCGACAGAGTGAGAAAGACTTCCACTGGAGCTGACACCCTGAATCTGGACTTTAAGCCTACTTTACCATGAAGAAATAAGTTTCTTTTTGTTAAAGCCATCCACTTGTGGTATTTCTGTTATAGCAGCACTAGATGACTAAGACAGCTACCCCATAGGCCAGAGTAGAATTGCCCCATAGGGTTTCCAAGGAGCGGATGGTCCATTTGAACTGCCGACCTTCTGTGGTTAGCAGCCAAGCTCTTAACAACTGTGCCACCAGGGTTCCTTTTCCCTGCTTTGGCAGCTCTAAATAGATCTGAAGTCATAGTCTTCATGTCCCAGCAGAATTTCCTGTGTGCTTTGAGGAGACTAGCCATTTAGAGGAAGAATTTACCACCAATCCCAGTAAAGAAGATCAAGGAATGCTCCATTTGGGATATTTTAATCCAAGAGTTGGAAGAATGGAATTTGTGTTTGGAGTATATGGGCAGACTAGCTTTAAAAAAGAACCAACCAATATTTCTTTATTTCTATATTTATTTATTTTTAGTTTAGGCATTTTATCTGCAAGGCGCAAGGCTGCTTTTCATTTAAAAAAAAAAAAAAAGAAAGAAAGAAAAGAAATCACTCAGTATTTCAAAGTGTAATTAGCAACAGGAACTCCAAGATGGGGTCCGGAATGGGCCTCACTATATCTCAATTCTGGGGTCTTTTCTAGGCAAAGTAAATAGCAAACAGTAAGAAACATGCCCTAGTATTATAAAGCCATTAAAAATCACAATTCTCAGAAGAACTGTGAAACAATAGATTTCTGTTCTTTAAAGCCAGAAAAAAAAAAAAAAACCCTGGTTGTGAGGATTATTTAGCAACCCAGGAAAATGTTTATACAAAAGCAAGCTCCAAAACTGAATATTCACCATAAATGGAACTCTAATCTTAGAGCATAGGGAAAAGAATGGGAAGAAATCCAGCAAAATACTCTGATTCTGTTACATTCATGATAATGCATTTTCCATTTATCTATTTTACAGTTTTTACAAATTTTTTTTATATCAAAAAAAAAAAAAAAAACAGAGAGGGGCCAGTGGTCTTGCCCAAGGGCATACTGTAAATCAACTGAAAGGGCTGAAAACAGAGCATATAATCATTGCTGTGTGTCCCAGCCTACCCTGACCCAGCAGTAAGGACCATGCAGCCTGACCAGGTCAGGGTCAGTGTTCCTACTTGTGCTGTCACCTTGATGGCGGCCCCTGTTTGGAAGGCAGGAAAGTGCTGCAGCCTTTGGGTAGGTGCCCCAGGGACAGTCCTTCAAGAACACCATGGAGGCCCAGCTACCGGAAGAGATGCTCCCCTCTTTGGCAAAGGAAGCCACAGCCCCTTTGTGTGAGCCGCCACTGAGCACCATGGGTGTCTTCAAACAGCCTGAGTCTGAGTCTCAGGGAGCCCTTCCTCCTGTCCCTCCTGCCTTTCCTCCAGGACAAAGAGGCCCTTTGCAGTTTTTTTCTTACTTGGGTATTTGGTAACGATTCCCCGGCTTCTCTGCTACCAGCTCAGTTCCAATGATGGATGGGAGGAATATTTCGAAATTCTGAGTTGAGGGGGTTGGGGGCAGACAGCGGGGATGACAACACAATGGACAAGGAAAGAGACAGGAGCACCAGGGATATTAGAAGCGTGGCCGGGCTGGCCAACGATTTCCTGAGGTCATGATGACAAGCGTTCTGTCTCTGGGCATACATGTACGTTTTACCTAACGATCTCAAGGCCCCCTGAGTAAAGAGGAGCTTGGAATCAATCATACCAGCAGGCCCTAAACGGGAATCCCGTAGGAATGGGATCTGAATTGTAAATGCCTGCCGGAATTTCACACATCAAATTACAATAAACGGAATGATATTTTAAGCAGTTTGGTACTTAAGGGGTACTGTGCAGAGTCCTCAGGATTTTCATCCACTTTCAGAGTTCTCTCTGTTGCCAGTTGGGCCTTTGCTTATTGCTTGCTCACTTGGGCAACTTCAGTTGCCGAATGTGAAGCTGAGCTGAGGAAGAGAGATTTTCAACCTGTAAACAGCTTGGATCAGTGGTAGAATTCTTACCTTATAGGAGGGAGACCCAAGTCTGATTCCCTTCCAACCACTTTGTGCGTACCCACCACCCATCTGTCAGTGGAGGCTTGCATGTTGCTAGGATGCCTAAGTCGTTTCAGCAAGGCTTCCATACTAGGAAAAAGACCTGGTGATCTACTTCAGAATATCACAATAGTCCTATCCCAATTAATCTTGGGCACGCCGCACGACCAGACAGTGTTTCATTCTGTTATATGTGGGGTCACCATGAGTTTGGGGCTGACTTGATGACAACTAACAACAACCACATATGACTCAAGCTCTGTACTTCCTAAAATATGTATTTTTTGATGGTTTAAGATAATTCTGAGCTTCCCAATGCCTTGTGATCATCATTTTGAGTGTTATTTATTTGGGGTTATTCATCATTTTCAGTGTTAAGGATTTCTAGATGAAAAATGCTGAATGACAGAAAGACTTACATAGGAGTGATAATAGTAGTAGTAGTGAACATAACAACATTAAGTAGTTTTATGAAGGCTGATACACGCCAGGACTGCGTCTTATTTTCTCCCCACAATCACCCTAGCATGTAGGCTCTGCTATGATTCCCCTTTACACCTGAATGGAGATTTCAGGAGATCAAGACATTTGTCCTCGTCATGCAGCCAGTAAATGGTGGCTCTGGGAATTTCAGCCCTCACCTAACCACCTGCAAACTGTTTTATTAACAACTCATGAGCTTCTATAGTAATGTTCAACATACAAAGAACTAAAAGAAATATTCACACTGATAAACAAGTAGAAGGCAAACTCACTTTACAAAAGCGTTGTTGTTGTTGTTAATTGTAATCAAGTCACCTCCGACTGATGGCAACCTGTCGTGGATTGAATTGTGTTTCCCAAAAATGTATGTCAACTTGGCTGGTCCATGATGCCCAGTATTGTGTGATAGTCCACCATTTTGTCATCTGATGTGTTTTTCCTATGTGCTGTAAATCCTATCTCTATGATGTTAATGAGATGGGATTAAGGGCAGTTATGTTAATGAGGCAGGACTCAATCTACAAGCTTGAATTGTGTCCTGAGTCAGTTTCTTTTAAAACATAAAAGAGAAGAAAGCAGCGCTGGGAGCAGAGCACGGCCTTTGGACCTAAAGCTCCTGTGCAGAGAAGCTACTAGCCCAGGGGAAGACTGATGACAGGGACCCTTCTCTAGAGCCAACGGAGAGAGAAAGCCTTCCCGAGGAGCTGATGCCCTGAATTTGGACTTGTAGCCTACCAGACTGTGAGGGAATAAGTATCTCTTTGTTAAAACCATCCACGTTTGGTATTTCTGTTACAGCAGCACTAGATAACCAAGACACGACCCCATGTATAACAGAACAAAACATTGCCCAGTCCTCGGCCATCTTCACAGTGCTTGGTATGCTTACACCCATTGTTGTGGCCACTGTGTATATTGAATGTCTTCCAACCTAGGGGACTCATATTTCAGCATTATATCAGAGAATATTCTGTTGTGATCCACAGAATTTTCATTGGCTGATTATTGAAAGTAGATCACCAGGTCTTTCCTCCTAGTCTGGAAGCTTCACTGAAACCTATTTATCATGGGTGACCCTGCTGGTATTTGAAATACCAGTGGGATAGCTTCCAGCATCACAGCAACACGCAAGCCACCACAGTACGAAAAACGGACAGATGAGTGGTAGACAAGAGAGTAAAAACTTAATAAAAAAACTTTTCTTCAAAGAAAATCAGATTATAATTGAAGGGATGTTTTATAAAAAGGGCTTTATGAACTATAAAACCCTTATAAACAAAATATTGTGCAGTCTATTTTAAGCTGATATGGAATTTTTTAAATGATTTTTTTTTTTTTTGCCATAAAATTACAGATAAAGTAGTGGTGAACTTCCTTCAAGTTTATACGTCTAACGTAATGGTTAGATTTCACTTTACTGTTACTTTTATCTTCCTATCTCCAGAGACTGACGGGAAAAAGATGAAATAAGTGTGATAGGATCTGTAGGATTTTGAGTCATGTCAAATATAATGCCTTATGTGTTGTTTTAATTGTGTGGCATCTTATATACTTTGGTCTTCACCGGGATAATCAATCTGTCACTTAAGTCATTTGACTATTGATTAATTTTCAGAATTTTGTTGACATAAGTTTCACAGTAAGAAGGAAATCAGCTCCCGTCTCCTGCCACCAAGCATCTGAGTCTCACAGCTTTGCCTTTTTACATGATTAATGTTGTTCTGAAAAACCTAAGGAATCAATAAACATTTTCTGAAGCAGAGATATCTGCGTCCCCAAAGAAGGCTGCCTATTTAGTTTCTCGTTCAACCTACAACATGCATTACCCTTTGGAACGAAAGGGTCAGGCTTGCATGGTTGATGAGAAGCAGGAATTTTGTTCAAGTTTGCTTATCTTTTTCAGCGTGAAAAGCCCTAGAAGAAGTATGATGGTGATCATCATGATAGCTGCCTTCCAGGTGACTGCAGCTCATGGCGACCTCATGTACAACAGAACAAAACATCGCCCGGTCGCATCATCTTCGCTATCAACGGCATGCTTGAGTCTACCGTATCAGCTATTGTGCCAATCCATCTCACCGAGAGTCTCCCTTGGCCTCACTGGCCCTCCACTTCACCCAACATGATGTCTTCTTGAGCAATTGATGCCTCCTGACGATGTATGCAAATACCATTAAGTATCGAAGACCTAGTCAGACAGTGTTCTGTTGCGATGCATACATTGGCTAATTTTCCCAGAAGTAGATCGCTAGTTCTTTCTTCTTAGCCTGTCTTAGTCTAGAAGCTCCACTGAAACCTGTCCACCAGGGGTGACCTTGTTGGTATTTGAAATACCAGTGGTATAGCTTCCAGCATCACAACATCACACAATCCATCACAGCATGATAAACTGACAGATTGGTAGTGGTTAGAACAAGGAACACGCCAGATAGCCTCACTGGTGATCTGGAAGAGTAACTACAGGGTTTAGACATATCCCCAAAATGACCCAAGTCAAGCATTGGAAAGGTCTCTATTTTGTGCTGATACTGTCTTCTTAAGTGAACAAATCAGAGAAACTCTCTCTCTCTCTCTCTTTGTCTCACACACACACACACACACACACATACACATACACTACAGAATTCTGGAATAGATAGCATCATCCCAAAGTGCTCAGAAATCTACCCTGATTCTGCAGATATCATTCACTGGGATTGAGGAAAAACCCCTTCTCTACTAAGTCCATGTAGTTTGGATCTCCCCTCTCTTGGAAGGTGAGGGAAAGATATGGCCTTGGTATATATGAACACCACTGTGTCCAACACACCAAGAGCCCAAGGTATCAGAATAGTAGATGTGGAAGAAGCAAGACAGGAAGTGCTTTGGAATTCTCTCTTCTTCCACACCTCTGTGTAGAATTGCCATCAGGGATAACATCATGGCTTTAATACTCTTCAACGATAAGCCTCCTTTCTAAGTAAAATGAAAAAAAAAAATTTGAAGTTAAGGTTTAAAGATGTAAAGAGGGAAAAAGGAATTCCACACAAACATCAAGTGTTCTTGGTGTTTATAGTGCCAGGGCCAGGGCCCTGCCTCTACCCCCTACTCCTACACATACTCAGTCACCACTCCAGCTCCAAGGAATGTGACTAGAAGGTACAGGCCTGAGTAAGGTTGGACACAGACCCATTGTCTCACTCCATGTCATTGGAGACCCCGGGAAGGATGAGGGAGAGTTGCCGGCTGAATGCACGGCTGAGCCCTTTGTCCGGGGGAAAATGGGCTTCTTGCTGTGATCCTGGTCTCCTGAGTTGGGGATGATTTGAAAAAATAAAACAAGACAGGGGGAACATGACCTGTTAAGCCTGAAATGGCTCTGCCAATTCATTCAGCCTGAATGAGGTTCCTGCCTGGACCTTGTCAACACATCAGATGTAAGTTCAAGAGTTCCAAGAAAAGGCTCTCCCTGGGCCTTCCTCCCTGGGTCACCAGCTTGCAGAGGAATGGGGAAGACTTAAATTTCTTCAAGAGAATGCGGTAGCTAGTTCTGGCTTTAGCACAGCGATGACTCCAAAATCAGTAACTGTCGGAGGTTATTTGTGGCACAAGTCTTAAGAGAGTATTCTCTCAGTGCCTGCCTGGAAAGAATAAAAATTAGTAGTCCAACCATGTCACTAAACCAACTTGGGACGTTATTTAATATATCTAATTACATGAGAATAATTTCATTAATACCAGCTTTCATTTGAATATGATGCAATTGGTCAAAAAAAAAATGATATCTCCTCACTGGAATGTATCCATAATGAGATTTTTCTGGCTGAAGGTTTATTCCATACAACAAGCACAAGATACCAAATTTCAAGCTAAATGAACATATTAAACCACTAGAGAATACTTCTTACCTTCCAAATTATCATTATGTATAAAGTATCCTTATAAATAATGTCATTAAAGTCATATGTGTACCTTCAGAGACAGCATCCAAGTACTAGACAGAGGAGAGATCACTGGGTTCCAGGCTCCTCATGAATCACCTGCCCCTCCCTGATGGAGACAAGGGCAAGAACGCAGGAGAGCCCATGCAGCCTCCTGGGCCACCTCGCAGGACCGGGAAGCACTTGTCTCCCTTATTAGGGTACAGTGACCTGTGCTTCCTGCTCTCAACCAACTTCAAACAAAATGTGACCAAGAATGGAAAATAAGGCTGGCTGACTTTCCTTCTTCCCTCCCTTGCCTCTCTCCCTCTCTTTCTTTCTCCCTCATTTTTCTGTGCCCCTCTTCCACATTCTTCTTTCTCAACACCACCACAAAGTAAGCATTCAAAAGTGAACCTTCCTATTTCATAAAAAAAGCATTCTGGTTTTAATTTTAGTCCAGTCCAGAGTTTCAGGATATTTGGTTGGTCCTACACATGGCTACCCTTGTACAACAAAAGGAAACATTGTCAGGTCCTGCGCCACCTTCTTGGTCGTTGGTATGCTCAAGCCCATTGTTGCAGCCACTGTGTAGTTTGATGCCTTCCAGCCTAGGGGGCTCATCTTCCACCAGGATATCAGACAATATTCCTTGGCTGATTTTCTGAAGTAGGTCGCCAGGGCTTTCTTCCTACTCTGTCCTAGTCAGAAATTTAGTTAAGTATTTTATAGAGAATGAAATTGTCCCTTGACTCCTTGAAGATTAACTCATAAATACACCCAAATACAGCTTAGGCTGAAAAACCAAACTCACTGCCGTTGAGTCGATTCCGACTCATAGCGACTCCAGAGCTTATACAGCATCAAATTGCTAGCCCAGGAAGCTGGCCTTAACATAATCTTTCATTAACTTTCTATGACTTGGCCAGACTGCCATTTGCCTCCCTAGACCCCTTCTATTACCCAGTGCCCTTCTATGTTTTATTTTTCTTTGGCACCAACTTGAAACACGTATCTCTGTAGATTGCCAGTGGGTTCCCTAATATCTTAACCGTATCCAGTATCCAGGAGCACTAAAATAGCTTGCCATCAGAGTCAGCAGGAAGAGGCCTGCTGTTACAGATGAAAGCAGGCTACCAATAAAACCTCATTAATACCCGGAGCTTTGGAGAAAGAACAGCAAGCAATGACCATGATTCACAAATGTCAGGAATACCACATGACCTCCTTCTCCCCGCACAGCCAGCCCTATTCCCCCAACAACAGGTATGCAGTGTGGTGGATGAGAGGAAACAGGCATCCCCCAAAAAAGAAACCCTAAGAGAAAAAGATGCACTAAATTCAGTCCTTTCTCCCCTTGTAAGCCTGCTTCTGTGAGGAGTCTGACATCACCTCTAGTAGAGCAAAAGAAAGAGAGCTTCAGGTGAAAGGTTACCTACATTTACAATGTCAGACGCTGAGCCTGCGGAAGTAAAAGGTAAATGGTAATTTTATCATTAGCATGCCTGACCCTTTGGCCGCCCCATATCTCATGAGGAACGTTGAGAATGGCTCACCTGTCAAGACGCAAACACTTAAAGGTCAATGCACACAGAAATCTTCCGGAGCTTACCACAGAATTGCTGACACCTTTTATTATTGCCTGCTTAAATAAATGATTCAAGGGGCAAGACAAGGAAAGACGGCTTTAATGTTGAGATTTACATGAAGGATTCTTGAGGTTTCAGTTTCAAAACTATAAAAAATACTTTCGCTGTGTTTTGGTTTGATGAAGCAAGAAAAGCCTTGAAAATTCATAAACCTTCCTAGGCGTGAGGATTTTCTGTATACCTAGAAAATACACTAAAGAAAATACACTAGCAGGTTTTAATTTAATTGTGTAAGAAATTTCCCCTTCTGTTCTGCTTTTTATTCTACTTAAAGCTTTTTTTTTTTTTAAAAGCTAATTTCTCCAGGCTTTCCTCTTTGGGGAGTGGGAATGGGGTGAGAGGGTAGATAGTAAGGAGGATTCTCACAGCATCTTATGAACGTCCCCTCAACTTGAAAAACAAGAAGACGAAAAGAGATTAGAAAGACTGTTTCACTTGTTATTTTTTAACCAACTAAAATAATAGAAAAATGTGTTTCTATAAAAATTCCTCAAAGGTTAAATCGATTCAGTAATTCCACAACTAGGTATGCACCCAGAAGAACTGAAAACACATGTCCACACAAAAACTTGAACATGAATGTTCATTGCAGAATAATTCATAACACCCAAGAAGTGAAAACAACTCATGAATAAAGTGTGGTACATCCATACAGTAAAATATTATTCAGTCATAAAGAGAAATGAAGCCCTGATAACCTGCTACAACATGAGTGAGCCTGACAACATTATGCTAAGTGAAATAAGCCAGACACAAAATGACAAATATTGTGTCTTTTTATTTATATAAATGTCCAGAATAGGCAAACCATAGAGACAGAAAGTAGATTAATGATTCCCTGGGTGGCTATGGAAACCCTAGTGGCATACTGGTTAAGGCTGCTAACCAAAATGTTGGCTGTTCAAATCCACCAGGAGCTCCTTGGAAGCTCCATGTGGCAGTTCTACTCTGTCCTGTAGGGTTGCTATGAGTCGGAATTGACTCAGCGGCAATGGGTTTGGTTTGGTTTTTTGGAGAAATGAAGAGCCCTGGTGGCAGAGTGCTTAAGTGTTCGGCTGCTAACAAAAAGGTCGGCAGTTCGAATCCACCAGTTGCTCCTTGGAGGCCCTGTGGGGTAGTTCTGCTGTCCTATAGGGTCACTATGAGTTGGAATTGATTTGAAGGCAATGAGTTTGTTTTGTTTTGTTTTTTAGTAAGAAATAAGAGGAGGCCCCTGGATTGCACAAAAGGTTAGTGCTCATCTACTAACCTAAAGGTTGGCAGTTTAAACCCACCCAGTGGCACTGTGGAAGAAAAGTCCTGGCGATCTGCTTCTGTAAAGATTACAGCCAAGAAAACCCTATGGAACAATTCTATCTCATAACACATGGCATCGCCGTGAGCCAGAATTGACTTGATGGCAATAGGAATGTGGGGGATAGAGGTTTGGGGAGAGTGATGGCTAAAGGGTGTAGGATTTTTTCAGGGGGAGAGGCAGTAATGAAAATGTTATGAAGTTGATTGTGTTAATGGATGCACAACTCTGCGGATCTACTAAAAGCCATGGAATTGTACATTTTAAATGGGTGAATTGTACGGTATGTAAACCATATCTCAATAAAGGTGTTCAAAAAAAAATCATGATTTTTTTTAGTAGGGGAGATGTCAATATTACTAAAAGGGTAAGGGTAAGGTTGCGAAATAAAATACTAGCATTTTCATTTGCTAAATCTTGCAGATTTACACAAAAACGCTCTGATAAGCCCTGCAAAAATAATTTGAAAATATTATTCATGTTATGCCTGTTTATTTAATTCCCTACATAGGTGAGTATGTTTTCTGGACTTCAGAGTTTCTCTGTTTATTGTTATTAGAGAACTGGAGTCTCTCTGAGTGTGTGCCTACACGAGCAATCGTTGACCCTAACACTCCAGCAGACCCATCACGGCGAGCTGAACGCGAAGGGCGTTTCCAGCTCTCTGCCAGTGCTGCTGAGCCACAGGCTCTGGTTAGGGGGATCCATGTTATTCCTTTACTTGTGTTCCTGCTGAATCATAAAAAGTTGGGGCTTCCAGCCCTCTGGAAGTATTTGGGAGAGTAGTTACCTTTCACTAGCTCCTCCCTAAGAGAGAACCAAAACTCCATGAGGTCCGACTCATGACAAGCCCATTGCATCAGAGTAGAACCGTGCTCCGTAGGGTTTTCAATGGCTGATTTTTTGGAAGTAGATCATCAGGCCTTTCTTCCAAGGTGCCACTGAGTGGACTCAAACCGCCAACCTTTCCGATAGCAACAAAGCAAGTTAATTGTTTGCACCACCCAAGGACTCCCCCTACCCAAGGGAAAAGGGGTGACTTATATAAATGGTGATCTTCTGAAAAAGTCTTGGGCATCTGGGCTCACCCTTTCTGTCTCACTTGCCTACAGCGTTTGCACTCTCTTCAGCATAGAAACCCAACTGGCCCTGGCCTGTGACCATAGTTGTCCAGCTGAGAATGGCCAGTCCAACTCACAGAGGAGAAACAGGAAGGCTGCTTCCGGTTCAGTCCTATCCCATGTCCTCCAATCCAGCTGTATTAACAATAATGCCAGCCCCCTGTGTCTATTTCTCAGTTGGCTCAGAACCAACTGAGCTTCCTGAGCTCTGAAACTGGAGACCTCATCTGGACTAGGCCTCCACTTTGTATTTAAGTAAAACTTTCATTCTCTCAAGGTCCTTTATCACAGCCACTCTGCCTGCCCTTCACGTTTCCACAGCGTTGAAGCCCAGGGCCACGCTAAGAAAAAGATCACCAGAATAACAAGCAAAGGATGGTGTTGGTCATTCCGAGGTTTCTTTTTTGGGGGCTCCAAAGAACCATAAAAATGGGCTCAGGAAAGGAAAATATTCTGGAGAAGTCTACAAATAGTTTTAAATATGAATTTATAAGCATCAGAATTTTACATTCTAATTTTATTATTATAATCTAATTTTGTCTCAAAAAGCCAACTTAAAACAAAAGAAAATACCAACTGTTAACTTCCCATCTGAATACCTTTTTACTCTCTCTAAGGAAACTACGTTTGCAGCATTTTACCTTCACAGACATCAATGGCCAGTTTATAAGGCATTACGTCTTTAGGTGACGCAGGAGTGCAGGTATGTGTGTGTGTTTGTTGAGGGGAGTGACCCGTGACAAAAGGAGATGAAAGAGCCTAAGTCTTTTCAGGAATTTTACCCAAAAGACTGTAAAGAAGTAATTCATTGCTGTAGCCACTGTTCTTCGCCCACACCTGTGATACTCCATGCTCTGGTCACATGGATCCATCTGGACCATTCCACTGGTTGTGCTTTCTGTTTCCACTCTTACGCATGCTATTTGTAAAACTAACTGAAGAGTGTTGCCATCCCAAAGATTACAGAATTCCCGAGAGAAATCCTCTCTACCCCATTGGAAACTGATATTTTAGGAGGACATCATATTATCCTTTCTCCTCTGTCTCTCTTTCTTCTTTATTTTCTCTGTCTTTTCCTTCCTTTCTGTCCCTCATTCCTCTCCCCAGTCTACCATCTCACACACCTAAATTCTTACACAACTTGTGTAGCCCTCTGGAAACCATTCCAAAAAGGATTTGCTGCATGAAGTTGGCAGTTAGGGCAAGATTTTCAGACTACTAGCATTCTACTGGAGTCCTTGTGTGGTGCAAACAGTTAATGCTCAGGTGTTAACTGAAAGATTCGTGGTTCAGTCCACCCAGAGGTGCCTCAGAAGAAAGGTCTGGCAATCTCCTTCCCAAAAATCAGCCATTGGAAACCCTATGTGCACAGTTCTCCTCTGACACACATGGGGTCACTATGAGTCCAAGGCAACTCAACAGCAAATTGTTTTAGCATCTTACCAAAAATTCTTACTGCAGCTGTTAGGGCACCAACAGTCTGTGAATAAAATGAATCTTCCATGGACCCTCTCAAGGTCTTCATTGGTTTGTTAACTTTGTAGCTGATGATCAGAGACCAAGAAAATGGGAGGCCCGATGCTTGCAGAGCTTGGAGTCTAATAACCAGTGTCCAGCACTCCAGCACAGTACCCAAGGTTATCTTGAAATGATAGTGACAGTCTCTTGTTAGAGGTGCTTTCCTTTCTTTCCACATTCTGTTATCTGGGATCAGAAGACAAAGTTAGGACTTTATTATGCTGGTATATGTGTGGATCAATTCGATTGCTTTAAAATGTTATGAGTAGTCTTAAAGGAATGGACAATTTTTTTTACAGCTTGGGAGTTCCCACTGAAATCTCCCAATATGAAGAGTAGCAAACCACTGATAAGACAAACTAAATCTAAGAATCATTGATCCTGAACAAGGAAGACTGAATTGTCATCTCTCTAAGGGTAGTATCTTAGTCAGGGTTCTCTAAAGAAACAGAACCAGTGAGATATATCTGTATGTATAAATACATATAAAGAGAGAGGGATGTATTTTAAGAAATTGACTCACATGATCATGGGGGTCTGGTGAGTCCAAAATCTGTAGGTCAGGCAACAGGCTGGAGATTCCTACAGGCTTGTGTCCCAAAATCCATAGGTCAGGTGATGGGAAGAGTGAAGTGAGAGTTTTGCCAGAACATCCCTTTACAGTACAGTGCGGACACAGAGCACACCATAGAGAAACTCCCGTTCTGTTTGTAATAAAGTCTTCAGCTGGCTGACTGAGGCCCACCCACATTATGGAAGGCGATCTGCTTTACTTAAAGCAAGCTGGTTTAATCACATGAGACTACTCTGTAACAGCAACTAGACTAGTGTTGAACCAAACAACTAGGCACCATAGCCTAGGCAGGGTGACTCATACAATTAACCACCACAGGTAAGGTATAAAAAAAAAAAAATAGCCCAGTTAAATCCACGCTTTACTCCCCACCTTTCTGGAGGGGTATTAGAGCCACTATTTTTTGTAATTTCTAGAAAACGTAAGTATAATCAATAAACTGTCAAATTCCAGTGAGCTATAAGGCAGTATGTAGATCAGTGTAGATCATTGAAAGTAAGCTCTTTACTTTTGAATATGCAGTTTTAGCAATGATTGAACATAGCTTGAGCATTGTTTTATCTCTTCTATTTGAACAAATGAAATAAAAGGTACCAGAGATTACTCCATGATAGATGTCCTGAGGATAAATTTCCTAACTTAAATTCTAAATTCATATCAAATCATACTATTCCTTATATATCCTTATAATCCTAATTCTGTATAAACTAAAAATCATTCGTATACATTTATATATACGTATATATATATGAATATATGCTTGCATACAGTTATTGGAGTGTGGAGAAAAATAAAGATACTTCCCAGGTTGTAAACACTGATTGGGGATAACAAGGAAGAAAAGAATGAGGAGAGAGGGATGTGGGAGTCAAGCAAAAATGCAAAAGAAAAAATTGAGATCACAAAACATTTATATATATATATAATCCCATTTATGTATTTTTAAAATTAAACAATAAGACAAAGCAAACTTTAGAAGAAAGAGATTGTGGCCTTTCTACCTTCGGGTAAAATCCTCGTATCCTTGCCGCTCCCTCACTCCTGCCATCTTAGAATTTGTTGCCCTGAGTCGTGACCCCTGTGTGCTTGCTCCAGTATTTCTCAGTGTGTCAGCTCCGTGAGGGCCAGAGCTGTGCGACATGGTTCTGGCTAACGCGTGTGACTCCTGGCATCTGGAAGATGCTCCATCTGTTTGTTCGACCGGATGAGTAACTGACAAGGCATTCACTTCCTAATGGAACCTCATAATATACCAGAAGGAAGACAAGTGGATTATTCCCACTTAACTAACAAAGAGAAGAGAATGGTGTCACAGAGGTGTGAATTCTAAAACTGCGCCATGAATACAGTATAGCAGTTTGAGGATTTTTCTTATTTCATGTTTTTCCATTTTCTAACTTAAGACATCACTGTCTTGTTTTAAAAAACAATGTGACTTAGTAACGCAAAATGAGCAAAAAATAAATCTCATGTTCCTCTTGGGCCAGTTAAACTCCCATTCAACTTCCCCATTCTTGCAGCCTCCGTAGTTTGGTATCATAAAAAGCTCAGATGTGAATTGTCGGGAATACTTTTCCTCTGAACATAGAATGAGGAACTGAGTTCCCTATTCCAGTGAAAGGTTTGTAACTTCATTCAACATATGCATTGTCCTTAATATGTTGTTGTTGTTAGTTGCCGTCAAGTTGGCTGCGACTCATGGCGACCCCATGTGCAATGGAATGAGATGTCGCCTGTTCTTGCACCATCTGCATGATTGTTGCCATGTTTGACCCCTGTTGCAGCTGTTGTGTCCATCCATCTCATTGAGATCTCCCTTGTTTTCACTGACCCTCTACTCTACAACAAACAATGTCCTTTTCTAGCTATTGGTCTCCCCTGATGATGCGTCCAATGTAAGCAGGCGAAAGTCTCGCCATCCTTGATTCTAAGGAGCATTCTGTTTACATTTCTTCTGGGGCTGATTTGTTCAGTCACCTGACCCAAGCCAGGGCCTTTTCAATCACCTCATATGCATGCGAAATGAAAAGGGTAGACAGAAGAAAAATTGACGCCTTCAAATCCTTAGCACAGATAAGAAGGGAAAAAAAAAAAAAACACTTATAACGATATTTCTCAGTCGCTTTTTAAAAGAACTTGGGCTGAATTATTATCATCTCTCAGTACTGGCGGTGGGCACCCATTCAATGAGAACTCGCCATAATTTTCTAGCACATTGCTAATTCACAGGAATTTATATCATTAAGGTCATTAAACTGCATTATTTGCTATGGGCTGGAAAGAGAATGCTAAACTCACTCCCTGCTACTGCAAGAGGGGTGATGTTGTGTTCCATTTCACTGTATCGTATTTCTCCCCTTTTAAAAAACCAGACATCCTTATCTTCAATGATTTTTTTCAATTGTTACATTTTTTTCATTTGTTAGATTGTGTAGAAAGATACATTTTGACTTGAAAATTTAAATGTTTTATTTCATTCCACTAATTATTGAAAAAGTAATATTTCTACTTTGATTCCCTTCTCACTTCCTCTCTGTCAGCAAAGTGAACGTGGCCTCATAAACACAGCTCATAGAAGCAAATATGTTTAGCTCTGTCAGATTCCATTGGTTTCCAGAGAGCTTCAGACAAGTAACATAAAAAAGGGCGACAGATTCAGAAGCCACTAAAATTTTATATTTGGCTTTGTGGGTAGGATTAACGCATTTGAGCAAAACTCAGTAAGAAATGCTGGCTGTTCGGCTGTCTGCTTGTCACACCATCAAAACTCGCCAACACGTCAGCCCTCCTCATAAACAGTAAGTATATTGTAAAACTGTTTATAGCGGTTATAAAAATATTTCGACTATCTTACCCAACTACCTGAGTAGGACACCTGAAAATAGTTTAAAAAAAGATTCCACTTTATAGCCAGACTTCCAGAATTGGGAAGATAGTGGTAGAGAAAGGGAAAATGACTTTTCTGCTAAAGTCGTTTGCAGTTGCTGGCTTCCATCTGAAAGAGGTCAGGCAATTTATTGGAATGGAGTCCAAGCTGCTGACTATCAAAAGCAATGTCGAAGGCAGCTCTCCACAGAGGCCATTTCCAAGTTGTTCTAACAATTAAAAAAAAGTTACCAAAGAGTTGACTCTAACTCACGGCAACCCCGTGTCAGAGTAGAACTATGCTCCATAAGGTTTGCAATGGTGAATTTTTCAGAAGTAGATCGATCGCCTTCCTTCTGAGGCACTGCTGGGTGGACTCAAACAGCCAACCTTTCGATTAGCAGCCATTCATGTTAACACCTCCCAAATTGCTTTGGGATTTCCTAGAGATCTATGTGAGGTGAGTGACTTTTTATACTGCCCTCTGATAATGTGTACGGGCCAAGAGAGGAGAACAAAAGTGCAGATTTTAAAGCACCAGTCCCAGGAATTCTTGGTCTGGTGTTACTCTAGACAAAATTCTACCCAAGCTCCAGGACCCATGTCAAGTTCTATTTCTTCCCAAAAATATTCTCAAGCCCTGAGGACAAGGCTGAATGTAGGGCTATTGTCCCAGCTCTCATACCACCCTCAAAATCCAGCCATACTGATCTTGCTTGTGTATCAAACATAAAATGAAATGCCTTCTGGATTCCTGTGTATTCCATCTGAAGAGATCCGTGTGTATAGTTACCTGTTTATGTTGTTGAAAAAAGGTATTTGCAATGAATAAATCATTGGTCTTGCAAAGATTGTATCTTTTGATCTCTAGCATCATTTCCATCACCAAGGCCATATTACCCAACTACCGATCCTTCTTCTTTGTTTCCAACTTTCACATTCCAATCGCCAATAATATCCAGTGCATCTCGACTACATCAACTGCTCATACGCAAGTTCAAGTTGAAGCTGAAGAAATTTAAAAGAAGTCCAAGAGAGCCAAAGTACAACCTTGAGTATATCCCACTTGAATTTAGAGACTGTCTCAAGAACATATTTGACACATTGAACACTAATGATCAAAGTCCAGATTAGTTGCAGAATGACATCAAGGACATCATATATGCAAAAAGCGATTAAAAAGACAGGAAAGAAAGAAAAGACCAAAATGGATGTCAGAAGAGACTCTGAAATTTGCTCTTGAAAGTAAAGTATCTAAAGTGAATGGAAGAAACTATGAAGTAAAAGAGTTGAATGGAAGATTTCAAAGGGATGCTCAAGAAGACAGAATAAAGTATTATAATGAAATGTGTAAATACCTGAAGTTAGAAAACCAAAAAGAACACTCTCTGCATTTCTCAAGTTGAAAGAACTGAAGAAAAAATTTAAGCCTCAAATTGCAATATTGAAGGATTCTATAGGCAAAACATTGAACAGCACAGGAAGCATCAAAAGAAGATGGAAGGAACACATAGAGTCACTGTACCAAAAAGAACTGGTCGATGTTCAACCATTTCAGGAGGTAGCATATGATCAAGAACCAATGGTACTGAAGGAAGAAATCCAAGCCCCACTGAAGGTACTGGAGAAAAACAAGGCTCTAGGAATTGACAGAATACCAATCGGAATGTTTCAACAAATGGATGCAATGCTCACTAGTGGCCAAGAAATTTTGAAGACAGCTGCCTGGCCAATCAACTGGAAAAGATCCATATTTGTGTCCATTCCAAAGAAAGGTGATCCAATAGAATGAGGAAATTACCACACAATAGCATCAGTATAACACACAAGTAAAATTTTGCTGAAGATCATTCAAAAGTGGTTACAGCAGTATATAGACAGGAAACTGTCAGATATTCAAGCCAGATGTAGAAGAGGACGTGGAATAAGGGCTAACTTTGCTGATGTCAGATGGACCTTGGCCGAAAGCAGAGAATACCAGAAAGATGTTTACCTGTGTTTTATTGACTATGCAAAAGCATTCGACTATGTGGATCATAACAAATTATGGATAACATTGGGAGAATGGGAGTTCCAGTACACTTAATTGTGCTCATGAGGGACCTGTACATAGATCAAGAGGCAGTCATTCAAACAGAACAAGAAAATACTGCATGGTTTAAAATTAAGAAAGGTGTGAGTCAGGGTTGTATCCTTTCACCATACTTATTCAATCTGTATACTGAACAAATAATTCAAGAAGCTGGACTGTATGAAGAAGAACACAACATCAGGAATGGAGGAAGACTCAATAACAACATGTGATACGTAGAATGACAAAAACTTGCTTGCTGAAAGTGAAAAGGAAGCACTTGCTTAAACCACTTACTGATGAAGATCAAAGAGTACAGCCTTCAGCATGGATTAAAGAAAAAAAAAAAATCCTCACAACTGGACCAATAAGCAGCATCATGATAAACAGAGAAAAGATTGAAGTTGTCCATGAGTTCATTTTACTTGGATCTACAATCAATGCCCACAGAAGCAACAGTCAAGAAATCAACCAACGTATTGCATCGGGCAAATCTGCTGCAAAGACCTCTTTGAAGTGTTAAAAAGCAAAGATGTCACTTTAAGAACAAAGGTACACCTGACCCAAGCCATGGTATTTTCGATTGCCTCATATGCAAGAAAAAGCTGGAGAATGAATAAGAGAAACTGAAGAAGAATTGATGCCTTTGAATTATGGTGTTGGCGAAGAGTAATGACTATACCATGCATTGCCAGAAAAATAACAAATCCGTCTTGGAAGAAGTACAGCCAGAATGTTCCATAGAAGTGAATATGGCCAGACTTCATCTCACATACTTTGAACATGTTATCAGGAGGAATCAGTCCCTGGAGAAGGACATCATTCTTGGTAAAGCAGAGGGTCAGCAAAAGAGAGCAAGTCCCTCAATGAGATGGATTCCCACCGTAGCTGCAATGGACTCAAGCATAGCAACAATTGTGAGAATGGCACGTGACTGAGCAGTGTTTTGTTCTGTTGTACATAGGGTTGCTGTGAATCAGAACCAACTCTATGGCACCTAACAACAATCTTCTGGAATGCCTTTTCATTTTTACCCCATGTTCAAAGTAAAGTGTCACCTCCTCTCTATCTTCTCCTAGCTTCCACAAGCAAAACGACTTCCTCCCTCACTCTCTGCCTACAGAACTATGCATAAACCTATGTTACAGCTCTTGCCAAAGGACTTGGCAGCAATTTGCTGACACGGCCGTGTTCCCAGATGGACTGAAACTCTTAAAGGGCAGGAACTGTGTCGTTGTACATCACATCCTTAAATCAAGTCAAAAAATGCAAAGAAAAACAGGAAGAGAGAAAAGAAGAAAGGAAGGAAGAAGGCCACGAAGGAGGGAAAGAAGGAAGGAAGAGAGAGAGAAAGACAGACAGACAAACAGGCAGACAGATTTAAGAATTGCTGAGAACATCCCCCCTTTATTGTGTGCTTCAGCTTTATATAAAAGCCCTCTCTCTTTCG
Source organism: Elephas maximus indicus (assembly GCF_024166365.1). Classification (NCBI taxonomy): domain Eukaryota; kingdom Metazoa; phylum Chordata; class Mammalia; order Proboscidea; family Elephantidae; genus Elephas; species Elephas maximus. The sequence goes on along the minus strand of NC_064819.1, from coordinate 50,717,363 downwards.
AGATTCCATTTCCATTCAGGCATCCCTAAAATATTACAGTCAGATTACAGTATACAGTGTTTTCTTGCAAAAGAACGAAATGTGTATACCTCTCCAGACAGTAAGATACCAACCATTTTGCTTATCACAGTGGACGGTCAGATGGATTTAGTTCTGAATCCTGACTCTGATTTTTCCAGGCTACGTGATTTGCTTCCGGAGCACCTGAACCTCCACTTTGGCATCTGTAACGTGAAGACGGTAACACCTGCTCAGAGGGCCATTGTAGGGATTAAATGAGTCAAGGAGGTAAAACTGACTCATAAAAGGAGTTGATATATGTTCATTTCTTTCGCTATTTTGGTTTTCCCATTTTTATTCAGGCATTCAAGATCAGGAGTCAGTAGGCCTTGTTGTTTAAGTCCTGATTGCTTCAGGCACCCGGCCACACATGTCGGTAGTAATTTTTATCCCCAGGAAGCCCCAATTTTAAAAGCCTTAACATTTTTGATCAACGCCTCCTAAACAAGAAGTTACATTTTCAGGCAAATCCATCTCCAATTACAGAACAGGGTCACTAATCTCTGCGGTTAAGCCACGCTCAGTGCTTTGTCTTAGCCCATTTCTCCCTCTGGATGGTATCCTACCGCCCTCCCCAACCTGCCCCTCTCTCCAGTCAGGAGAAACGCTACCAGATATGGTTAAACAGAGGCAAGCCGCTCCACCGAGTCAGCCTCCAAAGAGCTCTGCATTCCAGGAAGCTGAGCAGCAGTAAAAACAAAAACATCGCCTGAGGTGAGGATTAAAAGCAAAGGGAAGTCAGGGCATGAAACAGGCGTCCATTTGACTTCAGAGAGCCCAGAGGCCCTCTCAAAGGGCAGTTTCTGCGACCTCTCCTCGCTCCTGACAGCCCTGCTGCCTCTCTGGTTTTATTTGTAGTGCTTGCCATCAAAGCAAAGGGTAAAAAATGGTTTAGGCAGTTGCAGGGGACGGGGACCAAGGAGAAGGAGAGAGGAGGAACTGTAACAGTAGAGGGAAAAGGAATTACAATTGTATTAAATAAGAGAGTGGAACACTCTACTAGGAACAATATAAGTAAGGCAAATAATTTAAGCAAAGGTGATGAAGGGCTCCAAGCAGCAGCTTGATGTTAGATTCTGAGCAGGCGAGGTGCTTCCTGGTGCTCTGTTCTAAACTCTCTGTGGGGGATTACTGTCTGTGGAAGTAGCTCAGTGAGGTAGAAAGAAGGAGGGCTTTAAGTCTGTGTGATCACAGGTTGCTAAATGGCTGCATCGATCTTTCTGGCGTCTACATACCTGGAGCCAGAACAGCAACTGTGAGAGCAGCCTTCTTTAGACACTGGGGAAACACAGAGTGAAATCCAGAGGCTTCCAATGTAATGAATGCCTTTCTCCCCCAAATTAGTACTCAATGATGGACTCAAACTCAGAATCCATCTGGTTCTTGTTGTTGTTATCAAATTGACTCCGTCTCATGGGGACCTCATACACAACAAAACAACAGAATGAAACATTGCTCAGTCCTGCATCATCCTCACAATTGCCAAGATGTTCGAGTCCATCGGTACACCTATTGTACCAACCCAACTCACTGAGGGTCTCTTTCACCCTCGCTGGCCCTCCACTTCACCGGTTATGAAGTCTCACACCAGCAAGTAGTCCCTCCTGATGATATACCCCCAGTAAGCAAGTCAAAGTCTCCAAAAACATTCTGTGATCCACAGGGTTTTCATTGACTAATTTTGGGAAGTAGATCTCCAGTCTGTCTTAGTCTGGAAACTTGAATGAAATTTGTCCACCATGGGTGACCCTGCTGGCGTTTGAAAAACTGGTGGCAAAACGTGAAGGGCAAAATGGAAAAATTTTATCAGATAATATAGGAGGTAGGGAAAGATTTTTTAAATAAGACATAAAAAGTGTGAACCATAAAGGAAAAAATAGATAAATATAACCACATTAAAATTAATGGCATCTGATCTTCAGCAGATTTCAATAAGGAAATGAAAAGTAAGCCAGAGAGTGAGACAAAATATTTGCAATTTATTCTCTGCTCATATCTTGAATGTATTAAAAAAGAAAAACTCCTACAAATCAAAAAGAAAAAGACAGACCACCCAAGATAAAAATGAACAGTAGGCTCAAACAAGGATTTCACCAAAAAAAGGATGTACAAACAGTCAATAAACATTTGAAAAAGTGTTCAACTCACTGGTAGCAAGGAAAATACAAATTAAAACTACTTTGGGATGTCACCACATCTCATGACCACATATACACAAGAGAATGGCTCAACAGCAATTCCAATACACTGCTGGGAATACTGTAAGTTGGCACAACCATTCTGAAAGACAGTTTGACATTATCGACTAAGGATGAGCATACATATACACTACTGTAGCTATCAGCTGACGTCAAGTCATCTCTGACTCATGGTGACTCCATGTACAACAGAGGAAGGATTGCCCGATCCTACTTCATCCTCAAAATTGCCAGCATGTTCGAGTCCATCGTTGTGGCTCTTGTGCCAATTCATCTCACCAAGGGTCTCTCTTACCTTAGTTGTTCCTCTGCTTCACCAAACATGATGTCCTTCTCTAGCAACTGGCCTTTCTCAATGCTCAACAAGAAGCAAGCAAGTCAGACACTATTCTGTTGTGATCCACAGGTTTCATTGGCTAAATGTCAGAATTAGATCTCCAGGCTTTTCCTCCTAGTCTTACTGAGTCTGGAAGCACCACTGAATCCTGTCCACCATGGTGGCCCTGCTGGTATTTGAAATACTGGTGACATAGCTTCCAGCATCATATGACACACAAGCCAATACAGTACCACAAACTGACAGTTGGAGGAATATAACCCTGCAATTCTTGTCCAAGACATGTGACCAAAAACTGTACCTGCACATGTACAACAGGAGACCTGCACAAAAATATTCCTAGCAGAGAACTACCCAAATGTCTGCTGATAGTGAAAAATGGAGATGTACTCATACAATGGACTATGTAACAATGAAAAAGAACAGCCACTACAAACAACAATATGGATGAGTCATGCAAACTTAATTTTGAATGAAATAAGTCAGGCCCAAAAGAAAATAAGCAAAAATATTGATGGTAAAAGATTAAAGAAAACAAGGAAATAATTGCCATAAAAGTCTGAAGAGGGGTTGCCTTTAAGGACTAGGGAGTGAGTTGTGATTGGAAGGGGGCAATCAGGGGTCTCTGAGGCTGTGATAATATTCCATTTCTTGACCCGGGTGCTGGTTACATGAGTACTTGCTTCATTATAATTCACTAAGTTGTACACCTATGATTTATGCACTTTCTCGTGGGTGTGATATTTCACAATAAAAAAGCTTTTTTAAAAAATGATGCTCAGGACGAACTTAAAATTCTTCTAGGAAGATGTTTTGCAGCCCCTCTATGGAGTAAATTTTGTATGAACCTGTCCCTAAGAAAGCAGGGGGCTGTGGGCAGAAAGCCCCTGCCCATCCACCTTTCTCCCCTAAGATTTTTCAGATGAATTCTGGTTAAAAATAAATAGCACTCAGATTGAGCCTATAAAAATGTAAGTCGGTCCATCAGCAGATGAATTGGACAAATAAAATGTGGTATTACGTACAGTGGTGCAATGAAATGAGTTCCTTTTGCCTTGGTTCTTTGGAAAAACAGCTTGAAAGATTTTTCCCCTAATCCCTAAGGAGTTATCTTTGCCCTCATTTTCTACCCCAGAGAGTTGTTAAATTTCCTGGGTAAACTGTAAACAGCTGATGTTTTAATACTTTTTATCTGGCCCTGGGCTACAGTCTGTGATTGGTATGCACCTTGCAAGAATTTGTCAATAGACTACGCAAATGAAGTGTCTGTGGCCTACCAAGAACGGATTGGTTAGTCCATGGCACTGGTGGGTGGGCCATGCATTGAAATTGACAAGGGGCTTGTTTGAATAAGAAGCCAACTCCATGGAGGTTTTTTTGAGACAGAAAAAAACAGGAAGAGAAGCAGCAGAAAGAAGCAGAGGAAAAAAGAAGAAGCAGAGAAAGAGGAGGCAAGGAACCTCCTAAAAGAGCTATAAAGCTGAAGACAGCGAGGGGCCAGGAAGGGACCCTGTGGCAGAGCTGGTAGTGAAAGACAACAGGGCCAAGAGGAGCCTGTCTTGAGTTGGCCGAGAGGAGCCTGTCCTCAGGGGACCCAGGGGAGGCCTGCACAGCTGAGAAGAGCTGAAACAGCTGTCCTGCACTGAAGGAGGGAGACTTTGCCTACACGCTTCCTGATCCTGATCCTGGGTTGTAGCCTATTGATCCTGATCCCAAGTTGTACCCTCTTCCTTAATAAACCACTTAGCTGTAAGCATGACCTGTGAGTTCTCTGTGGCAATCACAACAGGTTATCAAACCCAGAAGAAAAGTAAGGAGAGCTGTGGAAGGAACGGCTGGTGTCAGAATTGGTAAAAAGGTTTTGAAGTGGAGGTATGTCTGACCGCCACCTCATAGGTATCAGCTCTGAGTTTATCCTGGTCATTATTCCCCCTGAAGTTAGACACGTTCTGACTCTAGTAGTGTTACTACCACCATTTTACAAATGGAATATTACTCAGCCTTACAGGGAAATAAAGTCCTCGTACAATATGTATAAGCCTTGAAAATATCATGCTGAGCAAAATAAGTCAGTCACAAAAGGACAAATACTGTATGATCTCACTTACATGTAATATCTAGAATAGGAAAATGTATAAAGACCAAAGTTTATTCGTGGTCACCAGGGCAGGCAGATGGTAGGGAAAAGGGAGGACTCATTGCTTAGGGGACACTGAGTGTCTCTTAAAAGTGATGGAAAAATTTGGAAACAGATAGTGGTGATGGTTGAACAACATGATAAATATGATTAATGTCATTGAATTGTACATGTGAAGACAATTAAAATGGCAAAAGTTTTGCTACATATATATTTGTTGTTATTGTTCTTATTATTTGCTGTCTTAGTTATCTAGTGCTGCTATAACAGAAATACCACAAGTGAACGGCTTTAACAAACAGAAATTTATTCTCTTACAGGTTGGGAGGCTAGAAGTCCAAATTCAGGGCACCGGCTCTAGGGGAAGTCTTTCTGTCTGTGTCGGTTCTGGGAGAAGGTCCTTGTCATCAATCTTCTCCTGGTCTAGGAGCTTCTCAGCACAGGGACCCCAGGTCCAAAGGATGCACTCTGCTCCCAGCTCTTCTTTCTTGGAGGTAGGAGGTCTCTCTCCTCCCTGCTTATTTCTCTTTTATGTCTCAAAAGAGATTGACTGAAGATACAACTTAATCCTGTAGATTGAGTCCTGCCTCATTAACATAACTGCATCTAATCCTGCCTCGTCAACACCATAGAGTTTAGGATTTACAAGACAGGAAAATAACTTCAGATCACAAAATGGAAGACAACCACACAATACTGGGAGTCATGGCCCAGCCAAATTGACACACATTTTGGGGGGACACAATTCAATACATAACAGTTGCCCTGGAGTCAATTCCAACTCATGGTGACCCCATGTGTTGCAGAGTAGAACTGCTCCATAGGGCTTTAAAGGCTGTGACCTTTCAGACGCAGATCACTAGGCCCGTCTTCTAAGGCACCCCTGAATGGATTCGAACTGCCAACCGTTTAGCTAATAGTCAAGTGCTCAATAGTTTGTGCCACAGTAAGTCAGACTATGTTGCTCCTCTGCTCAAAAGCTTCCAGGGTGTCCCCATTTTACTCAGAGGAAAATCCAAAGTCATTACAATGACCCCTAAAGCCATAAAGGACCCGGGAACCAGTACCACCCTCGCCTCTCTGAACTCATCTGCTGATCCCTGTCCAGCCACAGCTGCTGTTCATACTGGCCATGCAGGCTCCCACCCTTCCTTGGCCAACCCCTCTGCCCAAAATCTCTTCTCCCAAATATTCACATGGTTCACTTTCTCATCTCCTTCACGTATTAGATCAAATGTCATTTCTCAAGGAAGCTTACCCTTTCATTTTGCTTGGAATTTTAACTCCTCTTCCCTACGCTCCCCATCTCTCTTATCCTTCTTTTTTATCTATAGAGCATTCTAACATGCAATTAAATTTACTTTTTTGCTAGTATTTTATTGTCTATCACCCCCATAAAGTCCATGAAGAAAGGAATTTTTGCTGTTTTCTTCATTGCCATATCTCCCACACCTAGAAGAATATCTGGTGTGTTGTAGACATACAATAAATATATGCTGAATGAATGAGTGAAGGAAGGAAGGAACCAATCTATCAAAAGCAATTGGAAAAAAAAAAAAAAAGAGAAGTAGTTACCACCAAAGAAACAATATGCAGACTGAGATAATGTGAAGGATCAGATTATCAAATCAGGCTCATAAGAATCAGAGATCCTTCCCAGCATCAAGCGTTATCGGTCATTCCAGGATACAAGTAATCAAGACGCACGGTTGAGGGAACGAGAGGTCAGGGATCATCATCGCAGATTTCCAGGTCCTTCTCAGCACATCAGAAGTTCTTTGGCTCAGATTAACATGTGATGTCTCTAAGCAATTTATATAGTTCATATCACTTACAGAAGAGTTCCATGTTCTTTACAAACATTCATTTTTACTCATACAGTTTATGTGGTATTTTCCAGGTAGCTACACCATAAATCCATACATTCCACAGTAAGAAGCAATTCTAGGTAACCACACACATTACGTTAAAAACTTTACATAGATAAGGACTCACCTGCTGGCAAATACCATCAGTTTGTCTGACAGGGAGCCTATAATTATCAGACTTTCAAACTTGCTTGGGTCTTCTGACTTCTTTAATTCCTGGGGACATTTCCTTCCCTACCCATGTTCCCATAGTAAGGGGGGGAAAGAATGGATTGTAGACCTGCGGCTTAAATCTTTCCTTCCAAGACATAAAAGGCACTTGGGGTTGGAGATACTAAGAAGCTACTCACAGGCCATTTGAAATGGGGAAAAAAATTGTAGAAAAGAAGGCAACCAGAACAGACCAATGTCTATTCTGGATCCAGCTAAATGTCCCATCTCCCTATCTCTCTTCCCTTCTCCCTGCCTCCCATGGCCTCACTGACAGAGTATGAGGGTCAAGGGTCATTGTTCCAAAAAGTTGTGTCTTGGGAATGGCTCTGGATTTCTGACTACTGTTTAACAAAATAATTGTTTTAGAACCTCTCAAAATCATGGATGATACCACTTACTGGACAAGACTCTTCTTTAATTGTGTATCATCACAGTATGGGAACTGGAAACCGTGGCAGCTGTAGTGGCAGGCAATGGCAACTTGGAAACTATGTATTCTTCTAGTCAACTCAGAATCTTGGGAGTTCTGATTTAGAAATGTCTCCATCCCACTAGACAACACACTTTTGAAGACAGGCACAATGTGTTGCTGCCTGTTGTATCGTGAGCTCTTAGCGATGTTAGGCTCTTAACTGGGTGACAAACAGAAGGAAAGGACAAGAACCCAGGTGCCTCACTGGGCCATAAGCACGCTTCCATGGCCTCCAGAAACAGGCACACAGGCCCTAGGCCACAGGACAACTTTGAGTTCTTGGGATGTAAGCACAAGAATAAGCCACACTACGGAGAACCCCAAATACTCCTATGGAATACTTCTCTTTATGTCAGGAGGTCCCCTGGAGGAATCCAGGTAGGGGAATTGGATAGTGATATGTTTAGTCAAGACTATAGGCCAGAGCAGGCAATGATCTCAGGTGAACACATTGCACTTGCAAACCTCCGAGCACACGTGTCCAGAGGTAAAAGCCTTTTCCTTCCCTTGGAAGCCTTGTGGGACTTTGGCAAGGCCTCCCAGCCTTCTTCCCTTTAATCTTACCTGGAATGGCCTCAAAGGAGAATGAATGGGTATGAGGAAGAAAGGAGAAAAAAAAATTGCCCTTTTCTGTGTCTGTGTTCAAAGAAACATGTATAGCTAGTCCCCGTACACATAAAAAAGGAATAAAAAAGAAACACTCCGTGTGTAAGTTGCTCCTTAGCAATGAAGCAGCCATTTCTGGAAATGGCCTTAGCTCTCTGAGACACTGGAGTAATCCTTCACAAGTGATTGCTTCTCTGCCCTAATGTTGCCCTGGTGGCCAGGGGGAAAGTACAGCTTTTGAAAGCCCTCACCCCAACCAGAGGCTCTACGTGAAGGGTGCCCCAACTCAGTGACATCAGATGTGTTTACAAACAGCCTTGCCTTTCACATAGCAGCCACCCATGCTACGTGATCTCAGAGGCTCAGATAAAGCAAGCATGACCCCCTGCCCAATACTTCCCCATCTACCAGCCCAAGATAGGTTTCATTTCTACAGCTTAAGGCTTTGTCAGTTCTGCTCAAGTTTAACTGCCGTATTTGAAGTCAACATTTTCAGCACCTAGAATTGTGGAGATAAAAGTCTCTAGAACCCACCTTCCCTGATACAATTCTTTTCCTTTTGTATACACGTGGAAGTTGGCACCCAAAGAGGTGAAATGACTTAGCTGACCTCACAGGACGGGTTGGTGGCCAAGCCAGCACCAGTCCTGTGGTTCCTCACTCCCTGTCCAGGGCTCTTTCTACGGTGGATGTCTTGGTTTCAGTGTCAATGAATTAATAACAGCAGAGCGAGAGGAATGGCAAGTAAGTGGGTATTGGATTCCTGAAGTAGGTAGAGAGAGGCAGAGAGAAAATGAGTAGACCCAATTCACAATTTTTGCCTCAGGGCTATACCTTTATACATTTAATATATGGTAATAATAATAATAGAACCACTCAGTCATTCTTTTCTTCTGAGGGACTAAATTCTGCTCTTTTCAATGGTCAGATAGGAATGATATTTGAGGGCAATGACATTCCATATACATGATGCCCTTGATGTCCCAGGGTGCATCTTCCTGGGGGTTATAATTCTTTAGCTGACTTCCAGTCTACTCCTGGTTCCCACACCAATGACTTACACCCAAGAGTGTATATCTATTATAATTGCTACCTAAAGAGAATAAAAATTACAGATAAGTAATTTTCTTTTCCTAATCTAGCCCCCTGGAGGCATTTTAGCAGCTAATACGGGTGATGACAGGCATTTCTGCTATAATTTATACAATTTCATTTTTCTTAATCATGGATTTCGGCTCTCTACGTCACCTCCTTGAAATGGAAGCAGATTTTTTTTTCTTTTTTGTCACTGCTTTTTTTACATTTGTAGTCTCTCTTGCAAAGTGCTTCACAGTGTTCACACAATTATGAGAAATTCAGATTAGCATCTCCTCTGAAATGGCTTTCCTGTAATTGCTTGCAAATCCTCTTAAAAAAAAAAATTATAAAGCATGAATTTAGGTGCTTCAGTGGAACACTGTATTTTGAGTATTTAAGGGAGTGTGAAAAATTAATAAGTAGATCTTTGTAGTTATTGGTCTCAGTAGAGAAATTGGTGATTTAGAATGTGTATTTAAAACAATTGGTACAGCATAGCAGAGAATTTAGACAATGCTTTACAGCGGGTTCAGGTAACTCATTTTTGTGCTTCCCAGGTCTAACACAATGCCTGATGCATAGAGAGATGTCAGAAAATATTGATGATTTGCAATTGATACATTAAGAGGTTATCAAATAATGCAGCATTCCATCACCACTCTTAACCTCTCCACCTATTCCCTCAAAGCCAATTCAGTTGAGCCAATCCTGAGGAACCCAAGTAAAGCTAGTGTTCCCCAGTCAAGGGTGTTCAGATGCTCTGATACAGTCCTGGTGCATCTGAGATCTAGAACTCTGGGCGGTAACACCATTAATGGATTATTAAATCAATTTAGTGGATCAGCCACCAGGATTTTGTTTAAGGGAACAGGCACGCGATAGAATGGAACGGGGCTGATCAGAGTGCATCTCACATGGTAACAAAGTATTGCTTTGTGAAACTTTATTCCCTTGTGTATAACGAGGAGCTAGGGTATGCTGTAAAATGTGTCTGTTGTGTAGTTGAAAAAGAGTTCGAAAGCCACTGTAGTGGGTTGAATGATGGCCACCAAAGGATATGTTCACACCCTAACCCACTGAACTTACGAATGCTGTCTTATTTGGAAAGCAGGTCTTTGCAGATGTAATTACATAAAAAATTTTAAGATGAGGACATCACTCTAGATTATCCAGGTGGGCCCTAAATCTAATGCTATATGTCCTTGTAAGAGGAAGGCAAAGGGAGACTTAGAGCAGATTGATAAGGAAGAGGCAATGTGGCCACAGAGGCAGAGACTGGAGTGAAGCAACCACAAGTCAAGGAATGCTGACAGCCACCAGAAGGTGGAAGAGACAAAAAGAACCTTCCCCTCAAGCCTTCAGAGAAAGCATAGTCCTGCCAAAACCTTCATTTCAGACTCCTGGCTTCTGTGACTGTGAAAGAGTAAATTTCTCTTGTTTCAAGCCAGCCAGTTGGTGGCCATTTCATACAGCATCCACAGGAAATTAATACAGCCACTGAGCCAAACTCCTGGGTGCTCGCAAGGACTCCAGCCCAGCCTTGTCCCATTCCAGTTGACACTGAAATCTCAAAGGGACCCAAAGAGTTAAATCCACTCTTGTCCACAGTTTACTAATATTTTTTAAAAGCCATGCCCTTTTAGGAACAACATAAACAGTCAAGGCCCCACAATCTAATATGGCCCTGGGAAAAAGCATCCTACACAGTCATTTCCAGTCACACACACAAACCAACAGAATGAAGACAAATCTCAGCATATTCTTTTCTGACAAAGAAATTTTATTAAGCTTAATTTCCTGCACAATAGGTAGTTATTTTTTGTTTTTTCCTAATATAAATGTGTAATAATAGCTATGCTTTTTCAAACTTTGGGAATGGATTAGAAAACCACTATTTTAGACTTTTCCTTAGTTGTTAAGGCCAGCCAAAAAAGGCACTTGGCAAGAATGAGGAAAGATGGCTCGTTTAATACTAATATAATTGTCCATTCTCCCTAGATTCTTTCCCAAGTCAGCCAAAAGGAGAATGTGTCTAGAAATGTTTGTATTTCCATCACTGCAGGACATTCCACCTATTGGTGGCTATACCCACGGGCCTTTAGCAAAGAGCTCCAAGCTGTATAGCATATACTTTAATTGGAGCGTGATAAATGGAATTATAGGTGCTTATAAATAATTCGTTGTACTATTTGCATTAGTAGTAATTGGTGCGATGAATTGCCAAGTACCTACCGCAGCTTTGAGCTACGCATCTTCTTCGGCTCTTCTCCAGGTTCACATAAAGACTACAGCTCATACCATTTCAAGTAACCAGCACCTACGTGAAAAACACAGGGCAAGACATTTCACTTTTCATTCACCAAGTCATCATCATCTGAATGGTCCTTTGCACTAGCTTTAGAAGACCTAGTGTCATAAATTGAATTATGTACCCCCCAAAAATGTATGTATCAATTTGGCTGGGCCATGATTCTGGGTATTGTATGATTTTCCTGTATGTTGTAAATCCTGCCTCTATGATGTTAATGAGGGAGGGTGGGTGGCAGTTGTGTTGGTGAGGCAGGACTCAATCTATAAGATTGGATTGTGTTTTAAGGCAATCTCTTGAGATATAAAAGAGAGAAGCAAGCAGAGAGACGGAGAACCTCATACCACCAAGAAAGCAGTGCCTTTGGACCCGGGGTCCCTGTGCAGAAAAGTCCCTAGTCCGGGGGAAGATTGATAAGAAGATTAACAGAAAAAGAAAGCCTTCCCCTGGAGCCAACGCCCTGAATTTGGACAAAATGCCTATTTTACTGTGAGAAAATAAATTTCTCTTTGTTAAAGCCATCCACTTGTGGTATTTCTGTTATAGCAGCACTAGGTGACTAAGACAGCTAGTTTAATTCCCCTGACTCATGGTGTCCCCATGCACAAAGGAACGAAATGCTGCCTGGTCCTGTGCCATTCCCATGATTGGCTGCCAATTGGATTGTTGCGGTCCATAGGGTTTTCATTGTCTGATTATCAGAAGCAGATCTCCAGGACTTTCTTCCTTATTCATCTTAGTCTGGAAGTTCCTCTGAAACCTGTTCAGCATCATAGCCACACGCAAGCCTCCAATGACAGACGCATAGTAGTCACTCAATAAATGCATTGAACCTGATTGAGATATATTTTGAGAAGGCAGTAAAAACCAGATGTTAGGGATAATTATCAAGTGGAAAAAATAGAAGGGAATATAAGATTAATTGTGTCCAAACCATCAGCTAGCTCACTGCATTTCTGACTGATTTGCCCTTTTCCCCTTACATCTAAAAAAATGAAGACAAACAAGATTTTCAAACTGCAAGGCCTCCTTCCCCTAATAATAAGTCAGTTAAAGTTCAAAGCCTCTCACCAGCCATAATCCCCTCTATCTCCAGCACACCATGGCAAATTGAAATTCGCTGGAGACTCTCAGGCCTGTGAAGACAAACCATCCTTCATCAAAGAAATGTTGGCATTGATGAATTGTTCTCTTCATGCTCATGACACTGTCTGTAAAAGTGATTTGTGTACATTAGGGTGGCTGTAAAAGATGAAATGAGAAGCCCTCAGGAGTAAACCAAGACAAAGAGGAGGAGAGAATGCTGGCATCAGTCAGAACTCATCCAGAGTAGCCACAAGGCTGGTGCATTCATGGTGGCATCTCAGGTCCAGGACGAACTCAGAATTGGAGGGATCCATTTTTAAAATGAACACTCTTTTGGCCTTTTAGGGGAGTCCCTGGGGGGTGCAAAGAGTTAACTCACTCAGCCACTAACCAAAATGTTGGAGGTGCAAATCTACCCAGAGGCACCTCAGAAGAAAGGCCTGGTGACCTACTTTACAAAAAATCAGCCATTGAAAACCCTATGGAGCGCAGTTCTACTCTAACACACATGTAATTGGCAAAAGTTGGGTCTTTGGGGCAAATAGTAAGAGATAGAAGAGCGCAAAGCTTATGAACACCAGTTTTAGAAACAGCCTTGAATTAGGCTACCTGCCCATGATGAATTCTGTAAACTTACCTGGCAACTTAACTTCTCTAAACATCAGGTTTCCTTTATAAGAAATTAAGATAACGCTGAGCTTCAAATCGTTATAATAATTAGTTGAGGTAATGTCTGTGACATGCTTAGCACAGCCATGACACAGGGCTAAAAAAATATTTTGAAAATTTTTAAGTGCAACTCTGTTCTCAGCTATCTCCAAGTTCGTTGTAACCTAGTAGCATTAAGAAAAAAGTGTGTTCATCCAGACTCCCCGAGGGACCAAACTGCTGGGCTGAGGGTTGTGGAACCATGGTCTTGGAGAACATCTAGCTCAATTGGCGTAACAGAGTTTATAAAGAAAATGTTCTACTTTCTACTTTGGTGAGTAGCGTCTGGGGTCTTAAAAGCCTGTGAGCGGCCATCCAGGCTACTCCACTGGTCTCAGCCCTTTGGGAGCAAGGAAGAATGAAGAAAATTAAAGACACAAGGGAAAGATTCGTCCAAAGGACTAATGGACCACAACTACCACAGTCACCACCAGACTGAGTCTAGCACAACTAGATGGTGCCCAGCTACCACCACTGACTGCTCAGACGGAGTCACAATAGAGGGTCCTGGACAGAGCTGGAGAAAAATGTAGAACAACATTCTAACCCACAAAAACAGACCAGACTTACTGGCCTGACAGAGACTGAAGAAACCCGGAGAATATGGCTCCCAGACAGCCTTTCAGCTCTGTAATGAAGTCACTCCTGAGGTTCACCCTTCAGCCAAAGTTTAGACAGGCCCATGGGACAAAACGAGACTAAAGGGGCACACCAGCCCAGGGACAAGGACTGGAAAGCAGGAGGGGACAGGAAAGCTGGTAATAGGGAATCCAAGGTCAAGAATGGAGAGTGCTGACATGTGCTGGGGTTGTTAACCAATGTCATATAACAAAACGTGTACCAACTGTTTAATGAGAAGCTAGTTTGTTCTGTAAACCTAAATCTAAAGTACAGTAAAAAAAAAAAAAAAAGAAAGAAAGAAAAAGGTGTGTGATGGTAAATTTTCTTCAGACACAAATTAGCACTTTTCCTCAATGAGAATAAAACTGGTAAACCAAATTTCCTCAAGCCCGGCCTACGTACTGCCATCAGCTTCCTAAACAAAGAGCTCTAATGCTGCCTCTTCTTGGCTAAAACAACCTCCAGAGGTGGTTCCCACAACCCCAGCCCCCAGTCATTAGCATTTCATTCAAGGCAGCAAGGCAGAGTAGAAAGAGTGTAAGTTTAAGAATCCCCTTGGACCTGGGCTTAAAAGCTAGTCCTGCTGCTTAGTAACAGGTAACTCTAGCATGGTTCTTAATTTCTCTAATCCTCAGTTTCCCCATCCGTAGAGAAGAAATTGTAGTTGTTGTCGAGTTGATTCAGACTCATGGCTACTCTGTGTGTGCAGAGTGGAACTGTTCCGTAGGGGTTTCAAGGCTGCGACCTTACCGAAGCTGATTGCCAGGCTTTTCTTCAAAGACACTTCTGGGTGGGTTTGAACCACCAACCTTTCAGCTAGCAGTCAAGCATTTAACCATTTGCATTACCTAGGGAATCCAGAAAAGGGATAATCGTCCTTATTTGGGGACATTTGTTTTAGGCAGTGAAGATCATGACGTCCGCAAAAGCCAAGTGCCTAGTAGAAAGTAACCACTCAATAAATTTCAATTTTTCTTTCCTTTCCAGCCTTATTCCAAACCTCCCTTCCATCCATCCTATATTCCACTCAAACTGGGTGTTACCCTTAAATGTCCTTGTCATTTCTCCATGCCTTTGCTCACATTGTGCACTCTTCCTGGAGTCCCAGACCTCATCCCTAAAGATCCAAATCCTACCCATTCTTCAAGACTCAAGCTAGTCACCATTTCCCCCATCATGCCTCCCCTGCCTTAAGAGCAAAACCTGAGGTTTCTCAAAAAAGAAGGTATTCCGCCTCAAAACTGTAACATAGAAATCCTGCCTGATTTTCCAGCCTGCTAGCCTGCCCTACAAATTTCAGCTTGTAAAACCCCACAATCTTGGGAGCCAATTCCTTAAAATAAACTTCTTTATGTGTGTCTGTGGTGTGTGTGTGTCTGTGTGTGTATATATATGTATATAGTGGTTAAGTGCTACAGCTGCTATCATGGATTGAATTATGTCACCCCAAAAATATGTATATTAACTTGGTTAGGCCATGATTCCCACTATTCTGTGGTTGTCCTCCATTTTGTAGTTTTCCTGTGTGTTATAAATCATAATCTCTTCCTGTTGTTAAAAGGGTTAGAGTGGGATTGTAACACCACCCTTACTCAGGTCACTTCCCTGATCCAAAAGGGAGCTTCCCTGGGGTGTGGCCTGCACCACCTTATATCTCTCAAGAGATAAAAGGAAAGGGAAGCAAGCAGAGAGTTCGGGACCTCATACCACCAAGAAAGCAGCACCAGGAGCAGAGCGCGTCCTTTGGACATGGGGTCCCTGTGCCTGAGAAGCTCCTCGACCAGGGGAAGATTGAGGACAAAGACCTTCCTCCAGAGCCAACAGGGAGAGAAAGCCTTCCCCTGGAGCCAACACCATGGATTTGGACTTGTAAACTACAGAACCATGAGGAAAATTTCTCTCTGTTAAAGCCGTCCACTTCTGGTATTTTTGTTATGGCAGCACTAGATAACTAACAGCTGCTAACCAAAAGGTCGGCAGTTCAAATCCTCCAGATACTCCTTGGAAACCCTGTAGGGCAGTTCTAGTCTGTTCTATAGGGTCACTATGAGTTGGAAAAGACTCGAAGGCAACAGGTTTGGTTTTTTGGTTTTTATATATATATACAAATATTGTGTGTGTGTATATCCTCCTATAACTAACTTCTTAAGTAATGTTTTATGAAGGTGTGTTGAGTGCAAAATTTGTCACATACCCACACTTTTGCAATAAATTTAGATCTTGAATTCCATGCTATGAAGGAATTTTTGCACTGTGGAGGACAACTAAAATATGGACAGGTTGTTCAAAAGATTTTGAGTAGCCATGAATGACGATTGTCAACTTCAAAAATCATCTGTACTTCCATGTGAGTGTAGAGGAGAAATAAGTTTTTAATATGTCTACCCAAAAACCCTTTGCCATAGCGTCAATTCCAACTCACAGCAACCATATAGGAGAGAGTAGAACTGCCCCATGGGGTTTTCAAGGAGGCACTGGTGGATTTGAACTGCAGATCTTTTGGTTAGCAGCTGAGCTCTTAACCACTGCGCCACCAGGTCTCCTTTAACACATATACACTTCATTAAATAAAAACTGATCAACAAAAAAAATCTGATTTTGCATACACTAGTGACTTGACTCAATTTTTCCTCTTCTATTTGTTTGGTGTCATATAAACAATGCATGAAACAGAGTGAAAATATCCAGTTTCCTGAAAATTCATCTCTATGGGACCTTTAAATCTTGTTTTACATAAAATTTTTTAAAATCTTTAACAAACTAATAATTATAAAATTCTTAAAGTGTGATTGGAAAATATTTTTTCCTTAGGACACCTAAAGACCAAGAAACTGAGCCCATCAGCTAATTTTGACTATCAACAGAAGACTGGTACTTCCAACCATCTTTTGTAATTTGAAACAAACTCTCCCACCCCTAGACTACAGGTTTTCCCTGCTATCCAAAAGTGGCACGATCCTATGAAAACTTTCATTAAGTCACAACAGCATAAAGCAAAGAAGCAATTACCATTAATTTTTATGTGAAAAAATTTTGAACCTTCCCAGACCCAAAAACTAAACAACCAAATCATACCATATAACACATAAAACCTAAAATAACACAAACATGGAGTAAAAGCAGAAATGATGTGATAAACAAACCCAGATAAAGCTGAATACTATTTCTGCTGTTCACACTTTTTCGTAAAAGACAAAATCCTCTTAGAATTTCTATTAGCAAAAACAGGTATTAATGTAAATCTTTCATAGAAGTGAAGTGGCATAAGGTGAACTTTCAAAGGGCAGGGGATACCTGCATTTGTGCTGAGTATGAAAGGCAAACTCTGTACCAAGGACAAGGCAAGGAATAAGCCTAGTTAGGTGTAAGCTGCAATATTGCCTCATGTTTCACCCCGCTTTAATGTATTTTATCTTTGGAACACTGTAAAGCACTTGAGACACAGAAATTAAACTCGTTGTTTTTAGCTGCTATTGAGTCAGTCCCAACTCATGGCAACACCATACACAACAGAACAAAACAGTGCCCAGTCCTGCACCGTCCCCATGATCAGTTGCAGATCAGACGATGTGATCCACAGGGTTTTCACTGGCTGATTTTTGGAAGTAGATCTCCAGGCCTTTTTTCCTAGTCCATCTTAGTCTGGAAGGTCTGCTGAAATCTGTTCAGCATCATAGCAACACGCAAGCCTCCACTGACAGATGAGTGGTGGCTGCAAATGAGTTCCACTGGTCATGAATCAAATCCAGGTCTCCAGTTCTACCACTGAACCACCACTGCCCTCATAAACTACACCTATCCCTTTAAGAGTTGTCGTCAACTCAATTCTGACTCATGGCAACCCACTATGTTACAGAGTAGATCTATATGCTCCATTGGGTTTTCTTAGCAGTAATCTTTACAGACCCCCACACGTCTGTCAGTTTGTCGTACTGTGGGGGCTTGTGTGTTGCTGTGATGCTGGAAGCTATGCCACCGGTATTCAGATAACAGCAGGGTCACCCATGGAGGACAGGTTTCAGCTGAGCTTCCAGACTAAGACTAGGAAGAAGGACCCGGCAGTCTACTTCTAAAAAGCATTAGCCAGTGAAAACCTTATGAATAGCAGTGGAACATTGTCAGATATAGTGCTGGAAGATGAGCCTCCCAGTTTCAAAGGCACTACAAAGATGACTGGGGAAGAGCTGCCTCCTCAAAGTAGAGTCAACCTTAATGATGTGGATGGAGTAAAGCTTTTGGGACCTTCATTTGCTGATGTGGCATGACTCAAAATGAGAAGAAAGAGCTGCAAACATCCATTAATAATCGGAGCCTGGAATGTATGAAGTATGAATCTAGGAAAATTGGAAATCATCAAAAATGAAATGGAACGCATAAACATCGATATCCTAGGCATTAGTGAGCTGAAATGGTCTGGTATTGGCCATTTTGAATTGGACAATCATATAGTGTACTATGCTGGGAATGACAACTTGAACAGGAATGGTGTTGTATTCATCGTCAGAAAGAACATTTCAAGATCTATCCTGAAGTACAACGCTGTCAGTGATAGGATAATATCCATATGCCTACAAGGAAAACCAGTTTATATGACTATTATTCAAATTTACGTACCAACCACTAGGGCCAAAGATGAAGTAACAGATTTTTATCAGCTGCTGCAGTCTGAAATTGATGGAACATGCAATCAAGATGCATTGATAATTACTGGCGATTGGAATGCAAAAGTTGGAAACAAAGAAGAAGGTTCAGTAGTTGGAAAATATGGCCTTGGTGATAGAAACAATGCTGGAGATCGAATGATAGAATTTTGCAAGACCAATGACTTCTTCATTGCGAATACCTTCTTTCACCAATATAAACAGCGACTATACACATGGACACACAGAAATCAAATTGACTACATCTGTGGAAAGAGATGATGGAAAAGCTCAATATCATCAGTCAGAACAAGGCCAGGGGCCGACTGTGGAACAGACCATCAATTGCTCATAGGCACGTTCAAGCTGAAACTAAAGAAAATCAGAGCAAGTTCACAAGAGCCAAAATATTACCTTGAGTATATCCCACCTGAATTTAGAGACCATCTGAAGAATAGATTTGATGCATTGAACACTAGTGACCACAGACCAGACGAGTTGTGGAATGACATCAAGGACATCATCCATGAAGAAAGCAAGAGGTCACTGAAAAGACAGGAAAGAAAGAAAAGACCAAGAGGGATGTCAGAGGAGACTCTGAAACTTGCTCTTGAGGGTCGAACAGCTAAATCAAAAGGAAGAATTGATGAAGTAAAAGAACTGAACAGAAGATTTCAAAGGGCCCCTCGAGAAGACAAAGTAAAGTATCATAATGACATGTGCAAAGAGCTGGAGACGGAAAACCAAAGGGAAGAACACGCTCGGCATTTCTCAAGCTGAAAGAACTGAAGAAAAAATTCAAGCCTCGAGTTGCAAATAGTGAAGGATTCCATGGGGAAAATATTAAATGACACAGGAAGCATCAAAAGAAGATGGAAGGAATACAAAGAGTCATTGTACCAAAAAGAATTAGGCGATATTCAACCATTTCAAGAGGTGGCATATGATCAGGAACCGATGGTACTGAAGGAAGAAGTCCAAGCTGCTCTGAAGGCATTGGCGAAAAACAAGGTTCCAGGAATTGATCAATTGAGATGTTTCGACAAACAGATGCAGTGCTGGACGTGCTCCCTAGTCTATGCCAAGAAATATGGAAGACAGATTCCTGGCCAACTGACTGGAAGAGATCCATATTTATGCCTATTCCCAAGAAAGGTTATCCAACTGAATGTGGAAATCGTAAAACAATGTCGTTAATATCACATGCAAGCAAAATTTTGCTGAAGATCATCAAAAATGGCTGCAGCAGTATATAGACAGGGAACTGCCAGAAAATCAGGCCGGCTTCAGAAGAGGACGTGGAACTAGAGATATCGTTGCTGATGTCAGATGGATCCTGGCTGAAAGCAGAGAATACCAGAAGGATGTTTACCTGTGTTTTATTGACTATGCAAAGGCATTCGACTGTGTGGATCATGACAAACTATGGATAACACTGCCAAGAATGGGAATTCCAGAACACTTAATTGTGCTCATGAGGAACATTTACATAGATCAAGAGGCAGTTGTTCGGACAGAACAAGGGGATACTGATGGGGTTAAAGTCAGGAAAGGTGTGCATCAGGGTTGTATTCTTTCACCATACCTATTTAATCTGTATGCTGAACAAATAATACAAGAAGCTGGACTATATGAAGAAGAACGGGGCAGCAGGATTGGAGGAAGGCTCCTTAACAACCTGCGTTATGCAGATGACACAACCTTGCTTGCTGAAAGTGAAGAGGGCTTGAAGCACTTACTAAAGAAGATCAAAGACCACAGCCTGCAGCATGGATTACACCTCAACATAAAGAAAACAAAAATCCTCATAACTGGGCCAATGAGCAACATCATGATAAATGGAGAAAAGATTGAAGTTGTCAAGGATTTCATTTTACTTGGATCCACAATCAACAGCCATGGAAGCTGCAGTCAAGAAATCAAAAGTTGCATTGCATTGGGCAAATCTGCTGCAAAGAACCTCTTCAAAGTGTTGAAGAGCAAAGAAGTCACCCTGAAGACTAAGGTGCGCATGACCCAAGCCATGGTATTTTCAATCACACCACATGCATGTGAAAGCTGGACAATGAATAAGGAAGACGGAAGAAGAGTTGACGCCTTCGAATTGTGGAGTTGGTGAAGAACATTGAGTATACCGTGGACTGCCAAAAGAATGAACAAACCTGTCTCGGAGGAAGTGCAGCCAGAATGCTCCTTAGAGGCAAGGTTGGCGAGACTGCTTCTTACATACTTTGGACGTGTTGTCAGGAGGGATCAGTCCCTGGAGAAGGACGTCATGCTTGGCAGAGTACAGGGTCAGCGGAAAAGAAGGAGACCCTCAACGAGGCGGATTGACACAGTGGCTGCAACAATGAGCTCAAGCATAACAACGATTGTGAGGATGGGGCAGGACTGGGCAGTGTTTCGTTCTGCTGTGCATCGGGTCGCTATGAGTCGGAACCGACTCGACGGCACCTAACGACAACAACAATCTTTACAGAAGCAGATCGGCAGGCCTTTCTTCCATGGAGCCACTGGATGGATTGAAACCAGCAACCTTTGGTTTAGCAGCTGATCACAAACTGCGTGCTACAAACTGCACCCAGGGACCTGGAAACTAAACTTTAAAAAACCAGTTGCTGTTGAGTCAATTCTGACTCATATTCTGGCCACCACATTATTCAGCACGTGGAGGATGCATTTTGATGGACAATCACAAAATCATGAGGTTTTTGATGGATTTATTAGTCATGCACCCTGTGCATGGGAAGGGTGTCAGAATCTGGTGATAGAGATACTACCTGCCTAATATCTACTAGAAAAAAAAATATATATATATATATATATCTACAGCCCCTAATAAATCCTTACAGCTGACAGTGTCTCTATTTTAAAAGTACACGGCAAGATACTGTCTCCATTTTATCAGAACATTGTGAAAGCTGATTTTTTTTTAAATGCACAGCATGTTGAAAAGAAGTGGTTTTTTTTTACTGATAAACCTCTGAGTTAATGATCAATGTCAGGGTATCAGCACTGACCTCCAGGATGTTATAATGCACCCAAGTCTCTTTTTCCAGGATAAAAGTGCTTTCTGCTGGATCCATCTGCCAAGAAGGTAGCAGACTACCTGAGTTGTTCAACCACAGGATTAGACTAGACAACTATATTGACAGTCCAGTCTTGTCACCCTGTCCTTATCATCCATCCATATTAAATTATGAAAGAAAAAATGAGCAAAAAAGATCTGAACATTATCAAAAATACTGAATGCAAAATACTCCTTGTCTTGGTCATCTAGTGCTGCTGCAACAGAAGTACCACAAATTGATGGCTTTAACAAAGAGAAGTTTATCCTCTCACAGCCAAGTAGACTACCAGTCCAAATTCAGGGCGTCAGCTCCAGGGAAAGGCTTTCTCTATAGGCTCTGGAGGAAGGTCCTTGTCATTAATCTTCCCTTGGTCTGGGAGCATCTCATCTCAGGAACCTCAGGTCCAAAGGACGTGCTCTGCTCCCGGCTCTGCTTTCTTGGTGGTCTGAGGTCCTCATGTCTCTCTGCTCGCTTCTCTCTTTTATATCTCAAAGAGACTGGCTTAAGACACTACCTAATCTTGTAGACCTCATCAGTATAACTGCCACTAATCCATCTTATTACATCATGGTGATGGGATTTACAACACATAAGGAAATCACATCAGAGGACAAAATGGTAGACAATCATACAAGGGAATCTTGACCTAGCCAAGTTGACAGATATTTTGGGGGGACACAATTCAATCCACGACACCCCTGCTGAAAGCAAGTGTGTGATATAAAACACTGAGTGTTATAAACATTGAAATTCCTAAGGAATGTATGCGCTACCTCTTACACAGAATGGTTCGTGCTTTTCCTGACTGACTCTTCTCAATCTCTCTTTCTTATCGTCATATTGACTAGGGTGGCGTGCAGGAGTTTTTAGGGTGATGGATCTGTTCTGTATCCTGAGTATCACAGTGGTTACAGGAATCTACACATGTATTAAATTTGTAGAACTCTCCAATATGTATTGAAATGGTATTCATAATAACCAAAAGGTGGAAACAACACAAGTGTCTTTCAACAGACGAATGGATAAACCAATGTGGTACACACAGACAACGGCATATTACTCAGTCATAAAGAGAAATGAAGTCTGACACATGCCACAACATGGATGAACCTTGAAAAGATTATGCGGAGTGGAAGAAGCCAGACACAAAAGGACAAGCATTGTATGACCCCACTTAAACATGATATATCTAGAATGGGCAAATGCATAGAGACAAAAAGTTATTAGGGGTTATGAGGGGCTGTGAGGAGGAGGAAACAGGGAAGTCAGCTTAAGAGGTACTAAGTTTCTGTGTAGGACAATGAAAAAGTTTGGAAATACATAAACGTGAGGGAGGTGCAAGATGAATGTAATTAATGTCACTGATTTGTACACCTAAACATGGTTAAAATGGCAAGGATTGTGTTATTTGTATTTTAAAATAAAAAAATAGATATATAAATATATTTTGTTACATATCTTTATATGGAAATGCTGGTGGCGTAATGGTTAAGTGCTAAGGCTGCTAACCAGAGGGTCAGCAGTTTGAATCCTCCAGGCACTCCCGGGAAACTCTATAGGGCAGTTCTACTCTGTCCTATAGGGTCGTTAGGAGTCAGAATCGACTCGAGGGCACTGGGTTTGGGGTTTTTTTTTTTTTTTTGTATCTTTATATATATTTTGTTATATATGTAACAATTTATTATATATGTTTATAAACATTTTGTTATATATATTTTATCAAAACCAGGGGAAAAAATTCATAGAACTATAAATCCACAGAAAAAAGGTCAATAATTCGTTTTCAGCAGCATGGATCTCTATATGTCATTTAAATTATTTCATCTTTTTTCATTTTCTCTTGGTTATATAATCCACATTCTAGGTCTCGTCATTGGAGGAGAATGGTACTTGTACTTTCCGGGGACAATAAAGAAAGGCTAATAACCATCTTCAAGGGCTAAATGCTCAACAATATCTTTAAGCAATTAAGAGAAAGTTCATCTGAAGTAAGTGCGTTATAACATCCCACCAGCTCCATGTTGATCTCTCCTTAGAGTACACATCAACTACCACACAGAGGACAGCAGCTCCCTGTTCCAGGATATGCCTCTTGTCAGCTGTTCCTGGGATGTAATCAGACCTACATTTAATATACTTGTAACAATAGAAAAGCACCTCCCAGACATGATGTGAAAAATATAAGTCGGAAATCATTTTTGCTTTATTTATTATGCTGTCATTTACTGTCGTGTGGTAAAGGCCAAAATTCTAATTCCTTTTACTACTGGAATTACAGCAGCTGGACTTTTTTTATGCAGATTTCACATTTGAAAGATGCTTCCCTGGGCTCTCATTGGAACCGGATGTAGCTGATCTGTGTTCCTGGAGCCCATTGTCCACATGCAGTCAGATTCCACACGGAGAAAAGTTCAATCAGGCCAAGTCATCCTGCTGTTACCTTGTCATCTCTTTTGGGTGCCTGCCTGAGATGAAACTGAAATGTAAGGTTTTTATATGAATACATTCATATCCGTGCCCTTCATTCGATCTACTTTTTAAAAACTTGTTATTGTTGTTAATTGACGTCAAGTCAACTCTGACTCATGCCAACCACATGTACAACAGAAAGAAACATTGTCTGGTCCTACACCATCTTCATGATCATTGGTGTGCTCAGGTAGAACGTTGCAGTCACTGTTTGTATTTTGAATGCCTTCCAACCTAGGAGGCCCATCTTCCAGCACTACATTGGCCAATATTCCCTTGTGATAAACAGGGTTCTCACTGGCTAATTCTCAGTAATAGATGGCCAGGCCTTGCTCCCTAGCCTCTCTTAGTCTCCACTGAAACCTGCCCAGCATGGGTAACCCAGCTGGTATGTGAAATACTGGTGGCATAGCTTCCAGCACCACAGCAACGTTCAAGCTACCACAATACAACAAACTGACAGATGGGTGGTGGAGTTTTATTTATCTATTTATTTTAATTCAATCAATTTTTACTTTACTTGCTATATACTGACCTTACATTCCTTGACCAGAGAATAAACAATTTTAATGTCAATAGAAAGTTTAAAAAACTACCATGTATATACTTGACCACATAGTAAACTAATATTTTTTTTAATTGAACTTTAGATGAAGGTTTATAGAACAAACTAGCTTCTCATTAAACAGTTAGTACACATATTATTTTATGACATTGGCTAATAACCCCACGACATGTCAACACTCTCCCTTCTTGACTCTGGGTTCCCTGTTACCAGCTTTCCTGTCCCTTCCTGCCTTCTATTCCTTGCTCCCAGGCTGGTGTGCCCTGTTTTGTTTTAAGGGCTTGTCTAATCTTTGGATGAGGGGTGAACTTCAAGATGGGTGATAGACTCTTAAACTTAACATTTGTTATTTAGATGTCTACAGCAGTACCGTGCTGCACTGTACTGAGGCAAAAGGAAAAATAGGTAATATTGATCTTGTCTTTATTTAAAATTTTGGTATTTTTTTATCATGAACTTTTTGCACTAAATTTGATTCTTTAAAAATATTGCTTTAACCTGAGACTAGAAGCACTAGATGGTGCCCGGCTACCACCGATGACTGCCCTGCCAAGGAAAACAACAGAGAATCCCTGATGGAGCAGGAGAACAGTGGGATGCAGACCTCGAATCCTCATAAAAAGGTGAGACTTAATGGTCTGAGACTAGAGGGGCCCCAGAGGCCATGGTCCCTGGACCCTCTGTAGCCCAAGACTGGAGCCATTCCCAAAGCCAACTCTTCAGACAAGGATTGGACTGGACTATAAGACAGAAAATGGTACTGGTGAGGAGTGAGGTTCTTAACTCAAGTAGACACATGAGACTATGTGGGCAGCTCCTGTATGGAGGGGAGATGAGAAGGCAGAGGGGGGACAGGAGCTGGTTGAATGGACACGGGGAATAGAGGGTGGAGAAGAGGAGTGTGCTGTTATATTAGGGGAGAGTAGCTAGGAGTACATAGCAAGGTTTGTGTAAGTTCTTGTATGAGATACTGACTTGATTTGTAAACTTTCACTTAAAACACAATAAATAAAAAAAGAAAAAAAATACTGTTATAAAATATTGTTTATCTAGACTACTGAGTTTTTCAGCAGACCCTTAAGTTTTGCACTAAGTTCAGTCCTTTATTTGCCTCATCATAGTCGCAGTTGGCAGCACAATTTAAATGGAAAGTAATGGAATTTCCTTAAGGAAAAATTGAAAAGACTGATAAACATGACTTACTCATCGTGCCATCAAGGTGTATTTTCCCAACAAAAACAGTTAATAATTCTTACCTGCATTATCAGATTGCTTGTGTGGAATGCAGCAGTGTAGTGGTGGCAATCAAGGGTCTCTCTGACCACCTGATTGCCTTGCTCTGCTCTCTTAACCCACCCAGACTCACGTTCATGCTCCTTGCTTCTCACTTGGCCCTCTTTCTCCTTCACAGCTCCTACTTGCTACCTAGTACTTATCGCCTCCCTTCCACTCTGATCTTACACACAGCCCAGCTACCTAATCTCCTACTTCTTCCCAGTTCCACGCTTCTTACCGCCTCCCATGGGTGAAGGGCCTGTGGCCTAAACGGTCCATCATTCTTTTACCAGCTCCTTCCTCTTCCAGCCAGTAGTGTCACTGGGAGGGTACAGGAAGTGCAGACCACAGCAGGTGACACTGTCAGAGGGGGTGATACCAAAATGACTGTCTATAAAATTTTTGTGCACTGTTTCAGCAGAAATTTAGTATTTCTTACAAAAATAGCCCTGTAGTATGAGACTAAAGGCAGGAGGGGACAGGAAAGCTGGTAATGGGGAACCCAAGGTTGAGAAGGAAGAGTGTTGACATGTCATGGGGTTGTTAACCAATGTCATAGAACAATATGTGTACTAACTGCTTAATGAGACTCGTTTGTTCTGTAAACCTGCATCTAAAATACAATTTTTAAAAATTGAAATATCTATATATACCCCAGTAGTTATAACAACAGAAACACTTTTTGGAAGCCCAGCTTACATGTGTCAATGTACCTACAAGACTAAAACTATGCTAATTTACTTTTTGAATCTTCTAATGTGCTCTGGCCAGGGCTGTCATTATTACCCAATTACGATATGACATGATTTCATCTCCACTCAATATAAGCACTTGCTATTTTTTTTTGTTACTGTTTTGTTTTTATACTAGCAGATTTTGTCAATGTCTGGTGTTTAGCTACAATATTGTGGTAATTAGTATTTGTGAACCTCTATGAGTAAGTTTTTTGAGAATAAAGTAGTAATTAAAGGAAAAGAAGGAGTGATATATGGAAATTACGATTTACCAGTAACATTAGTGCAAAAAACATTACTAAGGATTCTGTAGGGTCTGGTAGAGAAGGAGGTCCATGGCAGGAGGGGGGTGGGTGACACCATGAGTTACTGCACTGAGTGACCCCAGCCCTAGTGACGCCACTGTTCTCATCCAGTTGATCTAAAGCTCTAGTCAACTTGCTTGCCTAAACCCTGCTAAACCTGCCGAGGACCCCATGTGGGATGATTCCCATGCACTGTATCCATTTAGTTGCTGTCATTTTTAGAAGCTACCAGGTGATCCTATGTGCAACCACGCTGAGGACCACTGATGTCCTATGTGCAACCACGCTGAGGACCACTGATGTAGGTGAATGAGTAAATCACCTAGGAAGATTTGTGTGTGTGTGTGCATGTGTGTTTTAGGTGAAAGTTTACAGCACAAATTAGTTTCTCATTCAAAAATTTATAAACAAATTGTTTTTTGACATTCGTTGCAATCCCCACAATGTGTCAGCACTCTCCCCCTTTCCCTTTACACCCCAGGTCCCCTGTGTCCATTCATCCTGTTTTCCTGTCCCTTCCTGCCTTCTCATCTTTGTTTCTGGGCAGGTGTTGCCCATTTGGTCTCACATACTTGATTGAACTAAGAAACACATTCCTCACTTGTGTTACTGTTTGTTTTATAGGCCCGGCTAATCTTGGGCTGAAAGGTGGACTTCAGGAGTGGCTTCAATTCTGAGATAGCAGGGAGTATAGGGCCATAATCTCAGGAGTTCCTCCAGTCTCCATCAGACCAGTGAGTCTGGTCTTTTTTGGTGTGTGAATTTGTGAATTTTTCTCCTGTTCTGTCTGAGACCTTCTATTGTGATCCCTGTCAGAGCAGTTAGTGGTGGTAGCCTAGTACCATCTATTTCTTGTGGGCTCGGGTTGGTAGAGGCTATGATCCATGGTCCATTAGTCCTGTCAACTAACATTTTCCTTGTGTCTCTGGTTTTCTTCGTTTTCCTTTGCTGTGGGCGGGATAGGACCAAGAGATGTATTTTAGACGGCCACTCGCAAGCTTTTAAGACCCCAGATGCTACTCAACAAAGGAGGATGTAGAACACTTTCTTTATGAACTGTTTGCCAATTGACCTAGATGTCCCCCAAGACCATGGTCCCCATCCTTCAGGCCCCGTAATTCAGTCCCTCAAGGTATTTGGATGTGTCTGGAAAGATCCTATTACTTTGCCTTGGTCAAGTTGTGTTGACTTCCCCTATATTGTGTGTTGTCTTTTGCTTCACCAAAGTTAACACTTATGTACTGTCTAGTTAGTAATTTCCCCTCCCCACCCCTCCCTGCCCTCATAACCATCAAAGATTGGTTTTTTCTGTGTGTAAACCTTTTCCTGGGTTTTTGTAATAGTGGTCTCATACAGTACTTGTCCTTTTGTGACTGACCTATTTCATTCAGCATAATTCTTTCTAGATTCATCCATGCTGAGATATTTTGAGGATTCATCATTGTTCTTTATTGTTGCATGGTATTTCATCGTGTGTATGTACCATAATTTGTTTACCCATTCATCTGTTGATGGGCACTTAGATTGTTTCCATCTTTTTGCTTTTGTGAACAATGCTGCAATGAACATGGGTATGTATATGTCTATTCGTGAAATGGCTCTTCTTTCTCTAAGATATATTCCAGGGAGTGTGATTTCTGGATTGTATGATATTTCTATTTCTAGCTTTTTAAGGAGGTGCCACATCATTTTCCATAGTGGTTGTACCATTTTACAATCCTACCAGCAGTGCCTAAGAGTTCCAATCTCCCCACAACCTCTCCAACATTTGTTATGTTCTGTTTGATTAGTGCCAGTAATGTTGAGGTGAGATGATATCTCATTGTAGTTTTAATTTGCATTTCTCTAATGGCTAATGATCAAGACCATTTCCTCCTGTGTCTGTTAGCCACCTGAATGCCTTCTTTGGTAAAGTGTTCATATCCTTTGTCCATTTTTTAATTCAGTTATTTGTCTTTTCATTGTTGAGGTGTTGAAGTATTCTATAGATTTTAGATACAAACCCTTGTTGGACATGTCATAGTCAAAATTTTTTTCACAGTCTGTAGGATCTCTTTTTACTCTTTTGTTGAAGTCTTTTGATGAGCAGAAGTGGTTTAATTTTTAGGTGCTCCCAGTTATATAGTTTATCTTCTGATATTTGGGCATTGTTAATTATGGTTTGTATTCTGTTTATGTGGTATATTAGTGCCCGTAGCATTGTCCTTATTTTTTCTCCCATGATCTTTATCATTTTAGGTTTTATATTTAGGTATTTGATCTATTTTGAGTTAGTTTTTGTGTATGGTGTGAGGTATGGATCCTGTTTCATTTTTTTAAAGATGGGCATCCAGTTTTACCAGCACTATTTGTTTAAAAGACTGTTTCTTGTTTAATGGACTCTGGTCCTTTGTCAAAGATAAGCTGACCATAGGTGGATGGATTTATGTCTGGTTCTCAATTCTGTTTCATTTGTCTGTGAGTCTGTCATTGTACCAGTACCAGGCTGATTTGATTATCATGGCTGAACAGCAGGTTCCGAAATCAGGCAGTATGAGGCCTCCTACTTGGTTCTTTTTCTTCAGTAATACCTTGCTTACCCAGGGCCTCTTTCCTTTCCCTACAAAGTTAGTGATTATTTTCTCCATCTTGTTAAAGAATGAGTTTGGTATTTGGATCCGGATTGCATTGTATCTGTAGATTGCTTTGGGTAGAATTGTCATTTTCACAACGTTGCATCTTCCATTCCATGAGCATGGTCTGTTTTTCCATTTACGCATGTATCTTTTGATTTCTGGCAGTAGTGTTTTGCAGTTTTCTTTGTGCAGGTAGGTCTTTTACATGCCTGGTTAAATACATTCCTAAGTATTTTATCTTCTTAGGGGCGATTATAAATGGTATTGTTTACTTGATTTCATTATTGAAGTTCTCTTTGTTGGTATAGAGGAATCCAACTGATTTTTGTATGTTGATCTTGTATCCTGCTGCTCTGCTGAATCTTTCTATTAGTTCCAGTAGTTTTTTTGTGGAATCTTTGTTGTTCTCTATGTATAGGATCATATCTTCTGCACGTACGGATAGTTTTACCTCTTCCTTTCCAATTTGGATGCGCTGTATTTCTTTCTTTTTTTTTTTTTTTGCCTTTTCCTCTAGCTATGAATTCCAACACAACATTAAAAAGAGAATATTCCATGTGCGTTGGAAAAGAATATATACTTTGCTGCTGTTGGATGGGGTGTTCTATATATGCCTATGACATCAAGGTGATTGATTTTGGCCTTTAGATCTTCTATATCTTTGCTGAGTTTCTCTCTAGATGTTCTGTCCTTTAATGAGAGTGGTGTGTTGAAGCCTCCTACAATTATTGTGGAACTGTCGTTTCTCTTTTCAATTCTGTAGTTTGTTTGTGTTTTTTGGAGCACTGTCATTGGGTGCGAAGGTATTTATTAAGGTCGTATCTTCTAGGTAGACTGTCCTTTAAGCATTATATAATGTCTTTTCTTGTCTTTTATGGTGGATTTCGCCTTAAAGCCTATTTTATCCAAGATTAGTATTGCCGCTCCTGCTCTTGTTTGGTTACAATTTGCTTTATACAATTTTTTTTCATCCATTGATTTTTTTTTAATATATTTATGTTTTTGTGTCTAAGGCATATTTCTTGTAGACAGGATATTGATCGGTCATTTTTTTTAATCCATCCTTGAACTCTGTCTCTTTTGTGTGCACTGAAACCATTTAGATGCAGTGTGATTATCGATAGGTATGAGTTTATTGCTGCCCTATTGTGTTTTTGTGTGTGTGAGTGTGGTGCTGATGTTTTCTTTGTTCCTCTTACTTTCCTGTGCTGAGTTCCTTTTGTTTGTGGATTTTCTTTTCTTCTCTTGTGGTATTATAGATTTTGTGTTTACTGAGTCTTTATGTTTTTCTTTTTTTTTTTTTTCTGATGAGTAGGTTTGTTAACTTTCTTTGTGGTTAACTTGAAATTTACCCTTATCTTTCTAAGTTTGAATCAGTCTTTTATTACTTGATAATCGTCTTGACTTCCTCTCCATTTGAAAACTTTTTACCTGCACCATTTATTCCTCCTTTCATTGTCTTCACGTTGTCGTCATTTACAGATGACCTCTTGGTTTCCCTGTTTTAAGTCTTTTAGCTTTGTTTTATTATTGAGAATTCTTTACTTAGGTTGGTATCTGGCTGATGCTGTCCTGTGTCCTAGAATCTGGTTGTTGTCTGATGTTGTTGGTTTTCTAACTGAAGGACTCCCTTCAATATTTCTTGTAACTTTGGTTTTTATGAATTCCCTTGATATCTGTTTATCTGGAAATAGCGTAATTTCATGATTGTATTTGAGAGAGAGTTTTGCAGAATGTATTATTCTTGGCTGGCAATTTTTTCTTTCAAGGTTTTATTGCCTTCTTGCCTGCCTAGTTTCTGCCAAGTAATTGGACCTTAGTCTTATGGTTTCCCTTTTGTAAGTGACTTTTCATTTTTCTCAGACTACTCTGAGGGTTCTTTATTTGTCTTTGGTTTTGGCAAGTGTGATTATTATATGTCTTTGGTGACTTTCTTTTGGGGTCTCTCCTATATGGGGTTCATTGAGCTTCTTGGATAGTCACCTTTTCATCTTTCATGATATTCAGGAAGTTTTCTGCCAGCACTGCCAGCAGATGTTCAGCAATCTTTGTGTTTTTCATCTTCTCACCCTGTTATGGAACTTTGATCATACTCAAATTTTTGCTCTTGATTGTGTCCCACATAATACTTAGGTTTTCTTCATTTTGCTTCACTCTTTTCTCTGATTTTTCCTCAAACAAAGTGGCATCCATGGATTTGTCTTCAATCTTGCTGATTCTCTCTTCCATTGTTTCAAATTTGCTTCCAAAACCATCTATCGAGTTGTCCATTTTTGAAACTTTGTTGTTTATCGTGTTCATTTTTGATTGTTGTTCTTTATGGTTTCTAATTGTTTATTTTAACATTTTGTTCTTGTATTATTTTCCTGAATTCTTCTATTGCTTTGTCTGTGTTTCCCTTGATTTTGACTATATTTTCATTTGTCTCATCTGTGTTTTCCATGATTTTGTCTATTTTTTTCCTTGGTTTTGTCTGTGTTTTCCTTGATCTCTTTCCCAATCTCTTGGAGAGCCCTAAATATTAGTCTTTTGAATTCCATATCAGGTAGTTCCAATGCCTTTTCTTCTACCAGAAGGTTAACTGATTCTTTATTTTGGTCACTCGCTGGAGCCATCTTGTCCTGTTTTTTTTTTTTTTTAAATATATTTTGATATTTTCTGCTCTCTCTAAGACACTGAAGTATTATTGAAGTATTATTTTCTTTGTTTATTGATTTTAAGTTTTTTGTTTCATCCTGCTTTTTTGTTTCATCCTGCTTTTTTGTTTTGTTTTTGTGAGTCAGGGTGGGCAGGCCACACATGTTTTGCTGCTTGTTCATCTGTGGGCATGATAGCTCTCACCACTTTGTCTGGGTGGACAGGTCAGCAGCAGGCAGGGGAAGCCCTCTTTGCCATACACTGGTTTGGCAAGGCACATGAGGGCAGAATGGGTTGGCATGGTTTGCCTCCTGATGTTGGTCCAGCAGTTTGGGAGTGTTCACAGCCCTTCACCAGGTAGGTCGGGGTGTTGGATGGGGTGTGGTATGAGCTTGCTTCCCACTGTTCAGCAGCTGGTTGAGTGGTGCAAGGGGGGGGGGGGTGGCTGTGCAGGCTTGGTGCAGCAATGGGACTGAGTACAGAGGACACACTAGTTGCAGCCGCGTGGTGAGGGTTAAACAGAAGAGGGGGAGTGGTGTATGTGGTTAGGTGGAAGGAAGAAAGAAAAAGAAGAAAGGGGGAGAAAAAAGCCAGGTGGTGGGAGGGGGCAGATGGGCCCGGAGGAAGAGGGGCTCGTATTGTGTACCTCAGCAGCAGTACCTGCCAGGATGGTGGAGTCTTGCATCTAATTACCAGAAGGTTGAGGAGTAGGAAAGTGTGTTTCTCTGGTTTCCCCGTGCTCTGCCTCCTGTTGGGAGCTCCATGAAGTTGCCTTCCCATACTCCCTGTCCACAGTCATTGCTGGCTGCATTCCAAGGTGGCGACACTGTGCCGTGTTAGGTGGCAGGGGACCTCTGCTCCATATCTTTCATTGTTCTCTGTTTTCCATCAGTTTCTTCTTCCATTCAATATTTGACCTAGTTCTTTATCCCTACATTTGGTGCTTAGGGTTCCAGGATTGACACTGTATCTATTTTACTTAGTTTTTCAGGTTTTTGCTGCAGAGGGATAGCATGGTGTGTCTGTCTAGAGCACCATGTTGGCTCCACCTCTTGGAACTTTGTGTGTGTGTGCATGGTAATACATATAACAAAATTTTCCATTTAACTACTTTTAAGTATACAATTCAGTGTCATGTTGTACAACCGTCACCACTGTTTATTTCCAAAATTTTTCATCGCCCCAAACAGAAACTCATCACCTGTTAAGCATCAACCACCTTCTCCCCCCTCCCCAGGCCCTAGTAACAACTAATCTACTTTATGTCTCTCAATGCATCCATTTCTTAACTGCTTATTTCCCTTGTTGATATCAGGAAAGTTTCCAAAACTCCTAATGTGCACTATCGTCAGACACAGGATTCAGTGAGGGTTAGGGGGAGCAGGAGAAGAGAGAGGGCTAAGACTTAGAAAGTGAACATTTGTCTATCAACCCCACACACTGCTTTTCTATTCTTCTTGTGCAGTCACAAGGTTAGAGTAATAAACCATTTGTTTAATCACTTTGATTTTCCCTGACTGCTAGTAATGAAATGCAGCACTCTCTAAAATAATTTCCTGACTTTTTGCTAAGATTCATCTCTGACATTTCATTAAATATGATCATTTAACTGTACAAGTACAAATGCATTTTTAATTTAGCTTACTGCAGATATTACAGATGTGGGGAATGAATTCGTATTGCTCTAGGACAAATATATCATTCACATATGCATGCCACAAAAGAACAAATTATTAAAAATTACTGAAACTTCCATGAAGATTTATATTTAACTTTTCCATTTCCAATCACCATGCCATTGTGAAAACATATAGCTTGCCACTTTGTCAGCCATGATTCTATGAAGAATGTATGGGTGATTCCATAAGGATCTTGATCAATAGCCTCCATCTCTCTCATTGACACACTGTGTGGTACTAAAAGAGATGAGGATTGAGTTTCAATAGAAAGGTTATGAAATTAGCAGTCTTTTCACTAAATGGTAGGTTATTTGCCTTCTCTGCAAAAGGAAAAAGCAGTAGAAAGTATGTCTTCCATCCTGTGTGTACTGTAAACCCAACTGTAATTCATATCGAAGTTTTGTTTTATAGGAAAGTACTCAAAATGTAAACCAGTATTCTTGAATGTCTTCTTGATAAATATTGTCATTGGGTTTAAAACTTTCTGATAAAAGAACAAGATTGATTTTTGTCCTTGAGTTATGAAATCTAGAGCTTACAAGTTGTGAACTAACAATTATTACTCACACTCACAAGGTATCAAGTGTTTCCTCG
This sequence comes from Elephas maximus indicus, assembly GCF_024166365.1. Taxonomy (NCBI): domain Eukaryota; kingdom Metazoa; phylum Chordata; class Mammalia; order Proboscidea; family Elephantidae; genus Elephas; species Elephas maximus. The sequence goes on along the minus strand of NC_064819.1, from coordinate 50,683,088 downwards.
GAATATAACTTTATTATTCCAAAAGGAAATAAGCTTATTTTCAAAAATCTTTATGATACGTTTAAGACAGAGGACAAATAGAAGTTTTGACAATTACCCAAAAGAAAATTTAATCCAAAAATGGAAATAAGAAGCTCATCATTTCCAGATATCAAAAAGCTAAAAGAACTCAAGTGTTCCTCAAATTTTAGACACTAATAAAGTAAAAATATAAATTAAATGTTAACAAGAAGCAAAATTTCTTCTCTGCCTTCTCTGGAGTCTTCTAGGCCTATATTTAGACTAAGAATTTAACATAAAAGATGTCACCCACATATCCAGATAGCTCATGTGTGCAGATAGTCAAGTTGTCTAGGTAGTTTCTGAGCCACCTACTAATGATAAGATTTTAGACTTGGAAAAGGCCTTTGAGATCATGGTTCTTTGGGATTATACCTATGGATTATGGATTGAAATGGGTCCCTCAAAATGTGTGTCAATTTGGCTAGGCCATGATTCCCAGTATTGTGTGGTTGTCTACCATTTTGTGATCTGATGTGATTTTCCTATGTGTTATAAATCCTACCTCTATGATGTTAATGGAGCCCTGGTGGCACAGTGGTTAAGAACTTGGCTGCTAACCAAAAGGTCAGCAGTTTGAGTCCACCAGCCACTCACTGGAAACCCTATGAAGTAGTTCTACTCTGTCCTATAGGGTCGCTATAAGTCAGAATCAGCTCGTTGGCAATGGGTTTTGGTTTTTTACGACATTAATGAGGCAGGTTTAAAGGCAGTTATGTTAATAAGAAAGGACTCAGTCTCCAGGATTAGATTGTATCTTGAGTCAATCTCTCTTGAGATATAAAAGAGAGAATTGAGCAAAAAGAAGGGGGGCCTCCTACCACCAAGAAAGTAGAGTCAGGAGTAGAGTTCATCCTTTGGACTTGGGGTCCCTGTGCTGAGAAGCTCCTAGACCAGGCAAAGATTGATGACAAGGATCTTCCCCCAGAGCCAACAGAGAGAGAAGCCTTCCTCTAGAGCTGGCAATCTGAATTTGGACTTCTAGGCTCTTAGATTGTGAGAGAGTAAACTTGTTTGTTAAAGCCATTCACGTGTGATACTTCTTTTATAGCAGCACAAGATAACTAAGACAATGCGTAACCCACTTATTTTACCAAAAAAAAAAAAAATGAGGCTCAAATAATTTGCATGAACACATAAGAAATTGGTGCACAACCAAAACTAAAAGCCGGGTTTCCGATTCCTCAATGACACACGGGCCATGAATGTAAGCACCACTTAGCATATGAAGACATAAACTCTAAAACCAAAGGGCCAAGATGCAGCTAAGCAATTGCACATCAACTTAGTGACTTGAGGTTCACCTGCCCGCCAGGACGAAATGAGAAGGGTTAAGAGATGACCGGTCATGATAGAAATTTGCCTAGACAGCTTAGTAAAAAGAAAAAAACTCTCACCTCACAAACCTCTTGACTCTCAGTTGAGCGCTTTGTTACTCTGTTTCTTTGGCATCGTCCAAATTCACACAATTTATAACTGCTTTTGTAAATTTTCAATTCTCTGCTCAGGAGAAACTTGAGGTCAGGCAAACATTGTAGAGCCCCAAGCCCCAGAAGAGTTGCCGAAATTCAAAAACCTGCATGCCAGGGCTATTTGACCAGACTTCTAAAAAAAGATGTTGCATAAAGATCACCCATAAAATGTCTCCAACCACGTGGCAGTGAAAAGGGCACCATTTTCCAGCCCTCAGTTTAGTATCACACTGACGGACTCCATCGTTCTCCTTTCCCAGCAGCGGCAGTTTTGAAACATCACACTGAGAAATCACACCTCTTGCAAAATTACCTTTGTGGCTTCAGTCACACACGCTGGATTTAGATTTTCTGTCTTGTAATAAACAAAATGTCTTCGTCCCTCACCATGCTGTGAAGCGAGACATTTCTAGGCACACTGTGTTAAAATACAATTGAAGAGACGCCAGTGCTCCTAAAGTCTTTTGAGTGGTGGCATAGGATGTCCTTGCTACTTGATGAAGCAATTAGGCCAGCCAGCAAGAACTTTAATTGTTGCACTCCACGCTTCTTCAATACCCCCATTTTACAAATGGTAGTATTCTGTGCCTATCACAAGTGATGGCATTGAATGAGGCTGTGTGCCCGTGAGGACTTCAACTGCTCACCAACAATGAGAGGGAGCAAGGAGTGTACCTGCATCCCTAAGTAACACCGTCAAAGTGAGACATCATGGGTGACTTTTTTTGTTTTGTTCTGTTTTACCACAATAGCGAACATGTCATTTTCCAAAAGCAGAACCATAATCATTGCTAAGTCAGGTAAATTTGGAATGTGCTGTGCCTAAGCTTTAAGAGAACCACCCTGTCTCTTTGAGACATAGCACACAGCTGGACCAAGCACAGTTGTGAATAACTCTCCTACTCTAAGGGTTTGTTTTAAAGTATTTTTAGTATTTGAGTTTGCCATTGAGCATGGCATTCAGGCACATAATGGTGAGGTTTTACACTACATCTTTTATTTAAGAGGCTGGGTAGCTGTCTCTTTTGTCTTCTTTAATAGCACTGTTTCCATTACTTCTAGGATACAGAAGGAAATTGAGCTCCCTCCTCGCTCAAACAACTGTTGTCCCTTCCCGTTATGAGTGGTAGAGAAGGCATCGCCTGTGTCCCAGCTGAAGTGGGAATAATACAGGTGATACGCTCAACTTAAATGAGACAGTGTTAGGGATTGAATTGTTTTCCTCCCAAAAATGTGTGTCAACTTGGTTAGGCCATGATTCCTAGTATTGTGTGGTTGTCCTCCATTTTGTGACCTGATGTGATTATACTATGTGTTGTAAATCCTGACCTCTATGATGTTAATGAGGCAGGATTAGAGGCAGTTGTGTTAGTGAGGAAGGAGTCAATCTACAGAATTAGGTTGTACATTGAGTCAATCTCTTTTGAGATATAAAAGAGAGAAACGGAGAGAAATTCGGACCTCTTATCAACAAGAAAGAAGCACCAGGAGTGGAGCGTGTCCTTTGGACCCAGGGTCCCTGCACTGAGGTCCTTCTAGACCCGGGGAAGACTGATGACAAGGACCTTCCCCCAGAACCCACAGAAGGAGAAAGCCTTCCCCAGGAGCTGGTGCCCTGGATTTGGACTTCTAGCCTCCTGGACTGTGAGAGAATAAATTTTGTTTGTTAAAGCCATCCCCTAGTGGTATTTCTGATATAGCAGCACTAGATAACTAAGACACACAGCACTAGCCCCTTCAGAGACCTGGAGGGAAGTCCAGGTGGGCTTATCTTGACTGCAGTTCCATCCAAGCTCTATTCAAGATGCCCAGCTTGAACCTTTAGCCAACTTAATTCAGCGAAGAACAATAATCCTCATGTAAAAGGATCTCCTGCAGATGCCCAGCCTTTATGCAGTTTGGTCCAGAACCACCACATTTAGCCCAGTTGGGCCCCATTCCAAATCTTGACTGTTGTCAATCTCTACTCACCTATAAATAACCCCTTTGGTACCCAGCCTTCTGCCCCCAAGTTTGATGTCTGAAATGGCCACCTAGCCAGTTCTTTGAACTCTGATCTCCTCTCTCTCCCCATGGCATGGCAGGTTCATGAACTAATGATGGATAATGACCTTGCTGTTTGAAACCAATTCCCCCAACTGGGTACAATAGATAGTTCATGTTGGAAATGAGTAGCCCTTCAGGCAGTAAACACGAGTGGTCACACAGAGGAAGGTAGTGGATGACGTGGAAGGCGGAAAGTAAGCTTGCCATCCAAGCACAAACCCACATAAGGGTTCACCTCCCATTTAGGCAAGCCATAACCAATCTGGAAGATGTATAAAGCTGGTGAAGTTCATCTTCATAGACCAAGCCTCCTTCTCTGTGGTCTCTTTCATCCTGCAAAGCCCTGCTTCTCCCCAGCCCTCCTGCAAGCTCGTTCTCTTCCTGCTGATCCTTCTACTTTCTATCACCTTGTACTTACAGGATAAGGAAGATATTATTACTATTCTCCAGGGACCCCAAAACTCAGACAGATTAAGTTGCTTCCCCCAAGTTTATATTGCTCTGAAGAAACTTACAATGTAGTTAGATAGGCAGAACTCATGCAAAAAAGAAAAACAATAATAAAAGGTAACATCTACTTTGTTGCTACTGTAATCTGCTAGCAAGTCAGCCCCCAACTCATGGAGACCCCATTTAGAACAGAATGAATTGCTGCTTCATCCTGCACCAGTCCCATGAAGGGATTGAATCATCGTGATCCATAGGTTTTCACTGGCTGATTTTCAGAAGTAGATTGCCAGACCTTTCTTCCTAGTTCATCTTAGTCTGGAAGTTCTGCATTATAACAACACGCAATCCACTGACAGACAGGTGGTAGCTGTGCATGACGTACATTTGCTGGAGCAAACCCAGGTCTCCTGCAGGGAAGGTGAGAATTCCACTACGGAACCACCAATGAACCCTAATATCTGCTTTGTTTCTTGTTGTTAGCTGCCTTTAAGTCATTTCCAACTCATGGCGGCCTCACGTGTGCAGAGAATTACTCCATAGGGTCTTCAAGTCTGTGACTGTTTGAAAGCAGATCTCCAGACCTGTCTTCTGAGGTACCTCTGAGTGGGTTCAAACCACCAACCTTTCAGCTAGTATTGAGCACTTAAACTTTTGCACCACCAGGGACTCCTAACAACTGCTTTGGGAGTCAGTAAATACTATGGGAATTCAGAAGTACCTCTTCATCCTGCCAACCACCAAATACCACTTAGGACAACTGTCATGGATTGAATTATGTCCCCCCAAAAATGTGTGTATCAATTTGGCTGGGCCATGATTCCCAGTATTGTGTCGTTGTCCTCCATTATGTGGTTGTAATTTTATATTAAAGAGGATTAGGGTGGACTTGTAACACCCTTGCGCAGGCCACATCTCTGATCCAATGTGAAGGGAGCTTCCCTGGGGTGTGGCCTGCACCACTTTTTATCTTACAAGAGATAAAAGTAAAGGGTAGCAAGCAGAGAGTTGGAGACCTCGTACCACCAAGGAAGCAGCACCGGTAGCAGAGCACGTCCTTTGGACCTGGGATCCCTGTGCCTGAGGAGCTCCTCAAACAGGGAAAGATTGAAGACAAGGAATCTTCCTCCAGAGCCGACAGAGAGAGAAAGCTGTCCCCTGGAGCTGACACTCTGAATGTGGACTTGTAACCTACTAGACTGTGAGAGAATAAATTTCTCTTTGTTAAAGTCATCCACTTGTGGTATTTCTGCTATAGCCGCACTAAAGGACCAAGACAACAATCTAAAAAAAAAACCAAAAAGCCAAACTCACTGTTGCCAAGTGGATTCTAACTCATAGTGGGCCTATAGGACAGAGTAGAACTACCCAACAGGGTTTCCAAGGAGTGGCTGGTGGATTTGAACTGTTGATCTTTTGGTTAGCAGCCGTAGCACTTAACCACTGCGGATGGGCAACTTGGGCCACACCAGAATGAAAAGCCAGGTTTTAGATAAATGATGGTGAGCATAGAAGGTGTCTCTGGCAAGAACAGTGTGAGCAAAGGGCTGGCAAGTAATCCTCATCTTCCTAGATCTGTACTTGGAGTATCTGGCTTCCAATTCTGCTTGGAAATGTGTAGATTTAGGAAAGGGAAGAAGGAATTCTTAAACTCAGGCTGTTCACTCTAAGCCATTTCTGGACCACAAATAAGGAAAGTGCCCACTGAGTTCTAGAGTGAAGCGGTTCTTAGGCTAAGTAGAAATCAGGAAGAGAGAAAATAGTCACTGACCCAGGTCAAGTCAAATATGATCTCCAAAAAAAAGATCACTACTGTTGCCCAGGACCAGCCGAAGAGAATAATCTTATATTCGTAAAAATTACCCAGATAATTTTAATAAAAGTGTGAGAACAAATGAAATGTCCTATCAGTCAAGACATCTGTTGTCCTTTTCCAAAGTACTTTCCAAAATAGTGTTCCACCTAATTCTCTCTCTGACAAATTAGAGGAGGGTAAAAAAGTTCTCCTGACGCTGCTCTGCGTGAAGTACACAGCTTTTGTAATTTTCCTTCATGTCTCACATATTTTTTTAAAAAAAACTATATGTAAAGGTAACATTCAATTGTTTTTGCAACTCCAGCTCTTAGTTATTCTTTACTCCGTTTTTAATATGTTATTCTTAATGCATGCAGTCAACTCGGCAGCAGCTGGTAACACTGGTAAAGTGTGTTTGAACCTTGATTTCCTTCAATTGCGTGACTCAGAGAGGCAGGACTGTGGGCATTTAAATTCCATTTTTACAGCTCCTTCATATACACACAAGTACCTGTTGTTGTTAGATGCCGTGAAGTCAGCCCCCAAATCATGGCGACCCTATGCACAACGGCATCCAACGTTGCCTGGTCCTGTGCCATCCCCGTACTCAACTGAGGATCAGACAATAGTGATCCATAGAGTTTTCACTGGCAAATTTTTGGACCTAGATTGCCAGGCCTTTCTTCTTAGTGCATGTGATAACAAGGATAATGTTGAAGAAGGTGATGATGTTGATTAAGATGATGATGATGGCAACAAGTTTCACAGTGATTAATAATAAACTCTGCCTCCTCAATAATTTCTCAGATATTTTATACACACGCATATATATACATAATATATATATGATATTCTCAGAAACCAGTTTTCTACCGTGTTCAGATTTCTTTCTCTTCTCAGTAATACCAAATTTCACTAAAAATCTTTTACCTGCTTCTCAGGATGGTTTAGTGGAATGAAAGGAAATGTGAAGGTTTTCTTAACTCAAAAGAACTCTTGTTATATCACAAAGCAACTCAACAATAAAACATGTCAAGTGGAATAAAAGAGAAATTCCAAAACAAAAATAAATCATAGCAAGCTTCAGATGATCAGAGTAGGGGGACTATTGAAACAAAACAGAAAAATAATTGCAAGAAAGTTCAGTTTTGCCATACATGATTCACACTTGAGCATATACAAGGACATGCTGAAGGCAAAGACACCATCTGACAACAATGCTTGGTCTGAGAAGCAGGTCTGGGTCCCCTCTTCCCATCAAACAGACTAGAGCTGATTAGCCAGGACAGGCAGCTCTGAATAACTGATCTAATCACTCCAGTGAGCCCTCTGCCTTGTCCTAGCAAAGGAGAGATGTCTAAACCAGCTTCACAGGCCAGACACTCCTAAACTGACATCTCTGACAAACATGCGTTCATTTTAATGGAATGTTCTATTGTTGTTCTTGTTTAGCAAAGGAAGAAATGGGAGAGACTTCAGTAGAGGCTCAGAGTTGGCTGTAGACGAGGGTCTCATTAAATGGCTGGAAAGTTTCTACTTGCAGACTGACTTATGCGGAGGCTGATAATAGTAAGAAAGGCAAAAACTTGTCACCCAGAATTGGGTTGTGGGCTCAGCTCTTTCAGAGAGTAGGAAATAATTAGGGTGGTATGTTCTCAAAACTTTTCGTGTCAACTAAAGAACACACTTTCCGTAAAGAAGCTGTCAGACCTGCCTTAAAACTGTGGCAGGCAGGGCCTTCTTTCCAGCCTACACGTTCTCATTGGAGATACCAACTTATTTTGGAAAGCTAGGTGGTGAGGTGTTTCATTTGGGTCTTAACCTTTTATGTATTTGTCTTGCTACACAACAAAACTTAAATGACAACCTCTTAACCCTTGAAGAAAATGAGCATTTTTAGCTTTTGCTAATCCTCCAGATTTTTCCTCATTCCTCAGGTATTTTTTTTTTCCAAAGCCAAAATTATTCAGAATCTGAGCAAACGAATTACCCTAACTGTTCACCCAATGGCAAGGGATTTTCATGAGGGAAAGCACTGCATAAAAATCTCTGAAATGTGCCAGGTACTATGGAAGTTCATGGAGCTAAATCTGAGTAATCACTGTATTGAAACAGTAGCACCCATTCGTTTGCCAATATTCAGCTGTTTCTCCATTACAGCACTCAGCGTATCTTATTGGAGATATTTATTTCTGTGTCTGTATCCCACAGGAACATGAGCTCTTAGAGGGCTGGAGCCAGTCTGCTCACCTTTTAATCCCTAGTACCTAACCCAATAGCTGGCCCATAACGGGTGCTCAGTAAACGCTACACAACCCATCTTTCTTTAAAGTCTGAATGAATTGTTTTGTTAGCACAATACCGACTGATCAGTTTAATTAAATTTGTACTTCTCAACTAATTTTTATGTTATGTTAATGTCACTCCTTTACTCTTCTTTTTTCTCCCTTCCTTTTTTCATCCTTCATACATTGTTTCTATCTCATTGACTATGAGACTAATGTGAGATTTTCCTTAAGGAAAAACTCTGTCAAAGAAGAAAGTGCAAGAAAATGGATGTTGAGTACTATTATGGACTGAATTGTGTCCACCCAAAACGTGTGTCAAGTTGGCTAAGCCATGATTCCCAGTATTATGTGGTTGTCCACCATTTTGTGATCTGATGCGATTATCCTACGTGTTGAAAATCCTACCTTTAGTTATGTTAGTGAGGCAGGACTCAATCTACAGGATTAGGTTGTGTCTTGAGTCAATCTCTTTCAAGATATAAAAGAAAGAATCAAGCAGACAGGAGGGGGACCTCATACCACCAAGAAAGAAAAGCCAAGAGCAGAACATGTCCTTTGGACTGGAGTCCCTGTGCTGAGAAGCTCCTAGACCAGAAGAAGATTAATGACAAGGACCTTCCCCCAGAGCTGACAGAGAGAGAAAGCCTTCCTTGGGAGCTGGTGCCCTGAATTTGGTCTTCTAGCCTCCTAGACTGTGAGAGAACAACTAAGACAAGCACTATATTCGTTTCCTAGACCTGCTGTAACAAATGACCACAAACTGGGTGGCTTAAAACAATAGAAATTTATTCTCTCACAGTTCAGGAAGCCAGAAGTCTGAAATCAAAAAGTTGGTAGGGTGGGTTCCTTCTGGAAGTTCTGAAAAAGAATCTGTTCCGTACCTGTCTCTCAGCTTCTGGCGATTCCTGGCAATCCTTGGCGTCTCCTTGGTTTTTAGCTGCATCATTCCAGTTTCTGTCCCTGTTTTCACACAGCCTTCTTCCCTGTGTGTGTCATCGGTATCTCTTTATAAGCACGCAAGTCCATTAGATTAGAGCCCCCCCTAATCCAGTGTGACCTTATTTTAACTAATTACATCTGCAGAGAGCCTATTTCCAAATAAGGTCATATTCTGAGGTTCTGGGTGGACAAGGATTTTTTTTGGGGGGGGACGGGGACAGTATTAAACCTAGCATAAGTGTCTACTATATATTTGATTCAATGCTAAATGTTTTACACACATACTCTCTTTAACGTTCACCAAAATACTGAGAGGTAGTTAATATTATCTCAGTTGAGGAACTGAGGTGCAAGCCTTCCCCTATTCCAAACTGCAAGAAAAAAAATTGTTTTTAAGTTGTTAACTGAAGTAAAACGGAGCATGTGCTTATAAAGCTCAACGTCCCATTGGTTTTATTATTCGAGTAATAGTACAGCCAAGTCTTCTGGATCTCTCTTCTAAGGACAGAAAATCTTGGGCCAACCAAAGCTCTTCACATCTGCCTTAAGTGTTACTGACTATATATGTGTATATAAATGTAGAAGCTCACAGAGACTACATGAACACACATGCACACGCTCATACAGGCACACACACACGCACACACATGCACATGCACATGCACACACTGACACCCACACGGGTGCGCACGCGCACACACACACACACACACTCACATGCACGCACAGAACCTCTATCCTTCTCTCCAGAAGCCTGCAGACATTCTCTCCACCTTCACGGAGGGGAGAGGACAGTTGATGCAGGAAGAGCTGCAGTCCCTCTACAAAATACTTAACACTTTTAATTGCTGAAATGACATCTTCAAGCATAACCCTATAGCTTTCTTACAGCAGTTTTTACCAGCATGACACACAGCAGAAAAACCAATCCTGTTTCTCTAGTGAAGAACAGCGAGTCATTTTCGGGAGGAAACTTGATTTTCCACGCAGAGCTCTAACGGAGAGCTGGAGGGCCAACTTCTGCCACGTCAGGGCACACGGGGACTGCATGCTCACTGCGGCCAGCAGGCCAAGGCTGCTCTCTGGTTTCACATGGCCGTATCTCAATACCGTTGGAGAGTTTATCCCATGATCTGACAAAGGTATCTCAAGAAAACGGAGTTAAAGACATGAACTTGACTGAAGTAACTCCATTTTGTCTTCAGCACAGAGAACCACCTGGAGCTCCCACAGCTGGGAGAAGGACAATTAACACAACTTTGTGCCTCTACAGAAACCCAAACCTTTTTGTGAGGATTCACTCAGATCAACACCCAGCTCTCTGGCATTGGCACTGTACCACAAGGAGAAGGCCGCCGCCACCACCAGCTGCCACTGAGTGGGCTCTGTGTGTGAGTCAGAGTAGAACTGTGCTCCATAGGGTTTTCAGTGGCTGGTTTTTTGGAAGTAGATTGCCAGGACTTTCTTCCAAAGCACTTCTGGGTAGACTCAAACTGCCAATCTTCTGGTTAGCAGCTGAGTGCGTTAACCACTCATGGACTCCAAAGAGAAGACATAAGGTTATAAACCACTCCATACTGGGCTTCTGATGAATTTATTGCAAGATATTCTGTCTTTTGAAGGTAGCGGTCGGTTTTATTAATCTCTGGCTAATAACTCTAGGAAAAAATCCATTAATATCAGGCCCACCTTCTGTACAAACATTGAGTGGGTTAAGCAAAAATCTGGAAAGTTAGACTTTCGATTATAACTCTTGAAATGTGACCATGCAGTTTTTAAAATCTATAAACCAACTGCTTCAAGTAGTTTGGAGGTGATAAACATATAAACAAATAAGTAAAATATTAAAAAATTAACCAGTAACCAGTTGTCATTGAGTCAACTCTGACTTACAACAACTCCATGTGTGTCAGTGTAGAACTATCTTTCATGGGGTTTTCAGTGACTGCTTTTTGGAAGTAGATTGCCAGACCTTTCTTCTGAGGCACCTCTAGGTGGACTCAAACTTCCAACCTCCCAGTTAACAGCCAGGTATATTAACCATTTGTACCACCCAGAAGGAAACGGAAAGCAGGATTTCTAGGAGGAAAAATATATATATGTATGCCTCCCTGTGATGGGGGAAAGAAGATTCCTTGAGGGTTAGATTTCCATTTTGTAAACCAAGTCTTAACTGTAGACCACTGTAGAACTGCAGACCTGAAGGAAACCATCCAGTCTCTGGGTAAACTGATGTAATTAGAATTGGCAGTAAGCTTCATTTCTTTAACTCACTCTTCCACTCGCAATTACGAGTGACATTTGCCCAACAGGCAACTCAGCCTCCTCGGGGCAGTTTCCCATAGGTGACAGCCTCATCAGCCCAAATCCTCTTTTCTGATTCTTTCAGCAACACATGCTTTGGCCTCTTTTATGCCTGTCTTCTCTCCTTCCTTATCGAAGTGCCAGTTGTGCAAGCTCTGCTTTATAAACTTATTAACTGTTGCTATCACAGAAACGAGACTGACCCAAAGGGTCAGAGCCTGCTTCTCTAGCCACTGCTTCCTCCAATATGATTTCCTTAGCATTCCTTAGCATTCTGGAGCTAAAACACAGCACTCCCTCACGTGGGAATAAACAAAGGAGCACAAAACAATAAAGCCTTTTATAATACCTACCAAGGACCAACTCACCTAAGACAGTAATGAATAGCATGCAGGAAATTTTAACAAACAGGCATCCAAAGCACACTGATACGATTAGATGCCAGGATCTGAATGACACAACTCCTTAAATAGCACAGAACTACTGGTATAGTACTAAAAATAAAGGTGGGGGGGTATATTTTGGTTGCTTGAGTTTTGCAGACTTTTACTGAAATTTCAACTCACAGTTGAGTAATTCAAGCACCTGTAAGCTGGATTCAGCTATTCCACACACCCTGCACCTCCCCCCCCGCCACGCCCCACACCTTGCATCGTGCCCAGAACTTGTGACCAGATGAGCTCAAGCTGACAAGAATCTTAAAACAAGCTGCCCAGTTGCTAAATTCATGGCAATTCATTTATTGGAAAGTAACAAGTTAATACTTCCTAGTATGGAATTCCAACTTCTCTCCTGCTGGGCTTAATGAGGATTGACACAGGAAACTGGAGAAGGGAGGTGGCTGGCGGACAGGGCCCCAAATCCAAGAACTCTGAGAGGAAGTTCCTTGGGCCAAGTCTGGACTGGTGAATGCCATTTTTCCCTGTCATCCTTGGCTTCCTCATCACCCCCACTTCTCTTGTCATTGACACCCCTAAAGGCCTGGGAAGCATTTGTTTGCACCCAAAAATCACCTCAGTGCTAGCAAAAGTGAATTCATTGCTGGATTGAGATACTTTAAAATCCCACGTTTGGTATAATCTGATATTATGATAGAACAGAGTTATATTCATCAGAATAGGCCAGGTTATGCTGGAGTGATAAACCATCCTCCAGATCTCATTGCAACAAAGGGTTATTACGTACCCCCGCCTGCTGCAAGTGTGGCTGGGAGCCAAGCTGACAGAACAGCTGCTTTCTGGAACACAGAGGGGAGATAGGGCATGTAAACCATACACTTACCTTAAAGGTTCTGCTCAAAAGTGACGCCTGTCTCTTCTGATCATTTTTATTGTCCAAAGCATGTCACACCACCATGACAGCTGTCAGTGGGGTGGGCAATTATAATTCCATCCTGGAAGGGTAGTGCATATCTGTGAACAATGATATGATCTACTTCGGTGATGGACCAGTTGACAAGATTTTACACACGTGAGTATTAATGCTTAAGTCATTAGTCACTGAGTGTTTTTCGTGCCATAATTTGTTTTTCAACGGAGTGTGGGTGGGAAAGAATCCATGGAATATAGAATTTCTCATAATTTAAAATAGAATACTTCTCTGAGTAAATTGTAGTATATGTTGATGATTAATATTTTTCCAGAAAAGAGGCAAATTCTATTCACTGATCTTGGTTGCCAGCTCATACCATAAAAGTGGGATTTTGCTGAACTAATCACATCTTTCTTCCATTTAACAAATACGTAGACAACTGCAACAGACCCCTCTTTGCCACCCCAGTCATCTTCCTAAAAAAAAAGAGACTGTCTTCCCCATCTTCATTGAAGCCCACAGAATAAGGGCAAAACCTGGCTACAAGTCCCTAGACTTAGAAGTGAAAAGAAGGCCCTTATCCACAAGTCTATAAGTCTTCCAAAAGCTAGAACTGCCATCCAGAGTAGACTTCTATCCCATGAGTAACAGGAAGCAGAAAAAGAGAACTGCTGCATTACAACACAGGAGAGGGCAGCAAATTTAATGCTGACGTTTTTATTGATTAAACCTCAGTTAACATTAAGATGGCTTTATTGGCTGTTGTTCACTGTTGAGAACATTCCTCCTTAAAATATCACATTGAATTAGGTTCACCTAGTGATAAAAATATGGTTGCACAACAATATTAAGCAAGCCTAGACTGTAACAAGTATATTTCACTATTCCTCAGGGCAGCAAGCCCAGGCAGTTGTCTAGAATCCTGTACACTGATGTTAATAGCAAACAGAAAGAGAGAGAAAATTCTTTTAAATTAAAAAAAAATGGTCTCACTTATGTGTACTTCAAGATATCACAAATTTTTTTCTTTAAATAAAATTCATCATTATACACGAGAATAAGATGGAGCAAAAATGGAATATACTCATTCCTCACTTATTGACATGGTTAGGTTCCAAAGACCAGGTCATTATGTGAAAATTAGCATTATGTAAAAATGGAGGATGACCACCTCAGGCTGCAAAATGGAGGATGACTACATCATCGCATAACTATCAAATTACATCATTACATAATAGTCAAATTACACCATTACATAACTGCCAAATTACACCATTACGTAACTGCCAAACCACTGAGAACCATGGCCAAAGCACGTTGACACACAACCTTAACCATCACAGCTGGCGTTACTCTTGTCTAGCACCTCAGCATTCCTTACTGCCAGGCATATGTCATTAATGCACAAAATAGTAAGGTAGTAGATCTTTTACTATTGTTGTAAATGCACAGTGTTGGATAACGAGATAGTCAACAAGTGAGGAGTAGGCACAGGTTATTTTTTGTCTATATTACTTTAAGGATGGATTTGTTTTTCTTTTTTTAAATACCAGTCACATTCTAACACATAGCTATCACTTTGCCACCTAACGCATTATTTAAAATAAAAATTAGAGAGCATTTGAAAGAAACAACACAAAATATAACTGTGGTTAGAGATAAGGCCTTTTATGTTAAGAATTAGGAGCAGATTTTCCCTAAAATATGTATTTGAGTTTTAGAGACATTTGATCATAATAGGAAGTAACTAGAACAATAAACATTCCCTTATAAGTAAATGAGCCTTGGTGGTGCAATGGTTAAGCACTGAGCTGCTAATTAAAAAGTCAGCAGTTTGAATCTACCAGCTGCTCCCTGGGAGAAAAAAACCTGGTTATATACTCCCATAACGATTTCAGCCTAGGAAACCCTATGAGGAAGTTCTCCTCTGTCACATGGGTTCGCTATGAGTCAGAAATCAACTTGACGGCAGCTAACAACAACAGAACTAGCTTTACAGGGAAGCAAGATGAGTGACCATAACTGTGATGGTTTAGGTTTTTTCATAAGGCCCCTGGGTGGGGAGGAGGCTGCAGGTAGGGGAGATCAACTTCTCTATTTAATGATTAAGACCCAAAATGCAATATAAAAAAAGAATAAGAATAATTTATTTACCTTAAAGCACTGGTCCCATTTAAAACACAAAGCATTTAGAAAGGATTATACTTTAAGCTTTTATCAGTAATTTACCACTCATTATAAATTATCTCCTAAAAACAAATTTTGAAAGCATGAATGTGTAGGGGGAGGCAGGGCAGACAGAAAGGTGGGGTAGGAACTCAGAGGCACTAGATTCTCATAATGGTAATGTCTGGAAAGTTAATGAAAGAGGAACTCTATCCAAAATGATGCCTGGTCTCCTGAAGGCCACCTTCTCTTGTTTCACATTTCTGCCAAGAAGTGATAAAACCCAAGTAACTTTATAGAGAGGAGTCTAAATCCATTTAATAATGTCCACTTATTTCTTTCACATATGGCTTAAAAAAAAATAATGAAAATTGGTCACCTGCTTTCTGACACATTGCACATTACTTTTTATTAGTTGGGAAAAAGAAGCAGAAGAACAGGAAAAGGCATTCCTGAATGGGTAGGGAAGAGCTGGATCTAGTACACCATCAAATGTTACCCTCCTCTAGGGCAGTACCATCTCTGCCACCCTCTTCTTTTTCATCTGCCCAGCACAGGCCAGGGAGATGGTCCCAGATGAACATGGTTAAGTAACTGAACATGATTGAAAGTCACGTAAAAATGTCATGTGACTATCATTCCAACTCAAACCCACTGCCGTCGAATCAATTCTGACTCGTAGAAACCCCATAGGGTTTCCAAAGCTGTAAATCTCTGTAGAAGCAGACCGCTACATCTTTCTTCCATGGAGACGCTGATGTTTTCGAACCACCAACCTTTCAGTTAGCAGTTAATCTCTGTAACCCCTGCACCACCAGGGCTCCTTGTGATTATCGTTACAGGTCTATAAAACAAGCAGAGCAGGTATCATTGGGCCAGTGAAGAAACTGAGGCTGAAATAAGGAAAGGGATTTCCCCAAAGTCACAAAGGAAAGTCATGGAAGAGTGAGAACACAAACACAGGTTCTCCTGGTTCCGGAGGCAGTCCCAACCCTGCATCCCACAGTTCCTCCTGCAAACCACTTCAGTCCAGCTGGATGCCTCCAAGTTTATCAGTTTACCTTGAGTTTATTTGAGTCACTTATCACCACCTAATATATCACCATCTTTCATGGAATTCAAAACACCATCTATTGTGACACACACCACTACTTGTTGTACTGTGGTGTGTTACAGGGTCAGCTATAGTGAACAGGTGTCAGTATAGTTTCCAGGCTTAGACAGGCTAGGAAGAAAGGCCTGGTGATCTACTTCTGAAAATTAGCCAGTGGGAAACCCCATGGATCACAACAGAATATCGTCTGATATAGAGCTGGAAGATTTTGGAAGGCACTCAAAATACACAGTGACCATAATGGTCTGACTGAGACTAGAGGGACTCTGGAGGTCATGGTCCCCAGTCCCTTTGTTAACCTAAGATTGGAACCATTCCCAAAGCCAACTGTCCAGACAAGGATTGGGCTGGACTATAAGATAATGATACTGGTGAGGAGTGAGCTTCTTGGCTCAAGTAGACACATAAGCCCATGTGGGCACTTCCTGTCTGGAGGCGAGATAAGAAGGAAGAGGGGGACAGGAGCTGGTCGAATGGACATGGGGAATACAAGGTGGAGAGGAGGAATGTGCAATCTCATTAGAGGGAGAGCAGCTAGGAGTACATAGCAAGGTGTGTATAACTTTTTGTATGAGACACTGACTTGATTTGTAAACTTTCACTTAAAGCACAACAAAATAATTTTTAAAAAATACACAGTGGCCGTAACGTTTGAGCATACCAACGATCATTAAGATGGCTCAGGACTGGACAACATTTCATTTTGTCGAACATGGGGTTGCCATGAATCTGAGGCAACTAACAACAAGGAGGAAAAAAACCATGGCCAACTCAACTAAGACACATGCTTCCTTATCACATAGAAAATCATTGTATGCGCATTAAAAGAGCTTTTTTAGACTTAAGCAGGCATAAATATTATCATATATCACCCCTGTGCATACATTTGTAAAATGTCAAGTAAATTGGCTAAGATTTTCCTAAAGCTCTTTCACTTTCAGAGTCCTATTCTTTTGAATCATTTTTTAACTCCACGCAGTATCACCTTCAGTGTTTTAAAGATGACTGGTCATGCAGCATTTCTTGAAATAAATCCATAAAAGACCAGAAACCCTTTATCACAAGGCTTTGTACCTGCAGTGCAGGCCCACTGGGACTCCCCTTCCAGAAGGCTGCAATATTCTTCTGGTTCTTCTAGTTTGTCACTGCCCCTGCTCCCTCTCCATCTCCATCTGATTCATAAAGGTTAAAAGAGCGCCCCATGGTTGTCTCCGGGTGTTCCTTCCAAGCTGCTGACACCCATCCTGAAGTTTGCGGTGTTCACATATTTTCAGGCAGTGACCATTTCTGACCAACCACAACTCTAGGATGCATCCCAAGATCAGACGTCAAAACCATGTTAATACACATTTGGAATCAATGACATGCAGTATACAGATTGATCTGCTCACCTACTGTCTGTCTACCCACCAGAATGTGAGAGCAGGAACATTGACTATTTTGTCCACAGCTTTATCTCCAGCCCTAGAGCAGTGGTGGCATGCCGGGCATTCAGCAAACATTTGTTGACTACATGACTGAATGAATTAATTCGTAAATTCTGTTAGGTTACCAGTTAGAGACGGTTTTTTTCTGTTTTGTTTTTTTCCCCTTTCAGTTAAAATTTATCCTTTGTATTAAAAAGCAGTATTTATAGCATGGCCGGAAACCTTGGGGGAGTTGTGGTTAAGTGCTACAGCTGCTAACCAAGAGGTCGGCTGTTCGAATCCACCATGTGCTCCTTGGAAACTCTATGGGGGCAGTTTTACTCTGTCCTAGAGGGTTGCTATGAGTCGGAACCGACTCGATGGTAGTGGGTTTGGTTTTTTGGTTTATAGCATGGACTTTTTTTTTTTTACAAAATATGTATATAACCCAAAGCTAAACCCGTTGCCTTTGAGTCGATTCCAACTCATAGGGTTTCAAAGGAGCAGCTGGTGGATTTGAACTGCTGACCTTCGGGTTAGCAGCCAAGCTCTTAACCACTACACCACCAGGGTTCCAAATATGTGTATAGCTAGAGAGAAATCAAGAAAAGATAAATATTCAGATGTTATGAGTTATATCTGATTTTTCATCCTTTAACTTTCTACATTTTCTCAGTTTTCTAACATGAATATTATTACTTTTATAAAAAGGGTATAATATCTGCAAGTTAATTCATGCTGCTTTGTTTTATGTATTAAAAGGTTAAAGCTATCCTGTGCTGCATAGTAAAAGCACACTCTCAATTCAATTATTTTTGCATTAACTGTATTTTCAATAAATTAAGCTTTAGAGCATCTAGGAGTAAGGGCTTCTTTAAAACGCATATCTAAACTCTGGGACCACAAAGAAGGAGATCAAGTCAGGGTACTTTGAGATAAATTAAAATCTCTCTTAAGAGCCCAGGCTTGGGCCCAGCTCATGTGTGCCTGAGCCTCTGATCCTGCATGTTCTGTGGCCTTCGGGGGGGCTCCCCAGGCATCCAGAAGCAGCTCTCTATCATCTCATGGTTCTGACAAGGAGAATCGCAGGCTGCTGGTGAGTTTGTACTGTGCTACTCAAAACAACATAAAGATGCTAAGGAAACTGGATAACTTCACCTGGAAGGGGGCAGACTAATGAACCTGAGTTACCAGGACTAGAAAGCCTTATCTAGTCCCATACAGCCTATGAGAGCCTACATGTGAATTGCAGTGCTGGCAGGAAAGGGTGGCAGAGACGCATTCTAGCTAATTCCATAACCCTTAGTTAGCTCTTACTCTCAGCCTTCTCCCACATCAAACTTTCACGATTTACTAAGACTTTGTGACCAAAGGCTAACTGGAAATCCCAAGTCTCACTGAAACTCTTTTTGATAGTCCAAATAGGTCAAGGGTGTTGTTATTTGACCTTCAGTTGGTTCAGCTCATGGTCTTCTCATGTGCAACAAAACACTGCCCAGTCCTGTGCCATCTTCTCAATCAGAGGTTTACTCAACTCCATTGTTGCTGCCACTGTGTATCCTGAGTGCCTTCCAACCTAGGGGATTCACTTTCCACACTATATTGGACAATATTCTGTTGTGATCCATAGAGTTATCACTGGCTACTTTTTGGAAGTAGATCACCAGGCCATTCTTCCTATTCTGTTTTAGTCTGGAAGCTCCACTGAACCTATCCACCATGGGTGACCTTGCTGGTATTTGAAATACTGGTGGCATAGCTTCCAGCATCGTAGCAACGCACAAGCCACCACAGTATGACAAACTGACAGATGGTAGAGACCAAGGGTAGGCAGCAGAAAAAAAAAAAAAAAAAGGACACAGAAAATAAGAAACCTAGAAAACACACCACCCGGTTAATTAGCCCCTTTATAGATAGTTCTGAGTTAGTGGGACCTAACAAGATGGAAATGAAAGCTTGTGGCTCAGGAAAAAGAAACTGACGGATTATTAGCCTGGCACTCTCCATTCGCTAAACGTAGATAATGGATTCATTATCTCAGCTCCCTCTCCTTAACAGTATGGGTTTGATTGCCCTCTTGCCTACAGGTTATTCTCCATCAAAATTAAATCCGTCAGTTAGTTCTCAATTTTATAAACTATTCAGGCAGGGGGAGAGACGAGGTAAGGCGGAGGTTGGAGATGGGTGGGAGGAAGGTTATCTTTCCCAGGGCTACAAAGACAATGCAAAGTTTTTCCCTGAAATAAGCCTGCATTCATGGTCCCATAGTGACATCATCTGGTCAGTTCCCAAACAACAGCCTGAGCGGGGAAGGAAGGCTGGCTGTGTGTACTGTGCTCAGACTGGTACACACCAGCTCTCCTGGGTATACTGGCCTGCTCTCTAGACTCTGTGGCATCCTAATTTTAAATCAGTTGGGCTGTAAATCATAAACGTGGAGCTATATGGCTACTTTGGCTTTTGTAGGCTCATCTTCTCTTCCTAAGGAAACCCTGGCGTCGTGGTGGTTAAGAGCTATGGCTGATAACCAAAAGGTCGGCAGTTCAGATCTACCAGGTGCTCCTTGGAAACTCAATGGGGCAGTTCTACTCTGTCCTAAAGGGTTGCTAGCAGTCAAAATCGACTCAACAGCAATGGGTTTGGGTGCACAGGATCTTGGCTATGCAATTTAGTCTTTAACTAAACAGTGCATTACAGTGTTTGTTAGTTGTCCTAGGCATGTCTCGTGATTCCTTAATTAAATAGGAAGTTCCTAGAAGGCCTCCTGTCTGTATTTGAGTATACCATGGCACCTGGTACAGTGCCCAGCATACAGCAGGCATCCAATAATTGTGCCAGTATATACAGTATTGCAGGTGGGGACTCCAGTTTTGAGGTCTGAAACTTAAACAACTTGAGGGGCCCTCATTAAGGGAAAGACCACAAAATTACGAATACAAAATCAGGCAGGAAAGTTAATATTCACATAAAAAGACATTACCAGGGCCCCTCTAGGGGAAGCGACATGTGCAAGCGAGAGGCCCTGGCACTGAAGCACCCCTGAAATGAACTGACAGATGCAGGGGCATTTGTGGCCTTCTTGACCTTCTGCACCTCCACTTATCACATGCAAACCAAATTTCCTGGCCTTACTGTCTTTCCAACAGCTGTTACCATCCCTGAGTGGTGCAAACGGTTATCGCACTCCGCAGCTAAAAAACGTTGGTGGTTCTAGGTTTCAGTCCATTCAGGGACACCTTGGAAGAAAAGCCTGGCAATCTACTTCTGAATAATCAGCCATTGAAAACCCTGTGGAGCACAGTGCTACTCAGACACACGTGATGTTGCCATGAATTAGAGTCGCCATGAGTCAGAGACCATTGTTTTTTTTTGTTTTTGTTTTTTTAACCTTCCTTACGTTGCTAAACTAGCTAGTGCTGGCCCTAATTTAGTCCACCCCTGCTGATATAATTGGGGAGATAGAGAGTGGCTGACAGTTCAGCAACAACAATATCATTGGTCTTCTGAGGAAGAGAAGAAAACCAAAACCAAACCCATTGCCATCTAGTCGATTCTAACTCATAGTGACCCTGTAGGACAGAGTAGAACTGCCCCACAAGGTTTCCAAGGCTGTAATCTTTACGGAAGCAGACTGCCACATCTTTCCCCTGTAAAGTGACTGGTGGGTTTGAACCACCAACCTTTCAGTTAACAGCTGTGCACTTCACCACTGCACCACGAGGACTCTTTTGTCCTTAGTAAACCCACTGCCATGGAGTCGATTCTTTTGCCCTTAGCAGCCTATCAAAATGCCTGAATTCTCAGCATTCAGCATCCCTTCCTATGGATTAATGCAGTATCATTTTCAAGCTTCATGAAGACAGAAATTGTAAGTCATTTTCCAGTGTATCCCAAAGCCTAGCACATAGGAGTGTTCTATAAATATTGGACAGATGGATGAATGTATAGTGTTTGGAAGAATAAATGAAAATACAAAATGAGAAACTGGAAATCTCCATGAGTTAGTTCTGATAGGAATGGAGTCTCCAATCACTCTTGTTCTCAGGACCACAAAGATATTTGCCAACTGGGAGGAAGGGAGCAAGACTATGATAAAATGATGGGGAGAAGCGAAAGCTGCAAGGAGGATTGCTGAAGACCAACTTCAGTTAATTCCAAAGTTGGCCTGGCACCAGAATTACTGGAGACCAAAGCATCGGACGAGGCAGCAGCATCCCCAGATAATCTCACACCTCCATACACAGATGAACGCACCAGTGGATCCGCAGGGTTCTCACCCCCCAGCAGGCTGAGCTGACCCCTTCCACTAATCATGCTAATGCTTCTATAGCACTTTACTGTGTGTTGGAGGCCCTGGGTGGTACAGTTTATGCCCTTGGTTGCTAACCGAAAAATTGGAGATACAGCCCAGCCAGAGGCACCTCAGGAAAAAGACTTGCAATATACTTCAAAAAAATCAGCCACTGAAAACTCTGTGGTGTGCAGTTCTACTTTGACGTACGTGGGGTCACCATGAGTTGCAGCTGACTCAACAGGGACTGGTTATTATGTGCCAGGCCCTGTTTTAAATGCTCTGCTTATATTAACTTGTTTAGCCCTCACGACTAACCTAAGAGGTATGTGCTATAATTATTTTTTTAAATACTCCATTTTACAGATGAAAAAAACTGAAGCACAGAGAAGTGAAGTAACTTGTCCCAGGCTGTCATCTGGTCGGTCCTCAACTCAGGGCAACCGGGATGGGTAAGATTGTGTGTCAGCTTGGCTGGGGCATGATTCTCAGTGTTTCAGCAGTCATATAATGTTGTGATCATGTCCCTGTTGAGATCTGATATGTGATCACCCCCGTGATGGGATCTGCTGTGAGTAGCCAATCAATTGAAAAGGAGTTTTCTTGGGTGTGTGGCCTGCATTGAATATAAGCTGAACTTCTGGCAAGGCTTGGGGGCTTTTTGCTCGTGTTGGATCCTGCAGCTGTCTCCTGTTTGTCTGACCTCTGGTTCTTGGAACTTGAGCAGCTTACCTGTGGTCTTGACTGCCAATCTTGGGATTTATTGGTCTTCCGTGAGCAAGAGCCCTGCTCTCTGACCTGCCAACCTTTGGTTTGCCAGCCCTGGCAGCTGCGTGAATCAGGAGAAGCCTGTATCCTGAACCACTGACTTGGGACATTTCCAGCCTCTATAGCCACGTGAGCCATTTCATTGATATAAATCTCTCTATATGTATATAATTATGCACATCACTGGTTTTGCTTCTCTAAAGAACCCAGCCAAAGACAGCAAGCCAATGTGTTACAGAGTAGAACTACTCTGTAGGGTTTTCTTGGCTGTAATCTTTATGCAAGCAAATCTCCAGGATTTTCTTCCATTAAGCCATTGAGTGGGTTTGAACTGCCAATTTTTAGGTTAGCAGCCATTTGCAAACCACGGATACCCAAACAGTTAAGCACTTGACTATTATCTAAAAGGTTGGTAATTTGAACTCACTCAGAGGCACCTCAGAAGAAAGGCCTGGCAGCGTGCTTCTGAAAAGCCACAGCCTTGAAAACCCTATGGATTGCAGTTCTGCCTTACACATGTAGGGACTCCATGAGCCAGAATCAACTCAGCGGCAACAGGTTTTGTCCCAGACTACACCCCTAATAAGCGGTAGGAATGACAATCATACCAGGAAGCCTGGCCCAAGACTTTGCTCTTCACTGCTCTGCCACACCTCTCCCCTATTCTTGGTAAGAGCAGAGCAAAGACAGAGTGCCTCAGGCACACAAAACTCTCCACACCCCAAACCAAACTCAGAGTCTGCTGTAGCCAAGGATCACAAGAGAAACGTACTTTTTTCAAGACTTGCATGTAAGCTAAATTTTCAAAGTATCTTTTATGATGATGTCCTATAAATATGTAATATTAGTAGCTGGTCGTAAGGACAAATTTAGAAATAACTTTTAGAAATGGGGATTTAAAGCCTTCCAGTAGCAGCAAGTATGGAAATAAACCTAAATGAAGCGCGTGGATTTTGTAACTCATGGATGGATTTTCATTTTAAAAGAGAGGTTAGAAACTACAGCACAGCGTGAGATGGAACCTCAGACCATATTAAGATATAAAGTGATTCCTTCTGAAGAGTGACATAGCTGTGTCAATTAGCCCAGGCCCAGTATGAAATAAAAGAGTCAGTAGTGTGGTCAGCAGAAAATACAACCGAGTCTGTCTTAGTCCCAGGCCTCCTTTATTGAGTTACCAGAGGAAGATGTTTTCGTAGGAATTTTGGCAAGGTGGTAACAGTTTCTTAACCCTATAGTTTCCAATTTTTGATTATACAAGAGCTTGTGATAGATGTGAGTGGAGGAAGAGTAGAAGAGCACTGTAGCAGGCCAAGCCCACACCTCACGGTGCGGGGCAGAAGGGAGCTTCAGAAAATTGTTGGGATCCGTGCAGCAGAGTTTAAAAACCATTGTCTAAAACCTGATATATCCTAAAAGGAAGAAATCAATGACCAAGTATTAAATGAAATAACCTAGGTATTCAGGAAATGATTCATTTCTTAAAGATAATTTTACCTTTTTAAAGGGAGTATATTGGCAAAGGAAGAATAAGGGGGTTCATTAAAACTGAAAAAAACTTTAAAATTTTAGATTCTTTGCAATGCTGTATTATCATAAAGACACAACCAATTACTCAAAAATTTAAGAACGTAATTAGATGTAATGAAGAATTAATGTTGAACTTGGCCTCATACTAACTTTAAATCAATTCATCCTTCCTAGTGCAGTTTTATCCCACAGACTGCTCCATAGCAATAGTCCCCCTTTCTACCACAAATACGCTGCTAGGAATGAACCTCACAAACAGAACCTTAAACAAAAGAAGCTAGATGCAAAAAAAAAAAAAGAGAGAGAGAAGTACATACTAAGAAGTTAATGAATAAAGAAATTGTGGTGTATCCATACAATGGAGTACAACTCAGCCAAAGGAAAAGAACGAACAATTGATACACACAACAGCATGGATGGATCTCAAAATAATTTTGGGAGTGAAAGACAAAAAAGAGTACATTCTGTATAACTCCACTTATATAAAATTCTAGAAAATGTGGATTAACCTAGAGTGACAGAAAGCAGATCAGTTGTGGCCTGGGGAAAGGGAGGCTGGGGTGGGAGAGAGGGAAGATAAGGAAACTGTGGGCCTGATGGATGTGTTCATTATCTTCATTGTGGTGATGGTTTCATGGTTATTTCATATGTCAAGACTCATCCAATCATATGCCCTGAATATATTCAATTTATTGCTTGTCAATTTTGTCCCAATAAAGCTTTTAAAATTCTTAAAAATATCCAAAATCTTAAAACTATTCGAGGAAACCATCCTCACTTATTTGTAACAGAAAAATAATAGTTGTGTGATTGCATTCATCTATCATCTACCTTTGAAACTGAAGTGCCACGAGTGAGTGTTTTCCTGCAAATACGTATGATGAAGGAAAGCTGGCTGCACAGGGCAACATGACAGACCACAGGGGCTTGCAGGCTGCTGTTGCAGATTGATTGTGTCCCCCAGAAAAATACACTGAAGTTCTAACTGCTGTACCTGTGACCGTGACCCTGTTGGGAAATAGGGTTTTTGAAGATTAACACAAGGTCATAGAGTTGGGTAAGTCCTATATGACACCTGTCCTTACAAAAGAGGAGAACAGACAGGAAGAGGCAGGCAGAGAGAAGATGTGAAGGGAGATACTTGTGAAGACTCATCTCCAAGCCAGGGAATACAAGGATAGTCAGCTGCCACCAGAAGCCAGGCGAGAGGCATGAAACAGTGTGTCTCTCTCAGCCTTCAGCTGGAACCAACATGGCCAAGACCTTGATTTGGGCTTCTGGTCTCCAGAACTGGGAGGCAATAAATGTCCGTTCTTATAAGCCACCCACTTGGTGGTATTAAGGCAGCCCTAGGACACTAAGAAGCCATCTGCAGACGCTGGGAGTGAGCAGTTGCCAGGACTGGTGGAGGAATTCATCAACATGCAGGCCATGTGCCAGTGTGTCTTTTCTGAAGTTTGCAAATATTGATGCTTCTATTTGAACTCTCCTCTCTCTTGTGTCCTTAATTTGAGTTATTATTACCTGCTCCCTCGTCCTAAGAAGGAGCAGAGGCAGAAGCCACATACATGCACAAATGGGGCACATCTATTCAAAACAACTCCTAAAGCAGATCAGCTATGTCAAGCCCCCACAGATAGGGTGATACTGCTGCAGACAGCCAACCGCAGATAAGAAATGAAAATTTCTGGACATGTTTATGAACTCATTGTTTTTACCATTAAATATACTAAAGAAAGAAGACCCTATTCCCACCAGTTTATTACTTTAATGAATAAATTCAATGTATAGTCAAAGACTTGGTGCTTGGTGTGCACTAACGTTCACCTTGCTGGCAAGAGAGGTCTTACATAAAAGTGAATTGAAGGCTTATCATTTCCAATGCTGCCCCTAAAAAAAAGAGAAAAATCAAAAATCAATCTGAATTTCAAATGATTTTGATGTTTGTGCTTATTTTATAAACTATTACCTGGTATCATGAATACCCCTGTGGAGTAAACCAATTATACTGTCTCAAAGTGTGTGCTGAAGTTATTTAAAAAAAAAAATTTTTTTTTCAAAATGTCATTGATCTGTTGTAAAAACTACTACACTCCTCTCATACATAAAGCTTTAAGATTCCCTGCGAGGCTCCATCTAACAGGAGAATAGTGAAAATAACCATAACCACCTATAAACCAAAACAAAAAACCAAAGTCATTGTCATCGTGTTGATTGCAACTCATAACGACCCTATAAGACAGAGCCGAACTGCCCCACAAGGTTTCCAAGGAGCAGATGGTGGATTTGAACTGCTGACCTTTTGGTTAGCAGCCAAGCTCCTACCATTGCACCACCTATGTGAAAAAAAATGCAGAGGGGACCACATGATGGTAAGCTCCTGGGAAATCTAGAGAGTTTGTAGTGGTTCTTTGTTATGGATTGAATTGTGTCCCCCAAATATATCTGTCAACTTGGTTAGGTCATGATTCCCAGTATTGTATGATTGTCTACCATTTTGTTATCTGATGTGATTTCCCTGTGTGTTGTAAATCCTATTACTATGATTTTAATGAGATGGATTAGCGACAGTTATACTGATGAGATCTACAAGATTAGATAGTGTCTTAAGCCAATCTCTTTTGAGATATAAAAGAAGCCAGCAGAGAGACATAGGAACCTCATACCACCAAGAAAGCAGCGTCAGCAGCAGAGCACCTCCTTTGGACCTGAGGTTCCTGTGCTGAGATGCTCCCTGACCAAGGGAAAACTGATGACAAGGACCTTCTTCCAGAGCCGACCAAGAAAGAAAGCCTTCCTGTGGAGCCGGTGCCCTGAATTCAGACTTCTAGCCTACTGGGCTGTGAGAGAATAAACTTCTTTGTTAAAGCCATTCAGTTGTGGTATTTCTGTTATAACAGCACTAGATGACCAAGACATTTTCTGAGCATTAAGTAGTCATGGGAAGATGGTTAAGCAGAGAAATGGCATGATTATTGTTTAAAAAGATAACTCTGGCAGCAGTGAGGCATATGGATGTCAAACTGAAAGACAGAGAATATCAAACTGAAAGACAGAGAATACAGTGGCTTAAACATAGTAGAGAAACCCTGGTGGCGTAGTGGTTGAGAGCTACAGCTGCTATCCAAAAGGTCAGCAGTTCAAATCCAGCAGGCACTCCTTGGAAACTCTATGGGGCAGCTCTACTCTGTCCTGTAGGGTCGTTATGAGTCGATTTTGACTCAAGGGCAAAGGGTTTGGTTTGGTTTCAGTAAGCATAGTAAATAATCATCACACGCAGTCAACTAGCATCTCTGAACACCCTCCCTACATTATGGTAATTTCTGTAATTACAAGCTCTACCTTCTCAAGGTAAAAGCTAGAATTTCAATCCCAGATTCCCTGGGAACTATATGACCTGGATTCCACTCATTAAATGCATAGACTGAGATTCAGTAGCAAGCAACAGGAAAAGGCTGCCGTGCTCGGGATTCGGTCTTCTGGCAAGTGCAGAATGAGATCTAGACCCACCAAAGGCAGAGGAAATGGGACTTTTAACATCTTTTCTTGAGCATCAGGGAGGCAAAGTGGCATTGCAGTGATATTGCCAGAGTGACTTCTGTTTTTGACAAGTAACCCTGACCAATATAATATTTTCCTGATAAAAAGGAAAGACAGAGCTGGCAAGCACTTTTTTCCTTTTACCCTTCTTCCTACCTGGAATGCACATGCAATGGAGATATGGCAGCCACCTTGCAATCAAGAAGACAAGAGAAATATGTTGGAATAACAGAGCAGGAAACCACAGAGCACCTGGGTTCTTGAAGGCAATGTAGGGCTGCCATGAATTCCATGAACAGTTTGCCTACAGACTTCTCATTATGTGAGGAACATCAATCCCTTTGCTCAAGCCAGTGTAGCCTGCTTTCTGAAGCAATCAACCAAACACAATCCTAAGTGGTAGACCAAACTGTCATAATCCCACACCTGAACCATGTGGGAAGCTACTAAATTCATTTCCCAGCTGCCACTCCTTCTTGCTTACAACCTTTTCTCCCTATGGCTGCCAGAATGATCTTTGAAAGTACAAATCAGTACAACTTCAACTCATGGTGACACCATGTGTGATGAGTAGAACTGTGCTCCATAGGGTTTTCAATGGCTGACTTTTTGGAAGTAGATCACTAGGTCTTTCTCCTGAGGTGCATCTGGTTGACTCAATCCTCCAACTTATAAGATCGGGTCATACCACCCTGCTTACAAGTTTCCAACAGCTTCCTGTGTACTTGAAATAAAATCCAAAGTCCCTATATCCTCTCAGATCTCATCTCCTACCACTCACCTCTTCACTCACTGAGCTCTCGCTGTGTTCAGCTTGTTTGTTCCTTAATCACATCAAGTCCTATTGTCCTTTAGAATGTTGCACTTGCTGCACCCTTGAAACCTTCTCAGAGCTGGCTCGCTCATGGCATTCAGATGTCACCTCCTTAGAGAGGCCTTTCTTGGGCCCACTTTCTAAGACGTATCCCTGTTTTATTTTCTTCACATACTTATCACTACCGAAATCATTTAAATCGTCTGTTGTTTCCTTGTTTATTGCTCCATTCAAAAGACAAAGTCACACTCTACCTGCACCAACTCACCTCTATTATTTTGCCCTCTTTCAGAGACCCAGAAAGCAACTCATTCATGTACAGAGGCAATATAATGGATAGCCAAGGTATTGAGTCATATGCCACCAAAGAAAGAAATCATTCTTCTTCTTTCTTTTTTTTCTTTTTTTCCTCTCTTTACCCCAAATTTACCCTCACTAAGAAACACAGAAGTCATTTCAAAGCTTGTCATAGGTTTGGGGATTAGCAGAAGTGGGTCATTAAGAGATGCTCACTAAATCTTGAGCCTTTAAAAAAAATTCCTGTGGAACAGAAGTCAGGGGGTGGACACACTTTGAAGGTGGGAAAGAGGGTAAATAAAATGGACCAACACTTCTCTGCATAAATAACAGAGCACTATATTGGGATATTATAGGACAGTCAGGATAATGCTCTTCTGCCCCATGGGTTAAAATTAGGGGTCACAAATTCAAATGCCTACAGAGGCCAGGCAAGAAAAAGAAATGGGAGAAATGGTGATAAATAGTAACTAATTTGCTGCCTTAGTTTTAGGGAGTGCCAGAGAGAGTGGTGAGAATTTGGTGAACTGGACAGAGAATGCCCTTAGAGGGAACAGGAGCTACTTAGCTCCAGGTGCTTGCCCCTGAGCATAAATGGATGCTGAGTATTGCCAGATACTCCTATTCCTTCAGAAAAGCCAGAAATCTGAATTTCTATGGAAAAAACTCCTGATTTTTAAATGTGGACAACTAATTCAAAAATTTTTAAACTGCATAGACCGGATACTGTATAACCAAACCAAACCCAGTGCCGTCGAATCGATTCCGACTCATAGCGACCCTATAGGACAGAGCAGAACTGCCCCATAGAGTTTCCAAGGAGTGCCTGGTGGATTCAAACTGGTTAGCAGCCGTAGCACTTAACCACTACGCCACCAGGGTTTCCGGATACTGTATATGCTGGATAAAAGAAACACACTTGCAGATTGGATCAGAATCACTGAGTACAAGTTGGGGACCTTCGGTTTCAATTATACAGCTGAAAGTAAGAATTAAATTTTGTCCTTAGGGAAAGCATAAGTGTATTGGCTTTAACAGCTGGTCTCTGAACGAAAGGAGAATGAAGGGGTGTAGTTGTCACACTTAGAGTTTTGGGCTTGGGACACTCATACCTTCCGTGAATTATTCCATGGAATTATCAATGCCAAGGCCAAAATTCCCTGTCCCCCTGGAGCCCTCCTCCCTGGGGTGTTATTCTAGACTGAAAGACTCAGGCTTGGGAAATGTACCGACTGGAAAAGAGGGAGCAATCCCTGTGAACACAGGATGGGGTTCTCTGAAAGGTCAATGGACAGCCAATGGAAGGTGGCAGAAGGGAGCATCTTTGCAAAATTGTGTAAAATGAGATCAGACCTGGGAAAGTCCATGAGGGGACCCCTAGGAAGGGCATAACTTCTGGGATGGAGACCAGTTTCTTGAACTAAAGTGACAGTCAAGTTTGGGGAACAATTTTAAGTTACCACCTTTGATTGTAATCCCTGTAGTCACCTCAACACTTCAGTAAAGCAAGGTGATGTAGAAGAGAACAAAGGAAGAGAGTAAAAAAGGCCTGGAGACTGGCCCACATTCACCCCTCCACATGGACCTGTTGGAGAGAGCAATTGATCATGGAGTTGTACCCAGGGCTTCCAGGTGTCAACCAGCAGAGAAATGAGCAAAGTTGGGCAGATAAAGTGGACAACAGGCAGGAAAATAGCTCAGGAGGGGTATAAATCATCTCTTTCCACATACAGGGGGAAAAAATGGCCGTTACAAACAGGATGTTGCTATTATGGATTGAACTGCATTCCACAAAAATACGCGTTGGAATCCTACCCCTGTACCTGTTGATGTAATCCCATTTGGGAATAGGGTTCTCCTTGTCATGTTAATGAGGCTATATCACTGTAGGTTTTGTCTCAAACCTACCAACTTTGAGATGTAGAAAGAGGAGATTAGGCAGAGAAGCAAGCAAGCGTGACTGGGGAAAAGAGATGTCGCATGGAGATCTCCAACGAACACCGAAAAGAACGCTAGAGAGGCTGAGGCAAGGATTTTCCCCCAGAACATACAAAGAAAGCCATCTGCTAGAGCTGGCACCCTGAATGTGGACTTCTACCTTTCAAAATGTGAGAAAATAAATCGTGTTCTTTAAAGCCACTCAGGTGTGGTTTTGTTACAGTTGCACTAAGAAACTAAGACAGTTGCCTCTAAAATAGAATTTCAGGGACTCCAGGTATCACCTAACAAAGTGTTGCACTTTTTAAATTCTTCTCTAACAGTAGCAACTCTCTTCAAAAGAAATTTCATAATTGTTGAAACTGGACTATCAGCAACAGGCATTATATTATTCAGCTACTTGTTTGAAATTTTGCATACTAAAATATTTTTAAAGAAATATTACGTTGGAAAGTTAATATACAAAACAGATGAAATGCGTAAAGGGCAAAAACTATCAAAATATTCTTCCAATAAGCTCCACACATGCTAAGAATCCTTTCCAAGAATTTCTTGGCGAATAACCTGCCGTTTCTTAAATATTTACAGTGACAGGGAACTCCCTGATTTTGAGGCAGTCATGAAAAATATATGTATGTTTATACTGATCCAAAATAAGCCCCCTTATAATGTCTAGAGAGAGTCAGACAATCCCTCCTCCAAAAAAAGTACTTTTATCCTTTTATTTTACTCAGTGCCTTTTTAAAATAATTACAAATAACTGGCAAAGTCTGGTATTCTATGTCACACTAATATATGCTACAAAGTCTGCTAGAGAGATACTGAGGGCTATGTTTCCATTCTCTGCATTAAAAAGATGTGAGCAAAATATTTAAGTAAAATTAAGCTTCCTACAGGCAAAACCTGACAAAGTATTGCACATTGTGCTACGTAACAGATTGAGTTTTGTTTTTGTTTTTTAATATCATGTACTCTTCGTCTTCATGTACCTGTCAGGTCCAAATCACTTGTTATTAATTTAACACCAGAGAGCTTGGAAAGAGCTGCCAGCAAGCAAGAGCACACGAATCAGGAGCAAGGATGGCAAAATCTCCTTGGAGAGTATTATTCGCAAACTCTTAAGGAATTTGAAAAATGCCCCTCAGTTTGGAGGATGCTTAATATGAAATCAAATGAAGTGTAGAAACAAAAGTTTCATTTGACTAATTTGATACAGAAACCAAGAATAGGATATGGGCAGCTGGAAATGTATAGAGATCAAAGTTTACTAGTGGTTACTGGGGCAGGAGGGAGGGGAGAAAGGAGGGTTTAATGGTTATGGAAAAATCAAATGGATTAAGGCTAGGGTGACACAGCCAAATATTTTAACTGTTGCCTATGAGGAGCCCTGGTGGCACAGTGGTTAAGAGCTCAGCTGCTAACCAGAGGTTGGCAGTTCAAGCCCACCAGCCACTCTTCAGGAGAAAAATGTGAAGCCAGTCTGCTTCTATAAAGTGTTATGGCCTTGGAAACCCTATGGGGCAGTTCTACTCTGAATGGGAATCAGCTTGACGGCAGTGGTTTGCACAGCCTATTATTTTAAGTGCTGTCAATAAGTTGTACACCTGTAAAAACTTGAATTGGCAAAAATTGTATGATAAATATATTTACAATAATGACAGTAAAAAGAGTAGCTGCTGAGGCTGCTTATGTACAATCAAATATTTCATAGGATTTGGTTCCTTGATTCCTCCAAAGGTTTAGGGCCATGGTTTCATGGGACATCCCAGTTAATCAGCCTAATAACATGTTTAGTGCTTCTGTTCTACCTCCCAGTTCATTGTGTAGTGTCTGGGATCTTAAAAGCTTGCTATCAGCCATCCAAGGCACAACAATTGGTCTCTATTCACCTGGAGCAACAGAGGAAGAAGAGTCAGGAATATGAGGAGGAAATGGAATGTGTGGCTGATTGCCTCCAAGAACAACTGCCTCCTTTGCCATGAGACCAGAAGAGCTGGATGGAGCCTGGCTACTATCACTGAACATTTTGATCAAAGATTCTATCAAAGACTCCTGATCAAAAGGGGGAAGATGCAGAGCAGAATTTCAAATTCTCATGGACTCCATACTTTCTGGAGCAATGGAGGCTGGATGAACCCCTGAAACTATTGCCCTGAGATAATCTTTAAACCTTAAACCAAAAGTATCCCCTGAAGCCTTCTTAAAACCAAACAACAGTTTACTAGTTAAAACTGTCTGTCTTGAACATTATGTTCTTTTGAGAATATGGGATCAAACTGACAACAGCAACCCAAAAGATTAGATAGGAACCTTAGGGTAGTGAGTTTATGTCAGCAGGGGAGGAACAACTCACAAAAGGAGGGTGAGAATAGTTGCACAACTCAAAGAATGTAATCACTGTCACTGAATTGTACATGTAGAGACTGCTGAATTAGTGCATGTTTTGCTGTGTATATTCCCAATAATAACAACAAAATAAATAAAATTAAAAAAAAAAAAGATAAGAGCATCCAAGTCATCTGTGATGCCAAGCAGCACTGTGGGAAACACATACGGCCCTTTTCAGCTTTCTTTAGCTTCGTTGTTAGTTGCCACAGAGTCAGCTCGAAAACATGATGACACCATGTACAACAGAACAAAATGTTGCCTGATCCTGTGCCGTCTTTACAATCACTGATATGCTGGAGTTCATTGTTGCAGCCACAGTGAATTTTGAGTGCCTTCTAACCTAGGGGACTCATCTTCCAACTCTACATCAGACAATGTTCTGTTGTGATCCATGGGGTTTCCACTGGCTAATTTTCAGGAGTAGATCACCAGGCCTTTATTCCTAGTCTGTCTTAGACTGGAAGCTCTGCTGAAACCTGTCCACCATGGGTGACCCTGCTGGTATTTGAAATACCGATGGCATAGCTTCCAGCATCCCAAGAACACATTAGTATCTACCTCCGTAAGTACAATGAACCCATTCCAGCATCAGCTGCTTCTTAGGCACAGATGTCTATGTGTACCTCAGCAGGATGAGTTGGAAGAAGAAACGCATCTAGTTTGCAGACTGATTTTAACAGCAGTGCTGCCTCAGTGGAAACCGTTGTGAGCCTACACTGAAGAACTATATAAAAAATGTTTGCCCCATATTAGCCCAAGTCCAGTTTCAGGTACATAGCCTTCAT
Organism: Elephas maximus indicus; assembly: GCF_024166365.1. Taxonomy (NCBI): domain Eukaryota; kingdom Metazoa; phylum Chordata; class Mammalia; order Proboscidea; family Elephantidae; genus Elephas; species Elephas maximus. The sequence continues at coordinate 50,649,389 of NC_064819.1, read as the reverse complement.
TCCAATATATGCTCAATTGCCATCCTAATCTCAGAAATGTGTTAAAGCAAAATGGCTCATTATGATCAGTATGTTAAAGACCCTTCTCTACTAAATTAAATTTCCTCATGAGATTCCATCCACTTTAATTGTTGTACACGCAGGTCCATATCTGCTGAAAGCCAAGGATAAAGTTTAAAGGTTTACATGAACCATATCATGGCAGTCATTGGCTAAATACTCACCAGACCTGTTATCTCCTCTCCAGGTATCAGTCAGGATCTAACTCTGATGATTCTAGAGACTATAGTGAAAAAATTATTCACTGGAGGCATGGAAAGGATTAAGAAAATCAAAGGATGTTGAGGCACCCAGCCACTGGCAACAATAGCAAGCTGTCACCACCCCTAAGGGCCAGGGAAGTGACAGCCCAGTGAGATCTGGGGTTGTGGAGGAGGACCTGTCTGCCAGGAGCTAGGGTTGCAGAGGGAACCAGCTGCTGTCAGACAGCTCAACCTGTGTGTGATCACCCTATGAAGGCAAGTTGTACTCCTCCCCAGTTAGTAAGCCAGGTGTTGTCTTAGTTTCTTAATGTCGCTGTAACAGAAATACCAAAAGTGGGTGACTTTAAAGAACAGAAATTTATTTTTTCATAGTTCAGGAGGCTGGAAGTCTGAATTCAGGGCGTGGCTCTAAGGGGAGGTCCTTTGTCTATTTCAGCTTCAAACAGCTGACAGTCCTTGGAGTTCCTGGGCTTGTTGTTCCTGGCTTCTGTCTTCCTTCATACGTGCTTGCTGGTCTCTGTATCTATACTAACCAGCCAACCAGTTACCGTGGAGTTGATTCCAACTCATGACGACCTCACATGGGTCAGAGAAGAACTGTGCTCCATAGGGTTTTCATGGCTGATTTTTCAGAAGTAGATCACCAGGCCTTTCTTCCATGGCACCTCTGGGTAGGTTTGAACCACCAACCTTTCTGTTAGTAGCCAAGCACTTGTCTGTGTCTCTGCAGCTTCTTGTATCACTCGGGGTGACCAGATTTAGGACACGCCCCACACTGATATGGCGTCATTAAAATAACAAAGAGCAGAGACACAATTCAATCCATAACTTGCTGTGTGGTCTACTGTAACGAATCCTTCAGGGGAAAAAGTCTAAAATGAGCTGAGGTTTATAAAAGATTCTAAAAATAACATTTTTAAATGCTATTTTAAAAAAAAAAAATTAGCAGAAAAAGGGCAATAAAATAACAGATTACCTACTTGGGACCAAAGTTAAACCATTGTTTCACAAGATTTGCCCTGTACTTTCAGGCAGTAATGTGGAAGAAGCACGCAATTGTATGGTAAAAGGGGAGGAAAATAGCTTTTGAGTTGCAAATCAACAGTACCTTCCACAGATGGAGACAGGTAGGGCCCTTCAAAACTAGTATATGGGAGGCGGGGCCAAGACAGCGGAGTAGACAGACGCTGCCGGTGGTGCCTCTTACGACAAAGACCTGAAAAAACTAAGTCAATCAATTATATATGTGATAAGCTAGGAACCCTGAGCAACAAAGACAAAGTGAAGAAATTGGACTGAGCAATGGGGGAGAGAGAAAAGATGCAGAAGAAGCAAAGAGTTGTCAAGTCGGCGGCAGCACCACAGCCCCTGATTCTGCTGCAGCAGAGCTGGTGGTAGTGTTCGGGGCTGCTTCAGAGAAAGAAGGCAAGCAAAGTGGCACACCCCTGACCCTCTGGTGTGACTGCAGCAGGGCTGGCCATGGCATTTAGGTTGCAGATGCTTCTGTGAAAGAAGGCAAGCGAGGTGCCACAGCCCCAACACCCTGGCACAACTGCAGTGGGGACCAAGCCGGTGCACACAATCTACACATGCCTCCGGAATGTGAGATAAAACAGTGCTCTCAGCACAAGGTAAGTGATTTTGTCTAATTTACCATGCAGATCTAATAGCTCCTCCTTTTGAAAGAACTCTCTCCTATCTATCCAATCCCTCCTCACTCTGCCCCAGCTGGGTTCATTAACAGTTGATTTCCCTGGGCCCAAGGTAGGTCCTGCTGTACTTCCTGAGCCATTTTCCCAGCCTGAGAGAAGGAACAAATTAACAAATGAGGAAAAAATACTCTGCTGACTCCCCTAACCTGGAAACTCAGAGCAGAAGTGGCTTCAGTCCAGGTGCAAGTGGTCCACAGACTTTGTCTTTCACCCCTACACAGATCCAGGTGGCCCCGTTACAGCAGATAGGATCTGGCTGTTATATTGCAAGAGTGAATCTGTTTGAGGTCTGACTGTAACTGTTTCAGCTGTTCAGTGGAGAGGAGGGTTTTTGACATTTTATACCGCTCTGCCTGTTAAACAGGGCCCTCACCTATCCACAGCAGGGACCTGAGGACTGGAGGCTCCACCCACACCACCTAGCCACCTGTGACAAGGGTCTAAGGATAAATGGTGCCTACCAGTCCTTACAGGCTCATATACCTGATAACAGCTCTAACCATCTGGTAACAGGACATTAGTGCTTCAAAGGCTCCAATAATCAAGTTAGCTCACTCTAGTAGCCTGTTTGGGTATACTAAAACAAAACAAAGCAGGAATCTAGTACCTAGTGAGCAAACATAAAATAAATTAATACAATAACTTATAGATGGCTAAGAGACAATAGTCAATATCAAATCACATAAAGAAGAAGACCATGATTGCTTCAACAAACTCCCAAAACAAAGAATCAAGGACTCTCCCAGATGAAGATGTAGTCCTGGAATTACCAGATGAAAAATACAAAAGATTAATATACGAAATCCTTCAAGACATCAGGAAGGAGATCAGACAAAACTCAGAACAAGCCAAGGAGCACACAGATAAAACAGTTGAGGAAATTAAGAAGATTATCCAAGAACATAAGGAAAAATTTAATAGGCTGCAAGAATCCATAGAGAGACAACAATCAGTAATTCAGAAGATTAACGATAAAATTTCAGAATTAGACGACTCAGTAGAAAGTCAGTGGAACAGAATTGAGGAGCTGGAAATCAGAATTAGTGAGGCTGAAGATAAAACACTTGACAACAATATATGTGAAGAAAAGTCAAATAAAAGAATTTTAAAAAATGAAGAAACCCTAAGAATCATGTGGAACTCTATCAAGAAGAATAACCTATGAGTGACTGGAGTACCAGAACAGGGAGGGATAAAAGAAAATACAGAGAATTATTGAAGATTTATTGGCAGAAAACTTCCCTGACATTGTGAAAGATGAAAGGATATGAAAACCCTAAGGAATCCTTCAGAAAACTACTGAAATTAATAGAAGAGTTCAGCAGAGTATCAGGATACAAGATAAACATACAAAAATCAGTTGGATTCCTCTACACCAACAAAAAGAACATTGAAGAGGAAATCACCAAATCATTGCCATTTACAGTAGCCCCCAAGAAGATAAAATACTTAGGAATAAATCTTACCAGAGTTGTAAAAGACTTATACAAAGAAAACTACAGTACACTTCTACAAGAAATCAAAAGAGACTTACATAAGTGGAAGAACATACCCTGCTCGTGGATAGGAAGACTTAACATTATAAAAATGTCTATTCTGCCAAAAGTGATCTATACATTTAATGCAATTCCAATCCAAATCCCAATGACATTCTTTAATGAGATGGAGAAATAACCAACTTCATATGGAAAGGAAAGAGGCCCTGGATAAATAAGGCATTACTGAAAAAGAAGAACAAAGTAGGAGGCTTTACTTTACCTGATTTTAGAACCTATTATACCGCCACAGTAGTAAAAACAGCCTGCTACTGGTACAACAACAGATACATGGACCAATGGAAGAGAATTGAGAATCCAGACATAAATCCATCCGCATATGAGCAGCTGATTTTTGACAAAGGCGCCAACACAGTTAAATGGGGAAAAGACAGTCTTTTTAACAAATGGTGCTGGCATAACTGGATATCCATCTGCAAAAAAATGAAACACCCATACCTCACTCCATGCACAAAAACTAACTCAAAATGGATCAAAGACCTAAATATAAAATCTAAAACGATACAGATCACGGAAGAAAAAATAGGGACAACGTTAGGAGCCCTAATACATGGTATAAACAATATAGAAAACATTATAAAAAACGTAGAAGAAAAACTAGATAACTGGGAGCTTCTGAAAATCAAATACCTATGCACATCCAAAGACTTCATCAAAAGAGTAAAAAGACTACCTACGACTGGGAAAAAGTTTTTAGCTATGACATTTCTGACCAGCGCCGGATCTCTAAAATCTGCATGATACTGCAAAAACTCAACTGCAAAAAGACAAATAACACAATTAAAAAATGGGCAAAAGATATGAATAGATACTTCACTAAAGAAGACGGTCAGGTAGCTAACAGATATATGAGGAAATGTTCACCATCATTAGCCATTAGAGAAATGCAGATCAAAACTACAATGAGAACAAGGCTGGCATTAATCCAAAAAACACAAAATAATAAATGTTGGAAAGGCTGTGGAGCGATTGGAACATTTCTACACTGCTGGTGGGAATGTCAAATGGTACAACCATTTTGGAAATTGATTTGATGTGTCCTTAAAAAGCTAGAAATAGAACTACCATACGATCCAGCAATCCCATATCCTAGAGAAATAAGAGCCTTTACATGAACAGATATATGCACACCCATATTTATTGCAGCACTGTTTACAATAGCAAAAACGTGGAAGCAACCAAGGTGCCCATCACTGGATGAACGGATAAATAAATTATGGTATATTCACACAATGGAATACTACGCATCGATAAAGAACAGTGAGGAATCTGTGAAACATTTCATAACATGGAGGAACCTGGAAGGCATTATGCTGAGTGAAATTAGTCAGTTGCAAAAGGACAAATATTGTATAAGACCACTACTATAAGAACTTGTGAAATAGTTTAAACTGAGAAGAGCACATTCTTTTGTGGCTATGAGAGGGGGGAGGGAGGGGGAGGGCGGGAGAGGGGTATTCACTAATTAGACAGTAGATAAGAACTACTTTAGGTGAAGGGAAAGACAGCACATAGTACAGGGGGAGAAAAAAAAAACAAGGGAGGTCAGCACAATTGGACTAAACCAAAAGCAAAGAAGTTTCCTGAATATACTGAATGCTTCGAAGGCCAGTGTAACAGGGGCAGGGGTCTGGGGACCATGGTTTCAGGCGACGTCTAAGTCAATTGGCATAATAAAATCTATTAAGAAAACATTCTGCATCCGACTTTGAAGAGTAGTGTCTGGGGTCTTAAAAGCCAGCAAGCGGCCATCTAAGATGCATCAATTGGTCTCAACCCACCTAGATCAAAGGAGAATGAAGAACACCAAGGACACAAGGTGATTATGAGCCCAAGAGACAGAAAAGGCCACATGAAAGAGCAACCACATCATCCTGAGACCAGAAGAACTAGATGGTGCCCGGCTACAACCAATGACTGCCCTGACAGGGAACACAACAGAGAACCCCTGAGGGAGCAGAAGAGCAGTGGGATGCAGACCCCAAATTCTTATAAGACCAGACTTAATGGTCTGACTGAGACTGGAAGGACCCCAGTGGTCATGGCCCTCCAACCTTCTGTTGGACCAGGACAGGAACCATTCCCAAAGCCAACTCTTCAGACATGGATTGGACTGAACAATGAGTTGGAGAAGGATGCTGGTGAGGAGTGAGCTTCTTGGATCAGGTGGACACTTGAGACTATGTTGGCATCTCCTGCCTGGAGGGGAGATGAGAGGGTGGAGGGGGTTAGAAGCTGGCAAAAATTACACGAAAAGAGAGTGGAGGGAGACAGCGGGCTGTCTCATTAGGGGGAGAGTAATTGGGAGTGTGGAGCAAGGTGTATATGGGTTTTTGTGTGAGAGACTGACTTGATTTGTAAACTTTCGCTTAAAGCACAATAAAAAATATTTTTAAAAAAATCAGCCATTGAAAGCCCTATGGAGCACAGTTTTACTCTGATGCACGTGTGACCACATAAACTCAGCGGTAACTGGCTTTTTACAGTTTTGTTTTGCTTTGCTTTGCTTTAAAAAAGTTTTACACAAAGGCAAGACTTTCCAATACCTTAGCAATTTACACGTTAGTAGTTTTGACCCATTGGCCTAGCTTTCAACATATTCTCCATCTTTACATGTTTAATTATGCAGCCAGCAGATATTTACGGAGCGCCTACTTGGTTCCAAGTATTGAGCTAGGTGCTGAAGACACAGTAATATATAGGATTCCATCTGTGTCCTCAAGGAGCTTACAGACTTGGGACAAGGCATAAATTACCTTGAAGAAGTAGACTGGGAGCAGGTTATAGAGGACCTCCGTTGCCAGGTAAGGAATCTGACTAAAAATTCTAGCCCACTGAGGAGCCAGTGGAATATATTTAGCAGAGAGTGACATAAGTAGATTGGTGCTTTAGAAAGATCTCTCTGGCTGTAGTGTAGTAGACAGATGGGAAGGGTGTAAAGGTGGATATTGAGACCACAACTGGGAAGGAGACCACTGAAGAATTTCAGATGACCGACGATGGTTCTTGTAATCAGGTCTTAGCAGTGAGGATGAAGAGAAGTGAACAGTGGAAAGCTGTCAAGGGGGTTAGAAGTGATTAGAAGACAAAACAAACAAACAAACCTAATTGCCATGGAGTCAATTCCAACTCACAGCAACCCTACAGGAGACAGTAGAGCTGCCTCATAGTGTTTCCGAGGAGCAGCTGGTGGATTCGAACCAGCAACATTTTGGTTAGCAGCCAAGCTCTTAACCATTGCACCACCAGCGCTCCAACTAGAAGGCAGCCTGGGCCCAAATACAAATCCAGTGTAGACACTTCTGCTGGGTGGCAGGAGAGGGAAGATTTCTCTATGTGGGGCTAGAATCCGCTCTCTGTTGCTGACATACGGGAAAAGAAGGGGAGGGAAGAGCCAAGGATGACACCTAGACATCTGACTTAGGGAATTGGCTGCATGTTCTTCAGAGAGATGGGGTCTAGGAGAGAAGGCACAGATTTGGGGGAAGGGCAGAGGATAGAATATAATGAGTTCAGTTTAGACATTTGGGTTTGAGGTGCCTAAGTACGACCTTGAGTATATTCCACCTGAACTTAGAGACCATCTCAAGAATAGATTTGACGCACTGAACACCAGATGAGTTGTGGAAGGACATCACACATGAAAAAACAAGAGGTCATTAAAAAGACAGGAAAGAAAGAAAAGACCAAAATGGATGTCAGAAGAGACTCTGAAACTTATTCTCGAATGTCGAGTAGCTAAAGCGAAAGGAAGAAATGACGAAGTAAAAGACCCAAATAGAGATTTCAAAGGGCGGCTCCAGAAGGTAAAGTATTATAATAACATGTGCAAAGAGCTGGTGATAAAAAACCAAAAGGGAAGAACACACTTGGCATTACTCAAGCTGAAAGAACTGAAGAAAAAATTCAAGCTACGAGTTGCAATATTGAAGGATTCTATGGGGAAAATATGAAACTACACAGGAAGGAGTAAAAGAAAGATGAAAGGAATACACAGAGTCATGATACCAAAAAGAACTGGACGACATTCAACCATTTCAGGAGGTAGCATATGATCAGGAACCAGTGGTAATGAAAGAAGATGTCCAAGCTGCACTGAAAAAAAAAAAAAGGTACTGGCAAAAAACAAGGTTCCAGGAATTGACAGAGTACCAAATGAGATGTTTCAACAAATGGATGCATCGCTGCCAAGAAATTTGGAAGACGGCTACCTGGTCGACCAACTGGAAAAGATCCATATTAATGCCTGTTCCCAAGAAAGGTGATCCAATTGAATGCAGAAATTATCAAACAATATTATTAACATCACGTGCAAGTAATATTTTGCTGAAGATCATTCAAAAGTGGCTGCAGCAGTATATCGACAGGGAACTACCAAAAATTCAAGCCAGATTCAGAAGAGTTTGTGGAACCAGGGATCTCATGGCTGATGTCAGAAGGATCCTGGCTGAAAGCAGAGAATATCAGAAAATTGTTTACCTGTGCTTTATTGACTGTACAAAGGCATTCAGCTGTGTGGATCATAAAAAATTATAGATAGTGTTGTGAAGAATGAGAATTACAGAATGCTTAATTGTGCTCATGAGGAACCTGTACATAGATCAAGAGGCAGTTGTCTGAACAGAACAAGGGGACGTCGTGTGGTTTAAAATCAGGAAAGGTGTGTGTCAGGTTGTATCCTTTCGCCATACCTATTCAATATCTATGCTGAGCAAACAATCCGAGAACCTGGACTACATGAAGAAGAAAAGGGCATCAGGATTGGAGGAAGACTCAATAACCTGCAGTATGTAAATGACACAACCTTGCTTGCTCAAAGTGAGGAGGATTTGAAGCACTTACTGATGAAGATCAACATAAAGAAAACAAATACCCTCACAAGTGGACCAATAAGCAACCTTGTGATAAACGGAGAAAAGATTGAGGTTGTCAAGGATTTCATTTTACTTGAATCCATAATCAACAACCATGGAAGCAGAAGTCAAGAAATGAAAAGACGTGTTGCATTGGGCAAATCTGCTTCAAAAGACCTCAGTGTTGAAAAGCGAAGATGTCACCTTGAAGACTAAGGTGTGCCTAACCCAAGCCATGGTGTTTTTCAGTCGCCTTATAAAAAAAAAAAAAAAAAAATTTTTTTTTTTTTTATATGCATGTGACAGCTGGACAATGAATAAAGAAGACTGAAGAAGAATTGATGCCTTTGAACTGTGGTGTTGGAGAAGAACATTGAATATACCACGGACTGCCAAAAATACAAACAAATCTGTCCTGGAAGAAGTACAACCAGAATGCTCCTTAGAAGCAAGGATAGCAAGACTATGCCTCACATACATTGGACAAGTTATCAGAAGAGATCAGTACCTGGAGAAGGAAATCATACTTGGTAAAGGGTCAGCGAAAGAGAGAAAGATCCTCGGTGAGATGGATTGACACAGTGGCTGCAACAATGGACTTAAGCATGACAATGATTGTAGGGATGTCAAAGGACCAGGCAATGTTTCATTCTATTGTACATAGGGAACCAATGCAACAGCATCTAAGAACAACAAAAAAGAAACATTTGAATAATGATTTCTCAACGCAGCTTCCACGACCTGGTCCAGCATCTCTTACCTCTTCACCCTGAACAACTCAGTTCCTGGAAAGAATCTCATTCTCCCCCACTTCACACTCTTTGCACATGCAATTCCCACTACTCAGAATATTCTCCCAATACCACCCCATCTCACCTGACCAGCTCTTTTCCATCCTTCAAGTCTCAGCTTGGACACCATGACTTCTAGGAAAACTTTACTGACCTCTCTCAGTTCCAGATTAGGGCCTTGTGTTCCTGGAGTGCCAGGATGGTGCAAACAGTTAACATGCTCAGCTGCTAACCCAAAGGCTCAAGATTCAAGTCCACCCAGAGGCACCACAGAAGAAAGGCCCACTTCCGAAAAATCAGCCACTGAAAACCTTATAGAAAAGAGCACTTGCGGCATAATGGTTAAGCGCCCAGTTGCTAACCAAAAGGCCGGAGATCCGAAACCACCAGCCACTCCATGGGAGAAAAGACCTGTCGATCTGCTCCCATAAAGATTACAACCTAGGAAACCCTATGGAGCAAATCTCTTTGTCTTATAGGGTAGCTAGGAGTTGGAATTGACTGAACGGAACACAACAACAATCTAACTCTCAGGACTTGGATCCCTGCAAGAGTCAAAACTTAAAGAAAAGGAAAACCTTATGGAGCACAGTTCTACTCTCACACACATGGGGTCTCCATGAGTTGGAGTCCTCTATGGCAACAGGTTTGTGTGTTCTTATTGTTTCCTCCACTTCGTGACCACTACCTTATCACACAATTAGAATATCCATTTCCTAGCCTCTTCCCTCAAAACACTCTAAGCTTGATAGAGGTTGTTCATCAATGCACCCCAGATCTTCGTAGAGTGACCAGCACAATGATGGCTTGATGGCTTGATGGACACGGGGTGTTGGGGGGGGATGCAGGATATACAGAGATGTGAGAGGCACCTATGACAGAAATGAAGGCATACATAAGCCCTGTATCACCTTGTTTGCTACACATTTGTTTAAAATCCCAACATATCCTAGGACAGAAAGTTAAACTCTCCTAAAGCTGGAATTCTCTCCGATGATGGAACTGCTAAGAGGGATCTGATAACGGTAATTTTCTGGCACAGACGGTTCATTTTCACAGATCCCGGGGTGACATACAGAAAGTTGTCAGGCAGCTCCAAAAGGAGAAGTCATCCAACTCATGCTCCACTTGCCAAATTAATTTCGTTTGACATTTAATATATATCCTAAGGTACTGTGGATTTAAACCTTCACTCTGATAAGAGCTGATCAGGGGAGCATTCCGTTTGACGGAATCACTTCATCAAGTTGTTCTTAGGAGTGAGGAAGGCTGTCTTAATACAGATAGCTCACAATCAAACATCCAGATCATCTAAAAATGTGCGTTTATTGATTCTCTTAAATAAAATGCAATCTTTCTCCTCTGTCTTTTACCTAATGTTGAGTGAAGTGGAGTAGTCCATAGGCTCGCCAGAATAACAGACCAAGAGACAGTGGAAAGTCAGAAATGTGTGGATTTGGGAGCCAGAGAGCTGAGTTGAAAGTCCATATCCACTGTCTGTTACAGAGGGTCTCACCCTGGCTGCATATTAGAATCACTTGGGGAGGTTTTTGTTTTGTGTTTTTTAATAACACTATCTGGTCCTGCCCCAAACAAAATACAGTAAGTCCCTGAGTTACATGTTTTTGTTGTTGTTAGGTACTGTCCAGTCAGTTCAGACTCGTAGCAACCCTATGTACCACGAACAAAACACTGCCCAGTCCTTCCCCATGCTCAGAATCATTGTTATGCTTGAACCCATTGTTGCAGCCACTATGTCAATCAATCTCATTGAGGCCTCCCTCTTTTCCACTGACCTTGTACTTTACTAAGGCTGATGTTCTTCTCCAGGGATTGATTTCCTGACAACATGTCCAAAGTATGTAAGACAAAGTCTTGCCATCCTTACTTCTAAGGAGAATTCTGGTTGTACTTCTTCCAAGACCTGTTCGTTCTTTTGGCAGTCCATGGTATCTTCAATATTCTTCTCTAACGCCATAATTCAAAAGCATCATTTCTTCTTCGATCTTCCTTATTCATTGCCCAGCTTTCGTATGCATATGGTGTGATGGAAAATACCATGGCTTGGGTATCTTCAAGATAACATCTTTGCTTTTCAACAGTTTGAAGAGGTCATTTGCAGCAGATTTGCCGAATGCAATGCTTCCATGGGTCTGCTTCCATGGGCGTTGATTGTGGATCCAAGTAAAATGAAATCCTTGACATCTTCAATCTTTTTCTGTCTATCATAATGTTGCTTAGTGGTCCAGTTGTGAGGATTTTATTTTCTTTATGTTGACGTGTAATCCATACTGAAGGCTGTGGTCGTTGATCTTCATCAGTAAGTGCTTCAAGTCCTCTTGGCTTTCGGCAAGCAAGGTTGTGTCATCTGCATAACGCAGGTTGTTAATCAGTTTTCCTCCAATCCTGATGCCCTGTTCTTCTTCATATACTCCAGTTTATTGGATTATTTGCTCAGCATATAGATTGAATATGTATGGTGAAAGGATACAACCCTGATGCACACCTTTCCTGACTCTAAACCATACGATATCCGTTTGTCCTCTTGATCTATGTACAGGTTCCTCATAAGCACAATTAAGTGTTCTGGAATTCCCATTCTTCGCAGTGTTATCCATAGTTTGTCATGATCCACACAGTCAAATGCCTTTGCATAGTCAATAAAATACAGGTAAACATCCTTCTGGTATCCTCTGCTTTCAGCCAGGATCCATCTGATATCAGCAATGAGATCTCTGGTCCCATGTCCTCTTCGGAATCTGGCCTGAATTTCTGGCACTTCCCTGTCAACACACTGCTGTAGGCACTTTTGAATGACCTTCAGCAAAATTTTGCTTTCGTGTGATACTAATGATATTGTTCAATAATTTCCTCATTCAGTTGGATCACCTTTCTTGGGGATAGGCATAACTATGGATCTCTTCCAGTCAGTTGGCCAGGTAGCTGTCTTCCAAATTTCTTGGCATAGACAAGTGAGCACTTCCAGCACTGCATCCATTTGTTGAAACATCTCAATTGGTATTCTTTCAATTCCTGGAAGCTTGTTTTTCGCCAATGCCTTTAGTTGTTTTTCACCAATGCCTTTAGTGCAGCTTGGACTTCTTCCCTCAGTACCGTCGGTTCCTGATCATATTCTACGTCTTGAAATGGTTGAAAGTCGACTAATTCTTTTTGGTAAAATGACTGTGTGCATTCTTTGCATCTTCTTTTGATGCTTCCCGCGTCGTTTAATATTTTCCCCATGGAATCCTTCACTATTGCAACTCGAGGTTTGAATGTTTTCTTCAGGTCTTTTAGCTTGAGACATGCCAAGTATATTCTTCCGTTTTGGTTTTCTATCTCCAGCTCTTTGCACATGTCATTATAATACTTTGTCTTCTGGAGCCACCCTTTGAAATGTTCTGTTCAGTTCTTTGACTTCATCATTTCTTCCTTTTGCTTTAGCTACTTGACATTCGAGAGCAAGTTTCAGAGTCTCTTGTGACATCCATTTTGGTCTTTTCTCTTAACTGGATTTTTAATGACCTCTTACTTTTTTCATGTATGATGTCCTTGATGTCATTCCACAACTGGCCTAGTCTTCGATGGTGAGTGTTCAATGCATCAAATCTGTTCTTGAGATGGCCTCAAAATTCAGGTAGGATAAACTCAAGGTCATACTTTGGCCCTCATTGACTTGTTCTAATTTTCTTCAGTTTCAGCTTGAACTTACATATGAGCAATTGATGGTCTGTTCCTGGTTGGCCCCTGGCCATGTTCCAGTTGATGATATTGAGCTTTTCCATTGTCTGTTTCCACAGATATAATCAATTTGATTCCTGTGTATTCCATCTGGTGAGGTCCATGTGTATAGTCATCATTTATGTTTATGTATTTGCAATGAAGATGTCATTGGTCTTGCAAAATTCTATCATGCGATCTCTGACATCGTTTCTATCACCAAGGCCATATTTTCCAACTGCAGATCCTTCTTCTTTGTTTCCAACTTTTGAATTCCTATCACCAGTAATTATCAATACACCCTGATTGCATGTTCCATCAATCTCAGACTGCAGAAGCTAGTAAAAACCTTCAATTTCTTCATTTTTGGCCTTAGTGGTCAGTGCGTAAATTTCAATTGTAGTCATATTAACTGGTCTTCCTTGTAGGCGTATAGCTATTATCCTATCACTCACAGTGTTGTACTTCAGGATAGATCTTGAAATGTTCTTTTTGACGATGAATGCAATGCCATTCCTCTTCAAGCTGTCATTCCCGGCATAGTAGACTATACGATTGTCCAATTGAAAATAGCCAATACCAATCCATTTTAGCTTACTAAGGCCTAGGATATCGATGTTTATGCATTCCATTTGATTTTTGACATTTTCCAATTTTCCTAGATTCATACTTCGTACATTCCACATATTTGCAGCTGTTTATTCTCATTTTGAGTCATGCCACATCAGCAAATGAAGGTCCCAAGAGCTTTACTCCACCAAGAGCTTTACTCCCTCCACGTCATTAAGGTCGACTCTACTTTGAGGGGGCATCTCTTCCCCAGTTGCCTTTTCAGTGCCTTCCAACTTGGAGAGCTCATCTTCTGGCACTATATCAGACAATGTTCTGCTGCTATTCATAAGGTTTTCACTGGCCAATTCTTTTCAGAAGTAGACTACTGGGTCCTTCTTCCTAGTCTGTCTTAGTCTGGAAGCTCAGCTGAAACCTGTCTGCTATGTGTGACCCTGCTGGTATCTGAATACCGGTGGCATAGCTTCCAGCATCACAGCAACGCGCAAGCCCCCACAGTACAACAAACTGACAGACATGTGGAGGCTGGGTTACATACTTGCCCTTTAATGTTTTGTAAACTTGCTATTACTTTGAAACGACGGAACCAACCCCTACTTGCAACAATTTCTTCATCACAATCACCTTCACTTGCTGCATGTGCAGCTTTTATATCACTGAAAAGGCTTTTCTTGCACTAAAACCTAAAAAAAATCCAAACCTGTTGCCGTCGAGTTTATTCCAACTCATAGCAACCCTATAGGACAGAACAGAACAGCAGCATAGGTTTTCCAAGGAGCAGCTGGTGGGTTTGAACTGCCAATTTAATCCTGCCGACCTTTTTGGTTAGCAGCCAAGCACCTAACCTCTGTGCCACTAGGGCTTCTCTTGCACTAACCAAAAAAAAAAAAAGTTGCTGTCAAGTCGATTCTGACTCATAGCAACTGTATAGAACACAGTAGAACTGCCCCATAGTGTTTCCAAAGAGCATCTGGTGGATTTGAACTGCTGACCTTTTGGTTAGCAGCCGTAGACTCTTAACCACTATGCCACCAGGGTTTTCTCTTACACTAAGGTAAGGCTAAATAAGAACTGTATTCACCCGTTTTAACTTACCTGCAAATTCTTAAAGACATACTTAGGAGTGGATTGCGTTTGTAACCCAGGGACTGCCTGTAAATCAGAATGTCTAGGAGTATGATGTGACATCTGTATTTTTTAAAACTCACAGGGTAGTCATGCACAAATCCATTAGCTATGTGAATTTGGGCAAGTAATTTTACATTCCTGGTATGTAAAATAAGGAGCCCTAGGGGAAGCCTGGTGGAGCAGTGGTTAAGAGCTTGGCTGCTAACCAAAAAAGTCAGCAGTTTGAATCCACCAGCCACTCCTTGGAAACCGTATGGGGCAGTTCTACTCTGTCCTATAAGGTTGCTATGAGTCAGAATTGACTAGATGGCAATGGCTTTGAGTTTTTTTGTTTTTTGTTTTTTTGGTGGTGCAGTAGTTAAAGCAATGGACTGCAAACCAAAAGGTCGGCTGTTCAAAGCCACCAGCAGCTCCACAGGAGAAAGATGTGGCAGTCCACTTCTGAGAGATTTACAGCCTTGGAAACCCTATGGGGTCGCTATGAGTCAGAATCAACTCAAGAGCAGTAGGTTTTTTGGTTTGGTATGTAAAATAGGATGTAGTAGACAACTTTCATCAACTCTTTTTTTTTTTTTTTTAACAGTTTATTTGTTAGAATCAGGATTGAAATAAAAGGGTCCATATGTTGCAATTGATTGATACCAAAAGATAAGACTTTATAGGTTCCATCTCTTTGCGTCTTTTCTTTGCTTATTTTCTTTGCAATTTATTTATTGAAATAACCGGATCAGTTTTCCTAAATGATCTAAAGAGGAAAATCTTATAATCATCTGTATAAAACCAGTTGCCATCAAGTGGATTCCTACTCAGTGTGACCCCATGTGTGTCAGAGTAGAACTGTGCTCCAAATAGTTTCCAGTGGCTGATCTTTTGGAAGTAGATCAACAGGGCTTTCTTTCGAGGCACCGCTGCGTCAACTCCAACCACCAACCTTTCAGTTAGCAGCCAAGAACATTAACTATTTGTACCACCCAGGGATTCCAACTGTTTCTATAGGCTTATACAAGCCACTGACATTATTTACTACCGTTGTTGTTAGCCGCCATCCAATCACCCCAGCTCACGGCAACCCCATGCAAAATGGGATCAGATCATTGTGCTCCATAACGTTTCATTGGCTGATTTTCAGAAGCAAATCTGCAGGCCTTCCTTCCTTTTTAATACAGGTTATCCCAGATTTACGACATAATAGAGTTATGAAAAACTGCATTACAACCATGCACTTTTTTTTTTTTTTTTGGTATATCTTGTATGTAGTAATTGTACTACATACAATGTTGCAGCGTGTAATTTGCTGTTATCATTCTCAGATGTTCATTCACAGATGTTCAATTTTATGATTTACTGATTAAAACACTGCTGTATAAAATTAGTTTTCTAAACTAAATCAGGGGCTCTGGTTGCTTGAAAACATGGACCCAAATACTGATAATTTTCCTAAAGTCGATAAGCAGATTTAGGAAACAGTGAGATGTTACCTCAGAAGAATATATGAAGAAAAAACAAAAAGACCGTACAGATCCATTCCCTAATTTTCTGACTAGAAACGCCATCTCCATTCCCAGGGATAATCAGTTGGTCCAGATCCTTCCACAAGTGGAGTTATTGCTGAAACAAAATATCAACATCATCCAACTCTTCTTCATCATCAGAGTAAATTTTTATAATTTGTGTATTTTTTTGTGTATGGATGTATATATGTATTAAAATATATCTGTAAGTTTACATGTAATGTTTCTAACCTGCAAAGACAAAAATCGGATTTATAAAGATACTGATAATAAAAAGAAATAATACTGAAAACTTAAAGAAAAAAACGAGGTATTCAATTTACATTGGAATTGACTTATGATGGACACATTGGAATGGAGCCACGTCATAAGTCGGGGACTACCTGCACTACTTCAGGATAAAAACACTCAAGTAAATAGCAATTCATGTGCACATGTGTTTTCCATGGTCTAGAGTTTATTATGGTCCAGGATTTACTGATTGCCTCACCATGGTGTCACTTGACATGTTCCTCATTCCCGCTATTATTTTCTGTAAACCAAATGTTACATCAAAAGGCTTCAGGTCAGATTTGGTTCAGTTGTCAAGACTACTTCACAGGTGATAGTATGTGTATCTCCCTCAGAAGCACATTATGTCTGCTTGTCTCTGTTTTGGGAAGTTAACAGTAATTGATAATCATTGCCTAAATCCAGTGTTTCATTAGAGGTTGCAAAATGATGATATTCTATTATTCTATCCTCATTTATTAGCTAGAATGATTCCATAAAAAGAAACTTTCCCTCACCAGTATTTGGTTTCCAGAAATACAGTTTGTATAGGAAAATCAAGAAAAATGTTTCTTTCCCTTTATTATTTTTTCAAAATAATGAATTGGATCTATAGTATGCTCCAAAAGTGACCAAAGAGGATTGTTTTGATTTTGTTATTTTTTATTATTATTATCATTATGAACTCTTAGACTTAAGCATATTTAAAACATTTCAATCCATTACAATAATTCTTATTGATGCTCAATTTATCCTATGTTTGGCCAGTCATTTTGATCCCCTCACCACTCACTGATAACTTCTTTGCTTTCTGACATGACATGATGGATCCAGCTCATCTTGAGTATTTCCTGCCCTAAACCTGAAATCAGCCAATTTTCCAAAGAGCCCTCTTTCTTTTCTTTTTTTTTTTTTTTTTTGTGGAAAATAGTATTTGAAACCAGAACCTGGGTGCTGGGGTGCTCATTGCAATAGATTGTCCTTGTTTCTAGGCATCTAGGTGGACAGAGCTAGGTAATACTTATTACTTTCCATAAGATAAAATCAGTATGAGTTCATATTGATATTTCAATTCAAATTCAGGACTAAAGAATTTTTATTTACCCTCTCTTTTTTTTTTTTTTATCTTACATTGAACCCTGCTGGTGTAGTGGTTAAGTGCTACGGCTACTAACCAAAGGGTCGGCAGTTCGAATCCACCAGGCGCTCCTTGGAAACTCTATGGGGCAGTTCTACTCTGTCCTACAGGGTCGCCATGAGTCGGAATCGACTCGACAGCACTGGGTTTGATTTGTTTGTTTGTTTTTTTACCTTACATCTATTTCTCTTTTCTGCCATGTGGGAAATCTAGTTCCCAGCAAGACCACACAATTGTTTCTTTGCTTTGTCCCACAGTACACACACAACACAAGCAATGCCAATATGCTAACTGAACAACAACAAAAAGAGAAATCAAATTTTTTTCCATGAATTTTTGTCCTTAGAGTATGCCCTCTAGGAATGTACTATCAAATTATTGGGTTATAAAGTCATTTGAAAGAATTCCACACTGTGTGGCCTTGTCACCAGCTCAGTATACACTTCGTTTTGTTTCACTTTCAGCTCTTTAATGATTTCTTTTTTCATTTAAAATTTTTATAATTATGTAAACATATGTACATGGTTCCAAAGTCAAATCTGCAAGACAGGTATAGTCACAGGAGTCCTGCCCTCTCCACACTGCTCCTTCCCTTCCCCACAGGTAATCACATTTTTTAAGTTTTGGGGTTATAATTCCATTTTTAAAATAAAACCTTGTGTATATTTGGTGAATTTGTTAGATGAAAGGTAGCATGCCATAAACACTTTGATCCCCTTTGCTTTTTCGCTTAACACTATATCCTGAAGATCATTCTGTACCACTATATAGTTCTGTTCCTCATTCCTTTATAGAGCTGTATAACACTCAGTCTGAGAAGAAATACAGCCAGAATGTACCTTAGAAGTGAGGATGATGAGACTTTGGCTCATTTACTTTGGATGTGCCATCAGTGCCATCAGGAAAGACCAATCACTAGAAAAAAACATCATGTCTGGTAAAGTATAGGGTCAGTGAAAATAAGGAAAACCCTCCATGTGATGGATTGATACAATAGCCATAATAGACTCAAACACACCAACAATCATGAAGATAGTGCAGGACCAGGCAATGTTTCGTTCGATTGTATGAGAAATAAGGTCACCATAGAGTTGGAACTCTACAGTAACTAACAACAACAAAATTACTGTATAATGTGGGTGTAGCAAGGTTTATTCGACCAGTGCTCTACTGAGGAAAATTTAAGGGTTTACAGTCTTTGCTATTACAAACAGGATAGCATTCAATTGCCTTGTGGTTTTTTTTTTTTTTTTTTTCGGCTAGTATTTCCATGGGATAGATTCCTGAAAGTGGGATTTCTGGGCCAAAGGGTAAGTGTTAGTTATCTACTGCTGCTATGACAGAAATACCACAAATGTATGGCTTCAACAAAGAGAAGTTTATTTCCTCACAGTAGAGTAGGCTAAAAGTCCAAATTCAGGGCTTTGGCTCCAGGGGAAGGTTTTCTCTCTCTGTCCGCTCTGGAGGAGGGTCCTTGTCCTCAATCTTCCCCTGGTAGAGGAACTTCTCAGGCACAGGGACCCCATGTCCAAAGGACACCCTCTGCTCCTGGTGCTGCTTTCTTGGTGGTATGAGGTCCCCCATCTCTCTGCCTGCTTCTTTCTTTTGTGTCTCAAGAGATTGCCTCAAGACACAATACAATCTTGTACATTGAGTCTTGCCTCACTAACACAACTGCCACCCATCCTTCCTCATTAACATCACAGAGGCAAGATTTACAACATACAGGAAAATCATACAATACTGAGAATCATGGGCCAGCCCAATTGATACACATAGTTTCAGGGGGACATAATTCAATCCACAACAGTATATAATTTTGCCAGGTGTCGTGGATTGAATTGTGTTCCCAAAAAATGTCTGTCAACTTGGCTAGGCCATGATTCCCAATATTGTGTGATTGTCCACCATTTTGTCATCTGATGTGATTTTCCTATGTGTTGTAAATCCTATCTCTATGATGTTGATGAGGTGGGATTAGCAGCAGACATGTTAATGAGGCAGGACTCAATCTACAAGATTAGATTGTGTCAATCTCTTTTGAGATATAAAAGAGAGAAGTGAACAGAGAGACATGGGGACCTGATACCACCAAGAAAGTGGTGCCAGGAGAAGACCACATCCTTTGGACCTGGAGTCTCTGCACTGAGAAGCTCCTAGACCAGGGGAAGTCTGAGGACAAGGAACTTCCTCTAGAGCTGACAGAGAGAGCAAGCCTTCACCTGGAGCTAAAGCCATGAATTTAGACTTCTAGCCTATTAAAGTTTGAGAGGATAAACTTCTGTTTGTTAAAGCCATCCGCTTGTGGTATTTCTGCTATAGCAGCACTAGATAACTAGGATAGAATTTGGTACCAGGAATTGGGTGCTACTCTAACCAATACCTGTGGAAGTGGTTTTGAAACTGAATGGATAGAGGACTCAGAAGGAAATGAGGAAAGCTGTTACACAGGAATCTACCAGGTGCTCCTTGGAAATTCTATGGGGCAGTTCTACTCTGTCCTATAGGGTTGCTATGAGTTAGAATCAACTCGACTGCAACGGGTTTGGTTCTTTTTTTTTTCTTGGCTACACTGGAGACAGTGCAGACAGCGAGAAGCAGCAGCAGAGAACTGGCAGAAGCAGAGAAACAGCAGCAGCAGAACCAGGGAACCAGCACAGGATGGCACTGGAGCCTACCCATGGATCAAGAGAGCTGAGTGCCTTTGTGAAGGAAGCCTCCTGGCAGAGCAGGGTGCCTTCCGCCACTTATCAGTGGAGTTAGGCTTTCAGATCTGTGGAGTAAGAGAGCTGAGTACCTTCTGGCCAAAGTTTACTGGTGGAGTGGGGTGCCTCCAGGCATTTATCAGTGGAGCTGCAGAGCTTTGGAACACTTGCCCCAGCAGGACAGACAGAGTTGGTGAGGCCCAAAGAGCCTAGAAGCCAAGGAACCAGGAAGCAGAAGGTGAAGGGACAAAGAACACAGGAAGCCAAGCTGCCTTAGTCTCAGAAGGTATGACTTCAACCTCTGAAGTTTCTAAGGGTGGAGTCACCTCTCAGAGGGACTAGGAGAATGGTGCGTCTAAACCTGAGGGAGCAGAGTTGCCATCCCAGTGGGCCTGAAAGGCGGGGCCAAACCCCAGGGCTACAGGGCCTCCACTCAGAATCCAGAGATTGTGGCCAGTACATAGAGTCTGGAGAGCAGGACCATTGTGTGAATGGTCTCAGAAAACAGAGAATTATTATCAAGCTTTGAGGGCTAATGTAACGTGTTCTGATGTCTTGCTTGGTGCCTGTTATGACTTCTTTCCTTCCAATTTCTCCATTTGTAATGGAAATGTCTAGCTTGTGCCTGTTCCACCACTGTAGTTTGGAAGTAGGTAATTTGTATACAGATAAAGAGGATTTCTTGAATTTTGAACTTGGAGTTGCTTTAAGACTTTTTCCATGATACAATGGGGTGAATATGTTTTACACGTGGCAAGGACATTTTAAAGGGTAGAATGCCATAGATTTAATTGTGTCCCTCAAAGATATGTGTATCAATTTGGCTAGGCCATGATTCCCGATAGTGTGATTTTCCACCATTTTGTCATCTAAAGTGATTTTCCTATGTGACATAAATCCTATCTCTGTGATGCTGATGAGAGTGAATTAGTGGCAATTATATTAATGAAGTAGGATTTAATCTACAAGATTGGATTGTGTCTTAAGCCAATCTCTTTTGAGATATAAGGCAGGGAAGCGAGCGTAGAGGAGTGGAACCTCATACCACCAAGAAGTAGCACCAGGAGCAGATAGCATCCTTTGGACCTGGGTTCCTGCTCAGAGAAACTCCTAGACCAAGGGAAGACTGATGACAAGAACCTTCCCCGCAAGGGCCAGCAAAGAGCCTTCCCCCTTGGACTGGTGCCCTGAATATGGACGTGTAGCCTACTAGACTGTGAGAGAATAAATTTCTCTTTGTTAAAGCCATCCACTTGTGGTATTTTTGCTATAGCTGCACTAGATGACTAAGACAACAGGAGATCCTTTAGGACACTTCTTAGTACTACCATGCCCTGTGATTAAAGTCAATGGAAAACTACAGCAACCAAATTCCAACATGACTTCAGGAATGAAGGTTTTTGTCACGCCACCAGGCAAAGAACCCTGACCAGCTGAGGTGCTTGCTGATCATAAAGGTAATATGGAAAGGGTGATGGAACAAGGTAGTTCTAAATACCTGCTATGATCGCATGACCAGTTGCAGAAATAAGGATTGTTACTATTATGCCTATTTCTTTCTTATCTGTGTGCATCAAATATTTTTGCTTTCTTCACTTATAAAATATAAGATGTGAATGGGGTGGGCTAGTGTGTTTTCAGTTGTACACATGTTAGTTGTATCATGTTAAACACAAGTATTACTTTACGTTGTTGTTAGGTGCTGTCAAGTTAGTTCCGACTCATAGTGATCCTGTGTACAACAGAACGAAACACTGCGCAGTCCTGTGCCAGCCTCATAATCGTTGTTATGCTTGAGCCAATTTTTGCAGCCAGTGTGTCAATCTATCTTTTTGAGGGTCTTCCTCTTTTTCGTTGATCCTCTACTTTACCAAGCATGATGTCCTTCTAAAGGGTCTGGTCCCTCCTGATAACATGTCCAAAGTATGTGATACAATGTCTTGTCTTCCTTGCTTTTAAGGAGCGTTCTGTCTGTACTTCTTCCAAGACAGATTTGTTCGTTCTTCTGGCAGTCTGAGAAATATTCAGTAGTCCTCGCCAGTATCATAATTCAAAGGCTTCAATTATTCTTTGGTCTTCCTTATTCATTGTCCATCTTTAACATGCATGTGAGGCAACTGAAAACACCATGGCTTGGGTCAGGCACACCTTAGCCCTTAAAGTGATATCTTTTCTTTTTAACACTTTAAAGAGGTCTTTTGCAGAAGATTTGCTCAATGCAATTCATTATCTGATTTCTTGACTGCTGCTTCCATGCCCTAGTGGTACAGTGGTTAAGAGCTCAGCTGCTAACCAAAAGGTCAGCAGTTTGAATTTACCAGCTGCTCCTTGGAAATCCTACTCTGTCCAGTCCTACTCTCTCCTATAGGGTTGCTATGAGTTGGAATCGACTGACACCAACGGGTTATGACTTTATAATTTAAAGAGATGTGTACAGGTGCCACGTTGACAAAGCATGGACTGTGATAGTTAAGGTTGGGTGTCAACTTGGCTGGGCCGTTATTCTCAGTAGTTTGGCAATTATGTAATGATGTAATTTGGCAGTCATATAATGATGTAATCAACTCCATGATGATATCTGCTATGAGCAGCCAATCAGTTGAAAGAGAATTTCTTTGGAGGTGTGGCCTCCCTCCAGTATATAAACGGATGTTCCAGCAAGGCTCTTGCTCTGGATTCTGCACCCTGCATCCGGCTCATCGTCATCTGACCTGAATTTCTTGGGACTTGAGCTAGCAGTTTACCTGCCAATCTTGGGATTCATTGGTCTCAACAGCCTATGAGCTAGTGGTCTGCCATCTGACCTGCCAATCTTGGTTTCATCAACCCCTGCAGGTACTTGAGTCAGGAGAAGCCTCCAGCCTGACACCTGACACCTGACCCATGGACTTGGGACTTGCCAACCTCTAAAAGCGCTGGAGCCTTTTCCATGGGATAACTCTCTCTCTCTCTCCAGATAAAGAGAGAGAGAGAGGTGATAGATAGATAGATAGATCGGTCGATCGGTCGGTCAGTCGGTCGATCGGTAGATAGATGTATACATGCTTCACTGGTTTTGCTTCTCTAGAGACCCCAGCCTAAGACAAATGTCCTTTTAAGAGAGAGGCAGAGGGACATGACACACACAGAGGAGAAAACCCTGTGAAGGTGGAGCAGAGAGTGGTATACTGTTCTGGCCTTCAAAGCCGCAAGAGAATAAATTTCTGCTATTTTGAGCCACACAGTTTGTGGTAATTTGTTAAACAGTCACAGGAAACTAACACCGAAGGTATTTTTTTCTACTTATGAGGTTTCAAAGATGTATATATATAGTCTACCTATTTATTACATAATTAATATATATAAACATAATCTACCTTACAGATTACATTTTTTAAGTTATCTGTTCTTGATTTTTTCCCCCCACATACTCTTAGATTGAGAGGAGTGTTTTAAAGACTCCTATTATATGTGCATTTGCCTATTTTTCGTAGCATCTCCTATTGTTTGTGTGTTAATGAAAATGTTTTCATGTATTAGGTACCTAAATACTAACAGCTACCTTATTTTTATTCTGAATTATAGCCTTTAGCATTATGAACTGTCGTTTGTATTATTTTGGATGTGCTTTTGAAAACAGATAGTGTGGATTTTGCTTCATTAGCCAACTCAAATATCCTTTTCTTTCTATAGGTGATTTAAGCCTTTTTTATACTTATCTGGGAAACCCTGGTGGCGTAGTGGTTAAGAACTACGGCTATTAACCAAAGGGTCAGCAGTTTGAATCCACCAGGCACTCCTTGGAAACTCTATCAGGCAGTTCTACTCTGTCCTATAGGGTCGCTATGAGTCGGAATCGACTCGACGGCACTGGGTTTGGTTTTTGGTTTTATACTTATTTGTACAGTAATCTATATGTTTGACCTCTGTTCTATCATACTGACTTATGCTATGTAAATTATACATTCATGTGCATGTTTTTTCGCTTATGTGGTCTGTTTTATTTGATTGAGTACTCTGTCTTTTGGTGCTTAGGAAAGTTTGAATTTTTGTTCTATGGTTATATTTATTATAATACCTTTCATACTAACCTTAGCCCCCTTCTTTCTGGATACTGCCTATCAGTTGCCTGTTGTGAGCAATGTTAAA
Organism: Elephas maximus indicus; assembly: GCF_024166365.1. Classification (NCBI taxonomy): domain Eukaryota; kingdom Metazoa; phylum Chordata; class Mammalia; order Proboscidea; family Elephantidae; genus Elephas; species Elephas maximus. Next base: position 50,625,044 of record NC_064819.1, on the reverse strand, counting down.
ATTAGCCGGTAATCTTTTTTCACCCTTCCATCCTACTGCCTCAGCATCTAACTTGAAATAATAACTTTTTCTTCTAGTTAATACCAATAAGCCTAGCCCATGAAATTGTTCTTATTTCCACATACTCTTACCTTTGTTGTTGTTAGTTGATGTCGAGTTAGCCCAGATTCATGGTGACCCTATAAACAAAGGAACTAAATGCTGCTTGGTCCTGTACTATCCTCATGATCAGTTGATTGGGCCCTTTTGATCTTTAAGATTTTCACTGGCTGATTTTCAGAAGTAGATCTCCAGGCCTTTCTTCCTAGTCCATCTTAGTCTGGATCTCTGCTGAAACTTGTTCAATATCATAGCAACACACAGCCTCCACTGACATATGGTTGGTGGCCACAAGTGAGGTGCACTGGCCAGGAACTGAACTGGGGTCTTCATCTGAACCACCACTGCCCCGACTCTTTGCTTTATCTTCCCATTTTTTTTTCTAGTCCTACTGTATCTACAGAGCAGAGCATATAGCCATTGTGTAATGTGCACCCCCCTTATATCAGTCATTTAGTTATGGTATCAGAGATGAATATACGTTCAATGTCTCTGTGACATACAAGACAGAACTCAGTCTCCCAGCCTGTCTTACAGGACACAGGAAATTGCCTAAATTGGTTCTGCCAATCTGACCTACCCACATGAGGATTCTGACTTAGAAGTGAGCAATGTTAGGAAGCAACCTGTGCATGGTGCTTCTGTTTTTTATGGAATAGGTGGTAGAGGGAGACAGCAGTCCCTCAGCCCCACAGTGATTGTACGGCCAGGTTTCCAATGAAGAAGTGGCCTTGGTGCTGGGACCAGCAGTGGTTGCAGTGAAGTGTAATTTCTGGTGTTTGCACTTTGCAGTAGTGACATTAGTAGTAGAGGTTTCTTCATCAGGCCAATTCTGCTGCTGCATTTTGGATGTTTTCATGGAAACTTAGTTTTGAGACTGTTTCTCTAACCTTCCTAATACCATTGTGAACTCCCAAATATCCTTTAATATATCTCTTTTCTGCTTAAATTAATCCGAGTAGATTTATGGATTGCATCTAAAAACTCTGAGCCTGGGTACCGTAGTTTTAGGTGGGCATCTAGGTCAAATGGCATAACGAAGTTTATTAAGAAAATGTTCTACATCCCGCTTTAGTGAGTAGCATCTGAGGTCTTAAAACTTGCAAGCAGCCATCTAAAATACATCCATTAGTCCCATCCCACTTGGAGCAAAGGAGAATGAAGAAAACCAAAGGCACAAGAAAAATATTAGCCCAAAGGACTAAAGGATCACGTGAACCAGAGACTCCACTAGCCTGAGACCAGAAGAACTAGATGGTGCCCAGCTACCACCAATGACCACCCTGACAGGGAATACAACAGACTCCCAGGCAGAACAGCAGAAAAATATAGAACAGAATTCAAATTCACGTAAAAAGAACCAGACTTAATGGCCTGACAGAGACTGGAGGAACCCTTGAAACTATAGCCACCGGACACACCATTAACCCAGAACTGAAACCTTTCCTGAAGCCCACTCTTCAGACACAGATTAGACAAGACTATAAAACAAAAAATAATACATGTGAGGAATGTGTTTCTTAGTTCAATCGGATATATGAAACCAAACGGGCAGCTCCTGTCCAAAAGCAGGATGAGAAGGCAGGGACAGGAACTGGTCAAATGGATGCAGGGAACCTGGGGTGGAAAGGGAGAGTGTGCTGTCACGTTGTGGGGATTGCAACTAACATCAATGACAATATGTATACAACTTTTTGAATGAGAAATTAACTTTACCTGTAAACTTTCACAGAAAGCCCAATTTTAAAAAAAGGGCAAGAAAGATTTCAGATAGTTCTCTTCTGGAGATGGGAATACTGAGCCACAAAGAAGCTGTAACAGATTCTGCCTGCTCTTTTTCACATATTAATGGTGATGGTACAGATGGTATCTTCTGGTAAAAGATGTTGGGAAAAGCAAGACAAAAATGTACAATGGAAATATTGATTCTCAGCCTAAGAGCCAGGGGTACAAGCTGTGCTCCCCAACTTCAGCCCCAATTCCCTCCAAGGGCAGCAACAAATCTCCTCTTTAAGACTCGAGGCTCTGGGCTTTAATGACCAACTGCAGAAAAGGTGCTTTGAAAATCTGCTCAAATCCCAAGGCCCACTGAACCTTAGAAAACTGCTTATTGTTCAACAGCCTATGGTTGCCACTTAAAAATGAAAAGGTGTGGACTGGTGCGAGGAAGGGCAGTGTGTGAAGCCAGCAGGCCCATATGTAAATAGAAAATAAGATAGGGATGTGTCAGCAAGGCTATAAATCCCTTGCCAACATTCTCCCCCTTTCCTAAAAAAAAAAAAGAAACCTTAACTGACTCCTGGAGTCCATGCATGAAGACTGAATGGCATAGCAATGGCATATGCACCTAACACCCAACACGTTTATGAGTATTATAGTTCCCTTCAGGGTTCCCTGAGGAGGGAGAAAGTGCACAGAGGTAGTCAGCCTGGATCAGGTGTAAAAATGGTGTGGCAGAGTCATCTGACATCCTCTAACTTCACGAGGGGAAAGAGGAGAATTACCATCAGCATCAGCCCAAGGCTGATTCCTATGAGGCAGAGGTCAGACATACCTCCACCCTCCAACCATTTTACCAATTCTGACAGAAGCCGTCCCTCTCACAGCATGCTGTATTTCTGCTGGGTTCAGTAATTCATTGTAATGGTTACACAGAACTCACAGGCCATATTCACAGTTAATGGGGTTTATGAGGGAAGTAACAGGTTACAGTTCAGCATCAGGGATGACTCAGGATACAGCTCTTTGATGAAGACAGACTCTTCTCAGCTGTGCCCAGAGGCAGGCCTCTCCCTGACCATCGGCCCCTCAGGCCTCTTGGGCCAACCCATCCTTTGCCCTGCTGGGGCAAGTGTTACAAAGCTCTTTAGCTCTATCAGTAAGTGCCAAGCGGATACCCGACTCCACCAGTAAGCCTTGTCCTGAAGGCTTTCAGCTCTCTTGCTCCGTGGGTTGGCAAGCCTAGCTCTGCTGACAAGTGCCCAGAAGTACCCCACCGCACCAGGAAGCCTCCTGCCCACAGGTGTTCAGCTCTCAAGCTCCGTGGGTCCACACACCCACTACAACAGCCTTGCTTCATGGGCTGAGAAGCCCACTTTGCTGTCTCGTGCCAGTCCCCTGGTTCTGCTGCTGCCGTTTCTCTGTGGCCACTTCTCGCTGCCTTGCACCATCTGCATTTCCGGTTACAGCTCTCTCTGTGTTTCCTGAATCTAGTTGGTTCTCAGTACAGGGACCATGGGTCCAAAGGAAGTACTCTGCTTCCATCTCTTCTTCTTGGTGGTAGTGAGGACCCCCCTTTCAGCCTTTGGGACAGCTTATTTTAACCCTAGCAGAATGGCAAAACTGATCCATCACCTTGATAGGGTTCCATACACCTTATTGCATGGTTCTGCCCCCACAATAAAACAAAGATATTATTGCTGATGTCAGATGGATCTTGACTGAAAGCAGAGAATACCAGGCAGATGTTTACCTGTGTTTTATTGACTGCAAATGTACTCAACTGTATGGATCATAACGAATTATGGATAACATTGTGAAGAATGGTGTCTTAGTCATCTAGTGCTGCTATAATAGAAATACCACAAGTGGATGGCTTTAACAAAGAGGAATTTATTTTCTTACAGTTTGGGAGGCTAGAAGTCCGAAGTCAGGTTGCTAGCTCCAGGAGAAGGCTTTATTTCTCTGTCAGTTCTGCGCGAAGGTCCTTGTTATCAATCTTCCTCTGGTCTAGGAGCTTCTCAGCACAGGAATGATGGGTCCAAAGGACATGCTTTGCTCCTGGCATTGCTGTCTTGGTGGTATAAAGTATCCCCGTCTCTCTGCTTGCTTATCTCTTTTATATCTCAAAAGAGATTAGGTTGAGACACAACCTAACCTTATAGATTTAGTCCTGCCTCTTTAAGATAACTGCCTGTAATCTTGCCTTATTAACATCATAGAGGTAGGATTTACAACACATAGGAAAATTAAGTCAGATGACAAAATGGTCGACAATCACAATACTGGGAATTAGGGCCTAGCCAAGTTGACACATATTTTGGGGGAACACAATTCAATCCATGACAAATAGGAATTCCAGAATACTTAATCGTGCTTGTGAAGAACCTGTACATATACCAAGAGGCAGTCCATCGAACAGAGTAAGGGGATACTGTGTGGTTTAAAGTAAGGAAAGGTGAGCATCAGGGTTGTATCCTTCCACCATACTTATTCAAACTGTATGCTGAGCAAATAATTCCAGAAGTTGGACAATATGAAGAAGAATGAGGCATCAGGATTGGAGGAAGATTCATTGACAACCTGCAGTAGGTAGATGATACAAGCTTGCTTGCTGAAATGAAGAGGACTTGAAGGACTTATTGATGAAGATCAAAGACTACCACCTTCAGTATGGTTTACACCTCAACATACAGAAAACAAAAATACCCATAACTGAACCAATAACCAACATCATAATAAATGGAGAAAAGATTTAAAATGTCAAGGATTTCATTTTATTTGGATCCACAATCAATGCCCATGGAAGGAGCAGCCAAGAAATCAAATGACGTATTGCATTGGGCAAAGCTTCTGTAAAAGACATCTTTAAAGTGTTGAAAAGCAAAGATGTCATTTTGAGGACTAAGGTACACCTGATTCAAGCCATGATATTTTCTATTGCCTCATAGGCATGCAAAAGCTGGACAATGAATAAGGAAGACAGAAGAATTGATGCCTTTGAATTATGGTATTGGCAGAGAAGATTGAATATATCATACATTGCCAGAAAAACAAACAAATCTGTCTTGGAAGAAGTACAGCTAGAATACTTCCTAGAAGCAAGGATGACAAGACTTCAGCTCATGTGCTTTGGACATATTATCAGGAGGAACCAGTCCCTGGAGAAGGACATCATGCATGGTAAAGTAGAGGGTCAGCAAAAAAGAGGGAGAGCCTCAATGAGATGGATTTACGCAGTGGCTGCAATCATGGGCTCAAGCATAGCAATAATTTTGAGAATGGCTCAGGATGGTGCAGTGTTTCATTCTGTTGTACATAAGGTCCCTATAAGTTGGAACCAACTCAATGGTGCCTAACAACTAACAACCTCTACATGCGTGCCATGTGCCTTATTTGCATTATTAGCAAGCTATCCAATCTCCTTGGTGAGCCACATGCACCTTATTTGCATAGTCCCACACAATCATTAAGTGGGAGTTACAAGACTATGGTGAGAAAGGCTATGTAAAAATGATCCGTCACACTGAACAGTTTAAAGTTTCTGATATGGAGCTGTATTATTAAAGATAAGTTCCATTCCCTTTGTCTGGTCATTGTTAAAGCCTCAAATGCTTTTAATCTTTTTACTCTGTAAAACTCAGAGAGCAAAGGGAAGAATTTTTACATGCAGGGCTGGCTATATAATTTTTGAGGCCAGTGCAAAATAAAAATTCAAGGAGCCTAATTAAAAAAAGATTTTTTTTAATAATTTCAAGATAGTGACCAAAAACCAAACTTGTTGGCATTGAATCAGTTTCACTTTGCCATGGATTAATTCCTTTCATGTGTTGCCTTTCTAGCCATGGCCTTATAACTCCCACCCAGGTGATTGGACAGTTCTGTGTGATAGGTTAATTGTGGCCTACCAAGCGAATTGGTCAGTTTTGCTTAATATTGCCTTGATTCCTTCATCCTTCCAACCAACCCTTTAGTCATACAAAAATGCATGTTCACGTTAAGGAAAACAAAAGTATATAGAAGGATAGAATATCAATCCCAAAAGGACCAGAGAGAAAATGTAACTCAAGCCCATTGTGGTATACTTGGGGAAACTGAGGGCAGGTGCAATTAACTGCCTTGCTTACTGTTACTCAACTGGTTAGTGCTGAATAGAGACTAGAACCCCCAGCTCCAGAAATCAAGTTTAAATTTGTCTCTTTTATGTGGCACCACCTCCTTTACTTTTCATGTCAGAAGCTCTGCAAAGGTCAATTAATTTTTTCCTCCAGCCATCCATGCACATCCACAGTAAAAGGCAGAATACCAGAGAAGAAAAGGAAACTTAGGCTAGAAATTTTCAGGACTCAAAAGGAAGAAACTTATGGCTACATTCAGAAAGCAAACAAACTTTCTTTTTAATTACAAAAGGTATCCGAAAAAATTCGAATAAAAATGCACAAATTAAAAAGTGATATTTTACCCATTTACATCAATTTCACTCCCCAAAAGTTAGAGCTTTTATCAATTGGGTGAATATCCTCTCAGATATTTTGTATGTGAACTCAAATCTCTGCACTGTAATTTAGGTCAAGCCTCAATTTAAATACACCACAAACTGGAATTAGGCAACTGTGAAATTAAAAAAAAAAAATTAAATACAAGCAAAAAGTGTTCCTAAACGCTGAAAACAGGTACGTGAATTCTCTCAGAGGTAATGAAATAGTCATTCAATTTTCTGTATAGTGGAAAGTGAAGCAGATAATTTATGCCCCAAATCTACTTATATTAGAATTTCCTTGTACTTCAACTGTGTTGATTTGGCCTAATTTCTTTTCCTTAAGTTTACTTCTGTTGCCCAAGTTAACTCACTGAGCGTATTGGGGGTAGGGAGGGTGTCATATAGTGACAGAAATCCCTGTTAAACATCTGTATTTCTGATTCAGTGATGAACTACCTCGTAGTATTTTTCTGTTTCTCTCAGACTAATACGCATTTTGTTTATTCATTCTTCAGTGTGAAAAATATCCTTTATTTTCAGAAGTCTTTTGGAAAGATTCAAGGCCTATGTATATGATACAGTTTCTGCTTTGAAGATGAAGATATAGCAACTTAGAAATAGTTGTGTTTACATCTTTTTAAATTAAAATATTATGTGCATTGTTTATTTATAGTCTTGTTGTTAGTTGTTGTCAAGTAGGCTCTGATTCATGGCCACCTTATGTATAACATCTATAACATGGCATATTTGAGTCTATTATTGCCACTATTCTATCAATCCGTCTCATTGAGGGTTCTCCTGTTGTTCTAGCCCGAGGTCTTTCCTGATGAAGGCCCTAAGCAGGTGAGCAGAAGTCTCAACACCTTAACTTCTAAGGAACATTCTAGTTGTATGTCTTCTAGCTACTTAAATCACACTACTTTCTGGCATTGAAATAAAAATCACTAAAACCATTGACGGTTGATATACGTGGGCTATAGTAACTACTTGACTGCTATCTAATAAGACCAGTGCTTTATGAATTATGCTTTTTAAATTTATAATTCTACTGCTTCTGTTGAAGTTTATATTGACATTAGAAAAACTGGTTTTTTCTATTCACCATTCCAACACTATACTAATTAAATCTCCACGAATAACGTTATATGTTAGAAACTCCATTAGATTGTGAACTCTTTGCATTCAATTCGATTGTTCAAATTCAGATCCCTGAGTGAACCCAAGAAAATATTTTGAGTCCTATTATATATAAAGTCTTTTTACACTTCCAGCCTGGAGGTTAGCCACCTCCTATCCACCAGTGTCACTCCTATCCACCAGTGTCACTCCCCTCCCTCGGCCCCGCCCCTCCCCTAAGCCCCGCCTCCTGCGCGCAGGCCAGCCTGTCATGCCCCCTCCGCTGAGCCAATGGCCGGGGACGTTTCCGTGGGTGGGACTTCCCTCTCCGCCACTGGCGAAGGTCCTCGTTGTCCTGGCCCCGCCTCTGCCAGGAGCTCGCCCCGGAAGATGGCGGCGGCCGCAGAGTTGATGCTGCTTGAGAAGTCCCTGGGGCTGAGTAAAGAGAATAAATACAGTGCCCAGGGCGAGCGCCAGGTGAGAGGCAGGGGTGGCGCGGAAGGGAAGCGGGGCTCTCCCAGCCCGGGCGGGACTCGACGAGACGCGGTGAGGACGCGGCTCCGGTGCTGGGCCTCCGGCTCCCCACGTGTCTCTGCCGGCAGGCCGCGCCCTTCTCGGCCGCAGCTCCTCGACCTCACCTTCTGCTGCCGTAGCTCGGGAGGGAGGATGGGGGAGACCTACTCCGGTCGAGGCTCGTCCTGAACTTTTCCTTCTAGGATTTTTTCCGGGAAACCGAAACCAGTTGTAGGGCCTCCAAAGATCCCTCAGCTAGACCCACCTGGAGGCCCTGCTTTTGTGGCCAGTGACAGCACTTACTATAACCGACGTCTTACATTCCGTGCTGACGCAACTGCCCTGTAACAGCTTACCCCGTGCGAGCAGCACTGCGCTGACCACCGGGGTTATGGCAGTGATAGGGCAGACACTTCTTTCTACCCGAACCCATTGCCATAGAGTCCGTTCCGCCTCATAGCGGCCCTGTAAGGACAGAGTAGAACTGCCCCGTAGGGTTTCCTAGGCGTAATCTTTACGGAAACTGACTGCCACACCTTTTTTCCGCGGAGTAGCTGGTGCATTCAACCGCCGACATTTCGGTTAGCAGCCGAGCACTGTAACCACTGCTCCACCAGGGCACCTTCCCTACCCTTAAGGAGCTTGCGACCAACCTTGCAGTTACTTACGTTACAATAATGAAAAGCCCTACATTGAAATATAAATTGTTGGGAGAACCCCAGTCTGGGGGATTCAGAGAAGGCTTTTTTGAAGTTTCTGATACCAAGTTCTGCGCTTGGCAAGCAGAGAGTGAGGGCGTTAGTTCTACAGTGGGAGAATTGACTGGTGACGTAAAAGGAGCTGCATTTGTCAGGGGCGTTGAAGAACACTGGAATTTTATAAAATTCTCTGTCTGCCGTGGAGAGAATGTATTAAGAGGAGGGGAATCCATGTTGGAAGACAATTTTTTATATGTGCATACGTTTGCTCCTTTGAAATTTTTTGCCAAAGGACGGTTATTTTGTTGTCCATACTTTTTCTCTTCTTTCATTTGGTCCGTGTTAAAATCTTGTCTCAAAGGTAGAAGTATTGTAGTTTTTACATGTAAGTAAACTGAAGCCTAGGCAGATTAAGCGACTTGGGTAAGATCAGGTGTCAGAGTAGGCATTGGAAATGAAGTGGCCTGCTTTTTGCTTTTTTCCTCTGTCCCCAAGCTGATTCGTTGCCTTCTGACCACTGTTCAGTAGTTGAGCTTATATTTTTTAGGGAACATTGCCAGGACATGAGTTTTGTCTTCAGGAGCTTATTATCTCAGGCATACGTACAATTAATACAAAGCAGGACAGAATCTATACTATAATGGAGAACAGTCTCAGGGAGCATGGAGGAGGAAGTTAATTCTGAGTTTATAAGCTTCACAGAAAAGGTGGTGTTGAAAGGAGCAGGCTTTGAAAGATGTGTAAGACCAGTAAATTATGAAAGATTGGGACACTTAGGGCAATGAGTAAGTAGACCAATGTTATGAGACCAAAAAAAAAAACAAACCCGTTGCTGTGCAGTCAATTCCAACTCAGAGCCACCCTGTAGCACAGAATAGAACTGCCACATATGATTTCCATGGGGCAGCTGGTGGATTTGAACTGCCGACCTTTTAGTTAGCAGCTGAATTCTTAACTACTGCACCACCAGGGCTCCAGGAGTAAGAGAGTAGAGGGTAAACCCAAAATTACAGTTTTAGGGGCCTTGGAGTTCACACTATGCATGTGTTTTCTTCCCTCATTCTTTGGCAATGGGCAGCTATTGAAAGTTTCTATGTTTGGGGGAAGGGGTGGGGATATGTGATTAGATTCAACCATTTTTTAGAAAACATCTGGCAATAAGTAGTAATCTAGCAATAGGATGCTGTCTGCAACATAATTAGTAATAATTAAAAAACAAAAAAAAGTTCAGAGATCCAGCTCTAGCAGAACGGTTTGTTAAATTATGGCACGTCAACACATGGGAATGTTATTTATGCAGCCGTTAAAGATGCTAACTTTGAGGACCATGGAACCCTAAGATGAATGTAAAAATAGTATGTTCCCGTGATTGCAACCACGTGAGATTTGTATACTTCAAGGAAAAAGAATGGGCTTTCAAGCAAAATAGTGCTTTATTCAAACCCTGACTCTGCCTTTACAAACCAGATGACCTTGGTTCTTTATCTGTAAAATGAAGATGAGATTACTTACCTATTTTAGAGGATGTTGTATTAATTAGATGGGAAGATCATGGGGAATTTTTGGGTTGGATCGTGGATAATTATTTATAGTAATAACTTACAAATCATTTTCTTTAGAGTTAATTGTCTTTTCCACCCACACTCAGCAATTGTGAAATTATTTCCTTTTTTTTTCTTAATTGCAGCATGTATCTAGAAAGTGCACAAGTGTAAGCGTATGGCTCAAAGAGTTATTACAAAGTGAACACACCCGTGTAGCCACCCAGTCAAGGAATAGAACATGATCAGCACCCCCAGAGGGTTCCATATTTTCTTTTAATATATTTTTTAAAGGAAATTATTGGTAATCTTAGAGGCAGTGGTTTTTCATTTGAGTGGGAATTAAAAAGAAAAAGAAATTTGTCATCGAGTCCATTCTAACTTATGGTGACCCCCATGTGTTTCCGAGCATAACTGTACTCCATAGGGTTTTCAAGGTTGTGGCCTTTTGGATGTAGGCCAGGCCTTTTTTCTGAGGCACCTTTGAGTGGATTCGAGCTGCGAAAGCTCTTAACCTTCTGCTCCTCTCAGGAGCTCCTAAGTGATGTTGTTGGTTGCCATTTTATTGATTATGACTCCTGATAGTACATACAGTACGTGGGAGATAGGTGAGGAAGTGAATAGAGGAGAGAGGTTACCTCCTTTAGTCACCTCCTTTCCTTTTAGGAGGTAACCTTGGAATCTGTATTCATAAATGTTGGTTTTCCTGTATACTTCACAGAGTCTGTTCAAGTAGATGTTATGAGTATGAACCTGCCCAACAAAGTATAAAGCACTGTACAAGATAATATGTTGTGGCTGAAAAGAACAGCAGTCTGCTCAAGCAAATACTCCTTTTTGTTTGGCTCAGCTATTAAACGGCAGTTGTTCATCGGTTATTCGTGCTTGGTCCATCTTCTATTTTCCTTTAAATTTCTCATAATGCTTCACGTCGTTTTGCATAAAGAAAGTTTAAATTATTGACTGGCAGTTTCTTACAGGCGCATACATCTGACCTTTGGTATTGCTGTCGTATGAGGGGGAACAAAAAGCAGGATTATTTTTCAGGTGGTTGCCTAAAGCCCAGACTTTATTACCAGTTGCCTCAATTATATTTTGGAATTAATTGACAGTAACCTTACTCCAGAAGCCTCCAAAATTGATGGGTATGCAATACATGACAACCAAATCACCATCACAATTATTAGCCTAGGTAGTGAGATAGCTAGTTGCATTAGATCACATAGCACTAAAACTAACCTGGATTTCATTTGATGGTTCTTACTATGTCAATGTGAAGTCAGTGTTACTATAATTGTTTCTTATTTTTGTTAATTCAGCAGTCAGAATTATTTGAATATGTTCACCTTGCAGAATTAGGGTGTGGGCAATCTTGATTGAAGGAGCCTGGGTAGCGCAGGCAGTTTGAGCGACTGCTAACCTAAAGTTGGCTGTTTGAATGCATCCGTCGGCTCTGCAGAAGAAAGGCCCTGAGCACTGCTTCCGGAAGGGTTACAGCCAAGAAAACCCTATGGAGCAGTTCCACTCCAACACAGGAGTCGGGATCGACTCAATGGCAGTGGGTTTAATTTTGATTGAAATTAATGTGGTATTATTAGAGTTTTCATTTTATCTTCTTGTACATATGCAATTATAAATAACATTCTTATGGTATATCGTTTGTGTAGAAACATTAATTTGTTGATTTTTACAATGTTATTACCAGTTCATCATCAAGCATCTGTCATCAAATTGTAAATTCTGTAACTATTAGTTTTCCTGACTTTGATTTGTATGTAATTTGGTACTTTAGGGTAAAATCCTAGAGCATTTGAAAAACAGTTGAGAGATTTAACCATTACTTAGAGAACTTACAGTCATGATGGTATTTATTTTTGAAATTGATCTGAAGGACTTTCTTTTTCTTTTTAAGATCCCAGTTCTTCAAACAAACAGTGGTCCAAGTCTGACAGGATTGACTACGATAGCAGCTCATCTAGTCAGGCAAGCCAACAAAGAGTATTTGCTTGGGAGCACTCCAGAAGAGAAAGCAGTCGTTCAGCAGTGGTTAGAATACAGGGTAACTCACGTAGACGGGCAGTCCGGTAAAGATGACGTCCGTACTCTGTTGAAGGTATGGTGACTTTTCCTTATGGGCTGACACATGTGAACTGCTAAGCAGGAACCTCTCTCAGACTTTATGTCTTGACTTGTGATTCACTTTGTGAGAACGGCTAGATAATCCTGTATACTAATAGCCTAGGAAACTCTGGTGGCGTCGTGGTTAAGTGCTACGGCTGCTAACCAAAGGGTCGGCAGTTCGAATCTGCCGGGCGCTCCTTGGAAACTCTATGGGGCAGTTCTACTCTGTCCTATAGGGTTGCTGTGAGTCGGCATCAACTCGACGGCACTGGGTTTGATTTTTTGGTTTTAATAGCCTATGCTTCGATTTTTTGTCACTACAATTCTGTGAACCATATTCCCAGACACAGTTTATGTGAAGTACTTATGTGACTCAATTTGTTAAACATAATAAAAAGATTTAAATAAACAATAATTTTGATAGACACAAGTACTTTGAAAAAGAGACAAGGGGTTTTTCTACTGATATGATCTTTTGTCGGTCGCTTTACTCTCCAAGATGCCCCTGTTTGTTTTTCCTCCTGATGCACCTTACGTTGGTGTTTTCTGTTTTCCTGGTTTGTTGTTGGCTTTGTAGTTAGGTCTTCAAGGCCAGGGCAGGTGCATGCCCTGACATTGATAAAGGAGCTAAGTTTCTTTTCTGAACTTTGTATTTTTAGAATTTCTATGTGTGAATGTACGTAATATATGCTCATAGTAAGACACTGAAAGTATACAGATTTTTAAGGAAAATGAGTCATTCCTCCTTTTAAAAAAAAAAGAAGAATCTCATTCCCAAGATGACCGTAGTTAATAGTTCAAAGCATATCCTTTCAAAATAGAGCTTTTTTTTTTTTTGGTAACTCTGTCTATCAGCCCTATATATTGACTGGGAATGGATTCTGGATCTCATTGCCTGTGTTTAAATCCCAGCCCCACGGCCTACTAGATGGTGACCTCAGACAAGTTACTAAACCTCTCTGTGCCTCTGTTTCCTTGTGTTAAAATAAGGATTATAATAGGACCTACCTCACAGGTAGGGTTAAATGTGAGAATTAGATCATTATATGCTTAAAACAATAAGTACATGTAAGTGTTGTTCTGGACATTATTACTATTACTGTTAAGTGCTATATGTATGCTTGGCATCTCACATCCTAACAAAAAAAAAAAACCACTTGGGTAGGATGTAAATGCCTTTGGTCAAATGTGAGATTTGATGAAACTCTATGGCCTAGTATCTGCCACAGACTTGATCCTCGCTAAAAGCTTGTAAGGAGCCCTGGTGGTGTAACAGTTACACGCTGAGCTACTGACTGAAAGGTCGGTGGTTCAAATCCAGCCAGCGGCTCTGTGGGAGAAAGGCCTGAAGATCTGCTCCCATGAAGATCACAGCCTAGAAAATCCTGTGGGGCAGGTCTGCTCTGTCACATGGGGTCGCTGTGAGTCGAAAATTGATTGATGGCACCAAGCAACAACAAAAGCTTGTTAATCGATTCTCTGTTACAAAGAGGAAGCACACATGTCCCCTCATAGTTCAGCAGTGACATTTTAAAATGAGCAAAAGCCCCTCCTACATTGATGAGAAAGGTCTTAGAATTCTTTAGTTTTTTGCTTCTATTTAAAGGATCCCGACTTTTTATGTTTTTCTGAGAAAAATATCAATTGTCAAAACTCTTTTGTCAGTTCTTGGTGACGATGTGTCACTGTGTGTTTGAGGCACTGCTGTCACGTACCCTGCAGTAATGCTGACGTTTCCTGTCAGACAGTGCATTATGTTCTGCAAAAGAGCAAATTGGAAAATAAAACTGGTTTTCTCTTTTGTTTTATGCTAACAAGTCTCCCTTCATCACTGCTGCTCACCCCCAAACACACACACCGTAGCCTGGGTGACTAAATCCTTAAAATAGCTGCCAAGACTGCACCTGCCCTCACCTCCTCATGTCTCTCTTTACCTGAGGGCCCTCCCCTCATCATGCTGAAGCTACCTTGGCCTTCCTTACCTAATCCCTTCTGTCTCAGGGTAGTTTGCACTTGCCGTTACCCCTACCTGGAGCAGACTTCCACCTCCTTCCAACCACCACCCCCTTCAGAGCTTCCTTCCCATCTCAGCTCAGATGCCCCTTCCTCAGAAACTCCCCTGACAGCCTTCCCAAGCCAGGTGAGACTCACAGTTCTACAGGCTGTCACAGTGCCCCACACTTGTCCTTCATAACACTCATAAACCAAACCATTGCTGTCGAGTCAGTTCCGACTCAGAGCGACCCTATAGGACAGAGTAGAACTGCCCCATAAGAGTTTCCAAGGCTGTAATCTTTACAGAAGCAGACTGCTACATCTTTCTCCTGTGGAGTGGCTAGTGGATTGAAACCATGGACCTTTTGGTTAACAGCCAAGTGCTTAATGACTGCACCACTACCAGGGCTCCTCATAACACTCAGAGTCAGTAATTATTGTTTGGTGTAATTTTTAAATTTGATATGATGGCTTAATGTCTGTTTCCCCCGCTAGGCCATCCTGCTTCCCTAAGGGGGAATGAGGCTCTTTGGGGGTCGTAGTTTGAAAAACACCACTGAGTGATCTGATGAAGCCACCCTCTGTCCCCTGAAACTCATTGCTTCATTGCTTTAAAATTTGTATTTTCTTTCCAAAGAAGTCAAATTAGAAGATTATTTTTATTATTTTATACAAACTTAAAATTAGAAGGAACCTTAGGGATCATCTAGACAGTTGCATCTAATGTCACGAATCCCTTCTGTTCATAAGTTTATTTCTATCATTGTAAGTTGGCAGTGTAAGTCGTACAAGAAGACCTTACGGTGTTGAGAGCATTTCATTTATCACTTTGGGGGAAGTGGTTTAAACTGTATTTTTGATAGATGCCATGAAGAGAACACTGTAGAAAATAAATTTCAGGCCTTGTTCCTTCCTAGGTCTCTCATGATCAACTTTTCATTCTTAATATCCAAATGGACCATGCCCAGGGACCCTCCCCTTGTGTCCCTGTGGCATGTTTCCTGAGGGTGACAGGCGTGGCCATCCTCCAAGTAAATGTGAGATTTCAGGCAGATACAGAGTAA
This sequence comes from Elephas maximus indicus, assembly GCF_024166365.1. Lineage (NCBI taxonomy): Eukaryota > Metazoa > Chordata > Mammalia > Proboscidea > Elephantidae > Elephas > Elephas maximus. The sequence continues at coordinate 50,609,698 of NC_064819.1, read as the reverse complement.
ATGTAACTGTCGTTTACAGATTTCCAAAGGATAGTAACAAAGTACTTAACTGTGGCTGTGATAGTTTTAAGAATACGATTTTATTGAAATTGGGTTTATAGGTTCAAAAGTTATATTCATACATTTGGTATTAGCAGCGTAGACCTAATTCCACCAAAACGATTTCTCTGGGATATGTAGATACGTGCTATCTAAAATTTCAGTCAGGAGAATCTGACAGATACACTGTTAGCATTCTTGAAATGTCAGCAATGTGGGGCCAGGTGCTTTGGGTTGTGGTCTTTCCTCTGCCGCAGTTTGCTCATTTGCGCCGACAACTTGAGCACTGACGGTAGACACATTGGACACAACCCTGCCCTTACAGAGCTCGCGCAAGTGCGGGAGGCAAGTGTGTGCATAAGGTCTGGTTTTTGGCCATATGAGCGCAGATGAGAAAAGGCTTGTTTTTTTGTTAAAGGCAAAATATTTATTATAAAAATTACTTTGTTGTTGCTGTTGTTAGTTGGTGTTGAGTCAGTTCTGACTCATGGCAACACCATGTGTGCAGGGTAGGACTGTGCTCCACAGGGTTTTCTAGGCTCTGACCTTTCAGAAGCAGATCTCCCCAGCCTGTCTTCGGAGGCACCTCCGGGTGGGTTCAGACCCACACCTTTTCAGCTAGTGGTAGAGCACTTAATCGGGTTTTGTTTCACTGATGATGTATTGTGAACATCTTTTCGCATCAGGAGGTATTCACTCATACATCGTATTTGATAACCTGTTAGTATTCCAGGAGTCCCTGGGTGGCGCAGATGGTTAAACGCCTCACTGTTAGCTAAAAGCTTGGTGATTCAAACCCACCCAGAGGCACCGTGGAGGAAAGACCTCGCAGTCTGCTTCAGAAAGTCACGGCCTCTAAGATCCCGGTTCTGCACTGCAGCATGGGGTCACCGTGAATCAGAATTGACTCGGGGCTAACTGGCTTGTTTTTGTTTTTATTTGTTGGTATTGCATCATATAGTTGTACCGCAATTTAAATTGCCTCCCCTCATGTAGTTATTAGATTGAACACATTCCCATTTGTTTCTTAAGTTAAATTCCTACAAGAGAAATTGCTGGGCTTAAAGCTATACACATTTTTAAAACTGGGCAGCTCATCTGCCCTCCAGAAAAGTGTATTGTTGCAGGATAGCACTGTATGAGAGTGCCCTTTCGGTGAGACCTTTGCTGCCAGCATGGGTGTTGCCCATTTTCTCCTTCACCATCCCTGTATTATTATAGTTGCAAATAAACCAAAAAAGATTTCCTTTTTAATTTGCGTTTTTACTAAGATTATTAATGGTGTGACATTTTTTCATATGTTTATTAGCCATTTTCATTATTTTTTAAAAAGGTATGTGTGCATATATATATACTTTGCCCATTTTCATACTGGGCTATTTATTTATTTTTTAACTCTTTTGCTATTAGGTATGTTGTGAAAGGGTTTAATTCTTAGTGAAATTCCATTTCAGTATTAAAACCACTGTTCTAAGTTTAAGTGCCTCATAATTAAGACCTGGTAATTTTTAAAAGCAGACAATGCAAAACACTTACATTTGTTGAATCTAGATGAAGGTTATATAGTTGTTTATTGAGTTTTTTTTTTCCACTTATTTATATTGTTAGAAAGTTTAATAAATAGTTGAGGAAAAAGAAATTAGGTAGAACTCTATAGGAGGAAAGTATTTTTAATATTTGGCAACAGCATCACAAAGACTTACCAAAAAAGACATGAACATCAGACATTAGTTTTGTTCTGTGAATATTTTGAATTTGTGAAATCTTGTCATGTGGTAGGAAAATTTTGATTGTTATCACTAATCAAGAAAATATTACCTAATCATGGTTTATTGAAAAACTACATTTGTTGTTCCCTTAAGAGTATTAGTAACTAAAACTTAGATCCAGATTCTGTTTCCAGAGTATGCACACTGTACAGAGCAGTGGGAAATGGTTTCAGAGCTTTTTTCAGTGCTTTTTAAATTTAGTGATAATGTATTTTTTTTTATATTTAATTGAATTCGATTCTTTTGAAGACACAGGAGAGAAATGATCTCTAAGAGATGGCCGTAGAATTTAGGTGGCAGTGCCCGAAACACCAGCATATGCTACCAGCATATACTTTCTTCTGATTTCTCCTGTGGCTGTCTCCTCATTTGTGTCCTCGTTCCTTTATGTCCTTATCTGTGCCATCCCTAGCAGGCCCACCTTCATATACCTCTCTGGAAATTACTGTCTTTAACTGAAGGCTTAGACAAACTTACGAGATTAAATTCTGAATTACTCAACACTGAACCCACTGTGTGCCAGCACTTTGGGATGTGATTGGAGAATCAAAACAAAATGCTCTCTCTGCAGTTCAAAGAATTCTAGAAAAAATGCTGTTGACCATTGGGCAACGTTTTATAACTAGTCTTTAGGTGATAATAGTTCATGTAACCTATTATATGAGCTTCATAAAGTGTTCTTTCTTTAAGGTTATATGAATCTGTTGTCACATTTAATTTGAATGTGATTTAACATATATTCCTGTTCTGTTAAATTACATGTTAATTTTGAGAGAAACCAAAAGTATTCACATAATGTTTTTATCTGAATTTTTTTCTTCCAAGAATCTAATTGACTTATTCATGCTGGTCTGTCAGTTATTACTTCTAATTTGATTAGGACTTTTTTTTTTTAATATTCTTTAATTTTATATTTAATTTTATATTTTTAACATGTACTTTGAAAAAAAAATTTTCCTGCAGAGTGCTTATTGGCTACTTAGGGAGCTTTGTGCTTACTACTGTCTTATTTTTAATGATTTAAAAAGAACTTTCTATTTTAATACACTTAAGTTAAAATAATCTTTTAAAAACTGATCATTGGAATAGTATAAACTGAGAAGAACATATACTTTTGTGGTTACAGGGAGGGAGGGTGGGAGAGGGTTATTTACTGATGAGTTAGTAGATAAGAACTACTTTAGGTGAAGGGAAGGACAATACTCAATACACGGAAGGTCAGCTCAACTGGACTGGACCAAAGGCAAAGAAGTTTCCGGGATAAACTGAATGCTTCAAAGGTCAGCGGAGCAAGGGCGGGGGTTTGGGGACTATGGCTTAAGGGGACTTCTATGTCAATTGGCAAAATAATTCTATTATGAAAACGTTCTGCATCCCACTTTGAAATGTGGCGACTGGGGTCTTAAATGCTAACAAGCGGCCATCTGAGATGCATCAATTGGTCTCAACCCACCTGGATCAAAGGAGAATGAAGAACACCAAGGTCACACGATAACTATGAGCCCAAGAGACAAAAAGGGCCACAGGAACCAGAGACTTACATCATCCTGAGACCAGAAGAACTAGATGGTGCCCGGCCACAACTAATGACTGCCCTGACAGGGTTCACAACAGAGAACCCCTGAGGAAGCAGGAGATCAGTGGGATGCAGACCCCAAATTCTCATAAAAAGACCAGACTTAATGGTCTGACTGAGACTAGAGGAATCCCGGCGGTCATGGTCCCCAAACCTTCTGTTGGCCCAGGACAGGAACCATTCCTGAAGACAACTCATCAGACATGGAAGGGACTGGACAATGGGTTGGAGAGAGATGCTGATGAAGAGTGAGCTACTTGTGTCAGGTGGGCACTTGAGACTGTGTTGGCATCTCCTGTCTGGAGGGGAGATAGGAGGGTAGAGAGGGTTAGAAACTGGCAAAATTGTCACGAAAGGAGAGACTGGAAGGGCTGACTCATTGGGGGAGAGTAAGTGGGAGTATGGAGTAAGGTGTATATAAGCTTATATGTCACAGACTGACTTGATTTGTAAACGTTCACTTAAAGCTCAATAAAAATTATTAAAAAAAAAAACTGATCATTGGAGAATAAATGACAGCTTTTTGTAGCTTTAAATGGTATTTAAAACTAGAGTATTTGAAATTGTTATAGATGACACTTTATCATTTTCTAATGTTTTATTTTTTTAAGACTATTAAAATGCTATTAAACATAAATAATTAAAATATTTTTTCAATGAGGTGATTGACATATGGCCTGTGATTTTTGAACAAATCTATATTAATTGTCAAATGTCACATTTAATAAACGTCAGTATTTTGTTTTCTAATAGCCTTCTCAGTGTTTTAAGTCATGGTAGTTAGCTTTACTATTACTGTTTTTTAAGTTAATATTAATTTGTTTTTTCCCCAGGATCTTAATTTATATCTTGAAGATAAAGTCTACCTTACGGGCTATAACTTTACATTGGCAGATATCCTGTTATACTATGGGCTCCATCGCTTTATAGTGAGTATTTGAATAGTTATTGGCTTTTTCCCCTACCATTCAGAATGATTTTTTTTTTTTTAACTTTTATATTTGTCTTGTATTTAAATGGAAACCCTGGTGGCGTAGTGGTTAAGTGCTACAGCTGCTAACCAAAGGGTCAGCAGTTCAAATCTGCCAGGAGCTCCTTGGAAACTCTATGGGGCAGTTCTACTCTGTCCTATAGGGTCGCTGTGAGTCGGAATCAACTCGACAGCACTGGGTTTAGGTTTTTTGTTTTTTTTTCTTTTTTTGGTGTATTTAAAATGTAATTTGCATTTTCAGCTTATAAAGTAAAAATGATAAGGATTATTTTTACACAAGATTCTTTATGCAAAAATTCCATATATCCATCTGACATAATACCTTTCTTGACCTGCTTAATTCTCAACCTTTGCTTCCACTCTTTTTCAACAACTACGTCTCTATCTGCCCTCTGGACTGTATCATCATACCCTTCCACCTCCAGATCGTAGATTCAATACCCTACCTTCTCGGCAGCCTCTGTCCTGGCTTTTCCCTGTCTTCCTCCCTATTCCCACCACTGTGTAAAGCAACTTGATCCCTAACCTGTCTCCCTTCTCCCCTGTCCAACCCAGACCCCCTTTTGCATCACTTCAGCTCCATCTTCTCATTCACCTCTTCACTTCCTCTGTTCTACTGTACATTCATCACCATTTCCCTTTAAATCTCCAGCTCTCCATCAGTCCAAATAAATGCCTTTATTCCTGTATCCAAACTGAGCCGCTTTGGAGAAATCACAGAGCTACAGATGAGTACTGCTATAGGCTTATAGTATCCAGTTTCAGCTGGGTTCCCATAGTGATCAGCTCTTTCATTCCTCTCAGGGACAGTTCCAAACCTTAGCCACTTCATCAACCCCGTCCGTCTTCCTCCTCCTTCATCTCAGTCATCATCACATGGCCTTCCTGCCTGGGCCACCCATTGGATCCCTAGTCTTCCAGCCTGCCTACTTACACATCCTCATCCAGCCTGTCTTCTTTTTCTCGTCTCAGAAAGGATCCTTTTGCGCTTGCCCTAGACTAGTTCATTCATCCTTTTCCACCTCCTCTCCCCTTTCTGGATCTTGTCCTAAATTCAATGTCCTTTCTCATATCTTTAGTTTTTCCCTCTAACTATCTGGTTAATCCCTTTATTTTAAATTGTTCCATCTTAAACTTATTTACGGACATTTATGTGGGACTTGCTGTGTTCTAGGCACTGTTCTGTATGCTTCCTATATGTAAACTCATTTAATTCTTGCCCTATAAATACTATTATTATCAGTGCCATTTTACAGATGAAGTAACTTAGGCACAGGGAGGTCATATAGCTTCTTTAAGTAGGAAACAGCAAAGCCAGGTCTAGAAACCAGGCAGTCTGCTACAGAATTTGTGCATTTTAACATCTCTATCCCATCTAAAAATTCCTCATCACCCCATCACCCATCATCTTCTCCTGTGGAAGAAAAGAGCCCACACATGTTTCTGTATTCTAAACCCTGTGCATCCAGTCAGTCATGCACCGTGGCTGCCACCTCCTGGGTATCACGCCATGTGTCTCCTCCTTGTGGTCCTGGATGACATTGCCCTAGTTCCAGAATTCACTGTGTCTTTCTGGGCTATTGCGATAGCCTCCTGCCAGAGGTCTCTGCCAATATGGTAACATAAGCATGTCTTTTTCTTTCTCAAAATAGTTAAGTAGGTCCTCATTCCCTACAGGATGCCATTCCATAGCATGGGAGACCCTTCACCTGACCCCTGCTCATTGCTGCTCAGGGTCCTCTCTGTCTCTCCCCTAGGCATCTCAGTTGTAGCCAGAACATGCTCCCCGGAGCCTCCAGAGCACAGTGCAGCTTCTGCTCCATGTCCTTGCATATGCTGTTCTCTTTTGCTCCCTGGTCCCAGCCCTTATCTTTCTCCCCATTCATTTGTACTTCCTCAGGTGTCAGCTCAGTTCCACACTAATTCCTTTGCCAGTGCCCTCTCTGACTTCCTAAAGCATAATGAGGTGGTCCTTCCTCTGTTTCTGTTTCTACCTTAGAGATCACCTCAGGTGACGTTTGTTTACTTTTTTCTGTCCTCTAAATTACAAACTGCTTGAGTCAGAGATTGTAGCAATTCATATTTGTAACACCACTGTCTGATACAGTTCTTGCCACACATATAGAGTGTATCCTCTGTAAACCTTGAATCAGTGTTTTCTTAATATATTCTTTATAGTTTTCAAAGCTTTGTGTATATTTTCTCTTTGTACCTCTTAAGGGCAAATGTTGTCATCCTACTTGGACAAAGAGGAAAACTAATGCTTAGGGAGGTCAAGTGATTTATGCGGACACAGAGCTCAATTTTTGGAAGGTCCAAGACAAGCTAGGCCTTCTGACTCAAGTATGGAAATGGATGAGTTTACAAAGTAAACTCTTAAGATGCTGTAATAATGTATGATAGTTATGCCTAGCCCCCACCCAAAGCTATAATCCCTCAATTTGGATTTACTTGACTTTATTAAGAATTATTCCCCTGACATACTTAAGTGATCGTGTTAAGTTCCGCACGCTGTTACTGCAATGGCCTGGTGTGATCCTTGATCCATGGTAATACTTTTCTATTATAAGTGTAAAAATATTTCTTGGAAACCTATGATGTGTGCCCACCATATTGTACTTGAGGAGTACAAAAGAAGTGTATGATTCAAACCCTACTTTCAAGGAACTGTTGACCTCATTGGAGAAATCAGACCATCGTTTTACATGAAAACAATCAGTGAATATGAGAAAATGTAGTCCAGGGCTGATCCATGGTCAGAATGTCACGGGATCAATTCAAGAGAGAGGTCAAGAAAGGTAAGGTAGAGAATCATGAAATTGCTAGAAACCTGTCTGCAGAATTGGGATGGCCTCAGCCTCCCAGGAAAATTTTTTGGTTTAAAAAACTTGACTGTAGGTATTATCAACACTTCTGATAGGGAGATGAGGCCATTGATAGTCATGTGGGGACAACAGGAGTAAGGTGGAACAAATCGTCCCTATTCTAATAAGGATATGACTCTTTTTAAGCAAAACCAGGAGACTGAGGCAAATCATGTGTTTACCTTTACCCCCATCCCAGCTTTTAGCACAGTGTCTTGTACACCTAAATACTTATTGAGATTGGCTACATTTAACAGTCTATCTGTTTATAAATAATTTCCTATTTTAAGTTGTGTTTCTTTATATTGAAAGCATAATCTTTAGTTATATACTTCAATATAATTCACTCTCAAGTCATTTGATTGAAATTTAAAGAAAGTTTAAGCGAAGCTGAAATACTTTGATCACACCAGCCTCTTTTTATTCCATTCTAGGTTCAATATATCTTAGTAGTGTTTTGAATTTAGAAAGATGACATAGCACACCTTACCTCATTACAAAACGAAAAAAGCCTCCAAGGTAAAGGGGGTTTGCTCTTCTTGTATTTAAGCAACTTTCTCCTGGTGGCTTCCCTACAACCAACTTGAGGAAGTCCATAATTTGATTTGAGTGAGACTAGGCCACTGCAGTCATGGTTACCTTACAGAGGGGTACCAAAATTATGTCTATCTGCAACAACAACAAATTCGTTGACATTTTTAAAATCATACTTATTTGTGACGTACATTTTAGCGTTACTTACTTTTTTTCAGCTTACTATTAGAATAAGGGTCATCTAAAATCCTATACCAGTGGACTAGTGAATGAGAGTTATGAACATCACGAGAGCTGGCCTTGCTTGTGTAACATCGAGCTGTCATTAAGGAGAAAATTTCTCCTGTCTAACAAAAGTGATGATTATGAAATGTAAGCTTTGCAGATCAAGTGTGTATTTATCCTTTTTTTTTTTTTTTTTCTGGCTATGCAGTAGGGAAAGGAAATGCTCTAAGAAAAGGGAGCTGTGTGGAATTTCTTTGCCAGCAGAGTGAACAAGATCATAATTCCATAATGCCACATAGACACAGCACCAGCTGCACAGTTATTTAGTCGTAAGAGTCTAGGGACCCTAGAGGGCATTTGGTTTCCAGGCAGGTTACAAGTGTTTCGTTCAGTTGGGTGTGTTAAAATTAAGATTATATTATCAGTACCTAGTAATCTGTGCCTATTTATGTTGCCTATTTTGGAATGTATATTCTCTTTATACATAGTAACTAGGGTATTATGATTAAGGATATTATGCTTATCTTTTTCAAAACTAAGTTGAGTGGAGTAATGTGTAAATCACTCTGTTAACCATCCCTCTGGGTTGATCCCATGACTCCATAACCAAAGCATCTCCCCCGCTCTTTACATGCATAGGAGAAATAAACACCCTCTCAGGGAACAGGCCTAATCTGAAACCTGTGCAGTAACAGAGCTGCACTGCCATATTAAACCAGATCCCTGTTCAGTTAGGTATAAATGTACACAGATGAGAAAAAAGTTGATACCTAGGTATTAGATTTAGGCAGAGTAGAGGTCCAGGTTGGCTATCTGTTCACATTCATCAGTTTCTCCACGCTTTATTTGCTTTGGTGGTATACTTATTTATGTATTCACACATTCTTTTCTTCATTTATTTGCGAGTGTTATTAAATACTTAATATGCAGTCAACAGAGTGTACAGAACAGCAGCCCGGGAGCCTTGAGCCATCAAATAGTCCCACTGTCTTTTGTTTCAACATGAGCCTGATTTTAGTTGTGGCTGAGTAACTCTCATTATGAAATCTGGTCTGTCTTAATTCCTTTGAGAGGGGTATTACGTCCTGCTTTCTTTGTTAAATTGCCAGTTAGTGTAGTTATTTATTATGAAATCAATGATTCATTGCCTTCTCAAAGTGATTTCACTAATAGATAATGATCCCAGTGAACAGACTATTACTGAGGATTATTAAAATCCTTTGTAATGTTATGTGCTACTTGTCTATAAGATTGTTATCAACTAGGATACATTTGTTTTGAAGTTTGAAGCACAAACGGAGCCATGTAGTTCTTTTAGAAGGCAAGGAAAAGTAAAAGAAATAGCTGCAAAACAACCCAGGAACATAAAGAACGTCTGAACCAGTTGGAAAGGCAGCACACGGCATCTCTCCCTGATCTGGAATGGGGCTTCTGAGGAGCTTCTCTCTCATGCCTTCGTGGAAAACCAAGGGCAAAGAATATTATCTCTCTGCCTTTCAAGTTGAAACTAATTTTCTGTTTGACTTTCAATTGGAAACTAATCAACTCGACGGCAGCGGGGTTTAACCCAAAATCCCAGTGCTGTCAAGTCGATTCCGACTCATAGTGACCCTATAGAGTGCCTATATATGTAAATAGGAAGGATTCAGTAGAGCCAAGCATCAGTGTAGACACACTGGTATGTAGACCAGTAAGAAGCAGGAAGTGATAACTAGAACAGTTCCATTGGGCTTCTTGTTGTGAGAGAGAAAAAAAATAACTTTAGCCAACTAGAAAAAGGTGATGAAAAACTAATGTTATAGGTGAAATTGCCCAGGAAATCCCCTCCAAAAAGTTGTAAAAACTGTAAACTTGGTGGAGGGAAAGTGTCCTTTTTGTTTATTTACAGTAAGCTTCACTTCCATAGGATGTTTACAAAACAAGGAACAGAGGTAACAGGTTGAGGTCAGTCATAATTTTCCCAGACTTAACGGGCAGGCTCCAAAGTTCAGACTGTCAGAGGATGGCTGAAGTGACCTCATCCTTATGGAAAAGCCCTGCATGTATCTGGCAAAATTCTCTGAGGGAAAACGAACAAAAGTACATTCTCTAAAATTGATTAGCTAAAACATTTTTAAAAAATAAATCACCTAGTTAAAAATTGTGAGGATAAACTAGGAAATGTTAGAAGAAGCTTTTTAGCAGTTCTTGGAATAAAAAATTATTTTGTACTGTGGGTCTGTTTATAATCTTTACACTGGAGACACTAAGTGTGAACATTTTAATTTGGAAAATACTGATTTTGCTATATGTGGTGTTTTGCTGTTACTTTAGATAATAGCCATGTGTAAGACCTCTGTAATAGTAAATGCTGTTCTAAAATACAGATAGATATTGACCTTTCTAGCCCTGGTTCACGATGTAGGTGGGCAGCTTGGGCAGTAGGTCAACCACGCATTAGTACGTTATTGTTTGGCAATGCTTCGTTCATTCTGAAAAATAACATTTCACAAAATGACTAATGAGTAGACTTTTTTAATGAAAGATCTTTGTAAAGATTAAATTATTTTTTAAAAAGTGACTAGATTTGAATCATCTTATATCTCAGCAGCTGACGTAGAACCCCATTTGAGTGAAACTTGTTGCTGCTTCTCTTTGCTTTAAGTGTCCATAGAGCAGTTTGCCAAAGTTGACTTGGAATTTTCTTTTTTGGTAAGAAAACTTGCCCCCATCTCCTGTTAGATTTGCGGCTGTGTTCAATAGTGGTTGAGCTTTTTTAAAAACCCTACATTTTCTTTGAAGTTAGTGGTGAAGTTCACATATGGTAAAGATTTAGAAAAAGAACACAAAAGTAGCTCTTATAGAAAATTCATTTTACGTTTTGAAACGTGGACTGATAGTTCTTCCACAAGTGTTTTCTGTGTATACCACACCAGAAAGGTGTTTCTTTTTTTTTTTTTTGCACTTAACAGGAATAATGCCTTTTTTCATATGTGAAACCATGAATTCTCTTTTAGTAAAAATTAACTTTTTGCATTAAAAAAATAACTATATGGCCAATTTTCTTGACCAGTGTGGTAGTATTTTTTTTATCTCCAGGCCATGACCTGACTATATTGTAGGTTAAACAGTTACAGGAACATCTCTGTCATGCCTGGACCTCACCTGCCCCGTTACACAAGGTGGATACACCTTTATAATTTGCTACAGCAGTTTGTGTGCAGGACTTCAGGGCATATCACTAAAACCTGAAACTTAAATTTGTATGTAATGGGAGCAGTGAGACCCTCACTGCTCGTAATTTAAGTAATCTGGACCAATAGAGAAAGACATTCAAGACAACCAAAATAATGTTAAAAGATCAGATATTGGTGAAATAGCATCCTAATGTGATCAGGGCAAAAAGGAGTGCAGGATAACATATATCAATTTTTCCTTTTAAATTGCCTTTAGTAAATATTAAATGTAAATATGGATTCAGTTATCTTTAATTTTGTTAGTATTGTGTTCTATAGTGATTAATGCATCGGGCACAGGATTTGCCCGTAGGCACTACCTTCTACACAGCCATATGGCACCCGTCGCCAAAAGAGCCCCAACAAGCCTACCGCTGATGGGTTTGAACTGCACATGGGGTGGCTGAGTTTTTTCCTCTGTAGAAACATTCCTGTCGGTTTTATGTTAATTAACTCTTAGATTATCAGCAGGACAAGGAACCATACTACCCATCACAGGGTCATGGCTGCAAGTTGCTGCCCTGCCATCTTTCTCTTTACCTGGTAACTCTTGATGAGTCTAATCCAGATCTGTCTTAAAGAAAAGTCTGTGAGTCACCTGCCTTGGGATATGAGCCCAGTGAAATGACAGTCATTCATAGCTTTTATTGTGTCTTTCTCTGACCAAATCTTTGGCATTCTTGTAATTTGGTAGTAAATTCGGTGAACTGCTTCATCCACTGAAAAGAGAGTTCAGCTTAATTACAAACAAACATGAGAAAGCCCATTGCTCTTGTGTTTTACAGCACCTCCTTCATCTGAGCGCTCTGCCACTAGAAGTAGCCCTTCCTGCCTGTAGTAAGTAGTAATCCCTGATATTAAATGGGTCGTCGTCTCTTAGACTGAGGTTTTCCTCAGAGTTGAGTAGAAAGGCAGCAGTAGTGTGTACACACACACCAGCAGTCATTTAAAGTCTATATATACATACATTCTGAGTTTCACTTAGTATTCCCTTGTTAAGTGTATTATCAAGGAGTCCTGGTGACACAGTGGCTAACAGCTTGGCGACTAACCAGAAGAGCACCTGTTTGAACCCACCAGCCACTACTCAAGAAAAAGATGTGGCAGACTGCTTCAGTAAAGACTTACAGCCTTGGGAACCCTGTGGGGTAGTTCTACTCTCTCCTATAGATAGGGTCGCTATGAGTTGGAATTGATTCGATGGCAATTTTTTTTTTTTATTATATTAAATACCAGTAAACCTTTCTTTTTTTAGGTTTGCCAAAAAAGATTGGGGAAAGAACCATGTCTTAGTCTTTTGGAAGCTGTTATTTTCCTTTCTCCTACCTTTTTTTCCAATTAAAAAAAAGAAAAAAACTCTTTGGGCCTCCAGATCCTGGGTATAACGTATATTTTGCATTTGTTGAAAACTTGAGATTTCCCAAGAAAGCCCATTTGGTTTTAAACTGAACATAAAAAGCATTAGACCAACAGATAGCTCTTCCAAGTAGCTGAAACTTTTACTCCTTTGTGGATATGTTGGCCTTTGATACTCCCCCACCCCCACCCCCATTTCTATCTCCTAGGATAGCTGTGAGTCAGAATCGACTCGATGGCAGTGGATTTGGTTTTTTTGGTTTGGTATTCAAGTGATAATAATAGCCATGCTTATGTAATGCCTGTGTTGTATGTGTATGTTTTTAATCTCCTCTTAGGTTGACCTGACAGTTCAAGAAAAGGAGAAATACCTTAACGTGTCTCGCTGGTTTTGTCACATCCAGCATTATCCAGGCATCAGGCAGCACCTGCCTAGTGTTGTCTTCATCAAGAACAGACTGTATACCAATTCCCATTAAAAGCTGCCCAGGCTGGACAGAAGAGTGATTAAAAACGTTTCAAATGGAAAATGTATTGTGGACCACAGGACTAACATAAATTGATTTGCAATCATTCTTTATTTGTTGATGTAGATGCTAAAATTTTTCAAGTGTAAACTTGTGCCTGAGTATTTTATTTGTTCTTTAGTTGAAATTTTGCAGTTTTTTATGTAAAAATTCAACTGCTGTTAAAAAAAAAAGTCGATCAAGTTATAAATTACCTTTGTTTTATAGATGAAATTTATTTAATAAAAGTTGCAAATCAGTGGCTTAATGTTAAAGTGAAAAATAGATTGTCCTTTCAGTAGTTGACATATTTGGTTGTTTATTGACCTCTGTTTCGTATTTTAAAATTCATTTTCCCTCAATGGATATTTAGCTAGTTTGTTTATTAAGATCGATAATAAATTGTGCCAAGGATACAGAAAGGGAAGACAGCTGGATTTGTTTTCACATATTTATGTCAGCTAGTAAATGTGGTTGAAAGAACCTTTTTTGTTTGTTTGTTTCTTTCCTGTAGTCAGTATTCATTGGGGTGAAACTAACTACTGAACTGCCTTAGAGGGAACTGGAATAAGATACGTTCCCTTGAGTTAATGGTTCTTTTTGTTGTGGGGCTTAATGGAATAATGTACTGGCTCACCAATTTGAGGCTTAATTATCAGATTTTTCTGAACTGAAAGCCAAATCTTATAGAAAGAATGCTATTTGAAGCACTATATGAAGAACAGACACTTTACAAATTATAAGTTTTCTAACTTTAATTGACTATATTCTTTGTTTATATTTAATTGGCTATATTCTTTATTGAAAGCTAAAGAGCTTATCTTTCCAGATAAACATAGAGTTGTTGAGTGCTTTACTATTTAATGTCATTTAATGTTTTAGTGCTGATGCAGAATCTGATCAGTATACAATTCAAAGTTCAAGTGGAAAGAGCAGCCCTTTGGTTGAATCCTATTTTTACCAGTTACTAGTTATATGACCTCGAGCAAGTCAGTTTCAAATTTTCTTCATGTGTAAAAAAGTTAAAGATGATAACTCTAAGTTAAGAGGGCAAAAGGAGATAATACATGTGAAAAGATCTATCAGTAAAGGCTAGCTTTGTTTCTTTTCTTCAGCAAGTCAGTTTTTTGGTTTGTTTTAAGGAAATTAGGGTTGTAAGACCGCCCCCCTGCCCCAATTTTTGCCCTTCATGTCACCATCAGTTTTAATAGGCCAAGTGTGTGAGTACATTGTAATGGATCAAGACAATTTTTATAGGATTTCACAATTCATTGCTCTTGGGAACAATTTTAATTTTATAAAATGGTCTTTAAATTAGAAACTGTAAACTCAAATTTCCATGTTCAGAGATCAGAGGGCTCAAGTTAATATGTGTGCCACAGAGGCAGGCCCAGTCCGTGTGCCTTTCTTGCAAATCACAGCCCCCGCACGATGTGCTATAAGCATTCCACGTTATTTTTCACTGTTGCAAATTACTCTTCTAACACTTGTGACTTCTCCCTGAGCATCAGCAGGGGTTCAGGAGGACACACAGGAATAGACAGGCTACAGAGCCTTCCCACCTCCAATGATTCTTGTCCTTTCCGTGATAAATGGGTGACCATTTCCTTACCTCTTTTCCAAATGTCCCCACTTCTGCCTTGTGAGACTTAACCCTCTGACTCCTATATCTGCTAGTCAATTCTTCATTGAAGCATACAACATTAATTCAACAGGTATTACCTGGTATTACTATGTGACAGGACTTCCTGCCCCTAATTTAGAGCTTAGAGGATGAAGGGATGTTGGAAAGACAAAGACCTGCCTGGTTCTATAGCCAAGGATTATCTAATGCTCTCAGGATCCAAATTGAAACAATTCATTTCCTCATAGAAATGCTTTACATCATGGGTCATTTCTGTGTGTGACTCCTATCAGAAATGCCCTTTTCCTCTCACTTGATAACCTCTTCAGTATCTAGTTTTGTCATGTCCTCTTGGAAGTCAAGTCTATCCTGATCAACCGGTCTCCCCCACTCTTGATCTTAGCACTGATATTGCACTGTATTTGATTATGTGTCTTTTCCTTGAGAGCAGAAACTATCTTTCACATTGCATAGCCAACCCTTAAAATGATGACTAGCACACAACAGTAGATGCTCAATACATGTGTGTTGGAAGAATGTACTTATTCTCTGAAGTTCATTTTGGGCTGACTAAGAGAAGTAATCGGAATTGACTCGACGGCACTGGGTAAGAGAAGCATAAGTGAATTAGAATTTAAGTACAGCTTTTCTATAACAGAAAACCCAAATAACATTAAAGTAGGTAGTTTCTCTCATGTAAAAGAAGTTAGAGACAGTCTGTGGTTGATATTGTGGCCCCACAGCATCACGAAGGATCCAGCTCCCATCTTTCTGCTTCTCCATACTGAAGAAGGGGCTTCCATCCACAAGTTCCTCTTACGGTCTCAGACGGCTACTGGAGCTCCAGACGTCAAGTCTGGTCAAGACCCAAAGAAAGAGGAAGAGGAGAAGGGCCAAAAGGCCCTTCTGAGTCAGTCCACACTAAGGGCCTTTCTTGGAAGTTCTATTCAGCAACATCTATTTATATCTCTGGCCACCTTAGCTGGGAGGGAGGACAGAAATGTAGCCCTTTAGCCACAGACATTGCCACTGAGAATAAACCCAGTACTCTGGATGAGGAAGAAGGAAGAAAGAGATACTAGGTAGGCAAGCAACTGTCTGTGCCAGTTAGTGAACCCTATAGATTACAAAGGTCTGATCCACAACTGATCATGGGGGTGGCGTAGGACAGAACCATGTTGCATTCCATTGTGCATGGGGTCACCAGGAGACAGGGGCCAACTGGACAGCAATTAACATGTACCAGACATTGTGCTAGGCCCTGAAAAACCCAACCGATTGCTGTTGAGTCAATTCCAACTCAGCAATCCTATAGGGCAGAGTAGGACTGCCCCCATAGCATTTCCAAGGAGCAGCTAGTGGATTTGAACTGCTGACCTTTTGGTTAGCAGCTGAGCTTTTACCAACTGTGCCACCAGGGCTGCTAGGCCCTAGGGATAATGTAATTATATGTCTGCTATAATAGGGTACAATCCAATGACCTGTGAGCAAATGCCTAAAACAGCATGTAGAGTTCTTTGGGAGGCTGCCAGACACTCAGCGTTCTATCAAAACATAAAAATAATTAGACACCATTCACAGTACGTACGTGCCACGCTCTGCACTGAACGTGTTATAACAATACGTTATTTTAAGAGCTAGGGAGGAGGCAGAGACTAATGCACACACTAACTATACCTCGATTAGACCATAGTTGGAATGAGTGTGAACTGTAAGATTTCAGGGTTGGAGGACATAATCGGCCACCATCTTGTTCACTGGAGTTGATTTGACTGCCCTGACTGGCTAGATGCATGGTCCCTTTTCCCTATTCCCCATACAACCTTCAGGAACAAATTAAATATTCCAGATAGGGAAGGATCATTCTTCAGTTAGGGATTCATGAATTTTTCATTAATTAGAATTAAAAAAACCCATTGCCTTCGAGTCAATTCCGACCCTATAGGACAGAGTAGAACTGCCCCCCTTAGGGTTTTCAAGGAGCAGCCAGTGGATTCAAACTGCTGACCTTTTGGTGAACAGCCAAGCTCTTACCCACTATGCTATCAGGGCTCAGTTTTAAAACAAATATAAATGATAGAACTAGAGGCAATATCAAAAGGCCATTTGTCCAAAAGGCACAGTTGTACCCAAGTCACCCAAGATCTCATGTACTTTGTAAATTTCTTTTGGAATTCCTGGATGGTGAAAATGGTTAACACACTCGGCTGCTAACCAAAAGGCTGGAGGTTTGAATCCATCCAGAGGTGCCTAGGAAGAAAGGCCTGGTAAGTTACTTTGAAAAAATCAGCCATTGAAAACCCTATGGAGCACAGTTCTACTTTGACATACGTGGGGTGGCCATGAGTCAGAGTGGACTCGATGGCAACTGGTACTGATAAATTTCTTTCAAGAGGCTGCTGTCACAATATGGTAGAAAAAGTGACATAATTTTAAGAATAAAATCATCCACGACCTGATTCCCAGTTAAATTCCTCCCCATCTCCAGCCTGATTCAGTAATAATAATATTTCACTGAGGTTTTTTAACAGATACATGGAAATTCTCATTTTTACTCTCCGTTAAATATTGATCAACCATCAATTCCACCCAGTTATACCCAGAGCCATGGTTAACCGCAGTCGGTAGTGGACACTTTAGATTTCCTGTGGGGACAAAGGTGGGAGCTGGAGGAATGGAAAGGATTACCCACTGCCAGTGCATCACAGCCTTCAATGCCCCTTAATAGAAGCATATCCAATTCATGAGAACCCTGCTGAAAAACTATCCAGAATAGCTTCAAGACACCTTGGTAAAAATTTAAGCAGATATACTGTTAGGAAAGAACTGAACTCTATTATCAGGTACATCACACTGAAAGATAAAATATACAACTCTTTGACAAATAGTCAAATTAGAATGACTGTGAAGTGTAGCTTTTTCATTTACATGTTTTTTCCTAACATTGGACTTCATTCCTTCAAAAAAAAAATCAAATGTTAAACAAACTTTAATATTAATCTAGCCATGGCAGAGATGTGGTGGTTTAATGGATTAGAGCATTTAACTTCTTACTCCCCAGAGGGCAGTATATCTTCTTGCTCTCCATAATTAGGTAAGCTGCTACTGCCCATTACTAGGGCACTAAATTTCAAATTCTCCATACACCTGAGCAGGCTGCTACATATCTAGCCATCTTAATTCTAGCCTTGATTTATTGAGGCTGAATTACATTCTTAACTCTTCCTGGAGCTCTAGGTGAATTTTATTGCAAAAGCAGTGGGGAGAAAGTTACCCTCATATATCTCTCCTGCTGGGCAGAGCTTTTAGATACACAAGGGCCCCATGTCCCACCGCTCCATGTCTTGTAGGCTGGATTTATAACACTGTGAAGCCCACCTCTAGGGTTACATACAGGCACATCAGAGATGAGATGGGGAATTTGATTTTGCAATAATGATTACTTGTTGCTGGAGCTCATACCCCTGCAGGCTCTGCTATTATTCCCAATACTGCTGGCGAATAAAACTCATTCCAGCTGCTACCTAATCTAGCAAGACTCATCTTTCACTTAGAGAGGCCGAAAGAAGGTAGGCAGGAAGTCAGGAGAATTGGAGATGTTGGCCGATTTTGCTGTGTCGCAAGGATCTCAGTTTCCATTATCATGGTTCCTTTAGGAATATTTTAATCTTTTAAACTTTTGTTTCCTTGTGAGGGGAGTGAAAGCTGTACATCTTTTCCAGCCTGCTGAGCTAATTTGGTGGCTCATTCATGTTGTCTCTTCCTCTTCTGAGAGGCAGGTCCCCAGGGCTTGGCCAGTTGTATTATGGATCCTGCAGATTTGGCTTGCTGTTCCTGCTGAGTGTCTTCTCTTCTCATAATCTTGCAGTGGATAATTTTTGTCCTCCCTAACATCATCTGCTTGAGAAATTTGTTGCTGGAAGGCCTGTCTGTCCAAGTTAGGCTTGAAACAGTAGCCGTACAACTAATTTGACAAGGCGTAGCTCTAAACTATAAGGCCACAGGCTTGCTTTGACCAAGACCACAAACGTCCAGCCATCTGATTACAAATTCCAAAGTTTCTTTGGTGTAGTCCAGGATCTAGTTTTTTCCTGTGATATAGGCTATCCTTCCTCCACTGGCTCATTTTCCCTGACCTTCTACAAAAGACACACACATGCATACACACAGACTTGTATTAAAGGCCTTTAGATTCTTAACCCCAGGCTGGCCTTACCAGGTCTGCAGTTCCTGTTTCCAGCATTTGATTGGAGCCTTGTCACTCGGCAAAAAAACTGTATAGTTAACCATTATTGCCAGAAACTTGGGGATTTGGGTACAGACACTGCACTAAAGCAGTGGTCCTCAGACTGTAGCAGGCACAGGAACCAACTGGGGCTTGTTAAAACGCTGATTGCTGGGCCCCACTGAATCTGATTCAGTAGGTCTGGGTGGAGCCTGAGAATCTATACTTCTAACAAGTTCCCAGGTGAAGTGGATGCTGCTGGTGTGCTGACCACACCCTGGAACCATTGTCCTGCACCTATCTGAAGCCTAGACAACAGGCATAGAACCACCTACATTCTTCCAAAAACCCACGCTTTTGTCTTTTTGCATTACCTGAGTCAAATTTTCTGGGGGTGTGGCCAGTGTGATGATGAAGATATTCTGAGTTCTGACTGGCAGGCTCTGTCACAGGAGTCCAGTTTCTGTCCATAGTACCTCACAGTAAAGCACTATTCATTCTCCAAATGATGTAGCAAGATTCATTACAGAATACAAATTTGCTGCCACCTGGAAGACCACTATGGCAAATACACTTCATGCCACAACACACCAAACTGATTTCCACACCTAGTGTGGCATATACATTTCCATAACTTGATGCAATTAATATACAGTAAATTTTTTTTTAATATTTAGTGTCTTATCCAAAGGAACCTATAATCTGTCTTCTTCAGCTTCTACCATTCTTGATTTTTTTAAGTGTCTTTGAAAATAGGTTAGACAAAGGGGATGAACTTTAATGCCAACAGAAAATGTTCCAGAGGAAATCTCATAAAGTGGATCTGATAAAGGTGAAATTAATTTAGGACCTCATTGGGGTCTGTCTTAGTTAGTGCTGCTATAATAGAAATATCACAAGTGGACGGCTTTATCAAAGAGAAATTTATTTTCTCACAGTCTGGGAGGCTAGAAGTCCGAGGTCAGGTACAGCTCCAGGGGAAGGCTTTCTCTCTCTCTGTCGGTTCTGGAGGAAGATCCTTGTCATCAATCTTCCTATGGTCTAGGAGCTTCTTTGAGCAGGAACCTCAGGTCCAAAGGACACACACTGCTCCCAGCACTGCTTTCCTGGTGGTATGAGGTACCCATGTCTCTCTGCTCACTTCTTTCATTTATATCACAAAAGAGATTAGCTTAAATTGTAGATTAATTTTGTAGATTGAGTCTACGTAACTGCTGCTAATCCAGTCTCATTAGCATCATAGAGATAAGATTTACAACACGTACGAAAATTACATCAGATGACAAAATGGTGGACAATCACACAATACTGTGAATCATGACCTGGTCAAGTTGATATACATATTTTTGGGGAATACAATTCAATCCATGACAGACTTATACTAAGGAATGAATTTTAATGTTTTTGTTCTTGGAATACATATAATTAATATTGGGAAAGTGGGCAAGCAGTCTTTTGTGTGGCCTTCCTGTCCACACATGGACCTCCTAGTCAGAAGTCTTGGGCCCAGAGCATTCCCTGTTAATGGAGTCTGGGAGCTGAGATTCCCTCTAAGTTTTTTCTTCCTTATCAGGGAAACTCATTCCCTGTTCTGGGTACAGTGTCAGTTTACTGCTTACACATCTGTGTTACATGGCACCTGGCCAACCCGACTTTTACATCTGTTCCTGGCAGGGAGAAAATGAGGTCCCTCTTATGCAGCAGAAAATTGGTCGTGCAGAACATCCCTGCATCAGTTGCTGCAGGGAGTGACCTCCTGGCCATACATGAACAATGTCCACTTCTGAAGCTGACCTTGCTGCCTCTTTTCTATGTGAGCAAAACATTGTTCCATCCAATGCCTGTGTGTAAGCTGTGTCTTCTTTGGAGACCTCAGATCTTAGCTCAAGAGTTTGATGCAGCAGGCAGGTAGACAATTAAGGACTCATTCTTATTTTCTAATTTTAATACAATTAAATATGAGGTTACAGCAAATTATTTAACCTGAAGTCATAGCTTCTAAATTAATAATATTTCCATGATTTAGGTGTCTTAACTCTCAAAAAGTGCAATGATTGGAAAAATCCTTTATGATCCCATGGTTTAGAAGTGTCTGACATTGAGAATCTCTGAAAAATGATCCTGTATACACTGCTGAGGAGTCTTGGCACAGTGCTTAAAGAGCTGGGCTGCTAACCAAAAGGCCGGCAGTTTGAATTCACCAGCTGCTCCTTGGAAATCCAATGGGGCAGTTCTACTCTGTCCTATAGGCTTGCTGTGAGCTGTGAGTCACAATCGACTTGGTGGCAATTTTTTTTTTAATAGAGTGCTGTGAAGGTGAGAACAGCTATCCTTAAACACACAGTAATAGTACATAGTGTATGAATCCATATATATAAATTTTTTGAAATGACATTTTAGAACTGAAGGACAGATTATAGGTTGCCAGGGGTTTGGGGCAAGGGGAAGAATGGAAGGGGATGTGGTTATAAAAAAGGCTACATGAGGGATCCTCACGGTGTGGAAGTATTAAATATCTTGTCTGTGATTGTGTTGAATACGCAAACTTAGACAGATGATAAAATTGTATAAAATTTAGTATACACACACATATGCACAAATGAGTACAAGTAAAATGGGGGAAATCTGAATAAGATTGGGGGCTTGTATCGATGTCAATACCTGTTACCATTGGAGAAAACTAGGAAAAGTATACAAGGGATTTATCTATATTATTTCTTATGACTGCATATGAATCTACAATAATCTCAACACGTTTCATTTTAAAAAATACAGATAGTCTCGTCAATCTACAGATAACAAGAGAGAACACCAAGACCTTAAGAGAGACGATCTAGAGTCTCTTTCAGCTGGAAAACTCTGTGACCATATAACAATAAGAAGGATAATAACAGACTACTATATACAACTAGGAAAACGTGGAGGTATACTGGTTAAGAGTTCAGCTGCCACAGGCGGGGCCAAGATGGCGGAATAGACAGATGCTTCCAGTGAGCCCTCTTACAACAAAGACCCGAAAAAACAAGTGAAACAAGTATATTTATGACAAGCTAGGAGCCCTGAACTTCAAAGGCAAAGTTAGAAAACGAACTGAGTGGCAGGGGGAGGAAGAGACAGTTCAGAAGCAGAGAGGAGTTACCAGACCTGAATGGCCAGGTGCACCCAGACACCATTCCTGGGACCGTGTGGGCAGGCTGATACTGGCATTCAGCCGCAGTTTCCTCAGGGAGATGCAGCCAGCCACACAGCCTACTCATACTTCCAGAACCAGAGAAGACGGTGCTTTCAGCAAAATCTAAGTACTTGCATATATTTTACCACGTCCTCCATCCCCAAGCCAGCTTCAGTGGCTGTTGATTTCCCTGGGCCTGCGATAGGCCCTTTTGAGTGCCTAGAGCCATTCTTCCAGCCTTGGAGAAGGAATAAATTCACAACTGGGAGAAAAGATAATTTGCCAGCTCTACTAACCTGGGGAGCTCAGGACAGAAGCGGCTCCTGTCCAGGCACAAACGGCCCGTGGATTTTAGTACCTTTCCCCCACTGCATGGGTCTCTGTGGGCCTATTTCAGGAGAACAGGCCCATGTTGGCAGACTACAACTGTTTTAGCTGTGTGGTGGAGAGGTGGGTATTTGATGTTTGACACCACTTTGCCTATTAAACAGGGTCCTCACCTCCCCACATCAGGAACATAAGGACTGGTGGCTCCACTCAAGTTACCCAGCCACCCGTGACAGGAGTCCAAGGATAACTGGTATCTCCCAGTCCTTACAACCAAAAACTTTGGGTGCCCATGGACTGTCTGCAGAACCCACCCACCTGTACACTCTAGGGAAGAGGGACGTGCTTTCCTCAGAGACACTTGGGGGACAATTCTCAGCCCCTGCCTTGTTCAGAGCGTGACTCCCTACTGCAACCAGATACCGGTACCTACACTAATCACCCCTGCCCCTATAACACTGTAGGACAGAGCCTGTACCATACACTTGATGAGCAGCTACTGGGACACCTGAGCTGAATCCATACAAGAAAAGTGAATGGATTCCAATGCTGATATACCTGATAACAGCTCTAGCCATCTGGGGATAGGACGTCAGAGCTTCAAAGGTGAAAATAATCAAGATACCTCACTCAAGCAACCCAACTGGGTATATCAAAACAACACAAAGCAAGAAGCTAGAATACAGTAAGCAAATATAAAATAAACTAATACAGCTTATAGATGGCTCAGAGGAAACAGTCAATATCAAAACACATAAATAAACAGAACATGATCGCTTCAACAAGCTCTCAAAACAAAGAATCAAGGGATCTTCTAGATGAAAGTGCCTTCCTGGAATTACTGGATGCAGCATACAAAATATTAATACAGAGAACCCTTCAAGACATCAGTAAGGAAATCAGGCAATATGCAGAACAAGCCAAGGAATATACAGATAAAGCAGTTGAAGAAATTAAAAAGATTATCAGGAATATAATGAAAAATTTAATAAGCTGGAAAAATCCATAGACACATAGCAATGAGAAATTCAGAAGATTAACAATAAAATTAAAAAATTAGAATATTCAATAGAAAGTCATAGGAGGAGAATTGAGCAAGTGGAAGGCAGAATTTGTGAACACGAAGATAAAGCACTTGGCACCAATATATTTGAAGAAAAATCGGATAAAAGAATTTTAAAAAATGAAGAAACCTTAAGAGTCATGTAGGACTCTATGAAGAGAAATAACCTACGAGTGATTGGAGTACCAGAACAGAGAGGGATAACAGAAAATACAGAGAGAATTGTTAAAGATTTGTTGCCAGAAAACTTTCCTGATATGGTGAAAGGTGAGAAGATATCTATCCAAGATGCTCATCGAACTCCACATAAGGTAGGTTTAAAAGAAAGCCACCAAGACATATTATAATTAAACTTGCCAAAACCAAAGATAAAGAGAGAATTTTAAGAGCAGCTATGGATAAATGAAAAGTTACCTACAAAGGAGAGTCAATAAGAATAAGCTCAGACTACTCAGCAGAAACCATGCAGGCAAGAAGGCAATGGGATGACTTATACAAAGAATTAAAGGAAAAAAATTGCCAGCCAAGAATCATATATCCAGCAAAACTGTCTTCCAAATATGATGGTGAAATTAAGACATTTCCAGATAAACAGAAGTTTAGGGAATTTGTAAAAAACAAACCAAAACTACAAAAAATACTAAAGGGAGTTCTTTGGTTAGAAACTCAATAACATCACATATCAATCCAAGACTATAACAATGGACAGAGCAATCAGATGTCAACCCAGACAGGGAAACCACAAAAATAAATCAAGATTAAAAAAACACTCAAAACAGGGAAACAGCGATGTTATGAGGTAAAAGAAGATAACATTAAAACTATAAAGAGGGACTAAGAAATGTAGTCATAGATCTTTCATATGGAGAGGAAAATAGTGTGATATAAAGAAACAAAATTTAAATTTAAAAAATAGGGCAAATATTAAGGTAATCACAAAGGAAACAAACTATCCTACACATCACAATAAAATACAAGAAAAAAACAGACTCAGCAGAAACAAAATCAACAACAATGAAGAAGAGGAAAAGACATTTATAAAGATAAACTGCTCAGCACAAAAATTTAAGTGGAAAAAAGAAACTGTCAACAACCCACAAAAAAAGACATCAAAATGACTGCACTAAAAATTCATACCTATCCATAATTACTCTGAATGTAAATGTACTAAATGCACTGCTAAAGAGACAGGCAGAATGAATTAAAAAAATGATCCGTCTATATGCTATCTACAAGAGACACACCTTAGACTTAGAGACACAAACAAACTAGAACTCAAAGGATGGAAAATATATATCAAGCAAATAACAATCAAAAAAGAGCAGAAGTGGCAATATTAATTTCTGGTAACATAGACTTTAAAATTAAATCCACCACAAAGGATAAAGAAGGGCACTATATAATGATTAAAGGAACAGTATAGGTCGCTATGAGTCAGAATTGGCTCGACAGCACTGGCTTTTTTGGTTTTTACACCAGGAAGATATAACCATATTAAATATTTATGCACCCAATGACAGGGCTGCAAGATACATAAAACAAACTCTAATAGCATTGAAAAGTAGATAGACAGCTCCACAATTATAGTAGTAGACTTCAACACACCACTTTTGGTGAACGACAGGACATCAAGAAAGAAGCTCCATAAAGACACAGAAGATCGAAATGTCACAATCAACCAACTTGACCTTATGGACATACACAGAACACTCCGCCCAACAGCAGTCAAGTATAATTTCTTTTCTTGTGCACATGGAACATTCTCTAGAATAGACCACATATTAGGTCATAAAGCAAGCCTTAGCAGAATCCAAAACACTGAAATATTACAAAGCATCTTCTCTGACCGTAAGGCCATAAAAGTAGAAATCAATAACAGAAAAAGCTGGGGAAAAAAATCAAATACTTAGCAACTGAACAATACCCTGTTCAAAAAAGACTGGGTTATAGAAGACATTGAGGATGGAATAAAGAAATTCATAGAATACAATGAGAATGAAAACACTTCCTATCAGAACCTTTGGGGCGCAGCAAAAGCAGTGCTCAGAAGTCAATTTATATCAATAAAAGCACACATAGAAAAAGAAGAAAGGGCCAAAATCAAAGAATTATCCCTACAACTTGAACAAATAGAAAGAGAGCAACAAAAGAAACCCTCAGGCACCAGAAGAAAGCAAATAATAAAAATTAGAGCAGGATTAAATGCAATAGAAAAGGGAAAAACAATTGAAAGAATTAAAAGAGACCAAAAGCTGGTTTTTTGGAAAAAAATTAACAAAATTGATAAACCATTGGGCAAACTCACAAAAGAAAAACAGGAGAGGAAGCAAATAACCCAAATAAGAAATGAGATGGGTGATATTACAACAGACCCAACTGAAATTAAAAGAATCATATCAGATTACCATGAAAAATTGTACTCTAACACATTTGAAAACCTAGAAGAAATGGATGAATTCCTAGAAATGCACTACCTACCTAAACTAACAGAAACAGAGGTAGAACAACTAAACAGGCCCATAACAAAAGAAGAGATTGAAAAGGTAATCAAAAAACTCCCACCAAAAAAAAAACCCTGGCCCAGACGGCTTCACTGCAGAGTTCTATCAACCTTTCAGAGAAGAGTTAACACCACTACTGCTAAAGGTATTTCAGAGGATAGAAAAGGACAGAATACTACCAAACTCATTCTATGAAGCCAGTATATCTTTGATACCAAAACCAGGTAAAGACAACACAAAAAAATAAAATTGCACACCTATATCTTTTTTTATATCCCTTATGAACTGAGATGCAAAAATCCTCAACAAAATTCTAGCCAATAGAATACAACAACATATCAAAAAAATAATTCCCTATGACCAAGTGGGATTCATACCAGGTATGCAGGGACGGTTCAACATTAGATAAACAATTAATGTAATCCATCGTATAAATAAAACAAAAAACAAGAATCACATGATTTTATCAATTGATGCAGAAAAGGCATTCGACAAAGTTCAACACCCATTTAGGATTAAAACTCTCAGCAAAATAGGAATAGAAGGAAAATTCCTCAACATAATAAAAGGCATTTAGACAATGCCAATTATCAACATCATCCTAAATGGAGAGAGTCTGAAAGCGTTCCCCTTCATATCGGGAACCAGACAAGGATGCCCTTTATCACCATTCTTATTCAACACTGTGCTGGCGGTCCTAGCCAGAGCAATTAGGCTAGATAAAGAAATAAAGGGCATCCAGATTGGTAAGGAAGAAGTAAAAGTATCTCTATTTGCAGATGACATGATCTTATACACAGAAAACCCTACAGGATCCTCAAGAAAACTATTGGAACTAATAGAAGAGTTCAGCAGAGTTTCAGGATACAAGATAAACATACAAAAATCACTTGGATTCCTCTACACCAACAAAAAGAACATCAAAGAGGAAATCACCAAATCAATACCATTTACAGTAGCCCCCCAAAAGATAAAATACTTAGGAATAAATCTTACCAGAGTTGTATAAAACTTATACAAAGAAAACTACAAAACACTACTGCAAGAAACCAAAAGAGACCTACATAAGTGGAAAAACATACCTTGCTAATGGATAGGAAGACTTAACATTGTAAAAATGTCTATTCTACCAAAAGCCATCTATAGATACAATGCAATTCCAATCCAAATTACAACAGCATTTTTTAGTGAGATGGAGGAACAAATCAACAGCTTCATGTGGAATGGAAAGAGGCCCTGGATAAGCAAACTATATTGAAAAAGAACAAAGTGGGAGGCCTCACTCTACCTAATTTTAGAACCTATTATACTGCCACATAGTCAAAACAGCCTGGTACTGGTACAACAACAGATACATAGACCAATGGAACAAAATTGAGAATCCAGACACAAATCCATCCACATATGAGCAGTTGATATTTGACAAAGGCCCCAAAGCAGTTAAATTGGAAAAGACTGTGTTTTTAACAAATGGTGCTGGGATAGCTGGAGATCCATCTGCAAAAAAAGGAAACAAGACCCGTATCTCACACCATGCACAAAAACTAACTCAAAATGTATCAAAGACCTAAATATAAAATCTAAAACAATAAAGATCATGGAGGAAAAAATAGGGACAATGTTAGGAGCCCTAATATGTGGCATAAACAGTATACAAAACATTACTAACAGTGCAGAAGAGAAACTAGATAACTGGGAGCTCCTAAAATCAAACACCTATGCTCATCCAAAGACTTCACCAAAAGAGTAAAAAGATTACCTACGCACTGGGAAAAAGTTTTTAGCTATCACATTTCCAATCGGCACCTGATCTCTAAAATCTACATAATACTGCAAAAAAACTACAAAAAGACAAATAACCCAGTTAAAAAATGGGCAAAAGATATGGACAGATACTTCACTAAAGAAGACATTCACGTAGCTAACAGATACATGACGAAATGCCTTAGGATCATTAGCCATTAGAGAAATGCAAATCAAAACTACAATGAGATTCCATCTCACTCCAACAAGGCTGGCATTAATCCATAAAACACAAAGTAATAAATGTTGGAAAGGGTTTGGAGAGATTGGAACACTTATACACTGCTGGGAGGAACGTAAAATGGTACAACCACTTTGGAAATCGATTTGGCACTTCCTTACAAAGCTAGAAATAGAACTACCATATGACCCAGCAATCCCACTCCTTGGAATATGTCCTAGAGAAATAAGAGCCTTTACACAAACAGATATATGCACACCCGTGTTTACTGCAGCACTGTTTACAATAGCAAATGATGGAAGCAAACAAGGTGCCCATCGATGGATGAATAGATAAATAAATTATGGTATATTCACACAATGGAATACTACACATCAATAAAGAACAGTGATGAATCTATGAAACAGTTTATAACATGGAGGACTCTGGAAGGCATTATGCTGGATTTTGTGAAATGCCTTTTATGCAGAATTCATATGGTTCTTTTCTTTCTATTAATGTAGTATATTAGATGGCCGCTTGCTAGCGTTTAAGATCCCCGATGCCACTCTTCAAAGTAGGGTGCAGAATGTTTTCTGAATAGATTTTATTATGCCAGTTGACTTAGATGTCCCCTGAAACCATGGTCCCCAACCTCCCTCCCCTGCTACACTGGCCTTTTAAGCGTTCAGTTTATTCAGGAGTAAACCTATACATCTATGACCAATTTATTTTCAACAAGGGTGCCAAATCCATTCAATGGGGGAAAGAATAGTGTTTTCAATAAATGGTGCTGGGACAACTGGATCTCCACATGTAACAGTGAAGTTATTCCAAGACGTCACATCATATATGAAAATCAACTCAAAATGGATCAAAGACAGAAATGGAAAATCTAAAACCATAAAAACTGTTAGAAGAAAACACAGGGGTAAAACTTCAGACCCTGTTTTTGAAAATGGATTCTTAGGTATTACACTAAAAGCATGAGCAGCAACATATATATATTGGGCTTTATCAAAATGAAAAAATTTGTGCATCAAAGGACTTTATCAGGAAAACCTACAGAATTGGAGAAAATATTTAGAAGCCATATGATAAGGGTTTAATATCTAGAATATATAAAGAACTCCTACAACTCAACAACAAAAAGAGAAACAACTCAGTCAAAAAATGGGCAAAGGATCTGAATGAGCATTTCAAGAAGGTACACAAATATCCAATAAGCATATGAAAAGATGCCAAAAGTGGTAAGTCATTAAGCCAAACTAAACCTTTTGCCATCGGGTTGATTCTGACTCATAGTGGGTAAGTCATTAAAAGGAAATGCAAATCATAACCACAATGAGATACCACTTTCGCCAACTAGGATGGCTATTATCAGAAAAATGAAAAACAAGAGTTGGCAAGGATGTCGAGAAATTTGAACCCTCGTGCATCGCTGGGAATGTACAATAGTGCTGCTACGAAAAACAGTTTGTCATTTCAAAAAGTTAAACATAGAACTATCGCATGACCCAGCAAAACCACTCCTAAGTGTATACCCAAGAGTCTTCAAAACAGGGACTCAAATAGATACTACACCAATGTTCACAGCAGTGTCATTCACAATAGCTAAAAAGTGGAAAAAAACCAAGTTTTCATCAACAGTTGAGTAGATAAACTAAAAGTATAAACATATATTGCAATGTTATTCAGCCATGTTGTTGTAGTTAGGTGCCATCGAGTCAGTTCCAACTCATAACGACCCTATGTACAACAGAACAAAACACTGCCTGTTCCTGCACCATCCTCACAATCGTTGCTATGTTTGAGCCCATCGTTGCAGCCACTGTGTCAATCCATCTCGTTGAGGGTCTTCCTCTTTTTCAGCGACCCTCTCCTTTATCAAGCATGATGTCCTTCTCCAGGGACTAGTCCTTCCTAATAATATGTCCAAGGTATGTAAGATGAAGTCTCACCATAAAGACAAAATTCTGATACATGGTATGACATGGATGAACCTTGAAAACATTATGCAGAGTGAAATAAGTCAGACACAAACGACAAATAATGCATGATCCCACTTACATGAAATATCTAGAATAGGCAAATGCATAGAGGAAAAATGTATTAATGATTACCAGGCATGGTATTTTAATATCTACCTCAACTAGCCCCCACGTGTCTGTCAGTTTGTCGTACTGTGGGGGCTTGTGTGTAGCTGTGATGCTAGAAGCTATGCCACCGGTATTCAGATACCAGCAGCGTCACCCATGGAGGACAGGTTTCAGCTGAGCTTCCAGACTAAGACTAGGAAGAAGGACCCGGCAGTCTACTTCTAAAAAGCATTAGCCAGTGAAAACCTTATGAATAGCAGTGGAACATTGTCAGATATAGTGCTGGAAGATGAGCCTCCCAGTTTCAAAGGCACTCAAAAGATGACTGGGGAAGAGCTGCCTCCTCAAAGTAGAGTCAACCTTAATGATGTGGATGGAGTAAAGCTTCTGGGACCTTCATTTGCTGATATGGCACGTCTCAAAAATGAGAAGAAACAGCTGCAAACATCCATTAATAATCAGAACGTGGAATGTACGAAGTATGAATGTAGGAAAATTGGAAATCATCAAAAATGAAATGAAACACATAAACATTGATATCCTAGGCATTAGTGAGCTGAAATGGACTGGTATTGGCCATTTTGAATCGGACAATCATATAGTCTACTATGCTGGGAATGACAACTTGAAGAGGAATGGCGTTGCATTTATTGTCAAAAAGAACGTTTCAAAATCTATCCTGAAGTACAACACTGTCAGTGATAGGATAATATCCATACGCCTACAAGGAAGACCAGTTAATACAACTATTATTCAAACTTACGCACCAACCACTAGGGCCAAAGATGAAGAAATAGAAGATTTTTATCAGCTGCTACAGTCTGAAATTGATCGAACATGCAATCAAGATGCATTGATAATTACTGGTGATTGGAATGCAAAAGTTAGAAACAAAGGAGAAGGACCACTAGTTGGAAAATGTGGCCTTGGGGGTAGAAACAATGCCGGAGATCAAATGATAGAATTTTGCAAGACCAACGACTTCTTCATTGCAAATACCTTCTTTCACCAATATAAACGGTGACTATACACATGGACCTTGCCACATGAAACAGACAGAAATCAAATTGACTACATCTGTGAAAACAGACAATGGAAAAGCTCAGTATCATCAGTCAGAACAAGGCCAGGGGCCGACTGTGGAACAGACCATCAATTGCTCATATGCAAGTTCAAGCTGAAACTGAAGAAAATCAGAGCAAGTCCACGAGAGCCAAAATATGACCTTGAGTATATCCCACCTGAATTTAGAGACCATCTGAAGAATAGATTTGATGCACTGGACACTACTGACCACAGACCAGACGAGTTGTGGAATGACATCAAGGACATCATCCACGAAGAAAGCAAGAGGTCACTGAAAAGACAGGAAAGAAAGAAAAGATCAAGATGGATGTCAGAGGAGATTCTGAAACTTGCTCTTCAGCGTCGAGCAGCTAAAGCAAAAGGAAGAATTGATGAAGTATAAGAACTGAACAGAAGATTTCAAAAGGCCTCTCGAGAAGACAAAGTAAAGTATTATAATGACATGTGCAAAGAGCGGGAGATGGAAAACCAAAAGGGAAGAACACGCTCGGCATTTCTCAAGCTGAAAGAACTGAAGAAAAAATTCAAGCCTCGAGTTGCAATAGTGAAGGATTCCATGGGGAAAATATTAAATGACGCAGGAAGCATCAAAAGAAGATGGAAGGAATACACAGAGTCATTATACCAAAAAGAATTAGTCTATATTCAACCATTTCAAGAGGTGGCATATGATCAGGAACCGATGGTACTGAAGGAAGATGTCCAAGCTGCTCTGAAGGCATTGGTGAAAAACAAGGCTCCAGGAGTTGATGGAATATCAATTCAGATGTTTCAACAAACAGATGCAGCGCTGGAGGTGCTCACTCGTCCATGCCAAGAAATATGGAAGACAGATTCCTGGCCAACTGACTGGAAGAGATCCATATTTCTGTCTATTCCCAAGAAAGGTGATCCAACTGAATGTGGAAATTATAGAACAATATCATTAATATCACACCCAAGCAAAATTTTGCTGAAGATCATTCAAAAATGGCTGCAGCAGTATATCGACAGGGAACTGCCAGAAATTCAGGTTGGTTTCAGAAGAGGATGTGGAACCAGGGATATCATTGCTGATGTCAGATAGATACTGGCTGAAAGCAGAGAATACCAGAAGGATGTTTACCTGTGTTTTATTGACTATGCAAAGGCATTCGACTGTGTGGATCATAACAAATTATGGATAACATTGCGAAGAATGGAAATTCCAGAACACTTAATTGTGCTCATGAGGAATCTTTACATGGATCAAGAGGCAGTTGTTCGGACAGAACAAGGGGATACTGATTGGTTTAAAGACAGGAAAGGTGTGCGTCAGGGTTGTATTCTTTCACCACACCTATTTAATGTGTATGCTGAACAAATAATCCAAGAAGCTGGACTATATGAAGAACAACGGGGCATCAGGATTGGAGGAAGACTCATTAACAACCTGCGTTATGCAGATGACACAACCTTGCTCGCTGAAAGTGAAGAAGACCTGAAGCACTTACTAATGAAGATCAAAGACCACAGCCTTCAGTATGGATTGCACCTCAACATAAAAAAAAAAAAAATCCTCACAACTGGACCAATGAGCAACATCATGATAAACAGAGGAAAGATTGAAGTTGTCAAGGATTTCATTTTACTTGGATCCACAATCAACATCCATGGAAGCAGCAGTCAAGAAATCAAAAGACGCATTGCATTGGGTAAATCTGCTGCAAAGGACCTCTTCAAAGTGTTGAAGAGCAAAGAAGTCACCCTGAAGACTAAGGTGCACCTGACCCAAGCCATGGTATTTTCAATCACATCACATGCATGTGAAAGCTGGACAATGAATAAGGAAGACCGAAGAAGAGTTGACGCCTTTAAACTGTGGTGTTGGCGAAGAATATTGAACATACCATGGACTGCCAGAAGAATGAACGAATCTGTCTTGGAAGAAGTGCAGCCAGAATGCTCCTTAGAGGCAAGGATGGCGAGACCGCGTCTTACATACTTTGGACATGTTGTCAGGAGGGATAAGTCCCTGGAGAAGAACATCATGCTTGGCAGAGTACAGGGTCAGCGGAAAAGAAGCAGACCCTCAACGAGGCGGATTGACACAGTGGCTGCAACAATGAGCTCAAGCATAACAATCGTAAGGATGGTGCAGGACCGGGCAGTGTTTCGTTCTGTTGTGCATAGGGTCGCTATGAGTTGGAACCGACTTGACGGCACCTAACAACAACAACAACCTCAACTAGACTAATGAGAGGATTTAGAGACATAAGATATGAGATGCATGGATGTGCTAAACAAGTAGAAGATATATTAGTGGTTGATAAAGGTGAATTGGAAGAATGGGGGCAGATTACATAGGGCTTTAAAGGCAGACAGAGGAGGTTATTGTTATAATAATAGCATTTATTGAGCATCTCCTATGTGTCAGGGACTGTACTGAGTGCTTTACACGTATTTTACTCTTTAATCATCACAACCCTATAAGATGGGTATTTCATTGCCGTTTTACAAAAAAGGAATAATTGGCAGAGTCAGGATTTGAGCTCAATTCTGTCTGGTTCCAGAGTCTTAACTACTGCAGCCAGAGTTTCTTTTATGACCTCATGGTACTATAATTAGCATTCTTGGGTTTTCAATAGTTCAAAACATTAAGAAGATAGGCTTTGAGGAACTTTATTCTTGTAGGGGCAGAAGAAAGGCTTGAATGCGAAAAGTGGTTAGAAGTGGGGAGAATAACAAGTAGTTTTAAAAATAATCATTTTATAAAGATTTATGCTCAAACTAAGGAAACAAAAGTAAGACTATAAAAATCAGAAGCCAAACTGAACTACTTGCAATTAACCATGTTTACATTTTATTTATTACTTCACATATTTTTTGCCTCTTTGCCTTTGGGGTCCTTATTTCTCCTAGAATACTCCCAGTTTCTTCTTCCCCCCACCTTACCTGGCTAACATCGCACTTCAAGTCTGAGGACAAACATTGGCTTCCTCCAGGAAGTCTTTCCAGACCATCCCTCACCCACCCATCCCTCTAAGTGAACCACATTTGTAAACCTTCATCCATGCTATCATTTCTAAGCCCTATGTTGTAAATGTTACTTTATGTACCTTCTTCAGCACTAGACTGAGAGACCCTTGAGGGTAAGGACTGTGCAGGAAGAAAGGAGAGAGGAAGGGAGAGATTTAGATGATTCTTAGAAAGAACTATTGGATGAACATCCGAGGTGAAGAGGCCACTGCAAAGCTGCACATTGCGTTTTGAAAAGCTTGAGGACTTGTTGAGACTACAAAATAAAATTTATGGAGTTCATCTAAGGGCAGCAGTTAGATACATGGCAGTTCTATGGTTATTTCCCTCATGACAATTCAAAGTAACCTAGCAAACCACTCCCTTCCCTAATTGTATGCATTTTAGTTTAGCTTGTATAAAAAAGTTTGAAATTTTGTAAATACTGTTGTGGAAAAAAACTTCAACGCTGTTTCAAGATAAAACAGAGTGGTTTACTAAGGGCTTAAGACAACTGTAATTGAGGAACTACGGAGCCATGTAGTCCCGGGGCAGTTTCGTTATCCAAGTGTTCTCATGGGGGTAAGAAGAGGAACTATACCATAGGGAAGACAATTACAGGAAAATCAATGAATACTGTTTTCTGATTATTAATAGTATAGTTAGTGACTATAGATACGTGCACAGGATCCTTAGAGCATGGTCATCAGATGCTTACATGTACTTTGTCTATCTTGTAAAAACACCTTGTTGACAACAGCACCCAGACAGCACTCTTCCTGAGTACGTTTATTTTGAGGGGTGCAGATGGTCACTTGGTTAAGACCCCTTGGGGCATATGGTTTCACATTTTGGTTTTGACTACCGAGGAAAAACATGTTTTCCTCAAAAAAAAAAAAAAATAGCTGTTAGTCTAGAAATTCAGATGAAAAATAGATAGCATGGTCAGCATTTTTTTTTTTTTTTTTCTCTCTAACTTCACCGAAACCTTTCTTCTCCTGGGACAATACGAACCCCAAGATCAGTTTTTTTTTTTGTTGTTGTTGTTCTGTTCTGATTTTTTTTTTTTTTTCATATGACCATGAGCGAGTCTGATCAGTGATTTGGGCAAGCTACTTAACCCCTAATTCTGTTTCCTCATTTGTTAAAAAGAAGTGATAAAACTGCCCCCGCCCCACCGCGGGATGCTGTGACGACCAAAAGCGATAATGCACGTGAATTATGATTTATAAAATATTAGTGGCAGGTAATAATACGGATAATATACTAGTACTACTAATATTATTCAGCGACTGTACACCCACCTCCACGCCCCCGTCTCTCTAAACCACAGTGAGTTCCCCCAGTTTAACTCAAACTTTCTTTCAGGCATCTTCCTATTCCAACAGTATATGCCCTAAACCAGTATGGCGGTATCAGCTTCCTCAGGCCCATAACCTGGCTACTCCAAAGGCGCCTTTCGGGAATCTCCAGCCGGGTAGACTCAGCCACCCCGACGCCTCGCGATGACGCCAAAGCACACGACCCGAAGCGGGCCGTGCGGGCTCTGCGCAGGCGCAGCGCGGCCGTGGTGGGCGGAGCCGGCCGGGATGAGTGGCGGAGGGACGGAGACCCCAGTGGGTTGTGAGGCCGCCCCGGGCGGCGGCGTCAAGAAGAGGGAGTCTTTGGGGACCGCAGGCTCGCCAGCGCACCTCATTATCAAGGGTACGGAGTGACAGGGCTCTCGGCCCTAGCGGACCCCGGCGTAGTCCCTCTTCGCAGGCAGCGCCCTCTGACCCGGGCCGCGCCTTGGCAGACCCCCAGTTCCAGCGCGCCTGATTGTGGGGTGGGGGAGTCGTGGCCCTTCCCTGCCGTCTTTTCCGCATCTGATGCTTCCCAAGAACAACCAGCCAGCCTGATTCCTGTTGCTTCCCCGCGTTCCCTTGCCGCAGACGTGAGCTGTCGGGCCCATCCTCGTTTCACCTCTCAACCCATGGGACCCTGAACCCTGGGCGTCTTTAGACTTGGCCTCATGGCCCTCCTGTAACGCAGAGAGCACCGAACTTGGGCTTCAGGAAGGGTTCGCGCCTCCAGGCAGCCCTTAGGAGTTGTGTGGCATTAGGTCATTCGCCTCACCCACTCTCTGAGCTTGTGTGCTCCTCTAAAAATAGGGGTCATGCGAGGAGTAACTGAGATAGCATGTATGAAGACATCTTAAGACACCGTAAAGCGTCATACACTTGTAAAGCCCACGCGCCCCGTCTGCTTTGAGCTAGGGGAAGGGGAGTGGTTGTAACTAAATTCTCATGGAACCCGAATACTGTTTGATTCTCAAGTCCTACAACAACCCTGTGTCCTGTTGGAAGGTCTTTGCCAGCTAGATACAGTCCTGCACTTTCAAATCTCCGTTCTCCTTAACCTGTGCTTATCTGCTGCGCTCTTCCTACAGCCCACAGTCTTTCAGTATTCTGGCCCTCCATAGGACTCCGGAGTCCTTCGCACTAGCTGGGAATGGCACCCTGTGGGTGCTGCTTGTTTCATTTTGACCTTATCTGTATAGTGTCGCTGTGAGTCCGCAACAGCGTTGGTCGGGTTTGTAGGCTCAGATAGTTGTAGCTGTTTTAGGTTTTATATTCCAGGTTGTCTCTAAATTAGCGATGTTAGGGCTAGATTATAATTGTTTATGTGGGCAATCGACAATCTTGGTGTACTACTTTTTTTTTTTTTTTAAGGTAATTCTAGGGAAGTTTTTCAGGTTAACTCAAAATTGAGTTATGTTTGAAAATATCTCTGAAACTTCCTTGGTTTCTTTTATGGGATCACTGTTTTCATTCCGAAAATAGTCTGTTTTTAGTCCATCATATTTTAAGAAAATCAGTTGTAAGCAAATATTTGTTGTTTTTAAATTTTTTATTATGGTTTTATATATATAAATATATGTACGTATGTATATATATCAACTGCCCATAGTGTTTTCAAGGCTGTGACCTTTCTGAAGTAGATGACAGGCCGTTTCTAAGTTGTCTCTGGGTGGGTTTGAACCGCCAGCCTTTTGGCTAGTAGGTGAATGCTTAACCGTTTGCACCACCCAGGGATTCATATTCCCTCTCTCTGTGTCTGCGCGTGCGCGCGCACACACACACTCACAAATTTTGCTATTTTTTGTGTGTAAAATTAAGTGACATTAATTACATTCACTGTGTTATACAGCCATCAACACCATTTTCAAGTTTTGCAGCATCCCAAACAACTCCGTAACCATTCCCCCCTCCCGAGCCACTAGTAACCACTAATAAACGCTTTTCTGTATGCATTTTCTGGTTCTAGATACTTCGTATAAGTGAGACTACACAGTAATTGCCTTTTGTGTCTGATTTATTTCCTTAGCATGTTTGTAAGGTTCATCTGAGTCATAGTATGTCTGTACTTCATTTTTCTCTGTGACT
Source organism: Elephas maximus indicus (assembly GCF_024166365.1). NCBI lineage: Eukaryota > Metazoa > Chordata > Mammalia > Proboscidea > Elephantidae > Elephas > Elephas maximus. The sequence continues at coordinate 50,572,162 of NC_064819.1, read as the reverse complement.
GCATAATATTCAGTTTTATGTATATACCACATTTTGTTTATTCATTTGTTGATGGACAGTTGGGTTGTTTCAGTCTTTTGGCTATTGTGAATAATGATGCAATAAACACTGGTATATAAATATCTGTTCGAGTCCCTGCTTTCACACCTTTTGGATATATAGGCAGCCCCCAGATTACAAATGAGTTCTCTTCCTAAGTCTGTCTTTAAGTCGAATTTATACGTGCCTTTTTTAGTTATCTAGTGCTGCTATAACAGAAATACCACAAGTGGGTGGCTTTAACAAACAGAAATTTATTCTTTCATAGTTTAGGAGGCTGGAAGTCTGATTTTGGAGCACCAGCTCTAGGGGAAGGCTTTCACTCTGTCGGCTCGGGGGGACAGTCCTTGTCTCCTTTCAGCATCTGTGGGCCTGGAGTTCCTTGGAGATCTCCATGTGTCTTGGCATCAGTCTTCCTCTGGGTCTAGGAGGTTCTCAGCTCAGGGAACCCTGGTCCTCTTTCTTGGTGGTAGTGTTGTCCCTTCTGTTTCTGTCTCTGCTTGTTTCTGTCTCCTATAATCTCTTGTAAGATGAAAGGTGTGACTCAAGCAAGGGTGTGACTTGAGTTAGGGGGTGACCTGTGTAAGGGGTGATGAGTAAGGGCGTCACCTGCGTAAGGGGGTGACTTCAGTGACTCACTAAAGAGTGTGACTCAAGATACAGTCTACGCTAATCCTGCCTCATTAATATATAGAGGGTTAGGATTTACAACACATAGTTACACAATACCACAAAACAGAGGACAGATACATTGGATCACAGAATGGAGGATAATTAGACAATACTGGGAATCATGGCCTAGCCAAGTTGATAAATATTTTGGGGGAACACAATTCAATCCATGACAGTATGTAAGTCAGAACAGTTAGGTACAGTTTTTATCTAATGCCAGTTAGTCGAATGTTTGTCTTAGTATATAGTATACCTTTCTATGCATAAGCAAACATTAAACATTTCCAGATACACTAAAACATCTTTAACGTCATAATATAGTAGTAATAATACTGTTCTGATGCACGTCACAAAGTAGCGCTAGTTTGTTATTTTGAGCCATTGTATGTACCTTGAATTTTTAATATAACAGGCTTTATAGGGGTTGGTTTGTAATTATGGGCTGTGCATAAATTGGACGTTCGGAGCCAAGGGACTGCCTGTACACCAAGGAGGGGAATTGCTGGGTCATATGGTAATTCTGTGTTTAACTTTTTGAGAAACCACCCAACTGTTTAACAGATTTTTGACTTAAAGTCTACTTTGTCTGATATTAGTGTCGTCCCTCCTGCTCCCTTTTGGCTGCTATTTGTATGGAATATTTTTTTCCATCCTTTCACCTTCATCCTACAAAGGCCTTTGGATCTAAAGTGGGTCTCTTGTAGACAGCACATAGTTGGATCATGTTTTCTATCCATTCTGCCAGGTTCTGCCTCTTCATTGTAGAGTTTCATCCATTTACATTTAAGGGGATTACTGATAAGGAAGGACTTCTCTCATTTTGCTTTCTTTTGTGTTTCTTACATCTGTTTTGTCCCTCATTTTTACCAATACAGGCTACTTTTGTGTTTTGTTGATTTTTTTGTAGTGAACCATTTTGATGCCCTTCTCGTTTCCTTTTACATGTATATGCTTTTTCCGATGTGGTTACTATAGGGATTACTTTTAACATCTAAAATGTATAACAATCTAGTTTAAATTGATACTAACTTAAGTTCAGTAATGTATAAAAACTCTCTTCCTATACTGCTCTCCCCCAAGTTCCTGATATATTATTGTCACAAGTTACGCCTTTATACTTTGTGTCCCAATAACATACATGTCTAATTGGTTTTTATCCGTTTGTCTTTTAAAGCACATAGGACATAACAAGTCTAGTTACTAACAAAAAATACCCTAAAACTGGGCTTTATATTTAGCCACAAAATTATATTTACTGGGAATCTTTTTTCTTCTTACAGCTTCAAGTTACTGTCTAGTGTTTACAGGACTCTCTTTAGCATTTTTGGGGACAGGTCTTGTGCTCATGAACTGCATCAGCTTTTGTTTATCTGAGAATGGCTTAATTTTGCCATCATTTTGAAGGACAGTTTTGCCAGATATAGACTTCGTGGTTGACAGTTGGAAACCCTGGTGGTGTAGTGGTTAAGTGCTACAGCTGCTAACCAAGAGGTTGGCAGTTCGAATCCACCAGATCCTCCTTGGAAACTCTATGGGGGCAGTTCTACTCTGTCCTATAGGGTCACTATGAGTCAGAACCGACTAGACGGCAGTGGGTTTCGGTTGACAGTTACTTTCTTTTGGCACTTTAAATATGTCATCCCACTGCTTTCTGGCCTCCATGATGTCTGAGGATAAATCAGCATTTATCTTATTGAGAATCCCTTGTATGTGATGATTCGCTTCTCTTTTGCTGCTTTCAAAATTCTCTCCTTGTGCTGTAATAAACACTTAGACATGTCTCATTAATTTCCACAGGAGTTTCTCTAGGGTACATATCTAGGCATGGAATTGCTAGTATACATGCCTTCAACTTTACTAGATATTGTTAAATTGCTCTCAAAAGTAGTTGTACCAATTTACACACCCACTGGCAGTGGGTGATATTCTAAACTGTGTTTTAACCTTCATATATCCATGGGGAGAGGGGAGAGTAAAACAAACTAGTTATTATGCTACTTAGCATGGATTAACCCTGAATTTCATTTTGTCTTTATAGATCTTGGAGAAATTCATTCAAGGCTTTTAGATCACAGACCAGTTATTCAAGGTGAAACCCGTTATTTTGTGAAAGAATTTGAAGTGAGTATTTAAAACTTATTTTGTAAAAAAAAAAACACTGCCCTCATTGTTAGAGTGTTAGTATATGGAAGGGAAATTCCTGAATTTTAAAATCTCAGTTTCAGCTCCTGTGTTCATGAACTACACAGATGAAACTTAAAGAGGCATCATCTTTTGATGAAGCCACTACAAGACTAGGCAGCAGGGGCCTTGGGTTCAGGTTCTGGCACCTACTCTACGGTATTTAATGTCTCTTGATCAGTATTTTCCTCTGTAAAATTAGATACAGTAAAGTACACAGATTTTAGAGACTGATGGGTCTGCATTTTCAAGACCATTTTTTTACTTAATTTTTTTTGTGTGTGTGCTTTAAGTGAAAGCTTATAGCTGAAGTTAGTTTCTCATACAAAGATTTATACACACATTGTTATGTCACCCTAGTTGCTGTCTCTATAATGTGACAGCACATTCCTCCTTCCCACCCTGGATTTCCCATGTCCATTCAACCAGCTCCTGTCCCTTTCTGCCTTCTCGTCTCGCCTCCGGACAGGAGCTGCCCATTTAGTCTCATGTATCTACTTGAGCTAAGAAGCACACTCTTCACGAGTATCATTTTACGTCTTGTAGTCCAGTTTAATCTTTGTCTGAAGAGTTGACTTCAGGAATGATTTTAGTTCTGGGTTAACAGACAGTCCAAGGGCCATGTCTTATGGGGTTCCTCTAGTCTCAGTCAGACCATTAAGTCTGGTCTTTTTACTAGAATCTGAGTTCTGCACTCCACTTTTTGCCTGCTCTGTCAGGGACTGTCTGTTGTGTTCCCTGTCAGGGCGGTCATTGGTGGTAGCCGAGTACCATCTAGTTCTTCTTGTCTCAGGTTAATGGAGTCTCTGGTTTACGTGACCCTTTCTGTCTCTTGGACCCATATTTTCCTTGTGTCTTTGTTGTTCTTCATTCTCCTTTGCTCCAAGTGGGTTGGGACCAATTGATGCACCTTAGATGGGCTCTTGCTAGCTTTTAAGACCTCAGACACCACTCACCAAAGTGGGATGCAGAACGTTTTCTTAATAAACTTTGTCATACCAGTTGGCCTAGATGTCTGCTGAAACCATGGTCCTCAGACCCCCGCCCCTGCTGCTGTGTCCCTCGAAGTGTTTGGTTGTATTCAGGAAACTTCTTAGCTTTTGGTTTAATCCAGTTGTGCTGACATCCCTTATATTGTGTGCTGTCCTTCCCTTAAGATAATTCTTGTCCACTATCTAATTAGTGAATATCCCTCTCCCTCCCTCCTTACCCTCGTAGCCATCAGGGGCTGTTTTCTTCTGTGTTCAAACCTTTTTCTTGAGTTCTTATAGTAGTGGCCTCATACAATATTTGTCCTTTTGCAACTGACTAATTTCACTCAGCAGAACGCCTTCCAGATTCTTGCGTGTTACGAGATGTTTCGCGGATTCGTTGTTGTTCTTTATCGTTGCGTAGTATTCCATTGTATGAATGTACCATAAATTGTTTATCCATTTGTCTGCTGTTGTCACCTAGATTGTTTCCATCTTTTTGCTATTGTAAACAGTGCTGTGGTAAACATGGGTGTGCATATATCCATTTGTGTGAAGGGTCTTAATTCTCTAGGATATATTCCAAAGAGTGGGATTACTGGGTCATGTGGTACTTCTATTTCTAGCTTTTTAAGGACGTGCCAAATTGATTTCCAAAGTGGTTATACCATTTTAAATTCCCACCAGCAGTGTATAAGTGTTGTTGTCTCTCTACAACCTCTCCAGCATTTATTATTTCGTGTTTTTTGGATTAATGGTAGCCTTGTGGTGGTGAGGTGGTATCTCATTGTAGCTTTGATTTGCATTTCTCTGATGGCTAATGACTGTGAGCATTTCCTCATGTATCTGTTAGCCACCTGAATGTCTTCTTTGATGAAGTGCCTGTTCATATCCTTTGCTCATTTTTTCATCTTTTTGTTGTTGAGGTTTGCAGTATCTTGTAGATTTTAGAGATTAGACCCTGATCAGATATGTCATAGCCAAAAATTTTTTCCCAGTCTGTGGGTTGTCAAGACCTATTTTTAATATTTTTTCTCCATTGGAGCATCAGTACCTACCCCTGCACTCAAGTTAAAACTTTAGAATCACCCTTGGCCGTTCCCTCCTCATTAGGGGCCAAATTTAGTGACTCAGGTCTTCTGGATTTCACCTCCTACATATCCATCCCTTCTGACTGGTATGCCTGTGTTATCATCTAGCCAAATGTAGTCTTCATTCCTGCTGCCAGAGTGCTCTAATTTACTATTTCACCTTTTAAAAGCCTGAAATAACATTTATGGTCTATAGAATAAAGTCCAAGCATTCTTCTGTGACCTGGACCCTACCCTTCTGGTTTTGTCACAGGCTGCTCCGTACCCTGCATGCTGTGTTCCAACAACACTGATTCACCAAAATGCCATCCTGTTTCACGTTACCGTGGTTCACTGTGCATTGTTGGATGGGTGGCCAGTGATGTTACACAAATAACTTCACAGTTCTGTGTAAATTGGGGTTCTAATTTCAGATGAGACTCCCACCAAGCAGGAAGTCTAAACTAGCCAAAAGGAGAGAACCTTTTAATAAACCCTTTTAACTACCAAAAGCCTATATGACAGAGCACTTAAGCGACACCATGTGTGTTGGAGTAGAACTGTGCTCCATAGGGTTTTCAATGGCTGATATTTTGGAAGTAGATCTCCAGGCCTTTCTTCTGTGGTGTCTCTGGGTGGACTTGATCCTCCAGTCTTTTGGTTAGCAGCCATGATTTGGAATTGACTCGACGGCAGCTGGTTAAAAAAAAAAAAACACTCGAGATCAAGGGACAGAACTGCAGCATAAGACAACTACTTCTAGGCTTAACAGACTCTATTACTCAAACACTGCATAATACTTACCTCGCAGGGTTGTTGTAAAGATTTAAGAAGTGTGTGTGTGCATGTGTGTGTTTCTTAGGACATTGTCTGGTACCTAGGAATAACTCTTGCTATCATCATCATTATTTTGGTATAAGAGTTATGTGGGCAACACAAAAAATTATTCATTATCCCATTATCCCTTATCATGCTTTATATAGTGAGAGTAAAGTGGAAATTTAAATATAAACTCACTATAAATTCTATACAATGTGTGGTATAAATATAATTTTAAAAATTGCATCGAATGTTCTGTATAGGATGTGTGTTTAGTCATTTTGCAAACAAATCATTTGACCATCTTCACAAAGGTCTGAGTTAGAGAGCTCTGCTGCATGTTGTTATAGGTAGATAACGGCATTGAGAAAAATTGACCTGATTTTTGGAGTCCAGATTCTGGTGTGCAGAGCAGGCGAAGCTGTGTAAAGAACACCTTTTTCAGAATTCGGCTTTAGTGATGCTTACTTTTGTGCCTAAATGGAAGTCAGTCTTCCGTTTTCCCTATAAAAAGATTTAAATTGTATTATCTAATTCAGTTACACAATTTATTCTCACATAGTTTAAATTGTATGTGCTTATTGAGTCACGTAATTCCTATCACACTATAAAAAATAAAATACATTAATTTAGAAATAATACTTTTTCCTTTCTACGTTTCATAAGATAATTTTATTTAAACTCTTCTCACTTATCTCTGACACTATCCTTATTGCTAGAATAACTTTTTGAATCCTTTAACCTTTTCCAGACCACATTCACTTAGATTACTGAGGTATAATGTGATTTGGACTTATGGGTAATGCCATTATTGGAAAACTTTTTCAAGCCATAAGTGTGTTTTTACTAACACTGGGTCAATTCTTTTCATATATTCTGAACATGTCTGTTATGATTTGTACACTATAACATATAGATGTCTTTTGAAAATGCAGTCTTTAAAAGGTACATGTACATCAGTGTTGAACCTTTGCAATTGAGAGGCCATACCTCTAGGCGTAATTAATGAATATTAAATTTCTTAGCTTTTTTGAAAAAGAGATCTGTTCCATTGGATGACCCTTGTTGTTGTTGTTAGTTGTTGTCTGGTCGATTCTGACTCATGGCGACCCTGTGTGTTACAGAGTAGAACCACTCCGTAGGGTTTTCTTGGCTGTGATTTTAATGGAGCAGCTCACCAGGCATTGCCTTCCACAGCACTGTACTGCTAGATGGGTGTAAACTGTCAACCTGTAGATCTGCAGTTGAGCACAAACCATTGGTGCCTTGGGTGACCTCTGTAGGAGCCTAAACCTCGATTAAGTTGTTTCAGGCTAATATGTCTTCCCCACATAGTCCTTTGTTGCTCAGAGGAAAATTTGATGTGACTAGGAGCAACTGTGATATTAAGCAGCTCTCTCTTTGCTGAAGGATTTTCTTTTTGGCTGGGAGTGGAAGGGTGGGACAGTCGTTTTATATGTGAGCTCATGTTGTCTGTCTTTTTGGGCATACTACATGGCAAATGTGTACCCGCCCTTTAAGATTTGCCTTCTGAAGATTTCCTGTCATTACCACCCGACTTCCCCTCTCCCCTTTCTACTGTTCTGCTTCCCTTTTGTCCTTTTTGCTCCACCTGTGTTTCTTTATCATAGCACCTGTTCGTATTGTTTTGAAATTGTTTACATAACTGTCATCTTGTGAGTGCTTTGAAAAGGGAATTATGTTTTATTCACTTTCGTATTCCCAACAATGCACAGAGTATGTGGTCCATAATAGTTGGTTAATACATGTTTTGAACTGAGTGTTCTTGAATTGAGTTTAAATTTGGGCTCTTCTGCTTTTTAGCTGTGTGACTTTGATGAGTTAATTAGCCTTTCTGACCGTCACTTTTTTCTTATATCTATCTGTAATTTTGATGTAATCTGAGCTCTCAATGGGATTTGTTAATATTGTTAATGTGCATAAAGCATCTAGCACGACTGCCTGCACATACTGAGTACATATTGGTAAATTCTGTACCTCTTTTCCTTATACCTCAAGCTCGTTGTATTGTTCATACACACAAACACACCCATAGGCTTGTTTTGAGAAGCCTAGGAACTAAAAGCTATTATCATTTATTTTATTTATATGTGTGTGTGTGTATACACACACACACGTATGCTTTGGTACATATATACACACACACAGTCCCTGGGTGGTATAAAAGGTTAATGCACCAGACTGCTAACAGAAGGGTTGGAGATTCGAGCCCATCCAGAGGCTCCTCAGAAGAAAGGCCTAGTGATCTGTTTCTGAAAAATCAGCCATCAAAAACCTGTGAAGCACAGTTCTACTCTGACACACATAGGGTCATCATGAGTCAGAGTCAACTCATCAGCTACTGGTTTTATACACACACACACACACAGAGTAATAAAAAAATAAATTGTAATACATTGTACAGGTTTTAGTTCTTAAGTTTCTCAAAGCAAGCTTAGATATTTTTGAATATCTAACTACGTTGACAATCTTATGTGTTAACCAGGACAGATGAATATCCTAATTGTCAACACTACTCACTACGCCAAACCATCAGACTAAGGTCGGGTTTGTCAACAAAAGCATGACATAAACACATAGGCAGGAACATGCTTTACTCACAGAGAAGAGACAGAGCAAGGTCAGCTTCAGTAGTAGGCAACAGTCCCCTGTGGCCAGCGAGTCACCCCTTGCAGCCGAGACAGAGCAAAGTCAGCTTCAGTAGTAGGCGACAGTCCCCTATGGCCAGCGAGTCACCCCTCACAGCCGAGACAGAGCAAAGTCAGCTTCAGTAGTAGGCGACAGTCCCCTGTGGCCAGCGAGTCACCCCTTACAGCCGAGACAGAGCAAGGTCAGCTTCAGTAGTAGGCGACAGTCCCCTGTGGCCAGCAAGTCACCCCTCACAGCCGAGACAGAGCAAAGTCAGCTTCAGTAGTAGGCGACAGTCCCCTGTGGCCAGCGAGTCACCCCTTACAGCCGAGACAGAGCAAAGTCAGCTTCAGTAGTAGGCGACAGTCCCCTGTGGCCAGCGAGTCACCCCTCACAGCCAACACAGAGCTGATTGTCTGTAAACACCCCTCTTGTGTTGTAGTTGAGGGATCTTGTTGCTTCCCCACCAGGAACAGATATAGTAGTGGGGTTGGCTGGGTACCATGTGACATGAAGGAATAAGCAGAACAACCAGGTACTCGTTAGGTCTCTAACAGGGAAAGAGTTTCCCTGATAAGGAAGATGAAACTGGGACAGAGGGAGGTTTAGTTCCCAGCCTCCATTATCAGGGAATATTCTGGACTCAAGGCTTCTGACTCAGCAGCCCAGGTGAGAGTTGCAAGGCTGTACAACTGACTGTCCTCCCTATACTGATTTTACAAAGGGGCAAACTAAAACATAGAAAGAATAAATAACTTATTTGATGTTGCCTGACAAATCAGGGCTTTGCCGACCACTTCCAAACACAGATTTCTATCCCTGACCTCTTCCTGGACCACCAGACAAGGACACGGGAGTGTCTCACAGACAATGTAAACCGACATGACTGAAAGAGAACCTTCAATCCGCCCCGCCTGAGCTGCTGTAACCCGTTCCTTGCCTCTGCAGCAGATGGTACCGCTCTGTACCCCGTTGCTTAAGTCAGAAATGTGGGAGTTATATTCGAGTTTTCTTTTTCCCTCCACTCAACAACCAGACTTTTAGCAAGTTCAGAACATCTTGAATCTTTACATATTCCTCTTGCTGCTACCCCCCAATCCTAACCCAGACCACCATCGTCCATCGTCCCTCACCTGGACTGTTGCAACAGGTTACTCTCTGGTCTCCCTGGTTTCAGTCTGATAATCTTCCCCATGCAGTAGCCTGAACAGCTGTAAATCAGATCATTCCACACGCTTGTTTAAACACTGCCCCCCCCCCCCCCACGGCTTCTCTTCACACTTAAGATATAGTCCAATTCCTTACGTATAAGAACTCCTGGTGAGCTCTGACTCCTACTTTCAGGACTTTATCAGCTCTTCACTTACCGTGCTCCAGCCACGCCAAGGTGATTCCTGCCTTTGTACCTTTGCATCGGCGACTCCGTCTTCCTAGACCACTCGTCCTCTTCAGTTCTTGCATGGCTTGCCCATTGTTGTTTAGATTGTTGGCTGAATGTCACCCCTGACCCCTTAATCTAAAGCAATCACTCTGTCATGTCACCCTCATTTACTTCTCCAAAAAAAAAAAAAAGACTAAATCATTTCCGTAGAGTTGATTCCAACTCATGGTAACCCCATGAATTACAGAGTAGAATAGAATAGTTCTGTTTGCTTCCCTATATACCCAGTGCCATCGATTCCGTATATATAGCACTATATTTATTTTCTAATGATCCATAGGAAAGCCTGGTGGTGTAGTGGTTAAGTGCTATGGCCGTTAACCAAAAAGTCAGCAGTTGGAATCTACCAGGTGCTCCTTGGAAACTGGGTATGGGCCAGTTCTACTCTGTCCTGTAGGGTCACTGTGAGTCGGAATTGACTTGATGGCAATGTTTTTTTTTTTTTTTCTTTAAGGATCCATAACAAATTATTGCAAATTTAGTAGCTTAATACAGCACCCATTTATTAGCTCACCGGTCTGTAGGTCAGAAGTGTGGGCATGGCATGGCTGGGCCCCCTGCCTCAGAAGGCTAAAACCGAGGTGTTGGCCAGGCTCAGTTCTCATCTGCAGCTCTGGGTCCTTGCACTTGTAGGACTGAAGTTCCCATTTTCTTGCCAGCTGTCAACCAGAGGCTGCTGTCAGCTCCTAGAAGCCACCCCCTTTTTTGCCATACGGCCCCTTCTGTCTTCAAAGCCAGTCCCTCACATGCTCAGCTCTCTGGCTGGGAAGAGCCGATCTCTTTTATGGACTCACCTGCCTGAGTCAGGCCCACTGAGGGTAGTTTCCCTTTCTTAAAGTAAGCTGATTTGAGACTTAATTATTTCACAGAACCATTTCACAGCAGCACCTCGGTTAATGTTTGAATAAACACCTGGGAGAAGGTGTGTGCAAACCAGAGAGTGGGTGTTATGGGTTGAATTGTGTCCCCCCAGATAAAAAATGTTGTAAATCCTAACCTCTATGCCTGTGGTGATAATCCCATTTGGAAATGGGTTGTCTTTGTTATGTTAATGAGACAAGATTAGTGCAGGGTGTGCCTTGAGTCAGTCTCTTCTGAGACATAAAAGAGACTATACAAGCAAGCCAGTGAGCAGAGATGGGGGAAGAGAGACCCCAAGCCACAGGAAGATCACCCAGGAGCAGAAGCTCAAGAGAGACAAAGACCTTCCACCAGAGCCCACACACAGAGATAAAGCCTTCCCCACAACTGGCACCCTGAATTCAGACTTCTAGCCTTCTAAACTGACAAAATAAATTTCTGTTTGTTAAAGCCATCCACTTGTGATATTTCTGTTATAGCAGCACTAGATAACTAAGACAGTGGCAACTGTGGAAACCATCTCAGAATTCTGCCTACCATAAGTGTTTGTGACTACCTTATGTTTTTCTTGTTATTTACTTGTTTATTGCCTGTCTTCCTTCATTAGAATATAGGTACCATGAGAGTAGGGGCTTATCTTTCCATTCTGTCATATTCACAATGCCTAAACTAATGCCTGGTACATGTAGGTTCTTAATATTTTTCAAAAGAACACGTAACAGAGCTTGGACTAAAACTTGGAGTTTTCTTATATCCAGTACCCTTTCTCATAAGTCATCTTTTTTTTTTTTTTGCCACATCAGGTTAATTTAAAATAATTGATAGTTTTTATTAAGAAAAGAGAATATTTATAAATGTACCACTAGCTTCTGTAAACATTTACAGCCTTGGAAACCCTATGGGGCAGTTCTGCTCTGCCCTATAGGGTTGCTGTGAGTTGCAATCTACAACAGTGGATTTTGTTGCTTTTTTTAGGGAACTAACTTATTATTTTTAAAACTGAAAAGTGTTTTTAATGTAAAATTATGATATTTATATTTGTTCTAGTTATCACACAAGGTTGCCAAGGAAATGTTTACCGAAGAATAAGATGTTCACACTCGGTATGGCAGATACAAGCTTATATTAATGAAGTGGAACAAAATGTCTTGAACACCTGTTTTGTGTGAGGCATAATGTCAGGAACGAAATAAAGCTGTATCAGTTAATAAGACAAACACAGATCCACCCTTTATGAAGCAAGGCATTTTTACATCGTTATTGAAAAACTCCATCTAAAGGTCTCAAAAATACTGTGTCAGCTGTTATCTTCAATTAAGTGTCATGTAACTTCTTTTCTTGAAAAGCCTTTGATCCAGTCTTTTCACACAGTGACCTTTCGGGTTGGGCTTCGTGAGGGCTTAGTGTGGTACAGAAACTTCTGCACGTCAGGCTCAGCAGCCTTTCCTGTGTCTTGTACTCTAATGATGCCCCTCATGTTAGAAGGAGGAAGCTGAAGGTATTTTACAGACTTCAGATTCTGATATATTTCTGCACTATTTACTGGCCGTTCCTATCTTGGCCCAAATAATAATCTCCTATATTTAATATTTGGCCCAGAGTTGGCAGGGGAGAGTGGTAAAGCATAGATACCAATACTTCCTAGAATTTTCATCTTATCTATACCACTTAAATGTAGTTTAGTTTAAGAAAAACTGGCTAGCATTTAAAACTAAAGTTGTTCATAGTTTACATATTTTAAAGATAACATGCATTATGGCAACATGATTATCTTTTTCTTTATAAAATTTTATTTCTAAAAGAAGTGAAAGATACCACATGGTGGCAGCATTACTTAAATTATTGGAGTACTGCTATAACATTTTACGGTCTCTTTGTGTGTTCACTACTATTTAAGAACAGTTGACGATCTTTATCCTGGGTTTGTATATATTTTTTATCCCTTGATCCCGGTGAAAATCACAAACAGAGATTCAGAACTCTCTCTCTTCAGGTGGGCACTTCTCTTGAGTATTTATCTAGTAGTATTAGTGAATAACCCTGGTGATGTAGTGGTTAAGTGCTAAGGCTGCTAACCAAAAGGTTGGCAGCTCGAATCCACCAGGTACTTCTTGGAAACCCTATGAGGCAGTTCTGTTCTGTCCTCTAGGGTTGCTGTGACTCAGAGTAGATTTGATGGCAGTGGGTTTTTTACAGGCATCAGTGAATAAAGGTATTGTCCCCTGAGCGATTATCTTTGTAGCCACAGAGGTGATATCATGGCCTTTCTCATGCGGCACAGAGGAGAGACCCATGTATTTATGAAGTGTTTATAAAGTCTATAATGCTGTACAACTTCCTTGTTTAGCTTTTAGCAAACTTCATTCATTCGGTGCTTATGGAAAAGAACTGGCTAGAGAGATGTAAAAGATTCAGAAGAAAGTAATAATTATCAGATATCCAATGTGTGTATCATATGAGCTCCTGGAGAATAAAATCAAAGCAATGAAATAGAACAGATGTACAAACTAGAATTCAAGAAACTCTGCTTAGATAAAAGCAGTATTGAAATTATGTATTGAAAGGACACACTGCATGTCAGGGAAAATTAACCCAGAACAGCCAACACTGAGACATTTTCTAATCTATTGGACTTCCTCAAAAAAATAATCTTTTAGGCATACAGACAAAATGGTTAAGTCACTTATAAGGGTAAGAAATTAGATTGTTAGCGGATTTATCTGTCTTATGCCAGAAGACAATGGAGGGGTATGTATAAATTCCTTAAGAAAATGTGAGCCAGGGATTATATTTTATTATGTTGGTGTTTTGAGAACTGGAAAGAAACAGACAAGACAGGAGGATTAGTAAAAATTCTGTAGCCCTGAATATAAATTTGCCAGTCAGCAGGAGCTCAAGATGTATCTTTTCTTTTTTGAAAACTTATTTTCTAGCTTTGCCCACTGAAAGGCCTGGAAACAGTGACCAACTCAGTAGCAATGTGCACCCCCAGTGCTCGGTCTGTAAATACAATTTCTAAATACCAGTGGAATTTAGAGCCCTGCCGACTCCAAGTCTGGAGCAGGAATGTACAAGATGAGTCTGGAACGTCAGGTCAAATCAGAAAGCAAAGAAGCTACTAAAGAATACTAGGGGTTTGTGTCAGAAGCATTCCAGAGCCAACTCGAATAGGCTCCCACTGGACACAATGTAGGACAATTTGAGCATCATCAGTAGGAGAAATAACTGTAATGAATTGAAATGCCTTAAATATGTTTAAATCTATGAATCATAGGGATGTGTAAAAACAAACAAAAACCTCTTACTGATCATCTCTAGAGAATACTTAGCTGCTCACCAGAAGGTCAGTGGTTTGAACCCACCAGCTTCTGTAAACATTTATAGCCTTGGAAACCCTGTGGGGCAGTTCTGCTCTGTCCTATAGGGTTGCTATGAGTTGGACACGACAGCAGTGGATTTTGTTGCTTTTTTAGGGAACTAATTATTTTTAAAACTGGTAAATAAAGGGAAGGAATCTAGCATTTTATTCTGCATTTCCGTATATGAACAGTCCTCAGGGTAAGCAGATAGCAGATAAGGGGAGTTTCTCTTTAGGGAGATATTCCTACGAAGAAACGAAGAATACTGCCAGCATCCCATTGGAGGTGTACAACCCTCCTCCGAAATATTCTTGCAAAAAAAAAAAAAAAAAAACCCAAAAGAAAATCAAACCCTGAGTCTGATAAAGCCTGTAGTTCTAACTACCAATTTACAGGAAAGAAAGGAGACGAAGGAAGATATTAAATGATACCTTGGGGATTTATCCAGCAAAAAAAACATTGTGGGAAACTGGACAGAACAGATGACTCACTTTTTAAAACAAATTGCTAGGGGAAAAAGTCGTGAAGGGGAAATCTATAGACTAAAGAAGACTTAAACACATAAACCGATTGCAATGTATGAGTCTTATTTAGATTTTTATTCAAACAAACTGAGGGATAAAAAAGAACATTTATAGGACATTGGGAGGAATGTAAACATTGGTATTTAGCAATACTAAAGAATTGTTGATTTTTGTGTGTGTGTAATGGTCAGGTCTTTTTTTTTTTTTTAAGGAATCTTTGTTTTTTAAAGATATATATTAAAATATTTGCAGTGGAAATGATACACTGTCTGGAATTTGCTTCAGAATAAAACTGGGGCAGGGGTGGGGGATGTACGGAGTGCTTATCGAGGAAACAAACATCAGCCACAAGTGATGGGTACATAAGGGTTCATTGTGTTATTCTCTCTCAACTTTTACATAAGTTTTTAAATTTTTTTATTTCAGAAAAAGTAAAAAACTGGCCACAGTTGCTCCATGAGAATGACTCAAAACAAAATAAAAACCCCAATGATATAACTTACTTATTATTTTCTTACCATCAACTTTACCACCCTTTTTTTTTAAATAAACCTTTTATTTTGGAATAATTTTAGATTTACGGCATAGTTGCAAAGATAGAACAGAGAGTTCCCGTACGCCCCTCACCCAGTTTCTCCCATTGCTAACATCACCAGGCCACATTTGTAAAAACTAAAAAACAGACACTGGTACATTACTATTAACAAAACTCCAGACTTTATTTTGATTTCACCAGTTTTTCCATTACTGTCCTCTTTCTATTCCAGGATTTAATCCAGAGTACCACATTGCACTTAATTGTCGTGTCTCCCTGGTCTTCTTTGGTCTGTAACCATTTCTCAGTCTTTCCTTGGTTTTCATGACCTTGACAGTGTTGGGTACTGGCCAGGTGTCCTGTAGAATGTCCCGCAATCTGGGTTTGTCTGATGTTTTTCTCTTGATTAGACTGGGGATATGGGTTTGAGGAGAGAATACCACAGAAGTGAGTACCACATCATATCATTGCCTGGTTGAGGTAGTGTTTGCTAGGTTTCTCCACTTGAAAAAAGTTAGCACTTTTTCCCTTTCCCTACTCTCTTCTCTGGAAATGAGCCACTAAGTCTAGCCCCCCTTCACACTGGCTTGGAGGGAGGTTAAGTTCCAGTTTTTGGAGGAAAACCACGAAGACTACCTCCAGGTTCTGTGATTTACTGAAAGGACTCAGAGGACTTCGTCATACTCACAACTAAGATATAGTACAGCAAAAGGGTACAAAGCAAAAGCAGCAGAGGTTTAAAGGGTGCATGGGAAGAAGTCCAGAGGAGACCAGACACAAGCTTCCAATAGCCTTCTCCCAGTGGAGTCACGCAAAACCAAAACCAAACCCACTGCTGTCGAGTCGATTCCAACTCAGGGACCCAATAGGACTGAGTAGAACTGCCCCATAGAGTTTCCAAGACTAAATTTTTATGAAAGCAGGCTGCCACATCTTTCTCCTGTGGAGCGACTGGTTGGTTCGAACTGCCGAGCTTTTGGTTAGCAGCAGAGTGCTTTAACCGCTATGACACCAGGGCTCCTGGAGTCACACAGGATAAGCTTAATTCCTCAAATGATGAGCTGTGACAACATGGGTGAAGCATTGTTTGACAGGGAAGCTTGTCCAAGCTTAGAGTCCAGAGTTTTTATTGGGGACTAGCCATGTAGGCACCCTCTGGTTAGCATGTACTGAAATTCTAGGCTCTTAGAAGGAAAACAGGTGTTCAACATTAACCGCATTGTCTGTTCAAACAGTTTAGGCCCAGTGAGACCCTCTTCTCATTTAGAGAAAGTTCTGTATTAGTGTAGGGAACTGTTTACCCATCAAATTCCCAGGCCAAGGGCCAACCTTGCAAGCAAGCCTTTTTAAGGATAGCAGTCTCAGGTCTGCTGTCTTAACCCTTTTCTACACGGGGGTAGAAAAGCATATTTTTATTTTTACCACTCATTTTTATTTCAAGAAAAACTCAAACACAGAAAATATGGAACATAATAGAAGTGATATGATGGTAAGAATGTCAAAATAAGATTTAAACTCTGATTAAAGGTATCTTATTGTTTTTACTTTGCTGCACAGAATAAAATGTGTGCTAACCTAGGCCTCTTTTTTTGTTCCTTTAGTATTTCTCTTGCTAATGAGTTTTTCTACTTCACATTGCCTTCTGTTTTGTATGTGTCAAACCTCCCTCTTTTTTAATCAGCATTTATTGTATTTAAAAATATTTATATATATATACACATACATATGTGTGTATATGTATATTTGCACCCTTTTATATATTTCCATTTTACCCATTTTAAGCCATGACTCAGAATTGACTCAACAGCACCTAACAGCAACAACACAAATGTACAAATTTTCTCCATTTATCATGATGTTGCTTATTGGTTCAGTTGTAAGGATTTTTGTTTTCTTTATGTTGAGGTATAATCCATACTGAGGGCTGTAGTCTTTGATCTTCATCAATGAGTACTTCAAGTCCACTTCACTTTCAGCAAGCAAAGTTGTGCCATCTGCATATCACAAGTTGCTGATGAGTCTTCCTTCAATCATGCCAATCATGATACCCTGTTCTTCTTCGTATAGTCCAGTTTTTCAGATTATTTGCTCAGCATACAGATTAAATAAGTATAGTGAAAGGATACAACCCTGACGCACACCTTTCCTGACTTTAAACCACGAAGTGTCCCCTTGTTCTGTTCGAATGATTGCCTCGTGGTCTATATACAGGTTCCTCATGAGCAGATTAAGCGTTCTAAAATTCCCATTCTTCACAACGTTATCCATAATTTGTTAAGATCCACACAGTCGAATGCTTTTACATAGTCAATGAAACACAGGTAAACGTCTTTCTGGTATTCTCTGCTTTCAGCCAGGATCCGACTGACATCAGCAGTGATATCCCTTGTTCCACAGCCTCTTCAGAATCCGGCTTGAATTTCTGGCAGTTCCCTGCTGATGTACTGCTGCAACCACTTTTGAGTGATCTTCAGTGAAATTTTACTTGTGTGCAATACTAATGATATTGTTCCGTAATTTCTGCATTCAGTTAGATCACCTTTCTTTGGAATGAGCACAAATATAGATCTCTTCCAGGCAGTTTACCTGGTAGCTGTCTTCCAAATTTCTTTGCATAGACAAGTGAGCACCTCCAGCACTGCTCACTCAACAAATGGATGGTTGTCGAAACATCTCGATTGATACTTGGTCAGTTCCTGGAACCTTGTTTTTCATCAATGCCTTCAGTCTCTGGTAACCCCTAATCTACTTTCTGTCTATATAAATTTGCTTATTCTGGGTATTTCAGGTAAGTAGGATCATACAATATTGGCCCGTTTGTGTCTAACTTGTTTCACTCAGCGTAATGTTTTCCAGACTCATCCATGTCGTAGCATGTATCAGAGTTTCATTTCTCTTTTGGCTGGGTAATATTCCATTTTATGTGTACACCACATTTTGTTTATCCTTTCATTTCTTAATGAGCGCTTGGGTTGTTTCCACCGTTTATCTTTTGTGAATAATGTTGCTGTGAACAGTAGTGTACACATACATATCTTTTTGAAACCAGGCTTTCATTTCTTTTGAGTATATATCTAGAAGTAGGATTGCTGGGTTATATGGTAATTCTATAATTTTTTGAGGAACTGTCGACAGTTTTCCACTGTGACTGTACCACTTAACATTTCCACCAGCAATGGATGCGAGTTCCCATTTCTCCACGTCCTTGCCAATACTTGATGTTTTCCATATTTTTGATAATAGCTATCCTAGTGGATGTGAAATGGTATCTCATTTTGTTTTTGATTTGTATTTCTCTGATGGCTAATTGTGTTGAGCATCATTTCATGTACCTATTGGCCATTTCTGTATCTTCTTTGGAGAAGTGTCTGTTAAGTCCTTTGTTCGTTTTTAATTCCGTTGTTTGTCTTTTGTTGTTCAGTTTTAGGAGTTCTCATATATTCTGTATATTAAACCCTGGACATTATATCAGATATATAATTTGCAAATATTTTCTCCATTCTGTCAGTTATCTTTTCATTCTCTTGATGATGTCCTTCAATGCACAAAAGGTTTTTAATGTTATTGAAATCCAGTTTATCTATTTCATTGTTGTTGCCCATGCTTTTAGTGTCATATCTAAGAAACCATTGCCAAATCCAGTGTCATGAAGATTTACTCCTGTGTTTTCTGCTAAGAATTTTAACTCTTCTATTTAAGTCTTTGATCCATTTTAAGTTAATTTATGTATATGGTATAAGGTAAGAGTCCAACTTTATTCTTTTATGTGTGGATATCCAGTTCTCTCAGCACCATTTATTGAACAGACTGTTCTTTCCCCATCGAATGGTCTTGGGACTCCTGTCAAAAATCAATTGATCATAGATATATGGGTTTATTTCTGGACTCTCAATTCTCATTGGTCTGTATGTCTGCCCTTATGCCAGTACCACACACTGCTTTGATTACTGTAGCTTTGTAGTAAGTTTTGAAATTGGAACAAATAAGTCCTCTAAATTTTTTCATATTTAAAAATTGTTTTGGCTATTTGTGTACCTCGAAATTCCATATGAATTTTAGAATGAGTTTTTCTGTTTCTTAAAAAAACACCATTGAGGTTTTGATAGAGATGCACTGAATCTGTATATTGTTTTAGGTAGCATTGTCCTGTTAACTATGCTGTCTTCCAGTCCATGAACACGGGATTTCTTACCAAGTATTTAGGTATTCTTTAATTTTTATTTAGCAGTGTTTTGTAGTTTTCAGTGTGCAAGTCTTGTGCCTTCATGGTTAAATTTATTCCTAAATATTTTGTTGTTTTCGATGCTATTGTAAATGGAGTTTTTTTTTTTTAATTTCCTTTCCAGGTTACTTATTGCAATTGTATAAAAATACAACTGATATTTGTGTGTTTATTTTGTGTCCTGCGACTTTGCTGGATTTGTTTATTAGCTCTTAACAGTTTTTTGTAGGTTCTTTAGGAGTTTCTGGAGCCCTGCTGGAGCAGTGGTTAAGAGCTATGGCTGCTAACCAAAAGGTCAACAGTTCGAATCCACCAGCCACTCCTTGGAAACCCTATGGGGCAGTTCTACTCTGTCCTATAGGGTCACTATGAGTCGGAATCAACTCAACTGCAACAAGTCGGATTTAGGAGTTTCTAGATATAAAGTCGTGTCGTCTGTGACGGTTGTTGTTAATTGCCGTAGAGTTGATTCCAGTTCACGGAGACCCTATGTGTGCCGAGCAGAACTGTGCTTCTTAGAATTTTCCAAGGCTGTGGCTTTCAGAAGCAGATCACCAGGGCTTTCGTCTGTGGCACCTTTGGGTGGGTTTGAACTGCCTACTTTTTGGCTAGCCGTTAAGTGCCTAACTGTTTGTGCCAACCAGGAACTCCCATCTTTGAGGAGAGGTAATTTTATGTCTACCTTTCCAGTTTGGATGCCATTTATTTCTTTTTCTTGCCTACTTGCTCTGACTAGAAGTTCTAGTACCGTGGTGAAAAGCCGTGGTGAAAAGGGACATGCTTATCTTGTTCCTGAGCTTAGATCGGAAACTTTCTTCATTGCGTACAGTATTAGCTGTGGGTTTTTCTTAAATGCCCTTTATCATGTTGAGGAAGTTTCCATCTATTTCTAGTTTATTGAATGTTTTTATCATGAAAGGGTGTTAGATTTTGTCAAATACTTTTTCTGCATCAATTAAGAAGATTATGTGGAGCTTTTTGCTTTGTTTTATGAATGTGGTGTTTTATATTAATTGATTTTTGTATGTTGAAGCACCTTTGCATTTCTGGGAGAAGTCCCATTTGATTATGGTGTATAATCCTTTTAACATGCTGCTGAATTCACTTTCCTAATTTTTTTTGAGGATTTTTTCATCTATATTCATAAGGATTATTGGTCTGTAGTTTTCTTTTCATGTAGTATCAGTGGTTAAGTGCTATGGCTGCTAACCAGAAGGTTCGCAGTTCAAGTCCACCAGGTGCTCATTGGAAACTCTGTGGGGCAGTTCTACTCTGTCCTATAGGGTCGCAATGAGTCGGAATCGACTTGACAGCAACAGGTTTTATGGGTTATCTTTGTCTGGCTTTGGTTGGAAAATGTACCCTCCTCTTCATTTTTCTGGAAGAGTTTGAGAAGGATTGGCATTAGTTCTTCTTTAAATTTTTGGTAGGATTCGCCAATGAAGCTATCTGGCCTTGAACTTTTATTTGTAGGGAGGTTTTAAGTTATTAATTCAGACTCCTTATTTGTTATGGAGCTATTCAAATTTTCTCTTTTCTTCTTGAGCCAGTTTTGGTAGTTTGTATGTTTCTAGGAATTTATCCATTTCATCTAGATTATCCAATTTGTTGGCATGCGGTTGTTCATAGTATTCTGTTATAATCATTTTTATTTCTGTATTGTTGATACTAATATCCTCTCTTTCATTTCTATTTTTTGTTCCTTTTTTAAACATTTCTGTGAAAATATTATTCATATTGCAAGTTTTAGAGCATTTCGTAATTAAAAAAAAAAGCCTCTAGGCTGTGACCTCATTTACAGCCAAATAATTAGAAGACTATATAAATTTCAGTAATAACTAATAACATAGTAAGCAAAACCTTGGTGGAAATTTCAGAAAGCAATTACTAAGATTTAAAACACTAGTCGTTTAATTTTTTTTTTTTTTTTTTTTAAATAGGAAAAACGTGGTCTTCGGGAAATGAGAGTTCTTGAAAATTTGAAGAACATGATCCATGAAACAAATGAACATGCTCTTCCCAGATGTAAAGAGACGATGCAGGACAGCTTAAACCAAGTTCTCCAAAGATGTAAGCTGGTGATTTTTTATTTATGCTGCCTTAATTTCAAATGAAATGAATGCTGTATCAAAATGTATTTCCTTGAGTATTTTGGTGGGAGGTGGAAAGAGAATTCTTAACCATGTCATGTATAAGAGGGAAGCTCTGTCACAGAGGTGGTGGTGACCTAGTGATTGATGTGTGCTGCCATTCATGGTAAGAGCATCAGTTTCCAAAGTGAGATGTGTGTACCCTGGGGTACATGTAACAGTCCTTCGGGATCTGAGAAAATAGAAAACAATTTTTACATTTTTTTTGTTTTGTTTTAATGTATCCATAAAAAGTTATATTTTCATATACTTGCTAATTTTTTTCTTTGTTACTTAAAAAACACTTTTAAGGTGCATTTATCCCTTAGTTTTAAATTTAGAAAGTTATTTCTCTTAGAAAGGGAAGGAAAGAGTATTATTTTAATACAATCGTGTTAGTAAATTTGAATGAGGGCTAACCTAGAGGTTTTCTGACCTTACTTTTTAACCTCAAGGACTGAGTTCTTAGTACTGAGGCAAGATTGCCCAACATCAAGCTCAGTAAGGTTTACAAGTATATTAAGTAATTATTAAGTCAAATGCGTTTTTTTTTAAGTCAAATATAGAACTACCGGTGCCTCCAGGATGAGAAAAAAGTGCATGCTGTATCTTGGTGCCAAGTTACTTTATGGGTTGTCTTTATGCACCCTCTTAAAAACCCACTGCTGTCAAGTCGATTCCGACTCATAGTGACCCTATAGGACAGAGTAGAACTGCCCCGTAGAGTTTCCAAGGAGTGGCTGGTGGATCTGAACTGCAGACCTCTTGGTTAACAGCCGTAGCATTTGACCATTAGGCCACCAGGATTTCCTGCACCCTCTTACAACTCTATTTTTTGTGGTTTTAAGGAATCAAAAGTGAGTGTTGGTTATGAAGCCTCTACTCATCCAGTCAGAGGACACTTTGCAAAGTGGTTGACTACACAGACAAAAGCATAAACAGCTCTGAGCCAAGGCTTCTGTAGTAGGCCTTAGTTCTAAGAGTTCTCCACATTGCCACTTTCTTCTCCACAGTTCCCTAGCTTTGGGCATGGTCTTAGACCACTGGTTTGAAGTGCACCATCTTTGGAGTTCTGAGACGCTCAGGTGCATTATACCTTCAGCACAGTTCAGTACAGATACGAACATGTATGTGAAGTGACAACATAGCAGTTCTCCTAACAGGGACGAGACAGAAATCACTTCCTGGCTAGTCTTGTATGTACTACCTAGAATATACCCCATATGTAAATGCGCTTGTGTGATTTTGTCCAGCTCCCTGATCAGCTGGTAGTGAAAATAAACAATCTTGCACTGTGGTTTAAAATGTGAAGTTTACACATTCACATTATAACAGAATGGGTTTCTTTCTGTCTTAAGTGAGGAAAAATCAGGATATTGTTAACTGAATATGTGGTGCAATAACTTTGTATGTGCTGCTAGTCTCTTGGAATAATCTTTTGGTTAAGAGAAAAGCATTTGATAACTTATTGACTGTTTTTGACGTCAGCATAGTTTCCCGAAGTCCTGAGAGGGCTGGAGAAACCGCTCTGTATTGAGTTAGGTACGAGCAGTAGACGAAATGGAAGTGATAGGGGCTTCGGAGAAATGGACTTTCTCTTCTCGGAGGTGCTAAGAGTGAAGACAGACGTTGCTTGGTATAGTCAAGGGATTTCCTTAGATTTTACAAAAGTGGATTTCCTAAAATTTGGAAAGTAAAACCTTTTTCATTGTGTGGCTAAAGCATTAAAAAGTGAATTACTTCAAAGGGACCGAAGTTTCTAAAATTGTATATTCTGTCTAAACAAAATCAGCCCAGATGAGGAAGAAACGAGTGCCAGTATACGTTCTCATAAAATTTTAAAAGGACGTTAACAAATGACCAACTAAGCGTCATAGACCTGTAACTCTTCTTTCAGATTAAGCCCAGAATGATGGGAAAATTGTAAAGCACCTAAACCACAAAATGGAGTTTTAAGTTATGTTCAGAGCCAGGAAAAAAAGCCAGGAAATGATAGAGCCACTGCTTGGGAAAGGTGATGTCATATTACTGTGCCTCAGAGAGAAGGCAGATCTAATCAACTCGTGTTCTGTTTCATTTTCATCTTTTCTGTTAGAACAAACAGTGACTCAGAACCTACTTTTCAGTACTTACGTATTATCTCTGATAGAACTAGATTAATGGTGATTGATTAAAACTTGACTTTTGTAAAACAGAATTTTCTTCTTCTGACTGTATGTTCACAGGGAGGTGGCCAGCATTTTTCTGAAAGGGAAATCACAGCCCCTCCCCTGTTCTGGAACTTATGACCTAGTTGGGGCGGGGTGGGGGTGGGGCAGGGACTGAGGCATGATTGTCAAACAACTCGATAACCCTCTAGTGTCAGCAAATGCAAGATAAAGTGGTGTGATGCACTCTATTCTCCTGATGAAGGAATTTCAAATACGGGGGAAAATCCTTATAGAGAAGGACTAATCTGGGAGGGCCTTGTGAGGGCAACAAACCTTGAACTGGGCTTTTAAAACAAGTAAAACATTTTCCTTAGAGGAAAGGAATAAGGAAAGCCTTTACAGTAGAAATAGCACAATGAGTAAAAGTACTAGTAATAATAGCATATCTTGACCGCTTCCTGGGTGTGAAGAGCTGCTGTAGGTGCCTTTTATTATTACATTTTTAAATCATTTATTTTTGAACATAGTATCTACTATTAAAAAAAGTTGCGGTTGAGTCAGTTTCAATTCCCGATGATCCCATGTGTTTCAGTGTAGAACTGCTCCATAGGGTTTTCAGTGACTGATTTTTCAGAAAACTTTCAGAAGCAGATTGCCAGGCCTTTCTTCCAAGGTGCCTCTGGGTGGATTTGAACGGCCAACTTTTCAGTTAGTAGCCAAGCACTTAGCTTTTGCACCACCCAGAGACTTCTGATATTTACTATGTTATTTAATTCTCATGCCAGTTCTGAAGTCTTGTTATTAGTTGTTATACCCATTTTACAAATGCGGAGCTAAAGTGCTAAGAGATTAGGAAGGCAACAAGAACAGTGCCTGGTGCACAGCAAATGTAAATATATGACAATTAACGAATGAACAGACAAGCTAAGACACCTTGCATCAGCTATACAGTAAACATCTTTATTTGGATGCAGTAAGTGGAAACGTTTGCGGTCAGGAACCACATGGATCCAGCAGGTAAAAAGGTTTCAATAACTGAAGAGTTAAAACCAGTTCAGTTGTTGAGGAGCCCTGTTGGCCCAGTGGTTAAGAGCTTGGCTGCTAACCAAAAGGTCAGCAGTTCAAGTCCATCAACTGCATACTTGAAACCCTATGGGGCAGTTCTCCTCTGTCCTGTAGGGTCACAGTGAGTTGGAATCAACTGATGAGAATGGGTTTGGGTTTGATTTAGTTTTGATGAAATCTTAAAGGAGCTAGTACAGTGTTGAGGTTAAGAGCCAAGGCTTTAGAGTCAGAGTGATCCAGTTTTAAATCCTGTTTCCTGTTCTTAGTTGTGTGACCCCCTCTCTTGCCATTTAATCTCTCTGCCTCAGTTTTGCCGTCTGTGTAATGGACTAATGATCCTTTCCTGACAGAAAGTGGGATTAAGAGGGATGACACATGTGAAGTACTTAGCACGGTTCTTGGCACATAGTAAAGAATGTATGATAGCTATAATCATTATTACCAGCAGTTTGGACTTTAAGAAGCGTAGAAGACTCAGTGGTCCAGAGAAAGTTGAATCTGGTAGTAGCAGGCTGGATGAGTCGAAGACGAGCAGAGGCAAGAATCATAGAAAGTTGTGAAAGCAATCCAGGTATCAGGTACTGCTTGAAAGCGTAGCAGAGGGGGAGAAGTTAATGAGTCAGAGAGACAATGCAGAGGAATAACCAGAATGTAATGAGGCATTTGTCGGGCACTTTACATCTTTTTAGAGAGTTCTGAGGTCTTTGTTAACTTGTCATGGGCGTGTATGTGGGTGCCCTTTTGGCTTGCAGCTCCAGAGCAATGATTCCAATTATGACATCCTGAATATATTGGAAAAACTTTTTTTCTTCCATTCCAACCATCCCCTCTGCCAAAATGATGTCTGGTTTTTTGTTGTTTTTTTTTTTGGTATATTTTTTAGAGGTCTAAAACAGTCCACCCCCCAGGTGAGTTTCTTCTTGAGCAGGGACTGCTGATTGAAATCCCATCATCTGTTTTATTTCAGTGCAAGCAGCTAATCACTCAGTCTGTAGACTCCAACAGAAGGAGCAGGAACAAAAAAAGGTAAAACATTTGGATAACGGAGCATATAACTCTCAGACTTTCATTATCATCATATTATTAAAAGATGCTTTCTCTGAATTTGTTTTCTTTTATGCAGTAATTTTAAAAGATTTTAAAATAGCTAATTGACTGAAATTCATTGGGGAGTGTCGTGTGATTGCACCATCAGCATTTTTATAATGCAAATGCAAAACCCAAAAAAACTAAACCCAGTGCTGTTGAGTCGATTCCGACTCCTAGTGACCCTACAGGACAGAGTAGAACTGCCCTGTAGAGTTTCCAAGGAGCACCTGGCAGATTTGAACTGCCGTCCCTTTGGTTAGCAGCCGTAGCACTTAACCACTGCGCCACCAGTGTTTCTGATGCAAGTGCAGACCCCTTTTATTTCTTTTCAACATCCCCACCTTTTCTTTGCAAGTAGTATTTCTCTCATGGAGGAAAGGGAAAACCGGGCTTCTGTATGGAACAAATAATACCTACCAGGTTGGAAATAGAAACCTTTCCCTTGAGCCTGAAGCGTTGAGTATTTTATGTATATTTCTTTTAGAAAAGGTAGCATTTCATGCTTGTGGATGGGTTACTTAGTGACTCGTCATAGGATTATGTGAATCACTTGCTGGGCAGTACTTTGCTTATTTGAATTATATCTTAACTGAATTCAGATGTGGAAAAACAGTCCAAGAATTTAAGTTCCTGTGATAATTTGGTGTTTTCATAAAATGTTTTGCCCTAAATTGATAAAGATACATCTTATACTTACGAAGAAATGTTGAAAATACTAAGTCACTCAGAAAATAATGCCTTTTTACATGTGTGTATCAACAAATGTTACTATCTCCATTTCTCTGGAATATGTTTTGGTTAATCCACAATGATAGTTCAGACCTGGCACTGTATAAAAATATAATGAAATGAGCCTTGCCTGGGTTTAAGTTTCTGCCTCCTCTGCTTAACTCTGGATGTTGATACAAAGTTTGACAATTCACCACTTTGATAAAAGTGAAAGGACTCCACATTTAGACAGGTGGGAAGGCTGCCCAAGGGCAGTTGAGTCCCAGCAGACCAGGTCAGGAAGCAGGGCCATTACTGAGAACATCTATAATAAGACAAGGCGAAGCCATAGTCAGGAAATGGGTGTTAGGGTGTGGTGCTGGCCCGGTGCCCAGGGAGTGCCATAAAGGCTGGGCACTGGGCCTTCAGTGGCCATGCTGGCTGGACAGTAGACACTTTTTTGGTCCTCTACCTTGCTAGGTGCCAGTAGGGATGAAAGATTTTAATTTGTTAAGTTTAATGTGATTTGTACACTTGAGGAAGTAAAAATCTAGAAGAAGAATCCCAAACCACTAACACTAATAATATAACATTGGATAAAGTAAGAGGTGTGATAAAGTTACAGAGAATTTTGTGGGATCTTGGCAAAAGGAATAATTTATTAGGAAGATGGTGGAATTCAAGCCAGCCTTTGATGGGTGACTTGTTAGTTGCCATTGAGTCAACTCTGACTCATGGTGATCCCACGTATATGGGGTGTAAGTGCTCAATAGGGTTTTCAAGACCTTTTAGAAACAGATGGCCAGGCCCGTCTTCCCAAGTGCCTCTGGGTGGGTTTGAACTGCCAACCTTTTGGTTAATAGTCCAGTGCTTAATTGTTTATGCCACCCAGGGATCTCATGGGTGACTAGGAATTGATAAAAAATGGGAAGAGAGATATTGTGGGTTGAGGAATGCAGTGTAAGCAAAATCAAAAGGTGTGAGTGAGAAGTCAGTAATCTCCTAGAGCTGGTATGTAGAGTATCAGATGGTTATTTCTGAAGGTGATTGTGGAGGATCTTCAATGCTATATTAAATAATTTGTTGTTGGGGGAACTAGGAGCATTTCTTTTTCTTTTTTTATTACTGTACTTTCCACAAAGGTTTCCAGAACAAACTAGCTTCTCATTAAACCATTAGTATGCATGTTGTTTTGTGACATTGGTTACCAACCCCACGACATGCCAGCACTCTCCCTTTCAACCTTGGGTTCCCAATCACTAGCTTTCCTATCCCCTTGCCTTTTAGTCCTTGTCCCTGGGCTGGTGTGCCCCTTTAGCCTTGTTTTGTTTTATGGGCCTGTCTAATCTTTGGCTGAAGGGTCAACCTCAGGAGTGACTTCATTACTGAGGTAAAACGTTATCTGGAGGCCATACTCTCGGAGTTTCTCTAGTTTGTGTCAGGCCAGTAAGTCTTTTCTGTTTTTGTGAGTTAGAATTTCGCTCTACATTTTTCTCTAGCTCTGTCCGGGATCGTCTATTGTGATCCCTGTGAGAGCAGTCAGTGGTGGTAGCTGGGCACCGTCTAATTGTGCTGGACCTATGTACTCATCTTTCCCTGTGTCTTTGGTTTTCCTCATTCTCCCTTGAGGAGCATGTCCTTTTTTGAGTAAAGGAATGACTTTATGTGGTAGAACACTGGCTAGACATTGTAGCACGCGCAATTCTCTTGGCTTTCAAAATAAAAATTTGGAAGAGATATTCTATGCTGCACGTTGCTTCTCTGACATGTTGCTGTGTGATTGAAGCAGGTTCAAGTGAGTGCATGCTCAGAGGACATCGGTCTCTGTACGACATAGTCAGAGCACTTACAATTCTGGGCAAATGGCAGCTTTTGTCGTTTAAAGCAGAATTAATGTAAAATTAAATTATAATTGTAAAAGTATCTCTCATCACTTTGAACTGTTTTCACATTTGGTGTGTACGGAGCCATGGAGTAGGAAAATTACCAGGTTGAGGGGAAAAGACCTGGTTCTATTTCTAGTGGTTCTGTTTATTAGCTGCAGCCCTTGGACAAGTCCCTGAGTTCCAGGCACCTCATCTACAAAATAAATGCCTGTTCTGCTTGCTGGCTTGACAGGTAGGTTGTATTCTATAATTATTGAAAATGTTTTGCAAAT
Source organism: Elephas maximus indicus (assembly GCF_024166365.1). NCBI lineage: Eukaryota > Metazoa > Chordata > Mammalia > Proboscidea > Elephantidae > Elephas > Elephas maximus. Next base: position 50,543,520 of record NC_064819.1, on the reverse strand, counting down.
TGTAAATCACTGTACAAATGGAAGAGAGTTTTTTTTTTTCTGTCAGCTCGCTAATTTGTTTAAGATTCAGGCGTAAGTGGATGAGAGCCCCATTTTAGTCTATTAGAGTTGGTGAAGCTTTTGAGGACCCTATGCATTCGTAACAAAGCCCTCAGGATATTTTAGTCTTAAATATGTATCTTGTAGATATTATATCTGAAAATGTTATTAAGCTAAATTTTATGAAATACATAATAAAAGTTAGTGTTTTTTAATACACTGGAATACTCTGTATTTCACTGAGAGTTGCGTGGAGTCTGAAATCTACATTCATAAGCAGCCACCCTAATTATATGCTTTTCTCCAGGTAATTTAATAAAATTAGCAATCTGAAAGTCACACAAAGATGAGTTTTTCAGACAGAGCTCAGAGAAAAGTAGAAATGCTTTATATTCTTACTGGGACAATAAACCTTTATTCTTAAGTCTTTGTTTCTTTTTTTAGTGCTTATATAATTAACAGAACATCTACGCTTTTCTGTTTTTTACTATTGTATCTGTTTTATTCCAAAACTTTGACATGGCAGGGGAGTCTCAGACTACATACGTATACAAGACATAGAGGTAAAATTTAATTTTTCATCTAGTAAATATGTATAAAGCAAAATTGACCTCTACCTCCAATTTATAACCTAATGTTCCTTGTTGCCCCTGGTTATACTGTTGACTACATTTTGTGTGTTTCAATGGCTTTCAGAACAAAGAAAGATGGGAGTAGTAAGGGAATAAAATGTACTATTGTCATTAGTCATTAATTTTTTTATGTCAAGACAATTTGTGGGATTCGGTGGGAAGTAAATTATGATAAACGTCATTCCTCCAAATCCCATTTCCCACAATTGATATCCACAAGTACATTCAGAGGAACAATAAATGCGCATTCCCAGTTACTTGACACGTGTCTTGGAAACTGCCCTAGTACAAAGAAGCATTATTGGGTACTAGCAATAAGAGTAGTGCCCAAATGAAAATACGATTAGCTTGTAAAATTCACTGGCTCTTAAAAACACTGTTGTTCTCAGGGGAGATGAGGTGATTAATAATATCTGTCAGTAACTTAAGTTCATACAAAGCATTGTCTTTTGAGGCCCTATTCAACTAAACTAGAGATAATAAAATAAACGTAAGTGTTCTGATTTACTTTGTCCACAAATATGTATATATATGTATTAGTTTTGCTTAAATACCCCTGTAGTTTTTTTTTCCCCCAACGAGAGCAGTGAGATTGCATGGCTTATATGTTTGTGAAAATGGCATGCGGATGGTGACCTCCTCTAACTTCACAAAGGGGAGGAGAATGAAGAACAACCCAAGGCTGATTCCTGTGAGGTGGAGGTCAGACATACCTCTTCTCTGCATCGTTTTTACCAATTCTGACACCAGCCATCCCTCCCACAGCACTCTCTGCTTCGCTGCCAGGTTCAATAATTCATTGTAGTGGCCACACAGAACTCAGATTCAGACAGTACTCGTGATTATGGGTTTATTAGGGAAGTAACAGGTTAAAACCCAGGATCAGGAATGACTCAGGGTACAGTTCTTCAGTCAGGACAACTTCTCAGCCATGCCCACAGAAGGCCTCTCTCTGGCCCTCAGCCTCTTGGCCTCTCAGCCTGGCCTTTGCCCTGCTTGGACAAGTGTTATAAAGCTCTTTAGCTCTGCCAATAAGCTGTGGCCCAAAGCTACTCTACTCTTACTCCATGGGTCTGCGAGCCTAGCTTTGAGGCACCGCACTCTGCCAGTAAGCCTCCTACCCAAAGGCACTCAGCTCTCTTGCTCTGTGGGTCAGCGCACCCACTGTAGCTGCCTTGCTCAGTGGGCCAGGAAGGCCACTGTACCATCACGTATCGGTCTCCTGGGTCTGCTCCTGCTGTTTCTTTGCTACTGCTTCTTGCCACCTCATGCTCTCTCCAGTGTTACAGCTGTCTGTCTTCTGGGTCTAGGAAGTTCTCAGTGCAGGGACCCCGGGTGTGCCGCTCCTGGCTCTTCTTTCTTGGTGATAATTCCCCCTTCCTGCCTCTAGGATGGTTCATTTTAAGCCTAGCAGGATGGCAAAACCGACCAATCCCTTCTTTAGGGTTCCATACACCTTATTTGCCTGGTCCAACCCCTGCAATGGTTCCATGCACCTTATTTAGCAGCAAGCTGTCCAATTCCCTTGGTGGGCCATAAGCACCTTATTTGCATAGTCCCATCCAATCATTGTGTAGGAGTCACAAAGACTATGGCTGGAAGGGCCATTTTAAGTAATTCTCTACATTGTAACATTGTTCTTGATAGCGTTTGAAAATGCAGAGCAATATATCAGTATGTAATATTCTGTTTAAAATTATTATTGGCAGTTGTTGTATTGAGACTTCTTACCACAGTAGTTTTTCATATATGTCTGTGTAAGACATATGCAAAATTAATGACACCAGTATTACTGACAGCTAGTCCAGAAGTCCTTTTTGGACCTTAGTGGACTTATTCAGAGTTTTCCCTTAAACCAGGGCTACGCCACCTGGGCACTGTTGACATTTTGAGCTGGGTAATAATTTGTTGTTGGGAGCTCTGCCTTACATACCCTGGTGGAATAATGAGCAGCATCCCTGCGCTCTTCTTGTTTCTGTCACCTTTGCTGTAAGGCTGATGCCTGTCACTTCTTCCTGTCTTTTTATCGTCTTGTTCTTTTTCTGATTTGTGACTTTTAATATGATGTAGCCTTAGAAACCAATTAACTACACTGGTTAGAATTGGGTGGAAAGTAGGGCCAATAGGTTCCAAATCAGAAACGTGAATACCTATGTTCAGTCATAATAAGACAAACCTTAAAAAAAAAAATTTTTTTTTAAGGAGGTGTTTCTAATATGTCATGTTTTTGTTGTACATTAAAACTATAATGCAGTTGTATTATTGTCACTTATAAGTTGATTATTATAACAACCAAATACCAAGAAATAGTGTTTGTCTCTTCTGCATATAAAAATTAGTTGTCTAGAAAATTCACATGACTGTCACATTTTCTTTTCTCAGATTCATAATGACCATTTACTAGCTAGTGAAAACCAGCATGTAACCCAGTGGGAGGATTTCATGAGAGAACAGCATAACAAGCAGGCTGAAGTGGACGAAGAGCACAGAAAAGCCATGGAGAGGCTTAAAGAACAATATGCTGAGATGGAGAAGGACCTAGCCAAATTTTCCACCTTCTAAGAACTTGAACCTCAACAATAACAAACTAATGAGAAAACATTGACTCTTCCCCCCCAAAATATTCCTACCAAACCAGTCAGCCTCTGTTCAAGCTTAGCAATATATTCAATGGCACTCTTATATCAGAAGAAAGAAACGTATGCTGGAGTCCCAATTAAACATTTTATAGAAGCAGAGTGCTGTATCTTTTCAGTTTCAGGTGCCTACATATGATTATTCGAATAGGCAGTAAGAGGAGGAAAAGTGGGATAAATTTACTTTTTGTTAATCAGAATTGTTCTTTTTTTCCGTTGATTAGGTCAGAGAATTTTAAGTATAGACTTCTTAGAAAAATAATTTAATTCTTATACAGGATTAAGGAGCTCTGGTGGCACAGTGGTTAAAGCACTCAGCTGCTAACTGAAAGGTCAGAGGTTCAAACCCACCAGCTGCTCCTCCAAAGACAGGTGTGGAAGAAAGATGTGGCATTCTTCATCCGTAAAGATTTACAACCTTGGAAACCCTATGCGGCAGCTCTACTCTGTCCTGTAGGGTCACTATGAGCTGGAATTGACTGTACAGCAGTGGGTTAGGGTTATACAGGATGAATATTAGTTTATTGTTGTGGTTTAAAAGGCAATATAATAGATGCCTGCCATAGCTTCCCAGGCTATAGGAAAACATATAAAGTGTTATTTCATGAACAGTGTAGACAAAAACAACTGTCCTTGGAGCAGAGATTATATTTAAGGAAATGAGAGTCAAAACAGTGTCTCAGCCACAGCAAGGTGGCCATGTTGGTCTTTGAACTGCCCAGCAGCATAATGCCATTTGTCTCATTGAATGACAAGAAGACACGTTTGCTAAGTGTTGTGGCCTTCCAGCACTTAATATTTTCACCTTTTAAATATGCTTAGAAGGAAAAGCTTATCAGAAATATATTTTCACTTTTAGCCTTCCCAAGTACCATAATCTTGCCCATGGTATTTACCTCATTTTTGTGTCTGTTTTGATGCGGGTAAGCTTTATAAGTTAATAATGTCTATATATGTTTCAACTGTTCAATGAGTAATCAGCAAACTCTGCCAAGGGTCCCTCTGGAACCATATAAAGATTTTGGCTCTGAATGAACCAGAAGTGTTTGCTCACATGGCAAATGATCCATGTTAAATGTAAATCCTTTTTTAGTGTTAATGTCTGTTCTCATAAGCAGGTGTATTATGGTGAAACATACCAATTCTGTCATCACCGTGATCTTTAAAAATCTGCATTTAGCTATCTAGCGGAAGAACTAAGTTGGCTTTTTTAATTTGCCATAAACTAAGCAAAATTTCAAGAGACATCTGGCAAATGAATTTGAAGTATGGATAAATCTTTCTGATATTTTTTATTGTCCTGCAGTAAAGAAAGAGGCAAGGAAGAATGTATCCAACTTTCCTGTGTTATCTCAATGTTCCGACTGCAGAAAATTAACAATGCTTGCCTGTGTAAATGTGTGGCTTACTGTCAAAGCTTCATTCTTGGCTGCACGTCGAAAATGTGATTAAAGTTAATAGAGGAGATGAAATAAGTATTTGAGATTTCTTTCAGTAACACTGAACTTCTGCCAACTTTCTCTATCCGCTACTGTAGGCTTGACAGGTTCATCAATCATCCTCTGGTACCTGGACTGAAAAAGAGCACTTGCTGACACCAAGACGTGTTGGAATTTTCTTAATTCTCTTTCAGTCGGTGGAAAAAAAAAAAAAAAAGCTTCCAAAAATATCCCACACATGAAAAGGGAGGGGAAACTTAGATGAAAATTCCCTTTGTATCATAGGCAGTTTTTGGAATGCATTAATTGCTAATGTACCATTGAACATATGTGGTAGCCAGGAAAGCAAGACTGTGGTTGAACAGGAATATACTATTAATTGGCACTACTCAACTTGGCCTGCAAAGATTTCTGATTGTTTTTGTTCATCTCATATAAGTCATAAATACTTTACCTTGTAAGTTTGCATATGTTATATAAGTAAGGGACTTCCTAAACCTAAATGAATTGATGGACTTTTTGAACTTTAGAGATTAAGATACTAAATTCCTTTTTTGTAACTTGGTTATTCAATGCAGCTTCTAAAAGAGTTGGTCAGTTCATCTTCCTTTTGATTTTTTTATGGTGAACAGTTTTACTTTTGTTCCCTAGCTTACAAATCACTTTTGATAGGTATTTTATTTATACATAGAAATTAAATTTAGAAATTAAATTTAGTAATTAAATAACTTGTAACATTTCTGCTATGTTTATGGTATTAAGCGTAGTAATATGAGTTGTATGTCACTCAGTATTCAAATGAAATAATCAAATGTTTTATAATTTTAATGTTCTATTGAAATGTTTTCATTATGATTTTTTACTTGTGTGTGTGTGGTTTTTTTTTGTTTGTTTCTAAATGTGTAGATTTTAAAATTCTGTTCTTACTGATTTCTGTGTTAATTGGATGTGGTCAAAGGAATGAGGCTTATGTGAAACTATAATATGTTGAAATTTGTTTTCTGAACTAGAACATGTCAGTTTTTGTAAATGTTTCATGAATGCTTGGAAAGTATGTGTATGTTCTAGTTGTTTGGTGTTAACTGTAAACTTGTTAAGTGTGTTGTTCAAATTGTCTATGTTTTAATATTCTTTCTTCTACTTGATCTATCAGATTCCAAGACGTGTTAAAATTTCTCACTCTAGTAAACTTGTTAATTTCTCCCTGTAATTCTGTCAGTTTTTGCTTTATATATTTTGAAACTTTGTTACTAGCTGCATACATTTTTAGAATTGTCTTCCTAGAGAATTGAATTATATTTATAGTTGTAACCTTCATGTCTAGTAATGTTTTCATTTTCCTTTGTGCTGCTTTAAAAACTTATATTCTATTATGTTCATATAGGCCACAAAAGCTGGTTAGTACTCGTGTGAGGCTTTTTTATCCTTTTATTAGAACTTTATGTTTCAGGTGCGCCTCTTGGAAACTGTAACTAGATTTCTTTTTTTTTCTATCTGATTACCTTTTAACTGGAGAGTGTAACTCATTCACATTGAGATATATATATTAGGGCTTATTTCTACCATCTTGTTTTGTGCTTTTTATCCCACCTTTTCTGTTTCTTCCCTTTCTTTCTTATCTTTTTTCATATTGGTGAGTTTTATTTTGTTTTGTATTTCCATTTACTTTTTTAAAAGGTAAACAATTGTTATGAATTGAATAGTGTCCCTCCCCCAAAAATGTGTGTCAACTTGGCTAGTCCATGATTCCCAGTATTATGTGATTGTCCACCACTTTGTCATCTGATGTGCTTTTCCTATGTGTTGTAAATCCTACCTCTATGATGTTAATGAGGCAGGACCCAATCTACAAGATTAAGTTGTATCTTAAGTCAATCTCTTTTGAGACATAAAAGAGAAAACCAAGCAGAGAAACAGGGGGACCTCATTGCCACCAATCAAGAAGAGCTGGGAGTATGCCTCCTTTGGACCTGGGGTCCCTGCACTGGGAAGCTCGTGGACCATGGGAAGATTGATGACAAGGACCTTCCTCCAGAGCTGACAGAGAAAGAAAGCCTTCCCCTGGAGCTGACGCCTGAATTCAGCCTTTTAGCCTACTAGACTGTGAGAGAATAAATTTCTCTTTGTTAAAGCCGTCCACTTGTGGTATTTCTGTTGTAGCAGCCCTAGATAATAAGACAACAATTTTTATCATTAAGTGCTTACCAAGAAATTTAATTTGCATATCTAATGTAACAAATCTTTTTAAACATTACAGAGATTTTTGAACAACGGTTGATTTCCTCCTCTCAATTTACAAATAATATCTAGAATTTCAGTTCTGTTTTTGTTTATTTTAACTTAAAAAGTAGTTCTTTTACACAGTCAATATTTTTTAGATTTACCTATGAGTTTACCATTTTTCATCCTTGAAAGTTAGCTGGTATATAATTCTAGGTTGATAGTGTTTTCTCTCAGTATTTGATATTACTTCACCTACCATCTTCTTCCATTGTTGCTTCTGAGATGACAATTTGCAGTCTGATTATTAGTCCTCTGTAGGTAAAGATTTCTCTCTCATATTACGATTAAGATCTCTGTCTTTGGTGTTCTACAATCAATTGTTATTATACTACAATGCATGTAACTTTGGATTTCTTTTCATTAACCTGTTGGGATTCATTGAGCTTCCTGAATCTGAGAATTAGTACGTTTCACTAATTTGGAAAAATTCTCAGCTTTTATCTGTCTGATATTGCATCTTCCTGTTCTCACTGTTCTCTCCTTCAGGAAATCCAATTAGACTTGTTTTACCATCTCACTTTATTCTCCATGTCTCTTAATCTTTGTTTCCTATTTTCCATTTTTGTCTCTCTGTGTAATTCGGGATAATTTGTGTAGATCTATTGTCTAGTTCACTGATTCTTTTTTCTCTTGTATGTAATCTACTTTTTGGAGCCCTGTTGGCATACTTGATTATGAGCTCATCTGCTAACCAGAAGGCTGACAGCCACTCCTTGGAAACCTTGTGGGGCAGCTCTGCTCTGTCCTATAGGGTCACTGTGAGTTGGAATAGACTCAGTGGGTACAGGGGTATTGAGTTTTTAATTATAGCTATGTTTTCATTTCCAGGTATTGTTTGGTATTTTCTTAAATCTTCTTGGTCATTTGGTAATGACCATTCATTATTCCCTCTTTTTCTTTAAACATACTAAATATATTTTATGTTTTATAGGTGATAATTTCAGTATTTCTCACTTGTGCGTCTTGAACGTACAGTTTGTTGCTTGTTGCTTTGACTGAAGTTTATGGTGGCTTGTTTCCTAATGTGATTATGATTTTTTATTGTGAGTTCATATTCCTATGAAATTTATTTGGGGGAATTTTTTCTTTAAATTATGTTCCTACAGACAAGATTGGGTTTTATTCTTTGGAATTTAGCATAATGATCACCCTTCCTGAAATTGTACCATAGAGGCTCTTTGTTTTTAACCAGTTGGGGCTATAAGTGTATATCTCAGGATGTAAAATACCAGGAAATTATTTTAAACATTAATTCAGGCAAAATATTTGCAAGGTATCATCATAGAAATTGTATTATCTAGTAGTTCGTGTTAGTCCTCCAGAAAGGTGTTATAATTATCTTACTAATTTACAGCTCCAGTAGAATGCTACTGTTAACATTTTATTGACTTACTGCAGCCCAAGATCCTGCATTGAACGGATGCTCGAATCAGTCATCCATTACTGCCTGCGCCTTCTTGTTCTGCTCATTTTGAATTTCGACTGCTAAAAGCAGTGCTTTCTGATGACTGGTCTAGTGACATCAGCAACACAGTATTTCCTCTGATAAAACCAAACCAAACCCACTGTCGTCGAGTCGATTCCAACTCATAGCGACCCTATATAGGACAGAGTAGAACTGCCCCATAGAGTTTCCAAGGAGCACCTGGCGGATTTGGACTGCTGACCTCTTGGTTAGCAGCCATAGCACTTAACCACAATGCTACCAGGGTTTCCTCTGATAGTTTAGTATTTATATTCCATAAGTAAGAGAAAAGAAACTTGGATTTTTAAGTGTGGTGTACTTCACAAAGCAGCAAGTTAATAAGTACACTACCATTTGGTCTTCACAAAAACTTAGGGGTTCTCTGAAAAAATAGCCAAATACAGTCGATTTAAAGTAATTAAATACAATATTTATATTTGTATAACATAACTTACAGTGTACTTTTAATACCACATATGTAATGTAATCTTATTTCATCTTTATAACAAGTACTCACTTAATTTTTTTAGAGAAAAAGCAAAATGGTAGGGAAATACAAGGAATATAGTGTTTTGCCCACCTAATACTGAACTAGGGGTAACCCATAGGTAGATACTAAATGATACCTTTATATTGTTTTTTTTTTAATTCCATAAATCATATCATGAAAACCCATAGTACAAATATATCAAAAAATTATTTAAAATTACATAACTTATTTTAAAGAAAGCTTCATGCACCACAAACATTAATGCATCAATGTGAAAATCTGCTATTCTAAAAATACTCTGAATTATTAAAGTTATTTAACATACTTTATTAAAAAATTGAAGTGAATACTGAATATGCGCTTTCCTTCATAATTAGAGTAACTCTTCATTCCTCAGACTTAAAAAAGAAAATTGTATTTGGTTGAGGCCAGGCAGGCATGGGAAAATTAGCCCCCAGGGCAAATATTATCATCATTTATGAGTCAAAAGTTTGGCTATAAGGGAAGTCAGTGTATGAGGTTAACTATATCATGCTTAAAAATTTTTCTCTTACATAAATTCATCTTGACTTTTATGAAATTGCCCATATTGCCGAAATTATAATTCTTCAGAGAAATATTCTATAATTTTTTTTTTTTTTTTAAGATATAATATAATGTTGGAAACCTTGGTGATGTAGTGGTTAAGAGCTATGGCTGCTAACTGAAAGGTCAGCAGTTCAGATCCACCAGGTGCTCCTTGGAAATTCTATGGGGCAGTTCTACTCTGTCCTGTAGGGTCACTATGAGTCGGAATTGACTCGATGGCAATGGGTTTTAATATAATGCTTTCCTTAAAATGGTGTTTACAGAGAATTTGAAAAGAAAACCACAAAGCTAAATCACTGTTTAAAAAACTTCATGTAATCTGAAATGCTCAAGCAGCTTTTTAGGAAGTGTGCCTTTTTAATGAAAATAGCTCAGAAAATTACAGTAAGATCATTTCATGGAATAGGAAAAATATTTGTGGTCAATCCTGTGTTAAATAAATTTGTTTTAAAAATTACACATCAAATAAATAACTTTGAAATGGAAAGTCTTAATATTTAATTTTACTGAGAAAAAATTTGACACTGAAGGACTTGTCCTTAGAATCTAAAATTTATAGCTAAGAACCAGCAGGTGTCACTGTGATAACAGCTTTCTCCCCCTTCTAAACATTTTGTGCAGATGGGTGCATACCATCTGTGAACAAAGGTGTCTAAGCAATAATAAATTGAAGTTATAAAACTAAACCAAAATATAGGGAAGCAAGCATGGTATCCCTGGAGGGGTAGAAAGTGCTTTTGAGAACTGTGTTTTTTTCTAACTTTCTTCATGTCTCAAAATACAGATTCTTTCAGTATGTAATTGATGTGGAGATTTTATTAGCAATAAAAGTACAGTAAAAACTACCTGTTAATTTCTTGTTCCAGTCGAACGCTTAACCACTGCGCCACCAGGGCTCCTCAAACTGATGTTTAGAGACAAAATTATGGTAATCGGTGGGAAATAGTAATAGCAATTAAAGACCAAGCAATTAAAAACCAAGGTTTACTTTTCCCATGTAGTATGGACTCCAAAGCCAAAACTCGTTGCTGTTGATTGTGACTCATACCAACCTTATAGGACAGAGTAGAACTGCCCCATAGGGCTTCCAAAAAGCTGCAGATGGATTCAAACTGCCGACCTTTTTTTGGTTAGCAGCACATCTCTTAACCAGTGTGCCGCCAGGGCTCCATGGAGTCCAAGTAGAATTTAATGAACATTTAATCATTGGTGCATCGTGTTCTGTCAGGATTATATGCTGAGAGAAATATGGTCAACCATGGCATGTCATCTTAAAGGAATTTATAATCTAGTTGTATACCTGTAAAAACTGAATAGAGAAACCAAGACCATCATATCACCAAACAAACAGTATATGATTAAAATAGAGCTGTTTTGAATTCCAAGTAGGAACTATCTTTGTAAGTTGTGGTGATCAGGGAATCATTCATAATAAACATAAAACTGCAGTTCAGTCAGATTTAGATCACAAAAAGTTTGGCTAAAATAGTTCAGGTTCAGTTTAGTTCAGTAAACATTCGTAGAGCACCCACTGTGTTCTGGGCACTTTGTAGATGTTAGGGATAAAGAGGTAAACGCCGATGGAGATACTCCTGGCAAATTCAAACCATAATTAGTAGACCTCTTTGATGCAAAGCAGTGGTGGGTAAGACTGGAAATTGGGAAGTTCACTGATTTGAGAGTCAGAAGACCTGGGTATAAGTCAGGCTTCTGTCACTAAACTTACACAGGGACTTTGACATATCACTTAGACGATTTTCACGCCCTTTCCAACTTGAATAATTTGTGCTTATTCTGTAGGTAATGGTCCTATTAGAGGAAGTAACATGATCAAAGTTTTACAGGAAAGTTAGTCTATAGACTCAGACAGATGACCGATAAAGGAAATTACTACCCTGCACATGGATTTTTGAGAACATAGCTGAAAATGGCAGTTCTAGTCTTTTTTTAGTCTAGGCAGGGCAGTGATCACGATGAAGATCTTGGTTTGGAATTTAGATTATGGGATTTTTTTTTAACATAGGTGGGTAGGTAGATACAGAGATATAGATAGGCCTGAACTGTTTGTATTACTTATGACAGTTACAATCACGGCTTCAGATTTAGTTAATCTACTCCAGTGGCACGTGTATTGGTCATCTAGTGCTGCTATAACAGAAATACCACAAGTGAGTGGCTTTAGCAAAAAGTTTATTCTCTCACAGTGCAGTAGGCTAAAAGTCCAAATTCAGGGCGCTGGCTCCAGGGGAAGGCTTTCTCTCTTGGCTCTGGAGAAAGGTCCTTGTGATGCATCAGTCTTCTCTTGGCCTGGGAACATCTTAGTGCAGAAACCTAGGTCCAAAGGATGCACTCTGCTCCTGGCGCTGCTTTCTTGGTGATATGAGATGCCCCTGTCTCTCTGCTCTGGTTTAAGACGCTATCTCATTGTGTAGACCTCATCAATATAACTGCCACTGATCCATCTCATTGCATCATAGTGATAGGATTTACAACACATAAGTAAATCACATCAGATGACAAAATGGTAGACGGTCATACCATACCAGGAATCATGATATTTTGGGGGGACACAATTCTATCTGTGACAGCACCTAACAACAATTGCCCCTTTATGTATATTCATAATTGTTAGCCCAAGTGATCGAGTTTTTGCTTTGGAAAAGATCATCTCTATAAATTAGGAGAACAAAAAGAAGTGTTAAGGGGTCTCCCTGTCTTTTAGGTAAATATTTTGCTTTTCTATGATTAATGAGATAATTCTGATTATAATCAATATAATTATTAAGCAGGCATTTCCTTTCTCAGAAAACTGAATTGCTCAAGGACGAAGAATATGTTTTATGCTGTTGTGTGTATCTTATGCCTAGGACACGTGTTAATCATGTATTAAAATAAGGAAAGTTCTCTCTGTATAATAAAACTGATCATGCATTTGGTTAAGGAAGATTTGAATTATTTTTACTGTATAGCTTACATTTGCGTTTTACGAAGAGTGAGTAGAAGAAATACATAAATACTAGATCAAAGTGTTCCATCGTTAATAATCTACACCATCAGGTTTCTAAATAATCTATCATCACATAGTTTATAACGCAGCAAAACTTGTAAAATCCAGAACCTGTGTAAGGTGGAAACCTGTCAGAGAAGGAAAGCTCAAATATTTTCCACTAAGATGAGCAATGGAAAAGCAGCAAGACGGTCAAAGGCAGAAAACTTTCGAGACCCAGAAAAACAAGGCAGTCCTGGCTCTCACAGGTTTCATTATATTTGCTATATCACTCAAGAAAACTTTTAAGGTAATCTACATGCTGCAGTGGAGCCCTGGTGGCACAGTGGTTAAGAGCTTGGCAATTAACCAAAATGTCAGCATTTTCAATCCACCAGCTACTCCTTGGAAACCCTATGGGGCACTACTACTTTGTCCTATGGGTTTGCTATGAGTTACAATTGACTTGACGGCAATGTTTTGTTTTTTTTTTTAATGCTACGGAAACAGAAGCTTGATATCTTTTTTTTTTTTTTAATTTTTATTGTGCTTTAAGTGAAAGTTTACAAATCAAGTCAGTCTCTCACACAAAAACTTATATACACCTTGCTGCATACTCCCAATTGCTCTACCCCTAATGAGACAGCCTGCTCCCTCCCTCCACTCTCTCTTTTTGTGTCCATTTCACCAGCTTCTAACCCCCTCTACCCATTCATCTCCCCTCCATGCAGGAAATGTCAACATAGTCTCAAGTGTCCACCTGATCCAAGAAGCTCACTCCTTGCCAGCATCCCTCTCCAACGCATTGTTCAGTCCAATCCCTGTCTGAAGAGTCAGCTTTGGGAATGGTTCCTGTCCTGGGCCAACAGAAGGTCTGGGGGATATTACCACTGGGGTCCTTCTATTGATATCTTCTTTGAAAAAATATAGTATCCCGCATCTGACAAATAGCATTTATTTTCTTCCCCGAAAATTCTAGATCATCTTTTTGAAACTTGGAATGAATCTTCCTATAGAAATGATGATGTACATTGTGATTAGCCTCTTGGGTATCTCACAAAAACCATAATGTCTCAAAATATTATAGAACTAGTAGTATTATGGAATGATGTAACCTAATAATCACACACTATCTTTTTCCTTCTGTTGTGCATGGGGTCGCTATGAGTCAGAACCAACTTGACGGTACCTAACAAAAATGTGTTTAATGAATTTTTTTTTTTGAGACATGTGTCCAGAATTTCAGCTTGCAGGACCTGAACTGTATCCTTTCTTGCCGTAGCTCTGAAAGTCACATGGCCAGGAGGAGCTGGGAAAGCAGAATCACTTAGTTCCTGATCCCCAAGGGAGGCTTCTAAGGTTTAGAGCAAAACCCTTCTTTGTCCAGGTCCCAGCCTTCTACCAGTCTACTTCCTTTACTGTTACACTTTGTTGTTGTCAAGTGCCATCAAGCTGGTTCTGACTCAGCAGCCCTATATACAACAGAACCAAATACTGCCCAGTCCTGTGCCACCTCACAATTGTTGCTGTGCTTGAGGCCATTGTTGCAGCCACTGTGTCAGTCCATCTTGTTGGAGGTCTTCCTCTCTCTTGCTGACCCTCTACTTTACCCAGCATGATGTTCTTCTCCAGGGTCTGGTCCCTCCTGATAACATGTCCAAAGTACGTGAGACAAAGTTTTGCCATCCTCACTTCTAAAGCATGATCTGGCTGTACGTCTTCCAAAACAGACTTGTTCATTCTTCTGGCAGTCCATAGTATATTCAGTATTCTTCACCAACACCATAATTCAAAAGCATTATTGGTATCCCCCACGCATCTGTCAGTACGTGGGGGGCTTGCGTGTTTCTGTGATGCTGCAAGCTATGCCACTGGTATTCAGATACCAGCAGGGTCACCCATGGTGGACATGTTTTAGTGGAGCTTCCAGACTAAGGCAGACTAGGAAGAAGGACCTGGCGGTCAACTTCTGTAAAGAGTTAGCCAGTGAAAACCTTATGAATAGCACCGAAATGTTATCTGATATAGTGCCTGAAGATGAGCCCCTCAGGTTGAAAGGCACTCAAAAGATGACTGAGAAAGAGCTACCTCCTCAAAGTAGAGTCAACCTTAACGACATGAATGGAGTTAAGCTTTCGAGACCTTCATTTGCTGATGTGGCATGACTCAAAATGAGAAGAAACAACTGCAAACATCCATTAATAATTGGAATGTGGAATGTGTGAAGTATGAGTCTAGGAAAAATGGAAATCGACAAAAATGAAATGTAACACATAAACATTGAAGTCCTATACGTTAGTGAGCGGACATGAACTGGTATTGGGCATTTTGAATCGAACAATCCTATGGTCTATGCTGGGAACGACAATTTGAAGAGGAATGACGTTGGATTCATCATTAAAAAACATTTCAAGACCTGAAGTACAGTGCTATCAGTGATAGGGTAATATCCTTATGCCTACAAGGAAGACCAGTTAATATGACAGTTATTCAAGTTTATGCACCAACAACTAAGGCCAAAGATGAAGAAATTGAAGGTTTTTACCAGATTCTGCAGTGTGAAATTGATGGAACATGCAGTCAGAATGCATTGATAATTACTGGTGATTGGAATGCGAAAGTTGAAAACAAAGAAGAAGGATTGGTAGTTGGAAAATATGGCCTTGGTGGTAAAAACAATGCTGGAGATCACGTGATAAAATTTTGCAAGACCAACAACTTCTTCATTGCAAATACCTTTTTCCGACAACATAAAAGGTCACTATACATGTGGACCTCAACAGATGGACTATACAGAATCAAATCGACTACATCTGTGAAAAGAGATGATGGAAAAGTTCAATATCATCAGCCAGAACAAGGCCAGGGGCCAACTTCAGAACAGACCATCAATTGCTCCTATGCAAGTTCAAAATGAAGCTGAAGGAAATTAGAATAAGTCCACGAGAGCCAAAGTACGATCTAAAGTATATCCTACCTGAATTTAAAGACCATCTCAAAAATAGATTGGAAGTGTTGAACACTAATGACCTAAGACCAGAGGAGCTGTGGAATGACATCAAGGACATCATACGTGAGGAGAACAAGAGGTCATTAAAAAGACAGGAAAGAAAATAAGTAGCTTAAACAAACAGGAGAAATGATGAAGTAAAAGAACTGAAATGATGAAGTAAAAGAACTGAATAGAAGATTTCAAAGGGCAGCTGAGGAAGACAAAGTATTATAATGACATGTGCAAAGACCTAGGGTTAGAAAACCAAAAGAGAAGATCATGCTCTGCATTTTTCAAGCTGAAAGAACTGAAGAAAAAATTCAAGCCTCAACTTATAATATTGCAGGCTTCTACAAAAAAAGAAAAAAGGGAAATATTAAATGACACAGGAACTATCAAAAGAAGATGGAAGAGTACACAGAGTCACTATACCAAAAATAATTGGTCGATGTTCAGCCATTCCAGGAACCAATGGTACTGAAGGAAGATGTCAAAGCCGCACTGAAGCAAATGGCGAAAAACAAGGCTCCAGGAATTGATGAAATACCAATTGAGATGTTTTAACAAATGGACGTAGTGCTAGAATTGCTCACTTGTCTAGGCAAAGAAATTTGTAAGACGGCTACCTGGCCAACCAGCTGGAAGAGATCCATATTTATCCCTATTCCAAAGAAAAGTGATCCCACCAAATATGGAGATTATTGAACAGTTTATCATTAATATCACACCCAAGTAAAATTTTGCTGAAAATCATTCAAAAGCGGTTGCAGCAGTACATCGACAGAAAACTACCAGAAATTCAAGCCAGATTGAGAAGAGGACGTGGAACCAGTGATATTGCTGATGTCAGATAAATCCTGGCTGAAAGCAGAGAATACCAGAAAGATGTTTACCTGTGTTTTATTGAGTATGCAAAAGCATTTGTCTGTGTGGATCATAACAAATTATGGATAACATTGCAAAGAATGAATGCCAGAACACTTCATTGTGTTCATGAGGAACCTGTACTTAGACCAAGAGGCAGTCATTGGAACAGAACAAGGGGATACTGCATGGTTGAAATTCAGAAGTGTGTGTCAGGGTTGTATTGTTTCACCATACATTGTAGGCTGAGCTAATAAGCCTAGAAGCTGGGCTATATGAAGAAGAAAGGGGCATAAGGATTGGAAGAAGACTCATTAACAACCTGTGTTACGCAGATGACACAGCCTTGCTTGCTGAAAGTGAAGAGGACTTGAAGCACTTACAGGTTCAAGTAGCCTTGGGATTTGAGCAGGTTTTCAAGGCAGCTTTTCTGCAGTTGGTCATTAAGGCCCACAGCCTCAAGTCCTGAAGAAAGAGATTTGTTGGTGTGCTTGGAGGGAATTGGGGCTGAAGCTGGGGAGCACAGCTTGTACCCCTGGCCCTTAGGCTGAGAATCAATAATTCCACTGTACGTTTTATCTCACTTTTCTCAGCATCTTTTACCGGAAGGCGACGTCCGTAGCATCACAATTAATATGTGAGAAAGAGCAGGCAGAATCTGTTACAGCTTCTCTGCGGCACAGTATTCCCATCTCCAAAAGAGAACTATCTGAAATCTTTCTTGTTCTTTTTTTTTTTTTTTTTTTAATTGGGCTTTAGGTGAAAGTTTACATCTCAAGTTAGTTTCTCATACAAAAATTTATACACGTATTGTTATGTGACCCTAGTTGTTATCCCTATAATGTGACAATACTCTCTATCCCGCATTTACCTTGTCTTTTGAACCACCTCCTATCCCTTTGTGCTTTCTCATCTAGCCTCCAGACAGGAGCTGCTCATTTAGTCTCAGGTATCTACTTGAACTAAGAAGCACACGCTTCATGAGTATTATTTTATGTTTTATAGTCCAGTCTAATATTTGTCTCAAGACTTGGTTCTGGGCATGGCTTTAGTTCTGGGCTAACAGAGTCCGGGGGCCATGTCTTCTGAGGTTCCTCTAGTCTCAGTCAGACCATTAAGTCTGGTCTTTTTACTAGAATTTGAATTTTGCACCCCACTTTTCTCGTGCTCCATCAGGGACTATCTGTTGTGTTCCCTCCCAGGGCAGTAATTGGTGGTAGGCAGGCACCATCTAGTTCTGATCTCAGGCTGATGGAGTCTCTGGTTTGTGTGGCCCTTTTTGTTTCTTTGGCTAATATTTTCCCTGTGTCTTTGGTGTTCTTCATTCTGTCCTCCAGGTGGGTTGGGATCAATTGATGCATCTTAGATGGCCACTCACAGGCTTTTAAGACCTCAGGCACCATTCATCAAAGTGGGATGCAGAATACTTTTTTTAATTGTACTTTAGGTGAAAGTATAAAATTCAAGTCATTTTCTCATACAAAAACCTGTACACACACTGTTCTGTGACCCTAGTTGTTCTCCCTACAATGTGACAGTACATTCCTCCTCTCCACCCTGTATTTCCCGTGTATATTCACCCAGCTCCTGTCCACTTCTGCCTTCTCGTCTCGCCTCCAAACAGGAGCTGCCATTTAGTTTCATGTGTCTATTTAAGCCAAGAAGCATACCGTTCACCAGTATCATTTTATGTCTTATAGTCCAGTCTAATCTTTGAAGAGTTGGCTTCGGGAATGATCTTAGCTCTGGGCTAACAGAGACTGGTGCCATATCTTCTGGGGTCCCTCCAGCCTCATTCAGACCATCAAGTCTGGTCTTTTTACTAGAATTTGAATTCTGCACCCCACTTTTCTCCCACTCCATCAGGGACTCTCTGATGTGTTCCCTGTCAGGGTGGTCATTGTTGGTATCCGGGCACCATCTAGTTCTTCTGGTCTCAGGCTGTTGGAGTCTCTGGTTTATGTAGCCCTTTCTGTCTCTTGGGCTCTCATTTTCCTTATGTCTTTGTTCATTCTACTTTGCTTCAGGTGGGTTGGGACCAATTGGTGCATCTTAGATGGCCGCTTGCTAGCTTTTAAGACCCCAGACACCACTCACCAAAGTGGGATGCAGAACTTTTTAAATAAACTTGTTATGCCGATAGACCTAGATGTCACCTAAAACCATGGTCCCCAGAGCCTCACTCCTGCTACTCTGTCCCTCGAAGTGTTTGGTTGTATTCAGGAAACTTCTTAGCTTTTGGTTTAGTCCATTTGTGCTGACTTCCTCTGTATTGTGTGTTGTCCTTCCCTTCATCTAAAATAATTTCTTGTCTATTATCTAGTTAGTGAATATCCCTCTCTCTCCCTCCCCACCCTCCTAACCACCAAAGAATGTTTTCTTCTGTGTTTAAACCTTTTCTTAAGTTCTTGTAATAATGGTCTCATACAATGTTTGTCCTTTTGCAGCTGACTAATTTCACTGAACAGAATGCCTTACAGATTCATCCGTGTTATGAGATGTTTCGCAAGTTCATCGTTGTTCTTTATCGTTGTATAGTATCCCGTTGTGTGAATATACCACAATTTGTTTATCCATTCGTCCATTGATGGGCGCCTAGGTTGTTTCCATCTTTGTGCTATTGTGAACAGGGCTGCAGTGAACATGGTTGTGCATGTATCTATTCATGTGAGGGCTTTTATTTCTCTAGGATATATTACAAGGAGTGGGATTGCTGGATCATATGGTACTACTATTTCTAGCTTTTTAAGGAAGATTTCCAAGTGATTTACCATTTACAGTCCCACCAGCAGTGTATAAGTGTTCCAATGTCTCCACAACCTCTCCAACATTTATTATTTTGTGTTTTTTGGATTAATGCTAGCCTTGTTGGTGTGAGATGGTATCTCACTGTAGTTTTGATTTGCATTTCTCTAATGGTCGTGAGCATTTCCTCATGTATCTGTGAGCTTCCTGAATGTCTTTGCTGAAGTGCCTCTTCATATCCTTTGCCCATTTTTTAATTGGGTCATTTGTCTTTTTGTTGTTGAGGTTTTGCTGTACCTAGTATATTTTAGAGATTAGACCCTGATTGGATTTGTCATACCAAAAACTTTTTCCTAGTCTGTACGTTGTCTTTTTACTTTTTTGGTGAAGTCTTTGGATGAGCATAGGTATTTCATTTTTAGGAGCTCCCAGTTATCTAGTTCCTCTTCTGGTGTTTGTGCCTTGTAAGTAATGTTTTGTATTGTGTTTATGCCGTGTATTAGGGCTCCTAACGTTGTCCCTATTTTTTTTTCCATGATCTTTATTGTTTTAGATTTTATATTTAGGTCTTTGATCCATTTTTTCTAATGTTGTTCCATCCATGAGTACCTTTTATGAAGCCCACTTGGTCATGGTGAATTTTTTTTTTGATATGTTGTTGAAGTCTATTGGCTAGGATTTTGTTGAGGATTTTGCATCTATGTTCATGAGGGATATTGGTCTGTAATTTTTTTTTTTTTTTTTTTTTTGTGATATCTTTACCTGGTTTTGGTATCTGGGTTATGCTGACTTCATAGAATGAGAGTGGGGGTATTCCATCCTTTTCTATGCTCTGATATACCTTTAGTAGTAGTGGCGTTAACTCTTCTCTGAACATTTTGTAGAATTCTCCAGGGAAGCTGTCAGGGCCAAGGCTTTTTTTGTTGTTGAGTTTTTTAATTACCTCTTTAATCTTTTCTTATGTTATAGATTTATTTAGTTGTCCTACCTCAGTTTGTGTTAGTTTAGGTAGGTAGTGTGTTCCTAAAAAATTGTTCATTTTCCCCTAGGTTTTCAAATTTGTTGGAGTATGATTTTTCATAGATTCTGTTATGATTCTTTTAATTTCAGTTGGGTCGGTTGTGATATCATCCATCTCATTTCTTATTCTGGCTTTTGCTGTCCTGTTTTTCTTTTGTCAGTTTCGCCAATGGCTTGTCAGTTTTGCTGATCTTTTCAAAGGACCAGCTTTTGGTCTTGTTAACTCTTTCACTTGGTTTTCTATTCTCTATTTCAATTATTTCTGCTCTAATTTTTATTATTTTCTTTCTTCTGGTGCCCGTAGGCTTCTTTTGCTGCTCTCTTTGTATTTGTTCGAGTTGTAAGGTTAATGTTTTGGCTTTGGCCCTTTCCTCTTTGCATTTATTGCTGTAAATTGACCTCTGAGCACTGCTTTTGCTGTGTCCCAAAGGTTCTGGTAGGATGTGTTTTCATTCTCATTTGGTTCTATGAATTCCTTCATTCCGTCCTTAATTTATTCTGTAACAGTAGTTTTTGAGCAAGGTTGTGTTCAGTGTCCATGTGTTTGGGTTTTTTTTTTCTTTCTTTCTTTCTTTTTCTGTTACTGAGTTCTCTTTTTATGGCTTTATAGTTAGAAAAGGTGCTTTGTAATATTTTGATGTTTTAGATTCTGTTAAGGCTTGCTTTGTGACCTAATACGTGGTCTATTCTGGAGAATGTTTCATCTGCATTGGAAAGGCAAGTATGCTTGGCTGCTGTTGAGTGGAGTGTTCTGTATATGTCTGTGAAATCAAATTGGTTGATCATGGCATTTAGATCTTTCATGTCTTTATTGAGCTTCTTTCTGGATGTTCTGTCCCTCACTGAAAATGGTGTGTTCAATCTCCTACTATTATTTTGGAGCTGTCTATTTCTCTTTTCAATGCTATTAGAGTTTGTTTTATGTATTTTGGAGCCCTGTCATTGGGTAAGTAAATATTTATTATGGTTATGTCCTCTTGGTATATTGTACAGTGGCCTTCCTTATTCTTTGTGGTGGATTTTCCTTTAAAGTCTATTTTGTCAGAGATTAATATTGCCACTCCTGCTCTGTTTTGTTTGCTCTTTTTTTAAATTGTTGTTTGCTTGATACATTTTTTCCATCCTTTGAGTTTTTGTTTGTTTGTGTCTTTGAATCTAAGGTGTATCTCTTGTAGGGAGTATATAGACAGGTCATTTTTTTTGTTTTGTTTTGTTTTTTGTTTTTTATCTATTCTGCTTCTCCTTGTCTCTTTATTGGTGCATTTAGTGCATTTATATTCAGCATAATTATTGATAGGAATGAGTTTAGTGCTGTCATTTTGATGTCTTTTTTAATGTTATTGACAATTTCTTTGTTCCACTTAATTTTCTGTGCTGAGTTGTTTTTCTTTATGTATTTTCTTTTCATCTTTTTCATTGTTGTTGGTTTTGTATTTGCTGAGTCTTTATGTTTTTCTTGCTGTTTATTTTGATGTGTAGAATTGTTAGTTTCCTTTGTGGTTACCTTAATATTTGCCTCTGTTTTCCTATGTTTAAACCAATCTTTTATTTCTTGATATAGCCTTGACTTCCTCTCCATATGAAAGTTCTATGAGTACATTATTTAGTCCCTTTTTTTGTTTGTTTTAGTGTCATCATCTATTACATATTGACATCTCTGTTTCCCTGTTTTCAGTGTTTTAGCTTTGATTTATTTTTGTGACTTGCCTATCTGGGTTGATATCTGATTGTTCTGTCCTGTGTTCTAGTGTTGGGTTGTTATCTGATGTTATTGATTTTCTAACTGGAGGGCTCCCTTTAGTATTTCTTATAATTTTGGTTTGGTTTTTATAAATTCCCTAAACTTCTGTTTATCTGGAAATGCCCTAATTTCAGCATTGTATTTCAGAGACAGTTTTGCTGGATATATAATTCTTAGCTGGCAGGTTTTTTTCCTTCAAGACTTTATATATGTCATCCCATTGCCTTCTTACTTGCATAGTTTCTGCCTAGTAGTCAGAGTTTACTCTTACTGACTCTCCTTTGTAGATGACTTTTCATTTATCCCTAGCTGCTCTTAAAATTCCCTATCTTTGGTTTTGGCAGGTTTGCTTATAATATGTCTTGGTGACTTTCTTTTGGGATCTACCTTGTTTGGGGTTCAATGAGCTTCTTGGATAGATATCTTCTCATCTTTCATGATATCAGGGAAGTTCCTGACAACATATCTTCACCAATTCTCTCTGTATTTTCTGTTATTCCCCCCGTTCTGGTACTCCAGTCACTCATTGGTTTGTCCTCTTGATGTACTCCTACATAATTCTTGGGGTTTCTTCACTTTTTAAAATTCTTTCATCTGATTTTTCCTCAAATACGTTGGTGTCAAGTGCTTTATCTTCAATCTCACTGATTTCTGTTGCCTCAATTCTGCTCCTATGACTTTTTATTGAGTTGTCTAATTCTGAATTTTTATTGTTAATCTTTTGTATTTCTGTTTGCTATCTCTCTGTGGATTTGTGCTGCTGTTAAATTTCTCATTATGCTCTTGTATAACCTTCTGAAGTTCCTTTGTTGCTTTTCCTGTGTTTCCTTGGCTTGGTCTGCGTTTTGTCAGATCTCCTTAAAAGAGCTCTGTATATTAATCTTTTGAATTCTACCTCTGGTAATTCCAAGACATTCTCTTCCTCTGGGAGCTTTTGTTTCTTTGTTTTGGTCACTTGCTGAAGCCATCATGGTCTGCCTCTTTATGTGATTTGATATTGACTCTTGTCTCTGAGCCATCAATAAGTTATTATATTTATTTATTTTATGTTTGCTACTGTGTCCTAGCTTCTTATTGTTTTGATATCCCCAATTAGACTGGTTGTGTGTACTCCTTTGATTACTGGTGTCTTTGAAGCTCTCACATCCTGTCACCAGGTGGTTAGAGCTGTTATTAGGTATGTGAGCTCAGGAGTCTGTTTTCTTTTCTTGTGTGGATTCAGCTTAGGTGTCTAGGTTGTTGGTCACCAAGTGCGTGGTGCAGGCTCTCACCTACAGTCCTAGATGGCAGGGGTGCTTGGATAGGCACAAGTATCTGTCTGCAGTAGGGGATCATGTGCTGAGCAAGCAGGAGGCTGATGGCTGCCCCTGAGTGCCTGGGTGGTAGGTGTGTCCCTGTTTCCTGAAACATGTTGGTGGGTAGGTGTTGCAGCTGGACTTTGGGCACCCAGTGCTATTGGCTATAAGGACTGGGAGGCACCACTTATTCTCAGACCTCTGTTGTCGGTGGTTAGGTGGACTGGATGAAGCTACCAGTCCTCAGGCCCCTGATGCGGGTAAATGAGGACCCTGCTTAATGGGCAGGGTGATGTCCAATGTCATGAATCAGCTGCTCCCCCTTAGCTGTTGCAGTTGAAAATAGGCTTCAGGTATATACCCTATTGTACTATACTAATGAGGGCCTACACTGTTGAAATGAGCCCACACAGGTCTATGCTGGGGTGAAAGCCATTCAAAGTCCATGGAGCACTTATGCCTATGCCTCAGCAAAGGGGTTGCGCCAACCCTGAGGTCCTGGCTTAGCGGAGCTGGCAGATTATTTTTTCTTGTTTGTTAATTTTTTTCCCTCTCCAAAGCTGGGAGAATGGCTCGGGCTGTGTGATGGATCCTACTTGCAGCCCAGAGGGCACAGTAATTGCTGAA
Organism: Elephas maximus indicus; assembly: GCF_024166365.1. Lineage (NCBI taxonomy): Eukaryota > Metazoa > Chordata > Mammalia > Proboscidea > Elephantidae > Elephas > Elephas maximus. The sequence continues at coordinate 50,519,678 of NC_064819.1, read as the reverse complement.
GCTGGACGTGGACTCAGAGCAGAGGTGGGGAGGGGAGGTAAATGGAAGAGAGGTACATTCTAAAAGGGGGAAGTGTTTTTTTGATTCGCATGGTAGTTTAGGTGTTTGTACTTATCTTTCACCAATTCAGCGCTGCTTCTCTGTGGTTCCAAAGGCTTGAGCAGACTCTTTGCCGCTTGGTCTCTCCCAATGTGGAAAATGCGTCCTAAACACCACTGCTTGCCTCACCACGCACACCAGCCGATCTAGTCTGCAGGATGCCAGTTCCTGCTGGGTCAGGTCTGGCAAATCTTCGCTGCTTCTGAACTGTATCTCCCTCCCCCTGCTGCTCAGTCCGACTCCTCAACTTTGTCTTTGATGTTCAGGGCTCCTAGATTGTCATATATAATCGATTCACTTGTTTTTTCAGGTCTTCGTTGTAAGAAGGACTACAGGAAATGTCTGACTACTCCACCATCTTGGCCCCACCTCTCAACCTCTAATTATTCATAGGCCTCAGGTCACATTTCCAACCTATGCTCTTCCCTATGGGTACTTCCCTGCAGCCAGTCTCTGACTTTAACTACCAACTTCCCAGTGTATATCTCCAGCCTTGACTTCCTCTCACATATCCAACTGCTAAGGAATATTTCCGCTTAGCTATCTAATAGACATCTCATACTTAACATGTCTAAACATGGAAGGGCATCCTAGACTACCCTCTTAACCTGTCTCCTTGCTTTCACCCTTGCTGCCCCTACTTCCCAGCACAAACCAGATCATATCATTCCTCTGATGACTTTCTTTGCTACTCAGAATAAAGTCCAAACTCCTTGCCATGGCCTGTGAGGTCCTGTCTGTCAGATCTCATCCCTCCCTGCCCCCCCCAGCCCAGTGCACCTTACTGATGTTCATCTAGTCACACTGACATTCTTGCTGATCTTCAAACATACCCAAGCTCATCTCTACCTGGGAGCTTCTGTCTGACATGCTCTTCCCCCAGATCTTATCAAGACTTCCTCTCTCCCTCACTTCTTTCGACTCTGTTCAAATGTCACCTCCGCCAAGAGGCTTCCCATGACCACTCTGTCTAAAATAGCACCCCCACATATTTTTTTTATTTATGTTTCTCCCACTAGAATATATGCTCCATGATCAGAGGAATCTTGTCTGTCTCATCCATTCTGTATTCCCAGTGTGTGGCGTGGGGAGCTTACTGGATGGATGGATGGATGGATGGATGGATGGATGGATGGATGGATGGATGGATGGATGGATGGATGGATGGATGGATGGATGGATGGATGGATGGATGGATGGATGGATGGATGGGTGGGTGGGTGGGTGGGTGGGTGGGTGGGTGGGTGGGTGGGTGGGTGGATGGATGGATGGATGGATGATGGATGGATGGATGGATATGCTGTAATCTAGTACTCTTTTCACCTGACTTCTTAACACTTGATTTTTTTAATTGTTAATATGAAAAATACTAAGGCATTTCTTAATAGCTTAATTCTACATTTGTTAATGGATTTTCCCAAAAGCATTTAGAGATAGTACATGCTTAAACTGTTGAATGACAGTGCGAGGCATAGACCTCATAGAAACAGTTTCTTTTTTATTGAAGTAGCATATCATATATCAGCACAGCACACTCTTTAAGGGAAAAATTAAATCTCTCTACAGCAACTGTTAGAAACTAATGTTGAATCATTATAGAACTATGGTGTTTCTATTAAAAATATTTAGACTCCAACTAGAAATCTTTCAGTACTTCTCATTTCGTTAGTAAAACATCCAAATTATATCCTCTGTTAAGAAATGATAGACCATTGTTTCATAACTGAATCAGACAAAACTATCTGAGAACCATAAGAGATGACATAAGAGGGAATAAGAGTGCCCACTATGAGTTCATATTCCAGCTCTGTCACTTAGTAGTATGGCGACCATGGACAAGTTACTTAACCTCTGTGTACTTCATTTTCCTCGTCTGTAAATGCAAATAATAATAGCACCAATCCTTACCTCATCTGTAAAATGGGGATAATAACAGCACCAGTCCTCACCTCATCTGTAAATGGGGATAATAATATAGCACCAGTCCTCACCTTGCCTGTAAATAAAGATAATAATAGCACCAGTACTTACCTCGTCTGTAAATGGGGATAATAACAGCATCAGTACTTACCTCATCTGTAAATGGAGATAGTAATAGCACCAGTCCTCACCTCATCTTGTAAATGGGGATAATAATAGCACCAGTCCTCACCTTGCCTGTAAAATGGTGATAATAACAGCACCAGTCCTCACCTCATAGTTTGTTTTGAGGATTAAGTGAATGAATACATCTAAAATATTTAAAACAGAGCCCGACATATAAGTGCTATATTTAATGCTTGCTATTTTTTTTATTTATAATAATTTTATTATTATTATCATTCTCATCATTTCTGAACCTCTATTTGGGAATTTACCCTTTGTAATCCATTGCTAAAATAGTGTCACAATTATAAGCGGTTTAGTCTTCTTGAAGTAAAGTCCACTGCAGTTCCCTTGGAGTACTTGGCTGGATCAGGCTGATTTCTGTGGTCTTAAAGTACATATTAAAGCTGAAGAAATACTAGTTTTGTAAATCCATACATGGCACACCCATACAGCTGGTACCACAAATGATGTCACATTTCAGGAAGATCTGCTAATATATTCCATGGAATCAAAGGTACTTCTCAGGATGAAATGTTTTACTTCTCTTTCCTAGGCTGGTCTTTGATTCAGACCCAAATTAGAGAAAAGTCTAGCTTTTCAAATAGGTCTCTGCTGTACCCATTTTGATAGCACATAATTTACTGAAGTTATTTATTGCCACATCTTAGTAATTTCGGTGAAATTTCTCATTTCTCAAAACAAGCTTTGCTTACACCCTTTCAAAAGAATGTTACTGGTATGTGGGCAGTTGTCTGGGGCCAGCCCCTTATCTAGAGGCCAGATTCAAAAAGTCTGAGTTCAGCGAAGTAGCTTAGGCTGTGTGCTTTTTTTTTTCCCTCAATATCCATGCATGGGTCTTGCTGAAACACATTGCTACCCCCTCTAGGAACAATGCCGCACACATCATTTCCTGACATAATGGAGCTGGAAGGCAATTATCTACTCACAAAACAGGCTGAAACAACAGTTCCTGATATTCTTCTCAAATACTTCAACTTCCCAAGGAATCCGGAAAAAATAATTCCATGAGACGGTGTTGTGAATGAAGTTATGACATTTCAGCTTCCTTCACTGGAATCCAATAACCGGAGGTACTCCATCACAGTGACCACTCGGCTTTACTGAGAGGCACTGGCTGTGGTGATTTATTTGTCTTTGGTTTGTGAACAGCATGCTCACAGCCTCTCATGAGGTGACAGCCTTGGGTTTCTTTTATCCACTTTTGGGAGTCATCCCAGGATTACCCACCGTTGATTGAACTTTACTTGTTTTATAATATCAAGTTTTCCTTTTACTCCTAAAGAGAATTTGGGACTTCTATTTCAAAGAAGAAATGTATACTTTCTGGAAAGAATGAATATACACTTTAGCAAAACATGTTTTATCATAACATTAGAGCTTTTTGAACTCCACAGCCGTGGCTGTTTTAGCTTGATTATGGGTTAATAGATATTCATAACGATAAGCTGTCTTCTTTGTGATCTTTCCCAATCTGAACATTGCTAGCAATTAAGAAGATTTCTAATATATAGAGATTGGCTTTCTGGAATTTTCACCTGAAGAAAAACTGCTACAGGAAATTATTTCATAAGGATGCACACACAGGTTTCTTGTTGTCCTGAGAAGAAATTGGGGACAGCCATTAGACACTGAGCCTATACAATGCCAACTATAAAGGCTGGAAACTTCCAGAAGATTGTTTCAGATTTCACCCCAACATCTGACTTTGTGTTGACGTGTCCGCCCTACAGAATAAAAGGTATAATATATTGTATGTGTCAGAGGAAGCGAAGTTCAGCAGAGTGGACAGAAACTTGAGACTCTATGACACATTACTTAGCAAGGCTGTATGTGCCATCTCCGGAAGTGTTTCATGGGAAAACACACTGGTCGTAGCCTGGATTGTTTGGGTATTCTTAGATCCTCTCTCTGCCTGGACCTTTAGGTATTGATTTAGTGTCCTTTCCTTCTGATATGTCAGAACCAACTTGTTTAACATTTTGTCTAATGAAACATGTAACTTTTAAAACACAATTTTAAACTGGTGTTTAAAATTGCCCATTTCTAATTGTATCATTGTCTTAGTCTTCTAGTGCTGCTATAACAGAAATACCACAAGTGGATGGCTTTGACAGAGAGAAGTTTATTCTCTTACAGTCGAGTAGGCTAGAAGTCCAAATTCAGGACTCCAGCTTCAAGGGAAGGCTTTCTCTCTCTGTCGGCTCTGGAGGAAAGTCCTTGTGATGCATCTGTCTTCCCTTGGTCTGGGGGCATCTCAGCATAGGAACCTCAGGTCCAAAGAATAGGCTCTGGTCCCAGCACTGCTTTCTTGGTGGTGTGAGGTTCTCCCTCTCTGCTTGCTTCTCTTTCCTTTCATCCCTTGTAAGATAAAAGGTGCAGGTCACACCCCAGGGAAACTCCCTTTACATCGGATCAGGAATGTGACCTTAGTAAAGGTGTTACCGTCCCACCCTAATCCTCTTTAACATAAAATTACAATCACAAAATGGAGGACAACCACACAATGCTGGGAACCATGGCCCAGCCAAATTGGTACACACATTTTTGGGGGGATGTAATTCAATCTGTGACAATGAGAGATTACCCAGTTCCTCTGAAATAGTGGAAATAGACTGAGGTTTTCTTCCTTTAAGGTATCTTTCCATTTAGCTTGACCCTTGCCTGGCTGAACAGTGTGGTTGGCAGCCTTCATCTGGCTCCTAATGTCCAAGTGTTCACATTAGAGACTCCCTTGACATTTGACATTGTCTCCCTTGGATAAGAGGCTTAAATGGAAAAACTGTATAGATGGAAATGGGTCAGACTGTTTTATTAAAAAGATAGTAACCCAGTCCAACCCAGTGCCGTCGCGCTGATTCTGGCTCATAGATAGTAGGCAAAATAAAAACCTTTAGAGTCAGTGACAAAAGCTGAAAGCAGAAGTAGAGCTTATGCCACCAAACACCGAAGGGTAGAAAGTAGGCCATGTGCAGTTCTGGAGGCTGTGGTTAAAGTAGTCTTTCTGCGTGGAGGCCAGGCTCAGGGTCTTGGCACTTCCTGGGTTTGTAGAGTATGCTGGGGCCAGATTTCAGTGCTCTTAGGCCTACTTTCAGAACTCAGGGGGAATTAACTGTGTCTGGAGTTTTAAATCAATTGTCTTCATATTCTTGGCTCTAATTTGTGTCAGTGGAATCATTTTTGGCTTCTTATCTTGGCTCACTACCAGGATTGGCTTGACACAATAGTTAGTCAAGCCTGTAAATTCCAATTACCTTACTAGTCTTTATACGTGCCTCAGAGGGAGATCATCAGACATGAGTAATCAACACATCTATTAAGCACCGAAGTTCTAATGGGCTATCATGTATATTTAAGGATAGGTGTTATTAAGATTTTCTAGTATAGACATTATTTGCTTGATAAAATAGCAGTTCTGTAAGATAGCTTTTTAAAAAATACCAAGAGCTTGAGCTTATTAGGTACATCACAGTCTTTATACATTGTGTTGTTGTTAGGTGGTGTTAAGTTGGTTCTGACTCATAGTGACCCTGTGTACAAGAGAATGAAACACTGCCTGGTCCCATACCATCCTACAGTTGTTGCCATGTTTGTGCCCACTGTTGCAGCCACTGTGTCAGTTCATCTCATTGAGGGCCTTCCTCTTGCTCACTGACCCTCTACTTCACCAAGCATGATGTCCTTCTCCAGGGACTGGTTCCTCCTGATAACATATCCAAAGTACCTGAGATGAAGTCTCGCCATCCTCACTTCTAAGGAGCATTCTGGTTGCACTTCCTCCAAGACAGATTTGTTCCTTCTTGTGGCAGTCCATGGTATATTCAATATTCTTTGCCACACCATAATTCAAAGCATCAATTTCTTTGGTCTTCCTTATTCATTGTCCTGCTTTCACATGCATATGAGGCAATTGAAAATACCAAGGCTTGGGTCTGGTGCATCTTAGTTCTCAAGGTGACATTTTTGCTTTTTAACACTTTAAAGAGGTCTTTTGCAGCAGATTTGCCAAATGCACTATGCATTGATTGTGGATGCAAGTAAAATGAAATCCTTGACAACTTCATTCTTTTCTCCGTTTATCATGATGTTGTTTATTGGTCCAGTTGTGAGAATTTTTGTTTTCTTTATGTTGAGGTGTAATCCATACTGAAGGCTGTAGTTTTTGATCTTCAGCAGCAAGTGCTTCTAGTCCTCTTCACTGTCAGCAAGCAAGGCGTGTCATCTGCATAAAACAGGTTGTTAACGAGTCTTCCTCCTATCCTGATGCTGTGTTCTTCTTCATATAGTTCCATTTCTCAGATTATTTGCTCAACATACAGGTTGAATAAGTAGTGAAAGGAAACGACCCTGACACACACATTTTCTGATTTTAAACCACACAGTATCACCTTGTTCTGTTCAAGCAACTGCCTCTTGGCCTATGTACAGGTTCCTCGTGAGCAAAATTAAGTGTTCTGGCATTCCCATTCTTCACGCTGTTATCCATAAATGCATTTTTATAGTCAATAAAACACAAGTAAACACCTTTCTGGTATTCTCTGCTTTCAGCCAAGATCCCTCTGACGTCAGCAATGATATCCTTTGTTACAAGTCCTCTTCTGAATCTGGCTTGAATTTCTGGTAGTCCCCTGTTGAAGTACTGCTCTAACCATTTTTGAATTATCTCCAGCAAAAATTTACTTGTATGTGATATTAATTATACTATCCTATAATTTTTACATTCTGTTGGATCACCTTTCTTTTGAACGGGCATGTATATGGATCTCTTCCAGTCAGTTGGCCAAGTGGCTGGCTTCCCAATTTCTTGGCGTAGATGAGTGAGCGCTTCCAAAATTGCATCCACTTATTGAAATATCTGAATTGGTATTCTGTCAATTCCTGGAGCCTTGTTTTTTTGCCAGTGCCTTCATTACAGCTTGAACTTCTTTCAGCACCATCAGCTCTTGATCATATGTCACCTCCTGAAATGGTTCAACATTGACCAATTAATTCTTTTCGGTACAGTGACTCTGTGTATTCCTTCCATCTGCTTTTGATATTTCCTGTGTCATACACAATGTAGCAAAGTTCAATTACAATTTACTAGTATTTTCAATTCATTGTTACCAGTCCTGGGTAGATGGTAGATTATGAATCTGTAGTTACCATAATAATGTTTTATAAGCTTTTAAAATATAGAATGAAATTTTTCTAAAGTAAGATCTATCTGTCTTAGACTGCATCAAAGGCATCCATTGCTGAGTCAGTCAACATTTATCTAGTTCTTATTATGTACTTTGCAAAGTACAAGGGATATAAAAAAAGTATACTATGTGGTTACCACCACCACCAGTTGTTGTCAAGTCGACCCCAATTCATAGTGACCCCATGTGTATTAAGGTAGAGCTGTGCTCCATAGGGTTTTCAATGGTTGATTATTCAGAAGTAGATTGCCAGGCCTTTCTTCCAAGGTGCCTCTGGGTAGACTCAAACCACCAACTTTTCAGGCAGCAGCCAAGTGAGTTAACTGTTTGCACCATAATATGTTGCTACTGCTCTCTGAAAAGCTTTAGTCAAGGTAAAAGGCTATTTTAAATGAAATAGTTGGAAAACAGTTTAAAGCTGAATTTTAGAACTCCAGGGTTTTAGAGGAGGAAGAGATGACTGTCAACTGAAATAGTTCAGTGCATCCTCTGAAGAGGTTTCATGGCAGAGACAGGGTATAAAGGATGAGTGGACTGTAATCGGACAGAAAAGAAAAGAGATGAAAGCATTTATGGAGCCTCTTTTGAATAGCAAACTCTTTGATAGTAGTTTTACATGCATAGTCTCACTAATCCTGCAGGGTAGACATTTATATCCCTGTTTATACATAAAGGACTTCAAGGATTGGAGAGATTAAGTAGCTTGCTCAAGTTAATATGATTAGTGAGTTGCTAATAAGTAAAGGTTAATATCATTGGCTCTGAATTCCAGGCAGTTTTGGTTTTGAATTCCAGCTGCTCTCATAAAGGGCTTCGGTTAATTTCTTTGTGCTTCAAGTTTTTCATCTGTAAAGGACAGAAAATAATAATAGTTGCTTCATAGGTTTAGTATGATTATTAAAATATTTATTGAGACAAAAAATCTAGTACAGTTTCTGACTGCCATTTGTACCTGTTTCCTGGGGAGTCACCTCTAAACTTTTGGGATTTCCATGTGATTGGAGTGTCTTTCATTCGTGAGAACTCCATACATACCTGAGGGTTTATGCTAATAGGGTGACTCATTTTGTTAGGGAGCTGATATTGCCAGAAAGACCCACCAGGAGATATCAGCTCAACCTCCTGGGAGGGGAGATTGAGTTCAATTGCATGACCAATGATCCAATCAGCCATGTCTACTTAATGAAACCCCTATAAAAACTCTGGACACTGAAGCTAGAGGGAGCTTCCTGGTTGGTGAAAGACATTGGCGCTTAGTAGAGCAATGCATCCTTGGGTATCCTCCCTATGCATCTCTTCCTTACATTTGGTTCTGATTTGTATTCATTTGCCGTAATAAAACTGTAATCATAGGTGTAGCACTTTTCTAAGTTTTGTGAGATTTTTAGTGAATTATCAAACCTGAGAGGGTAGTGGGAACCCCCAAATTTGTAGCCGGTTGAGTAACAGTATTTAAAAAATTAAAGGAAATGCTCACAATCATTAGCCATTAGAGAAATGCAGATCAAAACTACAATGAGTTACCACCTCACCCTGACATTTTACTGGCACAAATCAAAGAAACAGAAAATAACAAATGTTGGAGAGGTTGCGGGGAGATTGGAACTCTTATGCACTGCTGGTAGGAATGTAAAATGGTACAACCACTATGGAAAACAATATAGTGCCTCCTTAAAAAGCTAGAAATAAAAATACCATACAATCCAGCCATTCCACTCCTAGAAATATATCCTAGAGAAATAATAGCCATGACACGAATAGACATATGCACACCCATGTTCATTGCAGCATTTTTTCACAATAGCAAAAAGACAGAAACAATCTAAGTGCCTATCAACAGATGAATGGGTAAACAAATTATGGTACCTACACACAATGAAATACTATGCAACCATAAAGAACAATGATGGATCTGCAAAACATCTCACAACATGGATGAACCTGGAAGGCATTATACTGATGGAAATAAGTCAATCACAAAAAGACAAATACTGTATGAGACAACTATTATAAAAATTTAAGAAAAGGTTTACACACAGAAGAAAACAATCTCTGATGATTACAAGGGAGAAGACCAGTGAGGAGAAGAAATCACTAACTAGCTAGTAGACAAGTGTTAACTTTGTTGAAGGGAAAGACGATACACAATATAGGGGAAGTCAGCACAACTTGACTAAGGCAAAGTCGTAGAAGCTTCCTAGACACATGCAAACACCTTGAGGGACCAAGTTACTGGGGTTCAGGGCTGGGGACCATGGTCTCGGGGGACGTCTAAGTCAACTGGCATAGCATAGTTCATAGAGAAAATATTTTACATCCTACTTTGGGAGTAGCATCTGGGATCTTAAAAATTTGTGAACAGCCATCTAAGATACATCAATTGGTCCCATCTCATCCAGAGCAATGGAGAATGAAAAAAAAAAAAAAAAAGACACAAGGAAAATATTAGTCCAAAGGAATTATGAACCACATGAATCCTCTCCTCTCTGCTCGCTTCTCTCTTTTTTATCTCAATAGAGATTGACTTAAAACACAACCTAATCTTGTATTTTGAGTCCTGCCTCATTAACATAACTGCCACTAATCCTACCTCATTAACATGATAGAGATAGAATTTACAACACACAGGAAAATCACATCAGGTGACAAAATGGTGGATAATCACACAATCCTGGAAATCATGGCCTAGCCAATTTGATACACATTATGGAGGGACACAATTCAATTGTAACAGGGGGAAGTGATGGAAAGTCGAAGGAAAGGACACATGGGGGATAAATTTTGAAGAAATAATATTTATTTGCAAACTAGACACAGGACGTGGAAGATAGATGGTGATAGGTGACACCACGTTTTCTGACCTAAAGGACTGAAAAAAGGGGGTGGTTGGGCCAAAAAGACAGTTTAAATGAGAGGTGGTAAATTCTCATTTAGTTTATGAGCTTCAAGTGAGGTAGAATATCCAATTTAACATTTAGGCCTGACATGAAGCTGGGCAGATTTATCAAGATCCACCTGTATATTCCCACTGCTGGTGGGAATGCAAAATGATACAATTGTATGGAAAATAGGCTGGTAGTTCCTCAAAAACTACAGGCAGAGCTGCAATATGATCCAGCAATTCCACTTCTAGGTATATACCCTAGGGATCTTACGGAAGTGACACAAACAGACATATGCACACTTGTGTTCATTACAGCACTGTTCACAACAGCAAAAAGATTGAAACAACCTAAGTGCCCATCAACAGATGAATGGGTAAGTAAAATTTGGTACATACATACAGGGAATACTACTCAGCGATGAAGAAAAATGAGTTCCCAAAACATCTTACAAGATGGATGAACCTGGAGAACGTTATGTTGAGTGAAGTAAGTCAAACACAAAAAAGCAAATATTGTATATTCTCAATTTTATGAAATAACATGAATAGGTAAATATACAGAAACTAATGTTCGTTAGTGGCGACCCAGGGTAGGGGGAGAAGTACTCCCTAGTAGTAGTCACTTTTTGTTTACAAAAATGGGTAAGATGGCACTGAATATGGGTAAAGTTTGCACAGCATTACTGATGTAACTGATGTCAATAAGCTGTACGTAAGGAAAAGGGATGAATGGGCAAACTGCCATTGTGTGCCGTTGAATTGATTCTGACTAATAGTGGCCCTATAGGATGGAGTAGAACTGCCCCATAGGGCTGTAATTTTTATGGAAGTGGATTTCCACATCTTCCTTCTGTGGAGTCACTGGTGGGTTCAAACTGCCAGCCTTTCAGTTAGCAGCTGAATGCACAACCACTGAGCAACCAAGGCTTCTTGCAACAAAAACAACATCCAAAGAAAAAAAGGTGAGAGGGGAGCTACAGATGCTGATACTAATTAGATATAACCAATCACCTCATGAGATTAGCTTTCTTGGTTTGGGGGCTTAGGGCTGTGGTCTCATGGAACAACCCAGTCAGTTGGCATAATATAGTTCTTAAAGTTAATGTTCTACTTCCCAGTATGATGAATACTGTCTGATGTCTTAAAAGCTTGTGAGTGGCCATCTAAGGTACAACTGTTGGTCTTTATTTGTCTGGAACAAAGGAGAAGGAAGGAAACCCACGAAGCAGAGAAGGAAATAGATTACATGACTAACTGTCTCCATGAGCCACAGCCTTCTCCACCTTGAGACCTGAAGAACTAGATGGTCCCGTCTACCACTACTGAATGTTCTATCAGGAACACAATAGATGAATTCTGATAAAAAGAGAAAAAAATGTGGAACAGACCTTCAAATTCTTAAAGAATCCAGACTTATTGGACCTCTTGAGGCTGGAGGGAGTCCCAAGACTATGGCACCGAGTTGCTTTTCAAACCTCGAATTGAAAGTATTCCCTGAAGTTTCAAAGGGTAAAGATTGTCACCCTTGAGTACTGCATTAAAAAAAAAAGAAATTACATAAGACCAAAGGGTCAACAGCTATTTTAAAGCATAAAAGAGAAGGTTGGAGGGGCAGGAAGATTAAGTAAAAGGAAGTGAAACAACTAGAACAGAAATAACAAGAATGTTGACACAATGTGAAGAATGTAGCCAATGTCACTGATCATTTTATCTAGAAACTGTGGAACGGAAGTGGGTATTGCTGTGTATATTTTCATTTAAAAAAAAGAAAACTAAGACCCACCCCTATAGTGGTGATACACCAAGAGAGCTAATAGGAAAAATGGCTTCACGAGGAGGCTCCCCAACAAGAAACTGAATCAGTCATAATTTCTTTTAGCTGTTAGTAACAAATCCTGATAAATGGCTTAACCCAATAAGGGCTTTCATCCCCCCTCTTGAATCAGGCTGTTTTTGTGTTATTCTCATGGCTCAAAGATGTCAGGGTCTATCTAGGATGCTGTGATTTTCTTTTCTTTACAGGAGTCTGAAGGAATAGATTTTAGCTTCATGGTAGGAAGCCTCTAAGGCCCCAGTGATCCCTGCCTCCTGGTATTCATGGATTTGTGCAACCCCTCTCCCCTCTTAACTTTCTTCCAAACCAAGAAAATATGGCCAAGTGGAAGAGATGCCACACTTGTGATTATAAAAAAGTCGTGACTCTGTTTTGCTAGCAGAATCTCTCTCTGTCACCTTCTCAGCTTACACGCTTCGATGAAGCAAGAGGTCCATGGGGCAAGGAACAGAAGGGCCAACAGCCAGTGAGGAACTGAGTCCTCAGTCCAAAACCCCTCAAGGAATGAATCCTGCCAGTAATCCAGTATGTGGGCTGGGAAGTGGATTCTTCCCCAGCTGAGCCTTCAGATAATACCCCAGCTCTGGCCAACACCGTGACTGCAGCCTTGATTGCAGCAGACCCAGTTAAATCTAAGCCATGCCTGGATTCCTGACCCAAAGGAACCACGAGATAACAGATGTGTGGTATTTTATGCTACTAAGTTTTAGGATAATTTGTTACACAGCAATAGATAGCTGATATAGCTGGGCACATTGTCTTCTACTAGAATGTAAGGTTCTGTTTGTAAGAAAGATGAAATGAATGAGTAATTAGTGTCAGCCACAGACCTCCACTCTAGTATTAAGGAAACTGGGCTAAGCAAGGGGATGCAAAACAATATATCTGTGATGGTTAAGATTGTGTGTCAACCTGGCTGGGCCATGATTCTCAGTGTTTTGGCAGTTGTATAATGTTGTGATCACTTTCCTATTGAAATTTGATATGTGATCACCCCCATAATGGAATCTGCTGAGTGGTACCAGCAGGGGTGGGGCCTGTGGTGGCTGGCTGCCCCCTCAGCCTTCATCTCTTCACCTTCCACTGCCTATTTCCTTCCTGGTCTCCTTGCAAAGACTGTTCGCTTGTTCTGGATCCAGCAGCTGTCTCTTGGCTGACCTCTGGTTCTTAGGACTTGAGCTAGCAGCTTACCTGTCCACCTTGGGATTTGACGATCTTCACAGCCTGCGAGCAAGAGTCCTGTTCCCCAACGTACCTATCTTGGGTTCGCCAGCCCAAGTGACTCAGGAGAAACCCTGTGGTCTTGCCTGCTGACCTTGGGGATTCCTCAACCGTCACAACCTGTGAATGGGATCCCTTCTCTACAACCAGCTCATCTTGGGTTCACCAGCTTCTGTGGCTCCGTGAATTGGGAAAGGACTCTATCCTGATCCAAGGACTTGGGACGTTCCACTCCCTACAATTGTGTTTCCTTAATATAAACCTCTCTCTGTATATTTATACGCATTCCTGGTTTTGCTTCTCTAGAGAATCCAACCTAAGACAATTGGTACTGAGAGTGGGTTGCTGCTCTAACAGATATCTAAAATGTGTAATCGATTTTGAAACTGAGTGGATAGAGCTGCGACAGCGGCAGAGGACCAGCGCAGGAGAAAACCTGCAGTGGCAGAGAAGCGGCAGCAGTGGAGAACCAACAGCAGCAGAACCAGGATACCAGCAGGAGATGGCACTGGAGCCAACCCACAGAACAAGAGAGCTGAATGCCTGTGTGCAGGAGGCTTTCTGGTGAGTGGGGTGCCTCCAGGCACTTACCGGTGGAGCTATAGAGTTTTGGAACACTTGCCCCAGCAGGGCAGTTGTGGGCGTGAGGCCCAAGGAGCTGAGAGGCCAAGCAATCAAGAAACAGAAGCTGAAGAGACAAGGAACACAAGAAGCTGAGCTGCCTCAGTCCCAAAAGGTATGGCCAGGACCTCAGGGGTTTCAAAGGGTGGAGCCATGGCCCCTGGTGTTTCTAGGGTGGAGTTGCCACTCAGACGGACTAGGAGAATGGTGCACCTAAAGCCGAGGGAACAGAGTTACTGTCCCAGTGGGCCTGGAAGGTGGAGGTGAAGCCCAGGGCCGAGGGCCTGCCACTCAGAATTTGGAGAGAGTGGCTAATACCTAGAGTCTGGAATGCAGGGTTATTGTGTGAATTGTCTCAGAGAACAGAGGATTATTTTCAAAGCTTTGAGGGCTAATGTAATGTGTTCTGCTGACTTGCTTGGTGCCTGCTATGCCTTCTTTCCCTTCAGTTTCTCCCATCTGTAATACAAATATCTAGCTTGTGCCTGTTCTGCATTGTACCATTGGAAGCATATAGCTTATATTGTAGATTTCACAGATGAGGAGGAATTTTTGGATTTTGGACTTAGAGTTGAGACTTTCACTATGATATAATGGAGTAAATATGTTTTACATCTTGCAAGGATGTGATTTTTTGGAGGCCAAAGTGTGGAATGTCATGGATTGAATTGTGTCCCCCCCAAAATATTTGTCAACTTGGTTAGGGCATGATTCCCAGTATTGTGTGGTTGTCCTCCATTTTGTGATTGTAATTTGTGTTGAGAGGATGAGGGTGGGATTGTAACACCAACCTTACTAAGGTCACCTTCCTGATCTAAGGTAAAGGGAGTTTCCCTGGGGTGTGGCCTGTACCACCTTTTGTCTCTCAAGAGACAAAAGGAAAGGGAAGCAGCAGAGAGTTGGGGATCTCATACCACTAAGAAAGCAGTGCCGGGAGCAGAGCATGTTCTTTGGACCTGGGGTCCCTGCGCCTCAACCAGGGGAAGATTGAGGACAAACCTTCCTCCAGACCCGACAGAAAGAGAAAGCCTTTCCCTGGAGCTGACACCATGAATTTGGACTTGTAACCTACTAGACTGTGAGAAAATAAATTTCTCTTTGTTAAAGCCATCCACTTGTTGTATCTCTGTTATGGCAGCACTAGATGACTAACACAATATCTCAGTGACATTTTCTATAAAGTTGGTGTATGTTAAGTAAATATATTCCCAAGTTTTCTATTATGAAATTAAAGGTGTGCAGTGGTTAAATGTTATGGCTGTTAGCCAAAAAGATCTGCAGTTTGAATCCACCAGCCACTCCTTGGAAACACTATAGGGCAGTTCTACTCTGTCCTGTACAGTTGCTCTGAGTCAGAATAGACTCAAAAGCAATGGGTTTTTTTTTCTTTTTCCTATCTGCAAAATATGATTTTAAACAATAGAAATTAACTTCAGATAATTTAGGCAGGATATGAGGTGGCCCTAAAAATCTGTGGGAATGAAATATCTAGAAAAGGCAAATGCTTAGAGACAGAAAGTAGATTAGAGGTTACCAGGGACTAGGAGAGGGGAGGATGGGGAGTTATTACTTAAGGGGTATTGAGTTTCTATTTGGGGTGATGAAAAAGTTTTGGAAATAGATAGTGATGATGGTTGGACAATATGGTGAATATAATTAATGTCATTCAATTGTATACTTAAAATCATTAAGATGGAAAATTTTTTATTTTATATATATATTTACTACAATAAAATTTATATATGTATATTCTCTCTCCTCACTTACCAACATAGGTTCCAAAGACCAGATTGTTAAGCAAAATAGGTGATTTGCAAAAATGGAGGATGACCATGTCATATCACAAAATGGAAGATGAACACATCAATACATAACTGCCAAATTACATCATTACATAACTGCCAAACCACTGAGACTCATGACCCAGCCAAGCTGACACATAACCTTGACCATCACAGTCAGCTTTACTCTTGCCTTACACCTCAGCATTTGTTACTCCCAGACATACATTGTTAATGTGCAAAATAGTTGGATAGTAGATTTTTTACTATTATTGTAAATGCAAAATGTCAGATAACGAGAAAGTCGATAAATGAGGAGAAGGTAGTCGATGAGTGAGGAGAAGGCAGCCGAGCTCTCCCTGCTGCCCTTACCACTAGGAAACCCTGTGCCATCATCCTTCTGGACTCTCACTTGTGGTGCCACTACCATAAGTAATTCCTCCACTGTAGTCCTTAAATGGAACAACAGAAATCTTTTATTCTAAATAAATTACAAAATAGAATGAAGGAGAAAAAAATGCAGTATGAGTCTCTTGAAGTATAATTTTTTTGGCTACAGCAAGCCTCACATACTGTTTTTCATGGTACATATAAATTTCCTAAATATTTAGCATATTTGACTATACTTCTGAAAAGACTTGGCATGTCTAATCTTATATCCTTTTTTTTTTTCTTTCTTTCAGTTTTTACATCTTGGCCAAGTGACATTTGTCCAGTTTGAATGCAATAATGCCCAATCCTTTTTCTTAGCAATATAGTCTAGTGCCAATAACTGATATAGGTCATGTAATTACTTGCAAAATTTAATGCCTGAAGATAAGAAGTCAAATGGCATCTATTAGCTGAATTTTTTTAATGTCCTTAATTGTACTCTTTATTTTAAAGAAGCTGTTAAGGAAAAACATAAAAACTCTAATTATCTTGGAACTTTCCAGGAGAAGTTTTATTTATCATGCATTTTGGGTGGTTTTGTCCATTGCTAATCTGTGGGGTGCAGCCATAATAATAAAAATAAACCTAAAGAGCTGATTGAAGGTGTATAAAGCACTTGTTACATTATTTTTATTGTGGTAAAAATATACACAGACAAATCACAGAGCAATTCAACAATTTCTCTATGTATAATTCACTCACATTGATTACATATTTCAAGTTGTGCAATTCCTGCTATACTTTTCCAAATTATTCCACAACCACTAACATACATTCAATACACCCTAAGCAAAAACTCCCTCTTTCCCCCTCCCTCCCACCCCTTGTAGCCACTAATAATTTTTGTTTTCTATATTTTTAGAGCAGATGGCATAACAGAATTTTGCAAGACCAATGACTTCTTCATTGCATATATCTTTTCTCAGCAACATAACTGGTGACTATACACGTGGACCTCACCAGATGGAATACATAAGAATCAAGTTGACTACATCTGTGGAAAGAGACGTGGAATGAGGGATATCATTGCTGATGTCAGATGAATCTTGGCTGAAAGCAGAGAGTACCTGAAAGATGTTTACCAGTGTTTTATTGACTATGCAAAGACGTTTGACTCTGTGGATCACAACAAACTCTGGATAACACTGTGAAGAATGGGAATTCCAGAACACTTAATTGTGTTCATGAGAAATCTATACCTACACCAAGAGGCAGTCATTCGAACAGATCAAAGGGATACTACATGGTTTTTAAAGTCAGGAAAGTAGTACATCAGAGTTTTATCCTTTTACCATACTTATTCAATCTGTATGCTGAGAAGGTGGACTATAAGAAAAACAGGGCATCAGGGTTTGAGGAAGACTCATTGACATCCTGCAATATGCAGATGATACAGCCTTGCTTGCTGAAATGAAGAGGACTTGAAGCACTTACTGATGAAGATCGAAGACCACAGCCTTCAGTATGGATTACACCCTAACATAAAGAAAACAAAAATCTTTACAACTGGACCAACAAGCAACATCATGATAAATGAAGAAAATACTGAAGTTGTCAAGGATTTCATTTTACTTGCGTCCATAATCAGTGCCCGTGGAAGCAGCAGTCAAGAAATCAAATGACACAGTGCATTGGGCAAATCTGCTGCAAAAGGCCTCTTTAAAGTGTTAAAGAAACTAAGATGTCACCTTAAGGACTAAGGTGTGCCTGACCCAAGTCATGGTGTTTTCAATTGCCTCAAATGCGTATGAAAGCTGGACGATGAATGCGGAAGACCAAAGAAGAATTGATGCTTTTGAATTATGGTATTGGTGAAGAATATTGAATATACCAGGGACTGCCAGAAGAATGAACAGATTTGTCTTGGAAGAAGTACAGGCAGAATGCTCCTTAGAAGCGAAGCTATTGTAAATTTGTCTGGCTGACTTTGGGCATGTTATTAAGAGTGACCAGTCCCTGGAGAAGGACATCATGCTTGGTAATGTAGAGAATG
Source organism: Elephas maximus indicus (assembly GCF_024166365.1). NCBI lineage: Eukaryota > Metazoa > Chordata > Mammalia > Proboscidea > Elephantidae > Elephas > Elephas maximus. The sequence goes on along the minus strand of NC_064819.1, from coordinate 50,501,524 downwards.
AGCGAAAGAGAGGAAGACCCACAAGGAGATAGATTGACACAGTGGTTGTTACAATGGGCTCAAACGTGGCAGCGAGTGTGAGGATACCACCGTGTTTTATTCTGTTGTACATGGGGTCACTATGAGTCAGAACTGACTTGACAGCACCTAACAACAGCAACATATTTTTGCTTATTTCATATATGTGAGATTATACAATATTTATCCTTTTGTGACTGACTTTTTTAGTTCTAGCTGAATGGTTCTTGAGCAAATCCTTTGTTTATTCAACTAAGAGCTATCATTTACAGGTGGCTTACCTGTTAAAAACAGGTACAATTACATTTTATGAGTCTGGCAATTTGTTAGTAATTATTGTACATTTGGCCAGTAGCTGGTGTTAAAGCATACAAGAATTATAATAATAAAAGGAATAATTATATCAGTTAGAAAGCCACCTGCTATAATGGTTAACAATATGAAATTTGCAATCAGACGGTCATGGGCTACAGTCTAAGTTCACTTAGCTATATGAACTTAGCAAGTTACTTTAACTTCTTTAACCCTCAATTTCCTCATTTACTGGGTAAGAGAGTTAGATGGGAATATTTGTGAAGCACTTAGAAGAGTATCTGGCATGTTAAAATGCTCAGTAAACGTTAGTATTTAATGGTTGTATCACACATTGTTGTTGTTAGGTGCCTCCGTGTTGATTACGACTCATAGCAACCCTCTGTACAACAGAATGAAACACTGTGCCGTCCTCACAGTCCTTGCTATATTTGAACGCATTGTTGCAGCCACTTTGTCAGTCCATCTCACTGAGGGTCTTCCTCTTTTTTGCTGACCCTCTACTTTATCAAGCTTGATGTCCTTCTCCAGGAACTGGTCCCTCTTGATAACATGTTCAGAGTATATGAGATGAAGTTTCTGCGTCCTTGCTTCTAATGAGCATTCTGGCTGTTCTTCTAACAAGACAGATTTGTTCGTTCTTCTGGCATTCCGTGGTATAGTCAGTATTTTTCGCCAGCACCGTAATTCAAAGGCATCAATTCTTCTTCGGTCTTCCTTATTCATGGTCCAGCTTTTGCATGCATATGAGGCGATTGAAAACACGTGGCTTGGGTCAGGCGCACCTTAGTCCTTAAAGTGACATCTGTGCTTTTTGGCACTTTAAAGGGATCTTTTGCAGCAGATTTGCCCAGTGTAATGTGTCATTTGATTTCTTGACTGTTGCTTCCATGGGTGTTGATTATGGATCAAAGTAAAATGCAATCTTTGACTACTTCAGTCTTTTCTCCATTTATCACAATGTTGCTTATTGGCCCAGTGTAAGGATTTTTGTTTTCCTTTTGTTGAGGTGTAACCCATACTGAAGGCTGTGGTCTTTGATCTTCATCAGTAAGTGCTTCAAGTCCTCTTCACTTTCAGCAAACAAGGTTGTGTCATCTGCATATTGCAGGTTGCTAATGAATCGTCCTCCAACCATGATCCCCTGTACTTCTTCATATAGTCCAGCTTCTCAGATTATTTGATCAACATGCAGATTGAATAAGTATGGTGAAAGGATACAACCCTGATGTACACCTTTCCTGACTTTAAACCACCCAGTATCCCCTTGTTCTGTTCAAATGACTACCTCTTGGTCTAAGTACAGGTTCCTCATGAGCACAATTGTTTTGGAATTCCCATTCTTTGCAATGTTATCCATAATTTGTTATGATCCACACAGTCGAATGCCTTTGTATACTCAATAAAACGCAGAGAAACATCTTCCTGGTATTCTCTGCTTTCAGCCAGGGTCCATCTGACATCAGCAATGATATCCCTCGTTCCACATCCTCTTCTGAATCCAGCTGCAATTTCTGGCAGTTCCCTGTCGATTGTACTGCTGTAACTGCTTTTGAATGATCTTAAGCAAAATTTTACTTCTGTGTGATATTAATGATACTGTTCAATAATTTCTGCATTCTTTTAGGTCTCCTTTCTTTTTGGAATGGTTACTAATATGGATCTCTTCAAGTCGGTTGGCCAGGTAGCTGTCTTCCAAATCTCTTGGCATAGACGACTGAGCACTTCCAGCGGTGTGTCTGTTTGTTGAAATATCTCAACTGGTATTTCATCATTTCCTGGAGCTTTGTTTTTCACCAGTGCCATCAGTACAGCTTGGAACTTCTCCTTCAGTACCATCAGTTCTTGATCATACACTACCCCCTGAAATGGTTGACTGTTGACCGGTTCTTTATGGCATTGTGACTGTGTATATTCCTTCCATCTTTTCATGCTTCCTGCATCATTTAATATTTTCCCAGTAGAATCCTTCACTATTGCAACTCGAGGCTTGAATTTTTTCTTCAGTTCCTTCAGATTGAGAAATGCTGAGCATGCTCTTCCCTTTTGGTTTTCTATCTCCAGGTCTTTGCACGTTTCATTTTAATACTTTGTCTTCTTGAGCTGCTCTTTGAAATCTTCTGTTCATCTCCTTTACTTCATCATTTCTTCCTTTAACTTTAGCTACTCTGTGTTCAAGAGCAAGTTTCAGGGTCTCTTCTGACATCTGTTTTGGTTTTTGCTTTCTTTCTTGTCTTCTTTTTATATATATATAATTTTTATTGTGCTTTAAGTGAAAATTTACAGATCAAGTCAGTCTCTCACATAAAAACTTATATACGCCTTGCTACATACTCCCAATCACTCTCCCCCTAATGAGACAGCCTGCTCTCTCCCTCCACTCTCTCTTTTCCTGTCCATTTTGCCAGCTTCTAACCCCCTCTACCCTCTTATCACCCTCCAGGCAGGAGAGGCCAACATAGTCTCAAGTGTCCACCTGACCCAAGAAGCTCACTCCTCGCCAGCATTCCTCTCCAACCTATTGTCCAGTCCAATCCATGTCTGAAGAGTTGGCTTTGGGAATGGTTCCTGCCCTGGGCCAACAGAAGGTCTGGGGTTTTCCTGTCTTTTTAATGACCTCCTGCTTTCTGGTCTTCGGTCATTAGTGTTCAATGCGTCAAATCTATTCTTGAGGTGGTCTTTAAACTCAGGTAGGATATACTTAAGGTGGCACTTTGGCTCTCATGGACTTGTTCTAATTTTCTTCAGTTTCAACTTGAACTTGCATATGAGCACTTGATGCTCTGTTTCACAGTAGACCCCTGGCCTTGTTCTGACTGATGATATTGAGCTTTTCTATTGTCTCTTTTCACAGATGTAGTAGATTTGATTCCAGTGTATTCCATCTGGCAAGATCCACGTGTATAGTCACCGTTGACATTGGTGAAAAGAGTTATTTGCAATGAAGAAGTCGTTGATCCTGCAAAATTCTCCTATGCGATTTCTGGCGTTGTTTCTATCACTATGGCCATATTTTCCAACTACCTATCCTTTTTCTTTGTTTCCAACTTTTGCATTCCAATCACTAGTAATTATCAATGCGTCTTGATTGCGTATTTGATCAATTTCAGACTTAAGAAGTTGATGAAATTTCTTAGTGGTTGTTGCATAAATTTGAGTAATAGCCATATTAACTGGTCTTTGTAGGCTGTGTGGATACTATACTACCACTGACAGCATTGTACTTGAGGTTAGATCTTGAAATGTTCTTTTTGATGATGAATGCGACACCATTCCTCTTCAATTTGTCATTCCTGGCATAGTAGCCATGTGATTATCTGATTCAGAATGGCCAATACCAGGCCATTTCAGCTCACTAATACCTTTTTTTTTTTAATACCTAGGATATCGATGATAACGTGTTCCATTTCATTTTTGATGACTTCCAATTTCCCTAGATTCATACTTCTTACATTCCCTGTTCTGATTTTTAATGAATATTTGCAACTGTTTCTTCTCATTTTGAGTTGTGCCACATCAGCAAATGAAGGTCCTGAAAGCTTGCCTCCATCCCTGTCATTGAGGTCAACTCTACTTTGAGGTGGCAACTCTTCCTTAGTCATCTTTGCAGTGCCTCCAACCTGAAGGACTTTTCTTCCAGCAGTATATCAGACAACATTCCACTGTTATTCATAATGTTTTCACTAGCCAATTTTTTTAGAAGTAGACTGCCAGGTCCTTCTTCCTCATCTGTCTTACTCTGGAAGCTCCATTGAAACCTGTCCACCATGGGTGACCTGGCTGGTATTTGAAACTCCAGTGGCAAAGCTTCCAGTATCACAGCAACATGCAAGCCACCACAGTACGACAAGCTCACAGGCACCTGGTAGTAACACACATTATAGTTTATAAAAAAAAAAAAAAAACTTGCTTTATTTGACCCTGTCATTCTTGTGAAGAAAGCAGGAAAGGTGTTATTTTTCTCATTTGATGGTCAAGAAAACTGAAGTTCTAAGAGGGGCTAAGCAATTTAAAGAAAGTTAATTAATGGAAAATTCAGGACTCAAAATCTGATGCTCTTTCTTCTAGGTTTCCCATCTGCACAATCAAAAACAAGAAGGAGCCGGAAATTCATGAATTCAAGATAGGTCGGTCCTAATAGCAGTAGTTTCCAAATACCAGGCCACGGACAGTGACTGGTAAGTACATGTCTATGTTTTGCTACTTGTCATTCAGATCTCTGTGGCGGGATGGGGAAATGAGAAACTGAGTGGCCATGTAGTAAATTTTAAATGAAATTAAAATATAATAAAACTGTGCCAAAACTACTTTGGGCCCTTATGTGTATCAACGTTGCAGTCAACTTTAAATTTACTAAAAAGGATTGTCTTGATTTTTCTAGAAGTCAATGTTTTATTCCAAAAAATTGTGAAATAAAATGAATAAGAAAAATATAGTATATCACTAGATTTTCTTTTAGAAATTTTACTAGTCCAAAATCTGAGACTACTCACTGTTCTAGAGCGATTTCATTATTTTACTTATCAATAGCTTAAGTTTACAGTGTTATTTTGTTTCCATTAAGCTATAAAACCAGGTATTTGGATTTTTATACAACTTTAATTTTATCTGTATTATTTTTATCTGGTTCTTAGCTTGAAAACTATGGTTTCCTCTCCCCATTTCTACCCCCAAAACACATACACACACAATTTTGGGTGCAAATTGGGTAATGCACAAATTTGGTGGTACTGAAGGCCATGGACCTCTAGGTGGCTCTAGTTTGTTTACATAACTTGTTTTTGTTTGTTTTTTACATCTTTTGTTTATTTGTTTTGCACTGTTAGATGTTGGGGGTTGCTTAGGTGGTCTCACAAGAGATGGGATTGAAGGCCCAGTGGCAAGACCCAGTGTTTATTTGGAGGCCTTGAACTTTGGGTGGGTTTTCAGGCAGAACTGATATATGATGGAAAACTGTAAAATATTTTTAAAATACTATGTGTTGGCAAGGAAGTAGAGGACTTATATACTTTTGGTGGGAGTATCAGCTGATGTAACTTCTTTGGAGGGCAATGTGGAAATATCTATCAGCATTTAAAAGGCACATACTTGCATTTGTACATAAAGACATAGGTGAAAAGACCTTCGCTGAAGCTTTTCATATATGAAAAAAATACTGGAAACAACAGAAATGTGATTCTGTTTATCATTAATTTGAAACTGGTTGAATAAATTGTGGTGTATTCAATCTGTAGAATACTATGAAGGCATGAAAAAGGAAGGTGTGGCTCTATATCTGGCAATAGAGAATGATCTCCAAGATACATTATTATGTGAAAAAAGCAAGATGCATTTTAAAAGGGAGGAAAGTACATGGATGTGTGTTTGGATACTTCTGGAGGATACACCAGCAGCTGGTAATACTGACTGCTTTGGGAATAGGGGTGGGGAGCCAAGGGTCTGCAATGGGAGGGAGGGTTACCTTTCCCATTTAGTGTAGTGCCTGAATATTTTTAATCAAAGCTTGTTTAAACCTAGTTTTTTTTTTTTTTTTAATTACTGTGCAATGTTGGGAAAAAGGAGGTTAGAGGATATTCAGATTAAATTTCCTAAGTGAAACGGGATGATGCCAAGTGAGCAGACTTGTCCTTTTTCCTCAAACTCTAATGTGAGAACAAGGGGACACCTGACAGAATTAAGAACTGGTAACTGAATAAATCAAAGGAAATAGCTTTTCACACAGCATGTAGCCAGTCTGAGGGATTTACCGCCACAGCAGTCCTGCAGTCAGATATTGTGGCTAGATTTTTTTTGGGGGGGGGGAGGGGGTTGGGGGGAAGTCTGGTCATTTATGACCAGTCATAACATTTGTAGTTATGCAAGAAAAGATAAGGGTAATCAAATTTGATGGTGCAGGATGTAAGCCGATCATGGCAAAGGAAGGAATTTCTCCCCAGCCTCCCTTCTTTTTTTGGCTTCCCCCAGTGCCTCAGAATAACATTACACAATGAGCCGGGTCTGCTTTGAAGAATCGGCAGTACTTCCTCTGAATCACTGGGTATTAACCAAGGCCAAGGGAAAGATTCCAGACCTGCCGGGCAGCAAAGCTCATAACTCTCCTTCCGCACCCAGAGCGACGGCCCCTGCAGCTCAGACTTCAGCACTTTGGCAGAGCAGCCCTCCTGCTCCCGAGCTACCCCAGTCATTCCCGGCACAGAACACACTCAGAGGGAGATAATCGGCTCCAGTTCTTCTCCTGTCGCGCTGGCAATCTTGTATAAACAACAAGGCCTAGATTATCGAGGGGCTGAACAGATATTCAGGAAATAATTCAGGTTTTTTTCTCTTTCTCTTTCCTTCTTTGGCTTCAACTAGTAATGGATCCCTCCACCAGGGGGTAGAGAGAAGACATAAAAGAAACGAAAACTTTCAAAGGCACATACTTGCGTTTGTATGCAAAGACAAAGGTTCAAAGATCTTTGTTGGAGATTTTCATATATGAAAAAAAAAATGCTGGAAACAACATAATGTGATTCTGTTGATCATTTAATTTGAAACTGGTTGAATACATTGTGGTATATTCAATCTGTAGAATACTATGAAGCCGTGGAAAAGAAAGATGTTCTATATCTGGCAATAGAGAATGATCTCTAAGATACATTATTATGTGAAAAAAGCAAGATGCAGTTTAAAAAGGGGGAAAGTGGCTACATCTCATGTAGCCCCAGTAACAGGTTTGACATTGTTATGAGTCTGGTTCAACCACATGACCCAAGAAAGACTGTACCCATGTAGCCCATAAAGGTAGGAATCTCATGTTATGTTTTAAGATCAAAAGAAGGGTGAATCAAATTGACTTGTATTTGAATTTTTACAATATAAATAAATAAATAAATAAATAAAAATTGACTCATATTTGAGCAGGTCAGGGGAGTGTCGAATACCATACTATGTCAACGTGAGCAAGATAAATTGCACTAGTTCCAACTGCTGCAGATGACTCCATCCTGTTCCTCACATGTGAGCAGGTCACTGGTAAGCCTTTAGGAGTCCAGTCACATAGATAAGAGGACTCTGGTTAAAAAAGATCTCTGCCATATCATGGAAGCCAGAGGCAGACAGACAGGGCGTTTGTTTCTGTGCAAGTATGTGTGTGCAAAATGAATGTACTTCCCTTCTTCCATGCTTTGCTTTGCAGGGCCTTTTCTGTCTGCCAGCACTTGGATGACACCGATGCTATACAGTTAGTGATCCCAGGCCCATGTGGTGGCTGGACACAGGGGCACAGCATCTTACATGTCCCCACAGACAAGATTCAAGACAGTTAGTATCCAAACACCTGGAGTACCAGGAGAAAGTTTGTTCCCATTGTTTTTGCTTGGCTTGATTGCACATTAGAAAGTTCCAGTTGAATTTTTTAAAATCTCTCTCATTACATTCCATTATAATTTTTTTTTGTAATTCCTTTTGTTGCTATTCAAACCGTTTAGCACCAGGTATAATCCCAGCATTCAGTCTTTTTAGGAGACCCATCCCCCTTCCAGCATTGTCCAGTAGAACTTCCTGCGATGATGGAAATGTTCTTTATCTGTACCATCCAATGTGGCAGCCACTTGGAATATGGCTAGTGTGACTGAGGAAGAGAATGTTTAATAGCATTTAATTTTAATTACTTGTAAACAACATTGCCTTCTGAGCTTTAGCAGTCCTTCTTCCTAGTCTCTCTTGGTCTGAAAGCCCTGCTGAAACTTTTCACCATGAGTGACCCTGCTGGTGTTTGAAATACCGGTGGCATAGCTTCCAGCATCACAGCAACATGCAAGCCACCATAGTATGACAATCTGACAGATGTGTGGGGATGTGATAAATAGTACCTACCAAAACCTACAGCAAACACCATACTTAATGGCAAATGTTAAAGCTTTTACTCTAAGACCAGGTATGAGAAAATGTTTCCCAATATCATTACTTCTATTCAACATTGTAGTGGAAGGCTGAACCACTGCAATAAGGCAAGAAAAAGACATAAAAGTAAAAGATTTAGGAAGAAAAAGTAGAACTGTCATTATGAGCTATACATATGTAGTGTTTGGATATGTGTAATATATGATTGTGTACATAGAAAATCCAAGATTTTACAAATTAATAATTAAAAATAATGAGTTTATCAAAACTACTAGAATATAAGGTCAATGTGTAATTATGTTTTAAAATACTGTAACAAGCATAATATGAATTTTCAAAAAGATACCATATAAATATGTCTTAGTTATGTAGTCCTGCTGTAAAAGAAATACTACGAGTGGGCGAGTTTAACACAGAGATTTATTCACTCACAGTTTAGGAGGCTAGAAGTTCAAATTCAGGGTGCTGGCTCTAGGGGAAGACTTTCTCTCTGTCAGCTATGGGGGAAGGTCCTTGTTCCTTGGTTATTTGGTGATCTTCATGTGGTGTGGCATCTATCTTCCCCAATCTCTGTTTGCTTACTTGTTTGTTTAATCTCTTTTATATTTCATAAGAGACGGACTTAAGACACACCCTATGCTAATACTGTCTCATTAACATAACAAAGAAAACCCATTCCCAAATGGGATTATAACCACTACAGGAGTTAAGATTTACTGCACATATTTTGGGAGACACAATTCAATCCGTAATATTCCACTCTTTGGCCCCCCAAATTTATGTTCTTCCAACATACAAAACACATTCACCTCATTACATCATCCCAAAAGTCTTAAATCAACTCCAAGTCTAAAATCTCATCTTCTGAATCATCTAAATCAAATATGGGTGAAATGTTAGATGTATTCCATCCTGGGGCAAAATTCCTCTTCATGTGTGAACCTATGAAATCTAGAATACAAATTATCTGCTTCTAAATTTTTTAAAGTACAATGTTGGAACAGGCACATGGAAAAAAAGGGATAATGGGCACCAAGCAAGTCCAAAACCCAGAAGAACAAACTACATTAACTCTCAAGGCTTGAAAATAATCCTCTGTTCTCCAGGACCATCTGAGCAAGGACCCGCCCTGCTCTCTGGATTCTGGGTGGAGGGCCTTCTACCCTGGGCTTCACCCCCACCTTCAAGCCCACCGGGAAGGCAACTCTGCTGCCTTGGCTTTGGGTGGTCCCATTCTTCTAATCCATCTGAGTGGCGACCCCACCCCCTCAGCCCTGGCAGGCTCCATTCTCCTGCCCCTTGTACCTGGCAGCTCCACCCCTCAGCTTTGGGTGGCCCCCATCCTCTTTTGGCTTTTGGGCAGGGCAGCTTCACACTCTGTAACAGAGTTAGTGAAGATCTGACTCTTTGAAATCTAGAAGGCCATGACTAACCCTTTGAGACCCAGGAAGCTGTGGCTCCACCCTTTGAGACCTAGGCCACCATAGCTCCACCCTTTGAACCATAGCATCCCTGCTTCCTGTGCTCCTTCCAACAGTTCTGCTGATCTCCAAGCTGCTCCAGGGCTGGTTCTTTTCTTTTCTTGGAGGACAACAGATATAGCTACTTTGGCCTGTTTTCTACCTGTAGAATTCCAAGAGGCAGTCAGCATTCTTTCCTTTTGTCTTATCTCTGACCCCTTCGGTCTAAGCTGATGGGTTTTCTGCTGTGGCAATTGATTAGATCCATCAGCCACAGGCTTAATCTCTAACTAAAGATTGTGTAGCCATGTCCTTGGAGACAATTCTATAACACCTGTGTTGAGTTTGTACAACATAATTTTCCAAATCATTACGTTTTGTTTTCATTTTGCAGCTTATTTTTTAGCTAATACCTTTCCTCTCACATTTTGCTATAAGCAGCAAGAAGCCACATGTCTCTTTTTTAGATCTTGCTTAGAAATCTCATGAGGGAAATATTCAAGTTCATCACTTACAAATTCTACCTTCCACCAAATATTTGAACCTAATTCAGACAAGTTCTTGGCCACTGCATCAGAAGCACTGCCTGTCCCCCATTGTCCAATCACAAGTTCACCGTCTCCTTTTCAAGCTTCACCAGAAGCACATTTAGCATCCACATTTCCAGTTACATTCTTTTGATGGCACTAGAAGTGTTATCTAAAATGATAGAGACTTTCTCTATAGTTTTCTTCACTTTCTTCTGAGCCCTGACCAGAACTGCCTTTGATGCCCTTAATTCTACCAATAGTCTCTTCAACACAATCTAGGCTTTTACTATTAGGCACCTTAAAACTCTTCCAGCCTCTGCTCATCACCCACTTCCAAAATCACTTCCATATTTTGGGTATTTATGAGAGCAGTACCCCCACTTCTCAACACCAAATCCTGTCTTAGTTATCCAGTGCTGCTATAACAGAAATACCACAAGTGGGTGGCTTCAACAAACAAATTTATTTCCTCACAGTTTAGGAGGCCAGAAATCCGAATTCAGAATTCAGGACACTGGCTGTAGGGGAAAGCTTTCTCTCTTTTTTGGCTCTGGGGAAGGTCTTTGTTCTTTGGGTCCTTGGTGATCTTCATGTGGTGTGGCATCTATCTTCCCCCTCTCTGCTTGCTTGATTGCTTGCTTGTTTAATCTCTTTAATATCTCATAAGAGATTGACTTAAGATACACCCTATATTAAAACTGTCTCATTAACAACAAAGAAAACCCATTCCCAAATGGGATTATAACCACTCAGCGATTAGGATTTACACCACTATTGTCGGAGACACAATTCAATCCATAACAAATAGAATCATAATTATAAAATATCCAGGAATAAATCTAATAAAATAGCACAAAACTTCAGCACATAATCCTATAAAACATTATTGAGAGAAACTGAAGAAGACCTAAAGAAATGAAGAACTATATAATTTTCATGTATTGGAAGAATCAGTATTATAAACATACCTGATTTCTCCAAATTGACTTACAGATTCAGTGCAATCCCAATCATAATCTCAATAGCTTTTTATAAAATGGAAAGTGACAAGTGTTTTCTAAGAAGAGCCATGCAATCTTTTCAAGGAGAAAAGACTTACTCTCCAGATAACAAGACTCATTAAAACACTCATTGCTGTCAAGTCGATTCCAAATCATAGTGACCCTATATAAGGATAAATAATTAGGACAGTGTGGTATTGGCACAAAAGTAGAGAAAGAGATTACTGTAACAGAATGAGGATTCCCGAAACAGACCTATGCATGTATGCACGGTGATATCACAGAGCAATGGGGAAAGTAGTCTTCTCAATCAGTGCTTCTAGGTGAATGGGAAAATAAAATAAAATTTGACCTCTTATCCATACCATATAAAAATTAATTCCACGTGGACTGTAGATTTAAATATGAGCAATAAAATAATAAAGCTCCAAGTGGGGACCATGGTCTCAGGGAACTTCTAGCTCAATTGGCATAACATAATTTATAAAAAAACTGTTCTATATTCTACTTTGGTGAGTAGTGCCTGGGGTCTTAAAAGTCTGTGAGGAGCCATCTAAGACACTCCATTGGTGTCACCCATTCAGGAGCAAGGGAGAATGAAGAAAACTAAAGATACAAGGGAGAGATTAGTCCAAAGGACTAATGGACCACAACTACCAAGGCCACCACCATACTGAGTCCAACACAAATAGATGGTGCTCTGCTACCACTGACTGCTCTGACAGAAATCACAATAGAGGGTCCCGGACAGAGGTGGAGAAAAATGTAGAGCAAAATTCTAACCCACAGAGACAGAGCCAAGACGGAGGATTAGACAAATGCTTCCAGCGAGCCCTCTTAAAACAAAGACCTGAAAAAAAAAACAATTGAAACGAGTATATTTATGACAAGCTAGGAGCCCTGAACATCAAACGCAAGCTTGGAAAATGAACTGAGGGGCAGGAGGAGGAAGAGATGGTTCAGAAGCGGAGAGGAGTTACCAGACCTGAATCGCGGGGAGCCCTAAGGCATCATTCCCAGGAGCGGCAGAGGTGGACTGCTACTAGTGTTAGCTGCAGTTTCCTCAGGGAGAAGCAGCCAGCTGCACAGCCTACTCACACCTCCAGAATGAGAGAAGAAGGGCACTGTTGGCAAAAGCTAAGTACTTGTGTATATTTCACTGTGCCTCCCCACCCCTCCCCCGGCTCCCAAGCCAGCTTCAGCGGCTGATTTCCCTGAGCCTGAGATAGACCTTGTTGAGTGCCTAGAGCCATCCTCCAGGCCTTAGAGAAGGAATAAATTTGCAACTGGGGGAAAAGATAATTTGCCCGCTTCACTAACCTGGGAGCTCAGGACAGAAGCAGCTCTTATCCAGGCATAAACGGTCCATGGACTCTCAGTACCATTCCCCTCTGCATGGGCCTGTGTGGGCCTATTTCAGGAGAATAGGCCCTAGTTGGCAGATTACAACTGTTTCAGCTGTGCGGTGGAGAGGTGAGTGTTTGATGTTTGACATTGCTTTGCCTGTTAAACAGGGTCCTCACCTGCTCACATCAGGGGCCTCAGGACTGGTGGCTCCACTCAGGTCACCCAGCGACCCGTGACGGCGGTCCAAGGATAACTGGTACCTCCCAGTCCTTAAAACCAAAAACATTGGGTGCCCATGGTCTGTCTGCAGAACCCACCCACCTGTACATGGTAGGGAATAGGCATGCTTTCCTCAGAGATACATGGGGGATGATTCTCAGCCCCCTGCCTTGTTCAGAGTTTGACCCCCTGCTGCAACCAGATACCAGTATCCAGACCAATCACCCCTGCCCTCTAAGACTGTAGGACAGACCCTGTACCACACACTTGATGATCAGCTAACTGGACATCTGAGCTGAATTCATACAAGAAAAGCAAATGGACTCCTGGACTGATACACCTGATAACAGCTCTAGCCAGCTGGAGACAGGATGTCAGAGCTCCAAAGGTGAAAATAATCAAGCTAGCTCACTCAAGCAGCCCATTTGGGCATATCAAAACAAAACAAAGTAAGAAGCTATGACACAGTAAGCAAACATAAAATAAACTAATACAATAACTTGTAGATGGCTTCTATAAGTGAGTAGGAGTCAACTCGACGGCAGTGGGTAGTGGGTGGGTATAGATGGCTTGGAGACAAGAGTCAATATCAAGTCACATAAAGAAACAGACCATGATCTCCTCAACAAGCTCTCAAAACAAAGAATCAAGGGATCTTCTAGATGAAAGTGCCTTCCTGGAATTACCAGAGGCAGAATACAAAATATTAATATACAGAACCCTTCAAGACATCAGGAAGGAAATGAGGCAATACGCAGAACAAGCCAAGGGACACACAGATGAAGCAATTGAAGAAATTAAAAGCATTATTCAGGAACATAATGAAAAATTTAATGAGCTGGAGAAATCCATAGACGGACAGCAATCAGAAATTCAGAAGATTAACAATAAAATTATAGAAGTAGACAATGCAATGGAAAGTCAGAGAAGTAGAATTGAGCAAGTGGAAGGCAGAATTTCTGAACTTGAAGATAAATCACTTGGCACTAGTAAATTTTGAAGAAAAATCAGACAAAAGAATTAAAAAAAAAAATGAAGAAAACTTAAGAATCATGTGGCACTCTATCAAGAGAAATAACCTACGAGTGATTGGAGTACTGAAACAGGGAGGGATAACAGAAAATACAGAGAGAATTGTTGAAGATTTTTTTTGCAGAAAACTTCTCTGATATAGTGAAAGATGAGAAGATATCTATCCAAGATGCTCATCGAACTCCACATAAGGTAGATCTTAAAAGAAAGTCACTAAGACATACTATACTCAAACTTGCCAAAACCAAAGATAAAGAGAGAACTTTAAGAGCAGCTATGGAGAAATGAAAAGCAACCTACAAAGGAAAGCCAATAAGAATAGGCTCGGACTACTCCGCAGAAACCATCCAGGCAAGAAAGCAATGGGATGACTTATATAAAAAAATGAAGGAAAAAAATTGCCAGCCAAGAGTCTTATATCCACCAAAACTGTCTCTCAAATATGTAGGTGAAATTAGGGCATTTCCAGATAAACAGAAGTTTAGGGAATTCGTAAAAACCAAACCAAAACTACAAGAACTACTAAAGGGAGTTCTTTGGTTAGAAAATCAATTATATCAGGTATCGACCCAAGACTAGAACAATGGGCAGAGCAATCAGAAGTCAATCCAGACAGAGAAATCACAAAAATAAATCAAAATATAAAAAAATGCTCAAAACAAGGAAACAGTGATGTTATTATGTAAAAGAAGACAACATTAAAACAATAAAGAGGGACTAAGAAATGTAGTCATAGATCTTCCATATGGAGAGGAAGACAAGGCCATACAAAGAAATAAAATTTAGGTTTAAATTTAGAAAAATAGGGGTAAATAATAAGGTAACCACAAAGGAGACAAACTATCCTACCCATCAAAGTAAAATACAAGAAAAAAATAGAGACTTAGCAGAAACAAAATCAACAGCAACGAATATGAAGAAAGGACAATATATAAAGATAATCTACTCAGCACATAAAATCAAGTGGGAAAAAGAAACTGTCAACAACACACAAAGACATCAAAATGATAGCACTAAATTCATACCTATCCATAATTACGCTGAATGTAAATGGACAAAATGCACCAATGAAGAGACAGACAGTGGCAGAATGGATTAAAAAAACACAATCCGTCAATATGCTGCCTACAAGAGACACACCTTAGACACAGAGACAGAAACAAACTAAAACTCAAAGGATGGAAAAACATATATCAAGCAAACTACAATCAAAAAAGAACAGGAGTGGCAATATTAATTTCTGACAAAATAGACTTTAAAGTTAAATCCACCACAAAGCATAAAGAAGGACACCCCATAATGATTAAGGGACAATATACCAAGAAGATATAGACATATTAAACATTTATGCACCCAATGACAGGGCTGCAAGACACATAAAACAAACTCTATCAGCATTGAAAAATGAGGTAGACAGCTCCACAATAATAGTAGGAGACTTCAACACACCACTTTCGGTGACGGATAAGACATCCAGAAAGAAGCTCGGTAAAGATACGGAAGATCTAAATGCCACAATCAACCAACTTGACCTTATAGACATATACAGAACACTCCACCCAACAGCAACTGAGTATACTTTTGTCAGGACCCAGATACGGATGCCCTTTATCACCACTCTTATTCAACATTGTGCTGGAGGTCCTAACCAGAGCAATTAGGCAAGATAAAGAAATAAAGGGCATCTAGATTGGCAAGGGAGAAGTAAAAGTATCTTTATTTGCAGATGACATGATCTTATACACAAAAACCCTAAGGAATCCTTAAGAAAACTACTGAAACTAATAGAAGAGTTCAGCAGAGTATTGGAATAGATGATAAAAACATAGAAAAATCAGTTGGATTCCTCTACGCCAACAAAAAGAACATCGAAGAAGAAACCACCAAATCAATACCATTTACAGTAGCCCCCAAGAAGATACAATACTTAGGAGTAATCTTACCATAGATGTAAAAGGCTTATACAAAGAAAACTACAAAACACTTCCGCAAGAAACCAAAAGAGACCTACATAAGCGGAAAACATACACTGCTCATGGACAGGAAGACTTAACATTATAAAAATGTATATTCTACCAAAAGCAATCTATAGATTTAATGCAATTCCAATCCAAATTCCAATGACATTTTTTAATGTGATGGAGAAACAAATCACCAACTTCATATGGAAGGGATAGAGGCTCTGGATTAAGTAAAGCACTACTGAAAACAAAGAACAAAGTGGGAGGCCTTACTCTACCTGATTTTAGAACTTATTATACTGCCACAGTAGTCAAAACAACCTGATACTAGTATAACAACAGATACATAGACCACTGGAACAGAATTGAGAATTCAGACATAAATCCATCCACACAGGAGCAGTTGGTATTTGACAAAGGCCCCAAAGCAGCTAAATAGGGAAAAAGATAGTCTTTTTAACAAATGGTGCTGGCATAACTGGATATCCATCTGCAAAAAAATGAAACAAGACCCATACCTCACACCATGCACAAAAACGAGCTCAAAATGGATCAAAGACCTAAATATAAAATCTAAAATGATACAGGTCATGGAAGAAAAAATAGCGACAACGTTAGGAGCCCTAATACGTGGCATAAACAGTATACAAAACATTACTAACAATGCAGAAGAAAAACTAGATAAGTGGGAGCTTCTAAAAATCAAACACCTATGCTCACCCAAAGAACCAAAAGAGTAAAAAGATTACCTACAGACTAGGAAAAAGTTTTTAGCTATGATATTTCTGATCAGCACCTGATCTCTAAAATCTACATGATACTGCAAAAACTCAACTACAAAAAGACAAATAACCCAATTTAAAAATGGGCAAAAGATATGAACAGACACTTCATTAAAGAAGACATTCAGGAAGCTAACAGATACATGAGGTAATGCTCATGATCATTACCCATTTAAAAAAAAATTAGAGAAACACCCATTAGAAAAACCCATTAGAGAAACACAAATCAAAACTACAATGAGAATTCATCTCACTACACCAAGGCTGGCATTAATCCAAAAAACACAAAATAATAAATGTTGGAGAGGCTGTGGAGAGATTGGAACACTTATACACTGCTGGTGGGAATGTCAAATGGTACAACCACCTTGGAAATTGATTTGGCACTTCCTTAAAAAGCTAGAACTAGAACTACCACACGATCCAGCAATCCATTCCTTGGAATATGTCCTAGAGCAATAAGAGCCTTTACATGAACAGATACATGCACAGCCATGTTCACCACAGCACTGTTTACAATAGCAAAAAGATGGAAGCAACCAAGGTGCCCATCAATGGATGAATGGATAAATAAATTACGGTATATTCACACAATGGAATACTACGCGTTGATAAAGAACAGTGAGGAATCTGTGAAACATTTCATAACATGGAGGAATCTGGAAGGCATTATGCCGAGTGAAATTAGTCAGTTGCAAAAGGACAAATATTGTATAAGACCACTATTATAAGAACTCGAGAAATAGTTTAAACTGAGAAGAAAATATTCTTTGATGGTTACAAGAGTGGGGAGGGAAGGAAGGTGGGAAAGGGTATTCGCTAGTTAGATTGTAGACAAGAAGTACTTTAGGTGGCGGGAAAGACAACACACAATACAGGTGAGGTCAGCACAACTGGAGTAAACCAAAAGCAAAGAAGTTTCCTGAATAAACTGAATGCTTCGAAGGCCAGCGTAGCAGGGGCAGGGGTCTGGGGACCATGGTTTCAGGGGACATCTAAGTCAATTGGCATAATAAAATCTTTTAAGAAAACATTCTGCATACCACTTTGGAGAGTGGTGTCTGGAGTTTTAAACACTAGCAAACTGCCATCTAAGGTGCATCAATTGGTCTCAACCCACCTGGATCAAAGGAGAATGAAGAACACCAAGGACACAAGGTAATTATGAGCCCAAGAGACAGAAAGGGCCACATGACCCAGACTACATCATCCTGAGACCAGAAGAACTAGATGGTGCCCAGCCACAACCGATGACTGCCCTGACAGGGAACACAACAGAGAACCCCTGAGGGAGCAGGAGAGCAGTGGGATGCAGACCCCAAAGTCTCGTAAAAAGACCAGACTTAATGGTCTGACTGAGACTAGAAGGACCCCGGTGGTCATGGTCCCCAGACCTTCTGTTGGACCAGGACAGGAACCATCCCCAAAGCCAACTCTTCAGACAGGGATTGGACTGAACAATGGGTTGGAGAAGGATGCTGGTGAGGAGTGAGCTTCTTGGATCAGGTGGACATTTGAGACTCTGTTGGCATCTCCTGCCTGGAGGGGAGATGAGAGGGTAGAGCGGGTTAGAAACTGGCAAAATGGACACGAGAAGAGAGAGTGGAGGGAATGAGTGGGCTGTCTCACTAGGGGGAGAGCAGCTGGGTGTGTAGCAAGGTGTATATAAGTTTTTGTGTGAGAGACTGACCTGATTTGTAAACTTTCACTTAAAGCACAAAAAAAAAAAAAAAAAAAAAAAGATTCTGTAGAAGAATCCTGAACAAAAGGGGGAAAATGCAGAACAGAAGTTAAAATACTCATGGAATCCAGATTTTCATGGAAGCTGGATGAACCCCTGAAACTATTGCCTTCAGATAATCCTTAAACCTTGAATCAAAAATATCCCCTGAGTTCTTCTTATAACCAAACAATATAGTTCAGTTTAAAAAATAGTTTTAGCTAAAACTTGTAAACAATGTCTGCCTTGAACATTCTGCTCTTTTTTTTTTTTTTTTTTTTGGCTTTAACAAATAGAAATTTATTTTATCACGGTTTAGGATGCTAAAGTCTGAATTCAGGGTGTCAGCTTTAGGGGAAGGCTTTCTGTCTGTGTCAGCTCTGGAGGAAGGTCCTTGTCTCTTTTGAGCTTCTGTTCCTGGGCGATCTTCATGTGGCTTGGCATCTTTCTTCCTCCATCTCTGCTCTGCTCCTCGTTTAATCTCCTTTATATCTCAGAAGAGATTGACTCAAGATACACCTTACACTAATCCTGTCTTATAAACATAACAAAAACAACCTGTTCCCAAATGGAATTATAACTGCATCATGCTCTTTTAAGATCTATTTATATGGGATCAAAATTGACAAAAGCAACTTGAAATATTAGACAGGAACCTTAGGGGGCAGTAAGTTTATGTTAATGGGGGAGGTACAACTAAGAAAAGGAGGTGCGAAAGATTGCACAACTCAAAGAATGTAATCAATTGTTGAAACTGTTGAATTGGTGTATGTTCTGTTATGTGTATTCTCAACAACAACAAAAATAAATTTTATATATACACATATAAAAAAATAAAACCACAGTGTTATACTATTACACACACTATAATGGCTAAAATTAATAAGATTGACAATACTAAGTGTCAAGATGTGAAGCAATGGAAACTCATATAGTGCATATGGGAGTATAAACTGACACAACATTTTGGAAAAGATATAGCATTATCTACTAAGGCTGAGCATAGGTCCATCCAAAGACCTAACAAGTTCACTTCCAACAGAAATGTGTGCGTGTGTGCTCCATTAAGACATTTATAAAAGTATAGTTTGTAAGAGCCTCAACCTGGAACTAACCCAAATATCCATCATCATTACAATGGATAAATTATGGTATATTCATACAATGGAATGCCACACAACCAAAAAAAGAACTAACTCAGGTACACACAGTACCATGGATGACTTTCACAACATAATGTTGAGTGAAAGAAGCTAGATGTAAAATCATGAATACCGCATAGTTCCATTTATCTAAAGTTTCATACAGTCAAACCCAGCATCTGGTGATAAGAAAATTCAGGATAGTGGGATGAGAGATGACTGAGAGGAGGCTCAAGATGGGGCTTCTGCTGTGCTGGTAATTGTCTAACTCTTGACCTGGCTGATAGTTATAAGGTGTGTTCTCTGGATAATTCATTGACCTGTACACATTTTTTAAAAGATAAAAGCCTATGATTACATTTACTCCAACTAATATTTACTCTCTCCTGCACTGAACCCTGTGCTAAGTGCTAGAATTGGAAAGGTGAAATCAGAAACTGTGCCTGTCTCCCAGGAGATCAGAGCCGAGCTGCGGACAACATAGACTTACAAATTCCTCTGACATGATGTGTGAAGTGCTGTCAAAGATCAATGTACAGAATGCGATTAGGAACAGTCCTTCTTCATCAAATCAGAGTTGGTTTCACTTAAGGAGTGGACACAAAAATTAGCTCTTAAAATATGATTGGGATTTCAGCAAATGAAAAGGAAGGGCAGGGTCTTCTAGGTAGAGAGTACAGCACAAGCAAAGACATAAAAAAAAAAACCAAAACACCAAACTCGTTGCCACTGAGTCAATTCTGACTCATAGCGACACTATAGCACAGAGTAGAACTGCCCCATAGAGTTTCCAAGGAGCTCCTGGTGGATTCGAACTGCTGACCTTTTGGTTAGCAGACGTAGCTCTTAACCACTATGCCATTAGGGTTTCCAAAGACATGGGAGTTAAAAAATGTGGGCACTGAGAGCTTCTAAAAATTAAACGCTATACTCATCAAAAGACTTCACCAAAAGAGTAAAAAGAGAGCCTAAAGATGGAAAAAAAAAAAAAAAATTGGCTACTACCTACCCGATAAGGGTCTAATCGCTAAAATCTATAGAATACTTTATCAGCTCAACAACAAAAAGACAAATAATCCAATTTAAAAAATAGGCAAAGGATATGAACACACACTTCACCAAAGAAGACATTCTGGGAGCTAACAGACATATGAGGAAATGCTCATGATTGTTAGCCATTAGAGAAATGCAAATCGAAACTACAATGAGATCCATCTCACCCCAACATTACTGGCACAAATCAAAAAAACAGAAAATATCATAGTGAGCTAATAATATCAGGTGGACACTTGAGACTGTGTTGGAGGGGGGATGGGAGGATAGAGAGAGTTGGAGGCTGCCAAAGTTTTCACGAAAGGAGAGACTGGAAGGGCTGACTCATTAGGGCGAGAGCAAGTGGGAGTAAGGAGTAAGATGTATATTAACTTATATGTGACAGACTGACTTGATTTGTAAACGTTCACTTGAAGCTCAATAAAAGTTAATAAAAAAAAACAGAAAATATCAAATGTTGGAGAGGTTGCAGGAAGATTGGAACTCCTATGCACTGCTGGAAATGTAAAATGGTATAACCACTATGGAAAACAATATGGCACCTCCTGAAAAAGCTAGAAATAGAAATACCATATGACCCAGCCATCCCATTCCTAGGACTATATCCTAGAGAAATGAGAGCCATCATGCAAATAGACATATGCACACCCATGTTCATTGCAGCATTATTTACAACAGCAAAAAGATGGAAACAACCTAAGCATATGGTACACATACACAATGGAATACTATGCAATGCTAAAGAACAATGATGAATCTTCCACACATCTTACAACATGGATGAGTCTGGACAGCATTTTAGTGAGTTAAATAAAAAAAAAATAAGTGAATCACAAATGGACAAATATTGTACGAGACCAGTATTATAAAAACCAGGAAAAGGTTTACACACAGAAAAAAACAATATTGACGGTTACGAGGAAGGGAAGGGGTGGGGAGGGGAAATCACTAACTAGACAGTACATGTGTTAACTTTGATGAAAGGAAAGACGACGTACAATATAGGGGAAGTCAGCACAACTTGACCAAAGCAAAGCCATAGAGCTTTCTAGACACATCCAAACACCTGGAGGGACCAAGTTACTGGGGTGAGAGCTGGTGACCATGATCTCAAAGGACATCTAGGTCAATAGGCATAACATAGTTCATAAAGAAAATGTTCTACATCCTACTTTGGTGAGTAGCATCTGGGGTCTTAAAAGCTGGTGAACAACGATCTAAAATACATCTATTGGTCCCATCCAGAGCAAAGAAGAATGAAAAAAAACCAAAGACACAAGGAAAATATTAGTCCAGAGGACTAACTGACCATGTGAACCAGAGCTTCCACCAGCCTGAGCCCAGAAGAGCTAGATGGTACCCAGCTACCACCACCGAGGGCTATAAAAGGGATTGCAATAGAGGGTCCCAGACAGATTGGGAGAAAAATGTAGAACAAAATTCAAATTCACAAAAAAAGACCATAGTTACTGGTCTGACTATGGCCCCTAGTCACTCTGTTAACTCAGAACCGAAGCCGCTCCAGAAGTTCAGCTGAAGGTTAAAACCAAAAAAAAAAAACCTAAACCTGTTACTGCCGAATCGATTCCTACTCATAGCAACCCTATAGGTCAGAGTAAAACTGCCCCATAGGGTTTCCAAGGTGCAACCAGTGAATTTGAACTGCTAACCTTTTGGTTAAAGCCGCACTCTTAACCAGGGCTTCAGCCAAAGAATAGATAGTCCTATAAAACAAAGAATAACACTCGTGAATAATGTGCTTCTCGGTTCAATAAAGTATATGAGACCAAGGCAGGAAGGGACTGGGAAGCTGTACAAATGGTTATGGGGAACCTGGGTGTAAAGGAAAAGGCGGAGAGTGCTATCACATTGTGGGGATCCTGACCAATGTCACAAAACAATTTGCGTATAGATTTTTGAATGAGAAACTAATCTGTGCTGTAAACTTTCACTTAAAGCACAATAGAATTTAAAGAAAAAAGAAAAACATTTACTCAAGTACACACGCATACACACACACACACACAAAATGTGAGCACATTCATACAGCCACTAACACGATCATGAGAAAAACCATGCTTGTTAAATTTTCTCTGAATTAGTGCTAAAGAGTGTTAGAAGTCTGCAGGGAGTCTACATCAGTGAAAAACAATCTGGGGAGAAGTTTTCCCTCTTAAACTTCTTGCCTAGATCTTTGCTTCTTTAGAGCAGGTATATTTTATGTATTTGGTAGTAAACCAGTTGCAGTAGTTGGACTCTTACTCATGGTGACCCCATGCGTGTCACAGTAAAATTGTGCTCCACAGGGTTTTCAATACCTGATTTTTTGGAAGGAGATCACTAGGTCTTTCTTCCTAGGTGTCTCCGGGTGGACTCGAACTTGCAGCATTTTGGTTAGCAGCATGTTAACCCTTTGCACCACTCAGGGACTCCCAGTAGAAATAAAAACTGAGGGGAAAACGTGAGTGCTTCCATGCCTCTGTCACAGTTCCCTCTCTAGACGTGGATGATGTTTCCCTGCACACAGCAAGAAACGCATCTGCCGAGTTTGCAGGGGTCCCTGTCTCCTCTCGCTGCAGACGCCACCATGGCACACCGCCCGCTTGCACACTGACAGCTGAACTAGATAATTCTCCAAGTGGGCAAACCTTCCACTAAACCCACATTTAGAGATGTTTGTCAAAATTTTCAAGTGTTTGTTGAAATCAAGTTAAATAAAAGCCCCAGTGGTAAGTGGCCCTAATAAAGCAGCTGTGTCAGCAGTGAATCTTACCTTTAGCTCCCTTAGGGTGTGGACTGATGAAGGGACCACTGAGTTTATCATCCAAATGAAGTCAATTTGGGGGCATAAAAGAGGGTGCTGTTAATACAGATGCCAGGACAAAACCAGTTTTCTACAGGGACCTGAGCCATGTGGTCACCCTCTTGTGACTGTCACTGAGGATCACTACCAAAAAAAAAAAAAAAACCCTACAAGATGTCCCCAAATCTCCCTGGAAAGTCCCATCTCTCCTGTGCTCCCAATCCCAAGGGGCGTTAGGAAGTGTGGCGGACACAGCCCGGCTCTCATCCATTCTAGATCTCTGGTGGACTAGAGCGGGCTTCCTCACCCTGCATGTCCCCAAGAATCCTAGTTGTGACACACCTCATTATCATCTCACGTGGGCCCTCTGTGTTCCTGCTAACTTGCCCAGGCCTCATGTTTGGCCCCATCCAGTTGGCAGTGTCCCTGCGCACTCACGGGAACAGCCGTGTGCTCTATGGGGAGGCACCGCACGCTCACCTTCTGCCGGGCGGGTCTGTTCAGAAAGGACCTCTACGGGCAAGGCTTCTGTGGTGCTTACCCTTCCGCGTCAGGGGAAAGCTGTCTGTTTTGTCTCACTGCAGACACTTCCGAGGCCACAGGCAGGGTGGTTTCCCTGACCGCGGGAGACAATAAACGCCTTGGTAGACTGGAGACTTCCTAGAATATGGAGTCTGATGAAAAGAAAGATGAAGATATAAATGTGCAATTAAAGAAAACCGTACCCTGAGCACCAACAAATACTTTCCACGCTATGTAAGTAATACATAAACATTGCAGCCGATTCACATTTGATAAACTCTCAACTTCCCCGTTTCTTTGATAGGAAGGCTGGGAAGCGAGATAAAGCAGGCTCGTGCCATGAAGGACAAATATCTCGGCATCCAACGAACTTCAAAATACTGCTTTTTTGTTTTCAAGACTGGTTGCTATTTCCTCTGCACTTCTTGTTTATTCACTCATCTAGAGTCCAGAGCCTCGTTTCCACACTAGAGATGGACTTGCACATCTGCCAAGAGATAACAGCCAGCAACAACAATAGTCTTCCTCAGTCCCTTGGCCAGGAAAACTTTTGGCAGAGCAGGCTGAGAATAACTTATCTCCAGTGCCCCGAAAGGCTCTGAAGTACTGGAAGCACGGGGTGGTTGTTTGCCAGACAGAGATAACAGGCAGGATGCGATGGAGAGCCAGACCCGCACTGGAAGCCAGGCTTCCACCTGGCAGACGTGGACAAGGAAGAAGGGATGAAGGGCCAATTAGCACACGGCTGCCCAGCGGCCAGGTCCATACCCTCAGCACAATCAAAAGTGCCTAAACCCTTGTCTGAGTCGGGTCTGACTCATAGCAACCCTATAGGACAGAGTAGAGCTGCCCCATAGAGTTTCTAAGAATAAGCTGGTGGATTCCAGCTGTTGACCTTGTGGTTAACAGCCAAACTCTTAACCACTTTGCCACCAGGGCTCCCAAAAGTGCCTCAGTGAGTCAAAAAACTTATTCCTGTGTCATGTAAAGAATACTTAGAAGTTTATGCTACACGAAGAATTCCTATAAATGTGATTTTTTTTTAATTAATGCCAGTAACTCATCTTGAAAAGAGAATTTGTTCATCTTCAGTTGCTCTTGAGAGAAAACAAAATGAACATGATTGTCTGACAGGGTGAAAATTTGATAATCATATAAATCGTGGTCTAAACAGTGGGCACACCCTCAACTGTCCAAGGATTGGTTCAATAATCCAGCAGGCAATTGAGGGTAGCTCAGTGATTGGACCTGCTTGTTCTGAGCTTCCTAGAAGAGCTTCTAAGAACTAGAAGTAATTGTCCCACTCACTAAACTTGGCTTTAGATGTAGAGATGATACACATGGCTTTGCAGGATTCTATAGCTAGAGCCGTTAGATGCACAGAATTAGGCATTACCTTTAATAGTTTCAGTTGTAAATATGTGACAAAAATTTCCTTTATTATCTCATAGAATTTTCAGAGCGATAGCCAAAACAGTAGTAAAGGCATGATTGTTTCAGTAATAACTTTAATGCTATATTATAATAACCAAGGAGTCCTAGTGGCACAGTAAGAGCTTGGCTGCTAACCAAAAGGTCGGAAGTTCGAATTCACCAGGCACTCCTTGGAAACCCTCTGGGGCAGTTCTACTCTGTCCTATAGGGTCGCTATGAGTCGGAATTGACTTGACGGCAATGGGTGTGGTTTGGTTTATAATAACCACTTGCTTTCAAGTAGATCCTGACTCATGGCAACCCCCATAGATCACTTAAAATATAAAGTGCTATTATATAATCCTGGGACTCCCTAGGTGATGCAATTAATGCACTCAGCTGATAACAGAGAGGTCCATCCAGGGGTGACTTGGGAGAAAGACCTGGCGATCTGCTTCCAAAAAATCAGCCATGGAAAACCCTATGAAGCACAGTTCTACTCTGAAACACATGGGGTCACCCATGGTACTGGTATATAAGTCCTGTGCAGTGTGTAAGTGCCAACAGGATTATTAATTTGAGGGCAGATGAGAGAGAGGAACCTGAATTCTGTTTCATCATTTTCCAAAGTTATTGAGCTTGTTCTTCAACAGTGACCCAAAGCAAACATCGTAGCCTGATGAGTTATTGGGATTTTGACTCATAGTTAGTATTTACATAGTGATTTAAGATTCCAACATGAAAGCTCCAATGTCAGCCCTAAGTAACTTAATGACACTGTATGTAAATGTATTCTTTCCCTTCCCTAACCCCTACTCATGTTCTGACAGTCATAATAAAATAATCGGCATCATCTCCAGAAGTATTTACCAGGCATCTACTAGGGTATTGTGCTAGGTCACCTACAGAAAGGCATAACATTCTTCCCATAAGATTTCACACCACTCCTTTTTCTTAAATTGTGAATAGATTTGTTGTTATATATTTTAAATCCCTTGAAGAGAGGAGCCTCACCAGAGTGTGTGTCTTACCTCAACAAAAGTCATGTTTATTGGCTATTACACAGCATATTTTCAGTCAGTTTTTGGTAAAGATATGGTGAGGCTTAGCTATAGATTGAATCCCTGAATGGCACAAACCGTTAAATGCTAGGCTACTAGCTGAAAGGTTGGTGTTTCAAACCCATGCAGAGGGACCTTGGAAGACAGGCCTGGCAATCTGCTTTCGAAAGCTCACAGCCTTGAAAACCCTATGGAGCAGTTTTACTCTGCACACATAGGGTTGCCATAAGGAGTCGGAATTGACTTAATGGCCGCTGAAAACAAAGCTGTAGATTGCTTAGTCTTGGGTAAGGACAACATGCTTTGGTTGAGCATTTATGTCTTTGGTCTGTTTGTGTAATTAAGATGTGATTAGCCACGTAATCTCTATAGTAGTCAATTTCTTGCACTGGGCAGTTCACTAATTTCAAATGTTGTTGTTAGGTGCTGTCGAGTCTATTGCGACTCATAGCGACCCTATGTACAACAGAACGAAACGATGCCAGGTCCTGCACCATCCTCACCATCTTTGCTGTGTTTGAGCTCATAGTTGCAGCCACTGTGTCAGTCCATCTCTTTGAGGGTCTTCCTCATTTTTACTGACCCTCTACTTTACCAAGAATGATGGCCTTCTCGAGGGACTTGTTCCTCCTGATGAAATGTCCAAAGTATGTAAGACAAAGTCTCTCCATCCTCCCTTCTAAGGAGCATTCTGTCTGTACTTCTTCCAAGACAGATTTGTTTTTTCTTCTGGCAGTTCATGGTATATTTAATATTCTTCACCAGCACCATAATTCATAGGCATCAATTCTTCTTCAGTCTTCCTTATTCATAGTTCAGCTTTCACATGCATATGAGGTGGTTGAAAATACCATGGCCTGGGTCACCTTAGTCCTCTAGTTGACGTCTTTATTTTTTAACACTTTAAAGAGGTCTTTTGCAGCAGATTTACCCAATGCAATACACCCTTTGATGTCTTTCTTTTTCTTTTTTATTATTGTACTTTAGGTAAAGGTTTACAGAACAAACTAGCTTCTCATTAAGCTAGTAGTACACATATTGTTTTCTGACATTGGTTACCAACCCCATGACATGTCAACACTCTCCCTTCTTGATCTTGGATTCCCTGTTACCAGCTTTCCTGTCCCCTCCTGCCTTCTAGTCCTTGCCCTAGTCTTGTTTTGTTTTATGGGCCTGTCAAATCTTTGGCTAAAGGGTGAACCTCAGGAGTGGCTTCATTACTGAGCCAAAAGTGTGTCCAGGGGCCATACTCTCAGGTTTCTCCAGTCTGTCAGGCCAGTAAGTCTGGTCTTTTTTTGTGAGTTAGAATCTTGTTCTACATTTTTCTCCAGCTCTGTCCAGGACCCTCTATTGTGATCCCTGTCAGAGCAGCCAGTGGTGGTGGCACCATCTAGTTGTGCTAGACTCAGTCTGGTGGAGGCTGTGGTGGTTATGGTCCATTAGCCCTTTGGACTAATCTTTCCCTTACGTCTTTGGTTTTCTTCATTCCCCCTTGCTCTTGATGGGGTGAGACCAGTGGAATGTCTTAGATAACTGCTCACAAGCTTTTAGACCCTGGACACTACTCACCAAAGTAGAATGTAGAACATTTTCTTTATAAACTGTTATGCCAATTGAGCTAGATATTCCCCGAGACCAGCAATACGTCATTTGATTTTTTTTTTAATAATTTTTCTTGTGCTCTAAGTGAAAGTTTACAAATCAAGTCAGTCTTTCACATAAAAACTTATATACACCTTGCTACATACTCCCAATTACTCTCGCCCTAATAAGACAGTCTGCTCCCTCCCTCCACTCTCTCTTTTTGTGTCCATTTCACCAGCTTCTAGCCCCCTCTACTCTCTCATCTCCCCTCCAGGCAGGAGATGCCAACAGAGTCTCAAGTGTCCACCTGATCCAAGAAGCTCACTCCTCACCAGCATCCCTCTCCAACCCACTGTCCAGTCCAATCCATGTCTGAAGGGTTGGCTTTGGGAATGGTTCCTGTCCTGGGCCAACAGAAGGTCTAGGGACCATGACCACCGGGGTCCTTCCAGTCTCAGTCAGACCATTAAACCTGGACTTTTTACGAGACTTTGGGGTCTGCATCCCACTGCTCTCCTGCTCCCTCGGGGGCTGTCTGTTGTGTTCCCTGTCAGGGCAGTCATCGGTTGTAGCCAGGCACCATCTAGTTCTTCTGGTCTCAGGCTAATGAAGTCCCTGATTCATGTGGCCCTTTCTGTCTCTTGGGCTCTTAATTACCTTGTGTCCTTGGTGTTCTTCATTCTCCTTTGATCCAGGTGGGTTGAGACTCATTGATGCATCTGAGATGGCTGCTTGTTAGCATTTAAGACCCCAGACGCCACTCTTCAAAGTGGGATGCAGAATGTTTTCTTAAAAGATTTTATTATGTCAATTGACTTAGATGTCCCCTAAAACCATGGTCCCCAAACCCCTGCCCCTACTACATTGGCCTTCAAAGCATTCAGTTTATTCAGGAAACTGCTTTTGGTTTAGTCCAATTGTTCTGACCTCCCCTGTATTTTGTGTTGTCTTTCCCTTCACCTAAAGTAATTCTTATCTACTATCTAATTAGTGAATACCATTCTCCTGCCCTCTCTCCCTCCTCCCTCTCATAACCACAAAAGAATGTTTTCTTCTCCGTTTAAACTATTTCTCGAGTTCTTATAATAGTGGTCTTATACAATATTTGTCCTTTTGCAACTGACTAATTTCACTCAGCATAATGCCTTCCAGGTTTCTCCATGTTATGACATGTTTCACAGATTCATCACTGTTCTTAATCGATGGTTAGTATTCCGTTGTGTGAATATACCATAAATTATTTATCCATTCAGCTGTTGATGGGCACCTTGGTTGCTTCCATGTTTTTGCTATTGTAAACAGTACTGCAATAAACATGGGTGTGCATATTATCTGTTCATGTAAATGCTCTTATTTCTCTAGATTATATTCCGAGGAGTGGTATTGCTGGGTAGTATGGTAGTTCTATTTCTAGATTTTTAAGGAAGTGCCCAATCGATTTCCAGAGTGGTTGTACCATTTGACATTCCCACCAGCAGTTTACAAGTGTTCCAATCTCTCCACATCTTCTCCAGCATTTATTATTTTGTTTTTGGATTAATGCCAGCCTTGGTGGAGTGAGATAGAATCTCGTTTTAGTTTTAATTTTCATTTCTTTAATGGCTAATGATCAAGAGTATTTCCTCATGTATCTGTTACCTGCCTGAATGTCTTCTTTAGTGAAGTGCCTGTTCATACCCTTTGCCCATTTTTTAATTGGGTTGTTTGTCTTTTTGTGGTTGAGTTTTAGCAGAATCATGTAGATTTTAGAGATCAGGCACTGGTCAGAGATGTCGTAGCTGAAAATTTTTTCTGAGTCTGTAGGTGATCTTTTTACTCTTTTGGTGAAGTTTTTAGATGACCATAGGTTCTCGATTTTTAGAAGCTCCCAGTTATCTGGTTTTTCTTCGGCATTCTTAATAATGTTTTGTATACTGTTTATGCCATGTATTAGGGCTCTAATATTGTCCTTATTTTTTCTTCCATGATCTGTATCGTTTTAAATTTTATATTTAGGTCTTTGATCCATTTTGAGCTCATTTTTGTGCGTGGAGTGAGGTATGGGTCTTGTTTCATTTTTTTGCAGATGGATATCCAGTTATGCCAGCACCATTTGTTAAAAAGACTGTCTTTTCCCCATTTACCTATTTTGAGGCCTTTGTCAAGTATCAACTGCTCATATGTGGATGCATTTATGACTGGATTCTCAATTCTGTTCCATTGATCTATGTATCTGTTGTACCAGTACCAGGCTGTTTTGACTACTGTCATTTGATTTCTTGACTGCTGCTTCCATGGGCATTGACTGTGGATCCATGTAAAATGAAATCCTTGACAACTTCAATCTTTTCTCCACTTATCATATGTTGTTTACTGGTCCAGTTTTGAGTATTTTTGTTTTCTTTCTGTTGAGGTGCAATCCATATTGAAGGCTGTAGTATTGAGCAATGCAGGAAGAATCAAAAGATGGAAGGAATATACAGTCACTGTACCAGAAAGAACTGGTCAATGTTCAACCATTTCAGGAGGCAGCATATAATCAAGAACCGATGGTATTGAAGGAAGATGTCCAAACTGCACTGAAGGCATTGGCAAAAAACAAGGATCCAGGGATTGATGAAATACCAAATGAGATGTTTCAACAAACGATGTAACACTGCAAGCACTTACTCATCTATGCCAAGAAGTTCAGAAGATAGCTACCTGGCCAACTGACTGGAAGAGATCCATATTTGTGCCCATTCCAAAGAAAGGTGATCCAGCCGAATGCGGAAATTATCAAACGATATCACTAATATCACATGCAAGTAAAATTTTGCTGAAGATTATTCAAAAATGGTGGCAGCAGTACATCAACAGGGAACTGCCAGAAATTCAAGCCAAATTTAGAAGAGGATGTGGAATAAGTAATATCATTGCCGGTATCAGATGGATCCTGGCTGAAAGCAGAGAATACCAGAAAGATGTTTAGCTGTGTTTTATTGACTATGCAAAGACATTCAACTGTGTGGGTCATAACAAATTATGGACAACATTGCAAAGAATGGAAATTCCAGAACACTTAAATGTGCTCATAAGAAATCTGTACATAGACCAAAAGGCAGTCATTCAATCAGAAAAAGGGGATACTGTGTGGTTTAAAGTCAGGAAAGGTATGCATCACCATACTTATTCAATCTGTATGCTGACAAATAATCCAAAGAAGGTGGACTACATGAAGAAGAACAGGTCAGAATTGGAGAAAGACTAATTAACAACCTGCGATATGCAGATGACACAAGCTTGCTTGCTGAAAGTGAAGAAGTCTTGAAGCACTTACTGATGAAGATCAAAGACTACAGCCTTCAGCGCGGGTTACACCTCAACATAAAGAAAACAAAAATCCTCACAACTGGACCAATAAGCTATGCCATGATAATCAGGGAAAAGATTGAAGTTATTATGGATTTCATTTTACTTGGACCCACAATCAACACCCGTGGAAGCAGCAGTCAAGAAATCAAAGGACGCATTGCATTGGGCAAATCTGCTGCAAAAGACCTCTTTAAAAGTGTTGAAAAGCAAAGTTGTCACTTTGAGGACTAAGGTGAGCTTGACCCAAGCTGTGGTGTTTTCAGTCACCTCATATGCATGTGAGAGCTGGCAATGAGTAAGAAGACTGAAGAAGAACTGATGCCTTTGAATTGTGGTGTTGGTGAAGAATATTGAATATAACATGGACTTCCAAAAGAACAACCAAATCTGTCTTGGAAGAATTACAGCCAGAATGCTCCTTAGAAGCGAGGATGGTGACAGTTGATCTTATTTAGTTTCGGCATGTTATCAGGAGGTACCAGTCCCTGGAGAAGGACATCATGGTTAGTAAAGTAGAGGGTCTGGGAAAAAGAGGAAAACCCTCAACGAGATGGGTTGACACGGTGGGTGCAACAATAGGTTCAAGCATAACAACAATCATGAGGATGGCACAGGACCGGGCAGTGTTTTGTCCTGTTTTACATAGGGTGGCTATGAGTTGGAACCGACTCAACGGCACCTAACAGTAACAACATTTAGGAGAATGTGTTTTGGAATTTCCAAATAATGTGTACTTTTAATTATATGATTCATTTTTCTATGTTCTTATGTGGTCCTTATGTACTTGATCACTTTTATTGTTTATAAATTTATCTGTCATGGCTAATATAAAGAAAAAGAAAATATAGGCATTTTAAAATGTCTTAGCACTATTGGTTTTGATTTTTTTTTTTTTTGTATTTGTAAAAAAAATTTCCTATGTATGTTTTGATGCTTCTATTCAGTGTGTAAAGGTTCATTCCACTGCTTTCTACCTGGGTGACCATGGTAACTTCCCTCTTATAATCTGCGGTGGCAATATTTATTTTGCTTTTTTTTACTTATTAGAAGTGTTGTTGCTGTTGGCTGCCTTTGAGTTGGCCCCCAACTCATGGTAACCCTATACACAATGGAATAAAATGCTGCCTAGTCCTGTACCATCCCCATGATTGGATGCAAGGTTTTCATGGGTTGATTTTCAGAAGTTGATTGCCAGTCCTTTCTTGAGTCTGGAAGCATCATAGCAACACACAGCCTCTACTGACAGATGAGCGGTGGCCAAGCGTGAGGTGCATTGGCTGGGAATGGAACCTGGGTCTCCCACATGGGAGGCAAGAATTCTACCACTGAACCACACTGTGCCCTCATTGGGAGAATTAAAGGAAATAATTTGTTTAAAGGGGAAGGTGCACAATTAATAGGAGTAATTATATCTCCCTTGTGTTTCTTTTTTTGTGTTTCGTGTATTTTATCAATGTAAAATGGTGCTTTTTATCCTGTTTGATGCTTTTGGAATTCTCTGTGGTATCAAATTAATATTGTTGCCCCTGTTCTTGTTTGGTTTCAGTTGGCCTGAAAAATCATTTACCATTGTTTTATTTTTAACTATTTTGTGTGGCTCTGTTTCAGTTTGATTTCTTACAAGCAGTATAGAGTTGGCTTTTACTGTTTTAACTTAGTGCTTTGTTTGATTTTATCTATACCATTAATTTGGCAGGTATATACTTTTTTTATTTTATAAGAGCTTGCCTTAATGCTTTTCAAAAATGTTCCCAATCTCTTATTTTCTGACTCTAAAATTAAAAAATAAAGACTTTTTTTAAAAACCAATGTTCCTACCCCAGACTTCCACATAAGATGAGAAATTTCAATTATCTTTGCTTCTCTGTTTTTGTTCCATGTACTTTAATCTCAAATCCCAGCATTCATTAATATAATCAGGAGTTTGAAATTGAGATTGTTGTTATTATTTTACAGTTTTTATTGGTATATTCTTTTTTTATTGTGTTTTAGGTGAAAGGTTATAACTCAAGTTAATTTCTCATTCAAAAATTTATACACACCTTGTTTCGTGACATTGGTTGCAATCCCCACAGTGACAGCACGCTCCCCCTTTCCACCCCGGTTCCCTGTGTCCATTCCTGTCCCATTCTGCCTTCTCATCCTCCTTTTGGACAGGAGCTGCCCATTAGGTCTCCTCTTTTTGATGGAACTAAGA
This sequence comes from Elephas maximus indicus, assembly GCF_024166365.1. Lineage (NCBI taxonomy): Eukaryota > Metazoa > Chordata > Mammalia > Proboscidea > Elephantidae > Elephas > Elephas maximus. The sequence goes on along the minus strand of NC_064819.1, from coordinate 50,468,150 downwards.
AACATATTTCTCAAGCATGCTATTTTTTGTTTTATATGCCTGTCTAATCTTTGTCTGAAAAGTAGGATTTGGGAATGTTTTCAGTTCTGGGTTAACAGAGCATCTGGGGCCATAGTTTCGAGGGTTCCTCCAGTCTCTGTCAGACCATTCAGTCTGGTCTTTTTATGAGAATTCGAATTCTGTTCTACATTTTTCTCCTGCTCTGTCCAGGACTCTTTGTTGTGTTCCCTGTCAGGGAGGTCATTGGTGATAGGTGGGCACCATCTAGTTCTTCTGGTCTCGGGCTGGTGGAGTCTCTGGTTCATTGGTCCTTTAGTCCTTTGGGCTTGTATTTTCCTTGTGTCTTTGGTTTTCTTAATTCTCCTTTGCATCGAGTGGACCAATAGATGCATCTTAGATGGCTACTTGCCAGTTTTTAAGACCCCAACTGCTACTCACCAAAGTGGGATGTAGAACATTTTCTTTATAAACTTTGTTATTCCAGTTGACCTAGATATCCCCCAAAACTATGGTCCCAAGGCCCCATCCCCAGCTACTCTGTCCTTCAGAGTATTTGGATATGTCTGGGAAACTTTGTTTTTCCCTTGGTCCAGTTGTGTTGACTTTCCCTGTATTGTGTGTTGTCCTTCCCGCCACCAAAGTTGACCCTCGTCTACTATCTAGTTAGTGATTTCCCATCCTTCACCCTCCCTACCCTCCTAACCATAAAAGAATGCTTTTTGCTGTGTGTAAACCTTTTCCTGAGTTCTTACCATAGTGTCTTATACAATATTTGTCTTTTTTGCAACTGACTCATTTCACTTGGCATTATACCCTCCAGATTCATCCATGTTGTGAAATGTTTCATGGATTCATCATTTTTCTTTATCTTTGCATAGTATTCCATTGAGTGTATGTATGTACCATAATTTGTTGATGGGCATTTAGGTTGTTTCCATCTTTTTCCTATTGTGAATATTACTGCTATGAACATGGGTATGCATATGTCTATTCGTGTGATGGCTCTTATTTCTCTCGGGTATACTCCTAGGACTGAGATTGCTGGATTGTATGGTATTTCTATTTCTAGCTGTTTAAGGAAGCATCGTATCGTTTTCCAAAGTGGTTGTACCATTTCACATTCCCACCAGCAGTGCATAAGAGTTCCAGTCTCCACACAGCCTCTCCAATATTTGTTATTTTGTGTTTTTTGGATTCGTGCAAGTAGTGTCAGGGTGAGAGGGTATCTCAATTGTAGTTTTGATTTGCATTTCTCTAATGGCTAATGATTGAGAGCATTTCCTCATTAGTCTGTTAGTCGACTGAATGTCTTCTTTGGTAAAGTGTCCATGTCCTTTGCCCGTTTTTTAATTGCATTATTTGTCTTTTTCTTGTTGAGAAGTTGCTGCATTTTGTAGATTTTAAATATTAGACCCTTATTGGATACGTTGTAGCCAAATTTTTTTCCCAGTTTGTAGGTTCTCTTTTTACTCTTTCGGTGAAGTCTTTTGATGAGCATAATTGTTTGAATTTTAGGAGTTATCTATTTTCTCTTCTGGTGTTTGTGTATTGTTAGTTATGGTTTGTGTACTATTTATGTCATGTATTACGGCCCCTAGCTTTTCCCCATTTTTTAAAAATACTTTTTATTGTGCTTTAAGTGAAAGTTTACAAATCAAGTCAGTCTCTCACATAAAAACTTATATACGCCTTACTACATACTCCCAATTACTCTCCCCCCAGTGAGGCAGCCCACTCCCTCCTTTCAGTCTCTCTTTTTGTGACCATTTTGCCAACTTCTATCCCCTCTACCCTCATCCCCCCTCCAGACAGGAGACACCAACATAGTCTCAAGTGTCCACCTGATGTAAGTAGCTCACTCCTCATCAGCATCTCTCTCCAACCCATTGTCCAGTCCAATCCATGTCTGATGAGTTGGCTTTGGGAATGGTTTCTGTCCTGGGCCAACAGAAGGTCTGGGGACCGTGACCACCAGGGTCCTTCTAGTCTCAGTCAGACCATTAAGTCTGGTCTTTTTATGAGAATTTGGGGTCTGCATCCCACTATTCTTCTGCTCCCTCAGGGGGTCTCTGTTGTGTTCCCTGTCTGGGCAGTCATCAGTTGTGGCCAGGCACCATCTAGTTCTTCTGGTCTCAGGATGATGTAGTCTCTGGTTCATGTAGCCCTTTCTGTCTCTTGGGCTCTTAATTACCTTGTGTCCTTGGTGTTCTTCATTCTTCTTTGATCCAGGTGGATTGAGACTCATTGATGCATCTTAGATGGCTGCTTGCTAGCGTTTAAGACCCCAGACGCCACTCTTCAAAGTGGGATGCAGAATTTTTCTTAATAGATTTTATTATGCCAGTTGACTTAGATGTCCCCTGAAACCATGGTCCCCAAACCCCTGTCCCTGCCACACTGGCCTTCGAAGCATTCAGTTTATTCAGGAAACTTCTTTACTTTTGGTTTGCTCCAATTGTGCTGACCTCGCCTATATTGTGTGTTGTCTTTCCCTTCACCTAAAGTAATTCTTTTTTTTTAAATAATTTTTATTATGCTTTAAGTGAAAGTTTACAAATCAAGTCAGTCTGTCACATATAAACTTATATACACCTTACTACATACTCCCATTTACTCTCCCCCTAATGAGTCTGCCCGCTCCCTCCTTCCAGTCTCTCCTTTCGTGACCATTTCAGCCAGTTTCTAACCTTCTCTACCCTTCCATCTCCCCTCCAGACAGGAGATGCCAACACAGTCTCAAGTGTCCACCTATTACAAGTAGCTCACTCTTCATCAGTATCTCTCTCCAACCCATTGTCTGATGAGCTGTCTTCGGGAATGGTTCCTGTCCTGGGCCAACAGATGGTTTGGGGACCATGACCTCCGGAATTCTTCTACTCTCAGTCAGACCTTGAAGTCTGGTCTTTTTATGAGAATTTAGGGTCTGCATCCCAATGTTCTCCTGCTCCCTCAGGGTTTCTCTGTTGTGCTCCCTGTCAGGGCAGTCATCGGTTGTGGCCGGGCACCATCTAGTTCTTCTGGTCTCAGGATGATGTAAGTCTCTAGTTCATGTGGCCCTTTCTGTCTCTTGGGCTCATAGTTATCATGTGACCTTGGTGTTCTTCATTCTCCTTTAATCCAGGTGGGTTGTGACCAATTGATGCATCTTAGATGGCCGCTTGTTAGCATTTAAGACCCCAGATGCCACACATCAAAGCGGGATGCAGAATGTTTTCTTAATAGAATTTATTTTGCCAATTGACTTAGAAGTCCCCTGAAGCCATAGTCCCCAAACCCCCGCCCTTGCTCTGCTGACCTTCAAAGCATTCAGTTTATCCTGAAAACTGCTTTTGGACCAGTCCAGTTGAGCTGACCTTCCCTGTATTGAGTATTGTCCTTCCCTTCACCTAAAGTAGTTCTTATCTACTATCTAATCAGTAAATAGCCCTCTCCCACCCTCCCTCCCTCCCTCCCCCCTCTCATAAGCACAAAAGAATGTGTTCTTCTCAGTTTATACTATTTCTCAAGATCTTATAATAGTGGTCTTATACAATATTTGTCCTTTTGCATCTGACTAATTTCACTCAGCATAATGCCTATCGGGTTCCTCCATGTTATGAAATGTTTCACAGATTCGTCACTGTTCTTAATCAATATGTAGTATTCCATTGTGTGAATGTACCATAATTTATTTAACCATTCATCCATTGACGGACACCTTGGTTGCTTCCAGCTTTTTGGTATTGTAAACAGTGCTCCAATAAACATGGGCGTGCATGTATCTGTTCGTGTAAAGGCTCTTATTTCTCTAGGGTATATTCCGAGGAGTGGGATTTCTGAGTTGTATGGTAGTTCTATTTCTAACTTTTTAAGAAAACACCGGATAGATTTCCAAAGTGGTTATACCATTTTACATTCCCACCAGCAGTGTATAAGAGTTCCGATCTCTCCGCAGCCTCTCCAACATTTATTATTTTGTGTTTTTTGGATTAATGCCAGCCTTTTTTTGTTGTTGTTGGAGTGAGATGGAATCTCATCGTAGTTTTAATTTGCATTTCTCTAATGGCTAATGATCGAGAGCATTTTCTCATGTATCTGTTAGCTGCCTGAATATCTTCTTTAGTGAAGTGCGTGTTCATATCCTTTGCCCACTTTTTGATTGGGTTGTTTGTCTCTTTGTGGTTGAGTTTTGACAGAATCATATAGATTTTAGAGATCAGGCACTGGTCGGAGATGTCATAGCTGAAAATTTTTTCCCAATCTGTAGGTTGTCTTTTTACTCTTTTGGTGAAGTCTTTAGATGAGCATAGGTGTTTGATTTTTAGGAGCTCCCAGTTATCGGGTTTCTCTTCGTCATTTTTAGTAATGTTTTGTATTCTGTTTATGCCTTGTATTAGGGCTCCTAGGGTTGTCCCTATTTTTTCTTCCATGATCTTTATCATTTTAGTCTTTATGTTTAGGTCTTTGATCCATTTGGAGTTAGTTTTTGTGCATGGTGTGAGGTATGGGTCCTGTTTCATTTTTTTGCAAATGGATATCCAGTTATGCCAGCACCATTTGTTAAAAAGACCATCTTTTCCCCAATTAACTGACACTGGGCCTTTGTCTAATATCAGCTGCTCATATGTGGATGGATTTATATCTGGGTTCTCAATTCTGTTCCAGTGGTCTATGTGCCTGTTGTTGTACCAATACCAGGCTGTTTTGACTACTGTGGCTGTATAATATGTTCTAAAATCAGGTAGCGTGAGGCCTCCCACTTTCTTCTTCTTTTTCAGTAATGCTTTCCTTATCCCTTCTTTCCCTTCCATATGAAGTTGGTGATTTGTTTCTCCATCACATTAAAAAAAACGTCATTGGAATTGGATCGGAAGTGCATTGTATGTATAGATGGCTTTTGGTAGAATAGAGATTTTTACTATGTTAAGTCTTCCTATCCATGAGCACGGTATGTTTTTCCACTTATGTAGGTCCCTTTTAGTTTCTCGCACTAGTACTTTGCAGTTTTCTTTGTATAGGTCTTTTACATCTTTGGTAAGATTTATTGCTAAATATTTTATCTTCTTGGGGGCTACTGTGAATGGTATTGATTTGGCGATTTCCTCTTTGATGTTCTTTTTGTTGATGCAGAGGAATCTAAGTGATTTTTGTATCTTTGTCTAGTAACCTGAGACTCTTCCAAACTCTTCTATTGGTTTCAGTAGTTTTCTGGAGGATTCCTTAGGGTTTTCTGTGTATAAGATCATGTCGTCTGCAAATAGAGATAATTTTACTTCTTCCTTGCCAATCTAGATGCCCTTTATTTCTTTGTCTAGCCTAACTGCTCTGGCTAGGACCTCTAGCACGATGTTGAATTAGAGCGGTGATAAAGGGCATCCTTGTCTGGTTCCCGCTCTCAAGGGAAATGCTTTCAGGCTCTCTCCATTTAGGATGATGTTGGCTTTGTATAAAAAAAATTTTTTTAATGCCCCCTATTATGTTGAGGGATTTTCCTTCTATTCCTATTTTGCTGAGAGTGTTTATCATGGATGGGTGTTGGGCTTTGTCAAATGCCTTTTCTGCATCACTTGATAAGGTCATGTGGTTATTGTCTTTTGTTTTATTTATATGGTGGATTACAATAATTGTTTTTCTGATATTGAACCAACCTTGCATACCTGGTATAAATCCCACTTGGTCATGGTGGATGATTTTTTTGATATGTTGTTGAATTCTATTGGCTAGAATTTTGTTGAGGATTTTTGCATCTATGTTCATGAGGGGTATAGGTCTGTAATTTTCTTTTTTTGTGGTGTCTTTACCTTGTACTGGTATCAGAGATATGCTGGCTTCATAGAATGAGTTAGGAAGTATTCCATCCCTTTCTATGCTTTGAAATACCTTTAGTAGTAGTGCTGTTATCTCTTCTCTGAAAGTTTGGTAGAACTCTGCAGAGAAGCTGTCTGGGTCAGGGCCTTTATTTTTTTTTGGTTGGGTGTTTTTTTGGTTACCTTCTCAGTCTCTTTTTTTGTTATGGGTCTATTTAGCTATTCTACTTCTGATTGTGTTGGTTTAAGTAGGTAGTGTGTTTCTAGGAATTCATCCATTTCTTGTAGGTTTTCAAATTTGTTAGACTACAGTTTTTTGTAGTAATCCGATATGATTCTTTTAATTTCAGTTGGGTCTGTTGTGATATGACCCATCTCACTTCTTATTTGGGTTATTTGTTTCCTTTCCTGTATTTCTTTAGTCAGTCTGGCCAATGGCTTATCAATTTTGTTAATTTTTTCAAAGAACCAGCTTTTGGCTTTGTTAATTCTTTCAATTGTTTTTCTGTTCTCTAATTCATTTAGTTCAGCTCTAATTTTTATTATTTGTTTTCTTCTGGTGCCTGATGGATTCTTTCGTTGCTCGCTTTCTATTTGTTCAAGTTATAGGGACAGTTCTCTGATTTTGGCTCTTTCTTCTTTATGTATGTGTGCATTTATTGATATAAATTGACCTCTGAGCCCTGCTTTCACTGTGTCCCAAACGTTTTGTTAGGAAGTGTTTTCATTCTCATTGCATTCTATGAATTTCCTTATTCCCTCCTTAATGTCTTCTGTAATCCAGGCTTTTTCGAGCATGGTATTGTTCAGTTTTCAAGTGTTTGATTTCTTTTCCCTGACTTTTCTGTTTCTGATTTCTACTTTTATGGCCTTATGGTCTGAGAAGATGCTTTGTAATATTTTGATGTTTTGGATTCTGCAAACCTTTATTTTATGACCTAATATGTGGTCTATTCTAGAGTATGTTCCATGTGCACTAGAAAAAAAAAAGGATACTTTGCAGCTGTTGGGTGGAGTGTTCTGTATAATTCTATGAGGTCAAGTTGATTGATTGTAGCAATTAGATTTTCCATGTTTCTATTGAACTTCTTACTGGATGTCCTATTCTTCACCGAAAGTGGTGTGTTGAAGTCTCCTACTATAATTGTGGAGGTGTCTATCTCATTTTTCAATTCTGTTAAAATTTGATTTATGTATCTTGCAGCCCTGTCATTGGGTGCATAAATATTTAATATGGTTATATCTTCCTGGTAAATTGTCTCTTTTATCATGATGTAGTGTCCTTCTTTATCCTTTGTTGTGGATTTAACTTTAAAGTCTATTTTTTCTGAAATTAATATTGCTACTCCTGCTCTTTTTTGATTGATGTTTGCTTGATATATTTTTTTCCCTCCTTTGAGTTTTGGTTTATTTTTGTCTCTAAGGTGTGTCTCTTGTAGGCAGCTGTAGATGGATCATGTTTCTTTATCCAGTCTGAAACTCTCTGTCTCTTCATTGGTGCATTTTGTCCACTTACATTAAGTGTAGTTATAAATGAGTTTAGTGCAGTCATTTTGATGCCTTTTTGTGTGTGTTGTTGACAATTTCATTTTTCCACCTACTTTTTTGTGCTGAGAAGCTTTTCTTTGTAAATTGTGTGTTCCTCATTTTCATAGTAGTTGCATTTATTTTTGCTGAGTCGTTATGTTTATCTTGGTTTTTAATTTGAAGTATGGAATTGTTAGACCTCTTTGTGGTTACCTTAATATTTACCTCTATTTTTCTAAGTAAAAACCTAACTTGTATTGTCCTGTACCAGCTTGGGTTCCTTTCCATATGGAAGATCTATGCCTCCTGTATATAGTGCCTCTTTTTTGATTATTGTAATGTTTTACATAATGACATCAATGATTCACTGTTTTGAGCATTTTTTTCTTTTTTAAATTAATCTTATTTTGTTTTTGCGATTTCCCTATCTGAGTTGATTTCTGGCTATTCTGTTCTGTGACCTTGTGTTGTGCTGGTATCTGATCTTATTGATTTTCTGACCAATTTCCTTTAGTATTTCTTGTAGCTTTGGTTTGGTTTTTGCAAATTCTCTAAGCTTGTGTTTATTTGTAAATGTTTTAATTTCACCTTCATATTTGAGAGAGTTTTGCTGGATATATGATTCTTGGCTGGCAGTTTTTCTCCTTCAGTACTCTATCTATGTCATCCCATTGGCTTCTTGCCTGCATGGTTTCTGCCAAGTAGTCTGAACTTATTCTTATTGATCCTCCTCTGTAGGTGACTTTTCTTTTATCCCTGGCTGCTTTTAAAATTTTCTTTTTATCTTTGGTTTTGGCATGTTTGATGATGATATGTCTTGGCGATTTTCTTTTGGGTTCTATCTTGTATGGGGTTCGATGAACATCTTGGATAGATATCCTTTCATCTTTCACAATGCCAGGGGAGTCTTCTGCCAACAGATCTTCAACTATTCTCTCTGTGTTTTCTGTTATCCCTCCCTGTTCTGGAACTCCAATTAAAAAAAATTTTTTTATTCTTCTTGATAGAGCCCCCACATGATTCTTAGGGTCTCTTCATTATTTTTTTTATTCTTTTATCTGATTTTTTTCAACTATACTGGTGGCAATTGCCTTATCCTCTGATGCCCCCACTCTGCATTCCCGTTCCTCAATTCTGCTCCTCTGACTTCCTATTGAGTTGTCTAATTCTGTAATTTTATTGTTAATCTTTTGGATTTCTGAATGCTGTCCCTCTATGGATTCTTGCAGATTATTAAATTTTTCACTACATGCTTGAATAGTCTTTTTGATTTCTTCAACTGCTTTATCAGTGTGTTCCTTGGCTTTTTCTGTAGATTGTCTTATTTCATTTCTGAGGTCATCCATGATGTCTTGAAGCATTCTGTGTATTAATTTTTTATATTCTACTTCTGGCAATTCCAGGATCGTATCTTCATTTGGGAAAGATTTTGATTCTTTAATTTGGGGTTTTGTAGAAGAAATCATGGTCTGCTTCTTTATGTGATTTTATATTGACTGCTGTCTCCGACCTCTCTATAAGATATTGTAATGATTTAGTTTTTATATTTGCTCACTGAGTCTTATCTTCTTGTTTTGTTTTGTTTCAATATACCCAGATGGGCTACTAGATTGCACTATCTTGATTGTTGTAGCCTTTAAATCACCTATGTCCTGTTACCAGCTGGTGTGAGCTGTTATCAGATATATGAGCCTATGAGTCCATTCACTGTTCTTGAATAGAATCAGCTTAGGTGTCCTGATAGTGAGTCACCTAATGTGTGGTGTAGGCTGTCACCTATTAACTTAGAGGAGTAGTGGTGATGGTTTTATGCACCAGATTCTAGTAGTGGCATGGGGTCACATTCTGAGGAAGGCAGGATACTGACATCCTTCCCCCACGTGCCAGTGAGGTAGGAGTGTCTCTATTCTCTAGGGCACTATCGTGGGTGGGCTCTGCAGCTGTACTTAGGCACCCAATGCTTGTACCTCTAAGGATTGGTAGTCGTCACTATCCTCAGATCCCTGTGGCAGGTGGCCAGGTGGTATAGGTGGAGCTTTAGCCCTCAGTTCCCTTCTGTAGATCAGTGAGGTCTCTGCTTAATAGGTAGAGATGTATCAGACCTCTGAAACTTGCCTTTCCACTGGTCAGCTAAAACAATTACAGTCAGATCTCTATCAGAATTGCCTTTGCATTGTAATAGCCACCTGGTTCCCTGTAGGGATGAAAGCCAAAGACTGTGGATCTTTTATGCTTGGCTAGAGCTGGTTCTGTATTATTATTCCAGTGTAGGGAAGGGTTTTTCCCCCTGATTTTTAATTGTTGCTTCTCTTAGGCCAGGAGAATGTGTTAGGAAAAACAAAAAGAAAACCCTTGCAGAGCACTTCACTCCCTGCCCAGGGAATTCCAATGTTAATGAAGCTGGCTGGGGCAGGGAAGGGAGGGATCAGATAAATAGGAGAAGGTAGTGCAGCAAGATAGACAAAGTTACTTATCTTGGTTGGTGAGGACTGTTTTATCTGAGATTCCAGAGGGACGTGTGGCCTGTGTGTGCTGGCTGGGCTGAGATTGCCCCCAAAGTTTAGAGCTGCGTCCTGTGCTTGTGCCATCTCAAGAAGCCGTGATCAGGTCCTCTGCGCTTAGTCCAAAGCCCAGCACCAAAGTTTTCTGGCTGGGTCACTGCTTCCCCGTGGTTTCTTGTTCTCCTGTCAGCTGCATCAGTGTGCAGCGTGTTTGCGCTGGCTGGGTCACTGCCAAGTTTACTCCAGGGGTTTAGGGCTGTGTCCCATGCTTGCCCCGTCTCAGTAAGCCATGATCAGCACCACTCTGGCTCCAGGGAACTGCAAGGACTTAAGGCTGTGGCGTGCCATGCCAGCTCCGGAAGCGGTCACTGCTTCAGCATGCAGCTTTTCACTCCCCTGTAGCTCAGGTCAACTCCTTAGTTCCGTGTTTGATGGTCAGGGTTTGTAGATTGTCATGTATGTAATCAATTCACTTGTTTTTCGAGTCTTTGTTGCAAGAGAGATCAGCAGAAGCTTCCACCTAGTCAGCCATCTTGGTCGCGCCTCTAAATTGATTTCCCATTTTTTTCTTTCATGATCTTTATTGTTTTAGATTTTATATTCAAGTCTTTGATCCATTTTGAGTTAGTTTTTGTGTATGGTGTGAGATATGGGTCTTGTTTCATTTTTTTACAAATGAACATTCAGTTTTGCCAGCACCGTTTGTTAAAAAAAAAAAATTTTTTTTTTTTTTTAAGAGACTGTTATTTCCTCATGTAACAGACTTGGGACATTTGTCAAATATCAGCTGCTCATAGGCAGATGAATTTACGTCTGTGTTCTCAATCTGTTACATTGGTCTATGTATCCGTTGTACTTGTACCAGGCTGTTTTGACTACCGTGGCAGTATAATATATTCTACAATAAGGTAGTGTGAGGCCTTTCTTCTTCTTCTTCAGTAATGCTTTACTTATCCGGGGCCTCTTCCCCTCCCAAATAATGTTGGTGATTTGTTTCTCCATCTTGTTAAAAAAAAATGCCATTGGAATTTGGATTGGAATTAGGTTGTACCTGTAGATCACTTTGGGTAGAACTGACTTTTCACAATGTTAAGTCTTCCTATCCGTGAGCAAGGTATGTGTTTCCACTTATGTAGGTCTCTTGGTTTCTTGCAGTAGTGTCTTATAGTTTTCTTTGTATAGGTCTTTTACAACCCTGGTTATATTTATTCCTAAATACTTTATCTTCTTGGGGGCTATTGTAAATGGTATTGAGTTGGTGATTTCCTTTTCGAAAGTTTCTTTGTTAGTGTAGAGGAATCTACTGATTTTTGTATGTTTTTATTATATCCTGGTACTTTACTGAAATCTTCTATTTGTTCCAGTACCTCTCTTGTTGTCTTTGGGGTTTTCTGTATATAAGATCATATCATCTGCAAATAGGGGTACTTTTACTTCTTCCTTACTAATTTGGGCACTCTTTATTTCTTCTTCTTACCTTATTACTCTGGTTAGGACCTCCAGCACAATGTTGAATAAGACTGGTGATAGAGGGCATCCTTGTCTGGTTCCCGTTCTCAGGGGAAATGCTTTCAGTCTCTCTCCATTTAGAATGATGTTGGCTGTTGGCTTTGTATAAATGCCCTTTATTACGTCAAGGAATTTCCCTCCTATTCCTGTTTTGCTGAGAGTTTTTATCAGGAATGTGTGTTGGACTTTGTCGAATACCTTTTCTGCATCAGTTGATAAGATCATGTGGTTCTTATCTTTTGTTTTATTTATGTAATGGATTATGTTGATTGATTTTCTGATGTTGAACCATCCCTGCATTCCTGGTATGAATCCCACTTGGTCATGATTTTTTTTTTTTATACATATATATTCTGTTGAATTCTATTGGCTAGAATTTTGTTGAGGATTTTTGTGTCTATGCTCAGGAGGAATATTGGTCTGTAATTTTATTTTTTGGTGGTGTCTTTTTTTTTTTTTTTGCCTAGCTTTGGTATCAGAGTTATGCTGGCTTCATAGAATGAGTTTGGGAATATTCCTTCCTTTTCTATGCTCTGAAATATCTTTAGCAGTACTGGTGTTAACTCTTCTCTGAAAGTTCGGTAGAATTCTCCAGTGATGCCATCTGGGCCAGGGTGTTTTTTCTTGGGAGTTTTTTAAAATTACCTCTTTAGTCTCTTCTTTTGTTATGGGTTTATTTAGTTTTTCTACCTAGATTGCATTAGATTAGGTGGGTAGTGTTTTTCTAGAAATTTGTCCATTTCCTCTAGGTTTTCAAATTTGTTGGAGTACAATTCTTCATAATATTCTGTTGTGATTTTTTTTTAATTTCAGTTAGATCTGTTGTGATATCACCAATCTCATTTCTTATTCAGATTATTTGCTTTCTCCTGTTTTTCTTTTGTCATTGTGGCCAGTGGTTTACCGATTTTGTTGATCTTTTCAAAGAAACAACTTTTGGTCACATTGATTCTTTCAATTGTTTTTCTATTCTCTATTTCATTTAATTCTGTTCTAATCTTTATTATTTCCTTTCTTCTGGTGTCTGAGGGCTTCTTTTGCTGATGTCTTTCTATTTTTTTGAGTTGTAGGGTAGATGTATTGATTTTGGCTCTTTCTTCTTTTTAGATGTGTGTTTATTGCTATAAATTGACCTGTGTCCCAAAGGTTTTGGCAAGATGTGTTTTCATTCTCATTGGATTCTCTGAATTTCTTTATTCCATCTTTGATTTCTTCTACAACCCAGTAGTTTTTAACAAAGTATTGTTCGGTTTCCATGTATTTGATTTTTTTTTTTACTTGCTGTTTCTGTTATTGCTTTCTACTCTTATGGCATTATGATCAGAAAAGATGCTTTGTATTGTTTCAATGTTTTGGACTCTGTTAAGGCTTGCTTTGTGGCCTAAAATGTGGTCTATTCTGGAGAATGTTACCTGTGCTTTGGAAAAGAATGTGTACTTTGCTGCTGTTGCTTGTAGTGTTCTGTATATGTCTATGAGGTCAAGTTGATTGATTGTGGCATTTAGATTTTCTGTGTCTTTATTGAGTTTCTTTCTAGATATTCTGTCCTACACTGAAAGTGGTGTGTTAAAGTCTCTCACTATTATTGTGGGGCTGTCTATTTCTCTTTTCAATGCTGTTAATGTTTGTTTTCTATATTTTGGAGTTCTGTCATTGAGTGTGTATATATTTTTTATGGTTATGTCTCCCTGGTTTATTGGTCCTTTAATCATAATATAGTGTCTTTCCTTATCCTTTGTGATGGGTTTTGCTTTAAGGTCTATTTTATAAGAGACTAATATTGCGACTCCTGATCTTTTTTGGTTTTTGTTTGCTTGATATATATTTTTCCATCTTTTTTGAGTTTTAGTTTGTTTATATCTTTGTGTCTAAGGTGTGTATCTTGTAGACAGCATATAGACAGGTCATGTTTTTCATTCCATTCCGCCACCATCTGTTTACTTGTGCATTTAGGCTATTTGCATTCAGTATAATTATTGGTAGGTATGAGTTTACTGCTGTCCTTCTGATGTATTTTTTTCATTAGTTTTTGTAGTGTTGACAGTTTCTTTGTTCCACTTAATTTTCTGTGCTGAGCTCTTTTTCTTTATGTATTTTCTTTTCACCTTTTTCATTATTGTTGATTTTGTGTTTGTTGAGTTTTTGTGTTTTTCTTTTTTATTTTAATGGATAGGCCTGTTAACTTCCTTTGTGGTTACCTTGACACTTACTAAATTTTCTAAGTTTAAACCAATGTTTTGTTTCTTGATATAGCCTTAAATTCCTCTCCATATGAAAGTTCTATGATTACAGTTTATTCCCTCTTTTTTGTTTTCACATTGTCATCATTTACATATTGTCATCTTTGGTTCCCTATTTTCAGTATTTTAACTTTGATTTGTTTTTGTGCATTCTCTATTTGGATTGATAAGTGTTTGATCTGCCCTGTGGCCTAGTCTTGGATTGTTGTCTGATATTGTTGGTTTTCCAGCTGGAGGGCTCTTGTAATTTTGGTTTGGTTTTTACAAATTCCCATAACTTCTGTTTATCTGGCAATGACCCAATTTCACCATCATGAGATGAGATGATATGAGAGAGAATTTTGCTAGATATATAATTCTTGGCCAGAAATTTTTTTCCTTCAAGGCTTTATATGTGTCATTCTATTGTCTTCTTACCTGCGTGGTTTCTGCTGAGTAGTCAGAGCTTAGTCTTATTGATTCTCCTTTGCAGGTGACTTTTCATTTATCCCTAGCAGCTCTCAAGATTCTGCCTTTGTCTTTGGTTTTGGCAAGTTTGATTATGATAAGTCTTGGTGACTTTCTTTTGAGGTCTACTCTGAATGGAGTTCGTTGAGCTTCTTGAATAGGTGTCTTCTCATGTTTCATTTCATGATATTAGGGAAGCTTTCTCTCAGCAGGTCTTCAACAATTTTCTCTTTGTTTTCTGTTATCCCTCCTTGTCCTATTACTCCAATCAATCATAGATTTTTCCTCTTGATAGTATCCCACATAATTCTTAGGCTTATTCATTTTTTTAATTCTTTTTTCTGATGTTTCCTCAAATAAATTGGTGTCAAGGGATTTATCTTCAATCTCAGTCATTCTGACTTCCATTGTCTCAGTTCTACTCCTCTGACCTTCTATTGAGTTGTCTAATTCTGAAATTTTATTGTTAATCTTTTGGATTTCTAGTTGCTGTCTCTGTATGTTTTCTAGCAGCCTGTTTATTTTGTCATTTTTGTTCTTGTATTATTTCCTGAATTTTTCTATTGCTTTGTCTGTGTGTTCTTTTGCTTGATCTGAGCTTTGCCTGATCTCCTTCCTGATCTTTTGGAGAGCTCTGTATATTAGTCTTTTGAATTCTTTTTCAGATAGCTCCATTTCCTTGTCTTACTCCAGGAGATTTCCTGGTTCTTTATTTTGGTCTCTTGCTGGAGCCATTTGACTTACCTTTTCATGTGATTTGATACTGTTGTCTCCAATGCATCAATATGTTATTATATTTATTTATTGTATGTTTGTTTACTGAATTTTGACATTTTGTTTTGATATGCCCAAGTAGACTGGGGGTTTGAGCTACTTTGGTTGCTGATGTTTTTGAAGCTCTGTCTCCAGGTGGTCAGAGCAGCTACTAGGTATATGAGCCGAGGAGTCTGTTCACTTTTCTTTCAGGCATGCAGCACAAGTGTCCAGGTTGTCGGTCACCAAGTGTGTGGTACAGACTCTTATCTACAATCCTGGGTGGGCAGAGCTGCATGGAGGTGTTTGGAGCAGGCACAGGTAACTGGTTGCAGTGGGGGATTATGTGTGGGGCAAGGCATGGGGCTGAAGGCTGCCTCTGGGTGCCTGGGTGGAGGACATGTCCCTGTCCCCTAGAGTGCAGCTAGTCCTTGGGCAGCCGGTGCTGTTGGCTGTAGGGACTAGGAGGCACCTGTAATTCTCAGACCATTGTCGTGGGAGGCTAGATGGAGTGGGTGGTACCGTCTGCCCTCAGGCCCTTGGTGTGGGTGGGTGAGGCTCCTGCTTAGGGGACAGGGCGGTGTCAAATGTCACAAATCTGCAGCTCCCCCTTGGCTGCTGCAATTGAAAATGGGCTTCAGGTGTTTGCCCTGCTGTTTTATGCTAATGAGGGTGTGCGGTGTTTAATTGGCCCACAAAGGTCTGGGCAGGGGTGAAAGGCGCTGCAAGTCTGTGGACCCCTTATGCCAGTGGTTGGGCAAAGGCAAAGGGCCTCCTGACTAGCCTTGAGTTCTTGGCTTAGAGGGTGTGGCATTTTTGATTGCCATGAGACTGGATTAGGAGCTCCTGGTTTATGGGGGTGTGGCATTGTTGTATTCTGTGGGACTGGTGTTGGAGCAGAGTGGGGTGGGGGGTGGGTGAGGGGAAGGAAGCGCTTCCCTGCTGTGGAACTCTTTGGGGAAGTAGGGGTTATTTTGTCCCTGAGGGGTAGGTTAGAAGCTTGCACTTAACTTTCACAGGTCTGGTTTTACTCATACTTGGTTCTGGAGGTGTGTGCAGGTTTGCTGCTGCTTGGCTGGACCCTATGTGGTGGGGTTTGACTTTGAATGTTGATGCTTGCCTCAGCCCATGTGTGCTGTGCAGAGTCAGCTAACAGGGTGCTGGCAATCTTGTGACCTGTACTTCTCTGCTGCTTTTGAATTGTCTCTCCTTCCATATTCTGCCCAGTCTGATTCTTCAGCTTTGTCTTTGAATATTAGGGTTCCTAGATTGTCATATATAATCAAATCTCTTGTTCTTTTGGGTTTTGTTGTAAGTGGGATGACAGGAAGCATCTGACTATTCTGCCATCTTGGCCCCTCTAGTGGTATATTCTTAAAGTTCAAATGTTATATTCACTTTATGTTCAGCAACGACATTTACAGCAATGTTTTCTACAATTCTATCTTTAACTGCTTTTAGTTCTTACAACTGATGCTTTTGTTTCCTAGTTTTCGGCTTTTATATTTGTTTTATCTCGTAGCCAACTAAATAGGATATAAACCAGTTGCCGTTGAGTCAATTCTGACTCATGGTGACCCCATTTGTGTCAGAGTAGAACTGTGTTCCATAGGGTTTTTCAATGACTGATTTTTCAGAAGTAGATAGCCAGGACTTTCTTTTGATGCACCTTTGGGTGAACTCAAACTTCCAACCTTTTAATTAGCAGCAGAGCGTTTAACTTTTTGTGCCATGCAAAGACTCTCTGCCTCTCTATCTCTGTCTCTCTTTATATATATATATATATATATATATATATATATATATATATATATATTCATGTCATCTGTAAATAGAGATAGTGTTACTTCTTGTTTTTTATTTCATTTTCTTGCCTAATTGCCCTGACTAGAGCTTTCAGGACACAGTTGAATAAAAGTGTGAAGACTGGATATCTTTGTCTTGTTCCTGATCTTACAAGGAGAACTTTCAGTCTTTCACCATTAAGTATGATCTTAGCTGTGGATTTTTCATATATGGTCTTTATCATGTTGAAGAAATTCCCTTCTATTCCTATTTGTTGAGTATTTTTATAATAAAAGATGCTGAATTTTATCAAATGCTTTTTCTGCATTTTGAGAGATGGTGAGTTTTTTGCCTTTTATGTTATTAATATGGTGTCTTACAGTGATTGATTTTCATATTTTGAAACATTCTTATAGTCCTGGGATAAATCCCACTTGGTCATAGTGTGTAATCTTGTTTATATATTGTTGGATTTAGTTTTCTAGTATTTTGTTGAGGATTTTTGCATCTATATTTCTAAAAGATTTTAGTCTGTATTTTTCTCGTGATGTCTTTGCAATGTATTTTCAGTCTCAGGGTAATGCTGGGCTTAAAGAATGAGTTGGGAAGTGTTCCCTCCTCTCTTGTTATTTGGAAATGTTTGTAAAGGGCTGATGTTAAATCTCCTTTAAATGTTTAGTAGAATTTACTGCCAAAGACATCTTGCCCTGGGCTTTTCTTTGTGGGAAGTCTTTTGATTACTAATTCAAAACAATCTGTAGTTGTTATAGGTTTTTTCAGATTTCCCTTTTTTTCTTGAGTCAATTTTGGTAGTTTGTGTATTCAAGGAATTTGTTCATTTTATATGGGTATTCTAACTGATTGAGATACAAAATTTGACATGACATTGTTCATATATATATATATAAAATCATGCTTTAGGTGAAAGTTTAACTCTATGGGGCAGTTTTACTCTGTCCTGTAGGGTCGCTATGAGTTGCAATCAACTCGACGGCAGTGGGTGGGTTTTAGGTGAAAGTTTAGAGAGCAAATTTGTTTCTCATTAAACAATTAATACACAAATTATCTTGTGACATTGGTTGCCAGCCCAGTGACGTGTCAACACTCTCCCCTTCTCCACCCCAAGTTTCTTGTTTTCATTTGTCCAGCTTTCCTGTCCCTTTCTGCCTTCTCATCTTTGCTTTTGGCCTGGTGTGCCCATTTAGTCTTATATACTTGATTGAACTACAAAGCACATTCCTCATGTGTGTTATTGTTCACCCTATAAAACCAAAACACAGGACCTGTTGCTGTTGAGTTGATTCCAACTCATAGAGACCCTACAGGACAGAGTAGAACTACCCCATAGGATTTCCAAGTAGTGACTGGCGGATTTGAACTGTCACCCTTTGGGTTAGCAGCCAAATGTTTAACCACTGTGTCACCAGGGCTCCATTGTTTGCCCTAGAGACCTGTCTATCTTTGGCTGAAGGGTGAACCTCAGGAATGAATTCAGTATTGAGTTAAAAGGGTATCAGGAAGCCATACTCTTGGGGTTACTCCAGTCTCTGTCAGACCAGCAACTCTGATCTTTTTTGTGTGAATTTGAATTTTGTTCCACATTTTTCTCCCACTCTGTCCAGGACCCTCTATTTTGATCACCGTCAGACCAGTCAGTGATGGTAGCTGGGTACCATGTAGTTGTTCTGAGCTCAGTCTGGCATAGGTTGTGATAATCATGGACCATTAGTGTTTTGGACTAATCTTTCTCTTGTGTCTTTGGTTTTCTTCATTCTCCTTTGCTCCAGCTGGGATGGGACCAGTAGATATATCTTAGATGGCCACTTTCAGGCTTTTAAGACCCCACATGTGGACTTCTGGCCAACATGGTATGATTACAGAAGTACCACACCATCATACCGTAGCAAAGACCCGAAAAACTAAGTAAAACAGAGACAAATGTAATTCCTGGAACCTGATGTGTCAAATGAAGAGATAAAGAACTCAGCCAAACACCAAATGGAATAAGAAACTGACAGAGGACTGAGAGCAAGGAGAGACACGTGCCAAGGTTCCTTATCAGCTAACACAGCATGGATTCACCATCTTGGACTACTGTCGGAGATTGGCTGACAGGGAGCACAGGAAAGCAGCTTCATGGAGCTCCCAGCAGGAGACAGAGCACCTGGTAACCAGTGATACATGCTTTCCCATCCCACATCCTCTCCCTGCTGCTCTACCTCCAAGCTTCCTGGTTAGCTGCGGTGGCTCAGCTGGCCAGGAAGTGCAACGTCTGTGCCTCTTTGATTTGCCCCACCCACATTGCAGATTGGCAGACAGGGAGTATGGGAAACCAGCTTCACGAAGTTCCAAGCAGGAGACAGAGCACCCAGTAATAAGTGATATATGCTTTCCTAACCACTACCCTTCTTCCCCTCCCCCTTTGGCCTCCTCTGCTTCCCACCAGCTGCAGTCTCTTGGCCAGGAGGCAACTGCTTCTACCCCAGGCTGCTTGGATTTGTCCCATCCATGCTGGCTAGGTCACTGACCTGGTGTTGCTTCTTTCCGTCTCTTTTGGTTTCTTCCATACCTGACACCACCTCCCCCTCCTTTTTCTCGAACACCTGGCTCCATGTGCCATCTTTGCTTCTTCTTGAAAGGCTATGAAGCCATGCTCAACTGAGGATCAGCTCTCCCAGCCCACAACACCATGCTGGTGGGATCCCTGGGGCTTTTTTTTTTTTTCTATGTTCTGTTTTGTTTATTTGTTTTCTTTCTCTTTTTGCACTTGGGGGCCCCTTCGAGCCAGGTTGCACCACATAGCCTAGGACCCAGTTCCCCAATATGTGCATCGGGCTAGGCGGAATCCCTGGGGGCATTTCTTTGCCTTTTCTTTCTTTTCTTTTTTCCTTCTTTTTCCTTTTCTATCTTTATTCATTTCTCAGTTCTTGTCTGTCTATACTTACCTTCTTTTCCTGTCTCCTGAACACCTGGTGCTGTATGACATCTATACCCCCTCTAGCCAGGCTGTACTGTGCAACCTGGGAGACTTCTCCAGTCTTTGAAGCCACATTGGTGGGACCTCTCAGGGCCTTTGTTTTCTTCTTTTTCCAAATTTTTACCTAGTTATTTTTTTTTCCTTTTTTTGGTTTTTGCTTCTTTCCATTTCTCAGGTTGTCATTTCTCCACTCCAACGGCAAGCTCCTTTTCCATTCTTTTTTGTTTGTTTGTTTGTTTTCTTTCCTTTGTTTGTTTTTGGCTCCTATTTCTCTCTCCTCTCTCTTTTCTTCCTATACTCAACCTAGCTCCACACACCACAACCTTCACCCTCCCTCTTTCTCCTGCCTATCTGCAATGTGTGCTGAACATCACACCGCCAAGCAGCACAGGCACAGCCTACTGGCACCTGCCCTACACTGACCCCCAGCCCACCTTGTTGGCCCCAGTACATGCCACAGACAACCCATCCAAACCCAACCCCCTTCAGATGGACCTGCCCTGCTGCATCATAGCTGAGTGATTGGCCCTGCCCAGTAGACAAGGAGTGAAAAATATAGTGCCTACAGATGAGCAAACAACAAAGGATGCACAGCCCACCTGCTCAGACATAACCAAATAAAACAAAAAACCAGGGTGAAACAAACAAACCTACAATCAAGAAATGAAGAAAATAACAACTGAATGTCCCAAAGACAATAGACAAATACCAAAACATAAAAAAAAAAAAAAACAGGACAGGGTGGTTTCAGTAGGCATCCAGAATAAAACACCAGATGACTTTCCAGTAGAAGAAAAGGCACTAGAGCTACCTGACAGGGAATTCAAGTCTCTAATATTCAGAGCTATCCAAGAGTTGAAGCAAAAAGCAGACAAAAATGAGGAAAGAATAGACAAATTTATGGAAAAGGCAAAAAAATTCATGGAAAATGCAGACCAAAAAATGGAAGAATTCAGGAAAATAATACAGGAACAAAAGGCCAAAATAAATTCAATACTAGAAATCATACAAAAACAATTAGAAATCCAAAAGAAAAACAAGATTTCAGAAATGGACAGTATCGTAGAAGGGCTGAGAAGCAGGTTTAAATGATGGAAGATCAGCGAAATTGAAGACAAACACTTGGATACAACTTTGAGGAAAAATCAGAAAAAAAGAATGAAGAAAAGTGAGGCAACCCTGAGAATTATGTGGGATACAATCAAAAGCAAAAAATTTGCTAATGATCAGAGTTCCAGAACAGGGAGAGAAAACAGAAAACACAGAGAGGATCATTGAAGAATTGATGACAGAAAACTTCCCTAATATCAGGAATGATGGAAAGGTGGCCATCCGAGAAGCTCAATGAACCCCATATAGGATAGACCCCAAAAAGAAAACATCAAGGCACATATCATAGTCACACTCACTAAAATCAAAGAGAAAAAGTTCTGTGAGCAGCTCAAGAAAAACAAAAAGTCACACACAGGAGAAACAATAAGACTAAGCTCTGTTTATTCGGCAGAAACCATGCAGGCAAGAAGGCAATGGGATGATATATATAAAACCTTGAAAGAAAAACATTGTCAACCATGAATAATATATCCAGAAAAACTTTCTTTCAAATATGATGGTGAAATTAGGACATTTCCAGATAAACAGAAATTAAGGGAATACGTAAAAACCAAACCAAACCTACAAGAATTATTAAAGGGAGTCCTTTGGTCTGAGAACAAACATTAGACCACAGCCTGAATCTAGGAAACAAGATTGTACCAGCCAGATACCAATGTAGGAAATGAACTCTCAAGGACTATCCAAAACCAAAAGAATTGCAACAGGGAACAAGAGAGGTTAATCTGTAAATGACAACATCAGAACAATAAAAGAGGGACTAAATGGTGTAGGTATAGGACTTTCTAATGGAGAGGAAGGCAAGTAATAATAGACTGGTTCAAATCTAGGAAGATAAGGGTAAATTTCAACGTAGCCACAAAGAAACCTACTCATCAAAATAAAGAAGAAAAACATAAAGTCTTAATAAGACCCCAGATGCTACTCACCACAGTTAGATGTAGAACATTTTCTTTATAAACTGTGTTATGCCAGTGTCAGTTGAGCTAGACTCCCCCAAGACCATGATTCCTAGCCCCCAGCCCAGTAACTCAGCCCCTCAGGGAGTTTGGATGTGTCCGTGAAGCTTTTAGGACTTTGCCTTGGTCAAATTGTGCTGACTTCCCCAGTATTGTGTACTGTCTTACCCCTCAACAATGTTAACACTTTTCTATTGTCTAGTTAGTATTTTTCCCTGCCCACTGCTCCCCTCCCTCATAACCGTAAAAGATTGTTTCTTTCTGTGTGTAAACCTTTTCTTGAGTTTTTATAATAGTGGTTTCATACACTATTTACTCTTTTGTGATTGACTTACTCCACTCAGCGTAAAATCTTCCAGATCTACCCATTTGTGAGATGTTTTGTAGATTCATCATTGTTCTTTATCGTTGCATAGTATTCATTGTGTGTATATACCATAGTTTGTTTATCCATTCATCTGTTGATGCACACTTAGGTTGTTTCCAACTTTTTGATATTGTGAATAATGTTGCAGTGAACATGGATGTGTCTATTCATGTGATGGTTCTTATTTCTCGAGGATATACTCCTAGGAGTGAGATTGCTGGATCGTATGGTATTTCTATTTCTAGCTTTGACCCTATTTTTTCTTCTGTGATCTTTATAGCTTTTGGTTTTTTATATTTAGGTTTTTGAGCCATTTTGAATTATTTTTTGCATATAGTGAGAGGTCTGGATCCTGCTTCATTTATTTACAGATGGACATCTAGTTTTGCTAGCACCATTTGTTTAAAAAACTCTCTTTTCCCCCATTTAATAGACCTTGAGCTTTTTGTCAAAGATTAAGTGACCGCGGGTGGATGGATTTACATCTGGTTTCTCAATTCTGTTCCATTGGTCAGTGTGTCTGTCATTGTACCAGTACCAGGCTGTTTTGACTACCGTAGCAGTATAGTAGGTACTGAGGTCAGGTAGTGAGAGGCCTCCTACTTTGTTCTTCTTCAATAATGCTTTACTTATCCGGGGCCACTTTCATTTCCATTTAAGTTAATAATTAGTTTTTCCATCTTGTTAAAGAATGCTGTTGGCATTTGGTTCAGGAGTGCATTGTATTTGTACATTGCTTTGGGTAGAATTGATATTTTCACAATTTTGAGTCTACCTATCCATGAGCATGGTATGTTTTTCCATTTATGTAGGTCTCTTTTGGTTTCTTGAAGTAGTGTTTTGTAGTTTTCTTTATATAGGTCTTTTAAGTCCTTGGTTAGATTTATTCACAAGTATTTTATTTTATTTTTTTAGTAACTATTATAAATGGTATTGTTTTCCTGATTTCCTTTTCATAGCTTTATTGATGTATAGGAATACAACTGATTTTTTTGTGTGTTTATCTTGTATTCTACTACTGTACTGAATCTTTCTATTATTTCCAGTAGGTTTCTTGTGGAGTCTTTAGTGTTCTGCATGTGTAATATCATACCATCCCTGAATAGGGGTAGTTTTACTTCTTCCTTACCAATTTGGGCACTCTTTATTTCTTTTTCTTGCCTATTTGTCTAGTAAGGACTTCTAGCACAGTGTTGGATAGGAGTGGTGATAAAGGGCATCCTTGTCTTGTTCATGTCTCAGGTGGAATGTTTTCAACCTCTCTCCATTGAGAATGATATTGTCTGTTGGTTTTGCATAGATGCCCTTTATTATGCTGAGGAATTTCCCTTCTATTCTTATTTTATTTAGAGTTTTTATCAGGAATGGGTGTAGGATTTTATCAAATGCCATTGCCGTGTCGATTGAGATGATTGTGTGACTCTTTTATTTATGTGGTGGATTACATTGATTGATTTTCTAGTGTCGAACTATCCTTGCAAACCTGGTATGAATCCCACTTAGTTGTGGTATATATGTATATATATGCTGAATTATATCAACTAGAATTTTGTTTAGTTTTTTTGCATCTATGTTTATGAGCAATATTGGTCTGTAATTTTTTCTATTTTTGTGGTGTCTTTACCTGGAGCCCTGGTGATGCAGTGGTTACAAGCTACTGTTGCTAACCAAAAGGTCAGCAGTTTGAATTCACCACCCACTCCTTTAAAACCCTATGGGGCAGTTCTACTTTGTCCTTTAGAGTTACTATGAGTCGGAATTGACTTCAC
Organism: Elephas maximus indicus; assembly: GCF_024166365.1. NCBI lineage: Eukaryota > Metazoa > Chordata > Mammalia > Proboscidea > Elephantidae > Elephas > Elephas maximus. The sequence continues at coordinate 50,444,417 of NC_064819.1, read as the reverse complement.
AGCAATGGGGTTTTGCCTGCTTTTAGTATCAGGGTTATGCTAACTTCATAGAATGAATTTGGAAGTATCCTTCATTTTCTATATTCAGAAATAGTTTGAATAGTAGTGATGTGAGCCCTTCTCTGAATGTTCGGTAGAATTCTCCAGTGAAGTCACCTGGGCCAGGACTTTTTTGTTGGTTCTTTTTTTTAGTGTTATTACTATTTCAATCTCTTGATATGGGTTTGTTCAGATTTTCTACATCCATTTGTTAGTTTAAGTAGGTAGTGTGTTTCTAGAAATTTGTCCATTTCCTCTAGGTTTTCAAATTTCTTGGAATACAGTTTTTCATAGTACTCTGGTATGATCTTTTTTGTTTCCATTGGGTTTGTTGTAATGTCCCCCATTTCATTTCTTATTTGGGTTATTTGCTTCCTCTTCTGTTTCTCTTTTCTCAGTTTGGCCAATGGTTTGTTGATTTTGTCGATCCTTTCAAAGAACCTTTTTTTTTGTTTTGTTGATTCTATTGTTCTTCTATTCTTAATTTCATTTATTTATGCACTGATCTTTATTATTTCCTTTCTTCTGTTGGCTGTGAGCTCCTTTTGCTGTTCTCTATTTGTTCAAGTTGTATAAATAATGCTTTGATTTTGTACCTTTCTTCTTTTTTGTCGTGTGTGTTTTTGCTATAAATTGACCACTGATCATTGCCTTTGCTGTTTCTCAAAGATTTTGGTATGATGTATTTTCATTCTTATTTGATTTTAGAATTTTTTTTTTTTAGTTCCATCTTTGATTTCTTCTATTACCCAGTGGTTTTTAAGCAAGTTTTAATGTTTTTGATTTTTTTCCTTTGTTCTTCCTATTATTAAGTCTTACTTTTATGGCATTGTGATCAGAGAAAATGCTTTGTATTATCCCAGTGTTTTGAATTTTGTTGAGGGTTGCTTTGTGGCCTTAGATGTAGTCTGTTTTGGAGAATGTTCCATGTGTGTTGGAAAAGAATGTATACTTTGCTGCTGTTGGGTGAAGTGTTCTATATATGTCTCTGAGGCCAAGGTGATTGATAGTGACCTTTAGGTCTTCTGTATCTTTGTTGAGTTTCTTTCTAGAAGTTCTGTCCTTTACCAAGAGTGATGCATTGAAGTCTCCTACTATTATTGTGAAATTGTCAATATCTCTTTTCCATGCTGTTTGAGTTTGTTTTATGTATTTTGGAGCCCTGTCACTGAGTGCATAGATATTTATTATGGTTAAGTCATCATGGTCTGAATTGTCCCTTTAATCACTATATAATGTCCTTCCTTGTCTTTTATGATGGATTTTCCTTAAAGTCTATATTATCTGAGATTAGTATTGTGACTCCTGCTCTTTTTTGGTTGATGTTTGCTTGATATATATATAGTTTCATCCTTTCAGTTTTTAATATATTTATGTCTTTGTGTTAAAGGTGTGCTTCTTGTAAACAGCATATTGATGGGTCATGTTTGTTGTTTTTTTTTTAAATCCACTCTGTCACTTTGTCTCTTTACAGGTACCTATAAGCCGTTTACATTCCATTTGATTATCAATATGTGTGAGTTTATTGCTGTCATTTTGTAGAGCTTTTTTTTTTTGTGGTGCTCTGGTTTTCTTTGTTCCACTTACTCTCCTGTGCTGAGTTCCTTTTGTTTGTGAAATTTTGTTTGTTTGTTTTGTTATTGTAGATTTTGTGTTTACTGAGACTTTATGTTTTTTTTTTTCCTTATTTTGTTGAGTAAGTTTGTTAACTTTCTTTGTGGTTACCTTGAATTTTTCCCTTGTCTTCCTAAGTTTGAACTAGCCTTAACTGCCTCTCCATTTGAAAGTTCTATACCTACACGGTGCATTCCCCCTTTCGATTCTTCTGACATTTTTGTCACTTACAGGTTGATGTCTCTAGTTCCCTGTTTTAAAACTTTTAGCTTTGTTTTATCCTTCAGAGTTCATTACCTAGGTTGGTATATGCCTGATACTGGCCAGTGTCCTAAATTCAGGTTGTTGTCTGATGTTGTTGGTTCTCTAACCAAAGAACTCCCTTTAATAATTCTTTTAAGTTTGGTTTGGTTTTTTCAAGTTTCCTTAATTTCTGTTTATCTAATAATGTCCTAATCTTGCCTTCATATTTGAGAGAGATTTTTGAAGGAGATACTATTCTTGGTTGGCAATTTTTTTCTTTCACAATTTTATATATGTAATCCCATTGCCTTCTTGCCTGCATGGTTTCTGCTGAGTGATCAGAGCTTAGTCTTATTTTTTTCCCTTTTTTAGTGACTTTTGATTTTCTTGAGCTGCTCTCAGGGTTCTTTCTTTGTCTTTGGTTTTTGTGAGTAATGTTATAATATGTCTTGGTGACTTTCTTTTGTAATCTATCCTATATGGGGCTCATTGAGCTTCTTGGATGGTCAGCTTTTCATCTTTCATGATATTAGGGACGTTTTCTGACAGCTTATCTTCGATGATCCTCTCTGTGTTTTCCATTTTCTCCCCCATTCTGAAACTCCAATCGAGTGAAAATTTTTGCTCTTGATTGTATCCCACATAATTCTTAGGTTTTCTTCATTTTTCTTCATTCTTCTCTCTGATTTTTCCTCAAACAAATTACATCTATGGATTTCTCTTCAATTTCACTCAATTCTGTCTTCTATTGTTTCAAATTTGCTCCTAAAACCTTCTATTGCAGTGTCTATTTCTGAAATTTTATTGTTTATCTTTTGGATTTCTAGTTGCTGTTTTTGTATGATTTCTAATTGTTTATTTATTTTGACATTTTGTTCTTGTATTATTTTCCTGAATTCTCCTATTGCTTTGTCTGTGTTTTCCTTAATTTTGGCTGTTTTCGTTGGCTTCGTCTGTTTTTCATGATTTTGTCTGCGTTGTCCTTGATCTCTTCCCTAATTGCTTGGAGAGCCCTGAATATTATACTTTTTGAATTCTCTATCAGGTAGTTCCCGTGCCTTTTCTTCTGCCAGAAGATCATCTGGTGCTTTATTTTGGTCACTTACTGGAGCCAACTTGTCCTGTTCTTTTATATGTTCTGATATTGTCTGCTGTCTCTGAGATATTCATGTATTATTTTCTTTATTTATTGATTGTAGTTTTGTTTGTTTCATCCTCCTTTTTTGTTTTGTTTGTTATGTCTGGGTGAGCATGCTCAGCACGCTTGGTTACTTGTTCATCTGTGGGCACAACAGTTCTCATGCTTGTCTGGATGTGCAGGGCTAGTTGCTCAGTTATGGTGCAACAGGGCAGGTCCAGCAGGAAGGGAAGGGGTGGTGATGGGTCAAACATGAACTGGGCTGGGGCTGGAGTGGGGCCTATGGCAAGGTGAGGCCCAAGCCAGCTAGAAAGGGCCTGGGGGGTCCAGGACAGTTTCCCTGGGGGTTGTGGAGAGTGGACACATAGAGGCCAAGCCAGCTGGTTCCCCTTGGGGCCATGGAACATGACAACACAGGGGCCAAGCTGGCTGGGATGGGGGGCCTGGGGTCCAGGCCAGCTCCCCTTGGGGCTGAGGAGCATGACATCATGGTTACTGAGCCAACTGGGAGGGGTCCAGGGTCCAGGCTGGTTCCCCTTGGGGCCACAAAGCATGACAACACAGGAGCTGAGTTGGCTAGGAGGGGTCTGGAGTCTGGCTGGCAGGGCTGATAGAGTGGCAGAAGGGGAACAAAGGCAGGAGCAGAGGGAGCTACATGGAGGAGGGCAATAGGATGGGTTAGTACTGTCGTTCCCAGCAGTTGGGGCTGCCGCAGTGGGAGGTTCTTGCTGCTATTCACCAGAGGGGTAGGGGTTATAGGAGCATGCTCCTGTGGTTACTAGGTGAGAGAATGTGGGCTCCTCCTTGAGTTGCAGCCAGCAAACATAGTCTTACTTAACCTTGGGTGTGTCCACACTGTATCTTTATCTCCTATTGTGAATTCTGTTGAGGTGCCTTTCTTCATGCAGAGTTGTTGGCTTATTCCAAGATGGCCACACTGAGTCATGCCATTTGGCCAGGAACCTCCAGTCCATATCTCTACTCCTTTGCCATTTTCTATGAGTTTTTTCTTCTCAGTGGCTTCTGATCTAACACTTCATCACTTTTGATGTCTGTGTCTGTTTTACTTGTTTTTTTGAGTCTTTATTGCAGCAGGATGGCTTAGTACATCTGACTAGTTTGCTGTTTTGGCTCACCTCCTGGTCTCATATTTTCCTTTAGTTTTTTAGACATAGCGTCCTTTCGTTCTTTGAAGATAAATAGCTTGTTGAAATTCAATATCTGGCTTCCCCATATTGACAGCTTTTTTTCCTCCTCTGTATTGGCCATATTTTGTTTTTTCCTTTGCATACCTCCTAATTTTTTGTTAAAAACTGGACATTTTTAAGTAATAAAATATGGCAACTTGGGAAATCAGAATCTCCTCCTGCTCCAGGCTTTCTGATTGTTGCTGTCTGTTGTTGATGTTGTTGCTATTTGTTTGTTTAGTGACTTTCCTGAACTAATTCTGTAAAGATAGTATTCTTTGTCATGTGTGGCCACTGATGTCTCTGCTCAGTTTGCTTTGTGGTTAGCTAATGATTGGAAAGAGATTTCCTTAGATGTCTGGAACCAATTAATCTTCCAGCCTTTGCCAAGTGGCTTTGTATGTATGCTTGGGCATGCCTCCAACTCTTATGCAGGAAGTTTGTACCTACCCATTATCCTTCACTTCCTGCTTTCACAGAGCCTCCAGGAGAGCTTAGGTCTTTCTCAGGTCTTTCCTGAGCATGCACACACACTGGGCATGTGCAAAATTCTGTGCATGCATGTGGCTTTTCACACTTACAGGAACATGTTGGGGTTCTTTAAAGCCCATTATGGACATCTCATTTCCCGCCTTTTCCTTTTAAGTTTTTTTGGTCAGCTTGTTGTTTGTTCAAACTGTTATCACAGTTTCAGGCAGCTGCACTATTTAACACTTTCTGCTGTTTGTTGTAGACAAATGCCCCACAGAAAAAGTTGTATGCATGCTGTGAGCTCTGTTTCAGGGCAAATAAAGACAAGTTCTATGAGTAGGGCTTTTCAGGGAGCTTTCAGAAAGTTCAAATCATGATAATTCTCTAGGAATGGGGCTTTAGAGCAGCTCCGACCTCATCTGCAACCACCAATGGCTGCTAGGCTGCAGGTTTTCACTGTGATTCAGGGCTGTTGGTTTTCAAGGCTACCATGGAGCCATAGGGGGTGGGATGGGGAAGATAAAATGCCACAAAGCTTACTGTTCTTACCAAGATTCAGCCATCTTTCTTCTATAAATGCTTCCTAGATTGTTGCAAGCCTTTGGTTAATTTCCAGCATTCTGAAAAAGTTGATTTTGACAAATTTTGCAGTGTTCTTACTGCTTTTAAGGGAGATAGAATTTTCAGAGGTTCTTACTTCACCATTCCTATCCACATCACATCTTTTAAAATCTTTAATCAGATTATAATCACAACCTGCTTAAAATCCTCCAATGGTTTCTCTTTATAGTTAAAATCCCAATCCCTCATCAGGGACTACTAGGCCCTATATGACTTTCCTGCTGCTGCCCCTCTCACCATCCCTGAGTGGAGCAAATGGTTAACGCAGCACTCAGCTACTGACCCAAAGGTTGGAGGTTTGTTCCACTGAGAGACACCTTGAAGGAATACTTGGCTATCTACTTCCAAAATATCAGCAATTGAAAATCCTGTGGACCACAGTTCCACTCTGGCACACATGGGGTCTCCTTGAGTCAGAATTGACTCAACAGCAACGGGTAGCCCCTCTCACCTTGTTCCTCTCACTATGCAACCACTCTGTCCTTCCTTCCAGCCCTTGAATACACCAAAGCTAGTTTCTTTTGACGATTCACGCCTCAACGTCAGCTCCTCAGAGAGACAATGTCTCTTCCATGCCACCCTCCCTCTTCTTTCCTCTCTATCACATTACCCGGGTTTATTTTATTTATAACATCTAGCACTATCTAGAAATATCTTGTACCTTTATTTCTTTCCTGTATATTAGCCGTCTCCCTCACTAGATTGTAAGCCTCCTGTTAGCAAGAGCCTTGCCTATCTTCTTCTCTGCCATATCCCCACTGTTTAAAACATTTGTTGACACACAGTAAGTTCTCATCGTGAATGAATCAAAACCTAAGTTCAAAGCCTTCAGGCAACTGAAAGAGACCCACTTTAGTTGTTAAAGAGAGTTAGAACTTTGTTTTTCTCTTCTAAAAATATTTCTCGAACCCATATTCTGACTGCTAAAATAAAGTTAACAAACTTTCTCTTTGAAGAGTTTCATGATTGCTTTCTGAAACTGGGTTTTTTGGTTTTCTGAAGCTAGTTGTCATCTGCATTAATTACGCCCAATGTACATTCTTAATCCCTTTCATTCCTGGCCTCATAGTTTAGAGGCTTCTGTTGATTTCAGAAATCAACTTTAGATGGCATGTAATGTAATCTCAAGCAAGGATCTTTTAACACTGAGTATGCTAGAAGAAAAAAATCACAGAACATTCTGAAGAACTTCAGTCCCTAAGGTAGGGGATCACAAGTTCTGGAAGAAAAAAAAAAAAGAACTGTAAAAAGCCATAGAAGTTAAGAACCTGTGGAAATTTGGGTGGTTAAGTTAGGCCCTTCAGCATGTGACTCTATTCTTCATGCTGTCATTTAACATGTTGTTGTCAGGTGCCATCGAGTCAGTCAGACTCATAGTGACCCTATACACAACAGAACGAAACACTGCCCAGTCCTGTGCCATCCTCACAATCACTGTTACGCTTGAGCCCATTGTTGCAGCCACTGTGTCAATCCACCTTGTTGAGGGTCTTCCTCTTTTTCACTGACCCTTCACTTAGTCCGAAATTACTTCCACAGAGTAACCAAACGAAATCCGTATTTAATATAATAAAGCTTTCCAGCTTTCCCCTGCCATTCTTATGTTTAAGAACCATTTTTCCTCCCATGGCCTCTCTTGCAGAGTTGAGCTCTGTGAGATTACTGCATGTCTTTTATTAGTGTCCTAGTGGTGAGTACATTGAGGTGTGGCCTGATGACTCAGTCTATGTAACTAACTCCACTCTATCCAGGAACCGAGCCATATGCATAAATGTAAGAGATCCAACACCAGATGTCAAAAAGTCAATGTTTATTTAGGAAAGGAAATAGGTCATTGAGTGATTAACTCGTAGGAGCAATAGTTATATTTTGAATTATCTGAATTTGTTTTAAAATGCTGCTTTTCTTCTTTACTTTGTAGTCAAGGTTATTTACTAGACACTGGGGTTTTCAAGGAGAAAACATGGGCACATGTCAATGTCAAGCATTCCCTTTTTATGGTTAGCCTGTAAAATTAGCCTGGGAAATGCAGCAGTTAATAATTTCCTGCTTTGAGAGGAGTTTTTGAACTTTTCCAGGATTGTACCTGAGCAGAATCCTCTGAGCTGTGTAATCCTGGGGACAGGGAGTGGCCTTTCCACGTGGAAGGGGCTAGAAACCTGAACCACAAAGCAGTGGGTGGTGTGGTCCCAATTGTATATTCAAAAAATGGTTGAAATGGCAAATGTATTGCTATATATATTTCACCACAATAAAACAACAGCAAACAAAAAAGTAATGACCTATCAAGTCACAAAAAGACACAGAGGAAACTTAAATGCATACTGCTGGTCACATGAGGCAGAATGACTCCCCAGCAACAGGTTTGGTTTTTGGTTTGGTACGTGAAAGCAGTCAGTATGAAAAAGCTATGTACTGTATGAGTCCAACTATATGACATTATGGAAAAGGCAAAACTCCAGGGACAGAGAAATGATCAGTGGTTGCAGTGGTGTCACTTGGGGTGTGGGGGTGCTGCCCTGACACTGTCAGAGGGGGTGACACCAAAATGACCCCAAGGTCCTCGAGGGCAGGCAGACTGGTGCCACTAGGGGATGGGTTGCCAAGGCAGTGGTGTCACTGTGGTTGGTGTCCCCTATCACCCAGGGTAGTAGCTCGTCACACCCCTTTTTCCCCTCCTCCTGTCACCCACCAGTCTGGGTCCAGGTCACCAGGCTGTAGTGCCTACCATTGGGGAGGAAGAGGGTCTCCACCTTGGCCAATGGAGAGGGCAGGAGCTGTGGGGAGCCATGTGGGGGCTGGGGCCAGGAAGGGGGGCTCGGAGGTGCCTGGCCCTGAGAAAGGGCACGTTGAGGCCCTACTGCTGGGGGAGGGGGCTTGAAGGTTGCCCGGCCCAACTGTGGGAGGAGGGTAGCACCATGAGTTATCACATTGGGTGACACCAACCCTAGTGAGGCCACTGAGTGGTTGACAGGGGATCAGGGAGTCAGGGGGAGGGGGAAGGATGAACAGGTAGAGCTCAGAGCATTTTTAGGACAGTGACACTATTCTGTATGATATTCTAATGGTGGATATATGACATTATGCATTTGACAAAAACCATAAAATGGTATAACACAAAGAAAGCCCTAATGTAAACTATGAACTTTAGTTAATAATACAACCAGTTGCCATTGAGTTGATTCCAACTTATGGTGACTGCGTGTATGTCAGGGTAGAACTGTGCTCCACAGGGTTTTAAATGGCTGATTTTTTAGAAGTAGATCACCAGGCTTTTCTTCTGAGATGCCTCTGGGTGGTCTCCAATCACCAACCTTTTAGTTAGCATCTGAGTGGGTTAATCACTCTTAGCTAATAATAATAATATATCCATATTGGTTCATCAGCCATATCAAATGTACTACAGGAAGGCAAGATGTAAATAAGAGAAACTGTGCAGGGGAAAGAGAGGGTATGTCAGAGCTCTCTGTACAATTTTTCTGCAAACCTAAAATTGCTCTAAAAAATAAAGTCTACTGAAAAAAAAGGGGATGAGAAAAAGAAATGTGTGACCCCCAAAACCTTTATTGTTTAAAAAGCTGAGCAAAAGGTGGCCAGCCATTCCCCTGTGGGTGAGAAGCGGGCTGTCGTACCGCCTGGCCACACACTGGTTGTAACAGGACCAGCTGAGAGGCACAGACTCGTTTGGTTGGTTCAGTTGGTTACAGGGCGATGCTAACGGGCCCAAGGGTGTCCATCTGATTCCTCTCAGGTCAGTTCTCTGGATTCAGAGGAATGCAGTCTAGCCCATGGCCACAAACATTGCCCTTGGCCAGTTCACCTAAACCCAAACGACTTAAAATAGTGTCACAGAATTAGAGTGTTGGCTCCATAGAAGGAGATCATGGTAAGCACCCTGTAGAAGTCACTTTCTAAATGCTGTCCTCTTGGCTTGCCACGTTCCAAGTGTTTTTTTCAGAGAGCAATGTATATATATTTTTTATGTGGATGCAAATATTTTAATAGCTATATAGTGGGAGAGGAAACCCTGGTGGCATAGTGGTTAAGAGTTTGACTGCTATACAAAAGGTCAGGGGTTTGAATCTACCAGGTGCTCCTTGGAAACCCTGTGGGACACTTCTACTCTGTCCTATAGGATCACTGTGAGTAGGAATTGACTCGACATCAATGGGTTTTTTTATAGTGGGAGAATTATATGGGTTGTATAAAGCATGTTAACCTGTTTATTCAACCAGTTCAACCAATACAGAGTGTCTGGGGTCAGGTAGTAAGAATACAAAGGCCAATAAGAAATGAGTCCCTCAAAAAACCTACAACGTAATAATTAATACTTAGTTTGGATTGTTTGGAAGATACACACTTTTTTGAGAGAAAAAGAGTAATTGGAGATTACGTGACCAGGGCTCCATATATATAGTGCTTGTGATATAATATGATGTATATTGCATAATATATAATGTGTGTGTGCTTTTTAAAAGGAATGTAAATTAGGTATCTTATTTAAGAATACAGTTCTGGGGAGTAGTAATTTTTATTAGTTTTTAATTATTACATATTCATTGTAGAAAATTTAAAATGCACAAACCAAAAAGAAGAAAATAAAAATTATCCTTACCACTCAGATATAACCATTGCTCTATTGCCGTATATACGCTCCAGGCTTTTATTACATTTATAACAATAATTAACATTTATTGTGTGCTTATTCCTCAGCATACTGATAAGCTTATCACATGCATTTCCTTATTTAGTAAGTGGGTTCAGTTCTGCAGGTGTTTCTCGGTGGTTTTTAATATATTGTGTGATACTCCCTTTTTCTTTAAATATTCTACTGCGGCATCATTTTAAATGGCTGCATCGTATTTTAGTCATAACCAAAACCCAAACCCGTTGCTGTCGGGTCAATTCTGACTCATAGGGACCCTATAGAACAGAGTAGAACTGCCCCACAGAGTTTCCAAGGAGTGCCTGGTGGACTCGAATTGCCAACCTTTTGGTTAGCAACTGTCGATCTTAACCGCTACACCACCAGAGTTTCCAGTTTTCGTCACAGATATATTTAATAAAGTGTTTTCAGTCTTTGAACATTTTTTTTGCTATTATAATGAATGCTAGTGATGAACATGTATTGTTAGTAATAGCAAAAGCAAAACAAAACACAATTAAAAAACAAACAGGAAAATACTTTGTTACTGCCAAGATTATTTCCTTAGAATAAATTCCAAGAAATAGGATTTCTGGATACGAGGGCTTGGACACATTTAAGTGTTTTAATACATATTGCCAAAAGGATATTCTCTTTGCATTTAATAAGTATCTATATCATAATGGACTCAATGATGATCTGATTTTTTTCAATGAAGTAAAGAATTAGTGCATTTAGGACACAGTGAATTGTTGGACTGTCCCTTCAGCAGGTGCAGATCTTAAGTTGCCGGGAACTAGTCTGACTGGAGAAATGGTGGGATACTTCTTTGGGATTATGGTACCTGCTGATAACACCGCAGTTCAAGGAAACAAAATCTGGTAAGGTTTTATATGATATTGAGCTTTTCCATCGTCTCTTTCCACAGATGTAGTAAATTTGATTTCTGTGTGTTCCATCTGGTGAGACACATGTGTATAGTCGCTGTTTATGTTGGTGAAAGAAGGTATTTCCAATGAAGAAGTCGTTGGTCTTACAAAATTCTATCATTCCATCTCCGGCATTGTTTCTGTCACCAAGGCCGTATTTTCCAACTACTGATCCTTCTTCGTTTCCAACTTTCACATTCCAATCACCAGTAACTACCAATGCATCTTGGTTGCATATTCAATCAATTTCAGACTGCAGCAGCAGATAAAAATCTTCTACTTCTTCATCTTTGGCCCTAGTGGTTGGTGGGTAAATTTGAATAATAGTCGTATTAACTGGTCTTCCTTGTAGGCATATGGATATTATCCTATCACTGACAGCGTTGTACTTCAGGATAGATCTTGAAATGTTCTTTTTGACAATGAATGCAACACCATTCCTGTTCAAGTTGTCATTCCCAGCATAGTAGACTGTATGATTGTCCAATTCAAAATGGCCAATACTAGTCCATTTCAGCTCACTAATGCCTAGCATATCAATGTTTATGTGTTCCATTTCATTTCTGACAATTTCCAATTTTCCTAGATTCATACTTTGTACATTCCAGGTTCCAATTATTAATGGATGTTTTCAGCTATTTCTTCTCATTTTGAGTCATGCCACATCAGCAAATGAAGGTCCGAAAGCTTTACTCCATCCACATCATTAAGGTCGACTCTACTTTAAGGAGGCAGCTCTTCCCCAGTCATCTTTTGAGTGCCTTCCAACCTGGGAGGGCTCGTCTTCCAGCACTGCTATTCATACGGTTTTCACTGGCTAATACTTTTCAGAAGTAGATTGCCGGGTGCTTCTTCCTAGTCTGTCTTAGCCTGGAAGCTCAGCTGAAACCTGTCCTCCATGGGTGACCCTGCTGGTATCTGAATACCAGTGGCATAGCTCCCAGCATCATAGCAACACACAAGCCCCCACAGTACAACAAACTGACAGACACGATGGAACACACAGAAATCAAATTGACTACATCTGTGGAAAGAGATGATGGAAAAGCTCAATATCATCGGTCAGAACAAGGCCAGGGGCTGTGGAACCATCAATTACTCATATGCAAGTTCAAGCTGAAACTGAAGAAAATCAGAGCAAGTCCACGAGAGCCAAAATATGACCTTGAGTATATCCCACCTGAATTTAGAGACCATCTGAAGAATAGATTTGATGCATTGAACACTAGTGACCGAAGACCAGACAAGTTGTGAAATGACATCAAGGACATTATACATGAAGAAAGCAAAAGGTCATTGAAAAGACAGGAAAGAAAGAAAAGGCCAAGATGGATGTCAGAGGAGACTCTGAAACTTGCTGTTGAACGTCGAGCAGCTAAAGCAATAGGAAAAATTGATGAAGTAAAACAACTGAACAGAAGATTTCAAAGGGCGGCTCAAGAAAACACAGTAAAATATTATAATGACATGTACAAAGAGCTGGGGATGGAAAACCAAAAGGGAAGAACACTCAGAGTTTCTCAAACTGAAAGAACTGAAGAAAAAATTCAAGCTTCGAGTTGCAATAGTGAAGGATTCCATGGAGAAAATATTAAACGACACAGGAAGCATCAAAAGAAGATGGAAGGAATACACAGAGTCATTATACCAAAAAGAATTAGTCGATATTCAACCATTTCAAGATGTGGCATATGATCAGGAATCCATGGTACTGAAGGAATAAGTCCAAGCTACTCTGAAGTCATTGGTGAAAAACAAGGCTCCAGGAATCGATGGAATATCAATTGAGATGTTTCAACAAACAGATGCAACGCTGGAGGTGCTCACTGGTCTATGCCAAGAAATATGGAAGACAGCTTCCTGGCCAGCTGACTGGAATTTATGCCTATTCCCAAGAAAGGTGATCCAACCGAATGTGGAAATTATAGAACAATATCATTAATATCACATGCAAGCAAAATTTTGCTGAAGATCATTCAAAAATGGCTGCAGCAGTATATCGACAGGGAACTTCCAGAAATTCAGGCTGGTTTCAGAAGAGGACGTGGAACCAGGGATATCATTGCTGATGTCAGATAGATCCTGGATGAAAGCAGAGAATACCAGAAGGATGTTTACCCGTGTTTTATTGACTACGTGAGGGCATTCGACTGTGTGGATCATAACAAATTATGGATAACGTTGCGAAGAATAGGAATTCCAGAACACTTAATTGTGCTCATGAGGAACCTTTACACAGATCAAGAGGCAGTTGTTCGGACAGAACAAGGGGATACTGATTGGTTTAAAGTCAGGAAAGGTGTGCGTCAGGGTTGTATTCAGACTGTATGCTGAGCAAATAACCCGAGAAGCTGGACTATATGAAGAAGAAAGGGGCAGGATTGGAGGAAGACTCATTAAAAACCTGCATTATGCAGATGATACAACCTTGCTTGCTGAAAGTGAAGAGGACTTGAAGCACTTACTAATGAAGATCAAAGACCACAGCCTTCAGTATGGATTGCACCTCAACACAAAGAAAACAAAAATCTTCACAAGTGGGCCAATGAGCAACATCATGATAAACAGAGAAAAGATTGAAGTTGTCAAGGATTTCATTTTACTTGGATCCACAATCAACAGCCATGGAAGCAGCAGTCAAGAAATGAAAAGACGCGTTCCATTGGGTAAATCGGCTGCAAGGACCTCTTCAAAGTGTTGAAGAGCAAAGATGTCACCTTGAAGACTAAGGTGCACCTGACCCAAACCATGGTATTTTCAATCGCATCATATGCATGTGAAAGCTGGGCAATGAGTAAGGAAGACCGAAGAAGAGTTGAACTGTGGTTTTGGCGAAGAATACTGAATATACCGTGGACTTCCAAAAGAACGAACAAAGCTGTCTTAGAAGAAGTATAACCCGAATACTCCTTAGAAGGAAGGATGGCAAGACTGCGTCTTATATACTTTGGATGTGTTGTCAGGAGGGATAAGTCCCTGGAGAAGGACATCATGCTTGGCAAAGTACAGGGTCAGCAGAAAAGAGGAAGACCCTCAGTGAGGTGGACTGACACAGTGGCTGCAACAATGAGCTCAGGCTTAACAATGATTGTAAGGATGGCTCAGGACCAGGCAGTGTTTCATCCTGTTGTGCATAGGGTCGCTATGAATCGGAACTGACTCGATGGCACCTAACAACAAAACAAGGTTTTATATGTTTAAATACCTACTGAAAGATTTTTATAGATTAGAATCCACACTGCCACATTTTTCTTTCCATACCCACCCAGTGCTGTCGAGTCGATTCCGCCCTCTTATCACCATAACATCCAGGTCCTGAGACATGCTGCTAAGGTATTATCAAGAAAGATTAGAAGAAGTAGTAAGTCTTACTCAGCAATACAGAGAAATTTGAACATGGAGATCACATCTGAAGATCTCAGGCCTTTCTGCTCTCTGGGTGTCTTGAGACATAGCACATCCAGCATCCACCCTGGAGAAGTCCACAGACCTTCCTGGATGGCCTTCACATTGGCACCAAGGGAACTGCTTAGATCCTCTGGGGCTTCATCGGTATCCTGCAAGAACTGATAAGATAAACACCAAGACTAGATCTACTGTTCACGCTCAATAGTGGGGACACTGAAGAGGTCCGCTCTAGTATGATCTTAACTCAAAAGAAGATTCTGTTCATCTTTTAAGACCAAAGAAAACCCCAGTCTTGGGTAAATATTGGAAAACTGAAAATTTCAATTAGGGAGATAAAGGAAGACTAGTAAAATTGGACCTCATAACTCCCCCCCACTCCTAAGCTTTCCGGTTCCCTCATTGGGTTGGGTATTATTTTGAAACTTCCTCTCTGGGGTCATTTGGTCCGATATTTGTGATTTTGTTTTGTCCGTTTGAGAAAATGGTATAACATAACTGGAAACTTCAAAAAAAATCTTTTCTTACAGAAATACCAAGGACACAGGCTCAAAACAAACTAATAAACAACCCTGACAAATTATTTGAGTCTCTTTTTACCTCCTTTTAAGTAAGCAGTTAAACTCATTTATGGGTTCTTCAGAAAAAGAATTAGCAGGTGACACAACTGGTCATAGTAGTTTCTTCTTTGCAGGCTCGAGATATAAAAGAGTGTTTTAAATATTATACGCATGTTGGTGGGCTTATCAGTACTTTGAAATATTCAATCATATTTCCTGTGTTAGTTTAGAAGTTGGGGAAGCAGTGTATTTGGTTTGGTATGGGCACTGTTTGAGAGTCCTATTTTCTTCCATATTATATTACTCACAATCATTAATAATTGGCTCCCTGAGTTCACATTTTACCTAGATGCTTAGAGTGTGTCTGGAATATTTTCAGAGGTAACAGCACTTTTAAAGCTAAAATTTTCTTGTACCCTCAATGTATGGCATTCAATAACCATCCTTTGATAAGCTTGTGATTTAAAAAATGAATTCCTTGCCTTGAGATAGAAATAAAATCATGCATTTCATTTAAAGTAGGACACTTTTCCTGCTTCTGTAGATCTAACTAGGTCCCCCGTAAAAACCCATTCCCAACTCCTAACAACCCTATAGGACAGCGTAGAACTGCCCCATAGGGTTTCCAAGGGGTGGCTGGTAGATTCGAACTGCCGACCTTTTGGTTAGCAGACAAGCTCTTAGTTACTGGAATGTAATTCCTGGTATAATATTTTAAGTTTAAATATTTTACATTGCATTACCAACAATGATGTTTTAAAAACAAGTTTTCCATTAAAAGTATAATTAAAAAAAAATTGCCTACTCCTTTACTCTGATTTTCCTTGCCATAATTTTATCAATATATTGCAGTATACCTTCAATTTTATTAGAAAAGTTAATGATGATAAAATAAGGGTAAATTTATCCTCATCGACTTTCAAAGAAGAGCTCTATTCCATTAAGGGAGCTATGACTCGGCTAGTGCGAAGCCTATCAAAATGTAATGCAAATTAAGTGATTATATTTAACATTTGTCTTCTATATAATTACCTAAGGAGCCCTGGTGGTACAGTCGTTAAGTGCTTGGCTGCCAACCAAAAGCTTGGCAGTTCGAACCACCAGCAACTCCGTGGGAGAAAGACCTGGCGATCTGCTCCTATAAAGATTACAGCCTAGGAAACCCCAGGGGGCAGTTCTGCTTTGTGCTACAGGTCGCTGTAAGTCGAAATCGATTGGACGGCACACAACAGCCACAACATATTGTTACCTAACAATATCTTTTACTGTATTCAGTCATCTTAAACTTTTTATTTCTGTTGTTTATTGCCATTATTTACATATATAACGTTTAAAATTGGGAACAATGTTTTAAAAAGAAAACATGATTCTTACATATTCACCAAGAAATGTATTAATCATTTACCAAACACTTATTATATGCCAGGTCCTTGCTAGAATCATTCTCTCATAGTGTCCCCAAATATGGCTATTTCCAGTAAATAAATTAGTATTTTCAGAAAATAGAAAACTAAATTAAATTGCATCTTTATTAACACTTTTCAAGACACACGGAAATACTTGATATAGGTTTTCCAAATTCATAATGATGCCCTCTTATTATTTTTTTACTAATATTTTGGCTTTGTGTGTGTGCATGGCATGTGTGATGTGTTTGTATGTGATATGTGAATATATGTGTGGTGTGTGTGTGAGTGTGCGGTGTGTGTGTATGAGCGTGGTGTGATATGTGTGTGTGTGAGTGTGTTGTGTGTGTGCACACGTGTGTGTTTCCCCTCAGATCCTTCATTTTCCCCGAGGCCTCCATTGCTTGGCTGGATAGTGAGAAATCAGATGCCTCTGGCAGTGGTTTAGCACTAGGCTGCTAACCCAAAGGTTGGTGGTTCAAATCCACCAGCCACTCCATGGGAGAAAGATATGACAGTCAGTCTCTGTAAAGTTTACAGCCTTGGAAACCCAATGGGGCAGTTCTACTCTGTCCTGTAGGGTTGCTGCAAGTCTGAATAGACTGGACACAGCAGGTTTGGTTTTTTTCACTATGCCCAGCAGTGCAGCAAAATTCTCTTCATGACAATTCTCCCGGTCTTCCCTTCTGTGACGGATCCCCTTTCAGGTTCTCTCCTTAACAAATACCCATACTTCACTCTTTTAAAACTGAGCCTTTCAAGAAACGCTTGGGTAATTGAAAGAATATAAAATTTAAAACCGGGGTGGGGGTGAGCGGCTTACTGAAACTCGGCTCTCCCGTGAACTGAAACTCGGCTCTCCCGCGAGGACACCACCCGCTTTGCAGCACTTCCAAGTGACAGCTGCTCCCATTCACTGTGCTCTGTAGACACAAGCACGGTATCCAAGCACATCCCCCTTAGAACTGTTGGGACTTCCCTATCTTGGGAGCCAGTTGGTGAGGCTGATCGTGGCGAGAGGCAAATGAGGCTTCGGCTGGGGATTGGGAATTTGTCATTTATTCTGGGAGTAGCAGGAGGTTTGATCAATTTTTAGCAAAGGTGTGATGCAATGATATTTGCATTTTAGATTTAAAATTGCGGGAGTGGGCAAGACTAAATGCTGTGGGGTTTGTTATATAAAGTATGCAATAAGCAAGTCAGACAAGAGAACATGACGGGCCCAAGCCAGTAAATGGAAAGAGAGGGCGGTGAGGAAAGGAAGAGTGATGACTAGTGAGGTGGCAGAATGCATGGACTCGGAGTTGATTGGACTAGACAGACATTTCACTGTACTCCTCTCAAAGTCAGGCAGCCCTATCCCAGCTGGCCAGCTCAACTTTCCTCTACCTCTTGCCCATTTTCCCCCTTTTCCTTTTTACTCTTTCCCATCTCCAGAGTAAAGTGTCCAACCTAGAGTGGAAGAAAGGCCTGATGGTCTACTACCTTAAGATCACAGCCATTTGAAAACCCTACAGAGCAGTTCTACTCTGAAACATGTGGGGTCGCTGTGAGTCAGGATCAACTTGATGGCAATGGGTTTCCAATCTAGATGAGTCCCTGGCTGGTGCAAACACTTAATGCTCTAGGCTGCTAACCAAAAGGCTGGAGGTTCAAGTCCACCCAGAGATGCCTTGGAAGAAAGACCTGGTAATCTGCTTCCCAAAAATCAGTTGCTGAAAACCTTGTGGAGGACAGTTCTACTCTGACACACATGTGGTCTCCATGAGTCAAATGAACTCGGGCAACTGGTTCCAATATAGAAACTTCAGAATCTTCTTAATTCCTTCTTCTCCTTCAACCCCCACCTCCTCCCAGACATCACATTTTATTGATGTTACTTGAGATTTTCCCAAACTTAGCTCCTTTCTGTCAATTCACTGCTGGCACACTGACGCAGGCCTTCAATTGCCTCTTCATCCCTCCCTCCCTCCTAAGGTCTACCATTTAAATCCTTGTGAGCACTGCAGTCGAAGGAACAAGTAAAACTCATTCCACCTGGCTAATTTCAATTTTTTGAAGTTTTGATTTAAACAAAGAACTTGTGAAGTTTGGAGAAGTTTTTTGTTTGTTTATTTTGTTTTTCTAATTACATTTAATCTGTCTTTCACATTTTAACTAATTGATCAAATGACAGAATTCTGACAGCCGATTCTGAATACGATAAACAGTAGATCTTCCTCTAAAATTATCAGTGAAGAAGCTGCCCATCCCCCCCCCACCAACAAGTTAAAATATTTGAATGAGGATTGATTTTTTTTAATCATCCCTATTTTATATATTCTGAAAAGACAAAAGGGATTACTCTTGATTATGGGAAATATCTAATTCAAATACTCTACACCATTTCTTTTATTCTAAACTTAATTCCTTCTTCTCCTTCCTAGTCATCACATTTTATTGATGTGACCTGAGATTTTCCCAAATCTGGCTCCTTTCTCTCAAGCCCCTGCTGCTGCTCTGACTCCAGCCTTCAATTACTTCCTCATCCCTCCCTTCTTCCTAAGGTCTGCCATTTAAATCCTTGTTAGCACTGAGTACTTTGGACATGTTAGGAGGGACCAGTCCCTGGAGAAGTATATCACGCTTGGTAAAGTAGAGGTCTGTGAAAAAGAGGAAGACCCTCAATGAGATGGATTGACACAGTGGCTACAACAATGGGCTCAAGCATAACAACGATTGTGAGGATGGCACAGGACTGGGCAGTGTTTCATTCTGTTGTATGTGGGGTCGCTATGAGCCAGAACTGACTCGATGGCACCTAAGAACAACAGCAACAAACTGTAGATGATTAAAATGAGCACGTTTCCCAAAAACGCTATGGCTAATTCTGCTCTTCTATCGGTCTGTGTAAGTTAAGTAGGACAAGGTTCTTAACAGCTCTTGTCAAATAATGTGTCCTATTTAGGGCCACCGCTGCTACCAGGTTCAGTTAATAAGCACTGATCTATTTGTAAAAGACTATATTTGATACCAGATTAATTAAATAAACTCTCATCTCTCATGTTAATCCTTTCTTCCTGAGAACTTTCTCTACTTGCCTCAAGGATGTTATGTTTAAACATTTTTATGCTTCAGAACATCTCTAGAAAAAGTCACCCTTGAGTGGGAAAGGCTTTCTATATTGCTAAACAAATGTGCTTTTGGAGTGGGAAGGCGCAGACTATAAACCCCCACCCAGAGAAGGAGAATAAGAACACCTATCCTTTCTTTTAGAATTCAGTTTAAAGCAAACATGTGAAGCTAATTGCACTCTTTGTTGGAAGCCATGGTAGAAGTAGGATTATGGGAAAGGTGATTTTAAAGAAACAAAATAAGTGAATTGCACAAATTTGTAAAAATTCAGCAGTAATTTCAGAGCAGATGAAATGGCCAGTTAAAGAGCTGCTGTGGGTAGGATGGACATTGCTGGACTCTGGCCAATCTCCTTTGGTCAATTTCCTCAAAACTTGGAGGAATTCTTGAGGCTCCCTGGCTAAACCAGGGGCACTGGAGGGGGAACTGCCCCAGCTCACCTGGGAGAGTTGACCCTCCTTGACCTGAGTAGATCCCATTTTAGATGCAAGCATGCCTCCATACTAATGACTCCTGGCCCTAAACGTAGTAGCAGGAATCCACTTGATAGTGGAATCTGTGTGATGACAGAAAACACAGCGAATTTTAGGAGCAGAATATTCAGATTCTAGTCTCATCTTTTTTGCACTTGTAGGCTCTATATCACACATGCAAGACTCGTCATGTCCTTAACTCTGATTTCTCTCAGTGCTAAACTCTAGGGACAGTATTGTTTTCCTTATGTACCTCTGAGGATGTTATAAGGAAGGGGCGAGGGAGAAGATGGTCATGAAGGCACCTTGTGAGAGGACTCTATAAGCATAAGATGTTGCTCTGTGCTTTGGTGTACGCATATGGAGCTTCAGGAAGGCCGGGCATTCCTGTTGAAAGAAAACCAGGTCGAGAAGGGGGCCGTCGAGGAGGACTTTGCTTTATCTTAAAAATACCTGATGACAATACATGAATGTATTACTTGTAAAATTTAAAAAACTGGAAGAGTGAGCAAATAAAACTGTGGTATTTTTTAAAATGCATATGCAGCAGTTATAGAGTTCTAATGAAGAAGAAGTACCTTTTGTTTTCCTATTTTGTATGAGGGTCCACACTCCTTTATTTCTGAAACCAAAAAAGCTCTGAAAACAAAATCTTTTCAGAAGTTTGCAGAAAACATATCTGATGGTAAAACAGAACCTGAACTAATGTGAAACTATTTATTGTCTTTACTCATTTATCATAAAATGTCATTTATACTTTTTGTAAACCTAGACACTGATGGCATTTTACCTAATACATAATACAGGCACTGTGTTAACTTCTGAAAAAATCTGAAAAATTATTATATATTATCAAATATATCTTGACCCCAGGAGTTTCATATAAGGAATGGCATGCCTGAATATATATACGTATTAAATTAATGACTAAAGCAAGGAAATACTATAGTGGCTTTCTTTAGAGATTTAATCAGGGCAAATGGAAGAGCCTCAGCTTTGGTAACCTTTTAGGGGGCCTAACTGAATACAACAAACATTTACTCAATAGGTACTTTGTACAATAGAGAGGGATATAATGATTAATAAGACATGATTGCTGCCCCCAAGGAGTTCACGCTCACCTAAATTTAATACAAACTACCTTGAGACCAATGCTGTAACAGGACTATAATCACAGAGCAAAGAAGGGTGAGAGCCCAGGCCCCCAGCTGGGAGGCAGCAAGGTCCTAGGAGAAAGGGGATGGAGAAGACTGTTTAAAGCCCTGATATCTTCCTTCCTTTTTTCAAGTAATACATTGTATTGTTGACACCCTTTCTTGAACAGCTAAAAGGGCCCTATAGAATCAGCATTCCAAAGACATTCTCAGGGTTCTGAGACACAGTGAAGGGTAAACATGGAACAATGGTGACCCAGCTATTTCAAATAATGGAGAGCAGTATCAAGGGTCTTCCTTGCCAGAGGTGGCACTGTTTCAGAGAAGCATCTGTCCAAGATAACCAGCTACCATCAAGATGATTCCAACTCATGGTGACCCCACGTGTGTCAGAGTAGAACTGTACTCCACAAGGTTTTCAATGGCTGATTTTCCGGAAGTACATCACCAGGCCTTTCTTCCAAGATGCCTTTGGGTGGACTTGAACCCCCAACCTTTTGGTTAACAGCCAAGTTCATTAACTGTTTGCACCATCTAAGGGCTCCCACTCAGATGTCGGTTCAGAATTACAGTTGCCCCTGAAAGGGTAATGTTAAAGCCCCCTGTTTTTTTTGGTTGATGTTGAAACACATTCATTGTAAAGCCGCTGAGAGAGTACTGGATACAGAAGAGAGAAGCTGATGATTAAACCATAAGTAAAATCAGTTTTTTCACTGAACTCCAGGTAGGCTAGAACCAGCGCTGAAAGAGAGTAAATAACGACACGTAGGGATTTTCTTCCAAAGCTTAATTTGTGCCCAGGGTCCCTTATAATTTTGGTGTCACTTGTTCTTCCCTGAATTGACCTTTTTTTCATTTATTTCCATTCTCATGGCTACCAGCAAATACAGGTCCACAATATGGATATTACAGCATATCCAAAATGGCGGTGACGCTAGAGCTGCAGCTCCAAACCAAAACCGAACCAAACCCGTTGCCATCAAGTAGATTCCAACTCATAGCGGCCCTACTGGACAAAGTAGGACTGCTGTATAGGGTATCCAAGGAATGTGTGGTGGATTCGACCTGCCAACCTTTTGGTTAGCAGCCGTAGTTCTTAAACATTAAGCCACCAGTGTTTCCAGCAGGAGCTCCAGGTCATGTAAAGAAGGTGTGTGCCCTTTAACAGAAAAATATGTCCAGCATTCCAGCAAACACATGAGAACAGCTGCAGAATGAAGGGGCAGGAAACGCCCTTTTTATGATCCATGATGACTTCAATATACATGTGGTACTCAATATACATATGAGTTCTGGCGGCCTAGCTAAAAAGCCGGGTGATTAGCATTATAGCACAATCAACATATGTACTCCTTTAAATCTCGCTCCAGAGCTCCTCAGTTGTGAAAACCTTGATGGGAGAGAGCACTAAACCTTACGTAATTCCATGAGGTGGGAGCTGTTGATCATGACTCTGGGGGAACCTAATAGCTTGTTGTCGTAGTCATAATTATTGTAGTGGTGATTGCCAAACCAAAAGAGAACATAGGGAAAAGAATAACTTGTGTGAAAATACTTCCTCTGAAACACACAAAAATTGCCAACTTGGAGTTGTATTCCTTTTAGTGTATATACCATCTTCTGAGCTGTCAAGCCCATAACATTTGTGGGTGGCAAGATGACATCATCAGCCTTCAGCAGCTCGTAGTAATTTCCACTCCCAGCCCTGCTCAGGAGGCTGAAATTATTGCAGTAAATGGGATCTAAGCTCACAGATGAAAGCATCACTTTTCTTTTCCATTGAGATCACAATGCTCTTCTCTTTAGCAGGATGACAATTGTGCTGTCACCAGCATTACATCATGCTGTCTTCCTTGAAATGGCACCGTTTAAGCCTGTGAGCACAGCTGTGAAAACAAAACATATTTTACTGTGAGCTTTGCAAATCCTTGAGGCACATACTAATTAGTTTGCCTTCTTAAAGTAATATTGAAAATGTGTGAGAGATTCAGGAGTTTGGGAGGCTTCGAGAGATCAGGCCTGGGTGAGAATAACTCAAAGCCATGTCCAAGGCAGCTGGGCCCATGGTGCTCCTGTCATGCATCTTGCTCCTGCCTGGAATCATGGATTTCACCACAAGCTTGAGTGTAAGTGCTCCTGAACAGCCGAGGGAGGAGCCACCCCTCTGCCATGCAAATTCACCTTTGGTCCAGATCAGGTCCACTTATATAATCAACTGATAGTCAAAAGGGGGTTCAAGTGATTATTTTAGATTCTGCAGACATTGACCAGAGCTGCTATCAAGATCTGAAAAGTCAAGAATATTTTACAGCTAGTGATTCCCAATCTGGAGACGCAGCGATCAACATAACAAACTTACAATGATCATATATTGTCACCTGTCAATGCAAAGCGAAAAAGGTTCCTGGTGTTGGAAATGAGATTCATACCACTGCTTGTTAAACCTGCAGAGTCAAGATGTCACATTGATGGATCGGAGAGAATTAGAAACGACTTTAGACTGAAATGTGAACCAATGGAAGGGTCCATTACTCTACGAATGGTAAAAACTGTCTAACTCACCAAAAATGGCTACTTCTTGGTTACTAGAAATGACTTCATCTATAATTTCTGTACTAAGACCCCCCTGTCACCCCAAGATGCCTGGGATATACACCTATACGTTCCCAGACAGAGTGGGTATGATCAGCACTGTCAGCTAGAGTTCTCTTAGAAACTTCACTTGCTGTCTTAGTCATTGGCCCTGTCATTGTTTCCTGTCTTAAAAATAAGAAAAGGAAGTTGATCGTAATGTCGGAGAAGGTGTGCTTCCTTCAAAGAGTTCTACCAGTAGCAGCTAGATACTGTTGTTCTTAGCTGCCATCAAGTCATCTTAACTCCTGGTGACCCAATGCAAAAGGGAATGAAACACTGCCCAGTGCTGTACCATCCCCTTGATCCATTGCTAATTGGGCCATTGTGATCTATAATGTGATTTTTGGTAATAGCCTGTCTTAGTCTGAAAGCTCTGCTGAAATGTGTTGAGCATCATAGCAACACAGAAGCCTCCACTGACAGATGAGTGGTAGCTGTCCATGAGGTGCATTGTCCGGAATGCAAACTGGGGTCTCCTGCATGGAAGGCAAGAATTCTACCATTGAACCAGCACTGCCCATATAGAAGCCAGATAGTCAGCAATCGTTTATTATTGGGATCTACTCTCCTTCCAGAGAGGAAGGATATTCCTAGACTCAGTTCCCCCAAGTAAAAGCAAGACTTGGGTAGCAACTAAGCTCAAGCTTGCTAACCAGCCTGACTACACTGGATTGAAGTGGTGCACAATGATGGACTACTCAAGACTCTCACGTTTGGTATTATTTGGATGGGGCTTTAGCTGTCTAGTGTAAAATTTTATCACATGCCATTTTGCTTTAAAAAACAACTTTTATGCAATGAAAACCAAAAGACTTAAATGAATGGAAAGATGGTTCATGTTCATGAGTGGAAGACTTAATATTGTTAAGACGTCAATACTACCCAAAGTGATCTATAGATTCAGTATGATCCTGATCAAAATTCTAACAACCTTCCTTATAGAAATAGAAAAAACAATCCTCAACTTTATATGGAATGAGAAGGGGCCCCAAATAGCTAAAACAAGGCTGAAAGAGAACGAAGTAGGAGGACTCACACCTCCTGATTTTAAAACATACTATACAGCTACATTAATCAAAACAGCTTGGTACTGGTTTAACAATAGACACATAGACCAATGGAATAGAATTAAGAGTCCAGAAATAAACCCACACATCTTTGGTCAATGGATTTTTGACAAGGGTGCTAAGTGCATTTAATGGGGAAAGAAGAGTCTCTTCAATAAATGGTGCTGGGAAAATTGGATTTCCACATGCAGAAAAATGAAACAGGATCCACGCCTCACACCATGCATAAAGATAAATTCAAAATGGATTAAGGACCTAAATGTACAAACTAAAACCATAAAATTCTTAGAAGAACAAAGCAGAACAATGCTGTGAGGCCTAGCTTTCAACAATAAATTATCTAATATAATAACAAAAGCACAAACAGCAAAAGACAAAATAAATAGATGAGACTTCATAAAAATGAAAACCTTTTCTTCATCAAAAGACTTTACCAAAAAAGTGAAAAGACAAGCTACCAGCTGGAAACCCTATATCTGACAAGAATCTAATAACCAAAATACATATAAAACTTGGACGACTTAACAACAAAAAGTCAGCCCAATCATAAAATGGGCAAAGGACTTGAATAGACATTTTACCAAAGAGGACATTCAGGTGGCCACCAAACACATGAAAACAAGATCTGGGTCATTAGCCGTCAGAGAGATGGAAATAAAAACCACAATGAGATACTATTTCACTCCCACTAGTATAAAAAAAAAAAAAAAAAAAAAAAAAACAGTATAAGATTAAAAAAAAAACAGAAAATAACAAATATCGGTGAGGATGTAGGGAAATTGGAACCATAATCCATTGCTGGTGGGAATGCAAAATGGTACAACTGTTGTGGGAAACAATGTGATGGTTCCTCAAGAAATGAAAAATGGAACTATCATATAACCCAGAAATTCTACTTCCAGGTACATACCCAAAAGACTTGAAAGCAGAGACTGAAAAAGAGACTTGAACACCAGTGTTCATTACAGCGTTATTCACAATAGCCTTAAGGTAGGAACAACCTAAATGTCCATCAATAGATGAATGGATAAATGAAATGCAGTAAATATATACGATGGAATACTACTCAGCCAGTAGGAGAAATGAAGCCTTGGTACATGTTACAGAATGAATGGATTATGCTGAGTGAAATAAGCCAGTCACAAAATGACAAGTATTGTATGGCCTCATTTATGTAAAAATGCACTAAAAGGCAAATGTATAAAGACCAAAGTTTATTAGTGGTTACCAGGAGTGGGAGGGAGAGGGAAAAGGGGGGTCAATAGTGATGGAAAAATCACATTGAACAAAGGTATTGCACAGCCAATTATTGTAATTGCTGTCAATAAGTCGTATACCTGTAAAAAGTTGAATTGTCAAAGGTTGTGTGATGTATTTACCATGACAAAAAAAAAAAAAAAGTAGATGCTGAAGCTGCTTATGTACAACCAAAAGCCTCATGCGATTTGGTTCCTTGGTTTGGAGGTTTAGGGTCATGTTTTCATGGGACATCCCAGTTAACTGGCCTAATAAAGTGTTCAGTGCTTCTGTTCTACCTCCTAGTTGTGCCTGGGTTCTTAAAAGCTTACAAGCAGCCATCCACCTGAAGCAACAGAAGCAACAGAGGAAGAAGGAAAGTCAGGAATAGGAGGAGGACATGGAATGTGTGGTTAATTGCCTCCATGAACAACTGCCTCCTTTGCCATGAGACCAGAAGAACTGGATGGTGTCCAGCTACCATTACTGAATATTTCAATCAAAGATTCCGTAGCAGAATCCTGATCAAAAGTGGGGAAATGCAGAACAGAATTTCAAATTTTCATGGACTCTAGACTTTCTGGAGCCATGGAGGCTAGATGAACCCCTGAAACTATTGCCCTGAAATAATCTTTAAACCTTAAACCAAAAATATCCATGAACTCATCTTAAAATTGACCAGTAGTTTAGCTTAACTAGTGAAAAAGGTCTGCGTTGAGCATTATGCTCTTTTAAGAACTATCTATATAGTATCAAACTGACAACAGCAATTCAAAAGATTAGATAGGAACCTTAGGAGGCAGTAAGTTTATGTTAACGAGGAACAGTTCAGAAAAGGAGAGTAAGAATCAATGTCATTAAATTGTCCATGTAGAAACTGTTGAATTGGTGTATATTTTGCTGTATATAGAACAAAAATAGCTCTTTTCGTCTTATACAAGGTACAAAGTTTAGAACTGCTGTAAAAACATTTTTGTTTCATGTAAATAGCATTAAACATATAAATTAGATATCATATTAAATTAAATAGGCCAAACTCGTGGTTAGAAAACCTTTGGTCACCGAAGTATGGTGACGGTGCTACTTGAAAGATAATTTTTGTATATGCTTGCACGTGCACGCTCATGTGTGTGTGTGCATGCGCATGCACGCGCCCATAAATTAGACAACACTAACGCATATTAGAGGCCCTGGTGACGCAGTGGTTAAGAGCTCAGCTGCTAACCAAAAGGCTGGTAATTTGAATCCACCAGCTGCTCCTAGAAACCCTACTGGGCAGTTCTACTCTGTCCTGTAGGTTTGCTATGAGTTGAAATCGACTTGATGGGTTTGGTTTGGTTAACACATTTTAAACGTTTTTTAGGTCTATTTTGATTCTGTGATATTTGGCAAAATAGTGTCAATATTTTATTTTTTAAGGAAGTGCTTGGAAGTATAATGTAAAAAAAAAATTCAATGGATGTTTTTCCTTCCCTTAGGATAACAAAGCACTTAAAGTACTTAATAGAGCTCTCAACAGCTATTTACGATAGGACACAAAGTATTAGAATAACTGTGAAATGTTTTTATGAATCCTGGTGAATTTGAATTTGCCAAATTAGAATTAGGCACTCATCAGACTGATTTTGTGATGAGCCCCTTGGTTGGCATAAGTCTTCAGGGGGCTGTCCAGAAAGGGTTATGTGCAGAATGGGAGCGTGGGTTTTCTCCAGTTCCCCAATTACTTTCTGGATGAAGAGGAAGAAGTGAATTTCTTCCTTCACCTCTTAAAAAGAAGTTTCCAAGGTGTTAGGACATTTCTTAAAATCCATACGAGGTCGTCATTATTGTGTCTGTTTTGCAGACACAGAGCTTTGCCAGCAAGTCTTTGGCAGAGAGATCCCAGTAACTCAGAAGTTCCAGGCTCCTCAAGCGTGGGTGACAGAGGTGGAAGCGGCTGCAGCCGACACGCAGCTCTCCCTGGTGGGATCCTCAACAGCTGCTCAACTTCACAAAGCAACACACTCCAGAGCGCCAGCACTCTCTTCCTTTGATACAAAAGGGGGGATCCCGCTGCCTGTGTGGGGATTTGGCTGGAACAACAGGAATAACACTACTGTGTTTATGAAAAATGCACAGAAATTTTTAATTGAGCAGAAAAGTTATAGTTACATCACTGGGGTTTGTCCATCATTAAACACATTTGGTTTATGTTGTCTCTGATCTACATGTGTGAGGCTGTAGATTATTGCATGTTTAGTAAAACCTGGGCAGGAAGGCACAACTGACTAACCCCATCGTCGTTCCAGCCGATTCCGACTCATAACTACCCTATAAGACAGAGGAGAACTGGCCCCATAGGGTTTCCAAGGCTGTAAATCTTTACAGAAGCAGACTGCCACATTTTTCTCCTGTGGAGGTCTGGTGGGTTTTGAACCTTTGACCTTTCGGTTAGCAGCTGAGCGCTTAACCACTGCACCACAAAGGCTCCCTGCACTAGTGACTAAATACTAGATATTCAAGACCTCGTTTTTAACGGTGCCTTCACAGTTCTCCTATTTCTTGTAAGTATACAGACTTTAAAACCCAATTTTGTTATCTTGCTGCAATCAGGTCTTAAAATGTCTTAATTTTTGGTCTTCTTTACATTTACAGAAAGAAAGAAGTTAAGACAGAAGCTAATAGTGTACCCATAGGAAATAAAATTTGGACTCAAGTTCTTTAAAAGTAGATTTGAATTTCTATGAAGATAGATTTTTACAAAAACTCTAAAAAGAAGTAGAGAAAATGTACTTGCCTGAAGGTTTCTTTTTAAAAACATTTCTCAAAGTTTTCCATAATGGGCTTTATTTATAAACAACTTTAAAATGCACTCCAACCCCTTAGGAACCAGAAACGAACCCTGGTGTTTGAGTCAAAGGGAATTTGAATATGCTCCCTAAACGGAAGAGAGCTATGGAATAAGGCATTACACTTTGGAAGTTTAGAGGAATAAACTGAAGCTTCTTCAGACAAGTGCATGGCGCACACTGAGAAGTTTTTTGTTTTCAGAGATGGATGCCAATTACTCTGAACTGGTGTACGTGTAATAAGTGTTACAACTTTTCTAGCTGGTTATAAAATACAATACAGTAGGGGTTGAGGACGTTTTCACTGGATAGTGATGGCATTCGCTTTCACTTGAACTTCTCAGTTTAAAGCAAGCAAATACACACATAGATTCTTTTTCATCATGAACCCAGTGTCTAATTTACAATCTATTTAGTCTGCAATACAAAAAGAAAAAGCTCTGATTTTTCAAGTGTAGAATGTGCTGTTTAGGAAGGGCTGTGTTATTTAAAAACAAAGGAAAAAAAAAACTTGCTATAATCATAAATTACACTCTCATTAAAAAAAAAAAGAAAGCCCTGGGACTTTTACGTAAACATGCTGGGGTTTTGGACACCATTTCTTCCTAAACCCCACTGATTCCTAAATAAAATGACCTAACAAGCATAAAATTAGGAAAACCATCAGTTTACACAGAAAACTAAGAAAACAAATAATCAAAATGGCAGAATAAACACCCCCTCGTTTATAAAGTGTTCCATTTTTTTTGGAAACCCTGGTGGCGCAGTGGTTAAGAATTCAGCTGCTAACCAAAAGGTTGGCAGTTCAAATCCACCAGCTGCTCCTTGGAAACCCTATGGAGCAGTTCTACTCTGTCCTATAGGGTCGCTATAAGTCAGAATAGACTTAACGGCAACTGGTCAAAGGCATGGGATGGCCTCCTGGGACCTATATGGGTGAAGTTCTGGCCCTCTCGGATTTTCCTAGGCTGGAAGGGGGGCGGGGGGTTGAGTTTCCTGTCCCTTCCTGCCTTCTCATCTTTGCTTTTGGGCAGGCGTTGCCCGTTTGATCTCCTACACTTGATTGAACTAAGAAGCATGTTCCTCATCTGTGTTATTGTTTTATAGACCTGTCTAATCTTTGGCTGAAAGGTAGACTTCAAAAATGGCTTCAGTTCTGAGTTAGCAGGCACCCAGGGCCCATAGTCTTGGGAATTCCTCCAGTCACTATCAGACCAGTAAGTATGGTCTGTTTTTGTGAATTTGAATTTTGTTGTACAATTTTCTGCTGCTCTGTCTGGGACCCTCCATTGTGATCCCTGTCAGAGGGGTTGTGGTGGTAGCTGGGCACCATCTAGTCCTTCTGGGCTAGGCTCATGTGGTCCATTAGTCCTTTGGACTAATATTTTCCTTATGTCTTTGGTTTCTTTCCACTCTCCTTTGCTCTGGATGGGATGTCTTAGGTGGACACTCACAAGCTTTTTTGTTTTTGTAATTAATTTTTATTTAGCTTCAAGTGAACATTTACCATTCCAGTCAGTCTGTCACATGTAGGTTTACATACATCTTACTCCCTTCTCCCACTTGCTCTCCCCCTATTGAGTCAGCCCTTTCAGTCTCTCGTTTCGTGCCGATTTTGCCATCTTCCCTCTCTCTCTATCTTCCCATCCCCCCTCCAGTCAAGAGTTGCCAACACTCTCTCCAGTGTCCTCCTGATTTAATTAGCTCACTTTTCATCAGCATCTCTCTCCCCCCCACTGACCAGTCCTTTTCATGCCTGATGAGTTGTCTTCGGGGATGGTTCCTGTCCTGTGCCATCAGAAGTTCTGGGGAGCATTGTCTCTGGGATTCCTCTAGTCGCAGTCATACCATTAGGTATGGTCTTTTTATGAGAATTTGGGGTCTGTATCCCATTGTTCTCCTGCTCCCTCAGGAGTTGTCTGTTGTGCTCCCTGACAGGGCAGACATCGATTGTGGCCGGGCACCAACTAGTTCTTCTGGTCTCAGGATAATGTAGGTCTCTGGTTCATGTGGCCCTTTCTGTCTCTTGGGTTCTTAGTTGTCGTGTGACCTTGGTGTTCTCCCTTTGCCTTTGCTCCAGGTGGGTTGAGACCAATTGATGTATCTTAGATGGCCGCTTGTTGGCATTTAGGACCCCAGGCTCCACAATTCAAAGTGGGATGCAGAATGTTTTCATAATAGAATTATTTTGCCCATTGACTTAGAAGTCCCCTCAAACCAAGTTCCCGAGACCCCAGCCCCTGCTCCGCTGACCTTTGAAGCTTTCATTTTATCCCGGATACCTCTTTGCTTTTAGTCCAGTCCAATTAGGCTGACCTTCCTTGTATTGAGTGTTGTCTTTCCCTTCACCCAAAGCAGTTCTTATCTACTTATTGATCAATAAAAAGCTCTCTCCCTCCCTCCCTCCCTCCCCCCTTCGTAACCACAAAAGTATGTGTTCTTCTCCGTTTTTTCTATTTCTCAAGATCTTATAATAGTGGTCTTATACAATATTTGTCCTTTTGCCTCTGACTCCTTTCGCTCAGCATAATGCCTTCCAGATTCCTCCATGTTATGAAATGTTTCAGAGATTCGTCACTGTTCTTTATCGATGCATAGTATTCCATTGTGTGAATATACCACAATTTATTTACCCATTCATCCGTTGACGGACACCTTGGTTGCTTCCAGCTTTTTGCTATTGTAAACAGAGCTGCAATAAAAATGGGTGTGCATATATCTGTTTGTGTGAAGGCTCTTGAATCTCTAGGGTATATTCCCAGGAGTGGGATTTCTGGGTTGTATGGTAGTTCTATTTCTAAATGTTTAAGATAACACCAGATGGATTTCCAAAGTGGTTGTACCATTTTACAATCCCACCAGCAGTGTATGAGAGTTCCAATCTCTCCGCAGCCTCTCCAACATTTATTATTTTGTGTTTTTTGGATTAATGCCAGTCTAGTTGGTGTGAGATGGAATCTCATCGTAGTTTTAATTTGCATTTCTCTAATGGCTAATGATCGAGAGCATTTTCTCATGTATCTGTTGGCTGCCTGAAAATCTTCTTTAGTGAAATGTGTGTTCATATCCTTTGCCCACTTCTTGATTGCGTTGTTTGCCTTTTTGTGGTTGAGTTTTGACAGAATCATGTAGATTTTAGAGATCAGGCGCTGGTCTGAGATGTCATAGCTGAATATTCTTTCCCAGTCTGTAGGTGGTCTTTTTACTCTTTTGGTGAAGTCTTTAGATGAGCATAGGTGTTTGATTTTTAGGAGCTCCCAGTTATCTGGTTTCTCTTCATCATTTTTGGTAATGTTTTGTATTCTGTTTATGCCCTGTATTAGGGCTCCTAGGGTTGTCCCTATTTTTTCTTCCATGATCTTTATCGTTTTAGTCTTTATGTTTAGGTCTTTGATCCACTTGGAGTTAGTTTTTGTGCATGGTGTGAGGTATGGGTCCTGTTTCATTCTTTTGCAAATGGATATCCAGTTATGCCAGCACCATTTGTTAAAAAGACTATCTTTTCCCCAACTGACTGACACTGGTCCTTTGTCAAATATCAGCTGCTCATATGTGGATGGATTTATATCTGGGTTCTCAATTCTGTTCCACTGGTCTATGTGCCTGTTGTTGTACCAGTACCAGGCTGTTTTGACTACTGTAGCTGTATAATAGGTTCTGAAATCAGGTAGAGTGTGGCCTCCCACTTTCTTCTTCTTTTTCAGTAATGCTTTGCTTATCCGGGGCTTCTTTCCCTTCCATATGAAATTAGTGATTTGTTTCTCTATCCCCTTAAAATATGACATTGGTATTTGGATTGGAAGTGCGTTATATGTATAGATGGCTTTTGGTAGAATAGACATTTTTACTATGTTAAATCTTCCTATCCATGAGCAGGGTATGTTTTTCCACTTAAGTATGTCCTTTTGAATTTCTTGTAGCAGAGTTTTATAGTTTTCTTTGTATAGGTCTTTTACATCTTTGGTAAGATTTATTCCTAAGTATTTTATCTTCTTGGGGGCTACTGTGAATGGTATTGATTTGGTTATTTCCTCTTCGGTGTTCTTTTTGTTCATGTAGAGGAATCCAAGTGATTTTTGTATGTTTATTTTATAACCTGAGACTCTTCCAAACTCTTCTATTAGTTTCAGTAGTTTTCTGGAGGATTCCTTAGGGTTTTCCATGTATACGATCATGTCATCTGCAAATAGTGATAGCTTTACTTCCTCCTTGCCAATCTGGATACCCTTTATTTCTTTGTCTAGCCTAATTGCCCTGGCTAGGACTTCAAGTACGATGTTGAATAAGAGCGGTGATAAACGGCATCCTTGTCTGGTTCCCGTTCTCAAGGGAAATGCTTTCAGATTCTCTCCATTTAGAGTGATATTGGCTGTTGGCTTTGCATAGATGCCCTTTATTATGTTGAGGAATTTTCCTTCAATTCCTATTTTGGTAAGAGTTTTTATCATAAATGGGTGTTGAACTTTGTCAAATGCCTTTTCTGCATCTATTGATAAGATCATGTGGTTTTTATCTTTTGTTTTATTTATGTGATGGATTACATTAATGGTTTTTCTGATATTAAACCAGCCTTGCATACCTGGTATAAATCCCACTTGATCAGGGTGAATTATTTTTTTGATGTGTTGTTGGATTCTATTAGCTAGAATTTTGTTGAGGATTTTTGCATCTATGTTCATGAGGGATATAGGTCTAAATTTTTCTTTTTTTGTAATGTCTTTACCTGGTTTTGGTATCAGGGAGATGGTAGCTTCATAGAATGAGTTGGGTAGTATTCCATCTTTTTCTATGCTTTGAAATACCTTCAGTAGTAACAGTGTTAAGTCTTCTCTGAAGGTTTGGTAGAACTCTGCAGTGAAGCCGTCTGGGCCAGGACTTTTTTTTTGTTGGAAGTTTTTTGATTACTGTTTCAATCTCTTTTTTTGTTATGGGTCTATTTAGTTGTTCTACTTCTGAATGTGTTAGTTTAGGTAGGTAGTATTTTTCCAAGAATTTATCCATTTCTTCTAGGTTTTCAAATTTGTTAGAGTACAATTTTACGTAGTAATCTGAAATGATTCTTTTAATTTCATTTGGCTCTGTTGTGATGTGGTCCTTCTCGTTTCTTATTCGGGTTATTTGTTTCCTTTCCTGTTTTTCTTTAGTCAGTCTAGCCAATGGTTTATCAATTTAGTTAATTTTTTCAAGGAACCAGCCTTTGGCTTTGTTAATTCTTTCAATTGTTTTTCTGTTCTCTAATTCATTTAGTTCTGCTCTAATTTTTATTATTTGTTTTCTTCTGGTGCCTGATGGGTTCTTTTGTTGCTCACTTTCTATTTGTTCAAGTTGTCGGGACAGTTCTCTGATTTTGGCTCTTCTTTTTGTATGTGTGCATTTATCGATATAAATTGGCCTCTGAGCACTGCTTTTGCTGTGTCCCAGAGGTTTTGATAGGAAGTATTTTCATTCTCGTTGCTTTCTAAGAATTTCCTTATTCCCTCCTTGATGTCTTCTATAACCCAGTCTTTTTTCAGGAAGGTATTGTTCATTTTCCAAGTATTTGATTTCTTTTCCCTAGTTTTTCTGTTATTGATTTCTAGGTTCATTGCCTTGTGGTCTGAGAAGATGCTTTGTAATATTTCGATGTTTTGGACTCTGCAAAGATTTGTTTTATGACCTAATATGTGGTCTATTCTAGAGAATGTTCCATGTGCACTAGAAAAGAAAGTATATTTTGCAGCAGTTGGGTGGAGAGTTCTGTATAAGTCAATGAGGTCAAGTTGGTTGATTGTTGTAAGTAGGTCTTCCGTGTCTCTATTGAGCTTCTTACTGGATGTCCTGTCCTTCTCCGAAAGTGGTGTGTTGAAGTCTCCTACTATAAATGTGGAGGTGTCTATCTCACTTTTCAATTCTGTTAAAATTTGATTTATGTATCTTGCAGCCCTGTCATTGGGTGCGTAAATATTTAATATGGTTATGTCTTCCTGATCAATTGTCCCTTTTATCATTATATAGTGTCCTTCTTTATCCTTTGTGACGGATTTAAGTCTAAAGTCTATTTTGTCAGAAATTAATATTGCTACTCCTCTTCTTTTTTGCTTATGATTTGCTTGATATATTTTTTTCCATCCTTTGAGTTTTAGTTTGTTTGCGTCTCTAAGTCTAAGGTGTGTCTCTTGCAGGCAGCATATAGATGGATCGTGTTTCTTTATCCAGTCTGTGACTCTCTGTCTCTTTATTGGTGCATTTAGTCCATTTACATTCAGCGTAATTATAGATAAATAAGTTTTTAGTGCTGTCATTTTGATGCCTTTTCATGTGTGCTGTTGGCCATTTCATTTTTCCACATGCTTTTTTGTGCTGAGACGTTTTTCTTAGCAGCTTGTGAGATCCTCATTTTCATAATGGTTAACTTTATGTTTGTTGAGTCATTACGTTTTTCTTGGCTTTTTTCTTGAGTTATGGAGTTGATATTCCTTTTTGTGGTTACCTTATTATTTACCCCTATTTTTCTAAGTAAAAACCTAACTTGTATCGTTCTATATCGCCTTGTATCACTCTCCATCTGGCAGTTCAATGCCTCCTATATTTAGTCCCTCTTTTTGATTATTGTGATCGTTTATCTATTGATTTCCGTGATTTCCTGTTATGTGTATTATTTTGTTTATTTATTTATTTATTAGAATTAAACTTAATTTGTTTGTTTTTGTGCTTTCCCTATTTGAGTTGCGTTGATATCAGGACGTTCTGTTTTGTGACCTTGTATTGTGCTGGTACCTGATATTATTGGTCATCCGGCCAAACAATCTCCTTTAGCATTTCTTGCAGTCTTGGTTTAGTTTTTGCAAATTCTCTAAACTTGTGTTTATCTGTAAATATCTTAATTTCTCCTTCATATTTCAGAGAGAGTTTTGCTGGATATATGATCCTTGGTTGGCAGTTTTTCTCCTTCAGTGCTCTGTATACGTCGTCCCATTCCCTTCTTGCCTGCATGGTTTCTGCTGAGTAGTCTGAACTTATTCTTATTGATTCTCCCTTGAAGGAAACCTTTCTTTTCTCCCTGGCTGCTTTTAAAATTTTCTGTTTGTCTTTGGTTTTGGCAAGTTTGATGATAATATGTCTTGGTGTTTTTCTTTTTGGATCAATCTTAAATGGGGTTCGATGAGCATCTTGGATAGATATCCTTTCATCTTTCATGATGTCAGGGAAGTTTTGTGTCAGGAGTTCTTCAACTATTTTCTCTGTGTTTTCTGTCCCCCCTCCCTGTTCTTGGACTCCAATCACTCGCAAGTTGTCTTTCTTGATAGAGTCCCACATGATTCTTAGGGTTTCTTCATTTTTTTTAATTCTTTTATCTGATTTTTTTTCAGCTATGTTGGTGTTGATTCCCTGGTCCTCCAGAAGTCCCAGTCTACATTCTAATTGCTCGAGTCTGCTCCTCTGACTTTCTATTGCATTGTCTAATTCTGTAATTTTATTGTTAATCTTTTGGATTTCTACATGCTGTCTCTCTATGGATTCTTGCAACTTATTAATTTTTCCACTATGTTCTTGAATAATCTTTTTGAGTTCTTCAACAGTTTTATCAGTGTGTTCCTTGGCTTTTTCTGCAGTTATCCTAATTTCATTTGTGACATCATTAAGCATTCTGTAAATTAGTTTTTTATATTCTGTATCTGATAATTCCAGGATTGTATCTTCATTTGGGAAAGATTTTGATTCTTTTGTTTGGGGGGTTGGAGAAGGTGTCATGGTCTGCTTCTTTATGTGGTTTGATATGGACTGCTGTCTCCGAGCCATCACTGGGAAACTAGATTTTCCAGGTAATCAGCTATAAAAAAACGTAGTCAGATCCCTATCTGAATTCTCCCTCTGGCTCAGGGTATTCGGATGTTAATGGAGCCGCCTGGGGAGGGTGGGGGAGGGATCAGAGAGCTAGGAGTGTAGCACCACAGAACATAGAGCTGATCCCCGCATTCACACTCCGCCCCCGTCCGCCAAAATCTTGGTGGTACGGCTCCCCGGCTGGGACGCTGCTTTCCCCACTCCAAGACCAGTCACTTCCTCCCAGGGACTTCTCCCTCCGGTGCGCCGCACCGCACCCGCGAACTGGGTGGGCGTCACCCGCACGACCAGGTGGGCCCGCCCCCTGGGTCAATTCAGGGGAATATAACTGATTCCCGCGCTCACACCCCCCCGCTTTCGGCAAAATCCCAGCTGGACGGCTCCCCGGCTGGGACGCTGCTCTCCCCGCTCCAAGATCAGTCACTGCCTCCCGGGTGCTTCTCCCTCCAGCTGCGCCGCTAAGCCGCCCACGCCAACCAGCTAGACTCCCTCCTGGGATGAGTTCGGGGGGTAAGGCTGGGCCCCTTGTCTGTGCCATCTGCCCCCCTGGGCTCTGCCCCAGATCAGGCTCCGAAGTTCACCTGCCTGGTACGCTGGCTCCTAGTTCTGGAAACGGTCGCTGTCTGCCCATATTTGTTCGTTTTCCGTCTCTAAGTCTGTGTTTGTTGTTCAGAGTTCGTAGATTGTTATGTATGTGATCGATTCACTTGTTTTTCCGAGTCTTTGTTGCAAGAGGGATCCGCAGTAGCATCCACCTAGTCGGCCATCTTGGCCCCGCCTCCCCCTCACAAGCTTTTAAGACTCCAGATGCTACTCACCAAAGTAGGATGTTGAACTTTTTTTAAATGAACTATGTTATACCAGTTGGCTTAGATGTTCCCTGAGAACACGGTCCCCAGCCCTCAGGCCCAATTACTTGGTCCCTCAAGGTGTTTGGA
Organism: Elephas maximus indicus; assembly: GCF_024166365.1. Classification (NCBI taxonomy): domain Eukaryota; kingdom Metazoa; phylum Chordata; class Mammalia; order Proboscidea; family Elephantidae; genus Elephas; species Elephas maximus. The sequence goes on along the minus strand of NC_064819.1, from coordinate 50,406,891 downwards.
TGTGTCTAGGAAGCTTCTGTGACTTTCCCTTGGTCAAGTTGTGCTGACCTCCCCTATGCTGTGTGTTGGGTTCCCTATAACCAGCTTTCCTGTCCCCTCATGCCTTCTAGTCCTTGCCCCTAGGCTGGTGTGTCCCTTTAGTCTCATTTTGTTTTATGGGCCTGCCTAATCTTTCACTGAAGGGTGATCTATAGAATTTTGAGGGTGAAGTTTGTGACCTAAAATTTCTTATGTAGCCAAGCCATCTTTCACCTGTCAAAAACAAAAACTTTTTCAGAGATTCGAGGGCTCATAAATATGCAATCTATATACTCTTCCTGGAGGGGAAAGCATGTAAAATAGCTCCTTACTACTCAAAGTATTGTCCACAGTCTAGCAGCATGATATCACTTGAGATCTTGTTAGAAACACAGAATCTTAGCCCCACCTTAAAACTAGTGAAGTGGAACCTGAATTTAACAAGAGTGCCATGTGATTTATAAACCTCGCTAAACCCGCTGCCATTTATATGCATATTAAAGTTCAAGAATTAATGCCCTAATAAACGAAGCAATTAATCAAAGTATCAAACTCCCAAACTGTGAAGGTACAGTTGTAGACTGTACTGTATTTTTTCACAAGTAACACACCCATGTAAATAATTTACCACATATATAACTTGTGGAAATGATGAAATTAAGTAAAATAGTTCTCGCATAGCACACCAGATGTCTGTGACGTTTGCATAAGTGAGTCTCAGCCTCATTCACCCCTCCTCCTATATTACAGGTAAGTCATACGGTTCTGTTCATTTTATTTCATTCTGTTTGTTTTGTTTAATCTCCTGCTTATGTGTATAAAAATAGTCTGAAAATGTTACTTTTGACCATAATTGTATAATAATGGTATAAGCCATGGTCAAGAAGTCATGGATTGAGTTTGGTCATACACTTTTTTCAGAAAATAAGCCATCAAAACTGTGCCTTTGTTTCTATTAAGCTGGTAGTTATAGCACATTAGTTCAACAGTTGAATGCAAAAACCTTTTCCGTTCATTTTAAGTGAAACCACTAGGTTGTGTTAGATCTGTTTCTTCCATAGTTTAATAATGTCTTTTAGCATCGACTGAAGTCAGTCAGCAACGTAAAAAAAATTAGCGTAGCTTGTTACGAAATTAACTCAGAGGGTTGTGCAGTTGGCAAAAAAGTATAATGCATGTATTATTTGAAAAAAAAAGGTAGTCTAAATTATGCAAACATAGAATCAAATCTTAATAAATTTATATATTCAGAGTCTATGTATGACAAGAAGTAAAGTGTGTTTATGGTGTTATCTGGTTCACAGACATTCGATAGGATTCTTAATTTTAGTATGTTTTATTTTTGGAATTGGTAGGCATTATGGATTGAACTGTGTCTCCCCAAAATATGTGCTGTAAATCGTAACCCCTATACCTGTGGTTATAATTCTGTTTGGGAATGAGTTTTCTTTGTTATGCTAATAAGACAGCATCAGTTTCTTAAATCAATCTTTATTGAGTTTTAAAAGAGATTAAACAAGCAAGGAAACAGCATAGATGGGGGAAGACAGATGCCACACCACATGAAGATTACCAAGGAGCCAAGGAATGAGGACCTTCCCCCAGATCCAAGAGAAAGAGAAAGCCTTCCCCTAGAGATGGTGCCCTGAATTCAGACTTATAGCCTCCTAAACTGTGAGAAAATGAATTTATTTGTTAAAGCCACCCACTTGTGGTATTTCTGTTATAGCAACACTAGATAACTAAGACAGTAGGCAAATATGTATATATTCAAATATATTCTTGAAAATATTAAAGGCAAATGATACCCAAATCACAAATTAGTTATAAAACTAAGAAACTATTTGAGGAGAAAAGTTCACATAAAGAAAAAAAAACTTAAAAAACAAAGTATAAATCAGAACACTTTCTTTGGGAAAATAATGAGATAAATTTTCCTATTCAAAGAAGTAGGCAGATTTTTGCCCATGAAAATAGCTTTATTGCTCATCTTCAATCCAAAAAAGATAAAAAAGTACAAAGTAGAAATAAAAACTCTCCTCAGCTCCCATTATGCACAAATTATCATTATAAATGTTCTAATGATCATCTTTCCAGACAAATCAGCTTTTACAAAGGGGACCATACTGTGCATGCAGTTTTAAATTTATTGAATATGATATATCTGTTTTTGTTAGTTGCAGTCAAGTTGGCTCCAACTCATGGTGACCTTGTACATAACATAACAAAACATTGCCCAGTCCTGCACCATCCTCATAATTTCAATATGTTTGAGTCCATTGTTGCAGCTATTGTGTCAATCCATGGAGGGTTTCCCTCATTTTCACTGACCCTCTACTTTGCCAAACATGGTGTCCTTTTCTAGAAATTGGTTTCTCCTGACGATGTGTCCGAGATGAAGTCTTGCCATCCTTGATTCTAAGGAGCACTCTGACTGTACTTCCTTCAAGACTGATTTGTTTGTTCTTCTGGATGTCAGTCCATGCTATATTCAATTTTTTTTTTTTTTTTTTTACCAACACCATAATTCAAAGGCTTCCTTTTTCATTGTCCAGCTTTCACATGCATGTGAGGCAACTGAAAAACTGTAGCTTGGGTCAGGCTAACCTTAGCCATCAAAGTTACGTCTTTGCCTTTTAACACTTTAAAGAAGTCTTCAGCAGCAGATTTTCCCAATGCAATACAACATTTGATGTGTGTAGGTGTGGGTTTTTTTGTTTTGTTTCATTTGGTATTTTCTGTTTGGGGTTCTCTGAGCTTCTTGGATCTGTTGTTGTTTTAGGTGCCTTCCAGTCAGTTCTGACTCATAGCAAATCTGCGTACAACAGAACGAAACCTCTTCTGGTCCTATGCCATCCTCATGATCATTGTTATCCTTGAGCCCGTTGTTGCAGCCACTGTTTCAATCCATCTCGTTGAGGATCTTCCTCTTTTTTGCTGATCCTCTACCTTACCAAGCATGATGTTCTTCTCTAGGGACTGATCCCTCCCGATGACATGTCCAAAGTATGTGAGATGAAGTCTCACCATCCTTACTTGTAAGGACCATTCTGGTTGTACTTCTTCCAAGACAGATTTGTTCATTCTTTTCATAGTCCATAGTATATTCAATATTCTTCATCAACACCATAATTCAAAGACCTCAATTCTTCTTTGGTCTTACTTATTCATTACCCAGCTTTCGCATGCATATGAGACGATTGAAAACACCATGGCTTGGGTCAGGTGCACCTTAGTCCTTAAAGTGACATCTTTGCCTTTTAACACTTTACTTCAAAGAGTTCTTTTGCAGCAGGTTTGCCCAGTGCAATGCATATTTTGATTTCTTGACTGCTGCTTCCATGGGCATTGATTGTGGATCCAAGTAAAATTAAATCCTTGAAAATTTCCATCTTTTCTCTGTCTATCATGATGTTGCTTATTGGTCCAGTTGTGAGGATTTTTGTTTTCTTTACTTTGAGTTGTAATCCATACTGAAGGCTGTGGTCCAATCTTCCTCAGTAAGTTCTTCAAGTCCTCTTTACTTTCAGCAAGCACAGTTATGTTATTTGCATACTGCAGGTTGTTAGTGAGTCTTCCTCCAATCCTGATGCCCTGTTCTTCACATAGCCCAGCTTCTTGGATTATATGTTCAGCATACAGATTGAATAAGTATGGTGAAATGATACAATCTTGGCGCACACCTTTCCTGATTTTAACCCATGCTTTGTTCTGTTCAGACAACTGCCTCTTTGTCTATGTACAGATTCCTCATGAGCACAAGTAAGTGTTTTAGAATTCCCATGCTTGGAAATGTTACCCATAATCTGTTATGATCCACACAGTTGAATGCATTGGATTTGTAGTTTGATGTATTTCATTAACCTTGAAAAATGCTTTTTAAATATTCCTTCTGCCCAATTTTTTTCCCTTCTCCTTCTGGAGTTCTAATTACCCTTTGTTAGATCCTTCACTATTATTGAAGGCTCTGTTCTACCCAACTCCCCCCCCCACCCCCAACTCTTTTATCTCTTTGTAATTTCTATTAAGAGAGCCCTGGTGGTTAAGTGCTTGGCTGCTAACCAAAAGGTCAGTGACTTCAAATCCACCAGCTGCTTCACAGAAGAAAGATGTGGCAGTTGGCTTCCATAAAGATTATAGCCTTGGAAATTCTATGGGGCAGTTCAAATTTGTCCCTGTAGGGTTGCTATGAGTCGGAATCAACTAGACAGCTTGGTTTTTTGGTAATTTCTATTAATCTGTCTTCAAGTTCATTGTTTCTTTTCTTGACTCTGTCAAGCCTACTAAAGAACTCATTCAAAGCATTTTCCCCTAAGTCACTATGTTTCCTCCCACTCCCCCCAGTATTCCCATTTGACTTTTTCTTATAGTTTCCATCCTCTGATGAGATTTTCCATCCTTATGCATGCTGTCCACCATTTCCCAGTTATTTTAAATTAATTCCTTTTCTGATGGTTCAAATATCTGGGTCATCTCTGAGTCTGGTTGTGTTGATTTCTTTGTTTCCTTTTTTTTGGTTTATTTGTTTTTAACATGCATCTTGTAATTTTTTTTGTCAAATGTTGGATATCATGTTAGAACAATAAAGACTGAAGTAAATAGCATTTATACCTGTAAATGTCACGTTTCTTTTGTTAGGCCATCACTGTTGAGAGTTGGGTAAATCCATTCAGGAGTTGAGGTGGGCTTGGGTTTGTTGTCATTAGCGTAGATCTTCACCAGTGCCGCAGCAACTTAAATCTTTTTTTTTTTTTTTTTTTTTCGCACTGGGGAGGAGGATTCAGTCAGGGTTTTGTGCCTTCCTCACAACAGTAGCCACCTTCAGTGCACCACAGGATTCTAATTCTTCTATCTTTATTTTGTTCTCAGGGTGGGGGCTGGAGCTCCAGAGGGTTTTTCTCAAGGTTTCTGCTCCCTTTTCAACCTTCTCTTCCCTGTGTGCCTGTGCCAAAGAGAGGAAGTCTCTCTCCATGCTCTTGCCTCTTCCCCTGAACTAGATTCTTCTTGCTTGTAACTTGGTGCTTGCTATCCTGGTGGCAAGGAGAGGGGAGGGGAGGTTCTCTGTTGCCCTGGTTCAGCTTCAGTCCAGGCAGGTCCTGTTCGCTTGAGTCTCAGGGATGGGGTGTTCTCAGTGATCCTGCTCCTCTTCCCCATGGCAGCCAAACTGTCTTGTATCTGTGGTAGGTCTTGTATAGAACAGTTCGCTGCCCCTCCCCAGAGGTAGAAGACTACTGTTCATATTGGTATATTATCCTGTGCCCAGAACCTTTTCTTGCCCCTTCTCTAGGGATAGAGAGTATTGTTTTTCCTTTTACCCTTACCCAGCTGCAGTAGATCTTCACCAGTGCCCCAGCAACTTAAATCTTTTTTTTTTAACTGGGGAGAAGGGTTCAGTCAGGGCTTTGCGCCTTCCTCATGACAGTAGCCACTCCCATTTTTCAGGCCTATGCCACCAAAGAGGCTGTCTCTCATCTCCTGTTCTGCTTCCAGTCTCTCGTGAGCATCTGGTGGAGGTTCATGTAGAAGAGCCTGTGTGTGGATGCAAACTCCCCTTTTGTCTGTAGCTCTTAGTGTTTCTGTACTCTCATGCTAGCTCACATTTGACCTTTTACAATTTAATAAAATTTAGCTGAATTCTTCTTACCCACTTGTATGGTACCTAGTATCTCTGCCTCCTGTGCTCTGACATGGATGAGTCAGTATTTGTGCCCCATCTTTCCTTGAAGGGGCTTATTTTCTTACATAAGGGTACTTAACTTCCCTGCGCTCTAGGCTCTTGAGTAAGTTCATGAAAATTTATGATGCTGTGGTTTATCTTACTTTTTCCTGCTGTTAGAGTGGGGAAATGCTTTTTTCTGCATTCTACATTCTAGGTGGAATTTGGCATGTGTCATGTATTGAATTGTGTCCCTCAAAAATATCTGTCAACTTGGCTAGGCCATGATTCCCAGTATTGTGTGATTGTCCACCATTTTGTCATTTGATGTGATTTTCCTGTGTGTTGTAAATCTTATCTCTATGGTGTTAATGAGATGGTATTAACTGCAGTTATACTGATGAGGCAGAACTCAATCTACAAGATTAGCTTGTGTCTTAAGCCAATCTCTTTTGAGATATAAAATAGAGACATGAGCAGAGATACATGAGGATCTCATACCACCAAGAAAGCAACACTGGGAGCAGAGCATGTCCTTTGGAGTCGGGGCTCCAGAATGGAGAAGCTTCTAGACCAAGGGAAAATTGATGACAAGGACTTTCCTCCAGAGCTGACAGAGAGAGAAAGCCTTCCCTTGGAGCTGTTGCCCTGAATTTGAACTTCCAGCCTACTAGACTGTGAGAGAATAAACTTCTGTTTATTAAAGCCATCCACTTGTGGTATTTCTGTTACAGCAGCACTAGGTAACGAAGACAGTATGGTTTTAAATGCTTTGTATGTAATAACTCATCTCTTCCTTATAGCATGTCTGTGAGATAGATACTATTATAGTCCCCACTTAACAGATGAAGAGACTGAAGCATGAGGAATTTAAATTACCTGAGGTCACGTAGCTACAAGGGGTAGAGCTGGGATTCAAACCTAGGTAGTCTGACTGCAGAGGCTACACCGTTATGCACTAAAATACTCTGCCGTGCACAGTATAAATGGTCCGAATGTACCATTTTTTATTAACCCGTCCTCTCCTAAGGGATATTGGGCCACTTCCAATGGTTTGCTATTATAAAAAATGATGCTATGAACTTGGTATGAACCACATGTCTGTCAGTTTGTTGCACTGTGGTGGCTTGCATGTTGCTGCGATACTGGAAGCTTTGCCACCAGTATTTCAAATGCCAGTAGGATCACCCTTGGTGGACAGATTTCAGCAGAGCTTCCAGAATAAGACAGACTAGGAAGAAGGACCTGGCAGTCTACTTCTGAAATATTGGCTGGTGAAAACCTTATGAGGAGCAGTGGAACATTGTCTGGCATAATGCTGAAAGAAGAGCCCCTCAGGTTGGAAGGCACTCAAAATATGGCTGGAGAAGAGTTGCCTCCTTAGAGTTAACCTAAATGACGTGGATAGAGTCCAGCTTTCCGGACCTTCATTTGATGATGTGGCACAACTCAAAATGAGAAGAAACAGCTGCAAACACCCATTAATAATTGGAATGTGGAATCCATGAAAATTGGAAGTTGTCAAAAATGAAATGGAACACATAAAGATCATTAGTGAGCTGAAATGGACTGATATCAGCCATTTTGAATCAGACAATAATATGGTCTACTATGCTGGGAATGACAAATTGAAGAGGAATAGTGTCACATTCATCGTCAAAAAGAACATTTCAAGATCTATCCTGAAGTACAACACTGTCAGTGATAGGATAATATCCATACGCCTACAAGGAAGACCAGTTAATACAGCTATTATTCAAATTTATGCACCAACCACTAAGGCCAAAAATGAAGAAACTGCAGAATTTTACCAACTTTTGCAGTCTGAAATTGACCAAATATGCCATCAAGATGCATTGATAATTACTGGCAATTGGAATGCAAAAGTTGGGAAGAAAGAAGAAGGATTAATAGTTGGAAAATATGGCCTTGGTGACAGAAACAACACCAGAGATCACATAACAGAATTTTGTAAGACCAACAAGTTCGTCATTGGAAATGCCTTTTTTTAATCAACACAAATGTTGACTATACACATGGACCTCGCCAGATAGAATACACAGGAGTCAACTCAACTACATCTGTGGAAAGAGATGATGGAAAAGCTCAATATCATGAGTGAGAACAAGGCCAGGGGTCGACTGTGGAACAGACCATCAATTGCTCATAAGCAAGTTGAAGCTGAAGCTGAAGAAAATTGGAACAAGTCCACGAAAGCCAAAGTACAACCTTGAATATATCCCATGCTCATTTAGAGACCATCTCACTGAACACTAATGACGGAAGACCAGATGAGTTGTGGAATGACGTCAAGGACATCATACATAAAGAAAGCAAGAGGTTATTGAAAAGAAAGAAAAGACCAAAATGGATGTCAGAAGACACTCTGAAAGTTGCTCGTGAATGTAGAGTAGCTAAAGCGAAAGGAAGAAACGATAAAGTCAAAAAGCTGAACAGATTTCAAAGGGCAGCTCTAGAAAACAAAGTAAAGTATTATAATGGAATATGCCAAGACCTGGAGATAGAAAACAAAAAGGAAGAACATGCTTAGCATTTCTCAAGCTTAAAGAACTGAAGAAAAAATTCAAGGATTCAAGAATCCTCCAAGCAATATTGAATGGTATTGAAGGAAAAGGTCTAAGCTGCACTGAAGGCAATAGTGAAAAACAAGGCTTCAGGAATTGATGGAATACTAATAGAGATATTTCAAGAAATGGATCCAGCACTTTAGGTGCTCATTTGTCTATACCAAGAAATTTGGAAGACAGCTTCCTGGCCTACCCACTGGAAGAGATCCATACTTGTGCCCCTTCCAAAGAACAGTTATCCATTAAAATATGGAAATTATTGAACAATATTATTAATATCACACACAAGTAAAATGTTGCTGAAGATCATTCAAAAGCGGTTGCAGTAGTACAGGAAACTGCCAGAAGTTCAAACCAGATTCAGAAGATGTGGAATGAAGGATATGATTGCTGATGTTAGAAGGATCATGGATGAAAGCAGAGAATACCAGAAAGATGTTTACTGTGCTTTATTGACTATGAAAAGGCATTCAACTGCGTGGATCATAACAAATTATGGATAACATTGGGAAGAATGGGAATTCCAGAACACTTAATAGTGCTCATAAGGAACCTGTACATAGACTAAGAGGCAGTCGTTGGAACAGAACAAGGGGATACTGCATGGTTTAAAGTCAGGAAAGGTATGCATCAGGGTTGTATCCCTTCACCATACTTATCAATCTGTATGGTGAGTAAATAAATAAGAAAATGGACTGTATGAGAACAGGGTATCAGGATTTGGAGGAAGACTTATTAACAACCTGCATTATACATGTGACACAATTTTGCTTGCTGAAAGTGAAGAGGACTTGAAGTACTTACTGATAAAAATCAAAGACCACAGCCTTCAGTTTGGATTATACCTCAATGTAAAGAAAACAAAAATCCTCACAAGTGGACCAATAAGTAACATCATGATAAACGAAGAAAAGGTTGAAGTTGTCAAGGATTTCATTTTACTTAGATCCACAACCAATGCCCATGGAAGCAGTAGTCAAGAAATCAAATGTTGCATTGGAAAAATCTGCTGCAAAACATCTCTTTAAAGTGTTAAAAAGCACAGATGTCATTTTAAGGACTAAGGTGTGCCTGGCCCAAGGCATGGTATTTTTGATCACCTCACATTCATGGGTAATTTGGACAATGAATAAGAAAGACCTGGAAGAACCGATGTCTTTGTATTATGGTGCTGGCAAAGAATATTGAATATACCATGAACTGCCACAAGAACTAACAAATCTGTCTTGGAAGAAGCACAGCCAGAATGCCCCTTAGAAGGGAGGATGGTGAGACTTCGTCTCATGTACTTTGGATGTGTTATCAGGAGGGACCAGTCCCTGGAGAAGGACATCATCCTTGGTAAAGTAGGAAAAAAAAAAAAAAAAAAAAATTTTTTTTTTTTTTAGAAGGTCCGTGAAAAAGAGGAAGACCCTCAACGAGATGAAGTGACACAGTAGCTGCAACAATGAGCTCAAGTCTAACAATGATTGTGAGGTTGGGGCATGACCAGGCATTGTTTTGTTCTGTCGTGTACAGGGTTGCTATGAGTTGGAACTGACTCCATGGCACCTAATGACAACGTGAAGTTGTAAAGTTATCGCCCAAAGATAAGGTCCTGGATGTATAGTTGGGTCAAAAAGTATATTTAAAATACCTGTTGCCAAACTGCAACTATGAATACTTCTTTAAAATTAAATTAAAAATTTTTTAACTCCCAGAATTACAAAAGTGATGTGAAGACATGCTTATTGCAAAAAGTCAAAAGGCAGGTGTTAGATATATATATATATATATGTTGGTGTCTACCCATGACCTACTCCAACCCCTCTCCTCTCCTACCAACAACTACTACAGCTGAGTGTATATAAACAAACTTGTTGCTGTCGAGTCGATTCTGACTCATGGTGACCCCATGTGTTAGAGTAGAACTGCTCCATAGGGTTTTCTTGACTATAATGTTTATAAAAGCAGCTTGCCAGGCCTTTCTTCCTCAGATCCACTGGGCAGGTTTGAACCTCCAACCTTTGGTTAGGTTAGCAGCCGGTTGCAAACTGCTTGTGCCATACTTTAATATGCATGGTGGGTAGAATTTTGAAAAACAGAGAGGAAGGCATTTCAAGCATAAAACATAGCGTGAGCAAAAGAAAAGGGCTGAAAAATTAGCAGAATCTCTGGCAGGGATAGAAAGGAAACCAGCCTGCCTGGAGCAGAGTTACACAATGTGAGAGGCAAGTTTGGAAAAGTAGAGGGAGCTACAAAAGCGAGGCAGAGGACTTGTGATGTGATACAATAAAAACCAAAAAACCAAATCCTTTGCCATCGAGTCAATTCCGACTCAAAGCTACCCTATAGGACAGAATAGAACTGCCCCCTAGGGCTTCCAAGGAGTGCCTGGTAGATTCAAACTGCCAACCTTTTGGTCAGCAGCCAAACTTTTAATCACTATGCCACCAGGGTAACTTGTTGCCATCAAGTCAATTCCAATTCATAGGAACCGTATAAGAACTATAGAATTATTCATTATTTGGAAGCATAGTAACCCATTGCTGTCAGGTTGATTCCAACTCTTAGTGATCCTACAGAACAGAGTGGAACTGTCCCATAGGATTTCCAAGTAGCGCCTGGTGGATTCGAACTGCCAACCTTTTGGTTAGCAGCTGTAGCTCTTAACCACTACTCCACCAGGGCTCCATAATAGTGATATGATAAACCTGTTGTTTGAAGTTGATTAAAAAAAAAAGAAACCAAACCCGTTGCCATGGAGTTGATTCCAACTCATAGCAACCCTATAGGACAGGGTAGAACTGCCCCATAGAGTTTCTGAGGATAGCCTGGTGGATTCGAACTGCCAGCCTTTTAGTTAGCAGCCGTAGCACTTAACCACTACGCTACCAGGGTTTACTGAATATGATTATGGCCAAAATCATTGCACATTATTTGAATGGGAGCACATGAAGCTGGAAACAGCCAAGGCACTATGGAAAAAGAAAGTGATAAAGGCTGAGCTGAACGGTGGCATAAGAACTAGAGGGAGGTGTGGAATAAGACTTCTCAATAAACTAATTGACAAATTACTCACTGGAAATTTTAACATACGGAGGATTTAATGAACTTACGTATCGTAAGTACACAGGGCTGAGTGTTACTACTTCCTAAGACAAGTGTGTTATTAATTTACCTTACTTATATTCAAAAAATTTTTTTTTTTTTTATATTCCATGGTCAAGGACTATCATAGTTTTCGCTTACATACACTGTCACTCTGTTGCCTCTCTCCGTCTGTGTTAACTCACTGTCTAAATCACAACTCTGGTTCAATCCAACTGCTTCTCTACTCAGTGGCTGTACCACATAGCTGAACACACCTGGAGGAAATCCAGGCATGTCCCATATCCTGGTCTTACTTTAAATTCATGATCACTGACTTCAAGTGAGCTCTCAAGGCCGTCAGGCAATAATATCAAACAGCCCTGGTCTGTTCACTTTCCCATGCTTTTTTTAGATCTCTATTTCATACCTTCTCTTCCCTTCACCAACCTCCAATACCTCTTCTCTCATCTTCAGTCTCAGCTGATGGTACTGCTTCCTATTACACGGAGAAAGTTGAAGCAACCAGAAGATAACCTGTGCAAGCTCCACCACCAACCACATCTATTCATCTCTCTGGGTCTGTGCCCATTTATTGTTCTGCTCTCCTGTTATTGCAATCAACTGTCCTTGCTCCTGGTGAAGACCAACCTCTCCTCCCGTACACCAGGAGGCATCTCCGTGCTCAGGGACATCACTCCAGCAGTCCCCCTCTCTGCTCTTCCTGTAACCTCAATGTTCCCTGTTTTCTAGATCATCCTTATCAGCCTAGAAACTGCTGTCTTTTCTTTCATGTTAAAAACAAAACCCTCTTGACCCCATTCACCCCTGTGGTTACTGTTCCATTCCTTCCTTTTCTTTACAAGAAAATTCTTAGAAGTGTTAATACTCATTGTCTCTAATTCTTCTCTTCCCACCCTCTCTCTCTCTTTTTTTTTTATTGAGTTTTTGTTGAAAGTTTGCATAGCAAACTAGGTTCCATTTAACAATCTCTACACATATTGTTCAGTGACATTGTTTACATTTTCCACATTGAGTCAACATTCTCATTATTTCCACCTGCTTGTTCCATTTTCATTATTCTTGCTTCCCTGCCCCTCCCTTTACCATCTCATCTTTGTTTTAGCATAAATGTTGACCATTTGGTCTCAAATAGATGATTTTTTTGAATTTATTTTTATCTTTTATATAAAAGGAGCACAGAACTCACAGGTGATATTGATTATTTTATGAACCAACTTATTATTTAGTTTAAAGGTGACCTCTGGGAATAGTTTCAGTTCAAAGTTTAAGGGGTATCTCAGGATAATTGTCTCAGGGGTTCCCCAGGTCTCTGCCAGTCCAGTAAGTATGGCCTTTTTTTTAAATAAGATTTTGAGTTTTGTTCTACAATTTTCTTCCATTCTATCCAGGACCATTTATTGTGGCCCTGGTCAGAACAGTCAATAGTGGTAGCCAGGCACATCTCATTCTCCTGGTCTCTGGATAGGTGAGGCTGTGTTTCGTGTAGGCAATTTGTCCTGTAGACTGGTTTCTTCTCTGAGTCTTTGGTTTCCTTCTTTCTCTTTTGCTTCAGATGAATAGAGACCAATAGTTGTATATCAGATGGCCGTTATAAACTTTTAATACCCCAGACGCTACTTACCAAACTAGGATGTAGAACATAGATTTTATAGATTATGAGATTATGTTGTGATCATTGAATATGTCCTACAAGACTATGGTCCTAAGCCTTCAAACCCAGTAAACCAATCCTGCAAGGTGTTTCGTTATATCTGGGAGGTATTTGTGACCGTGCCCCCCATATGCTTTATTATATGTGTGAATATATGTGCAGCACACACACAAACATGTATGTAAATATGCCTACAAATACACCTATATAAGCTCATGTATATACACACATATACCTTCTTGTACATATATATGCATACATATCTATGTAGCAAAAACCAAAAACCAAACCCACTCCACTGCCATCAAGTCAATTCCAATACAGAGCGACCCTGTAGCAGAGAGTAGAACTGTCCCATAGGGTTTCCAAGGCTGTAACCTTTACAGAAACAGACAACCATATCTTTCTCTCATGGAGCAGCTGGAGGGTTTGAACCACTGACCTTTCGGTTAGCAGCCAAACACTTAATCACTGTGCAACTTTTCTATATAACCACCCATGTATTCTTTGGTTGTTACTGTAGTTTTCCCCCACCCTCTCTTGAAGCCACTCCAGATTTTTGCTGCCACCTCTGTTTCTGTACTGAAACTACTATTTTCAAGGTCATTGGAGAGCTACCCATCTTTCAATGCAGAGATGAATGGTTAGTCCTCAAGTAGGATGACCTTTCAAATTATTGTCAAAACTGGGACATATTTGATAGTGAATGAGGCACTTGTAAGGATCAAACCAAATCAATACGTATAAACTGGAAACGCCTAGGGAAATGAAGACACAGCCTACCAATCAGCAGATTTGAAATTGTTGCACACTGTCCTCTTTGAAGCGTCTCTACTCCTGGCCTTCAGGACAGCACAGTTGTCAGATTTTCCGCCTATCTTCCTGGCTGCTCCTTGTCAGGCTCTCTTTCTACTTCCTCCTCATCAGCTGGACTTCTAAACAGTGAAGTGTCCAAGGACTCAGCCCTTGAACCACCTCTCTATCTACACTCACTTCCATGGTGATCTTGTCCTGTCTTATGGCTTTAATATCATCCACCTGTGAATGACTCCCAAATTTATATCTGGCCCAAATCTCTGCACTGAACTTGAATATCCAACTGCCTACTCCATGTATCTGCAGACATCTCCAGTGTAATACGTTGAACATTGAACTACAGTTTCTCCCCCACCCCATTTCTCCTGAAGTCTTTCCCATCTCAGGTTAATGACAACTCAATCCTCCTAGTTGCTCTTGCTAAAAACCTCAAAGTCATCCTTAACAGCCCTCCGCCCGTATCTGCTCAATCAGCAAACCTGGTTCAAAATAGATCCAGGATCAGACTACTGCTCTTTACCCTACCACCTCTAGCCTGGTGTGAGTTACCAACACCTCTTGCTGGGAGTATTGTAACAGTTTTCTGACTGGCCTCCTTCTTGCATCCCTTAGTACTTCTCTTCAGGCATTGGTGATTTAGTAGTAGAATTTTCACCTTCCAAGTGGGAGATCAGGGTTCGACTCTCATGTGCAGCCACCACTTGTCTGTCAGTGGAAGCTTGCATGTTGTTGTGATGACGAACAGCTGTCAGCAGAGTTTCCAGACTAAGACAGACCAGGTAGAAAAGTCTGCTGATCTACTTCCAAAAATCAGCCAATGAAAACCCTGTGGATCACAAAGGTCCAACCAACAATAGATCATAGGTATGATGCAGGATCTGGCCCTGTTTAGTTCTGTTGTGCGTGGGGTCACTGGAAGGCAGCTAACAGCAGAAGCACAATTTTCAGAATGATACTGTTGAAATGAAGTCAGATGTTGTCAGGTGTCTCCTGAAGACCCTCCAATGGTTTCTCTTCTCATTCATGTAAAAACTAAAGTTCCCACTGTGAGCTGCCCCGTTAGCTCTCTGACCTCTTCTCCTGAAAGTCCTCCCCCTCTGTCCTTTCTCACCAGCCACACTGCCAGCACACTTCTTCTCTAAGGCCTTTGCAGTTGCTGTTTCCTCTGCTGGAATGCTCTTCCTCCAAATATTGGCATGTGTTACTCCCTCATCCCATTAGATCATTACTCAGAAGCCACTTCCCCGGTGAGCCCTTCTCTGGACATCCTATCTAAAATTCCTGTCTCATCTGAACTCTGATACTTCATATCCCCTGTTCTCGGCCTTAGGTTTTCTCCCTGGCATTTGCCACTGACTAACACAGTACACATGGCTCTGGTGGCAAAGTGGCTAAAAGCTCAGCTGCTAATCAAATAGTTGGCAGCTGCTCCTTGGAAACCCCATGGGGCAGTTCTACTCTGTCCTATAGGGTCACTATAAGTCGGAATCGACTTGACGGCAATGGGTTTGTTTGGTTTGTTTGTTTAACATAGTATATGGAGTCCCTGGGTTGTGCAAATGGTTAAGTGCTAACTACAAATAAAAAGATTGGAGGTTTGAGCCCACCCAGAGGTGCCTCTGAAGTCTACTGACCTGCTTCTGAAGATCAGCCAATGAAAACCCTACGGAGCACAGTTCTATTCTGACACACATGGAGTCACTATTAGCCAGAGTCCACTCGACACCAATGGGTTTTTGATCTTGTTTAGTCACTGCTTTTCCAACTAGAATTGAAGCCTCTTTTAGAGCAGAGGTTTTTGTTTATTTCAGTCATTGCTGGATCTCCAGCACATAGATCAGTGTGTGGCACAAACTAGACACCCAAAAAATATTTGCTGGGTGAATTAACTTGTAATTAAGAACATGAAATGAAGGAAGATATATTGTACTTATAGCAAGTAAATGAGACCAGACATTTATCCTTCCGTGAGAAATGTTATTCAACTTAATATACCATTTCCCGAATTGTTATTCACAGCACTAAACAAAAATGGATTCCATAATCAAATACATTTGGGAAACACTGCATATGCTACTTACAGAGGCTCATAGGCAGTGGCACATATTCAACACTCTGAGAAGTCCTTTGGTAAATAGAATTGATCAGTAGGATGACTGGCACTATAATTGGCACCATATTCACTTCCAAAATTTCTCTAGACAGCAGCATTAGGAGGTTACTTTGAAGATGCTATGGCCTCTTCCGGCCAACATGGCACTATAGATGGAAGCACCACACTGTCCCTCCACATCAAAGACCTGAAAAACTGAGTAAAACAGAGACAAACGTCAATCCTTGGACCCTAAGCATCAAATGAAGAGATGAAGAACTCAGCCAAGCGCTGAATGGAATAAGAAACTGCCAGAGAAAAGAGAGTGAGGAGAGATACGTACAGAGGTTCCCTATCAGCTAATGCAGCACAGATTTGCCATCTTAGGCTGCTGTCAGAGGTTGATGGACACGGAGTACAGGAAAGCAGCTTCACAGAGCTCCCAGCAGGAGACAAAACACCCAGTAACCAGTGAAATATGTTTTCCCAACCCCCATCCTTCTCCCCCCACTCAACTTCCCCAATTCATAGCTGGCTGCAGTCACCCTGCCAGCCGAGAAGTGCAGGGTCCATGGGGCTTGGATTCGCCCTGCCCACATCAGAGATCAGTGGACAGGGAGTACAGGAAAGCAGCTTCCAGGAGCTCCCAGCAGGAGACAGAGCAGCTGGTAACCAATGATATATACTTTCCCACTGCCCATTCTTCTCCGCACTGCTGCTCAGCCTCCTCTGCTTCCTGCCAACTGCAGTCTCTTGGCCAAGAGACACTGGTTTTGGCTCCTTGACTCTTGGATTTGCCCTGCCCACATTGGCCATCTCCTGGAGTGCCATTTGTTTGTAGCTGGTGTTGTTTTTTTCTGCTGCTTTTGGCTTCTTCCTTGCCTTTCACCACCTGCCACTTCCTTCTCTCAAACACCTGGCACTTGTGCCATCTTTGCTTCTTCTTGAAAGGCTGTGAAGCACCGCTTGACTGGGGAACAGCTTCCCTGGCCAGCAATCACACTGGTGGGATCCCCAGGGCTTTCTTTCTTTCTTTTTTTTTTTTTGCTTTGTTTTGTTTTGTTTGTTCCTTTGTTTTCCTTTTCTTTTTCAGGCTTGGAATCCCCTTCTAGTTGGGCTGTACTGTGTGGCTTGGGAACCACTTCCCCGGTTTGCACAGCCACACTGATGGAATCCATGGGGGCATTTCTTTTTTTTTTTTCTTTTTCCTTTTTGTCCTTCTTCATTTCTCAGTTTCTTATCTTCTATACTTACCTTCTTTTCCTGTCTACTGAGTACGTGGCACTGTGTGAGATCTCTACCACTTCTAGCCAGGCTGTACTGCATGGCCTAGGAGCCACTGCCCCAGTCTTTGCAGCTGCACCAGCGGTATCACTGGAAACTTTTCTTCTCTAGTTTTATATTTATTTATCTATTTTTTCTTTTTCCCTTTTTCCTCTTTTTCCCCTTTTGTGTTTCTCCCTTTCTTAGTTTCTCATCTCTCTACTCCAATGGCAAGCTCCCTTAGCACTTTTATTGTTTGTTTTGGGCCCCGTTTGTCTCTCTCCTCTTTCTGTGCCCATCTTAGCTCCACACATCACAACCTTCCCCCTTCCTATCTGCTTACCTGCGCCATGTGCTGAACATCACACAGCCAAGCACCACAGGCACAGCCTACCAGAACCTGCCCTGTACTGATTCCCAGCCCACTCTTTTGGCCCTAGCATGTGCCACAAACAGCCTATACAAGCCCCTTCCCTTCAGCCAGACCTGCCTTGCTGCACCATAGCTGAGCAACTGACCCTGCCCATTGGACAAGCACGTGAAAACTATTGTGCCCACAGATGAGCAAACAACAAAGAACGTACAGCCTGCCTGCTCAGACATAACCAAATAAAACAAAAAAAGCAGGATGAATCAAACAACTCTACAATCAAGAAACAAAGAAAATAACTACTGAATACCCTGAAGACAGTGGACAAATACCAAAACATATTTTAAAAAGGGGGGGGGGGTGGAAAGGAAGGTTCCAGTGATGTCCAAAATAAAACACCAGATGACTTTCCAATAGAAGAAAAGGCATTAGAACTACCTCACAAGGAATGCAACTCTCTAATATTCAAAGCTATCCAAGAGTTGAAGCAAAAAGCAGACAAAAATGAGGAAAAAATAGACAAAATCATGGAAAAGGCAGACAAATTCATGGAAAATACAGACAGAAAAATGGAATAATTCAGGAAAATAATACAGGAAAAAAATGTCAAAATAAATTCACAGCTAGAAATCATACAAAAACAGTAACTGGACATCCAAAAGATAAACAACAAGATTTCAAAAATGGACAGTGTCGTAGAAGGGCTGAGAAGCAGGTTTCATACATTGGAGACAGGATCAGTGAAGTTGAAGAAAAACACTTGGATACCACTCTGTGTGAGGAAAAATCAGAAAAAAAGAATGAAAAAAAAATGAAGAAACCCTAAAAATTATGTGGGATACAATCAACAGCAAAAATTTGAGAGTGATCAGAGTTCCAGAGCAAGGGGAGAAAATGGAAAACACAGAGAGGATCACTGAAGAACTGCTGACAGAAAACGAAGAAAAGCTCATCCAAGAAGCTCAATGCACACCATATAGGATAGATCCCAAAAGAAAATAACCAAGGCATATCATAATCACACTCACTAAAACCAAGGAAAAAGAAAGAATCCTGAGAGCAGCTTGAGAAAAACAAAAAGTCACATACAGAGGGGAAACAGTAAGACCAAGCTCTGATTATTTGGTGGAAACCATACAGGCAAGAAGGCAATGGGATGACATATAAAAACATTGAAAGAAAAAAATTTCCAACCAAAAATAATTTATCCTGCAAAACTCTTGTTCAAATATGAGGGTGAAATTAGGACATTTCTGGATAAACAGAAATTAAGGGAATATGTAAAATTCAAACCAAACTTGCAAGAATTATTAAAGGGAGCCCTTCAGTCTGAGAGCAATATCAGACCACAACCTGAAGCTAGGAATCAAGATTGTACCAGCCAGATGCCAACCTAGAAAATGAACTCTCAAGGACTATCCAAAATCAAAAGAATTACAACAGGGAACCAGTGAAGTTAATCTGTAAATGACAACAATGTCAAAACAATAAAAGAGGAAATAAACAGTGTAGGTACAGAATGCTCTAATGGAGAGGAAGGCAAGGTGATACCAAGTAATAATAGACTGGTTGAAAACTAAGAAGAGAAGGGCAAATTTACAGGTAACCACAAAGAAACTTAACAAACCTACTCTTCAAAATAAAGAAGAAAAACAGAAAGTCTCAGTAAAAACGAAATCTACAAAAACAAAAGAAATGAAAAAAAAATCCACAAACAAAAGAAATTCAGCACAGGAGAGTAAGAGGAACAAAGAAAATGTCAGCAACAACAACAACGAAGCTCTACAAAATGACAGGAATAAACTCACACCTATCAATAATTACACTGAATGTAAACGGCCTAAATGCACCCATAAAGAGATTCAGAGTGACAGATGGATTAAAAAAAAAAAAAGGATTTTTCAATATGCTGTCTACAAGAGACACACCTAAGAAACAAAGACATAATTTTGTTAAACATCAAAGGATGGAAAAAAATATATCAAGCAAACAGCTACCAAAAAACAGCAGGACTGGCAATACTAATCTCAGATAAAATAAACTTTAAAACAAAATTCACCACAAAAAACAAAGAAGGGCACTATATAATGATTAAAGAGACAATCCATCACGAAGATGTAACCATAAAAAACATCTACACACCCGATGATGGGGCTCAAAATACATAAAACGAACTCTAACAGCCCTGAAAAGAGAAATGGACCATTCCACAATAATAGTAGGAGACTTCAACACATCACTCTCAGTAAAGGACAGAACGTCTAGAAAGAAACTCAACAAAGACACAGAAGAGCTAAAGGGCACAGTCAGCCAACTTGACCTCATTGTCATATATAGAACACTCCACCCAACAGCTGCAAAGTACATATTCTTTTCCAACACACATGAAATGTTCTCCAGAATAGACTACATCGTAGGCCACAGAGCAGCCCTCAACAAAATCCAAAACATTGAGATAATACAAAGTATCTTCTCTAACCACAATGCCATCAAGGTAGAAATTAAAAACAGGAAGAGCAAAGAAAAAAAATCAATTACGTGGAAACTGAATAACACCCTGCTTAAAAATCACTGGGTAATAGAAGAAATCAGAGATGAAATTGAAAAATTCCTAGAATCAAACAAGAATGAAAACACGTCATACCAAAAACTTTGTGACACAGCAAAGGCAGTCCTCAGAGGTCAATTCATAGCAATAGATTCACACATCCAAAAAGAAGAAACGGACAAAATTGAAACATTAGCTACACAACTTGAACAAATAGAGAATAGCAAAAGAAGCCCACAGCCACCAGAAGAAAGGAAACAATAAAGATCAGAGTAAAAATAAATGAAATAGAGAATAGAAAAACAATAGAAAGAATCAAAAAACCAAAAAGTTGGTTCTTTAAAAGGGTCAACAAAATTGACTGGCCAAACTGACAAAAGAAAAACAGGAAAGGATGCAAATATCTCAAATAAGAAATGAAGTGGGGAACATTACAACAGACTCAACTGAAATAAAAAGAATCATAACAGAGTATTATGAAACACTATACTTCAACAAATTTGACAGCTTAGAGGAAATGGACAGATTTCTAGAAACACACTACCTACCCAAACTAACACAAAATGATGTTGAAAATTTGAACAGACCCATAACAAGAGAAGAGATTGAAAAGATTAAAACAACAACAACAACAAAAAAGCCCTGGCCCAGATGGCTTCACTGGAGAATTCTACCAAAAATTAAGAAAAGTGCTTACATCACTACTACTCAAACTATTTAAGAACACAGAAAAAGAAAGGATGCTTCCGAATTCATTCTATGAAGCCAGCATACTCTGATACCAAAACCAGGCAAAGACACTGCAAAAAAAGAAAATTACAGACCAATATCTCTCATGAATATAGATGCAAAAATTATCAACAAAATTCTAGCCAATAGAATTCAGCATCATTTCAAAAAGATAATACAATACGATCAAGTGGGATTCATACCAGGTATGCAAACATGGTTCAATATTAGAAAATCAATCAACGTAATCCATCACATAGATAAAAGGAAAGAAAAGAATCACATGATCATCTTGATCAAAGCAGAAGAGGCAATCAACAAAGTCCAACACCCATTCCTGATAAAAAATCTCAATAACATAGGTACAGAAGGGAAATTTCTCAACATAATAAAGAGCATCTATGCAAAACTAACAGCCAACATAATTCTTAAAGGAGAGAGGCTTGAAAACATTCTCCTCAGGAACAGGAACAAGACAAGGATGCCCTTTATCACCACTCCTATTTAACATTGTGCTGGAAGTCCTAGCTAGGGCAATAAGGCAAGAAAAGTACATAAAGAGCATCCCAACTGGTAATGAAGAAGTTAATCCGTCCTTATTTGTGGATGATATGATACTATACATAGAAAACCCAAAAGACTCCATGAGAAAACTACTGGAACTAATAGAAAGACTCAGCAGGCTAGCAGAATACAAGATAAACATACAAAAATCAGTTGGATTCCTATACACCAATAAAGAGAATGATGAAAAGGAAATCAGGAAAACAATACCATTTATAATAAAAAATAGCCCCTAAAAAAAAATAAAATACTTAGGAATAAATCTAACAAGGGATGTAAAAGACCTATACAAAGAAAACTACAAAACACTACTGCAAGAAAGCAAAAGAGATCTACATAAATGGGAACTCATACCATGCTTATGGATAGGTAGACTCAACATTGTGAAAATGACAATTCTACCCAAAGCGATTTACAAATACAATGCACTCTCGATTCAAATACCAACATTCTTTAAAGAGATGGAAAAGCTAATCGTTAGCTTTATATGGACAGGGAAGAAGCCCCGGATAAGTAAAGCAGTACTGACAAAGAAGAACAAAGTAGGAGGACTCGCACTACTTGATCTCAGAGCATACTATACAGCTACGGTAGTCAAAACAGCCTGGTACTGGTACAACAACAGATATATTGACCAATGGAACAGAATTGAAAATCCAAATGTAAATCCCCCCACCTACAGTCACCTCATCTTCAATAAGGGCCCAAAGTCCATCAAATGGAGAAAAGGCAGTCTTTTTAAGAAATGGTGCTGGCAAAGCCGGATGTCCATCAGCAAAAAAACGAAATAGGACACATATATCACACCATGTACAAAAACTAATTCAAAATGGATCAAAGACTTAAATATAAAGCCCAAAACTATAAAGTTCATAGAAGAAAAAATATGATCAACACTTGAGACCCTAATACACTGCATTAGCTGGATACAAACCATAACCAACAAAACACAAACTCCAGAAGATAAGCTAGATAACTGGGATCTTCTTAAAAATTAAACACTTAAGCTCATCAAAAGACTTCACCAAAAGAGTAAAAAGAGAACCTACAGACTGGGGGAAAAAAATTGGCTACTACAAATCAGACAAAGTTGTGATCTCTAAAATCTGCAAGAAAACCCAACACCTCTAGAACAAAAAACAAATAATCCAATTAAAAAGTGGGCACAAGAAATGGACACTTCACCAGAGAAGACATTCAAGCAGCCAACAGTCACATGAGGAAATGCTCTTGATCACTAGCCTTTAGCCTTTAGAGAAATGCAAATTAAAACCACAATGAGATACCATCTCACCCTGGCATTACTGGCATGAATCAAAAAAACAGAAAATAACAAATGTTGGAGAGGCTGTGGAGAGATTGGAACTCTTATGCACTGCTGGTGGGAATACAAAATCATACAACTGTTTTGGAAAACGGTATGGGGCTTCCTTAGAAACCTAGAAATACCATAGGATCCAGCAATCCCTCTCCTAGGAATATATCCTAAGAAATGGGTTGTCACACAAATAGAGATATGCACACCCATGTTTATTGCAGCATTGTGCACAATAGCAAAAAAATGGAAACAACCTAGGTGTCCATCAACAGATGAATGGATAAACAAACTGTGGTACATACACACAATGGAGTATTATGCAACAATAAAGAACAACCATGAATCTGTGAAGTATCTCATAACATGGATGAATCTGGAGGGCATTATGATGAGTGAAATAAATCAATCACAAAAGGAGAAACATTGTATGAGACCACTACTCTAAAAACTCTTGAAAAGTTTTACACACGAAAAGAAATAATCTTAGATGGCCACAAGGGAGGGGAGGGGTAGGGGTGGAAAAACACTAGACAATAGATAATGGGTAACTTTGGCAAAGAGTGAAATAGTACACAATACTGGGGAAGCCAGCACAACTTGCACAAGGCAAGGTCATGGAAGCTCCATAGACACATCCAAACTCCCTGAAGGACCAAATTGCTGGACTGAGGGCTGTGGGGACCATGGTCTTGGGGAACATCTAGCTCAATTGGCATAACATAGTTTATAAAGAAAATGTTCCACATTTCACTTTGGTGAATAGCATCTGGGGTCTCAAAAGCCTATGAGCAGCCATCTAAGATACAACACCGGTCTCACTCCTTCAAGAGCAAGGGAGAATGAAGACAACTAACGATCCAAAAAACGAAACCCAGTGCCATGGAGTCGATTCCGACTCACAGTGTCCCTATAGGACAGAGTAGAACTGCCCCATAGAGTTTCCAAGGAGTGCCTGGCGGATTCGAACTGCTGACCCTTTGGTTGGTAGCTGTAGCACTTAACCACTACATCACCAGGGTTTCCACAACTAACGACATAAGGGAAAAATTAGTCCAAAGGACCAATAGACCACATCTACCATGGCCTCCACCAGACTGAGTCCAGTACAATTAGATGGTGCCTGGATACTACCACTAACTTCTCTGACGAAGATCACAATAGAGGGTCCCAGACAGAGCTGGAGGAATATGTAAAACAAAACTTTAACTCACAAAAAAAGAACAGACTTACATGGTCTGACAGAGACTCAAGAAACCCCAAGAGTATGGCCCCCAGACACCCTTTTAGCTCAATAGTGAAATCACTCCTGAGGTTCACCCTTCAGCCAAAGATTATTAAAAAAAAAAAAAAAAAAATTTTTTTTTTTTTTTTAAATAATCTTTACAGGCCCCTAAAACAAAATAAGACTAAAGGGTCACATCAGCACAGGCGCAAGGACTAGAAGGCAGGAGGGAACAGGAAAGCTGGTAAAAGGGAACCCAAGGTCAAGAAGGGAGAGTGTTGACATGTCATGGGATTGTTAACCAATGTCATAAAACAATATGTGTACTAACCATTTAATAAGAAACTAATTTGTTCTGTAAACTGTCATCTAAAGTACTATAAAAAAAAATTAATAAAAAAAAAAAAGATGCTATGGCCTCAGTGATTCCTCAGTTTCTGCCCTGTTTCCAGATTTGTGACCCTGATGGCCTTCCAAAGACCCCCTCTCAGCCTGGCATTTTTTTTTAATTGTATTTTAGATGAAGGCTTACAGAGCAAACTAGTTTCTCATTAAAGAGTTAGTACATATATTGTTTTATGACATTTGTTAACAACCCATGACATGTCAACAGTCTCCTTTCTCAACCTTGGGTTCCCTATTACTTGCTTTTCTGTTCCCTCCTCCCTTCTAGTCCTTGCCCCTGGGCTGGTGTGCCCCCTTAGTCTGATTTTGTTTTATGGGCCTGTCTAATATTTGGCTGAAGGGTGAACCTCAGGAGTGACTTTATTACTGAGCTGGAAGGGTGTCCAGGGGCCATACTCTCAGAGTTTCTTTAGTCTCTCTCAGGCCAGCAAGCCTGGTCTTTCTTTTTGAGTTAGAATTTTGTTCTACGTTTTTCTCCAGCTCTATCCCGGACCCTCTATTGTGATCCCTGTCAGAGCATTTAATAGTGATATCCGGGCACTATCTAGTTGTACTGGCCTCAGTCTGGTGGAGGTCATGGTAGATGTGGCCCATTAGTCCTTTGGACTAATCTTTCTCTTGTATCTTTAGTTTTCCTCATTCTTCCTTGCTCCTGAAGGGATGAGACCACTGAAGTATTCTAGATGTCAGCCTGGCATCTTTTGGGAAACTTTGTAACATTTGGCTTGTGAGTAGAATACATAAACAGTGGAAAGACATTGGACCTGAGCAAACAGGGTAGAAAAGAGAATTCTCTTGTGTTCTAGGCTGCAGGGGGTGACTGGTACTGGGCTCGGCACACCTGCTTCAGCTCGGGTTGGTTAATCCATATGTTGAAAATATTACAGAACCTTAAAAAAAAAATCCTGTTGAGGCCAAAACGAAGTTAATTTGAGTGACTCACCTTCATTTCCCATTATGGAGTGAGTGCCACATCATTCATTAACACGAAGGCCTTGAAATTGCAATCTACCAGTTGCCAGGATAATGAATTGGCTCTTTTTGCCATAAAATTTCTCATTTCCCAGGCGTTACCTT
Source organism: Elephas maximus indicus (assembly GCF_024166365.1). Lineage (NCBI taxonomy): Eukaryota > Metazoa > Chordata > Mammalia > Proboscidea > Elephantidae > Elephas > Elephas maximus. Next base: position 50,381,481 of record NC_064819.1, on the reverse strand, counting down.
TACTTCCCCTTTGAACGGTTGTGCTAAAACTTGAATATTGATTGGGGGCAGCTGGGACATTGCTGCTGTTAGATCAGATGCCAACGAGTCTCCGGTGAAGGGAAAGATGTTTCTCATACAGTGCACTGAGGTCATCCTCAGCGCTCTGTGTATAGGGGGAGGGTTGGCCTCAGCTCTCCTCCTCATCCAGCAGGCTCTGATGTGTGAATGGCAGATCTCCTTTATGAACATACCTGCTGACTGACATGAACTAATTCAACTTACATCATTCTTGTCAATGGGCAGCCAAGGACCACTGGAAACTTGAGTGCCATTACAACATGAATGATGGAGAACAAAAGGCACATACTGAAGAAAGGGGCTGAAGGAACAGGAAAAACACAGTGAGCGGTGATAAATGTAAAAAAAATTAATTTCTTCAAAGTGACATTTTATTCAAGAACGATATGTGTGTCTGCATATCTATGCATGTATATATGCATATACATGTGTGTACAGAGTGCACACTGTATTGCAACTTCAGCCAGACTCCCACACCAACAGGACTGTAACACTGACTTCCTGACTATATTAAACGGGGTGGAAACCCCTGCACCCACCCTTAAAGGGATTTGAACAGAACCAGCATGGTTTTTGCTAAGAAGGGAACATGAACACACTCCCATTACAGAGGCCGTCTCATGTCCCCCACTCCCCACAAATTCCTTCAGGTTCAACTATACCTTCCGTTCAGCTGGCAAAGGTTCACTCTGCTCCTCTGGTCATCTCTCCCCAAAGGAACACGAAGGTTTCAAATTCCCACCAAGTGACTTCATCTTAGGACATCTCAGTATTGACCCTTCCACTCAAGAGTTGTGAATCTGGAGTCGGTGAATTAACCTATGCAAACCTCAGTTTTCCGATCTATAAAATGAGATCATAGTAGTTACTGCCTTTTATGGTCATCATGAGAGTTGGATGAGATAACTGAAGTAAGCTGTCTACTTTAAACCTCTTCTCAGGACTGGATCAGTTTCTGGCTAAATTCCTGTCAGGCTCAGGACACTGATGATGTTGGTGTGGGCTCCGAAGTTCTAGGTAAAGTATGCTGGACCCCACAACAAATTCAGTTAGTCACAGCAGGCGGGGAAGGACTTGGGAGGAGCCTCGATCTTCCCAAGGTAACTCGATAATGAGGAGTACAGGGGCCTGGAGCCGGATCTCCAGAATTAAAAACTCAGCCCCAGAGAGAGAGGGTCTCTAGGTAAAACCCCAGTGGTGTGGGCTTTCCACAGCCAAAGGGAAGAGCAGCCCTTCCTCCTGGTACCATGACTTTGTGGGATGATTCAGACCCAATTCCTCCACTCTCTTCAGGGAATCGGGGCAGCCCAAGCTGTTCTTGCCCGTGGTAGGTGTCATGGATTTAATTGTGTCCCCCCAAAATATCTTTCAACTTAGGTGGGCCATGATTCTCAGTATTGTGTGATTGTTTACCATTGTATGCAATTTTCCTATATTTTGTAAATCCTGTCACTAAGATGTAATAAGATGGATTAGTGGCAGTTATATTGATGAGGTCTACAAGATTAGGTAGTGTCTTAAGCCAATCTCTTTTGAGATATAAAAGACAGAAGCAAGTAGAGAGAGATATGGGGACCTCATACAACCAAGAAAGCAGCGACAGAAGCAGAGCGCGTTCTTCAGACCTGAGGTTCCTGCACCGAGATGATCCCAGACCAAGGGAAGACTGATGACAAGGACCTTCCTCCAGAGCTGACAGAGAAAGAAAGCCTTCCTCTGGAGCTGGCGCCCTGAATTAGGACTTCTGGCCTACTGGACTGTGAGAGAATAAACTTTTCTTTGTTAAAGCCAACCACTTGTGTGGTATTTCTGTTATAGCAGCGCTAGATGACTAAGACAGTAGGCAAAGGGACGTGTGGGAATAGACTCGGGTAGATAACTGGTGAGACTCCTTGTGAGGCCGTTGATGCAGGGCAAACCTATGGAGCACTCTGGCCACAAACAGGCCCACTGAACTTCCCCAGTGCAACCTGCCCAGTCCTTAGACATCTTCTGTGCTGTACTCACCTAGCTCCCGGTGACCTGACATGCTTACATCTGCAGCTGGGATTTCTCTTCTGTGCCCCAAGTCCTCATAGCCTCCTATGAACTTGGCGTTCCTCCTCCAATGCCTAAGGGGCTCCTGAAACCTAACTCCTCTCAGACAAAGTCATTCCAGTTTCTGTCCCACACACTTGGCTGCTAGCTGTCCCCATGTTGGTGAAGACACCACCTCACCCAGATGCTCAGGTCAAACTCCTTGTCGTCACCCTGACTCTTGTCTCCTCTTGCGTCCACATGCATCAGAAGCCTCATAGTCTCTGGCTGCAGGGCAGGTCCTGGATCCCAGCCCACCTCTCCATCTCCATGGCTCACGCCTGGTCCAGAGATTACCTCCTCAGCCTCAAGTCACTGTCATCATCTCCCACTTGATCTCCCGGCTTTATCCTTTTCCCCACTCGACAGCTACTGTCATTTTAAATTCAAATGAAACTCTTTACCATGGTGACAGCACTCTCAGTCATCTGGCTCCAGGAAGCATTTGCCCCCTCCTGCCTATTGTCAGAAACCCTGGTGGCATAGTGGTTAAGTGCTATGGTTAAGCCCTATTGTCACCTGTCTTGTTTCTGCCACTCTGGTCTCAGGCTGGTTCTTGCCCCCATTTCAGAGCTATCACCTATTTTGGCCCCTCAAGTATTTTCTCCAGGTTCCCTAACTACTCAGGTGTCCCCTCCTCACAGAGGCCTCCCCTGACCTTCCCTAACCAGAGAGCCCATCTTTCCACACCCACTGCTCTGCCCTGCCCGGGGGTTCTCCTCCCTCACCCTGATCATCTCCTGACTTGCCATGTGCTCTGTGTCACTTTCTGGTTTAGAATCTGCCTTTCTCCCTCAAAAATGTCAGCTCCACTGCTCTATCCCCAGGCCCAAACACAGTTGCACTCTATTTTGAGAAGTGATTTTCATTTGTCTTGTGTGGCTCCCTGACCAGTTGCTTAGAGTGTCACTTGCAGCTTTCCTTTCATCGTCTTTAATAACCTCCACTTGATGCTCATTGCCCACCTGGGACTGTCACTTATGACTACAACAGCTAGTCCTGGGGACACCACAGTTTTCTTGTCAGGAAACCCCTTGCCACTCCCTCAGCTTTCCTCTGAGGTGTCAGCTGTGAGCGGAAGAGGGACAAGGAGAGGGATGCGCAGGCTTATCCAGACTGTCCAGGGAGGGTCTCTTCTTGTTCAGGGAACCCATGAGGCAGCAGTAGTACAGTAAAAGAAATGACTACCATGTGAATTTATCAATTAAACATTTGTATTTCACTTATGTTGTTCTATAATACAGGTACTTTAGATTGTTTAACTTTTATTAACACTAATACAAATTTTTTTTTCTTTTTTAATACAAATTTAGGTGAAATTACTTTGGATTTTTCTATGACTTATGACTGTTGTGAACACAGCTCTGGCAAAAGGATATTGCTTTTAAATGTCTCTTACTGCTAAACAGTACAAATTATCAAATTACAATATAATATTTATACTATAGAGAACATTGAGATGGAAATAATTTTATGAGACTATATAAATAACATTTATAAAGCATTTTTTGAGAAATGTCGTTTGACCAGGCTTTATTGTGAGTTAAAGTGTAGTCTTTTAAGTGGCAGCGGTTTCTCTTCATTGCTAATGAGTGAAAATTCTAACTTTCTGAGAAGAGAAACTCCCACATTTCCTGGGGTTTTCTGGGAAGTTAGAGTCTGTTCCTTTGAAGGTGTATTTGACCATGGAGGAGCTCACTTCTGTGTCCAGGATATGAGGGGGGGAGGAGCTCCAGCCCCTGGGGGATCCCCTGGACCCACTGGCCTCAGTGCCTGGATGTAAGTCAAGGTGGGTGGTCACAGCCTGGCGGCTCAGGAGACCTGCGGAGAGGGGAGGGGTGGCTCTGGGCCATGCGCCGGGTTAGGAAAAGCTCCTGGTGCTGTGGTGAATTTGATGACCTCTTGCAGGGACTCCAGCATTTTTACCATCGCCACCATCGCCTCTTGATGTTCAAAGCGTTTCAACCCCTCCTCCTTCTGTTCTTGGCCAAGGAAGTCAGCTCCTCCATCAGCATGGATCCGGTCTTTACTGCTTTTTTGTAGTTGTTTATGAAGCTGGGTATTTTTAAAGACTCTCTCTCCAGTTTGGCAATCTCTAACTCAATCTTCATGTACTTCTGTGGAACTGCACTGAGCTTCTCGGAAAGTTGACTTTTCTCCTTAACCAGTTCAAACAGAGGGAAGCTAGGTTGTGCTAGCTTCTTTTTGTGTTTAACATAAAGCTGGCTTCTCAGAGACTGTACAAGCATGAAGCAAAATGGCAGCTGCACCAGTAAGCTGATGGCAGGAGGAGGAGCCACCCTCTCCCACTGTGGACATGAAGTGTGGACTCATGTCGCATGGCAGCAGTGCCGTCACAACCTCTCACAGCCACTCCAGGATCAACCCAAAGCCAAGCTCCACAGAGGGACATGGTCCCTCCATGACGCTGCAGCCACTGTAGGGCTCCACCTGGCCGCCGTGGACCCGCCAGCCACAACACACTGCAGAGAACCCTGAACATTCGGCCTGGAACCCACCAGCAACTGGCATCCTGGAAAGGTCATCAGTGAGGTGGTCGGGGAGGATGAGACAACAAAATGTGTGCTTTCCTTCATTATTTTCTAATGGTCCTGCTTACAGCCTCTTCCTTATTGCTTTTTATGGATGTAAAATTGAAATACAGTATAGTGAACCGTATTGATCTTAAATGTATGAATGTGCATTTGAAAAATGTATACCCCTAGTTAACAACAACCCTATCGAGATATGAATCATTTCCATACATCCAGAAAAGTACTTCCTTATATTTCCATTCATCCCAAAAATTCCCCTTCCATTCATACACCCTACATTTGCAGTTTCTTTTCTGATCTCATTACCAAGCATCAGTTTTACAAGTTGTTGAAGTTTATTCAAATAAAATAAATCAGTGTGAGGACTTTGGTGTCTGCTTCTTGAACTCAAAATGTTTTTGAGCTATGTCTATGTCGTGTGGATCAGCAGTTCACAGCAGTTCTATCACGGAGTGGTTTGACATTGACTGTTTATGTTACAAAATGTTTATTCATTCTTCTGTTGGTGGACATTTGAGTTGTTTCCAGTTTGGGGCATTCTGAATAATAAAGACAAAGTTTCTATATGTGTACAAGTCATTTCGATGCAAGTGTTTTCATTTCTTTTGGTGAAACCCCTGAGTCAAAATGCCGAATCCTAGGATAGGTGTGATTTTCATTGTATAAGAACTTGACAGTTTTTCAAACTGCTGGCTCATTTATTTTATAATCCAGTAAATGTGTCTGAGAGTTAAAAGTTGGTCCATGCTTGCCACCATTTGGTATTTTCATGCCTTTCTAATTTTTCCATTTTGATGGAGGTGAACTCGTATCTCCTTTGGTTTTGATTTGCATTTTTAAAAAACTTTTGTGATTAAGTGCTTTTTTCATGTACTTGTGTGCCACTATACACATATCCCTTTGTGAAAGAAGGTTTCATACATTTTAAATTGAGTTTCTGGTCACTTTGTAATTGATTTGTGCTCTTCTCACTCAGGAGAATTATCTGTATCTTTTTCTTTCTTCCCCGTTCCCCCTTCCTCACTTCATCTTTCCAATTTATAAGCATTCTTCAAGACTCAGCATATTAACACTTGACAGGCTTTTTGGCCACCCAGCTTCTTTGAACACCTTTCCTATGTTTGTGAAGTTTTCGATCTAACATCCCCAAGTCAGAACTAGAGTGCAGACCTCTCAGACCAAACTCCATGTGCCTTGCATTTGCAAGTGAGTTTTGTGAAGCAGCAGGCAGCATGCACAGTCCGTTCCTGCAGGAACAGTGGCAGTGATGCAGGTCTAGTGGTCATGTCCAGTGTCCTTACCTGAGGTGGGACCTGCAGAGTTTGCTCCCACAGGTGGGAGCAGTGGTGGGTGGCACGGTGATATATTTGGGCATTTTTCCTGGTTGTTCTATCTCAGTTTAAATCCAGTGTTTCTCAAACATATTTGAGTCAGACCCTTTTCTTAAGAAAACACCTATTAACTTCCAGTACACACCAGCATTCCTCCGGGGTCTTTCCCACATTTGTGTCCTAAGGACTATGCCGTACTTCTCACCAGGAGCGGCAGTGGCAGAGATCTTGGCCACATATCATCTAATCTTGGTGCTTCCCAGCTCTGGGTGACAGAATAGGCATCAGCGTTGTTTCCAAAATGCAGGTGATTACAACACGCAGCCAAAATTTGAACTACTGACTTTAGGGTCGCTATGGTTCCAAATCAATTTGACGGCAATGGGTTTATTTTTTCCTTTTTGGGGGGGTGGGGAATGGGGTTAAGTAAAGAATTTTCCTGGATTCTGAATTTGGAATAGTGTTCTGGGATTTAGGCATCCATACAGTTGGTCCCTATGCATCATGAGAGCAGTGTGTACTCAAAGTCATGTAGTACATTGCAGACCCATGGCAAAGGCCATGAATGCCAGATAGTGCAGCCAACACAAGAGTGGAATCAGTGAGCTGCCTTCATCCTTGGTGGAAAGACACTCTCCTGTTCCCAGCTTCTGGTGCTGGTGGCAAGCTTCTGCATAAACCTGCTGCCCCTACACTAGGGTGTACAAGGGAGAAAGGCAGAAGTGCTACCATAGTAGCACCTAGCACATGAGAGTTGGGGAGAATGACAGGCTCAGAGAAGGAGAGGAAGAGGCAGCATATGACATGAATTAAATGAGCCACACACAAAAATCTAGAGCGAGATTTGGTGGAATTTCAGAAACAATACGCTATCCTGGTTTCTTAGTGCTGCTGTAAGAGAAATACCAGAAGTGAGTGGCTTTAAAAAACAGACATTTCTTTTTTCACAGTTTGGGTGCTAGAAGTCCAAACTCAGGGCACTGGCTCTAGGGGAAGGCTGTATTTGTGAATCCTGGGGAAAATCCACACCTCAGCTTCTCTAGCGTGCTTCTTGGCATTCCTTGGCGATCACCACATGGCATCTATCTTCCCCCATGTGTGCTTGCTTGTCTCTGTGTCCACACTAGTCTTGTTATATCTCAAAAGTCTTAAGGTTTAAGACACACTCTGTACTAATATGGACTCATGAACATAACAAAGAAAACCCTATTACCAAATGGGCTTACATCCACAGGTATAAGGGTTAGGATTCCAACACACGTTTTAAGGGAAAACAGTTCAGTCCTTAACAACACATTCCATTCAGCAGAGAAACTCTTAATTTTTTTCCTCTGACCTGGATCTTTGAAAACTTTTATCTCCCTGTTACTGAATCGTACGTTATGGTGTGTTTTTCTATGCTTAGTAATTGTTTAGGAGGAGGTGGGTAGTGTTGCTTCAGGGAGCTTAAGTGGGTAGTGGTTAAATATCAAAATTTCCATTGTTGTGTGTTGTCCAGCGGATTCCGACTCATAGTGACCCTACAGGACAGTGTAGAACTGCCCCAAAGGCTTTCCTAGGCTGTAATCTTTACAGGAGTAGATCACCAGGTCTTTTTTGCCCCACAGAGCCCCGGTGGATTTGAATCGCTGACTTTTGGGTTAACAGATGAGTGCTTTAACCATTGCACCTCAAGGGTTCCTTTGAATTTCCATTAACACAGAAAAACAACCCTACTTTTCTAGATGACACCAGGCTTGGAAGATTGCTTTAGTCTTTTTCTGTAGACTTTCTCTGATAAGTGCAATCCTCTAACTTGTTCCCCTTTCTCAACAATCACATTTGAACAGCCACAAAAGGCCACCAAGAAGAATATAGTTTCTCTTCTTTAGAGGCACCTTCCAGAAAATTTTGACCAACAGTTAGAACAACAGGATGTAAGTGCTTTCATTATTTGCCTAAAAGTAGCATTTTTAACCCAATAATAATCCAGGATGCACCTGTTAATAAAGTGGTGTAAGTGGTAACATTTCAGTTTCCATATTATCAGGATGTTCCACAGTGTCCTCCCCCCAAAGTGAAAACACTGTGAGGTGTCATTTTATCCTCAGGAGGTGGGGTACAAAAGCTGTGGTTTTCCCCGTCAGGAGCAATTATTCACACTGTAGCTGTCATTGAGCTCTCTGGGATGAGTGTAGCTCTACCACGAGGTAGCTCTGCCTACCTCTCGGCTCCTGTCTGGAGAGGGTGTGGTAACACTCTATCTGTGACTACTAGCTTCCATTTCTTACTAGCTTAATATTTACCAAGCATGGCCACACCTATTACCTGATTTTTGGGGGGACGAGGAAGTGGTTTTGAGAGGTCTCTCAAAGAAATTACCACTTGAGTGTAGACAAATGTGACATTTCCTTCTTCCTTCACATATTCCTCCCATAAACATTTATTAAGTGCCTGGTGTGCCCCAGGCCTCAGGTTCACATCCCTGTCCCCTTGGAGCTCACAGTTTGGGAGGATCTGATATTAAGCAACCAGTTACACAAATAAGTAACCACTGTATTGTTAAGAGCTATTTTATGGATTGAATTGTGTCCCTAAAAAAGATACTTTGCAATCCTAAACTTTAATACCTGGGATGTGACCTTGTTTGGAAATAATGTCTTTAAAGATGTTATCAGATAAAATGAGATCTGTCATGGATTGAATTATGTCCCCCCAAAAATGTGTGTATCAATTTGGCTGGGCCATGATTCCCAGTATTGTGTGGTTGTCCTCCATTTTGTGATTGTAATTTTATGTTAAAGAGGATTAGGATGGGACTGTAACACCCTTCCTAAGGTCACATCCCTGATCCAATGTAAAGGAAGTTTCCCTAGGTTGTGGCCTGCATCACCTTTTATCTTACAAGAGATAAAAGGAAAGGGAAGCAAGCAGAGAGTTTGGGACCTCATACCACCAAGAAAGCAGTGCCGGGAGCACAGCGCGTCCTTTGGACACGGGTCCCTATGTGGAGAAGCTCCTAGTCTGGGGGAAGATTGATGAGAAGGCCAACAGAGAGAGAAAGGCTTCCCCTGGAGCTAATGCCCTGAATTTGGCCTTTTAGCTTACTTTACTGTGAAGAAATAAATTTCTCTTTGTTAAAGCCATCCACTTGTGGCATTTCTGTTACAGCAGCACTAGATGAATAGAGACAAGATCATACCAGCGTAGGGTTGGTCTTCATTCAATATTTTTGTTGTTAGCTGCCATGGAGTTGGCCCCTGACTCATGGAGACTCCATGCACAATGGAACAAAACACTGCCTGGTCCTGGACCATCACCATGACAAATTGCAAAATTGAGCCTGGGTCTCCCACACGGAAGGTGAGAATTATATCATTGAACTACCAATGCCTCACAATCCAATCTTAGTGGTGTTCGTATAACGAGAAGAACAGACATAGAGACACACACAGGGGAAAGACAGCCATGTGAAGATGAATCTTCCAGCAAGGAACTCTGAGACATGCCTGAGCCTAACAGAAGCTGGAAGGGACAAGAAAGGACTTTACCCTAGAGGGGACAGAGAGAGCATAGCCCTGCCGATGCCCTGAATTTAGACTTCCAGCCTCCAGAGCTGTGAGGCAATAAATTTCTGTTCTTATAATCCACCTGCTTTGTGGTACTTTGTTGTGGCAGGCATGTGAAATTAATACGGGCTATGAAGAGAAAGGATAAGATACTATGAGAACAAAATCTAGGGTATCCTAACTTCTATGGGGAGTCAGAGAAGTCCTTCACAAAAAAAGTAGTATTTGCTTCATTGCTGTGAAAATTCAGTTGCTTCTTCATGTTTAGGCTTTCTTGAATTGAAAATCAGGTTGTTCAGAGGTGTGCACCTGTTATGGATTGAATTGTGTTTCCCCAAAATGTGTGTCAGTTTGGCTAGGCCATGATTCCCAGTATTGTGTGATTGTCCACCATTTTGTCATCTGATGTGATTTTCCTATGTGTTGTAGATCTTATCTCTATGATGTTAATGAGGTGGGATTAGCAGCAATTATGTTAATGAGGCAGGACTGGATCTACAAGATTAGGTCATATTTTGAGTCAATCTCTTTAGAGGTATAGGAGACAGAATGAGTAGACAGATAGAGGGAACTCATATCACCAAAAATGAAGAATCAGGAGGGGAGCACATCCTTTGGATCTGGGGTCTCTGCACTGAGAAGCTCCTAGATCAAGGGAAGGTCCTTGATGACAAGGACCTTCCCCAGAGCAGAGAGAGAAAGCCTTCCCCTGGAGCTGATGCCCTAAATACGGACATCTAGCCTCCTAGACTGTGAGAGAATAAATTATTTGTTAAAGCCATCCATTCCTGGTATTTCTGTTACAGCAGAACTAGATAACTAAGACAGTACTTAAGGAGTAGCTACTATCATAATTGTTATGGACACATTGTATTGTGTTCCCCAAAATATGTGTTGAGGCTCTGTTGTTGTTGTCAGGTGCCATCGAGTCAGTTCCAACTCATAGACCCTATATACAATAAAACAAAACAGTGCCTGGTCCTGTGCCATCCTCCTAATCATTGGCATGTTTGAGCCCATTGCTGCAGCCACTGTGTCAATCCATCTCGTTGCTCTGTAAAGTAGAGAGTCAGAGAGAAAGAGGAAGACCATTTGCCAAAGTAGAGAAACGGGAGGATGAGCAGATGCTGCGGGAAATCACACGTCTGGTTTTGGCTAGTTATATTTGAGATGCCTGGTTGCTATGAGTCAGAATTGACTCAATGGTAGCTGTTTTTTTTTTGTAAGACAAACAGTGGAGATGTCACGTAGACGATGAGAACTCAGAGAATAGGTCTCAACTAGTAATATAAATTTTGGAATCATCAGTGTATAACCAGCTGCTGTGGAGTCAATTCTGACTCACAGTAACTCCGTGTGTGTCAGTACACAACTGTAAACCTCTGGGTTTTTGATGATTGACTTTTCAGAAGTAGACTGCCGAATCTTTCTTCCAAGGTGACTGTAGGCGGACTTGAACCTTAACATTTTGGTTAGCAGCCAAGGATGTTAACCTTTTGTACCACCCAGGAACTCCCATCATTACAACTAAGTTCACCTGGGGAGGGAATGCAGTGAGAGAAAAAGTGGATCCAATGCTGTCATTGTTTTTGTTAGGTGCCGTTGAGTCAGTTCATACTCATAGCGACCCTATGAATAACAGAATGAAACACCGCCTTATTCTACACTATCCTTACGATCGTTACTATGCTTGAGCCCAATGTTGCAGCCACTGTGTCAATCCATCCCACTGAGGGTCTTCCTCTTTTTCACTGACCATCCACTTTATCAAGCATGATGTCCTTCTCCAGGGACTGGTACCCCCTGACAAAATGTCCAAAGTTCATGAGAAGAAGTCTCACCATCTTTGCTTCTAAGGAGCATTCTGGCTGTACTTCTTACAGGACAGATTTGTTCATTCTTCTGGCAGTCCACAATATATTCAATATTGTTCGCCAACACCATAATTCAAAGACATCAATTCTTCTTCGGTCTTCCTTATGCATTGTCTAGCTTTTGCACGCATATGAGGCAGTTGAAAGCACCACGGCTTGGGTCAAGTGCACCTTAGTCCTCAAAGTGACATTTTTGCTTCTTAACAATTTGAAAGAGGTCTTTTGCAGCAGATTTGTCCAATGCAATATATTGTTTGATTTTTTGACTGCTGATTCCATGGGTGTTGATTACAAATCCAAGTAAAATGAAATCCTTGACAACTTCAATCTTTTCTCCATTTATCATGATATTTCTTATTGGCCCAGTTCTGAGGAACTTCATTTGTTTATGTTGAAGTGTAATCCACACTGAAGGCTGTGGTCTTTGATCTTCTTCAGTAAGTGTTTCAAGCCCTCTTCACTTTCAGCAAGGAAGATTGTGTCATCTGCATATTGCAAATTGTCAATGAACCTTCCTCCAATCCTGATACCTCGCTCTTCTTCATATAGCCCAGCTTCTCATGTATTGCTCAACATACAGATTGGATAAGTATGGTGAAAGGATACAACACGGATGCACACCCTTCCTGATTTTAAACCACGTAATATCCCCTTGTTCTGTTCAAACAACTGCCTCTTGGTCTATGTACAGGTTTCACATGAGCACAATTAAGTGTTTTGGAATTCCCATTCCCTGCAAAGTTATCCATAACTTGTTATGATCCACACAGTCGAATGTCTTTTGCATAGCCAATAAAACACAGGTAAATTTTTTTGTATTCTCTGCTTTCAGCCAAGATCCATCTGACATTAGCAATGATGTCCATCGTCCATCTTCTGAACCTGGCTTGAATTTCTGGAAGTTCCCTATCTATAAATTGCTGCAACTGTTTTTCCATTATCTACAGCAAAGGGCACAAGGCTAAGCCCTGAGAAACCAGCGTTGAGAGGTTGGATCTGGGAACCCAAAGAGTGATAATTAAGGCACAAAGCAAACCAGGAGAGGATGGTGTCAGAGAAGCTGAAATTACACTGTATCAATGTGGAGGAAGTGTCAGTTGTACCAGTAAGATGAGAACAAAGCGTTCATTGGATTTGCTAACACGGAAGTCTTTCGTGACTGAAAAGAAAAGTTTTGGTCGCATTGTGGCATGAGTTGAAGAATGAGAGGAAAGTAAAATGCAGATAATTTTTAAAATAAGTTTTGTTGTGAAGGAAAACTAAGGATTGGGGTGGTAGCTGGGGGGTGTGAGGTCAAGGAATTTTTTTGGTGGGGGGAGGGAGATACTAAAGCATGCTTGTACATTGATGGAAATGATTTAATAGAGAGGGAGTAACTGATAATGCAGGAGAGAGTGAGATGATAATTGAAGGATCAAAGTCCTTGAGAAGATGAGCTGGGATGGTGCATTAGTTTCCTAGAGCTGCTGGGGGGCATTTTTCAGCTTACTACACTAAAGCACCTGTGAAAGACTGGCCTTGATTAGGAGGAGGATACTGCTTCTCTTGGAACCAGATGGAAGGAGGTGAAGGTACCCATGTAATCACCTTGTATGTAAATTTGGTGTGGGAAAAGATGAGGTGTTATGCTTTGGGCTTCAGTTTTTTCTGTTTTTTACAAGGCAATATAAATTTTTATTACAGTTTTTACATTTTTATTGTTGCTGACAATATACACAGCTGGGCAAAGCAGAATGCCTTTAATTCAGATTTTGGAGATTGGGCAGTTTCTGTTGATGACAAGTTCTAGGGTTTCCCTTTGAGAAAGATCATTGAGAAAGAGACAGGTGGATCATGCAACTGGATGCTTGAAGATGTCAGAAATGAAGAAAGGAAGGGGTGGTCAGGAATACAGTCAGCCAAAAACCTAAGTCTTCGGTGAATGAAGGGGAGTGGTTTAGAAGAAGTTAGATGATGGAAGTGGGTGGATAACAGGAACTGGAAGCGTAGCGGATGCCATAACCCAATGGCATCAATTTAACCGGTGCTGGGGGTTTTGAGGAGCCCTGGTGTCACAGTGGTTAAGAGTTTGGCAGCTAACCAAAAGGTTGGGAGTTCAAATCCACCAGCTGCTCCTTGGAAACTCTATGGGGCAGTTCTACTCTGTCCTTCAGGGTCATTATGAGTTGGAATCCACTCAACAGCAACAAATTTATTGGAGGAAGGGGGATGAATGGTTGGGAAGGAGCAATAGGGAACAAGAAAGGCACGTGCTTCACTTCCTGGCTCTGGGGTTTGAAAGAATAGGTAGCTAACACTTGACAGGACTCCTAAATCTATGTTTCTATTCTTATGAAGAAAGAAGAAATTGATGCTATGATGGCACAGTGAAAAGGCTTGGGAAGTATGAGAAGCATAGGATGAGAGTCTGGCAATAATAGACTATTCAAGAGGATCCCTGGACTTCTAGTGGTCAGCGAGTTTCACAAGGACACGAGGCATGATGGAACCACATTATGGAGGGTCTTGAATAGAAGACTAAGGAATTTGTGTTTTTCCCTGTAGGCAAAGGGGGTGGTGGTGGTGGTGGTCCAAGTTGGTGCATCAAACTGTCATAGTCAAAGCCAGGCTTTAGGTAAATTAATTTTCCAGCCATGTGAATAGAAGAAAGCTACCCATCGAGGGAAAGAACACTGAAAATGTTGGAAAGAAGTGATGGTCACAAAAGAGGGGGTGAAGGAAGAGCCAGTGGAAAATGATTAGTTGGAAGTATGAAGAATAAGGGAGATGAACGGGCGGGAGATGACACCCATTTCAAGTTTAAGTGGCAGGAAAATAGGGCTTGGAAGGAAATTGGTGGGTTTGGTATTAGGCAAACCAGAGATAAAATTTCAGAAGTGGTTAAACCAAAGGCTGGAGAGATGTGACAACAGGTGAATCATTGGGCGCTTCCCCTGTTGTCTGTCGTGAGTAACTTGCCTGGGGCTGCCCAGATTGAGCATAATCAAGGACAACTGCAGGATCCCAGGAAACAACCTAGTGATTCTCCCTAATTTAGCTTCAGATCTCAAGGCCAGGACCTGAATCTTAATTATCACCTTTGATAAGGTGTATTTGCAGGTGTGAATTGTGAGGTGCCATTCCCAAGCCCAGGGGAAGCCTTCCAGACATTCCACAAGTCAGTGAGCGCTGCCAGGGTAGAGGTATTAGTAGGGGTGTTGTCATTCATCTTCCTCACCCTAATACACTGGGCAAAGCAAGTAGAACACCAAAAAAACAAAAAAACACTGTTGCCATCGAGTCAATTCCAACTCATAGCAACTTATAGGACAGAGTAGAACTGCCCCATAGAGTTTCCAAGAAGCACCTGGTAGATTTGCACTGCTGACCTTTTGGTTAGCAGCCGTAGCACTTAGCCACTATGCCACCACGGTTTCCAAGCAAGTAGTGGGCACCTAGTACGTGTGCTGAACAGAAGCGTGGAGATGAGTTAAGGCACAGCAGGCCACCAGCCAGTCCTGTAAAGACAAGCCTTAAAGCACGTGGTCTAGAAGACATCTCTTTGACCTTCTTTCCTCTTCACCCTCAAGTAAGGTAAGGCAGGGGTAAGAGGTAAAGGTTTCACTTGGAAAGCAGGTTTCATCACGCCTCTGAGCTCAGGCCCAGAATCGAAGTTGACGTCTGGCCAAGAACCTGACTTTTTCAGGTGGAACCCTACCCCCTTCTGCCCAATTTCCTACTTTTCTGCTGACAGCAGCTCTTTTCTTCCTTTTGTCTGAAATCCCAGGGTCTTTGTATGCGCTGAGATTAACCCAGGCTGACATTGCCCTCTGTGGCTTCCCTGTCTCTGGCCTGTTGGTTCATTCAATAAATATTCACTCTCGATTTCAGCTAGTGGACACTAGGAGAACGTAGATTTGGCGACGGTCAAGAGCCTTGCAGGATTAACCTGAAACGTCCCAGGAAGCATTTAAGGCCTGTGGCTGACGCCAACTCCCTCCTTCTCCCTCCCCCCTACCCAGAGCTGCTGGAGCGCGCAGAGACTGGGCAGCCGCCGAGGGGCCGGCGCCGCGCGCTCCCGACGAGGAGGCGGGGCGGAGGAAGTGGCGCGGCCTCTGTGGGGCGGGGGCAGGGGCGGGGCGGGGGCGGGCGGGGCGGGGGCAGCTGGCGGGCGCCGCCGAGGGGACAGGCTGCAGCGGCGAGAGCGCGCCCAGCCCCGCCGCGATGCCCGCGCACCCCGGACGCCTCCTCCCCCGGCTGCCCTGGCAGCTACCGCTGGCCGCGATGCTGCTGCTGTTAGGCAGCGGCGGGCGCTGGGGCTTCTGCCCGCGAGCCTGGGCCCAGGAAGCGGCGGCGGACGAGTCCCCTGCGGCCGACAGCGCGGAGGCGCAGGACCCGCACGCCAAGCACCTGTACACGGCTGACATGTTCGCGCACGGGATCCAGAGCGCCGCGCACTTCGTCATGTTCTTCGCGCCCTGGTAACTACCTGCCCGCCGCCCGCGGCCGCGCGCCCCCCCTCCAGGCTCCGGCCGAACACAGACCGGCCCTTCCCGCCCCCTGCGCCCTGCGCGCGGCCCGGCTCCGCCCGCGCCCGGCCCCGCCACGCGGCCCCGGGAAAGGGGGCAGCACGCGGGCCGGCTGCCGGGGCGTGGGCGGTGCCGGCCCGGCGCTCCGGCTGACGTGGCGCAGGGAGGAGGAGGAGGAGGGAGACGAGGTTCCCGAGCGGAGTCGGGAGCAGACGTCCCCTTCTCCCCCCGCCCCACCTCAGCTCACGAATCTCCGGGTAACTGAACTCCCCCACCTCACCCCACCGGCCAGACTTCACCCCGACTGCCCCTGTCCCGCACCCCAAACTTCCTGGGCCGGCCGGACGCAGCGCCCTGCCGGGCTCCGGGACTCGGTGGGCCGCGCGCCCCCAGACGGGCCCACGTGGGCGGCGACTGGTCTGAAGGGCCCTTCCTGATGGCCCGTGCCAGCTGGGGTTGGCCGTGGACGCGGAGACCGCCGCTTTGGTTCCATTCCTTTAGGGCAAATCACTTGCGTGAGGGTTTAATTGAACAGCAATTCAGGAAGGTGTCGTTATAACTTCGTACGTGTATTGTGGAGTGAGGAGGGGTGGCTCAGGGAGAGGAGGGTTTCTCTGGCGCCCCGGGGAGCCCCCCGTAGGTCGGAGTGGAGGCGAGCTGTGCGCTCATGAGAGAAACCCACCGGCGCACGCCTCAAGGCTGAGCTCTGTCGTCTTTGCCTCTCTACTGTGCCGTGGGGAGAATCGCCGCGTTGAATTAATGGATCGGATACCCCCTGCCTTCACTCTCGGTGGGGGCTTTGGTGTGGACCACCCTGCTATCCTGAGAGACCCTAACCTGGGAAGTACCTTGCTGATGGGCTCCTGGTTATTGACACAAGCAAAGGGCCGAGATGCCAGGGAGAGGAGAGGGGGCAGTTTGATTTACGTGGTTGGCCTGGATACGTTTTTTGCAAAATTTGACATTCTTACGCAGAACTGGGGAGAGACTCATTGAGCTGGGGAAGGATGTGCTTAAACATATGCCTGTGAAAATAGGGGGAACGTTTTCTATTTAGCCCATATCTAGGACAAGGTCTTGCTCCCAGGGCTTAGAGTCCAGGGCTTTTACTCTGCTTCCCCTTTATGCGCCTTAAATCAACTTCTTCTGGCCAGCTGTCATTTATTAACAATGTATCTATCGAAAAATGTGTTTCAAGCTCCCAAGAACCAACTGAGGGTGGATTTCTAGAACTACCAAGGGTATTGAAGATACTTTGTGGCAATAAAATAATAATAATAAAAAAAAACCCAAACCCTATAGGATAGAGTAGAACTGCCTCATAGGGTTTCCAAGGCTGTAACCTTTATGGAAGCAGACTGCCACACCTTTCTGTCAGAGTGGCTGGTGGGTCCGACCTGCCAACCTTTTGGTTAGCAGTTGAGTGCTTAACCACTGCACCACCAGGGCTCCTAATAATAGTCAATATAAATAGTTACTCTGGGCAAAAATATTCTCAGAGTAACTATTTCGATTAAATAGACTACTTGACTGGGGCCTATTTCAGTGGAATAAATATGTCCATAGAATTTCCTGTTTTATTTTTAAAGAAAAATTGACATAGCTAAATTAATGTCATACCAATGGGGTTTTGAAGTTTGGAGTCTCTGCAACAGCCACCAGGTAGACCTGGGCTGAGTGAGGGAAAGCATTGGGAAGTGTGGACACTTGGTATTAAGTAAATTCGTTTTTCCCTTGTGGCTTATTGGTTTGGATGGATGCTCCCAAGAAAACTAACTTTTGAAGTTTTGTGTTTGTCTTTTTAAAAGTCAACTACATGTATTTGAAGAGAGACATGTGAATTTCTATGATGGCATTTAAAAGTTATACCTTGAGAGCAGATGGGAGCACACTGCAGGCTGACTGCCTGCCCCACCACGGGCTCCTCTTTCCCGTTCAGTTTCTGTGGACTGTTGCAGACCCACGTGTGATCTGGGGGCAGAAGCACAATGCAATGACCACATTGATTAGTATCCTTGATCTGAACTTGGCAGATGTAAGGGTTGTCCCTACTGCTGTACATTTTGTGCCACATCAGGTCACAGCTTCTCTGCAGCCAATTTGCTGGTCACATTGAACCCGCTGCCAGTGAGGTCAAGGTTGGGCTGCCTCTTTGGGAGGACCATGTGGCCTTGCTTTATCACGTGGTTACAAACTGCCTTCTGAACGCAGCTGGCTGTTTCAGAGGTCCATGCTGTAGCAACAGGGTTCCACACCACCGATACCAAGTTGATGGCACCTGTGGGTCCATCACAGCCACCTGGACAGGGACGGGGAGAGGCACAGGCCCGCCTGGCTTGGTAATGGTCTGGGATGGTCAGTTTGGAATTTGTGCACAATGAACTAATTCCTTATTTTCACTTCTAATTTAGTCTTGAGTTGACTTCTCAAGAATGCGGGGAAGCCACAGGTTAGGTGAGAGCTACATTTAAAATGAGCATATCTGGCAGAGAAAACAAACAATCCAAAAACCCAGAGTCGGAACTGCCCCTGGAAATCCCTTAGAAAGGTGCCTTGTTGGAAACCACCCCACATAGGGTCACGCAGTAAGTCTGTGCAGCCAGGTTTCCTCCAGCATTGGGTCAGACCGTGAGTGCATGGTTCAGGCACTGAATGCATTAGTCGTTCCATCTGTGTCCGGCAGCATTGTACTTGATGTGCTCAGGTCACACTCGATGTGCTCAGGTCACACTCGATGTGCTCAGGTCACACTCGATGTGCTAAGGTCACACTTGATGTGCTAAGTTGCTTGCACCATGAGAAGAAACATGCCGGAGGCCAACAGATTCGCATCCTTCAAGGCACACTCACTGCAGGCTGCTATGGAAGTTGTGATTTTTCCCTGGTTACCTTTCTATTTCTCTTGCAAGGTCACTTTGTTGAATCTACAGAAGCTATATCCACATGTACAGTTTCACTGTGTTTTTTTTTTTTTTTTTAATCATTCATTCAATTAATAAGTTGCCAAAGACATGTGCTAGGAACTCGAAGTACAGTAGTCAAAAGGACGCGCTTGCCTTCTTGGAACTTGTAACCATATATACATACATACTAAAATGTAATGGTGAGTTTTCCCGCAAAATTATCCTTCAGAAAGGAGGGAATCGTTGTATTTGATCCGCTTATAAAAACAGGGATGCTCTTGGCTTGCTTTGGAAAGCACTGCCTAGGAAAGCTTGATGCAGACTTACTTAGATGCTTATCATGGAGACCATCTGTCAGAAATGTAAAGAGGCAAAGAGATTGAACACAGCTTTTATTTAGAAATTATTTTAAAGGAAGAACTTGACAAGTTACAAGTGTTGGGTGTCTGGTAAGCAAGCCTTTTAAGGAGCATGTTATGGAGCACTGTAGCAAGTATTACCTTGTAGGCACCATGAATACACATGACCAGATGAGTGAAACACCCAGTTGCAATAATGCGCTGTGAGTGTGTTCTTAAAGCTTGGGTAAAGTGTCCAGTGTGGGCTCATGTGACATGCATGTATGGCACCGCCAACAGCCGAGGCAATTAAAGATAGTGAGCAGCTCTGGACTCCAAAAGTTGATCTAGTGGCAGAAAAACTGCTGGTACCATCATGAAATGTGAAGTGTGGAAAAAAGCAGGACTTGTAAATGAACATATGTGAATGATAGATGATTTTTAAGTAGTTTATATAGCCAAATTTATGCAGTAATACTACAGACATTTGATTGTATTAACTGTAGAAGTTTGGATAGCTAGAAGTGGTTTTTTAGCTTTCCATGGCACTGGTTTGGCTGGGTATTGGAAAAAATGCAGAAATAGTTTAATTTTGAGGTCGCCTGTAGTCGGGGGTGTTTGGTTGTTTAGTAGAGAGGACTTGACATAATAAAGGAGAAGTTACAGTCAGACACACCAAGCCACCTCAGTAACAGGGGAGAGGGGAGCTTCCAGAAGAGTAGAGACAAGAGCGGGGCCAAGCTCAGCCTGGGGACTCAGGGCAGACCTCTTAGAGGAAGTGACACCCAAACTGAACCTGAAGGGCAAATAGAAACTAGCCAGGTGGAGGTCAGGGAGGAAGTGACCAAGAAAGAAGATGGACAGAGGCCCAGAGCAAGACCATCAGAAAATGCAAGCACTGTGGAATGGCTGAGGGGTGGGCTGCAAAGGGCCAGGGGTGAGCTCGGGTGTGGAGGTCTGCAGGGCCGACCAAGGAAGACCTACGTGCTAAGTTTGAACTGAATGCTGAGAAGAATGCTGGGGCTCTGGGGAGGTTAGGCGGGGGTGGCGGGTCCTGTAGTAGTTGTGACTGCAGTGTAAAGAGAGGGTGGGAGAGCCCCAGTGCCCTATAGAAACGCTGGAGCGAATGGGCACTCAGTATGCCTGTGACTCTTCTTCCAGGTGTGGACACTGCCAGCGGCTGCAGCCGACGTGGAATGATCTGGGGGACAAGTACAACAGCATGGAAGACGCCAAGGTCTACGTGGCGAAAGTGGACTGCACGGCTAACTCAGATGTGTGCTCCGCCCAGGGGGTCCGAGGATACCCCACGTGAGTGGGACATGGGAAGGGTGCCTGCTTCAAATGGAGTTCAGGTTTTTCCATATCACTTTGCCAGCTACATTGGGCCAAAAACAGTCCCAGTTAAACTTTTGGCAACTTCCTTTGTAGTTCCGAGGAGTTAGGAGATACTAAATTTAAGCAGGCAGTCCATGTTGTTAGGGAAAGATTATATTTAACATGGTGTCTATTTTAGATGCCTTTTTGTACTTTGTTTGGAAAAAGCCTTCAACTCCTCAGTGTTGGGATTTCCTGTTTATAAGAGAATGTGCTTGCAGAACAAACATGGGGTCTCCAGGAGGTCCTGCCACGACGTATGTTCACAAATACATTTTGCACAGTGAACACAAACTTTGGAGTGAATTTTCGGTAACTCCATTGTTCTTAAATTCCTTCCTAGAGTTAATTCCCCCGGTGATGATCGAAAGAGCCGTTTCTGTTGGAAACCACTTGCTGTCATTTCTGAATCATCATGACCCCATGTGTGTCAGAATAGAGGTGTGCTGCGCAGGGTTTTCAATGGCTGATTTTTTGGAAGTAAATTACCAGGCCTTTCTTCTGCGGCACCTCTGGGTGGACCTGAACCTCCAACCTTACCGTTAGCAGCTGAGTGCGTTGACTGTTTGCACCGCCCAGGAACTCCTCTGTTGAAAAGGCAGGTGACAAACCAGAGTGCAGCAGTTCTGACAGGCCATACTACCTACTTCCTTGACAGTTAAACAGCTTCTTTGGTTGTAAGAAACCAGAGCTTGAAACTGGCTTATTAGAGAATTAATTAGAAGGGTGTAGAGGAAGCCCTGAGGAGTTTGGGGGCCTGTTTCTACTGCGCTAACTGCACAGTGCCTTCACAGCTTTGAGACCTGCATCTGTTTGTCCCCAGGGAAGCACTGTGCCCTCCCCTGAGTGGTCCAGCTTGGGTGAAGTGGTGATTCCAGGAATAGTCACTGTGGCCAGGGAGGCAGGATCTTGTAGGAAGATGGTAGCCCCATTCAGACCACATGGAGAGTCCTGGAGAGGAGGTGCTGTTTGCAGACCAAAGTGAGGAGGCTGGCTACTATAACTCCCTAAATATTTGTTCTACTTAATGAGTGAAGTCAGTTCTCTATCGTTCATTACTTAGTTGAGTAATATAGAGGGCATTCAGCTGAGTATGGAGTCCCTGGATGGTATAAACTGTTTACTGCTTGGCTGCTAACCGAAAGATTGAAGGTTTGAGTCTACCCCAAGGTGCCTTGGGAGAAAGGCCTGTTGATCTGTTTCTGAAAAATCAGCCATTGAAAACCCTAGGGAGCACAGTTTCAGTGACACACATGAGGTCACCATGAGTTGGAATCAGCAACTGGTTTTTTCAGTTAAGTATAAAACTAGAGCTTATCTTCAAACTTGAGAGGCAGCATGGAAAAGTGGGAGGAACCTGGGGTTGGACCTCGAAGCCATGGTTTAAATCCTAGCTCTGCCATGTACTATCGTGGACTCGTCATGTAGCTCTGTCCACATTGTTGAATCTCTGAGTAGAAAACAGGGATGATGATACCCCCACAGTACACTGTGAGAAGGGTTCAATGAGACAACCAGACAATTGCTGAGCACACCCAATAAATGTCAGAGTTTGCCCCATCCTTCCATCACGGACTCTGGAACTTGTGGTCTTTGGTGACTTCTTACTAATCTAAGTGGCATGTTGTCAAGTCTACATCAAGTCAGCTCAGTAGAAATCCCCAACTAAATGTATCTGCCTCAAGGCACTCACTATCTTTTTGGGATCTGCCCTTAAAATAAATTTGGCTTGGGTCAAGGGTCGCCAAATAAGGAGCTGGTAAGTGGTAGGGCCAGGATGATGAGATAAATGGTTATCTATGGGGAGTTGTCACTTTCAGGATACAGGGGCAACCCACCTGACTTGGCCATGATGTCTACTCTCAAGCAGATGACCATCTGTGGCTCTGTGGCTGACACCACAGGCAACGGTGGTGTCCTCAGGCCAAGAGGGACATGTGTCCTGGGACTCCAGAGGGAAGTAAAGGGCTCGGTCTGGGCCCGGCTGTGAGGGTTATCTGGCTGCAGCAACAGTCACTCCATAGGTGCTGCTCACTAACATAAAAGGTCCGTGTGGGATCACATGTCCTGATTTTTACTTCAGAGATCTGGTCTCCCCGAGTAAACCACGCACCGAGCTCGCACTGTAGTGAACCTCAGTGAGCATTGCAGCCCTGCAGAAGTGCCCGGGCACAGGTTTGTTCACAGAAGGCAGGAGGTGGAGTGTACTGTGTCACACTGAGTCAGGCACTCATAGATTGGCCTATGTGAGCTTTTATTGCCCCTAGAGCAGTGCCCATTGGATAGAGGCATTGTCAGGTCTGGCTTAGACAATGCGTGTAGATGTCTTGAGTTTGTGTCAGTATATTAGCTTTTAAGTCATCCTTCCATCAGCCCCTTTATCAGGAGTAAAGAGTTGGAGAGGGAGGGGGTTTGGGTTCTCGTGGCCCCTGTGGGTGGCTGGCTGTCCTCAAGGAAATATTTTGAGATCTTCATGTTGAGCTAGGAAAGAATCATTCAAACAACAACAACAAAAAAGCAAAATTCAAGTCAGTTCCAACTCATGGCATCCCCATGTGTGTCAGAGTAGAACTGTGCTCCATAGGGTTTTCATGCCTCTGACCTTTTGGAATGAGATTGCCAGGCCTTTCTTTGAGGTGCCTCTGGGTGGATTGGAACTGCCAACCTGTCAGTTGATAACTGAGCGCTTACCTGTTTACACCACCCAGAGACTAAAAATCATTACATATGGGAAATCATGAAGGGAGACAGGCCTGAAGGAGGGAAGCTGTCTAGAGCAGTAGAACTTACACAGCCAGTCAGCTCGCTGTTTTCCGGAGTGACATGGAGGTGGGGATTTTCTGTCATGCAGTCCCTCTGAAAGAGAGAAACAGATTACCAGAGAAGCAAACAGTGCCCACGTAGAGGTTGGTAATAGCAGAGAAGACCGGGGCTCTGCTCAGACTTGGACCCAGTGGCCTGGCCTTCAGCACCCCTTGATGCCTGCCCACAGTGGAAAGTAAAGTCAGATTACCTGGACAGGCCAGATGGTCTGGCCGGCTCAGGTGGAGCCCAACTCTGTCTCAAAGCTCTGTAAGCTTGTTGAAGAAGAATCTCAGACTTGGGCAAGCTAGAAAGATTTTCAGTCCAAAAGCAAAAAGAGTTTGTTTGTTTCTTTTTGTTTTGCTCAGTGCACACCAAATTAGAAAAATCACCAGTTAGGTTTTATTGTATTTTAACTTCAGCAAAGAAATGGGGACTTTGTTTGAGTACCTATGGTCCTTTCAGGGACTTTAATAATGCACCTGTTTTCCATCTTGAAGCCCTTTGGTGGAAGGAAGGGGCTTGGGAAACAGGAGGTGAAGTCCAGTGAGCATCTTCTAGTTCCCTATCACACTGGTGGTGCGTGGTTAAGTGCTCAGCTCCTAATCAAAAGGTCAGTGGTTTGAAACCACCAGCAGCTTCAAGGGAGAAAGATGTGGCAGTCTGCTTCTGTAAAGATGACAGCCTAGGAAACCCTATGGGGCAGTTCTTCTCTGTCCTACAGGGTCACTGTGAGTTGGAATTGACTCAATGGCAGTGGGTTTGGTTTGGGTTTATGGGGGTCACAGGTATTCCCAGAGCTCCAGGAGGTCCCCAGAATGGGTAAGGATGTACTTTGGGGTGCTTAAAATGTTAAACTTCCTAAACTACCAGAAATCTAGTTAGATTTTGACTTTTTGTTATAAGTATCAAAGTATAAGCTATGAGGAACCAGGGGGATATCCTTCGTGGGCGATAGGTCAAGGACCTCACCTATGCCCCATCACACTGCTGAATGCTCTGCCAAAGGCCTACATGCCCATATGGGTTGTCTTGGGTCTCTGTGACGCTTCACTGTGATGCCTTTGGGGAGTCTGCGGTTGTCAGCCATTCAAACCTGAAGTTCTAGTTGGTGCAGCTCCTGGCTTCTTGTAACTCTGTTACTGTACGTTTGGCATCTACTAACAAAATCCACATAAATGCTGTGGAAGGGATGGTAGGACTGTTTTGGATGAGTTGGCTGGCCAGAAGATGGTAGTTACTTTTTTTCCCACCCCTGACACCTATTAAGTTTATGTAGAGCCTCTTTTTCCATTATCGATGGGATGGTCCAGGAGCTGGCAATATTAATTTCTTCCTGTCTTGATGTATTGCTCACTGCTGAAGGAACCGGTCCTGTAGTCTCTCTGCGATTTCTCTCGAGACCGATGTCTGTAGAGAAAAGACTCCTTCTCTGTAGGGCAGCAAATGGTGGGAAGTTGCATCCTTACAGTTACTGGATATTCACACTTAGATAAAGTTTAGTACCTGATAAAGTAGCCTAAAACGGAATTTATTGTAAAACAACGATATATCTACTACATTTTTAACTTAAAAAAAAAACAAAAAACAAGAAAACAAGCTATTTAAGCTTGGAAAGGATAAGAAATACATAGTGGGGAAAAGGCTTGAAAGTTCTGCAAATGAGAAATGAATGTTTGCAGCTTGGAGTTAATTCATAGCATTAGGTTTGACATTTTCACTTCAGTTTTATTTTTCTTGTATAAAATCAGAAACTGTTAATCATTATAATACTAAGCAATTGTATGGTCTTGCAGAACGTTGTATCATCTTCCAGAATGTTATTTTTGTTTCCTTTTCCAGTTTCATCAGAGAGTGGCTGTAGCCCATTTATACCTCATTTTCTGGTTGTTTCGTTACACGAGTTTGCTTCCTGATAAGATAATGCTCTCAACTCAAAGCAGTTTGAAGTGCTTTAAAACTTTGCTCTGTCTAATGTTTCATTGCTCTTTCAGCTTAAAGTTTTTCAGGCCTGGCCAAGAAGCTGTGAAGTACCAGGGCCCCCGGGACTTCCAGGCACTGGAGACCTGGATGCTGCAGACCCTGAATGAGGAGCCCGCGGTGAGCTGAGCGCTCAGGAAGCAGTGTATTCCTTCTGATGTTTGGGTCATAACAACCTGGGCAAGGCCAGTGTAGGGGAAGAATGAAGGCTGCCATTTTAAAGCAACATTTTCCTTGCTTAGAACTCATTGATATTTTAAGATTAACTTTAAAAAACTTGTTTATTATGGAAGTGTTCACACATGCATGCAATAGAGAGAAGAGTCTAAAGAACCCCATGTACCCATCACCTGGCTTCACTGATCACCTGCTGGCAGCCGGGTTTTGTCTTGTCCCTGCCACCTGCTTTGTTTAGCAGCCAAGTCAGCCCTCGGGAGATGGCATTTGTAAATATTCCTGTATGTGTCCAATAGATACACACTTTTTGTTTTCTAGTGTAACTCCTACACCATTCTCACTGTAAGACAACTGGCAATAATTGCGTAGCATCAGAAGTTGCCTCTTGGCCGCCTGGGGTCCAGGCAGCCCTAGGCCAGAATATCCAGTCCGTGAAGACTCCGGCACCTCCTCCCCTGTCCCCGTGGACTAGTGCCCGCCACCACCCGCAGCAGCCTCTCATGGTCTCACTCTCAGCAGATGTACCCATAGTGTGAATCTCCTCTTCTCTGTCCTCAGGCCACAGGCCTGAGCAGGCTTTAAACAAAAAAAAAAATCCAAACCCGTTACCATTGAGTCAATTCCAATTCATAGTGACCCTATAGGACAGACAGACAGGGGGGCGGTGCACAGTTCAGTCTATACCACCAGGTAGCTGTGGAAACAGAAGGATTTCTGAAATATTTTTTAAAGACATCATAGTTGCATGTTATATGTAGAATGTTATATGTAGAATATTACATGCTAAGAAAAATTTATAACGTTGGGAGTCTTAAGTTTTTTTATAAACCATTAAATGTCCCTTTGTGGTGATTTTGGCTCAGTGCTCAGAGTGAAAAGGCCCCTGGGGCCCGAGTTGGGCTTGAGGGCTGGTGGTGTTTTGCTGGTGCAGTACCAGAAAGGTGGCTGTGTACCTGCAGTACATTTCTGATGAAAAGTTAGACGTCTCTGCTGTCATTTGAATGTAAATAGTTAACCGAGACTGCTTTGTTGTGTCTAGTAAGAATTCATTGCTTTGAATGTCGCTTATGGTCGGGAGCGATGCAGTCTTTTTGGTGTGCGCTGCCTGTGGTGTCATTTTCCAGGACGTCTGTTGGGCTCTTCAGCTCTCTCTCCTGTTCTTTGTGGAAGTCGCAGCTAATCAGAAATCCAGCTAGTTTGTGAGTGCTGCTGTACCTTGTATTTCAAAATCTCTGTAATGGTGCATAGTGAAAAATAGTTTTGATCAGAGACTTAATCTAATTTTAGGTAGCAGGGAAAATCACGAAACTCTCAGTGAATTTGCATCTTTCTCAGCTGCGTAGTCACAGCAAGAAAGCTGGAGGAGCAGGTGCAACTTTTGTGTACATTTAAACTAGAAATTGCCTCCTTTGTAAAAAAAATACTATTTTTAGGGGGAAGGGGATGATTGGATGGGAGGAAATGGATTTAAAAACAGAGTTAATAGGCTCAAATAAACTCTTCAAATTAACTTTAAAATGTATTACAGATTAATTCACCAAAGCAGCTGGTCTTCCATGTTGACTGTATTTAAGAAACCAGCAGGCGATGTGAGGGTGGCAGAAATATTTCTTCTCATGGAAGAACTTGCATTCAGAGGAAGTGGCTGGCTGACGTGGGGCCGAGCCTCAGCTCAGCAGAGGCTGTTGAGAGAAGTGCCCTGTCTCCTTGGTGTAGAGAGGAATGGCATGGGGAACCCCCCACTGCTGCCCAGACCCCAGTTACCTGACTCGCCATAGTCACATTTAATGTCTCATGGTTGTCAGAAACCATGACCATAAAAATTAAAACCAAGGGGACTCCGATTCATGGTGACCCTGTGTGTCAGAGTAGAAGTGTGCACCATGGCGTTTTCAGTGCACGTAGATCACCAGGCCTTTCTTCTGTGGCACCTTTGGGTGACTGGAACTCCAACCAAGCATGTTAGCAGCCAAGCATGTTAGCTGTTTGTACCACCGTATAAAAATTAAAAATTAGAAGTCTATTTTTGATGCTTTTCTTTGTAAGACTTTTAGCTGAGGTAATGTGCCTTATTGTGGAAAAGTTCAAATATGCAAACTTTATATTGCCAACAGAAAATTCTTTTCAATTTGAATTTAGCTTTTTATTTTAAGCAAATACTTTAAAAATATATATTTTATTGTGTTTTTGTTGAGAGTTTACACAGCATATTAGGTTCCATTTAATAATTACTACACAAAATGTTCAATGACATTGGTTACATTTTCACAGTGTGCAAACATCCTCATTAATTCCATTCTGGATCTTTCATTTTCAGTCATCTGGTTTCCCTGTCCCCTTACCCTTTCATCTTTGCTTTAGAGTAATTGTTAACCATTGGCCTCATAGAGATGATTTTTTTTTAAAGGTACTCAGTACTCACTCATAATATACTTTATGAACCCATCTGTTATTTAGCTAAAAGTTGGCCACAGGGGTAGTTCCATTCCAAGGTTTATGGAGTATCTTGGGGCTATAGTCTCTAGTCTAGGCCTAGGGAGTCTTCTAGTCTCAACCCATCCATTAAGTCTGGACTTGTTCAGAATTTGAGTTCTGTTCCACAGTTTTTTCCCCTTCTATTAGGACCCATCTATTTGGCCCTGATGAAGATGGTTGGTAGTGGTAGCTGGGCACCATCTAGTTCTTCTGGTCTCAGGGTAGATGAGGCTGTGGTTCGTGTAGTCTGCTAGTCCTAGTTTCTTCTCTGAGTCTTCGGCTTCCTTTTTTCTCTTTTGCTCCAGACGAGAAGAGACTGATAGTTATATCTTAGATATAAGCAAAAGCTTTTTTAAAAAGTTTTTCATCTGTTTTTACACCTAAATAAGTTAATATATGAATTTTTATATTTAGGCAGAATACACTAAGATTTTTTCCAAGTGCTAATGGCAATATTAAAGGCTTAAAGAAAACCTAACATTTCAGAAAATAAGAATATAAGCATATTTTACCCCAATTTTTATATTTTCATGTTTGCTTTGCTATTTTTTATAAACAATTTAACTGTAAATACGAACACATTTCATCTCGTTAACGATTTTCTATTAGAGCTATGTAGTCTTTGTATTGATTATATTTTGTATTATCGTGTGGATTTGCTGTAATTCAACTATTCTTCTGTCAGTTATTACTGGTAATACTACAAGGAATATGTTTGCCTTTGCAAAGGAGGTTTTGTCTTCTTTTGAATGATTTCTTTAGAATATATTCCCAGACATAAATTGCAAAGCAAGACCATTTTTATAACACTTAATGAATATTGCCACATTACTTTCTTAAGAATATACCAATTTGCTTTGCCACCAGTGGGGAGCGAGTGTGCCCTTCTCTGTCACATGCTGTGTTGTTCCCATGATGGGGCACCTCTCTGGTATGTGCCAAGGCACACGGAAGCATGGCACCCCAGTCGGCCCCACAGTGAACAGTTTAACACTGAAAGCCACCTGAACGTCTTGTAGAGTGAAATGCAGCATCTCCTTTCACCTTGTGTGAACTCGCTGACTGTACCCTAGGCTGTTGTGCTCATGGGCATTCTTTTGTGTGGGGAATGAGCACTGTGAAACGTCTGACCAGCTAGCAGCAGAAAGGAAAGCTTTGTGGTGCTTTACAACCTTGCATGGCGTTCAGCTGCTAGCACTTTTGAAGCCTCAGCAACTTAACTTGGAGATCTTTCTTTTTTATTGCACTTTAGATGAAGGGTTACAGAACAAACTAGTTTTTCATTAAACGGTACACATATTTTTTATGACATTGGTTAACAACCCACGACATGTCAGCACTCTCCCTTCTCGACCTTGGGTTCCCTTTTACCAGCTTTCCTGTCCCCTCCTGCCTTCTAGTCCTTGCCCCAGGGCTGGTGTGCCCCCTTTGGTCTCGTTTTGTTCCATGGGCCTGTCTAATCTTTGGATGAAGGGTGAACCTCAGGATTAACTTCATTGCAGAGCTGAAAGGATGTCTGGGGGCTGTACTCTCAGGATTTCTCCAGTCTTTGTCAGGCCAGCAAGTCTGGTTTTTCTTTTTTAGTTAGAATTTTGTTCTACGTTTGTCTTCAGCTCTGTCCAGGACTCTCTATTGTGATCCCTGTCAGAGCAGTCAGTGGTGGTACCCCGGTACCATCTAGTTGTACTGGACTCAGTCAGGTGGAGGCCGTGGTAGATGAGGTCCATTAGTCCTTTGGATTAATCTTTTCCTTGTATCTTTAGTTATCTTCATTCTTCTTTGCCCCTGAAGGGGTGAGACCAGTGGAGTATCTTAGATGGCTGCTCACAGGCTTTTAAGACCCCAGACGCTACTCACCAAAGTGGAATGTAGAACATTTTCTTTATAAACTATGTTATGCCAACTGAGCTAGGTGTTCCCTGAGACCATGGTCTTGGGGATTCTTTTTAACAGGAGTATGAATCACCAGGTAAAAATTGAGGAATATGTACCTATCTGTCTGCAACAAAAACGGCTATTCAGTGATCTTTTCTTCACCTCTGGATCACTTTGGTTGGGGCCCCCAGCTATACTGAACTCAAAAGGAGAGTCATTTAGAATTATGTAGTACCAGGCTGGGGGGCAGTGGTGGGTCAATGTTAGAGTTCTTATCTGCTGTGCAGGAGACCCGGGTTCAATTCCCAGCCAGTGCACCTAATGTTCAGCCACCATCCATTTGTCATTGGAGGCTTAAAGGATGCTGTGATGCTGAACAGATTTCAGTGGAGCTTCCAGACTAAAATGGACTCGGAAGAAAGGCCTGGCAATCTACTTCCAAAAATCAGCCAGTGAAAACCCTATAGCTCACATAAGCCTGATCCTGTCGTGTGTGGGGTTACCATGAGACAGGGGCTGACTCAATGGCAGCATAACAACAGCAATACTGGTGTGACCGTACAGCTGTTACAGTGGGTAATGCTCAGGTACTCCCAGAAGCACCTTTTAAAAGTCACTCACCACCTTGGCGTGCTTTCTTGACCTGATCTGAGTCGTGTGAATTGTATTTTCCTAAAAGCAGAGCTTGTGCTTGCCCTGTGGTTTCCTCTGTTGCCTTTCGTTCCTCTGGGTTTCCCTTCTCATCGCCTGCTTTTGTCTTTTATCAGCTTTTGACCTTCTCTCACAGCTCTTCTTATCATCTGTGTGAATAACGGACAGCCAGGCCACCCCTTCCTGGTGCTTTCTCATTCTCGGGTTCGCCCCTTTTGCTACCTTTGTGTCTTTAAGCACTCATCTCTTCAGAGTATGTTCATCAGGAATTTTATTTTTTCCTGTGAAACCCCAAAGAATGTTTCAAAGCAGGGACAGCATCACACATGTCCCAAGGTGGTCGGGGCAGCGGGGTGGGGGGAGCAGGTATCTGCAGTTGGCTTCAGGCAGACACAGGTCACCTCCTCGATGGCATTTACTGTGTCCTCACAGATAAGAAACCGGTTGCCAAAGAGTCGATTACAACTCATAGTGACCCCATGTGTGTCAGAGTAGAGCTGTGCTCCGCAGGGTTTTCAATGACTGATTTTTTGGAAGTAGATGGCCAAGCCTTTCTTTCGAGGTACTTCTGGGTGGATTTGAACCTCCAGCCTTTCAGTTAGCAGTCAAGCGTATTAACTGTTTGCACCACTTAACAAAAAACATGGCAGTTTGAGTCCACCCAGAGGCACCTCGAAAGAAAGGCCTGGCGATCCACTTCTGAAAATCAGCCACTGAAAACCCTGTGGAGCACAGTTCTACTCTTAACACACCCTCGGTTGCCGTGAGTTGGAGTCGACTTGCTGGCAAATGGTTACTGGTTCACAGACAAACTCAGTGACTGCCGTTTTGTTTCTTTCTGTTAGACACCAGAGCCAGAAGTAGAGCCGCCCAGAGCCCCTGAGCCGAAGCAGGGCCTGTATGAGCTCTCAGCGAACAACTTTGAGCTGCACATCGCCCAAGGTATGCTGGCGATTGCTGTGGACACCTGTGGCAGGATCTGGTCCTCACGCAGTCCTGACCCAACCTCCTCAATTCGCTCAGTGTTTCTTCTTGCCACTCGAGGGCTCACAGACAGCTGCATCGGTAGCAACAACAGGGGTTTCTCTCTTCATTGTTAAATGCTTCTCGTAGAAATGATGTCTCTTTTTATTCTCTGCTCTTCCAGAAATGCCCACTTTGACTCTAAGCTTACACGTGAAGCTCACAAATCATGGGTGGGCACACTGAGTTTGTATCCGGCCGGACAGCACCTCCTTGCGTAACCAAGTGTTCACTTAATGTTAGTATCTATCCTGTGCTTATTGACCTGAGGTGAAAACGAAAGCTCTCAGACCTGTTTAAACAGAATATAATGGACCCTTATTCCATGTGAATCAAATTAGACATTCTTTACACTTAAATATCTTTCCATCCCACATGCCGTATTTTAAACAAGGTTTATGCACTGTTTCTAACGTGAATGGTTGATGAGTTTTCCTTCTTCCACATAAATGTGTTTTCCAAAAGTTGGCTCAACAATGACTGACTGGAAAGCAAACTGGGGTCTTGCTGACTTCCATTCTCAAGCGCTGCCGTGGAGAGAGATCCTCCTAAAGGCTGGGCTGAAAGCTGTGAGAAAGAACTTCTCATTGTATCTGGCCTCAGCACTGCATGCCTGCTGGGAGTGGAAACCCCTCCCCACACCTCACTTATTGCCGAAAATAACTTACTGTGTTGTTGTCAACCTTTCCCCGTTTTTTTCAAAGGACAGTGTTTAGTCTGTAACCAAGCTCAGCCCATGGGAGCTCAGTGTTTTCCCATGGAGGGGCTCACTTTAAGGTGAGACTGGCTTGGGCTCTGTCTTAGTCACCTAGTGCTGCTGTAACAGAAATACCACATGTGGGGGCTTCAATAAACAGAAGTTTATTTTCCCACAGTTTAGGAGATTAAGAGTCTGAATTCAGGGTACTAGTTCTAGGGGAAGGCTTTCTCTCTGTTAGCTCTGGGTGAAGAAGGTCCTTGTCACTTTTCAGCTTCCGTTTCCTGTTTCCTTGGAGATCTCATGTGGCCTGGCATATATTGTCTTCCTCTACCTCTGCTTGCTTGCTTAACCTGCTCTTTTTATTATCTCAAAAGAAACTGATTTAAGACATACCCTACACTCATATGGTCTCATTAACATAACAAAGGAAACTCATTTCCAAAAGGAATTCTAACCACAGGTTTAAAAAAAAACCCATTGCCATGGAGTTGATTCCTGACCCTACGGGACAGAGTAGAACTGCACCACAGAGTTTCCAAGGAGCACTGGGTAGATTTGAACTGTTGTCCTTTTGGTAAGCGGCAGTAGCACTTAACCGCTGCACCACCAGGGTTTCCAACTACAGCATAGGGGTTAGGATTTACAGCATATATTTGGGGGCACACAGTTCAGTCCATAACAGGCCCACCCGGGGATATGCTACCAGAGTCACCCTCCTGTAGACCGTGCCCCTTGATAAAGGACAGTGTTGTGTAGATGTTCCATTGCGCTGCTCTCGGAAGGGTCTCTTGCTGCAGCATTCCTCAGAAAGCTATGGGCGCTCCCTGTCCGCCGTGGTGGCTTCTGGTCTGTCCTCCCATCCGGTTCCTGGAGAGCCTGTCTCCATCTTGCGGTTCAGGCCAGCTTTCTCCCTTACTGCACGCACTTACAGACAGAAACTGTGTGCACAGATGTGTTGCAGCCCTGCAGACAGGTTAACTGTTTTTAAGCAAGTTTGTGACCATTCCCCTCAAACTCTTTGTTGCCATGGTGAGGTGGCAAAGTCCTCCTGCTTGGAGGCCGAGCCACATTTAAACATTCAGTGATTTTTTTCTCCCTTGCCCATAACCCACTTTGAGTTTTCTCTCATCCTGACATCTTTAGGCTCTCAGCTGGTCAAAGCAGAACCGCCTAGCTAAAAATCTTCAATGTCCAAATAATGATTTGGGGAGGGTTTTTTTTTCCTAGCCAAGAGGGTGATATTTCATTTTTTTTAACCCATTTTATTGGAAAATACCACACAGATCCAGAAAGCAAATGTACAGCTTAGTGAATTGGTATAAAGCGATCACCCTGTAACCATTGTCCTGTTCAAGAACTAAAACTCCGCCACTCACCCCTAAGTCCTCCTCGTGCACCAGCCAAATCTCAGCCTGCCTCCCCGGTAACCACTTGCCTGAATTTATGGAAGCCCCGTCCTTGCCCCCCTTTATGGTTTTATCACTCAAGACTGCGTTCTGAGGCACTAGCATTTAGTTCACCTTTGGCCTTTTTTTTAATATCTGTTTTAAATTTCTTGTAATCTGCATGTTCACTCAGTGTCTCTTGTCATCCTTGTATTTTATTTGCTGAGGAAGCAGGTTGTTTGCTGTGTAGATCTCCTGCGCTCTGGGTCGTGCTGACTATATTCCCCTGGTGTGGTTTAACACGCTTCCGGGATTTCTCTGTCTCCCAAAAATGGGTAATGGGACCTAGGGACATGATCAGCTGCACTCTGAATTTTGGGGGCTGGGTCAAGACTTCATGCCTGTTGGTGGCAGATAGTCTGTGATTGTTTCTCTTTGTGATGTTAGCAGCCATGGATAATCACTGCCTCTAACCAGTAATTCTGTTTTAGTCTCTTGGTGCTGCTATAACAGAAATATCACAAGTGGGCAGCTTTGATGAACAGAAATTTATTTCCTCACAGTTTAGGAGGCTAGAAGTCTGAATTCAGGGGGCCAGCTCTGGAGGAAGGCTTTCTCTGTTGGCTGTGGGGAGAGGTCCTTGTCTCCTTCAGCTTCCCTTCCTTGGTTCTTTGGTGATCTTCACATGGCCTATATCTTCCCCTCCTTGGTGCTTCCTTGGGGTTGCAAAACGCAGATGTTCTAACTGAAGCATTCCTTCTTTGTTTTTAACGGGGAGAACTCACCCTTACCTATCACGTGGTTATTCCTGGAGTAGTTCACACAGGGAAGGCAGGAGAAATGCCTGTTCTCCCGTTTATTGCTCGTTTTCAAAATAATCACTCGTTCTCCATTGTCTTTGAAAGATGACAGATGTCTTTTGTTCTATCATTATGAACTCATGGATGCAGACTTGTGTGTGTGTGTGTTATAGGGATATATACCGTACAACATTTGCCAATTCAACGTTTTTCATGTGTACACTTTAGTGATATCAGTTATATCAGTCGGGTTGTGCAGCCATCACCCATAATCATGGCTACATTTTCATCACCATAAACTCCCTGCTTCTTAAACAATGGCTCCCTTCTCCGCCTCCCTCCCGCCCCAGTAACCACTGATAAGACTTATATATGCAAACATATTTGATGGAGAGTCACTTTTTAGCATTTAAAGGGTTCATGGTGAACTGACATTGGCTAAGCAAGAGAACAAAGTTCTAATGCTTGAATTAAATTTCCGATGAGGTCTGATGTAAATTACCGTTTTTTTCCCCCTTCCCTGCCTTGGCGCTCCTTGAAGGCGACCACTTTATCAAGTTCTTTGCTCCGTGGTGTGGTCACTGCAAAGCTCTGGCTCCGACCTGGGAACAGCTGGCTCTGGGCCTTGAACATTCCGAAACTGTCAAGATTGGCAAGGTAAGTGAAAGCTCTTATTAAGCTGGAAATGGACGCCTTTGGCTGGATTAATTAGCAGAGTGGCCTGTTATTCATTCTGTTAGCAAAGCCGCAGACTTGATTTATTAATTCCATTTAGCGTGCCACTTGATAATTCATCTCACCTTCGCAGATGGCAGCCTAGGTTTGGGTTTCCTGGCTTTTCCACAGCATCTTGATAAATTATGGCCTTGGCTGCTTTGTTTATTTTGAAGAGATGGCCAATTCTGAATTGGCAGCACCACAGTCCTTTCTGCAAAGACCTGGGGCAGAGCCTTAGAGAATATTCACTCTACATGCTTGGAGACCATCCACATTTGATCTCACCCAGTAGTTCTTTCCTGGAGGACCCTTGGCTTTACACTCACACAGGCCTGCAAAAGACCCTTTTTGTTGGTGAGCCGCTGCGAGCACCACTGCCTGAAATTCTTCCCAACTTTTCCTGCTTAGATAGAGAAGCCAGAAGCAAGTCCAGCAGCTTCTGTGTAACTGGGTATCCTGGAAATGCCCCGAGGAGGCTCCGGTGTCCCTCCAGATCATTGAGTACTTTTAATCTTGTCCATCCTCTCGCACCACTGACATTCCTACATAGATTTCCTTTCATACAGATCTCTGTTTTTGACTTTGTACGGGGCTGATTTGTATGCAGAGGTAATGATACGTGTCCAGGAACTGTACTTAATAAGATGATCTACCCAGCGTGGTGGACTTGCTGGGTGGTACAAATGGTTAACACTCTCAGCTCCTAACCAAAAGGTTGGAGGTTCAAGTCCCCCTAGAGGCACCTCGGAAGAAAGGCCTGGAGATCTACTTCTGAAAAACCTGCCGTTGAAAACCCTATGTAGCACAATTCTACTCGGACACATATGGGCTTGCCATGAGTTGAAATCAATTCAATGGTAACACTGGTTTGGACTCAGCATGGTGGGAGCATTAAAAGTATAGACCTGGGAGTCAGATAGACCTGGGCCAGCTCTCCATGCCTCAGTCTCCTAGTACAGTGCTTGGCATGGATCAAATGCTTGATAAACTGTGTGGTTATTTTTGCTGTTAGTTACATGGATTCTTCACTGCTGCCTGTTGAACATGTTCTAATTATATGTTATGATTATGGTTTTTATATTTATTGAATGTTTCGTAGAAGTAACTATAGAATAATCTTGCCATCTAACTTAATCATTCTTTGTATCTTCATTTTAAATTATTTTCTGAATTCGTATAGGAGATCACTGATTTTTTTAGTTTGTGTTAGTAGAAGCTCTTGACAGAACCAGGCATGAGCAGACACAGCCTAACTTGCTGTTCTATGGTGCTTCCTCCTCTGGACGTTTATGGGACTGGGTTAGGCTGGACCCTTCAGAGTGCTTGTCACCCTCCACAGACCTTGGGTTGAGACTTCCTGTGTCTCAGTTTCACACTTTGTTTGCTTCCAGACTTCAGTCTTATCTGTTAAAATAGTACTTTTACTCTGCTTGTTGGCGTATAGTCCTGTTTAGCTAATTTTAATGCCAGTAACCCCATTGCTGTTGAGTCGGTTCTGACTCATAGAAACCCTATAGGACAGAGTATTGGGTTTTCTAGGCTGTAATCTTTATGGGAGCAGATTACCAGCTCTTTCTCCCACGGAGCAGCTGGTGAGTTTGTACCACCAACTTTTCAGTTAGCGGCCGAGTGCTTAACCAGTACACCACCAGGGGTTCTTTAGTCCCAGTAGAAAATCAGAAAGAAGTCCTTTAGGAGAAAATGTTTCGTGAAAATGTTGAGCAAGCAGAATTTTTTTAAGATTTAAATAAAATAAAAAATTTGAAGAGCTCTGGTAGTTGATAAATCAAGCTTATAGAATGAAGGACAACTTGTAATCTTCATTTGATGTATTTTCAGTTTTTATTTACCTTCATTATATGCCAAAGGCTCCTATGTAAAGTTGACTCCTTGCTCCTCCTGGGTTTCCAATCCCATACGTTTGAACATGCTGCCAGTGTCCACGTGGCACGCCTCGCCAGGCCACACCTTGCCCCTCCCCAGAAGTTAAGCAGGCTTGTTTTCTCCACCTACTACTGCTCAGGTTAAATTATGGCCTCCTGAAAGTTGGCATTTTTAACTAAGCTAAAATAAATCACGTCTCTGAGTTAAATCTCATCATCTGGCTCCCTTGGCTGAGGTATCCTTTAGGAAAAGTGGAGCCCTGGTGGCACAGTGGCTAAGCGCTCAGACTGCTAACCATAGAGATCAGCAGTTTGAATACACCAGCCACTCCTTGGAAACCCTACGAGGCAATTCTACTCTGTCCTGTAGGGTCACTTATGAGTCGGAATCGACTCGACGGCAATGGGTTTGGTTTTTTTTCTTTCTTTTTTTTTGGTTTTAGGAAAAGTCTCCAAAAACTGCAGCTTGCTAGCAGAAATGCTACAGAATTGAATTTTTTTTTAAGTATCAAGTATCCAACAGTCAATTTAGCAAGAAGATATTTGAAGGAAGTGACTGTGAACTTGACGTTACTTTGTCTTTAGGTTGATTGTACACAGCACTACGAACTTTGTTCTGGAAACCAAGTCCGAGGCTACCCGACTCTCCTTTGGTTCCGAAATGGCAGGAAGGTGAGGTTTCAGATCATGGTACTGAGACAGAATTATTCTTCCTTAATGAAATGGCCTGAGTTGTTGAGTGGGTGCAGCGAATTGCCAAGATCGCTGGTCAGGCACTGGCTTGGAGCAAAGTGTACTTTTTCTAATTGAAAAGATTTGGGCAGTTGAGAAGTCAAAACTGTCAGTTGTTATGCTATTTTAAAACATTCTTATTGGCTTGGGTTATCGCTAGACTAACCAGAATCTCCAGCTATAAGGCAACTATGCCTTGACCATGAGCACACGTCATCCAGGCCTTTGTGGCTGTGAACTCTTGGTCATGGTGAGTTTCCTTCCTGCTTCTCTGAGGCTTCACTCTCTGGGCTGTTGTTGAGCTTCTCAGGATATCACAGTGGGCTGAAGGCTCTCGAGTAAGTACAAACCCTGGACTCTACTGACTCCTAACTCTGAGAGGGAAAGGCTGTAAAATCCCCTCACCAAAGCTAAAGCATTCGGTGCATAATTTATGCTTTACTATTTAAATTTGGGCATTTAAATATTGTACAAACGAGCACGACAGTGGCTAAGACCTCTCGTGGGTGTCCAGTGGGTGAGTGGGAGGCTAAGGTAAGGTTTAAGTGACTCAGAGCACTTGTGTGTTCTAACCAGCAGCATGTTTGTGTGGCAGATTGATCAGTACAAAGGAAAGAGGGACTTGGAGTCACTGAGAGAGTATGTGGAGTCGCAGCTGCAGAGCCCAGAGAGGGTGGCCGCAGAGACCATTGAGCCTTCTGAGGCCCCGGAGCTGGCTGTGGAGTCTGCTGAAGACAAGGTGAGCGCCTGTCCCAGATAGGATCGGAGCAGTGGTCTAGCTCCCCCATTCCCCTACCCCGATGGCACTCTCCTCAAACACTTTGGACAAAATGACAACTTGGGGACTGTTAAGAATAATTCAGGAGTCTCTGGGTGGTGCAGATGCTCAGTGCACTTGGCTGCTAACCAAAAGGTTGGAGGTTTGAGTCCACCCAGAGGCACCTTGGAAGAAAGGCCTTGTGATCTACTTCTGAAAAAATAGCCACTGAAAACCCTGTGGAACACAGTTCTCCTCTGACGTACATGGGTTCACCGTGAGTCGGAGCCAACTCGATGGCCACTGGTTTTAAAGAGTAATTGGCTACATTGATGAGTCAACACGAAACGTTCTGTTCAACTACTTTTACATGCTTGTAAGGGTCAGCGTAAACCAAAGCTTCTCCTTTAAACCCCTGAAATAGGTGTGAGACAAATCCTGAAAGCAGTATTTGGTGTCAGAATCTCTAGAGAATTCTCCCTTTTTGATGCATTAATTTTGGGGAAGGACTGTGTTTGAGGGCATTTGCTGTGAAATGGTGGCTGCTGCCATGACCTGCTCTGACATTTTACTTGAACACTCTGGTATGCCCCCTGAAAGAGCTGCAGCAGAGAGGGCTTGTGCCATGGCCCTGAGAAGCAACCCACTGTAGGCTATTTATCTGACAACTCTACCATATTGGAGGTTAGTCATTCCTTTGGACATAGCAAAGGTTTTAGAGTCATTCATTCTGCATTTATCAAGCACTTGTTATGTTTCAGGCACTGTACTAGGCTATCAGGAAACAAAAGCAAGCAAAACCATTTTCTTGCCTGTCGCTTGTGGAGGGGGGACAAGTGCAAACACATACTGTATGTGTGTTTGGGAGCTTTGATAAAAGTGCGTGCAGGCCTGTCACGGTTGTTTGAGAGAGGTGGGGGCAGATGAGCAGGAAGTGTCACTGCGGGGCTGAGAGGTGATGCGGTGATTGCTGGGTAGGCAGGTGGGACAGGCCCGCTGGGTGGAGGGAGTGCACGGGAACAGCTGCCCCACTCAGGACAGTGCCGCAGGTGGGCCTGGGGAATGGGGTGCAGAGGAGGGAGCCAGGAGAGGCGCAGGTAGGAGCTGGGAAGGGAGGTGAGGGAGAGGCTGGGGGGACTGCCAGAGTCGTGGCATGTATGGGGGGCAGTGGTACCAAGCACA
Source organism: Elephas maximus indicus (assembly GCF_024166365.1). Classification (NCBI taxonomy): domain Eukaryota; kingdom Metazoa; phylum Chordata; class Mammalia; order Proboscidea; family Elephantidae; genus Elephas; species Elephas maximus. The sequence goes on along the minus strand of NC_064819.1, from coordinate 50,341,772 downwards.
AGGGACAGGCCGGAGGGGAGGGCGTGATGAGCTGTTTTCAAGGTGCTGACTCTCAGGGCTGTGAAAGGATATCTAGGGGACACTGCAAAGGAGTCTGGGTGGAGCAGGCAGTTTGCAGTCGGCTGCTAACCAAAAGGTTGGTGGTTTAAACCCACTCAGAGGCTCTGGAAGAAAGCCCTGGCAAACTTTCTGTTAAGAATATAACCAAGAAAACCCTATGGAGCTCAGTTCTCCTCCATAATACATGGGGTCACCATGAGTCCGAATCGACCTGATGGCACTGGACTTGAGATTTTTTTTTTTGGTCCACTGGACAGTTTAGAGAGAAGCTGACTGACGCTGAGGCCACGGGTGAGAGTGAGATTATTTGAGGGGAATCAAAGTGCGTTTTCCCAGGAAAACAATGCCTGGATTTTCTACATGACGGCCCTAAGTCCTGTTGATCAACATGTGGATCCAAAGCGAAACGCTCCTGTCACCACTTCAGTTCCCACAGTATACTTCAGAGGAGTCCAGGTTCTTACTTGGCACACAGGGACATTGGGGCAGAGGAAGGGGCAGTGTGCCTTTGTTCCCTGAGGTGGGGGCGGGGGGCCAGGTGTGTGGTGAGCCCTCGACATTTAGACAAGAGGATGAGATTCACCGGCACCATCTCTCCCGGGGCCATGTTTGGAACTGGAAAATCCCATGGAGCCACTGACCCCATCCTCCCTGGGTGGGAACAGCACTGGGCTTCCTCGCCCCCATGACCCATGCCTCAGCTGGACACTTGTAGGCTGGGGATGGCCTGGGTGTCCGCTAAAAGCCAAAGCTTTGGTTTAAGAAGTAAACACATGATTTTGTAGTTATGACCACATATGTTGAGCAGTGTATGTGTCATGGTGGTTATAAAGGTCATCCCAAATTGAGTATAATTATATACTATGAATATTTTCATCAAAACCCAGAGCTGCTTCTATTTATACTAAAGTTTTCCACCATTAAGTGGGTCTTTCAGTGAGTGAGGCATAATATTTCTGAATGTCAAGAAAGATGGTAGTGTTCCACAATGGCCTGCCTGGAAGGGCCTCGTCCCGACTCTCACATACATTAATGGGTGCCACACGCATGTGGAGCAGCCGGAGAGCAGCCAGCCACACACTCAGTCATCCATAATCTTGCTCTCGTGAGGGAATCACAGAGTTATTTTGGAGAAATACCAGTAACAGTTGTCTTCAAGTTCACTCCAACTCCAGGTGACCTCATGTGTATCAGAGTAGAACTGTGCACTGTAGGGTTTTCAGTGGCTTGTTTTTCAGAAATAGATCATCAGGACTTTCTTCCTAGGTGTCTCTGGGTGGATTTGAAACTTCAGCCTTTCGATTGCCAGCTGAGTGTGTACATAGGCCCAATTTTTTCAGTAATAATCAAGATGGAATCATTGTAAAAGCACACTGCCTGGTAGTGCCTTTCCCCTAACCCTCCAAACAGAGCTTAGACTCTACACATTTGTGAAAGCACCTTTCATGGGGAAGCAGAGCTGTGCCGGTGAGGGTGGTGAGTTTTAGGTCTTTCACACAGTCCTGTGTACATTCTCATAGCAGCTCTGAGAACGCTAGCACTTTCCACGTTTTCTCTGAGAATTTAGAAATGAAGCCTGCTGTGTGTAAAACACCTATCATGGCCCGTGCCTTTGTGACTGTTGCTGTGGGCTGCCATCAGGTTGGCTCCCACTCATGGCGACCCCATGTACAACAGAACAAAACACCACCCTGCCCTGCGTCATCCTCATGATGTTGGCATGAGTCCAGCAGTTGTGCCAGTCCATTTCACTGAGGGTCTCCCTCGTCCTTGCTGGCCTTCTACTTCACTGAATGTGATGTTCTCCTTCAGTGAGTGATCCCCCCGATGATGGGTCTGAAGCAAGCAAGTTGGATAGTATTTTGTTATGATCCAGAGAGCTTTCATTGGGCTAATTTTCAGAAGTAGATTGCCAGGCCTTTCTTCCTAGTCCATCTTAGTCTGGAAGCTCTGCTGAAACCTGTCCATCATGGGTGACCCTGCTGGCATTTGAAATGCCAGTGACATAGCTTCCAGCATCACAGCAACTCAACCACCAAAGTATGACACAATGACAGAAGGGTGATGGCTCTTGTGACTGGGCATCTCTGTTGCACAGAACAGGTACATGTGTCCCATGTACAGCCCAGGAGTGGGGTGGGCAATGAGAGGAGCAGCGTGCCAACAGATGGCAGTTTGGACCAGTACGTTGGGGTTGGAACTGCCACCCTGGCAGGTGCAGACCCAGCCCAGGCCCCCAGAGCTGCCTGCTTCACACCTTGGCCCTGGGTGACCCCGCGGCACCTGAACCCACCTCGGTGGGCTGGGGCAGAGTGCTGGGCTGAGGTCTCGCCATGGAGTTACCATCCAGTCATGTATAGGATGGCTGCACCCACCGTGTGCTGTCCTGCCCCCTCACAGCGCCCGTGGGCTCAGAAGCGTGGTTTCTGTGAGGAACTCTGCCCTTCAATAGCCGTGACCCTGTCCTTTTGTACAGCTTGTGAAATGTGAGTTGTGCAGACATTTTTGTGGAACCTTGGCACCTGTGTGACAGCTTTGTGTTAAATTATTGGTGTCTATTTCTGCCATCCCAAAGCATGGCCCTGCTGTCCTGTACCTGGTATGTCTGACTGTAACTTTTCCTTCCCCCAAAGGGCACTGTGCTGGCACTCACTGAAAGTAACTTTGATGACACTGTCGCAGAGGGAATCACCTTCATCAAGTTCTACGCCCCGTGGTAAGCAGCTCTTCATTAGAAACTACCTTGTCCTCCTGTATTTAAGTCTCGTGATGTTTTTCAACTCGCCACCCAGCCCTCTAGACTCAGTGTTGGGCAAATGTTATGTTTTCCACGGTGGTGGGAAGGTGAGTGGTGGGGAGGGGGCGGGGATGGGCAGGCCTCTGTGTGAGGAGGTCGCCTTGTTGGAAGAGAGGAGACGCTATCACTTTGCTCATGTGTTCAGGTATGTTAAAGGGCAGTAGCTTTCACAGACAATTAGAGAGAATGAGATTTGTTTATTTTAGAAAAGTTCAATCTACTTTTGAGAAGCCATTAAAATGGAGAGAGAATTATGCTGGCCATACAAAACATCCATTGGGTGGTATCTGTACGTCTCCAAATTGATGGCTTTTTTGGTTAAAGAATGAACATGATGATAGAGCTTTTCTTCTTAGTCTCTTTTAAATAATGTCGTTAGGGAAACCCAGTATAGCTCAGCTTTCAATACGTTGCTCAAAGACTTGAACCACCTGCCCCGTGGTCTTCCGCATCCAGAGCGTAAAATGGCGGCAGATAGCTTGACACCAAACCGACCTGCAGTGTGTGGAGACAGTGGGTTTGGAGCTAGGGAATGAGAGATGGGTCCCCAGACTTACCGTTAACTAACAGTAACATTGGGTGGCCTTTCATTCCTTTGAACCTGCTTCCTCAGCGGTAAAACGGGAACAAGACTGTCTTCACAAATAAAGCAGTTTGTTTGGAAAAGCGGGGTGTGTAGGACAGTGTTAGAGTCTTTACATCAACACGAACGAGTAAGCTCACCGTGTGTCATTTTTGCTCTTTAGTTGGTTACAGGCATTTGTCAGAAATCATAACAACAGAGAGAAAAAGTGAATGAGCCCACGACTCGTGTGAGTTGTGCAGTTTTTAGTCTTAAAGAATAGAAATATTAGTAGGTAATGCTTTTGAAATTAATATTTTCCATTTTTTAAAAACCTAAGCTGTCTAGCTCAGGTGTGAAAGAAGAGAGATCTCCTTTTATTGAAGGGGAGCAGCTGATATAATGGTGAGAGGGTCAGAAAAGGACAGGAAATCAAGCAATGGGTAGTAGGGAGGGTTTGAACAAAACTTAGTAAGTGGTCACCAAGCTCACACCCAATCAGTGACACTTAAAGGAAGCTTTGAAGTTGTTTTGAGAATCTGAGAGCATAAACAATCTAATTGAAAATAGCATGGCATTCAGCTGTCTTTTAAAAAATGTTTGGAGTGTGTTTTAAAAAATGTTCATGGTGCGTTCATAAACGAGTGAGCTTAGTTTACCGTATCATGGAAATTGGACTCAAGAATTTAAACTTGCTTCCAGATCAGCTTACTTCTAGCAGGTGAGCCAGAAGTCTACTTTGGATTGTCTTTGAATTTCTTATTTGGAATAGGGAGAGAAGGAGGAGGAAGGAAAGTTAGTGTGTGACCACTGGGAGAATTCCATGTTTTATAAATTTCTAGGTAATTGTTAACTGGCTCGTACAGAAGAAGCAAGGCTTGGCTTGGCAGTAAAATGTAGGTGAATGAGCTTGACCCAAGACGTCACAAACTGTCACTGTTGTGTTCCTAGGTGTGGTCATTGTAAGAATCTGGCTCCTACTTGGGAGGAACTCTCTAAAAAGGAATTTCCTGGTTTGGCAGTGGTCAAGATAGCTGAAGTCGACTGCACCGCTGAGCGGAGTATCTGCAGCAGATACTCGGTAGGTATACACAGATGAACACGTTTGTGGCACGTTTATAGTGCCCCAGGTGGCACTGTAATTTGTGGCATGGAGTCAACCAAGATAATTCACACTGCCCTCACCCTTTCAACAAACTGTTTTTTGTTTTCTTTTGAGATTTTTGTTTTTTGGAGGGGCAAAAGAGATGCTCTCCCAAGGCAAAGGCTTTGTTCTTCTCCGTTATTAATTCGTATATACCTTTCAGCAGGCTTTACTTAGCCCTTGTCATCAGGGTATGGGCTGTGTAGTAGACACCCCGAGCATGGAGGATGGGGTGCTTCTGACATGGGCAGTGCTGCTCATTGCCTGAAGAGCCAGCTGGCATGTAGCCCTCATCATAAATATCCCAGTGGCTGGTGTCTTCTGACAAAAGCCAGCCTTCTAAAGTACAGTGGCTATCGAAGAGCATATCAGAACATAAGCTTCTTTCTGAGGGAGCCATGCCCACAAGCTAGGGATGTATTAGAAAATAAGCTTCTGAGGGAGCCATGCCCACAAGCTAGGCCTCTGCTCGGGCTGTTCAACTGTTGCCATTAGTCAGGGCTGTTAGCAGTCTGCAAGCATGTGGGGTAGCCTAGAAGAATTGTAACTTTTCTTTTTGTGTTGTCGTCTTAAACACGTTGGCGGCCAGGAGGTACAAATGGTTAAGTGATTGGCTACTATCTGAAAGGTTAGTGGTTCAAATCCACCCAGAAGCACCTTGGAAGAAAGCCTGGTGATCTACTTCGGAAAGGTCACAGCCAGTGAAAACCGTATGGGGCACAGCTCTACTGTGGTACACACGGGGCTGCTATGAGTTGGAATCCACTTGATGGCGGCTGGTTTTGTGTTGATGAGATGTTACCAATGCACAGTGTAAACTGAAAAGACTGGGAGAGAAAGAGGAGTTTCAGGCATGCCTGATGGCAACTGATGGGTTAAAGTGTACTGCCTCCTCAGAGAATAGATGGAGCACAGACATAGTTTACTTATCAGTAGACCAAAAAAAAAAAAACCCAAACCCATTGACATCAATTCCTATTCACGGTGACCCTATAGGACAGAGTAGAACTGCCTTATTGCTCCATAGGGTTTCCAAGGCTATAATCTTTATGAAATCAGGTTGCCAGGTCTTTTCTCCCTCAGAGTGGCTGATGGGTTTCAACCACCCTTTTGGTCAGTAGCTGAGCACTTAACCATTGTGCCACCAGGGCTCCTTCACTAGTAAACAGTTATTTATGCCTTCAAAGTCTTAAGATAGCCAAAGAGAGAAGTGGGGTGCAGCTGAAAGTGTGGATCCTTTAGAACCTTGCTGCCACTCACCACATGGCACCCAGACCAGCACGGGCATATCCCGGGAGCCTGTCTGAAATGCAGACTCTCAGGCCCACCCTGACCTGCTCAGTGAGAATCGGTATTTTAACAAGCTCCCAGGTATTAGTGGGCAGATTCCAGACTGAGAAGCACTGCTCTGGGATAAAGTCATTCCTTTGACGCTAATCTTCAGTGTAGCTTTGGACTCAAAAATGAATACATAGTCCCAAGGCTTTGATTTTTCATCTATTTGGTACTTTTTTATACATCATCAAAAGTTAACCGGAAAATGTCCCAGCTACAGCTGTAGGAGGTTATCTGGATTTATTTAAGAAGAAATTTGTGTGTATTTTCAATTTTTTTTTTTTTTTTTTTTAAGGTACGAGGCTACCCCACATTGCTGCTTTTCCGAGCAGGAAAGAAAGTCAGTGAACACAGTGGTGGTCGGGACCTTGAGTCTTTGCACTACTTTGTCCTGCGTCAGGCAAAAGATGAATTGTAGGGGCCCAGCAGGACGTTGCCACCTGGCTGCCTCTACCTAGCGCACAAGAGTTAAATCATCCCGATGTTGCCGGGTTTCACAACGGTGGTTCTTTGGAAAGCTGAATGTACTAAACTGGTGGTATCTTCTTTGTGTGTGTGTTTTTCAAGCCAACACACTATAAGGATTCTTTATTAAGTCTCTCTAGTAAACGTGTAACTCATGGTCACTGTGCGAACTAAATATTTTCAGTGGCAATACGTCCCCTTTCTTTCACCTTCTCTTGATGAAATTTAAATGGTTTCCTTTGAGACTAAAATAGAGTTGAGGAAAATCCAACTGCCATAGTATTTTTGGCTCCAGAGCAATTTTGGCGAAAGCATCGTAGTTTTGAACTGCCCACGAGGACGGGAAAGGTGGCCCGTGGCAGTATTGATGCTCCTCTGACCTGAAGGTCATGATTGGCTTATTAATAAAGAGGTTGATCAGTAGCTTGGAACAGATTAGGAAACAAAAACCCACACGTCTGGAAGATACCCTTCACGCTCGCCCACTGCTGGGTTGCTGCCTCTTCTCAGCAGAGGTCAGCCACCAGACAGCAGCAGTACTGTTGACATGTGCCTGAGTTAAGGTAATGCTGATGCCATAATTCCATGTGTGTCTCTTTGTCACATTAGTTATCATTGTTCAAGGGATACCTGTGTCTGTTTCTCATGGGGTGGAAGATTTCATCAGTTAATTACGTTACCACAGAGACGGAGTCCAGGTAGACTTTAAAATGGGATAGTCTGCCATGGAAAATGTGGACATGGGATGTTCCACAAGGCTCCTGCTGACTATTCTACTAACTGATAAAAAAAGACTCTGGCTGTACCTGACACCTGAGGCAACAGGAACAGAGGGACTCTCCCTTGGTCTGGGTGTCCAGGAACCAGGGAGACCTTGTGGCCCTGCAGAGGGCCCTAACTGGAAGCAGTTTCAGACTTTGTTCCTTAAAACACAAGGAGTCCTTTTAGGGACTTGCTGTACACTGTCTGCCTTTGAGAAGGTTGAGCTTAAGACCAAAGACGGAATGGGGCAGGGCTGTCTTCAGTCTTTAGTGCCCTTCTAGCCTGTGCTGTACAGGCTGTTACATTTCTGATGTCACCTGGGAAGTAACCAACTGCAGGATTGAGATCCCTTAGGCTATGTCTCTGTGTTCTTGACCATCAAGTTATTTCCTAAGATAACACCTTGTGTCCCACACCCTTCATCCCCCTCCCACCCACAGGATGACATTGTCGTTTGGCCCAAAGTAACTGGTGTGGTGGGACTCTCAGAAATGAGACCACATATACTGTCTGAGGCAGAAGATCACAGAACAACATGTCTGCTAGCCTCTGCCTTCCAGGAAGCCTTTATTAATCATGGATGGGTCATGGATGTTTTAAAAACCCCAACTTCCTAGAGAAGCACCCAGTTCTCAGGGGGCTTGAGCTTGGCACCATGAGCCTTGTATTAAGAGAAAATCAAAGTGGTACAATTTGTTTACACGATGATACTTTCTAAATAAACTCTTTTTTTAAAAAAGTCTAGTCTTTCCTTAAATGTTACAACAGATATAAAATAGACAATAAATTATAGTTTATATTTACAAAAAAAAGGCTGTAAGTCCAAACAGTTAGAGATTATAAATGCATTATTTAATCAGCTTAGTATGAAATTGATTTCCTAATACATGACTGTGAAAAAGATATTTTAAAAATATTCTAAGATTTACTCTGAGCCTTACTTTTCTGCAGGAGAAAATCGTGGTTTCGGTTCATAAACAGCACGCTGAGCCAAGCCCATTCTTAGAGGGTGGGTGTCCCTTTCTTCCTCTGTGTCCTTTGCTGGTCCTAACCTGGGACATAGCGTGCCGTATAGTAAAAGGCAAAGACCTGTTTTACTGAAACAGATGAGACACTGGAGCTGGCGCTGCGGAAGTTAATGTGCTCCTCAGAGAGCCGTTCCAAAAAGGAGATGCAGCCTTGTCTTCACACGTTACACAGCTCACATGATGGCAACTAAGTGCTTCTTGTCTCAAAGTATGACAGGTCTGCTTTTGGTTCTTATAATTCAGCAAAGGATACAGCAGACAGGAAGATCAGGGCGTGCAGATGATACGATTGGTTTTGAGTGAAAGAGTATATTTTTACCCCGACAAAACTCCCGGCACAAACACATCGCACAGGACCCTGACAAAGGCACTTCCAAACAGCCCTGGTTGCGGCCCTGGCTGCTGACCCGACGTGAAGTTAGCCTTTCTGGGAATGAAAGCTATGGATAGAGGCATTTCCGTCAATTTCTGTCATCTGTAAAGTCTTCCTTTGGCAGACTCTATGAACTGGCTTATGAAGTCAACCTAGAATAGCTTTACTCCTTTAAGGTTATTTTCCCTGTTTACTCACAAATACCACAAACAGCTTGATCTAAAAGTAAAACTAATTTTGGTGGGCATTTCCTGGGAAAACCCTTTGAAGTTACGCTACTGTAGTTAACCGACATACAGACATTCAAGCTCAGCTTCCTACAAACCAGCTTCTCATGTTATTTACCAAGGGAGCAAATGACTAGCAAAGTCCTTGAAAGTCTTCCTTGGGCAGTAAGGCACCGGCAGGTGAGTGATTCAAAGTCCCATTCCTTTCTCCCACACTCCTGTGTGTTTTTAAGGCAGACGTAATCCAGGAATCTGAGGCAGAATCCCCAGCAGCTAGCTTCCAGTCAGTGACATCCACAAGCTCTTACCACCATGTTCCTGTACTTTTTCAGGATGACATTGGAGTTGTCATCAAAATAGAGAACCGAGATGGCGTTTAGTTTGGTTGGCGCACAGCATGGTTTGGGGACATACTCGGGATTCATAAGGTGGACCTGTTCCAAGACAGAAGACAGAAGATAGTACTGTGAGCTCCCTGTGGTCTCAGATGACCTCTACTCCCAAAGTTCAGTATCCCCACGAGCTCACCAGGGTCTGAACGATGGCATGATTCGTTGCGTTCATGTGTGCATTGAGGGGGAAGGAGCATTCTCCATCACAGTAATTGGCAGCATAGCCCTTGGGTGCAATTATCCAGTCCTTCATTTAAAGCAAAAGGAAGCAAACAGAAAACTGAATTACATGCACTGATTATATCGTCTCATCCACACTGGACAGGTAAGGAAACAGACCTGGGGAAGTATATGTTTTTTCCAAGGTGACATTCAAGTGGCAAAGCCAGGGTTTGAACCTGGTCTGACTCTCGAGCCCTGGCTCGCTCAGAAGGCACACCCCACCTCCAGCTGCTCCACACCTGTGTGCCTGAAAGCATGCAGGTGACCAGCTTCTTGTACTTGAATCTAAAGGAGTAGCTCCAGGAGGCCACAGTACTGGCATCATGATGCCACCTGCACACTGAAGCTATGTTCCATTGCTCATCACCTGTAATTAAGTTGGCTTCCTTCCTTACAGACTGGTGGTGGCACTCAGGTTTGGGGCAAGACATTTCTGCTCTTCTGGACAGTTTGGGTGGCCCAATTTGTAGCCACTGGAGAATGGAGCCATTACGTCAGATTTTTCCAACTCTCTCAAAATAGATTAAAAAATGTGTAAGTGCCTAAATAAATATATGGGCTTTTAAAGAATGAGGGAAGAGTATGGTAAACTGGGGCTACTGACTTGGAAGGATCACAACAGGGCTTGGGGCACCCTGGAAAGGGGCTGGCTGGGTATACAGGTGGGCTAGGCCTTCCTTAGTCTGACCCCCAGGGCTGAGCACTGTAAGGGCTCAGAAGTGCCTTCATTAAGGACTCAGCCCTGAAGCTCTCAGTCTTTGATGGTGGCTGCCGCCATTTGATAAGACTCACCTGCCATCCCAGGTCCTGGAAGCTCACGTAGAGCTCATGCTTTCTGCAGGCCGTTCTCAGCTCACTGCTGTTGTAATCTGTTAGAGAGCAAAAGATGGCTCCATTAACTCCTCTGTTCATTCCTTCATTGAAGGGTTTACGTGGAGTGTTTGCTGTGTGCCAGGCACTGTACTGGGCTCCAGGGACAGGTGAGAACAAGGCTGCTGCAAGGCTCGTATTTTGTCACTATGACCACTGTGTTGTCAGTGCCGGGCCCACTGGTGCCCAGCACCTAGTGCTGACATGAATGGAGTCCTTCATTGTGAACCCTACTGAGTGACAATGTGCTGGGCCCGTGGGGGATGTGCCAGGACACCCAGAACCCCAAGGCTCCTGATTTGGAAGATGTCACTTCACGTGAAACAGACCACTGTACCAAAATTTGATAAATCTCAAAAGGGGACAGTCTTGAAGCTGCATAGGTGTTTCAAAGATAGCTGCTGGACCAGGACAGTATGCTGAAGGAAGCACGATGGATGCAGCAGAACAAGGAATTGGGTGAGAGAGAGACCTGCGCAGGAACCAAGATCGCTGGCACTGTCCATCCTTCAGTCTTATGCTGGTGTTGAGCTATTATACCTGCTCTACAGCAATGACTTCTAAGCCAGGAGTCCCCAGGCAGAAGCTTCTGTACCCGCGTTATGCAATACAGGAGTGAGCAGCCTGGCTTAACCTAATCACTGTGACCAGATTTGCTGAGGTGGGTTGGAGCAGCTATTATATGGCATGCCCTCTGCTAGGAACCACAGGAAACAGGGAGGCAAGGTAGACAGGGCTTCTCTCCTCCAAAAACTTAGTACCCATTCCTGTGTACAAACAACCAAAATATGAATGCTTATATGGGCAAGGGCCCTAGGAAAAGAACATTTAGGGTTCAGAGGAAGGGAGAGTTCAGGGGGAGCCAGAGGAAAAGGCAGTAACCCTGGAGTGAGTTTAATGACCAGATTTAAGGTTGTGTAAAGAGGGTCAGCGAAAGAGAGGAAGACTCTCAACAAGATGGATTGACACAGTGGTTGCCACAACAGGCTCAAGCATAACAATGATTGTGAGGATGGCACAGGACTGGGCAGTGTTTTGTTCTGTCATACGTAGGGTCGCTATAAGTTGGAACCGACTCGGTGGCACCTAACAACAAAGAGGAGTCAGACTAGGAATAAAGGCTGGTGATCTACTTCTGAAAATTAGCCAGTGAAAACCCTATGGATCACAAGAGAATATTGTCCAGTATAGCACTGGAATATGAGCCCCTTAGGTTGGAAGGCACTCAAAATACACAGTGGCCTCAACAATGGATTCAAGCATACCAATGTTAGGTTGCCACGAGTCGGAGCAGACCCCAGAACAACTAACAGCAGCAAAGAGGAGTCAGGTGAGAAAAAGTTGGAGAAATAAATGGCCTAGGATGCCAGCCAAAATGATTTGTACTTTCTAGCAGAAGCACAAAGATAGCCCTTGGAGGTTTTTGAGCCACAGTGACATGTTCAAAACTGTGATTGTAAAGGATTAATCTGGTAGTGATGCTTGACAGCTCCAGAGAGGGAAGAGAAATGAAAGGTGAGGAAAACACTTTGGAAACAGGTTCTAAATCTAAAACGAACTTTGGTGGATACAAGAACCTTGAGTCATGTGCATGTTACTGCTCTACCTTTCAATCGCTTGAGCCAAGAAACTACCTCACTGTTCAAAGCCTGTTTGAATCAGGTTTTCAGGACTTCCCGGCCCTGAGGCAGGAGACAGCAGAGCAGATGTTAGGTTTTGTAAGAGAACTGGACGAACAGTACCAGTTCAGCCCAGTCAGCTATGTGGGAGAAGAGACAGGCCCCCTTTCTGAGGTGGTCTGCTGATTCTAAAGGTATTCATTCCTCCCACCGGCCTACCTCACCTCACGGAACCACTTGGCTAGGACTGCAGGTTCCCTGGAAGAGGCAAATGCAAAGCCAGACTGTAGGAAAATTTTCATAACTTAGGGCACCGAAAACAAACTACCACCACCACAGAACAAGAAAAACAACTTCACAACAAAAAAGAAACAGAAATGTACTATCCTGAGAGGACAGTGAGAAGGCAAGAGACAGGACACCCAGGACCCCAGGGATGCGGGCAAGTCTCTGAAAGAGGTTAGAAATAAGAATGACTAAAATAATGGAAGAGATTTAAAAAAAAAAAAAAAAAAAGGAATAGAAATCATAAAGGAAGACCATTATGGAAAAAGAACAGATAGATTTGAAAAAGAACCACAGAGAACTTTATAAAAACTATAATCATGGGAAATAAAAATTAAGTGGATTAGTTAAACATCAGATTAGACATAACTGAAGAGAGAGTTAAAGAACTGAACAATGTATTTGAAGAAAACTCTCAAAATACAGCACAGAATCAAATGGCCAGAAAATATGACTTACTCTCTTTACAGATAGGAAAGACAGAATGAAAAAGTCCAACATACTTCTAATGGGAATTTCAGAAGACAGTAATGGGAAAAAAATATTTGAAGATTTACTGGCTGGGAATTTTCTAGAACTGAAGAGAGGCAAACAGCTTTGGGCTGAAAAGCCATGAGTCCTAAGCAGGATACAGAAATTCACATCTGGCCACATCTGGTGACACTAGGATATCAAATGCATAAATTCTTAAAAGCAACCAGAGGTGAAAAGAAAATTACCTACAAAGGAACACAATGTAGATGAATAGCGGACTTCTTAACAAAAATGAATAACAAAAAGTTAATGCCATAAAATATCATCAACGTAGCATTCCATACCCAGCTGTAGTGGATATTGTTTTAAGTACCCAACATCCAGTAACACTTCTCATTTTGGGGAATTCCTAGATAGGTGGGAATATATAACTTGAGGGAGTGACTCAAAGGTGACATCAAGAATGAGGGGCATGGTAGCGAGGGTCCTGAGTGATAGCCCAGTGATGACATCCAAAGCAGACGCTAGCTGGGCCTCGATTTCCTGAGCTTGGCTCTCCGGCGAGTTCCCTGATACCCTTTATTACATTAATGACTTTCCACTTAAGTTAATTATAGTCTGCTTCCACTGTATGCAATCAAGAGCCCTGACCAATAGTTGGGGGATATGGAGTGCACAGCAGGAATGGGTCACTATTTCATATGAGGCTGACCAGCCCGTCTCTCCATTAAGGTATCGCTTAAGCAGATGACACCTGGAAGAAATTATAGAGCAAGTCATGAGGCTACCTGTGGGGAGAATATTCTGTACAGTGGGAATGACAAAAGCAAAGGCTCTGAGGAAGGAGCCTGCATGGCATACTCAAGGAACGGTCTGCTATGTGTTTACTAAAACCTACTTCCTCGTCCACATTGTCCACTACGGTTAGGTGTGGCCACGGGACTGCGTTCTCCCCAACCGTGGGGAGAAGGGAGATGCAGAGACGTAAGTAACTAAGGCATGGCAGGTAGGGTGCGTGCCCTGGGCGCTACTTGAGGAGGGTGCTAACAAGCAGTCTCTATTGGCCATCACCATTTCCATCACCAGCTGTGAGAGATCATTCAGCAATTTAACACTAATTGCCATAAGCACTATTTTCATAGATAGGCCCCTGGGAGATGTGTCACTTCCGTGTGAAGACCACAAGGTCCTGGCCTCTTTTCCTTCTGGAAGTTGTCCTGTGTTAGGTGAGAAAGCATATGACCGCCTACTTTGTCTCAGCCTGGGATTTTTCCACTCCAAATTCATTTTGCCAGAGCTCTTCCAAAGTAAGCTTCCTCAAAATACCTTTTCTGTGCTGGGGCCACAACCCTCCCCAAGTCAAGCCTGGAGACACTGGCATTGACGTCCATGGGCAGCTTCCCTTCCAAGGCCAGGCAACGTGAGCAGGGACTATCTCTTTTCTTTTATTGTTTCCAGGAGCTTGTATTACACAGATCTCAGTGTAAGAAATGTCAGACAACTGTTATGTTTGCTTTAAAAGCTCATCAGGTGCCAGAGCCAAGTCCTGACATTTTTGAGCGCCCCCTGGATTTCGAGTTTCTCTTTAGGCTGGAAAGAACCACGATGACGCTGTGGATGGGGCCTTTTTTATATCTTCACCAATAAGTTCCATTTGTGAACTTGCTGCTAATTTGACCCTCTCATTGCTCCACAAAGAGAACTCTCTCTGTAAGAACAGCTATTTCTTTTAGAGCCAGACACTGGCATTTTTGTTGTTAATAAGGATGGGGCCAGAGAGGAAAGGGAGGAATTCACCTCTCCTGTTTCCCTTCCTCCAGATAATCTCAGGCCTTGTTTATGTTTCCTTATAGCTCCGTGTTCAGTGCTGGCGAGGAACAGGTAAATATCTGTGGAGGTCAGTGCTCCTAAGAATACTCGTGTCTGCTTTCAGGTGTCAGGATCCTGGCTTCTGTGGTGTAATTACACTGCCATGCCTTTTTTTTTTTTTTTGGAGGGATTGACGGATTTCAGAAAAACATCTCTCCTCCCAGCCCTGCATTTGTTTAGATAACTGGTCTGCATGGGGCCAGTGAAAATTTATGCAATTAATACTTAACGGGAACACATCCACTCAGTGGGATAAAGGGAGGTAAACAGCTTTGCTCAAAGGGGTCTGCTGGGCAGGGCAGAGAGAGGAAGTCAGGGAGCTGGAGCGAGGCCCAACCCCCAGAGCATCAGCCCCAAGGCTGAAGAGCCATCCCCAAGGGCAGTGACCCTCAGACTGGACCGGTGGCCTGCTTGTGCCGGGCCAGGAGAGTCCTTGGGTGCTCATTTAAAGTGCCAATTCCTGAGCCCATCCCAGACCCGGTGGAGCAGCACCCTAGGTCGGTCTGTGAACACGGAAATCATGACATCACCTTCTCTCGCAACAAGACTACCCTGTTCAGATGGAGAGTCTGTCTTTGTACACTAGGGACTCCCCAGGATGTCGCAGCTGTGCTAAAGGCCCAGTCTTGGTCCCAGGAGAAATTTTTTGAAAGTTGAACATAGGAAGTGAAATCTGATCATCCAGTCATTCCACGTGAGTGTGGAGGCCAGGGCCAGTGGTCACCCCCCAGGACAAGGAGCCAAGGAACACCTGGCACTACTGACAAGGAGGAAACTCACTTGGCCCTGACCCTCATTTGAACTTTCACCCTCCGGAACTGTGAGAAAATAGATTTCTGTTCTTCAAAGCCACCCCTTTTGGTATTTCCGTTATGGTGGCTCTAGGAAAGCAAAGCAGTGATGCATAGGCCTGCCTGGCACTGAGGCCATGGAGTCTCATGGTCAGAGCCCTGGATGAGAAAGAAGTGGCCCAGTAGTGGCCTGGACTTTCAGGGATGCCATGCTGCCCACCTGGAGGGCACCATGTGTGCGGGGGCTGCAGACATGGTGTGAGTCAGGTGCTACAGTGATCTGGTCACCCCTAGAGAGTGGAGACACTAAAGGAGCTCACAAGCAGTGTGGAAGGGCAGCAGCCAAACTAAAGCCCAGGGCCCAGCGGTGCCGCAGCCCCACCCCTGTCCTTCCCCTACACCAGCAGAGGATGAGAGAGAAACAGCAAAAGGAATGGAGAGGGGAGAAAAGGCCCAGAGAAACCACCAGGTGAGAGGGGAGGCAGCCCCCCTCCTTTGTGAGGGCTCCTCGCCATGGTCGCTGGCCCCCCGCCGCCCACCAGCTGCAGGCCCTCCACATGCACACGCACACAGCTAGGAAAATACCAGAGCAGCGGGAGCTCAGACCCACTCTGTGCTTCTCAGCTCTTCTGAGCTCAGGCCACAGACTCTTCCCAAAGAAAAAGTGCTTTTTAGAGAGAACAATTCTTTACTTTTATTTCCCTTCTCTCCTAGAATGAAAAGGGCAAGGACAAAGGAGTGGCTGTTAAAATGGCCCCTCTGTCTTCATTTGGCCTGGCCGTGCTTCCCCTCCCTGCAGGCCTTGTGGGCCCAGCCTTACCCAGAACACAGCCCTGGCTCCCGTTCTCCCGCTGCAGCATCAATGCCAGGATTGAGGAACACACGGGCTGCCCCAGCTCCTTGTGTCACAGACAATACGGGGGCAAGGTGAGCACGCTAGGATTCTGATTTCTGGTGTCAGCAATCCTATAAAGCATTAGGGGAGGATGGCTTGGTTTTCAGAGTCTAGATTTTGTTTATGATCAGGAATGGTTAGCCTGAGAGGCAGTGGTGAGGTGGTATTATTGCTCCAGGATTGTAAGATCGCATAGACTCCATTTAATCGGTAGGGTGAGACGGGGAGAGGGGAAGTTGGCCTCTTCTCGGCCTTTTTTCTTTAATATAAAAGGGTATGCAGCTAATGATCTTAAAAACAGACAAAGGATTTCTTAAAGACCAAGCCATAAGACTTCCTGTGCTCCACGCACTCTCTCTGCCACTTCCTGTGCTGACTTTCCTGGCCCCCAGGGCCCTTGGGAGTTGGTAATAGTTGGTGAATTATGAAGGCATCTTGCAGCACTTATTTATGCCTCCTTATTATTGCCTCAAGGAGCCCTGGTGGTAAGTGGTTAAGCACTCAGCTGGTAACCAAAAGGTCAGCGGTTTGAACCCACCACTCTGCGGTAAAGATCCGGCAGTCTGCTTTTGTAAAGATTCAAGCCTTGGAAACCCAATGGAGCAGTTCCACTCTGTCCTATAGGGTTGCTCTGAGTCACAATCAACTTGATGGCAAAGGGTTTGTTTTTTTGGTTTGGTCCCTGGGTGGTGCAAATGGTTTGCACTTGACTACTAGCCGCAGCACCACGGAAGGAAGGTGTGGCACTCTGCTTTTGTAAAGATTACAGCCAAGAAAATCTGAAGGAACGGTTCTATTCTGTAACACATGGGGTTGCCACGAGTTGGAATTGACTTGACGACACCTGGTTTATTATTGCCTTTTAGCATTGCTGGCCATTAGCATATTTACAGGAGTGAACCTAGGAGTAGGGTAGAAGGTAGCTTCCCAGTCTGTTTTAGTCCTTGGTAACTATTACCCTAAATGGAATAACAGTGAAGAGGAGTTAAGTATTATAAAAATAGAGTTTGAAATGATTCTGTTTGTTCAATCACCAATGCCATTTCTATCCTCCAGAGCTGTGGAGAAATAAGAATTCATTTCATGTAGAAAGCCCTGAACAAGCCTCTACGTCTTAACTAAGACATCTGAAAGCCAAGCTGCAAGCCCTAAAACTTTAATTTAAGGTCAAAACAGCATATTAAGATTTCCAGCTCCTTTGAAGAACAATAGACTGGCAATTCTCAGTCCTTACCCATAACCCTTCTTCCCCAGCTTTGCTGTATGTCTATGGTGGTCAACCTAGACAGGTTAGGTAGGCTGAGTCCATGGAAATTAATGAGGAACTAGTGCGGACACCTACGAACTAAAGGGCTACATAAACATTGGTCAGGAAGAAGGAGATACCCTAGTCTGTCGACTGGAGTTCCTTGCAATCTACAGCAACAGATTTCATAGTCAGAAGAAACTACCCAAACAATTATTTGGCAAGAGATGAATTCTGGTTACCTTCCTTATGCTAGAAATATATCAGATGGTCCTGACTGGAAAGTTCAAGGGATAGAAAATATGAACAACCATTAGGTCAACGGTATAACTAAATGTGCCAGAACCACATTTTTTCTGGGTCCCCAAAGACACATATTTGGGTGGATTGGAGAGAGATGGGAGAACTTCTCCAAGAAATGCTAACAGTTAGCATTTGAAGCAATGAAGGACTCACTCTAAAGGACAGACAGGGTCTGGTGGCTTGCTGGTCCATAGAGGGATGGCAGAGCTGGGTGGTGGCAAGATAAAATACCAAGAATAAAAGAGACCTTATAGGTCATCTTAATCAAATCTTACAGAAACTATTAAAAGTGGCAGAAAATACTTCCAAACCATCAACTGCCAAATCAAAGAACAACTGTAAATCACAATGTTGGTGGCCAGTTGGCTGACATGGCAAACAACCTCAGACTCCCCAGCTAACTTGAAACCACACTAACTGCCCCCTCCCAAAGATGCCTTGAAAAGATCCTGGGAATTAGCTATACAGATCAGTATCTAGAAACACTGGGATGGAACCACTCTTCAAAGGCCATTTGTACACAGCCCTTGTAATGGCCTGGCCAGGTGGTATCACGGTCCCCCAGAAGACAAAACAATGGACCCCAAGAGAAAGACACTATGAAAGCAGACAAGTGGCAGCAAGTAGAAAGAGACTACCAAATGAGAGTTAAAGAACCCAAGGGCAGGCTGGAACAAGATCGGTAGGCTGGTAAGAAACAGAGGCTAAAACACAATTGGCAGATTCTACTAGAATCCCCAACAGGCTGCATAGTACAGCTTGGACTAGAACTAGCAAACCATGTGTAAAAACAATAAATGATCCTGTCCCAATACTATCCAAGCCCACTGGAGAAGTGCAGCACAGCCAGCATCCATCACTCATCCGGAACAGACAGCTGCAGAGAAGCAAGAGCAAGGGAGGACCGTCCAGGAGACTTGACCCAGCCTCACTGTCCAGGGCATTTGTTTTGGAGAGTCCAGCTTGAAAGCAAAGTGCAGATGTTAGTGTAGGCTTTGGTGGGCTGTGGGGAGGAGGTGGGCGGGAGTGCTTGGCCTTTGCCTTGTTGTGGACTAGTCCTGCAGGCTCAGGCATAAACAGCTCACTACCAAAAATAGCCGCATACTTCCCTGCCATGTTTCACCCTGATGACAGGCGATTTGATGAATTACGTTAACTTCTCTTAATCCAGATGCAGGACAATCTCTGGTGGGTTCCAGGGCAGAGATGTTCATTTGCTGGCAGCAGGTTGTGAAAGAAGGGGGCAGCAGAGGCCAACTAATCTCTGCCTTCCACCTTCCCGAAGATTTACAAGGAGAAAGCCCTGCCTGGAGTCACACCAGACCCCACAGCTCTTCTGTCACAGCAGCATCTGGCCCCCAGGGGCCTGGAGGGAGGGCTGAACCCAGACGGCCTATTCCTCTGGGTGCACGCCATTCTTCTGGATACGTTTCCTGGGCAGCAATCTCTTCTATGCACATCCGCTCTCATGAACAGTAAGCGTAAATAAGGAAGCAAGAGCCAAGTACATAAAGTAGCACTACACTGGGCCCAGAGTCCCTGGGTGGTGCAAATGGTTAAGGTGCTCGGCTGCTAACCGAAAGGTTGGAGGTTCAGGTCTACCCAGATGCACCTCGGAAGAAAGGCCTGGCAATCTACTTCCAAAAAATCAGCCATTGAAAACCCTATAAAGCACAGTTCTACTCTGACACACGTAGGGTTGCTAGAAGTTGAAGGCAACTGGACGGCAACTATGTTCTGGACGGTGGGCCTAATATGAGCAATTTCTTAGCTGAGCTTTGAGGGGGAAGGGGTCTTTGAACACAGAGAGAAGGAGGCAGTATCCTTTGTACCTAATTGCCTGGGGGTCTGGGCTTCTGAATATGTGAGACCAGAGGCGTTTGTCAGGAAGCGTTTTGCCCTAGCACTGCTGACAGGAGTGAAGCAAATTGGGAAGCAGAGGGTAGAGCGGCGCAGGATGAGGGAGTAGACCAAGAAAAAAACAGACACGCTTGCATCTTACTACAAATGAGATCAACTTTCATATTTGTATTTAATTTAAACTCATCAAATTGGAGAAAAGTTGAAAGGAACTTGGAAAAGCATCATTGGGTGACATTGTTAAAGCCAAATATCAAGGGCAACATGTTTTCTCAATTAAAAAAAAAATTGGTGTGTGTGTGTGCGGGGGGGATGTGGAATAAATCAAGTGAAGTTTTAATTTTAAAAACCAATCAGCATTTCAAGAGATGCCTCCGTGTCTGAGAGCCCAGTCCCCAAACTGACCGCAGGTCATTAATGAATTCAGCCTGGCTCTGGAAGACGTCATCATCACACCCTGTAGGAAGACGTGGAGATTGCTAACTCTGTTCAGCAGGCTTCCTCGGCAGTGAAGAAAGGCAGCAGGCACCTCTCCTTTTTCCTCTCCTCTTTTTTTAAACCCAAGCCTGCCTGTTTCTGGTGGTAAGGGCAGGCACACCCTTGCTGTGTGGGGCTGCTAAGAAACACCAGGATGACAAGAAGCAAAATGTGACATCACACTGGGTGGTGGGCCCTCAGCTTCTGCATCCAAGTTGCTGGTAAAAGCAATGACTTACGAAGTCAGAACCTAATATGAAGATGCTTCTCCCCCAGGAAAGTTTGGGCACTTTAGGGAAGTGTGTTTACTCTTTCTGGCCACTGAAAACGACATTTAGAAATATTCACCAGTAACCTGGAAGAATCCAGACGTCCTCTAGAACTATTTTACTTTGTTTCCAGGGATCCTAACATAGGCCCTGAGAATCTACTTCCTACAATTGGATAAAACTAATATTTGAGTGCTATTATGCATATTGCTAGGATGCTGAACAGGTTTCAGTGGAGCTTCCAGACTAAGATGGACTTGGAAGAAAGGTCTGGCTACCTACTTCCAAAGGTCAGTCAGTGAAAACCCTATGGATCCCAACAGTCCAATCCCATTGTGCATGGGGTTGTCATGAGTAGGGGTCTTACTTGATGGCAGCTTAACAACAACATAAACCAGATTAAGGGCTTTTCATTTAGTCTCAACAAATCTACAATGTACTAGTTACGCACTCCCACTTTACAGATGGGTAAACTGAAGCTGAAACAGCTAAGGCGGCTTGTCCAAGGTCATATGGCTAGGAACAAAGGAAGCATGTTTTCTGACTGCAAATTCCACTGCTCTTCAACTTCATGCATGATTTCTAGGCTATTTCAACAGTCAAAGGGAACCTAAAACTCACGAGCTCTGGCTTTAGAGTAAGACACATCTGGGTTTAAATCCAATACTTACTAGAAATGTGAGTTGGCTGTCAGGAGGGAACACCTACTCCCCTTTCCTTTGTGTTTCAATGAATGGCCTTAATGCCATCTGTCATGGATTGAATTGTGTCCCCCCAAAATATGTGTCAACTTGGTTAGGCCATGATTCCCAGTATTGTGTGGTTGTCCTCCATTTTGTAATTGTAATTTTATGTTAAAAAGGATTAGGGTGGGATTGTAACACCCTTACTAAGGTCACATCCCTGATCCAATGTAAAGGGAATTTCTCTGAGGTGTGGCCTGCACCACCTTTTATCTCTTAAGAGATAAAAAGTAAGCGGAAGCAAGCAGAGTTGGGGACCTCATACTACCAAGAAAGAAGCACCAGGAGCAGAGCATGTTCTTTGTACCTGGGGTCCCTAAGCAGAGAAGCTCCTAGTCCAGGGGAAGATTGATGAGAAGGACCTTCCTCCAGAGTGGATAGAGAAAGACTTCCCCTCCTTGGAGCTGACGCCCTGAATTTGGACTTTTAGCCTATTTTACTGTAAAGAAATAAATTTCTCTCTGCTAAAGCCATCCACTCGTGGTATCTTTGTTATAGCAGCACTAGATGACTAAGACACCACCTCCTAAAAAAGGCATAGTATTGGAGGGGACATTTCAAAGGGCACTGAACTGCAACTTTGGCAGTGGGGGCTGTTTCCTCTCTTGTCCTTTTTTTTTTTTTTTATTGTGGTAAAATGTATATGCTGGGTCTAGGCCAGGTGTCCTGTGACTGGTTGAGTTAGACAGGACTGTGGAATCCCCAAGTCTAAGCCAGTAGTTGTCAACCCCCTGCTAGGCTCTACCTCAGACCAACAGAATCAGAATCTCCAGGGCTGGGGTGAGTATGATGAAGGCTGAGAGGCCCTGGAAGGGGGGCGGGGGAGTGATAAGAGGCCCCTCAGCATTTCCCAAACCATCTTTACCAACATTTAAGCTGATCCTATATTTTTATTTTCTTTTTCTCTGGAGGTCTACTTTCAATCGATTAAAAATTTGGAGACGACGAGATGATTAACAATTTTCCCACTTTGGGCAATTACATAACCCCCTGAGCCTCAGTTTTCTCATTTATCAAAAGGAGATATTGGGAGTGCAGGTTTTAGTGAGAACAGATGCCCAGTATAGTGTCCAACACACACACACACACACAAACCCATTGCCGTCGAGTCGATTCCGACTCATAGCAACCCTATAGGACTGGGTAGAACTGCCCCATAGAGTTTTCAAGGAGTGTCTGGTGGATTCAAACTGCCGACCTTTTGGTTAGCAGCCATAGCTCTTAACCACTGTGCCAGCAGGGTTTCCATCCAACACACAGCACGTGTTTATGTGGTAACTTAGTCAGAATCAGTGGCTCTCCAAAACTGCCCCCACTGAATGGCAGAACACATTCCTACAGTCTCTTTAATTCCAGAAAACAGCCAAAACTTCACTGTGACTCCATTTATTATTTTCATCATCAAACTGGCATGTACCTAAAGATAGCAACATGTACAGATAATAGAGACCTAAGAGAGCCTTTTATAGCTGTCATTTCTTTGTGGGCATGCTTGGTTTTTGCTTGCTTTGAATAAATAGCTCCCTCTTCCTCTGGTAACAGAATGCCTGTTTTCCTTTGGGGAACCTCCTTTCCCAAGTCTATATGGGTGGAATGGGGCTGACTCTATTCCTCAGCTCTGGGGGTGAGCACATACATATGCCTGGCTAATCAGAGTATTTTGCCCCTGACAGTGAGCTCCAAGGTAGGCAGCTCACCCAAGCCAAGCCATCCAGAATCATCTTCTGGCTTTTTTCCAAGGCTACCACAAAAGAGGTGGTCTCCTTCTGAGGCTGCAGCTGTTAAGGGTGATAAAATCCTGGGACTACTGACTGCCCGCCTTACCACCATGTGGAGACAATCTTTCCCGGGATGCAGCCAGCAAAAGGAAATAGAAAGAGTAAAAAACAGAGACTCCCAATATCACCTGAGTCCCTGGATCTAGCCATGCCTAAAGCTAGAACCCTTAAACTTCCCAGTTAAGTGAGCCAATTAAATCCGTCACAGAGGGTTGTCTGAGTGGACTTTCTGTCACTTCACCCAAGAGCACAAACACAAGTCCATCCTACACAAATGCACAAAGTGTGTTTGTACATCACGAGATCCCAGCCATAATGCAACTAGAAGAAAATCTAGTTGCTTTCAGGATCTTGATGTGAATGCAGAAAGAGGTGGAGAAATCTAGCCAAACAAATGACAACTTTCTACATACACAGACTCTCAGGATGTCTGCAGCCTGCAGACTCCACCTTCAGGTGACAGACGTTCAGTTCTGATGGCCCTGGGCACACATCTGGATAAGCACTGACTGTGAAGACACACTGTCATGTATACTACATATTCTAGTTGCCACTGAGTTGACTCCGACTCATGGCTACCCTGACCCCGTCTGTGTCAGTGTAGGTCTGTGCTCCATAGGGTTATCAATGGCTGATTTTTTGGAAGTTGATCTCCAGGCCTTTGTTCTGAGGTATGGAACCTCCAACCTTTCAGTTAGCAATCGAGTACATTGACCATTTGCACCCAGGGACTCCATACTACGTGCACAGGCCTTTTTATTTGCCGTGCAGAAGCTGGTCAACATCTGCAATCATCAGCATGTCACTGGTTTTCACGGAGGCCAAAAGGTCATGGCACAGGTGCCACCAAGGCTTCCCAGAGAAACCGGCTCCCCCGAACCTACCTGAGGCACTGGAGACCCGGGACACGTCCTGGGACTGGGTGGAGCGGTTTCGGCTCTGCTGTCGGCGCCGGCTGGAGGCTGACCGCGTGGTGCGGACGTGGACCTCGCTCACTTTGAAGAAGGCCACCATGAAAGGCTGCTTGTCGTATGAGCCGTCTCTGCCCACCAGGCCAGCTGCTCGCGGGCTGACGCTGAGACCTTTAATGCAAACCCAGTTACACCTGATTTAGTTGTCACAACTTCACTTTTGCAGCTACACAGCTAAGTGGTCTTCCTAGCCTCCAGGTGCTATCGCAGAATGAGAACTGGGGAAGAGCATCCACACTGTTTAATCCTGATGGCTTCTTCTGGATGGACAAAGTCAAACACATTTTCCAAAGTTAGGTGGATCAAGTGAAGGAGGGGTTTGAACTCCCAGGTCTCCCATTTCTGATAATCTTACTTATCCTTTCTTCTTTCTCGTACATAATCTTCCCAACAAGTGAGGCTACTGTACCAGCAGTGTTGGCACAGTCTGAGCCCATGAGGGTCAGGGACTGGCAGCTAGAGCTGCTGAGCTTTGGTGCTTCAGGAGAAGGGGCTGCTGGAAAGGTACCCAGGCAAACCCACTCAACAGCCGACGTTCAAACTTACTCAACCCCTACCCCTGCCCCAGTCTCAATGTCCTCCCACCTAAAAGCTGTCCTTTCATTGTTACTTTTGGAACCCTGACCAATCTTCCTGGAAGATGTAGTCCAGCCCTGATTCCAGGTCCTTCTAACAGACCTGAGGGAAAGGTTGGGTTTTTCAATAACAATTATCCAAAAAAACCCACTGCTGTCGAGTCAATTCCAACTCATAGAGACGCTATAGGACAGGGGAGAACTGCCCCATACGGTTTCCAAGGAGCTTCTGGTGGATTTGAACTGCTGGCCTTTTGGTTAGCAGGCATATCTCTTAACCACTATGCAACCAGGGTTTCCATAACAGTTACAGGGAACAATAAATTAGGTTGTCCTGGATCTAGTAAACAACTACTAAAATGGAATGAACTCAGACGGCTCTTTGCCTGGCTTCAGGAGTCTCTGACTCATATCTTACCATCCCTTGTCACCACACTCAACTGAAGTCCCATGTTATGCTGAGGGGTCACGACCCACAGATTGCTCGTGGCCGTGATGTCAAATTCCAGCCAGCCTTCCTCTGAGGCCCACACGACGCGGGTGTCCAACAAAAACAAGTCAGAGTCTCTGGAAGAAAGAAAAGATGACAGAGTGAGGGGTGTGTCACCCCCAGTCGTCCTGTGTCTGTCCTAGGGTCAGAATCAAACATGCCCAAGGTAGACCGTGTTCCCCTGGGAAGCACTATGCCCAGTGACCGGTGGGAGCTCTGAGTGGATACAGGCGTGACACCATGGGGACACATGCATAATACACATGGGAGAGATATAGCTCTGTTGTCAAATATGTGCAGTCTGCCATTTTATCTGAAACAACAGGCCCCTCAACTCCTTTCAATGCCCTGCTATCGCTGCTCATGTCAAATCTTTTTTGGAATTAAAGTAAATTACAAATGAATAAATGAAACACTACTGCTTACTTTGGAGCCCTGGTGGCGCAGTGGTTAAGAGCTTGGATGCTAACCAAAAGGTAGGCAGTTTGAATCCATCAGATGCTCCTCGGAAACCCCATAGAGCAGTTCTACTCTGTCCTCTGCGGTCACTATGAGTCGGAATCAACTTGACAGCAATGGGTTTATTGCTTACTTTAAAGAGCCCTGGTGGCTCAGTGGTTAAACACTTGGCTGCTAACTGGAAGTTCAATGGTTCGAACCCATGATCCGTGGGAGAAAGATGTGGCAGTCTGCTTCCGTAAATGTTACCACCTTGGAAACCCTGTGGGGCAGTTCTACTCTGTCCTATAGGGTTGCTATGAGTCTGAATCGACTCAACAGCAATAGGTTTGGTTGCTTACTTTATGGCTAATGAACTCTACAAAGAGAGAAAGTGGAGGGGGTAGGGGCAGTGAGGAAAGGGATTTAAAAAGATTAAAGTTAGGATCAAGGTGGTATTGGCAAAGAATATCGAATATACTGTGGACTGCCAAAAGAATGAACAAATCAGTCTCAGAAGAAATACAACTGGAATGCTCCTTAGAAGCAAAGATGGCAAGACTCTGAATGGTTTACTTTGGACATGTCATCAGGAAAGACCAATCGCTAGAAAAGGACATGATGGTTGGTAAAGTAGAGGGTCACTGAAAATGAGGAAATCCCTCAATGAGATGGACTGACATGATAGTCACAACGATGAACTCAAACCTACCAACAATCATGAAGATGGTGCAGGACCGGGCAATGTTTTGTTCTGTTGTAGATAAGGTCATCAAGAGTCACAGCTGACAACAATAAGCACTTAGCAAAGCTGGGTGTTGTTTTTGTTTTGTTTTTAATCAGGGCCTGAAAATCTTCACATCCTAGTTCCAGTAGTAAAATAAGGAGGAACAAAGAGCCACTTCACATTTCTGAGTAATTGTTAGTTCTTTCCTTTTCATTACGGCCTCCGACTGGCCTACAATGACTCCTGAGTCTTCTCTGTACAGACCTTATAACTGTGGGTGTATGTATGTAGAGAGGTTTTTAAAGCATATCCCAGTATAGCTGTGAGACACAGCTGAGGTTTACTGAGGGGAACTCATGGAGTCCAATCCTTCCTTTGGGTCTATAAGGAATATTTTTTATATTTGTCATAGTTTTTAACAAATATAACTCTAGGATGTGGGAAGATGGCATAAGGGGTTCTTTCTGCTCGCCTGCACATCATGTTAGATCAGGGTTAGGGGATGGCCACCTTCGTGTGGCTCAAAGCCACTCTGAATCTGAGCTGACATCCCAGGGCCACTGGCATGAAATGGCCTGGGATTCCCACCACAGGGAGGGAGGGTTCTTTAAAAAGATTCAAATTCCTTGGGGCTGGAAATTTTGCTGCAATATCTTACAGGGGTAGAAAAGTCACTAGAATTATTTAGTAAGATGAGCTTACATAATTCTAAAAAAGCAAAAAGCAAACCAGTTGCAGTTGTGTCAACAACACATCATGGCGACCCCATGTGTGTACAGTAGAACTGCGCCATATGGTTTTCAAGGCTGTGATCTTCCAGAACCAGATCACCAAGTCTTTTTCCAAGGCACCTCTGGGTAGGTCTGAACTGCCACCAACCTTTTGGTTAGTAGTTGAACGCTTAACTATTTGAACAACCCAACACTTACCTGTTGCCATCTAGCTGATTCCGACTCATAGCCACTCGATAGGACAGAGCAGAACTGCCCCATAGAGCTTCCAAGGAGCACCTGGTCTATTCCAACTGCTGACCTTTTGGTTAGCAGCCATAGCACTTAACCACCTCACCACCAGGGTTTCTGCTCAGTGCTAGTATACATTTAAATAAACCACAAATTGCTTTCACATACCTTGCTGTAACAATCCTAAAAGTTAAGTATCATTATCTCCATTTTACGGATAGGGAGCCTGAGGTTCAGACAGGTTACAGTCATGCAACCAATACCAAAAGCTAGCAAGTGAAAGAATCAGGACTTGACTTTGGAGTCAAAGCATTTTCCATGATGACACAATGCCTTTTGAGATTATTATAAAAGACAACCTTTGACAAAAGAATAAAACTCATCTTTATTCCACCAAATATCAGCGAGGCTAGTGAAACATTCTAGTTAAAAATTTTAGGTTCTTCAGAGGGGAAGCAGTTTTCCTGTTTACATGGCTGCTTAGAGTTAGACGGGAGCTCCATTGTCATCTTTTCCACGCTTAAAATACTAGGTATAGCTAAACGTAGTTTACTCAGCTGCGTACCAGAGTCTGCAGGAGGCTGCCTTCAGCCGGCCATCTTTAAAGCTCTCTCCGACATGTATGTGTCACCCCCCTGTTGACAAATTACCCCCCATGCCTGAGGTAACTGTGAGCACGGAGACGGGGGGTGTTCATGGAAAACAGCAAGAGGGAACTGCAAGTCCCAAGCTTTGAAGTTAAGATGTGAAAAGGCATAAATTCTGTTGGAAGGTTGTAAAAAATCCTCATCCAGAAATAACACAGACGTTCTGAATAGCACTGTGGGAAAAGCAGCCCTGGTCCCAAAAGAAGCAGAGGACAAAGCCATGTCAGAGGAGCAGAATTTGGCTGGAATCTTGCAGATCAAGACCCAGTGAGAATTTGGTTCAGTGGTAGAATTCTTGTCTTCCATGTGGGAGAGCCAGGTTCGATTCCCAACCAATGCACCTCCTGAGGGTACGGCCATCACTCATCTGTCAGTGGAGGCTTGCATGTTGCTATGATGCTGAACAGGCTTCAGCAGAGCTTCTAGACTAAGATGAAGTAGGAAGGAAGGACTACTGATGTACTTCCAAAAAGTAGCCAGTGAAAAACCCTGTGGATCACAGCAGTCCAATACGCAACTGAGCATGCAGATGGCACACGACCCGGCAGCATTTTGTTTGGTTGTGCATGGGGTTGCCTGGAGGTGGGGTCTCCTGGACTACAGCTAAGAGCACCACTACGCTGCCTCTGAGGTAGCGAGGATGAGCGTGCAGAGCTACTGCTGAAGATCAGTGGTTTCTTTCTGTAAGGCTTCAGTGACGCAACTGGCACAAAGTAAGCAGATCCATATCTTTAAGGACATTAAGCACTCAACTACTAGCCAAAAGGCTGGCGGTATGAACCCACCCAGAGGCGCCTCAAAAGATAGGTCTGGTGATCTTCTTCCAAAAGGTCCCAGCCTTGAAAAGCCTGTGGAGCAGTTCCACTCTGCACACAGGGGTCGCCATGAGTCAGAATCAACTCAATGGCAACTAACAACAACAATGTGGGTTCAGATAAATCCAGTACCAAGTGTGAGTGCGGCATTACCGGTAGAAACAGCTAACGTGAGCTTGTATTTCTTAGAAGTAGAGCTTATAATAAAGGAAACGGAAGTGTATTACGTGAGAAGAGGGAGAAGGAACAGAAGGCTCCATTAAAAGGGGGAGGGAAGGAAACTGAAAGCAGAGAAAAGAGGAGAAGGGCATGAATTCTAGGGGGAGAATAGGAATCAAAAGTTAACCTTGAGGCAAGGGGGAAGAGCATTGATAAAAAGATTAATAGCCATGATGTGGAAAAGAAATTAAATCCACAGGCTGCAGTTATCGCTACAGGGCTGGTAGGGACTCCTGGAAATTGAGAACTCTGAGCCTGCTACTGAGTCACCCAGTAATTCAAGTTGTTTCTTTCTGACTGTTATTATCATTGTCAGCTGCCCAGTCCTGCACCATCCCCATGACTGGCTGCAGATCATACATACCACTGCAACCCACAAGATTTTCACTGGTTGATTTTCAGAAGCAGATCACCAGACCTTTCTTCCTAGTTCTTCTTATTGAGGATGTTCAGAGTCACAGCAACATACAAGTTTCCACCGACAGACGGATGGTGCCTACACATGAGGTGCATTGTCTGAAAATCGAACCTGGGTCCCCCCATGGACGACGAGAATTCTGCCACTGAATTATCACTGCCCCTCTCTGACTGCAGAATGAGGAAAATGCCAGTTCTGACTGCCTAAGAGAACTGTGAGAAAAGCCAACGTGGTACGACAGCTGAGCTTTAAACATTAAAAAGTCTTCATGGTACAATGGCAATAAGGCAGCCTGGAATCTGAGATCTAGAAGCTCGGGCTGTTCAGAAGGCAGGTGAGATAAAGCACGGACTTAAAATCACTGGGCTACATAGGCCGGAGTGACGATAAATATACCTATGTGCTTACAGTGATAAGGTCCTCTCACTGACCTCCCACACAGGCCCCAAAGGGGGTCCTATCATGTCTCTCCCACAGCTGAGGAGACGGAGCCCTAGAGAGATGACGTACCCACTGCTGTTGAGTTGATATCCACAGATAGCAAATAGAACTGAGCAGAGTAGAACTGCCCCATAGGGTTTCCAAGGCTGTAAATCTTTATGGAAGCAGACTGCCAAATCTTTCTCTTGAGGAGCGGCTGGGGGATCAAACCTCTGACCTTTCAATTAGCATCCGGGTGCTCTAACCACTGTGCCGCTAGGGCTCATGTATCAAAGACACGCAGGTGTTAAATGGGACAACCAAAATTTAAAATCAGCGTCCAGGCTCCAAATACTGAATCATGACTCAGAATAAGGTAAGTGATCAAATAAATTGCCCATAAATGCCAATGTCAGCTGGAAATGAAAAAACAAAACAAAACAAAACAAACCTTGAGATCATTAGGGCAGACCAAGATGAGAAATTGTGAGAGGGCATCACACAGCAGGGTCAGGGTACGAGGGGGCACAACGGGTGAGCAGGAAGGACGCCCAGATCGCTAATGCCTGCTGGAGGAGGCGAGATTATGGGGAAGTCCTGAGGCCCCCCAGTCTTACTCTAACGGCTTCTCCCAAGCAAAACACTGTGTCTAGAAGGGAAACACTACTAACATGCATTTATACAGCCAGAGAGAGGAGCGTTAAAAAAGAATTACAGCTTTAAGGAAGAACTTTTCTGGCTAACCCTCAAAGGTTCCAATAACTCAGGTATTTAGGAGACACTATTTACGGCAAGTCACTAAAACTGTTCTGGTCTGACCCACATCTATTTACTTTTCTTGAATGGCACATGGCCTTATTAGTCTACTGACTCTGTAAAAGTGTGGCTTCAAATAAGATGTATCTGATTTTGCCATAAGAAAGCAGGGAGAGAGGGAGGAAGCAGGAGGAAGGGAGAAGGGGAGTGGGGGAGAGAGGCAGTAAGGGAGAAAGAAAGTTTCTTTTAAATTTCTTTTCAGCAAAATTCCTGTCTGTTGTTCCCATGTAAAAAATCTGTCACAGCCAGATAGAGAAGACTAAGCCAAAAAAATAAAAACCAAACCCACTGCCGTCAAGTCGATTCCGACTCATAGTGACCCTATAGGACAGAGTAGAACTGTCCCATAGAGTTTCCAAGGGGTGCCTGGTGGATCTGAACTGCCGTCTTCTTGGTTAACAGCCATAGCACTTAACCTAACGCCACTAGGGTTTCTGATAGAGAAAACTGGGGTCTGCAAATTCCTAGAGACAGAAAGCAGAGCAGTGGCTACCAGGGGTTGGGGGAGGGCAATGGGGAGTTACTGCTTAAGATGTCAGAGCTTCCCTTTGGGGTGGTGGAAGACACTAGGAAATAAGGGTGATAGCTGCGTAACACGCTGAACGTAATTAATGCCGCTGAATTATTCACCTACAAATGGTTAAAATGGCACACTTTATGCTATCTGTATTTTACCATGATAATTTTTTTTTTTGAAGAAGACTAGGGTCAGGCCCTAGTCTTCTTTAAAAAAGTGATCATGGTAAAATACAGATAACATAAAGTGTGAAAATGCAAATTAAAGTATTATGATGAAATATACAAAGACCTGGAGTTAGAAAACCAAAAGGGAAGAGCACGCTTGGCATTTCTCAAGACGAAAGAACTAAAGAAAAAATTCAAGCCTCGAGTTGCAATACTGAAGGATTCCACGGGCAAGATATTGAATGACGCAGAAGCACCGGAACAAGATGGAAGGGAATACACAGAGTCACAATGCCAAAAAGAATTGGTCGATGTTCAACCATTTCAGGAGGTAGCATAGGGTCAAGAACCTGTGGTACTGAAGGAAGAAGTCCAAGCTGCACTGAAGACACTGGCGAGAAGCAAGGCTCCAGGAAATGATGGAATACCAACTGAGATGTTTCCACAAACTGATACAATGCTGGAAGTACTTATGCATTTTATGCCAAGAAATTTGGAAGACAGCTATCTGGCCAGGCGACTGGAAGAGATCGATATTTGTGCCCATTCCAAAGAAAGATGATCCAATAGAACATGGAAATTATCGAACAGTATCTTTAATATCACACACAAGTAAAATTTCCTGAAGATAATTCAAAAACAGTTGCAGCAGTACATCAGCAGGGAACTTTCAGAAACTCAAGCCAGATTCAGAAGAGGAAGTGTAACAAGGGATGTCATTGCTGATGTCAGATGGATCTTGGCTGAAAGCAGAGAATACCAGAAAGATGCTTACCTGTGTTTTATTAACTATGCAAAGACATTCAACTGTGTGGAATATAACAAATCATGAATAACAATGTGAAGAATGGGAATTCCAGAACACTTAATGGTACTCATGAGGAACCTGTACATAGGCCAAGAGGCAATTGTTTGAACAGAATAAGGGGATACTGCATGGTTTAAAATCAGGAACGGTGTACATCAGGGTTGTATCCTTTCACCATAATTATCCAATATGCATGCTGAGCAAATACAATCTGAGAAACTGGACTATATGAAGAATGAGAAATCAAGATTAGAGGAGGACTCATTAATGACCTGTGATATGCAGATAACACAACTTTGCTTGCTGATAAAGTGAAGAGGACTTGAAGCACTTACTGAAGATCAAAGACTATAGCCCTCAGTACATATTACACTTTAATATAAAAAAAACAAAAATCCTCATAACTGGATCAATAAGCAACATCAAGATCAACGGACAAAAGATTGAAGTTGCCAAGGATTTCATTTTAGTTGGATCCACGATCAACACCCATGGAAGCAGCAGTCAACCAGTCAAACAACATATTGCATTGGGCAAATCTGCTGCGAAAGACCTTTTGAAAGTGTTAAAAAGCAAAGATGTCACTTCGAGGACTAAAGTGTGCCTGGCCCCAGCCATGGTATGTTCGACTGCCTCATATGCATGTGAAAACTGGACAATGAATAAGGAAGACCAAAGAAGAATTGATGACTTTGAACTGGAGTGGTGGCAAAGAATACTGAATATACTATATACTTCCAGAAGAATGAACAAATCTGTCTTGGAAGAAGTATAGCCAGAATGCTCCTTAGAAGCAAGTATGGCAAGGCTTTGTCTCACATACTTTGGACATGTTCTCAGGAGGGACAAGTCCCTGGAGAAGGACACCACGCTTGGTAGATTAGAGGGTGAGTGAAAAAGAGGAAGACTCTCAGTGAGAATGGGCTCAAACACAGCAACAATTGTGAGGATGGTGCATGACCGGGCAATATGTTGTTCTGTTGTATGTAGGGTCACTATGAGTTGGAACCGAGGTGATGGCACCTAACAACAACATTGAGATAACTGGCACACTCAGGTTAGCAGCATTTCATGTAAGAAAATCCTGAAGCAAGAGAAAAATTACAATTTGGAATGCACTTATTACCTATTTTGTTCTCAACTAACTCCTAGACCCCAGGTCTCATGATGAATACGCTCTCCATCTTCAAGGACATAATAATGTTACTCTCCGTAACAATGTTATTCTCAATGTTATCCCATTGAGAATGGGCATGGCTTTTGTCATAATCCGATCATCCTGGGCAAGTGAAGTTATTAACAACCAATAAGCTCAACAAGAAAATTCTAGAAATTAAAAAAAATTCATCCTGGTGTTAGAGTTGACTGACCAGCAAGCCACTCAAAAAGACCTGTAGAATTTGTGTTTGTAGGCAAGATCACCCCTGTGGGGTACCTCCATTTCACACAGCCTCAAAGGTAAGTGCCCATGTTGGTGATACTTCATCAGGGCCAAGAGGAAGAAAGTACCTTGGGGTAAAACATGGTAGGTCTCAAAGAAAGACATGAGGCATCTTTAGCTCCTAGTGGCCAGGTTTTGACCCCTCTGTACAACCTGCACTCATTAAGGTCGCATTCCCCTGGTCAAACTACTAATCAATTTTCTAAAAAATGCTCTTGATAAAGTGGAATTGATAAGTTCAAAACAAGCAGATTTATAAAATATTTGATACAGTTACTCTGATCTCATTTCTTTATTCTTTCATAACACATCCCTCTGCCATCTACGGATCTGGACTTAATGGTGAATTGGGACCATTAGATAGAAAAAACACCCATATACCAATGAACTGACTGTGCAATAATAAGGAAAATTTAGTTTTCAAATAGAATGAAAGTAAAACAGATCAATTATTTTAGAACATTAGAAAGTAAAACAAGGATTTGTACTTCTCTCTTATATAACATAGAGTATAAAGTGAATTATGTCCAAACTTTTACCACTAAAAAGATAAAAGAGTAACAGAGTTTTTAAAATAGAGTAATACAAACCAGGGTAAATTGCTACAAATACATATGTTAGTACAGTGTTATGGGTTGAAATGTGTCCCCCAAAAATGTGTGTCAACTTGGCTGGGCCATGATTCCCAGTATTGTGTGATCATTCACCATTTTGTCATCTGATGTTATTTTCCTATGTGTTGTAAATGGTACCGCTTATGATGTTATTGAGGTGGGGTTAGAGACAGTTATGTGAATGAGGCAGGACTCATTCTTTAAGATTAGGTTGAAGAGAAGCAAGCAAAGAGACAGGGGACATTCATACCACCAAGAAAGCAGCACCAGGAGCTTTCTTTGAACCTGGGGTCCTTGTGCTGAGAAGCTCCTAGACCAGGGGAAGATTGATGACAAGGGCCTTCCTCCAGAGCCAACAGAGAGAGAAAGACTTCCCTTGGAGCTGACGCCCTGAATTTGGACTTCCAGACTACTAGGCTGTGAGAGAATAAACTTCTGTTTGTTAAAACCATCCACTTGTGGTACTTCTGTTACAGCAGCACTAGATAACTAAGACATAAGGATTTGAATGAATGTATTGTAATTTACTGGCTGAGCTTTCACTGATTTTATGCCACTTGATATTATTCAATCTTCACCTCAGTGACTATCAAGGTAGAAAGAAGAGGTGAAGATATCAAAGGCACCTTTGCTCTGTAAGAGGTATTTCATCTTTAACACAAATCCTTTTGCTTTCAGTGTATTAACATAGCAAACCCTTATACAATGTTTACTTCATGACTGTTCTAAGTGCTTTTACATATATTAACTCCTCCTAGCCACCACAGTAAGTCTCCAACAACCCAACCAGCTGTCATCATGTTGATTCCAACTCATGGTGACCCCATGTGTGTCAGAGTAGAAATGTACTCCACAGGATTTTCAATGGCTGATTTTCAGAAGATCACCAGGTCTTTCTTCCAAGGCATCTCTGGGTAGACTCAAATCACCAATCTTCTGGTTAGCAACTCAGCATTTTAACCATTTGCACCACCCAGGGACTCCCTATAAAAGTATGTACTATTAATATTATCACACATTTACAGATGAGGAAACTGAAGCACAAAGAGGTTAAGTAGCTTGCTCGCAGTCACACTGCCAGTAAGTACACTGCCGGTAAGCTGGGATCTGAACCCAGGCAGTTGGGCTCTAGTGCTGCTCATGTTCTTAACCATCACACCCCTGCCCCACTGCCGCTGAGTGGATTCCCACTTACAGAGACCCTGTAGGACAGAGTAGAACTGCCCCGTAGGGTTTCCAAGGTATAAATCTTTACGGAAGCAGACCGCTACGGCTTTCTCCCAAGGAAAGCCTGGTGGGTTCAAACCATCAACTTTTCAGTTGGCAGCTGAGCACTTTATCCACTGCACCAACAGGGCTCTGACCATCATACCAGTGGTTCTCGAATTTAGCCTGCATCAGAGTTCCCTGGAGGGCTTGTTAACACACAAACTGATTGGCCCCACCCCCCCCGGAGATTTAGATTAAGTATGTCTGGAGTGGGGCCTGATAACTTGTATTGCCAACAGGTTTCCACGTTATGGATTGAATTTGGTCCCCCGCCCCCACTCCAATATGTTGTAATTCCTAACCTCTATGTTTTTTTATGCCTGTGGCATAGTGGTTAAGTGCTACAGCTGCTAACCAAAAGGTCAGCGGTTCAAATCCACCAGATGCTCCTTCGGAACTCTATGGGGCAGTTCTACTCTCTCCTATAGGGTTGCTATGAGTTGGAATTGACTATATGGCAATGGTTTTTACAGTATTTGTAATCCCATTTGGGAATGGGTTGTCTTTGCTATGTTAATGAGGCAGGATTAGTATAGGGTGTATGTTGAGTCAATCTCTTTTGAGATATAAAAGAGATTAAACAAGCAAGCTAAGAAGCATAGATGGGGGAAAACACACGCCATGAAGATAGCCGAGGTGCAGAAGCTTAAGAGAGACAAAGGCCCTCCTCCAGAGCCAACAGAGAGAGAAAGCCTTCCCCTACAGCCAGCACCCTGAATTCAGACTTCTAGCCTCCTAAGTGTGAGAAAATAAATTTCTGTGGGTTAAAGCCACCCACTTGTAGTATTTCTGTGATAGCAGCACTAGGTAACTAAGACACCAGGTGATGCTGATGCTGGTGGCCTGAGGACCACACTTTGAGAACCACTGCACCATGCCAAGCAGCCCCTCCATCAAATACAAGTTGTATTCCCTTCACCTGTTTTATAGACTTAAGGCTCAGCTCTACCTGCTCTCAAGCTTTCATGCTTCTCTCCCTAAAACAGTACAAACTAAATGGACGCCACTCCACAAGAGTGGAGTAATGTTTGATG
This sequence comes from Elephas maximus indicus, assembly GCF_024166365.1. Taxonomy (NCBI): domain Eukaryota; kingdom Metazoa; phylum Chordata; class Mammalia; order Proboscidea; family Elephantidae; genus Elephas; species Elephas maximus. The sequence continues at coordinate 50,305,578 of NC_064819.1, read as the reverse complement.
GTCTCATAGACTGGCTGAACCCTCACAGACGATATCAAGTTAGGGTAATAATAATCAGAATCACAGGTGAGATCAAGTTCAAAGTAGCAGTATTTTAGAAGGCTTGCTTTGTGTGTCCAAAGACAGGGTGATGGGGGAAGGAGGAAAATTACGTTAAACAAATTCATGGCTACCTAACCTGTCCTCTTTGGCCACATAAACAAAATAATGTTCCCATACACTGCAGTATAATCCAATGTACCCTAGTGATCAAGCACAGGGGTTCTATCACTTCCTAGGCATGCTATATGGAAATCTTATATTTCCATATCTTTATCCAAGGTGGAGAAATGGAACAGTAAAAATACTGCTATTTTGTGATATATATCAAAGAAAAAAAAAGATGTTCCACAAAATAATCTTACCCTGACCATAGCCTGCCGCTCACAAAACTGGACACCGTGCTAGAGAGATGCACGTAACACCGAAGCAATTTGTTTCTGGGAATGAATAACACATAAAACATAGTTCCCCAAAATAAAAACCTTTTTTCTTTTCAGTGTTTCCGAAGTGGGTAAGAATGGTGTTGACTTTCCCCAGGAAAAGCTTAGCATTTCTAGAATGTATACAATCCCTTAGGATAACTTTAATTCCTCTCTGCGGCATTCTCTTGTACCCCGTGTCTTACAGAGAGCAGAACATAGGCTGAGGAACATGGTTTGGTAACATCTTGAGTCTTTAGAAAAAAAAAAAAAAATTCAGGTAGATCACTGTAGGTATAAGGGATGTGTACTTGACTGGGGAGATGACGCTAACCGGTTACATAACCTGAGCTAGGGTCAGCTGTATTATCCCTTTTTCAGGGACAAAGGAACAAATACTGAGAGTTCAATGCTTGCCCGAGGCCTACACCATGTGAGCCAGAGATTATCAACCAACAGTGAGACTGCAGGAGTCCCTGAGGATCATACCTGTGAAAGCCAGAGAGAAAACGAGAAACAGGTGTGGCTGGGCACAGTGTAAAAGCCTTTGATTTTCCTGCACCCAAACCACAATAGTGCTCTCCATCCTGGCTTTCTCAAATTTGCCTTTCTCTTCAAAAAGAGACCAGTTTCAGGTATCTGAAAAGGTTGAATTTTTATCCTCACTTTAACAGACAGCCCCGAAAATCCAACAAAATCCAAAGGGCAATCAGTCCATAAGACATGTTTTTCTAAAGAAACCACTTTTCTAGATTCTAGAACTGGACCAACGACTGGATCCAGATCTTGTTTCCAGAACTACAGAACTGGGTTAATGAATCTGAATCTCAACATTTTGGGGACCCATTTTGAAGAGTTTCAAATAAAAACAATTAAAACACTATGCTTCAGAGACTTATACTTCTGGCTGTGATATATCAAACTAACATTCCCACCAAAAACAACTAAAAACACTGGATTAAAACAAAAACCTAGCTGATGACATCTTAGAGCAACCAAGGCAGGCAAGAGTCCAAGGGTCAAAATCTCAGACAGAAGGGAAATGCACTGAAGTAAGCCCTGTGTTTCTTGCTCCTTTTTCACTTCAAGGCATTTGTCAGTTCCTCACATCATAGTCAGAGAGCCGCAGCCTAGAGCCTGAAGCAGTATCGCTAGCTGGGGATAAAAATTGGAACTTAAGGCAGTTAGGACTTAAAGGTCTGAAGTCCCAGAGGAAAGGAGCAGCTAGAAGTGATCTCATAAAAGTGATCTCATAGAAGTTTGGGTTCACTTCCCCACAGTCCTTTGCCTCTAGGACCTTGGCTCTTCAAGTGCTGGCTGCCTTGGACTCCAGTATTTCCATTTGAGGTATCTGCCAAATATGAAGCTATGTATGCCTGGGGTGAGAAGCTGAGAAAACAAGCAGCAAAAAACTGCTTAGAGGCTAAAAAGCAGAGTTTTTGGCAATATCACAGTGCTGGGGAGTCAAAAATCAGAGTTGAGGGCCCACCAAGGAAGAGGCACTCTGATAAACACCCTAGATGCTCAGCTGTGACCCCAAAGGGCTAAACTCTAGGAGAAAGGGAAAATCAGAAACAGATGGGCCTCAACAAATCCTGAAACTGTTCACAGTGGCGTATCTAGGGTATTGCACCAGACTTGGGAGTGTGGCACCAATGATTAACCCAGAATATCCCAACATCCTTCCCCAAACATGGTAATGTGCTCGTTAAAAGATTAGCCAGCTTGACTTGTGTTTTTCAGCTGATATTATGGTAAATTATCTAAAAGAGGGGTGTCAGATGATTGGACAGAGGCACAACTTCAGTGCTTGCCACAGGTACCATTTTCCACAGATACGCCGCTGGCTGTACTGGGTTAACAAGGCCAGTATAATGCCTGCCATACCCTAGTTATGCCTCTGAGCCCCAACTAGAACAAAAGGAATGAGGGTATTTGCCTGTTTTTTGTCTGTCTTCCAGAAGAAAATTAATTGCAGTATGGAATTATAAATAATGTCCAGGATTTAATTAAAAATTATCAGGCATGCCAGGAAATAAAACCAAATTAGGAAAAATCAAGGGAACAAACAAATAAGAGAGACAGACCCACAGGTGATCCAGACAGTAATGTTATTAGACATGGTCTTTGAATCAAGTCTTATATAAAATGAATAATAAATCATAAGGTGAGCTCACTCCAGGGATTTGAGGTTGGTTTAACTTTAGAAAATCACTTAATGTAGTATAAACCACACTAACATATATCATCTTCCCAACTGATTCAGGAAAAAATTTTGATAAAATTTCATACTAATTCTTAATTAAAAAAAAAAAAAACTCATCGAACTAGGAATAGAGGAAAATTTCCTTAATGTGCTAAAGACTATCCCCAAAAGCATCTGTAGCAAACATCATCCTTAATAGTGAAAAATTTGAAATCTTTCCCCCTGAAGTTAGAAATCTCAAAGGTATGTCCTAATCAGTACAATAAAACAAGGAAAAAATAAACAAAAAGTATATGCATTGGAAAGGAAGAAATAAAACTGACATTATTTATACATACCATGGTAATGTTCACAGAAAATTCAAAGTAATCTACAGATGAACTATTAGAATTAATATGTGAATTTGCAAGGTTTCTGGATAAAAGATGAATATTAAAAAATCTTGAGTAGTCCTATAGGTAAGCAACAAAAAATTAGACCCTGAAATTTTAAAAGAAAACAAGTAATAGCATTTATAATAGCATCAAAAGACTTCTATACCTAGAAATAAATCTAACAAAAATATTCAAGACACAGATAACTACAAAATATTATTGAGAGAAATTAAAGAAAGCTTAAATAAATGGAATGGGACCCTGGTATCATGGTGGTTAAAGAGCTCAGCTGCTAAAAAAGGTCAGCAGTTCCAATCCACCAGCCACTCCTTGGAAACCCCCTATGGGGCAGTTCTACTCTGTCCTATAGGGTTGCTATGAGTCAGAACCAACTTGACGACAATTGTTGTTTGTTTTTTAAATAAATGGAAGTAATGTATCATGAAAGATGTTTACCTGTGTTTCATTGACTATGCAAAGGCATTCCATTGTGTGGATCATAACAAATTACGGATAACATTGGGAAGAATGAGAATTCCAGAACCCTTAAGTGTGCTCATGAAGAACCTGTACATAGGCCAAGAGGCAATGTTTGAACAGAACAAGGGGATACTGAGCGGTTTAAAGACAGGGTTGCATCCTTTTACCATACTTATTCAATCTGTATGCTGAGCAAATAATCTGAGAAGCTGGACTATATGAAGAAGAACGGGGCATCAGGATTAGAGCAAGACTCATTAACAACCTGCGTTATGCAGATGATACCACCTTGCCTGTTGAAAGTGAAGAGGACTTGAAACAAAGATGAAGATCAAAGACTACAGGCTTCATTATGGATTACATCTCAACATAACGAAAGCAAAAGTCCTCACAGCTGGGCTAATAAGCATCATGCTAAATGGAGAAAAGATTGAAGTTGTCAAGGCTTTCATTTTACTTGGATCCACAATCAATGCCCACGGAAGCAGCAGTCAGGAAATCAAATGACACATTGCATTGGGCAAATCTGCTGCAAAAGACCTCTTTGATGGGTTAAAAAAGCAAAGATGCCACTTTAAGGACTAAGGTGATCTTGACCCAAGCCAGGGTATTTTTAATTGTCTCACATGCAAAAGCTGGACAATGAATAAGGAAGACTGAAGGATTGATACCTTTGAATTATGGTGTTGGCGAAGAATATTGAATACATCATGAGCTGCCAGAAGAATGAATAAATCTGTCTGGGAAGAAGTACAGCCAGAATGTTCCTTAGAAGCAAGAATGGCAAGATTTCATCTCCTGTACTTAGGACATCTTGTCAGGAGGGACCAGTCCCTGGAGAAGGATGACATGCTTGGTAAAGTAGAGGGTCAGCAAAAGAGGGAGACCCTCAAGGAGATGGATTGACACAGTGGCTGCAACAATGAGCTCAAGCATAGCAACAATTGTCAGGATAGCCTAGGACCAGGCAGTGTTTCATCCTGTCGTACACAGGGTCGCTATGAGTCGGAACTGACACAATGGCACCTAACAACAACAACAATATATCATGTGCATAGACTTGATACATTCAATAATGATAAGATGTCAATTCCTCCCAAACTGATCTCAAGATTTAATGCAATTCCAATCAGAAGCCCCGCAAGTTTCTTTTGTGGAAATTGACAAGCCTATTTAACAATTTATATGCGAATGTAAAGAACCATGAATAGCCAAGAAAGCCTTCAAGAACAAATTTGGAGAACTTACACACTGTAGGTCCCTAAGTGGCACAATTTGCAATCAGCTAGTAACCTAAAGTGGTGCTGTGGAAGAAAGGCCTGGCAATCTACTTCCATTAACATTACAGCCAAGAAAACCCTGTGGAGCAGTTCTAGTCTGTAACACATGAGGTCACCATGAGTCGGAATTGACTTGATGGCAACAGGTTTGGCTTTTTTTAGTTACATACCAGATATCAAGTCTTATAAAACTAACTGGCACAGTGTAGTATTGGTGCAAGAACAGAAAAATCAGTGAAACAAAATAAAGAGCCCGGAAACATACTCAAACATAGATGGTCACCTGATTTATAGAAAGGATCATATTTTCAATAAATGGTATTGGTTCAATTAGGTTTTTCTAGCCTTCACTTATGGTCTCAAAAATCTGCAGCCGTAGTCTAGCCCACCTGCTGAGCTCAGCACTTTCATATCCCGCTGACTCTTGGGCCATGACTCAAACGTCTCCACGCCCCTCCCCAGACCTTCTGTGTTCTCTATCTTCAAATTAAAAATTCTGGGAAGTGTGATTTTGTCCTTCAACAGTTATGGTTATTATAATTGTCTTGGGGAAATTATATTTTCACTGTAAAGCAGGTCAAAATTTGTGAATTCTATCAAAAATTCAATTTAGGTAATAACTCATTTTGGGTTTGTTCTCAGGGACTCAATCAGCATGCTATCTGCATTGTCTAAGGAAATCTTTCTAGGTTTTGAAAACCAACTCTGAAGCAGAATTACCCTGTTTCCTTGTTTCTAAGATGCATTTTTTCACATTCTAAGACTCTGAAGTTAGGATGAAACATATGAACTAAAAAAACAAACAAACAAAAAAACACCTGGCCTGTTTCCAAAAAGAGAAGTAAATTGTCATGTTGTACCACGTGTATCAGGAGGGATTAAATTTTCAATTTGATAATTAATTCTGACTTTAAATGTCTTCCAAAAGCCTGCACCATAATAGAACACTGAAAAGTTATTATGTACACAGAATCACAGGTGGATTATCCAATGGGCAAGGTAAGCACGGTGTAGCGAACAATTTCAGTTTTTCACCACAACAAAGATGCTGCTTCTAGGTATGACTGTCATCTGTCTCTCTCCCAATCCACAGCACCTTCCTACGAAATCAAAGCCTCTTTTCAAATTTACAGTCCCTGAAAGGGGCTATAGAATAGTAAGTAAGCACAAGTAAGCCTGTGCTTACCTTGCTTATTGGATAATTTGGCCCTGCAGAAGATAAACCATCACTGTCAAGCAGTGCAACTGCCAAAACACTTAGAATCTGGAATTTCAGGGAGCCCTGGTGGTGCAGTGGTTAAGAGCTATACAGCTGCTAACCAAAAGGTTGGCAGTTTGAATCCACCAGCAGCTCCTTGGAAACCCTATGGGGCAGTTCTACTCTGTCCTATATGGTCACTATGAGTTGGAATCAATTTGACAGCAATGTTTTTTTTTTTTTTTTTTTTGATGGAATTTCAGAGTCCCTGGGTAGTGCAAACAGTTACCGTGATTGGCTGCTAACTGAAAGGTTGGAGGTTTGAATCTACTTAGAGGCACCTGGGAAGAAAGGCCTGGAGATCTGCTTCTAAAAAATCAGGATTGAAAGCTCTAGGGAGCACAGTTCTATTCTGATACACGTGGGGTCACCATCAGTCAGGGTCAACTCAACAGTGACAATTTTTTTTTTTTAATGGCATTTCAAGACTATCAGAGGCTGGTGTAGCCAATTCATGCACCAAACAGGGCCATCATTCAGACACTGAACATATCTCTCTGTTAAAATTTCTGGTGGGCTCTGAAGAGATGCTCTGTAACTTCCAGGTACACAAATCTCAATTAAGAACAGAAAAGTGAATCTTTCACAAAATAAGAAAGGTAGGTGAAAACGATTTTCTTTAAAAGCCTTAAAATTGCAGTATTAATCTAAAGCTGCAATAGAGGTAAAGATCGTGAGTATATGTTGTGAAAGGAAGGCGCCACCATGATGTGACTCTGTAACATGAAAGGTTAAGTTATTCCGAGTTATCTCTACTCTCCAGGTAAGAAGGTGGCTTAGTGTGTATGTGCTACTGAAGAAATGTAAGTAAAAATACCTTTGCGTACATTTCTTCTAGTCTTTCTTCCCCTCTCACCTTCTTCTCTAGAAAAGCTTATAATGGATTTTAGAATTACGGAGAGACAGTGCTTATTGTCATTGAATATATACACACTGAAACTGGCCAACCCTTTTGTCCTGGCCTTATACCATATGAAATGTAAAAGAGAATTTTCTCCTATGGCCAAAAAGCTCTGGAGATGTTTCCTTCGAAATAGAGTTGTCAGGACTATGGAATGTCCCAAGTGTTCTTGGGCAGTGGAGCTGGGGCAGCTGCCTTGAGTGAATGTCCACCCTCAGAGAGGATCCCCTCTCCTTTGGCCTAGGCTGGCATTTCTCCTCCCTTTTCTCCAGACTGCTCAGGTCAGGATTTGGGGCCAACCTGTACAAGTAGGGGAGAAATTCATTCGACTTCAGGGCTGTTCTTGTAGGGCTTCCCCTTCTCCTGCGCCCAGGGTCAAAGCCTCCCAGTTCTGGGACGGGGTGGAGGAGGGATGTCCTCTCCAGAGCAGTCTCAGCAGCAAACAAGGTCTGCTGAGTCATTGCTGGCCGGGTCACAGGACAGAGTGAGGCCAAAGGTCAGAGAACCTTGGCTCAAGTCCTGCCTGATGACAATAGTGAGATAAAGGTAAACACACTGAAAGACTGTGGGGAAGTTACTTCTCCAAAACACAGACATGAACACAGGGAAGACAATGCTATCTACCCTCTTGAGTGGTGATGATTGGGCCATACAAATGTTAGCTTTGTCCATCCTATTTTTGAAACAAATACCAAACTCAGCCACTCTCTGGGATTAAAGGAGCAGGTTTCAATGATATTTATGTTTTCATTATATTTTATAAATTCAAAAGCCCTTTTGTACATTGTGATTTCATTTGCTCCTTACAAAACTCTAAGGCAGACAGGATGGGCGTCATGATTCTCAATTTACAGATGAGGTGGAAGTCACTTCCAGGGCGTGCAGATGCATAGTAACATTCATCTACAACACCTAGTTATAAAGACGCCAGGTTCTGTCACCACCGGCTTACAAACACCAGGGTTCCATTAAGAGAAGCAGCATTGCTGCAAGCTGAGGTGATTTTTTTCATTCCTATTCTAACGCCTATTCGCAAGAAAGCTGATCCAACCAAATGCAGAAATTATCAAACAATATCATTAATATCACACGCAAGCAAAATTTTGCTGAAGATCATTCAAAAGCGGCTTCAGCAGTATATCGACAAGGAATTGCCAGAAATTCAAGCCAGAGTTAGAAGAGGACGTGGAGCCAGGGATATCATTGCTGGTGTCAGATGGATCCTGGCTGAAAGCAGGGAATATCAGAAAGATGTTGACCTGTGTTTTATTGATTATGCTAAGGCATTTGACAGTGTGGATCCTAACAAATTATGGATAACATTTCAGAGAACGGGAATTCCAGAACATTTAATTGTGCTCATGAGGAATCTGTGCATGGATCAAGAGGTAGCCATTTGAACAGAACAATGGGATACCGCATGGTTTAAAGTCAGGAAAGGTGTACATCAGGGCTGTATCGTTTCACCACACTATTCAATCTGTATGCTGAGCAAATAATCTGAGAAGCTGGACTATATGAAGAAGAACGGGGCATCAGGATTAGAGCAAGACTCATTAACAACCTGCGTTATGCAGATGATACCACCTTGCCTGTTGAAAGTGAAGAGGACTTGAAGCACTTGCTGATGAAGATCAAAGACCACAGCCTTCAGTATGGATTACATCTCAACATAAAGAAAACAAAAAGCCTCACAACTGGACCAATAAGCAACATCATGATAATTGGAGAAAAGATTGAGGTTGTCAAGGATTTCATTTTACTTGGATCCACAATCAACACCCTTGGAAGCAGCAGTGAAGAAATTAAAAGATGCACTGCATTGGGCAAATCAGCTGCAAAAGACCTCTTTAAAGTGTTGAAAAGCAAAGATGTCACCTTGAGAACTAAGATGCACCTGAGCCAAGCCATGGTGTTTTCAATCACCTCATATGCATGTGAAAGCTGGATAAGGAATAAGGAAGACCAAAGAAGATCGACACCTTTGAATTGTGGCATTGGCGAAGAATATTGAATATACCATGGACTGCCAAAAGAACAAACAAGTCTGTCTCAGAAGAAGTACAGCCAGAATGCTCCTTAGAAGCAAGGATGGCGAGACTACGTCTCACATACTTTGGATATGTTATCAGGAGGGATCAGTCCCTGGAGAAGGACATCCTTCTTGGTAAAAACAGAGGGTCAGCAAAAAACAGGAAGACCCCCAATGAGATGGATTGACCCAGTGGCTGCAACAATGGGCTCAAGCATAGCAACAATTGTGAGAAGGGCACAGGACCAGGCAGTGTTTCGTTTTGTGGTGCATAGGGTCACTATGAGCAGAACTGACTCAACTGGCACCTAACAACAACAACATTCTAATTCTTAGAGGGTCAAAGGATTGTACAGAGGTCTTCCTCAGGGAAGCCTGGGAAGCCAAAGAACCCAGTCTGAATTCTAACAGTCACATATTTTCACCAGCCAAAACCAAAAACTAAACTCTGACTCATAGCGACCCTGTAGGACAGAGTAGAACTTCCCCAGAGGGTTTCCAAGGAGCTGCTGGTAGATTCGAACTGCTGACCTTTTGGTTAGCAGCCAAGGTCTTAACCACTGCACTACCAGGGCTCCCACAGAAGCATCCTTGGGCTGTCTGCATCAAAGCTAAGGAAGTGGGGGGTGGGGGGCATGCCACAAGGAGACCATACTTACGAAAGACCTCTTACCTCTTTCCAGCACTTCACGCTTAGCCCAGAACTGTCCTCACGACATTGGGGTGACTTTGGGGAAGCATAGCAGACAAGCTTAGGCATTATTTGGACTTGGTCCAAAATTCACATGTGCCACGATAAACTCTCTGCCCTGCCTATGTGACGGGGTCATGGTTACATCCTAATCAGAGAATAGGTGAGAAGGCGTTTTCCAAACTGTGAGTCCTATATAAATGCATTTTTTTTTTTTTACCAGCGTCATCATGAAGACATTGATTTATAACACCAAAGGTTAACACAAACTCGTTTTAAAATATAAACACCACACAATCCCAGGAAGAGTAATTTTAAGAAATTAAGAGGGAAGGGCATTCACTGTGCAGAGTCCTGAGTTGCTGCTGATCCTGCTCCAACCTACAGGCCGCTTCAGACCTTTCGTGGCTCAGGGTCTTCTTCAGCCCTTAATCTCAGGTTTTGAGTCAGGTATCAAATGCCTCCTTGCTCTTACTATAAGGTCTTGCTCTTACTATAGGGTTGCTATGAGTCGGAATCGACTCGACGGCACTGGGCTGGGCTCTTACTAATTGCCACCTTTTTTAACTTACCTGGTCCAATGGCTTCTCATTAGTCAAAGGAACGTATTTCTTCAGGGTTCCCAGCAAAGGCGTATCTACCAGGAGTCTTTCCCGACCCTCCCTGTGGTGTGTCCTAAACTTCCTTTTCTATCAGCAGGCCCCACAGGGAACTTCGCCAGCATCCGCTGAGCACATGACTCAGCATTTGAAAACCTGAGTTTTTTTTTTTCTTTCTTTTTCAAGGCAGCCAAATATTTTGTAACACAAACATTTCTTAAGTGAATCTATCGAATACTACAAACTTCACTTAAACATGGATTAGACAAATAAGTTTCTTCACAAGCCTAGAGAATGGTTTTCAGCCAAGAAACCCCAAGCTGGTGCAGATGGGAGATCAAACTCTTCCCCCAGGAGTCTCGCAGATAAGTCTGGGGACCTCTGGAAGAACATTTGGAGCCAGCAGGAGAGGCCTGGGCTCCCGGCCTACAGATAAGAAAAGAAAACCTTCCTGCCAATCTGGAACCCTTCAAAAGCCTGCAATTCTCCCAGTTCTCCCAGGGCTCCCCTCTCCTTCTGCACAAAAATGAAACACACCCAGGCGCCAACACTCCCATCCTAGAAGGAGGAGAAGCTGCAGTTCTCAGCTTGGAGACAGAGGCATCAAAGGCTGGGACGGTTTGAGATCTTGTTTTTCAAACTCACTGCTGGCCTCAGGAAAGTGTGACACCACCATCTGAAGCGCAAGGCAGCTGCTCCTTTTTGGCTGGAGTTCAGTATAAACCTCACAAATGTTCTGCTAGATCCTTTTTCTGTTTAATAATAAGAGTTTAAAAAAAAAAAAAAAACAACTCTACAGTCACAAAACTCTCAACCTACTATTTCCACTACCAGGCTTTCCTCCTGCAAGACAGAGAAAATCAAGTATTCCAAATTCCTGAGCAGAAAAATGTGCCAGTGGGTTACTTCCACTAGAGAAACACAATGGAATAAATAATTAAGGAGATTAAAAATCAATGGCTGTAGTTCCAAAGAGTCACTCAACACCAATTCTCTCTGAAGTACACGAAGAAGAAAGTCTAGCAACAGATAATTTGTTTTTTAAAGAGGCCATTAGATATACACACATGAGAAAATTTCCCTTGTTTTGAAATTTTAGTCCATTATGAAGACACCACAGTAGCTAAATTTTACTTATTATTTAACTATGCCTGCTAAGAATGCATGTATCATATAACACCCCATCACATGTCCCCAAAGCCTGGCATCTGCCAGCAGATGCTGGAGATGCCCCCTTAACTAAGATAAATCTTTGGGGGAGCACCTTCCCATTCACTATCATTTAGTGTGCATATTCATGACAGACCCACACACACATCCATTAACTCAGGAGAAGACAAAGTCATTCCAAACAACTGGAAATTGTTGGGAAGTCAACACACTTCCAAGACCAAAAGCAAGAATATGGACTTTGGTTTATAACTAGCAAATTTGGTTTAAAGCTAGCAAATCCCTTGGAAAGTCTGTAAAGGTGGGTTCTGTCCCCTTCTGCTCTCGTTCCCTTAATTTTCCTCTTCAGATCCACCATATAACTGTTAGACTATCGAATCATGTGTTGCGTTTCTCCTGGTGCGCTCTGACAACTGTGTAGCAACGCCCATCTCATGCGCATCGTGTGTGTGATTCTTGCCAAACTACTAAACTGACCCCGAAATACTAGCAAAATTCAGGATTACCTGGCTCACTTTTTGTGTGCTGCAGGTCTGAGCTAATTGCTGTCATACTCCATACCTGCTCCTGCCCTCTGACAACCACTGCAGGAAGTTTCTCTTTATTCCTAGGCAGCCCCATGAATACAATTTGTTGCAACTCTTTTGTAAAAGGGTCTGGCCTCATTTTAGGAAACAAGAATAATACAGACATATGGGAAAAAAGTGCTATTGATCCCTGTATCCAAATGATAAAAAATATATTCAACACAGACACACACACACTCACTAACTCAAAGCTAAACATATGTTTGCAGAAATACGCAGTATTGTCTTTGCTTGAATTAGTATCAATTGTAAGCATCCTTATATAATTTTTATGTGTGGATCCACTTTAGCCACCTTTCCCCATCATTCAAATATGGGAACTAAACGAAACAGGGGGAACCATTTTATCCCCGATAAATTATACAGTTCTCTGATCACAAAGGATGCTTAGTAAATATCGTTCATGGGCTTGCTTAGGAGAGAAAAGCTATTTGGAACACCTTCAACTTACTAACAAACAATCTTCTTGCCAGCTAAACACCACCACACAGAACCAGCACCTCTCCCCTTCAGGTGCCGTCCTGAACTCCGAGCCACCTTCCACAGACACACAGGGTGTGACATGACGACAGAGGAGAAACGGGGGCCAGCCCCACCCTCTGGGGGCTTCCTTGAGCCTTCATACCTGTGCTGATGCTCCTGTAAGACTTGGTAAATGCTGATAAGAAAAGTTTGGTTTTTAAAACTCCCCATAACACAGTCCTTGTAGATTCGGAATTCTGCAGCCGTCAGCGCCTCACCCTCAGGAATCTGGGATAAGTTGAACTTGAACTCTTTGTGGTGTTGATGGCGAGGGGAGAAGTCCTTGTCGTACTCCACTATAAGATTAAAGGAGAAAGAGTGACAACCATGGTTACTCGACTAAGTGCCACAGGCTCACCTCAGGAAAGTTCCCCAGGTTACCTCCTAAATAGATTACCAGTTATCAATGGCTTATGGGGGAAACAGGGCGGATGAAAAGAACATTGGCTATGCTTTCAGGTAGGCTTAGATTAAAATCCTTTATTTTATCAAAGGTGTTCAAGAAAATTCTTAAGACTTTAAATTCTTTAAATATTTAGTTTAAACAATTTGTACAAATGCGTTAATTAAGCTCTTGCCTTCAGGTTTCAAATCCATTACCATTGAGTCAGTTCTGACTCATGGAGACCCCAGGTGTTACAGTGTAGGACTGCTCCATAGGGTCTTCTTGGCTGTAATCTTTATGGAAGCAGATCTCCAGGCTTTTCTTCCGTGGTGCCATTGAGTGAGTTAGAACTGCCAACCCTCAGGTTGGTTGCATGCAAATCATTAGTGCCACCCAGGACCATTCTTTCTGGGAATAAATGGCTTCACTGGGAGGTTGTGAGGACTAGTGAAATAGTGAATAGGAGCGCATCTGGCAATCCTGGTCCTGGTGCTCCCTCCTGGCTCCTTTCCTCTCTCTGGTTGGTGCTCCTCTTACCACGGGTTGATGTGACCAGTGGTAGCCATAAGTGGACGTGTGGAAGGAGGTTGTGTGGGTGCAGGGTCAGCAGGGCACACTGCATGGGCCTGAAGCTTAAAAGGGCCCTCAAATTCTGACTGCTGTTCAGTGGGCATTTTTGCTCAGTTTAAAGCTTCACAGGAAATGTGGCTCTCACTAAAGCCCTCCCCTACGTGGCATCTGAGGCTGACAATTCTGGAGGGGTGGGAGCCTCAGCAAGGAGAAGCTGCTGGAGACTCTGTTTATCTGCCTGTAGATCCAAGTATGAGAAAAGAGGCATGGGGGTAAGTCACAAACAGGACACTTTGCTATTTTGCAATGCTTTGAATTGAAAAAAAAAATTGGAAAAGGATTGAGTCTAATTAGTTTTTAATAAAATCTTTTCCTGCATGAAAGCAAGTCTAGAAACCTGCAATTACTGATGATCACTTTTTTCAGAGCCAACCTTCAGGTGTCTCTAGAAAGTTCTTTGTGAGAGGAATGGTATCAAGCCTCAGATCCTTAACTCATAACCTTTATAAAAAGAAAAAAAGGAGCGTTCTGTTGTTTCCCACCATAAGCTCCTGACTGTTTTTCCTGTTGTTCCTGTGCCTTTTTTCTTAATAATGACCACGATGAAATCTCATGAGCAAATTAATCCTTTATGGTAGCATTTTCCTAGGGCTTGTGGGTAGAAAAAAACAGCAAATTATTTGCCACTTCCAACATCCCACTTAGTCGCACATGTATTATTGTCTATAATTACCAGAGAAAAGTTTTGGAGACGTAGCTTTTTTAAAAAAAAAAGGTCAATAACTCTTGAGAAGAATCTAAGCCCTCAATGGCATTTGCAGAAGCTAAGGAAAGTTAAGCCATTTCTAAAGCCAAATAAAACCCAAACCCACTGCTGTTCAGTCAGTTTCGACTTATAGCGACCAAACAGGACAAGAAGAACTGCCCCATAGAGTTTCCAAGGCTGTAATCTTTATGGAAGCAGACTGCCACATGTTTCTCCTGAGGAGCAGCTGGTGGGCTGGAACTGCCAAACTTTTGGTTAGCAGCCGAGTGCTTACCAACTGAGCCACCAGGGCTCCTTAAGCCACATATAAACCAAAACCAAACCTGTTGCCATTGAGTCGATTCCGACTCATAGTGACCCCATAGGACAGAGTAGAATTGCCCCATAGGGTTTTCAAGGAGTGGCTGGTGGATTCGAACTGCCGACCTATTGATTAGCCACCAAACGCTTAACCACTGCACCACCAGGGCCCCAAGCCACATATACAAGGTCTTAAATAAAGCATTTCTGAAATGACCATGAAACTATGCAACAAAACTTTCAGATTCAAGTTATCTCCCTTTGTATTTTGGAGGTTAAAAAAAAAAAACAAGCTCTGGCTTGTGTAAAAGTTTAAACATAAGTAGAAAGAGGTCCAACCAGAAAGTAAATCATAGTTGAGCCCCAACCAGAAAGCAGGTTTTCTAATTAATGCCTCAGCATGAAAAGCAATATTGTTGGGAAGTTCACCCAAGGACACCCACACATGATGGCGTATCACTTTTCCCTAAAACCGATCTGCCTTTTAAGTTTGATATGTTATCGTCATTGGTTAAAAAGTGAATCAAATCTGATTTCTCAAAGAGACTTTCTAAAAAACAGTCACAGAGCCTTACCATAGAGCCTTTGGGGCGATTCATTTTAATATGGCTAAAAGAAAATACATTCTTAGGATTCGCTTGAGAGCATGCATTAGAATTCTTCAAAGAAGTTTTCAATCTCTGGTAACATAAACAATTAGGAAAAAATACAGTCATGAAGCAAGATGTAAGGCAGTAACTTTCAGATATTGCAGTTACAGGAATAAAGAAAGGGACAGAAATTCCAGTAAGTGAAAATCATGATAGTCATTAGAGAGGAACCCTTCCCCCATACCCAGATAAACCACAGCTCCTGTATTGACACCCTTGGATGGTCCCTTCCCCCGGGCTGGCTCTGGGACCTGCTTTGGACCAATAGATGTAGCAGAAGTGATGCTATATGATTTTAAGGCTAGGTCATAAGAAGCTGTGAACTTCCTTCCACTTAGATTTCTTGGAATGCTCACCTGTGGAAAGACTGCTGCTAGGGGTGGCTCCAGCTGTGATTCCATATTCTGGTTCTGACCTCCCTTCTAACACCATTCCCACATTTCCAACTTGCTTCTCCATCTATACGCCACACCGGCATCTCAGATTCGGTGGGATCAAACCGCTCACCATCCTCCCCAAACCACTTCCTGCTTCTGAAATCCTCTTTGACGCTGCAGCCAACATTTACCCAGACTAGATTCCTCAGTCATTCTCAACTCTTCCCTCACCCTAGTTCTCCACACCCAACTGATCGATTGAGCCCAGTCTATGTTATTTCCTCAATGTCTTTAGAATCTCCTTTCCTTTTACACAGCCCCAATCCTAGTGACAGCTGTCATTTACCCAAACTGTCACAACTGCCTCCTAATTGGTGTCCTTGCTGCCAATATTTCATTATCTTTACATCCTCTCTAAATTGACCTTTTACCTCTCCTCTAAACCCTGCTGCTCAGGGGCCATTAGGTTTGAAGAGTCCTTGGGTTGTGCAAATGGTTTGATGGGCTTGGCTGCTAACTGAAAGGTTGGAGGATCAAGTTCAAATACACTCATCAATGCCTTGGAAGATAGGTGTGAGGATATACTTCCAAAAAATCAGCCATTGAAAACCCCATGGAGCACAGTTCTACTCTGACATACGTGGGGTTGCCATGAGCTGGAGACTACTTGATGGCAACTGGTATGTACAAAGTCCACTACCCTGAAACCTCCATGCTGTGAGGAAGCCCAAGCTAACCATGTAGAGAGGCTGCATGGAGAGAGAGAGAAAGAGAGAGAGAGAGGGCTGTCTGACCAGCCCCAAACCACAGCAGCTGAGGCATCAGACATGTTAGTAAAAAAGCCATCTTAGATGTCTACCTCTGTGTAGACTTTGAATGACTCCAGCCCCAGCCACCATCTGACTACAATTGCATGAGGGACATACAGCAAAAACCACCTAGCTGAGCCCAGTCAATTCACAAGACCATGAGAGACAATTATACACTGTTGTTATAAGCCACTCCATTTGGGGTGGTTTGTTAAGGAGTAACAGACAACTAACACAAGGAGAGAGGAGAGACAGGATAGGAAAGGAGAACAAGAGGATAAGAGAGGGAGAAGAAGTGCATGCAGTAAGGATTGTGCAATGCTGGGAGGCAATACAGATGACTAACGAATACTGGCAAATGCTCACAGACAGATGTGGCTAGATAAAGAACCTAAAAATGATCAAATAGGAGAACAGTTCAAAGGATTCTTTTTATTACCATGTGCAAATGGAACTCACTGCCTCATAACTGCATTTTCTCATTTCTTCTTGACAGAGACAACATTATCTGAAGCACTCTCAACTTTCTTCTGCTCTTCCTTACCGGTCTCTGAGGAAAGTCTCCATAGCCCTCAAAGTCTCTGACTGCTACCCACCTCCTTTCAAGCTCTTTGACCAAGCCCTTTACAGTACAGTCTTCTAAATCTCTCTGTACACATCTTAGCTCAAAACTGTACCACGTTCCACACTCTCCCCATGTTACCTCAGCCACTGATCACTGAAATACGCCTGAAATACTCCTTTCTCTCCTACTCTTTGAATTTACACCATACATCAGTAACACCTAAAAAAAACAAAACAAAACAAAAACAGTTGCCAATAAGTCAATTCCAACTCATGGTGACCCCACAGGTGTCAGAGTAGAATTGTGCTCCACAGAGTATTCAGTGGTTGATTTTCTAGAAGTAGATAACTAGGACTTTCTTCTAAGGCACCTCTGGGTGGACTTGAGCCTCCAGCCTATTGGTTAGCAGCTGAGTGCATTAACTGTTTACACCACCTAGGGTGTCTTCTCTATCGGAAACACTGGTGGCATAGTGGTTAAGTGCTATGGTTACTAACCAAGAGGTCAGCAGTTTGAATCCGCCAGGTGCTCCTTGGAAACTCTACGGGGCAGTTCTACTCTGTCCTGTAGGGTTGCTATGAGTCGGAATCAACTTGACAGCAGTGGGTTTGGTTTGGTTTGGTTTAGGGTGTCTCAAGTGTCTCATAGGATACAATAAATAAATAAAATTGGGTCACTGCCTATATGTGCATTTGAAGACCTCAATGGCAAAACAGTAATGTTTCCAATGAGCTTAGCACCTCCCCCTTCAGGCTCTATGATTCTGGACAGTTCAGGGATTAGGAGACGGACGGAAGAGGAGAGAGGTGAGTTTTGAATTCAGACCTTAGCAGCTATCTTGTTGTCTCTTAGCATTTGGCTTACCAATCTGATAGTGCCAGGTGTGTTACACAATTAAGGAGTAGCTAAGAGTGTTGCCAAGCAGGTTTGGAACTCAGCTTCCCTTTTTGCTAACTGTGTGATGCTAAGCAAGATATTAGTCTACCTTTCACCATCAGTTTAAAAGCAAATGACACTGAAGATGAAGTGAGACAGTCTACACAGAACAGGGAATGGCAGTGTGCAGCAATTGTTAGTTATGATAACCATTAGCTGTTATTTGGGAATCTAGCTCCTCTGAGCTTGTATGCCTTTGCTGAGTCATTCAAATTACTCATGAGTCTATCGATGGGGTCAATTAGTGCTTCCTCTCAATTAGCTTTTTACTCTAGAGAGATACATTCTGTGAAAAGGCCTGTAAGTAAAATCACCGTCTTGAGTATACGCCGTGTTGTCTGGCTATTAAACACAGAGCTGTGTTTTCTGAGGCAATGATCCTAGAATTTTTTATTTCAAGGGCCAGTTAACAGTAGCTTACCCAAGGTCAGTAACTTCTGTTTTCCAGTTGTAAGGACAATAAAACAAAGCAACAAACTGCATTCTTTTAAACTCCATGATTTCATTTCTAAAGTTCCTTTTAACACCAATTTTTTTTTAATTTAAAAGTAGGAAGTACATAATTGAAGACTCTAACACAATCCTTTAAATCGAATAAATTTACCTTTATATATACATATAAAAAATTCGGTCTATTTGCTCATTTTGTCTCAGACCAGAATTAGACTTTTAGTCAACACATAGGAAACACAGCCCTAAGAATAAAATTTTAAATTATGTAACACTGATATATTACAAAAGGACATATGTACGTTATGAGACACAATAAAGTACTGAGGAAACCACCACCCAACTTAAGAACTAGAACCTGGTGACCAGTTACCAGTTGCCATTGAGTTGATTCCTAGACACTTTCTTATATGATTACACTGCATAATCACATCTAACTAAATTAAAATGTTCCTATTTTTATGACAATCCTCTAATACCCAGTCCATAATCAAATTTCCTAAATCATCTCAAAACTGTCTTTCCACATTTGGTTTATTGGAATCAGGAGCCAAACAAGTTCCACACATTACACTTGGTTGTTTCTTAAATTTCTTTTCAACTAGCAAGCTAGGATAGAAAGAACTCCATTAATCCAATAGTGAGTCTGTATGAAAAACCTACCACATACAATATTCTTAATGCTGAGACATTAGAACCATTCCTTTAAAGTCAGGAAGAAGGCAAGGATGCTCACTTTCAGTATCAAATTGGAGTTCAGTTCAATACTGCTAAGATTAAATAATAGGAAAGGAAGAAACACATTAGAAATTAATAGAACTTATGGATTGAATTGTGTCTCCCCCCACAACCCTCGCCCAATATCTGTCAACTTGGCTACACCATGTTTTGTGTGATTGTTCACCATTTTATCATCTGATATGATTTCTCTGTGTTGTAAATCCCATCTCCATGATGCTAATGAGGTGGGATTAGTGGCAGTGATGTTAATGACGAAGAACTCAATCTACAAGATTAGATCATGTTTTAAACCAATCTCTTTTGAGAAATAAAAGAGAGAAGCGAGCAGAGAGACATGGGGACTTCATGCCACCAAGAAAGCACCACTGGGAGCAGAGCATGTCCTTTGGACCTAGGGTCCCTGTGCTAGCTCCTAGACCAGGGAAAGATTGATGACAAGGACCTTCCTCCAGAGCCAACAGACAGAGAAAGCCTTCCCCCAGAGCTGAAGCCCTGAATTTGGACTTCTAGCCGACTTGACCGTGAGAGAATAAACTTCTGTTTGTTGAAGCCATCCACTTGTGGTATTTCTGTTATAGCAGCACTTGATGACTAAGACAGACCTAACAAGAAAGTTTAGCAGGCTTGCATCTTTGAGGTATCATTTAGCTTGTTCTGCTATGTTTCCCATTTAGTCTTTAGAATGTCGGCACTTGTGTTCCTAAGTGAGATCATTTGGCCTCAAGTATACCTGCTCTCGGAAGAAGCTGGGGAGACTTTCCTCTTTCTTTTCAAGGTATGACCTCTACCTTGAACGCTTAGCAGAATTTATCTGTAAGATCATCTAGGCCTGGTGTTTTCTTTTTGGAGAGATTTTTAACTAGTCACTCATTTTCCTTTAAATATATAGGAACATTCAGGCTATCTGTTGCTCTTTAAGTCAATGTGTAAAAGTCACATTTTTCTAGGGGTTAGTCATTATGGCTAAATTTAAAAAATTTACTGACATAAAAATTTTCAAAGTATTCTCTTATTTAATCTCTGTTCACTCTATGATTATTTTTCCTTTTTCATCCTAATATTGCTTGTGTCTTCTCTTTTTATTGGTTTGTCTTACTAATGGTCATTTTCTTTTTCTTTTCCTACTTTTGGTTAGCACCACCACTCCACTATTGCCTAATTTGATTATAATAAAAATATTTTAACATACTTTTTTCTGGATAGCATCCTAGTAAATCCAAATTATTTCACTTAAAGTTCTGTAGAAAAGAATAAGGGCACCACCTATTTTAATTGCAAACATAAGAGTAAAGAAAGAAAGAGATGCAGGGAAGAGAATAGGGCAATCTTTCTATTTAATGTATTTTAAGAGTAATCACATATTCCTTATTTTCTCACTAACTGAACTCAGCCTCTGGTTAATTCAGTCTACCTTAAGGTAATGACATTCATTCCACAATGAATTCTACATCTTCCAAATGTTTTATGCTTTCACTCAAGCTTCCACACACCACACTTGAAGCTCTTAAAAACAAACTACAATTCCATCGACTTATGTACACAATTTTTTCATGCACTGGCAGAAGATTATTTAATTTTAGGCAATAAGGACAGTTCTAGCTATTCTTCCCAGGGTTGGAACAACGATAGCCTTTGACTTTTATGTTGCAAGCATATAACCTTGAATGGTAATACAGACCCTTGGTTGAACTCTCCAATGCACTGTTTATCCACAGTGGCAGGAAAGATGCCAGCCCTCAGGGATAACCAAATATTTATAAATATTTGTATTAATGTTCTATAAGAATCCATAAATATCAATAAGGATCTATTTTCCAAGCTACCATGCTCTAAATGACTTTTTTCTTTCCTTTATTTTTTTATTTTAAATATAGACTCTTGAGTAGTTGCAAAAACAGTAGAAGTCCTGTGTACCCTTCACCCAGCTTCCCCCATGGTAACATCTTACATAACTGAAGTATAATATCAAACCAGGAAACTGACATTGACACAATACAACTAACTACACTACACATCCTACTCTAATTTCACAAGTGCTTGCGTTCACTTGTGTGTTTGTTTGTTTTGCTATGTGTGTATATAATTATTTGACATTTTATTTCATGTATACATTCATATACCTACCACCACAATCCAGACACCACCACCAAGAACTCCCTGGGGCTACCCTCGTATTCCAAAAGACTTTTTAAGACTAGATCTAGTATATACAAAGAGCTTCAGGATCAACGTTGAGTGCCTGCATATTAACAACAGTAGTAAGGGTTAGCCAAGTCATTTTTAATTTTTGGAAAAAGTCATTTTAAAAGCATTTTTATCTCTAAATATAGGTACTAATGTCACTTCCGCTTGGGAAGACACACAGTAGCTGCAACTCTCTGTGTTTTACTATGGAAATAGGTAGTAGGCTTTAGCTACCGTGACGGAATACACTCAGGCCCCTAAGTCAATAAACACATGACAAGAAGAAAAACCCAAAATGAAAAATCACAGCCTCGATAGCATTTCATTAATATCAAACAGCCACAAGTTTGCCCATTTACAAGGATTGCTATGAAGAAGCAATCGGTCCACATTAGTAAAATCCAATACACACAGTACACATTTGCTCACAATTGAGAAAAAGTTTAACATCTTCAATCAAAACACATAGATGGGACAGCAAAAACAGAACAATAACGACTCTCCTACACCTTGTTTTTCCACAGCAAAACAATAACGAACAGACTATCCTCACTAGGACTAAGGGAAGAAATTTAAGTCGTATTATTATATCAGATTGTAAGAATGTAACTCCAAGGAATGACTATCAAGTGTTTTAAATATATAAGTAAACAAACGTAGTGGTTAAATGCTACAGCTGCTAACCAAAAGGTCGGCAGTTGGAATCCCACAGGCACTCCTTGGAAACTCTATGGGGCAGTTCTACTCTGTCCTATAGGGTCGCTATGAGTCAGAATCAACTCAATGGCACTGGGTTGGGGTTTGAGTAAACAAAAGATTCTCTCAAAAGACTAGTGACTAAGAGATACGAGACACAAGTAAAAATTAAACATCAAAACTAGTTGGAAGTAATTAGATACCACTGCTTCTCATATTTTCTGTTCTTCATTTTAATTTGCTTTTTAAAAAGTTTTATTGTGGTAAAATATATATAACAAAACATTTGCTATTTTAATCATTTTCAAGTGTACAATTCAGTGATATAAATTACATTCGCCATGTTATGCAACCATCACCATCATCCATTTCCACATGTTTTTCATCACCCTAAACAGTAACTCAGTACTCCTTAATTAACAACTTCCAACTTCCTCTTTCCCCAGCCCCTGGTTGTCTGTATGCATTGGCTTATTCTAGACAGTTCAACTAAGTGGAATCATACCATGCTGGCCCTTTGCTGTCTGACTTATTTCAAGCAGAATAATGTTTTCAAGGTTCATCCACGCTGTAGCATATTATCAGCATAATATTCCACTGCATGGATATCACATTTTGTTTATCCATTCATCTATTAACGTACACGTGGGTTGTTTCCAACTTTTGGCTATTGTGAATAATGTTGCAATGAACATTGGTGCTCAAATATCTGAGTTTCTGCTTTCAATTCTTTTGGGTATATACTGAGGAGTAAAATTGCTGAGTCAGAAAGAAATTCTGTTTAGCTTTTTGAGAAACCACCAAACCGTTTTCCACACCAGCCGTACCATTTCACATTACGGCTTGCAATGCACAAGGGTTCCAGTTTCTCCACAATCTCATCAACTTTAAATTGCTTTTTAAAATAGTAAGTTCTCTTCCAATGGCAGTATCTTCTAGTCTGATAATAAAGTAATCTGGTTTATTAATGTGGAGGTTTGAAATAAACCAAAATGAATAGTAAGAGGAGGAACTCCTTTAATAAGGATCCATTATGACTCATGAAAATCACAGAATATTTGCCAAAAAAACTATAGCTGCTGTAGAGAGATCAATCCCACTTCTTTGTTAATTGTACAAAGAGTATGTTTTCTGATGTTACAACAGGTCAGTGAGGAGAAAGGGGGAGAGGAGATACTGCTTGCGACCGAAGGCTGCCCACTGTCTCCGTTGAGCATGGCCATCTTTCTCTGAACTACACAGACAAGCCACTTAGAATTTCCTAAATTGGTAAAGGAGAACCTGTAGCTGAACTGAAAATGTTGCTGCATCACTACAGGCTGGCACACTTTCACAAAATGCTTTTGAATCCTGCCAACTCAGCATCTTAAATTTCCTGGTATAATTTCATGAAATTTTAAGCAGAAGGTTTAAACACTAAGAGACCAATGAGTTTAAGTACATCATATTAAAAAAAAAAAAAAGTGAAATGCTATAATCTAGGAGCATCAGAACCCGTCTATATCCACATGGAGGGGTGAGAATCAGGATCAGCCCAAAGGGTGATTACTGTGAGGTGGTGGTCAGACACACCCACACTCTCCAACTTTTGCACTGTTTCTGACACCAGCAGTTCCCACCTCAGAACTCTCTACTTCTCTGCTGAGTTTGATAATTCATAGCAATGGCCACACCATACTCATAGGCCATACTCATGATTATGTGGTTCATTAGGGAAGTAACAGGGTACGACTGGGGATCAGGATCAACTTTGTAAGTGGCAGGATACAACTCAGGAGACCAGATACAGTTCTTCAATCAGGACAGCTTCCAACCAAGACAGCTCTCAGCTGCTTCTTGAACGTGCTGCAGGCAGCCCTTCTCTCGGCCATGCTGTGCTTAGGCAAGTGTTACAGCTCTTTAGCTCCACTGACAAGTCCCCAGAGGCACCCCACCCTGTCAGCAAGCCTCCTGCCAAATATACTAATCTCTCATTTCATGAGCTGGCAAGCCCACTGCAGCCACCTCACACCTGTCTCCTGGTTCCATCCACTCATACTGCTGCTGCCATTTTCTGTCACTGGCCTCTACTGTGGTTGCCACCATCTCACGTCATCGCCAGTATTACATCTCTCTCTCTTCTGTGTCTATGTGGTTCTCAGCACAGGGACCCTGAGTCCAAAGGGACTCTGCTCCAGACTCTTATTGATGGTAGTGAGGTACCCCTCAATCTCTGTGCAATTGGGCCTTATATAAGCCTACTTCTTGTCGACTTCAAGTCATGGCCCTCCCCACAGACCTAACTAACCAATAGCCACAGTCCCTTAATTTCTATAGAAATCGACCTAATTCTCCAAAAGGTCACTTAATCCTATTGTGTGGTTTTAAGTACCCTATTTGTATTTTTTTTTTTTTAATTATAGTAGACTAGCCAACCCCTTGTAAGACTGTGGCCCAGCTAATCATTTTGGGCAGAATTATAAACCTAAATCTAGAAAAGCCATATATAATAGAAACTCATTGCACTGCAAATATCTACATAACTATGCACTATCTGATATCTTGGTATTTCTCTATTTATTACTTTTAAAGTTACTATTATTAATCTAGCAGTTAAAAAGTATACAACTACTCAAAATGCCATTAATCTCAATGTCACTGAGGACAGTGTATCTTGTTAATGCTCAAAAGGAAAAAGACCTGCCCATCACGCATCTGTCAGTTCGCCGTACTGTGGTGGCTTGTGCGTTACTGTGATGTTGGAAGCTATGCCATCAGTATTTCAAATACCAACATGGTCACCCATGGTGGACAGGTTTTAGAGGATCTTCCCGACTAAGACAGACTAAGAAGAAAGGCCTGGTGACCTACTTCTGAAAATGAGCCAATGAAAACTTTATGGATCACAGCAGAATGATGTCTGATGCCCTTGCTTTGGACCATCATCAGGAGGGATCAATCTCTGGAGAAAGACATCACATTTTGGTGAAGTAGAGGGTCAATGAGGGTGTTGGGGGCCCTCGGTGAGATGGATGGTGCGGGATTGGGCAATGTTTCATTCTGTTGTACATAAGGTCACCATGAGTCAGAGTTGACTCAACACCAGCTATCTAAAAAAAAAAAAAAAAAATCTACCACCTCTAAAATTATCATCAAATGGATAAAAAACCATTTGTATTAATGACCTTAGATTGTACCAAAAAAAAAAATTTGTGTATAAAATGAAGGACTAAATATAGCTACTTGGATATTGAACGTATTTCACCAAAACATTTTTAAAGAATGCTACAAATGCTATGTTTACATTTTAATCATCGTCAATATGGAAAACCTGACCTCTCAAACTTCGTCTGAAAAGTTGGCAGTTTATGATTTTCCTTGTGTAGGTCTAGTTGTTCCTCTATCATTGCCTTCCTCTTCTTCCTCTTCCCAGTCCCCATCTGTTTACTGCTAAGGTATTCTTTTGAGATTATCTTGAAATCATTCCCATGTTTACTCCTGCTTTGGGCATGGTCATCTCCCCAGTCGCCACTGTCTATGTCTGAACGCTGCTCTCCACCTACCTCCTGTTCCATTACTTCCTGCTGCTCCTTCTGCCTCGTCACATCTTCTTTATCCTCATTTCCAATTCTTCCTCGTGGTCAGACTTCTGCTGCTTTCTGACTGCAGATTGCTTTGCCTTGCTTCAGCTGGCTTCAGGTGCTTTGTGTTCATGTGTGCACAGTGGCCTGAAGGGGTCCATAAGCCCAAGCTGCCTGACATGACAGGGACCAGAAGTGATTCCTTGCTCCTGTTCTGAGCTGAGGGGCGGGGACGGGGATGCAACAGGAGCCAGCAAGATGCAGATGCCTGGACCCACACATAGGTAATAAGCACCTGCTCGAATCCTGGCTGGCCAGAGGGAAGAAGGTCGTAGCTATTACTGCAATTACAAGAATTAATCCCAAGGCACATGTTTTCAAGTGAACTGCGTCCTCTTGTTGCTATTGCTAGCTGCTGTCGAGCTGGCCTTCAACTGATGGCAACCCCATGCATGACAGAATGAAATGCTGCCTGGTTCTGTACCATCCTCATGATCAGTTGCAGATCAGACTGTTGTGACTCATAGGGTCATTGGCTGGGAGTCTAACCCAGATCTTCCTCATGGAAGGTGAGAATTCTATCACTGAACTACCAGTGCCCCGCCTCCCCAACCCCAAACTGCTAGGTCCACCCAACTACCTCATTTCCGTCTAGAAAAACCTGAGCATCGTGTGCTTCAAGTTCGATTTTTTTTCTGGTTTCCTTTTGCCTAGGAATTCCTGAAACTTCGTTTTCACACTCCTTTCCATCATCTTTTCTTTCCTCTTTTCCCTTCTTTCTTGCTGTTTTTATTTTATTCTTTTCTACTTTCAGCCTTCCTTTTCTTTTTCTTTATGTTTTACAAATTTTATTTTCATTATTTTTAGTGCTTATTGAAAAAACTGCATCTTTAAAAGCTCATTACCGTAGTCAGTCACAGCCCTCCTCTTCTTTCTTTTTTTTATTGTGCTTTAAGTGAAAGTTTGCAACTCAAGTCAGTTTCTCATACAAAAATTTATACACACATTATTATGTGACTCTAGTTGCTCTCTCTACAATGTGACAGCACACTCCTCCTTTCCACCCCGGATTTCCCATGTCCGCTCAAGCTCAACCAGCTCCTGTCCCTTTCTGCCTTCTCATCTCGCCTCAGGACAGGAGCTGCCCATTTAGTCTCATTTACCTACTTGAACTAAGCAGCACACTCTTCACAAGTATCATTTTACATTTTATAGTCCAGTCTAAACTGTCTGAAAAGGTGGCTTTGGGAATGGTTTTAGTTCTGGGTTAACAGAGTCCAGGGGCCGTGTTTCCCAGGGTTCCTCCAGACTCAGTCAGAGCATTAAGTCTGGTCTTACTACATTAATTTGAGTTCTGCACCCTGCTTTTCTCCTGCTCCATCAGGGACTCTCTGTTGTGTTCCCTGTCAGGGCAGTCATTGGCAGTAGCTGGGCACCATCTAGTTCTTCTGGCCTCAGGCTTATGAAGTCTCTGGTTCATGTGGCCCTTTCTGTCTCTTGGGCTAATATTTTCCTTGTGACTTTGGTGTTGTTCATTCTCCTTTGCTCCAAGTGGGTTGGGACCAATTGATGCATCTTAGTTGGCTGCTCACTAGTTTTTAAGACCCCAGACGCCACTCACCAAAGTGGGATGCAGAACACTTTCTTAATAAACTTTGTCATGCCAATTGACCTAGATGTCCCCTGAAACCATGGTCCCCAGACCCCCGCCCCTGCTACTCTGTCCCTCGAAGTGTTTGGTTGTATTCAGGAAACTTCTTAGCTTTTGGTTTAGTCCAGTTGTGCTGACTTCCCCTGTAATGTGCACTGTCCTTCTCTTCACCTGAGATAACTTTTGTCTACTGTCTGATTAGTGAATACCCCTTATCTCCCTCCCCACCCTCGTAACCATCAAAGAATGTTTTCTTCTGTGTTTAAACCTTTTTGGACTTCTTATAACAATGGTCTCAAATAATATTTGCCCTTTTGCGACTAATTTCACTCACCATAATGCCTTCCAGAGTCAACCATGTTATGAGATGTTTCACGGATTCATCATTGTTCTTTATTGTTGCATAGTATTCCATTGTGTGAATATACCATAATTTGTCCATTCATCTATTGATGGGCACCTAGGTTGTTTCCATCTTTTTGCTATTGTGAACAGTGCTGCAGTGAACATGGGTGTGCATATATCTATTCATGTGACTGC
Organism: Elephas maximus indicus; assembly: GCF_024166365.1. Lineage (NCBI taxonomy): Eukaryota > Metazoa > Chordata > Mammalia > Proboscidea > Elephantidae > Elephas > Elephas maximus. Next base: position 50,277,837 of record NC_064819.1, on the reverse strand, counting down.
TCTTAGTCCTCTAGAATATATTGTAAGGATAAGGATTGCTGGATCACGTGGTCACACGGTACTTCCACTTCTAGCTTTCTAAGCAAGTGCCAAATCAATTTCCAAAGTGGTTGTACCATTTTACATTCCCACCAGCAGTGTATAAGTGTTGTAGTCTCTCCACAACCTCTCCAACATTTATTATTTTGTGTTTTTTAGATTAATGCTAACCTTGGGGTGAGATCATACCTCTTTATAGTTTTTATTTGCATTTCTCTAATGGCTAATGATCGTGATTTTCCTCATGTATCTGTTAGCTGCCTGAATATCTTCTTGGTGAAGTGTCTGTTCATATCCTTTGCCCATTTTTTAATTGGGTTATTTGTCTTTTTGTCGTTGAGTTTTTGCTGTTTCATGTAGATTTTAAAGATCAGGTGCTGATTGGAAATGTCATAGCTAAAATCTTTTTCTCAGTCTGTAGGTAATCTTTTTACTCTTTTGGTGAAGTCTCTGGATGAGCGTAAGTGTTTTGATTTTTAGGAGCTCCCAGTTATCTAGTTTCTCTTCTGGTGTTTGTGCATTGTTAGTTATGTTCTGTATTCTGTTTATGCCATGTGTTAGGGCTCCTAGCATTGTCCCTATTTTTTCTTCCATAATTTTTATCATTTTAGATTTTATATTTAGGTCTTTGATCTACTTTGAGTTCATTTTTGTGCATGGTGTGAGGTATGGGTCTTGTTTCATTTTTTTGCAGATGGATATCCAGTTACGCCAGCACCGTTTGTTAAAGAAACCGTCTTTTCCCCATTTAACTAAATTAGGGCCTTTGTCAAATATCGGTCGCTCATATGTGGATAAATTTACATCTGGATTCTCAATTCTCTTCCATTGGCCTATGTATCTGTTGTTGTACCAGTGCCAGGCTGTTTTGACCACTGTGGTGGTGTATAATAGGTTCTAAAATCAGGTAGTGTGAGGCTTCCCACTTTGTTCTTCTTCAGTAATGCTTTACTTATCTGGAGCCTCTTCCCTTTCGATATGAAGTTGGTGATTTTTTTCTCTATCTCGTTAAAAAATCCCATGGGAATCTGGATTGGGATTGCATTGTATCTGTAGATTGCTTTGGGTAGAATAGACATTTTTACAATGCTGAATATTCCTATCCATGAGTAGGGTATGTTTTCCACTTATGTAGGTCTCTTTTAGTTTCTTGCCATTGTGTACTGTAGTTTTCTTTGTATCGGTCTTTTATGCGTCTGGTTAGATTTATTCCTAAGTATTTCATGTTCTTGGGGGCTATTGTAAATGGTATTGATTTGGTTATTTCCTCTTTGAAGTTCTCTTTGTTGGTGTAGAGGAATCCAACTGATTTTTATATGTTTATTTTGTGTCCTGATACTCTGCTGAACTCTTCTATTAGTTCCAGTAGTTTTGTTGTTGATTCTTTGGGGTTTTCTGTGTATAAGATCATATCATCAGCAAATAGAGATACTTTTACTTCTTCCTTACCGATCTGGATGTCCTTCATTTCTTTTTCTAGCCTAATTGCTCTGGCTAGGACTTCCAGCACAATGCCAAATAAGAGTGGTTAATAAAGGGCATCCTTTCCCTCTTCTTTCTTGGTTTATGTGGGTACAAAACTCAAAGAAGTATAAGAATTCTAAATTTTAACCTGAACAAGGAGTGTAAAAATTCTAAATTTGTAACTTCATTACTAGTTGTTATGAAGACACAGTTGTAAAATTGGGAGGGTAATGCATATCTTATTCAATGGTTCAGTAGGCTGATTCACAATATTTAAATATTTGGACATCTGGTATTTCAGACTCCGTTCATACTTTTGCCTGAGCCCTGCAAAAGTTAGGAGGTCTACTATTCCATTAAATCAAGCTTGTATGTTGTGTGGAGTCCCTGGATAGGGCAAACAGTTAATGTACTCGGCTGCTAACTGAAAGGCTGGGAATTCAAGTCCACCCAGAAATGCCTTGGAAGAAAGGCTTGGTGATCTACTTCTGAAAAACCGGCCACTGAAAACTCAATGGAACACAGTTCTACGTGGATACACATGGAATTGCTGTAAGTCGGATAGATGGCAAATGGTAACGGGCAGATTATATAGTAAAACTATTTTATACGTTTAACAATTTTTAGCCAGATTTACCTTTAAACAATTGTGCAATAAGTGGCAATTCGGACAGTAGATTTGCCAACTTCTCATTGTAGTATTACCAATTTTTTGCTACAAGTGTTTTCAAATTTAGAATTATCATATGCATTCAAATTTAAAACTATTATATCGTCCTGGTGGACTGAATCATGATCATTGCATGGCTCTTTTTATACCCAAGAATGTTTTCTTGTCATAAAGTTGATTTGCCTGGTTTTAATATAGCTACCTGTTAACTTCCTTTTGGTTAATATTTGGCTGTTATATATTTTTCCATTTGTTTGCTTTCAAGATTTATGTGTCCTTATTTGTAGTTTGTCTCATGTAAACAACTTACAGAAGGTTTATTTTTAATCCAATATGAATGTCGTTTTTAAAATCAGTTTTATTGATGAGTAAGTTATACAACACGATGCAAATACATTTACATGTGTATTTCAACGAGTTGGATAAACGTATGTATAACGTATGTGTCTAAGTGCCACACATTCAAGAAGTAGAACACTCCTTGAGCCCAGAAAGTTCCCTTGATCCCTTCCCAGTGAGCCCTACCCCCTCCCCAGGCAATTACTGATCTCTTCTGGCTGGCTCCCTGTCTCTATAGTTTCTAGAGTGTGCTCTTTGTGTAAGATTTCTTTCACTCAGCATGATGTGTTTGAAATCCATCCATGTTCTATAGTTTATCAGTAGTTTGGTCCTTGTATGTTTGGAGATTTTTGATTTTTAGGTAATTTTTGATTGAAATTCACCTTGAACCCTTACACAGGTGTTGCTTCTTCCTCCACCACCTACCCCTCCCCCCCAAAAAATACATTTGCTTTTGTGAGCAAGCAGGGGACACTACCAACCTGGAACCACCTGACCTCCCTTTGAGGGTCCCAGCTTAATGTGGGAACCTCAGGGACAGCTCTCCCTCTTGCCCTGGACCCCAAGCTGGTCAGCAGCGCTACTGGCATTTGTAGTCACACGAGCTCTGGCTATTATGTTTGCTCACAGAAACACACTCGGGTAGTCCTCAAAGATGTTCCAAGTTCCTGACACTCACTAAAGACATATTTGCTTTCATTTATCCTGTATCTCACCATGTTTTAGCAGGAGGGCCCTACAGATGACCTAGTCTGCTACTTCCAGGATCTGAAGTCTTTATCTTTTATGTTTAGAAAGTTCCATTTGGGACACATTCCTCTCAGCTCTAAGAATCCTGTAAAATCTCCCTAATGTTTCAATGGTTTACATAGCATTTTCATGCACCTTATCGCATCTGATTCTCAGCTGGTCCTGTAAGGTGGGCAGAGCAGATATTGTTATCACCATCATAGCAATGAGGAATCTGAGGTCGAAGGCAGTTAATTGGCTTCCCTGTGCCACTCGCTTTTATGATTTCAGATGTTATCTTTACACTGATCCTCCCAAATTTCAATCTCCATCCCAGCGTTCTCCCCTAATGGACTTGTTTATGTCATGCCATATAAACATCTTCATCCAGATGTCCCTTGTCCACTTGAAGCCAACCTATACGAATGACACTCATCATCTCCCGCCATTAAACCTGCTCCTGTAACCCTACCTCTGTCCACCCTGTTGTGGTGAGCTGCTATCAAGTTGGCCCCCTGCTCATGGTGACTCCATGCACAATGGAAGGAAATGCTGCCAGGTCCTGTCCCACCTCCATGATTGGTTGTGGATTAAATTGTGTGATCCACAGCGTTTTCATTGGCTGATTTTCAGGAGCAGATCACCAGGCCTTTCTTCCTAGTCCATCTTAGTCTGGAAGCTCTGCTGAAATCTATTCAGTATCATAGCAACACGAAAGCCTACCCTGACAGACAGGTGAGAGCTGTGCATGAGGTGCACTAGCCGGAAATTGAACCTGGGTCTCCTACATAAAAAAAAAAAGGTGAGAATTCTACTACTGAACCACCCACCTTGGTCACCCCAAACTAGCCACTTAATCACCAACTCCTGCTGATTTTACCTTCTAGGACTGCACTGTCCAATACGCTGGCCACTAGCCCCAATGTGGCTATATTAACATTTACATATTTACCTTTAAATTAGTTGAAACTAAAAATTCAGTTCCTGCACAATTTAATGTTCAGTAGACACACGTGATTTGTGGCTACCATATTGGACAGCACATTACAGAACACTCCTACCATCTCAGAAACTTTCCATGGACAGCATTATTCTAGAAGTTTCTCAAACTCACCTGTCCTGCTCGTTTGATTACGTCTGCCCTTAGTCTCCCTGCCTCTACTTTTGCCCGCTGCCCATTTCCACACTGCCGCTGGTATCACACCCCCAGTCTGACAGTGTACCTTGCCTGCTTCAAGCCCTTCAGTCTACACTCCCTGACTCCCTTCCAGCCTCAGCCCTCACCTTTCCCTATCGGGAAACAGTAAACTTCTCTGTTTTTCTGACCACACCCCCAGGGCCACATGCCTTGGCTTTGTCATATAATCCCCTTTACCCTAAAAGACCTTCCCCTCCCTCACCTCTAGGATTAAGACTTCTATGGGTCTCAAATTTTGAAAATGCTCTGGTGCTCCTGTATAATCTTAAATAAAAATAAATCATTAAAAAATCATTACTGCCATAAAATAAGAGTAGGTAGGTACATTAAAAGTGTCGACAGTTCGAATCCACCAGGCGCTCCTTGTAGGTACACTGAAGTATTATTGCTTTAACACTTGGGTGAAAAATACCAAACTCTTTAGGAGTCCCTGAGCAGTGCAAATGGTTAAGCACTTGGCTACTAACCAAAAGGTTGGTAGTTTGAACCCACCCAAAAGTTCCTTTGAAGAAAGGTCTGGTGATCTACTTCCAAAAGGTCAGCGCATAAACACCCTATGGAGCAGTTCTACCCTGTACACATGAGGTCACTAAGAGTCAGAATTGACAGCAATTTTTTTTTTTCCTTTTCATTCATTTAAAAGTGTTCCTGTTTTGCTAGTACCCTAAGTATGTACCTGCAAAGCTGAATGGGTAATGTAGCAATATTTTTAATCTTAAGATTTGATTCTAGGAAGCCTTCCTTCACCCCAGATGGTTTTGGTTCCCTTCAGTCTATGTTCTCAGAAGGTGCCACATAAATCTTTAGCTCTGCAGTCTCACCTTTTCCCACCTTATCCTGTTCAATCATCTTATAGACCTAACTTGCCTGCTAGACTGTAAGCCCCATTAAGGCAGGGCTCATCAACATTCTCCTTCACATCCCCAACTGAGGGCCTCATATATGGCGCTCAAGAATGTGTGTTGAATGAATGAGTGAGCCATGACTGGAGCCTGTTTGAGCTCTTTCCTGGGCTCTTAGCATCCCCAGTGGGTACAAGGAGCCAGGACAGAACTCTGGCTGCTGACTCCAGCCCCAGTGGCAGTTCTCCAGGACACAAACAGCTAAATGAGTGGGCCTACTCAACAGATGGGAGTCCCCAGGTGGTGCAAAGGATTAATGCACTCTGCTGTTAACCCAAAGGTTGGAGGTTGGAGTCCACCCAGAGGTACCTCAGAAAAAAGGCCTGGTGATCTAGTTCTAAAAAAATTAGCCTTTGAAAACTCTGTGGAGCACAGTTTTAGTCTGACACACATGGGGTCACCATGAGTCAGAGTCAACTGGAAGACCACTCATTTACTTAACAGATCTGTTGGGTTTGTTTTAATAAGCGGCAGCAATATTGGCCCAGAATACCAATTTGCATACTGCTTTGCATTCTGAGTTCCAGATGTGAACTCCAAGCATGCTAAATTTTAAAAAGAAAAGAAACCAATCTGTTCAAATTACATCAATCATACTCAAGCCATATCACAAGGTCAGCATGCCCAAGAAAAATGCAATGGATTTTTAAACCAATCTATTTAACCACACCCTGAATTCAGAGAAACAGACCTCTGACAAGCCCCCACCCTTATCTTTCATTCTCTTTTGCTCTTCTCTCCATCTCTCCTTCTCAGCCACTGACTCCCAGAGTCAAAGCTCCAGGGACTGCTGATTGTCAATCAGAGCTTAGTCACAGCCTACCCCAAACACAAGAGTCCTTAACTGAGCACCCTCTTATCCAGGGCCAAGCCAGGACATCTGAGCAGGATTGGATTGTGGAATCAATGGGTGTCTGAGTGAACGGGCCAGCACAGTATCTGGCACACACCAGGCTTGAAATGAGCACTTGCTGAGTTTGAATATAAATGAAGTTACTCATCCAGAGGAGCTGTAGAACTAAGAAAGAAAATGTGGTGCAAACAGTTAGCACACTTGGCTGCTAAACAAAAGGTTAGAGGTTTGAGTCCACCCAGAGGTGTCTTAGCAGAAAGGCCTGGTGATCTACTTCTGAAAAGTCACTCACTGAAAACCCTACGAAACACAGTTCTACTATGACACTAACGGAGCCACCATGAGTTGGACTTAACTCCATGGCAACTGGTTTTGGTAGACTGACAGTAAAAAGAGAAAAGGAGTACCTCAAAAGCTGACATAGAAGGGTTATAAGAGACTGAAAATGAGCAAAGGGAGGAATTCTTATCAAATGGCTTTCAAATGTTTTCTCTTTGAAGTCAGCAGTCTAGTACATGGGAAAGAACACAGGGCCAAAAGGCTGAAGATGCGAGATCAGGACGCAGCGGTGACTCTTTCTAGCTGTGTCAAGTTACCTGGTGTTTTAGTCTCTGCAGCATCTACAACGTGGCCATAACGTGTGGAAAGGAACATAAAATGACTTTATCATGTACTGGAATGTAACGTCAATCGGCCATTTATTATGGATTTGCCTGTGTTTACCGATTTGGTGACCACTCTGCAGATGGGGGTTAGTGACATCTATCCACAAGGAAGTGGGAGAGGCAAGTGAGATGCCAGGCACCCACATGCTCCATCAGGATCACACGGATCAGGGTGTTCTTTGCACACCCCTGTCTTAGCCCCCTGTGCTGTTGTAACACAAATACCACAAGTGGGTGGCTTTAAAAGAACAGAAATTTATCTTCTCACAGTTCTGGAAGCTAGAAGTCTAAATCAGGGTCTCAGCCTTGTGGACTGCTTCCTTGTTGGTAGCCCGGACGTTCTGTGGTTTCTTGGTGATCCTCACCTGGTGTCTGTCTTTCCCAGGATGTTCCTCTGTCTAGAAGCCCTGGTGGCATAGTGGTTAAGAGCTATGACTGCCAACCAAAAGGTTGCCAGTTCAAACTCACCGTGTGCTCCTTGGAAACCCGTAGGGGGCAGCTCTCCTCTGTTCTAGTGTTGCTATGAGTCAGAATCGACTTGATGGCAGTGGGTTTGGTATTGGGTTTTGGCCTCTGCTAATCTGCTCTGTTTATAACCCAGAAGTGATTAGGTTTAGGACATACCTTACACTGACATGGCCTCATTCATAACAAAGAACCCCTATGTCTAAATAAGATCTCATCCACAGGGATAGGGGTTAGGGTTCCAACACATATTTGGGGAGTGGGGGAGGACACAGGTCAATCCATAACACCCTTACCTGGCCAATAAATTCTACTGCTTCACATTAAACCTTCTCAGCAAGAGAGAGAGAAAGACGGAGGGAGAGATGGAGAGATAAAGAGAGCAAGACCTGGAGGCAGACAGATGAAGAGAGAGAGCGGGGAAAAACCTACAGGACAGGAATAACTGACTGCTGAACTATGTTGGGCAACAGTTCCCCTCCCTGGGTGGCAGTGTCAATAAACACTGAACCCTGCCTTTCTCCACAGTGGACTCTTGACCATGACAATGAAACTATTCGGTTGAACTGAACGTTCAAGTTTTGAAAGTTAAAAGTAACTGACAGGCCAATTCCTTACTCTGATTCCAGGATTACCCAGGTCTCACACGCCTATAAAATTGCACGGCATCAGATGACCAATTATTTTTCCCCATGCCGAGCCAGTGTGCCAAACTCAGGACAGGGGGAGGGTCCTTTCTCATGATCCCTTCCAACCCTGCTTGGGTGGGATTGGTTCAGGTCGGCTCAACCATGGGGAGCTGAAGGAGCTGGATTTCTAATCTGAGGCAGCTGCTTGTAGCCCTCTCTTCACCTCCACGACCACCATGATAGCTGGAACACACACACACACACACACACACACACACACACACACACACGTGTTACTTCAGAGGCTCGATGTCCCCGGAACCTTCGCAGGGCAGGGCTCTTTGTTCTGTTCCCTGATGTAGCCCAAGTGTCTGACAAAGTGCCTGGTACATAATAAAGGTGCTGGATGAATGAGCAACCCACCCAGAGCCAATGGAGCTGCCCTTATGAAGCGCAGGCCACTGACCCAGCAGAAGCACCAGGAAGAACACCAGAGCCTTTCTTGACCAGAGGAGGCCCTGCAGCTGCAAACTGAGATGTGACAAAGGGCGCAGAGTGGTGTCCCGCACTTGTGTTTACACCCAGTGGGTCTAACAAAAGAGCGGAAGAGTGCCACCACGGGGTGCGAGGGTGTCTCCTTCGCATGGCTGTGCAATGTGTGCGCATACACACAGGGAAGACCGTTCCTCTACTGTAACAGACAAGGCCTGGATCCACCCCCGCCCCCACCAAGCCTTGCAAAAACACCACAAAAAGTTTCCCTCAGGACCGTTCTCAGCTTGTATCTTTCCTTTTCTGAGGCACAACCCCTCCTGGCACCTCTTGAGCAACAGCTATGCTAGTGCGTTTAGCCCTGTTTGATTCCAAGTGTCTATCAGACTAGGCAAAGCTTCATTGGTTCAAAAACGCTCTCCAGGATCCAGTATTTGAATGTATGAATTAATCAAGGCACAAAAACCTACATGAGGCTTAAGAGAGTGAGAAAGCAGAGTGCTCCATCAATGCCATCTCTCTGTTCTTAAAAAAAAAAATCACAGGACTTCCGAGTTCACCAGATAATCCTTTCTTAAACAATGTAATTTCTTGAGCAATTTGATTTATAAGACCATGGTTGACTCCAGTCTATCAAGGTGTTTGGGGCTGCTTTTACTCACAGAGGATTCCCCGGTTAACAAATGGTTAATGCCACTGAAAACTCTATGGACACAATTCTACTCTGACACAGAGGGGGTCTCCATGAGCCAAAGTCAACTTGATGGCAGCTGGGTTTTTAAATTTTTTTTTTACTCATAGATGACAGTGGATAGTTTAAAGTTAGAAAGACAGAAATAAGCTGGGAAACATTCAAGTGTGACAGATTTGTGGTATCTGCTGATTTGTATTTTCATTTGGCTTTAATTTACTAATTAACAAATGGGGCAAGAACACATACTTGGGTCGAGTTGGAGGCTTTTGCTTCCACAGGAGTCTCCAGTGAAATAATGATCTTGCATTTGTTACTCCGCAGTAATTGCCATGTCAAACGCAGCCTTGCTGTTTCACTGCAGGGTTAAGTTGAGGAAAAACCAGGCTGGAGAAGAACATTCTTATCCAAGCATATATCTGCAGGAAGGGAGGGGGAGGCAGGGGGAACAAGAGAGTGACCAGCCAAGGGTGTCTCAGTTACTCTCTCCCTCCCTTCCTCTAATTCAAAACATTATCCTTTATTATTGCTCTAGCACCAGAAAGCACATTCTTTGCTCCAGCGATTCACTTCATTTTCCTGAGAACACAATGCAGAGAGTATCTCAGTGTAAAGTTACTGATTTGTCTCCAGATTAAGTTCAAGCTAAACTGCTCTCTTAAACCATTTTGTTTTTCCTGAAGCACAGCGGGTCCACACAGCGGGTGGGTCGCCCGCCAAGTCACAAGGTCTTGGCTCTTTTAGGATCTCCAATCACAGACGGATGAGGCGAGTGAACAGGCTTTTCCACAGGTTTGGGTACCAGGTGAGGGAAGCTATAAAGACTGATCCACAGGCACCGAGGACATCAACCCCTGGTTTTTCAGATTGACACAGGCTCTAATTTACGTGGACCAACAGTCTAACCTCATCAGGACACTAAAAGCATAAAAAGTCATGGCTCATAAGGTAAAAGACAGGTGAGAGGATGTGAGCAGAAAGGGGCTGTCCAGGGACTCCAAGGAGCAGCCCACGCAAACCAGGAAGCAGAGTAGGAAGAAGGAAATAAAGTTTGGAGCCACCAGTAGACCAGCACATTGGGGTTGGAGTCCAGTTCCTATTTGGTGGGTAATTGCCCTGATACTCATCGTACCTTCAGTCCAGGTGGCTACGTGGCTGGTGCTCACTTGATACTACCACGCGCTCCTTCTGGATTCTCTCTCACTAGGAACTTTTCCTTTCCTCTCCTTTTCCTGTTTGATGTTGTTGAACATCAGTCAACCCAGGTCAAAAGGAGAGTAGGAATGAGGATATTGGTGGTTCAGTGGTAGAATTCTCACTTTCTATGCAGGAGACATGGGCCCACTTCCCAGCCAATGCACCTCAGCGCAGGCACCACTCATCTGTCAGTGGAGGTTTGCATGTTGTTATGATCCTGAATGTGTTTCAGTGGGGCTTCCAGACTAAGAAGACTAGGAAGAAAGGCCTGGCAATCTACTTCCAAAAACCAGCCAATGAAAACCCTATGGTCATCATGAGTTGCAAGCCCACTTGACAACAATGACTCAAACGAGCTTTGATCATTAGCATCTTCCCCACAAAATCTTAAACCAAAACGACTATAATCAGTGCAACTGATGTTCTGAATTTCAATTTCTCTTTTTATACCCTTTAAATGCCCAGAAGTGGGCAGTAAGGAACCCAGTAAAAAATGAACCACAAGGATGTAACTGAGGTAATTCAGACCCAGGATGATGAAGGCTTTTCCATTTCCAAAGCCACCTCTGGGTTCCAAGATCACACCAGACCGCTGACCTCGGCTTCCAGGTGCTCTGCTCCCTCCTGACGAAGAAGACCACCTGGAAGACCAGAACATAAACGTCTGCAAAGCAAATAAGGCTGACTCTTCACCGGATAGTAAGAACAAGAGGTGAATGTGAACCTATAGCATAATAGATTTGACTTAGATACACTTAGATTGACCTTCTGAGTTAGAGAAAAGGAAACTGCTCCCTTAGAGCCTTTTGGACGAAGGAAGAGCTCCACCCAACTGGTCTCAGAAAGAGAGAGACGATGAACACAGCCACTGCCAGTCAACCCCCAGGTATCGTGTGTGTGTGTGCGTGCGTGCGTGCATGCGTGTGTGTGTGTGTTTGAGACACAGGGATAGATCAGGCAGGGCCAAAGTGGGAAAGGAAAATATGAACCACTCCTATGGGATGGGAAAGTTACATAAGAGGGTCGGGGGGTAGCTGTTCCTTTTTGTGGCCCTGCTTCAAACTAAACGCCGCTGAGGAAGACTAAGAAGACTGGGGATATACTCTTTTTGCATAGGCTACCATCTGAATATAGTGGACTCTCTGACAGACACATGGGTGGAAGAAGCAGTGAGTATTTCAAATTACAACTTGGGAAAAAACTTTGTCTCTTAAAAAACCACTAAAGTTTTAAGTTAACCAGGTATGGCCAGATTTTATCGTGACATAACAATGTCAACAAAGGCCAACCAAAAGGAAGGACCTAGAAGTGGAGCATGAGTTGAAGTTGGCACATTTTCAAGTGGGGCAATGAGGCCAGAAGATTCTCCTGTGTGTTCCCGACTCCATCAGGGCTGATCTCATGGTGTCATCTTGGTAACTGGCTCAGCTTTTCACCCTTTCATATCTGTTTCCTCATCAGCAAAGTGCTGGATACACTAATTCCACCTAAAAGTGAGGTGTGCCTAATCACCAATACTTGGAAAGAGAAATGAAATATAGTTTCAGAAAAAGCTATGCCAACACTCAATATTCAACTAAAGATCACTGAACTCAACAGATATTTACTGAGCATCTATTACATACAAAAAGCCATGCCATGTCAACACTCAATATTCAATAAAAAATCACAAAATTCAACAAATATTCACTCAATATTTATTATATACAAGGCATGCCAGAAGTCTTTGGAATTGCCTGGTCATCTCTATGTCGTTCACATTTTCACATGAAATAACTTTAAAGGTCATTGATAGGCTTTAAAAAAAAAAAATCTTTTCTTCATTTTTATATTAGTGGTCTCATACAGTATTTGTCCTTTTGTGATTGACTTATTTCACTCAGCATAACGTCTTCCATGTTCAACCGTCTTGTGAGATGTTTCAACGATTCATCGTTATTCTTTCATGTTTCATAGTATTCTATTGTGTGTATGTACCATAATTTGTTTATCCATTCATCCGTCGGCAGGCACTTACGTTGCTTCCATCTTTCTGTTATTGTGAATAAGGCTGCAATGTGTGTCTTAGTCATCTAGTGCTGTTATAACAGAAATACCACAAATGGATGGCTTTAACAAAGAGAAATTTACTCTTTCACAGTCTAGTGGGCTAGAAATTCAAATTCAGGACGTCAGCTCCAGGGAAGGCTTTCTCTCTCTGTGGGCTCTAGAGGAAGGTCCTTGTCATCAGTCTTCCCCTGGACTAGAAGCTTCTCCACACAGGGACTCTGGGTTCAAAGGATATGCTCTGCTCCCAGCACTGCTTTCTTGGTGGTATGAGGTCCCCCTCTTTGCTTGCTTCCATTTCATCTCTTGTAAGATAAAAGGTGGTGCAGGCCATACCCCAGGGCAACTCCCTTTACATTGGATCAGGGATATGACTTTAGTAAGGGTGTTACAATCCCACCCTAATCCTTTTTAACATAAAATTACAATCACAAAATGGAGGACAACTACAGAACACAGGGAATCATGGCCTCACCAAGTTGACACATAGTTTTGGGGGCCACAATTTAATCCACGACAGTGTGGATACATCTATTTGTGTGACGGCTCTTATTTCTCTAGACTATATTCCCAGGAGTGGGATTGCTGGGTCATAAGGTATCTCTAACCTTTCAAGGAAGCACCATACCGTTTTCCACAGTGGTTGTGCTATTTTACAGCCCCACCACCAGTGTATGAGAGTACCAACCTCCCCACAGCCTTGCCAGCATTTGTTGTTTTCTCTTGTTTTGATCAGTGCCATTTTTGCCTGGGTGAGATGGTATCTCATCATTTTGATTTGTATCTTTCTAATGGCTAATGAGAGCCCTGGTGGCACAGTGGTTAAAAGCTTGGCTACTAATCAAAAGGTCAGCAGTTTGAATCCACCAGTTGCTCCTTGGAAACCCTATGGGGCAGTTCTACTCAGTCCTATAGGGTCGTTAGGAGTTGGAACTGACTCAACAGCAACGGGTTTAACGGCTAATGGCCGTGAGCATCTCTTCATGTATTTGTGGGCCACCTGAATGTCTTCTTTGGTTAAGTGTCTGTTCATGTCCTTTGCCCAATTTTTCTTTTTATCATGCTTTAAGTGAAAGTTTACAAACCAAGTACATTCTCTCATACAAAAACTTATATACACCTTGCTATATACTCCTAGTTGCTCTCCCTCTAATGAGATAACACACTCCTTCCCTCCACTCTCTATTTTCTTGTCCATCTGGCCAGCTTCTGCATCCCTCTGCCCTCTCACCTCTTCTCCAGACAAGAGCTACCCACATAGTCTCATGTGTCTACTAGATCCAAGGAACTCGCTCTTCACCAGTATCATTTTCTATTCCATAGTCTAGTCCAATCCCTGTCTGTAACAGTTGGCTTTGGGAATGGTTCCTGTCTTGGGCTAACAGAAGGTCTGGGGACCATGACTTCCAGAGTCCTTCTAGTCTCAGTCAGACCATTAAGTCTGGTCTTTTTACAAGAATTTGGGGTCTGCATCTCACTGTTCTTCTGCTCCCTCAGGGGTTCTCTGTTGTGTTCCCTGTCAGGGCAGTCATCGGTTGTAGCCAGGTACCATCTAGTTCTTCTGGTCTCAGGCTGATATAATGTCTGGTTTATGTGGCCCTTTCTGTCTCTTGGGTTCATATTTACTTTGTGTCTTTGGTGTTCTTCATTCTCCTTTCCCCCAGGTGGGTTGAGACCAACTGATGCATCTTACATGGCCGCCTGCTAGCGTTTATGACCCCAGACGCCACTCTCCAAAGTGGGATGTAGAATGTTTTCTTAATAGATTTTATTACGCTAATTGACTGAGATGTCCCCTGAAACCATGGTCTCCAAACCCCTGCCCCTGCTACGCTGGCCCTTGAAGTGTTCAGTTTATTCAGGAAACTTCTTTGCTTTTGGTTTAGTCCAGTTGTGCTGACCTCTCCTGTATTGTGTGTTATCTTTCCCTTCACCTAAAATAGTTCTTATCTACTACCTAATTAGTGAAAACCCCCTCCCTCCCTCCCCATGCTTGCAACCATCAAAAAATATTTTCTTCTCTGTTTAAACTATTTTTTGAGTTCTTATAATAGTGGTCTCATACAACATTTGTCCTTTTGACTTCACCCAATTTTTAATTAGATTGTCTGTCTTTTTGTTGTTGAGGTGTTGAAGATCGTCAAATTTTTTTCCCAGTCTATAGGTTCTCTTTTCACTCTTTTGGAGAAGTCTTTTGATATGCATTGCTTAATTTTTAGGCGGTCCCATCTTTCTAGTTTGTGTTCTACATTAACGGGATTTTAAGGATACAACTAATAGACTGAATGGTATCTTGCTCCATAATTAGATACTCAGCTATGGCTCCCTGCCCCACCCCCCAAATGTCTGTGAAATAAGCTACAAGATTACTTAACAACAACTTACCAGTCAGAAAGGATCAATACACGTCTGTGGTCAAAAGTGGGTAACAGAGATAGAAAGGGAGTCTTGAAGCAGCGGCAACCCTTCTTAGCCCAATGGCCAGAATAGAAAGTGCCAAGTGAGATGAAGACCTGTGCTACTCACAGACCCCTGTGAAGGTGTTCTAGAAACAGATCGGGGATATCTGAGTCTACTGGAACATCTGGGCCTGCTTTTGGCCAACAATGTGGCAACTACATCAATGTCATGATTATATCACTTCTTGGATTCTTCTTCTAAGCCCAGAATGCTCCTTGACTCATCTCCTTCTCTCACTCCTGCCTGTTACACCTTTGAAATCTATCAGAATTCAACTGCTCACTATCTTCACATCTATCATTTTGGACTAAGCCATTATCATCTCTTATCTGAACTACTGAGGTAGCCACCTAACGTGTCTTTTTATTTCTACTTTCCACCACCGGTCTGTCAGTTCATCATCCTGTAGTAGTTTGTAGGTTACTGTGATGCTGGAAGCTAGGCCCACCAGTATTTCAAATACCAGCAGGGTCACCCATGGTGAACAGGTTTCAGCAGAGCTTCCAGACTAAGACAGACTAGGAAGAAAGGCCTGTTGATCTACTTCTGCAAATGAGTCAATGAAAACCCTTTGGACCATAACAGAATATTTTCTGATATAGTGCTGGAAGACGAGCCCCTAGGTTGCAAGATACTCAAAACACACACTGGCCGCAACAGTGAACCGGAGCGTATCAACGATTGTGAAGATGGTGCAGGACTGGGCAACGTTTCGTTCCATTGTATATGAGGTCGCCATGAGTTGGAGCCAACTTGATGGCAACTAACAATTCTACTTTGCCCCTACAGTCTGTCCTCTACACAGTGGCCAGAATGACTCTTTTAAAATATAAATCAGATGATGTCAAAATCCTCAAATGCCCTCCTCTGTCACTCAGAGCAAAACCTTTTAGACATATAATCAAAAATCCTCAGGAGGTGTACAAAGCCCAACTGATTTTAGCCTCACTTCATACCACTGGAAAAGCTTTTCAAGAAGGCAATTCCTTGACCACACCAAGCACATTTCTGCCACAGGACTTCTGCATTTGCTGCTTCCTCAGTGGGATGCTCCTACCCCATATGGTCATATAGCTCACTCCCTCACTTCTCTGCAAATGTCATCTCTTTGGAGAGGTCAGGGAAGACCACATGGCTAACAGAACATCTGATCACTCTCCGGCCCCTTAACATGCCTACCTTCTTTATCTCCACAGCACTGAATTGATTAATTTATCATCTGTCTCATTCACTGTAATACATGTTTCATGAGTGTAGTATAGTTTTGGTTGTTCATTTTTATGTCTCATGTTCCTAGAATTGTGCATGGTACACGGCTAATGGTCAACACCTTCTTGGAATGAATGCTTAACTGCCTGGATTCACTTTCTTCATTGGTTAAATGGAGGTAAGAACAACTCATCTGCCTCATCCAAAACCCGCTGCTGTTGAGTCAATTCTGACTCACAGCAACCTTACTGGACAGAGTAGAATAGCCCCACAGGGTTTCCGTGGCTGTAAATCTTTATGGAAGCAGGCTGCCAAATTTCTCACGGAGCAGCTGGAGGGTTCGAACTGCCGACCTTTTTGGTTCGCAGATGAGCACTCAACCACTGCACCACCAGGGCTTCATCTGCCTCACAGTGCCATTCAATGCTAAAACAAGATAACATATGTGGAAGCACTTGGGGAAATATAAAGTGCAATACTGCATAAGTGAAAAGTGTGATTATTTCCCTTTTTGCCCTGACGACATAGTGGTTAAGAGCCTGGCTGCTAACCAAAAGGTCAGCAGTTCGAATCCACCAACTGCTTCTTGGAAACCCTATGGGGCAGTTCTGCTCAATCCTCCAGGGTCACTATGTGTTGGAACTGACTCGATGGCAATAGATTTTATGGGGGCCACAGGGCAAAGCACAGATAACAGCTTTATCAGCATTGCCTTCTACCCACCAGGTATGCACAGATGTTCAGATAAACATCGTTTGGGACATAGGTGGTGGCAACTGCAACCCTCAGCTTAAAACGCTTTCCATGGAAAAATAAAATCAGGAATCAGAGAGAGTGTAAGACAGAAGAACTAGGTACTGAATGTTGTGGAGAAGCAGGCCTGGTGTCATCTGTAAAGTGCATACTCAGAAACTTAAAAAAAAGCGAATCAGTGCTGGGGAGAAAAAGAGGAAGCATGTTCCTGGGGACTGAGACACACGGTACTGAACACACTATCATTCTGAGGCTGCTCTGTGGTTTCCACAATGAAATGGGCTTGAGGAGCTAGTTGCCATGGCTTGAGGCTCCATCGAACCAAAAACTTTCTCAATCCTGGCACTGATGACTTACGTAACTCGGGCTTTGAAATCCACACGACTCTTTTGGTCCTGTGTACCGCTTTGCTTCATTTTGCACTGCTGCTCCCGGAGCGCTGGAAACAATGAGGAGGGAGCCCTTAAAAGGTGGGGAGAAAAAGGAGACTGTACCATGGGGGCTTTAGGTAGGGCCAGAGCCACTAAGAGAGGGAGGGGCAGGGAGCTGAGACCTGGAGAAGTGGGAAGACCTGTGGGGGGTTAAAGGCGGGTGTTGCCATCCACACTCACAGAGGGAAAATAAAACCAGCTCGAAATAGGTCAGCAACCACAGTGCTTCAGGCTGTGATATCTGGGGAGAGAGGAGTAGACGGGAGTGGGGCCCTGGGCTTTAGGAGGTAATAGGGACAAGAAGGGAAGCTTCTGGGACCTAATCCAGGATACAAAGTAAACTCTGCACAAAGAAGACAGAGAAAAGCAAACCCTGCCTGTTTCTGCAGACTGCGCCCATTTTAAACACCGGGGTTCTTTTAAACAGTACTTTGCATAGGCTGAAACGAGATACAGTCAGCTCTTAGTTTTACAGGGTAGAGAGAGTGTGGATGGTTGAATTTCATAACCTTGAGCCTTATTTAGGTGGAGTAATGGTTAAGTGCTTGTCTGCAAACTGAAAGGTTGGCAGTTCGAACCCACCCAGTGGTGCCGTGGGAGAAAGATATGGTGACATGCTTCTGTAAAGATTACAGCCTAGGAAACCCTGTGAGGCAGCTCTACTGTGTCATGTGGGGTCTCTATGAGTCGAAATCAGCTCGATGGCACACAACAACTACCCAACAGTGTTTGTAGGTACACTATGAACCTATAGCTTACACCATTACCCGTCTCTCAGTTTGTTGTACTCTGGTGGCTTGTGTGTTGCTATGATGCAGGAAGCTATGCCACTGGTATTTCAAATACCAGCAGGGTCACCCACAGTAGACAGGTTTTGGCAGAACTTCCAGACTAAGATAGGCTAGGAAGAAAGGCCTGGTGACCTGCTTCTGAAAATTATCCTAAAAAAATGAAAATTAGCTTCTGAAAATGAAAACCCTGTAGACCACAGAATATTGTCAGAGACTTTGACTCACTTTGGATGCATCATTAGGAGGGACTGTTTGCTGGACAAGCACACTATGTTGGCAAAGTGATGGGCCAATGAAGACGAGAGAAACCCTCAGTAAGATGGATTCACACAACAGCCACAGTGATGCATACCAATGATCATGAAGATGGCTCAGGACCGGGCAAGATTTCATTCCGTTATATGTGGGGTCATCGTGAGTTGGAATTTTGCAAGACCAATGACTTATTCACTCCAAATACCTTTTTTTCAAGAACATAAATGGCCTTCACTGGATGGAAAACACAGGAATAAAATTGACTACATCTGCACAAAAAGACTATGGAAAAGCTCACTATCATCCGTAAGAACGTGGCCAGGGGCCGACTGTGGAACACACCATCAATTGCTCATATGCAAATGGAAGTTGAAGTTGAAGAAGATGAAAACAAGACCACGAGAGCCAAAGTACGACCTTGAGTATATCCCACCTGAATTTAGGGACCATCTCGAGAATAGACCTGACTCATTAAACACTAATGACTGAACACCTGTTGAGTTGTGGGATGACATCTACATGAAAAAAGCAAAAGGTCATTAAAAAGACAGGAGAAAAAGAAAAGACCAAAACGGATGTCAGAAGAGACTCCAGAGCCTGCTCTTGAACGTCGAAGAGCTAAAGCGAATGGAAGACACGATGAAGTAAAAGAGCTGAACAGATTTCAGAGGGCAGCTCCAGAGACAAAGTATTATAATGAGATGTACAAAGACCAAAAGGGTAGAACACGCTCAGCAATTCTCAAGCTAAAAGAACTGAAGGGAAAAAAATTAAGCCTCAGGTTGCAATTTTGAAGGAGTCTGTGGGGAAAATAGAACAATGCAGGAAGCATCAAAAGAAGATGGAAGGCCCTGAGGTATTTGGTGAGTGAAAAACCTACAGACTTTTCCTGGTGCTTTTTTATCTTCACCAATCTCCTCCATCCTGCCCTAGGTCATTTAAATAAATGTCCGCTGCTCAAAAAAAGAAGATGAAAAGAATACACAATCACTGTACCAAAAAGAATTGGTCAATATTCAACCATTTCAGGAGGTAGTATTTGATCAAAAACCCATAGTATTGAAGAAAGAAGACCAAGATGCACCGAAGGCACTAGAGAAAAACAAGACTCCAGGTATTGATGGAATACCCATTGAGATGTTTCAACAAAGGGATGTGGTGCTGAAGGTAGGTGTTCACTTGTCTATGCCAAGAAATTTGAAAGACAGCTTACCTGGCCAACTGACTGGAAGAGATCCATGTTTGTGCCCATTCCAAAGAAAGGTGATCCAACAGAACGTGGAAATTATCGAACAATATCATTAATATCACACGCAAGTAAAATTTTGCTGAAGATCATCCAGAAACGCTTGTAGCAGTACATTGACAGGGAATTGCCACAAATTCAAGCTGGATTCAGAAAAGGATGTGGAACAAAGGATATCATTGCTGATGTGAGATGGATCTTGGCTGAAAGCAGAAAATACCATAAAGATGTTTACCTGTGTTTTGTGGACTATCAAAGGCATTCGACTAAATGGATCAAAACAAATTATGGATAACGTTTAGAAGAATGGGAATTCTAGAACACTTAATTGCGCTCATGAAGAACCTGTACATAGACCAAGAGGCTGTCATTTGAACAGAACAAGGGGCTACTGAGTGGTTAAAATAATCAGGAAAGGTGGGTGTCAAGGCTGTATCCTTTCACCATACTTATGCAATCTGTATGCTGAGCAAATAATCTGAGAAGCTGGACTATATGAAGAAGAATGCAACATCAGGATTGAAGGAAGACTCATTAACAACCTGCAATATGCAGATGATACAACCTTGCTTTCTGAACGCAAAGAGGATTTGAAGCATTTACTGATGAAGATCAAAGATTAAAGCCTTCAGTATGGATTACACTTCAACATAAAGAAGACAAAAATCCTTAAAACTGGACCAATAGGCAACATCATGATAAACTGAGAAAAAATCGAAGTTGTCAAGGATTTCATTTTACTTGGATCCACAATCAACACCCATGGAAGCAGCAGTCAAGAAATCAAACATGTTGCATTGGGCAAATCTGCTGCCAAAGACCTCTTTAAAGTGTTGAAAAGCAAAGATGTCACTTTGAGGACTAAGGTGTGCTTGACCTAAGCTATGATATTTTCAGTTGCCTCATATGCACGCAAAAGCTGGACGATGAGTAAGGACCACCGAAGAAGAATTGATGCATCTTAATTATGGTGTTGGTGAAGAATATACCATGGACTGCCAGAAGAATGAACAAGTCTGTCTTGGAAGAGGTACAGCCAGAGTGCTCCTAGGAAGGCAGAATGGCAGGCCTCATCTCTCGTACTTTGGACACGTTATCAGGAGGGACCAGTCCCCGGAGAAGGACATCATGCTTGGTAAAGTAGAGGGTCAGCAAAAAAGAGGAAGACCCTGGACAAGATGGATTGACATAGTGGCTGCAACAATAGGCCTACACATAGCAGCCATTGTGAGGATGGAGCAGGACCAGGCAATGTTTTGTTACATTGTCCATAGGGTCACTATGAGTCAGAATGGACTCATCAGCACCTACCAACAACGTGAGTCAGAGCTGACTTGACGGCAACTGACAATAACAACACAGCCTACAGGTCCTTACGTGAGTGGTTTTGATAGCTCAGATGGCAGAAGCATTGATACAAGCTCAGCCAACTCAATGGCAGAACACAAGAAACCCTAGAAGCAAACGTGCATTCTTCTAGTCGGACTAGAAGGAGCCATTCCCTGGGTGGTGACAAAATGTCAGAGCACAGGAAAACAACAAGATACCGCCTCACCCCCATTAGAATGGGAATGATAAAAAAAAAAGGAAAACAACAGGTGTTAGTGAGGTTGTGGAGAAACTGGGACCCTCATCCACTACTGACGGGATTATAAAATGGTGTAGCCGCTGTGTAAAAGTTTGAAGGTTCCTCAAAAAGTTGAACACAAAACTGCCATATGTCCCAGCAATCCCAATCCTAGGTATAAACCAGAAGACATGAAAGCAGGAACACAGATAGAAACCTGTACAGCAATGTTCACTGAAGCACTTTTCACGATAGCCAAAAGGTGAAAACAACCGAAATGTCCATCAACAGAAGAATGGATAAACAAAATGTGGTATATACATAAAATGGAATATCACTCAGCCATAAAAAGAAGTCCTGATTCATGCTACAACACGGATAAGCCTTGAAAACATCATGGTGAGTGCAATACATCAGCCACCAAAGGACACATATTGAATAATC
This sequence comes from Elephas maximus indicus, assembly GCF_024166365.1. Lineage (NCBI taxonomy): Eukaryota > Metazoa > Chordata > Mammalia > Proboscidea > Elephantidae > Elephas > Elephas maximus. The sequence goes on along the minus strand of NC_064819.1, from coordinate 50,256,302 downwards.
TCACTTATATGACATAAGCACACATATAGAAGCCAAAGATTATTAATGATTTCTGGGGTGGGAGGGAGGAGGAGGGGGGAGTTTTTGTTTAGGGGGCACTGAGTTTATGTTCATGGTGGGAGAATGATGTGGAAAAGGAGAGCGAGAATGATTGCACAACTTGAAGAATGTCATCAATGTTACTGAGTTGTAGATGCAGAAATTGTTGAGATGCTGCATGCTTTGTTAAGCATATTTTTACCCACCCCCCCCCCCACACACACATAAAGACAGAGCACAGGACCCCAAGCCTTACAATTCTTGGCTCCAACTGCCAGATCTGGATGAAAGAATAAGGCAGGGAGCTCCCACAGGGCTGAGAGATATGTTCAAGACAAGAAGGTTGAGCTTATCCTGGAAGAAAAGAACAATTGGGGAAATGGCTCACAATAGGAAGAATTACGGTCAAGGGGACAAATGATGGAAACAAAAGATGAAGAATAAGTTATTCAATGACCAGAAAAAAACGTGCTTCAACCTTCTCTAAAGAAGCTTACCTGCCCTAGGGAATGAACAGGTGGGTTCTGGTCTGGTTTACTTACCCACCACTTGACTCCCTCTAGGGATGAAGACACTACGGATGCTTACCATGATGAAGCCACACAGCACAGGGGAGAAGCAAAGTTCTCAGATGCAGGTTCTTTTGGTGGGGAAGGGAATTAGATGCAGGTTTTGGTGGGGAAGGGGAAGGGGTCAGAGGAAGCAAAGAGTCAGTCTGGCAGTTCATCAGCAAGTGCTGAGACCCAGGATAAACACAGATCCAGAGCTTCCAGCCTGTGTACTCGGTGGAACTTCTGTTACATCACACTCAACAGCTCCCCAACTCACCACAACAAGGTTTGAGTTTATGATCCAGAAGTAAGGTGCTTTAGTCCTGTATTAGCAAACACTGCGACATCCCAAAGACAAAACACAAACAAACCTTCAAAAAAGCATCTACTTATGCAAGCGTATCTGTGGTGGTATGACACCACTTATACACGCGCTCTTTAAAATGTATGAATTAATAGAATCTATTTGACATTTAAAAAAAAGTTTTTTTTTCCCTTTATTTGACATTTACGTTAACTTTGGAAGAACTGACATTTTAAAGACATTTAACATTCCCATCCAAAAAAATCTGTGAATTAAAAAAATACACTCTTTTCTTAAAGACTGAAAGGATATACAACAAATTTAATAGGGTGATAGGACGATTATGGGTAATTCCTATTTTTTACTTTACTTCTATTTTCTAAATTATTTCTCTTCGATATATTCTATTTACAATAAAAACCCATGAAATTATTTAAAATAAAAAATCTAAAAGTACGTTACCTAAATGGACCACAAATGCCCCCAATTTCATCAACTCTTTATTTTTCAAAGAAGTTGTTAAAATACTGTCAGATGATTAGAAACATAGCTGGAATGCCTCTTTCCATCTGATAAAAAGATTACTCACTGGAGGCCAATTTATGGTAACTCTGCTACCAAAAACAAAACAAACAAAAAAAGAAATGGAGCTTCTGTTTCTGGTTGAAAATCAGTTATTACCTCCACCCCGGCTGAAAGATGGAAAAACAACATTTGGGATTAAAAGACCATCTTCATTTACATGCTGAGTTTTAGAAGAAAATAGTAACTGGGAAAAAAAAAAAAAATTTACAACTAAAAAAGATTTCCAGAAGAGAGCCTTGGTTCCCATGGCTAAGCCCATTTGGTCTAGTAACATTGCTGGCACCCTCTCAATCAGGCTGAGGAACCTTCCCCTGCCCAGGCCCTTCTTTTTTTCTTTTCTCTCACTCCTTTCCACTTCTTTCACTCACTTTCCCTTTTCTCATTCCCTATTTGTTTCTGTTTGCCGAATTCGAATTTAAACAACTGCTTTCTAGTAAAAAATACTGTCTCCATGTACGCAAGCCCTAAAACCATACCTTCACCTGGATGCGTTCCAGCCAGCTCACTGTGAGTGATGAGACAGACCGTGAAACAGAGATGCGATTCTACCCTGTCCGCTTGTGTCTGAATTTCACTGGCTCATTTCACCAGCTGGATCTATAAATAACAAGTAGGGTGGCCAACACTGAGACAGTCCCAGACAAACTGGGCCAAGCTGGTCACCCTACTGCGATAGGTTATCCACTTCAATAAAACCTCCTCACAGACAGGAAGATACCCAGATTAGAGATCACATGCACACACGCATGCACGTGCACGCACACACACACACACACACACACTTCTCCTTACTCACTCACATTGGAAAGCACACTCTTATACTCATGCACTCAGAAAAACACACTTTCATACAGACACACTCAGACACATTCACACTCAGAGACACTCAAAGACACACACACAGCTCACATTCACACACTCATACACACTCTTACACACACTCACACTAGCAGGCACATACACATACACACAGGGACACACACACAGTAGCAGGCACATTCTCATATGCACACACACACTAGCAGGCACACACTCATATTCACACACACACACCAGCAGCACATACTCATATTCACACACACACACACTAACAGCACATACTCATATTCACACACACACACCAGCAGCACATACTCATATTCACACACACTAACAGCACGTACTCATATTCACACACACACCAGCAGCACATACTCATATTCACACACACACACACACTAGCAGCACATACTCATATTCACACACACACACTAACAGCATGTACTCATATTCACACACACACACACCAGCAGCACATTCTCATATTCACACACACACACTAGCAGCACATATGCGCGCGCACACACACACTAGCAGCACGTATACACACATACACACACTAGCAGCACATACTCATATTCACACACACACCAGCAGCACATACATTCACACACACACACTGGCAGCACATACTCATATTCACACACACACTAGCAGCACATACTCATAGTCACACACACACACACTGGCAGCATATAGTCACATTCACACACACACACTGGCAGCACATAGTCACATTCACACACACTAGCAGCACATACTCATATTCACACACACACACACTAGCAGCACATACTCATATTCACACACACACCAGCAGCACATACTCATATTCACACACACACACTAGCAGCACATTCTCATATTCACACACACACACACTAGCAGCACATACTCATATTCACACACACACACACCAGCAGCACATACTCATATTCACACACACACACACCAGCAGCACACACTCATATTCACACACACACACTAGCAGCACATTCTCATATTCACACACACACACACTAGCAGCACGTACTCATATTCACACACACACACTAGCAGGCACATACTCATTCACAGACTCACACACTCAGACATACATTCACACACACAGTCACACACACAAATGTGTATATTCATGCCTGTGTGTATGTATCTCACATCACAGCTGGTTCTTTCTTTCTTCTCATTTTCTTCTCTAGTCAATTCTCATAATTGCCTTTCTCACTATGAATAATGTTTTTCCCTCTAATTACTCATGTCCTCATTTCTGCTCTGGTTGGGAACAGGCTCTTCCTTTCTAAATCTGAAAAGAACATCTTGCCAGTGTCCTGTTTGTCTTCTTGCAATCATCATCTCATTCAAAGGCTCTCCTTTCCCGAGATCTCGATGCCCTTTCCCCCTTTCCAACATTATCAACGTATCTGAAGGTGATGTTCCTTGGACTCAGATGGTCCACGGCAGTGGCTATGTGAAGCGGTCCTGAAGATGGTCAGCAGCCTCACCTTCCACTTGCTTTGGAGAGGCACTGTGAAAAGGGGCATGGGACAGGTCTGAGAAGCCAAGCCCTGGCAGAGTCATCCTGGTTGGTGAAGAACAAAACCACTGCTCTTGCCCTGTTTAATGAGACAAAGATGGCTAGAAGCACTTCCTTGCGGGGCCTGGTTTATGATTCAACGCTGCCTGCTATGAAGGAAACCTTTAGAAGCCCCAGGCCACAATAAAGGGCTTCCTCCCGTTGTATATTTTGACAACGTGCAACTTACATAAAAACGTCCGTTATTGCCTACAGCTGCTAGCAAGTTTGGAAAAACTTCCCAAATTACAATGGGAAGTGCTGAAATATCCCACAAGTGGCGGTAACAAGTGGAATAATACGATTCCCCTGGGAATATTAAAGGTTACACAACCTCTTCTAACTTTTTCCCCAAAGACAAGAGCAAGTCTCCTTCAGTAGAGAAGAATAGAAAACTTCCCAAAGGTACAAAACAAACATGGTATCACCACTTGTATCTTACATTAAAAAAGAAGCTTTTAGGAATACTTTTTTTTTTTTTTTTTAATCCTATTTTTTTTTTATGGCCATAAGATTAGGAAAGCTGAAAACTTCTCTGGGTTTCATTTGTGTGTATTTGCTTATTTTTGATCCACTGCGATTCTTTGTACTTTGTAAATTCTGAGAAAAGTCAGCAGAACCAAACAGTCTGAGCCACGGATTTAGCCTATTTTATGCTTTTTAAAAATTTTAAGGGAAGAGTCCAATTACAAATGTGTTATGAAGCAATAATGTGTGGGCATGGAGACATGATCTAAATTTACTCATGTTCTGTACAGTAAAACCCTGATCACCCATGATGGGGGGCAGGGGGCTGCCTGGTTGAGGTTCCCTAGGAGAACGGCATGACCTTCATTCCTCCCTCTGTAACATGAGGTGTTTGTACACAATGATTGCCTACGTCCATTCCAACACGACATTTCTATAATTACAGGACGTGCTCTGGAAAGTCTAGTATTCTGGCTACGTAACGGTTAAATTGAAAACCAATAATAACACTTTTAACTCAGCTTTAAAACATGGGACGGTTTTCTGCCTTGTTGTCGCCTTCAAGTGGGCCTCTGACTCACGGAGACCCCGTACACAATGGGACAAAATGCTGCCCAGCCCTGCACCATCCCAACGATCAGTTGTGGATCAGACCGTTGTGATCCATAAGGTTTTTACTGGCTGATTATTGGAAGTAGATTGCCAGGCCTTTCTTCCTAAACCGTCTTAATTTGGAAGCTCCTCTGAAGCCTGCTCAGCATCACAGCAACACTCAAGCCTCCACTGGCAGATGGGTGGTGGCTGTGTATGAGATGCACTGGCCAGAATGGAGCCCGGGTCTCCCTCATGGAAGGCAAGAAGTCCACCACGACCCCAATGATTAATTATTAATAAACACATTTATACATCATCATATGGTTCTTTAATGGCTGAGGATCTTGCAGAACCTTTGAATTAGCTTCCACTGAGACATGAACAGTGCTGTCTAGTTGAAAGAATGCTGGACAGGTCTGAAGACCAAGGGGGAAGAGTCTCTGCTGTACGTCACTCACAAAAACATTTAAGAATCAAGTGAGCTAGTTAACACATGCAAAAGCACTTGGCAAATCGTCAAGTTCAAAGACAAAGCAATACTTTCAAACTGGAGTGAATAATGGCTTGGCCAAGAACCTACCCTAAAAGTTGGCTTCTTCAGAGTGAAATTGATAACGAGCAGGTGAGGAGTCTAAATCTCTGACTTTGTTTTCCAGTTTGTCTCTTTCTCTCAAAGTAGAGTTCAGAATGATAGTACTGGTAAACTGAAAAAACTGATCTTAGTTAGGTTCAGTAAAGAGATACAGTCCCAGAATAAAAAGACCAATAAGCTTAATAGCTGATACGAGAGACAGTAGAGTACTATATTTTTATGCAAATAACATGAGCCTTCTATGTTTCTTTACCAACAGCGCCCTCCCCTCGCAAGGTATTTTTCTAAGTGTACTATGGCTAATTTTTTTTACAGCAACATGTAAAAGAAAAATTGGCATAGCAGCACTTATGAAAATGCCTTGTGGGGGCAGAATGCAGTTGGCAAACAAACACAGAAGGCGCACGTTATTTGTGTAAAATACAGTAATAACTTTTACTTATAGAACATACTATAGTATTTTCCCCCAATGTCACGGTTGGTTGGTTGGTTTTAATCTTAGCACATAACGCCTTCAGAGATAGCTGACAGTAAGAGAAGAAAGCACAACACACAAACCACAAAATTGACAGCGACCAAAACGAGCCCCACTCTATTCTGATGTGCTAACGCAGAGTAAGTGTGACTAATCTCAGTTTAACTGGTCAATCAGCAAACCACTAGTCTAAAATAAAGGTCAGCATGGACACGAAATGTAATTACAGATGGAACATTAACTGAGAGGCATCCCAGTGAGTGGCATTCTCTCAAAGTTTTGCTTCCACCTCCTCTCCCCAACCAAAGACACTGTGATTTCTGCTGCGTACAATGCCATTGCAATGACATTGTTTCCATTTATGAGTTTTACTTTGGGCCAGATAGATTTATGGTCAGACAGACCTGTGTTTAGTCTGGCATTTACAAATTATTTGTCTTCTGTTTACTTGCCTTTCACAAAGGAGTCCCTGGGTGGCACAAACACTTCATCACAATTACAAGCCCACACACCCAGAGGTGCCTCAGAAGAAAGGCCTGGCCATCTGCTTCCAAAAGTTCACAGCCTTGAAAACCCTGTGGAGCTGTTCTGCTCTGCTCTGCACACATGGAATCGCCTTAAGTCGGGACTGACTCAACGGCAACTGGTTTTTTAACAACAGGGGGAACATCTACTCCATGGACTGTTGATGGGATTTAACGTAAAAGAATCCATGCGTTTTATGAGTGTAAACACCATTCTCTTCTCTCGTCTCTTCTACTTACTTCTCTTTCATTCCACTTTCCCCACCTCCTTTATTAACATATTAAGTTCATCAGGAACACGACCTCAACTAATGTTGAATGATGCTGTGAATGCACACACAAGCTTCTCTAAGCAACCTTCCATGCTCCTAATGGATGCATTTGCACCCTAGAGGCGGGACATCCTCAGGTACTTCAGTGTGCAAAGTATCCTAATATAAGCACACAGCCCCGTCATGAAATGTCACGAAGGCAGATCGTGACAATTCTGACAGCAAGCACCATTTAATCCGTATCAGTAAACAAATGACTAGGAAAATGCCACTGCTGACAACTTGGTTTTCAGTCAGAATTATGAGTTCCATAATGCTACTACGTTCCATTTCCTCTTGTACTATTTTTGGATCAGTGGGTTCTATTAGGAAGTACAGCAACTGGAGACAAAGGAAAATGTTACTACTGAGGACATCTTCAGTGTTAAATGCTCACTGTTAATGACAACAGGAATGAATTAAGTCATCTTCCTCCATTCTTAGAGGTTTTATTATAGTGCATTTTTTTTATTTTAACATTAATTTATGATTCAAGATTATTTTAATCTTCAAAATGTTTTTGCTATAATGTAACTTTGATTGAAACTGTGGCATTGGTGTAAGTGGTTAAGCACTCAACTACTAACTGAAAAGTTGAGGTTCGAATTCACCCAGAAGCTCCTCGACAGAAAAGCCTGGCAATCTACTTATGAAAGGTCACAGCTATTGAGAACCCTATGGAGCACGCTTTTCTGAAACACATGGGGTCACTAAGGGTTGGAATTGACTTGGCCAACTGTTATTATTATTATTATCATGTGCCAAGCATAGTGATAGACTCCTTACAAATGTTTAATTCATTCTCTGCAGCTCCAATTACTATCCTAATTTACAAATAGGACACTTGCCCCAAGTCACCAAGCTTAGAAATGCCAGAACCAGAACTCAAGCCCAGGTATTTTTTATTCCAAAGACCATGTTCTTAGCAACTCTGCTATTCTGATACATAGATGTGATTGCCACTTTTCCAGAAACATCTCAGACTTCATCAGTTCTAGGTAAGAACAGCACTTGATGGAGGGCTGGAGTCCACACCTCCAAGGGTATTTCTGATTAAAAGCTCTAATGGTTTGGAGAGATAAATTAAGGCTGACCCCTTGACTTGATTAAGTCCTAGGAGTTCTTAGGATTGTCATGAGAAAAGGGACCTCAGAAAAGGGAGAATACTCTTACAATACGTGATTTGGGAGCTTGCCACCAAATAATCTGAAATTTTTTTTAAAACATTTGAGTAGGCCTGTTTTATACCCAAAATGCATTAACTGAGTAAATGACATTATTAGTAGCTGACATATTAGTTTCTACCCCTTGAGGACATCAAGCCACTGAAAGTTCACATGAAACACTTGCTTTAAGGACAAAACGAGCTAGTACATGGGTCCCTGATTCCTGGATCTCAGATCAATACATTTCTCCTTCCAAGTAACTGAAAGAAGCAATGAGATACAGGGAGAGGAAGGGAGAGGTGGGGAGGTATTTCTAATGGTTGCCAGTGAAGAACTGAGAGATGGTGTGCAAGGATGTAGAGGATATGTGTGCTTCCTGTGAAAGAAGTAAAAACATCTTGAAATAAAAATGGATGAACAATAGAAACCAGTGAACAAAGAAAAAACAATAGAAGGGCAGAAATGGGGAATACAATAAATATAATCTTAAGGATGAAGAAAAGACAAGAGTTTGGCATGGTATGCAAAATCCTAAAACGGATCCCCAAGATTTCCTGCCCTAACCCCCAGGACTGAGTATAATGAGATTATAGTCATATTATTTTATGCCCTGATTATGTTATGTTATATGGCAAAAAGGATTTTTCAGATGTAATTAAAGTTACTAATCAGTTGAGTTTGAATTAATGGAAGGGGATGTTATCTGGGTAGGCCTAATCACAGGAGCCCTTTAAAAGCAGAGAGTTTTCTCTGGCTGGCAGCAGAAGAGGAAGTCAGAGAGATTCCAAACATCATGCCCCGTTGTTGGCTTTGAAGATGGAGGGGGTCTCGTGGTGAGGGATGAAGATGGCCTCTAGAATCTGAGAGTGGCCCCAGATATCAGCCAGAAAGAAAAGGAGGACTTCAGTCCTACAACCATAGGAACTGAATTCTGCCAACAACCTGAATGAGCTCGGAAGCAGATTTTTTCCCAGAATCTTCAGATAAGAGCCCAGCCTGGCCAATATCTTGATTTTGGCCCTATGATTTGGCCCTGAGCAGAGAATTCAGCCAAAGCTGCCCAGATTCCTGACTTAAACAACTGTGAGCTATTTGTTAAATGGATGTTATTTTTAGCTGCTAAGTTTGTGGTCATTTGTCATGAAGCATTAGAAAACTCATATACTGGCAGACTTGAATTCAAATCTTAATTCTGTCAATAAATTTGTGATCTCAGGCAAGTTACTTCATCTCTTTGTAGCCTAGCTTCCTCATCTACAAACGGGGATAGTAGCCCACAGCTCAGAGAGTTGTGAGAACTGAACTAGTGGTGCTGGTCCTGATACCTCCTAGTTAATAACTGTTCACTGTGAGGAAAACTAGGGTCCCTGGGTGGTGCAAATGGTTAAGTACAAAAAACGCTGGTGGTTCAAATCCATCGACAGGCATCTCAGAAGAAAGGCCTGGAGATCTACTCCTGAAAGGTCGGTCATTGAAAACCCTGTGGAGCACAGTTCTACTCTGAAACACATGGAGTCATCATGAGTCAGAATCAACTGAGGGCAACTAAGTGGTTTTGGTCAGGTGAATTGGAATGGCTGGAGTCCCCCAAACTGCCCACCAGGTGGTGCCACCATCCAAGAACAGCTCGGTTTTTATTCTGAATTACTTCCTGAGTGGAGTAGAGAGAAAAAGGAGCAGGGAAGGGGCAAAAGGAGTAAGGAGTCGCTGTATAACTGGCTACTTACATGTGTGACTGTTTACTACTCAAGTGTTTAGAACCAAGAGAATCCCAAAGACAAACTGCAGAGATACTATGGCATCTTTGTAGAAGTTTCAAAATATATTATTTTATGTAGTGATCTATTTAAAACCCACGTCATTCCAAAAAGCATCTGAGGTAGTTTAAGATCGGTTAAAATAGTACATCAAGGTAAAATTAATAAAACGAGAGAACTGGGAAAGAGAAAAGAAAACAAAACCAGGGGAAAAAAAAAAACGCATGCCAGCGAGATTCTGTACATTTGCTGCGGGTGAGTTTTTGACCTTCCCGCTGAAAACAGGGATGCATGGCCGGTTACCCAACTCACAGAGGAAACTCACTCAGGAAAAGCCTAGCCTGGGGAAAGGTTATTGTGCAGGTCGTCGCAAAGGGTACACCGTGTCACATTGTGAACGAACTCCTCACAGGGCTTCAATAAATAAAAAAACAGTGCTATCAATAAATACAACAGGGAAAATACACCCTAGACAGTTCTGTTTCTTTTATCAATTGTTTTCCATGTCTTGTACATATTTTTCTACTCAATTTTTGTATTTTTCTTTTTTGAGTTCTTCTTGTAATAAGAATAGCTTTTTGTCCTATTTATTGTCTAACACAGTCGCAAAATGTATGCCAACGGGTTAATATCATGAATGCATTTTACTTATTTTTACTTTTGTTTATAAATTTTGACATAAACAAGTTTTAAAACTGTATGTAGTCTAACATGTAGATATAAAGCATTGGTGGCTCAGAAGCTGACCTGGGCTCCCTTTACGGCCAGTGCACCAAGCGCACAGCCACCACCCGTCACCCGTCTGTCAGTGGAGGCTTGTGTGTTACTGACACTGAACGGGTTTCAGAAGAGTGTCCGGGCTAAGAGGGACTAGGAAGAAAGGCCTGGGGATCTCCTTTGGAAAATCAGCCAATGAAAGCCCAATGAATCACAACGGTTTGATCCGCAACTGATCTCAGAGATGGCGCAGGAGCAGGTGGTGTTTTCTCCCACTGTGCACGGGATCGCCTTGAGGAGGGGCCAACCCCATGGCAGCTAACAACAGCAATGTGTAGGTAAGTATTTTCTTACTTTTATGTGTAAGGAATGTGTATACACACATGTATACAAACTCCAATAGCTAGAATGCATTTCCTTATCTAGAGGACCAGTTAAACAATCACCTTTACTTCCTTTTAGTTTTTAATGGTTTAACTTTATAAATTTCTCTGAATTTCGAAGAGCATTTGATGGTCAGGTCAGTGTTCATAAGAACTGGAATGGACTGTATTCTTTCAGCAACACAAGAAGAACTTTCTCTAAGATAGAAAGTTAGATATTTATGGTCTGGAATTAATTCACTATCAGTCCTGTGAACAAGCAGAGGGAGTCACTTATTACTTGCTCTCCCTCAAGTCCTTCCCTTTTCTCTTTTCTCCATCCAATTACATATAATACAACTCTATGAAAGTATATGACCTGTACCCAGCCTTCCTCTAACCCTACCCTACCCCCACAACAACTGAATCAAGGTTGAATTTGGAAGCTTCAGACTTTGGTCAGCTACCTTGCCTTGTCTTCGGCATTTCAATAGCTGCCTAGCTTGATACAAAGATCTGCACAAAGGCACTACCTGTTATAACTGTCTGGGGAGCAGTAATTCGCATATGTACATTGTTCATTTACATAAGAATCCCCGTGAAAGAAAACACGTGCTTTCACCAGCAGGGGCTTTTACTGCTCAAAGAGAGAATGAGGCATGTCCACTGCAGAAGTCAGCTGTAGAAAGAGTTCTCACCTCACCTAAGTTTAACTGGAAAAGCTGAGCCAAGGGAGAAGGGACCCAGTGTGAATTTAATCAGGGAGGAAGGAGGAGGTGGAAGAGACAATAATGAGGCCTGGAATCAATTAGGTCAAATTATACCCTGTGTTACATGTGCCACTGAAATAGCAGAAAATACTACCCTGAACTTAGACCTCATTTCAGAACTGCAGAATGCTTTATAAACAATGTCTCCTTAATCAAGTTGTTTCATTTAGGGAGTGGGTCAGAAACTGCCAACTGAAAAAGTTTCTCTCTAGGGAATACAGGTTTGCCCTAACAGGGGGCTCACTGCCATGGCAACTGGTGGAAAGGCTGACATAACAACTAGTTACCATGCCGACAGAGTGTCCCTACGTATCAGACCCTCCTCCCAAGCATTCTTTTCGTTTCCTCTTCCCCCATTGGTTTACTTCCTCCATTCATTATGCCCCCAGGCACCTTTCCCAAAGTCACCTTCTGCCACATACCTAGACCCTTGGTCCCATGAGCCTCCACACTGTCTAACTGTCTGCTCCTAGAGCCCTGTCCTCAGTTTCTCAGTTCATGCCCTCAAACAGAGCTGGGAATACAGTGGGTTCAGGAGGGGGCATCCTGGATTGCTGGGGGCAGGGGTGAGTGATGTGGCTGGGGGTAGGACCACTCAGGAATCATTGCCACAATAACCAAGCATGGCAGACTGGGAAGGCGTCACTAGCCTGTGATACAATGACAGGTGGCTGCCTTCTCAAGAAGATGTTAGCCGTTTCTACACACTAATTCTTTTTTAATGGTGGTAAATACGTATAACAAAACATTTGCCATCTAACGTGTTTTACGTACACATCAGTGACAGTGAATACCGTCATTGTGTTGTGCACCCATCACCACTATCACCACTGTCCATTCTGTAATTTTTCCATCACCCTCAACAGAAGCGCGGTGCCCCCTAAGCAATGAGTTCCCCTTTCCTCCTCCTTCCCCCACTGGTAACCACTGATGTTGATCTTTATATATCTGCCTATTCTTGATATTCCATGTAAGTGCGATTACACACTATTTGTCCTTTTGAGTCTGACTGACTTTGCCCACCATGGTGTTTTCAAGTTCATCAGAACTTCTTTTCTCTTTATGGACTGATTTTTAATGCCACTTAGCATGAGCTTAGTAATTTACTAAACATGACCGCTCAGTCACAAACCGTGAGCTGTGCTGAGCTGACAGCATACTGTAAGGTCCTCAACTGCGTTTCCCAAACAGGGGGAAAGATACCTTAAAGGGCTCTCTTTCAGACTCAAGGTTTCAAAGTAAGGCCGTGGCAGGCCAGGTGAGAATGACAGCTCCGGCAGTCTGCCTCCCTACTGTTGTTATCCCCAGGGGAACTCATAGTTTAAGAAAATTTAACCTTAAAACCCTGTTACCAAGGATCAGTGCTGACCTTGGAAACAAAGAAGGACCTCTCACATACTTTGAGATTTTCCTTCTCTAGAGAATAAATGTATTTTAATGCTTTACATTCACTTTCAGTCAAATATAATTAATGTAATTATTACATAATAACGAATCTTTAGAAAAGAATCTTCCTAACGGATCCTATTCTGTTCGTTTTCACACTTTATAAGTTTTCAAGGGAAATGTTTGAGAAGGAAGGCTCGAATACAAATATAAATACTGTGGGCTACTCAGGGGCAGAGAGTTTTGATTTTTTTATTTACTATTTGAATTGTTGTATCTAGCACCATGCCCACAACCAAGTCGGTGCATTAACAGAAGAGTCTGGCGCCTATATATAGCTACCCTGAGGGAAGTGGGGGCAAGAAGAGAGAGACCGGGGTTTCTGCCATTCCACCAGCTGTGAAGCCTGGGGACAGTCACCTAAGCTAAGCTTACTGGACCTCCGTGTGCCCATTTGTCAATTTAGGAGATTGAATCAGATGCTCTCTCAGCCCCCAGGAGCTTGAAGAATTCCATAACACTGTGTATCTGTTTCATTAAACTCTGGGGGCAGCACACAACACGAGTGGCACCATTTAGCTATTTATGAATATGATGGACAACACAGCATGAAGAAGGTGTTTAATTCCTATTGTTCAGTAAACCAAACCGTTGCAATTGAATCTAATGACATTTCTGAAGTCCCTAGGTGGTGCAAACAAACGATTAATGAGCTCAACTGACATCTGAAAGGTTAGCGGTTCAACTCCACCCAGAGGCACCTCAGAAGAAAGGCCTGGCAAACTACTTCCCCCAAAATTGGCCACTGAAAAACCTACGGAGCAAGTTCTACTCTGACAGACATGGGGTCGCCATGAGTCAGAGTTAACTCAATGGCAACTGGTAAATGACATTTCTGTTTTTCCCATAAGTCCATACCAAGAAAGTTAGACCTCAATTTGGGAATTTGTAGAGAAAGATAAATGTATTTATACACATGTATTTTTTTTAAATGGTGTGATCATTAAGGTGTGTGTCAACTTGGTTCCTGGGACCTGAGCTAGTAGCTTACCTGCTGTCTTGCCTGCAGATCTTGGGATTTGATGGTCTTTGCGCAACCTGTGAGCCAGAGCCCTGCTGTCTGACTAGCCGATCTTGGGTTCTCCAGCGTCTGCCGCAACTTGAATCAGGAGAAGCCTCCAGCCTGACCCACGGACTTGGGCCTTTCCAGCCTCTACAATTGCATGAGCAATCTCCTTGATATAAATCCCTCTCTCTATATATATACAGTTATATGCTTTACTGGTTTTGCTTCTCTGGAGAACCCAGCCTAAGACAAATGGCTCGAAAACTTTGGACTAACCATTTCTAGCTTTGCACATAGTAGGGAACCAACAAATACTTGTTCAGTGAACAAATGTGTGAATAAATGGTCTCTTGTTGCAAGAGATTGTGGAGAATAACACCATGTACGTTCATGATCAGACTCTGTTTCCCTCAGTTCCGCTGTCTTCGATATTTTATTCCCTAGAAGACTTCCTCTAAACATTGAAGTCAATTAAGCTATTTTGTGCATAGCAAGCCTTTTTCTCAAACTGAGTATAATATAAATTCAAACACAATCACATGCTGTTCAACCACTGGGCTACAAGCCCTACAAAACAAGAAATGGCATTTGCAGTAACAATCATGTCTGTCTCCATAACAGAGTCTGAAGACTTCTGCTGAATGGTGGCGGGTGGAATGTGGTCAATGGCTGAGAGTATCTCCCAGATTGGATGTTTTCTGGCATTTCTCAGAGGAGGAGAGCAGTTAGTCTGCATTTAATTTTTAAACCGCATTTTCATCCCTTTCCTCCTCTACCCAGCCACCCACAGGAAAGAAAAAATCCTGTTGCTCATGCTACGCATTCTTTTTCCAATTCTTCTGGGCTGTTCTTCCATTTCTGTTTAGAACAGCTAATCTTCCACAAACCTGGACTGTGTACAAGAGCCACAGCTTGCTCATCCCCAATCACACAAACATAAATAAGGTTTGGATGCCATTAACCCCTTGAAAAACAGCATTTTCCTGGCTATGGACCCAAGGAAGGTTCGGGAAACATATGATATCTATTTCCTACTCATTCCAATGAGTTTATTACAGGTTGCAAAAAACTACCAGAAAGTTCCGTTTAAATAAACTCAAGCCAAAAGTTTTTAAAGGATAGATTTTTAAGTCATTGCTTTTTAATCTTTATCAGCATAGACATTAAAAAGGGGTATATTTCTGTACTCCACACCCACTGGAAGAATGGGGCCCTTGCCAAAGCCCTGCATGTTAAAAATTAGCTCTGAATCTTCCTGATGGCCACAAACTCTCAGGAGTCTCAAGACACAGAAGTGCTAATGGGAAGCGGATACTTGGGATCACAGCAGTTGACAATTTGCCTGGTTTGCTCTTTCCAGGTAAATAAAATCTGACAAGTTTGAGGCCTGTTGAAAAGGAGGGAAGAGACTTTAGAGAACACGCAGCCTTCTATCAACCTCCCATGTCCTAAGAATAAATGCAAAGTTTTAAAATCGACAATTCAGAGCTTGCAGTCCTGAGAAGTCAACTGTAGCACAAAAATTCCATGTAATTGGTTTCGATAAATTTGCAATGATTCTGCCCAGAGGCCCTGTATAGTTTCTGGTAAGATAAATGTTCATAGTTAACAGGTCTATTTCAGAAATACTCTCCATCCACCCGTCAGTAAATATACAGATTTTATAGAAATTTGTCCTCTACCAGTCAAAAGCACTAGCTGACTCTAATTGTTAAAGTGTGTTCTCTTTCTATGAGTACTTATTTTCTTACATATTAACATTTAACTTTAGGTGAATAAGAAATGGAAGAACTGGGATCATTCACGGGATGGGGGTAGAGTGTGGCTGCATCCCACGGTTGCCTTCAAGATCACCTGAAGTGTGCTCTTCTCGGGGTGGTTTGAGTTGTCCTATCGCCATTGTTGAATGCCTCCCCAACTTCCTATATACCAAGGGTTCTTGGTTAACATATTCAGTTGCTAATTGAAAGGTTGGAATTTCGAGGCCACCCAGAGGTGCCTCAGCCATTGAAAACCCTATGGAGCACAGTTCCAACATGACACAAATGGTGCTGCCATGAATTGGAATCAACTTACCAGCAACCGGTTTTTAGTTTGTTTTTTTCAGACTCTAGCATGCATCAGAATCAGTTGGTAGGACATTTAAACAGAGACTGCTGGGCTGGACCCTACAGTTTCTGATTTAGTAGGTCTGGGGTGATGCCCCAAAATTTTCATGGCTACCAAGTTTCCAGGAGATGCTGAGAACCACGCTTCGAGAACCACCGCTATTCGTGTACCTAAGGATGGAGATGAGACAGGAGCTACAGGGTTCCTGGAGATACCATTCTTTCCCCCAGCTACAATCATAAGGAGAGTATCACATAAGAGGACAACCCACTGTTTTCTATTTCTGAGAGTAAAAGAAGGACTGACAGACTGAAGCAAGAGAGGTTTAGATTAGATGTTTAGAGTTCGTTAAATATTGATATGGGATGGCAGAGAGGTGGTAGAATCTTCTTGTCAGGAGGTTATTCAGACTAGGGGCAATTTTCATTTCAATGCTATGATTTAAATGTGGGTCTGAAGACAGGGAGTATTAGGCCATTCCTGTCCCATGAGAGGTGAGGTTTTTCCTTCCTACCTGCCTTGTGCTAAACTAGATTATTCAGCCTCTTGATGAAGCTTGAAAATTTAATTTTAAACTACATTTTTCTTTTAAAAATTATTTAGCAAATCCAATCTCAACTTAAGAATATGAACTATCTTAAATTTAAGTGGAAAATATGAAATTTTTTTTGGATGTAAAGTATTTAAAGTTGTTAACCCAATGAGAGGGAACACTAAAGCTTTCTGCAGACTACTTTGACACACTGCCTTTGTTTAAATTGCTTTGTCTTCTAGCTGTCAGGACAAATAGTAATAAGGCTTCCTTAGAATCCGAAAATATATCAAGAGCCAATGATATTCATTTGTACAATCACAAAATCCAAGCATTTGCAGGTAAAAAACTGGGGTAGGGAAAGGAAAGAAGTTATACCTTATACATGAGAAAAGTTACACACATTTTCACAACAAAGAATCACACAGTGTGATTATAATGATGTTTTTCCGCAGGGAAATCAGCTGATACAGGGAATTTTACTTATAGGTTCCCTAATCACGCTACCATGACCCATCTGTTAATCTGTCGTACCATGGTGGCTTGTGTGTTGCTGTGATGCTGGAAGCTATGCCACTGCTATTTCAAATACCAGCAGGATCGCTCATGGTAGACAGGAACTTCCAGACAAAGACAGACTAGGAAGAAAGGCCTGGTGATCTGCTTCCAAAAATCAGTCAATGAAAACCCTGTGGATCACAATAGAATATGGTCTGATATAGTGCTGGAAGATGAGCCCCCTAGGTTGGAAGGCACTCAAAATACACAGTGGCCTCAGCAATGGACTGGAGCACATCAACGATCCTGAAGATGGTGTCGGCATGGGTGATGTTTTGTTCTGTTGTATATGGCCGTCACTATGAGTTGGACCTGGCTCGATGGCAACTAACACAACAGCAGCCATGCTTAGGAGAGATCACTAATAACGGAAATCAGTTTCATCAGATTGCATTGGATGACAAGTGCATGACAGCCCTGCCCATCCAAAGCTCCTATCTGAGGCTCCTGTTACCCCACGTGGAGGGGAAGGGGAGAAGCTCTCAGACTGCTGGAACTCCTGAGAATAGCACTTGCTGCATGTTCCTGAGCCTCTGGGAGGCTGGCATCAAGCGGTTAAGTTGATGTGTTTAGCAGGCTTTACAGAAAATGTGCTCAATGTTAATCTCCTAAAAAGCATCCAACCACATTGCAGAGCCCACATCTCAAACTGCAGCAATCCCCATGTGGGAAAGACTACATTCTTTTCAAGCGGATGCTTCACACTTGAGCAGTAATGAGACTTAACGTGAAGGTGGTCATGTGCCGTTCCAGTCGGAGAGAGACAGACCCAAATGTGCCTTCCATGATGATCTCTCAGTGTGGGAAGCCTGACTGGGACATTTTTCACATAGTAGCACAGTTAAGATTGTAATCGCCTAGGGACTTCTGCGCTAGACTAGTTTATGATCTCTTCTGACCCTCAAAGTGCTGTTTGTGGGCTTTATTATGCCTTACATGGCCCTACAAGTGATTTTCTGAAATTGAAAAGCTCTTGAACCAAATATTGACAGTGTTTGTTTTCTCCTGTCAGAGTGACACATGGTAATTGATCCACATTCATTCCTGTTACTTGAAACTGCCACAAAACTCCAGTGAGGGCAGATCTGGTTTCCTTCCAGAGTATCTGATGCATCTATACAGTTAAAATTCCATCCATCCTCAGCCATTAAAATGGAGCAGCAGGGCAGACTTGGCTCTTTAAATGAACCTAACAGAGAACCACAAAGAACGGACATCTCAGTGTCTCAAATGAAAAACACACGAATTCCATCCAACTTTTCAAGCCAATTGTAACCAAGATAACAATCCTATGCTTGTGGAATAGATACAGAGCACTTTGCATACCTGTGTGTCAGTGTGTGGCTTCATAACCCAAAAGATAACATTTATGAACGCTACATTGTGCAAGGTATTGGCGGTGAGCTCAGCCATTAATCCAGGCTCTACTGAAAGGATGAGTGAGGATACAGTGACAAAGCTCTGTCCCTAAGCTAGGACCTGGGGGGCTCATGAGCCCTCCTGTAGCTCTGTGTCTACAATATCCAATAGAATCTCTAAAAAAGGGACAAAAAATTAAAACAGGCACAGAAAATTAACTACATCAGATCACCAATATGCTTACATAAATAACAGGGGTAGATTTTGACCAATAACTGTGTTTAGAATTGAATCATAATGATATTTTGCACTCTAGAAAAGAGTTTATCACTCTAGCATGACCTGGATGTGAGTTTGCAAGCATCAGACTGGTGGGGGAGGAGAAGATATCTGAGTCATGGCTTTTTTTTTTCTTCTTTAAATAGACTTTTTAAAGAGCAGTTTTAGGTTTACAGAAAAATCGTACAGAAAGTACAGAAAGTTCCCAAATGCTCCTTCTACTCCCTGCATACTGTTTCTCCTATTATTAACATCTAGCATTTGCTGGTGCATTTGTTACAATTGATGAACGAATACTGATACACTGTCATTAACTAAAGCACACAGCTCACATTAACAGTCACTCTTCACACTGTACAGTCCTATGGGTTTTGACAAATGCATAAGGTCATGTATCCACCATTACAGTGTCATCAGAGTAGTTTCACTGCCCTAAGAATACCCTGTGCTCCACCTATTCATCCCTCTTCCCTCCCTATGAACTCCTGGCAATCACTGATCTTTTTACTGTGCTATAGTTTTGCCCTTTCTAGATTGTAGCTGGAATCACACAACATGTAGCTTTTTCAGACTAGCTTCTTTTACTTAGCAATATGCATTTACGGTTCCTCCTTGGGTTTTCATAGCTTGATAGTTCATTTCTTTTTATCGCTGAATAATACTCCATTGTATGAACATACCATCACTTGTTTATCCATTCACCTATTGAATAACATCTTGGTTGCTTCTAGCTTTTGGCGATTATGAATAAAGCTTCTATAGACATTCATGGGCAGGCTTTTAGGTGGACATACATTTTCAACTCCTTTGGGGAGTCCTGGTGACGCAGTGGTTAAGAGCTCAGCTGCTAACCAAAAAGGTCAGCAGTTCAAATCCACCAACTGCTCCTCAGAAACCCTATGGGGCGGTTCTACTCTCTTCTACAGGGTCACTACGAGTCACAATGAGCTTGGTGGCAATGGGTTTGGTTTTTGTTTGGGTTTGGATAAATACCTAGGAGTACAATTACTGTGTACAGTGAGCTTATGTTTAGCTTTATGAGAAATTGGATAATGGCTATTTTTCATACACTAGAAGTCAGTCACAGAAAGAGACAGAAGCTATTTTAAAAATCATCTTGTCCAGCCATGGAAATCACCTAATTTAAAGCAATCCAGTAAAGTTTGGTTACACGTGTCTAATAATAGTCCTAGGTGCGCTTTTTCTCCCCCCGACAGTACATAAATAACCTACCAAAAAGCTCTCATGTTGAGACTAGAAGCTGCTTGAAGGAAGGACTCATATATTTATGTTTGTGTTCTTAGAACCCAGCACAGTGCCTGATACATAGAAAACATTTGATGTTTGTTGAATAAGTGCATAAATTTCGTAAATGTAGAAAAAGAGAAGGCGACTTCTACCATTACCCATATACCTTTGGGTTCTATGAAAGACCAGGCTGAAGGTAGGACTAGTAATTTAGACAAAGGACTTTGGTAACTGGTCCAAACAGCCACAGAGATGCCTGAAAGCTCTGACCTGACATTGACTATGCATAAGAGCAGGGCCCCTATTGACTAATAAAGAAAAAGCAAACGATAAAAGAAGAGTATGAAAGTGAGTGTACAAGGGTTGAAATGAAAGATGAGGCAGGCTGAAGGATGCTGAATGCCAGCTGGAAGGCTGCGGGAAGCCCCTGAAGATTCTTGAGTAGTAACTCATACAGACTAATAACCTCTACTGGTATCTAGGATTATATCACAGCTACGTTCAAACTCTTCAATAGATTCTAATCAGAACAAATCCGAACTCTTTTCCAAGAAAGTCAGTGCCCTGGATGACCTTCTAGCCTATCACTCTGAGGGGTGGACACTGACCCATCCACACTTCAACAGCCAAGGTGTGTCCTGCCTCGGGGCATTTGTACAGGCGGCTCCCTTTGACTCCTCGTGCCTTTTCATCCTTCAATTCTCCACTCTCCTCCTCCGAGGGAGAGACCTTCCCTGGCCAACCCCATACAAAGTCTATGATTTTCCTGTTCAGCCCTTTACATTTCTTTCCCTGCACCCATCACGGCTTGATGTGACTTTATTCATGTGCTGTTTCCTGGCTTTTAGTTTGTTTCCCTCCTTCAAATGAAAGATGATCCATCAGTGGAGGGATCGCGCCATATACTCTGTGGTACCCCAATGTGTAGACGTGGCAAGCATGAGGAAGGCACTCAACGACAGCTGTGGCCTGAGGAAGCGAATGACTGACCTGCTCCTCGCCCACGCACATGCACACTAAGCCAGGTCTATGCAGTCTCACCTCTGGGCAGAGGGCATCGTCTAAGAATTTCTCTCCGGGATGCAGAAACCGTGATGACTCTTCATCGTTAGGTGGTATTACAAAGCAAAAGGCTCAGTTCTTTCAAGGACACTCCTACCTCCCTCTCCAATGACGACCTGGCTAGAAGGCCATACCCTTCTCTGCTGGTCAAGTGACTGACTTGTCCTTCCCCTTCCCCATAAAGGTTGAACTCAAGCTCATCAAATAGTGAGTGCTCAGCCATGCCGTAACTATAACCCGGCCATGCCGTAACGCCAGTGTCACACTGAACATCATGCTTATTTCATTCATTCTGAACACCTTATGAAAAGTCTCTTGCTTGTAAATATTACAATCCCTAGAAAACAGGGTTCGAGAAAGAATGAATCTCAGAGCTATCCTTAGTCTCTGAATAGTGCTCCATCATATGAATATACAGGCTGCAGGAGGGCAGGGAGATGCCTATTTAATTCACCATTGCACAGCTAGTGCTAAGAACAGTACTAGTTACCATTGACTCATGGTGACCCCACATGTTTTAGGGTAGAACTGTGCTCCATAAGGTTTTTGATGGATGATTTTTTAGAAATAGATCACCAGGCCTTTCTTCCAAGGCACCTCTGGGTTAACTCAAACCTTCAACCTTTCACTTGGCATCACCCAGGTACTCCTCACTCCTTACATAGTAGGTATCTTTTCCCAGATGAGCATCCCAAGAAATCTAAGTAAGTTCAAAGCTTCTTATGACCTAGTCTCGAAGTCACACAGCATCACTTCTGCTGTTTTCTGTTTGTCTAAGCAGGTCACAGAGCCAGTCACAAGGTCAGCCCAGGGCAAGAGACCACTTAAGAGTGTGAATACAGTAAGTGTGTTTTATTTGGGAATGCGGGGGGGGGGGGGGTGGGCAAAGACTCCCTACCACACTTTTTACTGATTGACATTTCTATCTCATTCTCTATTCCTATAGATGCACACACAGGTACTCTATTAATATTTATTGGTGGAGTGAATGAAACCTTTCATTAAGACACTCTTCCCATTGGACTCAATTATATGATCAATCACAATTTTGTTTTAAAAATCTGAAATATCTGTAAACAATCAAGATTTTTCTTTAATAACTGATGCTAAGAAATGAGATGAATTAGGTAGCAAGTGAACTGGCTCACACAAGGGTCTCATGAAGCTGCAGATAGATCTCTTGGGTATTCCACACCAGACGCCTTCTCAAAGGCCTGTTGGCAGGTCCTCTGTGTTCAGGAAGAAGATTTGGAATCTACCCTCTGAATCTGTCTGGTTAAGGGCACTCCATACCTCCCTGAGAGAAAAGGTCTTCTACAGATTTCCAGGGGGTACACATGTCTTCCTGACATAGATCAGGCTGACCTTACTTATCAAGTCTACTGTAGAACCATCTGCACGCCATCTTGCTACATCGTCAGTCTGGCTGTTGCTTCAGCCAATCAGAACCACATCTCCTACATCTACTGTAGCTCAGGAGTCCACTAAATCACAAGAGCTCCCCCCTGCCCCCATGTCTAAGTTCTCCATAATATTTGCAGAGAGACAGAAGGCATCTGTGTTTACCCTGCATTCTGCAAGCCACTGGAGCTTCCCATCCACCCCAGTTTGGCACACATTTCTCAAACTGAGAACGAAGAAATTTCCTCTGACACTACTCTATTGTCTGGACAGACCTTCTTCCGTCACTAGGCTATTGCATGAATCCACCTGAGATCATGGGGATGCCAGGCCTGTGGTGAAGCATGACTTGGCAGCATCCAATTGTCCCGAGCCTTAGCCCTGGGTCGCTGTGGCTCTCAGAGAATGTTGACCAGAAGGAAATGATTTCCTGTTCACCTGGGTTTGCTCTTAAGGATTTATTCAGCCCAGGCCGGCAGAGCCCAGCCCGAGCGCCAGCCCCTGCAGGTGCCTCTCTATCGGGTTTCTCAGTGCGTCACTGCTCAGCAATGAAGAGCACCAGGCACGGCCAAAAATAAGAGGACTGGTCTTGAAGAAAACAATAAACAAAACCGTTTGGAAATTTTGCAAAAAAAAGTTTTTCAGAGGATGCAGTTCTGAGTTAATAAATGCTCTATTAAAAAGTGAATGCTGAGCAACCAAAATGAACGAGTCATATTCATTTGCACAGGAGAGAGCATCAATTTAGAAATATTGTGCTTCCTCATCTTTGCCTTCATTATTGCATTCCAGAGCTGAGACATATTTCTTCTTCCAAATTAAGTGGCCAAATGAGAACAGTCTCAATTCTGAAAAGCTTACATGTAGCTCCCTCCAGCCTGAGGCAACTCTTGCTCCTTTCCCTGAAACCCAGTGTCCGTGGCTGGGACTGGGAATAGTCCTGGGGCCAAGGTCAAGGATTATGACCTACCTTTGCTTTGCTTTGCTTTATTGTACAGCCATGAACTGAACACCTAACTCTGGCCGGGCCAGGTAAAGAATCGCTGGCATGAGAAAATGTTGAATGTAACTTTGTCGAAAGGAGCAGGGGGGCACAAGTCATTTGTAATCTACTGCTAATCTATAAGTTGGTAGTTCGAACCCACTCAGTGGCTCTGAGGAAGAAAGGTCTGGCAAACTGCTTCCATAACATTATAGCCAAGAAAACCCTACGAAGCAGGTCTACTCTGTAACACATGGGGTCAACATGAGTTGGGGGCTGACTACTCTCTGGCAGCTAACAAGAACAAGTTTTGTCAAATCAATTTGATCAGTTGGTTGATAAAATAATTTCAGTAAATATTTCCACTATGTTCCTGACATGGAAAATAAAAATGGAACAATAAAAGGAAACCCAGAATAATTAAATATATAACTCCTCAACCCTAATGGAAAAGAAAATACTTTTATTAGTAGGGGTGCGCTACTATTGAAGGCCCAAGCTTAGTAAGAACAGAACTAAGAGGTCGGCGGCCCCAATACAATTGAGAGCAGGGTTCCCTTCCCCACACGCTGTGGTAGGGAAAGGGGCAGAGGAAGAGCCTTCTCAGAATACAAATGTTAACACAGACTTTGTGAGACACTGGGTGATGGAGGCAAAGACCAGTGCATGGGGAAACATGAGGTCAAATGTAATATTTTATGGATATTATTAATCATCTACAATGTTTTCCATTGGAATTATAGGCTTTACAAGACAATTTGAAAGAAAATTAAGTTTGTATTTAAGGTTCTCTCTTAAAGAGTTCAAAGAATCTTCATATTTATCATCTCTTTTGTCTCCTCTACTTACTGTAACACCAACCTGTTAACTCCGACTCATGGCGACCTCATGTGTATCAAGGTAGAACTGTCCTCCACAGAGTTTTCGATGCTTAATTTTTCAGAAGTAGATTGCCAAGCCTGTCTTCCAAGATGGCTATGAGTGGCCTTTGTCCTTTCAGTTAGTAGGCAAACATGTAAACCATCTACACCGCCCAGGGACTGCCAATGACTTAAAATAGTGAGGACTATCCCATTTTACAGCAGGGTATCCAAGTTAAAGGACTGCAGTAAATCTGACGTGTTTGGAGGTGGGTATGGGAAGAAGAAACCAAAAAAACCCATTGCCATCAAGTCAATTCTGACTCACAGTGACCTTAAGGAGAGAGTAGAACTGCCCCATAGGGTTCCAAGGAGTGCCCAGAGGATTCAACTGCTGACCTTTTGGTTAACAGCCATAGCTCTTAGCCACTACGCCACCAGGGTTTCCAACACATATGCCAGTGCGGCGACTTTTAGATCTCTCTCTCTCACACACACACATACAGCTTCATTTATTTTATTAACACTCATCTCTTTTGGATAGGGCAAGAGATACTGCTAAGGATAATGTAAACAACAGAAAATCTCAGAAAGCCTCGTACTAGAGATTCCTCAATTCAGGACTTCATTAACTTGGAATGTGTGATCATCTGATGGCACCTGGACCCTGTAGTGTTTGCACTTACCGATGAACAGTGGGGTCGGAAAGCAAATGGTTTCGATGTCTACGTAAGGGAAAAAATTCAACTGTCAGTAAGAGTGGAACTAAGATCAAAGATCCTTTCAAGCTTTAAAGATTCTAAGATTATACACTTTTAAGCACTATAGACATGATCTTTTTTTACAAACAATATAACTGTAATATAAGTCAGGGAAAATTGGTTTTGGCTGGTGCTTTTGTTAATTATAAATCATGACTGTTTTTTAACGCAGGCTGACATCAGGATTACATGGTTAGTTCATTTACCAGTTCTTGCAGGCATTTTAAAGTAATAATCCTTTCTGTGCTTAATTAGAATGCTGGGAGTCCCTGGGTAGAGCAAATGGTAACATGCTCAGCTGCTAACCAAAAGAACGGCTTTGAGTCCACCCAGAGGCGCCTCAAAAGAAAGGCCTGGCAATATATTTCCGAAAGCCCATTGAAAACACTATGGAGTGCAGTTCTACTCTTAAACACGTGAAGTCGCCATGAATCAACAGCAACTGGTATTACGATGTTGGTACTACAAAAAGAACTTAAATTTCATCTTGGTCTATCTAGACACAGGTAAAAACTGAGGCCCAGATGAGTTAAGTAACTTGCAGAGTAACATTAAACTAGAACCGAATTGTGTTTCTTTGAAAATACTGTGACTTTAATGCCTTCAATAATTTCAACAGGCCTTCCCTGAAGTAATCCAACTTACTGGCAGTTTTCTGAATCCTACTTGATGTACAATTACGGATTGAGGCCTGATTCTGACCCCTCCTTGGATTGGCTGAGACTCGCTGGCCATTGAAAATCCACAACGTAAATAATCCTTGAAATGGATAATTGAGAACGGAGTGTAGTAATTTTAGCCAATTAGCCTGGCACTCAGGCCTGAAAATGAGGTTATTCTGTTGAAAAGCTGCTCTCTCCTCCCTGCCTCCGTGGGAAGCCTTGCCAGATTTTACCATCCAAAACCTTGGAATTTGTGGTGGCCTAAGGTCTCATGCTCGAGGTTGGAAAGTTCGAGTAAGTTTGTTACTCCCAGGCTACTGACCAATTAAAATCAGTACATGATGCAGGGGGGTGGGGGGGGGGACGGACTGTGTGAGTGAGGTCAAGAGGTGGAAATTAAAAATGATGCAATGAGATGATCTGACTGCCCCAGGCCGGCCAGGGGCCCCAGGGGCCCATGAGTGGCCACAGGACAGTCGAGGCTCACCTTCCTACTTTCCCAGCAACGTTCTCTCTGGCTTCTAGCCACAGAATCTGTGAAATAAACTCACTTCTAAGCCCTGTCGGGCGACTCCTGGGTGGCACGAATGGCTAACACGCAGGGCTGCTAACCAAAAGGTTGGTAGTTCAAGTCTACTCAGAGGCGCCTCAGAAAAAAAGGCCTGTCGACCCACCTCGAAAAAAAGCAGCCGTTGAAAATCCTATGGAGCCCAGTTCTACTCTGACACACATGGGGTTGCTGTGAGTTGGCGTCAACTCAGCGGCAATTGGTTTTGGTAATTCCAGGAGGGGGTCCTCTGGTTTCTGCGCTGAGGCCGGTTACTGCAAAGTCTGAATCTAAGGGAAGGACTGTACAGATCATCTTTCTTACGGCAGACACAGTGTGGGGGTCAAGGACTACTTTTTAAACATTTCCCACTGGCAGGCAGCGCACAGCAGTGCTCAGGATGTGCCTACCCTCAGATGGGTGGGACTGGCAGAACGCCCCTGACTCCCAGGACTAGCAAAGCACAGACTGTCTGGGTAAGTACGACGTGAGCACGAAATTGGTGTGTATTTTTGTTTGTTGCCAACAATCGTATGGGACATTTGCTGAGACATCCATGCATACTGCATGAGAAAGAGTAGAAGGGTGGTCCCTAGTACCAACTCTAAGAAGCTACATGACTGTAAGTAAGACTTTACCTCGACAATCTCTGTACTTCCCTCTGGAGCCAGCATCCCACAGCTCTCTTGTCCTGCATCCAGGTTTACCTCATGACTAATGGCAAGGACTTGGCTGACTTGGCCTAAAGGTAGAGTCTGTGGCCTTCAACTACAAGAAAGGTACCTCGAGTCTATGGAGATGAATGCACTCTGAAAAGCATAAATGTAATGAAGGTGATGGGACATTTGCTGGCTCAGTGATAGAATTCTCACCTTCCAAGCAGGAGATGCAGGTTCAATTCCCAGTCAATGCATCTTATGTGCTGCCACCACCCATCTGTCAATGGAGGCTTGCATGTTGCTGTGATGCTGAGCAGGTTTTAGCAGAGCTTCCAGACTAAAATGGACTAGTAAGAAAGGCCTAGCAATCTACTTCTGAAAATCGACCGACGAACACTATGGACCACAAAGGTCTAATCTACAACTGGTCATGGGGCAGGACTGGGCAGTGTTGCATTCCACGGAGTAACAATAATATAAGGTGATTTTAAAAATTAAATCCAACTCTTGGTCTCCTTGGTACTTCACTCAACCAAATGAGTCAGCCAGTTAACAGACCAAGCTAGAGCACTACAGAGTTCTCAGAGGCATATTTAGGTTAAGAGAAAAAATGATTGAGAAGCAGAAAATCCACAAAATAATCGAAAGCAAGGAAAGTCATTCTATCTCACGAGAACAATGGACTAACTGGTATGTCTGATCTTTTCCATTGAGAGCTTCTACATTTCTCAAAGCATCAGGATGGAA
The DNA here is from genome assembly GCF_024166365.1 of Elephas maximus indicus. Lineage (NCBI taxonomy): Eukaryota > Metazoa > Chordata > Mammalia > Proboscidea > Elephantidae > Elephas > Elephas maximus. The sequence continues at coordinate 50,228,477 of NC_064819.1, read as the reverse complement.
CAAACTACCTTAGGGAAAATTACTTAAAAACACACACACCCATTAAAAAAAAAAAAAAAGATGAACTCCAATTTTTTTTTAACTTTAGGGTACCCTAACGCTTGTGTTGATCCACTTTTTTGTGGTTATTATTAACAAAGTCAAAGTCTACGAGATGAACCAAACCATCTCCTGGCACATGGAACTTACTACTTATGCATTTTCTACTCCAAGGAAGAGATTTACAAACCCAGTGAGAAAAATAAATCAAAGGTATATTTGTGAATAATGTCCAGTAAGAACTAGGGTGTGATGAAATGTCTCCATTCACAGTTTGATGGTTTATTACTCCCTCTCAACACCCACTCTTGTTTCTCACCTAAAACACAATTTTGTGTTACTATAATTTATAAGAATCCATCTGCCAAGGTCTATTGCTAAACTTAAGCTTTTCACTCAGGGAATTCTTAGGTGCTTATTAGGATTAGGATACATCACCTCTTAGAATACTGCTTCCTTAGCTTTATATACCAAGAGAATGTTGAGGCAACCCTGCCCTTCATTGCTTGGGATTTGGAGCAGCCCATGTTTTGTAAGGTAGATCAAAGAGGGGGTGCTGCCCACACTAGATTTATTTTTGAGGCTGAGAACTTAGGTACACATTAAATAGAGCATACATTCAAAACTAAGCACCACCTGAAATTTCCAGTGTGTCATCTCCACAAAGATTATGACGATGCATATTTGTTGTAGTTACTGCAGAGTTTCCTCTTGCTTTCCCAAGTACTCCACGTTATTGGATTTATTAGTCTATGCTGAAACATAATTATGAATATGCAGCACTTAATAAAATACTCTTTAAAGGAGATACTCAGGTCTAGAATTTTATAATTTAAATTGACAAATAATAAAAATAAATCTCAACCCATACCATAAAAAACTATCTGGAAGTTCTGTTTACAAGCCTGACTGTGCTGGCATCTGGAATACAGAAGCAATTATCCAGAGACAGTTGGACAGCTAATAAATTGAGATTGATTATTTCCCTTGAATTATTTCACTACTTAACAAAATCTAAAGATTTGATTCAATTGTGAGTCCACCAACTTTCTTCTGTTAAAAAAAAAAAAAGTCAGTTATTAATTTGCTTACAAATTAGATATTGATGAAATGAAACTAAACGTCTGTTATGTATTGATTGTAGTAAGGATAAAAGAGCAAACAACATTATTTTAAAGTATTACTTTTTTGGGGCAAAACAGAAACTTCTTCACTGCCATAACAGTTAAGACAATCAAGACCTACAGATAAGCTTTTTCTCTAAATTGACTGTCCATAATATAATTCACAAGAGTTTAGGAAAAATTAGCTAAGATATTTTGGCATCCAAACATATCCAGAACTAATATTCTCACAATGAGGAAAAGAAAATGCTACTTGACATGCCTTAATCCAGCAATGTGGGGAAAACCAAAAAACCAAACTTGCTGTCGTCAAGTTGATTCTAACTCATAGTGACCTTATAGGACAGGGTAGAACTGCCTCATAGAGTTTCCAAGGAGCACCTGGCAGATTTGAACTGCCGACCTTTAAGGTTAGTAGCCGTAGCACTTAACCACTATGCCACCAGGGTTTCCAATGTGGGGAACAGGGTGAAAAAAAATACATATTATTTTTCCATGCAGCAGTAGAAGGAACTTTCCGGTAACAGAACCGAGGCTGATGCTCAGAGTTCCAACCAGAAGAGAAGGTTCTTCAGACCAAGGAATGTGCTTGTTTCCTCAGAGTACTCATTTGATAGGTGTCATGGATTGAATTGTGTTCCCCAAAAATACGTGTCAACTTGGTTAGTCCATGATTCCCAGTATTGTATGGCTGTCCTCCATTTTGTGATTGACATAATTTTCCTATATGTTATAATCCTAATCTCTGCCTTAGTTAATTAGGCAAGATTAGATTATGTTGAAGAAGATTAGGGTAGGATGTTAACACCCTTGCTCAGGTCCCATCCATGATCCAATGTGAAGGGAGTTTCCCTGGGGTATAGCCTGCACCACCTTTTATCTTACAAGAGATAAAAGGAAAGGGAAGCGAGCAGGGAGGGGGGACCTCATACCACTAAGAAAGCAGCTCCAGGGGCAGAGAGCGTCCTTTGGACCTGGGGCTCCTGTGCAGAGAAGCTCCTAGTCCAAGGGAAGACTGATGGGAAGGACCTTCCTCCAGAGCCAACAGAGAGAGAAAGCCTTCCCCTGGAGCTTACACCCTGAATTTGGACTTCTAGCCTACTAGACTATGAGAGAATAAACTTCTGCTTGTTGAAGCCATCCACTTGTGGTGTTTCTGTTATAGCAGCACTAGATGATTAAGACAATAGAGACGTGAAATTAAAACACTGGCTGTCTAAAACGGGAGGGGGGGCAGATAAAGGCAAGAAGTGGCTGCCTTACACGCTTTCATGAATGTGTTTACGCTCAAAATGAGGGGGACTAGGGAGAATCCCCACTGAATAGATTCTTTTTGTCCTGATGAGTCTGGGGGAAGAGAGGGTAGGGGAAAATGCTGATAAGAAGATCATGCAATTGTAAGTACTGATTGTTAACAGGGTTAACTGTGATTGTAAAAAAAACTGTAAGTGTAGAAGTTGTTACTGAAAGAGTAGACTAAGGGGGAGCACTGCTGTGGGGTACAATGGCTGAACCTAGGGTCCCTTAAAGGCTCTCCTATGCTGATACCTTGAGAGGTTCAGAGCAAGGGAATAATCTTCTCTGTTAAATTTTATCAGAGGCCAGAAAAGGTAAAGCCAGGATGACCTTTTGGAGAACATGACCAGCAGACCTGAACGACTGGTACCTTAGTGACTTTATCCTGAGAGCTTTTGCCTTATGGATGGACTAATTGTTAATGGCTGATTTGGACTGGTAAAATTTGTATGAAAGAACCCATGTCAAAAAGGCCAGAGGGTAGACTGTGGTGAAATAAGTTCCTGTATGTGGCCTTTTGCCGTGGATCTTTGCAAAAACACCTTGAGAGATTTTTTTCCCTAATCACTGAGGAGTTATCTTTGCCCTAGCTTCCACCTCAGAGGGTTTGCTACTTTTTTCAGGTTGATTGACATCTCCTGAGTAAACTATAAACTAAGTTTTGATACATTTTGCCTGGCCCTGGGCTGTAGCCTGCCTTGTGATTGGTATGCACCTTGTAGGGATTGGCCAATGGACTATGCAAATGAAGTGACTATAGACTATGCAAAAGAAGTGTCCGTAGCCTACTATGTAAATGAAGTGTCTGTGGCCTACTGAGAGAAGATTGGTCAGTTTGTGGCCCCACTGGGAGAGGCCATGCCTTGACATTGACAAGGAGTTATAGATATAAGCAGCCAACCCCACAGAGGTTTCAGGAAGGAGAAGGAAGCAGGGAGAGACAGAAAGAAGCAGGAAGAGAAGCAGCAGGAAGGAGCAGGTTAAAGCAGAGAGAGAAGAGGCAAAGAACCTCCTAAAAGAGCTGTAACATGGGTTAAGGGCTGTAAAAACTGAACACAGCAAGAGGCCCAAAAGGGGCCCAGTGGCAGAGCCAGCAGCAACAGATGGCAGGGTCAAGAGGAGCCTCTCCTGGAGGGGCCGAGAGGAGCCTACCCTGGGGGGAGCTGAGAGGAGCCTGTCCTGAGAGGGCTGAGAGAAGTCTGTCCTGAGGGGGCTGAGAGGAGCCTGTCCCGAGGGGGCTGAGAGGAGCCTGTCCCGATGGAGCTGAGAGGAGTCTGCCCTGAGGGGGCTGAGAGAAGCCTGCCCTGAGGGGGCTGAGAGGAGTCTGCCCTGAGGGGGCTGAGAGAAGCCTGCCCTGGCGGGGCTGAGAGGAGCCTGCCCTGAGGGGACTGAGAGGAGCCTGTCCTGAGGGGGCCAAGAGGAAGCCTGTCCTGAGAGAGACAGCGGCCTGCACAGCCAAGAGTCTGTCCTGCACTACAGAAGGGAGACTTCGCCTGCATGCTTCCTGATGCTGATCCTGAGTTGTAGCCGGTTACTTCCTTAATAAACCACTTAACTCTAAGTATGGTTGAGTTCTGTGTGGCCATTGCAATAGAATATCGAACCCAGCCTCAGGCTGATCTTAAGTCACAGGGTATGAACTAGGGAGCAGGCAGAATGGAGGAGTAGGAGGGCCTTTTCATAGCTAAAAAAAAAAAAAAAAACTACAAATGCTTTTTTTCTACTTGTGGCTGGCGCCCTTCGGAAAATCATGATTCCCCCACGGTCTCTTCTTATGAACAGCACTGCCTAGTAAAGTCAGACCAGCCTGTGTTCAAACCCCTGCCCTGGCACTTATGACCTTGGGCAAGTAACTATTCCCCAAACTTGCTGCTTCTCATTTCCTCATCTTTAGCCTGGGGTGGCAATACTGTCTCCTAGGGTTGTTGTAAGCATGGCAGAATGTGTTGTGAGTTATCAGTTCATGTCCACTACCCATCTGTCATTTTGTCATACTGTGGTGGCATGCGTGTTATGTGATGCTGGAAGCTATGTCACCAGTATTTCAAATACCAGCAGGCTCACCCATGGTGGAGAGGTTCTAGCATAGCTTCTAGACTAAGACAGACTAGGAAGAAAGGCCTGGCAATCTACTTCTGAAAATCAGCCAATGAAAACCTCATGGATCACAACACATCCAATATAGTGCTGAAAGATGAGTCCCCTAGGTTGGAAGGCCCACTCAAAATACACAGCGGTTACAACAGTGGACTTAAGCATACTAGCAATCGTGAAGATGGCAGAGGACTAGGCAGCGTTCTGCTGTTTTACATGGGGCTTCTATGAGTTGGAACTAACCTGACGGCCACTAACAACAACTACATCATAAGTCAACCCACTTTTCCAGAGAGAATTCACTGCAGCAGAATGAGAGGACCAAACTGCTAAATGTCTGGCTTTTAAGTTTGAGAAGTCAAGATCCTGCCATAAACAAGAGATTTAGTAGAACACCTGGTACAACACCAGGCCTGCCCCCCTCTACTCTTTCCCAGACACCTGAGAAGAAAACAGTCTCCAGGTCCTCGGACGATAAAGAGCAAGAGAGAAGAGGAAAGGGGCATGACGCTGGCATGGGCCTCTGAGGACAGGCCTTACCTTGGGCAAAGCTTGAGGAGGAGAATGCTAGAAATTTCAAATAGATCCAAGATCCTGCCTTTTGGTTCCTGCCTGTAGCTCTGGGGGCAACAACCCCCATGAAGTCGGCACAACCCCATGGAGAAGAGTAGAAGTGGCTGTGTGGGTGACTGGAAGAGTCATAGTGAATCTCTCGATGCCCTCAGAGAGTGGGGGGAATGGTGCTATGCTTCCCTGTGGCTTGGGAAAGCAGTTAGCTGAGCCATCGCTGGCAGCCCTGCAAAGAAAAGGGCTTGCAGTGAGCAGAGCGGCAGATGCTGGCATTGGCTAGATGGCTGGGTGGAATTCAAAGGATACACACCTATCAATGGACGCCGAGGAGGAGAAGGGGACCATGCCTGGGGATGCCTGGGACCTGATAAGAAAACCCACATTCAGGGAATGACCCTGGGAAGACGGGGACCCAGGACAGATGCTTTTATGCCAGGTAAATGCCCCACGAATTAGATGCAATCCTGTGAAGGAAGTAGGCTAAGATTTAAATGAGAAAACTCTGAATTGACTCCATTAAGTTTCTGTCATCCAGCATAAATAGGGATTGTGAGAAAAGCTAATTGATAGAAAAAGTTATATTTCTTGCAATAATGTCAAGTGTATGACCTGAAAGACCATAGCTGCTAACAACAGTGAAAAAACATGTAACAATTTTGAGCAACAGATAGTAGACAGTCACTCAATAGTTATTGTTACTAATATCTTGAGTATGAAACACTTAGTTGCAAAGTGACCCAGCTTTTCTTTATTTCTCTTGCAGTTGCTCCTGTTGAGCCCACACCTAGGCCATGGTAAACCCTGAAAATGTTGGTAGTATGGCATAAGGAAATTTTGTTCATTTCCTGACAATGATCCACTGCCCTCAAATGTCCTTTGCTACTGGATCCACGTTGCTAAGGTGTTTCCTACAGACCTTCCATGAAAACAGAGAAGCCTAGGGAAATAAGCACTCACACATTCATTCATTTACCCCACTGTGCTAGATATATAATGGTGAAAAGCCACAGTCCATCTACAGTCCCTGGGGGATACGGATAAGGCCTCAGCCCACTTCTATCTAGTGACATGTGGGTTGGGAGGTAGTGCCATGGGTGTACCCTCACCTGTCCTTGTGAGGTCAGGGGAGTCTTCCAGGGGAGCTGACATTTATACAGGAGGGGAAAGGTTGGGAAAAGATCAAAATCAGCAGTCAGATGTGAAATACTGTAAGAAGTTAGAATTGATATGATCTGGCAATCAGAACGGGGGGAGTGGGGAAGGAAAAGAGAAATCTAAAATGATGCCCTTGTAGCTGGCACAGGAGGCCAAGTCCATGGTGACACCATTTGCTAGAAAGGGAGCACAGAAGGAGGGAGCCTGGGGAGGAGATGAAACTAGCTTCCTCCACGTCCAATTTGAGGTACCCCTGGGACTTCTAAAGTAGCAATACGGGGGCGGGGGGCAATTAAAGAAGGCCTGAAGCTCAAGAAAAAGACAGAGTTCTGGGTCTAAGAGACATCAGATCAATAACGAATTGAAACCGGGGAGGAGGTGAGGTGGCCATATAGAGCAAGAAGAGAGCGAGCCAAGGGCAGACCCACCAAACCCTAACATTTAAGGGGCCGGAAGTGGTATCTGTAAAAGAGACTGGGGGCGGGAGGGAGGGAGAGACACAGAGGAGACAGAAGGGAGGGCGAGAGAGTGGAAGAAAGAGCAGGAAGAGAAGGGGGACAGAAGAGGGGGCAGAGCAGAGGACAACCAAGTGTAGGGGGAAGAGAAGCCGGTGGAAAGCAGGTCATGCTTCATGGAGGAGAGGGCCACCTCGTTGAAGCAGTGGGGGTGCCCAGTCACAGGGGTAATGAATGATGTCCACCGGAAATACTTTAGAATTGTCCAAAGGACCTGAAATTAGTTCAGTAAATCGTGAAACAAGTCGTGATTCTGTTTATTCTGGTGTTGTTAGGTGCCACTGAGTCAGTTCCAACTCTTAGTGATCCCGAAGAACACAGGAGAACTGCTCCATAGGGTTTCCAAGGAGCGGATGGTGGATTCGAACTGCCGACTTTTGGGTTAGCAGCCAAGCTCTCGACCACTGCACCACCGGGGCTCCTTTGTGTTGGGAAAATGTAAAAATCACAATATTTTGATCAGGAGAGAAAACAAAAATTTGCCACCCCTTCAGGCCGGTAAGCTCCTTCTCACTCCCCTCTGCCGTGTGACGGAGGAAGCCTGAAGGCAGTGGTGGCTGAGGAACAAGGATCCAGGATTGGGAGGTAGAAGGGAAAGTGGGGATGGAGAGAACACTTTCAAGAATTCCATCTGTGAAGAGGAGGAGTGAGACAGGTGGAGAGTGAGGAGTGAGGCCTCAAGGTAGAAAGGTGGGGGGCAGGTGGTGTTCCATGACAGACAGGCTTGAGTAAGTGTGAGCGCTCATAGGAAGCAGCCTGTAGAAGGGGTGAACTGAAGATGTAAAGGAGGATAGCTGCTGCGTCTGAGGTGGTGGAGAGCAGGCCCCCAAGCGCAGGAGCGGAAACTGGCCCTGTGGAAGCAGTTCGAGCTCTTCATATGAGACCAGGAGGAGGAAAGGGGGCCACACAGAGGCTGAGAAGTGGGATGGCGGGCAAGCCCGTGTGAAGAAGTGTCGGGAAATGCAGCAACGTCTCAAACGGGTAACAGAGAAACTTGGTAGGCTTTGTTTTATCCTGTTTTGTTTTTACTACGAAGGCCTCTAGAACTGTGATGAGCAAAGACAAACCCTGCCAACACTGTAGACTTGCACCCCTGCCAGAAGCTAGAAAAATTCTCACAAAGTAAAAGGACAAGGGAAGGGGACCAAGTGTTCAATACTTGGAAAGAAATTTGAATGTGTGCACACACACACACAGAGCATAGCAAGAACAGCTGTGTGTGTGTGTGTTCAGCATCAGAACAAGTGGCGCTAGTATGGAACCTGACTGGGGCAACTAGTAAAATGCAAGAGGCTTACTGGAAGGGAGCTCCAGGCACACTGCAGGTATCACTCAGGAGAACCAGCCCAGGGTGAAAACTCCACCGTACTGACAGAATCAGCTCTGGCAACCCTGAGAAAGAGCAAGGGCGCGGACTGGGGGCCAGGACCCTGCACCAAGTCCCCACGCATTCCTACTCATGGTGCGGTCAGAGGGCGTGAGAAGCAGCTGCCCCAGGCCCAACAGGCTCGCTGTAGACGGGCCGGGATCATCGTGAAAAGGCCAGCTGGGAAAAGTCTCCAAGAGTCCTACACGCTGGGAGACGGTTACCAGTCCACAGTACTCTACAAGGGAAGTTGTCAACACACTTTGAACCAGCCAACTTGCCACGCAGAAGCAAGTCAGCCCTTGTCCCTGAGACTTATCTTGAGCATTTGCCTCTATGTCTATGTGCTGTGTGTATCTTAACATCATCTATGCATGTTCAGTCAAAAACCCAGGTGAACTGTAGTCTCATGGATCTCATCTTTCTTTCCATTTTTCTGCCCTTTTTTTTTTTTTTAACTTCCCACCTGTTCCTCAGCCAGTATAATTTTGGTTTTCACAGTATCTTTGGGGGTACTCTTCCTTGTCCTCTTCCTCTACCTAAGTGTCTTGGTCAGAATTCTGTACATCAGCGATCTCCCATGTGGGAGACACAAACCCCTGGGGGCTTACAGAGATTGTCTGGAGGGGCCATGAGAATGGAAGGTCTGAAAATGGGTGGAATGTTCAGAGCCTCAGATGCCATATGACCTCATTCCTAAGATTGGTTTGCCGGAGATTATGCTGGTTCTTCTTTCCTGCCTTTCCTTACTTTCCTCCCACTTTACACAAGCAAGGTGTACCCTTATGCCACCTCACTTCTTCCAGCAGACAATTCATTGCAAGACTCCTTGATTTTCCCATCAATAAGATGTAAGATGTTTGTTTGGAGATGCATGTTAACACATTTATTTAATTGATTTGCTTGATTTGTTTTATAATAAAGAATGGTTTTGCCACCACTTATTGTACAACAGGGGACATTTCCCAAAAATGAAGTAATTTGAACATTTAGATGAAAATATATTTAAAGCATACAAACAGTGTTCTAATTCATAGGATATTACATCCTTTACTACTGCTTAAACCTATGAACAGAAAGCTTTAATTTTTGACGTAAAAATGCATGCGTGGGTGAACAAATCAATGGATAAACAAAATCTGGTACATACATACAATATTATCCAGCCCCAAAGATAAATGGAATTCTGATACCTGCTATGGCATGGATGAACCTTGGAAAGATGATGCTGAGTGAAATATGTCAGTCACGAAAGGGACAGATATTATAGGATTCCACTTACGTGAGATATCTAGAGTAGACAAAGGCATAAGGACCAATGTTTATTCGTGGTTACCCAGGGCTGCGGGGAGGAGGGAATGGGAGTTATTGCTCAAGGGGTACTTAGGTACTGTTTGAAGTGATAGAAAACTTTTGAAAATGGATAGTGGTGATAGCTGTACAACATATGAACGTAATTCATGTCACTGAATCGTGCACTTAAAAATGGTTAAAATGCCAAGCTTTGTTATATATATTTTAGCACAATAAAATTTTTTTAAGTGTGAGGAGAGCCCATAGTTTTTTAGCATATACATGGAAAACAGGATTTGGAGCAGGGGTGAGACATTTTCACCGTTCCGTAGCAGTACACAGTAGCATTCTCATGCTTCTTCTTTGAGGTTGCAGCTACTCCTAGCAGATGGTTGGGTTAGGTTACATAGACTTACATTGCATATATGCATCTAGGTCTGGCTGGAGGGACTTCTCTGTGACCCTCACCTGTTTCCATATGGAATGCATATGGCAGCTCTTCCTGGGTTTGTAGCTATAGCCTCCAATTTAAGGTCTATCACTAGTGACCTCAACTAGTTGCTACAGAGCCTTGCCCAGGAATATTTGGGAGTATAAATTTAATTTCTTGAGCCCCTGGCAAATGTTGCCAAGCATCCCGCTGTACCCCAATGACTGGAAAACGGCACTCACGAGTGGTGCAAGGATGCCCCCCCTGAAGGTGCTATGAGGTGTTCAACAGTTCTTGTACCTCAATGTCACCCCAGTTCCTATTATTTCTCATAGGTCATGTTTATCACATGTGCTTTGAAGCTATACTTGAAATAGGCACTCCAGCCAGAATTTTATCAAAATGACTTACGATTTTAAAAAATCAGTCTAACATAGACAGCAATCCAGAAGGTATATTTATCATGCCACATGTAAATCTAAGCCCACAAATCAGCAAGCAGGAAGGATAGCTCTAGGAGGGAAATGAAAAGAAAAAGGAAATTAGTGGGATTTAGGGTAAGAAATCTTGTCATTAGCTGGGATCTTCTAAAAATTAAACACTTATGCTCATGAAAAGACTTCACCAAAAGAGTAAAAAGAGAACCTACAGACTGGAAAAAATTTTTTGGCTATGACAAATACACCAAAAGTCTAATCTCTAAAATCTACAGGAAAATCCAACACCTCTACAAAAAAAAGACAAATAATTCAATTAAAAAATGGGCAAAGGAAATGAACAGACACTTCACCAAAAAGACATATTCAAGTGGCTAACAGACACATGAGGAAATGCTTGCAATCACTAACCATTAGAGAAATGCAAATCAAAACCACAATGAGACACCATCTTACCCCAGCATTACTGGCACGAATAAAAAAAAAAAAAAAAACAGAAAATAACAAATGTTAGAGAGGCTGCGGGGAGACTGGAACTCTTATGCACTGCTGGTGGGAATGCAAAATGGTACAACCATTTTGGAAAACCTTACAGTGCTTCCTTATAAAGCTAGAAATAGAAATAACCATATGATCCACTAATCTCACTCCAAGGAATACATCCTAGAGAAATAAGAGGCCGTCACACAAACAGACATATGCATACCCATGTTCATTGCAGCATTGTTCCACAATAACAAAAAGATAGAAATAACCTAGACACCCATCAACAGATGAATGGATACACTGTGGTACATACACACAATGGAGTACTACCCAATGATAAAGAACAATGATGAATCTGTGAAGCATCTCACAACTTAGATGAATCTGGAGGGCATTATGCTAAGTGAAATAAGTCAATCACAAAAGGACAAATATTGTATAAGACCATTGTAAAAATTCATGAAAAGGTTTACACACAAAAAGAAACAATCTTTGATGGCTACAAGAGAGGGTAGAGGTGGGGATGGAGAAACACTAAATAGACAATAGGTAAGTGATAACTTTGGTGAAGGGTAAGACAATACACAATACTGGGGAAGCCAGCACAACTTGTCCAAGGTCTATAGACACATCCAAACTCCCTGAAGGACCAAATTACTAGGCTGAGGGCTGTGGGGACCATGGTCTTGGGGAACATCTAGCTCAATGGTATAACATAGTTTATAAAGAAAATGTTCTACATTCAACTTTGGTGAGTGGCATCTGGGGTCTTAAAAGCTCATGAGAGGCCATCTAACAAAAGACACAGGGAAAGATTAGTCCAAAGGACTAATGGACCACGACTACCACAGCCTCCACTAGACTGAGTCCAGCACAACTAGATGGTACCCAGCTACCACCACTGACTGCTCTGATAGGGATCACAACAGAGGGTCCTGGACAGAGCTGAAGAAAAACGTAGAACAAAATTCTAACTCACAAAAAAAGATAGAACTTGCTGTCCCAACAGAGACTGGAGAAACCCTGAGAATATGGCCCCTGGACACTCTTTTAGCTCAGTAATGAAGTCACTCCTGAGGTTCACCCTTCATCCAAAGGTTAGACAGGCCCATAGAACAAAATAAGACTAAACGGGTATACCACCCAGAGGCAAGGACGAGAAGGCAGGAGAGGACAGGAAAGCTGGTAATAGGGAACTGAAGGTCCAGAAGGGAGAGTATCGACATGTCGTGGGGTTGGTAACCAGTGTCACAAAACAATATGTGTACTAATTGTTTAATGAGAAGCTAGTTTTTTTAGTTTGTTCTGTAAACCATCTAAAGCACAATAAAAAATTTAAAAAAAGAAGTCTTCTTATTACTATAATAAAAGTAATCAACATCCAGTTGCTGTTTTTGCTAGCTCCTGTTGAGTTGGCGGCAACCCCAGAAACAACGGGATCAGATTGTTGCTATTCATAGGGGTTTTTGATGTTGTTGTTGAAAATATACACAGCAAAAACATACACCAATTCGAGTTTCTACATGTAGAGTTCGGCAGCATGATTACATTCTGTAGGGTTTTCATTGGCTGATTTTCAGAAATAGACTGCCAGGCCTTTCTTCCTAGTCCTTCTTAGTCTGGAAACTCCACTGAAACCTGTTCAGCATCACAGCAGCATGCAAGCGTCCACTGACAGAGGTGTGGTGTCTGTATATGAGGTACATTGGCTGGGAACTGAACCCAGGTCTCCTACATGCTAGGCGAGATTTTAGGCAAGATTTCTACCACTGAACCATCACTGCACCCATGAACATTCCACAGGACTTAACAAACACAAATTCCAGAAAAAATTTTACCAGTGTCAAGTATTTACTAAACTGGGAGTCTTTATTCCAACCAACTCAGCCTCTTGGCTGCCAACCAAGAGGTCAGCGGTTTGAATCCACCAGCCGCTCCTTGGAAACACTATGGAGAAGTTCTACTTTGTCCTACAGGGTTGCTATGAGTGGGAATTGACTCAACAGCAATGGGCTTGGTTTTTTGGGTTTTTTTTAACACAAATATGCTGGAGTCCAAGGTGACCTAGCCTCCTTTCTGACACAGTGGACCTGGCTGAGAAAGGCTGGTCCTAGCACACCCCACAATATGGCACCTCAGCTGCTAACAGAACTGCAAGCACATAGATGCCTGCTCTGAGTGAGGTGTCCAACCGATTCCTCTTGGAGGTTTTTCACAGCCTGCAACAGTTCACCTGTCAAAAAAGTGCATGAATGGGAAAAATCCAGCATCAGAGCCAAGGGCTGTGTTGCAACTGTCTCAGTTTTTTGAGGACTGGTCATGGGTTGCTTTCACTCACTTGGCTCTGCTGCACCTCATTTCTAAACACTTGATAACTGTTCTCGAGATGTAACTCCACCTCAGACAATGACTCACTCAGGATCGTCTCGAGAAATCCATGTACACTTCTCAGCACAGATGGTATTATCTGCATACATACAACTGGCAAAATGACACAGCAAAACATTTTCCTTGTCTCAGAGGCGACCAACATTTAGTTATTCAGGACTGGTTTCCCAAACTCTTTACTTCTGTACCCTCCCTGTTGCTGCCTCCCTGATCACCAGGCCTTTCCTCTGACATGCCTCTGGATGGACTTGAATCTCCAACCTTTGGGTTAGCAGCTGAGTGTGTTGACCATTTGCACCATCCAGGGACTTCATCAGAGGAGCAGAGGAAAGGAAACAAGAAGAGACTGAACTCAAATGAACCTGTTTAGCTCTGTACAGTAGCTCTGGAGAAAGAGATCATGTGAGAAGGGTGTAAAAACCATTACCCTGATTTGTATATTATCTGTGGATCTCAATTATCCCTGCACTTTCCACCTCTCGTGGCAGAGATGATTGACAGTTGGCTGCTGGTGATGTTGGAGGTGGCACAAACTATCACATTGGTGTAGTTTCAAGGAAAGCCTTCCCTTCGTCCCCTGAACCAGCTCACCTGTATGTGGCCGTTCGACCTAACGCTCTAACTGAGCACTTTCTCTATTACAAATTACTGCTTTTCCTTCTACTCTCTGGGCTGTCTCCTGAATCACTAGGTAGGCCTTGCTTTTCTCTGGGGGCTGTCAGTCCTGGGCTGATGGCCTCTCCAGTTTCGCTACACGCAGACAAAACTACTAATCGACAGAGCAGCAACCTGCTCCCTCCAAAGCCAGCCTAGGGTAACAGGTGCTGGTCCAGAGCGTGTCGCAACCCGGAATGTGAGGGCTCTGGCAAAGGAAGCATTTCCAAGGGGGTTTCCGGAGGGATTTGCCTAAAAAAAAAAAAGGAAAAACAGTCTAAAGAAGGGAAAAGCAGCTGTTCGGAAATAAACTGTAAAACATCTGTAGCACACGACCAACATTCTCTGAGCGTGAGCGTGAAGTTTTAAAGGGACCTCATCTTTCAGAAGCAGTGTTCCCGCTAAGCAGTGCATACCGCCTGCAATCAATGGCTTGTAGCCTTCCAGGTAGGGCAGGGAAAAGGTGTGCCCAGGTGTGCTACCCTGGGGGAAACTTCAGCTGCCCTGCACCCACTGAGCACAATCATCCTCTACCACAATGAGCCACAGTGAAGGAAAAAGACGCAGAGAAAATGTTACCATAGGGCAGTATTTTCTTATTGTGGATGGAGTCAAGGAGGAAAACACACTTGGAATTGCTGTCCGTCTGCTGGGAAGGCTGAGCTTCTACTCAGTGCATTTTTAGGACTCTTTGGGGTATATTAGGAACCAAAGGGCAAAGAAACATTCTGCATAGTTTCTTTGGATACATTTGCATCACTGCAATAGAATTCGGTGATCTTTTTTTTAAATCAAGGTTCAAGGGTCTAAGTAGCTCCATTTATTTTTCAGTAACTAAGTTACCAGAAACTTGTAGCGTGGCTGTATTTATTTTCTGAAGGAGGCTCCAAGTTGGCAAAAGGGTCCTTGGAAGGACATATTTCTTCACGTTCTCTTGATCTCAGTGTGTGGAGATTCGCTTAACAGCTGTTTTATGTACAAGTGTTTTTTCAGCTATGTCCTCCCCCACCATAAACAGACTTTTTTGAGGCAAAAGCAGTCTGCAAGACACAACAAAATATGAGGCTGATTCTCACGCTCCTGCCAGCAGCTGACATAGTAAGAGTTTAAAAAGATCATCGTGTTGCGTGCCTTCCATTTATATTTTAATAGCTGACAACAAAGTCAGACTTGAGAACGAAAGATGCTCCCTTCTCTTCTGTCAGCCCAGGAGGCGTTTCTCGGCTTATCGCCACTTGAAAACACAATCTCGATGGAAACGCGTGTAATAAAACACAACCAGTTTTATTAGGTGTCTGACCATTCTGAATTTCAAACCCCGAAGACTAAGGAGGAGTCTGACCTACCAAGGAGTCAAAGTTCTGTCACACGCAAAGAAATGAAGAGAAACAGGCAAACTGACCAGCGCTCTCTCAGGGACACGTATTTATTAACTGCGACAATAATTCCTTGCGTTGGTTAACATCATCAATTAGAAAAGTGCCGAGCTCAGACAGCCTGTTATCTCCCTTACCTCTGCAGTGTTGCTGGGTAGGAGACAAGTATTATTCACTATTTTTATAAATACAGAAAGTGGAGCATTACCAGCAACTCTTTTAAACCTAGACAGCCCCCCTCCCCGGCCCCCGCCACTAGCTGCGTGAAACAGATGTCTAGGAAGGAAATCTTTTTTTTCTCCACAATTCTTCTAAACTTTCCTGTCTCCATGACCAGCCTTCTGGGTTTGCGAGCAGTGTGCTGGTTATTCCTTGCTTAAGTAGGTGGTATAGTGGTTAAGACCTACAGCTGCTAACCAAAAGGCTGGCAGTTCAAATCTACCAGGCGCTCCTTGGCAACTCTATGGGGGCAGTTCTACTCTGTTCTATAGGGTCGCTATGAGTCAGAATTGACTCGATGGCCATGGGTTTGGTTTTTTTTTTTTGATAGGTGGAGGTGGTTCCACGGACTTCTCCCTTCTGGACTGAAAAGTTGGTCTCAGACTGTAATAAACACAAACTCTCCTTCACTCCCTCTGCAGGTTCCTATAAGCTCTGAGTTAGCATCCTACTGAGAAATAAGAGGACTTCAAAGTATGCTTCAAGATCAACTTATCACACTTCTTTTTCATCTGTGTTTCATCTTCGCCCATGCTCATACTGAATACTATAAAGTTCAAAGAATTTTCCAAGAAGCAAATTTGCCAAAAGTGTTCATTAAAAAAAAGTAACTCAGAAAAAAATATCCGAATTGAGACATGAATTTTTAAAAATTTCTCCTGGCACGGAAAGGCTTTATTTTACAATTACTCTTGACATAACACTCTAAACACCTCACTGTCACATGATATGAACATGTACTCAAACACACACACAGACCCAAAGACGTACACTTGAAGACTGTCAATTAATTTTCAAAGAAACTGGCACTAAAGTTTACTAACTTTGATGTTGTTGTTGTTAGGTGCCATCGAGTCAGTTCCAACTCATAGTGACCCTAAGCACAACAGAATGAAACACTGCCTGGTTCTGCGCCATCCTTACAATCGTTCTTATGCTTGAGCTCATTGTTGCAGCCACTGTGTCAATCTACCTTGTTGAGGGTCTTCCTCTTTTCCGCTGACCCTGTACTTTGCCAAGCATGATGTCCTTCTCCAGGGACTGATCCCTCCTGACAACATGTCCAAAGTATGTAAGACGCAGTCTCGCCATCCTTGCTTCTAAGGAGCGTTCTGGTTGTACTTCTTCCAAGACAGATTTGTTCATTCTTTTGGTAGTCCATGGTATATTCAATATTCTTCATCAACACCACAATTCAAAGGCGTCAATTCTTCTTTGATCTTCCTTATTCATTGTCCAGCTTTCACATGCATATGATGCAATTGAAAATACCATGGCTTGGGTCAGATGCACCTTAATCTTCAACGTGACATCTTTGCTTTTCAACACTTTGCAGCACATTTACCCAATGCAATGCGTCCTTTGATTTCTTGACTGCTGCTTCCATGGCTGTTGACTGTGGATCCAAGTAAAATGAAATCCTTGACAACTTCAATCTTTTCTCCATTTATCATGATGTTGCTCATTGGTCCAGTTGTGAGGATTTTTGTTTACTTTATGTTGAGGTGCAATCCATACTGAAGGCTGTGGTCTTTGATTTTCATTTGTAAGTACTTCAAGTCCTTTTCATTTTCAGCAAGGAAGGTTGTGTCATCTGCATAATGCAGGTTGTTAATGAGTCTTCCTCCAATCCTGATGCCCCTTGGATTATTTGCTCAGAATACAGATTGAATAGGTATGGTGAAAGGATACAACCCTGACGCACACCTTTCCTAACTTTAAACCAATCAGTATCTTCTTGTTCTGTCTGAACAACTGTCTCTTGATCTATGTAAAGTTTCCTCATGAACACAATTAAGTGTTCTGGAATTCCCATTCTTCACAATGTTATCCATAATTTGTCAGGACCCACACAGTCGAATGTCTTTGCATAGTCAATAAAACACAGGTAAACATCCTTCTGGTATTCTCTGCTTTCAGCCAGGATCCATCTGACATCAGCAATGATATGTCTGGTTCCACGTCCTCTTCTGAAACCAGCCTGAATTTCTGGAAGTTCCCTGTCGATACACTGCTGCAGCTGTTTTTGAATGATCTTCGGCAAAATTTTGCTTGCATGTGATGTTAACAATATCGTTCTGTAATTTCCACGTTTGGTTGGATCCTTTCTTGGGAATAGGCATAAATATGGATCTCTTCCAGTCAGCTGGCCAGGAAGCTGTTTTCCATATATCTTGGCATAGACGAGTGTGCACCTCCAGCACTGCATCCGTTTGTTGAAACATCTCAATTGATATTCCGTCAAGTCCTGGAGCCTTGTTTTTCACCAATGCCTTCAGAGCAGCTTGGACTTCTTCCTTCAGTATCATCAGTTCCTGATCATATGCTACCTCTTGAAATGGTTGGTATAATGACTCTGTGTATTCCTTCCATCTTCTTTTGATGCTTCCTGCGTTGTTTAATATTTTCCCTCATAGAATCCTTCACTATTGCAACTCAAAGCTTGAATTTTTTCTTCAGTTCTTTCAGCTTGAGAAATGCTGAGCATATTCTTCCCTTTTGGTTTTCCTTCTCCAGCTCTTTGCACATTTCATCATAATACTTTACTTTGTCTTCTCAAGTTGCCCTTTGAAATCTTCTGTTCAGTTCTTTTACTTCATCAATTCTTCCTTTTGCTTTAGCTGCTTGATGTTTGAGAACAAGTTTCAGAGTCTGCCCTGACATCCATCTTGGTCTTTTCTTTCTTTCCTGTCTTTTCAATGACCTCTTGCTTTTTTCATGTATGATGCCCTTGACGTCATTCTATAACTCGTCTGGTCTTTGGTCACCAGTGTTCAATGCATCAAATCTATTCTTCAGATGGTCTCTAAATTCAAGTGGGATATACTCAAGGTCATACTTTGGCTCTTGTGGGCTTGCTCTGGTTTTCTTCAGTTTCTGCTTGAACTTGCAAATTATGAGCAATTGATGGTCTGTTCCACTTTGATGGATTTTAAAAATATGATAAATTTAGAAAATAAGCAGGGAGGTGTAAGAAGATAAGTCATAGGTTTAATGATGAAATGCAAAAAAAAAATCAATCACAAAAGGAAACTGAGAGGAAAGAAACAACATTTCGGGTTTCTATGTCAACTACAGAGCCCTGGTGGTACAGTGGTTAAGATATCAGCTACTAACCAAAAGGTTGGCAGTTCGAATCCACCAGCCGGTCCTTGGAAACCCTATGGGGCAATTCTCTGTCCTTTTTTTTTTTTTTATATAGTGTTTCTGCAGTAAGCAGGCTAGAACTAAAGGCATACTAGAAGTTTTATGTAATGTAGGAGCTGATATACTCAAGTTGCTAAAGAGCATTTATATCCACTTAACAGACGAAAAAAAGATTAGAAAGCATGGAAACTGAAAGAAACCATTTTTGTACGTAAAGGAAATAAGTGGCAAAGAGAAATCAAATAAAAATCGTTAAGACTTCTCAGACCAGAAAGATGGAACTTTAAGAAAGGATCCAATAAAAATATACATCATAGAGGACGAGAACACCAAATGTTCTGGGCACTTTACATGTTATCTCATTTAATTTTCATAATAATGTTACAAGGAAGATATTTCCCTTTTATATTCTCAGTGATCTATTATCTCCTGTATAGTCAAACACTCCCTCTCAACTGGATCCTTCCCAGAGACAATTCAAACATGCTCTGATCTCTCCCCACATTAAACACACAAACCCTTCTTTGCCCTCATGTCCTACTCCAGCTCATACTCTCTCTCTCCTCCACTTCACAGCCCGATTTCACAAGAGTTATCTATATTTGCTGTCTCCACTTCCTTTCCTCTTTGCCTCACCCTTTCTTCGCCTTTCCCATTCCGGTATGAGTTTTGTCAAGCTCGCTCCACCAAAATGGATCTTAATGATGTAATCAATGACCTCCATGTTGCAAAATCCAACAGATATTTTTAAGTTCTCATATTTTAAGTTCTCGTATTACTGACCTCTCAGTGCTATTTGAGAATGTTAATCACTCCCTTCTCCTTGACACACCCTCTTCTCAATGCTCCTGGCTTCTCTCCTACCTCCCTGGCTGCTCTGTCTCCGGCCTAGGCATTCTTCCCCCTCGATCAATAGTCTTTCCCTGGGCAAATTCATCTGTGCCCATTGTTTCCATTCTCATGCCCACACTGATGATGCCCAAGTCCTAACTCCTAGCCCACTCCTCCCCTTCAAACTCCAGAACTGTATAAATCAATGCCTGATCAGTAATTTCCCCTGGATGTCTCAAAGGTACCGCAAACTCAACATGCTCATGACCAAACTTATAATCTCCCTCCCACCAACCCAGTGCAAGAGAGGAGCTTCCAAGGCTCCCTATCTTGATGAATGATACTGCCTCCATCCAGGTCTACAAGACCTGATCATCATCCTTTATGTCTCCCTCCTTCTCTCTGTTGTATCTCATCCATCACCAATGCTGTCACTTTACTTCTGAAGCCTCTCTAATTCATCGGCCTCTCTCCATCTCCTCCACAATTCATGCTGTCATCATTTCTCAACAGAGCTACTAAGACAGCTTTCTGAATGGGCTATGTCCATCCGCCCCTCCATTCTGTCTGTTCTCCACTCTACAACCACAGTGATCTTTCCTCAAATGAGTATTTCATCAACTCACTCCACCAGCATCACCACCACCACCACAGTCATTAAAGCCCTTCATCACTTCCCATTGCTCGTGGGATAAAGGTTAAAATCGTGAACAAAGCTTGTAAGACTTTACACTTACCTCCCACTCCCATCTTCCATTTCTCAAAAGCTCCATGTTTCCTGCTGACATACAGCCTTTGACAAAACACCATTTATTCCAGGAACCCTTCCCAGACCCCTCAGTCTTTGTCAATATCCTGTGCTGCTTCAGAGCCCTCGTCTCAGTTTGTCATTATACTCTGGACTATAATTACTGAGTTCATACCCGTTCCCCCCAGACTGTGAGTTCTGTGAGAGCTAAGGCTGTGTCTGTTTTTACTGAACTGTATCCTAGTGCGCGGCGCCTGGCACATGGTGGGCGCTCAATAAGCACTTGTTAAGTGAATGAATGAAATGAAGACTCAGTTACATAACATGCTTTTAGTCAGTGGGAGCCAGAACTAGGAATCAGAGCCAGGCCTATCGAATGCTAAGGGTCATGCTCTTTCCCCTGCCCCGCGCTGCCTCCCACAACAGATGCTACAGGCATGTATTGAGTATGAATATTAATATAGTGCAAACTAGCTAGCTCACTAAGTCTTAGAACATATCACCAAGGACCATACCTCACGGCTGATGGAGATAGCAGCATGGCATGGAGGAAGGAACATGGGTTTCGCCAGATACTGGCTATGTAAACTTCAGAACGTTACTTAATCTTTCTGTGTCTTGGTTTCCTCATCTGTAAAGTAGTAGCAAGAGCAATATGAACACCTATTTTACAGAAATTGGGTGAGGACTATACAGGATGCGAATAGCACAGAGCTTGGGACGTACTACACATTCAATAAGAGAGGGCTAGAAGAAGCTTTAGAAGTAGCTTCAGTGATAATGTTAGGGCCAATAAAAGATAGTAACTGACTATACTGTCTGGATTAGAAAGCTGCTAAGAGGTATAAGTTAAATACGTAATTGTCTCACTCACATTTAACAAACATTTATCAACTCCTTACTGAGTACTGGAGTCCCTGAATGGTGCAAATGGCTAACGCACTTGGCTGCTAATGGAAAGGTTGGAGGTTCGAGTACACCCAGAGGCACCTTGGAAGAAAGGTGTGGCAATCTACTTCAAAAAAAAAACCAGCCATTAAAAACCCTACGGAGCACAGTTCTACTCTGACACTCATGGGGTTGCCATGAGTCGGAGTCACCTCAATGGTAACTGGTGGTGATTATAAAATAGAAGTTGTTCGGGGCATAAAGAAGAGTTTAAATTAATTCAAGGATTAAGGAAAGCTAAGAGAATTTGAAGGATCTTCTTTACTTTTAAAAAGAATTACAAATGTCATCATGGTGGCTGGACAGTATGGAACCAGCAACACACACAGGAGATTTAGAATCAATATGGTCACAGAAATAAATTCTAGATCATCTTATTCTCTAGACATAAGCCATGACAAATTAGTGCTGCAGTTAATGGAAGAAGCACAGAAATAAATTACTGAGCTTGTGCACAATCTAGATTTTATTTAACTCAAACTCTCACTCAGCCACTTACAGTCTAAGAAGTAAGGTACCATGAGGTGAACCAGAGCTGGAAAATGGTTTCCCAAAGGTGACCTGTGGTTTCAGTGAAGAGAGACCATATATATGCACCCAACCACTCTCACCAGACACCACAAAATGACACAGGGAGCACCAACGAGGCATCAGTGAAAAGCTGTTTCTTGTCGGTCCCTTCTTGACCTGAGACGGCATCTGTCTGCTATTTAAGGAACCCCCACCTTGGGTTTCCTCATCTCTAAGATGGGGATAAGAGCCTCAGAAGGTACAGTGCAAATAAAGTGAAACACTGCACCTAAAAACAGTTTGGAAAATATAAAGGTCTAAGTAAAAACAATAACATTTTTATCACCATTTTTGCTTAGTATTTGCCAATTAAAATCTCACTGATGGTCTCACAGAAAATTAACAGTCAACTGGCTTTATGTTCATTTTCACAAAAGCTGCTGTCAAAACCAGTTTATCTTATACCCCATCATCGTAAAACTGATCTTTAGAAGCTGACAATAAGAACTAACATAAATTTCACGTCCTTTGAGAACCACTTGTCCAGCCCGGTGAGATCATTTGGAACCTTTCATCTTTCATCCCAGCTGTGCAGTCACTGGAAATTCGATAAACATAGCTTCTATGTTTATGTCCAAGTCATTGATAAAAACTTGTATGGGAAAAGTCCAAGAACAAAGAACTGTGACATGCCTGGAAAAACATCTTTCCAGGTTGATTTCACTGATTTATATCCTATCTGTATGATTGTTCAACTGCCTAGAAAGTCATCCATTCTTAACATCAGCCATCCCACTGGCCTATATCTTGTTCATAAGATTATTAAGATAGGCTTTATCAGATGCAATACAATAATGAACATTGTTGAAGGTTCGTTTGTGCTGTTTATGGTTACTTTTGCAGAAAGAAGAGAAAGAAGAACTGCACAGAACTCCAACTCTGACCGATAAACCACAAAAACAACCACAGAAACTGTCCATAAAGAACTCACAGGGCACACCAAATCTCATGCAAAAGGTGGTGAGAGGGTATAAATCCAAAATGCCTTAGGAAACATCCATGTTTCTAGGAACTATGCCTCATCACTACCCACGAACATTAGGGAATAATTTAGCGTGTGTTACCGGAACACACTGTAGAATGTAATAAATAACAATGATAATTGCAACAGACGGTATCTGTCTGGGCCATAGGAGGTGAGGTCTTGGTAGAGTTTGACTTGAGAGCTGATAATTCCTCTTCCAGATAAAAGAGATTTCTCTTTTAGAAATTTCTTTTCCTGGTCCTTACTAGTCATCAAAGTTAGTTTTAATTTGAAGGTGTTTGTTACTTTATATTTTCCCAAATGGGTTTTGGTCAAATGATGACAACTAGGGATCCCAGACCCAAGTAGGATATACTACTTCTTGTCTACCAACTCATTGTGATCATCTAATCTAGGAAATCTATGACAAAACAAAGGGGAGTTTACTATCCTTGGAAAATATATGTTGGACCCTGTTCATTGCCACTTTCTGCTCTGAGTGTTCATCAACACCTGTCTAATAAAATATTCTAGAATTTCTCCAAAAAAAAAAAAAATCAATCTCATTAGATACTCAATCCACCAAGGTGAGGACTGCAATGAAGGCAATAGCTTGAACATCCCCCAGAGGGCACCACGGGAACTTGGCACCTTGGACGCCATACTTCACTGAGTTATGGGCTGCTTGGGCACCCATAACAGATACTTGCTGGCCTGTAGGGGCGAGAGCACATGGATCCTTTCATTCAGCTCCTTGGGGAGAGCCAAAGGGGATCCGGAGCTTGCCAAGATGATCCATCCACTAGCACCAGAGTCAAGAAATACTATTACTTCTCAGGAAGCACAGATGGATGGAGTGCCTAATGTTAAACCAGGGGCATTGGTGGCTCAGTGGTAGAATTCTCCCATTGCATGCGAGAGACCTGGGTTCACTTTCCAGCCAATGCACCTCATGCATGGCCACCCCCTGTCACAGTGACTATATGCTGTTGAACAGTTTTCAGTGGAGCTTCCAGACTAAGACAGACTCAGAAGAAAAGCCTGGTGATCTACTTCCGAAAATCAGCCAATGGAAACCCTATGGATCACAGCAATCCAATCTGCAACTGATCATGGGGATGGCGCAGCATTTTGTCCCGTTGTGCATGGGGTCACCATGAGTCTGGGGCCAACTCGATGGCAGTTCACAGCAACAAATGTACATTTATCATCTGTGATCTCTGATTGCTACCTAAAAGAGGCAAGTCATGTCTTCTATTACACATGTCTCCCTACAAATGTACACAGTCAGCAGACAGTCAGCAGCATAGTTATTTAAAATTGTTTTCATACAGCCCACTTACCCCTCCTCCTCCCCCAGAGGGATGCCCCTCTGAATAGGAACACATACCTGGACTTCTGAACTAACAGGTAATATTCCTTATATTAAAGTCATTAACACTCATTTTGAGGAAGGAGGAAAACAGAAGTATAATGCCATCAGTATGTACCTTTCTTGAGGCCAAAGAAAATACTAATATATTCAGCCGTGGGGCATGAAGAGGGTTTGCAGGCTAATTCATCATGGCTGCGGCCCAACCAGGCCAGCCCCCTCTGTGAGAGGCTGCTCCGAAGTAGCCCGACTCTAAATATAAAGGTGTGTTTGAAGAGCGTGCTAATTTGGTAGTTCTGATGTGTTTACTGGAGCCCTAGTGGCACAGTGGTTAAGAGCTTGGCTGCTAACCAAAAGGTCCGCAATTCAAATTCACAGGCCGCTCCTTTGAAACCCTATGGGGCAGTTCTACTCTGTCTTATAGGGTGGCTATGAGTGGGTTTGGTTTTCTGTTTGTTTTAGTTTTTGATGTGTGTGTTTGCTAGGGTTTTATGCTTTACTTGCCGCTTTTGCCCCGAAGTTTATTAAAAAAAATAATGATGCCAGAAAGATAGAAGGCTTCATTAGGGCCCTGAGCTTGTTTTGTTTTATTTTTATTTTGGTCTAAGTTCCCCCCTCTCTGCCCCAGCCTCTCACCCACCTCCCTCCCTAAACTTGCAAGTGCCAGCAGACCTCACAGGCACTCCACATACAGCGTGTCTTCCATTTTCCAGGACCCATCCTGTCACTAGAGGGGGCATCCCAGGTCACACAGAATCATTCTAGGGAGTTTTAGGATGCTTTAGAGAAGGTGTTTTTACAAAGCAGTTATTCATGGGTTCTGTAATTTTTAAGTCGCAGTGGGTAAAAATTTTTAAGACGGTGCTATCCAGTTCTCGCTCTCTTGCTTTGATGGACTGCCTATTTCAAGCGTGGGCCTATGAGAAGTGTTACAGGTTTGACAGCTAAAGAACACATGAGGGCCACCTGCCTGTGACATCTGCCACCTCGCCAACTCCCAGGCTGCCTAGGCCGGCACCTCTGTGCTCCTTGACCCCTCCACATGCCCTGACCCTGAAGATACCCACCAATTCAAAGCGGACAGCTGGCCTCTCAGGTGGAAGACTATCACTTTCTGATCACCTGTGTACTCTGATCGCTTTGAAATGAATGTACCTGAGGGATATAAGTCATGTCTTCTGTCACACCCATCTCGCCACAAAGTATGGGAACAGTTCTGCTCCTCTGCTGCAACTTTAGGTAAAGCTTAAATATAAAAGGCTTAGAAGCCATTTTTGGAATCCCTGAGTGGTACAAACAGTTAATGCTAATTGAAAGGCTGGCAATTCCAGTCCACCCAGAGGTGCCTTGGAAGAAAGACCAAGTGACCTACTCCCAAAAAATCAGCCACTGTGAACTCTAGGGAGCACAGCTCTACTCTGTACATATGGGGCCCACATGAGTCAAAGTCAACTTGATGGCAACTGGTGGGTTTTTATTGTTTTATTTTTAAAAGCCATTCCTAGTTCTATGCCAAACACAGTATAGGCCATAAGGACCTCCCCATATTGTGGTAATGTGGGTGCCTAATCTTCTTAGGAAAAGTTTTGGGACTAGATGTTCAAGTTGGAACCAGATTGTGCTCCTAAGGGCTTGACCCCCACCCCACTCTGTGCCTTCTTTTCTACCTTCTCCCGCTCCTTTCCCCTTACTATGAATAAGATAAAACTAGATCGCAGGCCTGAGTAGCCCCTACTTCAATAAAGATATGAATGTAAAATATGTTATCTAAATGTATTTCTACCCAATACCCTCTTAATTTGACAACAATGGGTAGTAAAATTGGGGGACTGGATGTAAGAACAAATCTGCGGAAGCAGACTACTCTGAAGAAACAGCCTGGGGGACTAATGGCTATCGCACCTTGTGAGGAGCTTCCTCTTGAAAGAGTCTAAGTGGCAGGTGGCCTACTGACTGTGTACAAAGGAGATGTCCTTTTCTCTGGAGACCCAAGAAAGCTACATACATGAGCAAGACAACCTAGCTTCATATTCCTTTCTCTGTTAACTTACCTTTTACTTTATCAAAGTCTCTATAAAAGTTTCTTAAACGTTCCAGTTCAGTCTCCGCTGGGTTAAAGGTCTTGGGCCAGAGTAAAAAAATGAGGAGCCTTGTCAGAAGCTCTAAGGTCAAGACCTTTATGTATATAACCCAGGCAACTATCTCAATGACTCAATTCTTTATTTCAGTTCAGAAAACCAACCAAAACCCACTGCTGTCAAGTCAATTCCGACTCATAGCGACCCTACAGGACAGAGTGGAACTGCCCCACAGAGTTTCCAAGGGGCGCCAGGCGGATCTGAACTGCCGATCTCTTGGTTAGCAGCCATAGCACTTAACCACTACGCCACCAGGGTTTCCTTTCAGCTCAGAGTTTTGCTTAATTGACTTGGGTAACCACCCCCCCCCCAAAAAATAAAACAATTGCCAAGCCTTCTAAGACTTACCTTCTATTCCCCTCTTTGGTTACTTAATAAATGAGGGGCATTGCCTAGTTTTTTTTTTAGTTTTTTTTTTATTGCCTAATGCTTTAATTACATTTTTAAAAATGAAAGAAAAATACAGAAAGCATTGCATCGGAAGTGCTATTTCATCCTAATGTAAGTTGAATGGATGAAGCCTAAGTTACTCAAAAATAAACATAATTTCTTCTTATGAACCACGAAGGATGGCACCGTCTTTGCTACCCCCAACTGTTTATCTGAGGTTTAGAATAGTGGAAGACAGATTATACATACTGAACTAAGTCACTGGGATTGCAAACTTATCTCCGGTATTCAGGAAGAGAGCTGGAATGCCAAGCAAAGAAATTCATCTTGGATTTGGGAAACAAAGAATGGGAAGGTGATAGGATCAGAGAGCCGATGTTGCTCCACGCCTCAGATTGAGGGGCATGAATCCCAGTTCCCTTCTCACCTGCCAAACGGTGGTCAGACTCATAGTGAAAGGGCTCAGCTTCTTCCGGGGAGTGCTTTTTACTTATTAGGAGATTACTTAAAACACAATTCTTACATTAAATTAGACAAGGAGGCATTGTAGACAGAAATCAAAATTTGCATGATTTCTTGAGAGAATGCAAGAGATTTGAAAAAAATTACAGACTCCTGGTGACAGCCATGGGTGCCCTGGACCTTTCTGGAAGGCAAGTTTGCTTGCTACAGCCACTGGGGCCACTTCCACAGCCCTGATATTCTCAAAACTCGTCACCAAGGTCATCTTTGAAGTAGGAGAGAGAAAAATTTCACAACCCAGAGAACTCTAGCTTAGTTAAAAGTCCACAACTTCTTTAACATTTCTCTTAAAATCTCATGTGAATTTTCACTATGTTCCACAGCATAGCCATGTCTGTTTTAATGTGGAAGTAATGGGTCCAAGAAGACCTTTGTGTTGATCCTGTGTATTTTAGGAGCCCTCCAAGGATATGTATACTTGTTGGAGAAGCAGGTAGAAGAACTCTAGACTAGAAGTTGGAAGATGTGAGCTCTATTCCTGTTCCTGCCACCGGCCAGCCATGGGGCCCTAGGCATGTCACTACCTCCTTGGACTAGATAATCTCTGAATCTTCACCATCTCTCAAAAGATCATACTTAGATCACACATCCAATGCTTCTTCTCTCCCCTCCCCAAATTCTAAGAGCAACTAACACTCATTGGACACAATTCACTCCCTCCTCCTAGTTCTTATGGTCCAAGAGCTATAGTTACCGTGTCTAGGGCGTGGGGTGGAGAGAGTGCCATTATATTTTTTAAAAGGAAAATACAGCATTTTTTAGAATTTCACAATGCAGCTCAATGTGAAAAGGCTCTAAGTCCTGAAATGAATACATCTTTTACACTGTTTGGAATATATATATATATATAGGAAACCCTGGTAGCATAGTGGTTAAGTGCTATGGCTGCTAACCAAAGGGTTGGCAGTTCAAATCTGCCAGGCGCTCCTTGGAAACTCTTTGGGACAGTTCTACTCTGTCCTACAGGGTCGGTATGAGTGAGAATTGACTCGACGGCACTGGGTTATATTAGATATATATATACTGCTAACCAAAAGGTCAGCAGTTTGAATCCACCAGGTGCTCCTTGGAAACTCTATGGGGCAGTTCTACTCTGTCCTATAGAGTCACTATGAGTCAAAATCAACTCTACGGCAATGGGTTAGGTTTATATGTGTATATATAGTTATTAACACCATCACAAATGTTCTTCAGCACACATTTTGGAAAATGGTAAACGAGAACAACTGTCCAGGTGCTTTGTACTGGCATCTTTCTCTACCTGTCCCTCAGTAGCTGTAGACACCAAGCAACTCAGCTGTTATTTACCCAATGGCCACACAGAAGGAAGCAGTGACAGCCCGTACTGAGAGAGCTGACATGAACTTCACATCTTAACATTACCCCTTGGCACTTCTTGCTCCCTGTCACCAAGGAAGCAACCGTGGTGGGAATATCCTTCCACACTTCAATACTCTCTAATCACCCTTGGATATTTTTATTTTGTTTTGCTTGTAGTAAAATATATGTGACATAAAATTTGCCATTTTAATCATTTGAAGTGTACAATGGCATTGATCACACTTGCAATGTTGTGTAACTATCGACACTATTTCCAAAACTTTTTCATCACCCCGAATAGAAACTCCACACCCATTAAGCAATAGCTCCCCATTTCCTCATCTCCCAGCCCCTAGTAACCACTAATATACTTTTTATCTTTATGTATTTGTCTATTCTAAATATTTCATGTAAGTAGGATCAAACAATATTTGTCCTTTTGAGTTTGACTTACTTCATTCAGCATAATGTTTTTAAGGCTTATCCATGTTGTAGCATGTATCAGAGCTCATTTCTCTTTATGGCTGAATAGTATTTCATTGTCTAGATGTACCCTACTTTGTTTATCCATTTAGGCACTCGGGTTGTTTCGATCTTCTGGATATTGTGCATAATGCTGCAATGAACATTGATGTACACATAGCTGTTTGAGTCTCTGTTTTCAAGATTTTTAGATATATACCTAGAAACAGAATTGCTGGGTGGAGCAAAACCCTGGTGGAGCAGTGGTTAAGCGTTCTGCTGCTAAACAAAACATCGGCTGGAACCCACCAGCCATTCCACAGGAGAAAGATGTGGCAGTCTTCTTCATAAAGCAGACTATTAGGCAGGACTACTCTGTCCTATAGGGTTGTTATGAGTCAGAATTGACTTGATGGTAATGCGTTTGGGTTTTTTGGTTATAGTAACACTACATTTAACTTCTTGAGGTACTGCCAAACTGTTTTTCGTAGAGGCTGCACCATTTTACATTCCCACCAGCAACAGATGAGGGTTCCAACTTCTCCACATCATCACCATGCCCTTTGTTTTTAGTTGAATAATCTATAGGATTCAGAATGAGGGTGCACCTGACAGTCGGAGCCAAGTACACATCTTCTGTCTTGTCCCCTGACCTACAAAGAGTTTCCTCTATCCCGTATCCCTTGGCATCGTTCCTAGCACATATACACACAAAACAACATTGCTACAGAGTCGACACAAACTCATGGAACCCCATGTGTGTCAGAGCAGAACTGTACTCCATAGGGTTTTCAATAGATGATTTTTCAGAAGATTGTCAGGCTTTTTTTTTTTTTTTTTCAAGGCACCTCTGGGTAGACTTGAATCTCCAACCTTTTGATTAGCAGCTGAGCATGTTAACCATCTGTACCACCCAGGGGCTCACAAAGCACCCAGTAAATATCTATGGAATACATAAATGGACAAATGAATTTTAAAAAGTGCAAAGCAGCACTTCAAATGTCAAATCCTTCCATAGTATGAACGTTATTCTGACTCAGCCTCCAACAATTCCATGGAGAATCCATCATAGAAGCTCTTCTCTCCATGGATTTCAAACTCTTGATTCATGGCAATAACAAGGAATGCACAGCCTGCTGGAATCTGGGGAATGCTCAAGATACACTGCACACTCTACTGTGGGGCAGACAGTGAACATGGGCCAATTTAAACATTTCTATGCTACAGCTTGAACTCCAACTCAGTGGGGCCTCTTCTCCGTCATCAGAGTGCGGTGGTGGGAGGGTCAGGACACTCAGCAGGCACAGAGGGACATCCCCCCTGTTGTGTGCAATGCATCTGGCCCTCAGTCTGCCCAAGCATAGACCAGGCTGAGGGCAGACTGAGACACTGAAAGCCAGAAAAGATTCAAGAAGGATCCATTCAAGCCCCATCATCTTGCACAGAAGAAAATCAAGGCCAAAAGTTAGTAAGTAACTCGCTTAAAAAGGTTTCTGAGCTAGGCTGGTCCCACCTCCAGTGTGTTTCCTAGCACACCACTCTGCTTGGGTCTTGCTCAAGTCTTAAAACCGTCGCTAAAGCTTTTAATGCAAAAGTTTGGAAATTGCTGTAGAAAATTCTAGGAAACATCTGCTTACATTCTTTCAAGCTTTCAGATTATCCAGAACAGAACAACAGAAGAACCCGTGTGCAATCCACCCAACCACAAAGTACAGGGCGAATGAATTTTCATGCTGTATTGCAGTTACTCACCCCTATCAAACATCAGGCCCACTATGATAAACGATAACATCAGCATCCATCTCATCCCTGTCTTCATGGAAAACTATTATAAAAAGATGTTCTTACTTACTAGTGCTGGTTGCACAACATGACGAGTGTAGTCAATGTCACAGAATTGAAATGGCAAATGTTATATATTTTCACCACAATTAAAAAAAAATGTTGTTGGGGGGGCGGAGTCAACATGGCGCCCTAGACAGACACACCGTGCTGTCCCCTTCTGCAGCAAAGACTCGAAAAACTAAGGAAAACGGACACAAACGTCAATCCTGGAAACCTGAGCATCAAATGAAGGAATAAAGAACTAGATCAAATACCAAATGGAAGAAGAAACTGATGGAAAACAGAAAACCGGGAGAGATACAGAGTGGAGACCCCCCGCCAACTACCACGGTACAGCATGGTCATCTTGAAACAGAGCCAGCAAGGACCTGGACGTTGAGTATGGGAAGGCAACTTCACAGAGCTCCCAGTAGGAGACAGAGCACCCTGGTAACCTGAGAAACATGCTTTCCCACTCATCATCCTTCTGGTGAGTAGAAGCAAGAACTACTCCCCTCCATCCGGGCAGCCCCCACCTCCAGGGTCCACAATAGGAGCTCCCTGCCTGGGCTTACCACATCCCCTCTTGCCACGTGGCTTTTTTTTTTCTTCTTCTTTCTTCCTTTTCTTTCTCCACCCACCCCCCCCCCCCCCGCCCCACCTAGCCCTGTAGGCCACCTCCCCCACTTCCTGCCAGCTCCCACCATGCTGCCGTTTTTTTTTCTTTTCTCCCTCCCACCTAGGAAACCCTGGTGCCATACTGGTTAAGTAGTATGGCTACTAACCAAACAGTCAGCAGTTAGAATCCACCAGGTGCTCCTTGGAAACTCTATGGGGCAGTTATACTCTGTCCTTTAGGGTTGCTATGAGTCAGAATAGACTCAATGGCAATGAGTCTGGTTTTTGGTTTTCTCGCACTTAGGCCCGTATGCTACCTCCCCTCCCCACTGGCCTCTGGGTTCACCCACCCCCACTCACCCACCCCTCCCATGCTGTCATTTTTTTTTTCTCTATCTTCCTTTTCTTTCTCTCTCACACCTAGCCCTGTAGGCCACCTCCCCTTCCCATGGCCCTCACCACACCACTACAGCTAGAGAGCCACAGGCCTGCTACCACCCCATGTCCACTCTACCCCCATCCACCAAACACCACCACGCCATTTTTTTTTCTTTTCCTTCTTTTCTTTCTCCCTTCCATCTAGCCCCATATACCACCTTCCATCTCTTCCAACTGGTCCTAGGGTCTACACCACTCCCACTTGCCAACCCCCACATCACTGCCATTTTTTCTTCCTTTTATTTCTCCCTCCTACCTAACGCTATGTGCCACATGCCCCCTCTTCCCTCCAGCCTCCATGACACCACAGGGCTAGACACCCACTGAACCACCACTGCCCCAAGTCCACCCCACCCACACCGGCTAGCTCCCAACACATCGCCATTTTTTTTTCTTTTTTTTCTCCCTCCCACATAGCCCCATAAGCAACCTCCCCTCCCTTCCCACCAGCCCCTGGGTCTGCCCTACCCCATTGGCCAGCTCTCACTGCGTCGCTATTTTTTCCCTCTTTCTTCCTTTTCTTTCTGCCTCGTGCACCATCTCTACTCCGAAACCCAAGCAGAGGCTACAGAGTCACTGGCTCGCCA
Organism: Elephas maximus indicus; assembly: GCF_024166365.1. Lineage (NCBI taxonomy): Eukaryota > Metazoa > Chordata > Mammalia > Proboscidea > Elephantidae > Elephas > Elephas maximus. The sequence goes on along the minus strand of NC_064819.1, from coordinate 50,196,156 downwards.
CTATACCAGGTCCGCCCAGCGCCACCCACCAGCTCCTGCTGTGCACCACCATTTTTTTCTTTCTTTTCCTTCTTCCTCCCATGTAGTCCCATAAGCTACCTACCCTCCCTTCCCACTGGCCCCTGCAGTGCCACTGCAAATAGAGTGCCATGAGTGCAACAGCTCACCACAGTCCTAGGTCTATCCCATCCCATCCCACCTGCCAGCCCCCAATGCACTGCCATTTTCTTTTTCTTTTCTTTATTCTTTTTCTTTCCCCCTCCCACCTATCACCATATGCAACCTCCCCACACTTCTCGTCAGTCCCCAGGACTGCCCCACCCCCACTCGCTGGCTTCTGCCACACCGCTTTTTTTTCTTTCTCTTTTATTTTTTTTCTCCCTCCCATCTAGCCCCATATGCCACTTTCCCTCCCTGCCAGCCAACCCCCACCATGCCGCCAAGGATAGAGTGCCCTGGTGCTCAGGCCCACTGCCACAATGGGCCCGCACTACCCCCTCCTCCAGCCACTTGACCAGCTACTGAATGGTGAAGGGCTGCGAACACACCCACACCACTGACCCAACAATCAGGAGGCAATTTACACCTGACCAGTTCACCTTCAACCACCTCGCCAAAACAGTGTACCAAGAAGCAAGCTCACCCTGTCAGCTGCTGCCCTGCCCACCTGAATAAGGTGGTGAGAGCTATCATGCCCACAGACAAGCAAGCAGTAAAGATTGCCTGGCCTGTCCACCCTGACATATCAAAACAAAACAAAAGAGCAGGACAAAGCAAATGAACATACAACTGATAAATAAAGAAAATAATACCTTAATGTCTTAGACACAGCAGACAATATCGAAACATAAAAAACCAGGACAAGACAGCTTCAGCAAGTGACAAAAATAAAGAATCAGACAACCTTCTGATAAAAGAAAAGCCATAGGAACTACCTGATATGGAACTCAGAAGACTAATATTTAAGGCTCTACAAGAGATTAGGAGGGAGATCAAGGAAGGCAAAAAAAAAAAAAGGACAAAACACAAAAATAATGGAAAACATAGACAAAATCAACAGAAACATGGCCAAAATAAAGGAAAACACATACAAAGCAATAGAAGAATTCAGAAAATGGTCAAATGACAAAACGTCAAAATAAATAAAAAATTAGAAGACAACAAAATTTCAAAAACGGATAACTCAATAGAAGGTTTTAGGAGCAAATTTGAAACAATGGAAGACAGAGTCAGCGAGATTGAAGACAAATCCATGGAAGCCACTTTGAGAAAAATTAAACGTAGAAAAATGAAGAAAACCTAAGAATTACATGGGATATAATCAGGAGCAAAAATTCCCACACAATCAGAGTTCCAGAACAAAGGGAAAAAATGGAAAACACAGAGAATATCGTTAAGTATTTGCTGGCAGAAAACTTCTCTAATATCATGAAAGACAAAAAGCTGATAATCCAAGAAACTCAACCAATGCCATTTAGGATAGACCCAAAAGAAAGTCACCAAGACATTACACAATCACACTTGGAAAAACTAAAGGCAAACAATCCTTAAAGCAGCTTGAGAAAAACAAAAAGTTCCTTACAAAGGGGAGGCAATAAGATTAAGCTCTGATTATTCAGCAGAAGTTTTCTAGAGAAGACGGCAATGGGATGACATACATAAAACCTTGAAAGAAAAAAACTGTCAACCAAGAATAATATATGCAAGATGTGGGGCCAAGATGGCAGAATAGTCAGATGCTTTCCATGGCCCCTCTTACAACAAAGACCCCCCCCCCACAAAAAGTGAATTGATTATATATGACAATCTAGTAGCCCTGAACATCAAAGCCAAAGTTGAGTAAGCGACAGGGGGAGACAGAGGCAGTTCAGAAGCAGCAAAAAGAATTACCAGACCTGACCTAGCTGGCATCCTGCAGGCTGGACTATTTGGCACATGGAGGCTGAGGCAAGCAGTAGTTCTTGGGATACATTTTTACCACATTGGGAAAAATCGAGCATTGGCAAGTTTGCACAAGCCTCCGGAGCCAGGCGGAAGGAGTGCTAGATCTGCAAAACTGAAGCACAAGCATCTAAGTACCACGTGGGATCAAAGTAACCCTTCCTCCTCTGGGAAGTGCCTCTCATCCCCTTATCCGCCCACTCCCCCCTCTGCTCCAGTGCCGGTCCAGCAGTGTTTAGCAGCTGCCATGCCCCCCTGGACCCTGAGTGGGACCTCTTGTGCTCAAGCTAATCTCTCAGCTTTGGGGAGGGAACAACAAAAAAAAAAAAGGGAAACCGCCAGCCCCCCTAACCTGGGACCTCAGGGCTCATTGCACCGAAACCAGTCTCACCACTTTAAAGTCACCATACTCCCTAAGCCAGGAACTCAGATAGGCACTCCCTCTTTGCTTTAGACACAGGCATAAGGGATCCATGGACTTCGAATGCCTTTCACCCCTGCCTAGACCTGTGTGGGCCCATTTGACAACACAGGCTCTCAATAGCATAGTATAGCAGGGTATATACCTGAAGCCTGTTTTCAACTGCAACGGTTAAGGAGTGGCCTATTCATGACATTTGACACTACTCTGCCCATTAAGCAGGGTTCTCACCCACCCACATCAGGAGCCTGAGGATTGGTGGCTTCATTCACTACAACTAGCCAACCATGACAGGGGTCCTAGAAAAAGTGGAATCTCCAAGTCCTTACAATCAACAGCATTGAGTGCCCAAAGTGCAGCTCCAAAACCCACCCACCTACACACTAGGGGACAGGGACTCACCTTCCACCTAGGCACTGAGGGGCAGCTGTCAGTGCCCTACCTTGCTCAGCACATAAACCCCTACTGCAGTCAGATACCTGTGCCTGCTCCAATCACCCCTATGTAGCCCTGCCAGTCTAGGACAGTAGGTAAGAGCCTATGCCACACACTCAGTGACCGACGACCTAGACACCTGAGCTGAATCCACACATGAAAAGTAAATGGATTCCCGGGCTCACACACCTAGTAGCAGCTCTAATCACCTGATGGCTGGATGCAAGAGCTTCAAAGATGCCAATAATCAAACTAGCTCACATACCCAGCCTATTTGGGCATATCAAAACAAAACAAAATAAGAAGCTAGGACAGAGTAGGCAACCATACAATAAATAAATATAATAACTTATTGATGGCTTGGAGACAACAGTCAATATCAAATCACATAGAGGCAGACCATGATGGCTACAGCAAGCAACCAAAACAAAGAACCAGGAAATATCACAGAAGAAGAGAAGGTCTTAGAATTACTAGAGGCAGAATTAAAAAAATTAATATACAGAGCTCTTTGACAGACCATGAAGGAGAACACAGAAAACTCAGACCAAGCCAAGGAACACACAGACAAAGCAATATAGGAATTTAAGAGAGTTATTCAAGAGCAAAATGACAAATTTAACAGGCTGCTAGAATCTCTAGGGAGACAGCAAACAGAAATCCAAAAGAATAACAATAAGTTTTCAGAATTAGACAACTCAATAGAAAGTCATAGGAGCAGAATTGAGGCAATGGAAGTCAGAATTCATGAGATTGACGATAAAGCACTTGACACCAATTTATTTGAGGAGAAATCAGATAAAACAATTTGAAAAAATGAAGACACCCTAAGAATTATGTGGGACTCCAACAAGAGAAATAACCTGCGAGTGACTGGAGTATCAGAACGGGGTGGATAACAAAATACAGAGAGAATTGTTGAAGATTTGCCAGCAGAAACTTCCCTGATATTGTGAAAGATGAGAAGATATCTATCCAAGAAGGTCATCAAACCCCATACACAGATCCCAAAAGAAAGTCACCAAGACATATAATGATCAAATTTGCCAAAACTAAAGAGACAATTTTAAGAATAATTTTAAGAATGGCTAGGGATAAATAAAAAGTCACCTACAAAGGACAGTCAATAAGACTAAGCCCTGACTACTCAGCAGAAACCATTTAGGCAAAAAGGCAGTAAGATGACATATATAAGGCCCTGAAGGAAAAAAACTGCCAACTAAGAAATATATATCCAGCAAAGCTGTCTCTCAAATATGAAGGTGAAATTAGGGCACTTCCAGATTAACAGAAGTTAAGGGGAATTTGTAAAAACCAAACCAAAATTACAAGAAATACTAAATGGATTCTTTCAGATAAAGAATCAATAATATCAGATAACAACCCAAGACTAGAACACAAGGCAGAACAATCAGCTATCAACCCAGATAGAGAAGTCAAAAAAATAAGTCAAACCTACAAAACTACAAATAGAGAAACAGAGACGTCAATATGTAAAAAATGACATTAAAACAAAAAAGAGGGACTAAATAGTGTAGTCTTAGAACTTTCATATGGTGAGGAAGTTAAGGTGCTATCAAGAAATAAAAGATTCATTTAAACTTAGAAAAAAGAGGGAAATTTTAAGGTAGCCACAAAGGAAACTAACAAATCTACACATCAAAATAAAAAAAGAAGAAAAACATAAAGATTCAGCAAATACAAAATCAACAACAATGAAAAAGATTAAAAGAGAATACATAAAGAAAAATGACTCAGCAGAGAAAATTAAGTGGAACAAAGACACTGTCAATACTACAAAAATAAAAAAAAGACACCAAAATAACAAGACTAAACTCATCAAAAACCCAAAACCAAACCCAGTGCCATCAAGTCAGTTCCGACTCATAGCGACCCTATAGGACAGAGTAGAACTGCCCCATAGAGTTTTCAAGGAGGGCCTGGCGGATTTGAACTGCCAACCCTTTGGTTAGCAGCCGTAGCACTTAACCACTATGCCACCAGGGCTGCCACTAAACTCATACCTATCAATAATTATACTGAATGTAAATTGACTAAATGCACCAATAAAGAGACAGAGAGTGGCAGAATGGATTAAAAAAACAGGATCCGTCTATATACTGCCTACAAGAGACACACCTTAGACTCAAAGACAAAAACAAACTAAAACTCAAAGGATGGAAAAAAATATATCAAGCAAAAAACAACCAAAAAAGAGCAGGACTGGCAATATTAATCTCTGACAAATTAGACTTTAAAGCAAAATCTAACACAAAGGTTAAGAGAGGACCCTATATAATGATTAAAGGGTCAATACACCAGGAGGATATAACCATAATAAATATTTACACACCCAATGACAGGGCTCCAAAAATACATAAAATAAACTCCAACAACATTGAAAAAATAGAAATAGCCCCACAATAGTAGTAGCAGACTTCAACACATGACTTTCAGTGAAGTACAGAACACCTAGAAAGAAGCTCAATAAAGTCACAGAAGATCTAAATGTCACAGTCAACCAACTTGATCTCATAGGCATATACAGAACACTCCATCCAAAGGCAGCCACATACATTTCTTTTCCAATGTACACAGAACATTCTCCAGAATAGACCACATTTTAGGCCACAAAATTAACAGAATCTAAAACATCAAAATATTACAAAGCATTTTTTTCTGACCATAAAGCCATCAAAGTAAAAATCAATAACAGAAAAAGCAAGGGAAAAAAAATCAAATACATGGAAACTGAGCAACACTTTGCTCAAAAACTACTGGGTTATAGAAGAAATTAAGGACAAAATAAAGAAATTCACAGAATCAAATGAGAACGAAAACACATCCTACCAGAACCTTTGCAACACAGCAAAGGCAGTGCTCAGAGGTCAATTTATAGCAATAATTGCACATATCCAAAAAGAAGAAAAAGCCAAAATAAAAACATTTACCCTACAACTTGAACAAATAGAATGACAGTAACAACAAAGGCCACGGGCACCAGAAGAAAGGAAATAATAAAAATTACAGCAGAAATTAATGAAATAGAGAATAGAAAATAATTGAAAGAGCCAACAGGACCAAAAGCTGGTTCTTTGAAAACATCAATAAAATCAATAAACCACTGGCCAAACTGACAAAAGAAAAACAGGAGAGGAAGCAAATAACCCGAATAAGAATTGAGGTGGGTGATAACACAACAAACCCAACTGAAATTAAAAGAGTCATAACAGAATATTATGAAAAACTGTACTCCAACAAATTTGAAAACCTAAAGAAATGGACAAATTTCTAGAAACACACTACCTATCTGAACTAACACAAACTGACACAGAAAAACTAAATAAACCTATAAGAAAAGAAAAGATTGAAGAGGTAATTAAAAAAAAAAAAAAGCCCAACAAAAAAAAAAATCCTGGCCCTGATGGCTTCACTGGAAAATTCTACCAAACTTTTAGAAAACGGTTAACACCAGTACTACTGAAGGCATTTCAGATCATAGAAAAGGGTGGAATACTACTGAACACATGCTTTGAAGCCAGCATAACCCTGATATCAAAACCAGGTAAAGACACAACAAAAAAAGAAAGTTACAGACCAATATCCATCATGGACATAGATGCAAAAATTCTCAACAACATATCAAAAAAATAATTCATCAGGATCATATGGGATTCATAGCAGGTATGCAGGAATGGCTCAACATTAGAAAAACCATCGTTGTAATCCATCACATAAACAAAAGATAAGAATCACATGATTTTATCAATTGATGCAGAAAAGGCATTTGACAAAGCCCAACACCCATTCATAATAAAAAAAAAACTCAGCAAAATAGGAATAAAAAGGAAATTCCTGGACATAATAAACGGCATTTATGCAAAGCCAACAGCCAACATCATCCTAAATGGAGTCTGAAAGCATTTCCTTTGAGAACGGGAACCAGACAAGGATGTCCTTTAACACCATTCTTATTCAACATTGTGCCGGAGGTCCTAGCCAGAGCAATAAGGCTAGAAAAGGAAATAAATGGTGTCCAAATTGGTAAGGAAGAAGTAAAATTATCCCTATTTGCAGATGATATGATCTTATACACAGAAAACCCTAAAGAATCTATAAGAAAACTACGGGAACTTATAGAAGATTTCAGCAAAGTATCAGGATACAAGATAAACATACAAAAATCAGTTGGATTCCTCTAGACCAACAAAGAGAACTTGGAAAAGGAAATCTTAAATAGCCCCCAAGAAGATAAAATACTTAAAATCAATCTTACCAGAGATGTAAAAGACTTGTACAAAGAAAACTACAAGACACTGCACATCAAGAGACCAAAAGAGACCTAGATAAGTGAAAAAACATACAATGCTCATGGATAGGAAGACTCAACATTGTGAAAATGTCAACTCTACCCAAAGTGATCTACAGATACAATGCAATCTGAAATTAAACTCCAACAACATTTTTTAAAGACATGGAGAAACAAATCATCAACTTCACATGGAAAGGGAAGAGGCCCAGACAAGTAAAGCATTAGTGAAGACAAAGAACAAAGTGGGAGGCCTCACACTACCTGATTTTAGAAACTATTTTTATGCCATGGTAGTCAAGCAGGCTGGTACTGGTACAACAACAGATACATAGACCAATGGAACAGAATTGAGAATCCAGATGTAAATCTATACACCTATGAGCAGCTGATATTTGACAAAGGCCCAAAGTCCATTAAATGGGGAAAAGACAGTCTCTTTAACAAGTGATGCCGGCATAACTGAGTATCTATCTGCAAAAAAAAATGAAACAAGACCCGTACCTCACACCATGCACAAAAACTAACTAAAAGTGGACCAAAGATCTAAATATAAAATCTAAAATTATAAAGATTATGGAAGACAAAACAGGGACAATGCTAGGAGCCCTAATACATAGCATAAACAGAATACAAACCATAACTAACAATGCACAAACACCGGAAGAGAAACTAGGTAACTGGGAGCTTCTAAAAATCAAACATTTATACTCATCAAAAGACTTCACCAAAAGAGTAAAAAGACAACCTAAAGACTGGGAAAAAAACTTTTGGCTATGACATATTCAACAATGGTCTAATGTCTAAAATCTATAAGATACTGCAAAATGTCAACAACAAAAAGACCAATTACCCAATTAAAAAATGGGCAAAGGATATGAACAGACACTTCACCAAAGAAGACATTCAGGTGGCTAACAGATACATGAGGAAATGCTCATGATCATTAGCTATTAGAGAAGTGCTCAACAAAACTACAATGAGATACCACCTCATGCCACAAGGCTGGCAGTAATCCAAAAAACACAAAATAATAAATGTTGGAGAGGTTATAGAGAGACTGGAACACTACAACCACTTTGGAAATCGATTTGGTGTTTCCTTAAAAAACTAGAAATAGAAGTACTATATGATCCAGCAATCCCACTCCTCGGAATATATCCTAGAGAAATAAGAACCATCAGATGAATAGATATAGGCACACCCATGTTCACTGCAGCACTGTTCACCATAGCTAAAAGATGGAAACAACTTACCTGTCCATGAATGGACAAATGGATAAACAAATTATGGTATATTCACACAACGGAAAACTACGCAACGATAAAGAACAATGATGAACTCATGAAGCATGGATGAATCTAGAGGGCATTACAATGAGTAAAATTAGCCAGAAAAGGACAAATATTGTATGAAACCACCATGATAAGAACTCAAGAAAAGTTTTAAATACAGAAGAAAACATTCTTTGATGGTTACAAGGATGGGGAAGGAGGGAGGGGAAATTCACTAACTAGAGAGTAAACAAGAATCATTTGTGTGAAAGGAAGGACAACACACAATACCGGGGAAGTCAGCACAACTGGACTACACCAAAAGCTAAGAAGTTTCCTGAACACAACCAAACACTTCAAGGGACAGAGTAGCTGGGGCTGGGGTCTGAGGGCCATGGTCTCAGGGGACACCTTGGTCAACTGGCATAACAAAGTTTATTAAGAAAATGTTCTCCATCCCACCTTGGTAAGTGGTGTCTGGAGTCTTAAAAGTTTGTGAGCGGCCATCTAAGATACATCAATTAGTCCCAACCCACTTGGAGCAAAGGAGAATGAGGAATATACAAGAAAAATATTAGCCCAAGAGACAAAAGGGCCACATAAACCAGAGACTCCATCAGCCTGAGACCAGAAGAACTAGATGGTGCCTAGCTACCACAAATGACTACCCTGAAAGGGAACACAACAGAGAGTCCCTGATGGAATAGGAAAAAAGTGTGGAACAGAACTCAAATTCACATAAAAAGACCAGACTTAATGGTCTGACTGACACCGAAGGAACCCCCGAAGCCATGGCCCCTGGATGCTATGTTAACCCAGAACTAAAACCATTCCTGAAGACCACTCTTCAGAAAAAAGATTAGACTGGACTATAAAACATAAAATAATACTTGGGAAAAGTGTGCTTCATGTAGTTCAAGCAGATACACGAAAGCCAAAGAGCAGCTCCTGTCCAGAGGCAGGATGGGAGGGCAGGAGGGGACAGGAGCTGGCTGGATGGACATGGGAGGCCTGAGGTGTAGGAAGGGGTGCGCTGTCACGTTGTGGGGATTGCAGCTAGTGTCACATGACAATATGTGTATAAAATTTTGTATGAGAGATTGACTTGAGCTGTGAACTTTCACCTAAAGTACAATAAAAATATATATATAATAAAAATAGATCCTGCCAAATTTTCTCTCAAATACAATGGTGAAATTAGAACATTTCCAGATAAACAGAAATTAAGGGAATTTGTAAAACCAAACCAAACTTAAAAGAAATATTACAGAAAGTCCATTCGTTAGAGAACTGACAACATCAGACAACAACCGGAGTCTAGGACACAGGACAGCATCAGCCAGATACCAACCTAGGTAAAGAACTCTCAACAGTAAAACAAAGCGAAAAACTTAAAACGGGTAAACAGATGTCAACCTGTAAATGATGACAACATCAAAACAATGTAAGGTGGAATAAACGGTATAGGTATAGAACTCTCAAATGGAGAGGAAGTCAAGGCAATATCAGGTAATACGAGACTGGTTCAAACTTAGGAAGATAAGGGTAAATTTCAAGGTAACCACAAAGGAAGATAGCAAACCTACTCACCAGAATAAAAGAGAAGAAAAACATAAACACAAAATCTATACTAACAAAAGAAATGAAAAGAAAATCCACAAATAAATAAAACTCAGAACAGGAAAATAAGAGGGACAAAGAAAACATCAGCACCACAAAAAAAAGAAAAGCACAAAAATGACAGCAATAAACTCATACATATTGATAACCACACTGAACGTAAATAGCTTAAATGCATCCATAAAGAGACAGAGGCAAAATGGAGAAAAAACTCAACCCATCAATATGCTGTCTACAAGAGACACACCTTAGACACAAAGACATAAATATATAAAAAATCAAAGGATGGAAAAAATATACCAAGCAAACAATAACCACCCCCCCCCAAAAAAAAAGAGCAGGAGTGGCAACAATAATCTCAGGTAAAATAGACTTTAAGGCAAAATAAACCATAAAAGACAAGGAAGGACATTATATAATGATTAAGGGACAATCCAATTAGAAGATATAACCCTAATAAATATCTATGCACCAAACAACAGGGCTCCAAAATACATAAAACCAGCTGTAATGGCACTGAAAAGAGAAATAGTTCCACAATAATAGTAGGAGACTTCAACACACCACTTTTCACAAAGAACAGAACATCTACAAAGAAACTCTGAAAAGATACAGAAGATCTAAAAGCCACAATCAAGCAACTTGACCTCATACACACATATATATAGAACACTCTACCCAACAGCAGCAAAGTGTACATTCTTTTTCAACACACATGAAACATTCTCCAGAATAGACCACATTTTAGGCCACAAAGCAACCCTCAATAAAATACAAAATACCAAAATAAAACAAAGCATTCTCTCTGATTACAATGCCATAAAAGTATAAATCAATAACAGGAAAAGCAAGAAAAAAAAATGAAATACATTGAAAATAATACTTTGCTTAAAAACAACTGGATAATAGAAGAAATCAGAGGGAATCAAAAAATTCCTAGAATCAAATGAGAATGAAAACACATCATACCAAAACCTTTGGGACATATCAAGAGCAGTGCTCAGATTTATAGCAATAAACTCACATATCAAAAAAGAAGAACAGGCCAAAATCAAAGCATTAGTCCTACAACTTGAACAAACAGAAAGAGAAGAGCAAAAGAAGCACAAAGTCACCAGAAGAAAGGATATAATAAATATTAGAGCAGAAATAAATGAAATGGAGAACAGAAAAAGAACAGAAAGAATCAACAAGGCCAAAAGTTGGTTCTTTAAAAAGACCAATATAATGGACAAAACACTGGCCAAACTGACCAAAGAAAACGGGAAAGGAAGCAAATAAGCAAAATAAGAAACGAGATGGGGGACAGAACACTATGAAAAATTGTACTTCAACAAATTTGAGAACCTAGAGGAAAGGAACAAATTTCTGGAAACACACTACCTACCTAAACTAACACAAACTGAGAAAGAAATTCTGACCAAGATAAGAGATTGAAGGTGTGATTACAAAAAAAAAAAAAAAAAAAAAAACCTCGCAACAACAACAAAAAAAGCCTGGCCAGGATGGCTTCACTAGAAAATTCTATCAAACTTTCAGAGAGAAACTCACATCAATACTACTCAAACTATTTCAGAGCACAGAAAAGGAAGGAATACTCCTGAATTCATTCTATGAAGCCACCAAAACCCTGATACCAAAGCCAGACAACGACATCAAAAAAAAAAAAAAAGAAAATTGCAGACCAATACAGACAAAAATTCTCGACAAAATTCTAATTAATAGAATTCAGTATCATATCAAAAAAATAATACACCATGACTCAGTGGGATTCATACAAGTTATGCAAGGATGGTTCAGCATTAGAAAATCAATGTAATCTACCATATGAAGAGAACAAAAGAATCACGTCAGAATCTCAATTGATACAGAAAAGGCATTTGATAAAGTCCAACAGCAATTCCTGATTAAACTCTCAACAAAAGAGGAATAGAACAGAAACTCCTCAACATAATAAAGGAAATCTTTACAAAAGCAATAGCTAACATCATTCTCAATGGAGAGATGCTGAAAGCATTAGCCCTGAGACTGGGAACAGGCAAGGATGCCCTTAAACACCAGTCTCATTTAACATTGTGCTGGAAGTCCTAGCTAGAGCAATAAGGCATGAAAAATAAATAAAGGATATCCAAACTGGAAAGGAATAAGTAAATTTATGCCTATTCATAGATGATATATATGATCCTATACATAGCGAACCCCAAAAATTCCAAAAGAAAACTACTGGCACTAATAGACTCAGCAGAGTAGCAGGATAAAAGATCAACATTCAAAAATCAGTGGGATTCCTATACACCAACAAAGAGAACTTCGAAAAAGAAATCAGGAAAACAATATCATTTATAATAGCCCCCCACAAAAATAAAACCCTTAGGAATCAATCTAACCAGGGATGTAAAAGACCTATACAAAGAAAACTACCAAACGCTGCTGTAAGAAACCAAAAGGGACCTATGTAAATGGAAAAGCACACCATGCTCATGGATAGGAAAACTGAACATTGTGAAAATGTTAATTCTACCCAAAGCAACCTATGGATATAATGCAATCCTGATCCAAGTACCAACAGCATTCTTTAATGAGATGGAAAAACTAATCACTAACCTCATATGGAAAGGAAAGAGGCCCCAGATAAGCAAAGCATTATTGAAGAAAAAGAACAAAGTAGGCCTCACACTTCCTGATCTCAGAATCTACTATACAGCCACGGTAGTCAATACAGCCTGAAACTGGTACAAAAACACTCACGTAGACCAATGAAACAGAATCAAGAACCCAGATGTAAAACCATCCACCTATGGTTAGCTGATATTTGACAAAGGTCCAAAGTCCATTAAATGGGGAAATGAGCTTGTTTTTAACAAATGGTGCTGGCAAAACTGAATGTCCATCTGTAAAAAAAAAAAAAAAAAAAAATGAAACAGGGCCCATACTTCACACTATACACAAAAACTAACTCAAATGGGTCAAAGACCGAAATATAAAATCTAAAATGATGAAGATCATGGAGAAAAAATAGGGTCAATACTAGGGGCCCTAATACACGGCATAAATATAATACAAACTATAACTAACAATACACAAACACCAGAAAATAAACTAGATAGCTGGGAGTCCTAAAAATTAAACACTTATGCTCATCAAAAGACTTTACCAAAAGAGTAAAAAAAGAAATTACAGACTGAGAAACAATTTTTGACTATGACATATCCAACAAGGGTCTAACCTCTAAAATCTGTAGAATATTCAACACCTCAACAACAAAAAGACAAGTAATTCAATTAAAAAATAGGCAAAGGATATGAACAGACACTTCACCAAAGAAGAAATTCAGGTGGCTAACAGACACATGAGGAAATGCTCACAAATTTAGAGAAACGCAAATCAAAATTACGATCAGATATCATCTCACCCTGACATTATTGGCACTAATAAAAAAAAAAACAGAAAATAATAAATGTTGGAGAGGTTGTGGAGATATTGGAACTCTTATGCACTGCTGGTGGGAACGTAAAATGGCACAACCACTATGGAAAACGATATGGCACATAAAAAGCTAGAAATAAAAATACCACACGATCCAGCAATTCCACTCCTAGGAATATATCCTAGTGAAGAGACATTACATGAATAGGCATATGCACACCCATGTTCACTGCAGAATTATTCACAATAGGAAAAAGATGTAAATAACCTAAGTACCCATCAACAGATGAATGGATAAACAAATTATGGTACACATACACAATGGAATACTATGCAACAATAAACAACAATGATGAATCCACGAAACATCTCACAACATGGATGAACCTGGAGGGCATTACACTGCGTGAAATAAGTCAATCACTAAAGGACCAATATTGTATGGGACCAGTATTGTATGGGACCAGTATTATAAGAAATCAAGGAACGGTTTACATACAGAAAAAAACAATCTTTGATGGTTATAAGGTAGTCGCTGGGGAGGGAAACTCACTAACTAGAAAGCAGACAAGTGTCAACTTTGGTGAAGGGAAAGATGACAAACTATATTGGGGAAGTCAGCACAACTTGACCAAGCCAAAGCCATAGATGCTTCCTAGACACATCCAAACATCTTTAGGGACTGAGTTACTGGGCCTGAGGGCTGGAACCATGGTCTCAGGGGACAGCTAGGTCAATTGGCATAACACAGTTCATAAAGAAAATGTTTCACGCCCTACTTTGGTGAGTAGTTCCGGGATCTTAAAAGCTCGTGAGCAGCCACCTGAGATACATCAATTGGTCCCACCCTGTCCAGAGCAAAGGAGAATGAAGAAAACTAAAGACACAAGAAAACAATTAGTCCAAAGGACTAATGGACCACATGAACCACACCTTGACCAGCCTGAGCCCAGAAAGACTAGACGGTGCCTGGCTACTACCACCAACTCTAACAAAGATCACAATAGAAGGTCTCAGAGAGAGCAGGAGAAAAATGTAGAACATAATTCAAATTCACAAAAAATGACTAGACTTACTGGTCTGACAGAGACTGGAGAAACCCCTGAGACTATGGCCCCTGGGCACCCTGCTAACTCAGAACTGAAATCACTCCTTGTCCTAGTCATCTAGTGGTGCTATAACAGAAATACCACAAGTGGATGGCTTTAACAAAGAAGTTTATTTTCTCACAGCAAAGTAGGCTAAAAGTCCAAATTCAGGGTGTCAGCTCCAGGGGAAGGCTTTCTTTCTCTGTCAGCTCTGGAGGAAGGTCTTTCTCGTCAATCTTCCCCTGGACTAGGAACTTCTCTGCACAGGAACCCCGCTGTAAAGGATGCGCTCTGCTCACGGTGCTTCTTTCTTGGTGGTATGAGGTCCCCCTGTCTCTCTGCTTGCTTCTATCTTTTATATCTCAGGAGATTGCCTCAAGACACAATCCAATCCTGTAGCTTGAGCCTTGCCTCACTAACACAACTGCTGCCCATCCTCCCTCATTAACATCATAGAGGCAGGATTTACAACATATAGGAAAATCACACAATACTGGGAAGCATGGCCCAGCCTAATTGATACACACATTTTGAGGGGGGGACATAACTCAATCCATGACGTTCCTGAAGTTCACCTTTCAACCAAAGATTAGAAAGGGCAGGCCTATAAAACAAACAATAACACACGTGAGGAATGTACTTCTTAGTTCAGTCAAGTGTATGAGACCAAATGGGCAACACCTGCCCAAAAGCAAGGGGACGAGGCAGGGACAGGAAAACTGGATGAATGGACACAGGGAACCCCAGATGGAAAGGGAGAAAGTGCTGACACACTGCTGGGATTGCAACCAAGGTCGCAATATTTGTGTATGAATTTTTGAATAGGGAACTAATTTGCACTGTCAACTTTCACCTAAAGCACAATAAAATTATTAAACAAGACCCCTAGTCAGGGCTTTTAGATAGACTTTATGTCTTTTCCCAATACTTTGGAAATCCTTTTCTTTTGATGGGAGAGATAGAAGATATGAGCTTGTGTTTTTGCTGCTGTATTGCTAGAAATTCTTCCATCTGATGAGTTTAAACCATTTAACAGACATGACCACATCTTTTCTGTGAGTCTAAAATTATTTGAAAGTAAAAATTTAAAAAAACAAAAAATACAGATTGGAAGAAAGAAGGGAGAAGGAAAGGAGGGTAGGTAGAAACAGCCACACCAGCTCCAGGCCCTACCTGCCTCGTAATCAGAGCAAGGAGAGGACCTAGGTGCAACACTGCAGGACTCAGTTGTGTCAGTCAGGGTTCAGGGTTCAGATAACAAAACCAATCTGGCAAACTTAGGCAAACAGATCTTAGTCCAGACAATTAAAAAACCAATACCAAACCTGCCGCTGTCAATTCGACTCATGGCGACCCCATGTGTTACAGGGTAAAATGGCTCCATAGGGCTTTCTCGGCTGTAATCTTTAGAGAAGCAGATCATCAGGCACATTAGAAGGAGGGTGGTAAGAGGCTGGACCAGCCAATCGACTGTACCTACTGTGTCAACCAACCAGAGAACACTTCTGCACAGCAAACATACCTCAGAGCCAGGAGGTTCAGCTTCACTCTGAATCATCCCATTCTAGAGGACCCAGCTCAAATCCAAGCCCTTCTCCAAGTTACCCAACTCCCCACAAGTACAATGGGCACACCAGCGCCTTGCTGCAGTCCTCTGTGGACCATGCCCTGAAACACCCTCCACCCCAACCTAACCCCAGGCCTTGTGCAGGAGAGGCCCAAGGACCAGTGCTACCAACTGCCTCATCACGTCCTCTGTCCGTGGCCACCTCTGTCTCAGGTGCTCACACCTCCCTGATACTTCTTTTGAGATTGGGATCCTGCTCTTCCAGAACTCCTGGGAACTACTGTTCGTCCCTGGCCTGGTTTACCATAGCTGGACTCCTATCACCCGCCGCTAAGCCAGGAGGCAGCTCAGATGTGTTGGGGAGAACGCTGGAATTACAGACAAAAGAAATGGGTTTAAATTCTGGCTCAGTCAGTGACAGCAAGTGAACCTAAACAATGTACTTGCAACACACAGAGCCCTCATTTTCTGATGTGTAAAATGATTATAGTAGAACCAGAGATGTTAAGGGACTATATGACACAAGAGACCTAAAGTGCCTAATGGCCTCATACGTGGTAAACACTCACACATTCTCTCATTCCTTGGCAGGGTTTTGCTCACTGCCTGTTGCTCTCTGCCAGCCCTTCTTGCCATCTTGTGCTTGGAGATGACCACCGACCTCTCCAACATCAACTGCCCGTCTCTCTAGACCTTCTCTCACCGCCTGATGCTGAGCAGTGTCTCCATGAACAGTCCCTTCCCCGGGCCTCTGTTGAGCCTGGTGGTTTTTAGCCATGGTGAGTCATAACCAGGTGTAATAAAACACTGAAGTTTGCAAAAGATTTACATTTTTTCATAAATTAGATGCATTCAAGGTTAGCCCTGTATTAGCAGCACTGTCACTCACCCACCTGTATTTGGATATGCTTTCCTGGGTGGAAGGAAAGAGGCAAAATGAAAGCCACCAACCTCAGACTTATCTCTAAAAGGGCTGCCCAAACCCTGGATTGGGGTTGGCACTACATGCATCTCTTCATTAAAAAAAAAAAAAAATCCTTAAAAAAATGTCTTAAGAACCTTACTCAAGTCTATAAGACCCATTCAGCCAAGGCTAGGGCCTACCACTAATTGACACCCACCCACTCTGCTATACGGGGAAACCCTGGTGGCATGTGGTTAAATGCTATGGCTGCTAACCAAAAGGTCTGCAGTTTGAATCCACCAGGTGCTCCTTGGAAACTACAGGGCAGTTCTTTGCCCTATGGGGGCGCTATGAGTCGGAATCGACTTGACGGCAATGGGTTTGTTTTTTTGGGTTCCCAACTCAGGACTAGTCCTCCCTTGGGCTGGTGAGGCTGGAATAAGGTAGGCCCCTCTGGAAAGAGCAGAGGTGATGGTCAGAGATACCCAGGACTGCTGGCCCTTTCACACATTCCCAAGAAATCACTGTTGTTGTTTTGTTGCCTGCCATCAGGTCAGACCCAGGAACTGGGCTGTTGTGATCCCTGGAGTTTTCACTGGCTGATTTTCTGAAGTAGATCACCAGGCATTTCTTCTTAGTTCATCTTAGTCTGGAAGCTCTACTGAAACCTGTTCAGCATCGTAGCAACACACAAGCCTCCAACGACAGATGGTAGCTATGCATGAAATGCACTGGCTGGAATCGCACCCAGGTCTCCCACACGCAAGGTGAGAATTCTACCACTGAACCACCGCTGCTTCATCAAGAAATGATTACCAATTGGTTAATGTGCCATTATCCAAAAATTCCAAATAGTCTCAAGAAAATGGTCTTTCTACCAGGAGAGAGAATCTATCTGTATGCCATTAACTCTAGCCCAAATATGAAAATCTGAAGTAGGGTAACAAACATGTGAATTGTAAACAACCTGCTCAGCTGCTTCTGAAGAGGGAAGAAGGCACATGCACGCGGATCATCAGGGTTCCATTAAACCGGAAGGCTTGTATTGGAATTATCTGGTACTTACATCTTAAGTCCTATGTTCAAGGTTGATCGTTGTCCAAACTTCTCTTTATCCCTATTCCTTTTAAAACCTTTAGCTTTACATTGCTTTTTTGAAAGCTTCCAAATACACAGACATGTTGATGGAAGTATAACTACTATGCACATTCTAAATAAACTTTGAGTAACTTGCCTGTTCCTTCTGAGCCCACATGTGCAAGTAGCCCAGCATTCCTCTCCTGCTCCTGCACCTGATCTAACCTGAGGGCCACTCTCTGCAGTGACCCTGCTTTCCTGCTGCTCCCCTGAACCTGCCCAACCTATTCACTGGGAAAGTGACTGTGAAGAGTGTACACTATTGGGACCAGGTGTTCGCTGTTCTCCCATTCCTTCTCTAGTTCCCTTTGGAATACGGGAACCCATCTGGCTTTACCTAAAATACCATAATAAACAGTAGAACTAGTTATATTGGGCTGTATACATGTGTATCAATGGAGATGAAGAATGGAGAGAGGATGATAGTGGGGTTTTATGTGCACCTTTTGGGAGCATGTGCCAATGGGAAAACACAGAAATGGCATCAGGCATCAGCTGGGCAAAACTCAATTAAGGCAGAGCATCTCCCCCCCCACCACACAGTTTTCCTTCTGTCGTTTTCCTGGCTGTTAGCAGCATATGAGGACTACACTGAGGATTCCCCTTCAAGAACTTAGAAATTTGCCCTCTGAAACTTAAATTTTAAAATGAATCCAATTAAGAGAAACAAAGCCACCATAAAGAGAGGTTGGTTCCCAGGCCTGGAAAGCAGGGGAGTGGTGTTGGTAGCTGCCATAGAGTCAGTCCCCAACTCACGGTGATCCCATGCACAATAGAATGAAACCCTCCCGGTCCCGCACCATCCCCATGATAGGTTACAGATCACACCATTGGGATCCATAGGGTTTTCGCTGGCTGGTTTTCAGACGTAGCTTACCAGGTCTTTCTTCCTAGTCCATCTAAGTCTGGATGCTCTGCTGAAACCTGCTCAGCATCACAGCAACACACAAGGCTCCACTGAGACAAGTGGTGGCTGTGCATGGGGTGCCTCAGCCAGGACTCGAACCCCAGTCTCCTGCAGGGAAGGTGAGAATTCTACCACCGAACCACCAATGCTCTCCAAGTTATGGAAGTAATCAGATCAAATGTTCTGTAAAATAGCTAAAGAAAGAATGTGCTAAGCAGCAGTTGAGGGGAAGAGAGGGCAGAGTTACCTATCGGCTTAGAAGAGGAGAGTCCAGAGATGAAGACAGGTTCTACCCACGTGCCATCCAGAGTTGGGGTGCCTTATCTTGGGAATTCTGAGCAGAAACCTGGATTTGGAAGTCCAGTTAATTCTTACGTTCTGGTCTCCAGTTTCATCTTTAACAACTCCTGGATGACGCCCACTGCATCAGGCCTCGGGGGAGAGCGACCCATCCCACTGGCAGTTACCATCCTCACTGTAAGTTAGCAAACTGGCAGGGCAGGTGCAGCTGGGCTTACTCTGGCCCCATCTGCAGGGAGAGAATGTTCTGACTGTTGGACTACACTCATCTGGTTCCCTCAGCAGTCGTAACTCCATTCTAAATCAATACATTCACTCCTGGCAGAACGGGTTTGTGGGCCTTTAAGACTACAGCCAGGCTCTAAATTCACCCAGGAAAAGAATGCCTGACAGATACGACTCTATGTGGAAGAGGGAGAAAGATGACATGCGAGGACCTGCCTTTTGCTGTGAATAATGACAGCAGTAACACAGGGTATCTCCACTAACTGGAGCCTTCTGTTGGCTTAGCGCCTTGGTGAGTTTGCGTGTGCAAGTTGAGAGCTGGAGCTGGCTGAGAGCGGAATTGCTCTGCAAAATCCAGGAGTGATCCTGTGAGGAGGGATTAGGAGGGGGCTCGGCAGGGTGACTACCAGGGGCACAGCTACAGCTACAGATGTAGACAAAGTGGCCAGCCCCTGCATGGTAAGGTAGAGCAACAGACATCTAAGAAAGGGACAGATGTATACTTGCAGGAGTTTGCTGTGCAGTCTGCAACGCCATCGCTCCCTGTGACAACCCTCCTCTTGCCCTCACCCAAGTTCTGGGGTAAAGTCTGTAATTGAAAGGGAAGACAGCATGACTGTGCAAAGCTCTGAAACACAGACTCTGGGGCTAGGGTGGCTAGGTTCGGCATCCAGTTGACCACTTAGCTAATGCATGACCTTGGGCAAAATTATATAACCTCCCTGTGCCTCAGTTTCCTCAAAAATGGGGATGATAATAGCAATTACCTTATGTAAGTGTTATGTTGCTGTTGTTGTTAGCTGCCCCCAACTTATGACAACCCCAAGCACAATGGGATCAGATTGTTGTGATCTATAGGGTTTTCACTGGCAAATTTTTCAGAAGTAGATCACGAGGCCTTTCTTCCTACGTGCTATCTATTTACGTATTGTGATGAGGGTGTTATATGAAGGAGGGATGATTTCACATCTGGGTCAACTCAGGGTAGAACAAAACCTCTAAGCCCAGAAGCAGACACCCAGAGGCAGAGCCAATAGAAACACACAAACACCAAATCAGCAGGAATCGTGAGGAGGCATGGGGTGGAGATTCACCACAATCAACTCTAGA
This sequence comes from Elephas maximus indicus, assembly GCF_024166365.1. Lineage (NCBI taxonomy): Eukaryota > Metazoa > Chordata > Mammalia > Proboscidea > Elephantidae > Elephas > Elephas maximus. Next base: position 50,175,492 of record NC_064819.1, on the reverse strand, counting down.
GCTGGAGGAGCAGGACAATGCCAGCTGACATTTGGGTTGCAATAACAGTAAGTAGTTTTTATTTAACATTTACTATGGGATCAGACACACCTGTTTTTTCTGCAGAGGTTTAATTGGGTTGGTCAGTATGATTTCAAGTAGAATTAAGTCCAAGCAAGAGAGGAGGATTAAAAAAAAAAAAAAAATCAGAGCAGGAAGATGGTCTCAATCTCTTTCCTATTGTGCAAAGACAGAGTCTGCTCAGTTATACCTGGTCTTAATTTCCAATGAGCTGAGAAGCCTACAGGTATCTCAAGGAATGCCACTCGTTTCTCAAGAATGCTGAAATTCAATGACTCTCAACGCTGGCTGAGTCATTAAAAAATACCGATGCCCAGGCCCCTCTCCAGAGATGGATTCAACTGTTGGGCTGAGGCTAGACTTCTGGATTTATAAATGCTTCCCGGGTGATTCCAATGGGCAGTCGAGGTTGAAAATCACTGCTGTGATTGATTTTAACCTACCTCAAGTACATCACTGCTTCCCAAAGTTTCCTAATAATAGGAATCACCTGGGGTTACTTACCGATTTCCCCTAGGCCCCTTCCCTTGAAATTCTGCATTAGAAGATCTAGGATGGGACCTGGGAGTCTGTAAGTTTGCAAAGCTCTCCAGGTGATGTCTATAATCAGCAGAGAAGTTCAGTGGAGAATAAGGACTTTAAGTACACATATTTACATCCATCAATATCTGCCCCTGGGGTTGTTTTAGACTTCCAGTCCTAACCAATGTCCAGGACTTAGATGACTGATGAAATGTGAAAAAGTCCCCAGTTCTGCAGATACTCAGGCCTTACTCAGTGGGGCACCAGGCCAGGTCGAGGAGAACCAATTGTTACATGCGGTTTCCATCGTTCCTTCAGAGAGCATTAATTTTTCACTATTATTTGAACCCAACCAGCAGGACCTAGTATTTAACAGTGATGTAAGCTAACATATCACTGAATAGGCACTTAGATATCAATTCACTTGAAAATACGTTCCACTACTTAAAAACAGGATGTGGCTTATTTTCTTATTTTAATTAAATTTATACTGTATTATTTAAATGTTCCAAGACATTGGGGGAAAAAAGGTAGAAAGCTTCCAAGTTTCTTGTATAAAGCCACTCTATAAGTGACTAGACAACCCTGATACCAAAACTTGACAAGGACAGAAAACAAAAATGGAAATGCACACCAATCTCTTGTATGATTATATGCAAAGATGCTAAAATAGTAGTCTATTTAATGACTAAGGGTTTATTCCAGGATGCAAGAATGAGTCAACATTAGGAAACCTGTTTACGTAAGTTACTATTTTCATGGATGCCCACTGTCAGTATTATTATGTATTACTATAGAGGTCCTGGGAGCCGTGGTGGTGCAGTGGTTAAAAGCTCCATTGCTAACCAAAAGACTGGCAGTTCAAATTTACCAGACGCTCTTTAGAAACCCTATGGGGCAGTTCTACTCTGTCTTATACAGTTGCTATGAGTCAAAATCAACTCGACAGCAATGGCTTTGGTTTTGGTTCAGTTTATAGAAGTCCGGGTGGCATTGGTGGTTCAGTGGTAGAATTCTTACCTTCCATGCGGGAGACCCAGGTTTGATTCCTGGCCAAGGCACCTCATGTGCAGCCACTACCCATTTGTCAGTGCAGGCTTTCATGTTGCTGTGATGCTAAACAGGTGTCATGGATTGAATTGTGTCCCCCCAATATATGTGTATCAATTTGGCTAGGCCATGATTCCCAGTATTGTGATTGTCCACCATTTTGTCACCTAATGTGATTTTCCTACGTGTCGTAAACCCTGTCTCTATAATATTGATAAGATGGGCTTAGCGGTAGTTATGTTAATGAAGCAGGACTCAGTCTACAAGATTGGATTGTGTCTTAAGCCAATCTCTTTTGAGATATAAAAGAGAGAAGCGAGCAGAGAGATGTGGGGACCTCATACCACCAAGAAAGCAGTGCTGGGAGCACAGCAGAGCAGAGCATGTCCTTTGGACCCGAGGTTCCTGTGCAGAGAAGCTCCTAGATCAAGGGAAGACTGATGACAAAGACCTTCCTCCAGAGCCAACAGAGAGAAAGCCTTCCCCTGGAGCTGACATCCTGAATTTGGACTTGTAGCCTACTAGACTGTAAGAGAATAAACTTCTGTTTGCTGAAGCCATCCACTTGTGTATTTCTGTTATAGCAGCACTAGATACCTAAGACAACAGGTTTCATTGGAGCTTCTAGACTAAGAGGGACTAGGAAGAAAGGCCTGGCAACCTACTTCCAAAAAATCTGCCAGTGAAAACCTCATGGATCACAACAGTCCAGTCGGTCACCAATCACAGAGATGATGAAGGACGAGGCAGCATTTCATTCTGTTGTGCGTGGGGCCACCATGAACCAGGGCTGACTCAATGGCAGCTAACAACAGAGGTACTAGACAACCCAAGACAAGAAAAGGAGAGTCACAAATGCTGGAAAGAAAGATACAAATTTATCTTTAATTGCGGATGATACAATGGTCCACCTCAAAAATCCAAGGGAATCGACTGCTTTGCATTGTTTTTACCTTGTTTAAATTTTAACACATATAATTCATATTTTAAAAAATAGCTTTCAAAAATGCTTTTTTTTTTCCTGCACTTCCAAAACACTTATGGAAACCACCCTAACAATTTTTCCATGTTTGAATTCTGTGCGACCCTACCAGAAAAATCTCTCAGGTTTTAAACTCAAAGGCCAGAAAATGCAAAAAAAACAAAATCCCCGCAGAGGTCATGTTAATATAGACATGAAGATCAAATACCCCAGCTCAACACAGCTGATGCATAAGCCAGGGCACTCACACTTTGCTGCACACAGAATCACCTGGGGAATCCTTAAGAGATTCTGATGCCAGCTCACCAGGTGATTGATTCTCAGTTCGCTCATCACTTTGGCAAGCACAGGTTAGGAAGAGCTGGAGCAGCTTCGTTCCAGTTCTTCCTTCCAAGAGCTAGCTTGCCACCCTTCACCTTTTTCTCATTCAGGAATTTTGTGGACATTCCAATACCTTGTTTGCTTTTGTTTTTTCTATCTGCATCACTGTACTAACACATTTCACAATTACTGGATATGTGGGCGGGGGGGGCGCTGTACATTCCTCCAGAACTGTTCTAGTCAGTACAGCACAGCTGTTACATGCAAGGGCAGATTATCCAATAGGTGAGGTAAGCACAGGCTTACTTGTGCTTACTTACTAATCTGTAGTGAACAATTTCACATTTTCTCACCATACCAAAGATTCTGCTTCTAGGTATGGCTGGAATCTGTCTCCCCCAACCCCACAGCACCGTCCTACAGAATCAAGGCCTCTTTTCAAATTTACAATCCCTGACAGGGGTGGATGACCCAGTAAGCAAGGTGAGCATGGGCTTACTTGTGCTTATTTACTAATCTCTAGTGAACACTTTCATATGAGTTTCACCACCCATGTGAAAATGTTCACCAGATTAGTAAGTATTTGCTTACTGGGTCATCTGTCCCTGGTTACATGACATTTATTGATTGTCCAGGCACTGTGGGGAACAGCAATGACAAAGGCCCAGTGTCTGGCCTCCTGGCATTTGCCATCTACAAAATGGTAAAAAAAAGGATACAAATAACCATGGTATAAGACATGCCATAGTGAGCTGGGGTTGAGGACAGCAGGAAGGGCACAAATAAAGTGAGCAATAGTTTAGCTTAACTGGTAAAGAGCATCTCCCTTGAGCACTATGCTCTTTTAAGAACTATCTATATGGCATTAAATTGACAACAGCAACTTGAAAGACTAGATAGGAACCTTAGGGCAGTGAGTTTATGTTAATGAGACAAAAGAACTCAGAAAAGAAGGGTGAGAATGGCTGCACAACTCAATGAAGGTAATCATGTCACTGAATTGTGCATGTAGAAATGGTTGAACTGGAGTATGTTTTGCTGTGTATATTCTCAACAACAACAAATAAATAAATTATTTTTTAAAAAGTGGTAAGGAGCTCAAGGGAAGGAGAAGTATTAATTTACCCTCAAAGTGATGAAGCATACAACAACAACAAAAGTTAGGATGCAGGATAAAACAGCCACTCCTGGTAGGCGGCTGAAATGAGAGAAACCCCTGAATTCCTGAGCAGCCTGGAGAGAGGGCACCTGGGGATATAGGACTGCCTGGGGATGGAGGCTGCTTTCAGAGTGGCCAGACCAGAGAGAATATTTCAAGATCTATCCTGAAGTACAACGCTGTCAGCAATAGGATAATATCCACGCGCCTACAAGAAAGACCAGTTAATATGACTATTATTCAAATTTAAGCACCAACCACTAATGCCAAGAATGAGGAAATTGAAGATTTTTACCAACTTCTGCAGTCTGAAATTGATCAAACATGTAATCAAGATGCATTGATAATTACTGGCGATTGGAATGTGAAAGTTGGAAACAAAGAAGAAGGATCTGAGTTGGAAAATGTAGCCTTGGTAACAGAAATGACACCGGAGATCACATGATAGGATTTTGCAAGACCAATGACTTATTCATGGCATATACCTTTTTTCACCAACATAAACAGTGACTATACATGTGGATCTCACGAGACAGAATACACAGGAATCAAATCGACTACATCTGTGGAAACAGAAGATACAGCAACTCTGTATCATCAATCAGAACAAGGCCAGGGGCTGACTGTAGAACAGACCATCAATTGCTCATATGCAAGTTCAAGGTGAAGCCGAACAAAATTAAAACAAGCCTGCAGGGGCCAAAGTGCAACCCTGAGTATATCCCAACTGAATTTAGAATAGATTTGATGCACTGAACACTAATGATCGAACACCAGGGGAGTTGTGGGGATGGTAACATCAAGGATATCATACATTAAGAAAGCAAGAAGTCATCAAAAAGACAAGAAAGAAAGAAAAGACCAAAATGGATGTCACAAAAGACTCTGAAACTTGCTCTTGAACTTGGAGTAGTTAAAGCTAATGGAAAAAATGATGAAGTAAAAGAGCTGAACAGAAGATTTCAAAGGGTGGCTCAAGAAGACAAAGTATTATAATGAAATGTGCAAAGACCTGGAGTTAGAAAACCGAAAGAGAAGAAAACACTCAACATTTCCCAAGTTGAAAGAACTGAAAAAATTCAAGCCCCAAGTTGCAATACTGAAGGATTCTATGGGGAAAATATCAAACAAAGCATCCAAAGAAGATGGAAGAAATACAGTCACTGTACCAAAAAGAATTGGTTGATGTTCAACCATTTCAGAAGGTAGCATATGATCAAGAACTGATGGGACTGAAGGAAGAAGTCCAAGCTTTACTGAAGACATTGGCAAAAACAAGGCTGCAGGAATTCACAGAATACAAATTGAGATGTTTCAACAAAGGGATGCTGTGCTGGTGTTGCTCACTCATCTATGCCATGAAATTTGGAAGACAGCTACCTGGCCAACCGACTGGAAAAGATCCATGTTTGTGCCCATTCCGAAGAAAGAGGATCCAATTGAATGTGGAAATTATTGAACAATATCGTGAATATCACACTCAAGTAAAATTTTGCTGAAAATAATTCAAAAACAGTTGCAGCAGTACCTCAACAGGGAACTGCCAGAAACTCAAGCCAGATTCAGAAGAGGACATGGAATGAGGGATATCACTGCTGATGTCTGATATATCTTGGCTAAAAGCAGAGAATACCAGAAAGATGTTTACCTATGGTTTACTGACTATGCAAAGGTATTCGCTTGTGTGGATCATAACAAATTATGGATAACATTGCAAAGGATGGGAGTTCCCGAACACTTAATTGTGCTCACGTGGAACCTGTACATAGATCAAGAGGCAGCCATTCAAACAGAACAAGGGGATACTATGTGGCTTAAAATCAGGAAAGGTGTGTGTCAGGGCTGTATCCTTTCACCCTACTTATTCAATCTGTTTGCTGAGAAAATAATCCAAGAAGCGGGACTATATGAAGAATGAAACATCAGGATTGGAGGAAGATTCATTAATAACCTGCATTATGCAGATGACACAGCCTTGCTTGCCGAAAGTGAAGAGGACTTGAAGCATTTACTGCTGAAGATCAAAGACTGTAGTCCTCAGTATGGATTACACCTCAACATAAAGAAAACAAAAATCTTCACAACTAGACCAATAAGCAACATCATGATAAACTGAGAAAATAGGGAAGTGGTCAAAGATTTCATTTAACTTGGATCCACAATCAACGCTCATGGAAGCAGCAGTCAGTAAATCAAATGACACATTGCATTGGGCAAATCTGCTGCAAAAGACCTCTTTAAAGTGTTGAAAAGCAATGATGTTACTTTGAGGACTAAGGTGTACCTGACCTAGGCCATGGTATTTTCAATCACCTCATATGCATGCAAAAGCTGGACAGTGAATAAGGAAGACCGAAGAAGACTTAATCCATTTGAATTATGGTATTGGCGAAGAATACTGAATATACCGTGGACTGTCAGAAGAACGAACAAGTCTGTTTCAGAAGACATCCTCCTTAGAAAGGAGGATGGCGAGACTTCATCTCACGTATCTTGGACATGTTATTAGAAGGGACCAGTCCCTGGAGAAGGACATCAGCTTGGTAAAGTAGAGGATAATCGAAAAAGAGGAAGACCCTGGATGAGATGGATTGACACAGGCTGCAACAATGGAACTAACTTGATGGCACCTAACAACAACAGACCAGAAAGCAACAACAACAAAGGACTGGTGAGCTCACATGGCCCTGCTGCCAAGGGTGACAAGACCTACTCTTAGGAGCAAGTGGCCAACACAGAGTACAGCCTTGAAAAGCAGATGCAGACAGCAGCAAAGGGAGCAGGCCAGGGAGGTCAGGGTGGCCTGGAAAACCCGAGGCCCAGCTCTGATTACGGCAGGACACGGAATGCAAGTGAAACTGGGAACGTTCCGGAGTCCCGAACTGACCACCTCTGTCCAAGTGTGAGAAGGCAGCACCATCTGGACCTGGGGGCCACAAGCTGATGGATGTGCTTGCCACCTGGGTAGGGAGCTAGATTGAGCCTTCTAGGCCCGCAATGACACAGATACTGATTGCACAACTGTCCTTGACTTAGAAACTGCCAGGGACTAAAGATTTGCAAACTTGTCCCTGAATAAGAATTGTCTCTGGTTTTTCTGAGCTAGGAGTCCCTGGGTAGTGCAAATGATTAACATTCTTCAGAAAGGTTGGAGGTTTGAGTTTACCCAGAGGTGCCTCAGAAGAAAGGCCTGGTGATCTGCATCCAAAAACTTAACAATTAAAAACTCTGTGGTGCACAGTTCTACTCTGACACACATGGGGTTGCCGTGAGTTGGAGTCAACTTGATAGCAACTGGCAGGGATTCACTCTTCTAGTCTCCCTGGGCCTCCTTTGCTGTGGCTACTGTCCAGGGGTGCATGGTCCCAGCACAAAGAATGTGGTGGGCAACTAGAAGGCCAAATTCACAGGATTCAGAAACCTGACTTCCACTGACACTGTCAGAACAAGTAACTGACATGGCAAAGGATGGACTCACCTTCCTAGCACACTCCTTGTATTTTACAGGTATCACACCATAATCTACGCTGAGAGGAGGGAGAGGAGAGGAATGAGAGTGTGGACCAAGACTAATTCTCAGTGGTGCCTGCTATAAATATAGGCTGCTGGGCCTGTGAATTTCTCATGCCTTTTTCCCCAAGTTACTTCAAAACAAGAGTAAGCAGAGAAAGAGATAAAAGTTTCCTTCCATCCCCTCCAGGAAAAGACAGCCAAGATCTTGTACATAAAACAAGGTTTAATTTGAGGCACGCAGATGAAATTTCAGCCTTCTTTTCCCCCAAAGCCCTTCCCACATGAATCATTCTGCATACTTCAACAGCCTCAGCTGAAAATACAGAATCGACCCTCCTCACACCCAGCTTATCCTGGAACTGAGGGAGAGTGCACAGCCCAGCCCTGCGAGAGCCGCCTGCTCTCCGGAGCCCTGGAATCACCCCGTCCCCTGCTGGGATCTCGCTGGCCGGGTATCACTGTTGTCTACCATTCCTGAGGACAGAGCCTTCACTCAACAGCTGTGTTTGTTTACAGGACTAGAAAGGAACACAAGACACACATGCTTGATCCAGCTGAGTTTTTCTCTTGGCGTTTCCCACTACAGACTACACAATATATTGGTCCTTGTAGTGCGATTATATTCTGCCATTGACATGAGCCAAGAGACTGGGTAGAGAGAAGCCAAACTCTATAGACAGACAGACATAGATTCTTGCTCTCAGCAGGGCAAAGAGGCCCACCTGTGCATCCATGTAAGGCCGCCACTTCCTTACAATGGAGGGAGGGTGTCCCCACTTTTAAGACACAAGGTGACAGCCCTGTGGGGCTGTCCACCAGAGGCTCTGCTGAGGCAGGCACAAAGCAAACACAGCTTGCAAAGACCACAAACCACTTTCCTACCTGGCAAATCATTCCCCGTAGCAAACAGCTTTTTCCATGAATCCCACTTGCCTCTTTCTTTTTATGTGGTATTTTAAAACGATGAGGGGGGAAGGCTGGGATATAAAAGAAAATGGGGATGTGTTCTTGAAATCTTTTCTGTTCAGAAGCATACTTTGTTTTCTTTTATTTTTTTAATGTTTTGGTCTTCCCATAGGAGTGCCTCACTCCACCACACACACGTACTTTTTCAAACAAAATCACCTGGAAGAGGATCATTATTCTCAGTAAAAATACACAATTTTATCATTACCTCTTTTTTGAAATGAATACTTACAGTCCTCCTGTTTCAAAGTAAATGGGTGTCTTGTGCTTTCCTTTATTTATTTGAGATCTCTTTTATATTATTCCTCCCCTGCAGTTGGCTGCACAGAGAGGCTGAAAACACTGGAGAATTTTTTCCAAGTTCTAAACTTGCTTCTGAGATGTATGCTTTGTACTTCCAAACACAGGTTTCTGAAAGCTAACCTATTTATCCAGGACTTGAAGAATCCACATGAGTACTTACCAATCAGAGTACCAGGATGTAAATACACAGAGATCAGTTGGAAAGCTTGGCCTCTACCACGCTGTCCCATTTTACGAGCTGTGTCTACATTTCACAGTTGCTACGAGGCTGCGCCTCCAGACTCCCAAGATACTGTAATTGCAACACTGCCTTCAGCTGGCTGCACATCTGGGTCACCAGGCAGCCTAAACATCAGACCAATTGTCCAGCTCCCTCTATCATCTTATTGCTTATCCCCTCAAGGAGAAATGCCAGACTACAGACGCACAATCAGTGTTCTGAGCAAACATACTGTGGCCACTGGAAAAACATTTAAAATGTGTGGACACACATACACACACTCAGACATGCCCGCTGAGTTGTATCTTTCTCTTACGTTAGAATATAAACACTGTTAGAGATGCAATGATGTTCAGAGTTAGAAAGAATATTTAGCAACCCATTTTTTTTTTTTATAGATTAAGATTAAGCTACATTTCTATAGAATTTATTGACTATACTACTCGGCTTACATTTAGAATATAGACCTTTATGCTGTACCTTCTGTTATTATGTCTTATCTCCGTGCTACATTGTAAAGTCCAGGAGGGCTACTGCATCAAAGTCTGAATCTCCCACACAGCGCCTTAGTAAGTGTTATCGCTATTAGCTGCTATCCCACGCACAGTGGAATGGCACAGTCCTGCGCCATCCCCATGATCAGTCGCAGATCAGACCATTGTCATCCATGGGGTTTCATTAGCTGATCTGCAGAAACAGATCGCCAAGACTTTTTTCTTTGTCCATCTTAGTCCGGAAGCTTTACTGAAACCTGTTTAGTACCACAGCAACATACAAACTTCCAATGACAGATGAGTAGTGGCTATGTGTGAAGTGCATTGACCAGGAACTGAACCCAGGTCTCGTGCATGGAAGGCGAGAATTCTACTACTGAACCACCAGCTCCCTCTTAACAACGATAAACCTGTTGCTGTCGAGTTGATTCTGACCCATAGCAACCCTGTAGGACACAGTAGAACTGCTCCATAGAGTTAGCCCTCAAAGCTTTGAAAATGATCCTCTGTTCTCTGACACAATTTACAGAATGACCCTGCCCTCCAGATTCTAGGCATTGGCCACGCCCTTCAGATTCTGAGAGGAGGCCCTTGGCCCTAGGCTTTGCCTTCCAGGCCTACTGGGACAGCAACTCTGCTCCCTCGGCTTTAAGCACACCATTCTCCTAGTCCATCTGAGTGGCAACTCCACCCTTAGAAACACCAGAGGCCAGGGCTCTACCCTTTGAAACCCCTGAGGTCATGGCCATACGTTTTGAGGCTAAGGCAGCTCAGCTTCTTGTGTTCTTTGTATCTTCAGCTTCTGTTTCCTGATTTCTTGGCCTGTCTGTTCCTGGGGTGGCCTCACACCCGCATCTGCCCTGCTGGGGTAAGTGTTCCAAAGCTCAGTAGCTCCACCAATAAGTGCCTAGAGGCACTCCACTCTGCCAGGAAGCCTTCTGCACACAGGCACTCAGCTCTCTCGCTCCGTGGGTTGGCTCCAGCGTGGTCTCCTGGTTCTGCTGCTGTTGGTTGTCTGCTCCTGCCACTCCTCTGTTGCTGCAGCTTCTCTTCCGCTGCTGGTCCATTCACAGTTTCAAAACCACTTCCACATTTTAGGTATCTGTTAGAGCAGCACCCCACTCTCTCAGTACCAAATTCTGTCTTAGTCATCTAGTGCTGCCATAACAGAAATACCACAAGTGGATGGCTTTAACAAAGAGAAATTTATTTCCTCGCAGTCCAGTAGGTTACAAGTCCAAATTCAGGGCGTCGGGTCCAGGGGAAGGATTTCTCTCTCTGTGGGCTCTGGACAAAGGTCCTTGTCCTCAATCTTCCCCTCGTCGAGAGCTTTTCAGGCACAGCGACCCCGTGTCCAAAGGACATGCTCTGCTCATGGTGCTACTTCCTTGGTGGTTTGAGGTCCCCATCTCTCTGCTTGCTTCTCTCTTTTATATCTCAAGATATTGCCTCAAGACACAATCCAAACTGCCTCACTAACACAACGGCTGCCCAGCATCCTCCCTCATTAACATCATACAGGCAATATTTACAACATATAGGAAAATCACAGCCCAGCTGATAAACACATTTTCGGGGGGACATAATTCAATCCATGACAGGTACCCAGTAATATTGTAAAAGATAATTCAGTACTAAAAAAAAAAAAGTAAACCATAAACCCTGAAAAAAGTGTCAACCCAGGAAGTCATTGTCTGAGCCTGGTCATCTCCTTTGAAAAATGATACATAATAACATTTCATTTACGCACAGCTACAACCCTGGTGGCATAGTGGTTAAGAGCTATGGCTGCTAACCAAAAGGTGGGCAGTTCGAATCTACCAGGTGCTCCTTGGAAACTCTACGGGGCAGTTCTACTCTGTCCTATAGGGTTGCTATGAGTTGGAATTGACTTGAGGGCAACAGGTTTGGTTTTCTTTTTACTCTTATCTTAATGAAGGCACAGCCTCTTATAACAAATCCAAGGTGAGGACAACACAGTCCTTATATTCAAGAAGGATACAGACGAGTTGGGACAATGAAGAGCTGGCAAACGACAACTGCAGTAATAGAAGGAGCAATAAAATGCTGTGGAGACTTCAAGGGAAAGGAGTTTGAGTCTACTCTGAAGGGAGTCAGTAAAAACTAATGAAGGAGCTAAATTTGAAGTGGGCCTTGAAGGTTGGCTAAGAGCAAATGAAAGAAAGCCAATGTCAGCAGGTATCTAAGATAGTAAGAGCTGAGTGAGAGAGACAGACAGACAGGCAGACAGACACACCACCAAAGCTGTGCCTCTTGGCTCACCACTTCAGTGGCTAAGTCTTGCACCTCCCGCCCAGGCCTTTCTTTCCTCCCTGTCAGCCCTACTGAACAGCTGGGTTGGTTATCCTCAGCCTTATTGGAGTTTTTTATCCTATGAATTGATCATACTGACTCTATTACAGAATATATGTCCTTCTCAATCTTACAAAAAGAGAAATGCACTTGGAATTTCATGTTAAAATAATATACTCCGCTCCTCTGTCTACTGCCCGATTATATTATGTTGGAACAGTCTACTGGAAAACTTACTATAATGACCAGCCAAGTGCTGAAGGGCATAATGTTTTGATTGTCAAACAGGTTGTACATGATGCAAATATATGACTTAAGAAGTGATTTCACAAACATTTTGGTAGCAGTAATCTGACTCATAAGCTCCAACACAGTTTCATAAAACAGCTGTGTGTTTAAGTAATCCAAAGATACCAAACCAAAGCCACTTCCATCTAGTCGATTCCAACTCATAGCAACCCTATAGGACAGGGCAGAATGGCCCCACAGGGTTTCAAAGGCTGTAAATCTTTACAGAAGCAGACTACCACATCCTTCTCCTGCGGAACAGTTGGTGGTTCGAACTGCCAACCTTTTGGTTAGCACCCAAGTGCTTTAACCACTGCACTGCCAGGGCTCCTTCAATCCAAAGATTGTTGCTGCTGTTAAAAAATTAGGTGCCATCAAATCAGTTCCAACTCATAGTGACCCTATGTACAACAAAATGAAACACTGCCCTGTCCTGCGCCATCCTCACAATCATTGCTCTGCTTGAGCCCACTGTACAAGCCTTAGGAAATGTTACATAGAAAAGCATAAAATAAGAGAAGAAAGTTTGAATCTTGAAGAGGATATCATTTCGCATTGTAACTTTAACGTTCCATATTAAGGCCAAGGCTAAATTGGCCATTCAAATGTGTCACTGCCCCTCAGAACTGCACGTACTGTTAATCCAGAGGGAAAGAACAATGTGTATATAGGCTTATATTATTTTTGCAAAATTAAGTGGAGACTTTTCATTCACTGATTACGGTATGGTGCAAAGAAAATCACTTGGAGGCCCCATAAGATAACAACGCCTTTTATCACAAACCTTTTTACTCTTTGTAAATGTTTACACCTATTTGTACCTTTTATCCAAGAGGCATCTGTTTTCACTTGTTCAGGCCTGTGGTCCAGGAGAGCTAAGGCCTGCCCAGGTCAGCCAGCAGCCAACCCAGGTGGGGAATACTGCTCCCCACTGCACTCGGGTTCAGCTCCTTTAATCCGCACTCAGAATGACAAAAGTACTTAGCAAAAGGGCCAAATAACCACAATTCAGTAATTTTCTAGGCTCAGTTTATTATCCAAACCCAAACTAAACCCACTGCCGTCGAGTCAATTCCAACTCATAGCGACCCTTATAGGACAGAGTAGAACTGCCCCATGGAGTTTCCAAGAAGTGCCTGGTGGATTCGAACTGCCCACCTTTTGGTTAGCGGCCACAGTACTTAACCGCTTTGCCACCAGGGTTTCCCAGTTTATTACAGCAGCTCAAAAAACTTGAAATTCTTATTTCTGAAGAATAATCAAGAAAGGGATCAGCAGGCTTTCAAGATTTACTTATTTATTCTTTTACTTCACTATAGCTTTTTAATTCCTTCTTTAATTCCATGTAACGTGTCTATTATTTTAAATTCAGCATAGGCTCAAGGCCAGAATTTAGAGTCAGAGGGGCTTTAAGGATTGTGCATTTTATTCATGAGGCAACTGGGATCTAGAAAGCTTTAGTGACTCTAAGGTCACCAGTTTGTTAGTGGCAATGGCAGGGCTAGAACCAAAGTGTTCTGGATTTCAGCATACTGAGGTCCTCAGAATAAGTTGAGTTCTAACTGTAGTTAAAGGCTCGGCTGCTAACCAAATGGTTGGAGGTTTGAGTCCATTCAGAGGCACCTCTGAAGAAAGGCCTGGCAGTCCAATTTCAAAAAATCAACCACTGAACACCCTATGTAGCACAGTTCTACTCCAGCACACGTGGGGTCACCATGGGTTGAAATCAACCTGCCGGCAGCTGGTTGGTTTTAACTGCCTGTGGCATGCCTTGTGTTTTTCCCCAGGCTCTGACAGGTCCTCTCCACCTAGAGCTGCTCAAGGAACCATTTGGCAAAATTTACATCTTCAGGAATCTTTCTGAAGCCATGTATGACCTTCCTAGGAAGAGTGGGCTCCTGGTAAGATTTAAGACATTACTAATTTTGAGGATACTTACATGCTGTCTTGGTCATCTAGTGCTGCTATAATAGAAATACCACAAGTGGTATTTAACAAAGAGAAATTTATTTTCTCACAGTCTACTAGGCTAGAAGTCCAAATTCAGGGTGCCAGTTACAGGGGAAGGCTTTCTCTCTCTGTCGGCTCTGGAGTAAGGTCCTTGTCATCAATCTTCCCCTTGTCTGGGAGCTTCTCTGTACAGGATCCTCAGGTCCAAAGGACACACTCTGTTCCCGGAGCTGCTTTCTTGATGGTATGAGGTCCCTCTTCTCTGCTCGCTTCCCTGTCCTATTATCTCTTGTAAGATAAAAGGTGGTTCAGGCCACACCCCAGGGAAATTCCCTTTATACTGGGATCAGGAATGTGACTTGAGCAAGGGTGTCACATCCCACCCTAATCCTCTTCAACATAACCCAATCCTGCCCCTTAACCATAGGCAGAGAAAAGGATTTACAATGCATAGGAAAATTACATCAATCACAAAATGGAGGACAACCAGACAATACTGGGAATCCTGGCCTAGCCAAATTGACACATATTTTTAGGGGATACAATTCAATTCATGACACATGGTAATAGGGGAGGTAAAAAATATGAAACTTCAAAGAATACCTCCTGAATTACTGAACTTCAACTCCTCAAATCAGCAGTAAGTAAGATATTTTTAAAAAGGGAAGCCTTCCTTGTACTATTTAACCATTCGGAAGACAATTCAGTGCCTGTGGTGTGCCAGGCACTATGCTACACATTGAAAATACAAGCATGTTAAGAAAGTGAAAAGATTCAGGAGAAAATATTTATAAAGCTCATATCTTATAAAGAACTTGCATTCAAAATGGACAAAGAACTCTTAAAACTCAACAATCAGAAAAGAGCCAACCCAATTAAAAAATGGGCAAAAGATCTGAACAGACACTTCACCAAAGAAGATAAGATACTCAACATCATAAGTCATTAGGGAATTCCAAATTAAAACAATGAGATACCACTACACACCTATTAAAAACGAAAAACCCAAACCCATTGCCGTCAAGTTAATTCAAACTCAGAGTGACCCTACAGGACAGAGTAGAACTGCCCCGTAGAGTTTCCAAGGAGCACACCAGACCTATCCAAAATACAGACAACACCAAGTGCTGGTGAGGTTGTGGGCCACAGGAACTCTCATTCATTGCTGGTTGGATACAAAACGGTACAGTGACTTTGGAAGACAATCTGGAAGCTTCTTCCAAAGCTCAACATAGGCTTACCACATGACCCAGCAGTCATGCTCCTTGGTTATCTGTTCACACAAAAACACAACACACAAATGCTTATAGAAGCTTTATTCATAATTGCCAAGAATTGAGAGCAACAAGATATCCTTCAATAGGTGAATGGATAAACAAACTGTGCTATATTCATGCAACAGAATATTATTCGGCAAAAAAAATAAGACGAAAAGACATGGGGGAACCTCACAGTGCTGAATGAATGAAGCCAGTCTGAAAAGGCTACATACTATATGATTCCAACTGTATGACATTCTTAAACAGGCAAAACTATACAGACAGTAAAAAGATCAGTGACTGCCAGGAGCTCAGGGGGAGTGGGGAGGGAGGAACAGGTAGAGCACAGGGCATTTTTAGGGCAGTGAAACTCTCCTGTAGCATATTGTAATTGTAGACACATGACATTATACATTTGTCAAAACCCATAGTACTGTACAACACAAAGAGTAAACTGTTAACGTAAACTAGGTACTTCAGTTAATAACAATGTATCAATACAGGATCATCAATGATAACACATGTATTGCACTAATGCAAGATGTTAATAACTAGGGAAATGGTCGGAGGGAGAAAGACGGAACATATGTGAGCGCTGTATTTTCTGTTCAATTTTTCTGTAAACCTAACGCTATTCTAAAAAAATAAAGTCTATTAGTTAAAATAAAAAAGAGAGGGGCATGAATAAAACACTTGCTGCTCTTAAGGAGCTCTTGGTCTAGCGTCTAATAAGAAACACCAAAACGGAAACAGATCACTCATGTTTGTCTTACATGGCACCCCTCTATTCCACCACTGCTGCACCTGTGAACAAGGTGGGTGCAGCAAAAAGAGAATCAGCTCCACCTTCTCTTGTGCACGTGCACACTAGGAAGATGGGTGGGGAGAGGCTGAGGCAGTTGTGGTACAGCTGGACACCAAAGTCACTAAGCTCAGCCTGATGCGAAGGCTGAGTTTTTCTCTGCGTCAGGTCCTGCACGCTGCCTTCTGTGACTGGCTCTTCTAAGTCATCTTAAAGCTTTCTTAGCCACCATCACCACAGCTATTCAGAAGAAGTCAAAAATTAACACACAAATACCACAAGGTACTGGAGGGAAGAGAGGGGTTCTGTGGATCTTGTTTTAAATATGCTTGGTTGCAAACCCCAGTTGTCGGGATGGCCACTTTCCAAAACATAAATCTAGTAAGGTCCCACAAGGACCTAATAGAAACCCAGATGAAATTTTTGGTCTTTAAAAAAAGGTCTGTTGGTGAGTGTTGAGCCAAAATTCACTCAGTCTATTCCTGATTCTGCCAGTTATTTCTAACTTTGAATGAGAACCATGGTTTCTTTATCCAGCTTCTGTCAGGATAGTGACCCACCAGTTGCCATTGAGTCGACTCTGACTCATGATGACCCCTGTGTGTCAGAGCAGAACTGTGCGCCACAGGGTTTTTGACTGTTGATTTTTCAGAAGCAGGTCTTCAGGCCTTTCCTCCAAGGTGCCTATGGGTGGACTCAAACCTCCAAACTTTCAGTTAGCAGCTCAGCGCACTAAACATTTGCGCCACCCTGGGCCTGGATGGTAGGGATACATTTTATGAAAGAATAGAGGCTACTCAACCTGCGTTCACATTCTCAATATGCATTCACAGAGGTTCCGGAACCTGCACAGATTATAATCATCTAACCACAAAGAAGCTGAGCTATCACTTTGTAAGGCAAACATATGAGAAATATCCATGGAAAACGTTACTATTATATATTTTACTGGTGTTTTCCCTATTTGTGGGCATTCTGCTCTAACCAGAAATAATAATTTGCCATGATTCTGTTTCTCATCTGTAGAACTTTGAGCTAGAAAAAGATCCATTTCTAGGGGAATGTGTCACAATGGAGTCCTCTGAAGGTAACTGGAGGCAGGGTTCTAAGATCTACAGACATTCAGAGAGTGGCAATTCCAGCAGGTGAGTGGGGACCAGTACCTGTGACTGAAGGCTAAGGAGAGAATGCAGAGGATCACTAGATGGAAAGTGAAGTGAGTGAGCCTTTGAAGGGAGAACATGCAGGGATATACTGGGAACTGACAAGGAAACGGACATCCTGACCTATGAAGATGAAGCTTTGGGTGCCGTGGGTGGGGCACCCAATGGATTGCTGGGTAGAATGAGGGAGAGATGTGAGGAGAAGTCTGGCAATGAAGCAGGAACATAGCAGAAACTACACTTGTTTCAGCTTCAGGAATTTCTTTCCCAAGGGCAATACCTGAGGTGATGGTCCTTCCTCTGGAGGAGAATGAAGGAATTGGAAACATTCAGTAGCTTCAAGAGATGGAAGGAATTTTAGGACTCACAGTTGCCACACTATGCATTTTGCAAATAAAATAATATGTATAACTGGTATCGTCTTTAATTTCCCTTCTTTATACTGCAAAGTGGAATTTCCTCTTCCTCCCATAAGGATTAACTGCTATGGAATTGCCCTCCCACCACAAACAACTAGAAAACTGGACAAAAGTTCACCGCATGAATGGATATACAAAATGTGGTGCATACATACAATGGAATACCACTCAGCCATAAAGAGAAATGAAGTCCTGATACATGCTACAACCTGGATAAACCTAGAAAACATTATGCTGAATGAACTAAATCAATCACAAAATGACAAACATTGCATGATCTCACTTACGTAAAATAACAGGAATAGGCAAATACATAGAGACCAAAGTTTATTACTGGTTACCAGGGGCAGGAGGGAGAGGAGAAGAGGGAGCCACTGCTTAGGAAGCAGTAAGTTTTTGTTTATGGCGATAGGAAATTTGGCAATCATTATGGGTGATTTTGTACAACATAATTACTATAATTGATACCATTAAGTTGTACACCCGAAAAATGTTAGGAAAAAAAACCTGAAAAAGGTTTTGAATCTGTGGTTTTCAGACAGGAATAAATGTAGTGAGCCCTATGGTTGCCCCAGATCACTTCCTGGAGGGAGCTTTCAAGCAGCAGCCCAAGGAGGGACAGCCATATAGCATCTAACCACCTAACTGAGTTGAGGACACAGAGGATGCAGTTTGAGGAATCCAAGACAGTTAAATTTTGCAGGGCAGAGTACCAGAAAAGGAGAAGATGCATAAAGATAGAGCTCGAGATCTGCAAAGGGGTCCCCTCAAGTATTCAGCTGAGTTCTGAACTGCTCATGTATGAGGAAAAAAAAAATCCAGAGTCAGGGAAAGAACCATGGGAAAGCAGCAGACCAGAAAATTATCAGATCTCACACAAGGCTAGGAATGGTTTGTGTGCCCAAGAAACAGAGTGAAGAGAACTCATAATATATGGGGCACTCAGTGGAGTCCTCAGAAGGAATATGCCTGAATACCAAGGAATAATTAATACTAGACTAAAAGTGGAGCCCTGGTGGCACAGTGGTTAAGAGCTATGGTTGCTAACCAAAAGGTCGGCAGTTTGAATTTACCAGGTGCTCCCTGGAAACCCTATAAGGCAGTTCTACTCTGTCTTATAAGGCCGCTATGAGTTGGAGTTGACACGATGGCAATTTTTCTTTTTTAGAATAAAAGCTGATCTAAATCCACCATAACAAAGTTTAAAAATCTCAAAATGATCAATCTCCAAGTTACTTAACTACACACCAGAAGAAAATTCATCTTTCTTTAAAGCAATGTTAACAAAATCCAGCACACAACAATGTAATAATCACAAGGTGCAGCATCCAATCAAATTAGCAGGCATGCAAAGACATAGGAATAACTCATAACCTCCCCTTCCCAGAAAAAATTCTATCTACAGAAACAGAAGTAACAGAGATAACAGAATGAGGAGAAAAGGATTCTAAAACAGCTATAATAAATCTTATAAATATGCTCAAGAATGAAAAGAAAAACATGAATATGAGAAAATAAATAGAAGATTAAAATATGCAAATTAACTTCTAACAGAATGAAAAATAAACCAGATGGTATTAATAGCAATTTAGATACTGAAGAAGAAAATATTAGTGAACTTGAAGTCATACAATAGATGCTAACCCAAATAGAGCACTGAGAAAAAAACACTGAAATAAATGAACAGGGCTCAGTGAGCTGTGGGATAATATACAGCAGTCTAGCCTATGTGTAATTTGCATCTCAGAAGGAGGGGAGAAAGAGAAGAAGACTGAAAAATTACTTGAAGACATAACAGCCACATTTTATATAATTTGAAGAAAAGCTACAAACTCACAGATCCAAGAAAATCAAAGAACCCCAAGGAGAAGAAATATAAATAAAACACAAATCAAATTGCTAAAAACCCCACATAAAAAGAACAAAGGAAAAGAACCACGTGATCATCTCTATGGATGCAGAAAAAAGCATTTCATAAAATGCAACACCCTTTCTTAATGAAAACCCTAAAGAAGATTGGAATAGAAGGGAAGTTCCTCAATATGATTCATGGCATATATAAAAAGCCAATAGCCAACATTATACTAAATGCAGAAAGACTGAGAGCTTTCCCCCTTGGAATCAGGAGTAAGGCAAGGGTGTCCACTCTCACCACTTATATTCAATATCGAATTAGAAATCCTAGCCAGAGCAATAAGACAAGAAAAAGAAATAAAAGGTATCCAGATTGGAAAAGAAGAAATAAAATTATCTCCATTCATGGATGGCATGATCCTTTATCTAGAAAACTCCAGTCTGCAAGAAAGCTTCTAGAGCTAATAGAGGAATTTAGCAAAGTTGCAGGGTACAAGGTCAACAAATAAAAATCATTTAGGTTTCTGTACACCAGCAGTGAGAAATCTTAAAGGGAAATTAGGGAAACAATTCCATTTACAACAGCATCTAAGAGAATAAAATACCTAGGAATAAACTTAACCAGGGATATGAAAGACTTTTACAATGAAAATTATAAAACACTGCTGAAAGACATTAAAACCAAAAAAACCAAACCCATTGCCACTGAGTCAATTCTGACTCATAGTGATCCTATAGGACAAAATAGAACCGCCTCATAGGGTTTCCAAGGAGTGGCTGGTGATTTCAGATCTTTTGGTTAGCAGCTGAGCTCTTAACCACTGCACCACCAGGGCTCTGAAAGACATTAAAGAAGACTTAAATAAATGGAAAGATGTTCTGTGTTCATGGGTTGGAAGACTTAATATGGTTAAGATGTCAATACTACCCAAAGTGGTCTATAGATTCAATGCAATCCTGATCAAAATTCCAACAACATTCTTTCAAGAAGTGGGAAAACCAATCTTCAACTTTACATGGAATAGTAGGAGGTCCTGAATAACTAAAGTAATGTTGAAAGAGAAGAACAAAGTTGGAGGACTCACACTTTCTGATATTAAAACATATAGTTTCAGTAATCATAACAGCCTGGTACTGGTATAACAGTAGACACACAGACCAATGGAATAGAATTGGAAGTCCAGAAATAAACCCATGCATCTATGGTCAACTGATTTTTCACAAGGGTGCTCAGTGCATTCATTGGGGAAATAAGAGTCTTCAATAGATGGTGTTGAGAAAATTGAATTTCCACATAAAGATTTAAATGTAAAAACTAAAACTATAAAATTCTGAGAAGAAAATGCAGGGGGCACCACTGTCAGGCCTAGCTTTTAACGATGTATTATCTAATAAAATAACAAAAGCACAAACAGTAAAAGACAAAATAAATGAATGATACCTCATAAAAATTAAAAACTTTTGTTTATCAAAAGACTTTACCAAAAAAGTGAAAAGACAGGCTACCAACTAGGAGAATATCTTCTGAAATCATGTATCCAATAAGAATCTAATAACCAAAATACATATAAAATGTCAACAACAAAAAAGACAAATAACCCAATCAAAAAATAAGCAAAGAACTTGAATAGACATTTCACCAAAAAGGATATTCAAATGACCACTGTACACATGAAAAGATGCTCAACATCATTATCCATCCGAGACATGCAAATCACAACCATAATGAGATTCCATTTCATTCCCACTAGGATGGCAATCATAGCTTCCAGCATCATAGCAACACACAAGCCCCCACAGTACGACAAACTGATAGACACGTATTAAAACCCAAAAAAACCCAATGCCGACACGTATTATGCAAAGGCATTTGACTGTGTGGATCATAACAAACTATGGATAACACTGCAAAGAATGGGAATTCCAGAACACTTAATTGTGCTCATGAAGAACATTTACATAGATCAAGAGGCAGTTGTTCGGACAGAACAAGGGGATACTGATTGGGTTTAAGTCAGGAAAGGTGTGCATCAGGGTTGTATTCTTTCACCATACCTACTTAATCTGTATGCTGAACAAATAATACGAGAAGCTGGACTATATGAAGAAGAACAGGGCATCAAGACTGGAGGAAGACTCATTAACAACCTGCGTTATGCAGATGACGCAACCTTGCATGCTGAAAGTGAAGAGGACTTGAAGGACTTACTAATGAAGATCAAAGACCACACAGCCTTCAGTATGGATTACACCTCAACATAAAGAAAACAAAAATCCTCACAACTGGACCAATGAGCAACATCATGATAAACGGAGAAAAGACTGAAGTTGTCAAGGATTTCACTTTACTTGGATCCACAATCAACAGCCATGGAAGCAGCAGTCAAGAAATCAAAAGACGCATTGCATTGGGTAAATCTGCTGCAAAGGACCTCTTCAAAGTGTTGAAGAGCAAAGATGTCACCCTGAAGACTAAGGTGCGCCTGACCCAAGTCATGGTATTTTCAATCGCATCATATGCATATGAAAGCTGGACAATGAATAAGGAAGACCGAAGAAGAGTTGACACCTTTGAATTGTGGTGTTGGTGAAGAATATTGAATACCATCGACTGCCAAAAGAACGAACAAATCTGTCTTGGAAGAAGTACAACCAGAATGCTCCTTAGAAGCAAGGGTGGCAAGACTGCGTCTTACATACTTTGGACATGTTGTCAGGAGGGATCAGTCCCTGGAGAAGGACATCATGCTTGGCAGAGTACAGGGTCAGCGGAAAAGAGGAAGGCCCTCAATGAGGTGGATTGACACAGTGGCTGCAACAATGAGCTCAAGCATAACAACGACTGTAAGGATGGCGCAGGACCAGGCAGTGTTTCGTTCTGTTGTGCATAGGGTCTCCGTGAGTCAGAACCGACTCGATGGCACCTAACAACAACAGGATGGCAAAGATTAAAAAAAAAACAAAATAACAGATGTTGGCAAGGATCGGGAAAACTGGAATCCTTATTCATTGCTGGTGGAAACGAAAAATGGTACAGACATTGTGGAAACCAGTGTGGCAGTTCCTCAAAAAACTAAAAATAGAATAGCCATATGGCCCAGCAATTCCACTCACAGGTATATACCCAAAAGACTTGACAGCAGAGACTCAGATACTTGTACATCAGCGTTCACTGAAGCAATATGCAATGTGAAGGAAACAACCTAAATGACCATTGACAAATGAACAGATAAACAAAATGTGATATACAAATAAATTGAAATATTATTCAGTCAGTAGGAAAAATGAAGTCCTAACATATGTTACAATATGGATGGAGACTGAAGACATTCAGCTGAGTGAAATAAGTCAATCACAAAAGGACAAATATTGTAAAACCTCACTTATATAAAAAGACAAGAACAGGCAAATGTATAGAGACCAAAGTTTATTAGTGGTTACCAGGGCAGGAGGGAGAGGGAAAGGAAAGTTATTGCTTATGGAGTTTTGGTTTATGGTGATGAAAAAACTGAATTGATTAATGGTAGGGCAGCACAGCCGATTAATGTAATTGCTGTCAATTAAGTGATACACCTGGAAAAAGTTGACTTGACAAAAGTTGTGTGATGGATATATTTATAACACACAAACAACAATAAAAAGTGTAGTTGCTGAAGCTGCTTCCTTGACTTAGAGGTTTAAGATCTTGGTTCATGGGACATCCCAGTTAATCAGCCTAATAACATGTTTAGTGCTTCTGTTCTACCTCCTAGTTCACTGCATAGTGCCTGGGGTCTTAAAAGCTTGCAAGTAGCCATACAAGGTACAAGAATTGCTCTCTATTCACCTGTAGCAACAAGGAAGAAGGAGAGTCAGGAACAGAAGGAAGAAATGGAATGTGAGGCTAATTGCCTCCGTGAACAACTGTCTCCTTTGCCACGAGACCAGAAGAACTGGATGGGTATGTGGCTACTGTTACTGAATCTTTTGATTAAGGATTCTGTAGAAGACTCCTGATCAAAAGGGGGAAAATGCATGACAGAATTTCAAATTCTCATAAACTACAGACTTTCTGGAGCCATGGAGGCTGGATGAACCCCTGAAACTATTGCCCTGAAATAATCTATAAATCTTAAGCCAAAAATATCCTCTGGAGTCTTCTTAAAACCAAACAATAGTTTAGCTTAACTGGAAAAGACTGTCTGCCTAGAGCACTGAGCTCTTTTAAGATCTATCTACATACGTAGGATCGGGAGCCCTGGTGGTACAGTGGTTAAGAACTCGACTGCTAACCAAAAGTTTGACAGTTTGAATTCACCAGCCGCTCCTTGGAAACCCTATGGGGCAGTTCTACTCTGTCTTAAACGGTCACTATGAGTCGGAATAAACTAGACGGCAACGGCTTTCGTTTGGTTTATATGTGAATAAATTGGCAACCAAGACAGAAAACACAAACTCATTGCCATTGAGTCAATTCTGGCTCATAACGACCCTATAGGACACAGTAGACCTTCCCCATAGAGTTTCCAAGGCTGTAAATCTTTACAGAAGCAGACTGCCACATCTTTCTCCCGTGGAGCATCTGGTGGTTTCCAACCACCAACCTTTCAGTTAGCAGCCGAGCACTTAGTCACTGTGTCACCAGGACTCCTTAAATTGATAACACCAACTCAAAAGATTAGACAGGATTAAGAACTATCAATTTTATATATGGGATCAAACTGACCACAGCAACTCAAATGATTAGATAGGAACCTTAGGGTACAATGAATTTATGTTAATGGGGAAGGAACAACTCAGAAAAGGAGGATGAAACTGGTTATACAACTTGAATGTAATCAATGTCACTAAATGCACAGGTACAAACTGTTGAATTAACGTATGTTTTGCTGTGTATATTCTCAACAGGAAAATAAATAAAATTATATATTAAAAAATGATTACCATATTTTTACACAAATAATATGCACCTTCTGCATTTTTTTCAAGCCATGCCCACCGCAGCAAGGCACCCTCACAAGTACCACCATGCCAATCCTGTCCTACATACTGTTGTAACAAAAAATTAGCATAAAGCACTTATGGAAAATACTGCATGGGGGGAGGGCACAGCTAGCAAAGAAACGCAGAAGGCATGCACAATTTGCATAAAAATAGAGTAGACAGGAAATTTAAAGGGCAGTGAGTTTATGTTAATGTGGGAAGAGCAACTTGGAAACTTGGAAAAGGAGGTGAGAAAGGTTCCACAGCTCAAAGAATGTAATCAATGTCACTAAATTGTATATGTGAAAACCGATGAATTGCTATATGTTCTGTTGTATTCTCAACAACAAAAATAAATTATTTAAAAATTGCTAAAAACTAGCGGTAAAAATCTTTAAAATCAGGCAGATACAACGTATTATGTACAGAGGAACAAAGATAAAAATAATAGGTGACTTAAGACCATGCAGATTAGAAATCAACAGATTATCCTTAAGATGATGAAAGAAAAATCTACTGTCATTACATACCCAATGAAAATCTCTCAAAAATAAAGGTAAAGAGGGGAAGGAATGTGAGTTATTGCTGAAGGGATACTGAGGTTCTGTCTGGAGTGATGTAAAACATTTTGGAGTGGATAGTGGTGATGGTTGCACAGCACAGTGAGTGTAATCGATGTCACTGAATTGAATGGTTAAAATGTCAAACTTTGTTATATATATATATTTACCACAATAAAAAAAATTTTAATGAAGGTAAAGACTTTTTTGGACAAATACAAGCTGAGAAAATTTATCACCAGTAAATCTGCATTACATAAAAAGTTAAAAAGTCTTCAGGCAGAAGGAAAATGATTCTACATGGACACCTTGATCTCCTCAAAAGAATAAAGAGCACCAGAAATAGTAAATGTAGGTGAATATAAAAGACTTCTCATTTTTATTTTCTTTAAAACATAACTGACTCCTTAAAGCAAATAAAAAAATAAAAATAACAGTGTTTCGTGAGGTTTGTAATACATGTAGCAGTAAAGTGTATGACAGTAGTACAAAGGACAGGAGAGGAAATTGAAATACACTGCTATAAGGTTATTATACTATATTTGAAGTGGTAAAACATTTCAAGGTAGACTGTGAAAAGTTAAATCTGTATCCTCTAAGCCCTAGAGCAATAACTAGAACAAAAAAAACATAAAGGTATAACTAAAAAAAAGTAGGGGACAGAAAAAATTAAAAAAAAAAAAAACAAGTAATCCAAAAAAAAGCAGAGAAAGAAGGAAAAAAAGGAACAAAGAAGAGATGGGACAAATAGAAAACAAATAGCAAGATGGTAGATTTAAACCCAATCACATAAATAACCACATTAAGTGTAAATGGTCTAAACACTCCAATTAAAAGGCAGAGTTTGTCAGGTGGCTTTAAGAAAAAAAAGGAAAAAAAAAATAACCATATGCTCTCTACAGGAAACCCACTTTATATATATACACATATATTTGTTTTTCTTAGGTGTCGTCAAGACTGTTCCAACTCATAGTGGCCCTACGTACAAGAGAATGAAACACTGCCCAGTCCTGCACCATCCTCAAAATCACTGCTGTGTTTGAGCCCATTGTTGCAGCCACTGTGTCAATCCATCTCATTGAGGGTCTTCCTCTTTTTTGCTGACCCTCTACTTTATCAAGCATGATGTCCTTCTCCAGGGACTGGTCCCTCCGGGTAACATGATCCAAAGTATGTGAGACAAAGTCTCACCATCCTTGCTTCCAAGGAACATTCTAGCTATACTTCTTCCAAGACACATTGGTTCGTTCTTCTGGCAGTCCATGGCGTATTCAATATTCTTCGCCAACACCATAATTCAAAGGCATCAATTTTTCTTTGGTCTTCCTTATTCATTGGCCAGCTTTCACATGCATATGAGGTGACTGAAAATATCATGGCTTGGGTCAGGCACACCTTAGTCCTTAAGGTGACATCTTTATCTTTAACACTTTAAAGAGGTCCTTTGCAGTAGATTTGCCCAATGCAATACATCATTTATTTCTTGACTGCTGCTTCCATGGGCATTGACTGTAGATCCAAGTAAAATGAAATCCTTGACAAAGTCAATATTTTCCCCATTTATCATGATGTTGCTTATTGCTCCAGTTGTGTGGATATATATGTAGAGAGACACAGGTAAGTTAAAAGTAAAAACCTGGAAAATTGTGCTATGCACACACTAATCAAAAGAAAGGTGAAGTGGCCATATTAATTTCAGACAAAAATGACTTCAAAACAAAGAATATAACCAGGGATAAAGAAAGACATTTTATAATGCTAAAGGATCCAATTCAGAGATATAACAATCCTTAATGTGTATTTCCTGCCAACAGAGCTTCAAAATACATGAAAAAAAAAAAAAAAAATGGCAGAACTGAAAGGTATAGGCAAATCCATAACTAGAGGTGGAGATTTCAACATTCCCTTTTCAGCAACTGATAGAACAAGGAAGCAGAAAATCAGTAAAGACACAGCAGACTTGAACAGCATTATCAAACCAACACACTATACATTCTTTTCAAGTGCACAAAAAGCATTCACCAGCATAAGATGTATTCTCTCCATATAATAAGACTCAAATTTAAAAGGACTGAAACCATACTAAATACATTCTGTGGTTACAGTGGAATTAAACTAGAAACCGATAAATCCCCCCTCCCTAAATATTCCAAAATTAGCCAGCACACTTCTAAATAACCTACAGGTCAAAGAATAAAATCCACAAGAGAAATTTTAAAGATATTTGAACGGAATGAAAATGCAACATACCAAAAAATTGTTGATTAGAGAGAAATTTATACCATTTAATGCTATGTTTAAAACAAGACAAGGCCATTTAACATAATGATGAGAGTACTTATAATTTTGATGCTCGAAATAATTGTATTTGGTGGATTTCTGGGCAAAGCCTCAGTGCCAATGGGATGACATCTCTCCCCCTCCCTATCTCCCAAAAAGTAACCCAAGCTCTTAGTGGGATGAGCGTTTCTAAAACAAAGACAGCCCCACTGTGCCATTCTCTGCAGAGAAGGGAGCCCATGGCCCAGACCAGCACTTCTCAAATGCCTACGAATCACCCAGGAATCCTGTCAAAATCCAGATTCTGAATTAAAAGATACCAGTGGGCCTGAGATGTTACGTCTCTAACCATCTCCCTAGTCACGCAGAGGTTGCTTGTCCTCAGACCACACTGTGAGTAGCAGGAACTAGAAAAGGACCCCTTCCCACAGATCATACATAAGCCTCATTTTAACAAAGAACAACTTCTCCCACCAAATCCATTTTTTCACTTGCTCCTGTGTCCTCTCCCTTCTCAGAAGAAAGTGCTAGAAAAGGTCAGTGATTGACTGGAGCAGTTATTTAATGTAGAAGAGACAGTGCTTGCCAGTGATCACTTGATCAATTAGGTAGCAGGTGCCTGAGGTCAGGGCTGGTTTTAATAACTGTTACTTAAAATGTTCCAAAGCTCCCCGACCCCCCTTTTTTAAATCTCTAAAATTGCTATGGACTGAAATCAGTAAATTTTTTTTTAACATCAGCAAAGCTATGGGCATATACACAATATGAAATCTTAAAAATGGAGTGCGTTCTGTGTTGAATATTACTTGCCTTTGTGACGTGACAGGCTCTACCTCCTCACTGACCTAGTGGGCTGCTCCCCTGAGCTAGTGTTAAGTGTTTCTATCCCAACAGGTCTGGCACAGCTGCGGTCCTGCAGAAGAGGCTAATCAGTAAAGAGGCAACTACAAAGGGCAGGAGGAAAAGGGGGAAAACACGCGAGCGAGCAATGCTTCCAGTCGCTATTCCGCACATAAACCTACGTTCAAATCCACAGCTCTGAAAGGGTGACGGTTCTCAGAACCACGTGGATGTTCTCCACTTTGCGGACAAAGGTTTTTGTTCACCTGCAGCTTCCTGAACTCCAAACTGCCAACTCCCAGGCAAGAATTCTCAATAATGGAAAACTAAAGGCGGCGTAGTGGTAAAGTGCTACGGCTGCTAACCAAAGGGTTGGCAGTTCAAATCCACCAGGCGTTCCTTGGAAACTCTATGTGGCAGTTCTACTCTGTCCTATAGGGTCGCTAGGAGTCGGAATCGACTAGACAGCACTGGGTTTGGTTTTTTTTTTTTTTTTTTTTGAAAAGTACCTTGTGCAAGTTACTGCTTCCTCGAACGTTATGTACAATTAAAAATACCTAACTTTTAAAAAGTAAAAAAAATATAAATATATATACATAGAGAGAAAGAGAGCACCACAATAAAGCTGTACACATTTAGAACAGCAGATAATTCCAATTACAAATTCATTTCTATCAGGATTTGAAAACTTTTATAAGGTGGTTGTTGTTGCAAGAACTCTACTACTGAACCACCTTTCCTAATTAATTCAGTGAGCACTAAGGTGGACAGTAAGGGCCCCTATGCATGCCAAGGTACAAGCCTGAAATGAAAATTTGCATAATTCATATTCAGGCCTAGATGATGTAGCTCTAGGGCACGAATGAGAAAACTATGGCCTGCTGGCCAGCTGCCTGGTTTCATAAATATGGCCACACCATTAAAGTATTGCTTCTGTACTTCAACAACAGAGCTGAGTAGTCATGACAGAGATAGTGCCTACAAAGCTGAAAACATTTACTATCTGGTCCTTTAAGAAAAACTTTCCGGACCCCTGCTCTAAAAGAATGACCGAGAGCCAATTCATTGAAAGGAGGTGGAAAATTCTTTATTATACTGAGCAGAAAGCTATCAACTATCAGTACAAATTGAAATGAAGTGTCTTTGTGAAGTAATGAGTTTCCTATAACTCGAAGTATTTAAGCAGCTCTTTTTATTGTTGTTAGCTGTCATCAAATTGGCCCCCAACTCATGGCAACCCCACACACAACAGAACAAAATGCTGCCTGGTCCTGCGCCATTCTGATGATAATTGTGGATAAGAACCATTTAATCTATATGGTTTTCACTGTCTGATTTTCAGAAGTAGATCACCAGGCCTTTCTTCCTAGTTCATCTTAGTCTGGAAGCTCCAATGAAACCTGTTTAGCATAATAGCAACATGCAAGCATCTACTGACAGAGAGGTGGTAGCTGTGCTTGAGGTACACTGGCCAGGAACAAAACCTGGGTCTCCCACATGGAAGGCAAGAATTCTACCACTGAACCGCCAAGGCCTCATGAGCAGCTCTTAGAAGACCACTATCTTGGAGCTGAGATAAAGAGATGGGCACACCATTCAGAGAGCTTCTTAAACCGCTTCTAACTCTGAGATTCTACATCACCCTATGCTATCAGTTCCATTGAGGTCCAGATTAGTCTGCTTGAGAAATAGTCTCACTTGACGAACAAAGAAAAAAAACTTATTCTGTGGCTAAGAAAAGTCTAATGAAAACATGTATCTTGAAAATGAGAGCCTTGAGTATCCTCTCCTGGTCAGTTCGTCTGTAACAGGCCCACTGAGGTGGCTCTGCTGGACAGAAGCCATGTCTAGTTCTATGGCCATGATAGCCCTTAACATGCTGTGATTACTCCACTGAGATCTGTAAATATAATTTAATGATGTCTCCATCTAATCCAGCTTGCCAAATCTTTCTCCAATCTCACCCTTGGACAGAGAATGTATGTGTCAACCCAGTTATATATTCTGAAATACGTTCTTTACTGTTTGAATCTTTTGGAAAAACAGTATGCATTGTTTTCTAGAAATCCAGGTGGGTGGGCTAATGGAGGAAAGAAGTGAGGCTTAGAAAGTTGTCCGAGAGTCGTTATTATTCTTCATTTCTTAACCAATTTGCTTTCATAACATAGCAAATTAAGAATTTGGGTTTTTTTCTTTTTTTTAAGAAGTTTCCAATTAAAGTGTTTAACATGTCTACTCTATTTTAGTTAGGGAGCCCCATAGGGATGGTTTGGGGTCCGTTTCTCTGCCAGAAGAACACACTTCGCATTTCTCAAGCCAGTTCTTTCTTTGACCAATTTGGCAATGTGACTGGCTGGGTTTGCAGGTAGTAAGAGCAAGCACTCTCAGTAAAACGTTCATTTTTATGGTGTTGGCTTTCACCTAGATATCAGCAGGAGGCAATACCACTTGGTCAGGTCTGCCTTTAAGGTACATCAAAGGCATGGCGCTTAATGTGGCTGAGTAGAGAGCAATCCAAAAGCATGCAGAGCTTTGGGTTGTAGCCAAGGAGAAGGAGGTGAGGGATTTTAGCTTCTGCTCTAGAGTAACTTAAGCAGCATCATGACGTGGGTCTCTCCACCAGCACAGCTAGTACAGTGAGGGTATCAGAGCTCGGACGTCTCAGAAATGGGGCAGAGAGGGAGCTCCAGTAAGAAGGCACCTGACACTGAGTCTTAAATGTTTGATGGCCATGGAACCAGACTTAAAAAGAAATAGATAGCCAAGTTATTAAAAATCTTATCATTTGTTATATCTCTCTTTCAAATAAAGAATGTTCACTTTTTTATATATATAAAAGAGCCCATACTAAGGGATAAAGAGTCAAAGAGACTTTTGACTTAAATTTTTTTTTCAAGTTCCAAAATCAGACGGAAAAATCTCAAGAGACCCCTCGTCAAGGCTCATATACTTTTATAGATCATTTAATTAAGTAGCCGAAAGGCAGGTAAAACACAACTCAACCATCCAATAAAAATAAAAATGTACCGTTATTGCAAAAGTCACCATGGGAGATATCAACCCAAATCATTGCATTGTCCCGTCTGAAAAACTCAAAAGGAAGAAAGCATCTGTTCGGCTTTCAATTTGGAACCTCCCTGCTTCCTCACAATAAACTCCAAAAAAGAATGTGACCTGAATATTTTAGTGTCCTTGGGGCCTGGCAAAGCACCCACAGGCACTCAACTGTCTACATGGATGGACAGACGAATGGCACTGGCAGGGAGAAAAAGTGCCCTCCAGTGTACCTGTCTGTCTGTCCTGACTCCTGCACATTATCGTAATGTGTGCCTTTTCTTCTGCTAGTTCTCTCACCTGGAATGCACTACCTTCTGCCTCTTTAAATCCTCCCCACCCTTCCCAGCAGTGTTTCTCAAAGTCTGGTCCAGGACCACTTGATAAAAAGCCATCTAGGATGCTTCTTAAAATGCAGATGCACTGGCT
Organism: Elephas maximus indicus; assembly: GCF_024166365.1. Lineage (NCBI taxonomy): Eukaryota > Metazoa > Chordata > Mammalia > Proboscidea > Elephantidae > Elephas > Elephas maximus. The sequence continues at coordinate 50,143,729 of NC_064819.1, read as the reverse complement.
CCATATCAGACTTGCTGAATCAGTACCTCTAGAGTGAAGCCCAAAATGTGCATTTTTAACAAGTTCCTCAAATGATTCTGATGCCCACTACCCACCACACAAACAAAAAAAGAACTAGTTGCTGTCAAGTTGATTCCAACTCATGGCAACTCCATGTATGCAGAGTAGAACTGGGCTCCATAAGGTTTTCATGGCTGTGGCCTTTCAGAAGCAGATCATCAGGGCCTTCTTCTAATCCACACCTCTGGGTGGGTTTGAACCACCAACCTCTCAGTTAGTGGTCATGTGCTTATCCATTTGTGCCACCCAGGGACTCCTCCGTTACCCACCAACCCCACTTTAAGGAATTTTAATGATTTTTCTGTTGTCGAGTCAAACCTAGTGGTGATGTCACATTGTTCCATCTGCACTCGGGACTGTGTATGACATATAACCACTTAGTAAAAGACTCCGGTCCCACACACATACAGGGTGGAGGCTCATCCTCAAAGAAGAGTCCCAAAGGTGTGGCCACAGAGGTAGGTGTGGAATTTCTGGGCTTCCATGACAACAGACAATGGGTGCTTTAGCCATTTATCATTGATCTTGAGCAGCAATTTGTTTTTCCCCTACCTCATTTGGAAAATAGATATGAAATGATTTACATTACAACACTTTTATAGGATAAGTATTAACTAGATGTGGAAATAGGAGTGAAAGGAAAATGGGGCACTAGCATAAGGTTAAAATAAGACAATAAATACTATACAATAAACACAGGCATTTCTGAGTTTCCTAGTGACCAAAGAATATGGAAACATGATTATTTACAAGATTCTCAATAGTTATAAAACAATGGAAATTGGTTAGAAAAAATCCTGCATTTTCCTGATGCTGGCAATCTGAGCTAAGCACAATGTGTAGATACATGTAGAATCTTAATTAATACGAGATTGCGTAATCTCTAGTACTACTATACTTGTGTCAGTTCTTCATACTGTGTTGGCTTGCGTGTTGCTGTGATACTGGAAGCTATGCCATCTGTATTGCAAATATCAACAGGGTCACCCATGGTGGACAGGTTTCAGCAGAGTTCCCAGGCTAAGACAGACTAGGAAGAAGAGCCTGGCAAACCACTTCCTAAAATTAGCCAATGAAAACCTTATGGATCACAACTGAACATTGTTTAACTCCCTTGCTTCTGACATGTCATCAGGAAGGACATCATGGAGGAGGATATCATGTTTGGAGAAGCAGAGTGCCAGGAAGGGCATGGAAGTGTGAGATCGACTGACACAATAGTTGCCACTGTGAACTTGAATATGCTGGTGATCATGAGGATGACACAGGACTGGATAGCATTTCATTCTGTTGTGCATAAGGTCATCATGATTTAGAGTTGACTCAACAGCAGCTATCTTTCTATTAATATTCAATAACATAATAGAATAGCTATCTTCCCCAATGTGCAATGATTCTCTGCAGTTGCCTTTTGTACATGAAACACAGTAAACCCGTTGCTGTCAAGTCAATTCCGACTCATAGCTACACTACAGAACAGAGAACTGCCCCATAGATTTCCAAGGAGCGCCTGGTGGATTCCAACTGCCAACCTTCCAACCTTCTGGTTAGCAGTCGTAGCTCTTAACCACTACGCCACCAAGGTTTCCAAAACACAGTAGACAATGAATATCTACGGGAAAATTCTAAGCTCTTGTGCTGAAGATAGAAAGCCGGCAGCATTGATATGAGGGCTCAAAATGGTGGTATCGGGGGTTTTGAGTTCCCATTTCTCCTTTTTTACTAGGACACCCAATTTGGCTAAATGCTGTAGGGATTTCCAGATGTTTTCCACAGGTCTGTCTCCATTGACTGCAGGATTAGGGAGGGCATCATCATAACACAGCAACACACTAGCAATGCTTGAAATTGACATTATGAGATGCGAGAAAATTACAGGACTGTGGAAATTACAGGACTGTGGGATTGGAATGTTCTTAGAACGTGACGATTATTTGGGCATCAACACTGAACCTCCTATTGGCCAGCTGGGGTAAGCTTAATCATGGCAAAGGTCTCCACCCCAGTCAGAAGCTGACTGTAGGCATTGGACTTATTCTTGGGGTATTTGTAGTCTCCACAACTGATGCAGCCCCCAAAAGTCACACCTCATTTTTCCTTACATTGACATAGTGCTTCAGCTTTACAAATGTCTCTCATAAACATTGCTCCCGTTCCAGAGCGTAAGTAGTGTGTGAGCACACCATGTGACCCAGCTAGCCCTCCAGTGGAAAACCCAGTCTCTCTGCCTTGAAGAAGCAGAGGACAGAGTCTGGGCATCCTGGGAAGGGCTGAGGGCTCAAAAAGGAGAGAACTAGAGGAGGGTAGTCCCAAATTCTGGGTGACCCCTGCACCCTGCATATGTAGGGTAGACTACCAGCAGTATCAGGGAACTTTCTGAGGTAAGATAACATTCTATGTCTGTCTTGACAGAGGTTTGTATTACATTTGCCGAAACTCATCAAGTGGTACACTTATGATTTGTGCATTTCAATGTACATAAATTTTACCTCAAAAACTGTAAACAAGTACTGAATTTTAATGACATGCAAGCAGAAGTAACTAGTACTGATATGTGCAACTTACTTGAAATGCATAAAAAAAAGATGGATTTATGGATTGATAAAGGGATGGAAAAATAGAATAGATATATGATAAAGCAGATATGAAAAAACAAACCCATTGCCATCGAGTTGATTCTGACTCATAGCACCTTATAGGTCAGAGTAGAGTTTCCATAGAGTTTCCAAGGGGTACCTGGTGGATTCGAACCGCCGACCTTTTGGTTAGCAGATGTAGCTCTTAACCACAACGCCACCAGGGTTTCCAAAGCAGACATAGTAAACTGTTAATGGTAGAATCTAAGTGGAGAGTGTAGACATATTCACTGTAAAGTTCTTCCCATTTCTCTGTATGTTTGAAATTTTTCATAATAAAATGGTGCTGGAAAAAATTAAAAGATAAATCACAACTTGCAATTTACTTCCTCAAAAAGGCGTGGAGGTAAATCACAATATTTGCAGGAATTAAAACTGAGGAATCCAGGAATTCGTTGTGGAATTGTAAACAAAAAGCACTTAGGTAAGAGTTTGGTAAAACACGTTTGCTGCCCAGTAGGAAAAAGCACGTACTGTAGTTGACCTCAGAGGATCATGGAAACAACTTCCTCACCTCCAGTGAAGTGTTCTGGTGTCATCTTTTATTCTGGTAGTGTTCATGGGGCTATCCCAGTAGTCTCTTTGGTTAGCGACGCTAGGTGGCACTTGAAGAGAAGTTTGAATTCTAAGTTCACCTTCCTATTAGCCAGGCCCCAAGCACTAGAGGGACCGTAAAATATATGCTCATGAGAGAGACACAGAGAGAGCACATGCATGAGAAGGAGCATGCATTTATACTGCCTTAAAACAAAGGTCTCTGGGTAAAAAAGAAGTCCATTCACTTCAGAAGAGTGTCTCACGTCACCCAACACCGAGGTGAGGGAAATGCAGTGGTTAGATTACATTCTAAGACACAGATAAATAATGATTCTAACAAGAAGAGCCAGCCAAAATGGGAAAAAAATGGGGGCGGGGGAGAGGTATTACAATAACCAAGATACATTAACCACGCGCATCCTGAATAATGTAACAGGGTTAATGGTAGCATTCCCGCCTTTCATGCAGGAGACCCAGATTCAAGTCTCAGCCAGTGCATCTCATGTGCAGTTACTGCCCAGCTGTCAGTGGAGGCCTGTGTGTTACTCAGATGCTGAACAGGTCTCAGAAGAGCTTCTGATAATCTAATTCCAAAAATCAGCCAACGAAAACCCTACGGATCACAACGGTACAATCCGTAACCCATGCTGGGAACAGTGTAGGACCAGGTAGAATATTGCTCCCTTGTGCATGGGGTCACCAAGAGTCAGGAGCCGACTTGACAGCAGCTCACAACAAACTATTACTTGTTCCTATTCCTAAATCTAAAAAATCAAAAAGCAAAGCAATAAGCTACTTATGGGGGGGAGGGGGGGCACAAAGGGAGTATATATACACTGTGCACCATCTATACCTTCCCCAGGAAACCCTGATGGCGTAGCGGTTAAGTGCTATGGCTGCTAACCAAAAGGTCGGCAGTTCAAATCTACTAGGGGCTCCTTGGAAACTCTATGGGGCAGTTCTACTCTGTCCTATAGGGTTGCCATGAATTGGAATCGACTTGACGGCAACGGGTTTTTTTTTTTTTTTTTTTATACTTTCCTCTGGAGCCCCAGTGGCACAGTGGTTAAGAGCTCGGCTGCTCACCAAAAGGTGAGCAGTTCAAATCCACCAGCCACTCCTTGGAAACCCTATGGGGTAGTTCTGCCCTGTCCTATAGGGTCACTATGGCTCGGAATTGACTCAATGGCAGCAGGTTCGGGTTTTTTTCTAATACCTTCCTCTATGTCTACATGTATCTGAAAAGTATAAAATTCACAGGTTTATCACTTTACAGGACTTACAAATACGAGTCGGAAATTATTTTCATATTCTACTTGCCTACACCCTGGAAGTTCATCAAACAAAATATGAAGAAGATCTGTATTTGCTACTTCTGAGGTCTGTGTCCACTCCACCTCTCTCCCTTTCCCCTTTCCTCCACCCCAAGGTTAATATAGGTCCTGAAAAAGAAAGTGTTTATGTCCCGCAAACTCTGGTGAGGAGAACAAAGTTTTAGCAGGACAAAAAAAAAAAAAGAAAAATCCCATTTTCCAGGACCTACCTGTCTCGTTATAGATAATTTAAGTACCGAAGAATTGTTGAATCTTAAACAACTTTCCTAACAGTCTATAAAAAGAGAAACATCCCATCTTGCATGTGCTAACTCTGATTTGACATTTTTTTCCAGCCTATTTGGATGCGCTCGTTCTCACTCAAGCAGTCTCCCCAAATTGGCACTCAGAGTCCAATTCTGCCTGATTCATCTCACCAATGGTCTGGAAAGTGGAGGGCGGCAAGGTCTGGAAACACAGTGATGCAATACTGCACGTCTCTTTCAGGCAGCCGACCAACACCCCTCCCTCCATGGCGGCCCCTCTCTGCTCCTGGACAGGGCTATCTCAACCTTGCCCGTGGCTTTGATCTGCCTGCAGTTCTTAAATGCTCCCCGTTGCCTAGTGGGAGCTAAGTGACTTTGCTTCAATAGACATTATGTCACCCCCTCAGCGCTTATGTAAACAGAATGTCTAACACCTTCTCGGCGCAAGCCAAGCAAGCCGCCTGAAGCAGAGCTGACAAGATAAGTGCTTTGCACCTGCACCTGCAGGAGAATCCTGCCTCCTCACATGCAAGCTCCCTGCACAGCACAGCCAGGAAGCTGAAACGTTGACTCTGCCGAGGTTCTTTCTAACTCTGATTCATGCTTATGAAGATCATAATGACATTAGACAGAGGGAAAGTAATTCTTCTTCCTGAGGTTTTTTTTTTTTTTCCTAACCATCTAGATAGAAAGTCAAGAGTATAAACCCTGAAAGGAAAAAGGCACCTTCTCTTTTTATAACCACTACTGTGAACAGGGAAACCCTAGTGGCATAGTGGTTAAGTGCTATGGCTGCTAACCAAAGGTCAGCAGTTCAAATCCGCCAGGCACTCCTTAGAAACTCTATAGGGCAGTTCTACTCTGTCCTGTAGGGTCACTATAAGTTGGAATCAACTCGACAGCACCAGGTTTGGGGTTTCGGTTTTAATGTTAACAGGGAGCCCTGGTGGCAAAGTGGTTAAGAGCTATCGCTGCTAACCAAAAAGTCAGCAGTTCAAATCCACCAGCCACTTCTTGGAAACCCTATGGGGCAGCTCTGCTCTGTCCTACAGGGTTGCTATGAGTTGGAATCAACTCGACGGCAATGGGTTTGGCCTGGTTTACTGTGAATACAGTACCACCCATCTGTCAGTTTGTTGTACTGTGGTGGCCTATGTGTTGCTGTGATGTTTAAAGCTATGCCACCAGTATTTCAAATGCCAGCAGGGTCACCCATGGTGGACAGGTTTCAGCAGAGCTTCCAGACTAAGACAGACTAGGAAGAAAGGCCTGGGGATCTACTTCCAAAAATTAGCCATCAAATGTTCAGTGTTTTTAGTAGTAAGAGAAAAAAGAAGACAGCATACACCAAATTGATTTTAGAGAAAATGACCTTCATTGACCCAAGAAGCATTCGATGAGTATCTACTAAGGTCAGGCACCATGCCAGCTGCTTGGCCCGGGTGGGGGCGGGGGTGCGGGTATCAAAGAAAAGATCATCTGATTAGAATCAGAGAGGTCAGTGTTGAAGGGACTTTAGAGATCACATAGTTCAACTGCCTTATTTTACAGCTGAGAGGCTGTGGTTTGCCCAAAATCATGCAGCTGGTGAGCAGCTGGAGGGGCTAAATTGTGCCCCCCATAAAGGTATGTCCAAGTCCTAACTCCTGGTACCTGTAAATGTGACCTTCTCCGGAAACAGGGTCTCTGCAGATGTAATTAAGTTAAGGATCTCAAGATGAGGTCGTCCTGGATTTACTACAGGCAATAACCCAACGACCGGTGTCCTTACACAAGTCCCTAGGTGGTACAAATGGTTAAGTGCTTGGCCACTAGTCAAAAGGCTGGCAGTTCAAATCCACACAGAGGCACTTCTAAAGAAAGGCCTAGTGACCTTCTTTTGAAAGATCATAACCACTGAAAACCCTATGGGGCACAGTTCTACTTTGAAACACATGGGGTCGCCATGAGTCAGAATCAACTCGATGGCAACTGGTTTGATGTCCTTATGAGAGAAATGAGGGGGAGATTTGAGACTCAGAGGCACACGGGGGAGACAGCCATGGAATGACAGAGGCAAAGACTGGAGTAATGTGTCTATAAGCCCAGGAACTCCAAAGACTGCCAGCAAAATCTGGGGGACAGGCAAGAAGCAGATTCTCTTTCAGAGCCTCCAGAAAAAACCAACCCTGCCAACACCTTGCTTTTGGACTTCTGGCATCCAGAACTGTGAGAGAATAATTTGTTTTATGCCTCCAGATGTGTAGCAATTTGTTACAGTAGCCCTAGGAAACTAATACAGAGGCAGAGCCAACACGGGATACGGGTGTCTCCACTACTTCCTCTATGCCACGCAAAGCTCATTTGCAAACACACAACAGAAATTAGAATGGTGCACTGTAGCTTTCTGCAGTAGAGAAAGCACCCTGTCATTAGGCCCTGTATGTTCTTCCTAAGTATCACCTCATATGGGTAAACAAATTTAGGAAAGGCTTCCTTGGCGAGGTGGCATTTGTGCTGGGGTTTAAAGAACAGGTAGAATCTAGAAGTGGACATAGGCAGTTGCGCAATGTGAATGGGGTAAATGATGGAAAGACCAGAAGGAAATGATGGAGCACAGTCAGTTGGCTGAATAATAGCAAAAGCCAAGAGGGGTAGGGGAGATACGGTTGGAAAGGAGGTTGGTATCACAATGGGAATTTGGCTTTATTCAGTAGGCCATAAGGTTTCCAAAGAGGATGATGGAGGGAGGGATGACACCCTTGTGTGACAGAAACACAGAGCTGGAGGTGACATGAAGGGTGGATTTGTAGCAGGGAAGACAAGGGCAGATGTCAAGGCCAAGGGTTATAAAGACCCTTGGAGGCTTGGAGAGAGAATAAGAAAAAAAAAAGTTAGGAAAAGAGCAGTAAGAGATTTTAAAAGTCCAGAAATGGACTGGATGTGGGAGTGAGGGAAGAGATTGCAGTTGACCCTAAATAACTAGCCCAGTGGTTCTCAAACCTTAGTCACCATTCAAATCACCAAGTAAGCCTGTTACCATGCAGATCCCCACAGTCTGATTCCATAGGCCTGGGGTGGACCCCAGGAAACTGCATGTTAATAAATGCACTAGATCTGCTGCTGTTGTTGTTAGGTTCTGGCAAGTAGGTTCCTACTCATAGTGATCCTATGTACAACATAACGAAACACTGCCCAATCCTGCACCATTCTCACAATCACTGCCTTGCTTGAGCCCATTGTTGCAGCCACTGTGTCAATCCATCCCCTCAAGGGTCTTCCTCTTTTTGCTGACCAAGCTTGGTGTTCCTCTCCAGGGACTGGTCCCTCCTGATAGCATGTCAAAGTATGTGAGACAAAGTCTTGCCATACTTGCTTCCAAGGAGCACTCTGGCTGTATTTCTGGCAGTCCATGGTATACTGAATGTTCTTCACCAACACCATAATTCAAAGGCATCAATTCTTCTTAGGTATTCTTTATTCATTGCCCAGCTTTCCCATGCATATGAAATGATTAAAAATATCATGGCTTGGGTCAGGCACACCTTAGTCCTCAAAGTGACATCTTTGCTTTTCAACACTTTCAAGAGGTCTTTTGTAGCAGATTTGCCCAATACAATATGTCATTTGATTTCTTGACTGCTGTTTCCATGGGTACTGATTGTGGATCCAAGCAAAATGAAATCCTTGACAACGTCACTCTTTTCTCTGTTTATCACGATGTTACCTAACGGTACAGTTGTGAGGATTTCTGTTTTCTTTACATTGAGTGTAACCCATACTCAAGGCTGTAGTTTTTCATCTTCATCAGTAAGTTTCAAGCCCTCTTCATTTTTAGCAGGCAAGTTTGTGTCACCTGCATATCACAGGTTGTAAATGAGTCCACATTCTTCTTCATATAGTCCTCTTCTTGGATTATTTGCTCAGCATACAGGTTGAATAAGTAGGGTGAAAGGATACAACGCTGATGCATCCTTTTCCTTATTTTAAACCATGCAGTATCCACTTGTTCTGTTCACATGACTGCCTCTTGGTCTATGTACAGGTTCCACGTGAGCACAATTAAGCGTTCTGGAATTCCCGTTCTTCGAAATGTTATCCATAATTTGTTATAATCCCTGTAATCGAATGCATTTGCATAGTCAATAAAACAAAGGTAAACGTCTTTCTGGTATTCTCTGCTTTCAGCCAAGGTCCATCTGACATCAGCAATGATATCCCTTATTACATGTCCTCTTCTAAATCTGGCTTGAATTACTGACAGTTCTCTGTCCATGTACTGCTGTAACCACTTTTGAATGATCTTCAGCAAAATTTTACTTGTGTGTTATATTAATGCTATTGTGCAATAATTTCTGCATTCCGTTGGATCACCTTTCTTTGGAATGGGCACAAATATGGATCCCTTCCAGTTGTATGGCCAGATAGCTGTCTTCCAAACTTCCTGGTATGGACAAGTGAGCACCTCCAACACTGCTTCCGTTTGTTTAAACATCTCAATTGGTATTCTTTCAATTCCTGGAGCCTTGTTTTTAGCCAATGCCTTCAGTGCAGCTTAGACTTCTTCCTTCAGTACCACTGGATTTTGATCATATTCTACCTCCTGAAATGACTGAATATCAAACAACTCTTTTTGGTACAGTGACTCTGTGTATTCCTTCCATCTTCTTTTGATGCTGTCTGTGTCATTCAATATTTTGCCCATAGAATTCTTCAATATTTCAACTTGAAGCTCAAAACTTTCAGCTTAAGAAATGCTGAGTGTGTTCTTCCCTTTTGGTTTTCTAACTCCAGGTCTTTGCATATTTCATTAATACTTGACTTTGTCTTCTTGAGCTGACCTTTGAAATCTTCTGTTCGGCTCTTTTACTTCATCATTTCTTCCATTAGCTTTAGCTACTCTAAGTTCAAGTGCAAGTTTTGGAGTCTCTTCTGACATCCATTTTGATCTGTTCTTTCTTTCCTGTCTTTTTAATGGCATTTTGCTTTTTTCATGTCATCCCACAGCTTGTCTGGTCTTTGGTTATTAGTGTTCAGTGTGTCAAATCTATTCTTGAGATGGTCTCCAAATTCATGTGGGATATGCTCAACATCATATTTTGTTTCTTGTGGACTTGTTATAATTTTCTTCAGCTTAAGCTTGAACTTGAATACGAGCAATTGATCATCTGTTCCAGTCAGTCCCTGGCCTTATTCCACTGAAGAATAAGTGGAGCTTTTCCATCCTCTCTTTCCACAGATGTAGTCAATTTGATTCCTGAGTTTTCCACCTGATAAAGTCAACATGTATAGTCCCCATTCATATTGTTGAAAAAAGGTATTTGCAATGAATAAGTCGTTGGTCTTGCAAAATTCTGTCATGTGATCTCTGGCATGTTTCTATCACCTAGGCCATATTTTCCAACTACAGGTCCTTCTTGTTTCCAACTTTCACGTTCCAATCACCAGTAGTTATCAATGCATCTTGATTGCCTGTTTGATCAACTTCTGACTGCAGAAGTTGGTAAGCATCTTCAATTCCCTCATCTTTGGCATTAGTGATTGGTGCGTAAATTCAAATAATAATCATATTAACCAGTCTTCCTTGTATGTGTATGGATATTATCCTATCACTGACAGCGTTGTACTTCAGGATAGATCTTGAAATGTACTGACGATGAATGTGGTGCTGTTCCTCTTGAATTTGTCATTTCCGGCATAGTAGACTATATGATTGTCTGATTCAAAATTGCCAATACCAGTCCATTTCTGCTCACTAATGCCTAGAATATCGATGTTTATGTGTTCCATTTCATTTTTGATGGCTCCCAATTTTCTTAGATTCATACTTCTTACATTCCATGTTCTGATTATTAATGGATGTTTGCAGCTGTTTCTTCTCATTTTGAGTCATGCCACATCAGCAAATGGAGGTCCCAAAAGCTTGACTCCATCCACGTCATTATGGTTGACTCTACTTTGAGAAGGCAGCTCTTCCCCAGTCGTAATTTGAGTGCCTTCCAACCTGAGGGGCTCACCTTCCAGCGCTATATCAGACAATGTTCTGCTGCTGTTCATAAGGTCTTTACTGGCCAATTTTTTCAGAAGTAGACTACCAGGTCCTTTTTCCTAGTCTGTCTTAGTCTGGAAGATCTGGTGAAACTTGTCCACCATGGGTGACCCTACTGGTATTTGAAATATGGATAGCATAGCCTCCAGCAACACAGCAACACGCAAGCCACCGCAGTACAGCAAACTGATAAGCTTGGTGGACTAGATCTGTACTGATCCATAAACTGGAGTTTTATAGCACTTTGACCGATAATTTTATGTCTATTGAATCCAATAATAAAAAATTAAAGCTTGAATGTATACTTTTTGAGTTTTTATTTTAACTTTTCTAATAATTTATTTTTACTAAATTTTACAAAAGCATGGGTCACAGGAGATTAAAAAATTTTAAAAACAAAACAATAAATTTCTTTTTCAAGGACAGATTGAGAAGACTTCAAGAGATGATTAAGGTGCAGTTAGGGAAAAGGGCAGTTGTGGTTCAGTGGTAGAATTCTCGCCTTCCATTCGGGAGACCAAGGTTTGATTTCCTGCCGATATACCTCATGTGGAGCCACCACCTGTCTTTTAGTGGAGGGGTGTGTTACTGTGATGTTGAATAGGTTTCAGCAGAGTTTTCAAACTAAGATGGACTAGGAAAAATTCCTGGTGATCTACCTCTGAAAATCAAAAAAAAAAATAATCAGGCAATGAAAACTCTATAGATCACAACGGTCCAACCCACAACTGACCATGGAGATGGCACAGGACCCAGCAGTGTTTCTTTCTCGTGCATGGGTCGCCACGAGTCAGGGCTGACTCAATGGCAGCTAACAAGGAAAAAGGAAACATGTGGGGAGGCACCCAGAGCAGAGAGGCTTCTCTGAAGCCGACATGTGGCTCTCTGAGTACACTGGCTGCTAGACTCCCCACTCCCACCACCATGACTCCTTCCACCACCCAGCCACCCAAGTCTCCACAGTGGGTCACCTGAAAGCCTGGGCCTGCCTGTCACCATGCCCCACAGTTATATATTATATCTTGATTTCTGCAACTGGTTGTGCCCCCACCCCACCCCTGCCCATGGGTGTGCCCCCACCCCCACCCCTGCCCATGGGTGTGCCCCCGCCCCACCCCTGCCCTGCCCATGGGTGTGCCCCCGCCCCACCCCTGCCCTGCCCATGGGTGTGCCCCGCCCCACCCCTGCCCAGCGCCTACCCAGTAGGTAGGTCTAGTGCCCACGTGCCTCCCTACCCTCCTACTGTTTTTCAGGAAATGCCCCAAAATACATCAACAGTCTGAGTGGTAGGAAAGGAACCAAGAGTGAGCAGGTAATATTATAAAAGCTAAAGAGAGATTTCACTAATACGAAATACCTAGAATAGGCATATGTATAGAGACCAAAGTTTATTAGCGGTTACCAGGGGCATGAAGGAGGGGGAAAGGGGAAATCATTGTCTAGGAAGCATTGAGTTTCTGTTCATGGCAATGGAAAATTTGGTAACTGATATTGGCAATGGTTGTATAACATGACTAATGTAATTGGTGTCACTGATTTGTACACGTGAAAAAGGTTGAATTGGCAAGTGTCGTGTTATCTGTATTTTAACATTAAAAAAAAAAAAAAGCCAAGGAGAGAATGTTTCACGAGGGCTATCTGCATGGATAAAGGCGTGCCAAAGTGACTAAGGCCTACAGAGAGAAAGAGAACTCAGGACAGAGTCACTGGCTGCCTTAGATGGGACAATTTCAGCAGAGTGATGGGGACAGAGTCAGACAGCAATGGGAGTGGAGGAGTGGGGGGACAGGGGACAGGAGGTTCCCCTGAGTAGCGGGTGGGGGGTGGGGAGGATGGTGAAGTAATTTCATAAAACAGTTGTATTATGTGACTGGGTGCTGTTTTGTACACTGTATGTTGCTGCTCCTCTAAATAATCTTCCCCTAATTCTAGCGTTTAATGCATATTTGCAGCTATAAAGTCTAAGTGTTTGCCTTGCTGAGGTGGTAGGGTCGTAAGTGACATCAGCCATTCTTTAAGGAAAAGGCTGTAAGGAAATGCAACACTTATATTTTCTTGCAAGAACAAAATGCAGCTTCGACTTAAGCTTACAGAACAGTTGGACAAGGATGAGCATAGGGGGAAAGTTGGCGGTAGTCTGGAGTCTACTTCTATAAAGCTTCTGGACTTCTGCCCTACCTAAATTGGCAGAATTTAGAACAGAAACCCAGAGAAGCATCTTTGTAATGTTTTCCAGCAGGAGCAAATCTTTTAAACTTGAATATTTAGAAACAAGATGCCAAAGGGTCACTAACAACCCCAAACTACTTTGCATGCTTGATCTCAAACTTACAAAAGAGATCTGCCTGTTTTTTATTATCATTTCCCTAAAATAATTATGGAAGGTGAGATGTAGGGTGAAGGTCAATTACAATTGCAAAGAGCATGAAGACATGACCTATGGTTCTCTGATCGAAAAAATCATTCGCGAACATCTTCAGTAAATTCCATTCTTAAGGATGTTAAAGCTTGCTAGATAATAAGCATGAAGGACACTGGCATCAAGAAAAGACGGAAAGTTTTACTGTGTTTCTTGTGCGTTAAGACTATTTCACACCCTAGCACAGGTAACTGTTTTATAAAAAATAGCTCAGAATATGTCCACTATATTGACTGTCGTTATGGTTTCACAGGTGTATACATAAGTCACTTATCAAATTGTATACTTTAACAAATTGTATACTTTAAATATAAACAGTTTATTGTATGTCAATTATAGCTCAGTAAAGCTGCTGAAGAAGTCCCTGGGTGGCGCAAATGGTTAACATGCTTGGCTGCTAACTGACAGGTTGGAGCTTCAAGTCCACCCAGAGGTGCCTGGCGACCTACTGTCAAACTAAACAGCCATCGAAAACTCTACAGAGCACAGTTCTACTCTGACGCACATGGAGTTGCCAAGAGTCAGAGCCGACTCGATGGCAACTGGTTTTACTGGCAAAGCTGATGAAAAAAACAATTGCTCGAGAACCGCAAAAGGGAACACTCCTAGAATTGGGTTCTGAACATTATCTAGCCCAGGGTTTCTCAACTGTGTTCTGGAATTAAGGGACCTTGGCAGTCAGGGTCCAACCAGGAAAAGAGACAGCCCATCAAGTGTTTATTGCAGAGAGAATTTAATGCAGGGCATTGGTGACATGGTAGTAGAAGGGCTACAGGGGTTCGATGAACCTAACAGGGATGGCGCAGGACTGGACAGCGTTTCATTCTGTTGTGCATGGAGACGCCATGAGTCAGGGGCCCACTGGATGGTAGCTATCAAAAACAACAATTTTGCCAGAATTCAGTTAGGAAAGACCCCACTGCAATGGACAGCTGACATGAGAAGAGGTGGTGAGAATTCATGAAATATCTCACCCGTACAACATTGTTCAAGAAACACACAAATGCCTCCGAAATACCTCAGATGAGTTACAAACTTGTTAGTGTGTTCTTGTTCACATTATTGTGTTTTCTTACTCATTTACATTAATCTGTATAGCCTTTTTCATAGAAAATAATTCAAAGGCAAATGAACCTACTGTACATACCATGTACAAAGACCTCTGGATTTACGGCATCTCTATTCATTTAGTTTTACTCTGATCTAAATATTCTCTCCTGAGGAAGCCTTTTAAAGTCCCCTGATCCTGTCTTGAGGGCCACTAAGACACTTTGGTGGGTTTCTCAATCCTAAAGTCACACTAAGTTTTAGTAAGTTTTCAGAAAGGAAGGAAAAATATTTAAGCCTTCTCCTAACAACTCCCCAAATTTCAATAATTTAACAAGCACAGAATTCCTTTAATTCTTGTCCATTCTTCAGTCTTTTTCTTTATTTTACTTGCCAAATCCTGCAGTACATGGATCAAGCAGGGCACAGGCCAGGGATAAATTTAATCACTCCTATCTGTGCCTGAGGGACTGTCTAGGTACTATGGTGACAGACACCTCAGTGAAAGTATGCAGAGGAAAACATATTTTTAAACTCCTAGACTTTAAAAAAAAAAAAAAAAGGAGAGAGATTTTAGACGGATTTGGTGTCAACACATAGAAACCCAAAATAGGGCTCCCATACTCACTGAAAATCAAAATTACTTACTTGAGGCAAAACCCCAGAAACAAAACCGTATTCAACAATGCTCAGCAATTCAACTCCTCCCCCAGACTTGGCATATTTTGAGTTTTAATATTTTCATTCGTTTGTTGTTCTGGTTCAATGTACGGGTTCACTGTTGTTATTGCCACGATTTATTCTAATGTGGGAATGCTCAAATAAAATCTGGAAAAAGCAAAGTAAAACCTTTTAACCCTCAGTTCCATAGTTTACAAAATTCTATTCTTTAAAATATTGAAATGTGATTCGTAGATTTAAAAAGAAAAAGGAAATAACTGGTCCCAGAGGTTAAACAAGGCCAATCATAAAATCTCTTGACCTAAAATATAACTCACTGCAACTCGTATACCCTTGATGGCTAACGTGAGGGAATGTCTTTCGTGTTTCAGGTTTATTCACAATTTACCTTCCTTCTGGGTCCAACCGTGGATTTAGAGCCATTTTTTTTTTCCCCTATCAAGTTGCTTTGCTTTTCACATTGACTTGTAAGGACTTTTTATACAGTCTAAATATAATTTTTTTCTTTTCTGTTAACTATATACCAGAGATGAAGGACAGTCATAAACTCTACAAAAAAATTTGCGTTTGAAATCCCCAGGCTAAATCAGCCCATGAAACAGCTCACAGCAACCGTACTGTGAGTTCACACTCCAATGTGCAATTCAGGACTTTTTTCCAGCTCATGTTCTTGTACAGGAAACCAACAAGACTGTAAATACAGGAACAACAATCAACAATGGCAGATGTTTCAGGCTAGAAGTCACATTCTGGGCAAGGTGAAAGGGTAAGTGGCAGGAGAACGGTAAGGGCAAGCTCTTTGGTGGATGTCACCATTCCCCTGTGGAGGGTTCGGAGCTTCCTCAGGCGCTTTTTCTGCCCACAGTGAATCCACACCACTCCTCCCCCAACACACTCCCCGCTGATGAGGAAAAAATCTGAACGTAAATGACCATCACGGACATTCCAGGCCTCAGACGGTCTCATGCTGTCTAACAGAATCAGTCATCAAGGGTGTGGGCCCCCGAGCCTGAAAGTCCGGAAGGCTCCCCCCTGTGAACCAGAACTTCATTCTGCAAAAATGTCTCAGGGAGATTCTTCTACCCAGTCATCAGGGACTGTGTTTGAGATAACAAGGCCATGGGGACCCATCAAGGAATTACTGATGTAATTTAGATACCATCTCTATTATGGACCCAGTCTCTTTAATAATGGAGATGGGAAGGGCAGGAAAAGAATCGGCCTGAGGGATATCAGTGAAACAATGCCACTCTGAGCAACGTGGTTTTCAATTCACTCTGGAGCAGAAAACAATTCTTCAGGGTCAACAGTCCCTCAGCAAACCAAACAAGACGGTATTTATAGAAATGCATAGCTTTTTCTTCCCTCAAAGCGGAGTTCTAGGAGAGATTAAAAAAAAAAAAAAAACCTCACAATTCTTAAAAACTTGGGCTTCCCTACCTCTTGCTCATGTGGAACTCTTGCTTGGTTTTATAATTTCTCCTTAATTCTCACTCATTCCCGACGACCCAGTTTATTCCCCTTAACTCTCTGATGCCTTAGAATTTCTTTTCAGTTCTGAGTATTTGCTGGTGGTCCCTCAGTCTTAAAATGTAACAGCAGTGAAGAGGAAACAGTGCTGAGTAAGTCTAACAAATCAAACTGCAAATCGAAAAGATTAGATGATGTCCAAGAACCTTTAGAGCTCTAAATGTTATCAATGAATAGTATTAGCTTACCAATAATCTCCAACCTCCCACCAATGATAGAGAAAGTCCAATTTACAAACCAGTTGCCTACTGCTGGGAATGTTTCCCCAGAAAAACGTTATGAGTAGTCATTATGTTTCCATCCAGGTATCAGTGTCATTGTTTTTGGCTGCTGTCAAATCAGCCCAACTTGCACCCTGTCCAGGGAAAGCCCATGATGGGTTGCAGATCAGACCACTGTGATCCATAGGGTTTTCACTGGCTGGTTTTCTGAAGTAGATAGCCAGTTCTTTCTTCCTAGTCCATCTTAGTCTGGAAGCTCTAATGAAACCTTCAACATCACAGCAGCACAGACCAGGAGAAGAGATAGGAGCAAGAGTGTTGAAGAGGATGTAAGGTATTATGAAAGGAGAAAACGTATTTGAATAAAATTAACTCAGTGGTCAAGACGAAGACAGCTGAGGACAATAGAGTGTGCTGATTCTTTGTGGGGAGCATAAAAGACAAGACAGCAGCCATCCCCACATCAGTCCCGGGTGACACTTTGCAACAACGGCAGCCCTGCTGCCCAGTGGTTGGGGTTATGCAGTGGCTCAGGGAGCTTGAGACAGCTATTCACAGGCATGGGGGCTTTGTAAACTGTTCATGTCTTAGGGATTTTCTGTATTATTTCTATTCCTTTTATGCAGGTAGTTTATGGACACTACTAATCAGGTTTCTGAATGGCACAAGTGGTTTGCAACCCAACAGTGCCACAGAAGAAAGGCCTGGCAAGAAAACCCTGTGGAGCTCAATTCTACTCTGTAACGCTTGGGGTACCATGAGTTGGAATCGACTCAAGAGCAACATGTACTAATCAGGAACCTGACAATCTGATGAAAATCTTGCCTACCATCCTTCCCCATTCGTTGCTGAAAGTGCCAAAGATGGTGAAATGACTAATATTCAAAAAACAAAGCTCAGAATGGAAAAGTTAGAAGAAAACTGTAATAACTTTATATTAAGCTAAAAAAAAAAAAAAAAAGCATTCCGTGAAGTAATTCATTTTTGCATATGGGATAGGAGGCAAAGGATGGAGGACTGATTTGTGAAAAGGTTACAGAAAGCTGGTTAATTATCCAAGAAATTTTACCTTCTTTTTTTTTTTCCTTTTCTAACTTAGCTTCTTAAATAGACTAAGGTTGAGGCAAAGATGACAGAGCTGATAGCTTCTGGAGTTTGTTTTGATATCTGGTATTCACCCCTCTCCTTCCATATTCAAGTGAAATATTAATTTGAAACCCAACATTTAAAGTAGTTAAACTCTGAAGACACAGTGATCAAAAATGAAGGGGAAGACCAAATCGGCAACTCCTGCCCAAAAGCAAGAAGAGAAGGTGGGAAGGGACAGGAAAACTGGAAGAATGGACACGATAAAATGGGTGGAAAAGAGCGTGCTGTCACACTGCAGGGATTGCAACTAATGTCGCAAAACAATTTGTGTATAAATTTCTGAATGAGAAGCTAACTTGCACTGTAAAGCTTCACCTGAAAAAAAAAAAACAAACCAAACCCATTACCATGGAGTTGATTCCAACTCATAGCAACTCTATAGGAAAGAATGGAACTGCCCCATAGGGTTTCCAAGAAGTGGCTGGTAGATCTGAACTGCTAACGTTTTGGTTAGCAGCTGCAGCTCTTAACCACTGCACCACCAGGGCTCCAGTGCCATAGAATTAAGAGAAAAAAAGGGGGTGAGTGAATAAAGTGCTGAACAATGTTGTTTTGTTTTTTTCATTTACACTTGAGTTTTATATCACAGAGATTCCTTTCTCCACCCTAATCAGAGTTAAGCTCTTAAGTAGAGGAACTAACCATGATTCAGCACATTCAAGGCTTTATACCCATTCTTAGAAGGACAACGAGAGGAAGCACCATCTGAGGTCTAACAATGGTATCTGTTTGCCCCTTAATCTTAGTTTAAGAACACTTTGTACAATGTTCTTGTTGTGATACCACTGAATTTCACATTTACTATCTAAAATCTATGGAGAACATCTATCTACCTGCTGCTTTGAAGCACACTCTTACAACCAAATTCTCTAAACTGCTTTTCCTGTAACTTGCAGGTGTGGATTTATTTTCTGCTAATAAAAATCTTCCCAAGTACAGGCAGCTTAAGTGAAAACATAGTACTACTGATCCTACATTTATGAGGGAAAAGACAGTACAAGTGTATTTAGTTGTAAATAGAAGTAGGGAATATTCCATTTCTTCCTAATTTCTTTCCCCAAGTGTAATTCTGTACAGAAGATTGCCAATTATTTTTAGTACAAGTTTCTTGTTACTTGTATTAATACTGATCACATCCTGATACCTTTTTTTGAGCATAATTTGAGTTTTTCATTTCATTTTATCCTAACACCAAAGATCAACACTTCATTAATTCAAAATAAATTGGTGAAGTTCGAAATGCAGGGATTTAAAGAAACTTTTTTACTATTCTCAAATGTAATGCACAGTACCGGTTAGCATGCATATGGGTAACTCTTGAAAAAAGAGTTCACAAAACATTATGATTTAGATCTAATACAATCGAATGAACATAAATGTCCCAAATATCTTCACTTACATCAAACTTTCACTCAATAAATAGCAGGTGCACCATTTCTAAATGACCAGAGCTTCCAAATTAACAAAATGGGACTTTACAATGTGGCCTAGGTCTCTTCACTAATTCCCTCTTTATTGAATGCTGTGTGTTCAGTGTTTTTAGATGCTTAGGCTGCAGTGGTAGATAAGCCTGGATTCTGCCTTTTGAGGCTGATATCCTAGAGGGGAGACCAACAAATGAGTAAACTAAAAAGCAAAAGAAAAACTCTTGGGGATAAGGGCAGTCAAGACAATAAACAGGGCGGTGTAATGGTATCAACAAGGATGGGGGTGGGGGCAGCACCAATTTGTATCAGGTGGTACAGATGACCTCTCTAAGAAGGTGAAGACCTGGAGGATATTTCAGGATACTTCTCCAAGGTCACCATATTGGCAGGCTTGCTCAGTAGGCTGCCAACATTTTTTTTTTTTGCACTGGAAAACAAATAGCAAATGGCATCTGCGCCCTGATTGAATGCAGGTTCACGGCATGCTCTGGCCCTTTGCAAACCTGCATCAGGGCAGCAGCCAGCCAGAGTGAGACTGGCACCTGGAAGGTTATACATCCCCGGTGGCTCACCCGCAGAAAGCTGAAACAATCAACATAAACAACAGAGAGCCGGGGGAATGACCAGCAGTTGGGATATGCAAGAGAACTTATCCTATTGATTCATACTTCCTGACAGTCACTCTGGCTGACAAGGCTCAGGGTGTTTTAAATGTATTTCATGAGTAAATCATTCTCCCAGTCCCAGGGAAGACAGGATGTTTACGACTACGCAACACTCTCCCTTATACGTTCAGTTTATAACTTACTTAACCCAGTGTCTACGAGAGCACTTGAGAACACAGTGCTTGTAGCATTTATCTTTCTGTGGATGAGCCACTGAATGCAGCTGGTTACATGCCATCTACATAGATTAGGAAAGCTATAGGATTCTCCCAACAGCCTTATTTTGAGAATCCACACTGCTAACGAATTGCTGTTGTGGTGGTGGCAAGCATTTGAGTTGATCCCAATTCCTAGAGACCCTATAGGACAGAGTAGAGCTGCCCCATAGGGTTTACTAGACTGTAATCTTTACCAGAGCAGATGACCAGCTCTTTCTCCCTGGCAGCAACTGGTGGGTTGGAACCACTGACCTACAGGAGAGCATCAAATGCTTAACCACTGCAACACCAGGAATTACTTTCCTCAAATGCACTGTCCTTATGCTTAGACCCAAGATCATCAGATTTTATCACATCTTAACTTCTTGTTATGAAATGCCCTCTTTCCTGTCAAATGGATTAAGATGAAATAGAATTGTTTGATTGGCAGGTGGCATGGTTTGTGACTATGATTCCACTTACCTGTGAAGGTTTCTTCCTCTATCCATATGGAGCCCAGGGCTGGGCCTACAGCAGGCATAACTTGCAGTCAGAAAGCCCAGTGGTATACTCTAAGGGGCTTGGGGCTAAGCTCTCTACCCACAAGACTTTTTTCAGTTCCATGCAAGTGTGTCCCTAGTGCCTGAAATTGCTCTGTTGGTGAGCTCTCTTGGAATCTGTTAGTGCTGATTTGGGGGTCTTTAAAAATTCTTTTTTTTAAAAAAAATTCTTTATGAAAAAATGAACATCTTCCTAGGGACGTACATGTTAAACCATCAGGTGATCAGGTTTAGCTGACAGTCAGCTTCAAGCAGTGTGACTCAGAAGCACCTATAGACCACGAAAAGTCAGAAAAGTAAGGCGCCAGGAGGATCTGGAGGTCACTAGATACAGTAGACATCACCTACCTCACAAACCTGCCTCAAGCCAGCTCTAACAATTCTAAACATCACCTAAGTTTCCAAACACTGAGTCTTTAAAAAAATACTGATACTGGTTCCCACCCTCACACATTCTGATTTAACCGGTATGGGGTACAACCCGGGCCTCTGAATTTTTGAAAACTCTTCAGGTGGTTCTAACACGCAGCAACATCCGGGAGCCACTAATGCAGGGAAACACTGCCCTTACACTTTCACTGGATGGATTACTGACTCCTTCAGAAAGCATTTCCATTCTAACATCGGGATCTGCTGTGCCAGTGGTTCTTGACCACTACGTCACATTAGAGAAACCTAAGGTACTTAAACAAACACAGTGAGACGCTGATGTAACTGCCCTGGGGTACAGCCCCACCATACCTGATTTTTTTAAGTGGCCTTGGTGAGGCTAATGGGCAGCCCAGGCTGAGAACCACAGTCCAAGACTAGAAACTGTTTCCCCAGGGAATGTAACTTGATTCTCCATGGAGCTAGGAGTGTCAGTGCCCTTCCTATGTTCAGGTTGGGGCTACCCCCCAAACGCATAAAATACTTCCCCAAGGCTGTCAGGAAACTTGAGGAGGGAGAGAGTAAGGGGCAGAATTGATTCAGGCAGCAGAAGCAGAGACGTTAGAACCAGCACTGGTCCTCTGCCCCCTATAAACTTTACCCACTGGCATGAGATCTGTCCAGCCTGCTTCATGGAGGTGGCTCAGCCCAGGTTTTGGTTCCAATCAATTTGTGAAAATGTGTGTCCAATCAGAACGCCTGGCAGTGCAGGGAGCAGACTGGGAGGCCCTGGACCTCCACTCCGGGAGATTCTGTGTCATGACTTTCCCAGAGGGATTTCTGTACCACTGGGACGCCAACCCTCCTGCCTCAACACGCTCCTTCCGGCCTTGGCCCCGTCCCCTTAAAGCTCAGCAGAGTTGAGAATGATTACACAGGTGTATTTGTGAAGAAGTTTACTTGGGAATCATTCAAGTAAACGATACCCTTAAATGACGAGTGGATTCGAAACGTGTGTGCTAGTGCTAGTTTGGTAAGTGTCTGCTAACCCTCTGGGACCTGGGCAGAGCCTGCGTCTCACCCAGGAAGGGAAGCCCGCGGAGACCCACCTCACAGCGCTGCCTCACCCAGCTGGGGCATGGCTACCGCACCCTCATTTCTACCAGCCGAGAAACCGTTCGGAGACTCCCTTTATCTACACCAAAGCTGAGCCCGCTTTTGAATGAGCAGCAGCACAAATCAGAGGCACTGATTCCGAAAAAAAGTCTTCCCTACCCCGTTCCTTTACAGATGAGAAAGCTGAGGGGGGAAAAGCGATGTGACTCCGTGCCAGTTTGCCACAGAACATTTGTGGCGGAGCCCGATTTAGCCGCCCTTGAATTTCCATTCTGTTGCCTGGCAACCGGTTCAGCAGAGCTCAGCGCCCAGCCCTGGCCCCTAACCCGCACCCTTTCACTGCTCGTGCAGCATGGTTAACTTTTCCGCCTTTAGGGCACTGGCCAAAGGCAGGTGAAGGAGAGGCTGGGCGAGTTACCCCGATTCTGCTCCAGATCAGGATCCCACCCGGCGCAAGTTCCGCCCGGACTGGCGCGCGCTCGGCGGTCCTTTCGGGACCTTCCACTTCAGCCCTTCCTCCTCCCCAATTTCGTGGTTACAGTTTAGCACAATCTTGTCCGGTTTCCAAAGTTTTCAGCTGCTGCTGGATTCCCTAAAAGTCGCGCTGGGAAAACTGGCACTAAGAGTGTTACGGGCAAAAGAAAACAATTTGGAGGAGAAAGATCAATTGGAGAGGCTTTTTCCTTCCCAGGCCGGCTACTCTTAGCGTCGGACTAATCTACCACAGTTGAGTTAACCCGACCTGACCAGACAGGAGTCCCACAAGCGCGAAACGCGCTCCCGCGGCCGCGTGCCCAGCGCCTCCGCCCGCGCGGGGAGCGCACGTGCTGCCCCGGGCCGCGCAGGTGGTGGAGCGCGCCCAGCCTGTCCCGAGTCCCCGCCCGGCCCGCCTGACCAGCGCCAGTCCAGTGCACCTGGAGCTCCTCCGCATCCCCCCACCCACCGGGGCCCGGGAGACTGGGAAGAGAGGGGGAAATGTTCTTGTCGTTACGCTTAACCCACATCCTTACCCAGGTTCACAAAGCTCATGACCATGTCTGCGTCGTTGAGGAAGGCGCTGTCCTGCGCGCTGGTCAGAGAGTACGCGCCGCCGCCGCCGCCGGGTCCCGCGGCCAGTAGGCTCTTGCGGTTGAGGGGGTGTGCGGCGCCGGGGTGCGGCTGCGGGGGCTGCGGCGAGCTGCCGGTTCCCCGCGGCCGGGGTCGCCGCCGCTCCTCCGGCGACAACCCCTCATCGTCGTCATTGTCGTCAGCGGACAGGGCGTTGTACAGATCCAGCATGAAGAGGGGCGCCGACTTCAGCCGCCCGGGCGGGGGCTCCCCGGGAGGCTGGTGCTGCTGGAGCGCCGGGGGCTGAGGGAGGCCGTGAAGGGGCCGTGGCCGGTGTGGGAGCCCCAGCACCGAAAGGATCTCCTTCTGCATTTCCCGCTTCTCGTGCGTCTTGAGGCGCCGGTAGAGGAAACCGGAGGAGGAGGAGGGCGGCGGCGGGGGCGACTGCTCCGCGCGGCCCGGGCTCTGGCCGCCGCCGTCCCCGAGAAGCGCGCCCTCGGCGGAGGCGGCGGCGGCGGCGGGCGGGAGGGGCCGCAGAGGCGGGGGCCCGAAGCAGCTGCACAGCAGCGCCCACCACCAGCACAGCCACTGCGCCCTCCGCCCCAGCATCCCCGCCCGGCCGGGCTGCCCCCGCGGGCTCCCGGTGACACTGGCCCGCGAGGCGTGGAGCAGCGGAGCGAGTCAGTAGCGCGCGCGGCCGCGGTGGCCTTTGACGTGACCAGTCCCCGCCACCCCTCTCGGGGGGCTTGCTTCCCCTGCTGGCCCTCAGTCCTTCCCTCTCATGGTCCTCCGGGGCGCCCCGGATGGCCCGAGTTGCAGGAGGCAGAAGGGGAGCTCGCTCGGGAGAACGACTTGGCGGGGAAGTGAGTCCGCGGAGGGCTCCAGGCAAGGTGCGTCGGAGTCGGGGCTGCTTTAGCGCGTTGAGGCACGGTCACCCTCGGGCCCCGCTGCCCCGCGCACGTGCGCTCGCCGCGCCCTCCCGAGGGGTCCCGGCGCCGGGCGGCTCACGAGCTGGGGCTGCTGCCCTGCATCCCCGGGGCACGGCCCTCGTGGCTGGGAGCCCCTGTGAAGTTCACCCGGCCGAGAGGCCTGGGCTGCAGCGAAAGGCGTCTCGAAATGCCAGTTTTGTCCGAAAGGCTGAACTTCGGTCTCGGTCACAAACTGCACTCCCTCCGCCCTCTGGTACCGCCGCTCCCCACTGAAATCTTCGCGCGCGGCTCCACTCGCCAAGCGGGGGCAGCGAGGATCTCGCTTCCCGTTCAGTTCTCACCCGCTGCCCTGCAAACCCGCTCGCAAAGGGGTGGCCAGGAAGGGGCCCGCGGCTGGGCGATGCGCGGAAAAGTGGCTGCGGCGTCGGCGCCCGATTCGCTGCCTCCCGCCCCTCGGCGCCGCGCTCCCCACGGCGGCCAACGTGGGCTTTCTGGTGAGCTTCTTGCTCAGGTACCGCACTCCAGCCCCTGGGACACCCCGCCTTCCGTGTTAACCGACAGGGTTCGCAGCCAATGGAGAGGCTCGAGCAGACTGCTATTTGAATAGGCCCGCCCCCTTCTTTCACCCTCCCTCCTCCGAGGGGCGTGGCCTGGGCCGCTTGTAGGTTTACAGCGCTGGAGATGTCCGAGGAGCCGCGAGCTCAGAAGGCAAGGAGGTCATCGCTGGAATGACCTCTCACTTGAGCTATCTGATCACCACCTCAATAACCTTTTTCTTTTGCGGTCACTTAAAAGGCCCAAGTTGTTGCTTTAACAAAAAAGCAGAACAGCCATTCAGTCAATATTGCCCGAGTTAGTTGAGGAAGAACCGAAGATAGCTTTGTGATTCCTTCCTTAGTTTCTCTTATTCATGTAAAATAGGCGTTTAGCGGACACGTGGCGGTCAAAGGCAGGCGCTGAAGTAGGGACACACCCTCTGAAGAAGACACTCACAAAACCGCCGGCAGAAAGAACTAAATGTAAACCAGACCCGGTGTCCTGAGGGCTGGGGGCCTGGTGTTTTGTTTTCTCTCTTCGTTCGGGCTTTAGCTTGGCTGCTTAAGCTAGCACCCAAAAGACAGAGGATGTAATCGGATAATACTATACCAAAAAAAAAAAAAAAAAAAAAAACCCGTTGCCCTCCAGTTGACCGACTCATAGTGAACCTATAAGACAGAGTAGAACTGCCCCAGAGGATTTACAATGATCAGCTGGTAGATTCGAACGGCCAACTGCACCACCAACTGGTTAGCAGCAGAGCTCTTAATCACTGCACCACCAGGGCTCCTATACAGTACGAAAGCCGCATTTAAGTTCCTCCCACCCCTTACCTTCTTGAAAATGTTTTAGTGCGTTTTAATGTTGAAATGCAATATCGTTTACATGGTGCAAGATAAAATATGAAGAGAGGTGGTAAAGATAATTCCAGTCAGAGTCAGGGATGATCAGATTCCCATTCAGAATAGTCGACAGGTCTCTGAAATGTGGTTGCTGTGAGCATTAGACAAGATGAAGCCTAGCACATGAGTTGCTTTCCTAGCAGGCATACTTCTCATTCAAATACACTGCCCCCCACCCCGCCCCACCACCCAAACAGCAGCGGCAGCACATTTGCCAATATGGATGCAAATTCACTTGCCTGTACACTATCCAACTATGTCAGGTCATCTGCGGCTCCAAGAAACAACTCAAGACACCAGAATCTTTTACCTAGAGAAAAGTGCATGTGAATTGAATAAATAAGACCTGGAAGCGTTAGTTCACGTTGTCCAAGAATTTGGGAGCAATGAAACAAATAGATAAAGATTATAGAATTCATGGATTTATGAGGTCATGGGATTTCTGTTGATCCAAATCTTACACACATTCCTATCTTATCTCAAAGAATCCATTTGGCATGGACAGGGGTCTTTCCCTCCCACCATCCATTGGATCCCTCTCTCTAGTCCTGTCTTGGCCCAGACACATGATCCTTTAGGACAGTCTTTAATTCTACCAATGTCCAATAACCACTGATCTCAGGCAACCCAACCTCAGCAACACAGAAGCCCATTTTTAACCATCTGCAGAATTCTTCCCATCTGAAAATTCCTGTTTGGTCTGAGATGCCAGGACCAGTAGAATTCGAGAGCCACCATTCCTTCTTCTGCATAGGACTTGTTACAAGCAGCAAATGACTGCAGTGGTGCCAACAACAGCCAAGAGCTCTAATCAAAAGATCAGAAATCCAAACAAGTATATGTAGGCTTCTGGACAAGGGCCTCCTCCTTGAGACACAAGCAGAGTCAAAGAAGCCCCAACCCTAAGGGGTATGTGAAAGCACTAAAAACCTGTAAAAACATTAAGCGTAGAAAAGGGCACCTAGATAGGGCTATGCCATTTAAAATACAAAATCAGATTATGACCCAATCGACTCAATGGCAGTGGAGTTTTTTTATTGTATATACACACATCTACCTATAGGGTCCCTATGAGTCAAAATCGACTTGATGGCTGTGGGTTTTTGATTTACCGGAGTATATCTAGTGGAGAACACACACTTGCACACACACACCATTGTCCCCTTTTCTGTTTGGATTGGAGGTAGATGAACCTGTATAACATGAATCTAAAATGGCACTTTGTGATTCATTATCAATTAAACATCTGGGCAGCAATCCCAGTTCGGGTCTCTCACAAGTTCCCCATCTCCACCAAGATGACCCATCAGTCCTGTTGAATGTTGTTATGCTGTTAGTTGCCATTGAGTCAGCTCTGAATCACAACAACCCCGTGTACAAGAGAACTAAACATTGCCCAGACTTGCACCATCTTCATGATCATTGGTCTGCTTGAGTCTACTGTTGTAGCCACTTTGTATGTTGAGCACCTTCCAACCTAGGGGGTTTATGGTCCAGCACTATATCAGACAATGTTCTGTTGTGATCCACAGGGCTTTCATTGGCTGATTTTTGGAAGTAGATCGCCAGGCCTTTCTTCCCAGTCTATCTTAGTCTGGAAGCTCCACTGAAACCTCTCCACCATTAGTGACACTACTGGTATTTGAAATACCAGTGACATAGCTTGCAGCATTGTAACAACATACAAGCCTGCATGGCATGACAAACTGACAAACAGGTGGTAGTTCTTTTGTATAGTGCTAGCTTCAGGGGGTGCTTCTGGATGATGAACATGAGAGCACACATCTCCCTTAAGAGCCAGAGAAAAGTCAAAAAAGATATGAGATGGGATATGAGAATGATCATAAAGACAGTGACATTCAACCAAGGGCAACAAAAGAAGGTGCCCTCTCTCATGTCTCATGGCTCCCAACATGGACATGTGTTTACAGGAAAATGCACAGCACTCGTATCCATTAGGATGAAGGGAAATAGATAAAGGATGTAGTTTCAAGAATGTAATAACCTCAGATTTGGAAGCACTGCTTCTCCAAACTTTCAGAGCTAACTGGGTGGAGAAGGAACCCCTGACAACCACATCACCCACTCCCTGCTTCTCTATCAGAAGCCTCAGAACCAGGGTGCTGTGCCACAAGTGATTCCAGGGGACAAGTGACGGGCAGGAGCAGGTCCCGCTTTGGACTCAGCTGGAGTGTGTGAGCAGACCAGAGAAAATCAGAGGTAACTTCGCCCCCTGCAGGACACCAAAATACTACTGCCCTTCCTCTTGTGTCCTGGACAAGCTTCATGAAGTTCTCTGTACATGTCTCCAAAACATCTGGGTGGATAAAGGAGGAATTCGGTCAAAAAGCCGGATGTGGGGGCCAATCCATATCAAACATTTGTTTGTTTGGCTGACATTTCATGCAGATGGTTGAAAATACGTTGCCTGTCCTGCCTCCAGCCCCACTAAATGAGGAAGTGAGGGGGCCTCACTATGAAGCACAGGTTTGCCCCATGCATTCTGTGATACTGGTGCTGGAGTGGGAATTGTACACCCAAGTGTTTATTAATACAGAGTGTAATACACACCACACATCATTAAAAACCTTTAAAACGGCAGTGACCTTTGTCCCTCATATATTGTGAGGATTTCTGCTCTAACATTTGTAACACACATGCATGACCAAATAATCTCTATTTTTTAAAAATGCTGTTTATTAATTCTATATGTTAAGTATGCTATACTCTGTATATTTTCCTTTGAACTAGATTACTAGCACCAAACTGCAGTCTATGGTTTTATACTAAATCTATGTTGGCCCCTTTTCAACTGACTTTCCTGAAGATGTAAGCTGCAGCTTTTAGAATTAGTTTAACATAAAAATGTTATAACAAACTGTGTTGCTGTTGTATTGAAAAGCCAGCCTCCTTCGGTTCTAAGGAAGCACCACTTAAAACCCTAAATTTTAACCTTTGATTTTAACATAAGGATTTGAGTATTTCTTCATATTAATTTCTAAAGACAATCATTTGCTCAAAATTTTATTATATCAATTTGAAGCTTGGCGAAAAGGAAATATGTTAAGTAAATGTTTGCAGAGCATGAGAAATGAAAATCTGAGAGTTAAATACATATTGCTTCTGAAAGCTACACCTGTAAGGCAGCCTTCAAAATACGCATCTCATCCAAAAGTCTGTGGTAACATTTATAGTCACTCACACTTTCCTTTCACTGTCAACTATTCAACTATTCAAGAAATTCACACTTCAAAATATCATTCAAGCCATCATATTTTCCTACTCATGAAGGACATCTGGTGGCAAAGTGAAAAACTAATACATAAATCTGTTCCCAGAGATTTTTTCCACACCGTAACCCAAATAGCAAACCTGTTACTTGTGTGTATTTCCGACTTTTCACACAAGCTCAGGTCTTTATGATCCTAAGATTTAGGCTGTCTACATAATATTAAGCAACTGAGTATTCAGAAACATCTAGATGATTAAGAGTTTTTAAAATTTTCAGTGGTTTTTTTTTTTAATTGACAGGTGCAGGCTAAACATTTAACTTTTTTTATTGAGTAAAACATTTCTATTACCAGCTCTACTATCCCTAAAGCATCGTGTTCCAAGAAATCATGGGACTCTGGCCTGGGTAGTGTGTGATGTTCCCTAGGCTATGCCAGGCACTGAGATTCTCACCATTCCGTGACCACACTCTGTACCCTTGTCCCAATGTGTCTCTCTGCTGTCAACCAAGAAATTACATGAAAATATGGCATGATCATGCTACCTACCAATCTCCCTTACCTAGTAGGGTCCTGTTAGGAATTAAATTGTGCTTCTCCATCCAAAAAAATGTGTTAGAATCCTGATCCCTATACCTGTGGAGGAGCCCTGTTGGCACAATGGTTAAGATCTCGGCTGCTAACCAAAAAGTTCACAGTTTGAATTCACCAGCTGCTTCTTGGAAACCCTGTGAGGGCAGTTCTACTCTGTCCTAATGGGTCACTGTGAGTCAGAATCAACTCAAAGGCAATGAATTTGGGTTTATACCTGTGGATATGATCTCATTTGGGAATAAGGTTTTCTTTGTTATGTTAATGAGGTCATATCAGTGTAAAGTGTGTCTTAAACCTAATCACTTTTGAGATATAAAAAGAGCAGATTAGGCCCAGAGAGGAGGAAACACAAACTGGAGAAGACAGAAGCACATGTGGGTTTTCCCCCAGAGTGGAAAGAAAGTCTTCCCCTAGAGCCAGTGCCCTGAATTCAAACGTCTAGTATCCTGAACTGAGAGAAAATAAATTTCCGTTTGTTAAACCCTCACACCTGTGTTATTTCTGTTACAGCAGCACTAAGAAATGAAGACAGACCCTAACCAGTGGCATATGGGCACCAGGCAAACCACACTACCTGGGTAAACTCAGGTTAAAATGAATGTCAAGGCCGGCTTTTAAAGGGCCAGAGAAAGCCTGAGGAGATGGACACTGATGCGAGGCAGATGTCAACACTTACCACCCAGTCTCCATGCAGTCATTCATTCATTCAGCAGCTATGTGAATGCCTACTACGTAGCAGGTAGTGTTCTGAGTTCTGGGATACAAAACAGTCACAGGCTTTGTCTTGTAGATTCTAGAATGGGGAGATAGAAAATAAACAAAACAAGTAAGAAAAAAAATTGTGGGAGGTTGTGGTTTTTGTCCCATGGTGTTACGTTTCTGAATATGCTACCTCACATGGCAAAGGGGCCTTCATGGATGGATTAAGGTAGCTTAATCAAGTGACCTGAAAATAAGCAATAATCTTGGCTTATCAGAGTGGGCCCAATGTCCTCACGAGGGCCGTTAAAAGCAGAAGTGGAAGGCAGAAGAGATGTGGCAGTAGGAGAGGGACTCGAGCCACATTTGCCTACTTGGAAGATGGCGTGGCTGTAAGTCACGCGGTATGGGCAACTTCTAGAGGTGAGAACAGCCCCTAGCCAACAACGAGCAAGGAAACAGGGACCTCTGTCTTGATTTTGATTTCTGTTAACAGCCTGAATGAATTTGGAAACCGATTCTCCCCTGGAGCCTCCAGATAAGAATCCAGGCCAGCGGACACCTGGATTTCGGTCACGTGGGACTCAGAGAAGAGAAACCAGCTAAGTCATCCCAGCTTCTGAGCTACAGAGCTGTGAGAACAGTACATATGTGTTGTTTTAAACCACCAAATTTGTGGTCATTTGTTTTGGCAGCAACAGGAAACTAATACATAAATGGGATGGTGGTAAGTGTAGAGAAAAATAAAATGGGATACGGAGCTAGGGAGTGCATAGGTGGTCAGGAAGCGTTCTACTGATAAGGCCACAAGGAAAAGCACTGACAGATTAATGGAAACTAGTCACCAGGTTATCTGAGGAAAGAGCTTTCTAGCAGTGGGAAACCTTAAGTGCAAAGTCCTGCAGGTAGGGTCGTACCTGGTGAGTTTGAGGAAGAAGAAGGAGGCCGATGAGGCAGAGGAAGTGAGGACATTTCCTACTATCACCCCTATAGTGGGAACTGATATCAGAGAACTAAGGAGGGTAGGAAAGGGTAGGAATTGGGGGTCAAGGTGGTGTAGGGCCTTGGAGGGCCTTGTAAGGCTTTGGCTTTTAATAGGTGTGCGATGGGAGGGTCCTTGGAGGTTTTTGAGCAGAGCAGCAGCATGAACCAACTGAAAGCAGAATCACTCAGGCCACTGTGTTGAGGATAGACCATAGACATGCCTGGGAGGAATCAGGGAGGCCAGTCAGGAAACTTGTTAATACTCAGGTGGGAGGTGGCAATGGCGCACACGAGACCTTGGATCTAAGTGGTGGTAGAGAAAAGTGGTTGTATTCTGACATATTTTGAAGGTAGACCCCAATTGCAAGAGAATGTGCTAATTGTTTGTACAAACAAGTCATGCCAGCAACTTCTCTCTCTGTGACTGTCCAGCAAAGAGTGGTTTCCTCATTGCATGGGTCTGGTGCAGGAGTTTAATTTGCTGTATTCCGAGGAAAACATCTCAGGGTTTATGCCCCCCGTGACTGTGGGTTAATACATTGGTGGTGCCAAGGTGTGGCCTGGGGGGCCCTACCATACTCTCCTACCCATAATCTCCATTAGCACCCACACTCCAAAAGCCACTAGAAATAAACACACAGAGTGCTTGCTAAGTGAGAATGCCTTGAAAATTCCTCTAATTGCCTTCCAATAAGACTGCCATCCTAAACTCTCACTATGTCATGATACAGTGGCTCCATCTTTGGGTATAAAATCTTTTCCAAGATACGATGTTTGGTTATTAAGAATTAACTTTAATTCAGGGGACATCTAAGTTAATTGGCATAATAAAATCTATTAAGAAAACATTCTGCATCCCACTTTGGAGAGTGGCGTCTGGGGCCTTAAACATTAGCAAACGGCCATCTAAGATGCATCAATTGGTCTCAACTCACCTGGACCAAAGGAGAATGAAGAACGCCAAGGACACAAGGTAATTACTAGCCAAAGAGACAGACAGGGCCACATAAACCAGAGACTACAGAAGAACTAGATGGTGCCTGGCTACAACCAGTGACTGCCCTGACAGGGAACACAACAGAGGACCCCTGAGGGAGGAGAACAGTGGGATGCAGACCCCAAATTCTCGTAAAAAGACCAGACTTAATGGTCTAACTGAAATTAGAAGGACCCTGGTGGTCATGGCCCCCAGACCTTCTGTTATCCCAGGATAAGAACCATCCCCAAAGCCAACTCTTTAGACAGGGATTGGACTGGACAATGGGATAGAAAAAGATGCTGGTAAAGAATGAGCTTCTTGGATCAAGTAGACACTTGAGACTATGTTGGCATCTCCTATCTAGAGAGGAGATGAGAGGGCAGAGGGGGTTAGAAGCTGGTGGAATGCACACAAAAAGAGAGTGGAGGGAAGGAGCGGGCAGTCTCATGAGGGGGAGAGCAATTAGGAGTATATAGCAAGGTGTATATAAGTTTTTGTATGAGAGACTGACTTGATTTGTAAACTTTCACTTAAAGCACAATAAAAAAAAAAAAAAAAAGAATTAACTTTAAACCCCTAGAGTATGGCCCCTGGACATGCTTTTAACTCTGCACTGAAGTCACTTCTGAGGTTCACCCTTCAGCCAAGGATTGTTATCATTGTTCTTAGGTGCCATCCAGTTGGTTCCAAAATTAGACAGGCCTAGGAAACAAACAGAGCCCTGGTGGCACAGTGGTTAACAGCTGCGACTGCTAACCAAAAGGTTGATAGTTCAAATCTACCAGCCGCTCCTTGGAAACCCTATGGGGCCGTTCTATTGTGTCCTATAGGACCACTATGACTTGGAACCAACTTGATGGGACATAACTAAAACTTTAATAAAACAAACATTAATATGCATAGCTCAACCATGTATATGAGATTAAATGGGTACATGAGGCCAGGGGCAAGAACAAGAACGCAGGAAGGGACAGAAAAGCTGGACGAATGGAAATGGAGAATCCAAGGTCAAGAAAGGGAGAGTATTGACACATCATGAGGTTGGCAACCAATCACAAAGCAATACGTGTATTAATTGTTTAATGAGAAACTAATTTGCTCTGTAAACCTTCACCTAAAGCACAATTAAAAAAAAAAAAAAAAAAAGAATTCACTTTAAAAGTAGTCCTAATCATTGAAGTCATTATGTAAAAGATCACAATAATCAAAAAGAGGGACTAAATACAGGAGGCATAGAACTGCCATATGGAGAGGAAAACAAGGCGATATAGGACAATACAAGTTAGGTTTTTACTTAGAAAAATAGGGGTAAATACTAAGGTAACCACAAAGAGGTATAACAATTCCATAACTCAAAATAAAAACCAAGAAAAACTTAACAACTCAGCAAACATAAATTCAACTACTATGAAAATGAGGAACATACAATTTACAAAGAAAAACGTCTCAGCACAAAAAAGTAAGTGGAAAAATGAAATTGTCAACAACACACATAAAAAGGCATCAAAATGACAGCACTAAACACATACTTATCTATAATTACGCTGAATGTAAATGGACTAAATACACCAATAAAGAGACAGAGAGTCTCAGACTGGATAAAGAAACATGATCCGTCTATATGCTGCCTACAAGAGACACACCTTAGACTTAGAGACACAAACAAACTAAAACTCAAAGGATGGAAAAAAATATATCAAGCAAACACCAATCAAAAAAGAGCGGGAGTAGCAATATTAATTTCTGACAAAATAGACTTTAAAGTTAAATCCACCACAAAGGATAAAGAAGGCCAGAACATAATGATTAAAGGGACAATTGACCAGGAAGATATAACCATATTAAATATTTATGCACCCAATGACAGGGCTGCAAGATACATAAAGCAAACTTTAACAGAACAGAAAAGTGAGATAGACACCTCCACAATCATAGCAGGAGACTTCAACACACCAGTTTCGGAGAAGGACAGGACATCCAGTAAGAAGCTCAATAGAGACACGGAAGACCTAATTGCTACAATCAACCAACTTGACCTCATAGACTTATACAGAACACTCCACCCAACTGCTGCAAAATATACTTTTTTTTCTAGTGCACAGGGAACATTCTCTAGAATAGACCACATATTAGGTCATAAAACAAACCTTTGCAGAATCCAAAACATCAAAATATTACAAAGCATCTTCTCAGACCACAAGGCCATAAAAGTGGAAATCAATAACAGAAAAATGAGGGAAAAGAAATCAAATACTTGGAAAATGAACAATACCCTGCTCAAAAAAGACTGGGTTATAGAATACATTAAGGAGAGAATAAAGAAATTCTTAGAATGCAACGAGAATGAAAACACTTCCTATCAAAACCTCTGGGACACAGCAAAAGCAGTGCTCAGAGGCCAATTTATATCGATAAATGCATGCATACATAAAGAAGAAAGAGCCAAAATCAGAGATCTGTCCCTACAACTTGAACAAATAGAAAGCAAGCAACAAAAGAATCCACCAGGCACCAGAAGAAAAGAAATGATAAAAATTAGAGCTGAACTAAATGAATTAGAGAACAGAAAAACAATTGAAAGAATTAACAAAGCCAAAAGCTGGTTCTTTGAAAAAATCAACAAAATTGATAAACCGATCACATACATAACAATCTACGAACCCTGAACAACAAACACAGATTTAGAGACGGAGAACGAACTAATACGGGGAAGCAGCGATTGTTTCCAGAGCCTGGAGCCAGCATACCAGTCAGGTACGGCACAAGCACAGAGAGCTGCTCCACCCCCCTGAACTAACCCCGGGAGGGGGACCAGCTGGTTCCACGGGCGGTGTGGGACGCAGCCGGTAGGAGAAGTCCCCGGGAGGCAGTGACTGGTCTTGGAGCAGAAAGAGCAGCGTCCGAGCCGGGGAACCGTCCTGCAGGGATTTGGACTGGACGCAGGCGGCTTCATTAACATCTGAATAGCCTGAGCCAGAGGGAGAACTCTGATAGGGATCTGACTGCATTTTTTTTTTTAAGCGGATTTTCTGGAAAAACTAGTTTCCCAGTGATGGCTCGGAGACAACAATCCATATCAAACCACTTAAAGAAGCAGACCATGACAGCTTCTCCAACCCCCCAAACAAAAGAATCAAAATCTTCCCCAAATGAAGATACAATCTTGGAATTATCAGATACAGAATATAAAAAACTAATTTACAGAATGCTTAATGATATCACAAATGAAATTAGGATAACTGCAGAAAAAGCCAAGGAACACACTGATAAAACTGTTGAAGAACTCAAAAAGATTATTCAAGAACATAGTGGAAAAATTAATAAGTTGCAAGAATCCATAGAGAGACAACATGTAGAAATCCAAAAGATTAACAATAAAATAACAGAATTAGACAACGCACTAGGAAGTCAGAGGAGCAGACTCGAGCAATTAGAATGCAGACTGGGACATCTGGAGGACCAGGGAATCAACACCAACATAGCTGAAAAAAAATCAGATAAAAGAATTTAAAAAAATGAAGAAACCCTAAGAATTATGTGGGACTCTATCAAGAAGGATAACCTGCGGGTGATTGGAGTCCCAGAACAGGGAGGGGGGACAGAAAACACAGAGAAAATAGTTGAAGAACTCCTGACACAAAATTTCCCTGACATCATGAAAGACGAAAGGATATCTATCCAAGATGCTCATCGAACCCCATTTAAGATTGATCCAAAAAGAAAAACACCAAGACATATTATCATCAAACTCACCAAAACCGAAGACAAACAGAAAATTTTAAAAGCAGCCAGGGAGAAAAGAAAGGTTTCCTTCAAGGGAGAATCAATAAGAATATGTTCTGACTACTCAGCAGAAACCATGCAGGCAAGAAGGGAATGGGACGACATATACAGAGCACTGAAGGAGAAAAACTGCCAGCCAAGGATCATATATCCAGCAAAACTCTCTCTGAAATATGAAGGCGAAATTAAGATATTTACAGACAAACACAAGTTTAGAGAATTTGCAAAAACCAAACCAAAGCTACAAGAAATACTAAAGGATATTGTTTGGTCAGAGAACCAATAATATCAGATATCAGCACAACACAAGGTCACAAAACAGAACGTCCTGATATCAACTCAAATAGGGAAATCACAAAAACAAACAAATTAAGATTAATTAAAAAAAAAAAATACACATAACAGGGAATCATGGAAGTCAATAGGTAAAAGATCACAATAATCAAAAAGAGGGACTAAATACAGGAGGCATTGAACTGCCATATGGAGAGTGATACAAGGTGATATAGAACAATACAAGTTAGGTTTTTACTTAGAAAAATAGGGGTAAATAATAAGGTAACCACAAAAAGGTATAACAACTCTATAACTCAAGATAAAAACCAAGAAAAACGTAACGACTCAACTAACATAAAGTCAAACACTATGAAAATGAGGATCTCACAATTTACTAAGAAAAACGCCTCAGCACAAAAAAGTATGTGGAAAATGAAATTGTCAACAACACACATAAAAAGGCATCAAAATGACAGCACTAAAAACTTATTTATCTATAATTACCCTGAATGTAAATGGACTAAATGCACCAATAAAGAGACAGAGAGTCACAGACTGGATAAAGAAACACGATCCATCTATATGCTGCCTACAAGAGACACACCTTAGACTTAGAGACACAAACAAACTAAAACTCAAAGGATGGAAAAAAGTATGTCAAGCAAACAATAAGCAAAAAAGAAGAGGAGTAGCAATATTAATTTCTGACAAAATAGACTTTAGACTTAAATCCACCACAAAGGATAAAGAAGGACACTATATAATGATAAAAGGGACAACTGATCAGGAAGACATAACCATATTAAATATTTATGCACCCAATGACAGGGCAGCAAGATACATAAATCAAATTTTAACAGATTTGAAAAGCGAGATAGATACCTCCACAATTATAGTAGGAGACTTCAACACACCACTTTCGGAGAAGGACAGGACATCCAGTAAGAAGCTCAACAGAGACACGGAAGATCTAATTACAACAATCAACCAACTTGACCTCATTGACTTATACAGAACTCTCCACCCAACTGCTGCAAAATATACTTTTTTTTCTAGCGCACATGGAACATTCTCTAGAATAGACCACATATTAGGTCATAAAACAAACCTTTGCAGAGTCCAAAACATCGAAATATTACAAAGCATCTTCTCAGACCACAAGGCAATAAAACTAGAGATCAATAACAGAAAAACTAGGGAAAAGAAATCAAACACTTGGAAAATGAACAATACCCTCCTGAAAAAAGACTGGGTTATAGAAGACATCAAGGAGGGAATAAGGAAATTCATAGAAAGCAACAAGAATGAAAATACTTCCTATCAAAACCTCTGGGACACAGCAAAAGCAGTGCTCAGAGGCCAATTTATATCAATAAATGCACACATACAAAAAGAAG
Source organism: Elephas maximus indicus (assembly GCF_024166365.1). Classification (NCBI taxonomy): domain Eukaryota; kingdom Metazoa; phylum Chordata; class Mammalia; order Proboscidea; family Elephantidae; genus Elephas; species Elephas maximus. The sequence continues at coordinate 50,106,151 of NC_064819.1, read as the reverse complement.
AAAGAGCCAAAATCAGAGAACTGTCCCTACAACTTGAACAAATAGAAACTGAGCAACAAAAGAATCCATCAAGAAAGCACCAGTGGGAGCAGAGTGTATCCTTTGGCTCCAGGGTTCCTGCTTGGAGAAGCTCCTAGTCCAAGGAAGATTGATGACAAGAACCTTCCTCCAGAGCCAACAGAGAAAGCCTTCCCCTAGAGCTGATGCCCTGAATTTGGACTTCTAGCCTACTAGACTGTGAGAGAATAAACATCTGTTTGTTAAAACCATCCACTTGTGGTATTTCTGTTACAGCAGCACTAGATAACCAAGACAACAAGAGACACACCTTAAACCTAAGGACACAAATAGGCTGAAAGTGAAAGGATGAGAAAAAATATTCTATGCAAATAATGACCAAAAGAGAGCTGGGGTGGCAATCCTAATATCGGAGAAAGTAGGCTTTAAGAAAAAATCTCTCACAAAATGGGCAAAGACATGAACAGAACCTTCACTAAAAAGGACATCCAAACAGTCAACAAACATATGAAAACATATTCATGATCGATAGCCATTAATAAAAAAAAAAAAATTTTTTTTTTTAGAGAGACATAAATCAAAACTACAATGAGATACCATCTTACCATGGCTAAAATGGCACTGGTTAAAAAAAAAAAAAACAGAAAATAATGGATGTTGATGAGAATGTGGGGAGGTTGGAATCCTTAACTATTGCTGTGGGACTGTAAAATGGTACAACCACAATGGAAAATGGTATGGTGCTTTCTCAAAAACTAGAAATGGAACTACGCTATAAAAAAAAAAAAAAAAAAATTGATAAACCATTGGCCAGACTGACTAAAGAAACACAGGAAAGGAAACAACCCGAATAAGAGACGAATGGGTCATATCACAACAGACCCAACTGAAATTAAAAGAATCATATCAGATTCTTATGAAAAATTGTACTCTAACAAATTTGCAAACCTAGAAGAAATGGATGAATTCCTAGAAAAACACTACCTACCTAAACTAACACAATCAGAACAACTAAATAGAACCATAACAAAAAAAAGAGATTGAAAAGGTAATCAAAAAACTCCCAACAAAAAAAAGCCCTGGCCCGGGCAGCTTCACTGCAGAGTTCTACCAAACTTTCAAAGAAGAGTTAACACCACTACTACTAAAGGTATTTCAAAGCATAGAAAAGGATGGAATACTACCTAACTCATTCTATGAAGCCACCATATCCCTGATACCAAAACCAGGTAAAGACACCACAAAAAAAGAAAATTACAGACCTATATCCTTCATGAACATAGATGCAAAAACCCTCAACAAAATTCTAGCCAATAGAATTCAACAACATATCAGAAAAATAATCCACCACGACCCAGTGGGATTTATACCAGGTATGCAAGGCTGGTTTAATATTAGAAAAACCATTAATGTAATCCACCATATAAATAAAACAAAAGACAAAAACCACATGATCTTATCAATTGATACAGAAAAGGCATTTGACAAAGTCCAACACCCATTCATGATAAAAACTCTCAGCAATATGGAATTGAAGGAAAATTCCTCAGCATAATAAAGGGCATCTATACAAAGCCAACAGCCAACATCACTCTAAATGGAGAGAGCCTGAAAGCATTTCCCTTGAACCAGACAAGGATGCCCTTTATCACCACTCTTATTCAACATTGTGCTAGTGGTCCTAGCAGAGCAATTAGGCTAGACAAAGAAACAAAGGGCATCCGGATTGGCAAGGAAGAAGTAAAATTATCTCTATTTGCAGATGACATGATCTTATACACGGAAAACCCTAAGGAATCCTCCAGAAAACTACTGAAACTAATAGAAGAGTTTGGCAGAGTCTCAGGTTATAAGATAAACATACAAAAAAAACTCGGATTCCTCTACATCAACAAAAAGAACATCGAAGAGGAAATCACCAAATCAATACCATTCATAGTAGCCCCCAAGAAGATAAAATACTTAGGAATAAATCTTACCAAAGATGTAAAAGACCTATACAAAGAAAACTACAAAGTACTAGTGCAAGAAACTAAAAAGGACCTACATAAGTGAAAAAACATACCTTGCTCATGGATAGGAAGATTTAACATAGTAAAAATGTCTATTCTACCAAAAGCCATCTATACATACAATGCACTTCCGATCCAACTCCAATGACGTTTTTTAATGTGATGGAGAAACAAATCACCAACTTCATAGGGAAGGGAAAGAAGCTCTGGATAAGTAAAGCATTACTGAAAAAGAAGAAGAAAGTGGGAGGCCTCACTCAACCTGATTTTAGAACATATTATACAGCCATAGTAGTCAAAAGAGCCTGGTACTGGTACAACAACGGGCACATAGACCAATGGAACAGGATTGAGAACCCAGATATAAATCATGCATAAATGAGCAGCTGCCATTTGACAAAGGCCCAGTGTCAGTTAATTGGGGAAAAGATAGTCTTTTTAACAAATGGTGCTGGCATAACTGGATATCCATTTGCAAAAAAATGAAACAGGACCCATACCTCACACCACGCACAAAAACTAACTCCAAGTGGATCAAAGACCTAAACATAAAGACTAAAACGATAAAGATCATGGAAGAAAAAATAGGGACAACGTTAGGAGCCCTAATACAAGGCATAAACAGAATACAAAACATTACCAAAAATGATGAGGAGAAACCAGATAACTGGAAGCTCCTAAAAATCAAACACCTATGCTCATCTAAAGACTTCACCAAAAGAGTAAAAAGACCACCTACAGATTGGGAAAAAATTTTCAGCTATGACATCTCCCACCAGCGCCTGATCTCTAAAATCTATATGATTCTGTTAAAACTCAACCACAAAAAGACAAATAACCCAATCAAAAAGTGGACAAAGGAGATGAACAGGCACTTCACTAAAGAAGATATTCAGGCAGCTAACAGATACATGAGAAAATGCTCTCGATCATTAGCCATTAGAAAAATGCAAATTAAAACTACAGTGAGATTCCATCTCACTCCAACAAGGTTGGCATTAATCCAAAAAACACAAAATAATAAATGTTGGAGAGGCTGCAGAGAGATTGGAACTCTTATACACTGCTGGTGGGAATGTAAAATGGTACAACCACTTTGGAAATCTATCTGGCGTTTTCTTAAAAAGTTAGAAATGGAACTACCATACAACCCAGAAATCCCACTCCTCGGAATATACCCTAGAGAAATAAGAGCCTTTACACGAACAGATATATGCACACCCATGTTTATTGCAGCACTGTTTACAATAGCAAAAAGCTAGAAGCAACCAAGGTGTCCATCAATGGATGAATGGTTAAATAAATTATGGTATATTCACACAATGGAATACTACTCATCAATAAAGAACAGTGACGAATCTGTGAAACATTTCATAACATGGAGGAACCTGGAAGGCATTATGCTGAGTGAAATTAGTCAGATGCAAAAGGACAAATATTGTATAAGACCACTATTATAAGATCTTGAGAAATAGTATAAACTGAGAAGAACACATACTTTTGTGGTTTCGAGGGGGGGAGGGAGGGAGGGTGGGAGAGGGTTATTTACTGATTAGATAGTAGATAAGAACTACTTTAGGTGAAGGGAAGGACAATACTCAATACACGGAAGGTCAGCTCAACTGGACTGGACCAAAAGCAGTTTCCAGGATAAACTGAATGCTTCGAAGATCAGCGGAGCAAGGGCAGAGGTTTCGGGACTATGGCTTAAGGGGACTTCTAAGTCAATTGGCAAAATAATTCCATTATGAAAACATTCTGCATCCCACTTCGAAGAGTGGCCTCTGGGGTCTTAAATGCTAACAAGCAGCCATCTAAGATGCATCAATCAGTCTCAACCCACCTGGATCAAAGGAGAATGAAGAACACCAAGATCCCACGATAACTATGAGCCCAAGAGACAGAAAGGGCCACATGAACCAGAGACTTACATCATCCTGAGACCAGAAGAACTAGATGGTGCCTGGCCACAACCGATGACTGCCCTGACAGGGAGCACAACAGAGAACCCTTGAGGGAGCAGGAGAACAGTGGGATGCAGACCCCAAATTCTCATAAAAAGACCAGACTTAATGGTCTGACTGAGACTAGAAGAATCCCGGCGGTCATGGTCCCCAAACCTTCTGTTGGCCCAGGACAGGAACCATTCCCAAAGACAACTCATCAGACATGGAAGGGACTGGACAATGGGTTGGAGAGAGATGCTGATGAAGAGTGAGCTACTTGTATCAGGTGGACCCTTGAGACTGTGTTGGCATCTCCTGTCTGGAGGGGAGATGGGAGGGTAGAGAGGGCTAGAAACTGGCAAAACCGTCACGAAAGGAGAGACTGGAAGGAGGGAATGGGCTGACTCATTAGGGGGAGAGTAAGTGGGAGTATGGAGTAAAGTGTATATAAGCTTATATGTGACAGACTGACTTGACTTGTAAACTTTCACTTAAAGCACAATAAAAATTATTTTTTTTAAAAAAAGAACATCTCAAAAAAAAAAAAAAAGTAGTCCTATAAAGTGGTACGTCCTAGACTGGATACTGAAACAGAAAAAGGGCATTAGGGAAAAACTAATGAAATCCAAATAAAGTAGGGAGTGTAGCTAAAAATAAGGAAGGAGTATTGGCTCATGGAAGTGTGATGAATGCACCACCGTAATGTGAGGTGGGAACAGAGGAAACTGGGTATGGAATATATGAGAACTCCCTGCGCTATCTCTGCAACTTTTTTTAAATCTAAAACTAAAAGTTTATTTTAAAAAAGTACTCCTATGGCTTTAATCTTGTGATGTAATCATTAAATGTCTGCTCCTTCCTTTGCTGTAGAAAGCAATAAGCACCTTTATTACAATTAGATTGGTAATTAGCTAAATCATACCACCAAATTTTTACTCAGTATTTCACCTATTAATCCATATTCAATTAAGTTAGCTGTCTTAATTTCCAATGCACTGCTCTTCACACACCTTTCAATCACCTAGCGTTGAATTTTTATATAACTCATAATTCATTTTTAACTCTAAATTATGGAATTACCTGGCAATGTCAAGTTTAGAGTCAATTTTTCTTGCCTTCTTGAACATTTTTTAGGATTCCATCTTGATTTACCTATAGTTTTTTTTTTCAGTTATTGCTTTGTAAGGTTTTCATAGCAGTTGCTTTGAAATTGCAATACACATATGTGACTTATCACAGCTTGCTGGTATTAATATTTCACACCTGTAATGAAGTGTAAAAATCGCACTTCTATTTAGATCTCTCTACCTTCCCAATTTTTAAATATCGTGGTCTAATGGACTTGAGTATCACATGGTGTTATAATTTGTGTTTCAAGCCTGAAATATGATTTATAAAACCCATCAGGAGAATAGTTCATCATATGTATTCATATTTCTGCTCTTTCCACTGTTCCTTCTTCCTTCCTGGTGTTCCAAGACTCTTTCTTTAGTTATTTCCTTTCTGTTTGAAGAAATTTCTTCAGTTGGTTTTTAATCGTAGTTCTGTTAGCAACAAATTCTTTCAGTTTTCCTTTTTCTGAGGATTACTTCGGAGCCCCGGTGGTGCAGTGGTTAAGAGCTACAGCTGCTAACCAAAAGGTTGCTCCTTGGAAACCCTAAGGAGCAGTTCTCCCTCTGACCTATAGGGTCGCTATGAGTCGGCATTGACTCAAGGGCAACGGGTTGAGTTTTGTTTTGTTTTTTTTGTTTGAGGATGACTTTATTTCCCCTTCATTCTTGAAGGATAGTTTCACTTGATACAGAAATTGTGACTGACAGTTATTTTCTTTCAGCATACGAAAAACGTCCTGCCACTTCTTTTGGGCCTCCATGGTTTCAGATGAGAAATCGGCTGCTGCGGCCTGACGTGTCTTTTTGGTCCAAATGCTTTCAACGTTGTTTTTGTTTTCAAGTTTTCAAAAGTTTAATTATGATGTGTCTGGGCATGGGTTTCTTTGGGCTTGTTCTGACTGAGGTTCATGTAACTTTCTGGATATCAGGCGTGTGTCTTTCAACAAATTTGGGGTTTTCAGCCATCATTTCTGCAAACACTCTTTGACTCCCACTCTTCTCCTTTCCTTTGCTACTGCAATGATAAAATGTGTCTTTTGTTATTGTCCCACAGGTCCCTGAGGCTCTGCTCATTTTTGTTTTTGTTTTCTTTTCACTCTATTTTCTCTTTGTTGTTAAAATTGGGTGACTTCTAATGATCAGTTCTCAAATTTGCTAATTCTTTCCTCTGTCACCTTCCCTCGACTATTGAGTCTATCCAGTGAGTTCCTTATTTCTGTAATTTTATTTTTCAGTTCTGTAGTCTCAATTTATAGTTTCTATTTCTTTGCTGGGATTTTCTACTTTTTAATTTGTCTCAAGAGAGTTTGTAATTGACTGTTGAAGCATTTTTATGGCAGCTGCTTTAAAATCCTCGTCAGGTAATTTCAACATCTGATTCGTCAAACATGGGCATCAGTTGTCTTTTCTCATTCAAGTTGTGATTTTCTTGGTTCTTGGTATGACAGGTGATTTTTTTATTGTATCCTAGACATTTTGCCTCATATTAGGAGTCTCTGGAGGCTATTTAAATATTAATTGTAGTAGGCAGTAGTCCTGTTTAGCTTTAACACAAGGGTTTGGCTTACTTTTATAGGCTAGGGTTTCAATATCAATTTAATTTTCAGAGCCTCTGTGGTATTTTTGTGTTCTTGGTTTATTTGGTGCTGCTGGGCTCTCACTGGTCCCTGCTGGTACTGTCTGAAGGGGAAGAAGGGATTTCCCCCAGGACCAGGGGTTGTCTCCCAGTGGGGGAGGCGAGTCTCAGACCTTTGAGGACACACAGGCTTTCCTGGCCTGGTGCTTATTGAGCTAGAATTCCCCCACCATTGCCCCCCAGCTGCCCTTGTGTCTATGGGTAGGAGCGGGGAATCTCAGGCCCAAGGGACAAAGGATTTTTCAGGGCCAGGAAGTTTCCTGTGGCTGGCTGTCTCTTGTTACGTTTGCCCCTCCACCAAGTGTGTCTGGGGGGCGGGCGGTGTGGGGCAGAGGGGAGTCCCAGGCCCTAAGGGAAAAGAGAGCCTTTCACCTGGCTGCTTATTGTGGGTCAGGCTTCTGATTGATCCCCCTTTCTGGTAGTGCCAGGACCTGGTATTGTTGGAGCAGCTTCTGTTCAATGAAGGAGAGAAAGGCCTGCCTAAACTGCCTTCTGTTGCTAAGATGGGGGTTGGAAATGCTTCTGCTGGGTGGGGGGTGAGGTAAGATGCATTGTGTTATTTTTGATTCCTGGGACCCTAAACAAGGTGGCCTTCCCTTTATGACTTTTCAGAGTTCTATTTTGGTTTTTGTATATATTATTTACAGGGTTTATAGTTGTACTTTGAGCAGAGAGAAATAGGTTTATGCTATATTGTCTGGACAGATGGCTAAAACCAACTATTGAATACCCACATATTGATTATGGGGTAACATTTCAATATGTTTTAGCAAGACAGTTTTAGGCCCAGGACCATTTCCTCTAATGACTGCATAAGGGATGTGACCATCTTTCTAACTTTTGGTGAGTACCTGATAGTTCTTTTTTTATCTGAATTACATGATGCCATTGAGTTGATTCCAACTCGTGGTGACCCCATGTGAACTGCTTCATAGTGTTTCTTGGCTATAATCTCTGTGGAAGCAGATTGCCAGACCTTTCTTCTGTGGTGCCACTGGATAGGTTTGAACCACCAATCTTTTGGTTAGTTGTTGTGTGCTGTCAAGTTGATTCTGACTCACAGTGACCCTATAGGACAGAGTAGAACTGTCTCATAGGGCTTCCAAGGCTGTAATCTTTACGGAAGCAAATTGCCAGGTCCTTTCTCCCACAGAGCCAATTAGTGGGTTTGAACCACCAACCTTATGTTTAGCAGCTGAGCACTTAACCATGGCTCCACCAGGGCTCCTTTTTGGTTAGTAGTTCAGTACACACAATTTGCACTGTCCAGGAACCTCTTTACCTGAATAACACATAGTAAATAAGCCACATCCACTCCAAGAAGAATCACACACCTTATTCTGCAAATAAATAGAAAGCAGCCCTGATGGCACAGTGGTTAACTGCTCAGTTGCTAACCAACAGGTCAGCAGTTCAAACCCACCAGTTGCTCTGCAGGAGAAAACACCTGGCAATCTACTTCCATAAAGATTACAGACTTGGAACCCTATGGGGCAGTTCTACTTTGTCCTATAGGGTCGCTATGAGTTGGAATTTACTGGGCAGCACCCAACAACAACCCTACTCTCAGACCTCAGATACTTGGAAGTGTCAAAACTTAAAAAAAATCCAGAAATAAATGGATCCTGCCCTTCGGGCATATTTATGGCATTATTGTCCCAAACTGCATATGGAGGTTAGTGAACTGACTGTGTAAATAAGTGGACTGGGGGCAGTACAGATAACAAAGAGAGCCAACTGTTAACTCACTCCCCAGATACCCAGGCTGATCTATTCGGGTAAGAATCTACTATGCCTCACTCTCAATTAGCCAAAATCTATACTGTGAGCTCTGCTGTGTCCCGGCTCTCAGCATACTGCCTGATGCATAATAAGGTGCTAAATAAATATTTGTTTAATGATGGGATTTTATTGATTTAGGCCTTGGGTGGGGAGACAGAACACTTCCCCGATCATATACTCTCTCTACCATGAGAAGATCTCAAAACAAAAAGAAAAACATGTGCCTTTGTAATAGTCAAACTAATTGCGGCCGATGATACTAGATATTAAATTATTCACTAAATGTAACAAAAGCTGGCAGGGCTTTCAAATGATATCATTCTATTCTTATACAGACATTAGCATGGGATAACACGAACTAATTTTAGCACTTACCTCCACTGCTGAAATGTGGTTAAATCACACTCATAGAAAACCAAGAAGACTTTCATGCAGAAATAAAACTAAAATTTGCCAGTGCACCTCAGAGTAAAATGTTACTTAAGGATTAGTAAAACATTTCTTTTCCTAGCATGTGAATAGGACACTTGTTCTCATAATTTTCCTTCACGTCCCTCACAGGCACATCTGAAACAGATTCTTTCAAATCTATATGTACACCTGTTACACACTCAGACCTCCCAGCCTCTGTACGAGAAAGTGCTTCCAGCCAACGTCAGTAGGATGGGGCCCTGTCATCCCCACACACATTTTGCTAAGAAAGATCTGTACTTATCATTAGAAGTTATTTAAAGGGCAATCAAGGGGCTACTTGTATTAAATCAATGAAATGATTTTGTGATCACTTAAAAGATTAGGGGATTTCGTGTTTCGTGTTAAGCATCTTACCATAATTACCTTTGCCCTATCTCATTTTCTCTGACCTTTCGGCAGAGAGACTCAAGAAGCATTCTTGTGAAGACTGCTGTGTTCTTTCCTACCCTAAATATCTTTTACTTAGCAAATCCTCAGGGCCCCAAACAGGAAAGCTGGTAATAGGGGATCCAGGGTTGAGAAGGGAGAGTGTTGACATGTCGTGGGGTTGTTAACCAATGTCATAGAACAATCTGTGTACTAACTGTTTGATGAGAAACTAGTTTGTTCTGTAAACCTTCATCTAAAGTACAGTAAAAAAAAATTTTAAAAATCCAAATAAATAAATAAATAAATCTCAGAGCCCCAAAGGGGAACTTCCTGGAGAAGCATAGACTTAGCAGTGCTGAGGTTCAAGAAGGCAGCTGGCCGAGCAGTCAGAAGCCTGAGTTTTATCCTTGAGCCCAGAAAAGAGCCTCCTTCACCTCACCTGTGGACCTGAGGTGGGCTGTTGTCAAGGACCCTCAGCACATCATTTAGCAAAAATATGTTGTGCTCCTGCTGGGTGTATGCTAGGCATTGTAAAGAAGACTTGAGTTTCAGGGATGAAAATACAGTGTTCCTGCCCTCAAGAAGCTTACGGTTTATTGAGGAGATGAATGTGCAAAGAACTTTCACCAGGTCATGGTAGCACCTTCAACATGTCATGGTAACTGCTACAATGGAGGTATGTAAAAAGTATTATATAAAACCCAGTGCCATCGAGTCGATTCTGACTCATAGCGACCCTATAGGACAGAGTAGAACTGCCCCGTAGAGTTTCCAAGGAGCGCCTGGCAGATTTGAACTGCCAACCCTTTGGTTAACAGCCATAGCACTTAACCACTACGCCACAAGGGTTTCCAAAGTATTTTATATATATATATACACACACACACACACACACACACACACACACGTATATCTCCAAAAAAATCCAAACCCATTGCTGTTGAGTGGATTCCAACTCCATAGCAACTGGATAGGTCGGAGTAGAACTGCCTCATAGGGTTTCCAAGGAGCATCTGGTAGATTCAAACTGCCAACCTTTTGGTTAGCAGCCGTAGCTCTTAACCTCTATACCACCAGGGTATCCATATGTATATATATACAGGAAGAGGAATTCCTGGGTCTCCCTGAAGGAAGCTGAGAAGGCTTCCTAAGCTTGGAAGGCTGAGAAAGGCAATTCATTAGTGATAAAAAGAGGAAAGAGGGAGCAAATGGCTGAAGATGCAAGAAGACATGAGACTTAGTTGAGAAGAAGATAAAGGAGAATATTATCATCTATTTTCTTAAGTAAAAAGAGGCCAAGTCATCAGGTGAGCATGGGGTGATGGGGCAGAGCACTAGAAGGAAGGGTCTGATGTGAAGAGAAAAAATGTGACAGGAAGCCTCTAAGATGGCCCCAACAATCCCCACCTCCTGCTGTTTATAGACTTGTATAATCTCCTCCACCTCAGTGGGTTTAACGTACTAACTCACCTTTAATAAATAGAATACAACAAATAACAGGATGTCCCTTCTGAGATTATAGAAAGACAGTGGCTTCCAACTCACTTGTTCTGAAGGAAGTCAGCTGCCATACTGTGAGCCGCCCTGTGGAAAGGTCCACTTGCCAAGGAATAGAGGAAGCCCTCTGGCCAAGAGCCAGGGAGAAGCTAAGGTCTTCAGTCCAACAGCACATGGGGAACTGAATCCTACCAACAACCATGCAAGCCTGAAGATGAGACTGCAATCCCAACTGCAGTTTGACTGCCAACTCAGGAGAGACCTTGGGCCCAAGACTCCCAGTTAAACCTCATCCAAGCTCCTGAGTCACAGAAACTGTGAGACAATAAATGTTGTTTTAAGCTGCTGCATTTTGGAGTAATTTGTTTACACAGTAATAGATAACTAACAGAGAAGAAATCAGGGAACAGAAATCTTGTACAACAGGAAATTAAGCTACCTAGAGGACCATGGTTAGGACTGACAAACAGTTTTAAACAACAAGTTTATTAAGTGGTCTGAACTCAGTGGTATCAAATGTAAAACATTTTATATTTTTCTCCAGTCTATGCATTCGGTTGTGCTCTATTTTCTGTCCCTTAGCATATCTGCCTCTCGCTTTCAGTTTAAAGGCCTATACATTTAACATGCCAATCTCTTCATTTAAATATCTGCCTAAGATTTTGAAGGAGCACCCCAAACCCATTGTTTGGTCCACAGCTTGGGTAACCCATACCTTAGACCTTGTAATAAAGTTTCTCAAAGCATGTCCCACAGAATTCTCCAGCTCCTCAACACATTTCTCAGAATCCTGAGGAACAAAACAGAAAATGTACGTTATCGTTACTTTTTCTAGAATTCAAAGTGTAACTATAAGAAAAATAGTTAATTGCACTTATAAAGTTGTCTGTTTCTTAATCCTTGATAGTCTGCCTTCATTAAAAATGGCGTGCCAGATCAGAGAACGCTGGGACTTTTTCAGCAGGATTGCTCCATGCATGAATGCACGGCTTACGATCTGCGTACTGACAGATATGAACTTTTCTTAATTTATTATTGCTTTCATGTATGTCTCGATTTGATGATACTTGAGTTATGCTATGTATATTGTTTAGTATAGGCAATGTTTTCGATGTTTTGTTTTTCCTTTAATTTCTCCAATGTTTAAATGGATAGGAATACATTTGGAGTAATTTCTTAGAGGAATAAATTCATCCATGAGATCATATTCTTCTGTTTACATTAATCCAACTTTGCAAAATATCTCACGCACTCTTGCTAGGGCTGTGTCAATTTAATAATTTAAGAGTGTTCTGTATTTCAGAAAACGTAGGCTACACTGACCCATAGACTCAACTATTTTACTGTTTTTCACCTAAATATACTTTCTTGAATACTAAAATTTTGTGTGTGCACACACTTTAAAGCACTTCTTCTCCCCAACACCCACCTATGCCAGCAAGTTGAAGGGAATGGAATGGTGTGATGCAGTTCTGGGACACCTCTTTGCCCTCCCTCTCCTGGGTCTAGTTCCTCCAGGGATGGGGACTGGGAGAAGCAAACAGAAAAGCAGAAGTTGTCCTAAACAATTTATGTCCATTGGCAGTGAAGATGGGAAGGCACCTCTGGTTCAGTCTGATGCCATTTTCAGGGTTGGTGTTCAGGTTCACCTCTGCCTTCTCTGTTGCTGAGAATCCCTTCAGAAAAAGGCAGCCGTGTGCTTCTTTGGCCCCAACCCTGGTCCCAACAGTCCTCAATTTCCTCCCAAGTTAGACATCCCCTTGCTGCCCAGATGCCTCCTAGATAGCCTTACTTGCTGCTTCTGACTTCTAGGTGCCTTTCTGTGGAGTGGAGTGGAAGCCACTGAAGTCCTTTTCCATGAGCCCTGAAGGCTAAGGAGAACTGCAGTGAGGTTCCCCACATTTACCCTCTTAATCTGAAATATATTAAACCATGGTATTGGAAAACCTGGTGGTATAGAGTTTAAGAGTTCGGCTGCTAACCAAAAGGTTGGCAGTTCAAATCCACCAGACACTCCCTGGAAACCCTATGGGACAATTCTACTCCATCCTATAGGGTTGCTATCAGTCAGAATTGACTCAGCAGCAATGGGTTTTTTTTTGTTGTTGTTGTTATGCATCCTGCTGGCAAGGGTTATTCCAGAAAGAAATATCAGGGAGAGAAGGCACTCATTTCTATATAGATGTATAGGTTTATAGATACAGATATTCCTAACCTTCAGGGTACACGTGCCAAGCTCCTCCACAAATCCTTTCACCATGCTCCCCTCTATTCCCATGGCAACACAAGAGTGGACCAACATAGGGGTTTCCAGCCCCATGAGAATGTAGTCAAGGAGAGAGTCATCAGCCTCCCTGTCTCATGACTCACTCATCTCTACAAGTGATTCTCTTGATGCTCCCCACACATTGGCTTTGTGGGAAACTGCCCCTCCCTCCCACCGCCCTTCATGGGAGGAAGTGGAAAAGCCATGTCTTCCCCACCAGGCCAGTTACTCCTGACTCCAATGATCCTCTTTCTTTGCCCTCTTTGGTTTTTTGTTTTTGTTTTTTTAATACACTGGGAATATAGAGGTAGGATAGGAGTCATATGCAAAAGCCAAGAGGCATGAAAGACCATTTTTACTGATAAACGCTTGACCACCAAGGGCTCTGAGACCTGAGTTAGGAGCTGAGGCTAAAGGCACAAGAAGAGGCCTTGTTATGAAGAGACCTACCAAACCAAAAAACCAAACCCAGTGCCGTCAAGTCGATTCCAACTCATAGTGACCCTATAGGACAGAGCAGAACTGCCCTGTAGAGTTTCTAAGGAACGCCTGGCTGATTTGAACTGCCAACCCTTTGGTTAGCAGCCATAGCACTTAACCACTACGCCACCAGGGCTTCCGAAGAGACCTACATGCCCTGCTAAAGACTAAAGATTAGATACTGTAGATGACAGAGAGTCATTGAAGAATTTTTAGCAGAGGAGCACTAAGGCTTGATTTTATGTTAGAAAGTTCCCTCTGCTGGCAGTGTGGTGAGTAAATTATGGAGAGGCATCTAGAAAGAAAGAGGAGGAAAGGGAAGGAGGAGGTTGACGTATTTCAGGCAAGAGAGGAGAAGGGTCTGAACTAGGAGATGGCAGTTGTGATGTGGGAGTGAACAGTGGTGAGAGAAATTATGGTGATAGGCTGCACAAGGCTAATTAATTACATGTACAGGAAGAGCAAGAAGGAGGATTTTAGAATGATTTTTTGGTTTCTGCCTTGAGGAACCTGACGGATAGCAACAACATTTGCACAGACGAAGGAATCAGCAGGAGATGATAAATTCAGCTTTGGACATATTCAGTTTGAGGCCCTTGTAGACCATCTACATGGATCTCTCTAGTTGGACATACAATAATATCTCTCAGTGTCAGTGTGACCATAGACCTCAAATTGGAAATTGAAGCCACTAGAGTGGGTGGGATAAATATAGAGTGATAAGAGGACTCAGGACAGAGTTCTAGGGACCACTGACATTTAAGGAGTGAGAAGAAGAGGGTACATAAAAGACACTTAGAAGAATTTGTCATTGAGGTAAGTGGAAAACTAGGAAAGTGCTATAAAATTCACCAACAAGCAGACTCTAATGCTATAGGAGAAGTTAAGTAAGATGGCAGTTGAAGAGTTACAGTCATGGATTGAATTGTGTCCCCCCAAAACATCTGTCAACTTGGCTAGGGCACAGTTCCCAGTATTGTATGATTGTTCACCATTTTGTAGTCTGATGTGATTTCCCTATGTGTTGTAAATCCTATATCTATGACATTGATCAGATGGGATCAGCAGCAGTTATGTAAACTCAATCTACAAATTTAATCTACAACTTAAGCCAGTCTCTTTTGAGATACAAAAGAAAGAAGCAAGCAGAGACATGGGGACCCCATACCACCAAGAAAGCAACTCTGGGAGCAGAGTGCATCCTTTGGACCGAGGGTTTCTGCACAGAGAAGCTCCTAGACCAAGGTATTTTCTGTTATCCCTCCCTGTTCTGGTACTCCAATCACTTGTAGGTTATTTCTCTTGATAGAATCCCACATGATTCTTAAGGTTGCTTCATTTTTTTTTTAATTCTTTTATCTGATTTTTCTTCAAATATATTAGTGCCAAGTAATTTATCTTCGAGTTCAGAAATTCTAGCTTCTACTGGCTCAATTCTGCTCCTCTGACTTTCTACTGAGTTATCTAATTCTGTAATTTTATTGTTAATCTTCTGAATTTCTGATTGCTGTCTATCTATGGATTTTTCCAGCTTATTAAACTTTTTACTATGTTCCTGAATAATCTTTCTGATTTATTCAGTTGCTTTATCTGTGTGTTCCTTGGCTTGTTCTGCATATTGCTTCGTTTCCTTCCTGATGTCTTGAAGGGTTCTGTATATTAAACTTTTGTATTCTGCATCTGGTAATTCCAGGAATGCACTTTCATCTAAAAGATCCCTGGATTCTTTGTTTTGAGAGCCTGTTGAGGTGATCATGGTCTGTTTCTTTATGTGACTTGATATTGACTGTTGTCTTCGAGCCATCTATAAGTTATTGTATTAGTTTATGCTTGCTTACTGTGTCGTAGTTGCTTGCTTTGTTTTGTTTTGGTATACCCCTACGGGTTGCTTGAGTGAGCTAGCTTGATTATTTTCGCCTTTGGAGCTCTGGTGTCCTATCGCCAGCTGGCCAGAGCTGTTATCAGGTATATCAGTCTCGGAGTCCATTCAGTTTTCTTGTATGAATTCAGCTCAGGTTTCCAGGTAGCTGATATCAAGTGTGTGGTACAGGCTCTGTCCTACAGTCTTAGAGGGGCAGGGGTGATTGGCATGTATACCCGTATCTAATTGCAGCAGGGGGTCATGCTCTGAACAAGGCAGGGGGCTGAGAACCAACCCCCAAGTGTCTCTGAGGAAAATGTGTCTCTGTTCCCTAGAGCGTGCTGGTGGGTGGGTTCTGCAGAGGGACCATGGGCACCCAAAGATTTTGTTGTAAGGACTGGGAAGTACCAGTTATCCCTGGGCCCCTGTCGCGAGTGGCTGGGTGACCCAAGTGGAGCCACCAGTCCTTAGGTCCCTGTTGTGGGTAGGTGAGGACCTTGTTTAATAGGCAAAGCAATGTCAAAGGTCAAACACCCACCTCTCCACCGCACCGCTGAAATAGTTGGAGTTTGCCAACAAGGGCCTATTCTCCCGAAATAGGCCCACACAGGTCCATGCAGAAGGGAAAGGTGCTCAAGGTCCACGGATGGTTTACACCTGGACAGGAGCCACTTCTGTCCTGAGCTCCCCCAGTTAATGGAGCTAGCAAATTATCTTTTCCCCCTAGTTGGAAATTTTTTCCTTCCCCAAGGCCGGGAGGACACTTCTAGGTGCTCACCAGGGTCTATCTCAAGCCCAGGGATTCAGCCGCTGACGCTGGCTTGGGGGTGGGGGGGGGGGGTGCGGTAAAATATCCGCAAGTACTTAGCTTTTGCCAGAGCGCCCTTCTGCTCAGGTTCCGGAGGTGTGAGTGGGCTGTGTGGCTGGCTGCTTCTCCCTGAGGAAACTGCGGCCCAACGCTAGAACCAGCCTGCCACCGTGGCTTAGGGAATGGTGCCTGAGGGCTCCTCGCTATTCAGGTCCTGTGACTCCTCTCCACTTCTGAATGGTCTCTTCCTTCCCCTGCCCCTCAGTTTGTTGTCTAAGCTTGCCTTTGATGCTCAGGGTTCCCAGCTTATCACAAATATACTCATTTCACTTGTTTTTTCGGAAGCGTCTGTCTATTCCGCCATCTTGGCTCTGCCTTCACAAAATCGCTTGCATTTATTTTTTCAGTTCACTTGAAAATATGCACCGCATAATCCATTGAGGAGAAATCATACAAGGTCTTCATAAAAAGAGAAAATTAAAATTTATAAGCTTATTTTTTATTGTGGTAAAATTATATCTAACAAAATACTTGACATTTTGACATCTTTTAATTGTACACTTCAGTGACATTAATTGCGTTTACCATGTTGTTCAACCATCACCACTATCGGTTTCAAATTTTTCATCTCACCAAACAGACACTCAGTGCCCCCTACGCAACAGCTTCCCCTTCCTCCATCCCTCTCACCCCTAGTGATCACTATTAAACTTTGATCTCTGTGCATTTGCCTGTTGTAGACATTGCATGTAAGTGCAATCATACAATAGCTGTTCTTTTGTGTCTGATTTATCAGAGAAACATTTTTTTGATGCAACGACTAGGTTAGCTTACTGAGACCATCATCCTGAAATGTGAATTCACATACAATTTAACCTACATCAGTAAAAACAAGAAAATTGGCTGTTAAGAGATGAATTAACAAAGATTGTAAACAAATGGATTATTTTATTATGGCTAAACTAATAGAATATTTAGCTCCAAACTGCAGTGTATTGAGAGAAGAAGATAAGGCCTGTCTCCTTGCAAGAGACTTCTGAAATTGTATACTTATTAAATTCTAAAAAGATGGCTACATAAATTCACACCAGCCTGTCTTAGAGAAAAGCCTATGTATCAAAGCGGTAAAAACTCTAAAAAAGTGATTTTTTCAGTTCAACCAATGATAAACCAAGAAAGTTTCACTTGAGGAAGTTATTCACATTCTTCACCTATGATCCCTGCTTTCTCTTCCTTAAATGCCTCGTAGGATATTCTTTCTCCCACCAAAGAGAAGAGCCTATGGGGCCAGCCTGTGATTTCCATTCTCATGTAAACCTTAAAGGGCATCAAGTGTTTCTTTCAAAATTTACATTTTATGCACATCAATATGCCGAACATTATATTGCTTCTAACCAAAAAACTAGTTGCCGTCAAGCCAACCCCAACTCCTAGTGACCCTGTGTATGTCAGAACAGAACTGTGCTCCATAGGGTTTTCAATGGCTGGTTTTTTGGAAGTAGATTGCCAGGCCTTTCTTCTGTGGTGACTTTGGGTGGATTCAAACCTCCAACCTTTTGGTTAGCAGACAAACATTTTAACCATTTGCACCACCCAGAGACTCCATATTCCTCCTAAAAAGGGAATTTATTTAGGTGTGCTTTTTTCCAAAACTAGTTTACTAACTTAGAAAGGTTATCTTTCAACATATATTCAATTATGCTGAAAGTGCATTCATAGAGCTGGCAACATAATCCAACTGACCAGCATAATGGTTAAATTTTGCTTAAATTTTTTCAGTTTTGCAAGGCTATGTTCATAAGCCCTACCAACATCTCCATGCGTTACCCAGATGTCCTTAAGAAAGGCATGCTTTGTACCTGTCAAATATCTGGTAAAAATTAAAAAATGGGCAAAGGACATGAACAGACACTGTCCAAAGAGGACATTCGGGTGGCAAACACATGAAAAGACGCTCATGATCATTAGACATCAGAGAGATACAAATCAAAACTACAGTAACAGACTATCTCACTTCTACAAAAATGGTACTGATCAAAAAACGGACAATAAAAAATGCTGGTAGGATTGTCAGGAGATTGGAACTCTTATACACTGCTGGTGGGATTGTAAGATAGTACAACTACTATGGAAAATGTATGGTACTTCCTCAAAAGCTAGAAATAGAAACACCTTATGATCCAGCAATCCCACACCTAGGTCTATATCCTAGAGCTATAAGAGTGGTGACACAAATAGACTTGTGCACACCTATGTTCATTGCAGCATTGCTCACAATAGCAAAAAGATGGAAACAACCTAAGTGCCCATCAACAGATGAAAGGAGAAACAAACTGTGGTACACACACCCAAGGAATACTATGCAACAGTCATGATTGAGTCTGTGAAACATCTTATAACATGGATGAATCTGGAAGACATTATGCTGAGTGAAATAAGTCAATTAGAAAAGGGCAAATATTGTACAGTCTCAGTTTTATAAAAAGTCAAGAATAGGTATATGCACAGAAAGCAATGTTCTTTGACGGTTACCAGGGATGGGATCGGGAGGGAAGGGGAATCACTTTCTAGATAGTAGACATTTCTTATTCTTGGTGATAAGAAAGACAATACACATATGGGTGAAGTATGCACAATTTGTCCAAGGTAAATGAAGACACTAAGAAAAAAAAAAAAATTTTTTTTTTTTAAGAAGTACCCAAAAATAAGGGACAATTTTACGATTTTGCAACAACAGTAATAACCAAAAAAAAAAAAAAAAGGTGTGTGGTTACATATGTAAATATGTATGTATATATGTCTATAGGAAGGCATATGTGAGTACATGCATGTGTATGTATAGGTGTATCTATAGGCGTATGTATATACATGTTTGTGTGTGCTGCATATGTACTTATACATATAAAATAAAGCACATAGGAGACACAGTTATGGATACTTTCTAGACATAATCAAACACCTTGTGGGATTGGTATACTGGGTTTGAAGATTTGGGACCATAGTCTTGTGGGACAACTCAGTCATTTGGCACAACGTAGTTCATAATGTTCTACATCCTAGTTTGGTGAGTAGCGTCTGGAGTCTTAAAACTTGCAAGCGGACATCTAAGATACAACTGTTGGTTTCTACTCATCTGAAAAAAGAGAACGAAGGAAACCAAAGACTCAAAGAAGACCCTAGTCCACAGGACTAATAGCCCACATGAACCACGGCCTCATCTAGCCTGAGACCAGAACTGAATGGTGCCCGGCTACCACTACCTACCTTTCTGACCAGGGACACAATAAAAGATCTTGGACAGAAAGGTAGAAAAATGTAGAACAAAATTCAAATTCCTAAAAAAGGCCAGACTTACTGGACTGATAGAGACTACAGGAACCCCCGAGACTATCACCCTAAGATATTCTTCTAATTTGGAACTGAAGCTACTCCCAGTGGTCACCTTTTAACTAAATAATAGATTGGCTTATAAAATAAACATTATCACTCATGAGTACTCTGCTCCCTTAAATAATCAACTGTATGAGACCAAACAATCAACATTTACCCTAAAACAAAGATAAGAATGTATGGAGGTGTAGGGAAGCTAGATTAATGAAAACAGGACAAACAAAATGGAAATAATGAGTATGTTGACACATTGTGAAAAATATAACCAATGTCATGAGACAATTTGTACACAAATTGTTAAATAGGAGACTAATTTTCTGTTTAAACTTTTACCTAAAACACAATAAAACTTTTTTTTTTTAATATGTGATAAAACTGTATGGAAGCAGCTGTGTAAATTTTGAAACCGAAGTCAAAGTTCTATGTATTCTGTGATGGTGTAACAGTTGCAAATTGTAATGATGCAAGTCATTACTAAGGTAAAACTTCCAACTTCTTTTTTGTTTTAACTCATGCTATAGGAATTTGTCCCAAGGGCTAAGCATTTCTTAACTTGTTGTGTTCCTAGGATGAAATACCGTTCACATTTTAAAATGTTTTGTTGAAATATAAAATACATTCAAAAAAGTGCATCTATCATAGTATACAACCTGATGAATTTTCGTAAACCAAGCACTATTTAACCAGCACCCAGATCAAGAAACAACACAACCAGTCCTTCAAACCCCCTTCCAGCAATTACCCCTCCCAGCGTTAACTACTCTCCTGATCTCTAACAGCCTAGATTAGTTTTGCCTGTTTTTATAATTCGTGTAAATGGAATCATACAGTATGGTGATTTGTGTCTGGCTTCTGCTCGACATCATTTTTTAATACATCTTTCTAATACATCTATAGTCAAAGGCTACCTTTTACAGCACTGTAATTTTTATTCAGTCATTCAACAAATATTTATTGAGCTCCTAATGTCTTCCAGGAACAAATGAATCTTTGTTTCTGTAGATAACATTTCAACGTTCATTTGTTTATGGATTATCAGTAAATAAAACTTTAGTTTACTAACATGTCTTTCAAAGTGAATTGCTTTGCCACACTGAATTTCAACAATTTAAAAAATGACCTAAAAGTCATCACACATATAAGGGTAAAGAGAACATTTTATTTTTCTTTAAATAGGCTCAACTTCCATTTATATTAATATTCTCAACCTTTTCTAAATATTCTCAGTGTTTTCTTTCATGGCATTTTTTTAGTCTAAATAATTTGTTTTGCTTTAAGATGTATGAATCAGAAATCTCTGGAACAGTCAGTTCTTGGGACCAGTTTGTTCTTCAGTTTGTGTGGTTCAAAGGACATACCGAACCTGGATATGAATCCCAGTTTTGCTATAAATCAGCTGTGTAATTTTAGGCAAGTTCCTTAACCTCTCTGTGCTAGTTTCTGCATCCATAAAATAAGATGGTAAATCAACATGATTTTTGCAATCTTTTCTAGCTCAAAAATTCTATCAATCTCTTTTAAAAATAAGAACCATCTCCCAAATCACTGTAATTTTCCTAGTTTTCACGTATATGTAAGAACTTGCTAAAAACAAGGGAATCAGGCTAAAGAAAATAAAAGTTCCATCAATTTAAATTAAAGAGAAGTAGCTACTACTGGGAGTCCCTCGGTGGTGCAAATGGCTAATGTGCTCAGCTGCTAACGGAAAGGTTGGTGGTTGGGATTCACCTAAAGACACCTCAGAAAAAAGGCCTGCTGATCTACTTCCAAAAAAATCAGCCACTGAAAACCTTATGGAGCACAGCTCTACTCTGACACACATGGGATCGCCATGAGTCGGAGTCAACTTCACGGCTACTATGTACTGAACCAGCTTCTGGGCCAATCCACAAAGAGTCACTCACTCAGTAGAGTGCCTTCCATTTTTCTCATACAGTAAATGTTTGAAGGCGGGCCCTGAGGGTTTTACATACTTACCTTATGGAGGAAGCTACCTACCATGTCAAAAGTGTGTCAAAGAAGCACGTATTCCTTTAAGCTAACACACTTGTTACTGCAAGGAAAGTACCAAAATTGTATTTCCACATTTTTAACTTACAGTTAAGTACCCAAGTCAAGAGCAGAGTCTGGTCTCTATGGCAGTCTAAATAAGCACCACACAACCATGACCTGTTTTCCCAAAGAGAACATGAATTGGTTGTGTTACTGTCTTCTTTTCTTCTGTAAAGCATTGCTTAATGAGCTAATTTAGTAAACGGCAAGGAAAAAATGGTATTAAGTATTAAGCTTCTGTCCTTAGAATTATAAAATAAACAGTATCACTCATGAGTACTGTGCTCCCTTAAATAATCAACTGTATGAGACCAAATGGTCAACATTTACCCTAAAACAAAGATATGAACGTATGGAGCCATAGGGAAGCTAGTTTAATGAGAACAGGACAAAATGGAAATAATGAGAATGTTGACACAATGCTTACACTCATCCATAAACAGAAATGAAATCCCGATACATGCTACAACATGGATGAACCTTGAAAACATTGTGTTGAGTGAAATAAGTTAGTCCCAAAAGGACAAATATTATAGGATTCCACTTATAGGAAATATCTAGAATAGGCAAGTATATAGAGACCACAATTTATTAGCAGATTCCAGGGGCAGGCAGGGGGGAGGGGGAAAGGAGAATTCAGTGTTTAGGGGACACTGAGTTTCTGTTGCAAGTGATGGAAAAATTTGGAAATGAGTAATGGTGATGGCTGAACAACATGATAAACATAATTAATGTCACTGAATTGTACATGTGAAGACTATTGAAAGGGCACATGTTTTGTTACATATATATTTACCACACATACACACAAACGAACAAAAAACCCAGTATTTAGTAGATAGAGGACAAAGTTCGTAATTTCTTCTGCTTCCCCTTTCCTAAAAAAAAAAAAATCCTAGGCACTCAAAAATTAGAGAAATGCCATGTTCTTGAAGTTCAAGTAATAATTAATAAAACCAAGCCAAAAGCCTAAAGGATTTTGACAAGTATACTAGTAGAATCCCTACTAAAGTGAAGGCCTGTTTTCAGTTTGTGAGGTCTAAGTTCATGACTTCATTTTATTAATATAGCCTAGAAAAACAAAAACAAAAACAGAACCATCGATACGCACTTTCTGTCATCTTCAAATGGGGAATTGCAAACTTTTAAATTAAACCAGCCCTATTTCTGGTTTATTTGAGGGAGAAATATATCAACACAGATTTTTACCTCTGAAAAATAAGTCACTACTTACGTAAAACAAACACCCCAGAAAGGAAAGCCTCACCATCATTAGCCTGCAGTGGGATTTTGGGAACCATGCTGACGCAACTCAGGATTTCATCTGCCAAACAACAACTGAGCTCATCTGTATAGGGTTGGTAAATTTGAAAAGGTAAACTACAAGAAATGTTGCGTAATGACACCATGAGAAAAAAAAAAGTCATTTCTGAGTTAGCTGTTCTTTAAACTCTTTGAATTCTTGCTTCAGTGGCTCTGTTGAGTCACAGCTGTGATCCATGTTGGCATGAACCAAAAATAACATAACTAACTGCAAAGGTTACAGGGTTTTGGCCAGCTTTTTATGGCCACACAGCAGTACCTTTCTGTGGAGTGGAAATGTAACATTTAACTTGTAAGGAAATCTTTCTACAGCAGGTTCTTATTCAAAGTTGTCTTCGGTCTGCCCAAAAGCTTTGTTTCTACTCATCTGAAAGCTGACTGAGCAGATTGCTAAGGTCTAAAACACACAGAATTAGAAAAGCACACTTAATCTTCAAGGGACTTCTCTGACCATCTTCTGCTGGGCAAGACCACTAGTGGAGAAAATGAAGCGCATTCCCTGAGTAACGTAAAATCAAGCACTACATCTGACTTCCATTAGAAAACATAAACCCTTTTCAGAACCTTTTCCCCTTCTTCCCCCTCCTTCCCCCTCCTTCCCCCAAAATGGCACTACAGACTGTTTCACTTTTTCCAACCATACAGTGATATTTGGAAAGTTCCGTTTGCTTCCATTAAGAAAAATACAGAGAAGGAAAAAATAAATAATAGCCATCTATCATTTTGTATGTGAGGCTAAGTTATGGGAATCTCAAAAAAAAAAAAAAAAAAAAAAACCTCTTTGGTTATATGAGTAATTTAGATATGATAAGTGTCACAGTGATTAGCCTATTTGGTTCTAAAGAAATGACTTGTGTATTCAAGTAAGTTTGTTTTGCCCTGATTTGCCTTTCATTTGTTTTTGTCATCTGTTCCATGAATATTATTAAGTACCTATAGTATGTATGTTTTTTTTTTTTTATAGTACGTATGTTAGGCATTCAAGGTGCAGTAGTGAGTGACATCAGACATCATCTCAGCCCTTGTGACAGAGAATCTCGTAGGTAAGACTCACATGAATCAAAGAATTACCAAATAAGTTTGACAAAACAATTGTGATAAGGGTGTCAAAAGAGAACATAGCATTTTCATGGAGCGTATGGTAAGTAATTCACCATCCATCTGCCAATTCATCATACTGTGATTGCTCACATGTTGTTATGATGCTGGAAGCTATGCCACTGCTATTGCAAATACCAGCAGAGTCACCCATGGTGGACAGATTTCAGAGGAGCTTCTAGACTAAGATGGACTAGCAAGAAAGGCCTAGACATCAACTTCCAAAAATCAGCTAATGAAAACCTCATGGATCATGACAGAATACTGTCTGATATAGTGCTGGAGGATGAGCCCCTAGGTTGGAAGCACTCAAAATACATAGTGGCTGCAACAGTGTACTTGAGCATACCAATGATTGTGACGATGCCACAGGACCAGACATGGTCACTATGAGTTGGAGTCAACTCCAACAAATGTCTTAAGCTGGGTTCTCTAGAGAAGCAAAACCACTGAAGCATGTGTATATATACATGTATACACATATATGTATACACACATACAAACACATATATATACACATGTATATATAGAGAGAAGGAGTTATCCCAAGGAAATGGCTCACACGGTCATAGGGGCTGGCAAGTCCCAAGTCCGTGGATCAGGGGTTAGCCTGGAGAGTTCTCCTGACTCAAGTAGCTGCAGGGGCTGACAAACCCAAGACTGGCCGGTCAGATGGCAGACTGCTGGCTCAAGTCCTGAGAACCAGAGGTCAGATGATGATGAGTCAGATACAGGACCCAGAGCGACCAAAAGCCAGTTAGTTTTGCCAGAAAGTCCATGTATACTGGATGCAGGCCATACGCGCAAGGAAATGACCCTTAAAACGGATTGGCTGATTACATCAGATCACATCATGGAGGTGATTACATTATATCACAAAATGTAGGATAACTACATCATTACATAACTGCTAAACCACTGCGAATCATGACCCAGCAAGTTGACACACAACCTTAATGATAACAATCCACCTGGTGTCAACTTGGCATCTGTGCACATCTCCTTAAACCATAAGCAATCTCTAAATAAAGATAATTACTAAGTCATACTTGCGCCTAACATGATACAACTAACGTGCGTACAACCAAAAATGTGCTAGCCCCGTTTACAGCTTATACTTTATAAATAAAGAAAATAAAAACATTTGTTGCATACATACAAGGAGGGAATACTCATAACAATTACAGTCCTCGTTTCTGCAACTGGCCAAGTGGTGGTAACTGATATTTAAAACTACCTTCTTCTACCACCCATTCCATATTCCCTTTGCCCTCAGCTAGCACCTCAACTAGTCATGGTTCTTTGCCTGGTGGAGTGACCCACACCTTCATTCCTGACAGGTTGGGGACTTTCGTAGTAATATTGGAACATCCAACTAACAACAACAACAATGTAAATAATATTTGAACAGAGGTCTAATGGGTAAGAGGGAGTTAATTGGAAGTAAAGAGGAAGCAAGGAGCAATCTAGGTTGAAGGTTGCTGTTTCTGATGGAAAGACCCCCTGACAGAAGAGCAGGTGCTGCATTTAAAGAGCTGAAAGCAGATCTGGGCAGTCAAAGGGCAGAGCAGAACCCCAGAGGGAGTGGAATGGGGACCAGAGTGAACAGCTGGGTAGGGCAGAGGCCTCAAAGGGACTGGTAGTCACTAATAAACATTTCAATCTTTCTCCCAAGAACAGCAGCAAGCCCTTACAATGTTTTAAGTAGCAGATGACTTAATCAGATTTGAGTTTTATATTTGTCACACAAGCTAATGGTTGAGCCAAAAAAAAAAAAAGCCAACTCCAAGGGACCCACAAGTGAGTTACTGGGCTGACACAGGACTAGTCCTAGCAACACATATTAAGAATAAACTTGGCACAAGCCAGTTTCCTAGCAAGGACAACGATCCTTCTCTTCATAGTCAAAGAAAGTTGACCCAAACCTTAGTAACCTTCGCCATTAGTCATGTCAGTGTTGGCCAATTCCAACCCACCTGTTTCCAAAACACTGGGAAGGTGTTCTGGCAAGACAGACCCAATGCCCTCAATAGGCCAACAAACCGAAGTTACCTCAGTTTCTGGGCTTTTTCCTACAGGTTCCCTACAGGAACACCATTAGGAAATGCAAAGGCAGGGGCCAAATCCCAAGACCTCAGAGAAGCAACTGCTTCTCAGAATGCTAGAGCATTAGCTGGGGCCACCCTTCCGGGAGGGGTTTTATTTTGTTTTGCTTGATCTGAAGGGGACTTTAGACTGCCTAAAACTTGTCAGAGAGCGCCCAGCAACAGGGAAGCTCTAAATTCTAATCTTCCCAGCTGGCCTTCCTCAGGAGCCTCCACAATCAACCTGTGGCAAGTCACATTATCCACACAAATCCACACTTAGACGGCCTTTCTCACTCTTTCTTGCCTAACTCCTACGACCTAAAGCCTACCCAGACCCAGACCCCACAACTATCCTGCCATTGACAGAAAACACTGTAAGACATGTTTATATAAGGTAAGGCATTCTTTTTAAGGTCTTAAAAAATCTGTTCAAAACTTAAAAGGATAGGATGATAACATGTACAGGAGCCCCCTCCCACAAATCACTCCCTGCAGAACAGCACAATGGAGCCGAGAAGATCATGTAACCGTATTAACTGAGCAAGTTCTCAGTAGATAATGACTATAAAGCTCCAGCACTTATTAACTGAGCAAGTTCTCAGTAGATAATGACTATAAAGCTCCAGCACTTGGTACGGGAACTTCTGTCATTATTACGACTGTTGCTATTAAAAGTAGCCCTCCCTGCTTGCTGCCTCTGGGCTGCCGCAGGTGAAGCCCACTCATTTACCTGGAAGTTGGATTTAATGAGCACGGAGCACACATCCAACTACATGGAACGAGGTCCAAGACACAGCCAGGGGCTGTACTCCGATTAGCTTTCTGAAGAGTCCTTACAACGTTGTCATTGTTAACTGTCCTCGAGTCATCCCCCGATTTATGGTGACCCCATGCACAATTGAATGAAGCACTGCCCGGTCCTGCGCAATCTTCATGATAGGTTGCAGATGGGATTGGTGGGACTCGCATGGTTTCCACTGGCTTATTTTTGGAAGTTTATCGCCAGGCCTTTCTTCCTAGTCTGTCTTAGCCGAGGAGCTCCACTGAAACCTCTTCAGCATCACAGCAACATGCAAGCCTGCACCAACACAGGTGGTGGCTGCACATGAGGTGGGTTGGCCAGGAATGGGACCTGGGTCTCCTGCATGGAAGCTGAGGGTTCTACCACTGAACCACCTGTGCCTTACAACAGATGACTATAATCAGGAGCACATGACAACTCTCAGGGTACCTAGCCATTTTTGCCTTTCTGGTCCCTTTCTCCATAAAAAATACATTAAAATTACATTTACAACTACAGTGGTATGAAAACAAATATGCTAATATGTATTAAAATAAAAATTTCAGCCGGAAAGCTCATTTTTCCCTTCTGATTTTAAAAGAAATTGAAACATTTTCTTGAGCCCCTAACAGTATTGTGGTCCTCAGCCTTGCGTCCACTATGCCCGATGGCTAAGCAGTCCTGACTATAAGACCTTTACGTCATGGAATGAGTTTCTCGTCCTCTGTGTGCAGGTGGTCCCGGGTGCCCGTGACCCTCCATCTGCACACCTCTATCACAACACTGACCATGTTGTGAATATCGGTGTCTTGTTCTCCCCTTGCTCAGTTAGCTCCTGGAGCACAGAAAAGTGTTTTGTTCAAATGTCCCTCCTTATCACTTAACAAAGTGCCCAGCACTTAGTAGGAGCTCACTAAATGTTAGCTGAGTGAGTAAATTTAGTAAGCTGGATTTGGGGCTCAGCTGGGAGAGTAAATCCAGATGCACTTCCTGTGGGAGAAAGCCTGCTAAGCCTAGATTCCAGGTCCAGCAGAGATCCCTGTGTGGGGCTAACATGGCAGGCCCTGGAGTTAGACTGTCCATGTGAGAGCTCAGGCTTCAGAGCTGTGTGGCTCTGGGCAAATTTCTTGGCCTCTTCAAGCCTCAGTTTCTCCCTCTTTCAGGTGGAGGATCAGGGGATTGTGGTAAGAATCAAGAGAGAAAATGCATATGAAGAAGGACTTAGGACAAAGCCTGACACACAGTAAGGACTGAGCAAAATTTACATATTATTGTCACCTAGCGTGCATTGAGGATACCCTGGTGGCATAGTGGTTAAGTGCTACCCCTGCTAACCAAAAGGTCAGCAGTTTGAATCTGCCAGGTGCTCCTTGGAAACTCTATGGGGCAGTTCCTCTCTGCCCTATAGGGTCGCTATGAGTCGGAATCAACTCGACGGCAGTGGGTTTGGTTTTTGTTTTTTGTTTTTTTGGTTTAGCATGCATTGCTTCATCTGCATGGTGGAAATGAACATAGCTCTGCTCTGCCACAGTGTCATTGGGGAAATAAAGGGAGATGATTCCGGCTGTAGAGCTTTTTCTGTGGTGATGCAGAATACATCTGTTGTTGTTAGCAGCCACTGAATCACCCCCCACTCATGGTGACCCCACGCACAATGAATCAAAATGCTGCTTGGTCCTGCACCATCCCTATGATCAGCTGGGGATTGGACTTTTGTGATCCATATGGTTTTCATTGGCTGATTTTTGGAAGCAGATCACCAGGCCTTTCTTCCTAGCACACCTTTGCCTGGAAGCTCCACTAAAACCTGTTTAGCATCATAGCCTCCTCACACAAGCCTCCACTAACAGATGAGTGGTGGCTGTGCATGAGGCGCATTGGTAGCAAACTGAACCCGGGTCTCCCACATGGAAGGTGACAGTTGAGCCATTGAACCACCACTGCTCCTGGGAAAGAGTATTAAGGCAGTGTTATGCATCCCAAATCCAAAACGTACTAGGTAGGAGACTTGAAGCAAGGTACTTGCCTTGACTACTTGTCGAGCCTTACTTTGTTGTTGTTGTTAGGTGCTGTCGAGTCGGTTCCGACTCATAGCGACCCCATACACAACAGAAAGAAACACTGCCCGGTCCTGAGCCATCCTTACAATCGTTGTTATACTTGAGCTCATTGTTGCAGCCACTGTGTCAATCCATCTCGTTGAGGGTCTTCCTCTTTTCCGCTGACCCTGTACTCTGCCAAGCATGATGTCCTTCTCCAGGGACTGATCCTTCCTGACAACATGTCCAAAGTGTGTAAGATGCAGTCCTGCCATCCTTGCCTCTACAGAGCATTCTAGCTGTACTTCTTCGAAGACAGATTTGTTCGTTCTTTTGGCAGTCCGTGGTATAGTCAATATTCTTCACCAGCACCACAATTCAAAGGCATCAATTCTTCTTCTGTCTTCCTTATTCATTGTCCAGCTTTCACATGCATATGATGGGATTGAAAATACCCATGGCTTGGGTCAGGCGCACCTTAGTCTTCAAGGTGACATCTTTGCTCTTCAACACTTTGAAGAGGTCCTTTGCAGCAGATTTACCCAATGCAATGCGTCTTTTGATTTCCTGGCTGCTGCTTCCATGGCTGTTGACTGTGGATACAAGTAAAATGAAATCCTTGACAACTTCAATCTTTTCTCCGTTTATCATGATGTTGCTCATTGGTCCAGTTGTGAGGATTTTTGTTTTCTTTATGTTGAAGTGCAATCCATACTGAAGGCTGTCGTCTTTGATCTTCATTAGTAAGTGCTTCAAGTCCTCTTCACTTTCAGCAAGCAAGGTTGTGTCATCTGCATAATCCAGGTTGTTAATAAGTCTTCCTCCAATCCTGATGCCCCGTTCTTCTTCATATAGTCCAGCTTCTCGTATTATTTGCTCAGCATACAGATTGAATAGGTACGGTGAAAGAATACAACCCTGACTCACATCTTTCCTGACTTTAAATCAATCAGTATCCCCTTATTCTGTCCGAACAACTGCCTCTTAATCTATGTAAAGGTTCCTCATGAGCACGATTACGTGCTCTGGAATTCCCGACGTGTCTGTCAGTTTGTCGTACTGTGGGGGCTTGTGTGTTGCTGTGATGCTGGAAGCTATGCCACTGGTATGCAGATACCAGCAGGGTCACCCATGGAGGCCAGGTTTCAGCTGAGCTTCCAGGCTGAGACAGACTAGGAAGAAGGACCCGGCAGTCTACTTCTGAAAAGCATTAGCCAGTGAAAACCTTATGAATGGCAACCTCACTTTACTCATCCACAAAATGGAGCAAATGTCTACCTCAGAAGGGTGGCTTGGGGATAAACTGCTACAATGAATGGAAAAAAAAGAGCTTTGTAAAGGCCCAGGCCCCATATAAAATTTAATGCCCGACTGCTGTTATTAGCAAGTATCCAAACCAATAAAATTCACAGCTCAGGCTTCAAAGCAGCAGTCACTAATCCCACCTTCTTTTCTCCACACCCTTTCAGGTCTTCATCTCTTCCTCCTCTGCTGCCAAACTCGTTTGGGTTTCAGCATTGCTTATTCAGTGAGATCTACCTTGGAGTTTATTCATATTCCTAACTCCTTAAACTGTGGCTAACCTTTGTCCTTTTTCCCTGTATCTCCTTTGCTAGGCTGAGGTCCCTCAAAATGATCTTGTCCCTATGGGAAGTTTGAAGTCACTCGGGGTGAGACCCTCTTGAAATTTCCCAGCTTCTTTAACCCCACTGTATTAAACAAGATAATATAAAAGACACCAACCACACTACTCACTCTCCCTTCCCTGACAATGTGTGCACAGAGCTTTCCTGTCTGTTTATGAGGTGACTGGTCTAGGCTGAGGAGGAAGTTGTAAAACAGAAAACAGCCCTCAAAGCTAAGACTGAAATGACCCCTCAGGGCAACTGTCAGTGTCAAGCCCCCAAGGGAGTCATCTCTAACTTTGCTCTCAGATGCAGACACCTGATGACTCAGCCTCCCAGAGGAAAGGGTGGGGCCACCCAAGCAAACAGACAGGAAGACACCTACGTCTGAGAACCTGAGGGAAATTACTATCTCGGCCCGCTCCAGCAGTAGTCATCGCTAGGGGGATTTGGGCTTGAAAGAGATCATTGTGAATTAGCTCTCATAACACGTCAATTTTTAGCTTCAAATGCTAGAAAAATCTGCTCAGAATTCAGCAAATATCTCCTTTTGGTTTTATGGTTGAAAAGGAGAATTTTCTCAGATTGTAGTTGAAGTAATTTAAGATGCAAGAATTCTCTTTTCTTACCAACCTATTTCTGCCCTCCCAGGCCATCCCCCCACTCACATCTTTTCCTCCTCACCTGAGCTCTCCAGACCCAAGAACTGCTGAAGAGTAGCCTCAAATCAACTGGTAAAAGATGTGCAAACATTCACACTGTCCCTTGACTATTCCCCAGTGCCAGGGAGCATCCAGGAGCAGACACATCATCCACAGCTTAGAAACCCTTTGGGTACTGGCACTTTCAGAGTATCCTTTTAGCCTCTTTTCTCTGGGAACAGGGGTCCCACCGAGTCACCCCATCCCACCCCTACACCACCACCACATAGGTGGGTTCCAGCAGTCTTATCTGTGCTATTGGACTCTGCCTATCTCAAGCGGGTCACCTGACCCAAGCCCGGCAAAGCAGATTCTCCCAGGAATTGGGTACTGGAAATCAGAGACTGCTAGTCAGTATTTATCGACTGAAGGTGAAGGAACATGAATATTCAGGAGATGAGAGATAGCCATCTTCTGCCATATGCATTGATTGAGACATAAGATGGAATTGTCTACAGATAGACAGTAACATAGTTGTGTTGAGAAAAGTCACAGAGAGAGGTGTTCTCTCTGCTCACTCCTTACCCTGCTGCTTTCTAGTTCTTGGGTTCCAGGACAGTCCCATATCCACGTAATAACGTTCCGTCTTTAAGCTAGATCAGGTTGATTTCTGATATTTGCAACTATACAGACATTGGAGTTGCCTCCTCACACTTATCTCCCCTTGGTTGGCAACTACCTCAATTTTCATTCTGTGATCCACTCCCACTCAGTGCCTTACACAGGCTGTAGGGGAATGTGGTTTCAGTCCTGGCTTTCAGAACAACACATTTGGCTCAGGCTTAAGTGAACCACCATAACCTGATCCACTGACTACAGCTGAAGATTCAGGGATGGGTTCACCACGGCCAATGAGATATGACAAGAGGTTTGATGGGGTCTTCTGGGAGCTTCCAGATCCTGCACATATACACACACACTTCTTGGATCATGATGAAGCATGCAGATGAGGGAGTTGTTAACAGTCATATTGTCACCATAAAGAGATGAGCCTGTGATGGTTAAGATTGTGTGCCAACTTGGCCCGGCCATGATTCTCAGTGGTTTGGCAGTTATGATGTAGTTTGGCAGTTATGTAATGATGTCATCACCTCCACGAGGAGATCTGAGATAATGTAATCTCCTCCATGATGAGATCTGCTATGAGCTGCCAATCAGCTGAAAGAGTTTCCTTGGGAGAGTGGCCTGCATTCAATATATATGGACTTTCTGGCAAAATTCCTTGGCTCTTATTCTGCTCTGGATCCTGCATTCAGCTTGCCATCATCTGAACAGTTCTTGGGACTTGAGCCAGCATCCTGCCGTCTTAACCTCCTGATCTTGAATTCATCAGCCTTCTCAGCCCATGAGCCAGCAGCCCATTGTCTGACCTGCTGATCTTGGGTTCGTCAGCCCTGCAGCTACGTGAGTCACAAGAAGCCTCCAGCCTGACCCCTGACCCACTGACTTGGGATGTTCCAGCCTCTATAACCAAGTGAGCCATTTTCTTCATATAAATCTCTCTTTCTCTCTCTCTATATATATGTATATAAAATACACTTCACTGGTTTTGCTTTTGTAGAGACGGCAGCCTAAGACAGGCTCCACGGAAGGCTAGGGGAAAAGACGAGAAAGAAGCATTGTCTTGGAAGACATCATTGAGCTACCAAATAAAACCATTTCTAAATCTACCCTCCTTCAGACTCTCTAGTTACGTGGTCCGATTAATCCCATTAACTAGATGTTAACTGAAATTCCCAGATTACTACTCTAATGTAAATGTTTACAATTGTAATAATCCCAACCTACCTCTGTATATTGTTGTTAGGTGCTGTCCAGTTGTTTCCGACTCATAGCGACCCTATGTACAACAGAACCAAACAATGTCCAGTCCTGTGCCATGCCCACAATCATTGTTATGTGTGAGCCCATTGGTGCAGCCACTGTGTCAGTCCATCTCATAGAGGGTCTTCCTCTTTTTCTTTGACCCTGTATATTGTGGGAGAGTGAAAAGTAAAACAGGAAAAAAATACTTGAGTGAAAAATTTGAGGCTTCCAAAATCTTAGTCCTCCTCTGCCTCCAATTATCTCTGTGACCTTGGGCAAGTCCTGTACCTCCTTTGAGCCGCAACACTCATTTGCAAAATGAAAATGATTGATGACCAACGCGAACATTCTGTGATTTATTTGTAGACTCTTAGCTACAATTTTTATTGAGTTCCACAGGATAGTTTATAATTACTTATGTCAGTTATGCCATGCTCTCAAACTTGGAATCTTACTACAACAAAAACTTTTTTAATTTGCATTAAACCTTCACCATGAGGCAAAAAGCATAGGGTTGGAATTCTAACAATGAGAGGTGGGGAGAGGAAATGAGGGAATACAATTGAAGAGCCTTCTGGCTGGGACCTATCTACAAAGGCCAGTCCTTGGAGCATTCTTGGGCTATAATAGCCAAGGAATCTGTGGTTTGGTGGCCCTGCTGGTCACACCCAGCTAGGGGCTACCCTTCACTTGAACTGTGTGGCTGTGGTTGACTCCAACAATGAAAACAGCAGCTGGTCCGTCAGGCTTCGTAAAAAGGATTTAAGGGTGGAATATTCAATTTAGGTTTTGAATTTGTTGCAGAACATACTGAGCTCTTAAAAGTTAGTATTTGTTACTGATACTATTTTTCAAGCTATTTTTTCATTGTCAGAGATGATTTTGTTTTTCCTTTTTGTGGCTTGGTTACTGTAAGGAAATAAAGCCTGACCCAACCCAGAAACTCAGAACTGATACTCCAGGTTCTATCTCTAGAAAGAATAACAAAAAACAAAAACCTCCGTAATTGACTTCCACCGCAAAGGACACAAAAAGATTACATGCACACATGCACACGCACACACACACACAAATTCATAGAGGATCTCAGACCTAATCATACAGGAATCAAGCTGAGACCAGACCTGCCTTATGGGTTTACTTCTACTGGAGGTTTCCAAATATTTGAGTTTTGAGCAGACTTCTGTACCATATTTCTCCAGAAGTCTCTTCTCTCCCCAGTTTTAAATATAGCTGAGCAAAAGTCAAGCATGATCTCAAGAACAAGGCAGGAAAATTCACAGACCATCAGGTGGTGAAGCACCAAGGTCGTATCTTATGACAGGATCAGCATATCAAGCCAATTTTAAGGCCAATGTCTATCCATAGTAGGGAAAGTAATACTGGAGATCGTAAAGAAGCAGCATGGTGTGCATTTCCCAAATGCCTTTAGATTAGCTCAAAAAAGGTGGTTAGTTTGGTTGGCCAAAATGTATTTCTAATAAAAAGTATTTCACAATTTTCTTGATTCGCAGACTCCAAATTTGAGACCTAGAAGAAATATAGTGATATTACCCAGTCCAGTCTCTTCATTGTTACTTGGCAAGTCTATATTTACTTATATAAAAAATTAATTTGAAATATAACTAAACCTATTGAGAGTACAGTGTTCAATGTTGTATGCTGTTATTTACATGAAGTTCAAAACCAGGTAGAATTACTCTATGGCGTTAGAAGCCAGAATATTGGTTCCCTCTGGGAAGGAGGGGGGAATTGTGTTTGGGAGGGGGCTTCTGGTAATGTTCCATCATCCATTGATCTGGGCAGTGGCTACCTGAGCACATGATAGTTATGGTAGTTCATCAAGGTGTGCTTTTATGACGTGCGTACTTTTTATATGTGCATTATACATCAATACAGAAAAAAATTTATTTCAATAAAAAAAGTATTAAAAAAAAAAAAAACAGTTATTGTAGAGTCGCTCTAACTCGCAGCAGCCCTGCGTGTGTCAGAGTAGAACTGTGCTTCATGGGGTCTTCAGTGGCTGCTTTCTCAGGAGTAAATCGCCAGGCCTTTCTTCCCAGTCACGTCTGGGCGGACTCAAACTGCCAACCAGTCAAACACTTTAACCATTTTTGTCATCCAGGGATGCCAAAAAAATACATAAGTAATTAAATCTCTCTAAGTCAAAAAAACAAAACAAGTTACTTTGTTTTCTGTGCAATGCAATATTTAATTTAAAAGCACATAGACATTTTTATTCCCTTTATAAAAATGTACTTTCAGTAAAATGTACTCTTTTGGGGGGTACAGTTCTATGAGTCTGACAAATTTGTGTAGTCACATAACCACCATAATCAAGACACAGACCTGTTATACAACACTTTCAAAAATTTCCTAGGGCTGCGGTTTTGCTGTCAGCTGCTCCCCTCACACTCAACGCCTGGCAACCACTGATCTGTTCCTATCATTTTCATTTTCCAGACCATCATATAAATGGAATCATATAAAATGTAGCCTTCGAGTGTGGCTTTTTTCACTTAGCATGGTACATTTGTGATTCATTTATGTTATTGCATGAATCATTGTTATGTTCCTTTTTATTGCTGAATAACATGCCATTGTTTAGATGTACTACAGTTTGTACCTCCATTCACCAGCTGAAGGACATTAGGTTGTTTTCAGTTTGAGGAGATTATGAGTAAAGACACTAAAGCGTTCAAGCACAAGTTTTTGTGTGAATATTTGTTATCACATCTCTTGGGGAAATATCTAGGAGTAGGACTTCTGAGTTGTATCTTTGACTTTATAAGAAACTATGAAACTATTTTCCAAAGTAGCTGTGCCGTTTTTGCACTCCTACAAGCAATATGTGAGAGTTCTACTTGCTCTGCATCCTTGTCAACACTTAATATTTTCATTTGAAAATTTTAGTCATCCTAATAGGTGAAGGTGCCATTTTTCACACAGAATATTACCCCAAGATTCTGCTAATGTATATAAACTCATTGCCATTGAGTCAATTCCGACTCAAAGCAACCTTATGGGACAGGGTAGAACTACTCCATAGGGTTCCCAAAGACCGGCTAGTGGATTCCAACTGCTGACCTTTTGGTTAGCAGCCAAACACTCAACCACTGTACCACCAGGGCTCCAATAGTGTACAGTGAGCTTAAAATTAAGGAAGAGAAAATATACATTAATATAATTTTATAGGCCAATTGAAAGTATTCCACTTCATAAAATCAAAAACAAAAAAACTTTCCTTCCAAAACCGAAGCTTTTAATGTGAATTTCTTTAACAACTGACATTGAAGGTCTTCTGTTCATTGGCCATTGGTGTTTTTTGTACGTGAATTATATGTTTAAATCCTTTGCCCATTTTTCTATTAGCATTTTAAAACCTAATTTGCAAGAGCTCTTTGACTATTATGGAAATCAGACGGTTGATTGTCAGTATGTTGTAAAAAATTTGTGCTTTAACTTTGTTTCTGAGGTTTTCTGCTATAAAGAAATTTTTTTAATTTATGTTGTTGAATTTATGATTAATTTCCTTTATGGTTCCTGAGTTTAATACTATCAGAGATTATAAGAATCTCTCTGATTCACTCAGAGATTATAAAAAGTCTCAATTTTTTCTATTATTTCTATGACTTTATTTTCTTAGTATAAATCCTGACCTATCTAGAATTAATTTTAGGATGACAGTTAAGGTAAGGATCTCAACTTACTAAGATTAAAATTAAGGAAAATAAGTTAAATCTCCAGGTAAAAGCTGACAAAAATCCTTAAGATTAATAAACTTTTTTTCCCACAGTGATATTTTGAATTTAGATTTCTTTATCACTTTCATTTGGTGCCACAATCCAGCTTTATAATCTTTTCATTTTACTTTTTTCAGCTTTAATTAAAACTGAATTCATAGAGACTTTGTGGGGAAAAAAAGTATCAAGGTTTGCGCTGCTCTCAAATATTTTGAGTATAAATGTAAATTTAAATGCCGTAGTTTGATCCCAAATAGATAACAGTATCCCCAATGCCATTTACTTAAAAACTCTGGTTGGGAAAAAATGTAAATTCAATAGTTTAATCCCAGTAAATGAATATTCAAATGGCACAGTTTTATCTGAGTTAAAAAAAAAAAAAAACCCACTGCTGTTGAGTCAAATTAATTCCAACACATAGCAACCCTATAGGACAGAATAGAACTGCCCCATAGAGTTTCCAAGGAGTGCCTGGTGGATTCGAACTGCCAACCTTTTGGTTAGCAGCTGTAGTTCTTAACCACTATGCCACTAGGGCTTCCTTTATCTAAGTAAAAAAAAAAAAAAAAAAAGAGTAGATAGAAATATTCCTGTCCCTACTGATAACTAATTTATATTTCCCCACTGTCTTTAAATGCTACCTTTATAATATCATAAATTCCCATTTCTGTTGGGTTTATTTCTAGATTCTCAATGCTTTTTTTAAATCAGTCTATTAAATGGACACTTTTACAGTTTCATTACTAACCTCTTTTCTATATTTCATTATGAAAATTAACATACATACAGGAAAGTATATAAAATATATAAGAACACTTGAACAAATGAAAATGAACACCTGAGTAAGCACCACATCTCTCATGAACTATCTGTTTGCAATAAGAGTTATCAGCTAGTTCTGATGGTTAGACAGTCACACTTTGTCATTTAGTAAAAATTTGGATTAAAAAATTCATAGTGGAAGTACCAAAGCTACAGTAAATATAAAATGTTAAAGTTTACTACTTGGTTAATTGTGTAATTTTTAATATACAATGATTAATACAAAGGATTTAAACTTCCTTTATATTAATTATACAAAAACATTTTTCTGAGTAGTTCATCTAAAGAAGAAAATTTAAACCTGAGAAGAAGTTCTTTTCAGATGTTTCAGAAACATTTGTTTATTTTTAAGAGGTTTAGGCCTACACTGCCCGGCATGAAAGCTACTAGCATTAGTGGCTATTTATATTTAAATTTAAGTTAATTAAAACTAAATAAAATTTAAAATTCAGTTCCTCAATCACATCAGCCACATTTCAAATGTTCAAGATCCACATATCGTGAGTGACTACCATCCTGGACAGCACAGATAAAAAACATGTGCTGCACAGCACAGATATAGAACTCATCTATCAGGCAGAAAGTTCTACTGGACAGCACAAATATAGTACATGTCTATCCCACAGAAAGTTCTACTGGACAGCACAGATATAGAACATGTCTATTATCCTACAGGAAGTTCTACTGCACAACAGAGATGTATAACACGTCTATCCCACAGAAAGTTCTACTGGACAGCACAGAGATAGAACACGTCTATCCTACAGGAAGTTCTACTGGACAACAGAGATATAGAACACATCTATCCCACAGAAAGTTCTACTGGACAGCACAGAGATAGAACATGTCTATCCCACAGAAAGTTCTACTGGACAGCACAGATATAGAACATGTCTATTATCCTACAGGAAGTTCTACTGGACAACAGAGATATATAACATGTCTATCCCACAGAAAGTTCTACTGGACAGCACAGAGATAGAACATGTCTATCCTACAGGAAGTTCTACTGGACAGCACAGATATAGAACACATCTATCCTACAGGAAGTTCTACTGGTCAGCACAGAGATAGAACACATCTATCCCACAGAAAGTTCTACTGGTCAGCACAGATATAGGACATGTCTATTGCGTGAAAAAAGTTCTACTGGACAGCACAGATATAGAACATTTCTATCACGCAGAAAGTTCTATTAGACAGCACTGGTCTAGAACGTCCTTGGCTTCCACAAATGACTTAGGGTGTATTAAAACACAGATTTGAGAGATTTAAAAAAATACAGTTAAAACAATGTAGGACAGAGAAATCAAAATTATAGAAAGAAAAAAAAAATGTACTAGGAACTGGTGATAGTATACCACTGAGCACTAAATCTAGCTCTAACCTGGTTGTTATTGTTAGCTGTCATCAAATTGGCCCCTGACTCATGGTGACCCCAAGCATAATGGAATAAAACGTTGCCCAGTCTTGCACCACTCCCATGACCAGTTGTGTATTATGGTTTTCACTGGTTGATTTTCAGAAGTACACAGCCAGGCCTTTCTTCCTAGTCCAGCTTATTCTGGGAGCTCTACTGAAACCTGTTCAGCATGACAGCAACACGGAGCCTTCGCTGACAGATGGGTGGTGGCTGTGCCTGAGGTGCATTGGCTAGGGAAGCCTGCATGGAAGGCGAGAATTCTACCTGAACTACACAAATAAACAAAACATTCAGTGGATCATATTATTCTCATGCAGAAGGATTATATGCTTTTATTTGGCAAGACGCTGTTTTCTGGTAATGATACTTGGTAAGAAAATATTATGGGTGACCTTACTTCAGTGGTTGGCTCATCATTTCATCATATCAAAAAACAGCAACATCATTGGCAAGTGACATAAATTTTCCTGAAGGTTTTGTGAGGGGATGAAGGAAAGGATTACATCAGATGTCACTTCATAGAACTTTCCTATTAGATACCTGTCCTTGTCTGACCTAAATTTTCTCCCCCATCCTCCCATTCGTCTACGTATCACACACGGCCTCTAAATATCCCCTTTGTTTCTCCAACTAATTCATTTATCATCCCGTGCACACCTCACTCAGCAAAGCAAAAGCTCGATCACGAGCCCGACACCAGTCAACGAGAACTCCCCCAGCCTACTGCATAGGAGTTTAGCTTGCCACATGAGAAGTAATAAGTAACTATTTGGAATAATGCCTTTAACTACAATTTTGAAGACAAAAAATTGTATGACAAAGGCTATGACATTAAATTATAATTTAGTCAAAGCAATTCTTTGGAGAATTAAGCTAATTTGTGCAGGTATTTTGTGTTTAGGAAAACTTCCTAGCAGTCAAGGCAAAATATATGTATGTGTGTATATGTATGTGTGTGTGTATGTATACATATATATATATATATATGTATACATACACACACTCAATGGATGATATGTTTCTCCTTTGGCAGAGGGAAGCACACAGGTTCTTATGGGAAGACATTTTCTTTTCTGGCTCTGCAGTCTGGTGACATCTGGGGCTCAGGAAAATGACTTGGCCCAATCACAGAGGTCATTTAGAAATAGAGCTGAGATTCCAGTACATGTCTGTCTGAATACAATTCCATTACACCATTCTGCCTCCTTTGTTGAGCACAAGCATGGGAGAGAGGTAAGAGAAACAAAAGCTCATCATGGGAGGTTCCCAGCCTTGCCCCTCTCAGAGTCTCTTATGCCAATATTGGCTAAAACCCACTGCAGTTGAGTCGATTCCGACTGACCCTGTAGGACAGAGTAGAACTGCCCCATAGAGTTTCCAAGGAGCGGCAGGTGGATTTGAACTGCCGACCTCTTGGTTAGCAGCTGTGGTACTTAATCACTACACTACCAGGGTTTCCCCAATATTGGCTACCATAATAAAATCCTCCAGAACAGCAATCCTCTGTTGATATTATGCATTTCAGAGGAAGGAGCATAAATGACATTGTCACTATACTTCCCAAAATTCTTTGCAGAAGGGGATGAATTAAGAGTCTATTTAGACCCTGAAGTCATAGAATCCCAAAACTGGGAAAGGCTCCAGAACTCATCCCCTAGAGCACACTGCTCTTTTTTATAGCATTTGTTTTATGTATTCTGGACCCCTGTCATCGGGTGCCTTGATATTTATTATAGCTATGTCTTCATGATGGATTGTTCCTTTAATTATTACATCTTTTATGGCGGATTTTGTCTTAAAGTCTAATTTTATCTGAGATTAGTATTGCCACTCCTGTTCTTTCTTGGTAGCTGTTTGCTTGATACATTTTTTCCCCATCTGTTGATTTTTAATAAATACATGTCTTTGTTACTAAGATGTGTCTTTTATAGACAGCATGTTGATGGATCCTGTTTTTTAAATCCATTCTGTCACTTCCTGTCTCTTTATGGGTGCATTTAGGCCATTTACATTCAGCGTAATTATTGATAGGTGTGGGTTTATTGCTGTCATTTTGTAGTGCTTTTTTTGTGGTGCTGACATTTTCTCTGCTCCTCCTACTCTCCTGTGCTGAGTTCCTTTTGAAGATTTTTTTTTTTTTTCATTTCTTTTGTTTTTGTAGGTTTTGTTTTTACTGAGACTTTATGTTTTTCTTCTTTATTTTGATGAGTAGATTTGTTAACTTTCTTTGTGGTTACCTTGAAAATTACCCTTATCTTCCTAGGTTTGAACCAGTCTATTATTACTTGTTGCCTTGCCTTCCTCCCCATTAGAAAGTTCTATACCTACACCATTTATTCCCTCTTTTATTGTTCTGACATTGATGTCATTTACAGATTAACCTCTCTGGTTCCCCGCTGTAAATCTTTTGGTTTTGAATAGATCTTGAGAGTTCATTCCCTAGGTTGGTATTTGGCTAGTGTGATCTTGCATCCTAGATTCAGGCTGTGGTCTGATGTTGTTTGTTCTCAAACTGAAGGCCTTCTTTAATAATTCTTGTAAATTTGACTTGGTTTTTACATATTCCCTTAATTTCTGCTTATCTGGATATGTCCTAATTTCACCATCACATTTGAATGAATGTTTCTTGGTTGGCAATTTTTTTCTTTCAAGGTTTTATGTAGGTCATCCCATTGCCTTCTTGCCTGCATGGTTTCTGCCGAGTAGTCAGAGCTTAGTCTTACTCTTTCTCCTCTGTGCGTGACTTTTTTGTTTTTCTCGAGCTGTTCTCAGGATTCTTTCTTTGTCTTTAGTTTTAGCGAATGTGATTATGATATGCTTTGGTGATTTTGTTTTGGGGTTTATCCTATATGGGGGTTTGTTGAGCTCCTTGGATGGTTAGCTTTCCATCTTCAATGATATTAGGGAAGTTTTCTGTCAGCAATTCTTCGATGATCTTCTCTGTGTTTTCTGTTTTCTCCCCCTGTTCTGGAACTCCAATCCATTGCAGATTTTTGCTATTGATGTATCCCACATCATTCTCAGAGTTTCTTCATTTTTCTTTGTCCTTTTTTCTGATTTTTCCTCAAATTGGTATCCAAGTGTTTATCTTCAATTTCACTGCTCCTCAAGCTTTCTATGTCATTGCCCATTTCTGAAATCTTGTTGTTTATCTTTTGGATTTCTAATTGTTGTTTTTGTATGATTTCTAGCTGTGAATTTATGTTGACATTTTGTTCTTGTATTCCTTTCCTGAATTCTTCCATTTTTTGTCTGTATTTCCCATGAATTTGTTTGCCTTTTCCAGGAATTTGTCTATTTTTTTCCTAATTTTTGTCTGTTTTTTGCTTCAACTCTTGGACAGCTCTGAATATTAGAGGTTTAATTTCCCTATCAGATAGCTCCAGTGCCTTTTCTTCTACCAGAAAGTCATCTGGTGTTTTATTTTGGACACCTATTGAAACCATTCTGTCCTGTGTTTTTGTATGTTTAGATATTGTCTGGTGTCTTTGGGACATTCAGTAGTTATTTTCTTCATTTCTTGATTGTAGGTTTGTTTGTTTTGTCCTGCTTTTTTGTTTTATTTGGTTATGTCTGAGTAGGTGGGCTGTGCATCCTTTGTTGTTTGCTCGTCTGTGGGCACTAAATTTTTCACCTCCTTTTCCTCTGGGCAGGGCCAGTCACTCAGCTATGGTGCACCAGAGCAGGTCCAGCTGAAGGAGAGGGGCTGGGATGGGTTGTACTTGTTGGCGAGTACTGGGCCCAACAAGGTGAGCCGGGGTTCAGTGCAGGGCAGGTTCCAGCAGGCTGTGCCTGTGCCACTTGGGGGTGTGATGTTCAGCACACATCGCAGATAGGCAGGAGGAAGGGGAGGGGGAAGGTTGTGATGTGTGGAGCTAGGTTGGTTATGGGAAAGAAAAGAGAGAGGAGAGAGAAACAGGAGCCAAAAAAAAAAAAAAGAAAGTGCTGAGGGAGCCTACCGCTGGAGTGGAGAGACAAGAAACCAAGAAATAAAGAAAAACAAAAAAGAAATACAAATAACAAAATAAAATTTAAAAAATGCCTCCAGAGATCCCACTGGCATGGCTTCTCAGACCAGGGAAGTGGCTCCCAAGCTGTGCAGAGCAGCCCAGCTAGAAAGGGTAGAGATGGCATACAGTGCCAGATGTTCAGGATACAGGAAAATAAGTTAAGTGGAAAGAGACAAGAAACAGAAATGAAAAAAAGGAAAAAAGAAAGAAAAGAAAAGAAAAAAAAAGCCCCCAGGAATCCCACCAGTGGCGCAGACCAGGGAAACAGTTCTTAAGCTGAGTGGCGCTTCACAGCCTGTCAAGAAAAAGCAAAAATGGCACACAGAATCAGGTGTTCATGAGAAAGGAGGGGGCAGAGGTGACAGGCAGGGAAGAAGCCGAAAAAAGCAACACCATCAACAAAGAAATGGCACTGAAGATGCCAGCAGGTGTAGGCAAGGTGAACCCACACAGCATGGAGCTGGTGCCTCCTGAGCCACAGTCAGCAAGGGCAGGTCTGCCCACAGGGAAGCGGCAGAGGATGAGCCAGGGGAAGAAGAGTAGGGGATGGAAAAGCATGTATCACTTGTTACCTGGTGCTCTGTCTCCTTCTGGGAGCTCAGTGAATCTGCTTACCCATATTCCCTGTCCACCGATCTCCTACAGGATTTCAAGATGGTGAATCTGTGCTGCATTAGCTGATAGGAGACCTCCACTTGTATCTCTCCTCACTCTCTCTTCTCTGTCAGTTTCTAATTCCATTCAGAGCTTGGTTGCATTCTTTATCTCTTCACTTGATGCTTAGGGTTCCAGGGTTGATTGTTGTCTCTGTTTTATTTACATTTTCAGGTATTTGCTGTGGAGGGACACCATGGTGCTTCTGTCTATAGCGTCATGTTGGCTCTACCCTCCACTCTTTTTTACAGATGAGGCCACTGGGGCCGAGAGAAGTTAGGGAGCTTACCCAAGCTCACCAGCAACTCAG
Organism: Elephas maximus indicus; assembly: GCF_024166365.1. Lineage (NCBI taxonomy): Eukaryota > Metazoa > Chordata > Mammalia > Proboscidea > Elephantidae > Elephas > Elephas maximus. The sequence continues at coordinate 50,062,026 of NC_064819.1, read as the reverse complement.
GGGTAGAGCCAGAACAAGAACCCCAAGGTTGGCTGGACCGCCAACTGTTCAAATCTGAGTCCGTAAACCATTGGCCCATGCTGTGTTTTTAATTCTTTTAATTACTGGTTAAAATTTTTAAATAGGGAAATTTTACCCCCAGAAGTCTGCGTTTTTAGCTTCTCTTGAGATTCAGAAGATTTGCTAACACTGAATAATGGCTGCCTCCTTTAGAGAAGCTGTTAGCTCTCCAGTTCACCACAGTCCCAAACATTCCCTCCTCATTCCACCTGCCGGCTTCCTCATTTCCATGACCTGTCTGACCCCCACAGCCCTGTGAGTTTACAAGCTCTGGTTGGCATAAATGGTACATATTCACTTTCCCCAATCAAATAGTAGGCCTCTCAAGCTCTGGTATCACGTCTGGTTTATTTTTCTAACTCCAGAAAATAACAGTGTCTGGCATATGATTGGCATTTAATGCACATTAACTTTTGAATGAATATTGAATGGGTGATGACTTGATACTTAGTCATAGAGAGCAATGACAAGAGGCACCATCTTCCTTTGGCTCACAGTTCTGCTCTCTCCCTTGAGTTGCTAGCTGGCTGGATGACACTTGCATTCATGTAGAGCACTGTGGAGTCCCTGGCTGGTGTAAACAGTTAATGTGCTTGGCTGCCAACCAAGTGGTTGGAGGTTAGAATCCACCCAGAGGCACCTTGGAAGAAAGGCTTGGTGATCTACTTCCAAAAATCAGCCATTGAAAACCCTATGAAGCACAGTTCTACTCTGAAACATACGATGTTGCCAAAAATCAGAGTTGATTTGACAGCAACTGGTTTTTGAGCACCTTGTAGCCTACCCAGCTCCTTAGCCCCGATCACCTCTGCTCCAAAACCTTCATCTCCACTTCATTCCACCACACACACTCAACGGCCATATGCAGAACTTTGGAATTCCTTTGACACGTTAAAAGGCCAACATCTTCCCATTAGCTCAATCACTCCCTTGCTTCCACCATACCTGGTATTTACATTTGTAGGGGCAGATCTTCAGGTGTCTGTCACTTTCTTCTCTCCCAGCCTATCAGCTGCTCCTGGCTGCACTTCCTTCTTTAGCCAGCCAAGACTCCATGGTTCATCATTCCACAGAATCCCAAAATGTTTTTCAGACTCAAAAGGCATATTGTGATCTAATAATTTCAAGAGCATGTTTCATGAGCATTTTGGGCACCCAAAATGTGCAATTTAGCAACTTTAAACAAACTCTCTACTTCTGGGAGGCTTTTGCTTTGCTTTTTGTCTTTGTTTTTTTTCTCGTGCACCATAGTTTTTTCTTTGTTGAGCATACAGTTTACATTTTGGAGTGTGTGTGTGTGTGTGTGTGTGTGTGTGTGTGAGTGCCTGTTACCCAGCTAAAGTAATATGTAAACCTTACTGAAAACGTTGGATATAACATTCCTGGGGCAAGTGTTTAGCATATAACTACCGTAAACTGAGCTTTTCTGTCCACTGTAGAAGCATCAGATTCATTGCTGAAAACATTGAAAGTCAGCTTTAGAGGCAAAGATATCAACCACAAGGGGATAACATATAATTCTAGTATGTAGTGAATATTGTATTTCCAAGTAAGTAAAAAGCCACAACTGGGAAAGTGTGAGAGCTGAAAGAAATCTAAGTTTCATTTAAATAGCAGTTGCAAACGAAGCTAAATTAGCTTTGACAGTTATACTTGTATGAAAACATCTGTTCTTACATGTGTGTCAAGATATCTAAACTTCTAAAACTGAAGTATGAATGATCCATTGTTTAATCTGTAAAAGGGCAAGGTGATGTAAATGAAAACACAATAGGAAAAAAAAGCACAAAAAAGAAAGATTCTAATAAAAAGTCAAACACATATGCAGACACTTTATCAAAAAGAGACCAAAAACCCACTGCCATCGAGTTGACTCCGACTCATAGAGGCCCTATAGAATAGAGTAGAACTGCCCTGTAGGGCTTCCGAGGCTGTAATCTTTAAAGAAGCAGACTGTCACATCTTTCTCCATCGGAGTGGCTGCTGGGTGCGAACTATCAATCTTTTGGTTTAGCAGCCAAGCATTTAACCACTGTGTCATCAGGGTTCCCATCAAAGATAGACAAGAGAACAAAAATTCTGAGGCAGAAAGTAGCAAGATGAAAGAAAGAAAGGCTATTCAATGGGCAATTGTCTGAAAATAAAACAGAAGAATGATCAGTTAAGCAGACACACTTGGAAGGGAGTGGGGTAACCAGGAGCGACTAGGAGATCGTTTGTTGTTGTTAGCGGCCCTCTAGTCAGCCCTGACTCTTGGTGACCCCAAGCACAACCGGGTGAAAAGACAGAAGGGTGATAATTGTGCATGAATGCATTGGCCAGGAATTGATGCTGGACCTCCTGATGGAAGGCAAGAATTCTACCACGAACCACCACTGGTATTGTGGGTCATTAGCCTTCCACCAGCTTCTTAGTCCTACTGACCCACCCCCAAATAAATATGCAGATGTTCAGTGCGATACATTGCAAGTCCCCCTCTCCTTGATCTGGGATTACTGCCCATAAGCCCTTGCTGTATGAAATTTTGGGGGCTACCACTTCAAAGAATCACACAAAATGCTAGGAGTTGCTTAAAATAACACCAAAACAAACAGGCAGGTTAAAAAGAACTAAACAAAACGAGATGAAACTCCAGTATTGTCATTCCTGGCCTAATAGTAATGATCATTTAATTATCCTTATGATGAATAGCAAAGAATATATGTTTCAACCTCATTTGCTTCACCATCTAGCTCATCCAGAAAATAAAAAAAAAAAAGGCGGTAAATCAACAATCAAAGAGAGAGAGAATCTTGGTTCTGCCATTTCCTTATAATGCGGTCTGTCCTTGTGGAAAAAATTAAGGACCATTAACAGCCATTTCCTTCAGGGTGTCTCACCCCACACGACAAAACCACTGCTGAACAGCCAAAGACTGGCAACAGGGCAGTCCGCCCGGAGGACAGAGAAGCTCCCCTACCGCAGGTTGCATCAAGAAGAGGCTGGAAAACTATTTCCAGAGGAGACCCCAGCAAAACAAGGAAACGTCTTCAGAAGCACAGGGTCTTATTACCAAAGGCTTCCCACAACCGCATTCATTTACCATGTTCCATTTGTGGAGCATGAACAAGTGCCTGAACCAGGTCAGGAGGAAGGAAGCTGTCCTACAACCAGCCACCCCCAAGGTCTGTCTCACTGAATGGGCAGATTCCTCTACCTCTCACTCCGGCTCTTTTCTGATTTATCTGTGTCCTATAACTGCCTCTCAGGCTCTTCTTCAGAAACGTTCAGTTAATGAAGTAGAGTCTGTATTCTGCAGTGAACGCCCTCTGCAAGTTGCCCAGACCAACCATTTCCATCCACCACCCATCTGTCCGTGTGTCATTCTGCGGTGGCTTACATGTTGCTATGGTCCTGAAAGCTGTTTCAAATACCAGCAGTGTCATCCATGGTGAACAGTTTTCTGCACAGCTTCCAAAGTAAGACTAGAAAGACAGTGATCTACTTCCAAAAATTATTCAGCGAAAACCCTGTGGGTCAAAACAGTATTATCTGATATAGTGCTAGAAGATGAGCGCCCTAGATTGGAAGGCATTCAAAATACACAGTGGCTGCAACAATGGACTCGAGCATACCAATGATCGTGATGATGGCACAGGACTGGGCAAGGTTTTGTTCTGTCGTACATGGGGTCACCAGGAGTCAGGGTCGCCAGAAGTAGGAGTCAGGTAGACAGCAACTGATGATACTGTTTTAATTTTACCTTTACCGTTCCCAGTGAAAGTAAAATAAAACTTGACTCTGCTCTCTCTGGAGCCCACTCTGAGCTCCACTCCTTGGTGAAGACTTCCTTCATTCCCTCTGGAGACATGTGAATAACTCAAGATGCCTCTGGGTGGATTAGAACCACCAACCTTTTGGTTAGTAGACAAGCACTTAACCATTTGCACTCTCCAGGGACTTCACTTAATAAATCTGGGTTTGAATATTTACTGTTGAAGTGAAATGAATTATGAAATAGGGTTTATGTGGTTTAAGCTTTGGGTACCCTGCAGCTAGTTTCATAAGATCATAGAATTTTAAGCCAAAAGACATGTAGTCAATCCACCTCATTGTGCAGATGAGGAAACTGAAGCCAGGGGAGATTGTTGACTTGCCCAAGGACAGGAAACCAGAAATGGCAAATCTAAGAATGGAAACAAGTTCCACTGATCTAGTTCACCATACCCAGGACTCAATTCTCACAAAACCCAGACCCAAACCCGTTGTCGTTGAGTCAATTCTGACTCATAGCAACCCTATGGGACAGAGTAGAACTGCCCCATAAGGTTTCCAAGAAGCAAGCGGCTGGTCGATTCGAACTGCCAACCTTTTGGTTATCGGCCAAATGCTTAGCCACTTCTCCACCAGCCTTTTCAATATTAAGGCAAAATATTGAGATGTTATGTTAGAATACCTGTCAAGAAAATGGATTTCTCAGCAATGTACAGAGAGCCTACTGGGTACCAGACTCTGTGCTGAATGTTCAGGGGCAGAGACCACCACAAGCCCCTTGATACCCTCTGCCTTCCAAGGATGTTATTTAAAATAGTTACTGTTGTCTTCAGAAAAGCAGAAAGTAGACTGTAATTTAATCAAGATCCCACACAGCAAGGCCCTTTGGAGCTGAATAGATGCTTATTCTCTACTTCAGTGCTGCTCAGTGATTTTAACTAACCACATTTCCTCTGTGCAGATAAATTTCACTTGGATTCACCCATTTGTTCTCATCTGTGTCTTCTGAAATAGAAGTCCTGGTTTTAAATCAATGGCTCTATTGCTGTCTGCTTTCATGTTTAGCTTCTGCAGTACTGACCCTGGTGATAGCTGCATATGTTTTAGCTTTCCTGTCTTTAATGTGGATGGTCAATTGGACTCAAGTTTTTAAGTCTGAGGTTTATGATGGGTCATTTTAACCTAAGAGATACACAATTCTTCCCCAGCTTCCAAAAAAAGGGAAGAAAAGAGAGTACATAAGAATGATTTTAACTCTTAACCTGGCCCTTCCTCCCCTCCCCGCTTTCCTTTTTAATCTTTTCAAACCTACTATCTTCAAACATAACAAGAAAAGAACGGGATTCTTCTTAAATAACACAGCAGCTTCAACATCTGTAAACTAACCTCTGTTACATGTAATTTTTCACTGCCTTTTACTTTTGTTTCATTTTAACTTCTTCCATAGACATGAATGCTTTTTGACACACCAAATGCCTGCATAAGTAACATTACCTCTTTACAGGACCTATTTCCTTCTGTGTGCATTATTTAGGAGGTCATACCTCAAGCAATACAAATCACCTCCATAAAGCTGACATTTTATTCCTCGTGTGACCCTACTCTGTTCAAATATCAGACTGCAAGCACTGAACATTACCCGAAGCGTCAGAACTGCAGCCAAGTCTGGGTGGAGAGGGGTGGGTCAGACAGCCTCCATCATATTTAAAAGTTTCATTTCTTCCATTGGCTTGTGTCCTAACTGCTATTTAATATTCGTTAGTGCCAATTTCCTTTGTTTCTGGGAATGTATCTAATGTGCAGCTAACAGGAATTTACTTTCTAATCAGCATTTAAGTAAGAGTTTGGAGGAAATATGAACAGCCCTCCCCATAACGTACGAGAGTGAATAAATCGTCCTGGATTTATCACTGGACTGATAGATTACAGGTTCTGCTACCTACGAGGGCTTGGTAATAGGTGTTTGGCCACTCTGCCAACAAGCAGAGAATGCAGAACTGGAGCGACATCAGAAAGGATTTCTAGGAAGTAGGAGAAGCCTGACAATAAATGGCCAAAGATTAAAAAAAAAGGAAACATCAAAGTCCTGGGTCCATGTTTCTCAAAGTACACTTTGTATAATTCCAAATATTTTAGATGCACATGAGTGAATATTGTCTGCTTTCCTTTGCTGAGAAAATATCTAGTGTGCTCAATCTGAAGTTCCATACAGGCAAATTAAATCATTATTATCTTTTGTGTAGTATTTTATAGTTTTCAAAGCACTTCACAGTATCGTTTTGATCTTCAAGACATTTTGATATGGAAATTTTATAGTGGGAAGCCCTTGGAAATTTGAAAGTTTAGGCCCTTTTTCAAAAGTTTCTTTTAAGCCATCTGCCTGGAATTTGTAATACATTTCCCTATTGCAACAATCAATGTAATAAATGGTTACAAAACCTACTTAATCTACCATGTATCTGTAAGACCTGTGGTTCTCTTTCAGGTACACCTCATCACCATTTGTAACACTGTGTCTATGGGGAAATAATTTTAAACTGTAAACCCAAGCACCAGTAATATCCTCCCTGTGCTGGCCTCCTCATGAATCAGCTGTGGCTGTGGGGACTCAAGATGAACAGAAATGGAAAGAATAATTATGCTCTTGACCACCAGCGAACTGCTTGCTCTCTCATTCACATAGTAGGAAGGCAATCCCTCTATGTTTGTATTAGATTGTATTCTCTAACCCAAATAATCCCTGGTACTCAGGTGTTCACACTAGGAAACAAAAGAAAAGTGCTCTAGAAAGAGGCCCTTCTACTACGCCTGTTGTTGTGAGGTGCTGTCGAGTCGGCTCCGACTCATAGCGATCCTACGAACAACAGAACAAAACACTGCCCAGTCTTGCACCATCCTCACAATCGTTGTTATGTTTGAGCCCGTTATTGCAGCCACTGTGTCAGTCCATCTCATTGAGGGTCTTCCTCTTTTTTACTGACCCTCTACTTTAGCAAACATGATGTCCTTCTCTAGGAACTGGCCTCTCCTGATAACACGCCCAAAGTACGTAAGAAGAAGTCTCACCATCCTCACTTCCAAGGAGCACTCTGGCTGTATTTCTTCCAAGACAGACTTATTAATTCTTCTGGCAGTCCACGGTATGTTCAGTATTCTTTGCGAGCACCATAATTGAAGGGCATCGATTCTTCTTCCGTCTCCCTTATTCATTGTCCAGCTTTCACACGCACATGAGGCAATTGAAAATACCCTGGGTTGGGTCAGGTGCCCCATGGCTTTCCTATGCCTGTTTCCACGTAAAGGCTGTTTATTACGCTAAGGCCAACCTGTCTGAAACCAATGGCTGATTTTTTGGAAACAGATTGCCAGGTCTTTCTTCTGAGGTGCCTCTGGGTAGACTCAAACCTCTAACCTTTGGGATGGCAGCAGAACATGTTAACTGTTTGCACCACCCAGGGACTCCAGATAAAAGTAGAGGAGTAGTTAGTTAAAACTGGTAGAATGAAAACATTCAGTTATGATGTGAACATTGGAGTTAACTTTTTTCTTTTAATACATAAAGGCACGAAAAAAAAGAATAGAAAACCTAAGCAAAATCATGAAAAAAGAAGCCTACAAAATCCCAACTATGTGATAAGGTAGTTACTCATTAACTGAAATTGAGCCATAAATAAAACTCAGAGCTTCTGCATTGATGAGGACAGTAGATACAAATCCCATTTATTTACCAAGTCTCCTTTGGTTTCCCATTTTCTGGCCCACATTTCCCAGCTTTCTAGCAGTTAGGGAGTTCTGAATGGGTACTGTGCAAGGGGTGCTGTAGGAAACTATATAAACCACTTTCCAGCCTGGCCAGTGACCATCCTGGCCCCCTGGGCAGGATGGCCCACAATCTTTTTCCCTTTCTTGGCAGTCTCATGGACCACACATTTAAGATTGCAGTGTCACAAGAAGAAAGGGCCCCAGAACCTGGGAACACAGCTTGATAAAGAGCCACCAAGGAGAACCATCTGATTGCATGACCTGAGCAAGAAAAAACCTTTGTGGTGTTAAGCCACTGAAATTTGCGGTTTATTTATTAGACAGCATGACCTATCTTATCCCAACAGAATATGTTACCTAATTCTTGTTATCTGACCACAGAAAACCACATTTCTTAAAGACAATACTGTATTGTAAAGGAAAATTATCAAGTAAAACCTTACTATTGCTGCTGTTGTTAGGTGCCACTGAGTCAATTTTGACTCATAGCGACCTCATGTGTTACAGGGTAGAACTGCCTCACAGGGTTTCTTAGGCTGTAATCTTTATGGAAGCAGATCACCAGGTCTTCCTCCTGCGGAGCTACTGGGTGGGTCTGAATAGCCAACCTTTCAGTTAGCAGCCAAGCACTTAACCATTGAGCCACCAGGGCTCCTTAGAATCGTATTCAAAGAACAACAAACGCCATATTGGGTTATATAAACTGTTCACAACAGTTTTACACACACACAGAAGCGTCCTTCTTCAGCTGTATTGACCAGACTTCTAGCATGGTATTGACTTTCCTCTGCAGTCTGGCCATTTCCTCCTTCTCCAGCCTTATCTTCCTCTTTCTGCTTCTCATTTTGTTTCTAGAAATATCAATCTCCTGCAGTCCCCTGCATATACCCCGCTGTTTCATGGCTTCTCTCCCATATTCCTGCTGCCTGACCATCTTTTTCCAGTCATCTCTAACTGGTCTATCCATTGAGGTTCAACCAGAGAAGTAGAGCCACCAGATGTGGTCTAAAACAAGGGATTTATTACAGAAATTTGACCCTATGCAATTGTGGGCGCTGCTTAAATGGTTTCTGCACAGCAGTTGTTTCTGCATCTTGGGCTGGGCCTGAAGTTAGCAGGGCGGTAGGGAAAGATGGCATAACGTGGGGAGATCAAGAGCAAACTAGAACCACATGGATGAGCTGGGAGGCCATAAGGATAACAGGGAACATGCGTTGGACACTCACCCCCTCTAACTCCGGTGACACTGCAGGAGAAGCTGTCTCCCTTTATCACGCTGTCGAACACACAATTCAGGAGTGTGTCAGAAGTCTGACCCCAGGAGTCAGAGAAGTTGAAGGGGGAAGTCTGGGAATCTGAAGGAGCTGCAGGCTCCTTTATACCAACAAGGAAGGTCAGCCAATCTGCAAATGCAAACAGGAGCTACAAGGACGTCTGCCCTACACTGACGTCCTGAGCACAAACATGGCTGCTACTTCACTTCCACCTTCCAAATGGCATGCATGCACTTTTCTCTGCGGTCAATCCTGGCTCAGAACCATACAGGGAAGAAAATTCCGGGAAAAGTAGTTCCAACTTAGCCAAGCTGACACAGTGCAAGGCTACCACACTGGCTAACTTCTACTCGTGTTTTAAGACTCAACTAAGACTACACCTCTCTCAGGAAGTTAGCCTTGCCATCCAGGTCATGCTCACTGTCCCTTCCCTGTCTCTTCACACTCTGTGCCTACATTGCCATAGCCTTTAGCATACTGTCTTAGTATCCTAGAGCTGCCGTAACAGAAACACCATGAGTGGGTGGCTTTAAAGAACAGAAATTTATTTGCTCAGAGTTTAGGAGGCTTGAAGTCTGAATCAGGGTACCAGCTCTGTCTGCTCTGGGGGAAAATCCTTGTCTCAGCTGCTGCTCTTAGTTCCTTGGTGATCTCTTCGTGGCATCTGTCTTCTCTCCATTCATGTTTGCTTGTCTCTATGCCTAATCTGCTCTTTTTATCTCAAAAGTGATTAGGTTAAAGACATCTCCTGCGAGGACATGGCCTCGTTAACATAAAAAAGAAAACCCTGTTTCCAAATAGGATTATATCCACAGCTGTGTTGTTGTTGTGTGCTAACGAGTCAATTCTGACTCATAGTGACTCTATAAGACAGAGCAGAACTGCCCCATGGGGTTTCCTAGGCTGTAAACTTTACAGGAAGGTCGGCAGTTCAAACCCACCAGCCGTCCATGGGAGAAAGATGTGACAATCTGCTTCTGTAAAGATTATTATTGTTGTTGTTAGGTGCCATCAAGTCAGTCCCAACTCATGGTGACCCTAAGCACAACAGAAAGAAACACTGCCTGTTCTTGCGCCATTCTCACAGTTATTGCTATGTTTGAGCCCATTATTGCAGCCACTGTGTCAATTCATCTTGTTGAGGGTCTTCTTCTTTTTTGATGACTCTCTAGTTTACCAAACATGGTGCCCTTCTCCTGAGGCTGGTCCCTCTTAATAATATATCCAAAATAAGTGAAATGAAGTCTTACCATCTTCACGCCTGAAGAACATTCCAGCTGTACTTCTTCCAAGACAGGTTGGTTCATTCTTTTGGCAGTCCATGGTATATTCAATATTCTTTGCCAACACCATAATTTAAATGTGTCAATTCTTCTTCAGTCTTCCTTATTCATTGTCTGGCTTTCACATGCATATGAGGTAACTGAAAATATTTTGGCTTGGGTCAGGCGCCAAAGTGACATCTTTGCTTTTTAACTTTATTAAAGAGGTCTTTTGCAGCAGATTTGCCCAATGCAACAGGTGCTTTGATTTCTTGACTGCTGCTTCTGTGGACGTTGATTGTGGAGTCAAAGAAAATGGAAGACAACTACCTGGCCAACCAACTGGAAGAGGTCCAAATACATGCCAACCCCAAAGAAAGGTGATCCAACCAAATGTGGAAATTATAAAAAAATATCATTACCATATTTTATGCAAATAATTTGAACCTTCTGCATTTGTTTGTCAATTGCTTCTTCTCCCTGTGAGATATTTTCTTAAGCATGCTGTTAATTTTTTTTTTTTTTACGACAACATTTAAAAATTTGGCATAGCTGTGCTTACAAAATACCTGGGGGGTGGGGGTGGGGGTGGACAGCACAGTTGGCAAACAAATGTAGAAGGTAAGAGTTATTTGCGTAAAAATACAGTAATAACACACAAAAGCCAAATTTTGCTGAAGACAATTAAAAAACAGTTGCAGTAGTACATCTACAGGGAACTGCCAGAAATTCAAGCCGGTTTCAGAAGAGGACATGGAATGACAGATATCATTGCTGATGCCAGATGGATTTTGGTTGAAAGCAGAGAATACCAGAAAGATGTTACTCAACTGTGTGGATAATAACAAATTATGGATAACGTTTCCAAGAATGAGAATTCCAGAACACTTAATTGTGCTCATGAAAACCTATACATAGATCAAGAGGTAGTCATTTGAACAGAACAAGGGGACTGCCTCTTTTAAAGTCAGGAAATGTGTGTGTCAGGGTTGTATCCTTTCACCATACTTTTTCAACCTGTATGCTGAGCAAAGCAAGAAGCTGGACTATATGAAGAAGAATGTGGTATTAGGATTGGAGGAAGACTCATTGTCATGGATTGAACTGTATCCTCCCAAAATATTTGTCAACTTAGCTAGGTCATGATTCTGAGTATTATATAACTGTCTACCATTTTGTTGTCTGATGTGATTTTGATTTCCCTGTGTGTTGTAAATCCTATCACTATGATGTTAATGAGATGGATTAGGGGCAGTTATATTGATGAGATCTACAAGATTAGATAGTGTCTTAAGCCAATCTCTTTTGAGATATAAAAGAGAGAAGTGAGCAAAGAGGCATGGGGACCTCGTACCACAAAGAAAGCAGTGCTGGGAGCAGAGTGTGTCCTTCGGACGCTGGGTTCCTGTACAGAGAAGCTCCTAGTCAAGGGGAAGATTGATGACAAAGACCTTCCTCCAGACCTGACAGAAAAACCCTTCCACTGGAGCTGACACCCTGAATTTGGACTTGTATCCTACTAGACTGGGAGAGAATAAATTTCTCTTTGTTAAAGCATCCACTTGTGGTATTTCTGTTATAGCAGTGCTAGATAACTAAGACACTCATTAACAACCTGTGATATGCGAATGACACAGTCTTTCTTGCTGAAAGTGAAGAGGACTTAAAGTACTTATCGATGAAGATCAAAGACCACAGCCTTCAGTGTGTTGCACTTCAACATAAAGAAAATAAAAATCCTCACAACTGGACCAATAAGTAACATCATGATAAATGAAGAAAAGATTGAAGTTGTCAAGAATTTCATTTTATTTGGATCTGTAAAGATTACAGCCTTGGAAAGCCTATGGGGTAGTTCTACTCTGTCCTACAGGGTAGCTATGAGTCGGAATTGACTCGACAGCAATGGGTTTGGTCATTTGGGTGTATGAGTTGGAGTTGACTGGATGGCAACAGGATTGGTTTTTGTTTTGTTTATGGGAGCTGATCGCCAGGTCTTTTCCCCTGAGAAGCAGCTGGTGGGTTCTAACCACCAAATTTTCGGTCAGGAGCTGAGTGCTTCTTAACCATTGCAACACCAGGGTTCCTTTCTACAAGTTCTAACATATGTTAGGATTCTAACATATATGTGGGAGGCACACAATTCAGATGTAACACACATAGTATTCAAATTGCTTATTTATGTGTCTATCTCTTCAGTGGAGCCCTAGTGGTGCAGTGGTTAAGAGCTTGGCTACTAAGCAAAAGCTCAGCAGTTCAAATCCATCAGCCACTCCTTGGAAATCCTATGGGGCAGTTCTACTCTGTCCTTTAGGGTTGCCATGAGTTGGACTCGACTCGCTAACAATGGTTATCTCTTCAGCTAGAATGTAAGGACCCCGAGGGCAGGGCCACATTTCCTTCATTTTTTCTATCCCAAGCACAGTGCCTGGCACATAGTAGGTTATCAGTAAACATAGGAAAAGATTGCTGGCAAACATGTCTTCAGTGATTTTTTTCTACCACTGCTCAAACTAGAATCCTACCTGGAAGCACAGGAGAGGAAGGGCAGGAAAGTTCCCACTGTCCTCTCTAGGGCTCAAATCTGGACTCAGGCGGAAGTCACCTAGAGCAGACCCAAGTAGGAGGCAAAGTAGAACAATCACCCTAACTGGTGATGGGGTGGGGGCTGAGGATGGGTGAGTTTGGAACAAGCATTAACAGCTGCTGAACACTTCTCAGGCACCAAGCATATTCACATGCTTGGCGCCATCTTGTTTTCACAAGAATTTTCTAAGTCCAGCACTACTACTCCACTCCACCCCAAGGAGGGCACAGAGCTGTTAGGTAATGTGCCCAAACCCCACAGCTGGTCCAAATCACAGCTGGACTTGTCTGACTCCAAAACTCATGCTAATTTGGCTGCACTGTGTTTCCTCCCAGGCCAAGTGTGGGGACTTCAGGTGGCTGGAACCATACTGTGACTCCAAGTGGCTTTAAACTACCATAGAAGGAAGTGGTGCCATCAACTGATGCTTTACAAAGGCCTGCAGAGCTTATAAAAAATGTTCACTCCATTGGCGCCACCCTTCTCCCACAGATGCTGGTCACCAAATTGGGACCCGAGCTGATGACCTCCCTCCCCTCCATGCCTGGGGCTGTTTCAGGCCCCTGTCAGGCAGCCACTGCCCTTTGGCTTCCTCTTTACTTCCACGTCTTTTCCTAAAGCTCATATTCTTGGTGATTCTGCGGAGGAAGTCTGCCCTGCATAATCACACCTTAAGTAGAGCTCTTCCATGAAATAACAGAGGGACTCAGAAGCTGAGGGAGTCCCTGGTGGTGCCAACAGTTAATGGCTTGGCTGGTCATCAAAAGGTTGGTGGTTCAAGTCCAACCAGAGGTGTGTTGGAAGAAAGTCCTGGCCATCTACTTCTGAAAAATCAGGCACTGAAAACCCTATAGAGCACAATTCTACTCTGACACACATGGGGTCACATTGAGTTGAAATCGACTCCATGGTGTGGCAGAAGCTGTAATTTTCCTGCTGTCCCAGACACCCCCTAGGCTGACCTGCTTTTATTTCTGAGCTCTTCTACTGTGACTATGTGGTCCTTCAACTTGGTTGGTTCTTCAAGAGAAGTGTGATCTCTCTGGGAAGATAACCGGAGGCGGCACAGTAAGGTGACCACCTTTGGACTCAGACAAGTGTAAATCCTCCTTGTGTTACTTGCTCTGCCATCCCAGGCCAGCTGGCTGGCCTTTCTGGGCCAGGTTTTCCTCACCTCCAGAACAGAGACAGTGCCCGCTCCTGATGTGGTTTGAGGGTAACTGAAAGGGAATCAAGGAAACCAGTTACACAGAGTGGGGTACACACTAGATGCGATGTTGAGAAGTCATTGTGGCAGCAGCTGCATTCTCATCCCGGGAGCGATGGAAGCAAGTGGCTGGTCTCAGACAAGCTTAGGGTGCTTGTAGTACTCAATTGCTCGGTCAAGAGCAGGGTAGCTAAAATAAAATCACTCCCATTTCTCAATTTAAAAAACAAGTGCTGCTTCTCTCCTGAGTCACATTTACTTCATTCGTTCACTCGAATATCTACTCTGTAAAGCCAACCATCGTGGCCTGCACCAATCCATTGCCATCTAGTTGATTCCAACTCATAGTGACCCTGTAGGACAGAGTAGAACTGCCCCATAGGAATTCCTGGCGGATTCGAACTGCCCACATTTTGGTTACCAACCAAGCTCTTAACCACCATGCCATGAGGGCTCTGCCCCACACTGGAGGTAGAGAAATATCTAAAGATACATTGTTAGTTGTTAGCTGGCATCAAATCGAGCCCTGACTCACAGTGACCCCCATGCAAAATGGGTTGGGACCATGGTGATCCATAGGGTTTTCACCGGCTGAGTTCTTATAAATAGATTGCCAGGCCTTTCTTCCTTTTCTGTCTTAGTCTGGAAGCTTTGCTGAAATCTATTCAACATCACAGCAACACACAAGCCTCCACTGATAGGCAAGCGGTGGCTGTGAGGTAATACCCAGACCCAGACCCAGTGCCATCGAGTCAATTCCAGTGAGGTAGTACATTGGCTGGGAATCAAACCTGGGTCTCCTGACAAGGAGGTAAGAGTTCTACCCCTGAGCCACACTGCCGCCATATTTAAAGACATAGTTCCTGGCTTCAAGGAGCTTTCCCTCTAAGTCCTTCTTGAAAGGGAGCTGTTCGGATGGTGTTAATAAGGGGTTAACAGCAACTCTTTCCGCCTTTCTGCCGTTGCCGCCTAACAGCAGTAAATTCTCATCTGAACTACAATTGACCCTGCACACACAATCATGTTATTCATATTCTTATAAACAGAGGGTACAGTATGTATAATTTCCTAGATTTCTGGAAGGGGATGTATCATAACTAAACTCCGATTTTCCTTTGGAGAAGCAGTCCCATTTGTTTCTGGTTTAGCTTCAAAGCAAAAACTAATTTTTTCCTTTAATGTGTCAGTAACTTGAGTGAAATTTGTCACTTGTTTTTATGAAAAGTTCTTTGCCATTGCCTTAATTACTTGAAATAAAAAAAAATAATAATAATAATAAAAACCACCCATAACAACTCACATTTCCTACATGGTACCAGGGACTGGAAATGCAGTGACGGGACTGTGGTGTGATTTCTAGTCATGGAAACTAAGGAGAGTTCCACAGAATGGCCTCAAGCCTGTCCACGCTACAGGGATCTATTTTCGAGTTTCTCTGATGGGAGTGAGACCACTGGTGACATCTTGTTCCAATTTAAGCAAGGTTGAACTGTGGGCCAGCTCCTTCAAATCCTAACCAGCACAGAAATTACCTCCTACAAAAAAACCACAAGAGTTAGACTCAGTAAGAATGAGTCCCAGAAAAGCTGAAGCTCTTGAATCCAAGAATATTTCTGAAGTGATCCAGTCAAGAACAGCGTTTTCATTTTCTTTAGTAGGGGGATTTCTTGTTTGTCCTGGGATGAAGTTGGAGGGTGGTTATGGATGATGAAGGGCAGCTTTATTTTGCCTTAAAAAGAGCTAACACCTCCTTCACCACCTCGCCTTGAGCCGGAGCTATTTAGAAAACGCTCAAAACTATTTTTTACCTTTCTATATACATATTTAATAGAGATGCCATTTCATTAGCAAATTACCAAAAACAGGAGCTGACCAGTCTTCCAGAAATGACTCATAGTAAACAGGATGGATCTCTAGGAGCTCAGTTCTCCAAGGCGACAACTTCCTCTGGGGTGCATTTTCTAACTCTGCCTTAGTTCACCAAAAGGACCATGAAAATTGCAACACTTTAGGGAGGTTCCCCATCTACCTCCCAGACCCCGACATGATTAGCTGAGCTGTGGCTTTGAACTTTCAAGTTGGTCTGACCCCTTTAAGTTCAAGTGACCAGTGAGCAAGGAAAGAAATAGGTGTGGCCCTGAAATGATTCAATATGTTGGGTACACCCAAGATGAGTGAGGAGCAGTCAGTTCACATTTAGGATCCAGGGCATAACGTGTGTCACTGTGGGGACGATATAAGCGACAGAGAAGGATGGTGCTGAGAGTGGTGGTCAGTGGGGCCACCTTGACCAGAGGCTACCTGGGGTGACTCTTGCAGTGGAGATGGAAGTTCTGGTTGCTAGGGAACCACCTGGCCCTCCAACCCATCTGAGATGGTCACGAGCTGCTAGGATTTTCACAGCCAAATTATTCTGGAAGTTGCTGCTACACTTTGGATATTTTCAAAATTTTCTCATAGAAAGCAAATTGAGAAGAGCCTTTCTTTGGGATTTTAAATTTAGAGAAAGTAATAGCATTTGAGAAGCTTTCACTACCACAGTCCCTAGACTATCTCAATTTTTCTCACTCCTTTATCAATCACTGAAGGCTAGGCTTCTGTCATGGATTGAATTGTGTCCCCCAAAATGTGTGCCCACTTGGCTAGCCCATGATTCCCAGTATTGTGTGATTGTCCACCATTTTGTCATCTGTTGTGATTTTCCTATGTGTTATAAATCCTACCTCTATATGTTAACGAGGCAGGATTAGAAGCAGTTATGATAATGAGGCTAGACTCAAAGTACAAGATTAGGTTGTGTCTTATCTCTTTTGAGATTAAAAAAAAGAAAAGAGAGAGAGAATCAAGCAGAGACAGGGGGACTTCATACCACCAAGAAACAAGAGCCAGGAGAACAGCATGTCTTTTGGACCCAGGGTCCCTGTGCTGGGAAGCTCCTCAACCAGGAAAGATTGATGACAAGGACTTTCTCCTAGAGCCTACAGAGAGAGAAACCCTTGCCCTGGAGCTGGCACCCTGAATTTGGACTTTTCGCCTTCTAGACTGTGAGAGAATAAGTTTCTCATTGTTAAAGACATCCACTTGTGGTATTTCTGTTATAGCAGCACTAGATAACTAAGACAGCTTTCAATGCCTCTATCTCCTCCCTCTCCTTCCCTTTCTTATCCTCCATCATCTGTTTTCACTTCTCCCACCAACCCACGGACATACTCACGTGCTCACGAGTCATCAGCAGTGCTCTCTGAGCCGTTGCTAATGCCTTCCCATTGATCTCCTTCCTCTCCATGACCACCCCAACACTTTGCCCTAATTTTTTTAACTGAAGAAATTCTTGTTTACATGCTAAAAAAAATCACCCTACCTCATTCCCCTTAGAACAGTGGTTCTCAGTCCGGAACAATTTTGCCCCCCAGAAGACATCTGATACTGTCTGGAGTCAATATTAGTTGTCACAACTCAGGGTGGGGGAAGGGGAGTGCCACTGGCTTCTAATGGGTAGAGGCCAGGGATGCTGATAAACACCCTACAATGTATAGCATAGTCCCCCACAACAAGGAATTATCTGGCCCCAAACGTCAATAGCGCTGAGGTACCATAGAGGTAGTCCTTCTCTTACCTTCCATGAACTGCACTGGTGTTTTCCATCTCTGTTTTCTGCTGCTGGCAGTCGCCCTTTAAAAAAGTATTTACTGGGCACTGTTATGGATTGAGTTGTGTCCCCCAAAAACACATGTTGGAATCCTAACCCCTATACCTATAGATGTAACCCCATTTGGGAATAGGATTTTCTTTATTATGTTGATAAAGCCATATCAGTGTAGGTTATGTCTTAAACTCAACCACTTTTGAGATATAAAAGGAGCAGATTAGGCACAGAAGCAAGAATTTACAAATGGGGGAAAGACAGGTGCTGCATGGAGATGGCCAAGAAACCCAGGAATGCTGGGGCTAGAGAAGCTGAGACAAGGTTTCCCCAGAGCTGTCAATGAGAGAGAGCCTTCCCCTAGAGCCAGTGCCCTGAATTCAGACTTCTAGCCTCCTTAGCTGTGAGAAAATAAATTTCTGTTCATTAAAGCCACCCATTGTGATATATCTATTACAGCAGCACTAAGAAACTAAGACAAGCATCCACTGTGTGCCAGGCACTGTGTCTGGTATTGAGAATACAGTACTGGGAGAAAAAAAAACCCCGAGACATCATTCCTGTCCTCATGGAGAGTATAGTCCAGTGGAAGAGACTGACAAGCACGTACTCAAATATGTACAAATGCACTACATACAAGTATGAAGGGAATGGGTAGTATTTCATGGACAGAATAAACACAAGGACCTAATAAAGGCTGGGGGAGTGAGGGTGCGCCCCTCTGAAAGGCAATATCTGAGCTGAGTCTTGAAGGATGAATAGGTGTGGGCCAGGTCAAGAGTGAGGGAAAGAGCATTCTAGACAGGGGAAAGAGTACCTGTAAAGGCCCTGGGGCAGGGGTTTGAAGACCTGAGTGTGGGTGCAGTCCAGTGAGCAAGGGGCAAAAAAGGTACCATGAAATGAAGCCAGATAATTGAGGACAGGCTAAAGATTTTGGGCTTTATCCTAAGGGTGAGAGACACCTATGAACCGGAATGAGCAGGACTTTAGGTTGCAACCATAAAACAATGCTTTTGCTGTGTCTCTTGCTCACCGTTCTGTGGGTCTAGTTCTTCCCTGCTTTCTTGGCAGGCCACATGAGCTTTCTGGTCACTCTCGGGTAATAAAATGTCCTATGATCATTTCGAGTCACAAAACAGACTAATTTCATTAATGAAATGCCCCGTGCCATATAAAACTCCAAACCTCATTTAAGTTAAAAGGTCTCCCCTCCCCAGCCTGGCTTGCTTCAGCCTTGCCAACTGCACTGGGGAGGAAAGTCCAGTGGGCTTCTTTACCATTTCCCCAACTAGGACTCTGACTTCACCCTGCTCTTTGGGCTTCCTCAGGGGATGAAGCAGAGAGACAGTGCCAGAGCAGGAAAGGTCTTTCTTGATTAGTCCTGCTGTGAGCTGGCACAGTATCACTTGCAATTGACAAACATTAAGCTCACTCTTTCTTTCATAGGTCTCTTTTGTTAGTTCTTCAGAGACCAACTCTCCCACTCCCTTCCTGGAACTCTCCCACGTATTCCTGTTTGGTATGGATAAAGGCATATCTCCTTTAGCTGGTCTCATGTCTCTTTCCTCTGCCCCTAGGTATACCCGCAACTTCTTTTGCCAGGTCTCCTCATCCCTCCAGGTGGCCCTTCTGGGAAGGCTCTTAGATAACCCCATAGGAGTTTCAGGAGGGAAAGAAACAGATCTGCTCCATGGAAACTCTTTGTTTTCCTTGTTGGCCGCTTGACTTCACTCCAATTTCTGACTCCATCTTCACATGGCCATCTTCCCTCTGTATGTCTCTGTGTCTCCTCCTGCTCTTATAAGGACCCTTGTCATAAACAGATCAGAGCTCACCCTAATGGCCTCATCTTAACTAATTACACCTGTAAAGATGCTGTTTTCAAATAAGGTCATATTCCCAGGTACCAGGGATTAGAACTTGAACATACCTTTTGGAGGAGACCCAAACAACTCTTAACTGTTGCAAAACTGATTTTGGGAAATCTTTTTTTCAAGTCCTGCAAAAGAAATCTTATTTTGACCTGTGGGCATAGTTGGCATCTATCATCTTGGTGTCTTAGCTGACTCTAAAACAGAAGTAGTTCCACTTTACCATAGTGGTATACCTGCAGTAGGTAGGACGCCTTTAGCTGCAAGTGATAGAAACCCTAACTTCCTAAGTGTTTCACATCAGAAGTGCCCAAGCACAGTAGCTCTGGACTCATCAGGGCTCCAGTGCCTTTCTCTATGATTCCCTTTGCCCTGCCCTTCTCCATGTTTTGGCTTCACCCCCAAACTGGGTGGCAAGATGGGTACGGCAAACACAGACATCACGTATAGATAGGACAAGAGCTAGGACTCTTCTTGTAGAAGTTCTCCAGGGGACATCTTAAGTGCCATTGGCCAGAATTGGCATACACCTACCCCCTTACACCAGCCACTAGCAAAAGAGTGTGATTGCTATGACTGTCTTAGCCTTATCAGGATTTCCACCTCCCCACACACTCCTGAATGTGTCCAGGATGAAGCTGGAATCAGCTCCAACCTCCACCTCCCACCACCACCCAAATATAAACCCAGGTACAGCCTATGCCAGCTCACAACAAGACTAGTCCAGTAAGATCATTGCTGCCCTCACATCTTCCCTCACCCTCTGCTTCAATCCCTGCGTCGTCCAGTATTATTTTTAAGGCATACTGATTTCTGTTAATTTAGAGGCCTGGTAACCAAAGATGATTGATGCCGAGGTGTTATTTTGGAGCTGGGCCATCTGCTGCCCAGCTGCCAATGGGGAGCCCATCGTTGAAAGTGGGTGGAGCACAGATTGGCCCAGGTACAAGGTAGCTGCAGAATTACTGAAACTTTCACCAGGGCTGAACTCGGATGGCATACCAATGAAAGGGATTGCATTCGCTGATGCATTTTATCAGTGCTTGCTCAACTCAATGTATGTACATTTTGAGTAAATGGTTTTTCTAGGAAAATATAAATTGCCAAACCAACCCCAGAAGAAGAAGAAGAAGAAAAGTGACAGAAAAGAAAAGCAGACGTTTGTCAAAGTGTTAAACATACATACACACATCAAAAAAAAAACTCGGATGGCCTCTCAGATAAATTCTAACCAATTGTAAGGCCTAAATAACCCTAAATCTATTTAAACTTTTCTAGAGCATGGAAAAATAAGAAAACACCTCAATTCTTTTTTTATGAAGAATCCATGCATTCACATAAAATCCTATCAAAGACAATAATAACATAGAAGAGAACTTTAGACTAATCACACTTAGCAATATCTATGCAAGGAAAGATAAATATTGAGAAATCTATTAAGATAAGTCACACATGATATGGCAATATTATCTCTAGGAAACAAGGCTGTCTAATGGAAAATTATTATAAACAATAAGAAAATACAGTACACTGTGGCTAGACACATATAAACAGCAACCACTCAGGAAATGATGAAAGAAAATCTCATTTATAACAATAATAAAAAAATGAAATACACAGATAAAGACTGAATCAAATATGCAAAAGATACACGTAAAAAAAGGAAACAAAGAACAAAGGTTGTAAGGAAGTCTCCAAAAGATGAGAAAACATATGTGGTCTTTGGATGGAAACAAAATCCCTTGGATGGATGCTTTTATTAAATATTAATTCTCCCTCAGTTAGTCTATAAATTTACTTTGATTTCAAAAAGGCATGTTAATCAGATTAAAAAACAGAAAAAAACTGCATTCCTGTATGATCCTTAATTGTAGTGTATTCTTTTTCATGTGCTGCTGGATTCCCTTTGCTAACATTTTAGAATTTTCGCCCTGAGGATGTTTGAGGAATATGGAGAAAATAGCCACTATGAGGGCAATAGAACTGGATGGCTACTGCCAAGCTCAATTAAGCTCTGGAAAAAGACAATGAAAAGCTGAGAAAAATTAAAACTGGCAATTAAAAGCTAAGCGTGACCAACACGATTAAATCAGGGAAGAACAGTTTTTCTAATAAATGGTATTGGGACAACTAGAAATCCACATGCAAAAGAATGAACTTGAACCCTTGCCTTCACATCAGACACAAAATTAATTAAAAATGAATCATAGACCTAAACGTAAGATTTAAAATTCTCAGAAGAAAACAAACAAAAAAAAACCTTGTGAACTTCTGTCAGGCAATGGTTTCTTAGATATGACAGCAAACACATAAGTGACAAAAGAAAAAATAGATAAATTGAGCTCCATTAAAATTAAAAACTTTTGTGATGCAAAAGATACCATCAAGATAGTGAAAAATGGAAGAAAAAAATGTCATATCATGTATCTGATAAAGGACTTGTATCTAGAATCCATAAAGAACTCTCATAAATCAGTAATAAAAAGACAACCCAAATTTTAAAACAGGATTTGAATAGACATTTCTTCAAAGAAGATATACAGTACCTGGAAACCAATTCTGACCTCTTCTAACTTCTCAAAGGGAAGGAGAGAGAATCAAGATCAGCATCTCAAGGTTGATTCCTCTGAAGTAGAGGTCAGACATACCTCCTTTCCCCAACTTTTTTTCCAATTGTGACACTAGCCATCACTCCCACGGAACTCTCTACTTTTCTACTGGGTTCTATAATTCGTTGCAATGGTCACACAGAACTCACAGACAATACTCAAGGATTATGGGTTTTTTTAGGAAAGCAACAAGCTACAATTCAGGATCAGGAATGACTCAGGATACAGCTCTTCGGTCAGGAGAGCTTCTTCTCAGCCATGCCCACAGGCAGGCCTCTCTCTGGCCCTCAACTTCTCAACCTCTGGCCCTCTTGGCCTCTCAGCCTGGTCTCTGCCCTACTTGAGCAAGTGTTACAAAGCTCTTTAGCTCCATCGATAAGTGCCCAGGGACACCCCACTCTGCCAGGAAGCCTCTCAGCTCTCTCACTCCGTGGGTTGGCACACCCACTGTATCTGCCTTCCTCTGTGGGCTGGGAAGCCCACAGCGCCACCTTGCACCAGTCTCCTGGTTCTCCTGCCACCATTTCTCTCTGCTGCTTCTCAATGTCTTGCGCCACCTCCAGTGTTACAGCTCTCCCTCTCTTTGTCTCCTGGGTGTAGGGTGTCCTCAGTGCAGGGACCCCAGATCCAAAGGATGCACTGTACTGCAGTCTCTTCTTGGTGGTAGTGAGGTCCCCTTTTCTGCCTCTGACATGGCTTGTTTTAAGTCTACTGGAATGGCAAAACTGACTGATCCCCTCATTAGGGTTCCATACATCTTATATGCATGGTCCCACTGCCACAAGGGTGCCATGCACCTTATTTGCATTATTAGCAAGCTGTCCAATCCCCTTGGTGGGCCACAATCACCTTATTTGCGTAGCTCCATCCAATCATTTGGTGGGAGTTACAAGCATGTGCTAGTCCTGCTAAGGGAGGACAGTCAGGAGCTGCAGCCCCAGCTTTCACATGCTATCAGGAGCTGGGAGAATTCACATAGGCCAGGATTCTGAGGGTGCTTCATCAAGGCAGACCAAATAGAAGGTTGGATAAAGAAGGTGTGATGGTTAATTTTGTATCACCTTGACTAGGTAACAGTACCCAGTTGTTTGACTATGAAGGTTGCTGTGAAGGTTATTTTGTTGATCTGATGAACTTTTACAATCTGTTGACTCTAAGTAAACAAGACTATCCACGACAGTGTGCGAGGGCCTGATCCAATCGATTGATAGCCGTAGGAGCAAAAACCGAGGTTTCTGAGAAGATCAGGATTCTTCCTCAAAATTGTAACATAGATAACCTATTGTGACACAGATATCCTGTAGGTTTCTTTCTCTGAAGAGCCCTGACTAATACAGAAGAGTATTTTTGTTTGGGAGCACTCTCCTGGAATACACGGTTTAACACCCTGAAAAGGCACCGAGAAGATGGTGCAAACCCAGACTAGGAGACTGGAAAAAGCAATAGTCCACACTGAGCAACGTAGAAATGCCAGTATTGCCATGGTAGGATAAGTAGGTTATTTTGACACAGAAATAAATAACATGAGAAAGAACTACAAGAGTTGAAAGTTGTGACTCTAGGGAAAGGAAATGCTGGTAGGGAAGGGTGGAGCAGGGAGGAGCTCTTTTTTGTTGTAAATTTTCTAGGACTATTTGATGCTTTAAAACTATGTACAGGTACTATGATAAAGTGATTAATACTTTTTTTAATTAAAGGAGCTCCATAAATACTTGATTGTTTGATTGACTAATTTGTCCAATACAAGCCATCAGATAATTTAACTTTCAACTAAAAGTGCCAGGAATAAGTCTAGCTATCAAATAAACTCATGGCTTGCCTTATCCTGCCTTTAAAACAGTCCCATCCCTACCCTAACCCAGCAGAGAAGCAAGTCAAAGCCAGGGCTCTGAGTCACTGCTAGGTACTACCAAAATCCTTCACCAAAGTGTTGACATTTTATTCATTTATTTAGGAGAGACCCAAACTCAGTTCCTTAATTCAAAAACTATTATTCTGACTTTTTTAAAATTTTATTATGGAAATCTTGAAACACGCATAGAAGTGGGCCATCACCCTTTACCCATTACCTACCTTCAACAATCATCAACATTTTACCAAGTTGTTTTATTTGCCTCCCACTCTGTTCCTTTTTTTTTTTTTCTGGAATATTGTAAAGCAAATTCTAGACACTATGGTATTTTATCCATAAATATTTAGCATGCATCTCTAACTGATAAGGATCTTTTTTGTAATATAATCACCATGCCATTATCACACTTGATAAAGTTAACAATAATTCCTTACCATCTAATACCCAGATTATAATTAAATTTTGGTGATTGAAAGGTGTGATTTTACAGTTGTTTTGTTTGAATCAGTGTTCAAGTAATGTCGACACATTGCATTTGATTGTTATGCCTTTTAATCCTCTTTTATTCTACAGCAGTTCCTCCTCCATTTATTTTACTTGCCATCAATTTGCTGAGGAAACTAGGTCATTTATGTTGTAGAATGCCCAACATCCTGGATCTGACCAACTACTTCTCACCCTGTTTAACCTGTTCCTCTGTCTCTCATGTTCCCTGTAAATGACTTGTCAGGTCTAGATGTCTGAATAGATTCAGGGTAAATTTTTAGGCAAGAATACATGTTGAGTGATGCTAGGTATTTCCTGTGGTGTTATACCACACAGCTTATCATCTGGTTGCCCTTCTAACCCTGTCAAGACTGGTTATGAGATATAGATAGTGTCAGCCTGACTTCTCCAGCATGAAGTTTCCGAAATTTTGAGCTCTGAAGTTCTTATTCAACTTTTCTCCACAGCATTAACATCTAAAATATTGTTTCCAGAGATGGACACTAGAGATTCCTCCCATTTCTGTCCCAAGAACCAGTAGAACTGGTGACGTGTGTCTGTCTAGATTTGGAATTGCTATGGAAGTCTATTTCCCATTCTTCCCCCTTCTGAACAGGAGTACCTATTTCAGTCTTTCCATGGCATGTTGGGCGGGTAGAGGGAGATAACTTGTCCTCTTAGTTCACAGGTCTCAGATCAATAGGAACTGAATCTGAGAACCTGATTTAAGTAACAAGATCTTGGACTTTGAATCAATGTCAAGATAGAAGAAGAGAGCTTGGAGCGGGGCTAAGTATATTTTGCATGTAGAAGGGATGTGAATAGTTGTGGCCAAAGAGCAGACAACAGTAGGTTGTTCCCAAAGATGGCCACCTCTCCCATCAAGAGGTAGAGTCTATGTCTCCTTCCCTTGAACCTGGACTTTGTGGCTTGCCTTTTGACGTAGAAATAATAGAATGTGGCAGAAGTGACACTGTGTCCTTAAGAGGCCTGACAGCTTTGACAGCTTCCACTCCACCTCCTGGAAACCAGCCACCATGTAAACAGGCTCAGGCTACACTACTGAATGATGAGAGGCCACATGGAGGAGAACCAAGTCTCCCTGGGCACAGCCAGCACCAAGATCTCAGATGTGACTGGGTCATGTTGGACATCACAACCCCAGCTGGGCTCCCAGAAGAATGTAGCCACATGAGTGACTAAGCTGACACTACATGAAGTAGAAATGCCCACTGACCCTGATGCTGGTGGTTTGCTCTACATCAATAGATAACTGAGAGAGTATCCATTGATGGATGTCGCCCAGCTTCATTAGGGGCTGCAAAATGAGTTTTTCTAATTTCATCATTTCTTCTTCACTTATTAACTGGAAATTTTCCATAAAGGAAAACTTTCCCCCACTATGTTTTTACTCTGAAAGGGTAAATATAAGAAAGAAGGGATAAACACTTTATGCTTCCTTTTATTTAAGAATTTTCAGAGAAATGAATTAATGCCTTAGCCATTTCAATTTACCACTGAGACTTTCTTTGTTTTTGTTTTTATTTTTTAGTATCATTATATATGGGTATTTATATATAAATATGTATAATTATACATTTAATTCATATCTACATGAATAAATACAGTGTATATTAATAAGTATTTACACTTTTAAATTATTGCAGTTATCGCCCTTACTGATTCTCAAAATGTCCCTCTTTGGCCAGTGGGAGCCTATGCAAGTTGGCATCTGTGTCCTTGTGACATGACCCCATTAGTCTCTGATAGCTTCCTTGCTTTCTGGCATAACCAGATGGCCTAGGTTCACCTTCTACATTTCCTGCTCCAGACCTAGAGTCAGCCATTTCTTCAAGTCCTAGTTCATTTAGGGGAAGTAGAACCTATTTATTCTTAATTTACATTCAATTCCAATAAACTTGAAATTAAATTTCCCAGTCCCAGGTGCTTAAAATATTACATTAGAAATGAAACTGCCATAAACATATACTCACAGCTGTGTGAGGGTCAGCTAATAGCCTATGAACAGGAGAGAAAACTGAAGAACAATTATGAAAAGCATACATAAGAACTAAAAAATTGCAGCTATCTGGCCCAGTTCCAAACTTGCGTTCTCCAAGAAGAGTTCTTTAAGGTTCCCATTTGAAATTAATCTCCTTTTCCAGCCTTTTCTTTATATCTTACTTACAGTTCTATAATAAAATTTATCAAGTTGTTGTTGTTGTTGCTGCTGTTGGTACTGTTGTTGTTGTTTTGGTATGCGTTTGCCTGGGTCAGCACCCCACATCCCTGTTAGAATCATCTAAAGGAGTTGTATTAAAAATCATGTCTGGGCCCCAGTCCCAGATTCATACATAGTCAACTGGTCTAGAATGGACCCCAGGCATCTGCATATATTTAAAACTTACCAGATAATTCTACTAGCCATCCAGGGTTGAGAATCGTTGGTCTAGCCTGTGACTCTTAGTCATCTAATGCTGCTATAACAGAAATACCGCAAGTGGATGGCTTTAATAAACAGAAATTTATTCTCTTATTGTCCAGAAGGCAAGACGTCTGAATTCAGGGTGCCAGCTTCAAGGGAAGGCTTTCTCTCCCTGTTGGCTCTGTGGGAAGGTCCTTGTCATCAATTTTCCCCAGCTGAGGAGCTTCTCAGTGCAGGGACCCCGGCTCCAAAAGGATGAGCTATTCTTCTGGCTCTTGTTTCTTGGTGGTATGGGGTCACCCTGTCTCTCTGCTTGCTTCCCTCTTTTATATCTCAAAAGAGATTGATTTAAGACACAACCTAATCTCCTAGATTGAGTCCTGCCTCATTAACATAACTGCCCCTAATCCTGCCTCATTTATGTCATAGAGGAAAATCACATCAGATGGCAAGATGGTAGACAATAACACAATACCGGGAATCATGGCCTAGCCATGTTGACAGATATTTTGGGGGGACACAATTCCATCCATGACAGGTAGAAACTCAGTAAGTAGTCCTCATATCCCCCATAGCTGTTTTATTCAAAATTCCCATTCGGTAACTGTGTGTAGAGTTGAAATAGGATTGAAGTGACCAGGAACGCTGCATCAATAAAGGTTAATCATTTTCAGAAAAACAAATTGTATAAAGCATTCCACCCCATCCTTCTAAAGGATTGGACCCACGGCTAGCTAGGAAACTTAACTGTTCAGAGCAATGTATTTCCAGAGGTGTCCAGCTGGCCTAGGTTTTCATCTACTTGAAAACAATGTTTACTAACTATATGTAACTATGTTGCAGGTATAATAGCTATATTATAACCATAATGCAGAAGCTTTTATCCCCAAACATTAAATCTCCAGTTGAAAGCTTTGGAAGACCCACAACTTCTTCATTGCAAATACCTTTTCTCACCAACATAAACAGTGACTATGTACGTGGACCTCGTCAGATGGAATACACATGGACATTGATTGTGGAATCAAGTAAAATGAAATCCTTCACAACTTCAATCTTTTCTCTGTTTATCATGATGTTGCTTATTGGTTCAGTTGTGAGGATTTTTGTTTCCTTTATGTTGAGGTGTAATCCATTGTGAAGGCTGTGGTCTTCGATCTTCCTCAGTAAGTGCTCCAAGTCCTCTTCATTTTCAGCAACCAAGGTTGTGTCATCTGCATATCGCAGGTTGTTAATGAGTCTGCCACCAATCCTGATTTCACGTTTTTCTTCATGTAGTTCAACTTCTTGGACTATTTTCTCAATATACAGAATGAATAAGTATGGTGAAAGGATACAACCCTGATGCACACCTTTCTTAAAACTAAACCACGTAGTATCCTCTAGTTCTGTTCAAATGGCTGCTCTAGGTCTAAGTACAGGTTCCTCATGGGCACAATTAAGTGTTCTGGATTTCCCATTCTTTTCAATCTTATCCGTAATTTGTTATGATCCACATAGTCGAATGCCTTTAATATAGTCAGCGAAGAAGTTGTGGGTCTTGCAAAATTCTATCATGTCATCTCCAGTGTTGTTTCTATCACCAAGGCCATATTTTCCAACTACCAATCCTTCTTTGTTTCCAACTTTTGCATTCCAATTGCCAGTAATTATCAATGCATCTTGATTGCAATTTTGATCAATTTCAGACTGCAGAAGTTGGCAAAAATCTTTAATTTCTTCATCTTTGGCCTTAGTGATTGGTGCATTAATTTGAATAACAGTATTAACTGGTCTTCCTTGTAGGTGTATGGATATTATCCCATCACTGACAGCATTGTACTTCAGGATCAATCTTGAAATGTTCTTTTTGATGGTGAACACAACACTATTCCTCTTCAATTCGTCATTCCCAGCATAGTAGGCCATATGATTGTCTGATTCAAAATGGCCGGTACCAGCCCATTTCAGCTCACTAATGCCTAGGTTATTGATGTTTACGTATTCCATTTCATTTTTGATGACTTCCAATTTTCCTAGATTCATACTTTATACATTTCACATTTTGATTATTAAAGGATGTTTGCAGCTCTTTCTCCTCATTTTGAGTCATGCCACATCAGCAGATGAAGGTCCCAGAAGCTTGACTCCATCCATGTCATTAAGATTGACTCTACTTTGAGGAGGTAGCTCTTCCCCAGTCATATTTTGAGTGCCTCCCAACCTGAGGGGCTCATCTTCCAGCACTGTATCAGACAATGTTCTGCTGCTATTCATAAGGTTTTCACTGACTGATTTTTTCAGATGTAGACCACCAAGTCCTTCTTCCTAGTCTATCTTAACCTGGAAGCTCCACTGAAACCTATCCACCATGGGTGGCCCTGCTGGTATTTCAAATACCTGTGGCAATGCTTCCAATATCACAGCAACACGCAAGCCACCACAGTATGACAAATTGACAGACACGTGATGGCTGTTAGCCATGTACCTAGTAACACATTTTAGAAAGGAGCTATGCATGTGTCTGCCAAGGCCACTCTTGTGTGAGGGCTATGCCTCAGCACAGTTGAAAACCGGTTGCTGTTGAGTCCATTCTGACTCATGGTAACCTCATGTGTGTCAGAGTAGAGCTGTGCTCCATAGGCTTATTTTTCTTAAGTGGACCACCCGGCCTTTCTTCCGAGGTTCCTCTGGGTAAACTCAAACCACCCACCTTTTGTTTAGCAGCTGAGTGTGTTAACTCATTTGTACCACCCAGGGATTCTACGCAGTTAGAGCCACATATTACACGATCCTCATTAAACTGATACAGCCACAAAAACATTGAAAATGTTAACTTTTCTATTTTAAGAGAATTAAAGAACTACAATTTTCTCTAAAAGTAACCTAGATTGGAACTTTCTTCCATCCACGATAGCACTGTTTATGAACATACAGTTCCAAGAAATTCTGTGCCAACACCACTCTAAAACAATGCTCCACTTTGGTAATTACACATAATAAGCATTTGGTTCCTTAAGTTTTCACTCATCTTGGGATTTTTTTATCCTAACAAATCCTGGATCTTTTCTTTCCCCGTATAATTTCCTTCTGATGTTCTAGACTAGGGTGCCTTGCAGAGGGACAAAAAGTCATTTATGGATAATAGTACATCACCCCTGAAACTGGCCCAGGCCAAGAGGGTCTAAAGACTCCAGCACAAACTCCAGACTGATCATTCTCGGTCCAGGGAAGAGCTCAATTTCCGATCCATGTAACTATTTCCCATCCCCATAAGGAGAATAAGATAAACTCTAGAGTAAAAACAAGCCTTGAAATAATACTAGGCATTTGAGGCCCCTTAGGAGGATTTTCTGGAGTCATCCTGGACCTGGATCAAGACATTGACCAATCTAGAGTCCAAATCACATTATGTAGAATAAGCTACTTCAAGTGGAGAATGATGAAACTATTTATCTCTTGTTTGCCCTTCGGGAGTCTTCGTGAAGGTAGAATGTTCTTCATTAAGTAGAATGTTGCCTGTTGGCTTTTCATGTATGCCCTGAATCATACTGAGGAATAGCCCTTCTATTCCAACCTTCTTGGGGTTTTCATCAAGAAGGAGTGTTGGATTTTATCAAGTGCTTTTTCTGCATCCACAGAGATGGTCATGTGGTTCTTTTCCTTTGTTCTACTGACATGATGTCTTTCGTTGATTGATTTCCTAATGTTGATCCATTCCTGCATTCCTGGAATAAATCCCACTTGGTCATGGTGTACGACTCTTAATATACTGTTGAATTTTGTTTGCTAGTATTTCATTAAGGGTGTTGTGTTTATATTCATAAGAGATATTGGCCTGTAGTTTTCTTTTCTTGTGGCATTTTTGTCTGGTTTGGGTGTCAAGGTTATGTTTGCTTCATAGAGTGAATTAGGGAGTATTCCTTCCTTCTCTAGCTTACAGACGAGTTTAAAGAATATTGGTGTCAATTCTTCTCTGTTTGGTAGAATTCCCCAGTGAAGTCACTGGTCCAGGACTTTTTTTATTGAGAGGTTTTTGATCACTGATTTGATTCCTTCACTTGTTGTGAGTCTGTTGAGACTTTCTCTTTCCTCTTGAATCAGTTTAGGTAAGTTGTGCTTCTAAGAATTTGTCCATTTCATCTAAGTTCATAATGTTCCGTCATAATTCTCTTTATTTCTATTGGGTTAGTTGTAATGTTCTGTTTTTCATTTCTTATTTTGGTTATTTGCATCTTTTCTCCTTTTCCTTTGTTAGTCTAGCTAGAGGTTTGTTAATTTTATTGATCTTTTCAAAGAGCCAACTTCTAGTTTTATTGATTCTCTCTATTGTTTTCCTAGTTTTGATCTTATTTATTTCAGCTCCAAGCTGTTATTTCCTTTCTTCTGGTAGGTTTAGGCTTAGTTTGCTCTTCCCTTTCTAGTTCCTGGAGTTGTTGAGTTAGGCTGTTAATTTGGGACCTTTCTTCTTTTTTCACGTAGGCATTTATTGCTGTAAGTTTCCCTCTGAATACTGCCTTCACTGCATCCCATAAGTTTTGGTATATTGTGCTTTAATTTTCATTAGACTCTAAGAAATTAGTAGTTTCTCTTTTGATTTCTTCCTTGGCTCCTTGGTAGCTTAATAGTGTGTTGTTTAATTTCCATATGTTTGTGTATTTTTCAGTTTTTTTTTTTTTTCCTGTTATTGATTTCTAGCTTCACTGTATTGTGGTCAGAGAAAATACTTTGTATAATTTTAATCTTTTTAAAAATATCGGAACTTGCTTTGTGACCTAAAATGCAGTCTATCCTGGAGAATGATCCAGTTGTGCTGGAGTAGAATGTATATCGTGCATTTGGGGTAGAGTGTTTTACCTATGTCTGTTAAGTCTAGTTGGTTTATAGTGTCATTCAGGTCCTCTGTTTCCTTGTTGATCTTCTTTCTAGATGTCCTTTCCAATATTGAAAGTGGTGTATTGAAGTCTCCAACTATTATTGTACAGAATCTCTGTCTTTGGGCTCAGTTCTGCCCTATTCCATGTGTTGGCTTTGTTCTCAAATAAGTTCTCCACTCTGTGGTCACAAGATGGCTAAACCAATTCCAGATCTTATCTTCTTTAAGCTTCAATTCCAGCTAGAAAGAAAAAAAGTATCTTTCTCAGAGATCCCATAAAAAGCCTCATGGTGTTTATTTGGCTCTAATTGGGTCATGTGCAGACAGGGATGTTCCAAACCTAGATGTAGATATATAATCAGTTGAGTGGGGCAGGAGTTGTCTTTGGGAGGGAAATCACATATGGTTGTCAGAAAAAGGGTAAGTGAACACTGGGTGGCAAAATACAATGAAAGTCCATTACACTCCACCACTTCCAGCAGCCCAGAATATACGCGCACACATCCCTCCTCCCACACCTTGCAAAATTTCTGCACCTACTTAAAATACACTCACTCCTTCTCCAAAAGTAGATAATCCAAATCTAATCCAGCACCAAACCTAAGATCACTGGATAATATGCAGTCTTCTCAGTCAAGGCAGAATATCATGCCTCGTAATGGCCTATTGTTGTGTGCCATCGAGTTGATTCTGACTCAAAGTGACCCTGTGGCCTATAGTTAGATAATAATTTTAACAATCCCCAACACACTCAATATACAGTGGTAAGGGGAGAACAGGATAAATGTCCTAAAAACCACTATTTTGGAAAGGCAGGAATGGGAAATGGCTCACAGTGTTCACAAATCCAAAGTGCGTAACACATCCTGCAGGACAGAAATAACAAGGCTTACTTCTCGGCACTGAATTTTGAACCTTGGTTAGCCAATCTAGATGCCCCTGAAAGCTCTTCTTTGTCCAGTTGTTCCACGGACTATGGCTTTTCCCTCCTGGAGGAGCGCCTCATCCACTGTCCTCCACAGTGACATCTGAGGTGGTCTTAAAAGACAATGCCTTATTTAGAGACTAGAGTTTATCAACTTCTTTCTTATTGACATGAATTCAGGGCTGAGGAATATCTTCAAGATTAAGCAATCATACATTTACTTGGCCTAAGCTTGTCTTTTTCTTATAAGCCCTTACTGAAGGCCACAAATTCCAACATCTGGAATTCTTTCTACTAAGTAAGTCCCCTGGTGTTAGCCTTGGTAATACATTGGGTGAGTACAAGAGACACCAGATAGAAATTTAACCAGCATTCTCACTACTGCTTAATAAGTATGGCCTACTTTACAGCCTAGGTTAGAAGGCTCCCTATACTTTCCACTCAACCTTTACTCAGCCAGTTCCCTATTACAGAATCTACTACTTGCTACTTACTCCTGATATCAATTTACCTATCATTCATTTATTCAAAAAATGTTTCTCAAACACCTATTAAGCATTGTTCTCAGCTCTGTGGATACAATAATAAACTACACAAGCAAGAGCCCTTCTTACATACAGTTAGAATTCATTCAGTTCTGGAAGACCAAAAGTCCAACTCAATTAAGCTTAAGCAAAAAAATGTAATTTATTAGCTAAGAATACTAAAAAATCCAAGGGTAGTTTTGGCTTTAAGTATATCTTGCTGTAAATGCCAAACAATATCAGCAGGACCCACTTTTGCTTCGTCTTGTGCTCTTTTGACCTTATTTTCAGACAGTCTCTCTCTTCCTGACCACAGGATAGCTAAGAAAGATCTAGATTGCAAAGTTTCTAGGCTTTAACCTCAATAGGATTTCTTTCTTTTTTTTTTTTTTAGCTCTGATGAGTCATATTGGGTCCTTGACCAGGAAACTGGGTTACCTTGACTGGTGAGACCTGAGTAACATGTTCCACATCTAGATCCAAGGAAGAAGCCAAAACATTCTGACGCACGTAAAATGAAAGTGGGTTAGAGGATGGTTCTCGGAAGGATATTGGGGTACTAGAGAAGAGTGAATGAATACTAGGCAACAAAAAAACTTCCACCAAATCCAGAGGTACATGGATGTCTCAACAAATGTACACACCCAATCCGGGCTCTCCATCCCTGGTTTTCAAGATAATTTGCAGAGTTGACCAAGAGTGGGTGGTGCTAAATCCAGCTGAGAAACATCCAAATCAATGATTCACATGAAGCTAGCAAGTACATGAAGTTGCCATCCAAATGGAGGATGAAGCCCTAGGTCAGAAGTTGATGAAAGAAGGCATAGGTATTGCATATACAAAGGGCATTGCTGTGACCCCCAAAATATCCTAAGGTTGTCTGGAAAGCTCTTTTCCATTCATCAACCTTCAAGATCTGGATGAAGTTCTAGGTCCCAATGATTACTTTTTACAATGGCCTGGGCTCCTCAAAATAGCTCCAGAAGATTGGAGATTGGTATGAGAGGAGGGGTAACACTGTAATTCCATATTACCAGGCTTTTCAAATTCAATGTCAAGAATTATTGAAACCTAGAGAATAACATAGGGTCACTATGAGTCAGAATCGACTCGACAGCAGTGGGTTTGGTTTTGGTTTAGAGAATAACAGCTGTGATTCAGTGGTAGAATTCTCACCCTCCATGTGGGAGACCCAGTTTCAATTCTCGACCAATGCACCTCATGTGTAGTCACCACCTGTCTGTCAGTGGAGGTTGTGTGTTGCTATGATGCTGAACGGGTTTCAGCAGAGGTTCCAGACTAAGACAGACTAGGAAGAAAATTTTAGCAATCTACTTTTGAAAGTCAGCCACTGAAAATCCTGTGGATCACAGTTCTGTCTGCCCCCAAACATGGGGATGGCACAGCATTTCTTTCCGTTGTGCATGGGGTCACTATGAATCAGTGCTGAGTCAACAGCAGCTAACAGCAACAACAACAGAAGATAACAGGATAAACATAGCACTTGTTTTTGGTAAATCTATTTTGCTCAATAGAAAGTAATTAAAAACGTTACTTATATAATAAGCACAGATACATAATGAGTGCAATGCAAAATTTACATGAATTTGAAGATAAACCATAAGCTTCAAAAAAAATTTTCAAGCTTGTCATGGATACCCAAATGAAATAACTTCCTTAATGGAGAAAAGAAGCAAACATCTTTTCTCCAGACAGAGACTAGGAAGCATGATCCTTGTCTAAGAATTTAATACAGCCTTTCAAGTAGACAATTCAGTGCATTGGCTGCGAATTTTTAGTAGCCAAGGGAGCAGCCATTGAGTAAGGCTGACTAACCGACCTGTTGTTCACCCCAACAGAATCCCAGGGAAACAATTTGAAAGCCAAGGTGAACAGAACTATTTTGTGGGTAAGCAGGCCTTATAACAATGAAACGGTAAGAAAAGTGTTCATCTCTTTTTCTCTGCCAGGTAATAGGAAAAATAAATAAGCACTTCTGCAACTCACATATGTGGGGGTGTAAAGAAGAGCAACTTCAAAAAGTTGGTCAGGACTATTTCATAGAAATACCACCATAGTCTGGTCAGTTCTGGGGGACTTAGGGTGGCAAAGGTCACTGGTCAGTGCTATGTGTCAACTTGGCTAGGCTATGATTCTCAGTGGTTTGACAGACATTGGTGGCGTAGGAAACCCTGGTGGTGTAGGAAACCCTGGTAGCATAGCGGTTAAGTGCTACGGCTGCTAACCTAAAGGTTGGCAGTTCAAATCTGCCAGGTGCTCCTTGGAAACTCTATGGGGCAGTTCTACTCTGTCCTATAGGGTTGCTATGGGTTGGAATCGACTTGACAGCAGTGGGTTTTTGTTTTTTTTTTATGTAATTACCTTCCATTTTGTGATCTGATGTGAGCAGCCAATCAGTTGGAAGAGGAGTTCTGGCAAAGCTCACTCTCTCTCTCCCTTGATCCTGACCTCCAGCTCTTGAGATGTGAGAAGCCTTCAGATGTGATTCATTGGTTGAGCAAATTAATACAACTCCTGGTACCTGGTATGCAGCTATTGAACTAACTAATGTCTTTTTCTCCGCACCTATTTCAAGGGATCATCAGAAGTAGTTTGCCTTCAGCTGGTAAGGCCAGCAATACACCTTCACTGTCCTAACTCAGGCCTATATCAACTCTCCAACCCTGTGTCATAATTTAGTCCACAGGGACCTTGATCACCTTTCTCTTTCAAAAGACATCATGCTGGTCCATTACGTTGATGACATTATGCTGACTGGACCCAGTAAGGAAGAAGTGTCAGTGACTCTGGACTTATTGGTAAAACATTTGCATGCTAGAGCGTGGGAAATTAATCGGACAAAAATTCAGGCATCATCTACCTTGGTGAAATGTCTAGGGGTCCAGTGGTGTGGGGCATGTTGAGATATTCCTTCTAAAGTGAAGGATAAGTTATTGCATTTGGCCCCTCCCACAGCTAAAAAGGAGGCACAAAGCATTATGGGCCTCTTTGGATTTTTGGAGGCAACATATCCCTCAATTTAGTGTGCTACTCCAGCATCTTAATCAAATGACTCGAAAAGATGCTAGTTTTGAGTGAGGTCCAGAACAAAAAAATGCTCTGCAACAGGTTCAGGCTGACATGCAAGCCATTCTGCCAACTGGGCCACATGATCTGGCTGATCCAATGGTGGCTGAGGTGTCAATAGCAAGTAGAACCTGTTTAAAGTCTTTAGCAGGCCGTTGTGGGTGAATGACAGCGCAGACCCTTAGGATTTCGGATCAAAACCCTGCCATCCTCTGCAGATAACTACTCTCCTTCTGACAAACAGCTTTTGGCTTGTTACTGAACTTTAGTAGAAACTGAATGCTTAACTGTGGGCCACCAAGTCACCGTGGGGCTTGAGCTTCGCATCATGAACTGAGTGTTGTCTGATCCACAGAGACATAAAGTTGGACATGCACAGCAGCACTCCATCATTAAATGGAAGTGGTATATACCAGATTGGGCCTGATCAAGACCTGAAGGCACAAGCAAGTTGCATGAGAAAGTGCCCAAAATGCCTATGGTCTCCACTCCTGTCACATTACCTTCCATCTGCCAGTCTGCATCTGTGGCCTCATGGGGAGTTTCTTATGATCAGTTGACTGAGGAAGAGAAAACTCATGACTGGCTTACAGATGGTTCTGTGTGTTATGTAAGCACCACTCGAAAGTGGACAGCAGCAGCACTACAGTCCCTTTCTGGGACCTCCCTGAAAGATAGTGGTGAACGGAAATCCCCTCAATGGGCAGGACTTGAAGCAGTGCACCTGATTGTTCACTTTGCTTGGAAGGAGAAATGGCCAGATGTGTGATTGCATACTGATTCATGCGCTGTGGCCAATGGTTTGCCTGGATGGTCAGGGACCTGGAAGGAACATGGAAAGGAACAAGGAAAATTGGAGACAAGGAAGTATGAGGAAGAGTTATATGGGTAGAATTCTCAGAATGGGCCAAAGAAGTGAAGATATTTTTGTTTCATGTGAATGCTCACCAAAGTATGACCTCAGCAGGGGAGGATTTTAACAATCAAGTGGATAGGATTGAGTTCTGTGGAAACCATTCATCCTCTTTCCTCAGTCACTGTGGTCATTGCCCAATGGGCCCCTGAACGAAGTGGTCATGGTGGCAGGGATGGAGCTTATACGTGGGTTCAGCAGCAGGGACTACCACTTACCAAGGCCAACTTGGATACACCCACTGCTGAGTGTCCTATCTGCCAGCAGTAAAGACCAACACTGAGTCTCCAGTACAGCACCATTCCTCGAGGTGATCAGCCAGCAACCTGGTGGCAGGTTGATTACGTTGGACCACGTCCTTCATGGAAAGGACAGCATTTTGTTCTTACTGGGATAGACACTTACTTTGCATACACATTTGCCTTCCCTACAAGCAATGCTTCTGTCAAAACTACTGTCCGTGGACTTACAGAATGCCTTATCCACCATCGTGGTATTCCACACAGCACCTCAGATCAAGGGATTTATGTCACAACAAATGAAGTGCAGCAACGTGCCAATGCTTATGGAATTCACTGGTCTTACTGTGTTCCCCATCATCCTGAAGCACTGGCTTGATAGAACAATGGAATGCCTTTCTAAAGGCACAACTACGGCACAAGGTAAGTGGCAATACCTTACAGGATCAGGGTAATGTTCTCCAGGAGGCTATATATGCTCTAAACCAGCATCCAGTGGATGGTGCTGTTTGTCCGACAGACAGGATTCATGAGTCCAGAAATCAAGGGGTGAAAATGGGAGTGGCACTACTCACTATTACCCATAGTGACGCACTCACAAAATTTTTGCTTCCTGTCCC
Organism: Elephas maximus indicus; assembly: GCF_024166365.1. Classification (NCBI taxonomy): domain Eukaryota; kingdom Metazoa; phylum Chordata; class Mammalia; order Proboscidea; family Elephantidae; genus Elephas; species Elephas maximus. The sequence goes on along the minus strand of NC_064819.1, from coordinate 50,024,072 downwards.
CGTCACCCTATATTTTGTGGGTCTAGAGGTCTTAGTTCCAAAGGGAGGAATCTTCCCACCAGGAAATAAATCATTGATTCCATTGAATTGGAAGTTAAGAATGCCACCTGGCCACTTTAGGCTCCTTATGCCTCTGAATTAACAGAAAAAGAAAGGGGTTACCATATTCGCTGGTGTGATTGACCATAGTTACCATGAAGGAATCAGATTTATATTACATAATGGAGGTAAAGAAGAGTATGCCTGGAATGCAGGAGATCCCTTAGGGCACCTTTTACCATGCCCTGTGATTAAAGTCAATGGAAACCTACAACAACCCAATTCTGACATGACTATCAATGACCTAGTCCCTTCAGGAATGAAGTTTTGGGTCACCCCACCAGGCGAAGAACCGTGACCAGCTGAGGTGCTTGCTGAGGGTAAAGGCAATATGGAATGGGTGGTGGAAGAAGGTAGTTCATCACACCAGTTACAACCACATGACCAGTTGCAGAAACAAGCACTGTAATTGTTATGAGTATTTCTGTTTTTTATGTGTGCATCAAATATTTTTGTTTTCTTCACTTATAAAATGTAAGATATAAACAGAGCTAGTGCATTTTTGGCTGTATGCCTGTTATATCTTGTTAGGCACTAAGTATGACTTCATTATTGTCTTTATGTACAGATTATGTATGATTTGAGGAGACGTGTACAGGTGCCAAGCTGACAAAGGGTGGACTGTGATGGTTAAGTTTGTGTGTCAATTTGTTTGGGTCATGATTCTCAGTGGTTTGGCAGTTATGTAATACAATCACATCCATGATGAGATCTGATATAATGTAATCACCTCCATGACAAGATCTGCTATGAGCAGTCAATCAATTTCAGATAAAAGAGAATTTTCTTGAGGGTGTGGCTGGATCCAATATATATGAACTTTCTGGCAAAGCTCACTGGCTCTTGCTCTGCTCTGGATCCTGCATTTGGTTCATCATCTTCTGACCTTCAGTTCTTGGGACTTGAGCTAGCACCATGCCATCTGATTTGCTAATCTTGGGTTTGCCAGCCCCTGCAGTGACTGGAGTCAGGAGAAGCCTCCCGCCTGACATCCAACCCCATGGACTTGGGACTTTCCAGCCTCTACAACCACATGAACCACTTCCTTGATGTTTCCTTCTCTCTTTCTCTCTGTCTTTCTCTGTATACACACACACACGCACACACTTCATTGGTTTTGCTTCTCTAGAGAACACTACTATGATCATTAACGTTGTGTGTCAACTTGGCTGGGCCATGATTCTTAGTGGTTTAGCAGTCCTATGATGATGTAATCACTTCCACGTTGAGGTATGATATAACATCATCGCTTCCATGATGAGATCTGCAGTGAATAGCCATTCAGTTGAAACGGAGTTTCCTTGGGGTTGTGGCCTGCATCGAATATAAGTGGCAAGGCTAGTGTGGTTTTGCTCACTCTGGATCCTGCATTTGGCAGCTGTTCATTTGACCTCTGATTCTTAGAACTTGAGATAGTAGCTTACCTGTGGTCTTGCTTGCCAATCTTGATTTATAGGACTTCACAGCCGTGAGCTAGAGCCCTGCTGCCTGACCTGTCAATCTTGGGTTCACCAGCCCCTGCAGCTACGTGAATCAGGAGAAGCCTCTATCCTGACCCATGGATTTGGGATATTCCAGCCTCTACTAGTGAGCCATTTCCTTGATATAAATCTGTATATATATTTATACACTTTACTGGTTTTGCTTCTCTAGAGAACCCAGCCTAAAGCACCAGCCTAAGACACTGTCAAAATGCTTCCATATGTTCCAAAGCATGTTTTCATCTGATTGTGGAGAAAGGGCAGAATGATTTTTAAAAACAGTAAATACAAAAAAAAAAAAATTAATCACTTTAGCCAAAAATCTTCTTCGAAGACCCGAAATAATTAATATGGTATTGATATTCAGCTCTTGCAAGCTATATTTCTGAATCATCTTCCGGACCCTGTGTGCTTATTTTAAAGAGCAATAATTATTTCTGTAAATTGGTTGTAAACACAAGCAATGAAGGGGCAATCAACCATGAAAGCAATTAATTAAGAGCAGCCCCACTTAGTTCAATGTTTTCCACAGAAGAACACTTTAAAAGATCACTGACATTGTAGATTAAGATGCTCCATTAGTTATATGTTAGTTTTTGTTTTTAATCACAACCTCATACATTAGTGTAGTGTCCCATTCCTTTCCATGAAAGCTAGTTTTCTGAGAGCCCCAGGGTATGGTGTGATTTTGAGAAACTAAGGTAAAAATGGGAACATTGGTGTTTCAGTGGTTGTACTGACACCTTCCATGCAGGATACCTGGTTCAATTCCTAGGCAATACACCTCATGCACAGCCACTACCCATGTGTCAGTGGAGGCTTGGGTATTGCTGTGCTGCTGAACAGGTTTCAGTGGAGCTTCCAGACTATGACAGGCTAGGAAGAAAGGCCTGGAGATCTACTTCCCCACAGTGCCTGGAAGATCTGAGTTGCCACGTCAATAATCTATCTGCCCTGAGACGACCATGCTGAAAGGAAGCCCAACCTAGCCCAGGCAGAAATCACATGGAGAGCCTCTGAAACTACATGGAGAAAGAAGACCTGCCAACCCCAGCTCCAGCTGTCTGTAACTGCAAGAGAGACTGCAGCCAGAACCACCCAGCCAATCCCTTCCTAAATTCCTGACCCACAAAAACCGTGAAAGGTAAGACACTAAGTTTTGGGGTGATTTGTTACATAACAACAAGTAACTGATACAGAATTATTTATCTTTTTCTCCTTCTTTTAAAATATTGTTCTCTCACGTAGTCTTTCTTAAAATGGAGTATTGAATAAACTTGATGTTCACTTAAATAATTTCAGTAACATTACTGAGATAGGTATTGTAGTGATAATGAGATCTGATTCTGGACTCAGTCTGCTGGACTGGAATCCTGGCTACCATTTATGAACCACATGACCTGGAGCAACTTACTAAATAGGGTGAAAATTGTGACTAATTCCCACCCACAACTCCATTCCACCAAACTCCTTTGTGTGGGAACGAGCCTTCCTCAACTCCACAGGTAAACCCTGGTGAGTCTAAGGAGTCAATCATGATCATTCCACCTCCATTGCCAGAGGGATGACCTCAAGATTAAGCCAACCAGTACATGGCATTCTCCTGGCCAGAGACTGCTTTGAGGTAGTCCTAGCACAGCAAAGCTTGCAGTCAGTTGTGAAAGCGACCATTTCTCTTTCCCTAAATATAAACGAGAGAACATGTAGTCTTATCAGATGAAGGCAGCCATTGCGTGATCCTGAGAGAAGCCAACCATAAAAAAATGCTAACATGTAGGAGGAAGTCAAGTCAAGATAATTGCAGAGAAACTGACCTAACCAACCTGAAACTCGCTCTACCTCTGGACTTTTCAATGATGTGAGTAGATGCAGCTCTACTATTATTTAAGGCCTTGTGAGTCGAGCTTTCTGTTACTTACACTTTACCCCTCTGTGCCTCAGTTTCCTCACCTATAATATGAGAAGTATAATAGTATTTCCTCCATTGAGGTATTGTGGGGAGCAAATGCCGTAACGCACTCAAGGCTTTTAGATCAACGCTTGGCACAAAGGAGAGAGCTTAAAGAAGTAATGTATGTGCAAATATAAAACAAGGACAAAAGAGACAGCTATGGCTCTGATGCACCTGTAAAAATACAAACTTATAGATTAAATTCAAATCAGTACAGGCACTGAATATATGTGGCAATACTTCCAGATGATTCAAAATATGCTGATATTAATTTTCTTGTAATATCATAAAAATTAAAATAAAAAATATAAAATTCTTGTAGAGAACTCAGCAACCTCCTAGAAGACACACACTGCCCTCACAGAAACCCAAAATGCTGGTTCAATACACGTCCAGGACAGTTCTACTGAAGGACTAACAATATAACATGACAATGTAATTTGAGATCATTTCTGGGGAAGTTAGTCCAGGTGAGGTTTTCTTTTTTTTTTTGTATCTAGAAATCCTTCAAATAAAAATGTCACCACTCAGTACAGGAAAAGTCTCAAAAAGTGAACTTCAAAACATGGATTTAGAGAAAATTCAATTTCATACTGTATCTCCTAACAATGGAAAAACGGTAGATAAAGTCCTTAAAGTTCAATATACTAATGAATTTACCACTGTTTTCTTTAGCGAGGGCTGTTCTATTGTTAGTTGCAATTGAGTTGGCAGCTCAAGGCAATCTTATGCACAACATAATGAAACATCACCCAGTCCTGCTGCACCTTCGTGGTAGTTGGCATGTTTAAGGTCATTGTTGTAGTCATTGTATAGCGCCTTCTAACATATATTGGACAATATACTGTTGTGATCCATAGGGTTTTCACTGGCTAATTTTTGGACGTAGATTACCAAGACTTTCTTCCTAGTCTTAGTCTGGAAGCTGCACTTGAACATGTGCAGCACGATGACTCTTGGTATTTGAAATACTGATGACATGGCTTCAGCACCATAGCAACATCAAGCCACACAGTAAAACAAACTGATAGCACTTTAAAAATAATTTCACTTCTTAAGATTTTTTCATGCAGTTTCATGATAGCTATTAAATTCAGAGCACAACCTGACAAACCTAATGCAGCTAAAGCTAGCTTAAAACACAACAACATGCCCGTGTGTCTAAAGCCAGGAGTCATCTAGACTGAGTAAATAATGTTTATTTGTTTATTTCATTGTCTTTGTGTTATATACTGAGGCTTGAGCAGCTGGTAAATTTTGTAACTTGTTAAAATGTTTTTTATTCTTATCCACAAAGCTGCATTCCACAGTGTTCTTTTCTTTCTCCCAAACTACAGGTGTACTTGTTACAAAGATTCTCAGTGAAAGACAATTGTGATAGAGATTAGGTTTACATTTTATAGAGACCAACCATACCTATCACTGCTTTGTTAATGTAGTGATGGAGAAGGAGTCATTTTGTCCAAGAGTATTTGACAGATAAGAGATACTGACCGTGGGTACAGATGAGACACTGTTTTGACACACCCTGGTGTAAGCCCAAGCTGTGTTCACAACGAGATTCAGACCTGCACAATCTGAGGGGCTGGTTGAGCCTGTCCACTTGAAGTCTGTTTGCAGGGGCAGAGACAGGCAAACATATGTAACCTGGCTTCTGAGGGGTGCCTGTGACGCTCCTCTAGAGAAGGAGAATGATCAGAGGAATGCATCTTTCTGAGCTTGTTTTCATGCAGTGCACTCCCCAGGACCGGACCCCATCGATGTGCATCATGGTGATGTCTCAATTATTTGTGTGTTTCCTGAGTGGAAGCCACGCCTGGTCCAGTTATTTGTTGATGTGTAAAAAAAAAAAAAAAAACTACCCAAAACTTAATGGCTTAAAACAACAATTCTCTTTCCCAATTTTGTGGGTCAGGAGCTTGGGCGGGGCTCAGCTGGGAGATTCCTCTCCTTGTAGTATTGCCTGGGGTTACCTCAAGGTATTCAGGGTGGTGGTCTGGGTCTGGAGGGTGTAAGAAGTCTTCACTCAGATGCCTGGTGCCTTGTGGGGGTGTCTGGAAGGTTAGGCTCAGCTAGGCCCTCACCTTCTCCAGGTAGTCTTAGAGATTTCCCATATGGTCTTTCCATAGACCAGACCAAACCAGTTGCTGTCAAGTCAATTCCTCCCACATGTGTCAGGGTAAAACTGTGCTCCGTATGGTTTTCAATGGCTGATTTTTTGGAAGTAGATCACCAGGCCTTTCTTTTGATGGACTCAAACCTGGGAGGACTCAAACCTCCAACCTTTCGGTTAGCAACTGAGCATGTTAACCGTTTGTACCACTCAGGGAATCTGGTCTTTCCACTAAGAGTAGTTGGACTCCTTGTTCATCAAAAGACTTTACCAAAAAAGTGAAAATACAAGCTGCCAATTGGGAGACTATCTTAGGAAACCATGTATCTGACAAGAATCTAAAAACTGAAATATGTATAAAATTTCAACAACTTAACAACAAAAAGACAAATAACCCAATCATAAAATGGGCAAAGGATTTGAGTAGACATTTCATCAAAGGGGACTTTCAAATGGCCACCAAACACATGAAAATATGCTTAGCATCAGTAGCTATCTGAGATGCAAGTCAAAACTACAATGAGATACCATTTCATTCCCACTAGGATGGCAACAATGCACTCAAGCAAAGCAACAATCACGAGGATGGTGCAGGACCGGGCGGTGTTTCGTTCTGTTGTACACAGGGTTGCTATGAGTCGGAACTGACTCACCGGCACCTAACAACAAAGACAGCAGGATGGCTAAGATAGAAAATAACAAATGTTGGCAAGGATGTGGGGAAATTGAAATCCTTATCCAATGCTGGCACGAATGCAAAACAGTACAGCCGTTGTAGAAAAAAGTGTGGTGATTCCTCAAAAAACTAAAAACAGAACTACAATATGACCCAGCAATTCCACTTCTAAGTATATACCCCCAAGACTTGAAAGCAGAGACTCAAAAAGAGACTTGTACACTAATGCTCATCGCATCATTATTATCAATAACAGTCAAAAGGTGGAAACAACATAAATGCCCATCAGCAGAGGAATGGATAAACAAAACACAGTGCATACATACAATAGAATACTACTCAGCCAGTAGTAGAAATGAAGTCTTGATACATGGTACAGTATGAATGGAGCTTGAAGACATGCTGAGCAAAATAAGCCAATCACAAATATTGTACAACACCACTAATATAAAAAGACAAGAAAAAGCAAATGTACAGAGAACAAAGCTTATTAGTGGTTACCAGGGGCTGGAAGGAGGAGGAAAGGGGGGCTAACGGTGATGGGAAAATCGCTTTGATTAAAGATAGGGTTGCACAGTCAATTATTGTAATTGCTGTCCGTAAGCTCTATACCTGTAAAAAGTTGAATGGGGAAAAGTGTGATAGATGTATTTACAATAAAGAAAAAAAAAGAGCAGCTGCTGAGGCTGCTTATGGGATTTGGTTCCTTGGTTAGGGGGTTTGGGGTCATGGTTTCATGGAACATCCCAGTTAATTGGCTTAATAACATGTTTAGTGCTTCTATTCTACCTCCTAGTTCATTGCATAGTGCCTGGGATCTTGAAAACTTGCAACTGGACATCCAAGTTACAACAATTGATCTCTATTCACCTGGAGCAACAGAGGAAGAAGGAAAGTCAGGAATAAGAGAATATGGAATGTATGTCTAATTTCCTCCATGAGCAACTGCCTCCTTTGTCATGAGACCAGAAGAATTGGATGCCTGCCTACCATTACTGAACACTTTGATCAAAGATTTCATAGAAAAATCCTGATCCAAAGGGGAAATGCAGAACAGAGTTTCAAATTCTCATGGACTCTAGACTTTCTGGAGTCATGGAGGGTAGATGAACCCTTGAAAATATTACCTGAGATAATCTTTATACCTTAAACCAAAAATATCCCCTGAAGTCATCTGAAAACTGAACTAATAAAAAAAGTTCTGCCTTGAGCATTATGCTCTTTTAAGAACTATTGATATGGGATCAAATTAACAACAGCAACTAGAAACATTAGATAAGAAACTCAGGGGGCAGTGGGTTTATGTTATTGAGGGAGGAACAACTCATAAAAGGAGGATGAGAATGGTTGCACAATTCAAAGAATGCAATCAATGTCACAGAATTGTACATGTAGAAACTGTTGGATTGGTATATGTTTTACTTGTGTATACTCTCAACAGTGACAACAAAATAAATAAAATTTAGAAGAAAAAAAAGAGTAGTTGAACTTCTTAACTGACTGCTCAGCACTCTAGGAGATGAAGGTAGATGCTTTCAGTCCTCTCGGAGTCCAGGTCCGGAACGAGCCAAGTATGGTTTCATGGTGTCTACCCTACTCTGTTGTTGGAGCAGTCACCAGCCAGCCAAGATTCAAGGAGAGGAAAAATAGACTACCTCTTGATCAGAGAAGTCCCAAAGAAATTGAGGGCACCTTCTGTCCACCATATGCTGTCCCTGGCTGAACAAGCCCCAAGCTGGAACCCAGATGAAGACAAAGGTACAAGGGACTCCTCACTCAAGGTCCCCACTAACAGAATGCAAACTGTGCCTATTCCATGCTCCTGAGAGGCCTGGAAAGGCTGGTCTTGGTTAGAAATTTCCACTGACAGCCTGAAGCAGGAACCCAGGTTTTAGAGGACACATTCTTCTTCTATGTCCTTCCGTGTGACACTCTCTTAATGATCAGCCAAGTTTTTGTCCTTGTGCTGCTTCCGTCATTCTTCACTGCTCACCCGTTTTCATGGAGTTCAACAGATCAAGAATCTCTCCTGGAATCTTCCACTCTCTTGGAAGTTTAACCAGTCGAACAGGTCTCCAGGGCCTTCTAAAAAGCTCCAACAATGTTCGAATAAGATGCAATGAGGTCTCATCAGAAAGGCTGTTTTTTGTTTGTTTTATTGTTTTAAAAATATGCATAACACAGCATTCACCAATTTAACATTTTTCATGTGTACAATTTAATGACATCAGTTGCATTGTGTTGTGCAACCACCACCAAAATCTGTTGAGAAAGGCAGATTTTGATCAATTAAAAAAAAAAAGAAGAAAGAACTTCATATTTTAAAAAGTATAAATACTTGGTCAGTTTCTCAGAGAGCTTCAAAGAAAGAATGTTACGTCTGACTCTGAATCTGGACATAAAAGTTAAATAGATAACACACTAATGCTTGCTCCTCACTCAGTCTTCCGATAGAAATGCAAACATGCAGAGTCTTTTTTCAATGTGGAATTGTAAATACTGGGCCCCACCAACATGCTAATTTAAAGATTATTTTATTACTGTGTTCTTTTGAAGGCTAAATTAGAAACATCTGTCTTCCTGAGACTTAACTGAAAAAGGTTACAACCGAAGGTGAGATGGCAAAGCCCATTTCAATCACCTTGATCTGAAGCTGGGGGTAGGCTCCTGGAGGTAGAAGTCATTTTCTTTCATGCTTCCCATTATTTCATTATCTATAACTAAGAATATATTATAACTTTGTGATGCTCCAAGACTCCTCTTTCTAAAGCAGAAATTAATTTTTTAGATTGCTTTTTTTTTTTTTTAATTTTCAAGAAGCAAATGAAGCCAGAGAACATCAGGCCTCACGTGTTTAAATTAATCATGTTCATTAATTATTCACTCCCACATCTAGATGCTCTGTGTCCTCACCTGCTTGATTCTCATCACCTTAAATCACAGGAAGGCCTGTCCTTTCCAGGGTCCCCTCCTCCAATAGCCCCAAAAATCCTAATGGGGGTTGTCAGTGTAACCAGATTGCTGCCTCGGCTTCCTTTTTAGCAGTCCCAGAGGTGTTTACCTGTAGTCAGGGCTGCCTCCTGCAGAACTCTCGAGCCTCAGCTGCAGGGTCCACTGCCCTCCCCACCCTTCTGCCCCACTGACAGTTATTCCTCTGCCAGCCTCACATTCACCACTGATCTTGGATCTCCTTATGTCCTAATGCCCACAAGCCTTCCCTACCACCCACCTGTGAGAATCCCATCCCTGACCCAAAAGAAATGCTTCCAGATCTCATGATTACCGCCTTGAATCAGACTTGTTGAGCTTCTAAGTTGGATATGGCTATTTTCTTTATACGGAAGTCCTCTCTTCCCAGCATGCACAGTCACTTGGGTCAGGATGAGAGCAGCTAGAGAGAAAACCACTAGGTTAAGAGCTGGTAAAGCACAGCCCTACCCTGTGTCTGGAACCACTGCATCTCGGTCAGCCAAACTGTGCTAGTCTGCCAACTCTTCCACCTTCATCCTCACCCATTGTCATTTTTTTTTTTCAGCAGTGTGATGTTTAAGGTGTGTGTTAACTTGGCTGGGCCTCAATACTCAGTGGGGTTTGGCACTTATGATGTAGTTTCACAGTTATTTAATGATGTAATCACCTTCATGATGAGATATGATATAACGTAATCTCCTCCATGATGATCTGTTATGAGCACCCAATCAGTTGAAAGGGAGTTTTCTTGAGGGTATGGCCTACATCCAATATATATGGACTTTCTGGCAAAGCTCTCTGGTTTTTGCTGTGTTCTGGATACTGCATTTGGCTTGTCATCATCTGAACTTCAGGTTTTGAGCAAGCAGCCTACCATCTTACCTGCTGATCTTGTTCATCAGCCCTACAGCTATGTGAGTCAGGAGAACCCTCCAACCTGACAGCTGACTTATGGACTTGAGATTTCCAGCCTCTACAACCATGTGAGCCACTTCCTTGATATAAATCTCTATCTGTGTATATGCATATATATATAATCAGGAAGCTGGGGACACAAGGCCCTAAATTCCACTGAATTGCTCCTGCTTCCTCCATCTGATGAGATTAAAAAGCTGTGTCTGAAGAGCCTTTGAGATATTGCCTGGGCAGCATCTGAGTTATTGCCTGGGGCATCACCTGAGGAAGATGCCTTACAAGACATTGCTGAATATTCTCAAAACACATCCCCACCGCACATTTTTACTTTTAGGCCTATAACTAGACATAAGTACCAGTGAACCCTAAGAGGTATGCTAACTCTAAAAGAACTGATTGATTTTTCTAACACGCAAAAACAGAAACCTGGCAAATATGTGTGGGAATGGCTATTAAGGGTGTGGTTAATGCTGCAAGGAACATAAATTTGGATCAGTCTGAGTTTATTGATATGGGCCCACTAAGCACAGATTCTTCATTCAATCTTTAAGCTTGAGAGGTTAGGGAAGGATCTAATAGTTTGTTTGGTTGTGTCTTAGGCCAGATTTTCTAGAGAAGCAAAACCAGTAAAATGTATAAAAATATATACAGAGAGAGTATTATATCAAGGAAATGGTTCACACAGTTGTAGAGGCTGGAACATCCCAAGGGTCTGTGGGTCAGGGTGAAGGCTTCTCCTAATTCACATAGTGCAGGGGCTGGTGAACTCAAGATCAGCAGGTCAGACAGCAGGGCTTTTGCTTGCAGGCTGCAAAGGCCAATGAATCCCGAGATCGGCAGACAAGGTAACAAGTAAGCTGCTAGCTCAAGTCCCAAGAACCAGATGCCAGATGAACAGGAGCCAGCTGCAGGATCCAGAGTGAGCAAAAGCCCATGAGCCTTGCCAGGAGGTTCACTTACATTCAATTTAGGCCACATCCCCAAGGAAACTCCATTTCAACTCATTGGCTACTCACAGCAGATCCCATCATGGAGGTGATCACTTTATATCAAATCTCATCATGGAAGTGATCGTAACATCACACGACTGTCAAACTACATCATAACTACCAAACCACTGAGAATCATGACCCAACCAAGTTGATATACAACCTTAACCATCACAGTCCACCCCTTGTCAGCTTGGCACCTGTACACATCTCCTTAAACCATACATAATCTCTGAATAAAGACAATTATAAAGTCATACTGTGTCTAACATGACACAATGAATACACATACAACTGAAAATGCACTAACTCTGTCATATTTTATATTTTTATAAGTGCAGAAAACAAAAACATTTGATGCACACGTAAAAGCAGAAACATTCATAACAGTTACAATTCTCGTTTCTGCAACTGTTCACTTTGTCATAACTGGTATTTAGGACTACCTTCTTCCACCACCCATTCCATATTCCCTTTCCCCTCATAAAGCACTTCAGCTGGTTGTGGTTCTTTGCCTAGTGGGGTGACTCAAACCTGCATTCCTGAAGGGTCTGGGTCACTAACTGTAGGAATTAGTTTGCTATAGTTTTCCCATTGACATTAATCACAGGGTATGGTAGTAATAAGAGATCCCCTAAGGGATCTCCTACATTCAGCACATACTCTTCTTTACCTCCGTTATGTAATATCAATCTGATTTCCTCTTGGTAATCAGGATCAATAACCAAGTCATCATGTGGTCTGAGCTGCCCATCATGAACTGGGTTTTGTCGGATTCACAGAGCCATAAGGTCAGATTTGCACAGCAGCATTTCATCATTAAATGGAAGTGGTATATATGAGATCGGGCCCAAGCAGGACCAGAAGGCACAAGTTGCATGAGGAAGTGGCCAAAATGCCCATGGGCTCTACTCCTGTCATATTACCTTCCACCTGCCAGATTGTACCTATAGCCTCATGGGGAGTTCCTTATGATCAGTTGGTTGTGGAAGAGAAAACTTGTGCCTGGTTTATAGACAGTTCTGTGCAATGTGTAGGCACCCCTGGAAAGTGGACAGTGGCAGCACTACAGTCCTTTCCTGGGACCCCCCTAAAGGACAGTGGTGGAGGGAAATCCTTCCCAATAGGCAGAACTTCAAGCAGTGCACCTGGTTGTTCACTTTGCTTGGAAGGAGAAATGGCCAGATGTGCAACTGTATAATGATTCATGGGTTGTGGCCAACGGTTTGGCTGGATGGTCAGGGACCTGGAGGGAACATGATTGGAAAATAGGAGACAAGGAGGTATGGGGAAGAGGTATGTGGATAAACCTCTCTGAATGGGCCAAAGAAGTGAAAATATTTGTGTCTCATGTGAATGCTGACCAAAGGGTGACCTCAGCAGAGGACGATTTTAACAATCAAGTGGATAGGATGATGCATTCTATGGAAACCAGTCATCCTCTTTCCCCAGCCACCACAGTCATTGCCCAGTGAGCTTCTGAACAAAGTGGCCATGGTGGCAGGGATGGAAGTTATACTTGAGCTCAGCAACATGAACTTCCACTCACCAAGGCCAACACTGCTGAATGCCCAATCTGCCAGCAGCAAAAACCAACACCAAGTCCCTGATATGGCATCATTCCTCAAGGTGAGGAATGGTATCAGGTTGATTATATTGGACCACTTCCATCATGGAAAGGGCAGTGTTTTGTTCTTACTGGGATAACACTTACTCAGGATACATATTTGCTTTCCCTGCAGGCAATACTTCTGCCAAAACTACCACCCATGGTCTCACAGAATGTCTTACCCACCATCATTATATCCCACTCCACCTTACCTCGGATCAAGAGACTCACGTCACAGCAAATCAAGTGTGGCAATGGGCCCATGCTCATGGAATTCACTGGTCTTACCATGTTCCCCATCTTTCTGAAGCAGCTGGTTTGTTAGAACAATGGAATGGCCTTCTAAAGACACAACTATAGTGCCTGCTAGGTGGCAATACCTTGCAGAGTTGGTGCAATGTTCTCCAGGAGGCTGTATATGCTCTAAACCAGTGCTGTTTCTCCCATAGCTAGGATTGATGGGTCCAGGGTTGGTTCTGGGTTGCAAGGTAGTCTACCTTCCGTGTTGTTAACTCTAGTTTACCTCGGTGAATCGCCAGAAGTCCCATATTTAAAGAAACTGCCCTTTACTCTTCATGGGCTAAGCCACAGGGTTGATCCAGATGCTAGCACCAGAGACAGAACAAAGAAAGTAGCCCCGGGGAATATGTCAGGATATTGTAATCAGGGGATCCTTTTGCTCCTCTGAACTTTGATCCTAGAAGTAACTTTGCCAGGAAAGTTGCATCCACCAGTCTCAACCCCTTTGAGAGCATGGGGTCAAGTGGAAAAAAAAAAAAAAAAAAAGCATTTATTGAGCATTTAGTCTATGCCAGACACAGTTAGCTCTTTATTTAAGCTATTTCACTTGGTCCTCACAACAAGCATATGCTTGATATCTGTTTTATATACATGTATATAGTGGGTTTTATACCTATGTATTCCACTTTACAGATGAGGAACCAAGGTTCAGAGAAATTGTAACCAGATATTAAAATGGAAGTTTTGGCTGCAGCATGGAGACAATACATCCCTATTCCAAAGAGAAGTGGGAGACTGCAAAATATATTTTTCAAAATTGGATACATGAGTCTTGGGTCCCTAAACCACACAGAGAGTAGATGGGCAGGGTTGTTGACAAGGAAGGTTTTATAGAAAGAGTTCTCAGCTTTCCCCTTACCTCGAACTGAGAAGACTTCCTTAGAGAGATGCCTTAGTTTCCTAGTACTGCCATGACAAAATATCGCAAAGTGGGTGGGCTTAAAGAACAGAAATTTATTGTCTCAGTTGTGGAGGCTAGAAGTCCAAATCAGAGTCTCGAACATGTCAATTTCTTCCGGTGGCTTTGAGAGAGGAACTGTTCCACGCCTTTCTCCTAGTTTCTGGCGGCATTCCTTTGCTGCTTATAGATACATCTGCCTCCATGGTCACATGGCATCTGTCTTCTCCCTGTGTGTGTCTGTTTCTGCCCTTACCTTTTATAAGAGACTACTCAGAAAGGGTTAGGATTAGGGCCCACCCTATTTCATTATGACTTAACTGATAAAATTCTTCAAGGAAAGTCCCTATTTCCCCAAACAAAGTCATATTTATTAGTACAGGGGTTAGGACTTCAGCATTGGGGGTGGGGGGAGGGGAAACATTTCAATCCATAAAAGTAGGCAAAGGGACTCCAAGAGAGTCCAGGAGCATTCTGTCTAATGCCTAGGGGCCATGAAGGGGTCACAAGGACCAGTTGTTATAGAGATATGTTCACTCATGTCAAGAGAATTAAGGAGTTTGGGGTTCTCCCAAGAACCCAAAAAGGACCCAGAAAAGAAACAGTCAGCTTTAAACATCTGCCAAGTTTAGAACTCACCAGTGCTAGCTCCCTATGTCAGGACTAGTCAAAATGGCCAGAAAAGGTGCTGACTAAGGGTTCATCTAGAGGCAGGTGAAGAACCAGCCCCACCACTAGAGGCCATGGGAGACAAAAGTCAACATGCTTTCTCATTACCTTCAAAAATGATAACAGTGATTTTCTCAAGATATTAGAACTATAGGAGTTTTTCATTTTAATTTGTATACATTTGTTCAATAAACTTTTTAGCACTTACTATGTGTCTTAGTCATCTAGTGCTGCTATAACAGAAATACCACAAGTGGATGGCTTTAACAAACAGGAGTCATAGTAAGGTAAGCTAAAAGTCCAAATTCAGGGCATCAGCTTTGGGGGAAGTCTTTCTCTCTCTGTTGACTCTGGAGGAAGGTTCTTCTCATCAATTTTCCCCTGGACTAGAAGTTTCTCTGCGCAGGGACCCTGAGTCCAAAGGACACGCTCTGCTCCCTGGGCTGTTTTCTCGGTGGTATGAGGTCCCCCCACCCGCTCGCTTCCCTTTTCTTTTATCTCTTGTAAGATAAAAGATGGTGCAGGCCACACCCCAGGGAAACTTCCTGTACATTGGATCAGGGATATGATCTTAGTAAGTGTCACAATCCCACCCTCATCTTCTTTAATATAAAATTACAATCACAAAATGGAGGACAACCACACAATACTGGGAATCATGGTCTAACCAAGTTGACATATATTTTGGGGGGGACACAATTCAATATATCACACTATGTGCAAGGCATTGTTCATTTTATGCTTTTTTTTTCCTGAAATTTTTGTAAGGTTAATTTTAGAGATGAAGGAATGGAAGTAAGACCTGTCTGTGCCTCTTCCCTTGGCAAGCTGGGTGTACAGCAAGACTTCGAGTGTCAGGAGTGAGCACTTGGTATTAGCCAGCTCTGCACAGGTCCTTGCCAGAAAACACAGCTGCATAAGGATGATGTGCGAAAGCAGGAACTACTGGAAACATCCCTAAGTGCTAACATATGCTACACAAAATACAAAACTTGAGCTTTGCAGATGTTATTAATCCAAGAATAAGGAGTTTAACAGAGCACTACCTAGCAATATAAAAGAGTGATGTTTGCATCTTAAGGTCCTTTTCTGTTCTGCTATGTCTTATACGGAGCCCTGGTGGCGCAGCGGTTAAGCACTTGCCTGCTAACTGAAAGGTTGGTGCTTTGAACTCACCGGCTGCTCTGTGGGAGAAAGATGTGGCAGTTTGCTTCCCTAAAAGTTTACAACATTGGAAACCCTATGGGGCAGTTCCATTCTGTCCTATAAGGTTGCTATGAGTCAGAATCAACTCAACGGCAAAGAGTTGGTTTTTCGTATGTCTTATACATATGCACGTATCAGTCAGGTCACTTAAAAATAAAAAGACATCCCACTGACCAACCCCTTAAAATGGTTAATTTTTGTTTCAACTTAGCTAGGCTATGGTGTCCTGTTTGGTCAAACACTAGTCTAGATGCTGTTGATGAAGTAGTTAAACCAAAAAACGAAGCCCATTGCCGTTGAGTTGATTCCAACTCATAGTGGCCCTATAGAACCAAGTAGAACTGCTCCATAGGGTTTCTAAGGAACAGCTGGTGGATCCAAAATGCCCACCTTTTGGTTAGCAGCTGAGCTCTTAATCACTGCATGACCAGGGCTCTGATGAAGTAGTTACACATGATTAAATAAATCGGCCTCAAGTAAAATAGATTGCCCTCCATAATGTGAGTGAGCCTCATCCAATCAGTAGAAGGCCTTAAGATCTAAGAGGGAAATTTTCCTAGGGTGTATTCTGTCTCAAGGCTATAAATAGACATCTCGCCAAAACTTCTGCGCTCTTCACTCTTCCTGTCACCTGGCCTACGGATTTTGGCCTTGTCAAAATCTGTCAGCCTGCCACAATCACGTGAACCAATTTCTTAAAATAAATCTAGATAAAAACTTTCTGCATCCCATTTTGGAGAGTGGCATCTGGGGTCTTAAACTCTAGCAAGCAGCCATCTAAGGTGCATCAGTTGGTCTCAACCCACCTAGAGCAAAGGATAATGAAGAACACCAAAGACACGAGGTAGTTATGAGCCCAAGAGACAGAAAGGGCCACATAAACCAGACACTACATCAGCCTCAGACCAGAAGAACTAGATGGTGCCTGACTACAACCGATGACTGTCCTGACAGGGAACACAACAGAGAACTCCTGAGGGAGCAGGAGAGCAGTGGGATGCAGACCTCAAGTTCTCGTAAAAAGACCAGCCTTAATGGTCTGACTGAGACTGGAAGGACCCCGGAGGTCGTGGTGCCCAGACCTTCTGTTAGCCCAAGACTGGAACCATTCTCAAAGCCAACTCTCCGGACAGGGATTGGACTGGACTATGGGATAGAAAATGATACTGGTGGAGAGTGAGCTTATTGGTTCAAGTACACACATGAGACTACGTGGGCAGCTCCTGTCTGGAGGGGAGATGAGAGGGCAGAGGGGGTTCAGAAGCTGGCTGAATGTACACAAAAATAGAGTGGAGGGAAGGAGTGTGCTGTCTCATTGTGGGGAGAGCAACTAGGAGTATATAGCAAGATGTATATAAATTTTTGTGTGAGAGACTGACTTGATTTGTAAACATTCACTTAAAGCACAATTTAAAAAATCTAGATAGAAGATATTATCGTTAATTGCTGTCGAGTACGCCGCAACTCATGGCAACCCTCTGTATAACAGAAGAAAACGTTGCCTGGTCCTTTGTCATCTTCATGATCACTGGTATGTAGATGATAGATGATAGATAGATAGGCAGGCAGGCAGGCAGGCAGGCAGGCAGGCAGGCAGGCAGGCAGGTAGGTAGGTAGAGAGAGAGAGATGATCTAGTGCTTGCACATATATATAAAATCTTACTGGTTCTATTTCTATACAGAACCCTGACTTCCCCTCCTTCAGCCTCCATGGGTCAGGTGTAGTAAATTTTTCTCTTTCTCAAGCCTATTATGTTCTCTTTGGCCTCTGTACGTTCTCATGCCACCTTTCTTTGTCACTAGGAAGCCTCGCCTGAACCTCAAGTCAGAGTTAGAGTCTTCGCATTTTAAATGTCTACTTATTTGTGTTTCCTCTGAACTATAAGTTCCATGAAAACAAGGAATGTGTCCTCTATTCATGCACTTAACTCACAAGTGTTGAGCACTTTATCTGTGCCAGGGTCAATCAACTCTGAACAAGACATCACCTAACTCCCTGTCTGGCACACTATAGGTATAGGTGCCCTCTAAATATTGGCCGACTGGATGGATGGATGGATGGACGGATGGATGGATGGATAGGTATGGTGGTGTTATGGATTGAATTTTGCCCCCCCAAAATGTGTCAACTTGGCTAGGCTATGATTCCCACTTTGTGTTACCACCATTTTGTCATCTGGTGTGATTTTCCTATGTGTTGTAAATTCTACCTCTATGATGTTAATGAGGTAGGGTTAGAAGCAGTTATGTTCATGAGACAGGACTCATTCTACAAGATTAGGTTGTATCTTGAGTCACTCTTTTGAGTTATAAAAGAGAGAAGTGAGCAGAGAGATAAAAAGACCTCATACCAGCTCCCCAAGCAGAGTGTGTCTTTCAGACCTGGAGCCCCTGTACTGAGAAGGTCCTAGACCAGGGGAAGATTGATGACAAGGATCTCCCAGAAAGCCTTCCCTGGAATCTGGCACCCTGAATTCGAACTTATAGCCTTCTAGACTGTGAGAGAATAAATTTTTCTTTGTTAAAGCCATCCACTTGTGGTATTTCTGTTAAAGCAGCACTAGATAACTAACACAGGTGGTTAGGAATGTGTCAGTTAGGAATGTGTTTAGCTGCAAGCAAAAGAAAACCTAACAGTGGCTGTCATGGATTGGATTATGTCCCTCCTCCCAAAATGTGTATATCAATTGGGCTGGGCCACGATTCCCAGTACTGTGTGATTCTCCTATACGTTGTAAATCCTGCCTCTATGATGTTAATGAGGGAGGAGGGGCAGCAGTTGTGTTAGTGATGCAAGACTCAACCTACAGGATTGGATTGTGTCTTAAGGCAATCTTTGCAGATATAAAAGATAGAAACAAGCAGAGAGACAAGAGGACCTTATACCACCAAGAAAGAAGCACCTGGAGCAGAGCGCATCCTTCAGACCCAGAGTTCTCCTGCACAGAGAAGCTCCTAGTCCAGGGGAAGATTGATGAGAAAGACCTTCCTCCAGAGCCAAAAGAGAGAAAGCCTTCCCCTGGAGCTGATGCCCTGAATTTGGACCTTTAGCTTACTTTACTGTGAGAAAATAAACTTCTCTTTGTTAAAGCCATCCACTTGTGGTATCTCTGTTATAGCAGCACTAGATAACTAAGACAGTGGCTTAAATAAATAAAGAATTTGATTGACACAACAAGAAGTCAGAGGTAGGCTACCCAAGGTTGGTAGTGGCTCCATAAGGCCACCAGAAGCTCCGTCCTTAGTGCATGACTTTCATGTTCACAGTTACCAAATGACAACTACATTTCTAGCCATCACATTTGTAATCTAGTCAGGAAGAAAAGGGAAGGAGCAAGAAATCTGATGGGGTACTCTGGTCTAGTTTGCACCTTTAAAACTCTTTCTTGAAAGTCCAATCAGTGATATTAACTTACATGTCATGGACCAGGACTGAGTCACATGGTTAGCTACAAGGCAATCTGGGAAAGTGAATGTTTTTGCTTTCAAATCTCTACAGTTGAGGAAGGCAAGGGGAGATGTAAGTGACATTGGGTTTGCCAATAGTAGCTATATAAAGCATGTCATTGCTCTGTTCAGGGCACTAGTGTTAATACACCTCCCATGTTTCTCCCTCCCCTCCCCCACCCACTCAATGCATCTTTATGTGAACAAATAAATACTACGTTCATTGTGTCTTAGAGTAAAACTCTCAGACTCTGTTAGAGTAAAAACAAAGAGATTTATTGAAAGCATAAGAAACACTCAAATGGGGAGATGTTAGCCCACACAGAGTGAAGACCAATAAACTCAAGAGGCGGCTGCTTCACAGGGGTAGTTATTGGGCAAAATCAGGGAACTTCCAGCAAGATTCTCATTGTTTGGCCCTCCCTGGACTTGCCCAGACTTGTCTAAGCATAGCCTGGGCTTGCTTGGAATTGTCTAAAGACAGCCATATTGTCTGTTGGTCCTGCCCAGCCAGAGGCCCAAGTTCATATGTATATGAATATGAAGAAATCAAAGTTACATTCTCAGGAATGCAGAAGCAGGAGCTTGTAACAAAAATGGAGTTGGGTTTACTCCTAGGCCAGCCAACCTAAATATGCCAGGCATCTTTGTTCTGAAGCTTTTTTTCATTCCCTCCTTTTGATCAAGAAAGAATTTCCAGGAAATTCTTTAATCACATTATCAACCACCATTTTGGGGAGACTGCTTTCTTCTGCATGGACTTGGATTTATATTTCCCAGTAGGATAGCATTTTTAGAATAAGTTGGAAGAAAAAACTTTATTTTGTTGCTATCCTTCAGAAGTTCTTATAGATGGCTGCTTACTATGGTAAGCATTTAAGACCTCAGATGCTACTTACAAGTTGCTGGGCACCATTTAAAATCTTCACCATGCCATAGCTAGAGCCCCTATTTCTGCAGTGTTAACCTTGGGATGATGTATAGAGCAAGTTGGCTTTAAAGGGGCTTGTTTAAGGAGTGAGTTCGAGTCCATCTGAAATATGAATACTCTTAATGTACATAATTCTTTTCATAATCTTTAAATTGGTATCTTGAGTAACAGCATTAGTTATACATTTCATACAACGTTGTCTTGAAGAACAATTAAAATAATTGCTATTCTTTGGAATCTGTTTCCCAAAACAGACTGAATTCTTCAAAAGAGCACAACACCCAGAGCAAAATGGTCTTCTAGTTTATCTGGACTGTTGTTTGACTCAAAAGTGGTTTCAGTTATGTTTTCAAGGTTCAAGGTTTAAAAGGATGCCTAAGGGCAGTGGCCTGTATGAGTTGCCTTAACTTCCATGATAGTCAGAAATCTGGATGATGAACTAGGAGGTAGAACAGAGACATTAATAACAATATTAGGCCAATTGTCTGAAATAACCCATGACACTATAACATGACAGTCACATGATGTTGTGATCATTTCCTTGATGAGATTTGTTATAATGTGATGGGATTTGCTGTGAGTAGCCAATTAATTGAAAGGGAGTTTCTGTGGGTGTGTGGCCTGCATTGAATATAAGTGGAGATTCTGGCAAGGTTCATGGGCTTTTGCTTGTTCCGTATCCTGCAGCTGGCTCCTGTTCATCTAATCTCTGGTTCTTGGGACTTCAACTAGCAGCTTACCTGCTATCTTGCCTGCCAATCTTGGGAATCACTGATCTTCACAGCCTGTGAGTAAGAGCCCTGCTCTCTGACCTGCCAATCTTGTGTTCAACAGCCCCTGCGCCACATGATCCAGGAGAACTCTCTATCCTGACCCATGTCCTTGGGAGGCTCCAGCCTTTACAACCCTAAGGCCTTTGAACCAAAGAAACCAGTCCCATGATGCACTCGTTTATATATAAGTAGCATCAGTAACTGCTTTCCATGTTCCTCAGCAGCAAGGACATTCTGTAAAACCTCAGATTGCATATTAATATAAACACAGCAACATTCACCTATTAAAGCACTAACTGTTCCTTGGGAGACTAACAAGAAATCTAATATCATTCTTTTTTGTAAAGTCCTAGCTCCAGCTTCAGACACTTCTCTGGTTATGGTATTTACAACTTTGTTAAGTTTATCAACAGATATTTCTAAATTGAAAGTTACAATATCTAAGTCTGATTATTTCCTTTCACTAACTAATAGCACTGTGCTGACTATAAAATATTCCATGGTAAGAACTTTTCAGAAAATAGAACATTAAAACATCAGCAGAGGAGGCGGAGCCAAGATGGTGGACTAGGCAGACGCTACCTCGGATCCTTCTTACAACAAAGACACGGAAAAACAAGTGAATCGATCACATACATAACAATCTACGAACCCTGAACAACAAACACAGATTTAGAGACGGAGAACGAACTAATACGGGGAAGCAGCGATTGTTTTCAGAGCCTGAAGCCAGCGTACCAGTCAGGTACGGCACAAGCACACAGAGCTGCTCCACCCCCCGAACTAACCCCGGGAGGGGGACCAGCCGGTTCCGCGGGCGGCGTGGGACGCAGCTGGTAGGAGAAGTCCCCGGGAGGCAGTGACTGGTCTTGGAACGGGGAGAGCAGTGTCCCAGCCGGGGAACCGTCCTGCTGGGATTTGGACTGGACGCAGGTACGGCATAAACACGGAGAGCTGCTCCACCCCTATGAACTAACCCCAGAAGGGGGTCCAGCTGGTTCGGGAGGGCGGCGTGGGACGCAGCCGGTAGGAGAAGTCCCCGGGAGGCAGCGACTGGTATTGGAGCGGGGAGAACAACGTCCCAGCCGGGACACTGGGTCACGGCACAAGCACGGGGAGCTGCTCCATCCACCTGAACTAACCCCGGGAGGAGGCCCAACTGGTTCTCGGGAGTGGCACGGCCACGTGGCTGGAGGGACGAGAAGTCCCCGGGAGGCAGCGACTGATTTTGGAGTAGAGAGTGCACCGTCCCAGCAGGGGAGCCGTGACGCTGGGCGTGGGGCTGGAAGCGGAGCATCTGACCGTGACTCCAGCGGGCCAGACCCCCCGGGGGCAATCTCCACACAGCCAGCACACATAGGCGATGCGCCCCGCGGAAATCTCAGATATAATAGTCATTCCAAGCAAGACAAGCAACTCTGGCTATATTCTGAGGTGCTACTCTCCTATCTCTCTGTTCCCTCCCCCACCCTCCCCAGGCGGCTTCATTAACATCCGAATAGACTGAGCCAGAGGGAGAACTCTGATAGGGATCTGACTGCATTTTTTTTAGCGGATTTTCTGGAAAAACTAGTTTCCCAGTGATGATGGCTCGGAGACAACAATCCATATCAAACCACGTAAAGAAGCAGACCATGACAGCTTCTCCAACCCCCCAAAACAAAAGAATCAAAATCTTTCCCAAATGAAGATACAATCCTGGAATTATCAGATACAGAATATAAAAAACTAATTTACAGAATGCTTCAAGACATCACAAATGAAATAAGGCAAACTGCAGAAAAAGCCAAGGAACACACTGATGAAACTGTTGAAGAACTCAAAAAGATTATTCAAGAACATAGTAGAAAAATTAATAAGTTGCAAGAATCCATAGAGAGACAGCATGTAGAAATCCAAAAGATTAACAATAAAATTACAGAATTAGACAACGCACTAGGAAGTCAGAGGAGCAGACTCGAGCAATTAGAATGCAGACTGGGACATCTGGAGGACCAGGGAATCAACACCAACATAGCTGAAAAAAAATCAGATAAAAGAATTTAAAAAAATGAAGAAACCCTAAGAATCATGTGGGACTCTATCAAGAAGGATAACTTGCGAGTGATTGGAGTCCCAGAACAGGGAGGGGGGACAGAAAACACAGAGAAAATAGCTGAAGAACTCCTGACACAAAACTTCCCTGACATCATGAAAGACGAAAGGATATCTATCCAAGATGCTCATCAAACCCCATTTAAGATTGATCCAAAAAGAAAAACTCCAAGACATATTATCATCAAACTCGCCAAAACCAAAGATAAACAGAAAATTTTAAAAGCAGCCAGGGAGAAAAGAAAGGTTTCCTTCAAGGGAGAATCAATAAGAATAAGTTCAGACTACTCAGCAGAAACCATGCAGGCAAGAAGGGAATGGGACGACATATACAGAGCACTGAAGGAGAAAAACTGCCAGCCAAGGATCATATATCCAGCAAAACTCTCTCTGAAATATGAAGGCGAAATTAAGATATTTACAGACAAACACAAGTTTAGAGAATTTGCAAAAACCAAACCAAAGCTACAAGAAATACTAAAGGATATTGTTTGGTCAGAGAACCAATAATATCAGATATCAGCACAACACAAGGTCACAAAACAGAACGTCCTGATATCAACTCAAATAGGGAAATCACAAAAACAAACAAATTAAGATTAATTAAAAAAAATACACATAACAGGGAATCATGGAAGTCAATAGGTAAAAGATCACAATAATCAAAAAGAGGGACTAAATACAGGAGGCATTGAACTGCCATATGGAGAGAGATACAAGGCAATATAGAACAATACAAGTTAGGTTTTTACTTAGAAAAATAGGGGTAAATAATAAGGTAACCATAAAAAGGTATAACAACTCTATAACTCAAGATAAAAGCCAAGAAAAACGTAACGACTCAACTAACATAAAGTCAAACACTATGAAAATGAGGATCTCACAATTCACTAAGAAAAACACCTCAGCACAAAAAAGTATGTGGAAAAATGACATTGTCAACAACACACATAAAAAGGCGTCAAAATGACAGCACTAAAAACTTATTTATCTATAATTACCCTGAATGTAAATGGACTAAATGCACCAACAAAGAAACAGAGAGTCACAGACTGGATAAAGAAACACGATCCATCTATATGCTGCCTACAAGAGACACACCTTAGACTTAGAGACACAAACAAACTAAAACTCAAAGGATGGAAAAAAATATATCAAGCAAACAATAAGCAAAAAAGAAGAGGAGTAGCAATATTAATTTCTGACAAAATAGACTTTAGACTTAAATCCACCACAAAGGATAAAGAAGGACACTGTATAATGATAAAAGGGACAACTGATCAGGAAGACATAACCATATTAAATATTTATGCACCCAATGACAGGGCTGCAAGATACATAAATCAAATTTTAACAGAATTGAAAAGTGAGATAGATACCTCCACAATTATAGTAGGAGACTTCAACACACCACTTTCGGAGAAGGACAGGACATCCAGTAAGAAGCTCAATAGAGACACGGAAGATCTAATTACAAAAATCAACCAACTTGACCTCATTGACTTGTACAGAACTCTCCACCCAACCGCTGCAAAATACACTTTTTTTTCTAGCGCACATGGAACATTCTCTAGAATAGACCACATATTAGGTCATAAAACAAACCTTTGCAGAGTCCAAAACATCGAAATATTACAAAGCATCTTCTCCGACCACAAGGCAATAAAACTAGAGATCAATAACAGAAAAACGAGGGAAAAGAAATCAAATACTTGGAAAATAAACAATACCCTCCTGAAAAAAGACTGGGTTATAGAAGACATCAAGGAGGGAATAAGGAAATTCATAGAAAGCAACGAGAATGAAAATACTTCCTATCAAAACCTCTGGGACACAGCAAAAGCTGTGCTCAGAGGCCAATTTATATCGATAAATGCACACATACAAAAAGAAGAAAGAGCCAAAATCAGAGAACTGTCCTGACAACTTGAACAAATAGAAACTGAGCAACAAAAGAATCCATCAGGCACCAGAAGAAAACAAATAATAAAAATTAGAGCTGAACTAAATGAATTAGAGAACAGAAAAACAATTGAAAGAATTAACAAAGCCAAAAGCTGGTTCTTTGAAAAAATTAACAAAATTGATAAACCATTGGCTAGACTGACTAAAGAAATACAGGAAAGGAAACAAATAACCCGAATAAGAAACGAGAAGGACCACATCACAACAGAACCAAATGAAATTAAAAGAATCATTTCAGATTATTATGAAAAACTGTACTCTAACAAATTTGCAAACCTAGAAGAAATGGATGAATTCCTGGAAAAACACTACCTACCTAAACTAACACATTCAGAAGCAGAACAACTAAATAGACCCATAACAAAAAAAAGAGATTGAAACGGTAATCAAAAAACTCCCAACAAAAAAAAGCCCTGGCCCGGACGGCTTCACTGCAGAGTTCTACCAAACTTTCAGAGAAGAGTTAACACCACTACTTCTGAAGGTATTCCAAAGCATAGAAAATGACGGAATACTACCCAACTCGTTCTATGAAGCCACCATCTCCCTGATACCAAAACCAGGTAGACATTACAAAAAAAGAAAATTATAGACCTATATCCCTCATGAACATAGATGCAAAAATCCTCAACAAAATTCTAGCCAAGAGAATCCAACAACACATCAAAAAAATAATTCACCATGATCAAGTGGGACTTATACCAGGTATGCAAGGCTGGTTTAATATCAGAAAAACCATTAATGTAATCCATCACATAAATAAAACAAAAGACAAAAACCACATGATCTTATCAATTGATGCAGAAAAGGCATTTGACAAAGTCCAACACCCATTTATGATAAAAACTCTCACCAAAATAGGAATTGAAGGAAAATTCCTCAACATAATAAAGGGCATCTATGCAAAGCCAACAGTCAATATCACTCTAAATGGAGAGAACCTGAAAGCATTTCCTTTGAGAACGGGAACCAGACAAGGATGCCCTTTATCACCGCTCTTATTCAACATCGTGCTGGAAGTCCTAGCCAGGGCAATTAGGCTAGACAAAGAAATAAAAGGTATCCGGATTGGCAAGGAGGAAGTAAAGTTATCACTATTTGCAGATGACATGATTATATACACAGAAAACCCTAAGGAATCCTCCAGAAAACTACTGAAACTAATAGAAAAGTTTGGCAGAGTCTCAGGTTATAAAATAAACATACAAAAACACTTGGATTCCTCTACATCAACAAAAAGAACACCGAAGAGGAAATAACCAAATCAATACCATTCACAGTAGCCCCCAAGAAGATAAGATACTTAGGAATAAATCTTACCAAGGATGTAAAAGACCTATACAAAGAAAACTACAAAGCTCTACTACAAGAAATTCAAAAGGACATACGTAAGTGGAAAAACATACCTTGTTCATGGATAGGAAGACTTAACATAGTAAAAATGTCTATTCTACCAAAAGCCATCTATACATTTAATGCACTTCCGATCCAAATTCCAATGTCATATTTTAAGGGGATAGAGAAACAAATCACCAATTTCATATGGAAGGGAAAGAAGTCCCGGATAAGCAAAGCACTACTGAAAAAGAAGAAGAAAGTGGGAGGCCTCACTCTACCTGATTTCAGAACCTATTATAAAGCCACAGTAGTCAAAGCAGCCTGGTACTGGTACAACAACAGGCACATAGACCAATGGAACAGAATTGAGAACCCAGACATAGATCCATCCACGTATGAGCAGCTGATATTTGACAAAGGACCAGTGTCAATTAATTGGGGAAAACAAATGGTGCTGGCATAATTGGATATCCATTTGCAAAAAAATGAAACAGGACCCATACCTTACACCATGCACAAAAACTAACTCCAAGTGGATCAAAGACCTGAACATAAAGACTAAAACGATAAAGATCATGGAAGAAAAAATAGGGACAACCTTAGGAGCCCTAATACAAGGCATAAACAGAATACAAAACATTACCAAAAATGATGAAGAGAAACCAGATAACTGGGAGCTCCTAAAAATCAAACACCTATGCTCATCTAAAGACTTCACCAAAAGAGTAAAAAGACCACCTACAGACTGGGAAAGAATTTTCAGCTATGACATCTCTGACCAGCGCCTGATCTCTAAAATCTACATGATTCTGTCAAAACTCAACCACAAAAAGACAAACAACCCAATCAAAAAGTGGGCAAAGGATATGAACACACATTTCACTAAAGAAGATATTCAGGCAACCAACAGATACATGAGAAAATGCTCTCGATCATTAGCCATTAGAGAAATGCAAATTAAAACTACGATGAGATTCCATCTCACACCAGCAAGGCTGGCATTAATCCAAAAAACACAAAATAATAAATGTTGGAGAGGCTGCGGAGAGATTGGAACTCTTATACACTGCTGGTGGGAATGTAAAATGGTACAACCACTTTGGAAATCTATCTGGCGTTATCTTAAACATTTAGAAATAGAACTACCATACAACCCAGAAATCTCACTCCCGGGAATATACCCTAGAGATACAAGAGCCTTCACACAAACAGATATATGCACACCCATGTTTATTGCAGCTCTGTTTACAATAGCAAAAAGTTGGAAGCAACCAAGGTGACCATCAACGGATGAATGGGTAAATAAATTGTGGTATATTCACACAATGGAATACTACGCATCGATAAAGAACAGTGACGAATCTGTGAAACATTTCATAACATGGAGGAACCTGGAAGGCATTATGCTGAGCGAAATTAGTCAGAGGCAAAAGGACAAATATTGTATAAGACCACTATTATAAGATCTTGAGAAATAGTAAACCTGAGAAGAACACATACTTTTGTGGTTATGAGGGGGGGAGGGAGGGAGGGTGGGAGAGGGTTTTTTATTGATTAATCAGTAGATAAGAACTGCTTTAGGTGAAGGGAAAGACAACACTCAATACATGGAAGGTCAGCTCAACTGGACTGGACCAAAAGCAAAGAAGTTTCCGGGATAAAATGAATGCTTCAAAGGTCAGCGGAGCAAGGGCGGGGGTCTGGGGAACATGGTTTGCAGGGACTTCTAAGTCAATTGGCAAAATAATTCTATTATGAAATCATTCTGCATCCCACTTTGAAATGTGGCGTCTGGGGTCTTAAATGCTAACAAGCGGCCATCTAAGATGCATCAATTGGTCTCAACCCACCTGGAGCAAAGGAAAATGAAGTACACCAAGGCCACACGACAACTAAGAGCCCAAGAGACAGAAAGGGCCACATGAACCAGAGACCTACATCATCCTGAGACCAGAAGAACTAGTTGGTGCCCGGCCACAATAGATGACTGCCCTGACAGGGAGCACAGCAGAGGACCCCTGAGGGAGCAGGAGATCAGTGGGACACAGACCCCAAATTCTCATAAAAAGACGAAACTTAATGGTCTGACTGAGACTAGAGAAATCCCGGCGGCCATGGTCCCCAGACCTTCTGTTGGCACAGGACAGGAACCATCCCCGAAGACAACTCATCAGACATGAAAGGGACTGGTCAGTGGGTGGGAGAGAGATGCTGATGAAGAGTGAGCTAATTACATCAGGTGAATACTTGAGATTGTGTTGGCAACTCTTGTCTGGAGGGGGGATGGGAGGATAGAGAGAGAGGGAAGCCGGCAAAATTGTCACGAAAGGAGAGACTGAAAGGGCTGACTCAAGAGGGAGAGAGCAAGTGGGAGTAGGGAGTGAGATGTATGTAAACTTATATGTGACAGACTGATTGGGTTTGTAAACGTTCACTTGAAGCTTAATAAAAGTTAATTAAAAAAAAAAAATCAGCAATATTCTTACAGAAAACCCATCGTATGTTATTAGTCTACTCAGTCTTATGTAGTTAATTTCTGTTCCACGGGATCCTGGATCAGCTACAGCTTATTCAGTCTATTGGTATCCACATTAAAAAATCAGTCCTTTTAATAAGTCCAATACAATCCATGTTTTGTTGAAATATTTTGTTAAAGCATTTTCAGCAAGTCAGCAAAGTAAAACTTACCTGCAGATGACAAAACTTAATATTGTCATGATTATCTTATAATAATTCTTCTTAAAAATGGAAGACCTAATAGAAGTTAATTACAAAAGCAAAACAAAGCCAAATAAAATAAATTTTAAAAAATTTAGACAAAAATATCTCTAAACATAATAATTAACTTTATTTTCAAAGAGCTTCAGATATAACACATGATAATCTTGAGGCATAATACCATGTATCAGGATATACCAATAATATACCAAGATTGTTAAGTCTAAATATCTGAATGGTACAAAAAAAACAAACTCCATTGGGGAATGATGTGAACTCCTGGTTAAAGCCATTAGCTTTGATGACGCTGGATTCAAAAAAAATCAAGTTGCAAATTAGGAATTAAAAAATAATAGTTTTGACAAATAATATATACTTGTTGTCTAATGTCAAGCAAAAACGTAAGAGGAAACGCTAACAAAATTTTTTAACCCAAAGAAAATCAAGCACTTCTCTTGATTTGTCAACGTTTCATGTAACTCATAACACATTAAATAAATCTTTTAAGTATTTTTCCTTTTATAAAGCAGAAACAAATCTTTTGTGGATTTCCATGAAGTTTCAGAGTTGTCAGGAGTTTATCATAGATCGCTAAGAAACAATACCTCTGTTAAGTTTACCAAAGATCTTAAAGGTAAAAACCTTAGCTTCCTTCTTTTTTTTTTTTTTTTTTTTCAATGCCATGCAGCTTGGGTTTTGACTCAGAAATTTTTATTCTAATAAGAGGTCGAACATTGCCTTCAAGGCTGATTACAAAAAGAATAAATTAACTCTTCAACCCAGTAATTAAAGAAAATTTTGTTGTTTTAACAGTGACAAACCTAGTTCTTTGTTATATGTTATTCGATACTGAAAGTTCTTAAAAATCTCATAAATTAACCCATCAAATTTTAGCCAGATAGATAAAAAGTTCAAACATATCAAATAAATTCCCCTTTAATAAACCTTTCAAACATTGTCTTGTTGCATATTTCTTTTAATATAATCATTTAAGTGGCAAAAATGAACACACTCATTAGCAGACCTGAATTTCTCTGTGGCATAAAAAGCAGAAATATATAAACTTAAATTATATGAAAAAACCAAAAACCAAACCCACTGCCATCAAGTCGATTCCAACCCATAGTGACCCTATAGGACAGAGTAGAACTGACTCATAGAGTTTCCAAGGAGCACCTGGAGGATTCGAACTGCCAACCTCTTGGTTACCAGCTGTAGCATTTAACCACTACGCCACCAAATTATATGAATATCTATTAACTCAATTTAATATCCTAAGGACCTTGGAAGTTATTTTAAGCCTGTATACCATAAAACATAACTACTACTGAAATAAAGTTTGTTTCCATTCAGAATTTTACCATTTCCCATATAGTCCTGAATCTAACTTTAGCTCTTCGAGATTTTATCAACTGGTTTTGGAAATCACAAAGTCTCAGCTCAACCCAACCAATTCATTGGTATGAATATAACCTTAAGTCTCTGGCTAGGGGTGGAAATATTTTCCTAGGCCATTTCAAGTGTCTCATTGTGATTTCTATCTGTCAGCTTCTTAGAACTCCTGCACGATAAAGAGACATGTTTACAGTTCTTTTATGATGCGGATCCATCTGATTTCCTATAACTATGAGTGATAACTATAGTAAGGCAGTATTTTTATTATTTTCTTTTGTCTTAAAAGATCTCCACCTAGTTGGAAGGGGTCCTTCAAAAGCATCCCTGGAGCTATATGACCTCAGAGGCTAGAGGCTGAAGAGGCCTGATTGTGCCTTGCCCTCCCTGTATTTTGGCTCATGGTTGAAGAAGTCATCCCAATCAATTTACGTATATTCAAGTTGGTCTAGATATTTTGAAAGACAAAAGATAATCAAATTCTTTTCCTTTTATTATTCTCATGGTGAGCAGTTTTACCTTCTTTTAGCACTTTTTTTTTTTAATCTACCCAGTAAATACCAAAGCTTTTTAGCAATTTTGTAAAGGAATACATCCTTTCTTGGCTAGTCACTTTTTTTTTTTCCTCTTCCTAGGTTTGTCCTATGCCTTTTTGCATTTTGAAACTAATTTTACCTTGAGACAAAATTATCTCCTTCCAGAAGACATGCTGTAAGGCTGGAGCTGCTGAAGCCATCTTGCCACCAAGAGAGAAGAACTTGCCCAAGAATGAGGCTGAGAGAATGGACACCACATGAGACATAGTGAGAGGGCAACAGAGCCCTGGTTTCTGTGGTAGAGCCCTGGTTTCATGCAGCCAGAGCATGTCTACTCCTGCCTTTTTCAGTTACAGAAGGCAATATAATGTGATAGGAAAGCATTGGATCGCTTGGGTTCAAACTCAGGCTTTACCATTTACTAACTGTATGGCCTTGGGCATGTCACTTAACCTCCTCCTCATCTATAAAATGGGGGTAATAATAGTACTTACCTCATAGGATCAAATGAGGTAATATTTATAATAAACATACACATATCTGCATATTTATATCTATGTATAAGAATAGATGGATATATCTTAACATACATACATATTTGGAAACCCTGGTGGCGTAGTGGTTAAGTACTACAGCTGCTAACCAAAGGGTCGGCAGTTCAAATCTGCCAGGTGCTCCTTGGAAACTCTATGGGGCAGTTCTGCTCTGTTCTATATGGTTGCTATAAGTCAGAATCAACTCGAAGGCATTGGATTTGGTTTTGGTTTTTTTGGACAATTATATTTATATATTAAAAGCTAGTTTACATTTATTTATATCCTTAAGGAATAATGAATAAGTCTTAAAAAAATTTACCCCTTTCCCTTTAAATAAACACAATTCTTATAATATCTCTTTTAAATTATATAGAAAGTTTTACTTTTAAGATTGACATACTAAAGAACATAAAAATCTTTGTCAGAATGAATTCACTTTAATTAATTTCTGGCAATATTTAGACTATTAAATTTATACAATCACTTGTTTATCATTAAACCAATCAGAGTAAGTTCCCTGAAGAAATCTAATTCAATAATACCATCCAGGGGTAGGAAATTATTATATTTTCATAACCTCATCCTTGCATGTTTTATAGGATCTGTTAGAGAAGAAATTTAGAATAATTTGTCTTTTTTAAGGCTTTGTTATACTGATTAAAATAAATGATTACTAAAAGTTCAAATCATATGGCAGACACAAAAAGCACTCTTTTGTGGAGGATAAAGGAACTGAGATTTAAACAACCCATTGAAAAACACTAGCCATGGCCTTTAACCTAATACAAGACAGAAATCTAAACATAAATGCTCTAGACTAGTGGCAAGCTCTCAGAATAAAATGAAACTAACAAACAAAAAACATAAACTCACCAGTCTGTGTGGCTAGCTCAAAAACCAGGCTTATACAATATCACAAAAGACAAACATGGCAAAACTACATTTTTAAAGTACATGTAGAAATTTTTTCTAAGGTCAACTCAATTCAATGGAAAAAACAATTTCTAGATAAAAGCTATTAACTTGCCAGAGCCTCAGATGGAGGACTCTCAGACACTCTGACAAACCTAAGCACCAAATGAAAGTTCCCCAAAGAAGAAAGAGAAGACAATACAAATGGAAGCTCATTTTTTCAAAGTGGAAGGAAGAAAAAAAAATAGAGAAGATGGGAATTCATTTTCCCAAAGTGGCCACTGAAATTTCAAATTACTTCTGGTATATTGACCTTATAGTGTTTTTAAATATGAACCTCCAAGGCAGCATCCCAGTGGGGGGGTGGGGGGAAGGGGGAGGGAATTCAGTTTCATTCATCAAAGATGTTAAGCTCTAAGGTTGAAGCTTTTGTTTTCCTTGTTTCTGAACTTAATTTGTTCCACTGACTAGAGACATAGTCTCTTATTTTAGACCTTAAATATACTAGTTCCTCCAGCAGGAAACCACTCTGAAGAGGCTATTGACTTTTTAAAAATTCTTTTCAAAGTTCTTGGTATACTAATTAAAATAGCAGAAAACTAATTCTTGACTAGTAACCCCCATAATTTTAGAAGTTTTTGTACTATGGGGTAGCAGTTTTTCTAAACATGTGGGGTTTATCACAGAGAGGGTGGCACTAGGGTCAATTAAAAGTTGTTGTTAGGTGCCATAAAGTCAGTTCTGACTCATAGTGACCATATGTACAACACAACAAAATGCTACCTGGTCCTGCACCATCCTCACAATTGTTACGTCTGAGCCATTGTTGCAGCCACTGTGCCGATCCATCTCGTTGAGGGTCTTCCTCTTTTTCGCTGACCCTCTTTTATTTTTCTACTGTACCAAGCTTGATGTTCCTTACTTGATGTCCTTTTCCAGGGACTGATACTCCTGAAATTCCCATTCTGGAATTCCCCTATTCTGGAATCCCATTCTTTGCAATGTTATCCGTAATTCATTATGATCCACAGTCGAATGCCTTTGCCTAGTCAATAAAACATAGGTAAACATCTGTCATGGATAGAATTGTGTCCTCCCAAAACATCTGACAGCTTGGCTAGGTCATGATTCCCAGTATTGTATGATCATCTACCATTTTGTCCTCTGATGTGATTTCCCTGTGTGTTGTAAATCCTATCACTATGATGTAGTGAGATGAATAAGTGGCGGTTATATTGATGAGATCTACGAGATTAGATTGTGTCTTAAGCCAATCTCTTTTGAGATATAAAAGAAGCAAGCAGAGGGACAGGGGACCTCATACCACCAAGGAGCAGAGCTCGTCCTTTGGAACTGAGGTGCCTGCACTGAGATCCTCCCAGACTGAGGGAAAACTGGTGACAAGGACCTTCCTCCAGAGCTGAGAGAGAAAGAAAACATTCCTCTGCAGCTGGTGCCACAAATTGAGACTTCTCGCCTACTGGCCTGTGAGAGAATAAAATTCTCTTTGTTAAAGCCATCCACTTGTGGTATTTCTGTTACAGTAGCACTGGATAACAAAGACAACATCTTTCTGGTATTCTCTGATTTCAGCCAGGATCCCTCTGACATCAGCAATGATATCCCTGGTTCCAGGTCCTCTTCTGAATTCAGCTTGAATTTCTGGCAGTTCCCTGTCGATGTATTGCTACAGCCACTTTTGAAAGATCTTCTGCAAAATTTTACTTGCATGTGATATTAATGATATTGTTTGATAATTTCCACATTCTGTTGGATCACCTTTCTTGATAGTGGGCATAAATATGGACCTTTTCCGGTCAGTTGGGCAGGTAGCTGTCTTCCAAATTTCTTGGCATAGATAATTGAGCATTTCTAGCACTGCATCCATTTGTTGAAACACCTCAATTGGTATTTGGTCAATTTCTGTAGCCTTGTTTTATGCCAATGCCTTCAGTGCAGCTTGGACCTCTTCTTTCAGTACCATTGGTTCCTGATCATATGTTACCTCTTGAAATGGTTGAATTTCAAGCAATTATTTTTGGTATAGTGATTTTGTGTACTCCTTTCATCTTCTTTTGATGCTTCATGCATCCTTTAATATTTCCTCCATAGAATCCTTCAGTCATTTGTGTCAAATCTGTTCTTGAGATGGCCTTTAAATTCAGGTGGAATATACTTAAAATCGTACTTTGGCTCTCGTGGATTTGTTCTAATTTTCTATAGCTTCAGCTGGAACTTGCATATGAGCAATTGATGGTCAGTTGTATGGTTGGTCCCTGGCCTTGTTCTGACTGATGATATTGAGCTTTTCCATTGTCTCTTTCCACAGATGTAGTCAATTTGACTCCTGTGTATTCATTCCATCTGGTGATGTTCATGTGTATAGTCACCGTTTATGTTGTTGAAAAAGATATTTGCAATGAAGAAGTCATTGGTCTTGCAAAAATTCTGTCATGTGATCTCTGGCATCATTTCTATCACCAAGGCCATATTTTTCAACTACTGATCCTTCTTCTTTGTTTCCAACTTTCACATTCCAATCACCAGTAATCATCAATTGCATGTTCAATCAATTTCAGACTGCAGAAGTTGGTAAGAATCTTCAGTTTCTTCATCTTCGGCTTTAGTGGTTGGTGCATAAATTTGAATAATAGTCATATTAACTTGTCTTCCTTGTACGTGTATGGATATTATCCTATCACTGATAGCATTGTACTTCAGGACAGGTCTTGAAATGTCTGTCAATTTGTTGTATGGTTGTAGCTTGAGTGTTGCTGTGATGCTGGAAGCTATGCCACTGGTATTCAAATACCAGCAGGGTCACCCATGGCAGACAGGTTTCAAGTGAGTTTCCAGACTCAGACTAGAAAGAAGGACCTGGTGGTCTACTTCTGAAACCCTTATGAATAGCAGGGGAACATTGTCTTATATAGTGCTGAAAGATGAACCCCTCAGCTTGGAAGGCACTCAAAAGATGACTGGGGAAGAGCTGACTCCTCAAAGTAGAGTCGACCTTAATGACGTGGATAGAGTCAAGTTTTGTGACTTTCATTTACTGTTGCGGCAGGACTCAAAACAAGAATAAACAGCTGCAAACATTCATTAATAATCAGAATGTAGAATGTATGGTGTATGAATCTAAAAAAATTGGAAATCATCAGAAATGAAATGGAACACATAAACATCAATATCCTAGGCATTAGTGAGCTGAAATGGACTAAGACTGGACATTTTGAACTGGACAATCATATGGTCTACATACCAGGAATGAAAACCTGAAGAGGAATGCCAATGTACTCATCATCAAAAGAAAGCTTACAGGGTTCTCCATTAATATGGATAATTTTCTGGTTCTGAATTTAAAGCTGCTGTTGGAAAAGCCTCTAAGTTATTCTTCATAGCTCCCCCATTCAGTCTTATTAGAAGGACTGTTAAAGGGTGAGGTGCCCATTATTATTTTTAATTTTATGCAATCTTTTATAAAATGTCCAGGTTTTTTGCAATAGAAACAAAAAGCAGACTGCAGGTTCTTTGGTTTAGGCCCTGTATAAGCTCTAAATTTATTGTGGTTAAGGGGTTGCAACTGTTGTCGTTGCAAAGCCATTAATTTATCTGTGGCAAATTAGGTAGACCTGGATGATAAGTGACTGTTAAAATCTTAAATTCTTCAGTAAATTTGTAGGGATCTCCACACAGGTTGGGAAAATCTTTTACAATGGCATAAAGTTTAGCTCCGAATCAGGGAGTAAAGGTAATTGTAAAACATCTGTCAGCAGAAGTGTAAGAATGGAAGGGTGTGCAAAGGGGTATAACTATGGGAGAAGGATCGGTAATTGGAAAATATGGCCTTGGTGATAGAAATGATGCCAGAGATCACATGATAGAATTTTGCAAGATCAATGACTTACTCATTGCAAATACCCTTTTTCACCAACATAAATGGCGACTATATAGGTAGACCTCATCAGATGGAATACACAGGAATCAAATGGACTACATCTGTGGAAAAAGACAGTGGAAAAGCTCAATATCATCATGAGTTTGAACAAGGCCAGAGGCCAACTTTGGGGACAGACCATCAATTACTCATATGCAAGTTCAAGTTGAAACTGAAGAAAATTAGAACAAGTTCATCAGAGCCAAAGTAAAAACTTGAGTATATTCCACCTGAATTTAGAGACTATCTCAGTAATGGACTTGATGCATTGAATATCAGTGACCGAAGACCAGACTAGCTGTGGAATGACATCAAGGACATCATATATGAAGAAAGCCAAGAGGTCATTAAAAAGACAGGAAAGAAAGGAAAGACCAAAATGGATGTCAGAAGAGACTCTGAAAGTTGCTTTTGAACATCAAGCAGCTAAAGCAAAAGGAAGAAATGACAACGTACAAGAACTGGACAGAAGATTTCAAAGGGTAGCTCGAGAAGACAAAGTAAAGTATTATAATGACTTGTGCAAAGACCTGGAGATATAAAACCAAAAGGGAAGAACATGCTTGGCATTTCTCAAGCTGAAAGAACTGAAGAAAAAATTCAACCCTCGAGTTGCAATAGTGAAGGATTCTATGGGGAAAATATTAAACAATGCAGGAAGCATCAAAAGAAGATAGAAAGAATAAAAAGAACTGGTCAATGTTCAACCACTTCAAGAGGTAGCATATGATCAGGAACCGAAGATGCTAAAGGAAGAAGTCAAAGCTGCACTGAAGGCATTGGCAAAAAAACAACACCCCAGTAATGACCACATATCAATTAAGGTGTTTCAACAAACGGATGCAGTGCTAGAAGTGCTCAATTGTCTGTGCCAAGAAATCTGGAAGACAGCTACCTAACCAACTGACCGGAAAAGGTCCATATTTATGCCTGTTCCCAAGAAAGGCAATCCAACAGAATGTGGAAAGTATCAAACAATATCTTTAATATCACATGCAAGCAAAATTTTGCTGAAGATCATTCCAAAGCAGCTATAGCAGTATAGTGACAGGGAACGGCCAGAAATTCAGTCCAGATTCAGAAGAGGATGTGGAACCAGAGATATTATTACTGATGTCAGAGGGATCCAGGCTGAAAGCAGAGAATACCAGATGTTTACCTGTGTTTTATTGAGTAGGCAAAGGCATTCAGCTCTGTGGATCATAATAAATTATGGATAACATTGCAAAGAATGGGAATTCCAGAACACTTAATTGTGCTCATAAGGAAACTGTGCATAGATCAAGAGGCAGTTGTTCAGACAGAATGAGGGGATACTGCATAGTTTAAAGTCAGGAAAGGTGTCCATCAGGGTTGTATCCTTTCACCATACCTATTCAATCTGTATGCTGAGCAAATAATCTGAGAAGCTGGACTATATGAAGAAGAATGAGGCATCAGAATTGGAGGAAGACTCATTACCAACCTTCCATATGCAAATGACACAACCTTGCTTGCTGAAAACGAAGAGGATTTGAAGCACTTACTGATAAAGATCAAAGCCACAGCCTTCGAGTCAAAATTCACCTCAACATAAAGAAAACAAAAATTCTCACAACTGGACCAATAAGCAACATCATGATAAATGGCAAAAAGATTGAAGTTGTCAAGGATTTCATTCTACTTGGATCCACAATCAACACCCATGGAAGCAGCAGTCAAGAAATCAAATTACACATTGTATTGAGCAAATACACTGCAAAGGACCTCTTTAAAGTGTTGAACAGCAAAAAACATCACCTTGAAGACTAAAGTGCACCTGATCCAAGTCATGCTGTTGTGAATTGCATCATATGCATGTGAAAGCTGGACAATGAATAAGGAAGTCCAAAGAATTGATGTCTTTGAATTGTGGTGTTGGCAAAGAACATTGAATATACCATGGACTGCCAAGAGAACAAACAAATCCGTCTTGGGAGAAGTACAAACCAGAATGCTCCTTAGAAGCAAAGATGGCAAGGCTGCATCTTACTTGCTTTGGACATGTTGTTAGAAGGGATCAGTCCCTGGAGGACATCATGCTCAGTAAAGCAGAGGGTGAGCAGAAAAGAGAAAGACCCTCAACGAGATGGACTGACACAGTGGCTGCAACAATGAGCTCAAGCATAACAATGATTGTGAAGATGTTGAAGAACCAGGCCATGTTTCGTTCTGTGGTACATAGGGTCCCTATGGGTCAGAACCAACTTGACAGCACCTAACAACTACAACAAATATAGGAGAAGCAGAAGAGACAGAAGGATCAGAGATGGGTCAGACAGCGGAGTGGGAGTAATGGCCAAAGAAGTTATAGAGCTCTAACGTTGCAATTTTTTAACCTATTTGAAATGTTTAGAAACAGTGCCTTGTAAGGATGCAAATTTACTGGGCTGATGCCTTATAGAGACTTTTCAATACCAATTAAACTACACTTCCCACACTGGCTGTTTTATGCAGAAATTTTAGGTTACAATTTGCTGCACAGAAAAGTTAATTCACCTAGATTAAATGAGTTCCATGATGGCCATTGGTCCTCCAAATTTCCTGTAGTATGCATATGCCAACGATCAACGTACAAAACTGTACCAGGGACTTGGATATGGCAATTCCCATTCTTACTAAATAATCTGCATATGCAAACAGTCTGAAGGAGCACCAGTAGCCTAATGTGCCCTGGAAAAATAGAGTTTGGACTGTTTCTAAACCCAAGTTCTGATAATGTTCTGCCACTAAGCTGCAGTCTGAAAAAAATCATCAGCGGGGGCAGAACCAAGATGGTGGAGTAGTCAGAGACTTCTGGTGGTCCCTCTTACAACAAAGACCCCCCAAAAACAAGTGAAACAATTATATATATGATAAGCTAGGAGCCCTGAACATCAAAGGCAAAGTTAGAAAATTGGACTGAGCAGCAGGGGGAGGGAGAGACATTTCAGAAGCAGCGAGGAGTTGCTGGACCTGACATGGCAGGAACCAGAGCCCCTCAGGTACAATTCCCTGGAGTGACTGCGGTGGGGCTGGCAGTAGCATTCTAGATGCAGTTTCCTCAAGGAGAGGTAGCAAACCTCACAGTCTACTCATACCTCCAGAACCAGAGAAGAACAGCACTCTCGGAAAAAGCGGACTACTTCCAATTATTTTACCATGCCCCCAGCCCCCAAGTTGGCTTCAGTGGCTGTTGATTTCCCTGGGCCTGAAATAGGTCCTGCTGTGAAGGAATAAATTATCAACTGGGAGAAAAGATAATCTGCCAGCTCCACTAAGCTGGGGAGCTCAGGACAGAAGCAGCTCCTGTCCAGGTACAAATGGTCCATGGATTTGAATACCCCTACATGGACCTGTGTGGGCCCATCTCAGGAGATTCAGCCCTTGTTGGCAGACCGCAATGGTGTATGTGCTTCGTATCTGACTTCAGCTGTGTGATGGATAGATGGGTTTTTGATGTTTGACACCACTTTGCCTATTAAGCAGGGTCCTCACCTACCCACATCAGGGGCCTGAGGACTGGTGGCTGCACCCACATCACCTACCCACCTGCCTCAGAGGTCTGAGAATATGTGGTGCCTCCCAGTCCTTACAACCAAAAGCATTGGGTGTCCATGGTCTAGCCACAGAACCCACCCACTTGTTAGCTGTAGGAAACAGGGACACACTTTCCTCACAGAAACTCAGGGGACAGGTATCAGCACCCTGCCTTGTTCAAAGTGTGCCCCCTGATGAAACCAGGTACCTGCGTCTACACCAGTCAGCCCTGCCCAAGACTGTAGGACAGAGCCTATACCACAGACTTGATGACCAACTACCTGGACACCTAAGCAGAATGCATACATGAAAAGTGAATGGATTCCTGGGCTCATATACCTGGTAACAGCTCTAGCCATCTGGTAACAGGACGTTAGAGCTTCAAAGGTGAAAATAATCAAGGTAGGTCACTCAAGCAATGCATTTGGGCATATCAAAACAAAACAAAGCAAGAAGCTAGGATACAGTAAGCAAACATAAAAAACTAATACAATAACTTAAAGATGGCTCAAAGACAACAGTCAATATCAAATCACATAAAGAAGCAGACCATGATCGCCTCAACAAGCTCTCAAAACAAAGAATCAAGGAATCTTCCAGATTAAGGTGTCTTTCTGGGAATTACCAGATGCAGAATACAAAAGATTAATATACAGAACTCTTTACGAGATCAGGCAAAATGCAGAACAAGCCAAGGAACACACAAATAAAGCAGTTGAAGAAATTTAAAAGGTTACTCAAGAACATAAAGGAAAAATTTAATAAGCTGCAAGAATCCATAGAGAGACAGCAATCAGAAATTCAGAAGATTAACAGTAAAATTACGGAATTAGACAACTCGATAGTAAGTCAGAGGAGCAGAATTGAGGAAGTGGGAGGCATAATTAGTGAGATTGAAGATAAAAGAATTGGCAATGATATATTCGAAGAAAAATCAGATAAAAGAATTTTTTAAAAATGAAGAAACCCTAAGAATCATGTGGGACTCTATCAAGAGAAATAACGTATGAGTGATTGGAGTACCAGAACAGGGAGGGATAACAGAAAACACAGAGAGAATCGCTGAAGATTTGTTGGCAGAAAACTTCCCTGCTATCATGAAAGATGAGAAGATATCTATCCAAGATGCTCATTGAACCCCACATAAGGTAGATCTCAAAAGAAAGTCACCAAGTCATATTAATCAAATTTGTCAAAACCAAAGATGAAGAGAGAATTTTAAGAGCAGCTAGGGATAATCAAAAAGTCACTGTCATAGACTGAATTTTCTCCCCCAAAAAATGTGTGTATCAATTTGGCTAGGCCATGATTCCTAGTATTGTGTGGTTGTCCTCCATTCTGTGATTGCAATTTTATGTTGAGAGGATTAGGGTGGGATTCGAACACCACCCTTACTCTAGTCACCTCCCTGATGCAAGGTAAAGGGAGTTTCCCTGGGGTGTGACCTGCACCACCTTCAGATATAAAAGGAAAGGAAAGCAAGCAGAGATTTGGGGACCTCATACCACCAAGAAAGCAGTGCCAGGAGCAGAGTGTGTTCTTTGGACGTGGGACTCCTGTGCAAAGAAGCTCCTAGTCCAGGGGAAGATTGATGAGAAGGCTGACAGAGAGAGAAAGCCTTCCTCTGGGAGCTGACACCCTGAATTTGGACTTTTAGCCTTCTTTACTGTGAGAAAATAAACTTCCCTTTGTTAAAGCCATTCACTTGTGGTGTTTCTGTTACAGCAGCACTAGATAACTAAGGCAGTCACCTACAAAGGAGAGTCAATAAGAATAAGCTTCGACTACTTGGAAAAACCATGCAGGCAAGAAGGCAATAGGGTGACTTATACAAAGCATTGAAGCAAAAAAGTTGCAGGACAAGAATCATATATCCAGCAAAACTGTCTCTCATATATGAAAGTGAAATTAGGACATTTCCAGATAGACAGAAGTTTAGGGAATTTGTAAAAACCAAACCAAAACTACAAGAAATACTAAAAGGAGTTCTCTGGTTAGAAAATCAAAAATATCAGGTATCAACCCAAGACTAAAACACAGGGCAGAGCAACCAGATATCAACCCACATAGGGAAATCACAAAAATAAATCAAGATTTAAAAAATGCTCAAAACAGGGAAACAATGATGTCATTATGTAAAAGATGACAACATTAAAACAATAAAGAGGGACTAAAAAATGTAGTCATAGATCTTTCATATGGAGAGGGAGTCAAGGCAATATAGAAAAATAAAAGTTAGGTTTAAACTTAGAAAAATAGAGGTAAATATTAAGGTAACCACAAAGGAGACTAACAACCTGAAACATCAAAATAAAATACAAGAAAAACATAAAGACTCAGCAAAAACAAAATCAACAACAACGAATAAGAAGAAAAGACAACATATAAAGATAAACTACTCAGCACAAAAAATTAAGTGAAAAAAGGAACTGTCAACAACACACAAATAAAGACATCAAAATGACAGCACTAAACTCATCCCAGTGAAAAACCCAGTGCCGTCGAGTCGATTCTGACTCATAGTGACCCTACAGGACAGAGTAGAACTGCCCCATAGAGTTTCCAAGGAGTGCATGGCAGAAACTAAACTCATACCTATCCATAATTATGCTGAATGTAAATGGACTAAACGCACCAATAAAGACACAGAGAGTGGTAGAATGGATTAAAAAACAAGTCCTGTCTATATGCTACCTACAAGAGACACACCTTAGACTTAGAGACACAAACTAAAACTCAAAGGATGGAAAAAATATACCAAGCAAACAACAATCAAAAAAAAGCAGGAGTCGCAATATTAATTTCTGACAAAATAGGCTTTAAAGTTAAATCCACCACAAAGGATAAGGAAGGATGCTATATAATGATTAAAGGGACAATATACCAGGAGGATATAAGAATATCAATATTTACACACCCAATGACAAGGCTGCAAGATACATAAAACAAACTCTAACAGCACTGGAAAGTGAGATAGACACCTCCACAATAATAGTATGAGTCTTCAACAGACCACTTTTGCAGGACAGAACATTCAGAAAGAAGCTCAGTAAAGACATGGAAGATCTGAATGCCACAATCAACCAACTTGACCTCATAGATGTATACAGAACACTCCACCCAACAGCAGCCAAGTATACTTTCTTTTCTAATGCACATAGAACATCTCAAGAATAGACCACATATTAGGTCATAAAGCAAGCCTTAGCAGAATCCAAAACATCAAAATATTACAAACCATCTTCTCTGACCATAAAACCATAAAAGTAGAAATCAATAACAGAAAAAGCAGGGAAAAGAAGTCAAACACTTGGAAACTGAACAACACCCTGCTCAAAAACGACTGGGTTATAGGAGACATTCAGGATGGAATAAAGAAATTCATAGAATCCATGAGAATGAAAACACTTCCTATCAGAACCTTTGGGACATAGCTAAAGCAGTGCTCAGAGGTCTATTTATAGTGATAAATGTATACATCCAAAAAGAAGAAAGAGCCAAAATCAAAGAATTATTCCTATAACTTGAACAAATAGAAAGAGAGCAACAAAAGGAACCCTCAGGCACCAGAAGAAAGCAAATGATAAAAACTACAGCAGAATTAAAAGAAATAGAAAACAGAAAAACAATTGAAAGAGCTAACAAGACTAAAAGCTTTTTCTATGAAAAAATTAACAAAATTGATAAAGTTCATTGGCCAAACTGAAAAAAGAAAAACAAGAAGCAAATAACCTGAATAAAAAAATGAGATGGGTGATATCAAAACAGACCCAAATGAAATTAAAAGAATCATATCAGATTACTACAAGAAATTGCACTCTAACAAATTCGAAAACCTAGAAGAAATGGATGAATTTTTTAGAAACACACTACCTACCTAGACTAACACAAACAGAGGTAGAACAACTAAATAAACTGATCCCAAAAGAAGAAATTGACAAGGTAATTTAAAAACTCCCAACGAAAAAAAGCCCTGGCCCGGAGGGCTTCACTGGAGAGGTCTACCAAGCTTTCAGAGAAGAGTTAACACCACTACTACTAAAGGTATTTCAGAGCATCGAAAAGGATAGAATACTCCCAAACTCATCCTATGAAGCCAGCACATCCCTGATGCCAAAACC
Source organism: Elephas maximus indicus (assembly GCF_024166365.1). Taxonomy (NCBI): domain Eukaryota; kingdom Metazoa; phylum Chordata; class Mammalia; order Proboscidea; family Elephantidae; genus Elephas; species Elephas maximus. The sequence goes on along the minus strand of NC_064819.1, from coordinate 49,979,959 downwards.
AGGTAAAGACACCACAAAAAAAAAAAAAAAAAGAAAGAAAATTGCAGACCTATATCCCTCATGAACTTAGATGCAAAAATCCTCGACAAAATTCTAGCCAATAGAATTCAACATGTCAAAAAAATAATTCACCATGACCAAGAGGGATTCATACCAGGTATGCAGGGATGGTTCAAGATTAGAAAAACAAGCATAGCCTGGGCTTGCCTGGATTTGTCTAAGCACAATCACATTGTCTGTTGGTCCCACCCAGCCAGTGGCCCAAGTCTATATGCATATGAATAGGAAGAGGTCAAAGTTACATTCTCAGAAGTGCAGAAGCAGGAGCTTAAAACAAAAATGGAGTACAGCCTGATCCTAAGCCAGCCACCCTACATATGCCAGGCATCTCTGTTCTGAAGCTCATAAGAGCACTGTGGTACAGCTGACTGGTTAGAATATTACAATTAGGAACAGGTCTTTCATAAATGGTGGATGTGAGGATGCGGCAGATGGTAAATATCCCTATTTCCTCTCTCAACTCATGATGAAGCTACAATGAACTCTGTAGAGGAGGAGAGCTTGAGGAATAGAACTGAGAGATGCACTCCCCACCCAACCATCTCACTGGGCCTCTTCTCCAACCACTGATGTTTCCCTGCCTGCTGCTTTCTATACATACCCTGGTAAAACTTGTAAATAATCATTGAGTTTTTTTTTTTTTTATAAACTAAGCTATTAATACACCAGGTCAGAAGTGCCTGCAATCCTTAGTGTTTAGTTTGTACATTTTAAAAATTATACACAAAAAGGAATAAAAATTTAACAATTCCAAGATCTATAGAATGAAGTCTCTGTACATCAGCAACCTGCTATCACCTGTCTCCAATCACATGTCCCTTCAAAGAAGCAACCACTATTTTTTTTAATGATTTTTACTGTGCTTTAAGTGAAAGATTACAAATCAAGTCAGTCTCTCACACAAAAACCCATATACACCTTGCTACACACTCCCAATTACTCTCCCCCTGATGAGACAGCCTGCTCTCTCCCTCCACTCTCTCTTTTCGTGTCCGTTTCACCAGCTTCTAACCCCCTCCACCCTCTCATCGCCCCTCCAGGCAGGAGATGCCAATATAGTCTCAAGTGTCCACCTGATCCAAGAAGCTCACTCCTCAGCAGCATCCCTCTCCAACCCATTGTCCAGTCCAATCCATGTCTGAAGAGTTGGCTTTGGGAATGGTTCCTGTCCTGGGCCAACAGAAGGTCTGGGGGCCATGGCCACTGGGGTCCTTCTAGTCTCAGTCAGACCATTAAGCCTGGTCTTACGAGAATTTGGGGTCTGCATCCCACTGCTCTCCTGCTCCCTCATGGGTTCTCTGTTGTGTTCCCTGCCAGAGCAGTTATCTGTTGTAGCCAGGCACCATCTAGTTCTTCTGGTCTCAGGATGATGTAGTCTCTGGTTCATGTGGCCCTTTCTGTCTTTTGGGCAACGGTCTCATAACTGCCTTGTGTCCTTGGTGTTCTTCATTCTCCTTTGATCCAGGTGGGTTGAGAACAATTGATGTATCTTAGATGGCTGCTTGCTAGCGTTTAAGACCCCAGACGCCGCTCTTCAAAGTGGGATGCAAAATATTTTCTAAATAGATTTTATTATGCCAACTGACTTAGATGTTCCCTGAAACCATGTTCCCCAGACCCCTGCCCCCTGCTATGCTGGCCTTCAAAGAGTTCAGTTTATTCAGGAAACTTCTTTGCTTTTGGTTTAGTCCAATTGTGCTGACCTCCCCTGTATAGTATGCTGTCTTTCCCTTCACCTAAAGTAGTTCTAATCTACTATCTAATTAGTGAATACCCCTCTCCCACCCTCTCTCCCTCCCCCCCTCTCGTAACCACAAAAGAATGTTTTTTTCTCAGTTTAAACTATTTCTCAAGTTCTTATAATAGTGGTCTTATACAATATTTGTCCTTTTGCATCTGACTAATTTCACTCAGCATAATGCCTTCCAGGTTCCTCCATGTTATGAAATGTTTCACAGTTTCCTCACTGTTCTTTATCGATGCATAGTATTCCATTGTGTGAATATACCGTAATTTATTTATCCATTCATCCATTGATGGGCACCTTGGTTGCTTCCATCTTTTTGCTATTGTAAACAGTGCTGCAATAAACATGGGTGTGCATATATCTGTTCCTGTAAAGGCTCTTATTTCTCTAGGATATATTCCAAGGAGTGGGATTGCTGGATCATATGGTAGTCCTATTTCTAGCTTTTTTAAAATTGATTTCCAAAGTGGTTGTACCATTTTACATTCCCACCAGCAGTGTATGTGTTCCAATCTCTCCACAGCCTCTCCAACATTTATTACCTTATGTTTTTTGGATTAATGCCAGCCTTGTTGGAGTGAGATGAAATCTCATTGTAATTTTGACCTGCATTTCTCTAAAGGCTAACGATCGTGAACATTTCCTCATATATCTGTTAGCTACCTGAATGTCTTCTTTAGTGAAGTGTCTATTCATATCTTTTGCCCATTTTTTAATTGGGTTATTTGTCTTTTTGCAGTATCATGTAGATTTTAGAGATCAGGCGCTGATCAGAAATGTCATAGCTAAAAACTTTTTCCCAGCCTGTAAGTAGTCTTTTTACTCTTTTGGTAAAGTCTTTGGATGAGCATAGGTGTTTGATTTTTAGGAGCTCCCAGTTATCTAGTTTTTGTTCTACATTCTTTATAATGTTTTGTATACTGTTTATGGCATGTATTAGTGCTCCTAACGTCCCTATTTTTTCTTCCATGATCTTTTTCGTTTTAGATTTTATATTTAGGTCTTTGGTCCATTTTGAGTTAGTTTTTGTGCATGGAGTGAGGTATGGGTCTTGTTTCATTTTTTTGCAGATGGATATCCAGTTATGCCAGCAACATTTGTTAAAAGGACTGTCTTTTCGCCATTTAACTGTTTTGGGGCCTTTGTCAAATATCTACTGCTCATATGTGGATGGATTCATGTCTGGATTCTCAATTCTGTTCCATTGGTCCATGTATCTGTTGTTGTACCAGTACCAGGCTGTTTTGACTACTGTGGCAGCGTAATAGGTTCTAAAATCAGGTAAAGTAAGGCCTCCCACTTTGTTCTTTTTCAGTAATGCCTTATTTATCCGGGGCCTCTTTCCCTTCCATATGAAGTTGGTGATTTGTTTCTCCATCTCATTAAAGAATGTCATTGGGCTTTGGATCGGAATTGCATTAAATGTATAGATCGCTTTTGGTAGAATAGACATTTTTATAATGTTAGGTCTTGTTCTTCCACTTAAGTAAGTCTGTTTTGGTTTCTTGTAGAAGTGTACTGTAGTTTTCTTTGTATAAGTCTTTTACATCTCTGGTAAGATTTATTCCTAAGTATTTTATCTTCTTGGGGGCTACTGTAAATGGCACTGATTTGGTGATTTCCTCTTTGATGTTCTTTTTGTTGGCGTACAGGAATCCAATTGATTTGTGTATGTTTACCTTGTATCCCGATACTCTGCTGAACTCTTCTATTAGTTTCAGTAGTTTTCTGGAGGATTCCTTAGGGTTTTCTGCATATAAGATCATCTCATCTGCAAATAGAGATACTTTTACTTCTTCCTTGCCAATCTGGATGCCCTTTATTTCTTTATCTAGCCTATTGCTCTGGCTAGGACTTCCAGCACAATGTTGAATAAGAGTGGTGATAAAGGGCATCCTTGTCTGGTTCCCGATCTCAATGGGAATGTTTTCAGGCTCTCTCCATTTAGGATGATGTTGGCTGTTGGCTTTGTTTAAATGCCCTTTATTATGTTGAGGAATTTTCCTTCTATTCCTATTTTGCTGAGAGTTTTTATCATGAATGGGTGTTGAACTTTGTCAAATGCCTTTTCTGCATCAATTGATAAAATCATGTGATTCTTGTCTTTTGTTTTATTTACGTGGTGGATTACATTAATTGTTTTTCTAATGTTGAACCATCCCTGCATACCTGATATGAATCCCACTTGGTCATGGTGAATTATTTTTTTGATATGTTGTTGAATTCTATTGGCTAGAATTTTGTTGAGGATTTTTGCATCTACATTCATGAGGGATATAGGTCTATAATTTTCTCTTCTTGTGGTGTCTTTACCTGGTTTTGGTACCAGGGATATGGTGGAGAAGCAACCACTATTAATAGTTCGTGTGTTTCTTCTGCTTTCCCCACATGCATGCATTTATACACACATACACACACACATATAGTTTGTATATTTTGTAAATGGAATTACATTGCCCATCCCATTTGTTTCATTTTACAATATGTCCTGGTATTGTTACCAATTGCCTATCTGACACAAAGGGTCCTTGTCTTTTCCTGAGTAAGAATACACGCAAAAGACAAACTTTATTTTGCTTGAGTCAAGCAAAAGGAGTCAGTGGGGATCTAAGCCTCTCCAAAAGACCAACTCGAAAAGGGAAGCAAAGCTAGGGCTTATATGGGTTCAGTGGAGACAACAGAGTAATGAATATTTAGTGGGCTTCTTTCAAGTGGCGGGTACTTCTCAGAATGGTGGTGCATGTTAATTAGGTTGCAGGCACATCTGGAACCCAAGATGGAGCCCGCTGATATTCAAGATGGAGTCCTTTGGCAGCCCTTGGCATCACTTATTATGGGATATAGCGCAAGCACACTGATTTTAGGCACTACATCACCATCTTCGGAGGGCTAAAGAAGGTTAAACAGCAGTCATACTTTGTTCTTCTGCACATGCCTGTAAAGGGGGAAGGGACTAGAAAAACACTAAGAAGGAGATAGTAATTCATGGGTCCTTTCAGGCTTATCTCATGTTGACAGGGTGTGGTTCCTGTTTACCCAGCTTCCAGATGGTAATCTTTTAACAGTTCTTTCGTTCTACCAGCACAGTTAACCCTATCTGTTTCAGTATTCCTTGTAAGCATTTTCTGATTTATTTAACCAATCATATATTTTTTATACTAAAAGGCTATTAGGCCAGATAACAAGTGGTATAGAGCAGAGACTTGCACCAGACTCCCTGGGTTCTTATCACAATTTTGCCTCCTGTTAGCTGTGTGACCTTGAATAAATTGCTTCCCCATTTTGTGCCTCAGGTCCTTCATCTGTGTAATGGGGATAATAAAAGTACTTAGGGTTGTCATCGAGCATTAAATAAGTTCATTTATTCAAAGTATTTACAAAAGTGCCAGCCCAGAGAGACCTTATGTAAGTGTTGCAGTTCTTTTGTTGTAAGCTGCCATCACAACTGGACCAATAAGCAACATCATGATAAACGGAGAAAAGATTGAAGTTCCAGGCATTTCATTTTACTTGTATCCACTATCAACATACATGGAAGCAGCAGTCAAGAAATCAAAGGATGCACTGCATTAGGCAAATCTGTGCAAAAGAGCTCTTTGAAGTGTTAAAAAGAAAAGATGTCACTTTAAGGACTAAGGTGTGCCTGACCCAAGCCATGGTGTTTTTAATCACATCATAAGCATGTGAAAGCTGGGCAATGAATAAGGAAGACTGAAGAAGAACTGACGCCTTTGAATTATGGTGTTGGCAAAGAATATTGAATACACCATGGACTGCTAAAAGAATGAACAAATCTGTCTTGGAAGAAGTACAGCCAGAATGCTCCTTAGAAGCAAGGATGGCAACACTTTGCCCCACATACTTGGGACATGTTATCAGGAGAGATCAGTCTCTAGAGAAGGTCAATGAAAAGAGGAAGCCCCTCAATAACATGGATTGACACAGCGGCTGCAACAATGGGCTCAAACGACTGTGAGGATGGTACACGACCGGGCAGTGCTTCGCTCCGTTGTACGTAGGGTCTCTTTGAGCCAGAACCTACTTGATGGCACCTAACAACAACAGGCTGCCATCAAGTCAGCCCCCAACTCATGGCAACCCTATACACAATGGAAAAAAACACTGCCTGGTCCTGCACTATCTCCATGACTGGCTGCAAATCAGATCGTTGTGCTCCATAGGGTTTTCAAGGGCTAATTTTTGGAGGTAGATTGCGAGGCCTACCTTCCTAGCACATCTCAATCTGGAAGGTCTGCTAAAACCTGTTCGGCATCATAGCAATAGGCAAGCCTCCGCTGACAGACAGGTGGCGGCTGCCCGTGAGATCCATTTGTCTGGAATCGAACCCAGGTCTCCTGCATGAAAGGCAAGAATTCTACCACTGAACCACTACCGCCCCCTATTTTAAGTGTTACCTGTTATTAATAGTATTACCACTATTTCCAATTTTTAGGATTATAATCCTTTTTTTTAAAATTGTGCTTTAGTTTCTCATTCAAAAATTTATACACAAGTTGTTTTGTGTATAAATTGGTTGCAATCCCCACAAGGCATCAACACTCTCTCCCTATCCACCCCGGGTTCCCATGTCCACTTTTCCTGTCTCTTCTGCCTTCTCATTTTTGGATTTGGTCTCATATACTTGGTTGTCCTAAGAAGCACGTTCCTCGCGTGTGTTATTGTTTGTTTTATAAGCTGTTTAATCTTTGTCGGAAAGGTGGATTTCAGGAGTGGCTTCAGTTCTCTGCAGGGTGACCAGGGGCCAGTCTTGGGGGTTCTTCCAATCTCTATCAGACCAGTAAGTGTGGTCTTTTTGTGTGAATTTGAATTTTGTTTTACATTTTTCTCCCACTCTGTCCGGGACCCTCTTTTATGATCCCTGTCAGAGCGGTCAGTGGTGGTAGCTGGGCACCATCTAGTCCTTCCGGGCTCAGGTTGGTGGAGGCTATAGTTCACATGTTCAATTAGTCCTTTGGACTAATGTTTTCTTTGCATCTTTTTTTTTTTTTTTCATTCTCTTTTTTTCCAGGCAGAACATGACCAATAGATGTATCTTAGATGGCCGCTTGCAAGCTTTGAAGACCCCAGACGCTGCTCACCAAAGTAGGATGCAGAATATTTTCTTCATGAACTATGTTATACCAAATAACCTAGGTGTCCCCCAAGATAATGGTCTCTAGCCCTTGGCCCCAGTAACTTGGTCCCTCAAGGTGTTTAGATGTGTCTAGGAAGTTTCTATGACTTTCCTTGTCAGGTTGTGCTGATTTCCTCTATATTGTATATTGTCCTTCCTCTTACCAAAGTCATCACTTGTCCACTATCTAGTTAGTGATTTTCTTTCCCTACCACTTCCCTCCCTCATAACCATCAAAGATTGTTTTTTTCTGTGTGTAAACCTTTTCTTGAATTTTTATAATAATGATATCATACAATATTTGTCCTCTTATAATTGACTTTTTTCACTCAGCATACAGCTTTCCAGTTTCATCCATGTTATGAGATGTTTTGCAGATTCATCATTGTTCTATATCATTGCATAGTATTCCATCCTGTGTATGTACCAGAATTTGTTTATCCATTCATCTGTTGATGGCACTGAGGTTGTTTCCATCTTTTTGCTATTGTGAATAACACTGCAATGAACATGGATGTGCATATGTCTATTCCTGTGATGGCTCTTGTTGCTGTAGGATGTATTCCTGCTAGTGGGATTGCTGGATCTTATGATATTTCTATTTCTTTCTTTTTAGGGAGAGGCCATAAAGTTTTCCATAACGGTTGTATCATTTTACATTTCCATCACCAGTACATAAGAGCTCCAATCACCCCACAACCTCTCCAACCTATGTTATTTTCTGTTTTTTAATTAGTGCCAGTAATGGTGGGGTAAGATGCTATCTCATTGCAGTTTTTATTTGCATTTCTCTAATGGCTAATGACTGTGAGCATTTCCTCTTGTGTCTGTTAGTCTCCTGAACATCTTATTTGGTGAAGTGTCTGTTTATATCCTTTGCCCATTTTTAAATTGGGTTATATGTCTTTTTCATTGTTGAGGTGTTGAAGTAGTTTATAGGTTTTAGAGATTAGGCCCTTGTCATATATGTCATAGCCAATTTTTTTTCCCCAGTCTCTAGGGTCTCTTTTTATTCTTTTGTTGAAGTCTTTTGATGAGCATAAGTGTTTAATTTTTAGGAGCTCCCAGTTATCTAGATAATCTTCTGCTGCTTTTTGCATTGTTAGTTATAGCGTGTATTGTATTTATGCCATGTATTAGGGCCCCTAGTGTTGTCCCTATTTTTTCTTCCTTGATCTTTATCATTTTACAATAGGTCTTTGATCCATTTTGAGTTAGTTTTTGTGTATGATGTGAGGTATTCTTCCTGTTTCATTTTTTTTACAGATGGACATTCAGTTTTGCCAGCTCTGTTTGTTAAAAAGACTGTTTTTTTTTCCTATTTAATGGATTTGGTGCCTTTGTCAAAGATCAGCTGACTTAAAATTTTTTTTTTCTCGATGCTGTTCCACTGGTCTATGTGTCTGTTGTTGTACCAGTACCAGGCTGTTTTGTCTACTGTGGCTGTATGGTAGGTTCTGAGGTCAGGTACTGTGAGGTCTCCTACTTTGTTCTTTTTCTTCAATAATGCTTTACTTATCTGCGACCTCTTTCCTTTCCATACAAAGTTAATGATTAATTTTTCCAACTCATTAAAGAATGCTGTTGGTATTTGGATCAGAAATGTGTTTTATCTGTAGATCACTTTGGGTAGAGTTGACATTTTCACAATGTTGAGTCTTCCTGTTCATGAGAACGGTATGTTTTTCCATTTATGTAGGTCTCTTTTGGTTTCTTGCAGTGGTGTTTTGTAGTTTTCTTTGTGTAGGTCTTTTACAGCTCTGGTTAGATTTATTCCTAAGTATTTTATCTCTCTAGGGGTTATTATAAATGGTATAGTTTCCTGATTTCCTTTTTGAAGTTCTCTATATTGTTGTACAGGAGTCCAACTGAGTTTCGTATAGTGATCTTCTATCCTGCTACTCTGCTGAATCTTTCTATTAGTTCCAGTAGTTTTCTTGTGGAATCTTTGGGGTTCTCTTTGTATAGGATCATATCATCTGTAAATAGGAATAGTTTTACTTCTTCTTTTCCAATTTGGATACCTTTGTTTCTTTTTTCTTGCCTTATTGCTCTAGCTAGGACTTCCAGCACAATGGTGATGAATGGCATCCTTGTCTCGTTACATTCCAAGGGGGAATGCTTTCAGCCTCTCTCCACCGAGAATGATGTTCGCTGTTGGTTTTGTACAGATGTCCTTAATATGTTGAGGAATTTCCCTTTTATTCATATTTTATTGAGAATTTTTATCAGGAACAGGTATTGGACTTTATCAAATGGCTATTCTTCACCAATTGAGATGATCATGTGATCTTTTGTTCTATTTATGTGGGAATTAACATTGGTTGATTTTCTAATGTTGAACCACCCTTGCATACCTGGTATGAATCCCACTTGGTCATGGTGTGTTTTTTTGTTGTTGTTTGTTTGTTTTTCTTTTATATTGCTGAATTCTATTGGCTAGAATTTTGTTGAGAATTTTTGAATCTACATTGATGGAAGATATTGTTCTGTAATTTTCTTTTTCTGTGGTGTCTTTGCCTAGCTTTGGTATCAGGGTTATCCTGGCCTCATAGGATGAATTCAGGAATATTCCTTCCTTTTTCTATGCACTGAAATAGTTTGAGTACTGCTGGTGTGAGCTCTTCTCTGAATGTTTGGTACAACTCTCCAGTGAAGCCATACAGGCCAGGACTTTTTTTGTTGTCGTTGGAGTTTGTTTATAACCTCTTCAACGTCTTCTTTTGTTATGAGTCTGTACAGATTTTATCTCTTAGTTTGTGTTAGTTTAGGTAGGTAATGTGTTTCCAGAAGTTTGTCCATTTCCTCTAGTTTCCCAAGTTTATTGGAGTACAAATTTTCATACAATTCTGTTATGATCTTTTTTATTTCAGTTGGATCTGTTGTAATTTCCCCAATCTCATTTCTTATTTGGGTTTTTTGATTCCTCTCCTATTTTTCTTTTGTCATTTTGGCCAATGGTTTGTCAATTTTGTTGATCTTTTTCAAAGAACAAGCTTTTGATCTTGTTGATTCTTTTTTATTGTTTTTCGGTTCTCTATTTATTTCTGCTCTAATCTTTTATTTATTTCTGCTCTAATCTTTATTATTTCCTTTCTTCTGGTGCCTGTGGGTTTCTTTTGCTGTTCTAATTCTATTCGTTTGAGTCGTTGGGCTGTTTTGATTTGGGCCTGTTCTTCTTTGATATGTGCATTTATTGCTATAAATTGACCTCTGAGCACCACCTTTTCTGTGTCCCAAAGGTTTTGGCATAATGTGTTTTCATTCTTATTTGATTCTAGGAATTTTATTCCCTTTCTGATTTCTTCTATTACCTAGTTGCTTTTAAGCAAGGTGTTATTAAGTTTCCATGTATTTGATTTTTTTCCTTGCTCTTCCTGCTACTGATTTCTACTTTTATGGTATTGTGAACAGAGAGAATGCTTTGTATTATTTCAGTGATTTGAATTTTATTGAGGGTTGCTTTGTGGCCTAAAATGTGGTCTACTCTGGATAATGTCCCATGTGAATTGGAAATATTTTGTAGACTTCACTGCTGTTGGGTGGAGTGTTCTATATATGTCTATGAGGTCAAGTTGGTTGATTGTGCCCTTATATCTTCTGTATCTTAGTTGAATTTCCTTCTAGATGTTCTGTCCTTTACCAAGAGTGGTGTGTTAAAGTGTTCTTCTATTATTGTGGAACTGTCCATTTCTCTTTTCAGTGCTGTTAAATTTTGTTTTATGTATTTTGAAGCCCTGTCATTGGGTGTGTAGATACTTATTAAGGTTATGTCTTCTTGGTGGACTGTCCTTTTAATCATTATATAATGTCCTTTTCTTTTACTGTGAATTTTGTCTTAAAGTCAATTTATCTGAAATTAGTATTGCCACTCCTACTCTTTTTTCATTAATATTTGCTAGATATATTTCTCATCCTTTATTTTTAATATATTTATGTCATTGTGTCTAAGGTGTGTCCTTGTAGACAGCATATTGATGCATCATATTTTTTTTAATCTATCCTGTCACTCTCTGTCTCTTTACAGGTGCATTTAAGCCATTACATTCAGAGTAATTATCGATTTTTTTTTTATGAGTTTATTGCTGTCTTATTGTTGTACCTTTTTTTGTGTGTGTGTGGCGCTGACATTTTCTCTGTTCTTGTTACTTTTCTGTCCTGAGTTCCTTTTGTTTGTGGTTTTCTTTTCAATACTTTTGTCATCAGAGATTTTGTGTTCCCTAAGCCTTTTTTTTTTTAAGCCTTTATGTTTTTCTTTTTTGTTTTGATGAGGTTTGCTAACTTTCTTTGTAGTTACCTTGAAATTTACCCTCATCTTCCTAAATTTGAACCAGTCTTTTATTACTTACTATCACCTTGACTTCCTCTCCATTTGAAAGTTCTATACCTATACCAAGGAGCCCTGGTGGTGCAGTGGTTAAAACTCTCGACTGCTTACTGAAAGGTTGGAGGTTCGAAACACCAGCAGCTCCATGGGAGAAATATGTGGCTGACTGATTCTGTAAAAATTTACAGCCTTGGAAACCCTATGGGGACATTATGAGTTAGAATCAACTCGACGGTAGTAGGTATTTACCTATACCATTTATTCCCCCTTTTATTGTTTTCATGTTGTTGTCATTTACAGATCGATGTCTCAGTTTTCTGTTTTAAGATTTTTAGCTATGTTTTACTATTGAGAGTTCTTTGCCTAGGTTGGAATCTGGCTAATGGTGTCCTGTGTGCTAGACTCTGGTTGTTGTCTGATGTTGCTGGTTCTCTAACCAAAGGACTCCCTTTAACATTTCTTGTTAGTTTCGTTTTTACAATTCCCTTAATTTCCGTTTATCTGGAAATGTCCTGATTTCACCATCGTATCTGAGAGAAAACTTTGCAGGATATATTATTCTTGGCTGGCAGTTTTTTTTCTTTCAAGGTTTTATATATCTCATCCCATTGCCTCTTGCCTGAATAGTTTCTGCTGGGTAATCAGAGATTATTGTTTCCCCTTTGTAAGTGACTTTTCATCTTTCTCTAGCTCCTCTCAGGATTTTCTTTTTCTTCAGTTTTGGCAAGTGTGATTATGATATGCTTTAGTGATTTTTTTATGTGGGGGCGGGGAGGGGACGGCTCTGTCCTGTATGGAATTCATTGAGCTTCTTGAATAGTCAGCTTTTCTTCCTTCATGGTATTTGGAAAGTTTTCTACCAACAAATCTTCAACAATCTTCTCTATGTTTTCCATTTTCTCCCCCTGTTCTGGAACTCCAATCACACTCAAATTTTTCCTTTCAATTTTGTCTCATGTAATTTTTTGCTTTTATTCAATATTTTCTCTGATTTTTCCTCAAATAAAGTGGTGTCCATGGATTTGTCTTCAACCTCACTGATTCTGTCTTCCATTGTTTTAAATTTGCTCCTGAAACCTTCTTTTGAGTTGCCCGTTTTTGAAATTTTCTTGTTTATATTTTGGGTTTCTAGTTACTGTTTTTGTATGATTTCTAATTGTTTATTTACTTTGACATTTTGTTCTTGTATTATTTTCCTGAATTCTTCTATTGCTTTGTCTGTGTTTTCCTTTATTTTGCCTATGTTTGCATTGGTTTTGCCTGTGTTTTCCATGATTTTGTCTATTTTTCCTTAGTTTAGTCTGGGTTTTCCTTGATCTCTTTCCTACTCCCTTGGAGACCTCTAAATATTAATCTGTTAAATTCCATATCAGGTAGCTTCAATGCCTTTGCTTTTACTGAAAGGTTATCGGATTCTTTATTTTTGTTGCTTGCTGAAGTTTTCTTGTTCTGCTTTTTAATATATTTTGATGTTGTCTACTGTCTCTGAGACATTAAGGTATACTTTCTTTATTTCTTGATTGTATGATCATTTGTTTTGTCCTGTTTTTTGTTTTGTTTTGATATGGCAAGGCAGTGGGCCAGGTGTGCTTTGCTGCTTGCTTCTCTATGAGCATGATAACCCTCACAACCTTGTCTGGTTGGGCAGGGAGGAGAACAGCAGGCAGGGCAAGTCCATTTCACTGCATAATGGTTTGGCTAGGTGGCTAAGGGCAGACCAGGCAGGCACTGTCTGCCTTCTTTTATCAGTGCAGCGTGTGGGAGCATTCAAAGCCCCTCCTCAGATGTGCAGAGGTATCGGGCAGGGAATGGCATGGGCTTGCTCTCACCATTCTGTCATTTGTTGAGTGGCAGGAAGGAAGGGACAGTGCAGTCCTGGTACAATGGCAGGTCTGAGCGCTGGGGCACTCTAGCCACAGTGGGACAGTGGGGGCCAGCATGAAGGGGGGTGGTGTACAGGGCTAGGTGGGAGGGAGAAAGAAAATAAAGGAAAAAAGAAAGAAAAACACAGCAGCACAGCAGGAGCCCATAGCTGGGTGTGGGGCAGACCTGGGGTGGTGGCTGACCAGTGGCTCTCTAGCTGCAGCAGTGTGGTGAGGACGTGGGTAGGGGGGAGGTAGTATGTGGGGTTAGGTGGGAGGGAGAAAGAAAAGGAAGAAAGAGCAAAAAAAAAATGGCACCATGGTTGTGGCTGGAGAGTGGGGACAGTGTGGACCTGGGGGGCAGTGGGGAGAGGAGGTGGCATACGGGGCTAGGTGGGAGGGAGAAAGAAAAGAAAGAAAAAAATGGTGTCATGGCAGGAGCTGGTATGTAGAGGTGGGGTGAACCCGGGGTGGCAACAGGCTGGTGGCTCTCTAGCTGTGGCAGCACAGTGAGGGCTGGTAGGAAGGGGGCAGGTGGCATATGGGGATAGGTGGGAGAGAGAAAGAAAACGAAGAAAAAAACGGCAGAGCGGTATGGGCCAGCGAGTGGGGGCAGGGCAGACCCAAAGGCCAGTGGAGAGGGGAGGTAGTGTACTGGGACAGGTGGGAGGGAGAAAGAAAAGAAAATGAAAAAAAAAAAAAAAAAGGCTTCAAGGTGAGGGGGGTGGGACCCAAGGGGCTAGGGGGAGAGCTCATATTGTGGACCCCAGTGGTGGGGGCTATCGGGATTGGGGGGTGTTGCTTCTACTTACTAGAAGCGTGAGGGGTGGGAAATCATGTTTCTTTGGTTATCAGATGCTGTGTCTCCTGTTGGGAGCTCTGTGAAGTTGCCTTCTCGTAATCCCTGTCTAGGTCATTGCTGGTTGTGCTTCAAGATGGCGAAGCTGTGCCATATTAGTTGGTAGGGGACCTCCACTCTGTATCTCTCCTTGTTCTCTGTTTTCTGTCAGTTTCTTCTTCCATTTGGTGTTTGATCTAGTCCTTTTCCCTTCGTTTGATGCTCAGGTTTCTAGGATTGACGTTTGTCTCTGTTTCCTTAGTTTTCAGGTCTTTGCTGCAGAGGGATGGCATGGTGCTTCTGTGTAGGGCACCATGTTGGCTCCATCCCTAAGACTGTAATCTTTCAATAAACAACTTGGAAATAGTTCTGTGGGAGCTTGTATGAGTATTTCTAGGGGATACATTCCTATTCCTAGAAGTGGAATTGCTACATCAAAGGGCATACACATTAAAAAATTTTTTTTTTGTAGTTGTTGGTAGGTACCATCGAGCAGATTTCAACTCATAACAACCCACATGACAGAGTAGAACTTCTCCATAGGATTTTCTAGGTTATAATCTTTACAGAAGCAGAACACCAGGTCTGTCTCCCATGAAGGCACTGGGTGGGTTCGAACCACCAGCCTTTCAGTTAGCAGCCAGGCACTTAACCATTGTACCACCAGAGCTCCTTTTTAAATTTGCTAAAACCAAAAAACCAGACTCATTGCCATCGAGTTGATTCCGACTTATAGTGACCCTCTAGGTCAGAGTAGAACTGCCCCATAGAGTTTCCAAGGAGCACCTGGTGGGCTCAAACTGCTGACATTTTGGTTTGGAAACCGTAGCTCTTAACCGCTGTGCCACCAGGGTTTCCTTAAATTTGCTATACACTGCTCAATTGTGTCTCCAAAAGGGCAAAAGTGTGTACGACAGTGGATTTATTTGCACCCAAACAAGTACTGGATGTTATCTCCAAGTCTTTGTCAAGCTGTGGGTTGAAACGGTGTTTTCATGTTTTACTTACATTTCTCTGATTACTGCTAAGGGTGGATATTCCTTCATATGTTTGCCAGCCATTCCCATCCCTACTCCTCTTTTTCTTCTTCTGTAAATGGCCAATCAGAGTTCTTGTCAATTTTGCCACTTGATCACTTTTTTTATTATTATTGATTTGTAGAGTAGTTATTAACTTCTGGTGATTATATATGGTACAAGTATCTTTACCCAGTAAATTGTTTATTATTAGTTTGTTATGCAAAAGTGTCAAAATTTTAGGTGGTCAATTCTGCCAGCCTTTTCCTTCTGCAGTTTGTGTATTGCTTGGATTGGAAAGATTTTTCCACCCCAACGTTATTGAAAACAATAACTGGTATCAAGGAAAGCCCATTTAAAGTGAACTCAATTAAAAGGGGGAACAGATTTTCATAACCAAAAACATGAAAAAATGTTTAGGGTGAAATTTTATCTTAAAAACAAAATTTTAATAGTGTTTATTTTCTTACCAAAACGCATTGCTGTCAAGTTGCTTCCTACTCATAGTGACCCTTAGGACTGAGTAGAAGTGCCCTATAGGGTTTCTAAGGAGTGGTTGGTGGATTTGAACTGCTGACCTTTTGGTTAGCAGCCGAGTTCTTAACCACTGTGCTGCCAAGGTTCCATTTATTACCTTCTGCCTAACTAAATTTCCATTATAATTTCAACTGTAAGCTAATTTTTTAATAAATGAGAAATAAAGCTTTTTTGGAGGGCAATAATTTTTGTGATAAAATTCTATGGCTGCACAATACAGTCGCCTTCATTTTTTTACAAAAATATTCGCAAGCTTCCTCGTTTCTCCAAAGGTCTCTCTTAATCCTTTGATAGTCATATCATCCCCTTTGAAGAACCTGTCCTGATTTTTCCTGTCAACTTTCTCTGCTGCATTCCTTAGCTGATCTCACACCTCCAGAGCCTCGTATGTGGATGGCTTTGCACGAGAGCTGAGCAATTCTCTTCCATCATTTTCATCAACTTCATGAAAAGTCCTCCTGCTTTTGCTAGACTTCCGTTGTCATTCTGTGGTCCATTTGTTTTGGCAGCAGGTCACTGAGTATTTGTAAGTCCAGACTGTAATCAGAGATACTTGGTGTATCTGACAGACGTTTGAGTGGAGGAAGATTTTACATGTGGTTAGCATACTAGTTAACGTTGTCATGCTGTGTGCATATTTTAACTTTTCTGTGCAAGTCTAGAACTCCAGAAGTCAGATGAAGAGTACTGGGATAATGAGGACTCCTTGGACTTACCATTCCATTTAATTTATCTAATATTAAGGACCCATACTGAGCACTATTCTAGGCACAAAAAGGAAAGCACCTGTGGCAGGCAGCCCCCTTCACCTGCAGTGCATACACACTGAACAACTTGCTTCCCTAGCCCCACCCTGCATCCCCCACCAACAGCCTAGTTCCTCCTAATCATGCTCATGATAACCTTGAAAGGCGACACCCAAAAGCACTGGGGACACACCCAAACTTCACACTTGTGGAAGTAAAATCCTAGTCAGGGCAATAGGAAGGTATAGAAGTGAACTGCCCAAGAAACAAAAGGGCCTCATTCTCACACCTGAAAAACTGGTGGGTGGCCGTCGAGTTGGGAAGAAGACCAACTCCAGTTCTCTATGGCTCAGCATCTGGCTGTCCTGAGTCAGGGACTGACTCACATCAGATCAAGTTCCCAAACACATGGCATGAAACAGCTGTGACTGAGCCTCTGTTGATCTGGGAACGATGATGAAGGAGGAAAGATGAAAATGCCGTGGTTCAAGCTCTCAAGGATCTTACAGTATAGTTGCAAAGGTAATGAGTAACATTACAGCCAAATGTAGTGAGAGTCATTTATGACATGTTAGGGAGAAGCAGCGGAGGGCGGGGTGCCATGGAGAATTCTGTGAAACTACCATGAAAAGGACTAGCTCTAGGCTGCCCCCCACCTGCCCAAACTTCCACTGTAGCAACTGCTTTTATCATGACTATACATTAGGTTTTATTGAAGATGTTATTGGAAGAAAAGATTTTGGTTTTTAAAATTAAAAATCCATGATCTAGAGCATGGGTCAGCAAATTATGGTGTGCGGACCAAATGTGTCCCACGACCAGCTTCTGTAAATAAAGTTTTATTGGAACACAGCCATCCTCATTAGTTTACATATTCTCTATGGCTGCTTTCTCGATGGAACAACAGAGTTGAGTAGTTTCGAAAGAGCCCATATGGCCTGAAAAGCCTAAAATATTTACTCCCCGGCCTTTTACAGAAAAAGATTATTAACCTCTGATTTAGAGGAATGGCACCTGGAATTGGATAAGCTCAAATATTTGTGAGTCCATAGAGGTAATAAGTTATGATTCAAAGGAGCAGGAGCAGCTCCAATGGCTGAGAACTTCCTCCCAATGAATACTCAACTTTTGTCACTAAAGTTTCATTCTTCCAGCCATCTGTTAAAATGTGCACAAGTCTATCATCTCCAGGAATGATGAGGAAGTAGCCTCTATCCTCTTTCTGACCTACCTGTGCTCTTTCCCACAGATAGATTTTACTGAAAGGTAATGAAGTTCAATGAGGCATTGGAGGTACGTAGCAGAATTCTCACCTTCCATGCAGGAGACCCAGGACTGATTCCCAGCAAATGCACCCCATGCACAACAAACACCTGTCCCTCAGTGGAGGTGTGCATGTTGCTATGACACTGAACAGATTTAGCAGAGCTTCCAGGCTAGGAAGAAAGGCCTGGCTATCTATTTCCAAATATCAGCCAATGAAAACCCTATGGATCACAATGGTCTGATCCAAAATTTATCATGGGAATGACACAGGACCAGGCAGTGTTTCATTTGGTTGTGCATGGGATCTGAGTCCAGCGTGACTCAACAGCAGCTAACAACAACAATGAAGCTTAAGCTCAGAGTCTCTCACTTGTGTGGATCCCTTTCAAGGCCTTGTACCTAATTTTGTATTTTTTTCTTAAGCATAGTTCCCCCAAAACAGGACCTGCCCCCAGTTCTATTTACTGTGCTCAAGGTAGTACCCGGAATTGTGTAGCATGGCCTTTTGTCTTTCACTCCTTTAGGCCTCCTGAGTTCAAGGTCAACGAGCTCTCCATGTCCAGCCTCCATAGGTAACCCTATCCTGTCATATAGGGCCTCTTGTTGGGGAGGCGGCTTGTCCACACAGGTTCCATTTGGGGACAGGTGTGGGGGTTCAGCTGCATTCTCCAATCTGGCACTGTAGGGCCAGCCCCTTTGAGGGTCGTGGGGCCCTGGTCTTGTTGCCATTACTAAGCTTAATACTCCATCTCCACTTGGACTCCTTATCTGTTCCTTGCTAGTCAAAGAGGGAAGAAGGATAAGCAGTTGGAAGACTGGCAGTAAACATTTATCCAGCAGGTTTCAGAACAGATCTGAAGTTCATTCTTACAAAGGTGTAAATGACAGCAGCCTACAGTGTTCCGTTTCCTGGAGATACCTAAATTTTAAAGGGGAACAAATTTTACTGGTTTTCCTTCTTTATACTTTTGTGGGTATTCCTTAAATTCTTCAATTCACAGCTATTATTTTCGTATTGGAAAAAATAAAATTTAGATATAAATGTACTGTGTTTCACCACTCCCTCCCCCCAAAGAATTAGTGTTATTTTCCCCTTGTGTTTGATATTGAGTCACCAAGCATTCCATTCTAAAGCTAGAGATGAGCCTTCTTATTTCTGCAGGTTCATTTATTCATATACTGATTCATTCAACACGTTTTTACTAGCATCCTCTGTGCTTTTGTGCTGGGTGCTGTGGGGCCTGATGGTCTGAGTTTCTATCCCAGTTCTGCCCCTAACTGGTTATGTGAACTCAGTCAACTTACTTAATCTCTCAGCCTTGGTTTTCTTTTAAGTAAACAGAGACAACAAAGCACTGAGGACAACAGCTGGCTCTAGCAAGCTCTCAATAAGGATCAGCTATTGTTATTACAGGTGCAGATAAGGGAAGAGTTTTGGTGGCAGAGGCTGAAGGAGTTTCTGTCTGTTGGTTTTTATTTTCAGTGAAGGGAAAAATGGTCAGGCTGCCAGTTCAAGGAAAATGAAGATGTGAAGAAAGGGGGATGCTGACGTGGTGGGGAGGGTGGTGTGATTTTCTGCAGTGGTACAGAGCTACAAACAGAGAGAGACAGTTGGGTAAGTCCAGGATGGGTGCTACATGGATGGTGTGATGGGAGGCCATTGGAACATTTAGGCATTTAGGGTATGGACAGGAGAATGGCTGGTGTGACAGGCTGAGGAGGAAGTTGACACAAGAGTGCCTCCGCTCCCTTGCATCTGTGGGAAGCCCCAGGTTGTGACGTCACCAGGAGGAACCACCCCACCAGCTTAGGGTACAAGGAAGGCAGCAGCACTTTATTTTTCAAGTTGGAACCGGCTCTGACTACAGCAAGCCAGACTAGCAGGAAGCTAAGTATCTCCCACCTGGCGCTTCCCACTAACGTCCATATGCTTATTTGGGTCTCAAAGGCTAGTCCAGTCTAGTCACTGGAAGCAAAACCCAGACATATGCCCTTGAGGCTGAAGGAAACCACAGCGACCACCAGAACCCAGCTGCCCCAGGTTGAGCTGCCTTGCCAGGAGTGTCATGACAGCTACAACTGAGGCCTCATTTCATCTGATTCAAAGAAATAATGGTGGTATTTTGGGTTCGAGGACACAGCGATTCTGCAGGCGTTAAAATCCCACTCTCCCAATATCTCTACCCAGGAAGCTCCATATCCAAAAGCCTTTCAGTCTCTACTCACAAGCACACATTGGACCAGGTAGGTAGGTACCCACCCCAACACTACCTCAGAACATCTTTACCCCATGACAACCCAGACCGCCCATTGAGCCCAGGTTGCCTGGCCAGACTGCCCCCTCCCTCATGGTCATCAGTGGTTCCTTCTGTCTGCAGACTTAGCTCAGTAAGAGCCATTTCAACCCATCAGAGGTTCCATTCAACCTCAAAATGAAAGGATTGGGGTTTCCATTTGTTCCTCACAGGAAGTTCTTTACTTTCCTATACTTCTGCTTGTCTTCCTCTTGGTGAACAGAGGGATGGACTGGCAGCCTTTATCAAAGTCACAAAAAAGCCCTGTCCCATCCCCCGGCAAATGCTTGCCTACTTGCCTTGCATTTATACAATCAAGCACTCCCCAGATTCTTCCCAGAACAAAGAAAATCTCATTTGTTGTTTCCACCTGGACAGAGAAACGGCTAGCAACTAAAACAATTATTTAATTAAAAATACCATTGCCGTTACTTTACTCAAGCTGAAGTGAACTGGTTTTTTGAAATTGGATTACCTCAGACACTGGTCCTCATTTACTCATTAACAAATACTTATTGAGCGCCCACAATGTGCCAGCCACTGTTCAAGGCACTGGGAATAGAGCAGTGATCCAAAAAACAAGGTTCCCTGCTCTTGTGAAACTTCCATTCTGGCAAGCTACCTCAGGTAATCAAGTGCTGTAGAAAATAGTAGAGTAGGGGCAAAGGAGGGGAAGATGCAATTTTAGATAGAATGGTCTAGAAATGCCTCTCTGATAAGATGACCTTGGAGTAAAGAGCTGGAGGATGTGAAGGCTGGGCTTTTCAGGCAGAGGGAGAGGTGAGAGCAAAGGTCCAGAGGTGGGAATGTGCCTAGTGTGTGTGAGGACAAGCAAGGAGGGCCCCAAAGGGGGAGTGAGGGAGATGGGGGGAGGGGTCAGAGAACTGGGGGTGGGAATGGAGCAGACCATATAGGGCCTTGAACGTCCTGGCAAGAACTTTGTAACTGACTGCAGAAGATGGAGAGCAGCTGTGGGGACTTGAGCAGAGGAAAGACAAGATCTCACTTTATTTTAAAAGGATCATGCTGGCTCCCGGCTCCTGTGTGGACTATGAGAGACAAGGTGGAAGCAGGGTGGCCTCTTAGGAAGCTTGTCCAGTAGTCTGAGAAGGATGCTGGCTTGGGCTAGGCTGGTAATAGTGGTAGTGATAAGAAAACACTAGATAAATTTTCCAGATAAAGCCCATAGAATTTGTCAGTGGATTGGATGTTAGCATAAGAAGAGTGAAGATGAGCCATTGGAAGAATCAAATTGCAACGTACTGAGATAAGGAAAACCAGAAAAGGGCTGATTAGGATAAGCGGTTGGGAAGAAATTAAGAGTGTGCCTTTGAATACGTTTGGTTTGAGGTGTTCAAGTAGGGATGTCAATTCTGAAATTCAAGGTAAAAGGTGGAGATAAACAATTTGAGTAGTCAGCATATAAGCAGTTGCTGTTGAGTCGATTCCGACTTATGGCAACCCCATGTGTACAGGGTAGAACTGCTCCATAGGGGTTTCAAGGCTGTGACCTTTTGGAAGCAGATGTCAGGCCTATCTTCTGAGGAAACTAACCGGGTTCTAACCCCAACATTTTCATTGGTAGCCCAGTCAGCATATGTTGTTGTTAGGTGCCGTTGAATCAGTTGACTCATAGCGACCCTCTGTACAACAGAACAAAACCCTGCCCAGTCCTGCTCCATCTTCACAATTGTTGTTATGCTTGAGCCCATAGTTGCAGCCACTGTGTCAATCCATTTCATTGAGGGTCTTCCACTTTTTCACTGACCCTCTACTTTACCAAGCATGGTGGCCTTCTCCAGGGACTGATCCCTTCTGATAATATGCCCAAAGTACGTGATACGTAGTCTTGACATCCTTGTTTCTAAGGAGAATTCTGGCTGTACTTCTTTCAAGACGGATACGTTCATTGTTTTGGCAGTCAATGGTATAATCAATGTTCTTCACCACCAACATAATTCAAAGGCGTCTATTCTTCTTTGGTCTCCTTTTCCATTGTCCAGCTTTCGCATGCTTATGAGGTGATTGAAAACACCATAACTTGAGTCTTTTGCAGCAGGTTTGCCCAATACAATATGTCATTTGGTTTCTTGACTGCTGCTTCCATGGGTGTTGATTGTGGATCCAACTAAAATGAAGTCATTGAAAACTTCAATCTTTTCCCTATTTACTATGATGTTGCTTATTGGTCCAGTTAACCTAACTGAGGATTTTTGTTTTCTTTACGTTGAGGAGTAATCAATACTGAAGGACGTAGTCTTTGATCTTCATCAGTAAGTGCTTCAAGTTCCTCACTTTCAGCAACCAAGGTTGTGTCATCTGCATAACGCAGGTTGTTAATGACACTTCCCCCAATCCTGATGCCCCATTCTTCTTCATGTAGTCCAGCTTCTCAGATTATTTGCTCAGGATACTGACACACACCTTTCCTGACTTAAAACCATGAAGTATCCTCTTGTTTTATTCGAACAACTCCCTCTTGCTTTAAGTACAGGTTCCTCATGAGCACAGCTATATGTCCTGGAATTTCCATTCTTCACAATGGTATCCATAATTTGTAATGATCCACACAGTCAAATGCCTTTGCATAGTCAATAAAACACAGGTAAACATCTTTCTGGTGTTCTCTGCTTTCAGCCAGGATCCATCTGACATCAGCAGTGATATCCCTGGCTCCATGTCCTCTTCTGAATCCAGCTTGAATTTCTAGCAGTTCCCTGTCAATGTACTGCTGCAGCCACTTTCGAATGATCTTTGGTAAAATTTTACTTGAGTGTGATTTTCATGATATTGTTCAATAATTTCCACATTTGGTTGGATCACCTTTCTTTGGAATAGGCATAAATATGGCTCTCTTCCAGCTGGTTGGCCAGGTAGCTGTCTTCCAAATTTCTTGGCATAGATGAGTGAGCACTTCCAGCTCTGTGTCTGTTTGTTGAAACATCTCAATTGGTATTCAGTCAATTCCTGGAGCCTTATTTTTCACCAATGTCTTCGGTGTAGCTTGGACTTCTTCCTTCAGTACCATTGGTTCCTGATCATATGCTAACTCCTGAAATGGCTGGATGCTGACCAATTCTTTTTGGTATAGTGACTCTGTGTATTCCTTCCATCTTTTTTGAGGTTCCCCGGGTCATTTAATATTTTCCCCGTAGAATCCTTCAATATTGCAACTTGAAGCATGAATATTTTCTTCAGTTCTTTCAGCTTGAGAAATGCCAACTGTGTTCTTTCCTTTTGGTTTTCTAACTCCAGGTCCTCGCATATTTCATTTTAATACTTTACTTTGTCTTCTCAAACCACCCTTTGAAATCTTCTGTTCACCTCTTTTACTTCATCATTTCTTCTTTCGCTTTAGCTACTTGACGTTCAAGAGCAGCTTTCAGAGTCTCTTCTGACATCCATTTTGGTCTTTTCTTTTTTCCTGCCTTTTTAATGACCTCTTGCTTTCTTCACATATGATGTCCTTGATGTCATTCCACAACTCATCCGGCCTTCGGTCATTAGTCCACATATAAATGGTCCTTAAATGGAAGGGATGGGATAAGCTGGCCTAGAAAGGGAGTGCAGATAGAGAAGAGAAGACTGAGCTCCTTAGCATTCCAATGTTGAAAGCTCTGGGATAGAGGAGGAGCCAGCAGCTGATCCAGAGAAGGGATAGCCTGGGAAGTGCAAGAGAGAAACAGAAGCAAGTAGTCTTGGGAGTGAGCAAAGTGCTTTGAAGAGGAGGGAGTCAGCAACAATGTCAACAACAGTTGAGTCAAGATGTGGACTGAGATTCGAACGGTGAATTTAACAATATAAAAGTCATTTTGGCCTTCAAGCAATTTGGGCACAGTGTTAGGAACAAAAATCTGATTGAGAATAGGTTTAAAAATCTGATAAGGACGTGAGGACAGCAAGTACAAAAGACTCTTTGGAAGAGGTTTGCCATAAGGGAGAGCAGAGAGACAGATGGTAACTAAAGATAAATGCAGGGTTGCAGTAACGTGTTTGTTGTTGTTGTTGCTGATGATGTTTGTTTTGTTTTAGGATGGATGATATGGATCAGAGGGTTTGAGTGCTGATGGGAATAAGTCAATAGGGAAAGGAAAAATGATGATACAAAAATCTTCTTAAAACCAAATAGTAGTTTAACCAGTAAAAAATGTCTGCCTTGAGTATTATGCCCTTTTAAGAACTATCTATATGGGAGCCAATCAACAATAGCAGCTTGAATGATTAGGGGGCAGCAAGTTTATTTTAATGAGGGAGGAACAACTCAAAAAAGGAGGGTAAGAATGACTGTACAACTCAAAGAACGTGATCAGTGTCACTGAATTGTACATGTAGAAACTGTTGAATTGGGGTGTGTTCTGCTGTGTATATTCTCAACAACAAAATAAGTAAAATTTAGGGGGAAAAAAACAGAGGGAAATAGTATGGGCGAAGTCTGTGAGTAGGTGAGAGAGGACAAATTTCAATGCGTGGAAGTGGTGTTTTTCTTAGACAAAGCACAGAACGATTCATCCATTGTAACAGGAGAAGTGAACTGGAAGATGGGATCAGGCTTTTAGAAGTCAGCTGAAATTTTATGGGCCAAAGTTTCTTTTCAACCTCTTGCCGTGAGGTGGCAGTAGACTGCTTCATATAAATCAAACAACCCTTAAAGGACACCCCTGGGAAAACAGCAAGTTGCTTTTGAATACTTTTTTTAAGACTGGACGAGTGTTCCAAAAGACCATACTGCTGCCTCTTCCTCCTTTTGGTCTCATCTTCACCAACATCTCAGAGAGTCACCCTTCCCTGTCCAGTCTAAGTAGGTCCATAAGGTTTTCTTGAGGACATGATACCTGAGCAGGCTCTTAAAGGATATGTGCTATACTATCCAGGGGAAGAACACCAGGCTAGAGGAAGAGGACAGTTCAGGCAACTACTTAGGCAACGATATAGCTGGGATGATTTGAGAACCAGGCTAAAGGCAGACAGGACAATTAGGAGGAGATGGTTGCAGTAGTCTAGGCAAGAGATGCTTGTCTCCTGAACTAGACCAGGTTGGTATACGTGGAAAGGACAAAACCAGTGGTCTTCCAGTAGACTCTAACTCAAGCTGACCCCATGTGTGTCAGAGTAGAACTTTGCTCCATAGGGTTTTCAGTGGCTGGTTTTTCAAAAGTAGATCGCTAGGCTTTTCTTCTGGGGCATCTCTGCATAGACTCAAACCTCCAATCTTTCAGTTAACAGCTGACCGTATTAACCATTTGGACCACCCAGGGACTCAGTGGAAAGGATAGAATGCACTTAATGTTTAGAGGTAATACACAGAAAAAAAGTATCTTAGGCTGGACCCTCTAGAGAAGTAAAACCAGTAAAACGTATAAATATATATGTAGAGAGATTTAGATCAAGGAAACGGCTTGCGCGATTGTAGAGGCTGGAACGTCCCAAGCCCATGGATCAGGATAGAGGCTTCTCTTGATTCACGTCGTCACAGGAGCTGGTGAACCCAAGATCTGCAGGTCAGAGAGCAAGGCTCCCACTCTCAGGCTGTGAAGATCGACGAATCCCAAGATCTGCAGATAAGCTGATAGCTCAAGTTCTCAGAGCCGGAGGTCAGATGAACAGGAGGCAGCGGCAGGATCCAGAGTTAGCAAAAAGATACAGGCCACACCCCCAAGGAAACTCTCTTTCAACTGATTGGCTACTCACAGCAGAGACCATCATGGGAATGATCACATATAAAGACGGAGAATCATGGCCCAGCCAAGTTAACACACGATATTAACCAACACAAAAAGGAAAGGGAGCAATCCAGAATGACTCTGAGGTCTCTAAAGCTAAAATGAACAGGACCATGGTCAGGTAAACAGAATAGCAGAAGAAAGAATGTAGGAGGCAGAAGTAGTTTGGGGGACAAGGTGATGACTACAGTTTTGGGCTGTGGATTCTGAAGTATGTGGCGAACATTTCAGGGCGAGGTGTGCGATTTGACAGATAAACATGGTGCTGGGAGAAGTCTAGGCTGAAGTCATAGATTTGCTCATTGTCCATGATGAGTAGGTGACATCTGCTGGGCAGAGCATATAGAATACAGAAGGACATCAACCCTGAGACTCACCAGTATTTAAAGAATGGGCAAAGGACAGGGTGCCTGTCCAGAACAAACAGTCGAAGAAGTGTGGAGAGAACCGTGAGGTGGAGCCGTGGGAGGCCACACAGTAGCAAATTTCAAAAAGAAAGGTTTGATGGAGTCAAACACAGCACTGAGGCCCCGGAATTTAAAGGTGGAAAGTCCTTTAGATTTGGTAATGCAGAAATCATTGATTATCTCAGTGGTGCTTGCTGAAGCCAGAGAGCAGTGAGTTATGGGAAACTCTTGAATGGAAACAGATACTCTCTGGAGAAATTTGGATAAATGCATATGCATAGAGAGTTTCCAAGTAAAAAACAGAAACAGTTGCTGTCCATTCCGACTCATAGCAACCCTAGCACGTGTCAGAGGAAAACTGTGCTCCACAGGATTTCTAATGACTCATTCTTCAGAAGTGGATGGCCAGGCCTTTCTTCCAAGGCACTTCTGGGTAGATCTGAACCTACAACCTTTCAATTAGCAGCCAACCACACGAACCATTTGCACCACCCAGACTTTAGAAGAGTAGTTATTAAGGTATAAAGATATTTGGTATGAAAAATTGAAATGTTTTAAATATTAGTAAGATGATCTCTATGGCACAATAAATTCATATATCAAGTACTTTTCAGTGCCAGACAAATTAATTTAATCCTCACAACAAATCGATGAAGTAGAATTTATCATCCTCATTACTGAGTTAAGGAGCTAAGATTCTGGGGTGTAAGTAATTTGCCCCAGGTGCCACTGCTGCAGATAGCCCTGTGGACAGTCAGCCTCATAGCTGTCTGCTCTTAATCACTTCATTATACTGTCTCTTTTTAAAGTAGATAGTCATCAAATTACAGACAGATTACTTACTGAAAGTTTTTATGTAAGTAATTTGCTTGGATCCTGAAATACATTTTCCTATAGAAATGTGATCAGTGGTGACTGGGTTTCCAAACCACCCCACAAAAGCATGTTTAAAGTATAATGTATGATGAGCAAGCTATTTATGTACAACCAAACAAAGAAAAACCCAAGGCTTCTGCCATACTAGTGATTAAATAAAACGGCAAAACAATAATATCATTGAGCAGGAGGTTTCTCAAAATTATCTTAATGGCTAAGGCTTGATTAAATGTAGATAAGGCAGTAAGTAGGGGATGGATAGGCTCTAGGCATTTTCAGAAACATTCGAGTTTGAAACCCTTGCTTTTTTGTCCTGTCCAATTTACTTCAAACATATGGCTTCCCCATCCCCTCTTGATTCAAATCATTCATTGGCCATGATCAGGGAGTTTCTTGACTCATAAATGTATTTTGAGATGAACAGAATATTTTCTTTAAATTTAGTTAAGATATACAAACACTTAGAACTGTGTCTGGCATACAGTAATTAGTTTATATGTGCTGTGTACTCTTTTAGGCTTTTTGAATATGTTAATTCTTTCACTACTTATAACCTTATTGTTGCCCCTGGTTTATATGGGGGAAATGGAGGCCTAGAAAGTTAAGCAACTTTCTCAAGCTAGCACAGCTAGTCAATGACAGAGCCAGAGTCTGAACCCATACTTTTAACCTCATTAAATGGGAGAACAGGAGCTAATGAAGATATGTGCATTCATGTGATAAAGGATGGCCCAAGTTCAGCCATAACGCTGTGAAGGTGAAAGACAGATGCAAAAGGAAAAGCTTAGTACATGCCCCTCTAACTATGAAGCGGGGCAGTGATAGTTCAGTGGTAGAATTCTTGCCTTCCACATGGGAGACCCTGGTTTGATTCCCGGACAGTGCAACTCTTGTGCAGCCACCACTCATCTGTCGGTGGAGGCTTGTGGACTGCTATGATGCTCAACAGGTCTCAGTGGAGCTTTCAGACTAAGACTGGCTAGGATGAAAAGCCTGGAGATCTACTTCCAAAAATCAGTCAGTAAAAACCCTATGGATCACGACAGTTTGATTCACAATCCATCCTGGCGATGGCACAGTGTTTCGTTCTGTTGTGCATGGGGTAGCCATGAGCTGGGGCTGACTTGATGATGGCTAGCAACGACAACAAGGAGGGGAGGATACAGTGGGGAAGGAAGGCTGGTTCCTGTTGTACTTCCCGCCAAAACCAAAAACCAAACCCACTGCTGTCGAGTCGATTCCGACTCATAGCTACCCTATACCACTTAATAGGGTTGGACCTAGACAGTGGAGGGTGAAGGACTGAGCTGGGCAGAATGCTGCCACCTAGAGGCTGAGTAGGAAAGAAGAGGAAGAGAGGCCAGAGATGGGAAGGGGGGGTGGGGGGAACCAAGTGATGTCATCCTGGAAGCCAAGAGAAGAGTGAGTTGCCAAGAAGGAAAGATGGATCTGCTGTGAGGAATGCTGCTGAATGATTACGTGGGATGGGGACTGACTATGCTGGATTTGGCAAATGGAGGTCATAGGTGCCCTAGCCATAAGCAGTTTGAATGGAGTCAGATATTTGAGCTAATGACACCCAGGCCCCAGGAAAGTCACTTTGACCAGTGGGGTGCCAATGCCCAAATCCACAGTGATGGGCAGAGATATCTCAGTGGCTGCCCTCCAAGACGGTATTGCAAGCACAATTCATAATCATTGCCATGAAAGTGGAAACGAATGACTAGCCACCTGCAATATACTATACATCCTCATCCCATTGCTCCTACCTTTTCCTTCTTCCCACGTTTTCTCAATGTCTGAACGTGAGTCTAGCCCCTGCTCTTTCTCTGTTGCATGAAGAAGCTAAAAGACATATCTGTAGGAGAAAAATGCCCAAAACCCCAGTCTGCATTGCCATCAGAGATGACCCCCTTCTGGGTGTGGCTTCCCTGTTTTCACTCTCCCATGAGCCTCTTCTCTTTGAATTAAGGATGCTCGTGGATTCTGGGTGAGCACTTTGAAGGCAAATTATAAGGCTAGAGGGTTTCCTGAAAAGTCACCGCCTTTCCCAAACAGAATGTGAGCAGATGCTTACCCCTTTTTCATTTGGTATCAAAGGTTTCTAAGAGTTTCGTGCGTTTGTTTTTCCCTAAAATGTGAGTTAGGGGGCAGTGGTGGTTCAGTGGTAGAATTCTCACCTTCCATATAGGAGACCTGGGTTTGATTCCCGGCCAATGCACCTCATGTGCAGCCACCACTGGTCTGTCAGAGGACGCTTACATGCTGCTGTGATGCTGGACAGGTTTCAGCAGAGCTTCCTGACTAAGACAGGCTAGGAAGAAAGCCTTGGCCATCTATTTCTGAAAGTCAGCCAGTGAAAACCCTATGGATCACAAGGATCTGATCCACAACAGATCATGGGGATTGTGCAGTACCAGGCAGTGCTTTGTTCCACTGTACATGGAGTTGCCGTGAGTCAGGAGCCAACTCAATAGTAGCTAATAAAAAAAAAGTTATTATTAACCATGTTACAAATATTACTCTTTATTGGCAGGATAACTTTTACAGTATTAATTTACATTTTCCTTCCTTGTAGGTTTCCCTTGTCTTCTCCAATTCAAGTAGCTAACAGGTTTTTGGGTGGAAAGTAGAAATTATCTGTCTCCAAAAGATTTTATTCCTCAGTTTTGGTTTACAAACCTCTTTGAGAACTGAGTTCTAGTTCCCAGAGATGGTAAAACCCCAGGGAGGAATAGGGGCAGAATGGGCAGAATGAGGGATCCTCAGCCTTGCCAAACATTCCTTGCCCCAAGACTCTCATGAAAGTATCAAGGGTGCTTGACATGTGGAACTACTTAGACCAACAGGGACCTGCTGTCCTAACTCCTCCAAGATTGGCAGAAATGTCTGAATGATGCTGAGCTCATGGGCTGAAAAAAGACATATGTTAGCAGCTGGCATCAGCATCCTCTCACAGGGAAGGTGTAGAGGGGTTTCCTCTCAGCTCCCACTGCACTTGGTCTGTATTTTTAACATGGCACTTGTTATGGACTGAGTTGTGTCTCTCAAAAAGAGGCTAAAATCCTAACCCCTGTACCTGTGAATGTGACCTTGTTTGGGAATAGGGTCTTTGAAGATGTTATCAGCTAACATGAGGTCATACTGGAGTAGGGTGGGTCCTAATATGTAGAAATGGAGCCTACCATTAATCTCACACTTCTTTTCCTCCTTTATGCCTTTTCTTTTTTATTTTTACTAAGCTACAGCAAGCTATTATTTTCTCCTGTTCTCCGTCCCTCTTGTTGCAAGTGAAAAATGAAATACAACCACTCTGGAAAACAGTTTGGCAATTTCTTATAAGGCTAAATATACACTTAACACTTGACCCAGCAAACCACCTGATATTTCCCCAAAAAGAAATTAAAATACATGTCCACCCAAAGGCTTATAGTGGAATAGTCACAACAACTTTATTCATAAGAGACAGAAACTGGAAACAACCCAGATGTCCAGCTGGTAAATGGAAACTAAATTTGGTATACCCATACAATGGAACACTACTTAGCAAATTAAAGAAATAAATTGATATGTACATTAACACAACAAAGAAAAGGCATAAAGGAGGAAAAGAAGTATGAGATTAATGGTAGGCTCCATTTCTATGTGCCATTCTTTTCCTTTGGCCACAAGATCAAAAGTTGATTCTGTGAATAAACCGAATGCTTTGAAGGCCAGAGTAGCAGGGGCAGGGTTTCAGGACCATGGTTTCAAGGGACATCTAGGTCAACTGGCACAATAAAAACTATTAAGAAAACATTCTGCATCCCATTTTGGAGAGTGGCATCTGGGGTCTGAAATACTAGCAAGCAGCCATCTAAGATGTAACAATTGGTTTCAACCCACCTGGAGCAAAGGAGAATGAAGAACACCAAAGACACAAGGTAAGTATGAGGCTAAGAGTCAGAATGGGCCACATAAGTCAAAGACTACATCAGCCTGAGACCAGAAGAGCTAGATGGTGCCCGGCTACAATCGATGACTGTCCTGACAGGCAACACAACAGAGAAATCCCTGAAGGAGCAGGCGAGCAGTGGGATGCAGACCCAAAATTCTAGTAAAAAGGCCAGACTTCATGGTCAGACTGAGAATAGAAGGACGCAGGTCATGGTCCCCAGACCTTCTGTTAGCCCAAGCCAGGAACCAGTCTCGAAGCCAACTCTTCAGACAGGGATTGGACTGGACTACAATACAGAAAATGAACTGGTAACGAGTGGGCTTCTTGGGTCAAGTAGACACACGAGACTATCTGGGCAGCTCCTGTCTGGAGGGGAGATGTGAAGGCTGAGGGGGACAGAAGCTGGCTGAATGGACACGGAAACACAGGGTAGAGAGATGGAATGTGCTGTCTCATTAAGGGGAGATCAACTAGGAGTATATAGCAAGGTGTATATAAAGTTTTGTATGAGAGACTGACTTGATTTGTAAACTTTCACTTAGAGCACAATAAAAAAATTTTTTTTTAAGTTGATTCTACTCTGACTCCTTCAGATTAACATGAGGGACAGGTATGACTGTCCTTAGACATCAAATTTAAATACGCCAGAAAAAGTACATTTCTTCATTTCCTTTAGATCAAACTCATTTTGATTCAAAGCCCACATTCTCTGGGCTGGAGGGAAATTCAACTTCAGTCATTCTTCGGGATCTCGCCCTGTCTCCAGAGAGATGAAAAGATCTCAGAGTCTAACTAGGGTCAACCCACAGGTATTAAATGAGATCATGAGGGAATATGTGTTGAATAAATCTCAAATTAAATATAATATGCACTCTTTCCTTCTCAGTTCAGTTCTGACACCAGCCACCCATGTACCACATCTTTCTCTGACCCTTAGGTCAGATCTCACAAGTTAAAAGGAGACTGTCCTTCAGACTGCCAAACGGGCAGATGGCCAGCCTCAAGTTTGGGAGTCCACAGGACACCCTCACTTCTGACTCGCTGGCTACAAATTCGGGCTTTCAGGGTGCCAGCTGCAAGCTCCGGAGTCCCCTCTGGGCTTCCTCATTTCTGACTTCCTGGCTCCCACTACTCTTCGGGTTCCACAATTCACTGGAATGACTCACAGAACTCAAGGAAATTACAGCCTTATTATAGCAAGAAAGAATACCAACAAAGAGGCACGTAGGGAGAGGTCCAGGAGGGTTCCCAGTGCCGAACGTCCTGGTCCCAAGGGATAGGCTACCCTCCCATGTGCCTCCTGTCTTTTACCAACCAGGAAGCCTCCACATCCAGAGTCTTTACTGGCAGTATCACGTAGGCCCAAGGTCAGCTGGTATCAGGCCACCACAGTGGTCTTCCTGGTCAGGCCAGCCCCCCACCATTAGCGCAACCCCCCAGGTGTGGTCTAGAAGATAACAAAGGCATCTCAATTACTCAGGAAATTCCAAGGGGTTAGAGTTCTCTCTCAGGAGCCAAAGACAAAGGCCAAATGAGGTGAGGTAAAATAATTCTTTACTGGACAGCGTGTTTCAGTAATTTAGTGAAAGACTGACAGCAGGAAATGTCACTTCACCAAGTGTTTTTCCTGTGCCAAGGTCATCCTGAGGAGGCACAGAGCAACAGTTCCTGAATAAAAAACCGAAACAACCTATTGTCAATGAGGTGACTCATAGTGACCCTACAAGACAAAGCAGAACTGCCCCTTAGAGTTCCCAAGGAGCACCCGGCGGATTCAAACTGCTGACTTTCTGGCTAGCAGCCATAGCTCTTAACCACTACACCACCAGGGTTTCCAGCTTCTGAATACCAAAACCAAAACCAAACCCGCTGTCATCAAGTCAATTGCAACTCATAGCGACCCTGTAGGACAGGGTAGAACTGCCCATAGAGTTTCCAAGGAGAGCCCTGTGGATCCGAACTGCTGACCTTTTGGTTAGCAGCTGTAGCACTTAACCACTATGCCACCAGCGTTTCCAGTTTCTGAATAGCAATCTCAAATTCCAGTCCTGAATCTGAAGGGTCTCACTCTGCCTGTAGGGGGCCCCATTCTCATTTTAACATAAGCACAGTCTGACGTGGGTCCCCTGAGTTGTTCATTTCTAGAGCAATTCACCAGGCAGAACTAAACTGGTCAATTACTTTGCTGTTTTCAAATCGTGATATTTTTCCATTTCAAAGAAAGCAAGTTTTCCTGTTACTGTCAGTTTCCATTACTACTTAACCATTCAATGACCTCAAGCATCCCAATGTTCCAAGAGGACTGAAAACATTCACCCTGCACATGTGTGCAAGACTCCACAGCAAAAGAGAAACACAACATAAGGGAGGAGATGGCAGTCTCCTCAGATCTCTTCCATGAGAGCCAGGCTGTGGTGGTGATAGTGGTTGTTATTAAAAATGATATCCTCGGAGCTAGATAAATAATAAATGCACTCTTACATGTTCCTTCTTTTTGCCTTCCACTTTCTCTTCCACTGCATTTGTTTTGTAGGGCTGCCTTAACACAGTGCCAACAACTGTGTGCCTTATAAGAGCAGAAATTTATTGCCTCACAGTGTTAAAGGCTGGGAGTCTGAAATCAGGATGCTGGCTGTGTTTATCCCTTCTGAATTCAGGGTGCTCGTTCTCAGGGAATTTTTGTCCTATGTCTGTCTCCTGGCTTCTGGCGGCTCCTAATGTCTTTGGTGCCCCTTGACTCGTAGATCACTTGAATTCTGCCTGTTTTCACATGGCATCCTTCCTCTGCCTCTTCTCCTCTTTTATAAGGACATTGCTCATACTGGATAAGGGCTCACCCTACTTCACTGTAACCTCATGTGAACTGATAACACCCTCAAAGACCCTATTTCCAAATCAGATCACATTCACAGGTACCGTGGGTTAGGGCTTTAGCCTATCTTTTGGGAGGACACAGTTCAATCCGTAACACCAACCAAGTGAGCACAGCAAGAGCACGCATGAATTTACACGACCACAGGAGTAACAGTGTTATGATGAAGGAACTCCACAACGCACACCTGCTGACAGCACAGCACAGCCGGTCTTAGGATGGTTCTCACAGTGAGAAAGCAAAAGACCGTTATGCCTGATCACCAGCCCAGTTGCCGTCTAGTCGCTACCAACTCATGAGGACCCCATGTGTGTCAGAGTAGAACTGTGCTCTATACGGTTTTCAATGACTGATATTTCAGAAGTAGATCACCAGGCCTTTCTTCGAAGGTGCTCTGGGGGGACCCAAACCTCCTACCTTTTGGTTAGCAGCTGAGCATGTTAACTGTTTGCACCACACAACAACTCCATAAAGCAAAGTAATTTTGAAGATGGATTTACCATACGTATTTTTCCCTCACAGGTACGCCGTATGAGGAAACACACAGGATGCGCAAACACCCAGCTGACCAGTGTAGCCTGTGCAAAGTTGTTCAGGTAGGATGACAGAGTGGAAAGGGAACAGGCCAGCTTACTTGAGTCCTCTGAGTTCAGATTTTTCAGCTGTAAAACTGAGACTAGGAATGCCCGCCTCTCAGGGTGGTAGTGAAGATCAATTGCATCAGGCACCATGCAGCTGCTGCAGAAAAAAACTGCTGGAGCTCTTGTGGGTAGGTGGACAGTCTCTCAGGGAACTTGACCAATGACATGTATGCAAAGTGTCTCATTCACAGGAAGCACTCAAGAAAGGGAAGCTGCCCTAGTTCACGAAATCCGAGAGACATCAGTCATAAACACACATTTCAACTGAGGGATTGTTGGTATTAGTTGCCATTGAGTCAGCTCTGACTTACGGTGTCTTCATGTGTAACCGAATGAAACGTGGCCTGGTCCTACATGATCTTCATGATCATTGCTGTGCTCGAGTCCGGTGTTGTGTCTGTTGTGTCAGTCCGTCTCACTGAGGGTTTCCCTCATTTTCGCTGACCCTCTACTTTGCCAACCATGATGTCCCTTTCTAGCGACTGGTCTTTCCTGATGACATGTTCAAAGTAAGCAAGCCGAAGTCTTGCCATCCTTACTTCTAAGGAGCTTCTGGTTGAATTTCTTCTAAGATTGATTTGTTCATTCTTCTGGCAGTCCACAGCATACTCAACTAGGTGCTTATGAAATCATGTAAAGGGCTGGAGGAGTGGGCTCACGGCAGGGCTTTCAGAAATAACTCCAGAAGGACACTCCTGAAGTGCTACCTCCATCGTATAATCAGGGACCAGGTAAGGATCTGATACCTTACCAGAGACCCAGGGATGAGAAAACTCTGCCACTGTGGCTCCAGGAGCAAATACCCTGGGCTTAAAGAGCACCAGAAAAGTTCCCCAAGAGCTGGTGGTCCCAGAGCCACCCTGACCTTACAGAACCTCACATGCCCCACCCCTACCTGAGCCATCTGCTAATGTGGGAACAGCTCCTCCAGCCCACTTGCCAACAGCAGCAGAGGCAGCAGAAGCAAAGCCCCCAGTTGGCTTCTGCCCACCAAATCTCCACGAGGTCATCTGATTGGTTGAGCCAGCATCACGTTGTACCCCTGGCTGCAATGGAACCCAGAACTGTGGTTTTTAGCCTCTGATCCCTACAGCTGAGGAGGGCGAACTAAACCCAGCACCCAGTACCAGTTCTGACTCATGGCGACCCCATGTGTGTCAGAGTAGAAACGTGCCCCGTAGAGTTTTCAATGGCTGATTTTTTAGAAGTAAATCACCAGGCCTTTCTTCTGGGTGGACTCAAAACCTCAACCTTTCTGTTAGCAGCCAAGCCTGTTAACTGTATCACCCAGTGACCCCAAGCAAACTAGGAAGGTAGAATGAGTCCCAGGACACCACACCAAGTTGTTTACGTAAAGAACCCAGCACTGAGCCTGGCCCCTAGTAAGTGCTCAGTAAATTTACAGCTGGAACAAACTACATGAAAATGGTACACATTTTCTTTCTTCGCTGAGGAAAGAATCAAATAAAAGGGGGAAACTAACCTGGTTTTTTCCCCCTGGGAGGCTTTCATCCCCAAACAGGAATGTCTTCCACTGTTGATTTTACCAGCGGTAATCCAGATGGTCACGTGAAGCAGATGGCTTGCAAAGTCACTGGGCAAGTGAAATTCTTAGATAAAGCAAGCAAAAGAATGCTCTCTTCAACTAATTCAGCCACCTTTTATGGCTTTCATAGCAGATCCATAGCAGAACTTTTTTTTTCCTGCAAATATAGTGCTCTTCCTTAAAGATAAATTAAGTTACTAAAAAGCTCTAGGAATTTCAGAAGTTTTCTGAATTGGTTTACTTCTTGCTTCCCATGACTCTTAACATTCGTTTCTTCGAGAGGATGAAGAGACTGAAGGGATTCATCTAATCAGCATCTGCCCTGCTCTACTCCAGATTAAGGAGAAGGGTGCAGGAGCCTGGGCTTCTGTTCCAAAGCGTCCTCTGACCTACGTGTGGAGAGCGCCAAAGTGGCAGCATGCCCGCGCTCTGGGCCTAGATTTACCCTTCTCTGCATGATCTCAAGCAAGCTATTATCTTTCCATGCCTCAATCTTCTCACCTTGAAAATGGGGATGAATATTATTCTCTCTACCTGCCACCCTCCCTTGGACATTAGGGCAAATCACAAAACACAGGTACAGACTGCATACGAATCTTCACATCTAAAGAAGCAGCTAACTTGCCCTGCCCTACCCCAGGGTAGTCTAAGTCCTTGCTATCCCCTCAGCATCGTTCTATGGAACCTATTCTTGCTGCTTTCCTTGTTGTCCCAGAGAAATTCTTACCGTGGCTACTTTGGAAAACCACACACTGCCCTCCTCCTTGCCTAAGAAAGAAAATAATACCAGATGCTAGGAGCACAGCATCCACTCCCCATGGGGGTGCCTTAGCAGTGAGGCTCCAATGGGGGATGCACTGACAGTGAGGCGCCCATGGGGCAGTGCACTAGCAGTGAGGCTCCCGGGGCGGGGGGGTGCACTGGCAGTGAGGCACCATGGTTAAGAGCTAGGTCTTGGTGTCAGGAATGAATTTTAATTCTCTGCAACCAACTGTGGGATTTTGTAGAAGCTACTCAGTCTCTCTAAGCCTCAGTTTCTCATCTTAAATGGAGACTGATAATAACAGCATCTACACAAAGAGTGAAGAGTACATGAGATAACTCATTGTAGTGGATGCTTGGTGCACAACCCAGATCTCCCCCTCCGGAATGGAAGTACTCTATCACTAGCTGCCAGGAGCACCGCTAAGGACAGCTGACATCTGAGAACCATCCCCCCACCCCCCAATTGCCCTTCATCAAAGGGAAACCTCACCCAGGGTTACATGACCTGGGGAGCCTTGGGAGAAGAGTCAGAGCTTGCATCCAATGAATTGTTGACGTGGAGGACAACGCTGAAGGGCCATCCCAGCCCAGAACTCCTAACACGGAATAACATGTTCCTACAGGACCGGCTAATGCTTTCGCCGTGACTGCATTGTAGCTAAA
This sequence comes from Elephas maximus indicus, assembly GCF_024166365.1. Classification (NCBI taxonomy): domain Eukaryota; kingdom Metazoa; phylum Chordata; class Mammalia; order Proboscidea; family Elephantidae; genus Elephas; species Elephas maximus. The sequence continues at coordinate 49,942,705 of NC_064819.1, read as the reverse complement.
TTTCTCCCCCTCCGCAGTGACTGCATTGTAGCTAAATTTCTCTCCCTCCGCAGTGACTGCATTGTAGCTGACTGCATTGTAGCTAAATTTCTCCCTCTGCCCATCCTGCTGATGTCACTCCCTGACTAGTGCAATCCTGGAAGCACCCTCCAATAAAGATCCTGCATCAAATCTGGGACTCAGAGACTGTTCCCAGGGAACCTGACCTAGGACATTGATGCAAAGCAGCTCATTCATAGAACACACTCAATAAAGGGAATTACCAGAGTTCCATCAAATCTGAGAGGCAGCAATCCTAAAATGCACATTATGCTATGTACCACTAGGAAAGAAAAAATACCCTCCAAATAGAGCCGGGACGCCAACCAAAGGGTTCTTCCCCGCAAAACAGAATGGCCAGAAACGTGCAGGGCTCAAGCCTGGCGCTGGGTGATGAAAGGGGAACTGCCCTGATAATCTGCATTGCGCTCTCTTCAAATGCCTGGCAGCATCCCCAGGATAAAGCAAGTATAAATTTTCTCTGGAAAAACTCCACTTCAATTCTTGGCAACAGTGATCGTAAAACTCAACCAAGTTTCAGACATGTTAAATGTGAGATGTGAGAATCAATGAAGCATGGTAATATCATGTTTAGCAAAGACATGCCCACCTCCAGGTGTCACTCTGCAGTGGCGGCAATTCCAATCATCACCTGTGTGGCTCACCACAATCAAAGCTGGCCAGGGCAATTGACCAGATCTCCTGTGAACCCTGAAGCTTGCAAATCCAAAGTAGAAATTACTGAGAAAAAGCACAGCCCACTCACTACAGCCAGAAATATCATGTTCCAATCAGACCGCTAAGGGTAGGGAAGCCCTCAGGGCAGAAATTGGGAGAACAGGTCTCCAGTCTCCTCCTACTCCTAATTAGCTATCAGCACTTCTGAGACTCATTTTTCTCACATCTTCTCATCAATGAGGGGAAAAAAATAGCTGTCATGCCTGCTCAAGTACTATATTGCATGAACAAGTACTCTGAGGAGTTACATAAAGATACACCATGCCTTTGACAATGGATTCTTAGATGATATCAAAAACATGAGCAATAAAAGACAGATAAATGGGACTTCATCAAAATTAAAACCTTTTGTGCCTCGGGACTATATCAACATAATGGAAAGAGAACCTACAAATTGGAAGAAAATATCTGGGGATCCTATCTGATAAGGATTTAATATCCCGAATATGTAAAGAACTCCTACAACTCAACAAGACAGCCCAATCCAAAAAATGGGCAAAGAACTTGGCATAGATGTTGCTCCAAAGAAGATATACAAATGGCCAATAAGCACATGAAAAGATGCTCAACATTACTAATCATTGTTGTTATTATTGTTAGCTGCCTTCAAGTTGGCCCCTACTCATGGTGACCCCACGCACAGCGGGATGGAACCTAAAGATTAGTCATTGGGGAAATGCGCACCAAAGCCACAATGAGGTACCACTTCACACCCAATGAGATGGCTATTATTAGAAAAACAGAAACTAACAAGCGCTGGCAATTGCTGGTAGGAATATGAAACAATGCAGCCTCTGTGGAAAACAATTTGGTTAAACATAGAATTACCATGTTAGTTATACATTGAATTGAATTCTGACTCATGGCAACTGTCTTCTGACATGCCTTGGGATGACTTAAATCGCCAACCTTTCAGCCAATAGTCCTGTACTTAACCAGGGCTTAACTGCACCACCCCGGGGGCCAGTTACTTATGTGCTAGAGGTAGGTACTGTAAGCACAGACACATTTCTTTATAAAATCTTCAATGACATAAGGTGTGTTTGCTAATACTATAGTGTGAGAACTCTCTGAGGACATAGGAAGAGGTATCCAGGTTGACCCATAAGCAAAATCAGGCATAGGAGCCAGGGGAGAAAGAAGCGGCTCCATGCATGTTACAAACCATAACAATGGCAGGTATTCAATACTTGCCATATTTCAGACACTATGCTTAAGGGAAATCCCACTCCTTATCTCTAAGCCTCACCGCAACGCTTTGAGGGAGTATAGCCTCAATCTACAGGTGAGGGAGAGGAAGCAACAAGAAATTAAGAATTTCCCCAGGTCACATTCTAACTTAAAAAGAAAGACCAGACTTTCTGGCCTGACAGAGACTGGAGAAACCCTGATAGTACGGAACCCGGACACCGTTTCAGCTCAGTAATGAGGCCACTCCTGAGGTTCACCCTTCAGCCAAAGACTGAACAGGCCCATGGAACAAAACAAGACTAAAGGGGTGCACCAGCTCTGGGGTGGGGGCTGGAAGGCAGGAGGGAACAGGAAAGCTGGTAATAGGGAACCCAGGGTTGAGAAGGCAAGAATGTTGACATGCTGTGGGGTTGTTAACCAATGTCATACAACAATGTGTGTATCAACTGTTTGATGAACTAGTTTGTTCTATAAACCTTCATCTAAAGTTCAATTAAAAAAAAAAAAGAGAGAAAAAAAAATTTTCCCAGGTCACACAGCTAAGAGGCAGGACCTGCATTGTATCTGACTCATCCTTCTGTCCCTTTTGATCAAGATTATTCCTTCTACTCTGTGATGAATTTATTACTTAAAAGTGTTTCATTTGTACTAAATAGTGTCAGCAATACCAAAGAAAGCCCGGGCTCAAACTTCTTCTCTCTGTATCCCTTTAATTACCTTCTCATCCCAGAATAGCATTGAGCTGGAGGGACAAACAGGCTACCAAAGTTCTGGGATTCAGGGAAATTAGCCTCATAACGCCACACTCAAGCACCCAGATTCCTCAATTGGTGTCACCAACTCCCTGGAGCCAGCAGCCTTTCTTATTTTCACATTGTCCAGATGGTATGTGTAGCAACTCTTTAAATTGGGAGCACCCCCTGCCTTGTATTACTTAACCAAATTAAGCATAGGAATATATATTCTGTCCAAAGGCAGCACCCCTTTTCTTACATGGCTTTATTTGTTTTGAAGTGGAAAGTGACAGCTTGTGCAATAAAGATGAATCCAGCATATAGCCCCTCGAGGCTGGCAAATCCTGTTCTTTATGAAAGGGAGCACTAGAAATTACTGGTCCCAATCCAGATAGCCAAAAGCTGTGAGGCCCTTTTATATATATCCAAAACTCTCAAACTCAAATCCAGAGCAGGAAGTAAAATCACTAACGTGATAGAACAAGTGTGGTTTAGAAGAGCTTTAACAACTAACACACCTGCTGGTTTATGGCAACTGCACAAGCAAGCTACATGAAAAAATTGACCTTATAAACATAGTCGAGCAAATATAAAATGGGTTTTAACCTTACCCACGCAGACTGCAACAAAGCTTTACACAAAAACTCTTGGACTTTCTTCATGAACTCACTGAACATACAGAGTCCTCAGAAGACAGAGGGAAATACCGTACACACGGTTTTTATAGTGTTAATATTTCTGCACTATAGAATATATTGATTAGAAAAGATTAGAAAAATGTCCTTGCCAATTTAGAACGTTTCAGCTAAACTTTACTCCTTGACAACCAATTTTCACCAAAAGAGTTTGAGATTATCCAATCAACCATACTAAACAAAGTGGCAGGTAGAGTAAAACCTGTGACAGCCAGAGCCTGTATAAGGTGGACACCTGCCAGAGAAGGAAAACTCAAAATGTTTTCCACTAAAACGAGCAACAGAAAAGCAGTAAGACTGCACCTGGCCAAAGGGGGAAAACTTGGGAGATTTGGAAAAACAAGGCAGTCCCATCAAGTTCCAGCTCTCACAGGTTGCACTGTACTTTGAGATTATTAATCTAATTTAAAATTCTGAGTGATGAGTTCAGATAATTACTTTTTCTTATTTATTTTGTTGTTGTTGAGAATACAGCAAAACATACATCAATTCAACAGTTTCTACATGTACAATTCAGTGACTCTGATGACATTCTTCTGGCTGTGCAACCATCTCACCCTTCTTCTGAGTTGCTCCTCCCTTATTAACAAAAACTCATTGTCCCCTAAGGTTCCTATCTAATCTCTCGAGTTACTTTTGTCAATTTGATCCCTTATTGATAGTTCTTACAAGAGCATACTCCTCAAGGCAGGCATTTTTTACTAGTTAAGCTCAACTATGGTTTGGTTTTAGGAAGACTTCAGCGGATATTTGTGGTTTAAGGTTTAAAGATTGTCAGGGCAGAGTTCAGATAATTACTGAAAACAGTGTCAATATCTAAGTTAAAGTCACCAACGTCAGTCGAAATATTTGAGACACTACCTTAATTTTTCTGCTCACGAATGCCTCCCCTACTGAAGCCTCATTTTCCTAGGGCAGACTGGGGTGTCACACTTACTTCTTCTTCCTCCTGAAGATGAAAAGGAAGAGAGATGGGATGGGGAACAATAAAACGTGGACGACAAAGCAGGTTCTAGCTTTTCTCAGTCTGATTCCCACTTCCTTACATTGGCTGAGAATCCTCCAGGACTCTGGCATCTAATTGTTAAGTAGTCTTAAACTTAAAAGGTGTTGTGAGATCTAGGCTTTTGCATCTTCATGTGAAATCTTGGAATGGAAAGTCGATCAATGCAGTCAACTTTGGTTTATGACTAAATGGTATCAAGATACAATGCGAGTTCATCTGTGGGGCAGTTTGATCTATTTTAACAAGTGGCGGGTGGTAAAATGCTCAAATTCTCTGGAGTTCGGGGAACTCTGGTGTATATGAAGAGACCGCCAAGAAATGGCAGAGATCTCATGATGTGAATCCATTGAACAGGGTCCGCAGATAGTAAACATCTACACAGTGGTTAAGAGCAGGGATTCCAGTTCCAATTCTGGTTGAATTCTGTGTATGCTGGGGAGCTAACAGCTTTTCCATGCCTATACTTCCTATCCATAAACACTTATCACCTGCACCACTCAAGGAATTATGCTAAGCACCTTGGGGATTCAAAGATAATCATATATCTTACAGAAATCTTAAAACCTAGTTAGTGATAAAAGTAGTACGTAACTGAAATACAAGGTTAAAAAAAAAAGTGTGTGTGTGGGCTCTGGAACAGAGTGGCCTGGGTTTGAAGTCTGGCACCACCACTGTCTTCAAGATCTTGGGGAAGTTATTTAACTCTTGGAGCCTCAGTTTCTTCATCTCTAAAATAGGGATAGTAACGTTTATACCTCTGAGGGTCATGAGAGAAGTTTAATATAAAGAGCTTCAAACAGAGTCTGAGACAAAAAAAAAAAAAGTGCTCAATAAATCTTAACTATTATTAGTATTGTTAGTTCAGGAGAGAAGATTATTTACAGCCAATAGATTACAGCCAAGAAAACTCTATGGAGCAGTTCTACCCTCTAACAGTTGGAATCAACTCAACAGCAAATAACAGATCAGAAACGTTGGTGAGGAGTCATCGTGTGAGCTAGGCCTCAACGGATGGGTAGGACAAATAGTAGTAATAGTAATTGCTAGTGGCACTTTATAAATCAAAATTAGATCTTAGAGACTGGGGTTTGCAAATTCTTTTGTCAAAATTTAAAATTACAAATTAATAACTATTATGATTTTTTTTTATGTTACACTGAGGAAACCCTGGTGGCATAGTGGTTAAGTGCTATGGCTGCTAACCAAAGGGTCAGCAGTTCGAATCTGCCAGGTGCTCTTTGGCAACTCTATGGGGCAGTTCTACTTTGTCCTATAGGGTCGCTATGAGTCGGAATTGACTCGACGGCACTGGATGTTACACTGAAGAAGATATAAACTCTGTTTTCAAGTAGCTTGTAATCCTGTGAAGGAGTTTGAAACACAGCTAAGCACAGAAGATTAATACTTCCAAGAATCAGACAAATGACTCTTCACATCTGATTTTACATTTTATTAGTTTACAGTAGTAGTTGATGCCACACTTAAAATCTGGGCTTTAAAGAATCCTGGCTGCATTTTAGATAATTTCCTTTCCACTTGTTTTTCTCTTCTACTAAAAACCCAAGTATTCCATTTAATTTTGCTCTTTAGTTTTTCTTCCAGTTAGTGAAATCATAATTAAAAACAAAATTATAAATTAAGCTATGATATGAAACCACCAATAATTCAAGTGGTTTTGACCTATAAAACCAGCAATTTCACATAGTTCAACATTATAAACCCGTTAACCTGTTGCCATTGAAGTCAACTCCGACTGAGCCTATAGAACAGAGTAGAACTGCACCATAGGGTTTCCAAGGAGCGGCTGGTGGATTCGAACTGCTAACCTTTTGATTAGCATCTGAGCTCTTAACCTCAACATTATAGTAATTCCAAAGTCCTTTCTTTTATGATTTTATGTTTTATGGCACCAGCAGGACTACATCTTAGCAGGTGACCTGCTGATTTCCAACTTATAAATCTCAGAGCTGCTTCCCACACCTGAACCCTAACACTTACTCAATGTAATCCAAATCCAATCAACCTCTCTGCCCCAAATAATTCAGGTTTCATTTTTATTTGGAACCCACAATGGAATCTTTAGCCTGAGTTTCCAAGATTCAAGACCATGATATTGCCATTTGGACATGAGGTGCTTAATATTTAACACCAGAGTTTCACCTGAATGATCTATTATACAACAGAATATACGACTCGTAACACATACAACATGGACAAGTCTGAAAAGTACTCTGAGTGGAAGAAGGCAGAGCACATACTGCATTACTCCATTTACATGAATTCTAGAAAAGATAAATCTAATCAACAGTGACAAAAAGCAGATCTACAGACATATGTATCACCACGAAAAATAAATACTAAAAAAAAAAAAAAAAAGCAGATTTGGGGTTGGGGGTAGAGGGGCTGACTGCAGAAAGGGATCTAGAGAATGTTTCGGGGTGATGAAAACATTATCTTGATTGTGGTGAAGGCTACATGGGAGCATAAATTTGTCAAAACTCACTGAAATGTACTCTTAAAATGGGTGCATTTTATTGCATCTAAATAATACCCAGCAAAGTTGATTTTTTAAAAACAGAAGACAGTATATTTTTAATTAACAAATGAAACATGGACACCTTCTTATTTAAAAAAAATTAATGTATTATGGATAAAGCTAGAGTTCTCGCTGACCATCAATCACCTCAATCCTAGTCTCCTCCCCTAATCTTTCCTATCTAAATTCTATCCCCCAAATAACCACTGTTATGACTTCTGTATGCACTCTTCTACACCTTTAAGATACATTTACGTATGTATATAATCACAAAAAATGTATACTAATATTTTTTACACAGATATAAATTATATGTATCTTTCTGCACCTTGGAATTTTCCGTTTCTGAGATCTGTCCATGTTAATATAAACCCAAAACCAAACCTGTTGCCATCGAGTTGATTCCAACTCATAGCAATCCTACAGGGCAGAGCAGAACTGCCCCATAGGGTTTTCAAGGCTGTGATCTTTATGGAAGCAGACTGCCACATCTTTCTCCCACAGAGCAGCTGGTGGGTTCAAACTGTCAACTTTTTGGTTAGCGGTCAAGCACTTAACCACTGCACCACCAGGGCTCCTCCATGTTAATAGAGATCTAGCTTATTTCTTTTAATTCCAATACAGTAATCTATCCCACGACTATGCCACAGTTTATTCAGCCAGACCATTCCCCTTCTGGTAGATTTTTAGGTTGTTTTTCCCTACTATATTTATAATACACTAGTATTGTGCTAAATGGCAGTAGCCATGGGGGTGGGCCTATGGATTACAGATGGTGCTCCCAGGGTGCCATAACCTCATCTGTGAGGTTTAATGTCTACAATAAGAATGTTACTCATGTGTTATTCTAAAAGAAATCTTACCATGCATAAATTACCAAGAAGAATGAAACAATCAGTAACAGGAAACAAATCATCTATTAAAATAAGGAAAACAAAGCTGTAGGAATAGTGTACTCATGGTTTGAGGCTAAGTGTTTATTTAGAGATAATGATCTGAACACCAAACAGATCCACTCAAAGCAATTCCAATTAAAATTTCAGCATAAAATACCATGGCATAAGCATAATTAATACATGCACAAATACATCATTTTTTTATATTTTTTGCTTTCTTCTTTTATGGCTACGATGTCTTTCTCCATCCCTGAAATAAAAGGGATTAAAAAAAAAAACACTATTATAACCATGGGTATTTTAATATCAGAACCTTAAAATAATTCAACAGCAACATAGTTCCATGAGATATAAACCAGAACAAGTTAAAACACACATTTAGAATTGAACAATTAAAACTGAACAGATTTTTTTTTTTATATTGTGCTAAAGACATGTAACAAATCACTTGCCTTTTCAACATCCTTCGCCTGTACAGCTGAGAGATGTTAATTATGTTGATCACGTGGTTCAACCATTACCACTGTTTCCAAATTATCCCGTGACCTACACTCAGTGCCCCCTAGGCTGTGAGTCCCCCAGTCCCCTTCCTCCCACCCATGAACAGTGATTTTTTTTTTTTTTAAGAGTAAATGAATTATTAAAATTAAGGGACAAAACAGAAATAGGGATAAACAAAAAATTTTTTTTTCAATTGTGCTTTGGAGTTCTGCGTTAAAATTAACTTGGAATATAGGTATATATGACTGATAACCAGGGATTTAATTTCAAATAGAATACTGAAATCATAGAAGGAATTCAAAAACTTAATGCCTTATCCTGGCTCCTATCTCAACTCCCTAAAATTCACTCCACCTTGGGATGGATATCAAAGATTAGCCTTCCCCTATTGAGAAGTACACTTTTTCTAATATCTAGTTTATACCCTCTAAAGAAAAATTATTTCATGTTTAGATTTTGAGGGCTTCCATGTATTTAAGCCAATAGTGACTGCTTACCAAAACTAGTTGCTACTGAGTCAACTCTGACTGGTAGTGACCCCACGTGTGTCACAGTAGAACTGTGCTCCATAGGGTTTCAACGGCTGATTTTTCAGAAGTAGATCACCAGGCCTTTCTTCTGAGATGCCCCTCTGGGTGGACTCAAACCCCCAACCTTTCGGTTAGCAAAAAACTGTTTGTACTACCCAGGGATTCCTAGGGATTGATTAGAGACGTCGAAAAACTACTTAAGTGGAAGAAGCACTAACAAACTTGAAAGAAGCGAAAGTGCCCAATCCTTGATAGAGAATCAGATTGTGTGTAATCATCATAAAGTATCATTATATGAATCAAAAAGAAATACTCCACTTGAAGAGGAGAAGGATCACAAAGCTTTAAACCTATAAACTGAATGACAAGAAGACAAGCAAAACTCCTAAACCAATAAAAAATAAGCCTTATCATTTCTGACCATCAGTGGCTCTGGGAGAGACACAGTATCCTTTCAGGGCCAATTATTTGACAAGCACTGTGCATATAAAACTAAATAAGACATGGATGCTGCTCACAGTCAGGTGGGGAGAACAGTAACTATTAAGTATAAGAACAAGTACGTACCAGGTAAGGGGGTGATAAAATGGAAAATGTAATCAATTCTGCCACAATAAGTGAGAAAAAAAGCCTTCACAGAAATGACTCAGCTGGGTCTTAGAAGGATGAATACCCGTTGCTGTCAAGTCAATTCCGACTCAAAGCGACCCTACAAGACAGAGTAGAACTGCCCCATAGAGTTTCCAAGGAGCGCCTGGTGGACTCACACTGCCAACCTTTTGGTTAGCAGCCGTTGCACTTAACCATTACACCACCAGGGTTTCCAAGAAAGATGAACAGGAGTTTACCAAATGGTATATTAAAAAAAAAAAAAAATTAGGCAAGAGAACACTACCTCTGGAAAAGCACAGGTGTGGCACAGTGTGGATGAGGAACCATAAGTAATTTAGGCTATCTAGGATATAAGTTATGAATTTTCCAGGGTAACAGTTCAAAAAAAAAAAAAAAAAAGTCTAGGTAGGCAGGATCCTTGGCCCTGGAGGGTCTTAAGAACTATTCTAAAGAATTTGAATTTTGCCACTGAAGAGTTTTTAAGAGGTGAAATTCTCTCTGCAGCAGAGTAGGGGATGGATTTATATGGGACAAGCTGAGAGACAGGCAGAGCAATTGCGAAAACTAAGATCATCTTCCAGATGGAGAGAATAGAGACAGAAAAAAGGAGGTACATGAGGGTGGAGCTGACATGATGGTAAGGAACAAGAAAGGAGCATCTCAAACAACTCCTTGATTTCTAGCTTAGGTGACAAGATGGGTAGTCAACCCACTGATCAGGATAGGAATGCTGGGAAAAGAACAATGGACTGAGAAAACGATATTAGTCCAGTTGTAGGCCTGATGAATTTGAGAGGCAGGAAGTTATGTCCAGGAAGCAGCTGGAAATTTAAGAACAGACCTTAACTGACTAAAATTTATCATTTTAGTATTAGTTCTTATCTCTTCAGATATCAAACTTTTTATCAGGGATATTAACAAGGATAAAACTGAATGATATTAAACTTTGAATCTGCTCTCAGACCCTGTACATCTTTTTAACTGAGGAACCAACAAGAGAGAGAAAATGAGAAAGAGACAGGGAAGAAGAAAGGAAGAAAAGAAAGGGATCTAGGCAAACACCTTTGACATAATAAACTCCCTACCTAGACCTGACTCTCCTATATCCTCGTCAGGACACAAGCGATTCAAAAAAGTGAAACTAAAATCAAACACACATACAGAGAACCATGTCATTAGAGCTACAGTTATTTCACCTGAAATATGGGGAATGTTAAGAATCTTCATCAATTTACTCTTCTTACCTTAACTCACTCTTAGAATCTATTTCCTTGACATGGTCTACAAAGAAAAGATCTATTTGTCCTAAGAATCCAACATCGGATGACACAGTATTAGACTCACCTCTCTTTCCTTCTTCTTGAGTCCAAGTTTCTATCCTTATCTTTACTTTTCTTTCGTTTGTGTGGGCTCCTGCTCCGATCCCTTCTATGCCGTGAGCATTCAGCATCCAAATAGCTTCCACCAGACTGCCATGAATCTACTGAAGCTGATCGCCTTTCTTCCTTCCTGAACGAGAGAAAGTAGCATTAGTCAGTCAGTTTTAACAGCTGGTTTTCAGTATGCATGCACACATGAACGCACACACGGGCCTAAAATTCAATATTCAATACTGTGCCAACGATAAGCCAGTTGCTGTCAAGTAGACTCTAACTCATGGCGACCCCATGTGTGTCAGAGTAGAACTGTGATCCACATGGTTTTCAATGACTAATTTTTTTCAGAGGGAGATAGCCAGGCTTTTCTTCTGAGGTGCCTTTGGGCGGACTCAAACCTCCGACCTTTCTGTTAGCAGCCGAGCATATTAACCGTTTGCGCCACCCAGGGACTCCATATGAATGATAACAAAAACCAAATCCATCGCCATCGAGTCAATTCCGACTCATAGGACAGAATAGAACTGCCCCACAGGGTTTCCAAGGAGCAGCTGGTGGATTCGAAATGCCAACCTTTTGGTTATACAGTCTAATTAAATGTGCATAATAAGAGGATAGTCAAAGTGACACGGCTCTTATATGCTTCATTATTTCATTAACTATTTTACTAATATGGTTGCACCCCCCAAACTGTCAAAGGGCAATGTCATAAAACAACTCTTGTATAGTAATCCTGAGCAATTACAACAAACAAGCATTTTGATGAATTATAATGTGTTATTAACGGTCTCAGAAAAGCCAAAACAAATAACTATAGGTAAGAGATTAGAAAAGGACACACTTTATAATACCATCCTCTGCTTTTTCCTGCTCTTCTTGCCACTGACTGCTGAGTTCTTCCATGTGTACATTTATCACATCCCGGATCACCTAGGAGAATTAAGCACAGAATTTCTGATAAGAAAGCTGTTTACAAAATTAAGAGCATAAAGCTAGAAAAAATACTGCTAACAACCAGTCAAATATTTACTAAGGGCTATGACACATCAGACTGCGGAGCGTGTGTAGTTAAGAGAACAATGTTCAAAATGGAATACAAATGGTAGATCAAATTATCATATCAATGTTAAATTTACCGAAGCTGACGATAGTACTATGATTATGTACGAAAATTTCCCTATTCTTAGGAAATACATACTAAGTATTTAGAGATAAAGGGTATGCAGCTTGCCCTTAAATAATTCAGAAAAAAAATCTCATACAAATGAGAATGAGAGAGTGAGGAAAAGAGTACCAATGATGAGCAAATGGGGTAAAACGTCAACAAGAGGTGACCTAAGGAAAGGGCACACAGGTGTTCTTTGTATTATTTATAGTTCTGCATCTTATCTGTAAGTTTGAAATTATTTACATGTAGAGTTTTTCTAACAAAACTAGTAATTAAGCCAAAGAGATGACAGAATCTGACATCTTACAGGCAATTCAGATCTTTCCCACTTAGATGACACACCCCTTAACCTGTCGGAACCATTAGAAATGTTTCCTTTTCCAGTTATCCAGGCCACCAAGCACTGGACTAATCACTAGGGAGACACACATGGAACTAAAATACACGTGTATGTCTTCCTCATGCCTAATTAGTGAATCTCTTCAGGAAAAAAAAAAAAAGGATGAAAGACAAGGGAGAAAAATATCAGAACGATGTATGCCATAGTTCAGGTCGGACTGCATTTCTTCTCTGCTCACATAAACTTTCAACGGCTCCCTAAGTAAAATAAAATAATGTCCAAACTCTTTAACGTAACTTTCAAAGTCCTCCATGATTCAACCACAACATGTAGTAGATTCCAGCTTTATCTCTCACTATATAGTTCATCAGAAACCCTGGTGGCGTAGTGGTTAAGTGCTATGGCTGCTAACCAAAGGGTCGGCAGTTTGAATCCTCCAGGTGTTCCTTGGCAACTCTACAGGGCAGTTCTACTCTGTCCTATAGGGTCACTATGGGTCGGAATCGACTCAACGGTACTGGGTTTGGTTTGGTTTGGCATATAGTTCATCAGAGTCCTGGTGGCACAGTCGTTAAGAGCTCAGCTGCTAACCAAAAGGTCACCAGTTCGAATTTACCAGCCACTCCTTGGAAACCCTATGGGGCAGTTCTACTCTGTCCTACAGGGCCGCTATGAGTCGAAATCGACCTGACGGCAACGGGTCTGGTTTTAGTTTATATAGATCGTCAGAAGCTCTAAGCTCTAGTCACCCTGGATTATTAACGGTTCTCTGAAAAAACTCCTGTACTTGTATTTATTTTTAGGAATGCCAATCCTCCTGCCTGAAAAACCCTTACACACGACTTCCTCTCCCTCAGTTCATTCTCCTGTTGGACACCTAAGACACTTGAAGGTTCCACCCAGAGGAGTGACGTAAATCACACAGCCCTGAACTCCAATTCCAGCTCTGGCACTTCTAGCCTGTGAGCTCCTTGAAGACTGCGTATTACTGGATGTTGTTTCCACAAAGCCTGCTAGCCAGGCTCTGGCACACGGAAAGCAGTCAACAAGCAGACATTCCTTTTCCACTTCCTGCTTGCCCCTTTCCCACAAATGCTCCCTTCTCTATGAAGCCTATACCAAGCTCATCTTTAGAAAGAACCTCTCCTTCCTCCCACAGCACTTGGATCTCACCTATTTTAGCACTTAACACAATCTCTATTTTGAATATGTCTGTTTTGCTTATTAAACTATAAGCTCCTTGAGGGTGGGATCTGTGTGTCATTGGTATCTGCTCACCCCATTTAAAAAAAAAGGTTGCCTTCAAGTCAATTGACTCATGGCGACACCATGTGCTGCAGAGTAGAACTGCGCTCCATAGGGTTTTCATGGCTGTGTCCTTTTGGAAGCAGATCGTCAGGCCTTTCTTTTGAGGCACCTCTGGGTGGATTCAATCTGCCAACCTTTTGGTTAGTAGCTGCAGGCTTAACCATTTACACCACCCAGGGACTCTCTTACATACCCCGTAACGGTGTGTTACGTGGTGTGTTATGCATAGTAACTAAGCATTTGCTAAAATTTATCAAAGTTCAGGTTTTGGTTCAGAGCAAACAAAAAAATATGCAGGATATGAATGAAGCTAGGAATGCATTAAAATGTCAAAAAAGCCATGACCAGAGATACGGCAAATCATTGAAAGATTTCTAAATACTGAAGTATTTATGAATGAAAAGATATTCGGGTTTTCCTTTCAAAACGACCAAGTGTGGGAAGTGGGCTATGAGATGAGTGGGAGATAGCTAAAACAAGACGGGCCGGTATGCTGGCAACTGCGCAAGAGAGGTATGGGTCCATGAGGGTTCATTATACTATGCCGTTTACTTTGGAATATGTTTAACCGTTTCCATACCACCAGTTAACAAACACTATCAGCACCATTTAAAACTGATTACAAGGTTATGAGTCCAAGAAGGAACACCTGATGAACCAACCACCAAGTATCTGAGGGATTGTGAGAATCACAAAGGCAGTATGACATGTCCCCAGAGCTCTACTGGCTTAGAAAAGTCTGAAACACATACTTTAATTTCAAAAAAAGACAGCATAAAATTAAGCACTAAGCTGTGTCCAAGCCTGAGCCTGATGCCATCTAGTTGATTCCGACTCACAGCGACCCTATAAGAAAGAGTAGAGTTGCCCCATCAGGTTTCCAAGGAGCAGTGGGTGGTTCTGAACTGCCAACCTTTTGGTTAGCAGCTGGCCTCCAAACCACTGTACCGCCAGGGCTCCCCGGGCTGTGCACCACTGAGCAATTGTGCAATAAGCCAGTGGAGGGCTAAGAGCCAACAAACACCCCGTGGAAAGAGTGGGCCTTAGGCTCATTAAGATTCACAATGGCAAAACCAAACAATATTTCAGGTGAGAAAACAGCATCCACTGAGGCACAGAGCTAAGGAAAAAGATGTGTAATCACAACGTAATTTGAAAGACATGACTGACTAAAACAAAAGAAAATGCTTGGTAAATGGAGCCAGGTTATGGAGGGTCTCCAAAATCACAGAAGTAAGAAATAATATGGGTAAATTAGGGATTCAGTGAGAAAATTATTTGTAGAATTTGGGCAGGGTAACTCATGTACCAAAAAAAATTCATCCACTCTAACTCTATCCATTCAACAACATTTGAAAACAAGTCTAGCTGCACACTAAGAGATAGAGTACATAAAGAACCCTAAGAATTCTGCAAAAAGGATGATAGCTAGTATTTATTGAGCAATTTTTGTGTTCACGTGCATTTTTTCAATCTACTCATAATAATCCTACAAGATTTGTACTATTACTATAAAGTGAAAAAAACTCAACCTTAAAAAACTCAAATATCTCACCCATGTCAAACAGCCCAGGACATCCAGGAGAACCAAACTTCAAGCCCAGGTATATCTAAAGCTAAAACCTACACTCTCCTCACAATGCCATACGACTTTCTCAAAGGTAAACATTTTACCATATGGTCAAGCCTCTTTACTTTACATAAGGTTTTCATACCCTGAAAAGCCTTTTCCTGGGAAACAGTGAGTCTGAAAGTGATGGAGCAAATACAAGTTCAATACGGCCACCCCGAAGACACTTACTTCAGAAAATCTCCCAGGAATCGTGGAAACCCACAGAAGAGACTTAGAAAACTATCTAAGGGAAAGTTTTGTTCTCAACAAAGCTCTTCAAGCTGATGTAAAACTTACCTCAGTATATGATTTCTTGGTTATGTGAACATTCTTAGCTCTATAGGACTGGCGTCTTCTTTTATAATCTCTCACTTCTGCCAGGATTTCAAGGTAAGATTTTGGACATTTTCTACTATTATCTAATAGGAGAATAAAATGTTATATCCTTAGGAGCTTTTCAATCCTTGTGAGTTAACAGGCAGCAACACCACAACCATCCCATGTTTCAGTGTAGCACACAAAACATTCTAGAAATTCTATGATACATAAATAGGTGATATGTAGTGTTGTATCATTCCTTTTCTCTGGCTACAAAACAAAAAAGAAAAACAAACTTTGCAACTGAGTCAATTCCGACTCTTAGCAATCC
Organism: Elephas maximus indicus; assembly: GCF_024166365.1. Lineage (NCBI taxonomy): Eukaryota > Metazoa > Chordata > Mammalia > Proboscidea > Elephantidae > Elephas > Elephas maximus. The sequence goes on along the minus strand of NC_064819.1, from coordinate 49,926,774 downwards.
TATAGGGCAGAGCAGAACTGCCTCACAGGATTTCCAAGGCTGTAAATCTTTATGGAAGCAGACCGCCACACCTTTCTCCCACGAGTGGTGGGTGTGAACGACCAATTTCCCAGCTAGCCACAGGCTGAACATAACAGTGTTCAGGTACATAGATTAAAGTAACAACACAATTTTAAGCAACATCTTTACAGAAAGAAGACATGCTTAAATCAAAATTTTATGCACTGAATGTCTTAATACATACATAAACATCAGAGGATGCAAAAGCATCCTATTTCAATTTGTTTTCAAAGTGGTTTGACAATTCCATCATCTTAATAACTCTCAAAGCATGGAAAGATAATTGGGAAACGTAAAGATATGATATTCATCTCAAACCTTGGTTGACTTTAGCGGCCAAGTCTACAAAAAGATCACTGTCATTTTCAATGATCTGAGAACTGGAGCGCTTTTTCTTTGTTTCCTCAACTACAAAATCGTAGATGGCAAGACGATCGGCTTGGGTTAGATCACAAACAAAGCGCTTGTGATTCAGAGGAACTTCAACAGGCAAGGAAGAATAAATCTCTAAAGGAAAATAAAACCACAAAAATAAACAATACATGAAGCAGTGTGAACTTAAAATCTACCCCTTATTTTTAAAACACATGCTGTAATAGTGCAATATTAACAATTTTTTCATAGTAATCTCTAACATACAAAGTATCCATCTACGAGCTAAATGGTAGTGACAACTCTATCCTGAACGCTCCATAACCACAGAAAGGGTATACCCTGGATGTCTGCTAGTCGCCCGGCACAATGGTGAGAGAGGACCCACAAGGAGATGCATAATAACCATAAGAAAGAACATGCTCACGAAAAACCTTTTGGGTGACAATTTTTAAGAAGACCATCCACATTACAAAAGTAGGTATTAACTTTATGTTTATAAGCTTTTTCCCATAAAAGCTGGAAAAAAAATCTGCTTTTAATAGTTAGAACACATTATCACCTCTCCCAAAACAAATTGTGGAAATAAGAATAATGCATTTTTTAAAAAATGTCTTTTTAGTTATGAGACACCAAGCTGATTTTCAATACTCAAAACACTTCCCACTAAGCGAGGGGCCAGAAACAATAAATTAAGTAGCAGAAATCCCAAACTTCCACAGACCAGATTTGCGACTAAATTCTTCTCAATTTCCTGAGGAAGAAGCATATTTGTTTAACCGAATTAACTGAAAAATACTTCATAGCAGTGCCTCCCACCCCCGACAGTCATGGAACTTTCTAAAATCTGTTCATTAATGAAAAAAAGTATATACAATACCTGGATATGATGTATTAAACAGTGAAGAAAATTTTTGTTTTAAGATACAAATTTTCTCAAAGGAACAAAAAATAATTTTAACTGTAAATAAAGCAATTTAATACAACTCTTTCTGGACTTCATTATTCACTAATACACACAAAAAAACGTGAGCTACTCAAGTATTCCTTTTAATGTGTGCTGGGTTACCCTAAAATAATAACAGGTTCATAGCACAATGTAAAATTGGTAACTCTTCCCAAACACTAGTATTTGATATTTCATAAAGTCTAACCTCTTTAACATCCTAAGTAAAAAGGCAAAAAAAAAAAAAAAAAGAATCCAAATAAGAGCATACTATGAACTAAGCACTACAACTCAAAAGGGAGATGACTTTACATTTGCCTACAATTTACCAGGAGCACTACACTGAGCCTGAGCACCCAATTGAGAGTCAGGGATAACAATACGTGGCCACTGGTACTACTCAAGGCGGAGCAGGGGCTCCCTTTCAGGTCAATCAATTTCACTAATTCTGGTAGGTACTAGGAAAAGTCCTTTTATGTAGACAGGTGTTAAAACACTTAATTTTACAATAGCAAAGTGAGTTAGCTCTAAGAAGCCTAATTCCTTTGAAAATAGGCTATAAAAATCTAAGAGAAAAAAAGATTAGACAAGAACAATGCATTATGTAATTCTTGGCGTATTCATTACTTTTAAACAAAGAAATATAATTTCTTCCTTAACATATTTTGGCATTTTCTTTATTCATCTTAAATTTCTTTATGGTGAAGACTGATTCTTAAATTTCTTGAAACTCAACCAAAATTCCAAGTCAAGCCTATAATATTGTGACAGTTATTAAAATAAAGTTCAGAAAGTTGAGTGATACTTTTAAAAGGATATCATTTGCAAAAAGGATATTGCGTATCTTTAAATAAGGAGCACAATCAGGTTCCTAATTCCTCTTTATACTCACCCCAATTACTGAAAAAGAAGAAGCGGAAGAAAAATTAAACAACAAACTACATTCAAATCATTCAGAACATAGATATGGTAAACACACTAAAATAAGCTATGTTTACATAAAATGTAAATTTTCAAAACTCAAGTTTCTATATGATTTAGAGATACAACTGAATTGCTAAAATCATAATAATTCTGTAACCCTCTATCTTCTTCTTTAGTAATTTCAATTCTCATTCTTCCTTGGTAGTCACTTTTGCTATCATAAGGTATCTTAAACATATACAATATCAGTAAGAGGTAGTTTCAAAGTTATAAATTCAGAATTTTAGAGCTGAAAGACTGCATACAGGGTGAATTTCCTAGTATTAGAGATAAAGAAATTAAGGGCCCTAGAAGTCAAATGACTTGCCCAAGATCTCATACATGGTAGAAGACTGTATCTAGAACCATTATATCCTGTCTCTGCAGGGTTCTTTTATAGCATACTGACCCTCAAGTCATGTCCATGACTCAAATATACTTCACGAAACTGAAGTACAGCAATTTGAATCTTTAATACTGAAGGAAAACAATAAACCACTGAACAAAAAATGATTGTTTATGACTGAAATTAACATTTTGGTTACAAAATCAACCAACATAACTCCATCTGAAAACAAGTAAGGAGATCTAATGAGTTATTCAAGGTTTCACAAAAGTTAATGAGCTGAGAATTGTGTACCCAGAGTTTAGACTTGATATGACTGATGAAAAGATACATACAACCTCATAAAAACTTACACTTTAGTACCAACAAACATAGTATTAATTGAATGGGGATATGTAAAATCTTCCATGTTAGTCATTCTTCCTTCCAAGTATATATATCAATGCAAAAGAATATATTAAAAAGATTAGTATCCTAGAGTAAGAGGTATAAAATGTCTAAGACATAAGTGGGCCACAAATACCATCTGTTTAGAAATTGCAGAACCCTACATATGATGAAAAAAAAAATTTAAGAGGGTTACAGATTATATAAAAAGTGTTAACAATTAAATCTTAATTTAAGACAGTATAAAATTTCAAAATCAAATAAAAGTTCCTCTGAACTATCTACTGAAAGAACCTCTCATTCTATGTAATTATTTGCTTTTATATGAACTAAGTTTTTTTTTAAGCTCAATGTCCAAATCTTCCTTATTAATCAATTATATAGATAAAAGCTTAGGACATTTTTCTAAATTACATATATAAAATCCTCACCCATTCATCACCTTAATGATGTTTTCTAAACATTAATTTATACTTAAAACACTAACAGCTGCCAATTATTAAGCTAGGGCTAGTTTAGCATTCATTCTCTCTACTGAACAACCCTGTACCAAAAACAAAAAACAAAAAAACACACCCATTGCCATCCAGTCAATTCCAACTCCCAGGGACCCTGTAGGACAGAGCAGAACTGCCCTATAGGGTTTCCAAGGAGTGGCTGGTGGATTTGAACTGTCGACCTTTTGGTTAGCAGCTGAGCTCTTAACTGCTGTGCCACCAGGGCAACAACTCTATAAGATAGTTTTATATTACAGATAAGAAACCCAGAGATGTCATTTGTACAAGGTGAAACAGCTAATTTCTCTTTAAAACAGCCTTAATCAAAGTAGAACAGACAATGAACAGCACTGATGGCAGCAGTGAACACATACAGATGTGAAGTTCATGATATTCTACTTAAATTAACCTGATGACATAAGAAATAATGAATACAACTGAACAATATCTAGAATACTGATCCAGATTTCACTAACGTAAAAAGTTTCTAACAGAAAGCAGAATAACTCAGTTCAGAGTTTGTGCCAAAATTCAGAACTTGGTTCTAGACCCAGCAGTGCTATTATCTAGCAGAAGCATGTTACTAAACTGTGTGCCTCCATTTCTTCACCTAATATAGAGGAAAATATTGTCTAACCAATCACAAGTTTGTTCCAAAAGAGAAATGAAATACATAAAAGAGCTTTGGAAAAAAAGAATTTTTAAAAAATAAAAGAATTGAGGACAAATACACCAGAACTTAATCATACTACTATCAGACAGGGATTATTTTCTTATCTGTAAAACACAGGGGCTAGATGAGATGATCTCCAAGTTCCCTTTCAACTAAAATAAAAATTTCAGTAAATATAACAAGTTAAAAGTCCAAGTCCTTTAACCATTAATCCCTCAAAAAAAAAAAAAAAGTCTATTAACTAAACACAAGCAATAACAGGGGCTAAGAAAGGTTACATTGATCAAGGTCAGTCTCCCCAGGTAAGACAAAATTGAATGTCTCCCTCAAGATAAAACCTGAAATTTAACTGACAGTCACAAAAATGGGAGCTTCAAAACAGGAAATACAAGAAATCTGCTTCTGGTTGTTGTAAAGGGCGAATGTAAATGAGTGAGGGAAAAGGTAGTGTGTCCAGAGAAAGCAACTTCTAGGGGGTTCACAGAAGACAACTCATGCTGTGGCTAGATGTATACTTAAGCTCAGAAATCTGAACTCCGTTAACTCATTTACTTCTATGCTTTTGATGGATTACGCTTTCTTCCAATTTCCTAAAAGCACATGCTTAAAAATTCCAACCTAGTCTCTGTTGAAGTCAGTCCCAGGTAGAAATTGTAAACCCAGTTCCAAAGCTGGGCATGAAAAGATCCCCAAACTCTCTGAAATTATATTTAAGACTTTGTGTCTGAGAAGAGGGTCCCTAACACACATCAGATTCTCAAAGGAGTCCAACATCCAGAAAGATTGGAAATCCACTCACTTAAGGGGTAATACTCTGAGGGCAACTGTGGATACTGATCTCTTCTAGCCTAAGTCTTTCCTTGTACCTTGCATTTTAACATTCTCAAGAGAAGGAGAGTCTCAGGGCAAGACAGTCTCACCTAATGCAATTTATTTACTAAAAAATTTTTAAAATCGTTTACATAACAATCTCATCTACTAAGTAACTCCAAAGCATGAACACCTAGCTAGCATAGTATCCTAGTGAAACTGGTTTATTTAAGCGGGAAACATCGATTAAATGAAGTTAAAGCCAAGCAGATAAGCCCAGTGTTAAACGTAAAAGCTAACCTTTCCCAAGTAATTGCTTACATAAGATTTTTCTTGAAGAAAATTAGTAACTAGTACTTGTAAGAAAAACATAATTTGCTTCATCAGTTAGCTCAACCTATGATGTCACTTACTTTGATCAGAATAATCACCATCTTTTCCATCTGTAGTTCTAGCTTGTTTAATTATCTGTAATTGTGAGTCCTTATCTGAAAAAAAAAAAAAAATCCATGAACACAATATGAATCTCCAGCATTCACTATTAAATTATTAATATCTTTACTGGTTTCCAAACCAAGCTCTTTGGACGCACTGGCAAACCTTTTAGAATCTTAAAACATCCAAATCCCTGCCAACCGATTCTGAATACAGAATTCTTTCAGGTCTAACATAGTACGTAACCCAGACTTCAAGCAGCTTAGAAAACACTGTATTAGACAAGCAGCCAGGAGTGCTACAAATTTTGGCAACCAATAAGAGCTAACATTTCTCCAATCTCAACTGTCAGGCACTATTCTAAGCATATTACATATATTATATAACTTAATCCTCACAAAGATACTATTATCATCATCCCCATTTTATAATGAAATTTAGGCAACAAACAGGTTAATTAACTTACTGAATGTCACATATCCATTGGTGACAAAACCAGGAGTTGAATCAGTGCAACCTGATTCCAGAGCCCCTGCTTTTAATCTCTGTATGTACTGAACACCTGGAACATATTTCCATCCTTGGTCCTAATTTCTAAGTGCATTGTGTGGCCAGATTTTTATTATGACCAAGAGGGACGACAACTGTCCTTTCTGTATAAAGCTTTACAGGGTTTCACTATCAATATAAACATGGTCTCTAAACTTCATATTGAGAGATTTAGTTTTCTTGTGTATTAATTAATCCTACATTCTCTTAGGGTACAAACTTTCTTCCTAATCAAAAGTATGCTTCTAAAGTTCATTCCTTTGATATTTCATAAAGAAAACATCAATACCTACACTAAGATATTTTAAAATTATAATCTAATAATTTAATACTTACTCAAAGTAATTGAAGGTATATTCACATTCTCATAGAAAAATTCAGGATTATACATTTCATCCTAAGCAGTGAAAAAGAAAAAAATCTCAGTATTCTTGAGTACCAGATAATTGACTGTTTTAAGATCTGACATAAACAACAGATTAAACACCAAAAAAAAACAAGCCCGTTGCTGTCCATTCCGACTCATAGCTACCCTCTAAGACAGAGTAGAACTGCCCCTCCCCACCAAGGGGCACCTGGTGGATCTGAACTGCCAATCTTTTGGTTAGCAGCCATAGCACTTAACCACTACACCACCAGCATTTCCAAACAACAGATTAGTATTGTTTAAATACTTCTTGCAATAATTTGTGAAATCAGGCAAGTATTATTCCACCCTACAAACAAGGGCTATTATTGTATGTCAGAAAACCACACATTATACCTTCCAAACACTGTGAATTTATGAATGCATGAGCTACATGACATACACATAATACACTAAACATAGGGTACCTCTTCATCTTTGGTGTAGCCCAGTTTCCTCAATCTACATGATACCATGTGCTTTGCTAAAGACGATTTAGGCATATGATGATTGGAATCATAAGGACAGATCACCACTTCATCCTATAAAAAACAAACAGACGCAAAGAAAAAGGTACCTAATATTTAAAGAAATAAAGGGGTGCTATTTTTTTTTTTATTCAGTTTTTTTCGGCATACCTCTCCCAGCCCTGTGTGTATGCGTGCGTATATTTAAAAAAAAAAAAAAAAAAAACTCCTTCAACCCTCCATCCCCTTAAAGTCTATGCCCTCTTTCTATCCCTTCAAAGCCTAACTCGAAAAGTTTTGTTCACACTGTCAACAACCTCACCTACCAGCCATTCCTCACCCACTGCCACCATCATGCCACTGAAAACACTGCCAATAAGTTATGGACAACCTTATTCTTACAAATAGCCAAGGGACATGTCATAGCCCTCATCTGAACTCTTGGAAAGTCATAACCCAGTTGTCCATTTCTGTCATCTTGATACATACTTCATATTCGTTACACCTTTGTCTCCTTCTGCTTGGTCTCCTTCAAAGATCTGTCTTCCTTGCTCTACCTGGTCCCTTTTAAATGCTGCTGTTTAAACATGTAGGTCAAACCATACTACATACTGATGACTCTCAAAATCTAAATCTTTAGTTAGATCTTGTTTCTCTCTTGAGTACCTTATATCAAAGACACTAAAAATTCAACATGACTAGAAATAAATTTATTATGTTCACAGTCTCCTGATCCCAAAACTTTTGTTTTACAATTTCAGTAAAAGGTACCATTTGCTCAAGCAAGAAATCCCTCTTCTCCCTCATTACCCACATCCAATCAATCACCTAGTCCTGTTAATTTTACTCCCATGTATCTCTGAAATCCATCCCCATACTCCATCCCCACTGCCACTTCTCCAATTCAGTCATCTTCTAACTCTTCTCTCTACTTCGTCTTACTGTCCTCTACTCCATTCTCCACACTGTAGCTACTTCAAATCCTAGCTCTGCCACTTACTGGCTGTATGAACGTGGGCAACTTACTTAGCCTCTCTTTGCCTCCATTTCCTCGTCTATAAAATGGGCATAACAACGGAGGTATGATTGAGGTATTGGGACAATTAAATAAGCTATACACATAAAGCAATTAGAACAGAGCTCAGTACACACTAAGCAGTCAATACAAGTTATGCAATTATTTTATTAAAAGGCAAATATGCTTATGATATACCCTGGCTTAAAAGGCTTCAATGCCTCCCTTATTGGGCTGACAAGGACCTTTAAGATCTGGCTCTTAACCACCATCATTGGCCTCCATCTCCACATCCTCTGCTCTAGCTATCCTTAATGACGCCCTTGTCTCTGGGCTTCTACACAGACTGCTGATGCTTCCTTCATGCTTTACCTAGTTAACTCCACTCATGTTTTTAGGTATCAGCTTAGAATTTACTTTGTCCAGGAAGCCTTTGCTGTCCCACCCCAGCCTATAATAATCTCTACTACGGTACTTCCAACCTCCCCCATTGTAGATCTTATCATGTATAATGTAATAAATTATGCATTTCTCAGTATTCCTCCTCACCACCAGACAATAATCTCCATGAACAGACACTGTGACTACTGTTCACTAAACTTCGATATTAAAACATTCTAGTGGAAAAGTGAAGACTCAGAAACTACCTGGATGGCACGTATTCTAGAAATGATGGATGTCATTTATCAGGATTTTTTAAAACAGTAACTCTTGAATACCAGCTATCAGTTTTGCAAAAATTCGAGGTAAACTCACAAATGATTTTTGGAATTTTGGAATTTTCCAAAACAGTTTTAGAGAGAGAGCATAGCAATTAAGCACACAGACTCAGGAGTCTGAATGTCTGGATTTAAGTACTGGCCATCATTTGCTATCTCTTCATCCTTGGACAAATTACAACCTGTGTTTGGGTTATTAACTGGAAAATGTGGAAAACAGTACCTACTCTTTAGGATTATTCTGAGTATTAAACAAGCTAATGCATAGTAACATGTGAAAAGTGCTATTTGAGTGTTTGTTAATACAAGGAATCCTCATTTGCTATGCTGCTGTTAGGTGTCTTCGAGTTGATTCCGACTCATAGCAACCCCGTGTACAACAAAACAAAACAATCCCTGGTCCTGTGCCATCCTCACAATCGTTACTATGTTTTCGTTGCTATGTTTGAGCCCACTGTTGCAGTCACTGTGTCAACTCATCTTGTTGAATGTCTTCCTCTTTTTCACTGACTTTCTACTTCATCAAGCATGATGTCCTTCTCCAGGGACTGATCCCTCCTGATAACATATCCAAAGTATGTGAGACATAGTCTCGCCATCCTTGCTTCTAAGGAGCATTCTGGTTGTACTTCTTCCAAGACAGATTTGTTCATTCTTTTGGCAGTCCATGGCATATTCAATATTCTTCACCAACACCACAGTTCAAAGGCGTCAATAATTCTCTGGTCTTCCTTATTCATGGTCCAGCTTCCACATGCGTATGAGGCAACTGAAAACACCATGCCTTGGGTCAGGCATAACTTAGGGTTCAAGATGACACCTTTACTGTTTAACAGTTAGAGGTCTTTTGCAGCAGATTTGCCCAATGCAATGTGTCTTTTGATTTCCTGACTGCTGCTTCATGGGTGTTATCTGTGGATCCAAGTAAAATGAGATCCCTGACAACTTCAATCTTCTCTCGATTTATCATAAGGTTGCTTACTGGTCCAGTTGTGAGGATTTTTGTTTTATGTTGAGGTGTGATCCATACTGAAAGCTGTGGTCTTTGATCTTCATCACCAAGTGTTTCAAGTCCTTTCTGCTTTCAACAAGCAAAGTTGTGTCATCTGGTACATTACTAATGAGTCTTCCTTCCATTGTGATGCTGCATTCTTCTTTATACAGTCCAGCTTCTCAGATTATTTCCTCAGCAGACAGATTAAGTAAGTATGGTGAAAGGGCACAACCCTGACGCACACCTTTCCTGACTTTAAACCACACAGTATCCCCTTGTTCTGTTCAAACGACTGCCTCTGTACATGAGGTTCCACATAGCAGAATTAAGTGTTCTGGAATTCCCATTTTTTGCAATGTTACTCATAATTTGTTATGATCCATACAGTCAAATGCCTTTGCATACTTAATAAAACACGGGTAAACATTTTACTGGTATTCTCTGCTTTCAGCCAAGACCCATCTGACATCAGCAATGATGTAGTGGAAATTTGCTATGATGCTGAGTGAACAAGTAGGGGTTCCTCAATGCAATTCACAGCTTCAAATACCCCTCTAAAGGAACAATGAAGACTTTTTTATACAATTTCCACCACTTTTAATACAATAAACTGTGAGCCGATTTGCATACAAATCAAACATACTTGTAAATGCCTCTGAGGAGCCAGTTATGTCACTTAAGCTGGAGAGAAATTAGGGTGCTACAGCATGGTAAAACCAGAATGAACATGACAGACCACGAATTACCCACATTAGAGCACTTCCCTTCCTCCCACCCACCAGAATAAACAAACCAAAAATCAGGGCTGTTCGCTCTAATATGCTTGCCTACATCTTTTAAAAGCAATTCTGATGCCCAGGAGAGTTGCTGGGTAACATCTCTTAGAGGCACCCTTTAGTAACCTATACTCGGTGCTGTCCCAGCCATAAACGCACAATTCAAGAAGTTCAGGGATTAGTTCACAAGCTCTCCTGACAGCGGATTTGGTGCAACTGTGGAACCCATGCAACAGATGACAATGCAAATCGCCAACACCTCCGCCAGCAACACTATGCAACCCAGTCACTTATTCTCTAAATAAACTCGGACCTGCCGTCCCCTTCTCGCCCACCCGCTGTCAAGTTTTCTTTAAACCCGGAGCTGCGTCGGCGGAAGCGCTAAGGCGGCCCGTGCAAGCCCCAGCCGGGGGCTCGGGGACTTCAGGGACACCTGGGGCCTGCAGCGCCCTGCTCCCACCCGCCCCGTCGGGTCCGGACGCTCACCAGGCTCTGCAGACGACTCCGGGGCCCACGCCCTTCCCTCGGCAGCACCCCGCGCGGAATTCTCCTCCACTCCAGCACGTCACAGGCCGAGGTCCCCCAAAAGCACCCAGCAGCCGCTCACCTCCGCCGCCTCCTCTTCCCCGGGATCCAGCTGTTCCAGGCTCCAGCCCAGAGACGCCGTCACTTCTTCCAGCGTCCGGCAGCAGCTCTCCACGAACTCGCTCAGCTCCTCCTGCAACCGCCGCCGCTCCTCCACCGGCGGATGAACGTCCTCCATGGCTCCCCGCGCACCACGAGTAGGAAGCGGCCGAACCGAAGAGGGCGCGCGCGGGCCTCTGGGAGCGCGTGGGCGGGGCCTCGCCACCACGTGAGCGACGCAGCCTATAGCCGGAGGGGCGGGGGAAGCTGTCACTTTGAGAGGCTTCTCAGTCCCTTTTATTCCTGAAACTTTTGCCCCCGACCTTCTCTAGCAGTATTTACTCCTTCAACATTTTTTAAAATAATTTTTATTGTGCTTTAAGTGAAAGTTTACAAATCAAGCCAGTCTCTCACACAAAAACTTACATACACCTTGATAAAAAAAAAAAAAAATACTCCCAATTACTCTCCCCGTCATGATTTTATTTTTTTTCATGAGACAGCCGGATCCCTCCCTCCACTCTCTCTTTTCGTGTCCATTTCGCAAGCTTCTAACCCCCTCCACCCTCTCATCTCCCCTCCAGGCAGGAGATGCTAACCTAGTCTCAAGTGTCCACCTGATCCAAGAAACTCACTCCTCACCAGCATCCCTCTTCAACCCATTGTCCAGTCCGATCCATGTCTGAAGAGTTAGCTTCGGGAATTGTTCCTGCCCTGGGCCCACAGAAGGTCTGGGGGCCATGACCACCGGGGTTCTTCCACTCTCAGTCAGACCATTAAGTCTGGTCTTTTTACAAGAATTTGGGGTCTGCATCCCACTGCTCTCCTGCTCCCTCAGAGGTTCTCTGTTGTGCTCCCTGTCAGGGCAGTCGTCGGTTCCTTTAACATTTTTTTAAGAATTGTTTCTATTAACAGAAAATTTAAAGAGAACTACAATGAACATTTGTATATTCTTCCTTCAATGCATTAATTGTTAACATTTTGCATGTTTTCTTTCTCTCTGTCCCCACACACAGCTCCATGCACTTATTTTTGCTAAATTATTTTCAAATAAGTTGCAAATACTTCACTTCCAAGTATATCCCTGTTTATCTCCTAAGAATAAGGACATTTCCTATATACCGTGGTACATAAGCAAACCTAAGAAAAGTAAAAATTCCATGATATCATCTAATAAACAGTTCCTATTCGGACTTCCTCAATTGTCCACTAAACAACTATTACAGCGATTTTATTACTTTTAAAATCCATGATCTGTATTTGGTTATTATGTCTTTTAATCTAAAACAGTCTCCTCCGTGCTCCTTTTTTTAAATTTTTTTAAGTCACTGAATTTTGTGAAGAGCCACAGACAGTTGCATTATCCCTTATTCGGGATTTCCCAGATTTTTTACCCTCATGATTAGATGCAGTTTGAGCATTTTTGCAGGAATACTACATAGGAGATGTTGTGTACCTCTTACCACATTTCATAGGAGACACATATATTAGATTCTCTTGCTATTAAACCAGTTGCCATACTCACGGCAACTCCATATGTATTAGAGTAGAGCAGTGCTATTTAGAGTTTTTAATGGCTGATTTTTTAGAACCAGAATTTGAGGCCTTTCTCCCAAGGCACTTCTAGGTGGCCTCCTACCTCCAACCTTTTGGTCAGCTCATTAAACATTGGTACCGCCCGAGACTCCCTCTTGCTATTGTTGTTGTTAGATAACTTCGAGTTGGCTCTGACTCATAGCAACACTATGTACCACAGAACGAAACACTGTCCAGAGATGCGCCATGCTCACAATTGTTATTATGCTTGAGCTCACCGTTGCAGCCACTATGTCAATCCACCTCGTTGAGCATCTTCCTCTTTTCCAATGACTCTGTACTTTACAAGCACGATGTCCTTCTCCAGGGATTGATCCCTCCTGACAACATGTCCAAAGTATGTAAAACGCAGTCTCACCATCTTAGATGTCCTCACCACATGGACGGGCAAGTGCGGGGGCAGGGCGTGGCCTGCAGCCAGGGTCCCCTGCGCCTGCAAGCAAGACCTCACTGGAGGAGCCACCATGGGCCAGATGAGTGACAGGGGAGCACACTGGGTGGGGATGCCAGAGCACTGAGTCCCAGGCCTACAATGACAGCACCAACATCTTCTGGTGAGCCACGCCCTCACTGGGCTATTTATCCTTACCTGTGTGCTTGGCTATGTGACCCTGCTGGAGGGGATGCCTCAGTACATGGCCTCCACTACCAAGAGCATACGATGTGAGGCATAATTTGCTGATATAACATTCTCAGATGTTCACTTGCAGGTGTTCAATTATGATTCATTGTTGAAAACACTTCTGTATAGATCTAGTTTTCTAAACTAAATCAGGGACTTCAGTTGCTTGAAAACATAGACCCAAATGCTGGTCGCTTTGCTAAAGTCGATAGGCAAACTCAGGAAGCAGTGAGATGTAGTCACAAAACATATGAAGAAAAAAAGAAAAGTACCATACAGACAACTTTCACTATTTTCTGACTAGAAAAGCCATCCCCATTCCCAGGGATAATCCATAGGATCCAGAACCTTCCACAAATGAAGCTATTCCTGCAACTGACAAAATGTCAACGTCGTCCTACTCCTCTTCATTGTTGGAGTAAATCTTATGATTTGTGTATTTTTTAAATGTATGTATGTACATATTAAAATATATCTGTGTATTTATATGTGATGTTTCCAATCCCAAAGACAAATAAAGATTGGATTTATAAAGATATTGATGATGAAAGGCAGTAATAATAAAAACTAACAAAACAAGGCACTCAACTTCTGTGAGAAACTACCCATGACAGAGTTGTCAGAACAGGTAGTCGGGGACTGCCTGTACTTGTCAGAAGTTGGAAGCAATCAAGAGATCCTTTAACAGGTGAATGAATAAACAAACTGTTACATTCATACAATGTAATATTACTTAGCAATTCAAAAGAAATAAGCTATCAAGCCACAAAAAGACGTACTAGTTGCCCTACGGTGGACTCTGACTCATGACGACCCCATGTGTGTCAGTGTAGAGCTGTGATCCATAGGCTGTCAATGGCTAATTTTTCAGAAGATTGCCAGGTCTTCTGAGGAGGCTCTGGGTGGACTCAGACCTCCAATCTTTCCATTAACAGCAGAGTGCCTTAACCGTTTGCACCACCTGAATCTTAAATGCATATTGCTAAGTGAAAGAAGCCAGTGTGAAAAGGCTACATATTGTATGATTTCAACCAAATCATATGACATTCCAGAAAAGGCAAAACTATAAGGACAGTAAAAAGATCAGTGGTTTCCAGGGGCTCAGGGGTGGGAGGCAGAAGACTGAATGAGTGAAGCCCAGGAGATTTTTTGGTCTGTGAAAGAATTCTGTATGATCCTATGATGGTGAGCACAAGAGATTAATCATTTTTCAAACCCTGTAGAGCTTTACAGCACAAAGAGTAAACTTTAATGTATGCAAATTAAAAAAAGAAAAACTATTTGGGAGGTCAATGTCAGGGGCTCCCAGGATGAAATGCAGGCTGTGACAAGAGAATCTGGCTGTATTACAAATGTGTGAAACCACCTCACTGAAAGGGGTGGGGGAGTGAGGTGCTGACCTCAGTAACTATGGAAATGAATGGCATCTGTAAGACTTCAGGCAAAAGGAACGGCACATAAGCACTGTACTCTAGCGGAATAGTAGATAAAGCTATTTCCCATGAGGGTTATCCAGTTGCCATCAAGTTGATTCTGACTCATGGTGACCCCATGTGTGCACAGTAGAATTGCTCCATGGGGTCTTTATGGCTGTAACTTTTAGGAACAAGATTGCCAGGGCTTTCTGCTGAGATACCCCTGGGCGGGTTCGAACTGCCAACTTTTCGGTTAGTAGCCACATGCTTAACCATGTGCACCACCCAGGTACTTCCAACCAGTAGGGTACAAGTTAATGTACTGAGAATGAACAATTAAGTAAATGGATAGTAGGTAATGGCAGCCAGGTTTCTCATTGTAGGCATGGGAGTCATATTTAGCTTAATATCTATACAGATGATTACATATGGAAACATTTACAAGCGTGTATTATTTTTTTATATGCACAGGTTAGCGTACACATATATCTCCTTGCTCTGTCCTCTGAGAGGGCTGAGGAGCAACGACACTCCAGTAGCAATGAGCACACCCAGCACCCAGATCTTGGTCTCTATACTGTTCACTCGTAAAGGAACCAGGGCTTCTTGGAGACACATCTGAGTGGAGACTAAAGCAGGAAATGCGCAAGATGACCCTGGAGTGTCTTCTAGATCCATAAAGCAAGGACGAGCTCAAATACAAATCACACCCACATCAGAAGAACACAGGAGCTGAAGGAAAGATGGAGTGAAGAACAAGTATCAGTCAGCCTGGAGGAACCTAAGAAGACATGAGGACGGAATGTGGCATGGTGTCCTGGAGGGATCCTGGAGGAAAGGAAGTGCATTCAGGGCAAACTAAGGAAATCCAAATAAAGTATGGATTTTAATTAACAGTAGTGTATCAGTTCTGCTTAATTGCGACAAACATGCCAGGCAATTGGAAGATGTAGAAACTGAGTGTAGGGTATAAGGGAACCCTGTGTCATCTTTGTGATAATTCTGTAAATCTAACACTGTTCTAAAATAAAAAGATAATTTTAAATGTTTTTTAAAAAAAATCTATCCTCAAGTACAACACTGTCAGTGATCGGACACTATCCACACACGTATAAAGAAGACCAGTTAACATGACTATTGTTAAAATGTATGCAGCAACCACTAAGGCCAAAGATGAAGAAATTGAAGATTTTTACCAACTTCTGCAGTCTGAAATCAATCAAACATGCAATCAAGATGTGTTGATAATTAATGGTTATTGGAATGCAAACGTCAGAAACAAAGAAAAGGGAACAGTGGTCAGAAAATACGGCCTTGGTGACAGAAACGGTGACGGAGATCGCATGATAGAATTTTGCAAGACCAATGACTTCTTCATTGCAAATACTTTTTTTCAACAACATAAACAATGACTTTATACGTGGAGCTCGCCAGGCGGAATACACAGGAATCAAATCGACTACATCTGTGGAAAGAGATGATGGAAAAACCCAATATCATCAGTCAGAACAAGGCCAGGGGCCAACCGTGGAACAAAGCCTCAATTGCGCATATGCAGGTTCAAGCAGAAGCTGAAGAAAATTAGAACAAGTTCACCAGAGCCAAAGTACGACCTTGAGTAAATCCCACCTGCATTTAGAGACCATATCAAGAATAGATTTGAGGCGTTGAGCACTAATGACCAAAGACCAGATGAGTTGTGGAATGACATCATTCATGAAGAAAGCGAGAGGTCATTAAAAAGACAGGAAAGAAAGAAAAGACCAAAATGGACGTCCGAAAAGACTCTGAAAGTTGCTCTTGAACATCAAGTAGCTAAAGTGAAAAGAAGGGCAGCTCAAGAAGACAAAGTATTATAACGAAATGCGCAAAGACATGGAGTTGGAAAACCTAAAGAGAAGAACATACTTCGCATTTCTGAAGCTGAAAGAACTGAAGAAAAAATTCAAGCCTCAAGTTGCAACAGTGAAGGATTCTATGGGGAAAATATTAAACAATCCAGGAAGCATCAAAAGAAGATGGAAAGAATACGCAGAGTCACTGTAACAAAAAGAATTGGTAGATGTTCAACCATTTTAGGAGGTAGCATATGATCAAGAACTGATGGTACTGAAGGAAGAAGCTCGACCTGCACTGAAGACGTTGGTAAAAAACAAGGCTGCAGGTATTGACAGAATACCATCTGAGATGTTTCAACAAAAGGATGCAGCGCCGGAAGTGCTTACTCATCTATGCCAAGAAATTTGGAAGACAGCTACCTGGCCAACCAACTGGAAGAGATCCATATTTGTGCCTATTCGAAAGAAAAGTGATCCAAGAGAATGCAGAAATTATCAGTGTATCATTAATATCACATGTAAGTTAAATTTTGCTGAAGATCATTCAAAAGCACTCGCAGCAGTACATCAACAGGAACTGCCAAAAATTCAAGAGGGATTCAGAAGAGGACATGGAACAAAGGATATCATTGCTCATGTCAGATGGATCTTGGCTGAAAGCAAAGAATACCAGAAAGATGTTTGCCTGTGTTTTACTGACTACTTAAAGGCATTTAACTGTGTGGGTCATAACAAATAATGAATAAAAGTTCAAAGAATGGAAATTCCAGAACACTTAACTGTGCTTATGAGGAACCTGTATATAGGCAAAGAGGCAATCATTCGAACAGGAAAGGTGTGTGTCTGGGTTGTATCCTTTCACCACATTTATTCAATCTGTATGCTGAGCAAATAATTCGAGACGGTGGACTATGTGAAGGACGCAGCATCAGGACTGGAGGAAGACTAATTACCAACCTTCCATATGCAGATGACACAACCTTGCTTACTGAAAGCAAAAATGACTTAAAACACTTATTCATGAAGATCGAAGACTACAGCCTTCATGATGGATTACACTTCAACATAAAGAACAGAAATCCTCACAAATGGACCAATAAGAAACATCATGATAACTGAAGAAAAGATTGAAGTTGTCAAGGATTTTATTTTACTTGAATCCACAATCAACGCCCATGGAAGCAGCAGCCGTATTGCATTGGGCAAATCTGCTGCAAAAGACTTCTTCGAAGTGTTAAAAAGCAAAGATGTCACCGTGAGGACTAAGGTGCCCCTGACCCAAGCCATGGTATTTTCAATCATCTCATATGCATGTGAAAGCTGGACAATGAATAAAGAAGATAAAAGAAGAATTGATGCCTTTGAATTGTGGTGTTGGCAAAGAATATTGAATAAACCGTGGACTGCCAGAAGAAGGAACAAATTTTGGGGGGAAGAAAAGCCAGACTGCTTCTTAGAAGGGAGAATGACAAGACTTTGTCTCATGGACTTTGAATATGTTATCAGAAGGGACCAGTTCCTGGAGAAGGACATCATGCTTGGTAGAAGGTCAATGAAAAAGAGAAAGACCCTCAACGTGATTGACACCGTGGCTGCAACAATAGGCTCAAACAGCAGTAACTGTGAGGATGGTGCAGGACCAGGCAGTTTTGTTCTGTTGTACATAGCGTCACTATGGGTCAGAATTGACTCACCAGCACCTAACTACAACAAATTGACTTAAGGTTTTTAAATTCAATATATCGTACTCCGTTGCCATAATTCTTGCTGGCACTCAAATCGTTCCAAATTTGGCCAGTGGAAGCTACAAGCTCACCCCCCTGCCTTGAACCTTTTCCATTGGTCCTGGAGTACTTCCTTGCTGTGATGACTCAAGCTTACTCTGTACACTTCCCGCCCAAGACCTGGAGTCAGCCTTACTTCCATTTTGTTTCTCTGAATGATTTTAACTCTAGTCTCTTGGGAAATCAAGAGTCTTATCTGTTTTATATGATTTTTTTCAAGCCTGATGCCAAATCTTTGCTTCCCTTTGCACTTGTTTCCACCTGATGAAGAAATCGTGGAGGACGTTTTTTGTGAACAACTATTTCTAAAGACAAATAGCCTTAAAAAAATGGTGCTACTGAGAGTAGACAGAAAGCATCACAAAACAATGGAAGCAGGCCAGTAGCTGCAAGTGGATGTGGGGTTGAGAAAAGTTCTATAAGTAACTTATTCACTCTGTCCACAGAATCTTTAGTCTTTATTTGTATTTACATAATTAGCCAAGCGGCCTGGAAATGTGAGACTATCTTTGGGAATAAAATGATCACTCTCATTGAAGTCATGTGATTTTTCTTTTCTTTTTTATGGGTGCAATGTATGTGAACCAAATCAAAACTGAACCCAGGTCAAGCATGGCCTCCCCCACTTCATCTCAGTGTTTAATGCCTTTAGCAGCAGCTTGCAGGGAGTAGGAAAGATTTATAAATTGTACTCTGTGGTTACTGTCTCAACCTGGGGAACTTTCCATTGATGCTTGCTGATCTCTTAAACAGCACCTCCTTGGGGAGGCTTTCAGAGCCTGTTTTAGGGTAGGCCTCCCAACATGAGCATGAGACACTTCCTTCACTTCCCCAAACACATTATTTACCACATATATATTTTTTCCTTCTACGGGTTTTTTATTACAAGGGCTATTTTTGTCTATCATGGGATCCATCATGGGATCCATAGCTTCTGCTACATTGCGTGGCACACAGCAGATCTCAATATTTGGTGAATGAAATTAATTCCAAGTTCTTCTAATTTTGAGTGAGGATAAGTGGAAGAAAAGGTTCAGTGGGGCAACGAACGAATGAGTACTGCTGAGGAAAAATGGCCCAATCAATGGGGACCCAAAGTGCCGGCTGAAGTTCAGGGAGGATGGGAGTCACTTTGACCCTGAGTGCCAACTTGTCAATAATCAAATCAACTTTTATTTGAATTTAATGAAATTCTTTTTTTTCATTCTACACAATTAGCATTTCATTATTTTCAATCTGTTGTAAAATTTGATTTTATTAACATATAATGCTGATATATGAAAATTATCTCTGATTGCTTTATGTGTGTCTTCTGTCCCTACTCAGAATGCAAAAGCCTTGTAGTCAGGGGGCTCATAACTTCTACAGAATTCTCATAGTACGAAGCCCAATACTAGACATAGTAGGTGTTTAGTAAAGTGGTGTTAATTCAATGATAAACGTCTGAATTTCAATGCTCTCTTCATTCCAAAAAGTAGGCTTATATCTCTTTGTCCTTCTACAGACTGCCAGAATTCTTCAGGAGTCATCTTCATTGATTCAAGGATGATTCTTTCAAGAATATACTAGGACTGGATAGTGACCTCTGGCTTAGCCTCCTTACATGGGCTTCCTTCCCAAGTGCTCAAGAGATGTTGAAAGAGCCAACAAGAATTCTAATAAGAATTCAGAGCTAAAATTGTTTTTTAGTGATGTTTCTTAACAGATACTGAGTAAACAAATGGTTTTAGACATATATTAAAATAAATAAAAGCTATTTCTAAGTGTCTTTGTGTGCATAAATATTATTAAATCAAACCACAAGCACTTCCAAAGTCCAAAAGTTTATTGACAGAACAGCAAACTTCATAAAGACACCTTTTAAAAAGTACATTGAAAATGACAAGCAAAATAACAGAAAACTTTGACTTAAGCAAAGATTGCTGCCATCATGCACAGTCAAATTAATACCAAACCAAACAAGGACATTTAAGAGTATATGGTTATTCAATCCATATTCAAAAACTAAAAGATCCTCATTCCAAAATACTTGGGTTTTGGGTGGTTTTTTGGGGGAGTGGGGATTTCTCCTACTCCAGAAAAAGGTAACATTTAGATGAGAAACAGAATAATGACTAAAATATCAATTATCCATTTTTATCTCCAAGGAACAGAAATCTATATCATATGCCAAAGAGTTCAAGAAGAGTTAGTCAAAAATCTAAGCCCAGAAGAGAAAAACAAATTCTAAACTCAATTTGTGCTATCCTTACAATTGATTACCATTTCATATGTACTACATTCAAGGTGTATTACATTAGTTTAAGATAAGCTAACATGATCAAAAGCCAGAACAGCCTTCACTATTTGATTTCAAATGTGACTATATTTTTTTAAGTGAAGTTATATTATCCCTACTGCAAGTACTGAGTTTTCTTTTTTTATTACTTAAGTGAAAATTCATATAAAAGAAGCCAAGGTGTAGCAACCATTTCCAACTAACCACTAATGCCCAATAGAGCTACTGCTAAACGAGTAAGAGTAAGAGTAGGAAGAATTCCCTGTTGCATCAAAACTGCCCCGCCGGGACCCACTTCGGGAACCAGAACGAGAGCCGGAGCGAGAGCCGGAGCGAGAGCCGGAGCGAGAGCCTGGAGCAGAAGACACGTTATACGGGCTAGGCAAGCCCTTGGAGGAAACTGAGGCTGCTTCCAGAAGGCGTAACCCAGTGATATCTTCTACCATGGAACGATTGATGGCATCCTTATAGGATATTTTCAACTTGGTTTTGGGGCAGGTCAGGATTTTGGCATAGCTGCTGGTGTCTTGCAGCCTCTGAGCTGCTCGGCCATCAATGAAGCCTTTCCTGATGGCTTCCTCAGTGCTTATCCTCCCATGCACTTCTGGGTCAACGAGGCCTCCTGTGAGGTACTGGAACTCCAGGAATCGTTGCCCTGCCTCATAGGGGAGCCATTTTTCTTTCACAGCCTCTGCTGCCGACATCTTCTTCTTTCCTTTCACTCCTTCGAAGCCAATGTAGGCTTTCTGAGCAGGCTTCAGCCTGGTGGCCATATCCTGGTCAATCAGACCCTGGGAGACAGCATCCTGGAGTGACAACTTCTGACCAGTAGTAGGGTGAATGATGCCACCCGTGCAAGCCTGAGCTTCCAGAAGCCTCTGGCCCGTGATGCTATCCACAATGCCTCGCTCTATGCCTTCGGAAATAGAAATTTTCTCCAGGTTTTCTGTGTCAAAGATAGCAGCAATAGGGGTTGATTCTTCCAAGGGGTCAGACAGAGAGCTACTCCTGATGGTTAAATTCCTGATGCTGGATATGGTTGAAATTTTACTTACGGAATCATGCCGAGAGCTGCTAAAAACATCATCACTGATACTACCACCCAGGCCACTGCTATTGCCTACACCATTTTTCAAGGAGATCATATCAGCAAACTGAGTGAGGCTGAGGCTGCCAGACCGATACTGATCAAAGAACTTCCTGTCAACGAGGCCCTTTTCAATGGCTTCCTGAATATCGTACTGACTGCCTGTTTTCCTATCTACCAGGACCACCCTGGTAGAGCCGTCTGATCCAGTGATGGTTATTTCTTCCCACTCGCATTCCTGCTCACACAGTTCTTTGAAAGTTTCATAATCAATCAGGCCCTTCTTGTAGGCCTCCTGAACAGACATCTCCTTGTTGGTTTCTGGATCAACTATGACCACTCTACGCTTCCTGAGGGTATTCTTTTGGGACGTCTGCACCTGCTTCTTCTTTTCTTTCAGGGGCAGAAGACAGAGCCCTGTTGCTTCATCCTTAATGCATCTTTCCTTTAGCTGCAGATAGGTAAGGTTTTCTTCAGTGTTAGGGTCAAAAAATCCCTTTGTATCATCACTTGGATCCGAGAGAATCTCATTGAGCTCCTCGTTGAAATATCCCCTCTTGTAGGCCATGTCCACTGGTAAACGATGGCTCTCCTTTGGGTCAATGATGCCCCCAGTTGCAATCTGAGCTTCCAATAAGCGTATGCCATGGCCTTTTTCAATAAGTTCCTTGTTCATGGCTTGGAACAAGGAGATGATGTTTCCTGTCTCAGGATCATTGTACCCGGTGACAGCTCGTTCCGCGGACAGGAGCTTCTCTTTAAACTCAATGCCCACCAGGCCTCTTTTGTAGGCTTCTTCTACTGGTAACCTCAAGTTGCTAACAGGATCCACTATAAAGCCAGTAGCTGCTTGGGCTTCAAGTAACTCCAGAGCAGTACCTGGTCGGACCAAGCCAATTTTCATGGCCTCATAGATTCCGAGCTTCTGTTTTGTGGCCTCGTTGTATATGCCCGCTATGCAGCTTGAGCCCTGGAGGAAGTCCTTGATTCTCTCACCAACCTCATCATAAGAAATCTGCCCTGATTCAAGTTCGTTTACAGTGGATGGTCTCAAGATGCCAGAATTGACTAGTTCGGTGATGGTCACAGGTTGTCTAATTCCTTGGAAGGACATGCTTCTCTTCTGAACTGTCAGCAAGAGCAGACCCGTGTGTGGTTCGATTCTGCACCGTTCCCTCAGGTACATGTAACTGACCTTCTTTTTGGTGACTGGATCCACAAAGTTTTTCTGACTGTCTCGGGGATCATTCAGTGACCGATACAAATCTTTGTCAATCAGCCCACGGGCCAAGGCAACATCTTTTGGCAAAAAGACACTGTTAACAGGATCTACGATACCCCCAGATGCAAGCTGGGCTTCCAACAGGCGTATTCCGGTTTCTCTATCAATCAGATTTTTCTTGATAGCTTCAGAAACAGATACTGTCTTGCCTGAAAATGGATCATCAAAGCCCGTGAGGGCCTTTTCTGCTGTGTATATCTGCTGGCGGTCATCAAAGTCGATGAGGTCCCGGGCAATGGCAATGTCGACAGTCAGCTTCTCGTTCCTGTGGGGGTCAATGATCCCACCAGTGGCTGCCTGGGCCTCCAGAAGCATGACCGTGGACTCTGGGGTGATTAATTTCTTTCTCTTGGCCTCTACCAGAGAGTATTTATCCTTAGGAGAGGCAGAAGCTCCAGCAATTGCTCCCGCACCCCGAAGGAAAGTCTGGATTTCAGAAGCAACTTCTTCCACTGACTTCTTCCCCTTCAACAGCTTGTCCAAGGTTGTCTTGTCAATCAGTTGGCACTCATAGAGCTGCATTGCCGTCACCTTCTTCCTCAGTCCTTCAAACACCAGCTTCGAGGTGTCGACCGTCCACTCGTGCTCCGTCTGGGTCTCCCGATGGGACCCATAGGGGCGCTGTCTGAGCTTGTCAATTTCTCTCTGTAGCCGGGAGCGTTCTGTCTCCAGCTGGGACTGTGTCTCCCTGGAAGAGTCCTCCAGCTTACGCCTGCACCTCTCTTCAATCCTCTTGATCTCCGCCTGGAGTCTCTCAATCTCGCTTCTCAGGCTGTTCTTCTCTCGCTCGCTCTTTTCTCTTTCTGACTCGATCTTCCTAATGGTCTCCTCCTTGAGGGAATATTGAGTTTTCCACTGATTTAGGTCATTCTGGATCTGCTGCTTCTCACATTCAAGGCGTTGCTTCACCCTGCTTTCTGCCTCTAGTGTTGCTTTGGCGCGGTTCAGCTCATCCTCCAGCCTTTGCAGCCTTGCCTTGTCTTGTTCCAGGACCTTGATCTTCACCAGCAGGCTCTCTCTGTCCTGCACCACCTGAGTGCACTGATTTTTTGATTCCTGAATCCTGTTAGATGCCTGGAATTTAAAAAGAAGGAAATGGGAAAAAATAATGTTTTGATCACATCATATTACTATCATAATTTAACCTCTTTTCCTATATCTTAAAAAAAAAAAGCTAGTTTACTTATTTTCCCTCTCTATGGTTTCCCTGCATATACTGTTAACTTGTTATCTTACAAATTCATAGAAAAAATTCTGTGTGTGCGTGTATATATATATCAAAGTGTTTATATATATATCATTTATCAAAGTGTTTATATATATACACACACACATATATATAAACACTTTGATAAATGGCTTAATACTTACTCCCCCCTCCCCCCCTTAATTCTAAGTTATGACCCTGTCTTACTTGATAATTGAGGTTTGAAAAAAAAATATGGGGCACTTTCTTCACACCTGCTATACCTTCATCTCACCTGTTATAGCTATACTAGCAGGTTTAATAAAGCAATACAAACATATGGCTATATATACCACCCCATGCCCAGCCCCACACAAATATTGTCTATAGAAGTCAAATGTAGTAAAAGTTAAAGAAGTTATTTTTAAATAAAAGCCAAACAAAAAGAAATATATTAAGGTCATGATTAAAAGAAAAGAGAATAACGCATACAGAAAAATCATCTAAGCAAGCAAGAAAAAGTGATCTTAAAATTGCAGAGAAAACAGCTTTGTTAACTGTGTGGCTTTAATTTGGCAACTTTTTCATTACCAATGTATGTCGCAGCTCACTAAATAAGAGCTGTCTTCTAGAAAATAAAGCAGAACATTCAGCAGAAGCGATCTCAGATGTTATAAACATGCTAAGTTCTTAAAAACAGAGATTATTTTAAAGCACTTGTCTGGATTATGACATGTGCCAGTTCAGCAATTACAAAAAAGATGAGACTCTCTGTAAGCATGCCTCTAAGTAGCAAGAGCGTGATTCATATTAGATAACAGAGTGAATTATTTGAGAGACAGGGAAGCCATGATCAAATATTTGTGAATACCTCTAATGCCTGCTTTTGGAATTTCTCAATTTCCTGTCTCAAATTTTCCCTCTCTCTCTGTAAATCATTAATCAGCCCCTGCAGTTCCAGCGTTCGGTTGTTGCTGATTTGCAGTTGGCTCCTTAGTTCAGAAATGGTTGCATTTTTGTCAGAGTCGGCTTCGTTGCGGCTCCTCCTCAGGTCGTCATACTCCAGCCTCAGGTTCCGCAGCTCCTCCTCCAGCATCAGGTGCTCCTTAGTCAAGCTCTCCGTGAGAGACTGCAGCCGCTCAATTTCTATTTTGCTCTCATTTAAGCTCCTGCTTTTATCTTCTATTCCCTTCTGGAAGTGCTCATTCCTCAAGTGAGCCTGCTTGACATTCTCTTGCTCCTGGAACAGCTGCCGCCTCAGGGCTTCAAGCTCCAAGGACAGCCTCCTCAGTTCCTCCTGTGTCTTCTGCTTCTCTCTCACCTGGCTCTCTAGCAAGTCCCTCTGCTGGCGGAGGTCATCCTCACTCCTCTTCTTCACGATGGACACCTGCTCCAGCTGCTGGGTCAGGCTGGTGACTTTTATTGCTTGCTCTTTCAAGGACCGCCTCATGCCTTCCAGCTCATCCTCCAGCTTCTTCCTCTTGGCAGAGTCTTCTGAGGCCACTCTTTTCAGCCGATTCAGCTCATCTTCCACTTTCTGCTTCTGCAGCTGCAAGTCTTTCAGGGAGCTCTGGAATCTCGTGATATCCTGGTCCTTCACAGTCCTCTCCTGTGAAACCCTCTCATAGTCAATTCTCAGGCGTGTGAGCTCTTGCTCCTGGACCTTCAGCTTGCTGATGGTTTCTGCTGCAGTACTGTTGGCTTTCTGCAGATCATACTGGGCCCTTTGCAGTCTGGTGTTTTCGTCTTCCAGGGATTTCCGTTCATTTGTTTCTGTTTCTATCAGCTGCTTTAATCTCTCTATCTCCTTGTTTTTATCCTGAATGGTTTTGGCAGCATCATCCAGAGACTGCTTGTACCTCTGGCTCTCTTCACTTCGCATCTGTGTGACTTGTCGCAGCTCAATCTCTAGCTGCTGCTTTCTCTGCGACATCTCTGTGCCAGTGGCCTTCTGCTGTTGCATGTTTTCTTCGACCCTCCGAAGGTTCTCTGTGGTCTGGGCTAGCGTGTTCTTGAGCCTCTTTATCTCCTCAGATAAGTTCCTGTTTTCTCTGGTGAGGTTGTCGATTTGGGCTCGGTAGCCACTCGTGTCTTCTTCTTTCTGCATGGTGAGCTGGTGGATGGTGGTCTTGGTGATGTTGATCTCGGTCTCGAATTGGTTTTTTAAGCTAATGATCTCCTCGTCGTAACTGTTTCTTACCTTAGCCAGTTCATTTTCGTATTCACAGCGGCGCTTGGCCTCCTCCTTAAACTCAGCTTTGAGTCTCTCAATCTCTTTGTTTTTGTCCTGAATGGTCTTCGCAGCCTCCTCCAGGGACTGCTTATGCCTGGCATTGTCCTCGGAGCGCTGCTGGATGACCTGCTTGAGCTCTATCTCCAGTTGTTGCTTCTTCTGCAGCATCTCCGAACCACTGGCCTTCTGCTGGAGGGCGTTCTCCTCTGCCCTCCGGCGCTGCTCTGTGGTCTGCAGGATACTGTCATTCAGCCTGACAATCTCGTCCTTCAGATCCCGATTTTCCCTTGAGAGTCTATCAAGCTGGTTTCTAAGGTTTTTGGAATCATCCTCCTTTTGCATGGATATCTCCTTGATGGTGGTCTTCGTAATGTTAATCTCTGTTTCATACTTGTTCCTTAAATTACTCATCTCCTCATTATAGTGGTTTCTTACCTTTGCCAGCTCATTCTCATATTCTCTCTTCCGGGCGCCCTCCTCCTGAAGAAGAACCCTCAACCTCTCTATCTCGTACTCCTTCTCCTTGATGGCTTTCTCAGATTCCAGTTTTTGCCAGCCAAGGTTCTCCTTTTCACACTGCCTTGCTTTCTGCAGCTGGTCATAGTCGTTCTTCTGTTGGTCAAATCTATCCTCCATGGTCTTTCTTCTCCTCTTTTCGTCTTCAATCTCGTAAGTGAGTCTGGTGATTTTCTCATTAAGTTCTTTGATTTGGCCATAGCACTTGTCGAGATTCTGCTTCGCCGTCTTTCCATCCAGTTCAGCTTGCCTCTTCAGCTCCTCCAGGCTCACAAGCTTGGCTTTGAACTGGGAACACTCTGCCTGGTATTTCTGCAGGTTCTGATCCAGGAATTTGTTCTTGTTGCAGTTTTCAGAGTTGGCATCTCGGGCCAGTCTGAGCTCCTCCTCCAAAACTTCAATCTTGGTATTTTTCAGCTGTCGAATTAAAATCAGAAATTATGGTGAGAGAAAAACACCTCACATCACAGGAAAGAAGCAGTACTTTCCCCCTCCCAGACCTATGTGCCTATCTATTTCCCCATTTCTCTTTACACATACACATAAACATACACATAAGACATGCATACACACAAATACCCCCAGCACACACACAGAAACCCCACCACCACCCACACACACAACACATATATACCCCATCTCACACGCACACACATAAAACCCATATACAAACACCCCCAGCACACACAGAAACCCCACCACCACACACACAAACACACAACCCACATATACCCCATCTCACACACACACACGTACACATAAAACACACATACAAACACCCCTGGCACACACACCACATACACACATACAAACACACATATACACACCTCCACACACAGAGACACACACACAAAGAAACACACAGCCATACACATACACTCTACCACACACACACATACAAAGTGTGATATGAGGCAAAAACTATGTGAAAAAATTTAAGAAACCTGAGTTCTTGTCATAATTCTTCCATTAACTGCTTCTATTAACTATATAATCTTAGCAAATAATATTTCATCTTTGGGTCTCAGTTTGCTCATCTGCAAAATGAGGCGATTTTTCAAGATGAAAAGCATTTGATTTTATAAACTATGTTCCCTTTATTTCAAGGTATAAAGTGAGTTTCCATATAAACTCAAAAGTATTAGAAAAGAGGAGTAAATTAAATAACCACTCTATATTAAATAGCCAAATCCAACTATTCCAGGATGTTCTTATCCTTGTTTTAACACAAAGAATTAAAGCAAATTCCTTGATCAAATATTAAACAAAATTACTGTTTTGTGGCAAGAAAAAGTAGCTGCAATTTTGCAAGTATTGCAGAAGTCCATTTAGAACAGTGTACTAGAACATGGGACCAATCCCAGGCTTAACCCACAAACTGTATTATTATTGAATGTTTAGAGAAAATACAGTTTTACCAGTGTATGTACAAATCCATGTTACAATAAGAGAGTGATAATAAACTTCTATTCTGTTTTCTGATGCTGCAAGGAAACAAAGTAATAATTTACCTTCAAATCTTCCAAGCTTTTCAGCATCTCACTTAAGAATCTGTAATAATCTCCAGACCTTGTAAGTAGTTCTATGTATCGAGCATGAATGTCTGCAGCCTTGGAGAAAAGAAGAAGGAAAAAAACATTAGATTAAAAAAAAATTCTATGCAAGTTGACTACCCTTATTTTCCAAAATAATAAAATACTGAAATTATAATTTAAAGAGTGAATTCCCTTCCTTTATGTGTGCTAGTTCCAAAAGGGAAAGGACAACTAAACTAAGGGCTAAAGGCATTGCATTCCACCCTCATGGCTCCAGACTGCTTCCCCTGCACCACCTGAGATGTAATGTTCTCTGACATCTTTGGGAAGAAGTTGTCTTTTAGAAACTTATTATACGTTTTTCATTTTTTAGATGTCTCCCTCACTAACCCAGAAATTTAAGCCTGATTTCTGCAAACCCTCTAACATATCAATGACAGCTTCAGACTTCCACTGAAGAGCTCCTAAAATGTGCCGTGTATCAATGACTCATGCTGGGGGTGGGAGGGCATAACCTGCTATTAAACTTTTCTGAATGAGTCTCTGTGAGGTGCAGAAGGCAGTGTGGCCTTTTGTCCTGGGCTCCTGAGAGCCAGACTACCTGGGGGCCTGATGCCTAAGGAGTCATGATGTAATTGGTTATGGCCCTATGGTGAGGCCAATAAAGGCTCTGAAGATGGGGGCTCAGTGGATCTTCTGGGTTAGAATGGACCAGAGTGTATCACCTGGGGGCAAGGAAGCTCTATACTGGGGTCCTTCCCCAACCTCACTTTAGGTGTCTTACCCTATGTGTCTCGTCATTGGTATCATTTCTGGTTATAATAAATTGGTATGGTATACTTTCCATGAACTCTGTGAGCCATTCTGGGGAAACACTGAACCCACAGGGTGAGAGTGTGCAGGGGCTAGCATCATCTGCCTATTTGGCAGTCTGAAGGTCTGTGTCCTTTTAACTTGCATGCTCTGAACCAGCCCCCCATGCAGCTAGGAATGGGAGAGAGAAGGGGCTGGCTAGTCTGATGTGGAGGGAATCATGCTTGTAGCTGATATCCCCTGGCCCAGCCCCAAGTAGCTGGTGATGAGAGAAAGTACCACTTGGAGTGGCTGGAGACAAAGATGGAGAAGTGGGAAGGTGAGGACTGGATCCATTTCCAAGTGATCCTTATAACACAGTTAGCAATGAAGGTGGGATCTCCCCACCATGCTCTTTGCTGTGCACAATTGGTACAGTTAGAGCAATATCCTACAACAAGGAATGAATTTCAGGGAAGACAGGGAAAAAGAAAAGGCAGAAGCAAAGGCAGATTTTAAAAGATATGTAAAGACATATATAAACACATATATACCTCTTGCAGAATCACCCCTGAAGGGGACTGTATCATAGTTCTCTTGATAGGTATGTTCAGTAGCGTTTCCAATCCTGAGGTGTACGATGCAAGCTGGAGCTCATAATCCTGGTAAGTAATAAAGTTTAAGAAAAACATTCTTAATGGACTTAAAAGGAGTCATTGACAGCTACAACTTCACACTTTTAAATCAGCAAGCTGTGTCTCTAATGACCAAGACCAAGGCTATCGTGTACTGGGAGGGTCCAAGCAGCCAATACTACATTCTCAACACCAAGCAGTACACCTTTATATGCTAATTGAGTATTTTTGCATATACAACCAGTTGAAAGAATAAAGACCATCCATTCCCTCGGATACTGCCAATTTGTAACGAATGCAAGTTAACGGAGAAGCTTTTTATGGCTTGTTCAGGAAAAAATAAGTAAAAGCCATAATCAACATCCTCAAGAAGTTCATAACCTTTAATCAGTAAGTAACACAACTAATAATATTCTTGCTGAACAAGAATTCTTTGCGTAACCAGCATACCTTAATTGAATTTGCACAAAGTTCAGCAATTTTCTGTACTTCTTCTGATTTGTCTCGTTTGCCACATATTTCGTTGTGCAAGTTCTGTGCAAAAATGAAATATTAACAAATGTTAAAGTATGTGAATATCTTCAGTGTTATTTCACTCTTCAACCACTGTCATTTGTTCTGTTCTAAGGTTTGTTAATCCATGCACTGACCTCATATTTTTACAGTTACATCTTTGAAGATAAGCATTTTTTTCATTCAGAAAAGATAAAGAAGACCTTCAACTTCTTGTTCTCCATCTAAGAGTTTACTTTCTAGTCAGCACTGTGTTCCGGTCCTACCATCTCAATTTATAAAGACGCTTACAATAGCATGAGAGGAACAACACTGCATTATTCTACAGTCATAAATGCGCTTCCTTGTAAATATCTCAATTGTTTTTCCTCTCAGCATTCTTTAAGCATTCACAAAATAGGCTAATAGCATTAAATAATTATTATTTCCAACCTAGGCTGTGAAAACCAGAGGAAAACACAGTTTACACCCAATTATTCCCAAAACTGCTATAGAATGACAAGGTAGCTTGTACCTTCTGCTCATTCAAAAATCTCATGACCGTGTTGGAATCACCAAATTTCATGGATTCTAAGGAATCCTGGCGACGTTTGGCATCATAGAGCCACTTGCAGAAAGCCTGATAATTATCACGATAATTCCTCAGTTGCTTGATTTGTTTCTCCAGGTCCCATAATCTGGGGAAAACCGACATAATAAAATTATAAACGCACTGCTATTGTTCCTCAAAACATACTAGCACGGAGTTCACATAGGACCCAGCAATTCCACCCCCAGGTAGAACTGAAAACGTGTCCACACGAGATCTTGTCCACAAATGTTCATAGCAGCATTTCTCATGATAGACAAACAATGGAAGCAACCCAAGGGTCCATCAGCTGACGAAAGGACAATACAAAATGTGATATTTCTGTATAATGGAATATTATTCAGCAATAAAAAAGGAAAAAAAAGAACAGATACATGCTACAACATGGTAAACATTATTCTAAGTGAAAGAAGGCAGACGCAAAAGACCATATAGTATGATTCCGTTTACGTGGAATGTCCCAAACAGGCAAATCTACAGACAGAAAGTAGATTAGTGGGTTGCCCAAAACTGGGGGGCGAGGAGTAACAGGGAGTCACTGTTAACGGGTACAGAGTTTCTTTTCGGGTGATGAAAATGTTGTAAAATACGTCGTGGTGATGGGTTCACAACTCTGTAGATACAGTAAAAACTACTGAATTGTACACTTTAAATGGGTAAATTTTATGGCATGTGAATTGTATTTCAATACAGTTTTTTTTTTTTTTTTTAAAGCACTGTTAGTAAAGTGCACTACAGGCAAGGCAATTCAGAAGATGTTTTAAAACCCTTATTTGCTGTGAGGCCATTTCTTTGTTATAGGATTTAATTTTCCGAAGCTTTTGACAACACTCACTCAAAGCATCTCCTCCTTCAGGCAGTCACAACAAGAGTTAACAGGGCACAAAATGCATGCTAAATGGCTTCCACTATTTCTCTAAGAACCTGGATGGCCCCTGGCACGTGCTGGTTCAGACTTGGGTAGTATGAGGTACTCTCTCTCCACATCAAACAAAGCTGGTTACATGCAGTCCCTGAAAGGAGCATCTATTATGCCTACCAGTACTGAGTTGCCTCCAACTCATGGCAGCCCCACGAGTGTCAGGGTAGAACTGAGCTCCATTGGGTTTTCAAAGGCTGATTTTTCAGAAGCAGACTGCCAGGCCCTTCTTCTTAGGCGCCTCCGGGTGGCCTCAAACTGCCAACCTTCAGGTTACCAGGTGAGCACATTAACCTATTATGACTTACTTATACACACAATATAAAACCACTACTTTTTACAGTCACCACTTCAAGTACCAATAGCTTGGGAACAACCAAATGAGAAGAAAATATGGGAGGAGACTGACTCACCTGTAGTCTATCTGTTTATCTATTCTCTGCCAGCGATCGGTCAGCTGTGTGACTTTATCGCTAAACTTCCCAAGATCCAAGTCATACAGTGGGTACTGCTGGGAAGTCTGGGAGTGGATCTGCTGGGCCTTCTGCAGCTCTGTCTTCATGGTGGCCAGCAGGGACTTCTTCAAGTTCAGGTCATTTTTTATTTTCTGCAAGAGAAACTGAATGAGTACAAAGTAATCTCTTCTCTCACCTTATGCTATGCTGTAAGACACCAAGAGAAAAAAAAAGTTTGTAAAACTCTTGGAATATTTGTATTTTTAGGTGATAACAATCAATCCAGGAAAATATGTTTACTGATTGCATTTCTCAATATTTGTTCCACTAATATAGTTCCCTATGCTACCCTGTTTCAAAGGGACTCCGCATGTAAATTTCAGAAGTGCTATATATCATACTGCATTCTTGAATAAGTATAATGTATATTAACATATTAAAGGTTCTGTGAAGTGCCATAGTATGAAAACTGATTTAACTGTGTATAACTCAGCCTTCTCCACATGAATCTCACCACAAACGACTTTCTCACATAGTTCCTGCTCTGGAAAACAGCATCCTAGAAAGAACTACTGATATTGACCGTGTGTGGTCACTAAAATCCGGTAATCCTCTGGACTCATGAAGTCCCAGCAGGCTTTATAGCTGGGAATTGAGTCCTACATTACTTCCTGTAAACTGGGACACTGGTAGTAACCTTTCCAGTTACCTTGAGTCCACAGCGGTAGGCTTCCACTTTATCCAGATCCAGGCTGACTGTTTCTTCTTCCGTGAGCCTGGCTTCGTAGACCTTCAGCATGTCTTCTGTCTGGAGGAGAGCCTGGAGGAGCGCTCTCACAGCGCATAAGCTGGAGGAGGAGAAAAAGGAGGCAAATGAAATTGCTGGTAACAGATGCAAACAGCAGCTCTTGGCACAATTTACGAAGAGAACAGTATCAAAGCACATAAAAAATTATTTTGTCTATTTTATAAGCTAAAGGAGTGGTAATTTTATTTTTTTTCTTCTCCATCATGATTCAAACCATCATTTCACATTCACTTAAGAATTCAAAGTTTGGGTCCTGAGAGTTTAACTTACTTCTAAGACACATTAGATTTCGGACAGTGGGATTAATACCCTAGGCTAGAGGGCACCCTCTCAAAACTACAGAATCATGTAAGTAAGCATCTAGTAAGAACAGAAACTAAGCCGAGGGCTCCAGCCAGCCAAGTATATAAATCCAATTAAATCTGAGAAAAGGTAGTTTAAGAAAAGCAGAGTATCTGAGATTAGCATTAGTTGTGTTTACCTATTTAAGTAGCCATCAGTAACACCGTTGATATTTTCCAGTTTCTGAAACAGTCCAAATACCTCATTCTGTAAATAGCAATATTTTTCAGAACCTCTGAAGTTAGCGAGCATATCTTTAAGCTGGTTGAGAACTTCGGCAATTGCTTGTGAATCGTTCTGCACACTCTGCCAGAAAAGAAGGAAAGCGCCTCTGATTTATTCTGTGTGATTCTTTATAGCCACTTTGCCCTTAAAAAGCCCAGTATTGAAATCAGGGACTCAGATGATTGTACTCTAATTTCACTGCAGCACAATTCACGATAGCCAAAAGGCGGAAACAACCCAAGTGTCCATCAACAGATGAGTGGATAGACACAGTGTTGTATATTCATACAATGGAATAGTATTTAGCCATCAAGAAAAATCAAGTGCTGACACATGCTGCGACATGGATGAACCTTGAAAACATGCTCAGTAAAATAAGCCAAACACGAAAGAACAAATCTTAAATGACCCTACTTACAGGAACTTTCTAGATTGCAAGGACAAATGCATAGAAAAGGAGGTGAGTAGTTACCTGGGGCTGGGGAAGGAGAGGATGGGGAGTTATTGCTTAAGGGGTACAAATTTCTGTTTGGGGTAATGAAAAAATGTTGGAAACAGGCAGTGGTGATAGTCGTGAATGTAACTAATGCCACTGAAATGCACACTTAAAAGTGGTTAAAATGGCAAATGTTATGTGTATGCTTTACCATAATTAACAAAAAAAAGTCCAGTTAATGTAAAGAATTCAAGAGAGAGACAGAGTTGCCCTTTCATTTCCTTCTTCAGGGAGGCCTTCTCAGCCACAGTCTAAGTGTGGCCCTTTCCTATAGCACGTACACCTTGGGCATTCCAAGGCCATGCCCAGGTTCGGTGGAGCAGAAAAGACCCCTGAGTTAGGAGGTGAAACGCTTGGCCTGTAGTCACAGCTCTTCGAAGGCTTTGGGATCTTACCCCATCAAATCTTGCCATGTCAGTTTCCTGTCTATTCATTTCATAGACTGTTTCAGGCAGAAGACAAATTAATGTTTGTGGGAACTCTTTGAAATCAACACAGTACTGTCTCATACGAAGGAAAAACACTATAGCTTGATTCACCGACCCACAAACCAACAGCAAAGGTGGTTTAATCCAGTATGGTAAGCTTCCACAAATTTAGAAGTACATGAAAGAAAAAAGGAAATCCTGCCAGACACCTGTGTCCTTAAAAATTAATTTCTTGCCTATAAGTATTTATACCAGGGAGTTTTGAATTAGTTCACAAATAAATACACATATACCTGGAATCTGGCAAAACATCCATCGTTACCTACCTTCAGCTCGTTTATTTTCACTGTGATGTGGTGTGCAGAGCCTTGGTCAGCCAAAAGGATGTTTTTCAGGGTCATTCGGCCCTCACAGAGTTCTATCTGCCTGCGGACCTTCTGAAGCTCGATCAGTAACCACGCCTCCTGCTTGTCATTCTCTCTGTTGGTTTCAATCACTTTATTATGATTGACATCTTGGCAGGTACCAACATGAGTGATTTCAGTTGTTGTGACTGTAAAAACATGTCAGGACCACAAAAGTCAGAGAATTCATGGCCAGAAGGCCTCAAAAAACATTCACACTGCATACAAAATATGCCCACTTCAAGTAAGTCAATCACCAAAGGACCAATATTGTATGATCTCATGCATATGAAACACTTGGAAGAGGCAAATGGATAGAGACCAAAGGGAGGGGAAAGGGGGAGTCATGGAGTTTCTGTTTATGGTGATGGAAAGTTTGGCAACAGATATTGGCAATGGTTGCACAACATGATTGAGGTAATTGATGCCATTAAATTGTACCCATGAAAATGTTACACTGGCAAGCGTGTTATACAGGTATTTACAACAATACAGGAATATGCCCACTTCATTTGATTTCACTCTGAAAATTCAGTACATAAATTACTTTCAATGTATTTCTTTCAAAGAAATAGTTCTAAAAATACTTTACAGGAAAAAAAAAAACTGCAAATATGGTTGGTACAAAGAGAAAGTTGCCACAAGCCCACCTGTTTGGTGCTGGGGATGGCCAGGCAGCTGTATGACCAGGGTCTGGTAATGCTTCTGAGCATCAGTGAACTGAGATTGGATTTTCCGCTTGTCATCATCCCCAAACATCTCCGAGCCTTGGCTATTTCTGATGAACTCTTGATAATGGAACTCAAGATCAGAGATTGTCTTTGTATAATCTTCCTGGCGCATCGTTTTCAGCTGAAAATAAACCAGCAAATGGTATTTGTGATTGACTGCCCCACAGTGGGAAACCCTGGTAGCGTAGTGGTTAAAAGCTATGGCTGCTAACCAAAAGGTTGGCAGTTCGAATCCACCAACCGCTCTTTGGAAACCCTATGGGGCAGTTCTACTCTGTCCGTTAGGGTCACTATGAGTCGGAATTGACTCCACGGCAATGGGCCCCACAATGATGCCAAGAGGAGTCCGTTGAAGAATGCCTCAAACTTCTAGAACGGGGCTTGAGGCAGTATTTGGGATGTGTCCAATAAGATATAAAAGTCTTTGAGGTAGGGGACACTGAACTTCTGTTAAGGGTGGTGGAAAAATTCAGGAATGGTTAAGTGTGATGGTTGAAAACATGATGAACATAATGTCACTGAATTGTACATGTGAAGATCATTGAAATGACAAACGTTTTGTTACCTATATATTTACCACAATTAAAAAAGTCTTTGAGGGTTTAGAAATTTTTTTCTTTTTATAGTAGGTGCTAAGAACCACAGCAGTAGGTTGTCAATTTTATTTTCCTACAGAACTCTTCAAATAAAATATTACTCAGAAGCCCCAAATGTAAAGCAGATCACAGCAAAGCTGCTCTGACTGAAGAAGAGAAAAAGGGGGTGGGGGAACCCTAAAACCTTCTCATTCTGTGCCTCTCCTTCACTTGCATCCTTGTCACCCTGAAGCATCCCCACATCTAAGATTCTTCAGATGACAATTTCAAAACCGCTGATTTCAAGAATTCCATCTCATCATTTACTTTTGCGCTACCCAATTAATACTTTACATCCTAACTTTCCATTACATCCAGAATACTGCAGGGCCACGTTCCTTTTCCACGGATACTTTCAACTTGTCAGGTCACTTTAATTAATACTTCTACTTGTCTCGTCACCGACCATGTGTTAATTCCTCCATTCTACACTAGATGGAGCAGAACCTCTAAGGAAGGCCATGATGACTTACTGATGAAAGGGACTGCCTGGTAGAAACGGGCACTGCAGGGAGAAGCTAGCACCTCCCTCCCAGCAGCCTGGCCGTCAGAAGGACATACCTTGGCGATGGTCATGGCCCTGATTTTCTCGATGTCAATCATGCAGTAGTGCCAGGACACCAGGCTCTTCATGTTGATGTAGAGCTGGTTCCACAGAGCCAAGATGGCTTCGTAGTACTGCTCAATCCTAGAGGCACAAAAGGAAAGGTTACTAGAGCCAGGCTTTCATACTTTATCCCAAACAGGGAACCTGGACACGCTTACACAACCACACAAAAACCTAAAGCAATAACTAACAGTCACAGGTACAACTTCTGAAACATTCAACTTTCCAATGGATTTGCTGACTCTGCCAAAGCACATTCTCCATTAACTACGTTAGCGCAGACAATTCAAATCGTTTCAGTTAAGCTGTTCAGTACGCTTTTTCATGGTGGCGGTTTTGTTTGCCAGCAGCTTTTTAACTGGCAGTGGTCTAACACTGTGTAGGAGGTGGGGAGAAACCTGTCATGGGGACTCTGATGATGGCTGGAGCTTGATAATGAGGTTCATTATGCTATTCTCTCTACACCTGCATATGGTTGAACGGTTCATTCATGTCATTGCTAAGAATGTCAAAACAATACTTTGGAAGTGACAAAATATTATTCATTCCTGCCCTTTGATATAGTCAAACATTTTTTTATCCTCCAGTAATAATTATAATATCTTTAACACAAAATTGCAAGACAAAGTAAGGTGACTGTTCTAAGGTTCGTTTTTAGGGAGGTGAATATTGGGAGGGCAGTCTGTCACATAGCCTTGTGACCCTCACCTGTACCACTTAATCAGAGCCTTGGGCCTGGAACATCCCCTGTTGCTGGAGGCTGGGAACTGAGCCTCTCCCTCCATCCTAGTTTCTGCTTTTTCCTTAACAGGAAGGGTCTGCTTAGTACTTCTTTTCTGTTTATCTTTGTGTATCACATGTTACCTGGCCAGCGCCACTGCTCTATCTGTGGGGAGGGTACGGGGTCATTCATCTGAGGCACAAAAGGAAGTGTGCAGACCACGAGCCCAGCACATGAGACCCAGTGGCCGTGGGGCACTGAGGCCCACTATGGAAGCTGATCTTGCTCTGTCTCTTCTCTATGTAAGTAAAGCATTATTCCAGCCTGTGTTTGAGTAGGAGTCATGTCTTCCTTGGTGACCTCTGACCTTGGTTTGACAGTGAATATAATAAGGAAGAGTTTGTCTAAGTTTCTTACATAAGCATTGGCCCTTTTTCTCTTCACTCGTGTTCATGTCATAGCTATTAGCAACTTTAACCACTTACTTGCCAGAAAGGCCAACAGCCAATGGGTTTGGAGGTGGAATAATCAGACTGACAGAAGGAACCAGCATGTCGACGCCGCCTGGGCCTGTCACGTACCACTTGCTGCGCTCATTGTTGTCCTTCAGGATGCACTCGTCCCCTTTGCGCACAATTTTCTGCAAGGCAAGCAGCACACGGGTTGGCTTTACTCATAAGTACACATTTTTACCTTTTTTCTCAAAGACAGAAGCAGAGATCCAAATGTGCAAACTGTTTGAGTTTTTATCTTTTAATTATATTTTTTCTCAAATGACGCTGATCTTTACACAACCCAACAATGCTCGTCTACCTTTCTTTAATTCATGGAAGTCTAAAAGATGTGCATCAAGTGAGCTATGTTTAAAGTGAATTAGATGATGTAACTTTTCAAAGGTAGCTTGAGGAATCCATTAGGAAGGTCAGAAATCCTCTGGTAAAGCAAAAACTCACCCCATAGTTTTTCTATTTCGTGAGTTCATGTTTTACACATTAGATTTTATTATCTGGGCTCACTTGTCTGATTGCTTTGCTCTTAAAAAAAAAAAAAAAAAACTTGAAAAGATATGCTCAAATTACCACACAAACTTTGCAACATTCACTTTAAATACAGCATAATGGCTCCACTTTCCTTTTATGGCAGAAATTTAAAGATGAGAGGGATCACAGATAAGTCAGTCTTATATGTTAAAAGAAAAAAGTACTAAGCTCTATAAAAAGAATAAAAACATAAATATCACGTATAAGAGAAAGGAAGTATTAAGCCTTAAAAAATAATTAAAACATTTTTAAAGAAATGCTATTGTCTTAACTACTGACAACTACCGTATGATAATGAAGCCGTAGCATTTGTTCATTACATTAAAGAAAAAAATGTTTACTGTGGTGCTCATTGACACTTAGACTAATTTGGCTCTTTGATTGCCAATAATCTATATGCTAAGAAAGGGAACACTTTTGTATCATTCTGAGTAACCGAGTGCACACCTGGTCTTGTTTGTAGTCACAAAGAGCCCTGAGAATAATGGGCTTATTGCTTCTATAGTCTGGGTTACGCGGTTTCAGCTGGACAATCTTCTTGGATTTGTTTACCAAATTCTGCACCTGACGCTTGTATTCGAGGATTTTCTCTCGTTCTTTCTGCAATTACAAATTAAAATTGTAGTTTAAAATAGATTCCCTGTGGATTTTAGGTAAGCTCTTCAAATCGCATTAATAGAACTCCTATGATACCACCAAAAAACCCACTGTCGTCAAGTCGATTCTGACTCATAGAGACCCTACAGGACCTAGTAGATCTGCCCCATAGAGTTTCCAAGGAATGCCTGGTGGATTCATCACTATAGTTACATTAGCTACAAAGAGCCACAAATTCATCGTCGGGGAACACAGGAACCTTTCAAAACACACCTCTCAAGAAGCTATCTGGCCATGAATTAAATAGGCTGGAAAGAGTACCCCTGTGTGAAAGAACTCCCTTGATAAAACTTGAAGTATGCTTTTCTGAAGAAATTTTTATGTTAAGCCATCAGGGTCCTTTCTATTTTTGTTCTGATAAAAACTCCAAGCAATTCACCCAGACACTATGAAGCAAAAGTAATTTTCAGCAGTAGTTGAGCATGTAAAGAAATTCACGCCAAGAAAAACCACCAGGAGACAAAGTGCACGCTTAAGCTGTGTTCCGTAGTAGAAAACAGCAGTGAACCACGTTGAGCGTGGGCATGCCATTTCCCCAGCAGT
Source organism: Elephas maximus indicus (assembly GCF_024166365.1). Taxonomy (NCBI): domain Eukaryota; kingdom Metazoa; phylum Chordata; class Mammalia; order Proboscidea; family Elephantidae; genus Elephas; species Elephas maximus. The sequence continues at coordinate 49,886,823 of NC_064819.1, read as the reverse complement.
GAAGCTGTGGGGCTCTGGGTCCCAGTTACCTCCAACTCCTTGATCTGGTCCAGCAGGCGCTGCAGAGGCATGTTCTTGTCACAGGGGTACTTCTTCCTGATGGAGTCCTGCAGGCCCTTCAGATAGGCCTCGGTTGACTGGGCCTCTTCAAAAAACTAGCGAGGATGAGAGTGATTCCATGTAAATAAAAAGCAACTCAATAAACAATAAAACCAAAAAAACCAAACCCATTGCCATCGAGTTGATTCCGTCTCAGAGCAATCCCATGTGTCACAGAGTAGAGCTGCTCTGTAAGGTTTTCTTGGCTGTCACCTTTATAGAAGCACATCACCAGGCCTTTCTTCCAAGGCTGCTAGGTGGGTTCAAACTGCCAAACTTTAGGTTCATAGTTCAGTACAAACCATTTGTGCCATTCAGGGACCTCAATAAACAATATCTTCTAGTATTTCTATTTGAAAGAAAATAATCCTCTAAAGGTCTATCTGATAGGTGGCTAAAAGAAAATCTTACAGAAGAAAATGTATTAACTTATCCTGGTGACTGGTGACCAGGTTACAAATCTATACTCCTCTGAACTGAAAACCAATAACCATTACTTATGTGATATTTTGAAGATTGTGTTTTTTAAAACACACACAAAATCTAAGGTATTAAGTCCTAAAAGACAATGAAAATTACTTCTAAGTGTAAATACCTGAAAGTAGGCAGCATTTTCTTTGAGATGAACATCAATACATTTGGTGATCTGAAGAATCCAGCTCCACTGGGTCTGAAGAGTATCCATATATGCCTGAAATAAGACACTGCGGTCAGTTGTCACCACCACTCAGCAGTATAAAGCCCACTGCCAACTGGAAAATCTTGGTATGGTAGAAACTAAATTTTAAAATTAGCTTTAAAAACAGATACCATTAGGAGTACCAGTCAAAATATTTACATACTTGAATGGCAGAGCCACTGACCAGTCAGAACAGACACTGGGGAGAGTGGTGAAGACCTGTACCAAGCCTTGTTCCTGTAGAGATGCAAGATCGTGGGGAGGCTCAAGGCATCCAGGATGCTGGATAAGGGGCTTGAGGCAGTGACACTTAAATCGTTGATTTTTCTTTAACAACCTACATGGCCATACCAGTGCTGCCAGCTAATGTCAGCCTTGAGAACAGCCCACAGATGGCAGTAAAGGGCAGAGGTCGGCAAACTACAGCCTAAGGGCCAAATGTGGCCCACTGTCTATATTTGTAAATAAAGTTTCACTGGGACACAGCCATGATCGTTCATTTACATATTGTCTATGGCTGTTTTCATGCTACAATGGAAGAGTTAAGTAGTTATGACAGAGACTGAATGGCCCACTAGTTTAAAATATTTATTTTCTGGTCCTTTCCAGGAAAAGTTTGCCAACCCCTGATCTAGGGTGTTGATCCCAAAATATAAAATAAAGTTGGCATGGCTTTCTGATGGATAAAACTCATTCACTTGTACGGTCTTACTTTGTGAAAAGCTTCCTTTTTTTTTTTTCCTAATAAAAAACATAAATCTCATGAAGCCTACCTCAATTTTGTCTGAAGCTGGATGCTGATTGAGCACAAGTTGGTCACTTTCTTGTTTGAGCTTATTGAGCTCTTTTTCCTTAACTTCCAGTTGACTCATCCGTATCTGTGAATGAAAGACCAGAAACAAATCCTTTAGAGCAAGTTGCCATTCACTTCCTAGCAATTTCACAGTATTTAAAGGAAGTCAAATACAAAACTGCATTTTAGAAATGAGAAATACCAAAGAATCATATAATTTTTCCTTAAGAAACACAGAATTTTTAATGCTGGAAAGGATGTTTTGAGATCCTCTAGTACATAATTGAGGCCAGACCAGTGAAATGGCTTGTCCAAGATCACACAGATAGAGTGACATAACTGCCATTAATACTGAGATTTTCTAGTTTCAGGTTTTTATCCACCATACTGCAGTGCTACACACACTCTGGGTTATCTGGCTGAACAAACTCTACCATACCTAAACCAACTACTGCCTTCTGGGATACTAAGCCATGTACTGTCCCCCTTAAGCCACTGAAAAGCTCCCAGAAACGAATGACCATTCCAACCAAGGCTGAATGACAAACAGCTGACTGTTTAGTGGTCTCAACAAGAATCTACAGCTATGGGCGGGGGGGGGGGGGGGGGTGGCGAGCTCACGGAGAAGGCCTCCTGCTTCTGAGCGATGTTGGTGTTCCTATCGCTCCAGTCATACAGCAGCTCCTCTTCCTCACAGTCGTTGATCCACATGATCTCCCGGGAAGTGGCTTGGATGATGCTCTGCAGCTGTCGCAGGTGGTCCATTCTCTCAAAGGATGCTTTCTGCAAGGAACATCCAAAGGCAGTATTTGAATAACAACATGCAGGTGAATAGTACTCTCTACAAACTTCACTGCTAAATCACATTAGTCCCTTTTACATGCAAATTACAAGAACAGGGAGGACATTAACCTCACAAGTTCACCACTGCCTGGTACGTGAAGAGGGCTGATCCAGGCAGTGCGATGAACAAGACAGCACTTGCAGATGCAAAGAAACAGCCTACTCCAGGAGGGCTGTAATTTAATAATTTTAGACTACAAAGGGAAAATGGATTCTTAAAGAGGTAAATCAACTAGAATAGGCAAATGCATAGATACCGAAGTTTATTAGTAGCTACCAGGGGCAGGAGAAGAGGGGAATCACTGTTTAGGATGCACCGAATATCTGTTAACAACTCATTGCTTTCTGTTGATTCTGACTCATAGTGACCCTATAGGACAGAGTAGAACTGCTCCATAGAATTTCCAAGGAGCAGGTGGTGGATTCCAAGTACCGGCCTTTTGGTTAGCAGCCATAGCTCTTAACCACCACACCACCAGGGTTTCCGTCTGTTAACAGTGGTAGAAAATTTGGCTATGGATCTAGGCGATGTTGCAGGGCGTGATTGATGTCATCAATGTCAGCGAATTGCACATGTAAAAACAGCTGAATTGGCAAATGTTGTGCTATATACATTGTTAGCACAAGAAAAAATAATGAAAAAATTTTTAATTAAAAAAAAAGATACATCATGTTTTTCCTGCCCTTTCCCTCTCCAAAAATTCAAGATGCCATCAGTCACGCCCCAACCCTAACTAAGGAAAAGTGTTGTGTCACTCTTAGGCCCAGTATTTAAAAAATACCATTGCCAGTAAGGGAATATTGAGAGTGAAATCATGGATACACAAATAGATACAAGAATGGAAAGATCTATTCTTCTTATGCACCAAGTACTTGATCTGGAGTCCGCTGTCATATGGTGAGGACAGTTTGGTAAACCTCTAGTGGAGAAAAACAAGTCTTATTTTTGCTTGCACATCATAAAAAGTCTGCAACTCACAAGTGGAAAAGTTACATTTAACTGAAAGGATTTAACAAGCCCATCTATGCGACACTCGAAGAAAACCTAGCAGTAAAAGTGAACTTAGCATGTAGGAGCACCCAAGGGTCCTTCCAGCATGGCCAGGTATAACACTGGGCAGCAGCCACTTAGTATTTGCGGAACTGATAGAACGGAACATGAACAGAGACTGTGTGCACTTCAGAGATAAGCTGACTTACCAGCAGATTTTCATACTCTTCCTCCAGCTGGTAGATGGCAGCTTTCTCACGCTAGAAGAAGACAAAAAGTGGGTAATTATTTCATTCCCTGGTGGATTTATGCACAAAGAACATCCTGGGCTCTCCTCAGTACAGTGCAGTATTTAACCTATGGAATCTTTTACTGCAGGGATCGTTTCCCAGGTGGTTTGAAGATGAACCCCTATTGGCTGGTAGAGCCACCTCCACAGTGTAAAGGCCTAGTAACTGTCCTGCTTAAAGGTTCCCATAGGACAAAATAAAAAAGTTTAAAAATACGATTTAGGATTCCCTAAATCTTAAAGAAATAAGGGAACAAGTTGGCTGGGTACTTAAAAAAAAAAACCCGTTGTCATCGGGCCAATTCTGACTCACGGCAATCCCACGTGTCACAGAGTAGAACTGCCCAGGAGGGTTTTCTTGGCTGTAATCTTTATGGAGTAGATCGCCAGGCCTTTCTTCTGCCATGCAGGTGGATAGGCTCAAACTGCCAACCTTTAAGTTAGGAGGCGAGCACAAACTGTGCACCCAGGGTATAAGAGACATAAGGCCAAAAAAGCTGGAAGGAGAACTGAGGGTGAGCAGCTTTGGTCTAAGTGAAAAAAGTTAGTGATTTGAAGTACAACGGGAAAAAACTAACCAAAAAATTGTAGGGAGACCAAACAATCCAGATCAGACTACTCCCTATTTGTGGAGATGCCCTGCTTTTTTTCCGCACGGGCACAACTACCACGCCACAGCCTTTATTTACAGACTGGGCTTTAAGGACAGCATGTCCTTGCATGCCCTGAGCCTTCTGTCAGACAGTTAATAGTGGGTCCATCCCATTCCACGTCCCCACTGTGACATGGGGTTTTAAAAAATTTCCAGTCTCTTGGGAAAGAAACAATAGACGAGTGTTTCAGACAAAGCTGCCTGGAATAGACAGTAGTTACCCTACCCTTTAAAATGCTTTAGAAAGGCTCTAAAATGAACCATTTTATTTACCAGGTCAGCTTTGACTTTGTCCAGCTGCCAGCGATAGTCACCGATGGCATTATGAATGGCCCTGTGGCTGTTGATATGCTGCTCCACGGAAGCCAGGTCCACGCCCCAGGTCACCATGTCCATCTCGGCCTGCAGGGCAGGGAGGAGGGGAAAACACCCTCAGAGCTCTGCTCCTTTGCACCTGGCTCACCATACCTACTGCCTTGGGGGGTCCAGGCACCAAAGAACAGGCATAGCTCTGATTCTGATCGAACTACAGACAAAAATATTCAGTATTTTTGAAGCCAAAATATTGTTAAGATGTTCAGGATTCCCAAACAGCCATTGGGGGTTGCCAAATACTTTCCTGGCCTTGTTAACCCCAGCCCAAGGTGGGCTGAATAGGTAATTTTGAAATTGCATCCTTGAAATCTGGAGTTAGTCCTCTGAAGAAAAAAAAATCTAGGTGTGCACATGCACGTGTGAGCAGATATTCGTACGTGCGTTACGTAATACATAACGATATTATAAAAACAATGGAGGTTTCTTTACTCAAGGCATTTAAAAATACACATCAAAAATAGTTCATTAAGTTCAATCATGCACTGTTTCCCAAGCAAAATAGCTAGCTTTTCATTGTTTATTTCTCAAATTGTTTTGATTAATATAATTTTTGATTCTTTAAAACCCAGCATTTATTATTCCCTCTTTTCAGAAGACAGTATTGTTATCAGTTGCTACCGTGCTGTGAGACATACAAAAATCTCTACGGTCCATTTCAAAAAGAAGTTACTGTACGTACTCAGTGTCTTAATTTCAATTACTCTAAGCAATATCAACATTGTAGGTTATGTTAGTTTTTTTTTTAATCAGACTAAATTTATTATTTGAGTGTCCACTACTTCAAATTCAAGAAAACCACATAATAGGAATCAAACACATTATTCCACAAATTCTATATCATGGCAGGTTGATAATTTTACCTTTCTTTCATATAAATTTCCAAGGCACCTGTATCATCTCTCGGACATGCCAAGGGCAAGCATTCCAGTGTGGCTTGCAACAAGAACATAATACACATTGTTCCGAGCCACAGCCATGTTCCAGTAGACTTGGCACACCTTCAGAAGGGGGAGCCACTTCAGGGTCAGACAACAAGAGAAGTCACCGGGGACTTTGACCCTTCTCTCCTGTGCTTATCTCTGCTTTAATGGAAGCCCAGAAACAGCCAGGCCAGTGCCCTAGGGAAGCCCCTGTGACGAAGGGCTCCAGCTCACACCCCTCATTATCAGCCCAGTAGATAGTATCTGACCCTTCCACCAGCAGGAACACAAATCAAGGAAACTAAACAAAACCCTAGCAAAGGAGCTATGTGCCTGCTGTTGGTTGTGCTGCTGGGGGGTTGGCCTTCTTGATCAGCTGGGCGTTGCGGCTCAGCCTCCTGGGAGTGAAAAGTAGAATGCAGGCTAGGCTCGGAGGAGGATGGGGTGAGAGGAAAAGCCCAGGGAAAATCCTAGAGCAAACCAGCAGTTGGTGATAAAACAGCTTTTAGTACCTTTGAAACCCTGGGGCTGTCTGAGCTGGAAAGTTCTGATTCTCATCAATTTTATCTGTTAAAAAACGCTGCTACACCAGGACATAAAACTGGGTCCATCTGATAACACCATTCTCTGAAATGTAAACATCTTGAGCCTTTGCTACAAAGTATGCTAACAAAGCTACAACCAACATGAACACAGAAAATGAGGAATTACGGGCTGTCATTTTCTGTAACTGTTCATTACTGACTACAGAAGAAATTAGGGGATAGGACGCTCACAGCTAATTTGGTTCAAAGGATGTTTCCCCTAATGGTTAAGATGCAGTTCAAACCCTAGCAGCTCTGTAGGTCTTCCTTTGAAAGCTTCATTCCACAGTAACCAGAGTACCTCGCTCTCCCACTCCTAACCAAGCGAGATTTCATCACAGCTCTCACATGGCAATTACTCACTTGTTGCTCTGGAGAGAAATGTGGCACTTTGGGTGTGTGTGTCTCGTTTTATTCAAAAACTAGGTTTGTATTGAGGTTTCTGGAATTACAACTGACTTTTCTATAAACCCCACCTTCTGTAATAGCATTTTCCAGTTCCCATGGAGTCCATTCCAACTCATGGTGACCTCATGTGTGTCAGAGTAGAACTCTGATCTGTAGGGTTTTCGATGGCTGATTTTTCAGTAGTAAGTTGCCAGGCCTTTCGACTCTGTCCTATAGGGTCACCATGAGTCGGAATCAACCTGATGGCAACAAGTTTGGTTTTCATTTTCGGTTCCTCCAAGGTGTCTCTGAGTGGACTCGAATCTTCAACCTTTCACTTAGCAGAGGAGTGTGTTAACTATTTGCACCACCCAAGGACTCCATACTTGTTTTAGATAGTCTTTATAATAAATGGGAGAAAATGTTAACCACATCAGTGAATGACCAGTCACATAGGCCCTCACCACCTAGAAAAGAACACATACAGGAATTTTCAAATGGCTGAGAAACTTCAGAGCCACTGCTGAATGGGTCCAACAATCACCAGTAAAGCTGAGCTTTCTTACAACAACCACCGCATCACCTAACAAATGATCTTGCCACAGCTTATCATTCTAAGTTATCTACCCTCTCAAGTGACAGGTCACGAGGAACAGGTATTCAGTATAAAGGATAATCTATCTACGTGATTAGGGCATATTTCAACTGCCGCCTGTTCACTATAATGTCTAATTACTACATAAAACAACAAAACAACAATTAGGATTCAGAAATACGCTGTAGGCTCTAGTTGCAGGGAAAGGGCTGGCACATACTTCTGTGGCCATTGTTTTACTTCACTCCCTCACCAGTGACGTCATGGTTGCACAGCCAGGCAACAGACACTTCAAAAATACAGGGTAGCCGGCCAGCGAGCCCAAACTAGAATATCCAGTTTTATTGTGCTTCCAGCTCCTCAAACTTGGTACGTTCTAAATAAACCTCCACAATGTTCTTTTTTTTTTTTTTTTAAAAAAGTGTCTCTTAGCAACACTGAGGAGGTCAGGTATACCTCCAGCAGAACAATGAATTCCCATAACAGATTTTCCTGCTGTGAACAAGGAGAGCCAGATGTTCAAAATTTACTAAAACTGTATCTGTTAAACGTACGATCAAGTATGACTAGAAGGCAATGAGGTGGATTCCCTGAGACACACATAAAAATAAGCCTGATTAATGGTGAAACCAAGTGAATGTGCGTGGGGACTAACAAGACCCCATTTCTGGACAAACAGAAGGCAGGTACCTACCACGTGAGTAAAGGCTGCGATGGATATAAGCTGCATTATTTCTGACAGATACCTCTAAGCCTGAAAAACTGATACTCTGACTTCTTTGCTCTAAAGCCATCTGAGCACATCCAGCTGCCATCGAGCCAGCCGCGACTCATGGCAGCCCCATGAGCAGAACTGTGCTCACAGGGTTTTCAGTGCTGATTGTTTTGGATGTAGATCACTGGGTCTTTCTTCCGAGGAGCCTCTGGGTAGACTCAAACCTTGGTTAGCAGTTGAGCACATTAACCATCTGCACCACCCAGGGACATCTGAGTAACCCGAGAATGTCTTTATAACGTTTCATTTTCCATACCACGAACTGTAGAAAGTCAAGTTGTACAATGCCCGGGTTTGTGATGCAAAGCACCATATATTGTAGTATGACATCTGAAGTATGTGCAGAAACCACTTAAGTTCACTTATTTCAATTAGTAGTTCATTTTCAAATTATAAACGAGGAACATTTTGAAAACAGCATGTTGTTGCTGCTAACCTGGCCTGCCACGTTCTGTACACCTGGCCCACACGAGCTTGGGGTGTTTGAGAACCACCCAGGGCTGCTTACCCTTTGCTGTCTCATCCACCCCAGACACTCGCTGGTGAGGCGCTTGGTGAATTCGTCCCACCCGGAGCCGCTCTGACAAGTGTATCCTCCACCACCCTTGGAGCTGGCCCTTCGGACCCTTGGGGCACTGATGGCTTTGTAAAGGGCACGCATTTGCTCCTGAAGCTGAAGCAGTCTGAAACGGAAGAAACACAATTACACCTTTGTAGCAAAACCTCATATGAAAACGTGTTCTGGGCAAAGGTTCCCTTTTCTGGGTCTCCTTTAAGTTACCCTGAAGACTTTTTATTACGTGACGTAAGAATCTTGATGACATACAAAAAAATAAACCTTACAATGATGCTCAAAGCTTGAAATATCACAGAAAGTTTAATTGCCTTTGCCTGATAGCGGAAACCCTGGTGGCATAGTGGTTAAAGTCAGCAGTTCGAATCTACCAGGCGCTCCTTGGAAACTCTATGGGGCAGCTCTACTCTGTCCTATAGGGTCACTATGAGTAGGAATCAACTTGACAGCAACAGGTTTGGTTATTGGTTTTAACCTGGTAGCACCTTTCTCTTTCTCATGAGTTTTATCCTGGGACTTCTTCCTAGTGCCCTGGGCACCATAACAGCAAAATCAGACCACATATCCTTGGTTTAAACTCTTGTGTTTCCAAGTGAAAGGGCCTCATTTTTGTATCCATTAAACTAAGCTGGGCTTGATATTAGACACTTAAGTCAAACACTGTATCATGGGGCTTTACTGTCCTCTACATGGAGGCACAGAACAAACTCAGCTCATCAAAGGAAGTACTTTCAAATGTTCACTCCCCTTTTGGGCAGGTCTGTTTAACTCTTTTCAGGGCAGCTTTGTGGTCTCACAAAATTCGAAGGTGATGATTTTGGTCAATTTATATCAGAGATACATAAAGTTGCAAAATACCAAGTAAGCAGGCCTTTCCTTAAGAATATTTGTGCTTCCTTCTAAGGTGGACTTGAGTCCCGGGACTGGACTATAACTGGGCATGCTACGCTCTTCCCTGCGCGGTCCACCTGCACTCACACCTATCAGCTATACCTTTTCTGATAAGCCTCGCAGGGCTGGCCCATCTGCCGCATCTCTCTGATCAAGCTGTCAGTGATTTCCATCTGATCATTGGCCTGGGCAAAGCACTCATCCAGTTCTCTGCTCCGAGCAAGCTGTATTCCATCTCCATATTTCAGTTCCTAAAAGAAAGAACTCACATGAAGGAAATCAAATAGGATACTGGAAAGCAAAGTTCCACTGCAAACATAAAAAAGTATTATAAATTTCCCTGTTCTAATGGTGAAAAATTTCCAAGTGAAAATTATTAATTTGAGATAAGGAAGTAAATACAGAAAGATTCATGAACCAGGAACTTGTGGACTGTATTTTACATTTTCACCAAGCTATCAAAAGCATACTTACAGAATGCTAATCTTTTCTATGCTTCAATTAGTGCTGGGCATTCACATTGACATATACCTCCCATCTTAATTTTAAGGGAATTTCACTTCGGTGAGAATGCTGCAGCATTTAGGCCATGATGCCAAATACGGTCTTTAACAAACAAAACAGCTTTTATCGCATCTTATGGGAATATAACTTTTGAGTTCTTTAAAAAATTTAAGAGTTTCCATCTAGTTTATTGTACTGCGCCAATTAATTTCCTGGCTTTTATGCTATGCTACAGATATGTTAGAGGTCACCATGGGGTAAAGCCAGGGGATGTATACGTGGGGCCTCTCTGGACTATTTTTGCAACTTCTTGTAACTCTATAATTATTTCAAAATAAAAAGGTTTATTTATTCTGTTCATATGCAAAAGACTGCTGCTCCGCAGCCACCTCTGAGCTCTCCCTAGAATTTTCCATTTACTGCTTCCATTCTGCTTTAGGCAAATGAACCTCATGTCTCTAAACAGAAATGTCAGCAAATATGGTGCCATTTCCCTATCATGTTTTTGCTGCGCTTCAACATGTATAGTAAAAACAAACTGAGTACACGATACCATGCAAATTTCTAGAACCACGTGTAAAACGTATCCACAGCCACTCTAACTCATGTTCAGGGCTGGGCGTGAAGGTCCACTATGAAGACCCTGGGGCCTCCGACGCAGCGTTCTGTAAAGAAGTCATGGCACCATGATGGACATTTAAAGGAGTATGCTTCAAATCAGATAGTTCAACCAACCAGAACTGGACCTGAGCTAGTTTGTGGAGCCTCAGCTATCTCTTTACATGGACTAAAGTCAAGTTTATTTGTTTGTTTGTTTTTTAACTGGACGAAAGGAGTTGGAACCAGAACCCACACGATACGTAAAATTAGGAAACTGGAACATTAAAACGTCTTCAAACACAGCCCATAAATTCACTCAGTTAAAGTGCCTGCTTCAGTCATAGATGGCATTTCACAGAGGTGCTTGGAGGAGATTCAGACTGCAGGTTTAACCCTACATTAACATCACCCTAGGGCTCCATTCCCTTGCTGAAAAGAAACAATTCAGGGGAGTAACAGGAGAGGTGGCAACGGCCCCACCATTTTCTCTTCCGTTTTTAGCAAACTCGGAGCAAATGTGAATGCTGCAGTCCAAAGTCTGATTTGATGAGATCCTAAGATGGCTCAGCTACCTCAGGAAACACCATGAAGTCCTACATAAATATTACCTCAATTTTCAAATTCATATTTTCCCACATTTTAATGTTTCTCAAATGCAGTGGTTCCCACTTTATGGTCATCCTTCCTGAAAAAAAATCTTATTTACTGGATGGTGCACATCACAACCCATTACAATCCAGTGACACACAACATGTCAGATTGCATTTCTAGGATAAGAACGTATTACATCCATAACAATAGGTTGGTGCAGTTCCAAAAGGGTGGCAATTTGTAGGGCAAATATTTGTTGGGGGAAACAAAAAAACACTTTGTGTGGGGACGGGTTCTCATTGTTAAACCAACAGACAAGTAGGTTCAGAAAATACACATCCCACTCCAGTCTGTTTTGAAAAAGGCAGTCTCTCAAGCTAGTGATGTGGATGAGGTCAGTGAAGAAAGACAGATTGGCCAGGACAAGGAGCGCCTAAGCCAGCCAGGAACAACATCCATGCTGACAACAGCTGGGAGGAACTGACCAGAACAGAGGCAACTCACCGGCTGTACGATCAGCTCCGCCCTCATCAGGCAGTCTGCGCAGTTCTGCAGGTACTCCTGGATGGTGTTCTGGTTCTGGTGCCTGGACATCGTACCCATTTGACTAATGGAGCAAACACAAAGAAACCAGATGTGAAATAAGGTTTTCAACTCTGAAATAAACATTCCTGTATATCTCTCACTGAGATTCACCAATGGTTAGCATTCTACCATGCTTCCTCCATACCCTCTCTCCCCTCTATGTATATGTCTTTTTATTTATGTATTTTTTTTCTGAACCGTGAGAATAATCACAGCCCTTTACCTCCAAACATTCCAGTGTGTATGCCCTCAGACAAAGCTACTCACTTGTATAACCATAGTATAATCTCTCCACAATCACAGCAAAAGACAATGATGGTAAAGAAACAACAGTATAAGGAAAGTGATGGAAAATGTCAATCTTTCATGCAAAAACAAGCCCATTTTCCTTTGGAGAGGATCCTAGAATAAATATTTTTCTATACAACGATGCTCATCAAAACGTACATCTCAAAATAGGCGTTGATCTGGAAGAAGCATGGCAGAAACTTTAGAACTTGGTGATGCTAAAGCAGAAGGTTGTAGACTTTCTGAAAAGAAAGGGATGTCTACGGTGGTTTAATTTGCTCCACGATGTAAGTGAATCCACAAAAGATCAAGGTTTTTAAAGTTGTTTGACTTTTTAATATGCCATGATTCATTATGCTGCATCACAACCTAGTATAACGTAGCTTAAGAGAGATTGTTTTTTAATTGTGGTAAAATATATATAACAAAAAGCTGCCATTTTAACCATTTTGAAGTATATGACTCACTTTCTTCCACTTCAGGGATATTAATTACATTCACCATGTTGTGCAACCATCACCACCAGCCAGTTCCGAAAGTTTTACATCACCAGCAACAGAAACAGTAGTTAAGTGCTAGGCTGCTAACTGAAACGTCGGTAGTTCAAACCCACCAGCCACTCCTCAGAAGAAAGATGTGGCAGTCTGCTTCCGTAAATATTTACAGCCTTGGAAACCCTATGGGGCAGTTCTACTCTGTCCTACAGGGTCGCTATAAGTTGGAATCAACTCGACAGCAATGAGTTTTTTTAACAGAAGCTCAGTACTTAAGAGAGATTTAAAGCATATCAAGCAATTATTTAATGTTCATGAAAAAGCCTCTTTAATGTGCTCCAAGAAGATGGAGTTCCTTGTTGGGCTTCACAGCCACCTGGCCCTTCGCCAGGACCACCCTGGCCTGCTTTTATCTGTTTGATGTTCTGGACTTTCTCGTGTGTGTGCGTGTGAGTGCGCACCTGCGCTAAAGAAAGAATTCCACTGGTTATAAAAAAAAAAAAAAGGTTTGAAAAACTATGGCTGTATTGTGCATTGATGGAGTAAGAACATAGGGACATGGGAAACTTCTCCATCACACCATAGGAACGGGCTGAATTTCTTTTTCTGACGTCTATTTGGGGTTCCTCCCTGCAAGCAAGACTCCCCCAACATGCCAGCACTAGCTGATGGTGGGTGAGGAACCAACCTTTCCCTGGAAAGCACTCCCAGTGATGACACCTGCTCCTCCAGGCAAGTCCAAGCACTGCGCCACCTGAGCTGTCCACCTATCAAAACCAGGACGCCCACCTGGCCCTCCCACATCAGCAAGTGAGTCTTTCTCCTCTCAGAATTATACAGGACACCTGGCGCAGTCTCCTACTCCTTGGATGTAAACCTGTTGTCCTAACTTGTGCAAAATTCCAATCGACTTAGAACTGGAATGCTTTCCAAAAACTACCTATTACAAAAAATAGAGGAAAGAAATCAAAGAGATAAAGGGGAAAAAAAATTAAGAAAGATAGGAACCTGATTTAGAACGCTTTGTGGATAAGGAATGCCAAAGGTCTTCTGTAATATTTGTCAAAACGTTTCCTTTGGGCATGACAGTACGTTTCTTCTGAAACTTAGAAATTCTGTTCAGTAATTTGTGGCAGTGGTTAATTTGGTTGAGAGGATGGTTCCCACAAAGAATTCCAGTCCCAAGCATAGAATGTGAATTTGAGTGTCTTAAGCCAGCGTCCTGGGGGCATTTCATTTCTGAATGCCAGGTAACTAGATCCGGGCTGGGTGAACAGAAGCTGGGGAGTTTTGTATTTCATTGTCAAATGACTTTGGGCTATTTCTTACCACAATGGAAAGCCAGAATTTCTTAAACGATTTAAACCACCTCCTCCAGCCCCTGGTAACCACTAGTCTACGTTCTTTCTCTAGGCATTTGCTTATTCTAGAGAGAAATCTAATCCTCTTAAGGGTTAAAAAATGAAAAGCTAAAGTGTTGAAACAATGAAATTAAAAAATCTTTGCTATTTGCCCACAGGCAAATATGATCTGACTAACCAAATTTCATCTTAAACAGAACTTTTCACGACTGTGCCTGGTTTAGTGCAGTATATGTAGCTATCTTTCATTCATAAGAATCCCACTTCAGTTTGAGGTGCAACCAAGAATACCATTTAGAAACAAAGCTAGAAGAGAACAGTAACCATCCATCAAAAGCTCAATCCATCAAAACAAGGCGGAGAAAGGGAGATTCAGGCCAGCTGAGGGTTATTAGCTGGGGAAATGAGAATCCACTTTTACACACCAGTTTGCTCAGCCCCATGAAGAATCCCCAGAGATTCCCTGTGCTAAAGTCAAGGAGGAAGTGCAGGTAGAAAGGATTAGGACCCAGGTAAGTACAGACATCCCCCAGCTGTACAAGATTGGATTGTTCAACAGGTAAGCCAGGAGAGCTTGCTTCAGGGAACACACACATTTTTAAAAAGCTATGCGTAATTCAAAACTTTATAAATCAGATCATATTTTTTATTGACTACGTAATCATTTTAGATTTTTTCTTTTTATCCCATAAATTTTCAAGACCTGTTTTCTCATCTCTAGGGCTACATGACATGGAAGGTTTCTTCCACTCACTCATTCTGTAACTCCGTGAACCTGCCAAACTCATTCTTCCTGTTGAAAATAACACAGAAGTCTGTAAAGGCTAATAGTAACTTCATTTCTTCTTCAATTCATATAGTGCACTTGAAGAAGAATGGTAAAATTCTATCATATATGAAGAAATATTTGTAAATGAATGTACTTATTTAACAAAGGTATAAAGATTTTTAAAAATCCCGAGCCACAAAGAAATGTTCAATACTGGTATGTATTGGTGTTGGAGGTGGACATGTCAAACCGTGCTAAGAACTGTACTAACAAGCCGCAAGTTTCAACCTTTAAATCTCATTTCAGTAGCATGGTGGATGGAAAAAACGTCATGTGTGTTTTTTAAGAAAGTAGGAAAACAAAACTCATTTGGGTCAGATAAATCAAAAAAATATTGACTTTTAAACTAAAATGAATAGCTGTCTTTGAAAAAATAGTATTTGTCCTTAAAAATGTTTAACTTCTTTGAAATTCAGCTTTATCTTCAAACTCACATAGACAAATGATTATATTACAAAGAACCTGCCTGCCCAAACATATTTTTAAAGTTCATTCTAAACTTGTTTCAACAAGTAGTTGTTCTGACAGTTTGCATAAAGACTGATTTATCTGTGGCTAAAAGGAAAACGCGTTCTGGATTTTCATCCAAGGATGGACCACACGAATGTGCAAAAAATATTATAGCGCTTTCTATGTTTTATTTTACTACCTTCAAATAACACTCTTTCTTTAAAACAACAAGACTCCAAAATTAGCTGTCTTAAGGCAGTAGTTTAACACTTATTGCCAAGAATATTACCGGAAAAAAAAAAATACAAGACATATATTTTGAAGAGTATCAGCATTATAAGTGAAAATACTTTTTAAATAGTTTCTATCTTTGTTTTACAAACGTCATAATGCTCTGTACCATTCATTAGATACTCGGCTGTGCCACTGAACTGTATTTATCCTTTCTCTTCAGTTGGACTTGAATTCTCTTAAAGGATTCCTTCTTTCCTTCCTTCCTCCCTCTTTCTCCCTCTCCACCCCTGTCTCCTCTTTCCTTTGTTCATTCAATCAACAGGGGGTCTTCCAGGTGTGACAGACTCTGAGTCTTGTATCTCTTTGCGTTCAAGTTCATGGAATAATGGCCTAGGAAAAGCTCAATAAATATTTGTTGGAAATTATAATTAAGTAATATATTAATATTGATTTTAAGGCCTATTTGCTTAGCTCGTTATACTTCCCAAAGCATTTTTCATATATGTTGTCTTGTGTGCGTTCCTTTAAGGATCTTAAGTAAAAAAAAAAAAGGTGAATTTTGCATAAAAATGTTTTCTCTTTTTTATTTTAAAGATGATACCCTAACTTCAAGACTCACAAAACACATGACACCAGTTGAAATGTCATTTGTCCATTCTTCAGAAGTTATAGCTCAAAGCTGCCTCCTCTACTGAGCTTTTCTGATTACCCCTCTGCCCCCCAAAGTCTGCTCACCCTTCTTTGACTTATCTCCTACTCCCTGTCACTCATTATTGACATACTTGCTGCCCCACTCCTGGAGAGCAAAGTCCCAGGGCTTAGTTATCTTCCACGCCTACACGCTCCTAACAATACAAGGTTCTGCACGCAGAAAGTGTTTAATGACTGTTTGGCTTACTAAAAAAAAAAAAAAAAAAAGCAGCAGAAAAACAAAGGCAAATAAAAGACTTTGATGGGAGGATATTACTACTCATCGCATTGCCCTGATTTCAAAAACTCAACCACAGATTACATCTATCCCCTATCACCCCCACCCAGACAGGAGAGTCAAAAACCTATAGATTTTAGAGAGGTTGCCTCTGATCCACCATTTAGTCCTCACCCAAGAGCTCTGGAAGCAGCACTCTGGTAAAAGCTCAGCTTCCTTCTGTCAGTCCTCTCTTTTCATGCCATTGGGTGGATTGTGTTGAGGGAGGGCAAACTGATCACACATCACTAACTTTATAAAGACTCTGAAGTCAGGCAGCCTGGAGTCCACTCCCAACTCAGCTGCATCCAGATGTCCCAGCTAGGAGAGAGAGAGTTCCTTCAGCTGCCTGTGCCTGGTGTTCCTGCCTCGGTGACAAGGGGAACCCTCAGGTCCTGGGGTAAGGGTCGGAGGGACCAAGAATGTCTGCAGAGCCACGCACATGTTAGACTGTCCCCGAGTGATAACTCTTACTGTGATGGCTGCTGCCATTGTTACCATGCAGTTCTGACATCTCATTTTTGTGTTTTTTTAATCTTTGCCCCATTCATAATATTGAGGACATCTTGTAGCAAATGGGGGTGGGCAAGAAGCAAAAAATGGAAAGAAGAGAAAGAAATAGATTTGAGCATTAAACGAGCAATTACAGGGGTTCCTAAGATTACCTACAAGACTAAAACAGCTGTTGGAGACCTTCAGAACAAATGCCACATTTTAACAGGGCATGAAAGAAACTTATTGAAGGGATAAGAAAATTGAGACAAAGATGCCTTCCTCTCCTGTATTAAGGAGGTCTGCCTATGAATATCTGGTCCTTACAAATTCAAGGCCAAAATGGGGATTTCTATTTTGAATGACTTCCTTATGCACAAATTTTGATTTCACTGAACCCTAAAAAAAATTGTTTACAAGGTTTCTGGTTATCAAGAAACCAACTCTTTCAGGTGCCAGACAAATTAGGAAGCAAGGGGTATTATGTTTGTGTGTCAACAATTTTAATTCCAAACAAAAACTTTATCGGTTTGTGCAGCTTCTCACTAACAGTCATTTTCACATTCTCGAGGTCTTTGAAGCACCTGGACCCTCCAGCCCAAGCTGTTTGTGGGAAGGTAAATTATTTGACTGCACTAGAATTTTACAGTATGTTGCTTCAAGCGAGTAGATGATTGTCTGAGTCTTGGGGTCTCTGGGACCCTTGCTTCAACATCAGCACCACAGTGACCCTTGGGGCCAGCCAATCCAGAGCAAGAGGGAAAAGAAGAAGAAAAGATGTGGCAGCATTCCCATGCTCTCTGGCCACATTAGCGCCAAAGCCTCCACACTGAGATGGTCTTCCAGAACCTCTTAGTCTGGAAAGACAGGTTGGCCAAGTGCTGAGTTAGACTCATAAAGTCACACCCAAGCCCTGCTCTGCCCCACCCTGAGAAGTCAGTCAGCATCGAGGTACACATACGGGGCATCAGCAGTTTTTCCTTCCAAAGACATTTCAGTCAGCTGAACACAACGAAATCAGGCCCATATTTAGAGAAAAAATTAACTTCTTGTTGAAACTGCTTTGTCCTATTTAATAGATATAACCAGCAATTAAAAAAACGGCACTGGTTTTTTTTTCTGGGTTAACCAGCAATTAGTTTGCCTTCTGCGTCATATTTTTTTTTCCCCCTAAGCAGATGAAAACTCTACAAGAGCATTCATGAAGGAATAGAATGATTTTGAAACAAACATTTCACAGGACCAGAGTGCAACTAATTAAAAAAAAGTAAAAACTTACTAGAAAAGAGTTTACAAGTAGAAAACATAAAGTCTAACAACTAAAGTTTAATATTTTTCTGGAGCCATTGTGGTATACTGGCTTCAAATCAAACTCAACCACTTACTGTGTGTGTGACCTTGGCCAAGTCATTTAACTACTTTAACCTCAGTTGCCCATTTGTAAAATGGGAAGTTTGCTGGGAGGCTTGAGACAACACACAGAACACATCTAGCACATCATGGGTGTTTAATAAATGGTAATTATTACTAACCGATATTGAATATATTATATTCAATATCGGTTAGTAATAATATTATATTTAATATTATTCAAGAATATTGAATAAACCATGGACTGCCAGAAGAATGAACAAATCTGTCTTGGAAGAAGTACATCCAGAATGCTCCTTAGAAGCCAGAATGTTGAGATTTCATGGCATGTACTTCTCCAGGCCCTGGAGAACGACATTACACTTGGTAGAGGGTGAGCAAAAAAAAGGAAGACCCTCAATGAGATGGATTGACACAGTGGTTACAACAATGGGTTCAAACATAGCAATGGTTGTGAGCTGGCACAAGACCCGGCAGTGTTTAGTTCTGTCGTACACAGGATCGCTATGAGTCGGAACCGACTCAACTGCACCTACCAACATTACTAACCATTGGTTTGCTCTTTTCATAAAATACATAATTTCCTCAAATTTAATAGCCATGCAAATGGTATCAGCCATGTATTAAGATAAACTGTATCTTGCTTTGCAACTGTTTCCCAAAAAAAAAGACTTACACTATCCATTATACAAGTCGCCCGAGCTCAAAGCCTGTTTTCTCAGATTCTCCCTTGTCTCTGACATCCAGTTCTGGACTGAGGCTGTCACTCCACCCAGGTAATACCTCCTTTCCCATCCCATCACTGCCTTCACCGTCATTCCATAACAGTGCAACTGCTTCCTTAAGCCAACTCCCTCCCGCAATCTCTCCCCACTGCATGCCACCCTCCACACCACAGAAATAGTCCTAAAGCTCAGCTATGATCATCTCATTTCTCCATTCAAAAACCTCCAATGGTTCCCCCTTGCCCCAGCTATGCGAACACCTCACGGCAGCATTCAGGTACTCCCATGCTGTGGCCCCAACCTATCTTCCTCCTTTCGTCTTATTGCTTCCCCTTTTAACAAATGCTCAAAGACCATGCCATAGCCTTAAATTTGCTCAGATTTTCTCGTGCTCTTCTCTCCCCCTAGAATGCTCTCTGCTCACCCATCTTTGGCAGCCGCAATACTCCAAAGCCAAATTCAACACCTGTGTCCTTTGTAAAGGAGCCGTGGGGGTACAATGGTTAAAGACTTGGCTGCTAACTGAAAGGTCGTCAGTTGGAACCTACCAGCCTCTCTGTGAGAGAAAGGTGTGGCAGTCTGCTTCCTTAAAGACTGAGAGCCTCGGAAACCCTATGGGCAGTTCTACTCTGTCCTATAGGGTTGCTATGAGTCAGAACTGACCCTATGGCAGTGGTCATGTCATCAGGGTAACCACTCAGGTCTACTCTGTCCTATAGCATCACTATGGGTCCAAACGGACTGACAGCTGTGCACTTGGTTTGGGTTTTCCTTTATAAAGTCTATCTAGTGCCCCCACTGCCAGGTGTTATGTGTCCTTATGAAGCCTGTTAGGCTTGTACACTCCATCAGCCTCTAGTATTGCAGTACTTGTGTACTTACTGTCCTTTAAAGAACATACCCTCCTTTCATAAAGTCCTCATATTTTCACCTTTACGTCTCCCGCAGTGCACACGGTAGATGCTCAGTAACTGTTTCCTGAATGAACGAATTTAAGATGCATTCGTTGTGTCATTACGGAACTGTCCCATCTAAAAGACAAGCCATGAAGGCACAGGATTACGTGAGTGCAGAGCGCTGGCCAGCGGCCAACTCAGCCAGGAGTGAACTGTGGGAGCTTGGCAAGGCTCAATCTTCTGTCTCTAAAGTGGGCTTCTGTAGACTAGGTGATCCTTCACTCCTCCTCCCTCAGTAAAATTCAATGCAAGGAGACCTGCCTACCTCATGCTAAGAAATAGGCTTCTTTTCAATAGTAGTTTAAAACAAACTTTAAATATACATCCACTGGCAATCATATGAATTTTGATTTTCAAATCATGAGATTGGGAGAAAAGTATGAACATTATAATCACATATTTCTGAAACTTAATGAGCATATCTGCTGAGCTGTGGGGGCTTGTCACTTTGCTACCATCCTCACTTAGGTAGCAAATTTCACTGCAGATTTGCATTTTAACTGCAGGAATAAGAGGAGAACAATTCTGCCTTAATTGAAAACAGTGTAACATCCTACATAAGAAAAAAATCAAAAGTACAAATTCTCAAAAATATACCTATTATATTATCAGTAATGTAACATTTACCAAACATTAACAAAATATTAAGTAGAACAGAAGGAGCAAAATAAAGTAGCTGCAGAATTCATTCAGCCTAAATCAGACACAAAGGATTAGGGGGAGGGTGAGAGAATGACAAATGAGATATAATGCTGACCCGGTTAAGCCTTTGGCTGCTAACCAAAAGGTCGGTAGTTCGAATCCACCAGCCACTCCTTGGAAATCCTATGGGGCAGTTCCGCTCCATCCTATAGGGTCACTATGAGTCAGAATCGATTCAATGGCAATGGGTTTGTTTGTTTATTTTTAAACTGACAAGCATTTTTATTAATGTAAGAGACAGACAGAGGGGAGGTATTTAAAGTCACTTTGAAAGGAAAAATAAGATTTGGGGGTCTCTACATACTCAAATTATTTAAATTAAGGAAAGAGCTAAACTTACTATTAAAAAATCACCAATGTAACTCAGCCAATAATGTTGTAGTTTTTTTAAATAAACGAGTTTAAAACAGCCAGCAATTTCCATCTGGATTTTGTTCTTAGAAAGACTTTTGGTCAGAAAAGTGCTTATTAAATGATTAGCCATCATTCATTTCACACGGGCCAGCTGATACCTTGGTCAGTGCTCACATTCTACTCCTAAAACAATTGCATACCACAGGCAGCCAAATCCCCGCACACAAAACCACCAGAAAACCAGGAGCCGGTGCATACCCTCTCTGCCTTCCCTCAAAGTCATTATCTTAGAATGCTAAGGCCAGCATCTGTGGGATATTTTGTTATTAATTGCTCGGTTCAGAGGGGTTGGCAGTACCATTGCCACGTCACAGCTGCAGGTCCACACAGGCTGGTGGGGGAAGGGGCTCCATCACCTGGGTCAGGAAGGAACGTGCTGAGGCTCACTCAAGCCCTGAGAGGAGAACAGGGCAGCCCTGGGAAATTAACAACAGTGGGCAGGAAAAACACCCTTTCTCAGCCCTACGTAATTTTTCACTTCGATCTATTTTCCCTTCTCAGAGAGACGTAAAACCTGACAAGCTTTAAGTCAGGAAAATAGAACACAGGAAATTATGCTGTACTATGAAAAAAGAGAGCCCCCCAGAAATGATTCCATAAAGAAACCACTTGTCTTTATGCAGTTCACTGAACAATGAATTATTTTAAATATTACTTCTCTACCAAAGGGATGGAATAACCAATAGTACTAATTACTGTCTATTTAAAAGATAGGGGTCTAGGATAACAGGAGCATATTTTAAAAATAAAAAATTCTTGGTTCATAAAATGCCGAAGAATCCTTGCAAATTCTGGCTCGGATTAAAGCAACGTGCTTCCCAAGTACTGGAATACTGGGAGGAAAAAACTAAGCTCTAGATTTAAACAGCTGGCAGAGTTTTAAAATATACTAAAAACCTAAAATGAAAACTTGCAAAGCGTCCTTTATTACTTGGCACATTTTTCCTGGAAATCCCCAGGTGCCTTTTGTTCACAAAACTAAGTTTCAATATTGAGACAGTTCTTTCCTAACTCAAAAAGTGAAAATAAATTAAGATGCTCCGAAAATAAATAAATATATAAATCTAAGCAAAAAACAGGTTGCAACTCGAGCAGTCCTTGTCTTCAAAATTGCTTGCAAAACAAAAACCCTTTGGAGTGTATTTAGGTGGCTCCTCCCCAGCCTAAGGCCCCAAAGCAGAGCCAATGATGTTCCGGAGCCCTGGGCCGCCTTCCCAAAAGCCCTACGTGGGAAGGCCTTGCAGGGGGCGGGGAGGGGCACAGGCGGCCAAACTCTCCCGGCTCGCGTGGGCATCCAGAGTCCGGCTCTGGAGACCACGTTCACTGTCTCCCCCCACCCATCAAATGACCCCCTCGGTCTGTTTCCGCGATGATCCGGAGCAGATGGATCCATCCTTCATTCTGGTGCGCTTCTCCCGGCACCTTCGCCCCCGCTGCCCCGAGCGTGGCGGGCGGGCGGGCGCGCCCAGTTAGTCGGGGCGCCCTCGATACCACAACCCCCACACGTTCCCGCTCCAACAGCACACCAGGCGACCGCGCTCGCGACCAAAGCACTGGGGTCGTTCATAGTGTGCTTTTTAAAAAAGGAGCAAACAAAGGGTCAGCCGGTGCACACGCGGGCGGGGGGGACCGGCACGTCCCTGCCCCGCGGCCAACCCGTCTAACAAGCTCCGCGGAGGGGAGAGGGGACCGCGGCAGCCGGGCCCCCTGGAGACGGGACGCCACGCCGGCGGGACGCAAAGCTTCCAGATGGCCTCCGTCCGCGGCTCAACTCCCCTTGGTGACTCGAGAGCCCGGGCGTCGGCGGCACCGCACTCTCGGGGTGGACGGGAATGTCAGACATCGCCCGCACAGCAGGGACCGACGGGCGCCGCCCCAGGGCAGGCCGCAGACCCCCTGCCTCTCCTGGTTTACGTTCGGTTGGCTTTTGTTTTCACAGCCACGCCTTGCCTGACCTCCCACCTGCCGGCCGGGAAGCTGGAATCCTGAGACAAAGGCGATGCGGCCGGCCTGGCAGAGGGGCAGCCCGGAGGCGGCAGAGACGACCCCCAGCCGCCCCCTCGCGCCCTCCTGGACCCCCCACAGGCGGGGTTTGCACGCCCCTTCCCGCCCCGGCCGGGTTCGCGGGAAGGGAGCCAGGTAGGACCGAGTCCCCGCTCCCAGGAAAGGAGCCGCTCCTCCCCCGTCACCCATCCACCCTCCCCTCTCCGGTCAGCGAGCGCACGGGCGCGGGACAGGAAACGCTTTCGTGATCCCGGGCAGAAAAACTTTCCTCTTTCCGAACCCGGGTTTCCCTCCCTCCCGACCTCCTAAGAGCCGGCTCGGAGTGCACCCACCCGTAGCCATCCGAGTTGTACTCGGTGACCTGACAGCGCCGAGTGTAGTATGTCCTGTTGTTGGCGCCCCCTCCGCCGCCGCCGCCGCCGCCGCCGCCCCCGCTGCCGCAGGTCAGCTCGTAGCGCAGGTCGGGGCCGGACTCGGCGCGCGTCATGCGGCCCAGCGTGTTGATCCGCGGGTGGGAGCCCCCGTTGCAGCTCATCTCGGCGGCGACACGCAAGAGCGGCTCAGCGCCGAGGCATAAGCGAGAGCTGCGGCCCGGGGAGTCCGAGGAGGCTTAAAAAGCTCACACGCCCAAGTGGAGGGGCGGTGCCAACGTTTCTCCGGAACGCTCCTCTCGGCGGGGCGGTGCCGGCCGCTGCGAGCGCCGCGCGGCCGAGGGGAGGCTGGGGCGCGGGGGAGGCGCGCTGGGAGCGCCGGCCGGTGGAGGAGCAGGAGCGGGCGGAAGAGCTGTGGCTCGGAGGGTGGCGAGAGCACAGAGGAGCTGCGTCGGGGCTGGGTGTTGGTGTTGGTCGGCGGAGGCGCGAGTCTCCTCCCCGCTGGCACCTGGCGCCGAGGCCGCACCTGGCCAGTTTCTTCCCAGGGCGGGGTGCGGCCGCCGCGCCTCCCCATCCCCCGCCCGTGTCACCGACGCGCCCCGGCCGCCCTCCCCACCTGAGGCCGCCGGCCTGCGGCTCCACCCTGCGCCGTCGAGGCCTGAGCAACGACCTGGAGGGGCGACGGGGGACGGGCCCCGGGCGCTTGCGGGGTGCTGCGCTCGGCTCCTGAGAGTGGGGGCCCTCGCCTTTGAGGATTTCCTGGGTTCCCACAGCGGGAATAAGTTGGAAAATAAGGGCTTTTCGATTGGACAGTTACTTTTTAAACATCTACTTTTGCTTATACCTGGGAAGAATGCCAACCCAGCTTTGAAAAGAAACACAACTGATGAGAGAACGCTTAGGTGATGAGCTTTCGTTTTGACTTTTTTTTTCTCCCTATCCTCCTCCCCCAGCAATCCAGGAAATTGTCTCAAAAATTCGATTTTTTGACATGTAAAAAACGATTTTTACAGAGAACCATTACTCTCTAGAGAAGTTTTCACCATACATAATTTCTTGGAGATAAAAAGGAAAACATTGCAGTTCTTTTCCATAGGAGAACATGACATACAAATTGCAATTCCTTTTATTTTTTCTTTTCATGGTCATTTTAAACGAGAGACTGAAAGGCTTCAATCCCTAGCCCAAGTCTCCAAGTTTTGCAAAAGAATCCTGGGAACGCTGGTCTTTCTCCACCCCTGAGCACCTTCTCCCCAAACGCGGACCCGTTTGGAACTCAGAGCTTTTCCCACAGCCAGTGGCAAAGGCCCTTCTGGGACTGAGCCTATCTGAGAAAGGGCCCTGGACAGAGATCGCCCGCATTGTAGAGATGAGTAACTCTGCGCCAGAACATTCCAGGGCCACTCCCAGCTAGTAGCTGAGTGTTAACTACCCTGTAGTCTCTGTGAGCCCCGTTTAGATATAGACACAGTCGCACCATCCCTCAGCTGTTTTTATAACTTGGGAAATTGTTACGTAACTCGTTAATAAGTACCATTTAAAGATCTTTATAATAAAATATTTTTCATCTTCCTAAACAATGCCTTCTTATACAACGTATTTCGAAAATGTTTATAAACTGAAAAGAACAAAGATCATGTACTTGCATGTTGGGAAAAAACCAAACCCCTCCCCCCTGTTGCCACTGAGTGGATTCCAACTCACAGTGACCCTATCCAACAGAGTAGAACTGCCCCACAGGGTTTCCAAGGAGTGCCTGGTGGATTCCAACTGCAAGCCTTTTGGTTAGCGGCGGTAGCTAGGAGTTTTCTAAAATTTATTCTAAAACCCCTAATTACACCTGACCTTTTGGGCACAATCTTTGGGAAAACATCCTGTCCTTTTTCTTCACAATAGACCACAGAATTGACTAGCTTAAATCCAGTCAAAAAGAACTGTAGCACACCCAGTAATTTTTCACTTTCCTCTCATCTTTAATAAAGAAAGGCAGAATGTGATAAAGGGTTCAAATAATTACACAAACATTGAGGTGTAGACAAGACAGTGTTTATTCTGAAGCTGTCAGTGTCTGAAGTCAGCCCACCATGAACAGCCCATGCCATCCATTGGTTTGAGGGAGAAGGGAGTGGGGAAATATTTCAGGATGTCAGTGTGCAAAAGTTTACATTACCGTGTGCAAAATTTGAGTTAGAACGAGCTCCCTCTGTGGACGTCCTGTCTGCAGCAAACACTGATAATCCACTATATGGAAGGGCCAATGCCAGACTCTGGGAAATGCAAAGATGAGTAAGACGCAGTCATTGTCCTTTGAAACGTGATAGTAAAATTTCAATTAAAAAAACAAACAAACAAAAAAAAGATTTCTTTTTTTCCCAAAGGTGTGTAATGAGAAGGGCATGCAATCGCACAGTAGATTTCTTGTAAACATCTATGAACCCCCTCCATTATCAAATGAAAGCCCCAAACAGCCAAGAGGCCCTTCTGAGAGCTCACAGTCGGTTCCCAGGAGTCAGCTAATCAAACACACCAGGCCTGGGAAGAGATTGGCTTTCATTTCTTTCTCTCTAAGTGGATAAGGTCCCTGGGTGGTGCAAACAGTTTGCACTCAACCACTAGCCTAAAGGTTGATGGTTTGAAACCACCAAGAGGCCCCTCAGAAGACAGGCCTGACGACTGGCTTCCGAAGGTTCACAGATGAGTCATTATGATTCAGAATCAGCCCTATGGCAGCTGACAACAAAAGGGAATAAAGAGAGATAGGTGGATGAAGTGAACAGATGGACCCGATAGGGAGCCGGCATCCAGACATGCACCTACGTTTGTCCACCAAATTGGCTCCATCTCATGAAAGTATGTTTGAGTCCTTGGATTTAAGCTGGTCGACTCTGTGGTCAATTGTGAAAAAAAAAGAACAAGACATTTTGTGAAAGATCATGCCAAAAAAGTGAGATGTAATTAGGGATTTTATGATATCGACAAGGGTTAGTAATCAGAAGACCACAGTTCTTATCTTTGTGCTATAATTCAATTGAGCAAGAGCTCAGTTTCTTCATGCGCAAAATGGAAATAGTAATACTTGCCCTGCCAACCTTTCAGATCTACATGGAAGTGACATCAAATGGGATCACATATGTGAATATTCTTGACAACTGTGAAGCATTACCTAAAGCTAAGGTTGTCATTGTTGGCTGCTGTCAAGTCAGCCCAATCATGGTGACTTCATGCTCAGTGGAATGAAACGCCATCCTCATGATTGGTTGTGGATTGGACCGTTGTGATCCTTAGGGTTCTCACTGACTGATTTTCAGAAGTAGATTGCCAGGTCTTTCTTCCTAGCCCATCTGAGTCTGGAAGCTCCACCAAAATCTGTTTAGCATCACAACAACATGCAAGCCTCCACTAATAGACAAATGGTGGCTGCACATGAGGTTGGGAATGAAACCTGGGTCTTTGGCATGAAAGGCAAGAATTGTACCACTGAACCACCAATGCCCCAATAAAGCTAAGGTTCCAAACCAAACCTGTTGCCTATTCCAACTCATAGCAACCCTTAAAGTAGAACTGCCCGATACCATAATCTTTATAGGAGCAGACTGCCACATCTTTCTCCCATTAATTGGTTGGTGGGTTTGAACTACTGACCTTTTAGTTAGCAGTTGAGCGCTTAACCACTGCATCACCAGGGCTCTTTCATAAAGCTAAGGTACCCGTTAAACCAAAAGCTCTTTTCTGGACATGAAATTTGAACCTTTAGTGTTTCTGTCTTTCCCCACATGTGAATCAATAAAACTCCCTCTTGGAGACATTTACACATTCATCCATTTAAAAAGCAGCTATTGAACATGTACTGCGTACCTCTTGATATGCTCAGGGCTAGACACAGAAAGATGGGTAAGGCATAGCTCCTGCCCTGTAGGATAGCACGGCCTACAACAGGAAAACAAACAATCACAAACAAGTTTGGGTATGCTGTGATAAAGGCGTGTATGTAGAATCATGGGGACACAGCAGAGGAGTGTTTCCTTAAAGTAGGTTTAAAATTTCAGAACCCAGAGTCTGACACAGCCCTAACCAAGGTCAGCTATTTTTTCCCTGCCACTTATAGATACCTCCCCTTGTACTGATAGAGACAAGTCACGGGCACACCACTTTCTGTGTGATCTTGGAAATGACCTTGCAGTGAGGAAAGAGACATTTGTCATATCCTGAGCATATTCTTAAAGCTAAACAAAACACCTCGATTTCAATGAAATTAAGGATGTCTTACCTGCTGGAAATCCCATGGTAATGATCTCATCTCTCTTTTTTTGGTAAATGGTCTCTTTCCCTCAGAGAAGATTTATAGCCCATGAACTAAAACTGCTCTTCTGCCTGCCAGGGAGTAGTATTTAAAAAATTCTGTAGACACTTGGGATTGGAACTATAATGTGAGGTAAAGAATATGCCTATTAAAATGACAGACAATTTAATTTTAGTAATGGATGTATATATATATGTGTGTATGCATATATATATAGTCTTTCTCTTTTATTCTTCCACTTGTATGAGTAAATTATAAAACCCAAAAAAAACCAAACCCGTTTCCCTCGAGTCAATTCGGACTCGTAGTGACCCTATTGGACAGAGTAGAACTGACCATAGGGTTTCCAAGGAGCAATTAGTAGATTCAGATTGCCAACTTCTTGGTTAGCAGCCAAGTTCCTAGCCACTGCACCACCAGAGCTCTGAATAAATTAGAGTCCTCCAGAAGTAATGAAATCTGGGTTCTCAGTATCACAAAAATAAAATTACTCCCTCCTAGTAAGAGCTAAGAATGGGAATTCTAGAACACTTACTTGTGCTCGTGAGAAACCTATACGTAGATCAAGAGGCAGTCATTTGAACAGAACAAGGGGATACTGTGTGGTTTAAAGTCAGGAAAGGTTTGTGTCAGGGTTGTATCCTTTGACCATACCTATTCAATCTGTATGCTGAGCAAATAATCAAGAAGCTGGACTATATCAAGAAGAACATGGCATCAGGATGGGAGGAAGACTCATTAGCAACCTGCGTCATGCAAATGACACAACACAACCATGCTTGCTGAAAGTGAAGAGGAATTGAAGCACTTACTGATGAAGATCAAAAACCACAGCATTCAGTATGGATTCTACCTCAACATAAAAAACATAAACAAAACAAAAATCCTCACAGCTAGACCAATAAGCAACACCATGATAAATGGGAAAATATTGAAGTTGATGAGGATTTCATTTTACTTGGATCCACAATCAACACCCATGGCAATGCAGTTAAGGAATCAAAAGATGCATTGCATTGGGCAAATCTGCTGCAAAAGGCCTCTTTAAAAGTGTTGAAAGCAAAGATGTCACCTTGAAGACTAAGGTGTGCCTCACCCAAGCCGAGGTGTTTTCAATCACCTCCTATGTATGTGAAAGCTAGATGACGAATAAGGAAGACCAAAGAAGAATTGACACCTTTGAATTGTGGTGTTGGTGAAGAATATTGAATATACCATGGACTGCCAAAAGAACGAACAAATCTGTCTTGGAAGAGGTACAAGAATACTCCTTAGAATCAAGGATGGTGGGACTACGTCTCACATACTTCGGACACATTGTCAGGAGAAATCAGTCCCTGGAGAAGAATATCATGCTTGTTAAAGTACACAGTCAGCAAAAAAAGAGGAAGACCCTCAATGAGATGGATTGACACAGTGGCGGCAACAATAGGCTCAAACATAACAATGATTGTGAGGATGGAGCAGGACCAGGCAGTGTTTCGTTCTGTTGTACATAGGATTGCTATGGGTCAGAACCAACTGGATGGCACCTAACAACAACAGTTAGAGTTATGAGTCTGAATCAATTTGACGGCAAAGGGTTTTTTTTTTTTTTAGAGTTAAAGATGTGGCACTCTGCTTCCGTAGAGATTTATAGCCTTGCCAGCCATGGGTAGGTAGAGTTGTTGGAACTATCAAAAGATTTCATTGTCGAAAACAGTTTGATAAGTGATGTAAAGTCCATTTCAGAAATAGGAAAAACATTTGTAAAATATATACCTTAACCCAGAGCTATCTTTATTTTCTTTGGTTTAAGTGTACTTCAGGAACAGGAGAATTTTTCTGTTCGTTTATTTTGTGGCTTTTTTTTTTTTGCCAGGAGTAGGTGGTTCATCTTTTAGAAATTACATAGCTGAGACGAACGTCTCAAATACATTTTCTGTCACTGTGGTGATCAGAGATAGAGAGCCCTGGTGGCGCAGTGGTTAATCGCTCAACTGCTAACCAAAAGATCGGCCCTTTGAACCCACCAGCTGCTCCTTGGGAGAAAGATGTGGCAGTCTCTTTGCATAAAGATCTACAGCCTTGGAAACCCTGTGGGGCAGTTCTACTGTCTTATAGGGTCACTTTTTTTTTTTATGAGTCAAAATCACCTGACAGTAATGGGTTCGTTTGGTTTCGGTTTGGTGGTGATGAGATGTTTGGTTTGTTTTTTATACAAGTAGTCACGGATAAATTGTGCTATCCTTCATGTTTTAAGAGTAATTTTTTGGACCGCCTTTAATTAACAGCATGAGTGATGGGTTGCAGCTCCCACAGTGTGTCAGCACTCTTCCCTTCTCCATCCCGGACTCCCCGTTTTCATTCGTCCAGTTTTCCTGTCCCTTCCTGCCATTTCATCTTTGCTTTTGGGCGGGTGCTGCCCATTTGGTCTTGTATACCTGATTGATCTAAGGAGCGCCTTCCTCACGTGTGTAATTTTTTGTTTTGGGGGCTGTCTAATCTTTGGCTGAAAAGTGGATTCCGGGAGCAGCTTCAGCTCTGAATTAGCAGGGTGT
Organism: Elephas maximus indicus; assembly: GCF_024166365.1. NCBI lineage: Eukaryota > Metazoa > Chordata > Mammalia > Proboscidea > Elephantidae > Elephas > Elephas maximus. Next base: position 49,856,598 of record NC_064819.1, on the reverse strand, counting down.
CCAAGGGCCGTAGTCTCAGTGGTTCCTCCAGTCTCGGACAGACCAGTAAGTCTGGTCTTTTTTCGTGACTTTTAAATTTGTTCTACGTTTTCTCCCACTCTGTCCGGAACCCTCTACTGTGATCCCAGTCAGAGCAGTCGGTGGTAGTAGCCAGGCACCATTTAGTTCTGGGCTTAGGCTGGTGGAGGCTGTGGTTCATGTGGTCCATTAGTCCTTTGGGCTGATATTTTCCTTGTGTCTTTGGTTTTCTTCATTCTCCTTTGCTCTGGATGGCCTTTCACAAGCTTTTAAGACCTAAGGCACTACTCACCAAAGAAGGATGCAGAACATTTTCCTTATGAACTATGTTACACCAATTGACCTAGATGTCCCCAGAGACCATGGTCACCAGCCGTCAGCCCCAGTAACTCAGTCCTTGAAGATGTTCGGATGTGTCTAGGAAGCAGCTATGACTGTGTCCCCTTTGTGGTCTGTTCTATATATGAATATGCTTGCCGTACGTACAAATATGTATGTAAAAATATCCACAGCCTAAGCTACGTATGTACGTGGGGCATACTCCTATATGCCCTCCTTCCCCTATTGACCATACATATTTGCATATGTGTCTACCTGTAAGTTATTCAAACCCACGTTTTACTAAGAGAAGAAAGTGAGAGGTTAAGGAACTGGCCTGAGTGGCTTAATAACAAAGAAAAGTTTCTAGTCTAATGCGTTTTCCACCCTGTCATAATTCCTGTCCAGTTGGGTACAGAAGAACACATTTGTGGGCAATGATGAAATGTCAATTTGGTACCAATCTGAAAGCAAGAAACTCTTCTCTCAGTAGTTATTTTCCTACATTAGACATATAAGATGACTGGATATATGGTAACTATAAGTACCAAGAGTCCCTGGGTGGTCCAAACCATTAATGCACTCAGCTGCTAATGGAAAGGAGGTTCAAGTCAATCCCGAGGTGCCTCAGAAGAAAGGCCTTGTGATCCATGTCTGAAAAATCAGCCAGTGAAAACTGTATGGAGCACAGTTCTACTCTGACACACATGGCGTTGCTGTGAGTCACAGTCAAGACCACAGAAACTGGAAAAAATAAGTAACAAGCTTGATTTGTAGAAGTCACACCAAAAAGTTACTCTTAATATTTTTTAGCCTTATTCCTGTGGGTCATCAAATAACTGTTTTTCTTGGTGCCCTCAAATCGTAGTGCATGTATTATTATTTTTTTTTAATATAGCTTCCATCATTTAGAAAAAATGAAATTAGGGAGTCGCCTACTAAACAACATAAAACCAGAATAGAAGCTAAGTTATAAATGATCAGACAGCCTAACTTATTTAGGTGAGTGTAACGCAAACAAACTGTAGCCCAGTGTCTGACGTGACCTCTTTCAAGATTGTAGACATTCTTAGGCAATGACAAGACCCCACACCTGATCGCCTTATCTTCATAAAGGATTTATTGCCCGGGAACAGGACGTTGTTCCCTGCTGCAGAAAGGAGAGTGTCGGGTAAAGAGAGATTAAAGCATAAGGAAAATGTCCAAGTTCCCGTCTTCAGTTATCTTAACACCAAAAGCAGGAGACAAAACATGAAATATAAAACTAAATAGAACCCAAGCTGGGTGAAAAAACCATCTTTGGCTTCAACTGGCTCTCCTAATCTAGGGCTGCATTTTGTCAGAGACTTGGTAAAATCAGACATCACACAGAGGAAACCGATTCAGGTGTCTTGTTGTGTACAGAGCCCACGGAGGCCCTGAGAACCTGCATGACTGACTTGCTAAGGCGCCAGTGGGTGAGAAGCAAGCCCCGAATCAGAGCTTAGAGTTTACTTGGCAAATCAAGTGAGAGGCTTGCTTAGAAGGATAAACACAAAGTTGGGAATTTTTTTTTTTCTCTCCGGATTATAAAAACATATATAACCAAACAAAAAATCCTTTGCGGTGGAGTTGATTCCAATTCATAGTGACCCTACAGGACAGAGCAGAACTGCCCTATAGGGTTTACAAGGAGCTGCTGGTGAATTTGAAGCACCCACCTTTTGGTTAGCACCCGAAGCTGTTAACCACTGTGCCACCAGGGCTCCAGAAACAGAGAGAAAAAAATACATACATGTATGTGCTTATTGTTAAATACTCAGAAAAGGCAGAAGGAAATGCAGAGAACCTAAGAAAATTTCACCAACCATACAAGGCACTAAGCATTTTGGTAGATTTCCTTCCAGTTTTTTAAATTCATTTTTCCCCTAACTAATGTCCGATTGTATAGACAAGTTTGAATCCAGCTTCTTAAGAGCATTATATCATAAACATTTTCCAGCGTCATTAAAAACTTCTTGTTAGAACATTTTTAAAGGTGCACAAGAGTTTTCCGTGGCACCTGATTTTAAAAGGGGTCTTTGAAAGCGTCAAAGTGCAGATCCTGAAGACTTCCAGGAGAATGATCCCCTTCTGTTCTAGAACTTTTCACGTCGACGGCAAATAGCATTCACTGGCGAGAGAGACAACAGGAGCGGGCGCGGCAGTGCTGAAGCAGTGAGCAACGGCTTCGTTTAAGTTCTTTAGTGCTGAAGCAGTGAGCAACGGCTTCGTTTAAGTTCTTTGCAACCATCACCAAGCTGAGTCGTGGGGAATGGAGGCAGTTCCATGCAGGGCTTCCCAGCAGGGCTTCTGTAGCCCTCAGCACTGGTTGCAAAACGGGGAGAATTTCTCAACCTTCAGGAATCCGTGGGCCATTCGCATTCGACATGAAAAAACTTTCATTTAGCAAGGGCTGAATTCGAGGCAAAGTTGTGCAAATCAGAAGAGAGCCTAAGGGACTGTTTCTTCTGCCATAAATCAGTGCTCATGCCAGCAACTCTAACTTGATTCCCCGTGTGCCTTTGTTTTTTTGTTCCACTAATTTGCAGCATTTTAACCTGAAAAAATTAAAACACACTGACACAAGACAGAAACTTTTCAAATTAGGAAAAAGTTATAGCATAGTTCCGCAGCAGTTTCAACAAACCTGGGAAGCAGTTCAGTCTTGCAAAGAGGGTGTGGGAGGCGGCGCACCGTTCTGGTCAAACCTGCCTGGCGGCTCCCTGGAGTTTTCACTGCTTAGCAGTTTGGCCCTGGGTGGAGTCAAATGAAGCATCTCGAGTCCTTTCCCACCACGGTACTCAGAAGAAACGTCATCTGGTCATCTGTCATCTCTAAACAACCTTTCATTTTGCTTTACTGAATAAGAGAAAAATAATCCAATGACTTCAAATTACAATTACCGTTCCTAAAACAAAAATAGATATTCCTATTTAATGAATCCCTGAGAAAGTATGTAATATACAAAAGGAGACTTTTTTAAAATCTGTGGTTAGATTGCAGAAGAACTGATGCCAGAGTTAAAACTATAAATAAATGTTAAGAAAATCGGTGTGTTTATATAGACAAGGATGTGGAAAGATGGCAAAAATGTAAAGTAAAAAAGAAAAAACAATTCTTCAGTCTTATGTATAGTATAGCCAGATTTTGCATAAAAAATTACATGTCAGAAACAACGTTTTAAGTGCTATTAAGACAGAGGTTATCACTGGGCGATGGGAACACAGGAGACTTATTGGCTAGATTATATATTTCTATAATAAGAGATTTTCAAAGTACAGGTATGTACTTTTTATATTAAAAAAAAAAAAAAGTAGCTTTCCTACCTGGTTTTGAAAATAGAAGTGAGGATCCTAATACCTAAGCCATAAAAATCTAGTATTTATCAGGATGATAAAAAAAATATTTATCAGGATGATAAAGAACGTTATAATTCCATTCATTTTTACAGACTCTTATTAGTCTTTTTTAAATTTAAAATTAAGTAATTTTAAAATACTAAAATTATTGTAAACTTTTCATTTACAGAGTTAAGAGCAGTATTTTTTATCTTTGGCTTAGTTGTCAGTTCTTATCACTAATTCATCCCCGAGCTCTCCCTTAGTTGTGTAAACCTCTTCTCAGTACAAACACTCACATCAGGTATTCATCCTATGAATTTCGTCTGCTGGAAGAAATCTTTCCCAGAACCTGTCCCTGACTTGCTCCAATCTGAAGACTTGCTCTCTAAGACCTGCTTCTTGGCTGTTGACACTGGGTTTCACCCTGAGGATTCCCTTTACGTGTCTTCTGTCGGATCCTCTGTTTTCTGGATCCCATGCCTTCCACTTTCTTGGTTTACACTCATCTTCCAGCAACTTTATTGATAGAGCGTGCATGGAAAGCAAATTGTTTGAGAATGTGCATGTCTAAAAATGTCTTTATTCTGCCAACATATTTCATTATTAATTTGGCTAGATATAGAACTCTAGATTGGAAATAATTTTCCCTCAAAATTTTGGGAGCATTGCTTCATCGTCTTCTGTTTGCAGATTTGCTGTTGAGAAGACAAAAGCCGCTCTGGTTCTTCACATATTTTATCAGAGCTGTTTTTCTCTTTGGATATGTTAGGATCTTCTCTTTCACCCTACTATTCTGATATTTCATGATGATGGGCTCTGCTGTGGATCTGTTTTCATCCATTCTATCTGATATTTGATCACCTGTTACAATTGGAACCTCATGTATTTCAACTCTGAAAATGTTTCTTAAATTGTTTTGATGCTATTCTACCCTACACTTGTCTGTCAATTTGTCATACTATGGTGGTTTGTGTGTTGCTGTGATGCTGGAAGCCATGCCACTGGTATTTCAAATACCAGCAGTGTTACTCATGGAGGACAGGTTTTAATGGAGCTTCCAGGCGTAGACTAGAAGAAGGACCTGGAGATCTGCTTCTGAAAACAGTGGCAGTGAAAACTTTTATGAATAGCAGCGGAAAATTGGTATAGTGATGGAAGATGAGCCCCTCAGGTTGGAAGGCACTCAAAGTATGACTGGGGAAGAGCTGTCTCCTCAAAGTACAGTCAACCTTAATGATGTAGATGGCTTCAAACTTTTGGGACCTTCTTTTGCTGATGTGGCATGACTCAAAAAGAAAAAGCTGCAAACATCCATTAATAATTGAAACGGGTAATGTATGAAATGTGAATCTAGGAAAACTGGAAGTAAAAAATGAAATGGAACACGTAAGGATTGTGTCTTAGGCATTAGTGAGCTGAACTGGACTGATATTGGTCATTTTGAATCAGACAATCATCTGGTCTACTATGTTGGGAATGACTGAAGAGTAATGGCGTCGAATTCATCCTCAAAAAGAACATTTCAAGATCTATCCTGAAGTACAACACTGTCAGTGATAGCATAATATCCACATACCTACAAGGAAGACCAATTAATATAACTGTTATTCAAATTTATGCACCAATCACGAATTCTAAAGATGAAGAAACTGAAGATTTTTACCAAATTCTGCAGTCTGAGACTGATCAAACATGCAATCAAGATGCATTGATAATTACTGGAAATTGGAATGAGAGAGTTAGAAACAAAGAAGAATCAGCAGTTGGAAAACATGGCCTTTGTGACAGAATACATGATAGAATTTTGCAAGACCAACAGCTTACTCAATGCAAATACATTTTTTCAACAACATAAATGGCGACTATACATGTGAACCTAGCCAGATGAATACACAGGAATCAAATCGACTACACCTGTGGAAAGAGACAATGAACAAGGCCAAGGGCTGACTGCAGAACAAACCATTAATTGCACATATGCAAGTTCAAGTTGAAGCTGAAGGAAATTAAAACAAGTCCACGAGAGCCAAAATACAACCTTGAGTATATCCCGCCTGAATTTAGAGACCATCTCTAGAATAGATTTGACACATTGAACACTAATGACCGAACACCAGACAAGTTGTGATATGACATCAAAGACATCATATGTGAAAAAAGCAAAAAAGTCATTAAAAAGAATGAAAAGACCAAAATGGATGTCAGAAGAGACTCTGCAACTTGCCCTTAAACACAGAGTAGCTAAAGTGAATGGAAAAAATGATGACGTAAAAGAGCTGAACAGAAGATTTCAAAGGGCAGCTTGAGAAGACAAAGTAAAGTATTATAATGAAATGTGCAAAGACCTAGAGTCAGAAAAACAAAAGAGAGGACCAAGCTGGGCATTTCTCAAGCTGAAAGAACTAAAGAAAAAAATTCAAGACTCGAGTTGGAATAGTGAAGTGTTCTCTGGGCAAAATATTGAACGACCCAGGAAGCATCAAAAGATGATGGAAGAAATACACAGAGTTACTGTACCAAAAAGAATGGTTGATGTTCAGCCATTTCAGGAGGTAGCATACGACCAAGAACCAGTGGTATTGAAGTAAACCCAAGCTGCGCTGAAGGCATTGTGAAAAACAAGGCTTAGGAACTGATGCAACACTGGAAGCTCTCACTCATCTTTGACAAGTAATTTGGAAGACAGCCACCTGGCCAGCCAACAGGAAGGGATCCATATCTGTAGCTATTCCAAAGAAAGGTGATCCAACAGAATGCAGAAACTACTGAACAATATCATTAATATCACAGTAAAATTTTGCTGAAGATAATTCAAAAGTGGTTGCAAGAGTACATCAACAGGGAACTGCCAGAAATTCAATCAGATTTAGAAGAGGATGTGGAACAAGGGATATTATTGCTGATGTCAAATGGATCTTGGCCAAAAGCAGAGAATACCACAAAGATGTTTACCTGTGTTTTATTGGCTATGCAAAGGCATTCGACTGTGTGGGTCATAACAAATTATGGATAACATTGCAAATAATGGGAATCCCAGAACAGTTAATTCAGCTCGTGTAGAACATCTACATAGACCAAGAAACAGTTATTTGAGCAGAACAAGAATATATACTGTGTGGTTTAAAATCAGGAAAGGTATGCATCAGGGTTATATCATTTCACTATACTTATTCAATCTGTATGCTGAGGAAATAATCTGAGAAACTGGATTATATTAAGAAGAACGCGGCATCAGGATTGGAGGAAGACTCATTGACAACCTGCATTATGCAGATGACACAACCTTGCTTGCTGAAAGTGAAGAGGACTTGAAGCACTTACTGATGAAAATCAAATCAACCTTCAGTATGGATTACACCTCAACATAAAGAAAACAAAAGTCCTCACAACAGGACCAATAAGCGACATCGTTACAGAGAAAATATTGAAGTTGTCAAGAATTTCATTTTACTTGGATCCACAGTCAAAACCCATGGAAGCATCAGTCAAGAAATCAAAGGACATATTGCATTGGACAAATCTGCTGCAAAAGACCTCTTTAAAGTGTTAAAGAGCAAAGAAAACCTGACTCAAGCCATGGTCTTTTCAGTCACCTCATATACATGCAAGAGCTGGGCAATGAATAAGCAAGATGGAAGCAAAATCGATGCCTTTGAATTATGGTGTTGATAAAGAATATTGAATTTATCAGGGACTGCAGAAGAAGGAACAAGTGTGTCTTGGAAGAAGTACAACCAGAGTGCTCCTTGAAAGCCAGGATGATGATGTACTTTGTACATGTTATCAGGAGGGACCAGTCCCTGGACAAGGACATCATGCTTGGTAAAATGAGTGTCAGTGAAAAAGAGGAAGACCCTCAGCAAGATGGATTGATACAGTGGCTGCAACAATGGGCTCAAACATAGCAACGATTGTGAGGATGGCAGCGTTTCATTCTGTTGTACATAGTTTTGCTATGAATCAGAACCGACTCAACAGCACCTAACAACAACAGCAGCACTTCTGTTTACTTTTCTTGAAAGTTCTATTATGCATATATTAGAATTCCATGTTTTTGTCATTTTGCTCTACTGTATTAGAGATCTCTTAAATACTATCTTCTAAGCTTTCTGTTGAATTTTTCATATCTGCATTCATTCTTTTAATTTCTAAGAGCCTTTGTTTTCTCCTTTATGATATTTCTCTTTTTTTATAGTATCCTGTTCTTGTTTCATAGATGCAATAGCTTCATTTATGTTTGGCTGGGTTTATAGTGTTTTTAAATTTTTCTACTCTTATATAGTCTTTATTTCTTCCAACTTTATTTTCTTCCTCTGTTCAGTCTATGTCTTTAATTTAAGACTCTTCAAATTTCTGGTGATCTTTGGTTGTCTACTCATACGTAAATATGGGGTACTAAAAAGCTTGTTGAAAGCTTTGTGCCTGTGAATAGGCTTGTAAACTGTGGACATATCTAGGTGTGATGTCTAGATAGTGGTCTAGGCTGGGAGCCCCCATATGTCTGTGTCTGTAGGTCCTTTCTTAGATTTATCTATTTCCCCAGAGAAGATTCTTCTAATATACTGCTAGAAGAGTGGACGTGTAACTGCCAGTGTGTTATGAGCCAAGTAGGGAAGCCCCAGGGAGTCTCAATATTCAGAATATAACTTCTCATTAAATCCCCAGTTTTCAATTTGGTACCTCTACCCACAATTAAGAAGCCTTGGTAGCTCAATGGTTAAGCACTTGCCAGCTAACCAAAAGCTTAGTGGTTCTAACCTACCCAGCATCTTTGTGGGAGAAAAGACCTGGTGATCTGCTCCTGTAAAGATTTACAACCTAGGAAACTCTATGGGACAGTTCTACTATCAGTCAGAATCAACTTGACAGCACACAACAACCAGCAACTGTGTCAGTTCAAAAACCCTCTCTTACTTTCTTGATACAGAATAAACCTCCAGACTTCTACCAAAGCAAGGGAGAGGCAGTTTGCCAAAGAATGTAGTCTTTTTTTTTTTAACCTGACTTTTATCCCCACTTCTAGAGATGCCTGATGCCACCAATTACTGAATGTTTGAGGGGTTTATAGTGTGAATCTGGTTGCTTATAGCTTTCCCTGTGAGGTCTGCTGCATTTGTTACCATTCATTCATCTGTTTTTTATGTAGTACAATGTTTTCGCTTCTGTCTCTTGTTTCATTATCTTTCTAGTGGCTTTATGCATTCCTAAAAATTCCTGTACTATCATTTTAGGGCAGTTTTAAGAAGGTAAATATGTGTGTATAAAATTAACAAATATTCGCAACCCCATTGCATATAAATTAAACTGCAAAATGCTGAAATGATTTGTAAAAGTCTACCCAGTACATAATTATCAGCGCCCCAACCAAATCCAAGCCTTTTTGGATTTAGTGTTTTATCCACTGAAACAAATAATCAAGTTGGAAAAAAGTATGACATTCTCTTATACAAGAAAGAATAAACAAATTGTTTGTCTGCCAAATTCAATGGCAATTACAATTCCAAAAGGAGTGGGAAAAAAAGCAAAGTATGAGCATTTCTTTTTTCATGTTTTTTTCTAAGAAAGTAATATTCATGACTAAGTTAGTCATTCTTTGTGTATTTGTTATTAATGCTCAGCAGAAAGTGCAAATTTAGGTCTAGTAAATTAGAGTAATATAAAACAAGCCAATCTCTCTCTTAGTATTATTAATGTTTGATGACAAAAATTTAGTTTTATATTCATTTAATATTTATGAAAACTTTTTGATGAGATTTGTAAATTATGTATGTTAGCAAGAAGATATTTTTCCTCAGTATGCTTATCTAAGTAATAAGGTCTTTGAGACCATTTAAACTTTCCATGTATAAATTAAGCCTTCTAAGCTGTCCAATTACGTTTGACCTCTTTACTTCTTCACATTGTTACTTCTCAGTAGTTTTGGTTAAATAAACTGATGAAATAACTTGCTACTTCCTAGGCTAACTGTCTAACAAGGCCAACTATCACTGGAAGGTTTTCAAGGTTCTAGAAGACTCCAGCGTGGCTAAAGATGAAATCACACAGCCTTGTAAGTAAATACCAGTGAGTTTTTAAATTGTAACAATTAAAAAAAAAAAAGTTGTCCACCTACCTACTCTTTCCCTCCCTTCTTTTCTATTCTCCTGGGATAAAATGCTGGTCATCCTAGCGTGGTAGCCGTATGACTGTCTACAACAGTGTTAGATACATGTTTAGATATAATGGACAATCGTTTTAACCATGAAGGTTGTCAGCCACAGGATATTTTACAAAGGGAATTACTGAATCTCTTTTTCTACAGGATTTAATATACAGAAGCCATTTTATAAGTAAGAGAAATAAAAAGACATACGTTTAAAGGTGTATGCAGGAGCCCTGGTGGCGCTGTGGTTAAGTTTGGTTGCTAACCGGAAGATCAGTTTTTCAGACCCATCAGCTGCTCCACAGGAGAAAGATGTGGCAGTCTGCTTCTGTAAAGATTTCAGCCTTGGAAACCCTATGGGGCAGTTCTGCTCTATCCTATAGGGTCGCTATGAGTCAGAATTGACTCGATGGCAACTTTTTTTTTTTTTGGAAGGGTGTTTGTTAGAATAAAAACTGGTATAAAGATATTTACTAACAGACGTGTTTAGGCATAGTAAGAGGAAGGAAAAAAAATGGCATTAAATGAGGGGCAGACAACAGACCAAGACAAATTACAGATGGTCAAAGTGAAGAAAATGAGGAAGTGTGGTCAGTCTTACAGATGAGCTGAGTCTTGTTTATAAGTGCCTTGCATTCCTAGAAAATCCTAAGTCCCTGGGTGGTACGGATGGTTAACAGGCTCAGCTGCTAGCCAAAAGTTTGCGGCTTTGAGTCCCCCCAGAGGTGCCTAGGAAGAAAGGCCCAGGAATCTACTTTCAAAAATCAGCCACTGGAAACCCTATGGAGCACAGTTTTGCTCTGACACACATGGGGTCACCATGAGTCAGAGACCATTTGATGGCAACTGGTTTATTAGTATATTAGTAAAAAAACACAAACACTTTGTTTATGTGCAAAATAAAATTGGTTTCTAGACTCAGATAATATTAAACAGGTGTTTCTCCTACTTCTATATGAATGTCCAATGGGACTTTAGAAAATCATTGTAGGATGTCTAGCATCCCTGTCCCCTAACTAAATACCAGCAGTGCCTCCCCAGTCATTGTGACTTCCAAAGTATACCCAGAGAAATTTTCAATATACCCTGTAGGAAGTGGTCCTGTCCCCTTTGACAGCCACTGACTACAAGTACTTACCCAGTTCTTTCAGTTCCAAATGTTAGCTGCATTGGAAGAGAAGTAAGTAATGGGGAGGGGCAAAGGCAAGCAAGGTAATTCTCGTCATGCTAATTTTCTAAGTGAAACTGCCAGAGAATCATTAGAGCTACTAGAAAACACCTTAAAGATGATCTGTTCCATCTCTCTCTCTAAAGCACTTTTTTCCCCTGATGGAGAGATAATTCTTAAATGTGACCAGGATACAAAATGGACCAATCTCTCTGAGAAGTCCATCTTAGTATTCAGTTTCTTCTTGGGTCAGGACATAAATTTTTGAGGTTTAACCTAAGTCTTCCTTGCTCAGTCCCCAGAGCAAGAGAAAAAGAGCATATTGTTGTCCTCAGGATGAAGGCTTGAAAGAGTACGTTGCCCAGCCACCATCACTTCCACCACTATTCCAGTCTTCCTCAAGTTAAAGGTATTTCTTCTCACTGATGGAAGATAAACAAATCTCTTATTATGCTGAAGATAGATAGGTAGCTGCCATTGAGTCAACTTCGACTCATGACGACTTTATGCACAACAGAACGAAACATTGACCTGTCCTTTGTCCTCCTCACATTTGCTGGCGTGTTCGAGTCTATCATTGTGGCTATTGTACCAGTTTGTCTCACCCAGAGTCTCCCTCACCCTCTCTGGCCCTCTACTTCACCAAATACTGTGTCCTCCTCCAGCAATGGATCCCTGCTGGTGTCCCCAAATCAACCAAATCTGTCAACATTGTATGTGATCCATAAGGTTTTCATTGGCTAGTTTTTGGATGTAGATCACCAGGCTTTTCTTCCTAATCCATCTTAGTCTGGAAGCTTCACTGAAACCTGTCCACCATAGGTGACCCTGCTGGTATTTGAAATACCCATGGCATAGCTTCCAACATCACAGCAACACACGAGCCACCACAGTATGAGGAACTGACAGGCAGGTGGTAAAGCATGCTAAAAGGACAGGGTTAAACTATTTTCTATGGGTTCTGAAGGCCCCTGGGATAGCTTTCAGTCTTCACATATTTGAAGTTACCCTCATGTTGTAAACAACTTAGCCCTTCTTGCCTTCATACATCTGAATCACTGCTGCTGTTTCTCAGATGCTTTTCCAACCTCTCGTCCTATTAACTAAATGAACATCACTGCCCCTAACCAGGCACGTCATTTTAATAATAAATTCCAACTATCACTGAGGGTTTACAGTGTGTCAGACACTGTAATTGCTCTACATCTCCTCTCTGTGAATCCTCAGAACAAACCCAGTTATTCCTATGGTCTTCCTAAGGCCGCCTTTCAGTTGCTAAGTCCAAAGCTGAGATTCAAACTCAGTTCTGTCTCACTCCAAAACCCCCCTGCTCTTCACCATTCTGCTATGCTACCCTTGGCAGAAAATATACAACAGGAAGGCAGTTGGTGGTTCTCACCTAAGTGAGGCCCAATGCACCAAATGCACCAACGTATTTGCTGTGATGATCTCTGAGTTTTGAAATAATACCTATATTGTTTTTCTTCTTTGTATTCTGATTTTTTTTTACAATAACTTTAGAGTCAGAAAAATGCAATAAAAATATTTGCAATAGATTGACTAGTTGTTTGACTACACACAGCTGTAATATTTGATGCATATTTGAAGTCTTGGTGGTAATTGTGTGTGACTGGTACAGGCTGAAGGCTCCTCAGGGCGGGGGCTCTCTTTCATAGCTCTGATTTAGCCTGCCAGGTATGCAATGATAAACTCTAATAATATATCTGCCCCATCCCACTGTCTATTCACATGGTGCAGTTTCTACCTAAAGGCTATCGGGGCTCTCTGATTCCTATGAGATCTGCTACAGCTTCCCACCAACCCTCACTCCCCACCCCAAAGGTGCAGAATTTGATTAATCTAATCTTGGCTGAGGACACACTCTCATCATTGCCCCGTGCATACCCCTTTCACCATGTTTGCAAAACGACATACAGGACATTCATGAACCCACCACCTAAATGGTCTCTAATTGAAGTCTACCCACCTGAGGCAACAATCCTGAATACTGAGTTATCAGATTATCATTCATTTCCTTCTATTTATGAGTGTTTTACATAAGTTAATCACATATACACAGGTTCTAGAAAAGTATATTGTTTAGTTTTAATTGTTTTTAACTTTATAAAAAGGATTTAATGCTGCACGCAACTTCTTGGACTTAAATTTTTCACTTAATGTTATTTATTTATTGTACTTTAGGTGAACGTTTACAGAACAAACTAGTTTCTCACTAATCAGCACACACATTGCTCCATAGCATTGGTTAAAAACTCCATGACATGTCAACATTCTCCCTTCTCAACTTTGGGTTCCCTATTATCAGCTTTCCTGTCCCCTCCTGCCTTCCAGTGCCTGCCCCAGGGCTGGTGTGCCCCTTTAGTCTTGTTTCGTTTTACAGGCCTGTCCAGTCTTTGGCTGAAGCATGAACCTCGGGAGTGGCTTCATTACTGAGTAGAAATGGTGTCCGGGGGCCATACACTAAGGGTTTCTCCAGTCTCTGTCAGGCCAGTAAGTCTAGTCTTTCTTTTTGAGTTAGAATTTTGTTCTACGTTTTCCTCCAGCTCTGTCTGGGACCCTCTGTTGTAATCCCTGTCAGAGCGGTCAGTAGTGGTAGCCAGGCACCATTTAATTGTACTGGACTCAGTCTGGTGGAGGCCATGGTACATGTGGTTCATTAGTCCTTTGGACTAATCTTTCCTTTGTATCTTTAGTTTTCTTCATTCTTCCTTGGTCCCGAAGGAGTGAGACAGGTAGAGTATCCAAATGGCTGCTCACAGACTCTTAAGACCCCAGACGCTACTCACCAAAGTAAAATGTAGAACATTTTCTTTATAAACTATGCTATGCCAGTTGAGCTAGATGTTCCCCAAGACCATGGTCCACATAGCCCTCAGCCCAGCAATTCGGTCCCTCAGGGAGTTTGGGTGTGTCTATGGAGCTGCCATGACCTTGCCTTGCACAGGTTGTGCTGGCTTCCCCAGTATTGTGTACTGTCTTACCCTTCACCAGAGTTACTACTTATCTATTGTCTGTTAAGTGTTTTTCCATCTCTACCCCTGCCCTCTCTGATAACCATCAAAGATAGTTTCTTTTTGTGTGTAAACCTTTTCATGAGTTTTTACAGTAGTGGTCTCATACAATATTTGTCCTTTTGTAATTGACTTATTTCACTCAGCATAATGCCCTCCAGATTCGTCCATATTATAACATACTTCACAGATTCATCCTTTGTTCTTTTTCTTTGCATAATACTCCATTGTATGTATGTACCACAGTTTGTTTATCCATTTATCTGTTGATGGCAATCTACGTTGTTTCCATCTTTTTGCTATTGTAGAAAATGCTGCAATGAACATGGGTGTGCATACGTCTATTCATACTATGACTCATACTTCTCTAGGATATATTCCTAGGAGAGGGACTGCTGGATCATATGGTATTTCTATTTCTAGCTTTCTAAGGAAGCGCCCTGTCGTTTTCTGAAATGGTTGTATCATTTTGCGTTCCCACTAGCAGTGCGTAAGAGTTCCAATCTCCCTGCAGCCTCTCCAACATTTGTTAGTTCCTGTTTTTTTTATTCCTGCCAGTAACACTAGGTGAGATGGTATCTCATTGTGGTTTTGATATGCATTTCTCTAATGGCTAGTGATCGCAAGCATTTCCTCATGTGTCTGTTGGCCGTTTGAATGCCTTCTTTAGTGAAGTGTCTGTTCATTTCCTTTGCCCATTTTTTTAATTGGATTATTTGTCTTTTTGTTGTAGAGGTGTTGGATTTTCTTGTATATTTTAGAGATTAGACTTCTGTCTGATTTGTAAGAGCCAAATTTTTTTCCCGTTCTGTAGGTTCTCTTTTTACTCTTTTGGTGAAGTCTTTTGATGAGCATAACTATTTAATTTTTAAAAGATACCAGTTATCTAGCTTATCCTCTGGAGCTTGTATGTTGTTGGTTGTGGTTTATATCCTGTTAATGCCATGTAGTAGGGCCTCTAGCATTGATCCTATTTTTTCTTCTATGAACTTCATAGTTTTTTTGCTTTATATTTAGGTCTTTGATCCATTTTGAATTAGTTTTTGTATATGGTGTGAGGTATGGATCCTGTTTCATTTTTTGCAGGTGGACATCAGTTTTACTAGCACCATTTGTTAAAAAGACTGTCTTTTCCCCATTTGATGGACTTTGGGCCCTTGATGAAGATCAGGCGACCGTAGGTAGGTGGATTTACATCTGGGTTCTCAATTCTGTTCCATTGATCAATGTATCTGTTGTTGTACCAGTACCAGGCTGTTTTGACTACCGTATTTAGCTGTATACTAGGTTCTGAGGTCAGGTAGTGCGAGGCTTCCTACTTTATTCTTCTTCTTAAATAGTGCTTTACTTATCCGGGGCTTCTTCCCTTTCCATATAAAATTAATGATAAGTTTTCGCATCTCTTTAAAGAATATTGTTGGTATTTGGATCAGGATTACATTGTATTTGTAAATCGCTTTGGGTAGAATTGTCATTTTCACAATGTTGAGTCTACTTATCCATAAGCATGGAATGTTTTTCCATTTATATAGATCTCTTTTGGTTTCTTGCAGTAGTGTTTTGTAGTTTTCTTTGTATAGGCCTATTACATCCCTGGCTAGATTTATTCCTAAGTATTTTATTTGGGAGGGGGGGCTATTATAAACAGTATTGTTTTCCTGATTTCCTTTTCATCATTCTCTTTATTGGTGTATAGGAATCCAACTGATTTTTGTATGTTGAGCTTGTACCGTGCTGCTCCGCTGAATCTTTCTATTAGTTCCAGTAGTTTTCTCATGGAGTCTTTTGGGTTTTCTATGTATGGTATCATATCATCCACAAATAGGGACAGTTTAACTTCTTCGTTACCAGTTGGGATGCCCCTTATTTCTTTTTCTTGTCTTATTGCTCTAGCTAGGACTTCCAGCACAATGTTAAATAGGAGTGGTGATAAAGGGCATCATTGTCTTTTTCCTGTTCTCAAGAGGGATGTTTTCACCCTCTCTACATTAAGAATGATGTTGGCCATTGGTTTTGCATAGATGCCCTTTATTATGTTGAGAAATTTCCCTTCTATACCTATTTTATTGAGAGTTTTTACCAGGAATGGGTGTTGGACTTTGTTGAATGCCTGTTCTGCATCAATTGAGATGATCATGTGATTCTTTTCTTTCCTTTTATTTACGTGGTGGCTTACGTTGATTGATTTCCCAATGTTGAACCATCCTTGCATACTTGGTATGAATCCTACTTGGTGTATTTTTTTTTTTTTTAATATGATACTGAATTCTATTGGCTAGAATTTTGTTGTGAATGTTTGCATCTATACTCGTGAGAGGTATTGGTCTGTAATTTTCTTTTTTTTGTGGTGTCTTTGCCTGGTTTTGGTATCAGGGTTATGCCGGCTTCATAGAAGGAATTTGGAAGTATTGCTTCCTTTTCCGCTTTGAAATAGTTTGAGTAGTACTGGTGTAAGCTCTTCTCTGAATGTTTGGTAGAATTCTCCAGTGAAGCCTCCTGGGCCAGGGCTTTTTTTTTTTTTGCTAGGAGTTTTTTTTTTTTTTTTTTACCTTTTCAATTTCTTCTCTTGTTATGGGTTTGTTCAGATTTTCAATATCATTTTGTGTTAGGTTGGGTAGGTAGTGTGTTTCTAGAAATTTGTCCATTTCCTCTAGGTTTTCAAATTTGTTGAAGTACAGTTTTTCATAACACTCTGTTATAATCCTTTTTATTACAGTTGGGTCTGTTGTAATGTCCCCCATTTCATTTCTTATTTGGGTTATTTGCATCCTCTCGTGTTTTTCTTTTGTTAATTTGGCCAGTGGTTTGTTGATTTTGTTGATACTCTCAAAGAACCAATTTTGGTTTTGTTGATTCTTTCTATTGTTTTTCTTTTCTCTACATTTATTTCTGCTCTAATCTTTATTATTTCCTTTTTTCTCGTGGCTGTGGGCTTCTTTTGCTGTTCTCTTTCTAGTTGTTCAAGTTGCGTAGCTAATGTTTTGATTTTGTCCCTTTTTCTTTTTTGATGTGTGCATCTATTGCTATAAATTGACCTCTGAGCACTTTGCTGTGCCCCAAAGGTTTTGGTATGATGTGTTTTCATTCTCATTTGATTCTAGGAATTTTTTTATTCCATCTGTGATTTCTTCTATCACCCAGTGGTTTTTAAGCATGGTGTTATTCAGTTTTCACGTAGTTGATTTTTTTCCCTTTTTTTTCCTGTTATTAATTTTACTTTGGTGGTGTTGTGGTCAGAGAAGATACTTTGTATTATTTCATTGTTTTGGATTTTGTTGAGGGTTGCTCTGTGGCCTAAGATGTGGTCTTTTCTGGAGAACGTTCCATGTGCATTGGAAAAGAATGTGTACTTTGCAGCTGTTGGGTGCAGTGTTCTATATATGTCAGGAAGGTCAAGTTGGTGCCCTTTAGCTCTTCTGTGTCTTTGTTGAGTTTCTTTCTAGATGTTCTGTCCTTTACTGAAAGTTGTGTGTTGAAGTCTCCTACTATTATTGTGGAACTGTCAGTTTTTCTTTTTAGTGCTGTTAGAGTTTGTTTTATGTATTTTGCAGCCCTGTCATTGGGTGCATAGATGTTTATTATGATTAAGTCTTGATGATGGAGCGTCCCTTTAATCATTATATAGTGCTCTTCTTTTTCTTTTATGGTGGATTTTGTTTTAAAGTCTATTTTCTCTGGGATTAGAATTGCCACTCCTGTTCTTTTTTGGTAGTTATTTGCTTGATGTATTTTTTTCCCATCCTTTGAGTTTTAATAACTTTACACCTTTGTTTCTAAGGTGTGTCTCTTGTAGACAGCATATTGATCAACGCTGTTTTTTTAATCCATTCTGTCACTCTGTCTCTTTATGACTGCATTCAGGCCATTTACATTCAGTGTAATTATTGGTAGGTGTGAGTTTATTGCTGTCATTTTAGTAGTGCTTTTTTTTTGTGATGTTGACATTTTCTTTACTCCTCTTACTCTCCTGTGCTGAGTTCCTTTTGTTTGTGGATTTCTTTTTCATTTCTTTTGTTTTTATTGAGACTTTATGTTTTTCTTCTTTATTTTATTGAGTAGGTTTGTTCACTTTCTTTGTGGTTACCTTGAAATTGACCCTTATCTTCCTAGGTTTGAACCAATCTATTATTACTTGGTATTGCCTTGCCTTCCTCTCCATTAGAAAGTTCTATACCTACACCATTTATTCACTCTTTTATTGTTCTGATATCGTTGTCATTTACAGATTAACCTCTCTGGTTCCTGTTGCAATTCTTTTGGTTTTGGATAGCCCTTGAGAGTTCATTTCCTAGGTTGTTATCTGACTGGTACAATCTTGCCTCCTAGATTCAGGCTGTGGTCTGATGTTGTTTGTTCTCAGACTGTAGGACTCCCTTTAATAATTCTTGTAAGTTTGGTTTGGTTTTTTCATATTCCTTTAATTTCTGTTTATCTAGAAACGTCCTAATTTCACCATCATGTTTGAACAAGAGTTTTGCAGCATATATTATTCTTGGTTGGCAATTTTTTTCTTTCAAGGTTTTATGTATGTCATCCCATTACCTTCTTGCCTGCATGGCCTCTGCCGAACAATCAAAGTTTAGTCTTGTTGTTTCACTTCTATATGTGACTTTTCATTTTTCTTGAGCTGCTGTCAGGATTCTTTCTTTGTTTTTGGTTTTAGCGAGTGTGATTATGATATGCCTTGGTGGTTTTCTTTGGGGGTCTATCTTATATGGGGCTCATTGAACTTCTTAGATGGTCAGCTTTTCATCTTTCATGATATTAGGAAAGTTTTCTGTCAGCAATTCTCCAATGATCCTCTCTGTGTTTTCCATATTCTCCCACTGTTCTGGAAGTCCAAACACTCATACATTTTTTGCTTTTGATTGTATCCCACATGATTCTCAGGGTTTCTTCATTTTTTTTTTTTTTTTTTGGTCTTTTTTCTGATTTTTCCTCAAACAGAGTTGTAGCCAAGTATTTGTCTTCAATTTCACTGATCCTATCTTCCATCATTTCAAAGCTGCACCACAGCCCTTCTATGACACTGTCCATTTCTGAAATTTTGTTGTTTATTTTTTGGATTTCTAATTGTTTGTTTTTATATGATTTCCATCATTTCAAAGCTGCACCACAGCCCTTCTATGACACTGTCCATTTCTGAAATTTTGTTGTTTATTTTTTGGATTTCTAATTGTTTGTTTTTATATGATTTCTAGTTGTGAATTTACTTTGGCATTTTGTTCCTGTATTATCTTCCTGAATTGTTCCATTTTTTGTCTATATTTTCCATGAATTTGTCTGCCTTTTCCATAAATTTGTCTATTCTTTCTTCATTTTTGTCTG
Source organism: Elephas maximus indicus (assembly GCF_024166365.1). Lineage (NCBI taxonomy): Eukaryota > Metazoa > Chordata > Mammalia > Proboscidea > Elephantidae > Elephas > Elephas maximus. The sequence continues at coordinate 49,837,230 of NC_064819.1, read as the reverse complement.
TTTTTTTGCTTCAACTTTTGGATAGCTCTGAGTATTAGGTACTTGAATTCCCTGTCAGGTAGTTCTAGTGCCTTTTCTTCTACTGGAATGTCATCTGGTGTTTTATTTTAGATGCCTACTGGAACCACCCTGTCCTGTTTTTTAATATGTTTTGATATTGTCTGTTGTCTTTGGGAACATTTAGTAGTTATTTTCTTCATTTATTGATTGTAGATCTGTTCGTTTCATCCCGATTTTTTATTTTGTTATGTCTGAGCAGGAGGGCTCTGCATACTTTGTTGTTTGCTCATCTGTGGTCGATATTTTCCCATCCTTGTCCAATGGGCAGGGCTAGTCACTCAGTGATGGTGCAGCAGGGCAGGTCCAGCTGAAGGGGAGGGGCTGGGATGGGTTGTTTGTGGCATGTATTAGAGCCAACAGGGTGGGCCAGGAATCAGTGCTGGGCAGGTTCTGGTAGGCCATGCCTGTGCTGCTTGGGAGTTTGTTCAGTGCGCGGTGCACGTAGGCAGGCAGGAGGGAGGAGGTTGTGATGTGTGGAGCTAATATGGGTATGGGGAAGAGGAGCAAGAAAGAGGAGCCAAAAACAAACAAACAAAAAAAGTGCTAAAGGATCTTGTCATTGGAGTGGAGAGATGAGAAACTGAGAAAAGGAGACAAACAAAAAGGACAAAAAAAGAAAAAGGGAAAAAAAACTAGTTAAAATTTCAGAAAAAGAAAAAAACAAAAAAGAAAGGCCCCCAGAAGTCACACTAGTGTGGTTGCAAAGACCAGGGAAGTGGCTCCCAGGCTGCACAGTATAGTGTGGGTAGAAGGGGTATCGTTATCACACAGAGCCAGGTACTCAGGAGACAGGAAAACAAAGTAAGTATAGAGAGATGAGAACTGAGAAATGAGGAAAGATGGAAAGGAAAAAAGAGAGGTTAAAAAAGAGAGAGAAAAAGAAATGCCCGCAGGGGCCGTGCAGAGTGGGAAAGTGGCTCCCAGCTGTGCAGTGCAGCCTGGCTATAAGGGCTCTCAAGCAGTGAAAAGAAAAAAGAAAACAAACAAATAAAACAAGGGGGAAAAAAGCCCTGGGGACCCCACCAATGTGGTGTCACAAGCCAAGAGAGTGGTTCCCCAGTCAAGCAGCACCTCACAGCCTTTCAAAAGGAAGCAAAGATGGCGCATGGAGCCAGGTGTTCAAGAGAAAGGAGGGAGAGGTGGTGGGAGGCACGGAAGAAACCAAAAGAAATGGAAAAAAGCAACATCAGCAAGAGACAAACGGCACTCAGGTAGCCAGCCAGTGTGAGCAGGGCAAATCTAAGTGGCCTGGGGCTGAAGCAGTTGTCCTCCAGCCAAGAGACTGCAGCTGGGGGGAAAGCAGAAATGGTGGGGCGGGGGGAAGGTGGAGGTTAGGAAAGAGTATATCCCAGGTTACCAGGTGCTCTGTCTCCTGCCGGTAACTTCATGAAACTGCTTTCCTGTACTCCCTGTCCACCCATTTCCGATGTGGGTGGGGTGAATCCAAGCGGCACAGATGCTGAACTTCCCAACTGAACCACCAATGCCAACCAGGAAGGGTGCAGGTAGAGCAGCAGGGAGAGGATGGGGGGGTGAGAAAGCATGTATCACTGGTTACCAGGTGCTATGTCTCCTGCTGGGAGCTCCATGAAACAGTTTTCCCATGCTGCCTGTCTGCAGATCCCTGACAGATGTCCAAGATGGCAAATCTGTGCTATGTTAGTTGAAAGGGCATTTCAACAGGTATCTCTCCTTGCTCTCTGTTCTCTGTCAGTTTCTTATTACATTCAGTGGCTAAGTTCGTTCTCTCTTCATTTGACACTTCGGGTTCCAGGAATGATGTTTGCCTCTGCTTAGTTTTTAGGGTCTTTGCAGTGGAGGGATGGCATGGTGCTTCTGTCTCTGGTGCCATGTTGGCCAGAAGTCTTAATGTTATTTTTTTACTATTCACCCATTTTGTTGTATGTTGCTATAGTTCATCTTCCATTTTGTCTGTTTAATAGCATTCCACTGAATGGATTTATCACAATGGATTCACCCTTTCTGTTGTTGATGGACTTTGGCGTTATTGATACATTTTTGCTCTTACAAACAGTTCTGCTGTGAATATTGTTAGATATGTGTCCTGTTTTTTCTTGTGGGTATACCCAGGGTGGGATTGCTGGGCTTCAGGATATGTGAATTTTCAACTTTAGGAGAAATTGCCAAACTGTTGACCCAGGTGGTTGCACCAATTAACACTCACACCAGTTGTGTATGAGCCATCAGAAAGGCCACCTGCTCTTCAGATGTGTGCACAGATTTTCTAATGCTATTTATTACATCTTTATCTAAGATTTTAGATCAGATTTATGGTAACATTCTATTTTAGGGACATATTTCTTGCCCTTTCTATACTTTTTTGGGGGGGGGATGCTACCTGTGATTATTCCCATTTTTCTTGGATTTATACAATTATTCAAAGAATTAGAAACTCTATCAGAACATGTAGCCTTAATACCATCTTCATGTGTAAAAGCAAAAGTGTTCTTACCTTTTCTCTGGGAATAGTGGTGGTTCAGTGGTAGAATTCTCACCTCCCATGTGGGAGACCCAGGTTTGAATCTCGGCCAATGCACCTCATGTACAGCCACCACCCATCTGTCAGTGGAGACTTGTGAGTTGCTATAATACTGGTAGGTGTCAGTGGAACTTCTAGACTAAGATGGACTAGGAGGAAAAGGCTGGCAAGCTACTTCTGAAAATCAGCTAGTGAAAACCCTATGGGTCATAACAGTCAATCCCATTGTACGTGGGGTCACTATGAGTTGGAGACCTATTGCACAGCAGCTAAAAATAACAACAACTTCTTCTCTAGTACTCACACAAACCTATAGAGAGAGAATATTATGCAGTCCATAAGAGAACAAAGTTAAGCAGTCAGCAAACATCATGGTTATCAGAAGAGGAAAGAGGATCTTATATTTCAGAAGAGTCAGGACACATGTTGGTAAATAGTCTAAATGACTAAAGGTTTCGTAGTAAATAGAGACGCAGGGACCGCTGCCTTCTCCCTAATCTGTCCTTTGTATCGCTTTATTTCCATAGTTGTTACTCAGGTCAGGGTCACTTTATGCTTAGAACAGATTGCCTCATTTCTTTCCCCACTCCACACCACACATCAGCACCAGACTAACCTTCCAGAAATTCTTTCATCGTGTCTTTCTCTTCCTCAAAAATATTTATTGACTCCCCACTGTCAGCAGATAAAATCTGCACTCCCCAGCAGGGCACTCAAAGCTGTCCACGATTACATCCCAAACTACCCTGCATATACATCATGCTTTCTGCCTCTGTACTTTGGCTAACATCCATCCCCCACTGATATTCCCTCCCACCTTCTCCATGCATTCTTTTAGATTCACTTCAAGTCTTGCTTCTCCAGAAAACTCTTCTAGATCACCAAAGCCCATGGTTCCTTTTTTCTTATAATTCATCCCACCATCTACCTATTCACCCATCCTTCCATGCATTCATTCAGCATTTTGTTTTAGTACCTGTTATGAGCCAGATGTTGTGCTAAATTGGGGGAAAACAAGAATAAATAAGTCATATTTACCCTCTGTCTTAGGCTGGGTCTCTAGTGAAGCAAAACCAATGAAGTGTATATATATATATATCATATATATCCATAGAGAGAGACAGACAGATTTATATCAAGAAAATGGCTCACACAGTTGTTTGTTGTTGTTGTTAGGTGCTGTCGAGTCAGTTCTAACTCATAGTGACCCTATGCACAACAGAATGAAACACAGCCCAGTCCTGCACCATCCTCAAAATTGTTGCTATGCTTAAGCCCATTGTTGCAGTCACTGTGTCAATCCATTTCATTGAGGGTCTTCCTCTTTTTCACTGACCCTCTATTTTACCAAGCATGATGTCCTTCTCCAGGGACTGATTCTTCCTTATATCATGTCCAAAATATGTGAGACGTAGTCTTGCCATCTTTGCTTCTAAGGAGCATTCTGGCTGTACTTCTTCCAGGACAGATTTGTTTGTTCTTTTGGCAGTCCATGGTATATAGCCACAAGGTTGTAGTGGCTAGAAGGCCCCAAGTCTGTGGATCAGGCTGGACACTTCTCACATAGCTGCAGGTGCTAGTAAACCCAAGATTGGTAGGTCAGATGGCAAGCCTCTAGCTCATAGGCTGTGGAGGCTGATGAATCCCAAGATTGGCAGGTAAGATGGCAGGCCACTGACTCACAGGCTGCAGAGGCTGACAAGTCCCAATATCTGCAGGCAACATGGCAGGCAACTGGCTCACAGGCTATGGAGGCTGATAAATCCCAAGACTGGCAGGTAACTGCTAGCTCAAGTACCAAGAACTGGAGGTCTGATGTAGGATACAGAGCTAACAAAAGCCTGCGAGCTTTGCCAGAAAGTCCGCGTATACTGAATGCCAGCCACATCCCCAAGGAAACTCCCTTTCAACTGAGGCTTCTCATATCAGATTTGTGCCTAACATTATATAACTGACAAGTGTACAACCGAAAACGCACTAGCCCTGTTTACATATTATAAGTGAAGAAAATAAAAATATTTAATGCACAAGTACAAGGAAGAAATACTAATATAATTACAGTCCTTGTTTCTGCAACTGATCATGAGGTCGTAGCTGGTATTTAGAACTGCCTTCTTCCACCACTCATTCCATAGACTCTTTACACTCAGCAAGCACCTCAACTGGTTGTGGTTCTTTGCCAGGTGGGGTGACCCAAACTTTCATTCCTGAAGGGTCTGAGCAATTAGTAGTTAAGTCAGAATTGGGTTGCTGTGATTTTCCCTTGACTTTAATCACAGGGCATGGTAGTACTAAGAGATGACCTAAGGGATCCTCTGTATTCCAGACATAGTCTTCTTTACCTTCATTATGTAATATCAATCCAATTTCCTCTTGCCAATCAGGATCAATCATACCAGCCAATACTGTAATATCCTTCTTTGGTTGTTGATCCAGAGGCATAAGGAGCCCAAAGTGGCTGGGTGGCATTCTTAACTTTCGGTTAAATGGAATCAGTGTTGTGTGTCCAGGTGACAGCACTCCTCCCTTTGGAATTAAGACCTCTAGACCCACAAAGGAAACCCTGATGGCATAGTGGTTAAGTGCTATGGTTGCTAACCAAAAGGTCAGCTGTTTGAATCTACCAGGTGCTCCTTGGAAACTCTTTGGGGCAGTTCTACTTTGTCCTATAGGGTTTCTATGAGTCAAAATTGACTCAATGGCAATGGGTTTGGTGTTTTGTTTTTTTTTTTTCAGACCCACAGAGCACAGGGTCGCGGGGACAGGAAGCAAAAATTTTGCAAGTGAGTCACTAGGGGTAATAGTGAGTTGTGCCATTCACATTTCCACTCCTTGATTCCTGGGCCTATGAATCCTGGCAATGGGAGAAACAGCACCATATATTGGATGCTGGTTTAGAGTATATACAGCCTCCTGGAGAGCATTGCCCAACCCTGCAAGGTATTGCCACCTAGCTGGTGCCATAATTGTGTGTTTGGAAGGTCATTCCATCATTCTATCAAGCCAGCTGCTTCAGGATGATGGGGAACATGGTAAGACCAGTGAATTCCATAAGTATGGGTCCATTGCCACACTTGATTTGCTGTGAAGTGAGTCCCTTGATCTGAAGCAATGCTAAGTGGGACACCATGGCGGTAGATAAGACATTCCGTAGGTCCACTGGATGGTAGTTTTGGCAGAAGTATTGTGTGCAGGGAAGGCAAATCTATATCCAGAGTAAGTGTCTATTTTAGTAAGAACAAAATGCTGCCCTTTCCATGATGGAAAAGGTCTAATGTGATCAACCTACCACAAAGTTGCTGGCTGATCATCTTGAGGAATGATACCATATTGGGGACTCCATGTTGGTCTCTGCTGCTGGCAGATTGGGCACTCAGCGGTGACTGTAGCTAAGTAAACCTTGGTGAGTGGAAGTTCATGTTGCTGAGTCCATGCATAACCTCCATCCCTGTCACCATGGCCACTTTGACATCAGCCCATTGGAAAATGACAGGAGTGGCTGGGGAAAGAGGACAACTGTGGTTGTTAAAAATCCACTTATCCACTTGATTGTTAAAATCCTCATCTGCCGAGGTCACCTTTTGATGAGCATCACATGAGACACAAATATCTTCACTTCTTTGGCCATTCAGAGAGGTCTATCCACATACCTCTTCCCCATACCTCCTTGTCACCAATTTTCCAATCACATTCCTTCCAAGTCCCTGACCATCCAGCCAACCAGTTGGGCACTGCCTATGAATCAGTATACAGTTGCACATCTGGCCATTTCCTCTTCTAGGCAAAATGAATAACCAAGTTCACTGCTCAAAGTTTTGTTCATTGGGAGGAGCCCCTGTCCTTCAGGGAGCTCCCAGAAAGGGGCTGTATTGTTGCCGCTATCCATTTCCAAGTGGTGCCTGAATATCACACAAAAGCCCCTGTAAACTAGGCACAAGTTTTCTCTTCCTCAGTCAACTAATCATAAGGAATTCCCCATTAGGCCATAGGTGCAGACTGGGAGAGCGAAGGTAATGTGACAGGCATGGAAACCACAGGCATTTGGGCCACTTTCTCATGCAACTTACTTGTGCCTTCAGGTCTGCTCAGGCCCAATCTCATATATACCACTTCTGTTTAATGATAGAGTGCTCCTGTGCACGTCCAACTTTATGACTTTGTGGGTCAGACAACACCCAGTTCATAATGGGCAGCTCAGGCCACACAGTGACTTGGTGGCCCATAGGTAAGCGTTCAGTCTCTACTAAGCCCTGGTAATAAGTCAAAACTTGTTTCTCAAAAGTAGAGTAGTTATCTGCAGAGGATGACAGGGCTTTGTTCCAAAATCCTAGTGGTTTACACTGTGCTTCACCAATAGGGGCCTGCCGAGGACTCCAAACAGTGTCTCTATCTGCTACTGATACTTCAAGCACCATTGGATCAGCTGGATCACATGGGTCCAAGTGGCAGAGCGGCTTGCACAGCTGCCTGAACCTGTTGCAGAGCTCTCTGTGGACTAAATTATGACATAGAGCTGTAGAGTTGATATAGTTCTGAGGTAGGCAAGAGAAGGTGTATTGCTGGCCTTGCCAGCTGAAAGCAAACTACTTCTGGTGGTCCTTCAAAACAGATATGGCAAAAAAAAAAGGCATTAGCCAGATCAATAGCTGCATGCCACATACCAGGAGATGTTTTAATTTTCTCAAGCAATGAAAGCACATCTGGAACAGTAGCTGCAGTTGGAGTCACCACCTGTTTAAGTATTTGGTAATCCACTGTCATTCTCCAAGATCCATCTGTTTTTTGCACAGACCAAATAGGCAAGTTGAATGGGAATGTGGTGGGAATCATTACCTCTGCTTTCTTCAAGTTCTTAATGGTAGCAGTAATCTCTGCAATCTCTCCAGGAATGTGGTTTTGCTTTTGGTTTACATTTTTCCTAGGTAGGGGCAGTAATAATGCCTTCCACTTGGCTTTTCCTACCATAATAGCCCTGACTTCACTTGTCAGGGATCCAAGGTAGGGGTTCTGCCAGTTGCTGAGTATATCTGTGTGTGTCTTCTGGGCACTCCATGTGTAGGTCTAACCTGATAAATCCAGTCTAACATGCCAATTTCTCTAAGCCTTTGGATTCCTTCTACGGTATACCAGGGTAGGTCTGACACTCCAACTTGTTTTAGTGTGAGCCACTGCATAATCCATGTTTCAGTGAATGAACCAAATGAACTATTAGATCTTTTCCTAGCCTCTCAAGCTGAAACATTGAATTAAGAAACTGTGATTAGTGGGCCCATATCAATAAACTCAGACTGATACAACTTTGTGTTCCTTGTACCATTATCCCACACCCTTAGTAGCCATTCCCACTCATATTCCCCAGGATTCTCTTTGTACATATTAGAAAATTCAAGCAGTTCTTTTGGAGTGTAGTGTACCTCCTCCTGGGTCATGCTTTGTTCTTCACCTTTTGGGGCTTGCTCAGACTTAAGTCTAGTTATAGGTCTCTCAAGCAAAAATGGGTGGTGGGGATGTGTTCCGAGAACATTCAGCAATGTCCTATCTACCTCAGGCAATGCACCAGGCAACAAAGACTCGTTGGGCACAGCTGGGTTAATTTCATCAGATGCAGGTCAAGGGCTAATGGTTTTACTGAGGAGGCAAAGCTGGTGCAATCTCTTCAGATGAGAGTGAGAGGGCTGGTTCTGTTGGCAGGAGTAATTCAATGGAATTTAGGGGCTCAATGTCCCAAGCATCCTGATTATCTGCCCATATGTCCCCATCCCTAGTTTCAGGATCCCATTTCTTCCCAATCAATGCCCTCATTTTAATGTTAGACACCAGTTGAGGTTCAGAATTCAGTTGGCGTTGTAATTCAGCAGTTCTTACAATAAGACTGTACGTTTGGTTTTAGGGAATATCAGCTGTTACTACAAGAAATAAGACGTTCTTTCAAGGCACAAGTGGCAACTTTGAGGTTGTTTATGTGGCACTTGAACTTTGACTCTGAAATTCTGAGCTCATCTCTTTCACCACTTTATCTAGCTTCCTTGTACTTATTATTATGACAAAATTGTAGAAGGGTGTCAAACACGTGGTCACCCAGAACCTTTCTTGTCACCAATACTTGATCTATTGGTGGTGATATTTTGCATATTTCTATTGCCACCTCATTCCACAAATTAGCAGTGCCCTTTTTACTAATGGAAGCAGAGTCGTCGACACCTTTAAGACTAACCAAATTTGAGAACCAATGTAGAAAACTCATCCTTGTAATTTTATTTCTCTAGAACGACTCTTGGTGCCAAATATCTCAGGATGGGTTCTCTAGTGAAGCATATGTGTGTGTGTGTATACATACATACATACATACATACATACATACATACATACATACATACATACATATATATATATATAAAGACAGAGATTTGTATCAAAGACATGGCTCACATGGTTGTAGAGGCTGGAAAGTTCCAAATCCGTGGGTCAGGTTGGAGGCTTCTCCTGGCTCATGTAGCTGTAGGGGCTGATGAACCCAAGGTTGGCAGATCAGACAGCAGACCTCTGGCTCATAGGCTGCAGAGGCTGATGAATCTCAAGACCAGTACGTAGGTCTCAAAAACCAGAGGTCAGATGTGGAATCCAGAGCAAACAAAAGTCTGCAAGGTTTGCCAGAAAGTCCACATATGTTGAATGAAGGCCATATTCCCAAGGAAACTTCCTTTCAACTGATTGGCTGCTCATAGCACATCTCCTCTTGAAGGTGATTACATTGTATGAGATCTCATTATGGAGTTGATTACATCATTATATAGCTGGCAAACTACATCATAACTGCCAAACCACTGAGAATCATGGCCCAGCCAAATTGACACACAATCTTAACCATCACACCATCCTGGAGTGATTTATAATCTAATAGAATAAATAATAGCTGCCTTCTATTTTACACATACTATATACCAGGTGTGAAGGAGCCCTGGTGATGCAGTGGCTGAAGAGCTCAGTTGCTAACCAAAATGTCAGCAGTTCGAACCCACAGCTGCTCCTTGGAAGAAAGATGTGACAGCCTGCTCCGGTAAAGATTTCAGCCTTGGAAACCCTATGGGGCACTTCTACCCTGTCCTATAGGGTCACGATGAGTCAGAATCAACTTGATGACAATGTGCTTGGTTTTGTTTTCTATCCCAGGTGTTGTATAATGCTTTTAAATACTTTGTCACAAATTATTTTTGCAGTAATATTGTGATGTTGGTATTATAATCCTGAATTTATTGATGACAAGTGAGGCTCAGCAGGGTAAAGTTATGTGTCTATGGTCATTTAGATGGTGATTAGCACATCCAGGAATCAGAGTCTATAAAACTCTGCCCTAATATCCAGACTCCAGGTGACACACTCCTTCTCACCACACCACCCATCTCTCTCTCGCTCTCCTGAGCTCACAGCATTTAACAATTGATCATATGTGATATATTTTCTCTTTGCATTTTCATAACTTGCCCTTTAATTTTTTGCATACTTATATTTCCCCAGTTAGATTTGTAAATGCCATAAGATAGAGAGAATTAGGAAAGGGTGCAATCAAGAATATCACACCTTAAACAGAGTAAGGGCGCATGCTTCACTCCAGTGAGAGCAGGTGTGTAATGCCCACACCTCAAATACTGATGGAACTGGGAGGAGGCCATCCACGAGCTAAACACAGATCACTGACACTGTCGATCAATGATCCCAAACTTTTAAATTATAAGGACCGTTTCATTATTAAAAACAGGAAACCTTCACAAAAGCGAAGTTATGTTTATGAGAGCAACAATTGAGAAAATTCATGACAAAAGACCTCCATGAACTTAGCAATGCCTTTAAGCAAATCTGTGCTTTATTAATCGGAATAGCTTATCTCCATACTTTTTGAAAAACAGTACACGTAGGTGTAAAACACCCATGAGTTCTCTAGATAATGCTTGCAAACCCATTAGGAAACCTCCTCATCTCTTTAGGCACTCATGTCCCATAGGATAGAAACTGCTGCTCAATGAGTTTACTGACCCTGGGCAGAAAGTGGACAGGATGCTGTCATCTTGTAAAGGAGCAGGCATTCTTCGCCTTCTGGGTCCAAAATTCTTTTACAGGAGAGAAGAGTTTTAATTTAGAGCAGAACTCTGACATAATAACTCTTCCATATCCAACAAGAATACAAAAAGGGGGAGGTGTCTCAGCTTACTGGTTATGCAATACGGTTACTGCAAGTGATTGTGCAAGTCATGTGATCAACACATTAATGGATTCAGTGGGATGAATTTAAATATAAATCAGTGTATTCATTTCAAATGCCTCTTAGCTCTTTACAGTCCAGATCTCAGAGGAATCTGAGCTAACAGATATGAATTCAGTCAAAACTAGACATAGGTAAACTGCCAGCTGATAACAGAATGCTCGTCATTGGGAAAAGGAGAATTTTCTCCCTTGGGGCCCTTGGTCAAAACTTTTTTGTAGCTCATCTTTGTTTTTCATTGAACGACAAAATTATATTATCTGAATAGAATGTTTCTGAATGAGCCTGGAAGAAATCATCGGGAGTACAAAGTATACAGTTTATTGTATAACACAGAAAAAGCTATTCAGTATTTTCTTCATACATCTACCGAATGCTTTCTTAAAGATGCCTGAAGATCCTCTGCTATAAGACTTTAAGACATAAGGCAACACACAAATGTAGAATAGGAATCTTAACTATTGTAATAGGACTGAAAGGGGGCAGCCTAAAGGTCAGTAAGGTATTACTCCCAGGAAGAAACAGGCCCACACATAAATGGCCACAAATACATTATTGTACCTTAACTGGCAAACAGATGAAGTTTAATGAAAAAGTAATAATAATATGAATTCATTTAGTCTAAATAATCCAGATTTTGTACTGATTTATTGTAGACGACCATGCACGACACTGCTAGTATCCTCATCCCGAAATACATACAGTGCTGTTATTATGTGTGTGGCATAATTAAAATCAACAATATTCTACTTTAAGAAAGTAGGTGCTTCTTGTATGCTAAAGGACAGGTCCATAAATACTCTATTTGGGCTTCCAAGTCTTGTTCTGAAGAGCAGGCCGCCGCCTTGGAAGTTCAGTCTCTAACACCGTGTCTGACACGTAATAGGGCTCGGGAAAAATTTGTTGAGTAAATGAATGAATGAATGGAATGCTGCAGCTTCAGCAAATATGTGTACAAACCCAGACACTTCACTTTCATTCAATAAAAACTCAAAGTGATAATGAAAAAATCACACGTTCTAATAGTTGGTTTTGCGACTCATTTTCTCCTTCCAAGCCTAGCTTTCGTACGGTCTTTATATCAAAGCTAGATGTGAAAAACGATTTTCCAAGGTTTTCTGTGCCTTTTGCATGATAAGTAATGAATCAATTTAAGGCAATGTGTTCAGGAGTAATTGATTCTGGAGACTGGGATTTGTCTAGGAAGGTTTGCAGGAGGAGCCAAAGGCCAGGATAGCATGGGGTAGAGACGGCTGTCTACCAGTTGCCACTGAGTCAATTCTAACACAGCAACCCCGTGTGAGTCAGGGTATAACTGTGTTTCATAGTTTTTTTTAATGGTTAATTTTTCAAAAGTAGCTTGCCAGATCTTTCTTCCAATTCCAAGATGCCGGAAAAAAAAAAAAAAAAAGAACCCAAACCAAACGTATTGCCACCAAGTTTATTCCAAGTCATAGAGACCCTATAGGACAGAGTAGAACTGTCCCATAGACTTTCCAGGTGGTGGCTGGTGGATTCAAACTGGTGAACTTCTTTGGTTAGCAATCAAGCTCTTAACCACTGGGCCATCAGAGCTCCTGAGACCAAATAGCTTATCAATATTTTAAGATATTGGTATTTGAGAGCCTCTTTTTAAGGACAGTATATCTCCAAATTTTAAGCTGGAAAGTCACTGGAGTAACTGTTTGAAAACGAATTACAATTACATGGCTTTTTAGATTTTCAGTACTTACATTAAGAATTATCTACAAACTGATCACCATGTCTGTGCACTGGTCCACATGCCTGGACCCACCCCAGACCAAACGAGTCAACCTCTAGAAGAGGGACTGGGCAACTGCATTTCTTCAAAGCTCCTTCAGATGATCTGAGATGCCTTGAGTGATGAGAACCTTTGTCGTAGACCATCTAGCTAATGAGAAAATCTACATTTGAACCCACTCCTGGTTCTTTGGCTTTGCAAGTTACCCAGGGCTGTAGAATGGTGAATTTCCTCTAAGAGGCCACGCGGGGCAATGGAAACAGCACCGGGCTTAGAACACGCAGACGTGAGCCAAGTCTCAGCTTTGCATGAACTTGCTGTGCAGTATCAGACAGGTCACACGACCTCGTGTGAGGTGGCACCGTTCACCTACCAACAATCCAGTGCTCTTTCTAACACACCAGTGTTTTCGGACCTTGTTTTTTTCCTTAATTGATATTTTATTGTTTTTTTTGTTCGAATGTAGATTTTCTCATTAGCTAGATGGCTATGACAAAGATTCTCGATACTCACTGTGTATCAGATCATATGAGGGAGCTTTGAAGAAATGCAACTGCCAGGCCCCTGTTTCAGAGATTGATTCATTTGGTCTGGGGTGGGATCCAGGCATTTTAATTTTTTTTAAAGCTCCCCTGCAGGTAAAGCTTACCTGCAGCCAAGTTTGGGAATCACTGCTCTGTGGCACCACCGGTTCTCAACACTGGGGAGCTTTAAAACCTGCAATGCCTGAGTCCCACTCAGAGATTCTGATTCCATTGGTAGGTGGTGCTGCCCAAGTACTGGGAGTTGCAGAAGCTTCCAGGTGATTCTAATGTGTAGCCAGGATGAGGACCACTGCTCAGGGGCTCCCCAAACCACTCATCTCTAGTCTAAATTATTTCTCAGGAAAGGGCATTAGGGCCCCTATCATTGCTGGCTTTAGAATCCCAGTGCTATTAGTGTTCAGTAAATATTTGTTAGAATTGCCTAATGAGGATCAGCATTAAAGGGTAGGTGAGAAGGAAGAGGCAGCTTAAGAAATCATGAGCATTTAATATGAAAATGTCCTGAGGGTGGACTATGCAGTCAGCTAGGCAAATATTATGACAATAGTCAGATTCCTTTGCAAATGCAAAGGTGGCCCTTTTAGGTAATGGAGCTTACTATCCTAACCTGGAATCTCCTTATCCCCAAGGATATTGTGGAAACCCTGGTGGCATTTCCACAATAATAGCTATGGCTGCTAACCAAAAGGTTGGCAGTTTGAAACTACCAGGAGCTCCTTGGAAACCCTATGGGGCAGTTCTAGTCTGTCCTATACGGTTGCTATGAGTCGGAATTGACTCGATGGCAATGGGTTTTAGTTTAAGGATATTGTGATAGTGGCAATGAGCAAATTCTACCTAGCTTACTTAACTAATTCCTACCACAGACAGGTTGTTTACCACAGACAGAATCATTCTTTAGTACGTCTGATAGCAACCTCAGCACAAGCCCTCAGGGGAACAGAACACATCTCTCAGCAAAAGCTGTGCACCCCAGGGCGTTAGAGGGGAGAACGTGACCTAGTGACATGAATTCATGCCACAGGTCAGCTACTTTCCTTCCTGGATTCGAGCAGACGAAGAAGGAAAAGCTATTTCCCCAAGTTAAATGAAAAAAACTGTATACATCAACGATCTCAATACTGTAATAAATACGACCAAAAAGAAATTTAACAAAATATTAACAGTGCCTCTCTTTGGGTGGGGAAGTCCTAGTGGCTCAGTGGTTAAGTGCTACGGCTGCTAACCAAAAGGTTGGCAGCTCGAATCCACCAGGTGCTCCTTGGAAACTCTTCTGGGGCAGTTCTACTCTGTCCTGTAGTGTCACTATGAGTCGGAATTGACTCAACAGCAATAGGTTTGGTTTTGGTTTTACCTTTGGGTGGTGGGATTATGGTGATTTTTATTTGTCTTTATATTTTTCTATGTTTCCTAAATTTAACTACTTTTTAATAAGAAAAAAAAAAAAGAACAACTCCCTTTTAAAAATTTTAATTGTGCTCAAGCTTGGGGACTGATTATCAGGCATTTCTAAGCCTGCTGGCACTTAGGTAAGGAGGAGCAGGTTTGTCCTTCAGTCTGAAAACTCAGCATGTCCACTTGTGCTTTCCTAAGCAGCTGAAGGTTGTGCAAGCCCCGTGTTGCTTGCCAGGCTCAGCAAAGTTGGTATCAGGCCGGCAGTGGTTGATGCCCGAAGTTCCCAATAACCAGATGGAGCGGTCCCTGAGCTGCCAACCCTGACAACATCGGGACGAATTTAAACACTCCATATATTGGGCTGTCGTCGATTATTGTCAATGTGAAGTTCATGAAGAAAACATGAGGACGAAACATTTAGAAAGATTCATAATACAAATCCCTAGGTACTGCAAGGTTTGGAAATCTATTTGGCTTGAAAGTCAGATGCAAATTACAAATGAAGGAACCTCTTAGGGAAATTTCAGTGCTGAGCTTGCGTGCTTGGCTACCTGATAAACTCAGTGAATAAAATGGGCAGGTGGTTGTTCCCAAATTAAAACTTCAAATCCAGGTTCTCTCTCCTTCAGCATGAAGGTTCTCTTTCTCAGAAACCTCCAAATCTTCAGTAAGACTCCCTTTTTAAATCTTGATGCTCAACCTCCCTTTATAATCTATTTCTTCCGCCTCTTTTGAATGTTCTAACCTCCTCTGTCCTTCACGTGGATATCCTTCTTCCAGTATTTTCCCGAAACAAAAACTTTTTGTTCTATTGTCTTCCAACCCTCAAATACCCTTTACATCTGTTCCATCTGTTCCACTGAGATCAGAAAACCTCGGTCAGGAAGTTTTATTTTCTGCTTAACTTAAATGTCATCTATTATAAATTAAACTGTAAACAACTTGGGGGAAGGAATCTATAGCAGGCTAGTATACATTTGTTGAACAAGTGAATTTCTTCTATAAGAACGAGTAGTACTTTATAATGATGTCATGTGCTTCTTTACATAGAACTTTTTTTAAGCACAGGAGTCTTGCAGCTCCAAATGAGATCCCTGGAACTAGAAAAGGGACGTCTCCTGCAAGCTTCTTAGAAATGCAGAATCTTAGTGTCCTGCCTCCTCCCTCTTTTCCTTGCTCTGCACACACCACCCCACACACATCTCCCGTACACACCTGCCCACACCTCCCCACGCACACATCTCCCCCACACCTCCCCACACACACCTCCCACACACACACCTCCCCACACACACATCTCCCCCCACACACCTCCCCCCACACACCTCCCCCACACACCTCTCCCCACACACCTCCCCCCACACACCTTCCCTCACTCACACCTTCCACACACACCTCCCCACACATACCTTCCCACACACACACCTCCCACACGTGCCTCCCCCCACACAACTCCCCCCACACACCTCCCCGCCCCCCCACTGAATCAGTATCTGAGTTCCCCAGGCAATTCCTATACATTGAAGTTTTAGAAGCACTGATCTAGACTAGAGAGAGTATGGCTCTCAACCTTGGCTGCACATTGGAATTGCCTGGGGAGCTCTACATATCCAGGAGCCTGGGTTTCACCTCATTCTGGGGCACTGGAGGAATTCCAGTGTTCAGCCAGCCCTGAGAACCTGGCACTGTGACTGTCCTTGCTGGAGCTCTCCAATAACCTGCCATATTTTGTATGCCTGATGTCTCCTCTTTACTCCTTCTCTTAAGAGTGTATTCTTATCTTCCATAAAAACACCACTTAGTTTCATTTGTTGACAGATGTTTATTGAGCACCTAGAATTTGCATAAACACAAAACCTATTCTTGAACTTCTCTGCCACAACAAATTACCTAAACCCTCTTTCTTGGGTTCTTTCTTCACAAACTGTAATTTCTCATTTTGGGTGCTTGTACATTTATAGCTTGCCTTTTCCAGAGTAGAGGAAAAGAAAATTAATTAGGTTTTGTCCAGCTTTCAAACAACCTAAAGATGATTTTGAGTTGTGGAGATATCAAGAGTTGATTACATTTAAATATGTATGTATGTTTTTTATATATGTTGTTCTTTAATGTTTATGAATATGCCAGCGTTCCACTTTATGGAGTCCCTGTGTGGTGAAAATGGTTAAGGTCTCTGTCGCTGATCCAAAGGCTGGAGGCTCAAGTCTACCCAAAGGCTGTTCGAAAAAAGCCTAGAAATCCACTTCCAAAAAATCAGCCACTGAAAACCTTGTGGAGCACAGTTGTACACTGACCCACATGGGTTCACCACAAGTCATAGTCAGATGGTTTACTGGTGGCTCCCCTTTATCATCCTAACTGTAATAGCTAACAAGGAGGCTTGCGAAGCCCCTGGAACTGTGCTTAGCGTTTTCCTTGTACTATCTCATTCAATCAAACAGCCCTGGTGGCGCAGTGGTTAAATGCTCAACTGCTAACTGAAAAGCCTTAGTTCAAACTCACCCAGGGGATTCTCAGGAGAAAAGACCTGCAGATCTGTTCCCGTAAAGATTTCAGCCTAGGAAACCCTATGTCTCATAGGGTCACAATGAGTTGGAATCAATTTGATGGCACACAACACCAACAACAGCAACTCCTTTGATGCTCCCAACAACCCTGAGGTACATTCGCTTGTTATCCCTATTTTGTGGATGAGAAAACAGCAGCACCAAGAAGTTAAGTAACTTGCCCAAGGCCATACAGCCTGACTCCTGAAAACAGGATTCAAACCCTGGCAGTCAGATGCAGACCATGCCTGGAGCTGTTCGGCTACCTGCTTTCTGAGGGCGGTGTTTCAGGAACATAGGGTAATGTGGTTTAGGGCATGGGGGATCCTCTTATTCTTTCATAGTTCTCCATCAGATAATTTAGGGCAGCGTTTCCAAATTTCTTTTCTCACCTTAAACTGTGGCTCAGAAAGCTCTTTCCCAGGTATACTGTGAAGTCTAAAAGGAGACTCATGTTTGGACAAATTCCTTCTGAATGTTGAGCAAGAGAAGAAACAAGTTCTGACTGCTACAGTCAAGGTCTAAATAAAGAAGCTTTGATTTTTATAAAGACAATTTTCCCTCCTATCCAAATCCAGTTTTAAATCTTAATATCTTTATTGCAAAGAGAAAATAAATAAATGTAGACTCTGGACAACAGTACGTATGTGTGTGTATTAATATAAAGGCAAGAAAGTTAGGAAATGATCCACAATGTACAAGAGGCATCCTTTTTCTTTGGTCCTCCTCTACGGCCATCCCATGTTCATAGCTCTTTTCTTTCATCCTTCTCCCAGCTCAGGAAATATTTCATTTAATCCCTTCTGGTTGTTCTAAGGTAAGATTTTTCAACCTCAGCACTGTTGAGATTTTGGGATATATAATTCTGCATTGAGGACTGAAAGGGCTGTCCAGTACATCGTAGGCTGTTTAGCGTATCCCTAGCCTCCACCCACCTGGAGGCCAGCGGCATTCTCCGCCCTCCCCTCCCTCTCCCTGACCTGCCCAATACTGATGACCAAAAATGTCTCCAGACATTGTCAAATGTCCCCTGGGGGGTAGGGTGGAGGGGCAAAATCACCCTCAGTTGAGAACCACTGTTTTGGAGCTATTCACTGGAATTGCAATAGCATGTATTCATATTTTGTCATTTTTGTTATTACCTGCCATCAAGTCACCCCCCAACTCATAGTGACCCCTGACTCATGGTGACTCCATACACAAAGGAATGAAGCATTACCTGGTCCCATGCCATCCCCATGATTACCTGGGGACTGACAATGTTCTGTTGTGATCCATATCATTTTCACTGGCTGAATTTCAGAAGTAGATCACTGGGCCTTTCTTACTAGCCTGCCTGAGCCTGGAAGCTCTGCTGAAACCTGGTCAGCATCATTGCAACACTCACGTCTCCACTCAACAAGACTGGGATAGAGAGAAAAACTGTTAAGTAATATCAGGAATTTCTAGTCATGGACTTCAGATCTTTGAGACAATATTTTGCCATACGTCTCCTCTAAATATTGCCTCAAAGATTGCAAGTCCACATGATATTACTTAGCTGTTTTCTCCCTATCCTAGCCTTCTTGAATCCTCCCCCACATACACTTCCCAGGCCATCTTCAGAAGGTGGCCTGTTGGCTGCTGCAGAAGGTGGCATAGGAGAGCCTTAGAGGGCCCATGATTGTGCTTCTTGGGGGATGCAAATCCTTGGGGGTCTCACCATTATTACTTCCTTAACTTCAAACCTAGCTTAGTTCCCTTAGGACTTCCTCTGAAGATCATTTGCCCAACCACAGCATAACACCTCAGACATTATTCCAGTTGTTCCTCATAGAAAACAAATGTTTAATCTCTGATGGTGTTGATAAACATAAAATATCTATGCCCTATATGCAGTCAGTGGGCAAAGTGAAACTCTACTATGTTAGTGGAAAAGACAAATTGAGAATATATGAAATAAATATGCCGACAAGAGATACCAGCTTGTCTTTATTCCATGTATATCTGGGTCTTAATGGTGCACGTATTTATGGGTGTGAAGAGGTATGGTGGGAAATTATTGTTTCATTTTTGGGGATCAAGTTAAAAAAGACAGGTTAGAAAAGATTGTGATTGATCAGCTTCTAGTTGACCTTTAGTCATGATGTTTGATGATCTAATAATATCAATGGTGTTGTTAGTTGCCATTGAGTCAATTCCGATATCAATAGCTAACATTTATTGTATACTTAGTATGTGCCAAACACTGTGCCAAATTTGGTTCTGTCATTTAAACCTTACAACAGCCCTAAAAAGTGTGTCTCATTATCATCTCCATTTTACAGATGAAAAAAATGAGGCTCAAATTTGTCCAGTAACTTGACCAAGCTCATATTTCTAGTAAGCTGTGAAACGGATCAAAGCCAGGCAGTTTATCCACAAGATTTTGAAATATTTATGCCAAGTCTCTCCCTTCTAGACCTTTCTTCTTGATTCAACAGCAATTGTGTAGACACACACACTCATTGGAAAATCTTGATCATAATGTGGTAACTCGTGAGGGTTCTCGCCCGTTCAATTCTTCATTGCCCTTAGCCTGGTTTCTTCAGTGAGCTGGTTGGGAGGTTGGTTGGGAGGGGCAAGAGTGGATAATAAAACCTCTCCCTTCCTCTACCCCCTAGCCTCCTGGGTAAGTAAGTATGCTTCTTTCTCTTTTCTCTCTCTTCTCCATTTCTAGGGCTCCGTGTAAACATTTAGGAAGCACCTAGAAAAGAAACAAATCAGATACCAGGAGACATCAGCCTATTTTGATCCCATTAATTTTAATGGGAATTATCTTTCAGGAAACTTGTTCTGACTTGATCATGGGAGCTTCAGGTAAGTAAATTCTCCGCCTAGCATTCAGAACTTGGGCAAAAGGTGTGGCTGCCAAGGCAGACAAGAGTGACTCACACCAGCTCAATGGGCCCGCCCAAGGCGTGTCCTTTTCTCCTCCCATTTTCCTCCCTGTGTGCTTCATGCTCTCAGGCCTTCCTTGCTTCCAGACATCCTGGGAAACAGAGGCTGAAATAGCAGAGCAATGAATCAAAACCCATCTGACCAAGAGAAGGGAAGGCAGGTGCAACCCAGTAATGAATGACTCAGGGAGTTTCAAGACCTGAGTTCCCCAATTCTCAAGAAGCCATTATAGTTTCAGAGCAGCTCCAGTTCAAAGGACTCTGACCAGAGCAGCTTGCTCAACAGGGAGTAAGAGTCTGGGCCAAAGCAGCTTTAATCAAGAGGCTGCAGCACTTAGGGATCAAGTGAGCTGTTAATTAGGTTTTGGGTGTACCCTGATCATTTTAAAAACCACCCAATACTGGAGTCATAGAATTGCAGTGCTTTAGAGCTGAAGGGTATTTTAGATACATAATATCATAGAATTTTCAGGTAAAATCATGTTTAGCTTTGATCTTATCCAGTATTGAGCCCAAACTGGCTGTTATGAGTTCACAAGAGCCGATTGTTAAATGTTCAGATATTTGCGAGCCAGTTGACTTCAAATTGGTAGCTTGAAATGGGCCTTTGGTGGGATTACTTCCAGTTGCTATCAAGTCAATTCTGACTCATGGCGACCCCATGTGTGTCAGAGTAGAACTGCTCCATAGGGTCTTCTTGGCTGAAATCTTAATGGAAGCAGATTACCAGGTCTTTTCTTCCACATCTCACTGAACCTTTACGTTAGTAAACCAGCACTTCTGTGCCACCCAGGGACCCCTATGAGATACAAATAGTTCTCTGGAAAATAGGTTCCCATCCTGGAATTCCCTCTAGTAGCTTAAGCTGACAATGAGCAAAGGTCTTATTATACTTCTGTGGAATGCAGCAGGGAGGCTTGGACCCAATTATGTATCTGTACTATTCTCAACCATATGAGACTCAGTTGCCTTTGAGAAAAAAAGTGGTTTGTTTGGTAGACTTGGGGTAAAAAATCCGATGGTGAGCAAGAAAAAAATAAGTAAGACTCTTAGACTGTAAATCCATCATTTAGGACAAGTTATCAGACTTGCTTCTGTTGTCTTTTGTGGCAATCAATTTGTTTCCAAAACAAAAGCAAAGAAACTTTGATTCCAGGACTTTTTTTCCACCATGTGGTTTTTCTGTACTCGCACAGCTGAACTCAAAACCCTGGTTTAGGACGTTTATGGAAAGGCAAAAGTAGAGGAAGGATGTCCAGGAACAGAGGCAGAGGAGCAGGCAAGGGAAGGACAGATGGAAATCCCGACTGGGGTGTGTGTTCCACGTTGGCCAGAAGAGCTGATGCTCAGAAATGCAGGAGGGATGGCCTTGGCCTGCAGAGGGCAGTGAGGCTCCATTTCTGCGTGCTTGCATCACCCAGACCCACGGTACTGGAGCAGGGACTGGAGCAGCCATGTTGCAGGGACACAGGAGAAAGGAGGAGCAGTAAGACTTACAAGGTGGGAGAGAAGAGGTCCAGTGACTCCAGTGGGGCTGTGGATCCCATTTCCTCCGCCCTCATTCTGTAATCCCTTGCAGTTTGCCCTGGCCAAACCTGTCTTACCACAAAAGCGCCCTACCAAATGCCTTGGAGCCTTTCTTATCTTCTTCCAGAGGCACCTCCTCAGCCCCGCCCTCCTCAACCAGGACAGTATTTGGTGTGTTGGCTCCCTGCGGGAGAACACGCACTTCCCTCTCTTGTCCACCCCAAACATATGTCTTCTATGAGGTTGCGGTAGTTGTTATTTAGTTATTCTCTAACCTATCATTGTACTTCTGGCCCTACTCATAATAAGCAAGGTCTCATCTGAAGGGTGGCATGATTTCTAGTGACACTGACCTAGACAAGAAGTCACTCACACCAGGCAAAAGGAAAAGGATCAGGTCCTGTATAGGCAGCCATCTTGTCCAGACTTAAATGTCCAGATGGAAGAGAAACTATCCCCAGTAAGGGGTGGAGAAGGAAGTCAGTCAAGTGGAGGAAACTGGCCAACCCCTTGGAAGCAACCAGGAAACCCAGACTAGGAATCAAAGAAGTTATCCAATCTTTTGAGTTCAGGGTGTTGATAACTCTTTTCCTTTTTGAGAGAAACCTATGTTGAGAGAAAACATAGAAACAAGAAGCAACCTGGCTGTACTAGCATTAGAACGTATTACTTGTAAATCTGATGTTTATTGTACTGTCTTCTTGTTATTTGCCGTAGTTGTATGCCGCAACATGGAATTAGCAAACACAGAACCACTGCTCCAGGGGAAATACAGGGTTAGCTTCCTGAGAGCCACTGTTCACAGCATTTTAGTCATCCAATCCATATATAACTTTGTGTTACGTGTGTTTCTGTTTAAAGACACCTTGTTTAATATATTAAATATATTGAGCCCAGGTGGTGCAGTGATGAAGAGCTACAGCTGCTAACCACTAGGTTGGCGGTTCAAATCTACCAGCCACTCCTTGGATACCATATGGGGCAGTTCTACTCTGTCCTATAGGGTCACTATGAGTGGGAATTGACTCGACGGCAACAGGTTTGGTTTTGGTTTTATTTAACATGTATTTTTGACTCGCTAACAAGGAACTGATGACCAACAGCGCTATAACTCATGCCTGAACCAAGGTTATCTAACACATGCATTTTCTCCATGAGGCACATAGCAGCCTTCTCGTACTTAGGAACACCAGACAGCACTTCAGCATTACCCTTGGGTGCTATTTTAACTGCAAAATCATCAATAAAAAGCACAAAAATGTGAAAGACATGGCACTGAATAGACCACAATAAGGATAATAGTTTACACTATGAGAGCTGAAACAAGAAGGCTCGTTGTTCAACCCCAGCTGGGAACATGCCCATTGGGTAACTCAAATTTTTCCCAGCTCTGTGCATGTCTGTGAATGACCACAAAACTGTCATGGGTATTGATTTGGGGGCTACAAATAAATTTTAGTAGGTAGTTGAATTTGCAAATACAGAATCCGTGAATATTGAAGATTGACTGTATTTGTTGTTGTTGTTCTCAGTTACTACTCAGAGTAGTCTTTAAAAAACATTTTTTCAACATATCACAGAGGCAGTAAGGGGGGACAAAAGTAAAGGATTGTATCTACTCTTTGGCCCAAATACTAACGTGGCAGCATGGTAAATATTCGAGGTTCTGGGTTTTGAAGTGATTTGTTATTTATGCCACCTCCTCTCTGAAATCCTCTCCCTGGCTTCTAAACCTCTCCACTGCCCTAATTCACCTCCTACATTTTCTTGCCCACCTTCGATGCCTCTTCTTCTGCTCCATAAATGGGCTGTTTCACAAGCTCGTGCGCTATGCCCCTTCCTTTTTGCCTCTTCACTCTGCCCTCCACAGTTTCATCCTTTGGCAAGACTTCAGTTATAACCTCCATGAAGATGAGTCCCATACCTTAATCTCTAGTTTTGACCTCTCTCCAGACAAATTTTCAACCTTCTTCTAGGCCATGCCACCTGGAGAGGCAATTGTTGTCTCGACTTAGTCCTTCTAAAACTAAATTTATTTCTCTCCCAGCTCAAAAAGTCCAAGACAACCTTGGATTGCTTCCCCAAGCAATCCAAGTCACAATCAAAGCCTGTTGTCTCTATGTCCACCAGTTTCTCTAAATCTTCCTCTTCTTTTCAATACTTGTAGTCCCATCCCAATCCAGGCTCTCATTACCTCTTACCTGAACTATTGCAAAACCCTCCTAACTGGTCTCCCTGCTTCCAGTCTCTGCCCATTCTAAACCAACCCTGAGATGTTTTCTTTCATCAAGCAAAGTCAAGGAGGACTACTACTCTGCCCAAAAGGCCTTTCTTCGCCTGCTATTCACAATCACCTAAAGTGCACCTTAACCAACATCTACCCTTGGCTGCTCCCTAAACTTCACCACATGCTTCCCTACCTCTGTTTCTTTTCCTTGGAACACTCTTCCTTGCCACTCCATCTGCTGAAAGCTCTTTCATCCTAGCCCAAGGTCCATTTCAGATGACATGGTTCCCTTGGAGCTCTGTTTATACCCTCAGTCAGATGCTGTGTCCCACTGTCTTGAACCCACAAGCACTGTTAGCTTTTTGAGCATAATGAGTTGGATTCTGTTACCCCAAAAAATATGTTGAAGCCTTTACTCCTGGTACCTGTGAATGTGACCTTGTTTGAAAATGGGATTAAACATGAGTTAACGTGAGGCCGTACTGGAGTAGGTGAGCCCTAATCTAATCTGAGTGATGGCCTATAAAAGAGGAGAAGAGACACAGACACAGGGAAGACGGCTGTGTGAAGATGGAGGCAGAGACTGGGGTGATGCGTCTACAAGCCAAACAATGCCAAAGATTGCCAGGAATCACCAGAAGTTGGAAGAGGCAAGGGAGGATCTTCCCCTGGAGGCTTCAGAGAGAATGTGGACTTGTCAACACCTTGGATTGGACTTTCAGCCTCCAGAACTGAGACAGAAAACTTCTGTTTTTTTAAGTGACCTATTTGTGGTGGAAACCCTGGTGGTGTAGTGGTTAAGTGCTACAGCTGCTAACCCAAGGGTCGGCAGTTCAAATCTGCCAGGTGTTCCTTGGAAACTCTGTGGGGCAGTTCTACTCTGTCCTATAGGGTCACTATGAGTCGGAATTGACTCGACGGCACTGGGTTTGGTTTGGTTTTGGAGTTTGTGGTATTTTTTTAATGGCAGCCCTGGGAAATTAAGATACCATGACACTTACCAGATTCTTTCTGCCTTGTACTATAGCCATGCATGTGCTTGCTTGCTTTCCTCCTACCCATCCCTTCTTCCTTTTCCCACCTCAGTGCCAATGCCTATCTGTTGTCCAAGCCAGAAATTTAGGAATTATTCTAGATTCCTCCCCTCCCCGCATTCAAGTCCTCTAATCTGCCTCCTAAATGTCTCTCGTATCAACCTCTCCCCTGTTCAGCCTCCCTTGTAAGACTTAGCTCAGGCCATCCTCACAGCAGGAAGCCAGGGCAGGACCTTCTACCCAGGCCTGAGTTAGGCAGCTGCTAATCTCCACCCTGCTGCTCACTACCTGTGTGACCTCAGGAGGGTTACACAACCTTTCTGAGCCTCCGTTTCCTCACCTGTAAAAGGGGATAAAAAAAAAACCCTTTCCAGATTGTTTTATAGATGTTGATGTATGTGTGTTTATATATATCACAGAGAGAGAACAAGAGAGACTAGCATATAGCGTATTAGTTGCCATCAAGTCGATTCCAACTCATGGAGACGCAACATGTGTCAAAGTAGAACTGTGCTCCACAGGATTTTTAGCTGCTACTCTTTTGGAAGTAGATCACCAGGACTTTCTTCCAAGGCACCTCTGGGTAGACTCAAACCTCCAATTTTTTGGTTAGCAGCCGAGCACCTTAACCATTTGCACCAGTCAGGGACTCCAGCATGTATGGTGGGTACTCGTAAAAATATACATTCATAATTTCTTTTTTTTTTTTTCCTTGAATTTATGTACCAACTTCCAAAATGGCTCCTTGGCTGTGGGGACACATGGATAAAATCCATCGTTTACTATGCACCAATGATCTCGGCAAAATACAGATAGGATTCCCATATAACTTCGAATGCCAATGACTCTCAGAGTAAAGTTCTGTCTTGTCTCATGTTGTAGCTTAGCATATAAGGCACTTCCTCCCTGCCCCCTGCTCCCCCTCTGACTGCACCCCTACCACCCACATCCCTTTACCAACATAGAAATGTAAGCACTTTCCCAAATGCCATTCTTGCTGCCTCTAAATCCCCCTCCCAGCCTGCCCCACTCTCCCTCTGCTTTCTACATCTCCTAACTCCCTGTTGCTCTTCACCATGAGAAGCTCAGACCCTCCCAGTCTGATTTCAGGAGCCTTCCACTGCATTCCAGTAGCTCTACGCCAGTACCTATCACATGCTATTTTTACTACTGACTCACCTGGCTCTGCCCTCCCCCCACAACCCCTGCAATCTAGGTCCTTGTCTTGATTGACTTTGTGTCCCCAATGCCTAGCACTGGGCCTGCAGTGTAATAGGCAGGTAATCACTTTCTTGACAGAGGAATAAAAGAACGACTCGTCCACACACTCACACCCTCTATCTGTATTTATACCCATTTCGTAAGCTCATCAAAGAGTTCAGTCTGACTTGTTCTTTTATGTCTAATATATCTAGAGACTTGTTTCTAACGTCTGTCAATTAGTTCTACACTAAATGGCTTCTCAGTTAATATTTGGTTTTTTAAGGGACAGCAAGGAGGACAGTGTGGCAAACACACAGTGAATGAAGGGGAGAATAGATGTGCTTCTGGGGCCAGATCAAGAACGGAAGCTTGAGGCGGTACTGAGGAGATTGACCTTTATCGCAATGCCTGTGTTGGCTCTACGAGGTTCTATTCTTTAGCCTATCTAACAGTAATGTTTTATTAACAATTGGAGGGCCTTAAGTAGGAGACTAACATGACCAGATTTGTTTAAGAAGAAGCTAGACACAAAAGGCCACATTTTGAATGATTTCATTTGTATGACGTGCTTATCACACTCAGAACATTAGCCAGGAAACGCTGGTCCTCAACTTCCTCATGTGTTAGATGAGGTTAGACCAGCTGACCTCTAGGTTCATGTGTAGCTCTCTATTTTTTGATTGCTTGTTAATAAAAAGTTAGTAAATAAAAATTAGTAATTAAACTAGTAAAAAAAATTGTTAAAGGGACAGAACCTCATAAAGCAAACTCAGCAAGGTAATGGTAGTCTTTCTATTTCAGTGGCAGTGTGACAGAGTGGGAATGGCCCTCGAAGACTGGGTTCTTCCCCTGATTTGAGCGTTTACCATTGATTGAACTTGGAAAAGTAATTAAGTTCTCTCGGTTTTTGTTTTTGTATCTCTAATACATAGAAGTTCTAGGAGGCAGCTTCTATGGTTGTAAACACTGCGTGGAGGCAGTGTCTGACCTCCTCTAACTTCACAAGGTGGAAAGAGAATCAAGGTCAACATCCCAAGGCTGATTCCTATGAGGCAGAGGTCACATGACTCCTCTCTCCACCATCTTTACCAGTTCTGACACCAACCGTCCTTCCCACTGTACTGAGTATTTCTCTGCTGGGTTGGGTAATTCATTGCAATGGCCACAGAGAACTCACAGACAATACTCACGATTATGGGGTTTATTAGGGAAGTAACAGGTTACAATTCAGGTTCAGGAATGCTCAGGATACAGTTCTTCCATCAGGATAGCTTCTTCCCAGCCATGCTCACAGGCATTCCTCTCTGGCCCTCAGCCTCTGTCCTGCTCAGGCAAATGTTATAAAGCTCTTTTAGCCCCTGCTAATAAATCCCCAGAGGCACCCCAGGCACTCATCTTTCTCGATCCTTGGGATGTGAAGCCCACTGCTTGGTCTCTGGCCAGTTTCTCCTGCCACTGCTTCTTGCTGTCTTCAGGGTTACAGCTCTCTCTTTCTCTCTCTCAGTCTCCTGGTTCCAGGAGCTTCTCAGCACAGGGATCCCAGATCCAAAAGACATGCTCTCTGCTCCTGGCTGTTCTTCCTTGGTGGTGGTGGGATCCTCTCACCCCTGGGATGGCTCACCTCAAACCCAGAAGGATGGCAAAACTGGCCGATCCCTTTGCTGGGCCACAATTACCCTATGACAGTCCCACTCAATCGAGTGGAAGTTACAAGACCATGGCTAGAAAGGCCACACGAAAGTGATCCATCACACCACAATGGTCTTTACCATAGAAAGTTTGTGTTCTAACTTATCTTCACTTTTTGAAGGCAGCCTCTTTCAGCCTTTGATAAAATCTGTTCACTCACATTATAGGTCCTAGGAGTTTCAATAAAATTAGTGTCATTGTTTCTCTTCTATTGAAAAGACTGAGGGAATATTGCTGTTGTTAGCTGCCATTGAGTCAGCCCTCAAATCATGAGGGCAACGCCATACACGATGGAATAAAACACTGCCGAGTCCTATGCCATCCCCATGATCAGTTGTGGATCTGACCATTGCAATCTATAGGGTTTTCAGTGGCTGATTTTCAGAAGTAGATCACAGGCCTTTCTTTCTAGTCCACCTTAGTCTACAAACTCCTCTGACACCTGTTCAGCATCATAGCAACACACAAGCCTCCACTGACAGAGGGGTGGTGGCTGCGCATGAGGTGCATTGGCTGAGAATAGAACCCGGGTTTCCCACATGGAAGGTGTTATGGATTGAATTGTGTTCTCCCAAAATGTGTTGTAATTCCTAACATCTGTGACTGTGATTATAATCCCATTTGGAAATGGGTTATCTTTGTTATGTTAATGAACAGGATTAGTGTAAGGTGTGCCTTGAGTCACTCTCTTGAGATATTTAAAAAAAAAAAAAAAGAGAGAGATTAAACAAGGAAGTGAGCTAGCAGAGATGGGAGAAGACAGATGCCAAGCCACATAAAGATCTCCCGGGAGCAGAGGCTCAAAGATACCAGAATCTTCCCACACAGCTGACAGAGAGACAAAGCCTTCCCCTAACAACAGCACCCTGAATTCAGTCTCCTAAACTGTGAGAAAATGCATTTCTGTTTGTTAAAGCCACCTTCTTGTGGTGTTTTCATTACAGCAGTACTAGATAACTAAGACAGGAGGCAAGGATTCTACTACTGAACCATGCTGCTCACATACAAAAAGAATTCGGGAGATTTATAAATATTGATGTGGAAAATGTCTATGAGTGTTGTGAAATTAAAAAATTCAGTTGCAAAATAATATGTATCATATGATCTCATTTCTTGTAAGAGTAGCATGTGCACATGCATGTAACGTGAACACCTATCCTTGCTCTGTCTTTCATATATCATCATGTACCGCAATCCACCTGGCTGCTCGAGGCACAAACATGGGAGTCAGCCATTCTTGGTCCAACCCTTTCCCTCACATCTTACATCTCCCTCTTTATGGGGAGGGGGGATCACATGGATATTGCCCTTGGGGAGTTTTATTATCTGGGGGAACAAGACAATGCACAAAACAGGATTAGAAAATGGAAATAAATGTCATCCTCTGAGGAGAAAGAGCAAGGGGGCTGGGTGGTCAGAGAAGAAGCAGAAAGTGGCTGAGTTAGCCGTGAGGAATGGTAAGATGTAGCTGAGGGCAGGGTGGTGGGGGGAATGTGCAGAGGAAGGGAGAAGGGAGAAGGACATCCAGGGAGGGGAGACCATTGTGGTGACAGGCTCTTTCAAAGGGCCATGCCTGAGGGATAGTTGATTGTCAGTAAATGGTTGGAGAATTGAAGGATGGAAGGAAATAAATCGGATTGCTTTGTTTTGGGATGCAGCAGAAAGTCCGTGAGACACTTAAAGTGGGCAAGATCATGGAGATCCCTGAGCATTGGAGAGAGAAGTTGAACTTCTCTTAGTGAGATGCTCTTACGCATAGGTGCAGCGTGATATTGCATTGGTGCAGGCCCATTTGACTGGCCTTGGTTTTCCCTGTGCTCTGGAACAAAGGTGAGCCTGGGATTAGGGAGGCCAGATGAGTGGCTATTTCAGCACTTACAGGTATGTGTGACAAGGTCTTGACAGGGGTGGTAGCCACAGAGTAAAAGCTAGAGGCAGTGGGTATATCTAGTTGTTGTTCCAAGCACCTGCACCCTGCTGAGGGCCACATTCCACCTTTGCTCTGAGAACAAGGAGTCCTCCAGAAACTGAAAGGCTGTAGTTACCAAAGTTGCATTTGAGATGGGTTTGTAGGGCCAGGACATCAAAGATTCCAGATGGTTCATCTGATGCAAACCCGTGGCTGTTGGGTCGACTCCAACTCAGAGCAACCCTGTAGGGCAGAGTAGAACTGCCCCATAGGTTTTCCAGGGAGCTGCTGGTGGATTTGAACGCCGGCTTTTGGTTAGCAGCCGAGCTATTAACCACTGTGCCACCATCTGATGCAAGGCCCTCTCAGTTTAGCCCTGCCTTGGCTCTCCAGCTCATCCTATCTCCTCTTCAGTATGAGAGGGTTACACTAGAACTGTAGAATGGTGCTCAGTGGTAGAATTCTCATCTTCCATGCAGGAGACCCAGATTAGATTCCCAGCCAATGCGCCTCAAGTACAGCCATCACTCATCTGTCAGTCTTCATTCGTGTGTTTCTGTGATACTAAGCAGGTTTCATTGGAGCTTCCAGACTAAGTTGGACTAGGAAGAAAGGCCTTGTGATCTACTTTTGAAAATCAGCCGGTGAAAACCTTAAGGATCACAATGGTCTGATCTGCAACTGATCATGGGAATGGCACAGGACCAGGCAGTGTTTCATTCTGTTGTGCATGGGGTCACCATGAGTCAGGGGCCAGCTCGACCACAGCTAACAACAACAACACTAGAACTGAGATTTTTACTGATTCACAGAGGCGTTGAACTCATTCCCACTATGTCTTGAATTTTGTTGTCATCTCCCCTCATCACACCACTTGCATCTTCTAGAATATCCTCTGTCCTCTCCCAAACTCTGGAAATCCTACCCAGCTTTTGAGACCCCTTCCGCCCACATCATTTTATGACTGCTGTAGTTTATGTGGTGCTCTACCCTGGCTGATCCCCCACTACGTACATTGTCTATAACATAAAAGTCAGCACGATGCTGAATAATGTATCAAGCCCGTACTTCAGATCTTTAGAGCATTCATTTGCCATGGAAACTCTCCCATGAGACTCTAAGCTCTTTGAGGTTGTGGATTTGGGGCTTCTAATGCATTTCTTGCACTAGCTAACCCAGTGCACATTAGGTGCGTGACAAATTCATGCTGAGACAATAGCCAACACCCCCCAAAGGGCCATGTAGGATTTTTCCTTGTCCCAGGAAGGGGGTTAGTTGGCAAAAAGGGCAGAGGTAGAATATAAACATATTCATTTCAACCCATAGAAATGACCCCCACGTCCCAACCACAGAAGGTCTACTCTAATACACTTTTTTCATTCTTAAAATTCTATTGTAAAATATATATAACGTAAATTTGCCATTTTAACCATGTTTTAGTGTACAATTCAGTAATATTAATTACATTCACAATATTGGCAACCATCATCACTTTTTTTTCCAAAAGTTTTTCATCACCTCAAACAGAAACTCTATACTCTTCAAGAAATAATCCCTCCCCTTTCTTTTTCCCTTCCCCCAAGTCTCTGGTAATCTCTCATAACTTTGGTCTCCATATATTTGCCTATTCTAGAGATTTCGTGTAAGTGGGATCATACAATATCTGTCCTTTTGTATCTAGCTTATTTCACTCAACATCATGTTTTCAAGGTTCATCAATGTCGTAGCACACGTTAGAACTTCATTTCTCTTTATGGCTGGGTGATATTCCATTGTATGTAAGTACCACATATTGTTTCTCCATTCATCTGTTGATGGGCACTTGAGTTTTTTCCACCTTTTAGCTATTGTGAATAATGCTGCTATGAACATTGGTGTATAAGTCCTAACTCTCTTATATATCTCAAAAAGACATTCACCCCACATCAGACAAGGCCTCTTAGACCTCCAAAGGAGCTTTTGGGTGGGAACTGAAAGTTGACGTAGCCTCACGTGCATGATGCAGATAACAAGGTTGATGGACTGGGCTCTTGGCAATCTGCACCCGAGTAGGTGACTCACGGTCTTTGAGGCAGATGGGACAAGATGAACACCCATGATAAGGACCAGGCACAGAGCCTGAGGGGAGCCGGCTCCAGGAGGCCATTGGGGTAGAAGGCAGCTGTTCGAATGCTCCTTATAGGGAGAGGACAAAGGAGAATTTGGCAGAGGCCAAGAGGAGAAACAAGATGCACTGTGGACAGGGCGCTCTTTGGAATGGGCAGTGTTGAGGGTGGGTGGTGGTGGTCAGCCTTTAATTCCAGAGATGCTTTGTGTTAGACCCCAACCTATGACTAAATGCACAAACATCATAGATGGGAAAGGTTTGCTCCAGGAGATAAGGAAGAGGCAAGATTTCCCTTTGGAGTTGGGAGGCTGACCCCGAGGAAGCTAATGATCTCTAAGGTCACCTTGTATGCCAAAGTTTTATCTTTCTGGTGGCACTTACTTCCTTTGCCATGTCAAAGTCTCATTCCTGTATAAACTATGGGAACATTACATGCAAAACGGAGCCCTGGTGGCGCAGTAGTTAAGAGCTCGGCTGCTAACCAAAAGGTAAGTAGTTTGAATCCACCAGCCACTCCTTGGAAACCCTATGGGGTTGCTATGTTGGAATTGACTGAATGGCAACGGGTTTGGTTTTTGGTTTTATATACAAAATAATCTCACCTGACAGATGCCTAAAATCTTGCTTCGCTAAAAAATGCCTAACCTCCCAGCCTATCCTCTGCAGAAAATAAAAAAAGCTACCTTAGCTCACATGGCCTTTTCAATTTACTTTTTAGGATAAAATGTATATGTTAGTTTCCCACCTGGGGATATTACAAATTCAGTTATTTTAAAAGAAATCTGCATGGAGTCTTCCTCCTCACGTGGATTTGACATTTGCTTTCCTGGAATGGTCAGGGATCACTAACTGCACCCACACAGTGCTGCCTCCTGGCCTCCTCCGTACCTCCAGGGCCCCAGCTCCAGAGTGAGGCAATACTGAGGACCTATCCCTAGAATGGCATGAGCATTGAGATAATGTAACCTCTTAGTGCTTTGCACCTAGCACGTGTCAGAACATCTTCGTTCAAAAATACAAGATCTCAAATTATCTATCAAAGGGACAAAGCAGTATGAGGAGGTTAAATGCGAGGAGGAAAAAAGAATATCCATGGAATATGAATGTGGTTTTGGGTCCAGTTGTCAGACAGGGCCATGTTTTAAAAAGGGAGCTTATGGCCTTTGTGTACTCCAAGCCTCTTTGAATGCCTCTACGATTTCATCTGGATGATTTTAAACCTTTGGTGGATCAGGAATGATTTTCAGGGATATCCACTCTTGAGTTTAAGAGTGAGCTGTCTGCAAATTGAACATATCCTCAAACATTTAAACCTTCTAAATAAAAGTCCACCACCCATCTGTCAGTTTGTTGTACTGTGCTGGTTTGTGTGTTGCTGTGATGCTAGAAGTTATGCCTCCAGTATTTCAAATAACAGCAGGGTCACCCATGGTGGACAGGTTTCAACAGAGCTTCCAGACTAAGATGGATTAGGAAGAAAACCTGGTAATCTACTTCCAAAAAATCAGCCAATGAAAACCACATGGATCACGATAGAATACTGTGCAATATAGTGCTGGTAAATGAGTCCCTTTGGTTGAAAGGATCTTAAAGATGGCGCAGGACTGGGCAACGTTTTGGTCTGTTATACATAAGGTTGCCATGAGTTGGACCCAACTTTGACAGCAACTAACAAGTGGGAAATGGGACTCCTGGAAAGTATAAACAAAAAGTGTAACTAGAACATCATGCTGGTTAAAAATTAAAAAGTAAATGTGAACTTTAAAATAGACATGTATTTCTGTGTAAATGAAGTTTGGGTAGATTTGATATGATGGCTCATTTGCTTGGTTTTGTTTTATTTTGGTTGCTTTGTTCTGTTTAACTTGTACTATGCAGATATACTACACAGGTGGCCCTAAACACTAATTGCTAAGAGACAGCTCTTGCAGGGAAATAGATTCAATTAGCATCACATTTTTAATTACACAGCATATTATATACCTTACCTGTATAATTATTTATTTTATGGCATCATGCTATCCTATAGATAAACAAAGACTTTGAGAAAATTTACTAGCTTTTCTGGGAGTGCCCCCAAAAGAATATAATTTCCATTCTAACCAATAACTAAGATGGGACTAACTCTACAAGTAGATTGTTACCTGCTGGGGTACAATAAGTTCAGAATTCTCCCTCGTGAATTTTTCCTTTTAAAGTAAAATTGCAGAAACATTTATCACACCTACATGTACAAGGAACAGTCATAGCGTTGGAAGTACAAACATAAATAATATGGGTATTTTGTATTCAAGAGACTTAGGCTAGAAATCGAGACATACATGTAAATAAATAATTAAAATTAAGCCTGATAAGGGGACAAAAGGGGAAGCCTTCATGGTATAAGTCTATGGTGAATTTTGAAGAATGACTCAGGGCATACAAAAGCTTCGAGGACATTCCCAGAAGAGTCAATAGCATGTGCAAAAGCCCAAGGGCACAAAGAAGAGTAATGAGCTTTGGGCCAGCTCCTTGTAGGTCTACACTGCTGTGAGTGGTGGGACAAATTTGTGGGAGGTGAGACAAGAAACATAGGACCCAGAGATAGGTTAAGACCTGGCATTTCTATATTTCCTCCTCCTCAATAAGTAATATAGGCAGCCACAGCACGAAGTTAGTTCATCTTCATCTTAAATACACAACATAAATTGGGTTATTGGACTGTAAAATCTGATTGAGGTAGTATGAACAGTCTTAGCTGAATTGAACCAAGAATCTTAAATATCAACTATACTTTCCAGTAAACCACTAGCATCAAAATTAAAGCTTACCCCAATAAAAAAAAAAGCAAACGTCAGTTTATCACAAATAGTCACTCATAACAAGGACAATCAGAAGTGGATGCTACTGGGGCAGTTTTCTGGTGGGCTGTGAGTGACACCAGGGCTCTGCTATTGGTGTCCTGGTATCCTGAGTCAGAGGAAGAATGTATGAAGGCAGAGTAAGGGGTGCAGGAGGTAGGATAGACGCACAAGAGAAAGGAGTGGGAGAGCTGATAAAGTTTTTGAGGCAATAGAGTCAACCCCCTTGCAAAGAGGAGAGTTTCTCATTCTCTAAGGGCACCTGTTGCTGTCAAGTCTTGTTTCACACCTGGCTGCCATCCCTTCCCTTTGATCTAGTTTTTCCTCTAATGTCTTCCAGCTTCATCATGCTTCTGTTACTCAAGCCCTAGGGTAGTCACACAAAGCCACCTGGTGCCTATCATGGACCACGTGGGGAGCTCTGCCTTTCACTCCCTATTTCCTTCCCCCACTCCCCACAAGAATCGAGACATGGAAGAGTTCATTTGTACATTCAACAGACTACATTCTTTTTGAAAAGTAAAAAAATATTTTAGTAAGTTATCACAGCATCTAATTGATGTGGGTGATGAGTGAGAATAATATTTACCAAGTGGCCTACAAACCACCACGTGATGGGTACTCTAAATATATTACCTCATTTAATCCTGTCAATGTCGTTGTGAGGTAGGCATTGTTAACTCCCTTTTACATATTTTAATGTAATTACAAAGTCCATGTTATTGGAAACTCTAGCGGTTGCTCTCACCCAGCTCTGTTTTGAGCATGATTGTCTGAACAATTATCTAGCACAGTAGATGTGTGATAAATGGTAGATGGACTAGGCTAGATCCTTATCCCTGGTCAAGTTGATAAAGTTCCACCTAGTTTTTACTACCCTCTTGCTCCTAGCCAGTTATCATCCCTTGTTTCACCAATCAAAACATATATTGATGGAGCCTGAGACCAGAAGAACTAGATGGTGCCTGGCTACAACTGATGACTGCCCTGACAGGGAACACAACAGAGAACCCATGAGGGAGAAGGAGAGCAGTGGGATGCAGACCCCAAATTCTCGTAAAAAGACCAGACTTAATGGGCTGACTGAGACTGGAAGAACCCTGGTGGTCATGGTCCCCAGACCTTCTGTTGGCCCAGGACAGGAACCATTCCCAAAGCCAACTCTTCAGACATGGATTGGGCTGGACAATTGGTTGGAAAGGGATGCTGGTGAGGAGTGAGCTGCTTGGATCAGGTGGACACTTGAGGCTATGTTGGCATCTCCTGCCAGGAGGGGAGATGAGAGGGTAAAGGGGGTTAGAAGCTGGCAAAATGGACATGAGAAGAGAGAGTGGAGGGAGGGAGCATGCTGTCTCATTAGGGGGAGAGCAATTGGGATTATGTAGCAAGGTGTATATGGGTTTTTGTGTGAGAGACTGACTTGATTTGTAAACTTTCACTTAAAGCACAATAAAAATTAATATATATATATATATTGATGGAGAACAGGAAATTCTGTGCACTCTATTAAGTTGTACAGAGGGAAAGTAAAAGTTTTATATTCATAAAGAATAATTTTACTTATATACTCACTTTTTCCCACAAGGGGTTTGAAGTGACTTACCACCAAAATCAGGACAGAGTAGAGCTGCCCCACAGGTTTCTAGGGAGCAGCTGCTGGATTTGAACTGCCAACATTCTGGTTAGCAGCCCAACACTTAACCACTATGCCACCAGGGCTACACATTCAAAAATGCCTGCGGCAGTATGTTGACAGGCAACTGCCAGAAATTCAGGCTGGTTTCAGAAGAGGATGTGGAACCAGGGATATCATTGCTGATGTCACACGGATCCTGGCTGAAAGCAGAGAATACCAGAAGGATGTTTACCTGTGTTTTATTGACTATGCAAAGGCGTTCAACTGTGTTATCCATAACAAATTATGGATAACATTGCAAAGAATGGGAATTCCAGAACACTTAATTATGCTCATGAGGAACCTTTACATCAATCAAGAGGCAGTTGTTCATACAGAACAAGGGGATACTGATTGGTTTAAAGTCAGGGAAGGTGTGTGTCAGGGTTGTATCCTTTCACCGTACCTATTCAGTCTGTATGTTGAGCAAATAATCTGGGAAGCTGGACTATATGAAGAAGAATGGGGCATCGGGTTTGGAGGAAGACTCATTAACAAACTGTGTTATGCAGATGACACAAACTTGCTTGCTGAAAGTGAAAAGGACTTGAAGCACTTACTAATGAAGATCAAAGACCACAGCCTTCAGTATGGATTGCACCTCAACATGAAGAATACAAAAATCCTCACAACTGGACCGATGAGCAACATCATGATAAATGGAGAAAAGATTGAAGTTGTCAAGGATTTCATTTTACTTGGATCCACAATCAACAGCCATGGAAGCAGCAGTCAAGAAATCAAAAGATACATTGCATTGTGTAAATCTGCTGCAAAGGACCTCTTTAAAGTGTTGAAGAGCAAAGATGTCTACTTTGAGGACTAAGGTGCACCTGACCCAGGCCATGGTATTTTCAATTGCATCATATGCATATGAAAGCTGGACAATGACTAAGGAAGACCAAAGAATTGATGCCTTTGAATTGTGGTGCTGGCGAAGAATATTAAATATATCATGGACTGCCAAAAGAATGAACAAGTCTGTCTTAGAAGAAGTGCAACCAGAATGTTCCTTAGAAGCAAGGACGGCAAGATTGTGTCTTACATGCTTTGGACATGTTGTCAGGAGGGATCAGTCCCTGGAGAAGGACATCATGCTTGGCAGAGTACAGGGTCAACGGAAAAGAGGAAGGCCCTTGACAAGGTGGATTGACACAGTGGCTGCAACAATGAGCTCAAGCATAACAACGATTTTAATGATGGCATAGGACCGGGCAGTGTTTCGTTCTGTTGTGCATAGGGTCACTATGAGTTGGAACCAACTCGGCGGCACCTAACAACAATAACCACAACCACCACCAAAATATATACAATAATATGGATAAATATAAATAAAAATAAAGTAATAAAACCACGGATAACATAAAAATAGTTTAAATAAAAAGGTTAGTAACAGAAGAGGGGGAAAACATCACAAATATTCAGGCTACAAAAACTTATACGGTCACTACAATTTGACCTTAAATTTTACTTTTGTACTTACTAGTAGCCAAACTGGAAGGAAATTACAGTTATATAGTTCTAAATATTAGAGAGGAAAAGAAACTGTTCCTCAGAGGAAGTTTAGCTTTTCTGATTCCTCAGGAGTGACTTTCTGGAAAATGGTGAATTAGAAAATTCCTGGAGTTGATCTCCCAAATCGAAACAATCATTAATCTGGGAAAAAAATAATCAGAATAAACTACTTCTGAACCTTAGAACCTGATCAGGCACTTTAACAACCATGGGAGTGTTTGATAAAGGGAAAGGCATGCAAGAACAAGCTACCAAACCCCCTCCATTCCTCAGCCCTGTTGCAGCCATGGAGATGGGCGCCTGTGTTCTAAGGCAGCTGGCTGGTGCGAGAGTGGACAGTAAGAACTTTATCCTGAAACTATTTGGGGTGATGGCAGTTCCCCAAGGGATTAGTACAAACACTTGCCTTTGTTTTGCCTCCATATGCTGTATTGCCTTCTCTATCAGAAGTAGTACCTATCAGGAGATTTTAAGAGGTATACACATCTTTTTTTTTGGATCCAAACATTTAAGGAAATCTCTTTCAGGTCACAAGATAATCACAGTGATAACTGGACAGAAACTTTAGTGGCCACACACAACAAGGAATACAGACTTTATAAAAATAGCTTGGAAAAGTCACTATACAAACAGATGATTGCAACCCTAAAGTAATAAAAGCAATCTCTGAGGAGGGGAAGAATCTGATTTCCAGAGTTGTCACATTATAATACTCAAAATATCCAGTTATCAGCAAAAAATTACAATGCATACAAAAAATAAATAAAACAAAACACAAGAAAATATGGCTCATTCACAGGAAAAGAAGGATTAAACAGAAACTATCCCTGAGGGTGCTGAGACATTGGAATCACTAGTCAGAGACATTCAATCAACTATCTTAAATATGCTCAAAGAGCTAAAGGAAACCTTGAACAAAAACTAAAGGAAATCATGTGTGAACAAATAGGGAATGTCAATAAAGAGATACAAATTACAAAAATTAACCAAATAAAATTCTGGAGTGGAAAAATACAATAGTTGAAACAAAAAATTCACCAGAGGGTTCAGTGGCAGATTTGAGCATGCAGAAGAAAGAGTCAGTGTACTTGGAGCTAAGGCAATTGAAATTATCCAGTCTGTGGAGCAGAGAGAGAAAAAAAAAAAAGAAAATGAACAGTTTAAGGGACCTGTGGGACGCTATCAAACATACCAACATGTGCATTACAGTAGTCCCAGAAGGAGAAGAGAGAAAGGGGCAGAAAGAATATTTAAAGAAATAATGGCCAAAAACTTCCCAAAATTTTTCAAAATTTTATTTGGTTGTTGTTGAGACTGTACATGGCAAAAACATATAGCAATTCAAGTAATTTCTACATGTACAATTCGGT
Source organism: Elephas maximus indicus (assembly GCF_024166365.1). NCBI lineage: Eukaryota > Metazoa > Chordata > Mammalia > Proboscidea > Elephantidae > Elephas > Elephas maximus. The sequence continues at coordinate 49,798,151 of NC_064819.1, read as the reverse complement.
GACATTGATTACATTCTTCAAGTTGTGCAACCATTTTTATCTCCCATTTCTGAGTTGTTCCTCCCCCATTAACGTAAACTCATTGCCCCCTAAGTTTCCTATATAGTATTTCCAGTTGCTGTTGTCACTTTTATCCTACACAGATAGTTCTTAAAAGAGCATGATGTTCAAGGCAGACATTTTTTTATTAGTTAAAATAAACTATTGGTTGATTTTCAGAAAACTCCAGGGGACATTTTTGGTTTAACTTTTAAAGATTATCTCAGGGCAATAGTGTCAGGGGTTCACCCTTGCCTCTAGAAAGCCTGGAGTTGATGAGAATTTGAAATTCTTTGATCAAAATGTTCACTAATAGTAGCCGGGCACCATCCAGTTCTTCTGGTCTCGTGGCAAAGGAGGCAGTTGTTCATGGAGGCAATTAGCCACACATTCCATATCCTCCTCCTATTCCTGACTTTCTTTCTTCCTCTGTTGCTCCAGGCAAACACAGAAACTTCCCAAATTTTGTGAAAGATATGAATCTACACAGGCCAGAAGGCAGTGGAATGATATATTTAAAGTGCTGAAAGAAAAAAAAAGAATTTTATATCAGCAAAACTATCCTTCAAGAATGAAGGAAAAATGAAGATATTCCCAGATAAACATGAAATGCTAAAGAAAGTCCTTCAGGTTGAAAGGAAAGGACACTGGACAGTAAATATGAAGCATATGAAAAAAAATAAAGAACATTGGCAAAGGTAACTACATAGGTAAATATAAAAGTCAGCATTATTGTACTTTTTGGTTTGCAAGTCTTTTTTTTTTTTCTATATGATTTAAAAGGCAAATGCATAAAACAATAATTCCATGTTAATGGGCACATTGGGTAATGTATGAAGATATAATCTGTGACAATAACAATATAAAAGGGTAGGGACAGAAATGCATAGGAGCACAGCGTTTGTATCCTATTGAAACTAAGTTGGTATTATTCAAACTAGGTTGTTGTAAGTTCAACTTTATATATAAACATATTCTAATCCACAAGGTAGCCACTAGGAAAATAACTAAAAATATATACAGAAAAGGAAAGAAGGGAGTTAAAATGGTACACTACAAAAAAAAAATCAACTAAACACAAAAGAAGGCAGTAATGGAGAAGATGAGGAACAACCAAAAAAAAAAAAACCATATAAGACATACAGAAAAGAAATAACTAAATGACAAAAGTAAGCCATTCCGTAGCCCCCAAGAAGATAAAATACTTAGGAATAAATCTTACGAAGGATGTAAAAGACCTATACAAAGAAAACTACAAAGCTCTACTACAAGAAATTAAAAAGGACATACTTAAGTGGAAAAACATACCCTGCTCATGGATAGGAAGACTTAACATAGTAAAAATGTCTATTCTACCAAAAGCCATCTATACATATAACGCACTCCAAATCCAAATTCCAATGTTATTTTTTAAGGGGATAGAGAAACAAATCACCAATTTCATATGGAAGGGAAAGAACCCCCGGATAAGCAAAGCATTACTGAAAAAGAAGAAGAAAGTGGGGGGCCTCACTCTACCTGATTTCAGAACCTATTATACAGCTACAGTAGTCAAAACAGCCTGGTACTGGTACAACAACAGGCACATAGACCAATGGAACAGAATTGAGAATCCAGATATAAATCCATCCATGTATGAGCAGCTGATATTTGACAAAGGACCAGTGTCAGTTAATTGGGGAAAAGATAGTCTTTTTAACAAATGGTGCTGGCATAACTGGATATCCGTCTGCAAAAAAAATGAAACAGGACCCATACCTCACACCATGCACAAAAACTAACTCCAAGTGGATCAAAGACCTAAACATAAAGACTAAAACGATAAAGATCATAGAAGAAAAAATAGGGACAACCCTAGGAGCCCTAATACAAGGCATAAACAGAATACAAAACATTACCAAAAATGATGAAGAGAAACCCGATAACTGGGAGCTCCTAAAAATCAAACACCTATGCTCATCTAAAGACTTCACCAAAAGAGTAAAAAGACCACCTACAGACTGGGAAAGAATTTTCAGCTATGACATCTCAGACCAGCGCCTGATCTCTAAAATCTACATGATTCTGTCAAAACTCAACCACAAAAAGACAAACAACCCAATCAAGAAGTGGGCAAAGGATATGAACACACACTTCACTAAAGAAGATATTCAGGCAGCCAACAGATACATGAGAAAATGCTCCCGATCATTAGCCATTAGAGAAATGCAAATTAAAACTACGATGAGATTCCATCTCACACCAACTAGACTGGCATTAATCCAAAAAACACAAAATAATAAATGTTGGAGAGGCTGCGGAGAGATTGGAACTCTTATACACTGCTGGTGGGAATGTAAAATGGTACAACCACTTTGGAAATCCATCTGGCGTTATCTTAAACAGTTAGAAATAGAACTACCATACAACCCAGAAATCCCACTCCTCGGAATATACCCTAGAGATACAAGAGCCTTCACACAAACAGATATATGCACACCCATGTTTATTGCAGCTCTGTTTACAATAGCAAAAAGCTGGAAGCAACCAAGGTGTCCATCAACGGATGAATGGTTAAATAAATTGTGGTATATTCACACAATGGAATACTACGCATCGATAAAGAACAGTGACGAATCTCTGAAACATTTCATAACATGGAGGAATCTGGAAGGCATTATGCTGAGCGAAATGAGTCAGAGGCAAAAGGACAAATATTGTATAAGACCACTATTATAAGATCTTGAGAAATAGAAAAAACTGAGAAGAACACATTCTTTTGTGGTTACGAAGGGGGGAGGGAGGGAGGGAGAGGGTTTTTTATTGATCAATCAGTAGATAAGAACTGCTTTGGGTGAAGGGAAAGACAACACTCAATACAAGGAAGGTCAGCCCAATTGGACTGGACTAAAAGCAAAGAGGTTTCCGGGATAAAATGAATGCTTCAAAGGTCAGCGGAGCAGGGGCTGGGGTCTGGGGAACATGGTTTGCGGGGACTTCTAAGTCAATTGGCAAAATAATTCTATTATGAAAACATTCTGCATCCCACTTTGAAATGTGGCGTCTGGGGTCCTAAATGCTAACAAGCAGCCATCTAAGATGCATCAATTGGTCTCAACCCACCTGGAGCAAAGGGAAATGAAGAACACCAAGGTCACACGACAACTAAGAACCCAAGAGACAGAAAGGGCCACATGAACCAGAGACCTACATCATCCTGAGACCAGAAGAACTAGTTGGTGCCCGGCCACAATCGATGACTGCCCTGTCAGGGAGCACAACAGAGAACTCCTGAGGGAGCAGGAGATCAGTGGGATGCAGAACCCAAATTCTCATAAAAAGCCCATACTTAATGGTCTGACTGAGACTAGAGGAATCCCGGCGGCAGTGCTCCCCAGACCTTCTGTTGGCACAGGACAGGAACCATCCCTGAAGACAACTCATCAGACATGAAAGGGACTGGTCAGAGGCGGGGAGAGAGATGCTGATGAAGAGTGAGCTAATTAAATCAGGTGGACACTGGAGAGTGTGTTGGCAACTCTTGACTGGAGGGGGATGGGAAGATAGAGAGAGAGGGAAGATGGCAAAATTGGCACGAAACGAGAGTCTGAAAGGGCTGACTCAATAGGGCGAGAGCAAGTGGGAGAAGGGAGTAAGATGTATGTAAACTTACATGTGACAGACTGATTGGATTTGTAAATGTTCACTTGAAGCTTAATAAAAGTTAATTAAAAAAAAAAAGTAAGCCATTCCTTATCAATAACTACAGTAAATTATTTTAATCCATTAAAAATCTTCAAATAAGAGCGAGATTGGCAGAATGTATTTAAAAAAAAAAAAAAAGAAAAAAAGATCCATGCTGTGTTTAAGAGACTCACTTTAGAAACAAAGAGGTTGAAAGTAAAAGAACAACAACAAAAAAAATTCCAAAAAAATGGTAGCCCACAGTGAATTGGAATGACTATATTATTACCAAACGAAATAGATTTTAAGTCCAAAAATCTTTCAAAAGACAAAGAAGGACATGCATACTGATAAAAGAGTTTATCCATACATGTACGCACCTAACAACACAACCCCAAAATATACGAAATAAACATTGACAAGATTGAAGGAAGAAATAGAGAGTTATACAATAATAGTTGGAGACTGCAATACCCTAGTTTCAATAATGGATAGAACAATCAGACAGAAGATCAATAATGAAATAGAGGACTTGCACAATACTATAAACCAATTAGACCTAACCGACATATACAGAACACTCCACCCAACAACAGCAGAATATACATTCTTCTCAAGTACACCTGGAACATTCTCTGGGATACACCATATGTTACATCAGCAAGCAAGTCTTTATAAATTTAAAAAGGTTGGAAATCATACAAAATATCTATTCTAGCCACAATGAAATGAAATTAGAAATCAGTAACAGAAGAAAACTGGAAAATTCAGAAATATGTGGAAATTAAACAACACATTCTTAAACAACCAATGGGTGAGGAAGAAATCACAAAGGAAGTTAAAAAATATCTTGACATGAATTAAAACAAAAACACAACATACCAAAACTTACTGCATGCAGTAAAAGCAGTGCTCAGAGGAAAGTTTATAGCTATAAATGCTTCATTAAAAAGAATACAAATCAACATAACTCTATAACTTAAGGAGCTGTAAAAAGAAAAACTAAACTCAAAGCTAGCAGAAAGAAGAAAATAATAAAGTTAGAAAAAGGGTAAATAGAATAGAGAATAGAAAAACAATAGAGAGAATCACCAAAACAAAAAATTGGTTCTTTGAAAAGATACAGAAAACTGACCAAACTTTAGTTAAGCTGACTTAGGAAAAAAGAGAGAAGACTGAAATTACTAAAATCAAAACCAAAAGTGTTACAGAAATAAAGAGGATTATAAGAGAATACCACAAAAAAATAAGCCAAAAAATTGGATAACCTAGGTGAGATGGACAAATTTCTAGAAGCAACAAACTACCAGAATTAACTCAAGAAGAAGTAGAAAATTTCAACAGGCCTACAACAAGTGTAGATATTGAATCAGTAATCAAAAACCTTCCAACAAAAGAAAGCCCAGGACCAGATGGCTTTGTTGGTGAATTCTATCAAATGTTTACATAAAAAATTAACACTAATCCTTCTTAAACCCTCCCAAAAAATTGAGGAGGGAAGACTTCCTAACTCATTCTATGAGACCAGCATTACCCTGACAAAGACACTAAAAGATAACTGCAGATCAATATCCCTTATGAATATATGAATACAGAGGCAAAAGTCCTCAAGCAAACTGAATTCAGCAGCATATTAAAAAGATTAAACACAAAGACCAAATGAAATTTATTCTAGGAATGCAAGGACGGCTGAACATATAAAAATCAACCAGTATAATAGACTCATTAATAGGATGAGGGGGGAAAAAAGCACGTGATCATCCAATAGATGCAGAAAAGGCATTTGAAAAAAATCCAACACACTTTCATGATAAAAATTTTCAGTAAACCAAGAATAGAAAGGAAATTCCTCAACACAAAACATCCACAGCTAACATCATACTCAACAGTGAAAGACTGAAAGCTTTTCCCCTGACATCAGGAAAAAAAAAGGATGCTCATTTTCACCACAGCTTGTACTGAAAGTTTTAGCCAGAGTAACTAGGCAAGAAAATGAAGTAAAAGGTATCCAAACTGGCAAGGAAGAAGTAAAAACTATTTCTATTCACAGGTGACATGATTTTATGTGTAGAAAACCATAGAGTATTAAAAAAAAATTCAACAAAGTTGCAGGATACAAAATGAACATGCAAAAATCATTTGTATTATACACTAGCAATGATCAATCCAAAAATGGAAATTAAGAGAACAATTTCATTTACAGTAGCATCAAAAAAGAATAAAATACTTAGGAATAAATTTAACCAAAGAGGCACAAGACTTGTACACTGAAGTCTACAAATATTGCTAAAAGAAACTAAGGAAGGTAAATAAATGGAATGACATCCTGTGTTCAAAGATTGGAAGACTTAATATTGTTAAAATGTCAATACTACCCAAAGCAATATATAGATTCAATGCAATCCCTATGGAAATCCCAATTGTATTTTTGCAGAAATAGAAAAACTTATCTTAATATTCATATGGAATTTCAAGGGACCCCAATTAGCAAAACAATCTTGAAAGAAGAACAAAGTTGGAGGATCCACATTTTCCAGCTTCAGAACTTACTATAAAACCACAGTAATCAACACAGTGTAGTACTGGCATAAGAATAGACATATATACCGATGTATTAGAATTAAAAGTCCAGAAATAAACCCTCATATCTATGGCCAATTGATTCTGACAGGGCACCAAGACCATTCAATGGGAAAAGAACAGCTTCTTCAACAAACAACCGATGCTGGAAAACTGAATGTCTACATGTAAAAGAATGAAGTTGGACTCTTACCCTACACCATACACAAAAATTAACTCAAAATAAATCATAGACCAAAATGTAAGAGTTAAAGTACAAAGCTCTTAGTAAAAACCTTTGTGACCTTGGATTAAGCAATGGTTTCTTAAATATGACACTAAAGCACAAGTGACAAAAATAAAATGCACTTCATCAAAATTAAAAATTTTCATACTGCAAATGATACCATAAAGAAAGCAAAAAGACAGCTCACTGAATGGGAGAAAATATTTGCAAATCCATATGCCTGCCAAGGGCCTAGTATCCAGAATAGTAAAGACCTCTTACAATTCAACGATAAAAAGACAACCCAATCAAAAATGGTCAAAGGATCTGAATAGCATCTGAATTAATTTCTTCAAAGATACGCAAATGGAAAATAAACACATGAAAAGATAGCCATTGTAGTTGTTGTCAGGTGCCCTTGAGTCAGTTCCTACTCATAGTGACCCTATGCACTACAGAACGAAACACTGCCCTGTCCTGTGCCATCCTTACAACCATTGTTATGCTTGAGCCCATTGTTGCAGCCACTGTGTCAATCCACCTCATAGAGGGTCTTCCTCTTTTCCACTGACTCCATACTTTATCAAGCATGATGTCCTTCTCCAGGGACTGATTCCACCTGACAACATGTCCAAAGCCATTGGGGAAATACAAATCAAAACCACAATGACCTTCCTCTTTACACCTATTACCAAACAAACAAACAAAAAAAAACCCAAACCCATTGCAGTTGAGTTGATTCTGACTCATAGCAACCCTATAGGAAAAAGTAGAACTGCCCCATACAGTTTCCAAGGAACACCTGGTGGATTCCAACTGCCGACCTTTCGGTTAGCAGCCATAGCTCTTAACCACTATGCTACCAGGGTTTCCTATTAGAATGGCTGTAATCAAAAAGATTGACAATAACTACTGTTGGCAAGGATGTGGAGCAACTGCAACCATCATACATAGCTAGTGGGAATTTAAAATGGTGCAGTCACTGTGGAAACCACAGTTTGGTAGTTCCTCAACATATTAAACATAGAGTTACCATATGACCCAGCAATACCACTTCCAGATATAAACCCAAGAGAAATGAAAACATATGCCCACATAAAACTTGTACATGAATGCTCATAGCAGCATTATTCTTAACAACTGAAAAGTGGAAACAACCCAAATGTCCATCAACTGATAAATGGGTAAATAAAATGTGATATATCCGTACAATTAAATATCATTCAGCAATAAAAAGGAATAGTACTGTTAGATGTTACAACATGGATGAATCTTTTTTGTGTGTACTTTAGATGAAGGTTTACAGAACAAACTAGTTTCTTATTAAACAGTTAGTACACATATTGTTTTATGACATCAGTTAACAACCCCACATGTCAACTCTCTCCCTTCTCAAACTTGGGTTCCCTATTACCAGATTTCCTGTCCCCTCCTGCCTTCTAGTCCTGTGATATAACTGGGATGTTTTTCCCCCTTAGTCTTGTTTTGTTTTATGGGCATGTCTAACCTTTGGCTGAAGGGTGAACTTCAAGAGTGACTTCATTACTAAGCTAAAAGGATGTCCGGGGGCCATACTCTCAGAGTTTCTCCAGTCTCTGTCAGGCCAGTAAGTCTGGTCTTTTTTTGTGAGTTAGAATTTTGTTCTACATTTTTCTCCAGCTCTGTTTGGGGCCCTCTATTGTGATCCCTGTCAGAGCAGTCAGTGGTGGTAGCCAGGCACCATCTAGTTGTACTGGACTCAATATAGTGGAGGCCATAGTAGATGTGGTTCATTAGTCCTTTGGACTAATCTTTCCCTTGTGTCTTTAGTTTTCTTCATTCTTTCTTGCTCCTGAAGGGGTGAGACCAGTGGAGTATCTTAGATGGCCGCTCACAGGCTTTTAAGACCCCAGACGCTACTCACCAAAGTAAAACGTAGAACATTTTCTTTATAAACTAATAACATGGATGAATCTTGAAAACATGCTAAGTGAGAAAAACCAGACACAAAAGACCACGTATCGTATGATTCTGTAAATATGGAATGTCGAGAATAGGTAAATACAGAGAGGTGGAAAGTAGATTAGTGATTAACAAGGGTGAGGGGAGTAAGAATAGAGAGTGACTGCTAAGGGGTACAGACTTTCTTTTAGGGGTAAAAAATGTTCTAAAAATAGATTGAAGTGATAGTTACATCATACATACCTGATGGGAATATAAAATGGTGCAGCCACTATGTACTACTATGTACAGCAAGGTACAACTCTGTGAATACAGTAAAAACTATTAAATTGTACACTTTCAACGGGTGAAATGTATGGCATATGAATTATATCTCAACAAAGCCATTAGAAAAAAGAAATATGAGACTTGGTCCCCTGAATATTATACCAGACCTCAAGTACTTTAGATAAAATAATATCTGCAACATCGCTTTAATATGCTACTTGGCGCATTGTTATTGTTATTAGCTGCCATTGTGTTGGCCCCCAATTCATGGCAACCCCAAGCATAATGGAACGAAATGCTGCCCAGTCCTGCACCATCCCCATGATGGGTTGCAGATTGGACCATGAGGTCCATAGTTTTCATTAGAAGATAAAAACCAAAACCAAACTCGTTGCTTTCAAGTCGATTCTGACTCATGGCCACCCAGGGACCTTCATTGGCACATACCAAATCAAACCAAACCCAATGCCATTGAGTTGATTCAGACTCATAACGACCCTATAGAACAGAGTAGAATTGCCCTCATAGGATTTCCAAGGCTGTAAATCTTTACGAAAGCAGACTGCTACATCTTTCTTCTGCGGAACAGCTGGTAGGTTTGAACCGCCAACCTTTCAGTCAGCAGCTGAGCACTTAAACACTGCACCACTGGGGCTCCTCCATTGGCACATAGCTGCTGCTTAATAAACACTAGTTTTCTAATTAAGTAATTAAGTACTAAATCGTGTGATGCCAGCAATAAATGGTTCAGGATGTTGGATGCAGAGAAAGTCACTGAGAGCTGGCTTTGGAAGGGAAGCTTTGCGGAAGAAGGTGGAACCTGGGTGACATTTTGAAAGATGGTGGAATTTTACAGATGAAGAGCAAAGAGAAAGAACCACAGGTGAAGGGAACAATGGGAGCAAAGACATGGACCAGAATGGGGCAGGATCAACTTTAACCCAGGATCAGCACAGCACGCATCTGATAGGTTCCTGGAGTGATCAAGCAGAACAGCTGGATTGAGTTTCATCAGGTAAATATCCACCCAGATGATATTTTAGCCACATTCAATTGTTGTTGCTCCTTCAAACTTTAATGTGTGTGAGACTCACCTTCAGATATCATTAAAATGAGATTCTGATTCAGTTGGTTTGGGATGAGGCCTGGGATTCTGCATTTCTAACAAGCTCACAATGTAGCTGAGCTTCACTTTCTTGGCAATGCTCTAGGTTCCACTCCCCTTGTGCCCAGCAGGGGTAGCTTCCATGCATACACACATAAAAAAAAAAACCACCCCCAAAACTAACGTCAAGTCCACAAATGGATAAGATGACTCCATTTGTCCATTTGACGACATCTCAGAAGAGTCATAGGGAATCGACCTTGTAGGATTTAAGCTACTGCCACTATACTACTCAAGATTAACTGTCCCTTCCACCCATTCATTTATTCATTCGCTTCACCTACACGTATGGGAGGCAAGGCACAGAGATAGCCCTGGAGAGATGGAGCTGAAGACCATAGTCTGTGCCTCAAGGGGCTCAGTCTGTGATAGTGGGATGCAGACTGCTATTGGAACCTGGAGAATCCTCAGGCACCTGTCCCACCCAGGAGCTCTAGGGGGCATGAGGAAAGAGTTCCCTGAAGAGGTGGTACTTGTGGTGAGTTTTTAAAGACTGAATAAAAATAAGCAAAGGAAAAAGTGAGGAAGAAGCCATTCTTGGGTGCTAGAAAGAGGCTCTGAATTGCCATTCAGATAGAGATAGACCTTTAGTTTTCATGAGACAGGCTATCATAATTTTACAAGAAGTAATTCTATTTTGTACTTTTCAATTGTCCTTTAAACAGTAATAAAATAAAATAAAGTGCAAAATAGTTTTTGTATCATTGTGGGCGATACTTTATGTTGTCTCACTTGCATCCATTCAGCGCACTTCAGGCTCACCTCCCTGGAATACAGGTTTGGAAGCTACAAATTGCATTCTGCAGACATACTTCTGATAGGTTGCAGATGTGTAACCTAGTTCCTGCCAACAGACATACCCATCTAGGATGTGTGAAAAAAAATGAGCAAAGTCAGATGATGTTGCCTGTAGAAGACCAGTCTTCTGACAAGGAGGTGGTAGAACATTTGCTTTGCTGTTGCAGTTTTGGTGGAGTTCTGATGCCCAGTCCCTATTATCACAGGGGCTAATCATCATAAGATGGCATGAGTGTCATTTCTGTAAGAACAGCTCTGTGTCTGTATGAAGGGGATAGTCATTTTCCTGTGTATTTTTCCTGGGTATGTCGTTTCCAGGTGTGAAGGAAACAGGAAATGGTAAATATGTGGGTAAGTATAATAGATCATATTAATATAAATTCTCCTCACTTCTCTTTTCTTAAATTCTCTTTAAAACATAAGATTATATAAAGCATAGTTAAAATACTGTATTTTAGCTTTATAAAATACATAGATGTAATTTATATGGCAATAATAGCACAGAGAAGGGTTAGGAAATGGAGCTATATTGGATCAAAGCAGCTATATTTTACTGGAATTAAATCAGTATTAAATGCAAATACATGGTATTATGTAAAGATGTTTAAAATCATACCTAGACTCTGGGGCCTAGAGCAGTAGTTCTCAGCCAAGGGCAATTTTGCATTTCTAGGGACATTTAGCAATGTCTAGAGACACTTTTTGTTGTTATAACTTGGGGGTAGGTGCTATTGGTATCTAGTTGGTAGAGGCCAGGAATGTTGCTAAACATCCTGCATTGCATAAGATAAGCCCCCCAAAACAAAGAATTATCAGGCTAAAAATGTCAATAGTGCTAAGGTTGAGAAACCCTGGCCTAGAGCAATCATTGAGAAAATAACTAAAACATACAGTTAAAAAAATTAACAGAGTACTTTAAATTGTACACTAAAAATAATTTAACAGAAAAGCAGGGAGTAAAATAAAAGAGAAACAAAAAATACATGATACTTATAAAAAACAAATAATAAAGTGTCAACCCTATCCATAATTACATTAAATGTGAATGGACTAGATAATCAAAAGGTAGACATGGTCAAAAAAAAGAAAAGCAACTAACTACATGCTGTCCAGAAGAGACACACTTTAGAATCAAGACACAAATAAGTTGAAAGTAAATAGATGGGAAAGATTACCATGCAATTAGGAACCATAAGAGAAATGGAAGCTATAATTATGTCACAAAAAATATATACATTAAGATAAAAAAAATGCTAGAGACAAAGAGGAACATTTCATAATGATAAAAGCGCCAAAATATCAAGAAAATATGACAAATATAAATGCATATTCACCAAACAACAGAGTCCCAAAATGCATTAAACAAAAATTGACAGAATTGAAAGGAGAAATAGACAATTCAAGAAATATAGATGGAATTTCAATAGACCCTCTCCGACGGCACTGGGTTTTTTTTTTTTTTTTTAATATATATAATTGTTAGAATGACTAGGGAGAAAATCAGTAACAATATAGAAAACTTGAACAGCGCGATCAAGTAAGATGATCAAACATTTGTAGAACAGTTCACCTAACAACAGCAGAATACACATTCTTTTATGTAAGTGCACAAGGAACATTCTCCAGGATAGATCATATTATAGATAATAAATTTAAAAGGACTGAAATCATACAAAGCATGTCCTCTGACCATAGTGGAATTAAATTAGAAATCAACGACAGAAAAAAGTTGGGGGATCCTCCAATTATTTGGAAATTAAACAACATGCTTCTAAATAACCAATGGGTCAAAGAAGAAATAACAAGGAAATTAGAAAAAATCTTGAACTGGTTGAAAATAAAAACACAACAAATCAAAACTTGTAGTATGCAATTTAAGCAGTGCTGAGAGGGACATTAATACCTTTAATTGTTTCAATTAGAAAGCAAGGAAGATCTAAAATGAGTAAACTACGCTTCCTCATTAAGAAGCTAGAAAAAGAAGATTAAACCAAACCTAAAGTAAGTAGAAGAAAGAAAATAAATATCAGATGGAAATTCAAAGAATTAGAAAGTAGAAAAATAATAGGGGGACTCAAGAAAGCTAAAGTTAGTTATCTGAAAAGTTCAAGAACATCAATAAATAAAAAGTAAACAAGGCGGAGCCAAGATGGCAGAATAGACAAATGCTTCCATCCAGCCCTCTTTACAACAAAGACCTGAAAAAATAAGTGAAATGAGTATATTTGTGACAAGCTGGGAGCCCTGAGCATCAAAGGCAAGCTTAGACAACGAACTGAGGGGCAGGGGCAGGGGAAGGAAGAGACCGTTCAGAAGCGGAGAGGAGTTACCGGACCTGAATCGCAGGGAGCCCTCAGGCACCGTTCCCAGAGCTGCAGCATCAGCGGTGGGCTGGTCCTAGCATTCGGCCACAGTTTCACAGGGAGAAGCAGCCAGCCACACAGCCCACTCACACCTCCAGAACCTGAGGAGAAGGACGCTCTCGGCAAAAGCTAAGTACTTGCGGATATTTTACCGCACCCCCTCTCACCCCCAAGCCAGCTTCAGCGGCTGAATCCCTGGGCCTGAGATAGACCCTGGTGAGCACCTAGAACCGTCCTCCCGGCCTTGGGGAAGGAAAAAATTTCCAAATAGGGGGAAAAGATAATTTGCTAGCTCCATTAACTGGGGGAGCTCAGGACAGAAGTGGCTCCTGTCCAGGCATAAACCGTCCGTGGACCTTGAGCACCTTTCCCTTCTGCGTGGACCTGTGTGGGCCTATTTCGGGAGAATAGGCCCTTGTTGGCAAACTCCAACCATTTCAGCGGTGCAGTGGAGAGGTGGGTGTTTGACATTTGACATTGCTTTGCTTATTAAACAAGGTCTTCACCTACTCACAACAGGGACCTAAGGACTGGTGGCTCCACTTGGGTCACCTAGTCACCCACGACAGGGGTCCAGGGATATCTGGTACCTCCCAGTCCTTACAACAAAATCTTTGGGTACCCATGGTCCATTTGCAGAGCCCACCCACCAGCATGCTCTAGAGAACAGAGACGCGTTTTCCTCAGAGACACTTGGGGGTTGGTTCTCAGCCCCCTGCCTTGTTCAGAGCATGACAACCTGCTGCAATAAGATACGGGTATATACGCCAATCACCCCTGCCCCTCTAAGACCGTAGGACAGAGCCTGTACCACACACTTGTTATCAGATACCTGGCAACCTGAGTTGAATTCATACAAGAAAACAGAATGGACTCCGAGACTGATATACCTGATAACAGCTCTAGCCAGCTGGGGACAGGACACCAGAGCTCCAAAGGCAAAAATAATCAAGCTAGCTCACTCAGGCAACCCATAGGGGTATACCAAAACAAAACAAAGCAAGCAGCTACGACACAGTAAGCAAGCATAAACTAATACAATAACTTATAGATGGCTTGGAGACAATAGTCAATATCAAGTCACATAAAGAAACAGGCCATGATCACTTCAACAGGCTCTCAAAACAAAGAATCCAGGGATCTTTTAGATGAAAGTGCATTCCTGGAATTACCAGATGCAGAATACAAAGTTTAATATACAGAACCCTTCAAGACATCAGGAAGGAAATGAGGCAATACGCAGAATAAGCCAAGGAACACACAGATAAAGCAACTGAAGAACACAGAAAGATTATTCAGGAACATAAAGAAAAATTTAATAAACTGGAAAAATCCATAGACAGCAATCAGAAATTCAGAAGATTAACAATAAAATTACAGAATTAGGCAACTCAGTAGAAAGTCAGAGGAGCAGAATTGAGCAAGTAGAAGCTAGAATTTCTGAACTCGAAGATAAATCACTTGGCACTAATATATTTGAAGAAAAATCAGATGAAAGAATTTTTAAAAATGAAGAAACCTTAAGAATCATGTGGGACTCTATCAAGAGAAATAACCTACGAGTGATTGGAGTACCAGAACAGGGATAACAGAAAATACAGAGAAAATTGTTGAGGATTTGTGGGCAGAAAACTTCCCTGATATTGTGAAAGATGAGAAGATATCTAACCAAGGTGCTCATCGAACTCCACATAAGGTAGATCTTAAAAGAAAGTCACCAAGCCATATTATAATGAAGGTTGCCAAAACCAAAGATAAGGAGACAATTATAAGAGCAGTGAGGGATAAAAGAAAAGTCACATACAAGGGAGAGCCAATAAGAATAAGCTCGGACTACTTGGCAGAAACCATGCAGGCAAGAAGGCAATGGGATGACATATTTAAAAAATTGAAGGAAAAAAATTGCCTGCCAAGAATCATATATCCATCAAAACTGTCTCTTAAATATGAAGGTGAAATTAAGACATTTCCAGATAAAAACAAGTTGAGGGAATTCATAAAAACCAAACCAAAACTACAAGAAATACTAAAGGGAGTTCTTTGGTTAGAAAATCAATAATATCAGGTACCGACCCAAGACTAGAACATTGGGCAGAGCAACCAGAAGTCAATCCAGACAGGAAATAAAAAAAAAAAAAAAAACAAGATTAAAAAAAGAAAAAAGCCCAACACAGGGTAACGGTGATGTTATTATATAAAAGAAGACAACATTAAAATAATAAAGAGGGACTAAGAAATGTAATCATACACCTTCCATATGGAGAGGAAGATATGGCAATACAAAGAAATGAAAGTTAGTTATAAATTTAGAAAAATAAGGGTAAATAATAAAGTAACCACAAAGGAGACAAACTATCCTACTCATCAAAATGAAATACAAGGGAAAAATACAGACTCAGCAGAAACAAAATCAACAACAACAAATATGAGGAAAGGACAGTATATAAAGCAAATCTACTCAGCACATAAAATCAAATGGGAGAAAGAAGCTGTCAACACACAAAAAAAGACATCAAAATGGTAGCACTAAATTCATACCTATCCATAATTACCCTGAATGTAAATGGACTGAATGCACCAATAAAGAGACAGAGAGTGGCCGAATGGATTAAAAAACAAGATCTGTCTATATGCTGCCTACCAAAGACACACCTTAGACTTAGAGACAGAAACAAACTAAAACTCAAAGGATGGAAAAAACATATCAAGCAACCAACAATCAAAAAAGAGCAGGAGTGGCAATATTAATTTCTGACAAAATAGACTTTAAAGTTAAATCTTTCAGAAAGGATAAGGAAGGACACTATATAATGATTAAGGGGACAATACACCAAGAAGATATAACCATATTAAATATTTATGCACCCAATCACAGGGCTGCAAGATACATAAAACAAACTCTATCAGCATTGAAAAGTGAGATAGACAGCTCCACAATAATAGTAGGAGACTTCAACACACCACTTTCGGTGAAGGACAGGACATCCAGAAAGAAGCTCAATAAACACACGGAAGATCTAAATGCCACAATCAACCAACTTGACCTCATGGACATATACAGAACACTCCACCCAAGAGCAACCAACTGTATTTTCTTTTCTAGTGTACATGGAACATTCTCTAGAATAGACCACATATTAGGTCATAAAGCAAGCCTTAGCAGAATCCAAAACATTGAAATATTACAAAGCGTCTTCTCTGACCATAAGGCCATAAAAGTGGAAATGAATAACAGGAAAAGCAGGGAAAAGAAATCAAACACTTGGAAACTGAACAATACCCTGCTCAAAAAAGACTGGATTATAGAAGACATTAAGGATGGAATAAAGAAATTCATAGAATCCAATGAGAATGAAAACACTTCCTATCAGAACCTTTGGGACACAGCAAAAGCAGTGTTCAGAGGCCAATTTATATCAATAAATGCACACATCCAAAAAGAAGACAGGGCCGAAATCAAAGAACTATCCCTACAACTTGAACAAATAGAAAGAGAGCAACTAAAAAAACCCACAGGCACCAGAAGAAAACAAATAATAAAAATTAGAGCTGAGCTAAATGAAATAGAAAACAGAAGAACGATTGAAAGAATTAACAAGACCAAAAGCTGTTTTTTTTAAAAACTCAACAAAATTGATAAACCATTGGCCAAACTGACAAAAGAAAAACAGGAGAGGAAGCAAATAACCCTAATAAGAAATGAGATGGGCGATATTACAAACAGACCCAACTGAAATTAAAAGAATCATATCAGATTACTATGAAAAACTATACTCAAACAAATTTGAAAACCTAGAAGAAATTGATGAATTCCTAGATACACACTACCTACCTAAACTAACACAAACAGAGGTAGAACAACTAAATACACCCATAACAAAAGAAGAGATTGAAAAGGTAATCAAAAAACTCCCAAGAAAAAAAGCCCTGGTCTGGACGGCTTCACTGCAGAGTTCTACCAAACTTTCAGAGAAGAGTTAACACCACTACTACTAAAGGTATTTCAGAGCATAGAAAAGGATGGAATACTACCAAATTAATTCTATGAAGCCACCATATCCCTGATATCAAAACCAGGTAAAGATACCACAAGAAAAGAAAATTATAGACCTATATCCCTCATGATAAACCCTGGTGGCGCTACGGCTGCTAACCAAAGCGTGGGCAGTTTGAATCCACCAGGCGCTCCTTGGAAACTATATGGGGCACTTCTACTCCATCCTATAGGGTCACTATGAGTCGGAATCGGCCCGAGGGCACTGGTTGGTGGGGTTTTTGGGTTATCCCTCATGAATGTAGATGCAAAAATCCTCAACAAAATTCTCGCCAATAGAATTCAACAACATTTCAAAAAAATAATTCACAATGACCAAGTGGGATTCATACCAGGTATGCAGGGATGTTTCAACATTAGAAAAACAATTAATGTAATCCACCACATAAATAAAACAAAAGACAAGAATCACATGATTTTATCAATTGATGCAGAAAAGGCATTTGACAAAGTTCAACACTCATTCATGATAAAAACTCTCAGCAAAATAGGAATAGAAGGAAAATTTCTCAACATAATAAAGGGCATTTATACAAAGCCAACAGCCAACATCACCCTAAATGGAGAGAGCCTGAAAACATTCCCATTGAGATCGGGAACCAGGCAAGGATGCCCTTTATCGCCACTCTTATTCAACATGGTGCTGGAAGTCCCAGCCAGAGCAATTAGGCTAGATAAAGAAATAAAGGCATCCAGATTGGCCAGGAAGAAGTAAAAGTATCTATTTGCAGGTGACATGATCTTATATACAGAAAACCCTAAGGAATCCTCCAGAAAACTACTGAAACTAATAGAAGAGTTCAGCAAAGTATCGGGACAGAAGATAAACATACAAAAATCAGTTGGATTCCTGTACACCAACAAAAAGAATGTCGAAGAGGAAATCACCAAATCATTGCCATTTACAGCAGCCCCCAAGAAGATAAAATACTTAGGAATAAATCTTACCAGAGATGTAAAAGACTTATACAAAGAAAACTACAGTACACTTCAGCAAGAAACCAAGAGACTTACTTAAGTAGAAAAACATACTTGCTCATGGATAGGAAGACTTAACGTTTTAAAAATGTCTATTCTACCAAAAGCGATCTACACACTTAACGCAATTCCGATCCAAATCCCAACGTCATTATTTAATGAGATGGAGAAACAAATCACCAATTTCGTATGGAAGGGAAAGAGGCCCCAGATAAATAAGGCATTACTGAAAAAGAAGAACAAAGTAGGAGGCCTTACTTTACCTGATTTTAGAACCTATTATACCACCACAGTAGTCAGAACAGCCTGGTACTGGTACAACAACAGATACATGGACCAATGGAACAGAATTGAGAATCCAGACATAAATCCATCCACATATGAGCAGCTGATATTTGACAAAGGCCCCAAAAGAGTTAAACGGCGAAAAGACAGTCTTTTTAACAAATGGTGCTGGCATAACTGGATATCCATCTGCAAAAAAATGAAACAAGACCCATACCTCACTCCATGCACAAAAACTAACTCAAAATGGATCAAAGACCTAAATATAGAATCTAAAACGATAAAGGTCATGGAGGAAAAAATAGGGACAACATTAGGAGCCCTAATACATGGCATAAACAGTATAGAAAACATTATAAAGAATGTAGAAGAAAAACTAGATAACTGGGAGCTCCTAAAAATCAAACAGGCTCATCCAAAGACTTCACCAAAAGACTAAAAAGACTACCTACAGACTTGGAAAAAGTTTTTAGCCATGACATTTCTGATCAGCGCCTGATCTCTAAAATCTACATAATACTGCAAAAACTCAACTGCGAAAAGACAACCCAATTAAAAAGTGGGCAAAACATATGAATAGACACTTCACTAAAGAAGACATTCAGGTATATGAGGAAATGTTCACGATCATTAGCCATTAGAGAAATGTAGATCAAAACTACAATGAGATTTCATCTCACTCCAACAAGGCTGGCATTAATGCCAAAAAACACAAAATAATATTTGTTGGAGAGGCTGTGAAGAGATTGGAACACTTATACACTGCTGGTAGGAATGTCAAATGGTACAACCACTTTGGAAATCGATTTGACGCTTCCTTAAAAAGCTAGAAATAGAACTACTATACGATCCAGCAATACCACTCCTTGGAATATATTCTAGAGAAATAAGAGCCTTTACAGGAACAGATATATGCACACCCATGTTTATTGCAGCACTGTTTACAATAGCAAAAACATGGACGCAACCAAGGTGCCCATCAACAGATGAATGGATAAATAAATTATGGTATATTCACACATTGGAATACTATGCATCGATAAAGAACAGTGAGGAATCCGTGTAACATTTCATAACATGGAGGAACCTCGAAGGCATTATGCTGAGTGAAATTAGTCAGTTGCAAAAGGACAAATATTGTATAAGACCACTATTATAAGAACCTGAGAAATACTTTAAACTGAGAAGAAAACATTCTTTTGTGGTTATGAGAGGAGGGAGGGAGGGAGGGTGGGAGAGGGGTATTCACTAATTAGATAGTAGATAAGAACTACTTTAGGTGAAGGGAAAGACAGCACACAGTACAGGGGAGGTCAGCACAATTGGACTAAACCAAAAGCAAAGAAGTTTCCTGAATAAACTGAATGCTTCGAAGGCCAGTGTAGCAGGGGCAGGGGTCTGGGGACCATGGTTTTAGGAGACATCTAAGTGAATTGGCATAATAAAATCTATTAAGAAAACATTCTGCATCCCACTTTGGAGAGTGGCGTCTGGGGTCTTAAACGCTAGCAAGCAGCCATCTAAGATGCATCAATTAGTCTCAACCCACCTGGATCAAAGGAGAATGAAGAACACCAAGGACACAAGGTGATTATGAGCCCAAGAGACAGAAAGGGCCACATGAACCAGAGACTTACATCAGCCTGAGACAAGAATAACTAGATGGTGCCCGGCTACAACCCATGACTGCCCTGACAGGGAACACAACAAAGAACTCCTGAGGGAGCAGGAGAGCAGTGGGATGCAGACCCCAAATTCTCATAAGACCAGACTTAATGGTCTGGCTGAGACTAGAAGGACCCCAGTGGTCATGGCCCCAAGACCTCCTGTTGTCCCAGGACAGGATCCATTCCTGAAGTCAACTCTTCAGACATGGATTGGACTGGACAATGGGTTGGAGAGGGCTGCTGGTGAGGAGTGAGCCTCTTGGATCAGGTGGACACTTGAGACTATGTTGGCATCTCCTGCCTGGAGGGGAGATGAGAGGGTGGAGGGGGTTAGAAGCTGGCAAAAAGGACATGAAAAGAGAGAGTGGAGGGAGAGAGCAGGCTGTCTCATTAGGGGGAGAGTAATTGGGAGTGTGTAGCAAGGTGTATATGGGTTTTTGTGTGAGAGACTGACTTGATTTGTAAACTTTCACTTAAAGCACAATAAAAATTATTAAAAAAAAAAACAAAACCAGAAGAGTATGGCCTCCTGGGAACCAAGTGAAGAAAGTGTCTTGAGAAGGAGGAAGCAATCAACTCTGCTCAATGCTACCAATAAGCAAAGATGAGGAATGACCACATGGTTCATCAATATTGAGGACCTTAGTGACCTTAACAAGAAGAGTTTAATGGAGTGATGGAGGTGAAAGCCCATCTAGAGTGGGCCCAGGGGAGGCACTGAGCAGCCAACTCCTTTGAGGAGTTTTGCTATAAAAAGGAGAGAGGTGCGACAGTTGCTGAGGGGGATGTGAAGCCAAGAAAGTCTTCTTGCTGTGAAAATGGTTAGCTGCAGTCTAGAATTGACTCCTTAGCAACAAGGCATCCCACAACTTGTGTTGCAGCCATTCACCCCCTTTTGTTTTGGTGTGTGTGATACAATTGGCTTACTCTTCTTGCTGTCTACTTAAGTAATAAACTGTTTAAACCTTAAAAAAAAAAAGTAAACAAAACTGATACATTAACGAAGAAAAAAAGAGAGAAGATTCAAAGTGTATAAATCAGGAATAAAAGAGAGAACACCACAGCTAACCCTAAAGAAATTAAAAGGAGTGTAAGGAAGTATTAATAACAACTGAATGCCAACTAATTAGATAACTTAGATGAAATGGATTAATTCCTAAAAAGACACAAATTATTAAAACTGACTCAAGAAGAAATAGAAAATCTGAATAGACCTATAAAAGTAAATATATTGAATTGGCAATTCAGAAACTTCCACAAGAAAAGCCCAGGTCCAGATGGCTTCACTGATGAATTCTATCGCAATTTAAGGGAAAAAATAATATCAATCCTACACTAACTCTTTTAGAAAAGAAAGAGGAGAGAACACTTTATGACTTACTCTATGAGACAAGTATTACCCCGATATAAGGCCAGAAAAATATATCACAAGAAATGAAAGCTATAGATCAACATCCTTCATAATATAGACACAAAAATCCTTAAAAAAATGTTAGTAAACTTAATCAAGGAACATGTAAAAAGGATTGCATGCTATGACCAAGTGGGTTTTATCCCAGGAATGCAAGGTTGTTTTAACACCTCAAATTCAATTAATTTAATTCACTGCATTAATAGAATAAAGGACAAAAACCACATGGCAGTCTCAAAAACCTCAGAAAATTATTTTACAAAATCCAGTTTACACACACCCATGTTCATTGCAGCACTATACACAATAGCAAAAAGGTGGGAACAACCTAAGTGCCCATCAACAGATGAATGGATAAACAAATTATGGTACATACACATAGTGGAATATTACAAAACTAAAAGGAACAATGACGAATCCTTAAAATATCTCACAATATGGATGAATCTGGAGGGCATTATGCTGAGTGACATAAGTCAATAACAAAAGAACAAATATTGTATGAGACCAGTAACATAAAAACTCCAGGAAAAAAAGAAAACAACCTTGGATAGTTAAGAGGAAAGAGAGGGGTGGGCGGGGAGGGGGGGGGAATCACTAACTAGATAATAAACAAGTGTTCACTTTGATGAAAGGAAAGACAACACACAATATAGGGGAAGTCAGCACAATTTGACCAAAGCAAAGCCATACAAGCTCCCTAGATACATCCAAACATCTTGAGGGACCAAGTTACTGAGGCTAAGGGCTGGCTAGTGGTAGCTGTGCATGAGGTGCACTGGCCGGGAATCAATGCAAGACAGTGTTGTATTGACATGCACATAGACACATAGGTCAGTGCAACAGAATACAGTGCCCAAAAATAAGCCCAAATAATTTTCAGTAGCAGGAGTCTTTCTTTTTTTAGGAGTCCTAGTGGCACAGTGGTTAAGAGCAACAGCTGCTAACCAAAAGGTCAGCAGTTCGAATGCACTGGTCACTCGTTGGAAACCCTACAGAGCAGTTCTACTCTGTCTTATAGGGTCACTATGACTCAACAGCAATGGGTTTAATTTTCAACAAAAACTGGAGGTTTTAACCCATAGTCCTCAATAAGAGTTAGTACTATAAAACAAATAAGTATCTACACTAATACCAAAAATCTACAACATAGAATCCTGAATAAATAGCCCTTTGATTTCACTCAGGCAAATACCTAATGCTAACCCTTTGCCGTGGAATCAAGTCCAACTGATAGCGGCCCTACAGGACAGAGTAGAACTGCCCCATAAGGTTTCCAAGGCTGTAATCTTTATGTAAGCTGACCTCCACATCTTTCTCCTGAGGAGAGGCTGGAGGGTTAAGCCTCCAACCTTGTCAGTAGTTGAGCACTTTAACCACTGCACCACCAGAGCTCCCTGCCTGAGGCAAACACCTTGAATGGTCTTGTCTATGATTTTGGACACCGTTACTAATATTTTTCTGTGACCAGGTTTGTCGAGCTCTGAGTCCCTTGAAGGAAACCCCATTATAATACCGTGACGAGTGTCTAAATTAGAGAGCAAAACCGACGCCGTCGAGTCGATTCCGACTCATAGGGATCCTATAGGACAGAGTAGAACTGCCCCATAGAGTTTCCAAGGAGCGCCTGGTGGATTCGAACTGCCAACCTCTTGGTTAGCAGCCGTAGCACTGAACCACTACACCACCAGGGTTTCCAAGTTAGAGAGCAAGGCAGGGGAATTTTCAAGTTAACTGAAAGGGTGCTAAAAAATCCTAGATGGGGGCCGAACTTAGATTTTGTTTTATAGAAGAATAATTTGTTTTCTTTCCAGAGAATTTATTTGAAAATTACACTAATAATTATTCAAATTTAGCTGTGACCATTCACCCTATTTTATTTTGAAGGCATTACAAGGAAAATAAGGCCTTGCATCACTGGGTGTCTTTGGTCAGAAAGGGCTGAGAGTGTCTACAAAACCCTAGATCAGCACCTGTGTTTTCTGGGATTTCACATACCCAGGTGCCTAGGTGTGTGTCCTTACAGCCTAGAATGTTGCTGATAGCACCTAGGCTGCTTCAGTGAAATGCCTCCAAGGCCAGCAGTCCCTCAATCTCAAGGCTCCAGTAGACCTACCAAAGAAATGGACCCGCCTCTCTTCAAGGGAAAAGCTGTGAGTTTGTTCATGTCTCTGGATTTCTTCCAGCTTCTGGGTAGGTTTTCTTCCCTGCAACTCAGGAATGGGTGGGAAAGCAGGCTGACTACTCTTCCCCACCAGTGACAGCGTACTCATTCGCTTGTCAGCACAAGCAGCAACTTGCAGGATGAACACCTCATTTCTTTAGCGGTTTGGTACAAAGCGAAGCAGGCTCCCTTTCTAGGAGTTTTATAAAAGAGAATTGTATTTAAAACAAGGATGTATCCAAAACACAATTGTATATACGCCAAATTCAACGTCCATCTATGTCCCTCCCCATAAATACTTATTAATATTGAATTCAATGGTCAAGCATCTCTTTTAAGAGATTAACTTCCCTCCGACCAAATTCATAAACATTATAAAATAATAAACTCTATTCCAGTTAATAGTGATCCTTCTTTTATTTTAGAATTCACACTCTCATTAGAAGGCATCAAATCTTTTTCTTTTCATAAATAATGATGTCATCAAATAAGGATTATAACTTTACGGATTTATTTGCCTTTATACTCCACATTTCACCTGAGAATTTCAAGACTTCACAAAATGACATGTCACGTAATAGGGAAAAAGTAGATAATAGCTGTGCAAGCTTAGAGAAGTCATTTTCCTCTTTTAGAGGAAAAGAGTGCAGGGGCCAGCACGCAGTTAATCTTCAGATCTCTTTTAGATCCAATATTCCTCAATTTTATGATAATAGATTTGATAAGATGCCTAGCACCAGGCCCAGCATGGTACAAGATCAGCTAATTATAGTACACAATTCCAGTTCTCCAGGGTTGTTTCCAAAATTCTCCTACCTGTATCTTCTACCATTAAAAAAAAAAAAAAATTTTTTTTTAATTTTTATTGTTGTAAAATATATATAACAAAAAATTGTCATCTTTTTTAAGTGTACAATTCAGTGACATTAATGACATTCACCATGTTGTGCTACCATCGCCACTACTTCCAAAAACTTTTTATCACCTCAAACAGAAACTGAGTATCCCTTAAGCACTAACCCCCATTCCCTCCTCTCCCCAGCCCCTGGTGGCCATTAACAAACTTTTCTCTATGCATTTGTCTATTCCAGATATTTCATATATAAGCAGAATGATATATTTACCCTTTTACTTCTGGCTTATTGCATTTGGAGCCCTGGTGGTATAGTGGTAGGAGCTATGGCTGCTTACCAAAAGGTCAGCTGTTCGAATCCACCAGCCACGCTTCTTGGAAACCCTAGGGAGCAGTTCTACTCTGTTCTATAGGGTCACTCTGAGTCGAAATCGACTCAACGGCAATGGGTTTTATTGCATTCAGCATAATGTTTTCAAGGTTCATCTATGTGATAGCATGTCATTTTTTTAAGGATGACATTCTTATCATCCTGCCTCTTTCTTGATATTTTCTTTTATATTTTAAAAACAGTATCTTTTTTTTTCAGGTAATAAAGTTAGTACTACTTGTTACAAAATTTTAAATATGAAAAGTTATAAAGAAGAAAGTAAGTCATTGAGAGTCCCACCACCAAGTGATAATCGCTGTTAACATTTTGGTGTATTTTCCTCTAGTCATCTTATCCATAATCACTTTTTTGCCCAAAAAGCTACATAACATAGTCTTGAGCTCATCCCAACAGTCCCACCGCCCTGGGTCTCCCGATCCCTGCCTTGTGGTTTGTACCTCCGTTCACCCTGATCCGGAGTTTCTCCGCTGGTGCTCCACTCACATGAAGCTACAGTTTTGAGTTTTGACTCTTTGCCTTTATTTCTGTGTGACCCCTTGGGCCTTGGGAACATGTTATAAAGGCAAAACTTCATGCAGTTATTTTTCTCTGCACCCAATATAACAAAAAAGCTAAGAATGAATTAAAATCTACATTTTAAAATTGTTGATGCTTTGGAAATTAATCTAAAAATTTACTCTGCCTTTTCAAACGCAAGTATTTAAAAATACATGAGATACTTCAGAGTAGTCGCCATGCTTTATTTCTATCTCCAGTACATGGACCATTGTAGATAATAAGTGTTCATTGAATGCTCAAACGACATTTGTAGAACTCTTGCTTCCTGAGCCTCACCAGTATGGAGGAATATAATCAAGGCTCAAGGCTAATAATAGCAACAGTAGTGAATCTGGTTGGTGGCTCTTAACCAGCCAGAATTACTGGTCTTCAACCCACTAAGCCTCCTGTTCTTCTGACCAGATCTCATTGTTCTTGACTACTAGTGTTCTCCTCTGTAGGCATTGATAATGCCTTCCATTTCCCCATGTGATGGATTTAATCTGCCTTTGTGACTCTGCTTCCACAGACCCTTTCCTGGTTGACTTGTACTTTTCTCTACCACCCTCTTCCTCTTCCTCACCTGCCATGGCTCCATCTACTACAATCTGACTCCCACCCCTCTCTCTCTGCTGAAATCATTCTTGCCAAGCTCTATGACCACTTTCAATACTTGTCTTACCTAACCTCTCTAAGGCATCGGACACACCTGACCTCTCCCTTCTCAAAATTTCATCTCTGAAGTGCATGATTGTTTTCTCACTTTTCTTGGTAGTCTGGGTACTCGTCCCAAGCCTCTTCTGCAGAGTTCTTCTCCTGTGCCTGAACCTTAAATGTTTGAATTCCCCAAGTTTTCATACTCAGCTCTTTTTTTTCTTACCTTGCATGCTCATTTACCTAAGCTCACCCTCTCCAGCGATTTCTGCACCATCTGTAGTTCCTACAAGCCCATGTCTCTGCTCCATATGTGAGTGGACTATCCAACAGCCTACTGAATAATTCCACTTGAATGTCTCTCAAAATTAACATGCCCAAAATTAAATTTATACCTTCTCTCCCAGACTTACCCTTCCCTTATTGCTTAAAAAAGAAAAACCAAACCTACTGCGGTCAAGTTGATTCCGACTCATATAGAGAACCTGTAGGATAGAGTAGAATTGCCCCACAGCGTTCCCAAGGAGAGCCTGGTGGATTCGAACTACCAACCTCTTGGTTAGCAGCTACAGCTCTTAACCACCACGCCACCAGGGTTTCCTTAGGGCTTAGTGGTACCCCATTGTCAAAAACCTAGGAGTATCTTTGTCTCCAACTCCGCTGCAACCCTCAGATAAAATGATTCACCAAGTCCTATCAATTCTATCTTTTTTACTCTTTTTCCAATTTATTATCCAGCTGGAAATTTTTCCAAGATGTTGATCTGATCCTTTCACCCAATAACTTTCCATTCCTCTTATAATAATAAATTCCAGGCACTGTCATGTGGTTTACAAGGTCTTTTGTGATCAGGTACCAGCTTACCTTGGTAACCTCATCCCTTAATGGTCCCTATGGTCCAGACATATTGAATGTTTTTTCATTCATTCAGATAGCCCTGATCTCACTCTTCTCTGGGTACTTGCATCTACTATTCCATCCACCTGGAACACTCTTTCCCCACTTATCACCTGGGCGTCTCCTGCTACTCCTTCAAGTCTTAGCTTTGACATCATTTTTAGGGGAGTCTTTCAAGAAGTCTTTCTCCAGGTCCAAGTCTCTTGGGATATGCTTCTGTAATATATGCTCCAAGAAGGCTCTGTAATATCTTAGCACTTATACACTAATTATAATTGCCTTTGTATTCACCTGGACCTGGCAAGCAAGTGTAGTCTCAGTGAGGGCAGGGAATATGTTAATCGTGTTTACCTTCAAATTTACAACTCCCAACACAGCATAAAGCGAGTACATAATTGTTGCTGTCAGTTGCCATTGAGTTGGCTCTGACTCATGACAACGTAAAACAGAACAAAACATTGCCTGTTCTGTGCTGTCTTCATGATAGTTGCTATGTTTGAGTCCATTGTTGTGGCCATTATGTCAATCCATTCATTAAGGGTTTCCCTTGTTTTTGCTGACCCTCTGCTTTATCTTTTCTAGTGATTGGTCTTTTCTGGTGATGTGTCTGAAGGAAGGGAGTCATCTGAGGTTCACCCTTCAGCCAAAGATTGGACAGACCCATAAAACAAAATGAGACTAAATGGGCACACCAGCTCAGGGGCAAGGACAAGAAGGCAGGAGAGGGCAGGAAAGCTGGTAACAGGAACCCAAGGTTGAGAAGGGCAGAGTGCTGACACGTCATGGGGTTGACAACCAGTGTCACAAAACAATATGTGTATTAATTATAAAATAAAGTGAGGGAGTCAAAGTCTCAACACCCTCACTTCTAAGGAGCATTCTGGTTGTATTTCTTCTGAGGCTGATTTGTTTGTTCTTCTGGCAGACCACGGTGTATTCAATAGTAGGTGCTCAGTAAAAACATTGAGTGAATGTTGACTAAATGAATGAATGAGCCAACGAATGTGCTTCTCTCTGTTGCAGTGCCATTACTTGATTCACGCCCTTTCTGTCTCTTGCCAGGATGAAACAGATTTTTAATAAACCTCCCTATCCGCTTCTCCAATTCATTTTCCACTTTTGGGTGCGAATAATTCTTCTAAAATCAAACCATATCAGGCCCCAGTTTAAAATCAGTGGCTGTGACTGGAAAGATTAGATAGGAACCTTAGGGGCAGGGACCTTATGTTAATGAGAGAGGAACAATTCAGAAAAGGAGGGTGAAGATGGTTGCACAACTCAAAGAATGTAAGCAATGTCACTGAATTGTACATGCAGAGACTGTTGAATTGGCGTAAGTTCTGCTGTGTCTATTCTCAACAACATCAGTGGCTGTGCCTTTCTCATAAGGTGAAGGTCAGGCTGTCAGCATAGTTAAGGCCCTTCATGATTTCACTCCTGCTCATCTCCTCCTCTCTCATCATCCCTCCCCCACCTGCACACCAAACTGCAGCCCACCAAACTACTCTTGCTTCTTCCCACAAGTCAGGCTTTCTCTTGGTGCTGGGCCTTTGCACCTGCTATTCCCCCTGCCTGAAAGAACTTCCCCTTGCCCTTTGCCTACTTTCCCACCCCCTGCCCCCTCCCCCAACCTTCAGGGCCCAGCTTAGGAGTCTGTTCTTGTAGGAAGCTGTCTTAGTAATCTAGTGCTGATATAACAGAAATACCACAAGTGGATGGCTTTAACAAAGAGTTTATTCTCTCACAGTCCAGTAGGCCAGAAGTCCAAACTCAGAGCGCCAGCTCCAGGGGAAGGCTTTCTCTCTCTCTTGGCTCTGGAGGAAGGTCCTTGTCATCAGTCTTCCCTTGGCCTGGGAGCATCTCAGCACAGGAACCTCAGGTCCAAAGGCCGCACTTTGCTCCTGGCACTGCTTTCTTGGTGATATGAAGTCCCCCTGTCTCTCTGGTGGCTTCTCTCTTTTGTAGGTCAAAGAGGTTGGCATAAGACACTATCTAATCTTGTAGACCTCATCAGTACAACTACCACTAATCCATCCCATTTCATCATGGTGATAGGATTTACAATACACAGGGAAATCACACAAAAAGTTGGACAATCACACACTACTCGGACTCATGGCTCAGCTAACTAATCTTGTAGACCTCATCAGTACAACTACCACTAATCCATCCCATTTCATCATGGTGATAGGATTTACAATACACAGGGAAATCACACAAAAAGTTGGACAATCACACACTACTCGGACTCATGGCTGGGCTAAGTTGACAGATATTTTGGGGGGACACAATTCATTCCATGACAGAAGCCTCCTCTGACACCTGCAGCTCCCTGACAAGCAGAATTAGGTGTCTGTCTATGGCTAATTGTACACAGCCTTTAACCAGCGTTCCATCATAGCCCTTGTCCGTGTGTAGGCGTCCACCACATGGTTCTCAGAGTTCCAGAGCAAGCAGATGGTGTTTCAATCCTGGAGTCCCCACTGCTGAGCACAGGGCCTGGTGAGCAGGGTCACAGATAAACAGTGAGCTCATAGGCTAGACATTAACAAGGACTACTCTCAAAGTGTTTTGTGGGTAACTGTCACCTCTGATGACAACCCTGTGTTAATACCTCCAGCAACAGATTAACCAGTAAGCACGGTAGCACCAGCTTGCACTGAGCCAGGTACACAGGGCTTAATTGTATTTACTTGCTAATCCGTGGTGAGCAATTACACATGGGTCTCACCACATCTTTGCCACAGTGAAATTGTACACTGCAGATTGGGGTTGATTGGACAACAGCTAACAACAACAGGAAATTCTCCAGATTTTACTATATTCTTTTACTTATTCTGGAGCCTTGGTGGCTCAGTGGTTAAGAGTTCGGCTGCTAACCAAAAGGTCAGCAGTTCCAATCCACCAGCCACTTCTTGGAAACCCTGTCAAGCAGTTCTACTCTGCTTTATACAGTTGCTATGAATCGGAGTCCACTCCACAGCAACGCGTTTGGTTCTGGTTTACTTATTCCAGTTGTATAAAAAAAAAAAAAATTTTTTTATAAACATAATTATTTTTAAGTACTGCTATTTAAAATAGCCAAAGATGGATCCTTGTATAAAGCAAAAGTCTCTTGTGTCACGTGAAGAATCGTGCCCCTCTTCCCATTAATCTATTTTGTAAATTCAGGTTTATGTACATTGAATTTCTTAAAGGCGGCCACACCTGTGGTATATTTTGCTCAGACAGCAGCCCTTTGCAATCACTTCCTCGAAGAGATTCTGTAAGTCATTCATTAACAGACTTTTTGCTTTGTGCTTCTAGCTACAAAACAATCAGGGAGTCACGGCCATATTCTCCCCTCAGTGTTGACAAGTCGGTGAGAGGAGACCCACAGTCCAATACAGCCATTCCCTAATGACCCCTACCGAAGGCAGGCGCTGGGTAGATGATACGATCGTGATCCCGCTCACGTGGTGGGTTTAAAAGTGACGTGAGAAACGCGTGCTTTTCCCAGCCATCAGTGGGAGGGCCGGGCCCAGGCGAGTGATGGTCTGCCAGCCTCAAACGAGGGGTCTTCTGACTCATCCATAAACACAGCTGGTGTATCTCCGCCTTCCCCTCCCTCAGCCCTCCCTCTCCGGTCCTCCATACAGGCCCGCCGGAGAGGACAGAGAATCCTGCACCGCGCGCCCTGAAGGGCAAGGAGGCTGCCGAGCCTGGGCCGGCTGCAGTCGCAGCTCCACCTTGGTACCCTCCGCGCCTGCACGCGCCTTTCCTCTGAGGATCCCAAAGCCCTTTACAACCACTGACTTAGGAATTTTCGCGTCGGTCCTGGGCAATGATATGGGCTGTTTCAGAGTCGGGGAAACTAAGGCACAATGGGGGCTGAGGTCATGTTGAATGTCATACAAGCTGATGATCCACCCAGAACTTGGAACCGCCCCATTTCTTCTTAATCTTTCCTCCCCTTCCACCCAGAACGCAGCTCAAATGGAATAATAATTTTACAAAAAATAGAAGCCATGAATAGCAACCCAGTACGTCAAGATAGTCCAGAGGATCTGCACCTGAGTGGCTTTAAGAAAAAAAGACAAAAGGCACTTCCTTAACAAGTCTTTCCCTGAAGCGTGCTGCTGGCTTCTAAAGGCTTTATTTGTTACAACCCACATCTTTTTAGAAGGCACTAGCCTCAGAATGCAGCCCCTGTGTGGTGCAAACTACTCTGCATTTGGCTGCTAACCCAGAGGTTGGAGGTTCGAGTCCACTCAGAGGTGCCTCAAAAGAGAGACCTGGAGATCTACTTTGGAAAAATCATCCTTCGAAAGCCCGACGGAGCACAGTTCTACTCTGCACACAAGAGGTCACCAGGAGTCGGGATTGACTCAGCAGCGACTAGTGGGGTAAAAACCCCACAGGTTATTAAGAAAGACCCAGTGTTTCCCAAACTTAATGTGCATAAAAATCACATGGGATCTTCTTAAAATGCAGAATCGGTTTCTGTAGGTCTAGGAAGGGCATCTGATTCTACATTTCTAATAAACTCTCAGATGATTCTGCTGGCCCATGGGAAACCCTCTGAGTTAAAAAACAAAAAGAGAAGAAAAAAAAAGAGAAAAACCCATTGCCTTCAAGTTGATTCCAACTCATAGCAAGCCTATAGGACCGAGTAGAACTGCCCCACAGAGTTTCCAAGGAGCGCCTGGAGGATCCTTACTGCCGACCTTTTGGTTAGCAGCTGTAGCTCTTAACCACTATACCACCCTTGGAGTAAAAAAAAGGAAGGAGAAAAAGCCACTGCAATACCTTCTTGAAAAATAATACCTGGAACCCATCTTTTCCTTGCCTCACTTCCATCTTTCTGGGAGCTTCATTATTCTGAGTCTTTAATTATTCCCACTCTTGAGGGTCTAATTTGCCAACCACACTAATGTTAGGACATCAGAGCACTCTATGGAGGTAAGAATATTGTGGTTGTTTAAAAGCCTAGACAAGCTAGGGAGCCTGCATTATCTCTGCATACACTTTACAGAGTTAATAGACAGGTCCCTTTAAGAGTAGTACCAGGTATAATTGTCTGCTAAGAAGCATTCCAATGCAATAGGCTGAAACAAAGAATTAATAGGTCACTTGGGGGTGAAAAGAAAAATTACCTTTCAAACCAACCATCCAGTGTGTCTCAAGTACATTGTCCAGGCACATAAGAGGCTTTACTATGCTCAGTTATCAGTGTCTCCCATGACCTTTCACCCCTACCATGTTATTCATGGGCCACACGGTTGTCACAGCAACACTGATAACCAGCTGAGGCTTCTCAACTCCTCTGGAATGCCAGGGCTGTCAAAACCATCTGGCTTTTGAAGTCTTCCAGCCTGTCAGCTCGTGAACAAATGGAAGATTGGCTCTAAGGCATAATGTCTGGATCCGAAGAGATAATGCAAAGTTGGGGTCTTTCCCAGACTGAAGACCTGGCCCCCAAGGCAGGTCCAGAGCAGAAAACCATCAGCATGAGAGTAGCTTTGCAGGTGCTGCTCAGATGCCAGCAGCAGGGCCACCAGGAAAGGGACAAAGTCTGCATCTGAGAGCTTCCCCGTGCCCAGCACCCCTCCTCAGAGCATCAGTGCAGTCAGGATGGTGGAGACAGCCCTGTCAATACACCCCTGCTACCGCCACGGGTCCCAGAGGAGGCACTGGCCAGAAGGGGAGGGGGCGGGCCGTTCTGGCTCTGTCTTAAGCTATACATTCTCATCACAAATTCCTACCAGCCTCACAGCATAAAACTTCACTGTTTTTTTTTTTTTTTTTTTAATATTTGGAAGTATTTCAAATGTACAGAGATCAGATAATATTGCAAATATGTACGTATTAGCCAATAAAACCTTATGGATCACAACAGAACATTGCCTGACTCACTGTCTTTGAGCACATTGGCAGGAGGGCTCCATCACTGGAGGAGGACATCAAGTTTGGTAAACTAGAGGATCAGTGAGAGCCAGGGGGACACTTGGTAAGATGAAGTGACACAACAGCCGCAACGAGGGACTCCAACATGCCACTGATCTGACCGTGAGGGTAACGCACGGAACCAGGCAACGTTTTGTTATGTTGTACGTAAAGCTGTTAAGAGTCAGAGCCAAGACAAGGGCAGGTATCTATTTACCTACCTACCTTCCTACCTACCTGTTTGTCTGTCTACCTACCTACCTATCGATCATCTAACAGCTTTATCAAATCATACAACATTTTGCCACTTTTGCTTCAGATTTATTTTAAAGAAACAAAGTTGTGCAGGTGAAGTTGAAGCTCTTTGTGTACTCCTGCCCAAATTTAAATTTCC
The DNA here is from genome assembly GCF_024166365.1 of Elephas maximus indicus. Taxonomy (NCBI): domain Eukaryota; kingdom Metazoa; phylum Chordata; class Mammalia; order Proboscidea; family Elephantidae; genus Elephas; species Elephas maximus. The sequence continues at coordinate 49,764,920 of NC_064819.1, read as the reverse complement.
TTCTAAGGTATGTATTCATTACAATATATGTGATTGCTTTGCATCATAGTATACACATTTTGACTTTTTTCATTCAAGATTATGGTTTTGAGATGTATCCATGCTGATCCATGTAACTCCAGTTCAGTCATTTTCATTGGCTGTATCTTACTCCATTGAGTACATGTCTCCTTGTGCGCATGTCCTAGTCTCTTCACCTAGGAGTGGGATTGTTGGGAGGCAGAGTAGGCATACCTTTAACTTTACTGCACACTGCCCATTCAGTCTTTCAAAGTGTGCCAACTTACGCTTCCACCAGCAGTGGGGAGAGCTCCTCTCTCTCCGCATCTGCACCAGCACGTAGAAGACAGACTTTGTACTTGCTGGTAATCTTGAGGAAAGGAAATGGTACCCCCACACCCTTTTTTATGTGATGGCTTTATTGAAATATCATTCACATACTGTACAATTCACCTGTTTAAAGGGCACAATTCAATGGTTTTCAGTACATTCACTGAGTTGTGCAACCATCACCGCAATCAATTTTAGAACATTTTCATCACCCCAAAAAGACACCCCAGTCCCCAAGCCCCCCATCTTCCCTGTCCCTAAGCAACCACTAATCTGCTTCATCTTTACCAGATCCCAAAACCCATTGTCATGGAGTTGATTCTTACTCATAGCAACTCTATAGGACGAAGTAGAACTGCCCCACAGGGTTTCCAAGGAGTGGATGGTGGATTTGAACTGCTGACTTTTTGGTTAGCAGCTGAGTTTTTAACCACGGTGCCACCAGGGCTCCTTTGTCTTTACAAATTTGTCTATTCTGGACCTTTTATGTAAATGGAATAATATACTATGTGGTTGGTATTCCATTTTCATTTGAATTTCCCTAATTACTAGTACATCTGAGAATGTTTTCATATGCTTATTGACCATGTGGAATTCCTCTTCTATAAAGTATCAATTCACATTCTTTTACTGTTTTTAAATAGGGTTGCTCACTTTCTTGTTCTTTGTGGGGGTTCGTTAAGTAGTCCGCTTATCAGTCCTCTTTGGGTTATACACGTTGCAGACTGTGGAGATGATCCTCCCTGGATTCCTCACTGTTCCCGCGCTCTCTGAGCAACGGAAATTGACGTGCTACAGATTCAAAAAGCCTCTCTTTTCCCCAGAGCCATTATTTTCTTTTCATCTCTTCTAGATAAGTCCAGACCCATATGCTTACATTCCAAAGGGTTATGAAAACCCATGGGCCCTTCTCTCCCCTCCTCAGAGTGCACTTGTTTACGTTAGAGAACAGAGGTCTTCCCTCTATCTCCAGAGTGGGACGAGGGGCAGACATGCCAGCAGCACCCAAGTGAGCTCTGGGAGTCCTAATTTCAGGGTTCTTCCCCTGTGGGGAAAACCCACCTCCCTACTAACCCCTAACCCCTCCAATTCCCTGACTCCTCGCCTCCCCCACTCCCCGTCCCCTGTGAACAGCATACATCTGGCTCTCACTACGCGGGGTGAGAGGTAGGGAACTGGCAATGAGACTGTTCTTAGGTCAGTAATCAGCCTGTTTCTGGTCAGGATAAATAAATATAAACACTTAGGAAACCCTGATGGCATAGTGGTTAAGAGCTACTGCTGCTAACTAAAAGATTGGCAGTTCAAATCCACCAGGCGGTCCTTGGAAACTCTATGGGGCAGTTCTACTCTCTTCTATAGGGTCGCTATGAGTTGGAATCAACTTGACGGCAATGGGTTTTTGGGTTTTTTTTATAAACACTTAACAGATATGCCCCTAAAGACTTGAAAGCAGGGACACAAACACATACTTGTACACCAGTATTCACTGCACCACTGTTCACAATAGCCAAAACACAGAAACAAACCAGGGATCCATCAACAGATGAAAGGATAAATAAAATGTTGTATATCCATAAAAGGGAATATTATTCAGCCATAAGGGACTCAAAGTTTTGATACATGCTATGACTTGAATGAGCCTGGAAAACATTAGGCTGAGTAAAAAAAAAAAAAAAAAGCACAAAAAAAGCTATTGAGTCCACTCCTACTCATAACGAACTCATGTGTTTCAGAGTAGAACCGCACTCCATAGGATTTTCAATAGCTGTGATCTTTTAGAACTAGATTGCCAGGTCTTTCTTCTGAGGCACCTCTGGGTGACTTGGAACTGCCAGCCTTTCAATTAGTAGCTGAGCACGTAACTGTGTCATCAAGGACTCCTTGAGTAAAATAAGGCAGAAACAAAAGGAGAAATGTTATATGATCCCACCTACATGAATTATTCAGAATAGGAAAGTGCATAGAGACCGAAATTTATTAGTGGTAACCAGATGCGAAGGGGAAGGGGGGCGGGATTGTTCCTTAATGGGAAGAGAGTTTCTGTTTAGGGTGAAGAAAATCTTAGAAAATAGTAATGGTGATGATTGCACAACATTGTGAATATAAATGATGTCACTGAATTGTACACTTAAAAATGATTGAGAAAACGTTTTAAAAAGTATATGTTACAGATGTAAAAAAATTACATCTGTACAAAGAAATGTTATATAGCTATTACTATACATATTATGCCATATTTATTGGCAAGGTATGTTTATGATAATTTGTTAGGGGACAAAGACAGGTTACAAAATAGTAAAAATATATACATTTTTATGAATACATAAGTGTATCTGCATGCAAATGAAAACAATTGGGAGGTGTAGACCAATAAGCCGGAATTGACTTGATGGTAATGGGTTTTTTATACACCAATAGGTTAATCCTGGTAATCTTTGAATGGTGTATCAGTGACTTTATTTTTCTAATTTTCCTTCAGTGAATTTGTATTCTGTGCATACCAAATATTGTAATACAAGCTTTGGGGGATTTGTTTGTTCTGTTTTATTTTAAGCAAATAGCTAAGGAAAACAAATAAAGAAAACCAAAGCATTAAAAAAAAAAAAATTCCTAACCACTATACCTGTGGTTATAATCGCATTTGAGAATAGGTTTTCTTTCTTAAGTTAATGAGGCAGTATTAGTGTAAGGTGTGTTTTGAGTCAATCTTTTTTGAGCTATAAAAGGAGCAGTTTAAGTAAACAGAGATGGGGGAAGATAGATGCCACACCACGTGCAGATCACCAAGGACCCAAGAAACAAGGACCTACCTCCAGAGCAGACAGAGAAAGCTTCCCCTAGAACCGCAACCCTGAGCTAGAACTTCTAACCTCCTAACTTTGAAGAAATAAATTTGTTTGTTAAAGCCAAAAAAAAAAAAACAAAAGAAAAAGCTTAAGGTGGCATAATTTTTTAAAAAATAAACCTAGCCAATATCTGCTCCTAGTCTATAGCTTCTCTTTTTCTTTTGTTTAAACTTTTGATGAAAGCAAACAAAAAAATATTTTAACACATTCATTTTTTATGGTTTGTGCTTTTTATGTCTTTGAGACATCATTTCTTATGGACACCAAACACATGAAAAGATGTCCAACGTCATTAGCCGTCAGAAAGTTGCAAATCCAAACCACGAGACACTGTTTCACTCCACTAGAACGGCCAAGATAAAAAAAAAAAAAAAACAGAAAATAAATAATGTTGGCGAGGGTGTGGGGAAATTGGAACCGTCATCCACTGCTGATAGGAATGCAAAGTGGTACAGCCATTGTGGAAACCAGTGTGCTGGCTTCTCGAAAAACTAAAAATTGAACTACCATATGACCTAGCAATTCCACTCCCAGGTATCTACCCAAAAGACTTGAAAGCAGAGACTCAGAAACTTGTACACCAGTGTTCATTGTGGACTATTCACAGTAGCCAAAAGGAGGAAACAACCTAAATGCCCATCAACAGATGAATGGATAAACAAAATGAGGCACATACACACAGTGGAACACTACTCAGCCAGTAAGAGAAATGAAGTCTTGATAAATGCTATAGTATGAATGGAGCTTGAAGACATTATGCTGAGTGAAATAAGCCAATCACAAGAGGACAAGTATTATATGACTTCACTTATATAAAAAGACAAGAAAAGGCAAATGTATATAGTGGCTACCAGGGGCAGGAGGGAGGAGGAAAGGGGGCTTATTGTTTACGGTGTACTGACTTCCGGTTTACACTGGTGAAAAAAAGTCTCATTGATTAAGGGTAGGGTTGCACAGCTGATTAATGTAACCGTTGTCAATAAGTAGTACACCTGTAAAAAGTAGAATTGGCAAAAGTTGTGTGATATATGTACAACCATGACATAAATAAATAAATAAATAAAAAGAGTAGCTGCTGAGGCCACTTTTGTACAACGAAACACCTCATGGGATTTGGTTCCTCGGTTTGGAGGCTTAGGGTCATGGTTTCATGAGATATCACAGTTATTTGGCCTAATATTGTGTTTAGTGCTTCTGTTCTACCTCCTAGTTTGTTTCGTAGCACCTGGGGTTTTAAAACCTCCCAAGTGGCCTTTCAACGTACAACAAATGGTCGCTATTCATCTGGAGCAACAGTGGAAGAAGGAGAGTCAGGAATAGAAGGAAGAAATGGAACGTGTGGCTAATTGCCTCCATGAACAACTGCCCCCTTTACCATGAGACCAGAAGAACTGGGTGGTGCCTGGCTACCACTATGGAACATTTGGATCAAAGATTCTATAAAAGACTCCTGATAAAAAGGGGGAAATGAAAAACAGAATTGCAAATTCTCATGGACTCTAGACTTTCTGGAGCCATGGTGGGTGGCTGAGCCCCGGAAACTATTGGCCTGAAATAATCTTTAAACCTTAAACCAAAAATATCCCCTGAAGTCTTCTTAAAACCAAATAATAGTTTAGCTTAACTAGTAAAAAATATCTGCCTTGGGCATTATGTTCTTTTAAGAACTATCTATATGGAATTAAATTGACAACAGCAACTCAAAAGATTAGATACGAACCTTAGGGGGCAGTGAGTTTATGTTAATGCAGGAGGAACAACTCAGAAAAGGAGGGTGACAATGATTGTACAACTTTAAGAATGTAATCAATGTCACTGAATTGTACATGTAGAAATTATTGAATTGGCATATGTTCTGTTGTGTATATTCTCAACAACAAAAATAAATTAACTATAAAAAAAAATCATTAAAAAAAATTTTTTTTTGTCACACTTGCTATAGTGTCCTGCCTGGTTGCTTGTTCCAGTGCTGTGTAATCGTAATTCTAAGGCTACTTACCACCAGCTCAGGTTCTGGACCAACTCTGCCAGACATGAAGAGCTCATTGCCTGCTCCCACTCAGACCTCATGCCCCTGTCCACCAATTGGACTTTTCCGAGTCTGGTCACCCCAGCCTCAAGTTCTGATTCTTCTGTGGCTGAGTAGTGAACTCCTGCCTTGCTCTCATTAGTTCTTCTAATGAACGGAGCCTTGTCCCTGAGCTTAACACCAGGGTCAGAACCTACTTCGTCCTGCGCCTGGACCCCCTACTCTGGCCCGGACCACCTAGTTGCCTGGGTTGTACTCACCCACCATGACTTTCTCCAACTGCTTATTTCAGGGATCTTTTTTAACCCCTTACCCAGGTCACTGAGGTCTCAGATAAGCAGAATCTTATCTTGAGTTACTCCCTTCTCCCCAGGACTCTTTAGACTGCCACCAGAGATGCCTACCTTCTTCATGTAATCAAACAAATCATTATGTATTCTACACATTTTTCTTTTTTATCAAAACTATTTGAGTACTAGCCCACTCTGCTTACAGTGTGGGTGGGGAGCAGACTGTATATAAGTAAACACACAAACCAGTGGAAACATTGCAACCAATGCTAAGGCTCTAATGGTTGTAAACAGGGTTTCACACTAGGGAATTTCCCCTTGTTCTGTTTGAAGGATTGCCTCTTGGTCTATGTACAGGTTCCTCATGAGCACAATTAAGTGTTCTGGAATTTCCATTCTTCTCAATGTTGTCTATAATTTGTTATGACCCCACAGCCAAATGCCTTTGCAGAGACAACAAAACACAGGTAAACATCTTTCTGGTATACTCTGCTTTCAGCCAAGATCCATGTGACATCAACAATGATAGCCCTCATTCCACTCCATCTTCTGAATACAACTTGAATTTCTGGCCATTCCCTCTCAACATACTGCTGCAACCGCTTCTGAATTATCTTCAGCAATATTTTACTTGTGCATGATATTAACGATATCGTTTGATAATTTCTGCATTCTGTTGGAGCACCTTTCTTTGAAATGGGCACAAATATGGACCTCTTCCAGTCAGTTGGCCAGGTAGCTATCTTCCAAATTTCTTGGCATAGACCAAGAGCACCTCCAGCACTGCATTCGTTCGTTGAAACATCTAAATTGGGATTCTACCAATTCCTGGAGCCTTGCTTTTCACCAATGCCTTCGGTGTATTTTGGACTTCTTTCTTCAATACCATCAGTTCTTGATCATATGCTACCTCCTGAAATGGTTAAACACTAACCAATTATTTTTGGTACAGTGACTTTGTGCATCCCTTCCATCTTCTTTTGATGCTTCCTGCATTGATCAATATTTGGCCCATAGGGGATACTGCGTGGTTTAAAATCAGGAAAGGTGTGTGTCAGGGTTGTATCCTTTCACCATACTTATTCAGTCTATATGCTGAGCAAATAATCCAAGAATCTGGACTGCATGAAGAAGAATGCAGCATCAGGATTGGAGGAAGACTCTTTAACAACCTGTGATATGCAGATGACACAACCTTGCTTACTAAAAGTGAAGGAGACTTGAAGCACTTACTAATGAAGATGAAAGATTACACCTCGACATAAAGAAAACAAATTCTCACAACTGGACCAATAAGGAACATCATGATAAACGGAGAAAAGATTGAAGTTTTTAAGGATTTCATTTCTCTTGGACCCACAATCAACATCCATGGAAGCAGCAGTCAAGAAATCCAATGACATATTGCATTAGGCAAATCTGCTACAAAAGACCTCTTTAAAGCATTAGAAAGCAAAGATGTCACTTTGAGGACTAAAGTGAGCCTCACCCAAGCCATGATGTTTTCAATTTCCTCATATGCATTTGAAAGCTGGACAATGAATAAGGAAAACCAAAGAAGAATCGATGCCTTTGAATTACGGAGTTGTCAAAGAATATTGAATATACAATGGACTGCCAGAAGAAAAAACAAATCAGTCTTGAAAGGAGTGCAGTCCTTTTAAAAAAAAAAATTTATTGTGGTAAAATACATATAACACAGAGTTTAGCGTTTTTAAGTGTACAATTCAGTGATACTAATTACATCCACAATATTGTGCAAACACCTCAACCATCCACCTCGAAACCTTTTTTGTAACCTAAAAGAGAAACTCAGTATCCATTCCCCTCGGTCCCAGCTCCTGATAACCATCCAGTCTACTTTAGTCTCTATGCATTTGCCTATTCTGGATACTTAATTTAAGTGAGATCATACAATATTTGCCTTTTCGTATCTGACTTATTTCACTTAGCACAATGTTTTCTAGGTTATTCTGTGTTGTAGCATGTATCAGAGCCTCATTTCTCTTTATCGCTGAACGATATTCATTGCATGTATGGTAATTATTGACAAGGAAGGATTTATTTCTGCCATTTTGCTATTTGTTTCCTGTGTGTCTTACACATTTTTTTCTGTAATTTCTTCCCATTCTGCCTTCTTTTGTGTTTAGTTCATTTTTTTGTAGTGAACCATTTTGGTTCTTATCTTTTGTGTAAATTTTTAAGATATGTTCATCGTGGTTACCATGGGAATTATACTTAACGTATTTATATTTTTTTTAGTTTTAATTAATACCAATTGAACTTCAACGTTGTTGTTGTTGTTGTTAGATGCCGTGGAGTCGGTTCCAGCTCATAGCGACCCTGTGTACAACAGAACGAAACACTGCCCGGTCCTGGGCCATGCCCACAGTCATTGTTATGCTTGAGCCCATTGTTGAAGCCACTGTGTCAATCCATCTTGTTGAGGGTATTCCTCTTTTTTGTTGACACTGTGCTTTACCAAGCTTCAATAGTACACAAAAATTCTGTTCTATACAGCTACATCCCCCCTGCATGTTGTTGTTATCACAAATCACAGATTTAAACACTGTGTGCCCAGTAACATAAATTTATAATTATTTTTTATGCATTATATCCTGTATGACGTAACAAGTATAGTTACAAATCAAAAATACAGTGAAGCTGGCCCTTATGTTTTCCCATGAGATTACCTTTACTGGAGATCTTTATTTCTTTATACAGGTTATTGTCTAATGTCCTTTCATTCCAACCTGAAGGACTCTCTTTAGCATTTCTTGTAAGGCAAGTCTAGTCATCATGAACTCCTTTAGCTTTTGTTTACCTGAGACCATCTTCATTTTCCCTTCTTTTTTTTTTTTTTAATAATTTTTGTTGTGCTTTAAGTGAAAGTTTACAAATCAAGTCAGTCTCTCACATAAAAACTTATATACACCTTACTACATACTCCCAATTGTTCTCCCCCCAGTAAGACTGCCCAGTCCCTCCTTCCAGCCTCTCTTTTCATGACCATTTTGCCAGCTTCTAACTCCCTCTCTCCCCACCAGACAGGAGATGCCAACATAGTCTCAAGTGTCCACCTAATGCAAGTAGCTCACTCCTCATCAGCATCCCTCTCCAACCCATTGTCCAGTCCAATCCATGTCTGACGAGTTGGCTTCAGGAATGGTTCCTGTCCTGGACCAACAGAGGGTTTGGGGAACATGACTGCCAGGGTCCTTCCAGTCTCAGTCAGGCCATTAAGTCTGGTCTTTTTATTTACCTTCATTTTTGATAGACAGTTTTGTTGGATAAAAAAAATTCTTGGTTGACATTTTTTTTTCTCTATCAGCATTTTAGATATGTCATCCTACTACCTTCTGGCCTCCATGGTTTCTGAGAAGAAATTAACTTTTGATCTTATGCAGGAGTCCCTTGTATTTGATGATTTTGCTGCTTTCAAGATTCGTTATCTTTGGTTTTACAGAGTATGATTATAATTTATTTTGGTGTGAATCTATTTGGATTCACCCTACTTAGAGTTCATCGAGCTTCTTGGATGTATAGATTCATTTCTTTTGTCAAATTTAAGAGGTTTTCTACCATTATTTCTTCAAAATTCTTTCTGCCCGTCTTGGTTAATAGTGCTGCTGTAACAGAAATATGACAAATGGATGGCTTCAACAAACAGAAATTTATTTTCTCATAGTTTAGGAAGCTAGAAGTTCAGGCTTTTTCTCTCTGTTTGCTCTGGAGGAATGTCCTTGTCTCTTTTGCTTCTGCTTCTGGGCGATCTTCATGTGGCTTGGCATCTCTCTTCCCATAGCTCTGCTTCTCTCACTTGTTTAATCTCTTTTGTATCTGAAAAGAGATTGACGCAAGATAAACCCTACCCTAATCCTGATTCATTAACATAATAAAGAAAACCCATTCCCAAATGGGATTATAACTACAGGCATAGAGGTTAGAATTTGTAATACATATTTTTGGGGGACACGATTCAATCCATAACAACCCCTTTCTCTCTCCCTTCTTTTTCTGAGACTCCTATAGTGCATATGTTGGTCTGCTTGATGGTGTCCCACAGGTCCCTCAGGTTCTGTTCATTTTTCCTTATTCTCCTTTCTGTTCCTCAGACCAGATCATTTCAATTGTCCTACCTTCAAGTTTGCTGATTCCTTCTTCATCCAGCTCAAATCTGCTGTTGAACCCATCTACTGCAGTAAATTTTTTATTTCAGTTATTGTACTTTCCAGCTTCAGAATTTCTGTTTTCTTTTTATAATTTTTACGTTTTTTTTTTTTTTTTTTTTTTGATTGGTGCTCCTTGGAAACTCTATGTGGCAGTTCTACTCTGACTCGACAGCATTGGGTTTTTTTTTTTTTATTGATATTCTTATTTTGTTTATAGATTGTTCTTCCGATTTCCTTTAGTTCTTTATCCATGTTTTCCTTTAGCTCTTTGAGCATATTTAAGACAAATTTTTTAACATCTTTAACTAGTGTGTCCAATGCCTTGGCTTTCTCCAGAATGGCTTCCATTGCTTTAACTTGTTCTATTGAATGGAACATATTTCTCTACCTCTCTGTATGCCTTATTTTTTGATGAAAACAGGACATTTCAGTAATATAATGTAGTAACTCTGAAACTAGATCCTCCCCATTCCTAAGGGTTTGATTGCTTTCTTGCTTCCTTTCTTCCTTTTCTTTCTTTCTTCTTTCCTTCCTTTATTCCCTCCTTTCTTCCTTCTTTCCCTCCCTTCCTCCCTTTCTTTCTTTCCTTCCCTCCTCCTTCTTCTTTCCCTTCCTCCATCCCTCCCTTCCATTCTGTTGAAGGCTGTTGTAGTATGTTGATTTAGTGACTTTGCCAGACTGTTTTTGCAAAGACTGGATTACTTAGTGTATGTGTTACCTGAAGCCTCTGTTTCTTTAGCTTGTGTTCAACTATTGTTCTGAAAGAGATTACATCAAATACCAAGAGGAAAAGAAAGAAAAACAAACAAAAAAAAACCCAGAAAAATAGGGAAAAAATAAAAAAACCTCAGTCTTTGCAGATTAGCTCTGTGCTGGCCCACTCCTTCAAAACTTAGCCAGCTTAACACTGGACCTAGAGATCAGCCCCAGGTGAAAGTTTAGGAATTCCTCAGATCTTTTCTGAACATATGCCTTGTCCTTGGCATGTGGCTTTCTAAATGAGCACTTCTGAATGCCTCACCTTCCCAAAGAACCTCTTCCTGGTTTCTTTTTTTTTTAAATTGAAGTTTAGATGAAGGTTTACAGAACTAGTTTCTTATCAAACAATTAGTACGCACATTGTTGTATGACATTGGTTAACAAACCCAAGACATGTCAACACTCTCCCTTCTCAACCTTGGGTTCCCTATTACCAGCTTTTCCTCTTCTCTCTTGCCTTCCAGTCCCTGCCTCAGGGCTGGTGCACCTTTTAGTCTTGTTTTGTTCCACGGGCCTGTTCAATCTTTGGCTGAAGGGTGAACCTCAGGAGCGGCCTCATTACTGAGCTGAAAGTGTATCCGGGGTCCATACTCTCAGCGTTTCTCCAGTTTCTGTCAGGCCAGTAAGTCTGGTCTTTCTTTCTGAGTTAGAATTTTGTTCTACATTTTTCTCCAGCTCTGTCCAGGACCCTCTATTGTGATCCCTGTCAGAGCAGTCAGTGGTAGCAGCCAGGCACCCTCTCGTTGTACTGGACGCAGTCTGGTGCAGACTGTGGTAGATGTGTTCCATTAGTCCTTTGGACTAATCTTTCCCTTGTATATTTAGTTTTCTTCATTCTTCCTTGCACCCAAAGGGGTGAGACTAGTGGAGTGTCCTAGATGACCACTTACGGGCTTTTAAGACCCCAGACGCTACTCAACAAAGTAAAATGTAGAGCATTTTCTTTATGAACTCTCATGCCAGTTGAGCTAGATATTCCCTGAGACCATGCTCCCCACAGCTCTCAGCCCAGCAATTCAGTTCCTCAGGGAGTATGGATGTGTCTATGGAGCTACCATGGCCTTGCCTTGTACAGGTTGTGCTGGCTTCCGCAGTATTGTGTACTGTCTTACTTTTCATCAAAGTTACTGCTTATCTTTTGTCTATTAAGTGTTTTTCCATCCCCACCCCCCTTCCCTGGTAACCATAAATATTGTTTCTTTTTGTATGTAAACCTTTTCATGAGTTTTTACAGTAGTGGTCTCATACACTATTTATCCTTTTGTGATTGACTTATGTCACTCAGCATAATGTCCTGTGCTGAGTACCTTTTCTTTGTGGATTTCTTTTTCATTTGTTTTTGTAGATTTTGTTTTTATTGAGACCTTATTATTCTTCTTTATTTTGATGAATAGGATATTTAACTTTCTTTGTGGTTACCTTAAAAATTGACCTTTATCTTCCTAGGTTTGAACCAGTCTATTATTACTTGGTATTGCCTTGCCTTCCTCTCCATTAGAGAGTTCTATACCTATACTGTTTATTCCCTCTTTTATTGTTCTGACATTGTTGTCATTTACAGATTAGCCTCTCTGGCTCCCCATTGCAACTGTTTTGGTTTTGAGAGTTCATTTCCTAGGTTGGTATCTGGCTGGTACAATCTTGTGCTCTAGATTCAGCCTGTGGCCTGATGTTGTTTGTTCTCAAACCGAAGGACCCCCTTTAATAATTCTTGTAAATTTGGTTTGGTTTTTACATATTCCCTTAATTTCTGTTTATCTGGAAATGTCCTAATTTCACCATCACATTTGAACAAAAGTTTTGCAGGATATATTATTCTTGGTTGGCAATTTTTTTCTTTCAAGGTTTTATGTATGGCATCCCATTGCCTTCTTGCCTGCATGGTTTCTGCAAAATAATCAGAGCTTAGTCTTATTATTTCCCCTCCATATGTGACTTTTTGTTTTTCTCGAGCTGCTCTCAGGATTTTTTCTTTGTCTTTCATTTTAGCGAGTGTGATTATGATATGCCTTGGTGTTTTTCTTTTGGGGTCTATCCTATATGGGGTTTGTTAAGCTTCTTGGATGATCAGATTTTCATCATTCATGATATTAGGGAAATTTTCTGTCAGCAATTATTCAATGATCCTCTCTGTGTTTTCCGTTTTCTCTCTCTGTTCTGGAACTCTGATCACTTGCAAATTTTTGCTTTTGATTTTATCCCACATAATTCTCAAGGTTTCTTCATTTTTCTTTGTTCTTTTTTCTGATTTTTCCTCAAACAGCGTTGTATTCAAGTGTTTGTCTTCAATTTCACTGATTCTGTCTCCCAACATTTCAAACCTGCTCCTTGGCCCTTCTATGACACTGTCCATTTCTGAAATCTTGTTGTTTATCTTTTGGGTTTCTAATTGTTGTTTTTGTATGATTTCTAGTTGTGAATTTATCTTGGTATTTTGTTCCTGTATTACTTTCCTGAATTGCTCCATTTTTTTTTGTTTGTATTTTCCATGAATTTGTCAGCCTTTTCCAAAAATTTTTTTTTTTTTTGTAATTTTTATCTGCTTTTTGCTTCAACTCTTGGATTTCTCTGAATATTAGAGGTTTTAATTCCCTGTCAGGTAGTTCTAGTGCCTTTTCTTCTACTGGAAAGTCATCTGGTGTTTTATTTTAGATGCCTACTCAACCCATCCTGTCCTATTTTTTTATGTTTTGATGTTGTCTGCTGTCTTCAGGACATTCAGTTGTTATTTTTTCATTTCTTGATTGTAGATTTGTTTGTTTTGTCCTGCTTTTTTGTTTTATTTGGTTATGTCAGAGCAGGTGGGCTGTGTGTCCTTTGTTCTTTGCTCGTCTGTAGCCACAATATTTTTACCTCCTTGTCCAATGGGCAGGGCCAGTCACTCAGCTATGGTACAGCAGGGCAGGTCCAGCTGAAGGAGAGGGGCTGGGATGGGTTGTTTGCGGCACGTACTAGGACTCCCAGGGCGGACCAGGAATCAGTGCTGGGGAGGTTCCAGTAGGCCATGCCTGTGCTTCTCAGGTGTGTGATGTTCTGTGCACAGTGCAGGTAAGCAGGAAAGAGGGGGGAGATTGTGATGCCTGCAGCTAATAGGGTTGCGGGATAGAAGAGAGACAGGAGAGAAAAACCGGATCCAAAAACAAACAAGTAAGCAAAGAAAGAGAAAACAAAAAAAAGGGTGCTAAGGGAGCATGCTGTTGGAGTGGAGATATGCGAAACTGAGAAATGGAGGAAAGCATAAAGCAAAAAGAAAAAGGGAAAAAGAAAGAAAAAAATAACTAGATAAAAATTTTGGAAAAGAAAACCCCCCAGGAGTCCCGGAGTCCCACAAGTAGGGCTGTTAAGACTGGGAAAATGGTCCCAGGCTGAGCAGTGTAGTCAGGGTAGAGGGGGAATAGATATCACATAACCCAAAACCACTGCTGCCGAGTCGATTCTGACTCATAGCGACCCTATAGGACAGAATAGAACTGCCCCATAGAGTTTCCAAGGAGAACCTGGTGGACTTGAACTGCCTACCTTTTGGTTAGCAGCTGTAGCAATTAACCACTACGCCACCAGGGTTTGGAGAGATGAGAACTGAGAAATGAAGGCAGACAGAAAGGGAAAAAGAGAAAGAAAAGAAAGAAAGAAATGCCCCCAAGGATCCCACCTACGCAGCTGTGCAGATTGGGGGAGTGGCTCCTAAGCCGTGCAGTGCAGCCCAGCTAGAAGGGGGTCCCAAAATGCGAAAAGAAAAAGGAAACAAACAGAACAAAGCAAAACAAGGGGGAAAAAAGCCCCAGGGATCCCACCAGCATGGTGTCACAGGCCAGGGGAGTGGTTCCCAGTTGAGCGTGGCTTTACAGCCTTTCAAGAAGAAGCAAAGATGGCACACAGAGCCAGGTGTTCCAGAGAAAGGAGGGGGAAGTTGTGGGAGCACAGAAGAAACCAAAAGAGACAGAAAGAAGCAATACCAGCTCAGGGGCCCAGCCAGTGTGGGGAGGGCAAATCCAAGCAGCCTGAGGCCAAAGCAGTTGCCTCCCAGCCAAGGGACTTTGGCTGGCGGGAGGCTGAGGAGGCCAAGGGAGGGTGGAGGAAGAAGGGGGTTAGGAAAGTGTATATCGCTCGTTACTGGCTGCTCCTCTCCTGCTAGGAACTTTGTGAAGCTGCTTTCCCGCACTCCCCATCCACTGAAACCCAATGTGGTGGGGCGAATCCAAGTGGCACAGACGCTGCACTTCCTGGCTAGCCGAGCCACTGCAGCCAGCCAGGAAGCTGGAAGGTAGAGCAGCATGGAGAGAATGGGGGATGGGAGAGCATGTATTGCTGGTTACCAGGTGCTCTGTCTCCTGCTGGGAGCTCCACAAAGCTGCCTTCCTGTGCTCCCTATCTGCTGATCCCCAACAGGAGTCGAAGATGGCGGATCCGTGCTGCGTTAGCTGATGGGGCCCTCCGCACTTACCTCTCCTCGCTCTCCGTCCCCTGTCAGTTTCTTATTCCATTTGGTGCTTAGCTGAGTTCTCTATCTCTTCATTTGGCACTTCAGGTTGCAGGATTGACATTTATCTCCGTTTTACTAGTTTTTCAGGTCTTTGCTGTGGAGGGCCAGCATGGTGCTTCTGTCTGTGGCGCCATGTTGGCCGAAAGTCTCTTCCTGGTTTCTTGACCTTATACCTAAGCCTTCCGTTGTGTGTCTCAGTTGCCCTCAGTTGCACCAGGCAGCTACAGGCCTTTCTGTACAGCTGTTGCTGTACTCCCTGAGCTACCTCCGAGATAGACAAAACAGAGATGTGCACTTTGCATCATTCGACAGGCTCGAACAGACAAATACAGTCATTTTGCATAGTGTGTGGTCTGCTCCTTTGAGAATCCAAGACCAGTGTCCCAAACTGGAAACCAGGGAAGCCACTTCAGTCAGGGGCAGGGCACAGCCCAGCAACAAAAAGCCACAAAGCTTTGCTCCCATTTTCTTAATTGCCTCTTTCTTGATTTGGTATTCACTTGGTTACTGAGAACCTCTGGCTGCTTACTAGAGTTCTGACAAGGTTAGTTGTAACAGTTCCTCTTGTTTTTTAATGTTTCTTTGAGGGACAGGCAAGTGGAGCTTCTTACCCTGTTATCTTGGTGACATTACTCACCATTAGTTAGGTTTTTAATGAAGAAAGGATTAGCAGTTAAAGTAAAATGTGGGTTAATTAAAGAGATTTTGCTTCAGGTTCTCTTTTTCTCTCACACCCTGATAAATCACAACTGAAAAAGAGAAAGGCCTGAGCATATTTAAGGAAAATTACGTCGCTAAGGACATGGGAGGTGTAATCTATATTGAAGACTGTGGTCTTTGATCTTCATCAGTAAGCGCTTCAAGTCCTCTTCACTTTCAGCAAGGAAACTTGTGTCATCTGCATAACGCAGGTTATTAATAAGTCTTCCTCCAATCCTGATGCCCTGTTCTTCTTCATATAGTCCATCTTCTTGGATTATTTGCTCAGCATACAGGTTGAATAAGTATGGTGAAAGGATACCACCCTGACACACACCTTTCCTGACTTTAAACCACGCAGCATCCCCTTCGGTCCGAATGACTGCCTCTTGATCTATATACAGGTTCCTCATGAGCACAGTTAAGTGTTCTGGAATTCCCATTCTTTGCATTGTTATCCATAATTTGTTGTGATCCACACAGTCAAATGCCTTTACATAGACAATAAAACACATAAAACATCCTTCTGGTATTCTCTGCTTTCAGCCAGGATCCATCTGACATCAGCAATGATATCCCTGGTTCCACATCCTCTTCTGAATCTGGCCCGAATTTCTGGCAGTTCCCTGTCAATATACTGCTGCAGCCACTTTTGAATGATCTTCAGCAAAATTTTGCTTGCATGTGATTTTAATGACATTGTTCAGTAACTTCCACATTCAGTTGCATCACCTTTCTTGGGAATAGGCATAAATATGGATCTCTTCCAGTCAGTTGGCCAGGTAGCTGTCTTCCAGATTTCTTGGCATAGACGAGTGAGCACTTCCAGCTCTGCATCCGTTTGTTGAAACATCTCAGTCAATATTCCATCAATTCCTGGATCCTTGTTTTTTTGCCAATGCCTTCAGTGCAGCTTGAACTTCTTCCTTCAGTACCATAGGTTCCTGATCATACACTACCTCTTGAAATGGTTGAATGTCAACCAATTCTTTTTGGTATAATGACTGTGTAGTCCTTCAAGAGGAAGACCCTCAACGAGATAGATTGACACAGTGGCTGCAACAATGGGCTCAAGCATAACAATGATTGTGAGCATGGTGCAGGACTGAGCAGTGTTTCATTCTGTGGTACACAGGGCCACTATGGGTCAGAACCAAATTGATGGCACCTAACAACAATGACAAGGGCATGGGAAGTATTCAAAAGGAATACCCATGGTCACCCAGAAAGTTTTCAGCTGTGATCCCATCACCTGTTACAATGGAGTCTGGGAGAGGAGGTCATGGAAACCCTCATTTTCTACTTTTCTTTCAGTCAAAATTATAAGGATTTTCAAATGTGTGCAGAGTTATGAGTTTTCTTTACGTGGAAATTCACTTATTAAATGCAGTTATTTTCCTGTAATTGTTTAAATTTTTTTCTGAATTTTGTTTATTTTGTTGTTATTGTTGAGGATATACACAGCAAAACATACACCAATTAAACAGTTTCTACATGTACAATTTAGTAACATTGCTTACATCCTTCGAGTTGTACAACCATTCTCACCTTCCTTTTCTTAGTTGTTCCTCCCTCATTAACATAAACTCATTGCCCCCTGAGGTTCCTGTCTAACCTTTCAAATTGCTATTGTCAATTTAATCCCGTATGGATAGTTCATAAAAGAACATAACGCTCAAGGCAGGACTTTTTTACTAGTTAAGCTAAATTGTTGTTCAATTTTAAGGTGACTTCAGGGGATATTTCTGGTTTAAGTTTTAAAGTTTATCTCAAGCCAGTAGTTTCAAGGGTTCATCAAGCCTCTATGGCTCCAGAAAGCCAAGAGTTCATGAGAATTTGAAATTCTGTTCTACATTTTCCCCCTTTTGATCAGGATTCTTCTATGGAATCTTTGATCAAAATGTTCAGTTAATGGTAGCCAGGCACTGTCCAGTTCTTCTGGTCTCATGGTAAAGGGGGAATTTGTTCATGGAGGCAATTAGCCACACATTTCATTTCTTCCTCCTATTCCTGACTCTCCTTCCTCTGTTGCTCTAGGTGAGTAGACCAATTGTGCCTTGGATGGCCACCTGTAAGCTTTTACAACCCCAAACACTTCACAATGAACTAGGAGGTAGAAAAGAAGCACTATGCACATTATTAGGCCAATGAACCAGGATGTCCCATGAAACCATGACCCTAAACCTCCAAACCAAAGAACCAAATCCCATGAAGTGTTTGGTTGTACATAAGCACCCTCAGCAGCTACTCTTTTTATTTATTTATTCATTTTTGTCATTGTTGTAAATATATTTATCACACAGCCTTTGCTAATTCAGCTTTTAACAGGTGTACAACTTACTGACAGCAATTACAATAATCAGCTATGCAATACCCTTAATCAATGAGATTTTTTCAGCACCATTAACCTCCTTTCCCCCTCCCTCCTGCCCCTGGTAACCACTGATAAACTTTGGTCCCTATATATTTGCCTTTTCTTGTCTTTTTATGTAAGTAAGGTCATACAGTGTTAGTCCTTTTGTGATTGGCTTATTTCACTCAGCATACTGTCTTCAAGCTCCGTCCATGCACTAGCATCCATATAGTAGCACCAAAACTTCATTTCTCCTACTGGCTGAGTAGTATTCCATTGTATGTCGGTACCATATTTTGTTTATCTGTTGTTTATCTGTTGATGGGCATTTGGGTTTTTTCTACACCTTTTGGCTGTAGTGAATACTACTGCAATGGACATAGGTATACAAGTCTCTTTTTGAGTCTCAGCTTTCAAGTCTTTTGGGTATATACCTAGGAGTGAAATTCCTGGGTCATATTGTAGTTCTATTTTTAGTTTTTTGAGAAACCACCACGCTGTTTTCCACAATGGCTGTACCACTTTGCATTCCCACTAGCAATGAATAAGTGTTCGAATTTCCCCACATCCTTGCTAAAATTTGTTACTTTCTCTTTTGGTTCGTTTTATTTTTATCTTAGCCATCCTGTTGTTGTTAGGTGTCTTTGAGTCAGTTCCAACTCATAGCAACCCTATGCACAACAGAATGAAATGCTGCCCGGTCCTGTGCCAGCCTCACAATTGTTGCTGTGCTTGTGCCCATCGTTGCAGCCGCTGTGTCAGTCCATCACGTTGAGGGTCTTCCTCTTTTTTGCTGACCCTCTACTTTACCAAGCCATGATGTCCTTCTCCAGGGACTGATCTCTTCTGATAGCATGTCCAAAGCATGTGAGACATAGTCTCACCATCCTTGCTTCTAAGGAGCATTCTGGTTGTGCTTCTTCCAAGACAGATTTGTTCATTCTTTTTGCAGCCTATGGTGTACTCAATGTTCTTCACCAACTCCTCAATTCAAAGGGGTCCGTTCTTCTTTGGTCTTCCTTATTCATTGTCCAGCTTTTGAATGCATATGAGGCGATTGAATATGCCATAGGTTGGGTCAGGCTCACCTTAGTCCTCAAGGTGACAGCTTTGCTTTTCAACACTTAAAAGAGATCTTTTGCATCCGATTTGCCCAATGCAATGTATCTTTTGATTTCTTGACTGCTGCTTTCATGGGTGTTGACTGTGGATCTAAGTAAAATGAAATCCTTAACAACTTCAATCTTTTCTCTATTTATCATGATGTTACTTATTGGTCCAGCTGTCAGGATTTTTGTTTTCTTTAATGTTGAAGTGTAATCCATACTGAAGGCTGTGGTCTTTGATCATCATCGGTAAGTGCTTCAAGTCCTCTTTACTTTCAGCAAGCAATGTTGTGTCATCTGCATAACACAGTTTATTAATGAGTCTTCCTCCAATCCTGATGCCCCGTTCTTCTTCAATCCAGCTTGTTGGATTATTTGCTCACATACAGATTGAATAGGTATGGTGAAAAGATTCAACCCTGATGCACACATTTCCTGACTTTAAACCATGCAGTATCCTCTTGTTCTGTTTGAACGACTGCCTCTTGATCCTGTATAGATTCCTCATGAGCACAATTAAGTGTTCCAGAATTCCCATTCTCTGCATTGTTATCCATAATTTGTTCTGAGCCATATAGTTGAATGCCTTAGCACAGTCAATAAAACACAGGTAAAACATCTTTCTGGTATTCTCTGCTTTCACCCAGGATCCATCTGACATCAGCAATGATATCCCTGGTTCCACGTCCTCTTCTAAATCTGGCTTGACTTTCTGGCAGTTCCCTGTCGATATACGACTGCTGCAGCTGCTTTTGAATGATCTTCAGCAAAATTTTGTTGGTGTGTGATATTAATGATATTGTTCGATAATTTCCACATTCTCTTGGATCACCATTCTTGGGAATAGCAATAAATATGGATCTCTTCCAGTCAGTTGGCCAGGTAGCTGTCTTCCAAATTTCTTGGCATAGATAAGTGAGCACTTCCAGCACTCCATCCATTTGTTGAAACATCTCAATTGGTATTACGTCTATTCCCAGAGCCTTGTTTTTCACCAGTGCCTTCAGTGCAGCTTTAACTTCTTCCTTCAGTACCGTCGGTTCCTGATCATACGTTACTTCCTGAAAAGGATGAGTGTCGACCAATTTTTTTTTAGTATAGTGACTCTGTGTGTTCCTTCCATCTTCTTTTGATGCTTCCTGTGTCATTTAATATTTTTCCCATAGAATCCTTCAGTAATGTAACTCGAGGCTTGAATTTTTTCTTCAGTTCTTTTAGCTAGAGAAATGCTGAGGGTGTTCTTCCCTCTTGGTTTTCTATCTCCAGGTCTTTGAACATGTCACCATAATACTTTACTTTGTCTTCTCAAGCTGCTCTTTGAAATCTTCTGTTCAGCTCTTACACTTCATCATTTTTTCCCTTTTGCTCCTCAACATTGAAGATCAAGTTTCAGAGTCTCTTCTGATATCCATTTAGATCTATTCTTTCTCTTCTGTCTTTTTAATGACCTCTTGCTTTCTTCATGTGTGATGTCCTTGATGTCATTCCTCAACTTGTCTGGTCTTCAGTCATTAGTATTCACTGCCTCAAATCTATTCTTAGGATGGTCTCTAAATTCAGGTGGGATATAGTCAAGGCCATACTTTGGCTCTTATGGACTTTTTCTAATTTTCTTCAGTTTCAACTTAAACTCACATATGAGTAATTGATGGTCTGATCCACAGTCAGCCCCTGGCCTTGTTCTGACTGATGGTATTGAGCTTTTTCATCATCTCTTTGCACAGATGTAGTCAGTTTGATTCCTGTGTACTCTATCTGGTGAGGCTCATGTATGTAGTTGCCATTTATGTTGGTGAAAAAAGGTATTTGCAATGAAGAAGTCGTTGGTATTGCAAAATTCAGTCATGTGATCTCCGGCATCCTTTCTCTCACCCGAGGCCATATTTTCCAACTACCACTCCTTCGTCTTTGTTTCCAACTTTTGCATTCCAATCACCAGTAATTATTAGTGCATCCTGATTGCATGTTTGATCAATTTCAGACTGCAGAAGCTGGTAAAAATCTTCAATTTCTTCATCTTTGGCTTTAGTGGCTGGTGCGTAAATTTGAATAATAGTCATATTAACTGGTCTTCCTTATAAGCATATGGATATTATCCTATCACTGACAGAGTTGTACTTCAGAATAGATCTTGAAATGTTCTTTTTGACAATGAATGCAATGCCATTCCTCTTCAAGTTGTCATTCCTGGCATAGCAGGCCATATGATTGTCCAATTCAAAATGACTAATACCAGTCCATTTCAGCTCACTAATGCCTAGGGTATCAATGCTTATGTGTTCCATTTCATTTTTGATGATTTCCAATTTTCCTGGATTCATGCTTAGTACATTCAAGGTTCCAATTATTAATGGATATTTGCAGCAGTTTCTTCTCATTTTGATTCATGCCACATCAGCAAATGAAGGTCCTGAAAGCTTGACTATATCCATGTCATTAAGGTCGACTCTATTTTGAGGGGGCAGCTCTTCCACAGTCATATTTTGAGTGCCTTCCAAGTTGAGGGGCTCATCTTCCAGCACTGTATTAGACAATCTGCTGCTATTCATAAGGTTTTCGCTGGCTAATTCTTTTCAGAAGTAGACTGCCGGGTTCCTCTTCCTAGTCTGTCTTAGTTTGGAAGCTCAGCTGAAACCTGTCTGCCATGGGTGAACCTGCTGGTATTTGAATACCAGTGGCATAACTCCCAGCATCATAGCAACACACAAGCCCATACAGTACGACAAACTGACAAACACATGGGGGTAGCCATCTTAGTGGGAGCTAAGATTCATTCTGGTTTTGATTTGCATCTCTGATGGTTACTGATGCTGAGCCTCTTTTCACGTGTTTGATAGCCATTTGAATGGCCTCTTTGGTGAAATGTCTATTCAAGACCTTTGCCCATTGTATAATTGAGTTATTTGTCTTTTTGTTGTTAAATTGTCAGAGTTTTATATGTATTTTGGTTATTAGATTCTTGTCGAATATATGGTGTCTGAAGATATTCTCCCAGTTTGTAACTTGTCTTTTCACTTTCTTGGGAAAGTCTTTTGATGAACAGAAGATTTTCATTTTTATGGGACCCCATTTATTTATTTTGTCTTTTTGCTGTTTGTGCTTTTGTTATTATATTAGATAACCCGTTGTTGAAAGCTAGGCCTCACAGCATTGCCCCTGCTTGTTAAAAATTTTAATTTGTGCTACTATGAGACTATCTAAACAGACATGAAAGTCTTTTCTTAATTCCTACCTCCTGTTCTATTTTTCTTTACAAATATTTAGTGTCTATAAGGTGGGAGATACAACAATGGATGTTAAAATAAACTAGACCCATGAGCCCATACTGATTAAATAGATAGAGAAGAAGAGACATATGTTACATGTAGAAGAATTTCAAATAATTTGTGTAGATACTCCACCCTCAAGGAGGTGGAGCATAATTCTCCACTCCCTTAGTGTGGGCTGAGTATAGTGACATCCTCCCAACAACAACCAAAAAAAAACCCTTTTTTTTTTTTTTTTAGTGTGGGCTGAGTGTAGTGACATCCTCCCAACAAATATAGTATAGGAAGCAGGGATTAAAAAAGTAACTTTACAGTAGAGAAACCGGACAAGCATTACTTCAGCCAGCTAATCAAGGTCAGCATTGACAGCGATAAGTCACGCTGATAGCGTGGACCTTCATATGATGTGATGAGAATGGCACCTTACCTCTGTGGTCTTCCTTCCCAAAATCCATAACACCAGTCTAATCCATGAGTTAAACATCAGACAAATTTAAATTGAGGAGCATTCTACAAAATATCTGATCAGTGCTCTTCAAAACTTCCTGCAGCATTAAAAACAAGGAAAGTCTGAGAAACTATCACAGCTAAGAGTATTCTAAGGAGACATGATGACTAAGTGTAATGTGGTATCCTGGATGAGATCCTGGAAAAGAAAGAAAATAGATAAAAATTAAGAAAACCTGAGTAAAGTATGGACTTTAGTTACTAATAATATATCAATATTGGTTCATTAATTACAGCAAATGTACCATACTAACCTAATGTAAGATGTTAGGAATAGGGGAAACTTAACCCATTGCTGTCAAGTCAATTCCAACTCATAGCGACCCCACAGGATAGAGTAGAACTGCCCCGTAGGGTTTCCAAGGACCAGCTAGTGGATTTGAACTGCCACCCTTTTGGTTAGCAGTCAACTCTTAACCACTGCTCCATCAGGGCTCCAGGGGAAACTTAAGTGTACAGGGTATATGGGAACTGTCTGTACTATCTTCTCAATTTTTCTCTAGAGCTGTTCTAAAATAAAAAGTTTATTTTAAAAAATGAACCAGGCATGGAGTTTTTATTTAAAGATATTACTGTCTAATAGAAGAAATAAGACTTCCAAGGAAGATAGTGACAAATGTCGTATCTGAGGTATAGAAAATGGACTGTGGTATTTGAAGGAGGGAAAGCGTACTTCTGGTAAATTTGGAAAGGTAGCTTAAGGCCAAAATAGAAACCTTCAAGGGGAGTCACTGATGGTTTTTAGATTGGAGAAGAGAGAGATGTAAGCCCTGCCTCAGGAAGAGAACTCCCACAGTCTGGTAGGAAGTGCTGGAGAGTGTGTGTGTGGAGGCTGAGAAGTAAGTTTGGAAGCTAATACTGTTGTTCAAGTAAGCAAGCAATGGAAGAGAAGACAGAGAAAAAGCATAGTCAGATCTTAACAAGTAACTGGATGTGAAGCATAAGAAGGAAGACGGAGCCAGAAAGAATGCCCACATTGAGGAGAGAGCAGGGATAGTTCCAAAAGAAAAAGGAAATTCAAGAAGAGATGTATATTTGGAGGGAAGCTGAGAAGTTCAGATTTGAACTGGTTGAGCTGGAAAAGCCAATGGGAGATCCATGATGCATAGCATAAATCTAGTACTGATCCTTGAAATAAGTGAAAGCCTAAAACCCTTTGCCGTCGAGTTCATTCCAATTCATAGTGTCCCTAAAGGACAGAGTGGAACTGCCCCATAGTGTTTCCAAGGCTGTAATCTTTACAAGAGCAGACTGCCACATCTTTCTCCTGTGGAGTAGCTAGTGGGTTCGAACTGTCAACTTTTCAGTTAGCAGTTGAGCACTTAACCACTGTGCTTCCAGGGCTCCTTTGAAATAAGTCTACTTTAATTCTTAAGCTGGAAGTGGGAAATCTGGTAGACTTGATTGGGTTAATGATACAGTAACACTTTCCCTGCCCTACCTTGTCTACTAAAAACGAATCTGGAAGTTGGGCTCTAGACTGAATGAGGTAAGACAAAACAAAATAAAACTATGATAGAAACTACACAAAAACGATTCCTGGGATATTTGTAGGAGCCGCGTTTCCTGGATAAGAGAGATCAGGGTTGTGAATAGACCAGTGGTTCCAAATTTGGATGTAAATACGAATCTTCCAGGGATCACGTTAAAAGGCACATTCTGATTGTGTAGGTCTGGGTGGGGCCTAAAGGTCTGCATTTCTAACAAGCTCCTTGGTGATACCCATTCTGCTGCTCTGGGGACCATATTTTGAGTTGCAAGGGACTAGAACTCACAACTGAGATCTTGAGAAGACGACGGGGGAAGAGAAGGGGGACAACAGGAAACCTACATGCTCAACCCCAGAAGTCAACAGAGCAAACTCAATGCTGCGAATGCCTCTGAGTTCCAGATTGCACCTAAGGGTACTTGGACAAGTATTGGTAAGGAGGATCAGGAGATCTCTGAAGTAAGACAGAACGGGTTTGGATCCAGGCTCTGAAACTTACTGGTCATGTAAGCTTTGGCAAATTACTTCATCTCTCTAAGATACTTCAATCTATAAATGACACATCAATGGCCACTTCCCAGGATAGTAAGTATTAAATAAAATCAGGTACATAAAGTGCCAAGCCTAGTCCTTGGCACATACTAGGGATTCCACCATGGCTGCAAATATTTTCCTGTGATATCTAAGAGAAGTCTGTTGTCACACAACCCTCAACTGACTTGTTAATAGACTACAAAGGAGGAAAGTGAGATGGGAAAGGGTACAGATTAGGTGCTGATGAAGCTGATGAAGTCTGAAGCCAGGCAGCCTGGGTTCAAATCTGAACTCTGCCACTTAACTGCTGCGTAAACTGCTTAGGCTTCAGAACTAAATGAAGATGATAATAATGGCACGCGTCTCATAGGACTTTAATGAAGAAGAAATGTGTTAATGTATTTAATGTACCCTTCCAGCTAGAAAATGCTAAGTAAATGAAAGCAAGAGTTGTTATTATTATTCGTCTCAAACTAGCAAATGTGGTCATAAGGAAGTATTCAAGAACCATCTCTGTGCCCCTTCGCTGACCATCCACTCCAATTCTATAAAAGAGGTTGAAGACACCAAAAGGAAATTAAAGATTGGAGAGAGAATTTTTTCAGAAAAAGTGTGGAAGTACCTTGGCATTGCCTACTCTTTCTCCTTAATGAGGGGAATAAAGAGGGTACCTTTCCCTGGCCTAAAGGCTAGTGGGAGGGTCATCAAGAGGACCACTTGGAGAGTTTGACCTGTGTCCCCTGGAGCTTATGGGACAAGGTGGTTAATGCTGAACCCATGTCTCAGAACACCTTAAGGCAAGATACCATAAAGTTGATGTTGGAAGCTGCCTGTGCTTCTTGAGTCAGTGAGTTTTTCCATGGACCAGAGATGGACCTGTCTAGAGAAAATTGGTCTGAGGTTGTCATAGAATCTTCACAAGAGGGCCACCTGCAGGGGCAAGGAGAGGTCAGGAGACAGAAGCTGCTGTGACCAGCTAGAGGAAATGCATTCACTGTGTTAAAGGAATTTCAGGCAAGAGATCTTCAGAGATCCCTCCTCCAGCATTTATAGAGATTGGGCATCACTAAAATTCTCAAGAACGTGCTGCAGGAGACAGAATCAATGTAAACATCAGCCAAGTTCAGACAATTCCCATGCTAGCTCAAGATAAAACTATTCAAGGAAGTCTTCTCATAGCTTACATATCTTTCCAGGCTACTGTCTCCTCCCCACCCTGCTTTGATCTGGGAGGAGCCAGAAATCATTGTTAGCAAGTTGTAGGAAGACAGTTGAATCTCAAGGTGAGGAAATGGTGAAGATGTCTATCTACTCCAACTAGTGGAGGCCACCCTAAAGCAGGCCAAAGCTGGGGAAGGAGAGAAGAAGCTTTAATTTTAAATGAGGTTTGAGAGTTTTGGTTTTTGACTGTACATTTAAATTACTAGAACAAGACTGGTTTGCAGGACTTGAAGTGACCGGAGACTTTTTTATGTAAGAGTGACAAATAAGTCATAGGATCTGCCCTAAATTTCATCTAAGGGTTGGGGAAGAAAGAGTACAAAGAGAAGGTTTGAACAGGCTGGGAGGGGATAGGGAAGTACAATTTAGCTGTCTCTGTGGCCAATAGCACAAAGGCAACAAGTCAACATACTTGTTGATGCAGACTGCAGAGCTGCAGAGAGTAGTTCCCGTTTTACAACTAAAACTGATTCCTGCCCCATATACCAATTCCTAAAGGGAATAACTGGGGAAGGGGAAAGTTAAGGAAAATACTGTATTCCCAGCTAATCAATGAGGTGGCTTTTCACTGTTTAGAAATGTGGGGTACTGTTGTGCTTCTAACACACTTATACCAAACCAAGGGTGATGACAGAGACACAAGGGTACAGATTATTGCGGCTTATCTCAATTATAATTTCTACCAGTAGAGACTCTTTCTGCATAAAAAATCACCCCAAATTCAACAGTTTAAAACAAGAACAAGCATTTATTATGTTTCTGTGAGTTAGGAACCTGGGACTGGCTGGCTGGGTGGGTCTAGCTCAGAGTTTCTCATGAGTTTGCCCTCAAGGTGTTGGCTGGGGCTGCAGTCATATGAAGTATTTCCCAAGGTTGGAGGACCCACTTCCAAGATGGCTCAGTCATATGGCTATTGGCAAGAAATCTCAGTTGCTCACCACATGAACCTCCTCACAAGGCTGCTTGAATGTCCTCACCACGTGGCAGCTGGCTTACCCCAGGGCAAGTGGTCAAGAGAAAGAAAGGAAGAAGTCACAATACCTTTTGTGACTTAATCTGGGAAGCCACGCTTCATTGCTTCTGCAGACTCTGTTTATTAGAGATGAGTCACTAAGGCCAGCCCACACTCAAGGGGAAGGAAATGAAGCTCCACCTCTTAAAGAGATGAGTATCAAAGACTCTGTGGACATCACATGGAGAATGAAGAGGAGGGGAAGCCAAGGAGGAGGAAATGCTAACACTGACAGTGCTGAGAGTAGAAAGGCAAATAACCAATCAGTGAAGCTCGGCTTCCAGACTACCGTCAAAACCCCTATCTTGTGCCAAATTTGGTGAGATGCTTACAGGCTTGGCCTCAGGATCAAGAGAGAATCAGAAATAAATTACTGGTGATAATCTTCTTCATAGAAAAAACAGGGGAGCAAAGCAGAAGGTGTGGCAGGACAAAGCTATTAAATCAATGACTTACTGAAATGTCCCCAAAGATTCACCCAGGGAACCAGTGTATAGGGATCAGAAACCCACAATTATTAAATCCTGGTTCATATGGGAAAATAAAAAAGCAAGAATTTAAAATAATCCTGAAAAAGAAGAGAAATAAGGACAGACTAGCCCAACAAATATTAAAATACAGTTAAATTACTATAATTTTTAAAGTATAATGCTGGTACTTGAATAGACCGATAATGGAACATAGTATTAAATCCACAGAAGATCCAATTACAAGAATTTTAATATATGGTGAAGGCGACATTTCAAATCTGTAGGGAAAAGACGGAATAAACTGGAAACCTAGCTGGAAGAAATGAGTTGGGTTATCTCACACCAAAATAAATATCTCATGGATCAAAGATTTATATTTTGAAAGTAAAGCTATAAAACTACCATCTAGTAACTAAAACAAATATGAGAAAAGCATGTGCTTTAAATAGTTTCTAAGCACAAGACATACGCACACACACACAAAAAAAAAAAACATAGAAAAAAGATCAATCAATTCAACCTCATTAAAAAAAAGTGTTTTCAAAATGTTCTCATGGGAAAGCATACCAAAAGTGAAATAAAAAACTACAAACTAGGAAAAAAGATTTATAGTCGTATCACAGACAAAGACACAGATAAATTGTTGTTGTTAGTTGCCATCGAATAGGCTCTGACTCACAACGACCTTATGTGTAACAAAACAAAAAGGTGCCCAGTCCTGCACCATCCTCACAATTTATGCTGTGTTTGACCACATTATAGCAGCTACTGTGTCAGTCCAACTCATTGAGAATTTCCCTCATTTTTGCCAACATTCTTCTTTACCAAGCATGATGTCCTTTTTCTGCAATTGGTCCCTACTGATGACACGTCCAAAGGAAGTGAGATAAAGTCTAGCCATCCTCGATTCTAAGGAGCATTCTGGCTGTACTTCCTCCAAGACAGATGTGTGCATTCTTCTGACAGTCCATATACATCCAATATTCATCGTCAACACCAAGATTCAAATGCATCAATTTTTCTTTGATCTTCCTTTTTCATGATTCAGCTGTCACATGCATATGAGGTAACTGAAAAAACCATGGCTTGGTTCAGGCTCACCTTAGTCTTCAAAGTGACATTTTTGCTTTTTAGCACTTTAAAGAGGTCTTTTAAAGCAGATTTGCCTAATGCAATACGTCGTTTGATTTCTTGACTGCTGCTTCCATGGACATTAATTGTGGATACAACTAAAATGAAATCCTTGACAATTTCAATCTTTTCTCCATTTATCATGATGTTGCTTACTGGTCCAGTTGTGAGGATTTTGTTTTCTTTATCTTGAGGTGTAATCCACACTGAAGGCTGTGGTCTTTGATCTTCATCAGTAAGTGCTTTCTCTTTCTGCAAGCAAAGTTGTGTTATCTGCATATTGCAGTTGTTAATGAGCCTTCCTCCAATCCTGATGCCACATTCTTCTTCATACAGTCCATCTTTTCGGATTATTTACTCACCATATAGATTGAATAAGTATGGTGAAAGGATACAACCCTGGTGCACATCTTTCCTGATTTTAAACCACTTAATATCCCCTAATTCTGTTCGAATGACTGCCTCTTGGTCTATGTACAGGTTCCTCATGAGCGCAATTAAGTGTTCTGGAATCCTCATTCTTCTAAATGTTATCCATCATTTGTTATGATCCACACAATCGAATGCCACTGCATAGTCAATAAAACACAGGTAAACATCTTTCTGTTATTCTCTACTTTCAGCCAAGATCCACCTGCCATCAGCAACGATATACCTCAGTCTATGTCCTCTTCTGAGTCCAGCTTGAGTTTCCGGCAGTTCCCTGTCAATGTACTGCTACAACCACTTCTGAGTTATCTTCAGCAAAATTTTACTCACTTGTGGTAATAATGATATTGTTTGATAATTTCCACATTCAGTTGCATTGCCTTTGTTTGGCACAGGCAGAAGTATGGATCTCTTTGTCCATATTTCAGTTAATCAGGTAGCTGTCTTCCAAATTTCTTGGCACAGACAAGTGAGCACCTCCAGTGCTGCATTCGTTTGTTGAAACATCTTAATTGGTGTTCTGTCAATTCCTGGAGTCTTGCTTTTCACCAATGCCTTCAGGACAGCTTGGACTTTTTCCTCCAATACCATCAGTTCGTGATCATATACTACCTCCTGAAATAGTTGAACATCAACCACTTCTTCTTGGTAGAATGACTTTGTATATTCCTTCCATCTTTTTTTGGTACTTCCTTTGGTACTTTTTTGGTCAGATGTATTTTGAGTACCCTGCAACCTGAGGAGCTCATCACTTGGCACTATATCAGACAATGTTCCAGGGCTATTCATAAGGTTTTCACTGACCTTTTTTTTTTTTTTTAGAAGCAGATCGCCAGGTTCCTTTTCCTAGTCTCTCTTAGCCTGGGCACTCTGCTGAAATCTGTCACCATGAGCGACCCTCCTGGTTTTTTTTAAATCCAGTGGTATAGCTTCCAGCATACAAACCACAACAGTACAAAGAGTGGTGATCTGCAAAAAGCTGTGAAAATTATAAATGCACATAGCCCTTGACCCAGCAATCCCATGTCTAAAAATCTGTATGAAATATGTGTGAAATCACATAAGAAAGGCATTATCCATTAAAGCTGTGTTTATATTAGTAAAGAACTGGAAAGAACCAAATGTCAATCAGTGGTGGACTAGTTTAACAAGTGACACCTGTGATTTTAAGCAAATGCTCAGAAGAATGGCCTAGATCTACATATACTGATATGAGAAAGACAGTGGCTGCAACAATGGGCTCAGACATAACAGTGATTGTGAGGATGGAACAGGACTGGACAGTGTTTCATTCTGTTGTACATAGTGTCACTACGAGTCAGAACCAACTAAACAGCACCTAACAACAACAATAACATGTTGTCTAGTGAAAAAGGTAAGGTGCGAAACATTGGGACTGTCACAAAATCCGTGAAAATTATGCAAGGAACTGGTAACATTGATTACACACGGAGAGGAGAACTGAGTAGCTGGAGGACGAAGACTGTAATAGAGACACTCTTTTATACCCTTTCACACCTTTTGACCTTTGAACCATGTAATCTTAATACAAGCAGCCTGGGTAGCGAAAGCACTTTGTGATCAGCTGCTAGTCTAATGGTTAGTGATTAGAACACACACAACGGCTCCAAGAAGAAAGGCCTGGAGATCTGCTTCCATAAAGATTACAGTCATAGAACCCTATGGAGCAACGCTACTCTGTAACACATGGGGTCCCAGTGAGTCAGAATGGACTCAATGCTAACTAACAACAACAATATAATTCATATACCCTTTGAAAGTGTTTTTTTTTTTTTGAAAGTGTACAAATCAATGGATTTTATTATATTCACAAGGTTGTGCAACCATCACCATTATCTAATTCCAAAGCATTTTCATTACCCTAAAGACAAACTCATCTATCAGTTTGTCATACTGTGGTGGCTTGCGTGTTGCTGTGATTTTGAAAGCTCTGCCACTGGTATTTCAAATACCAGCAGGGTCACCCAGGATGGACAGGTTTCAGTAGCGCTTCCAGCCTAAGACAGACCTAGTGGTCTAAAAAAA
This sequence comes from Elephas maximus indicus, assembly GCF_024166365.1. NCBI lineage: Eukaryota > Metazoa > Chordata > Mammalia > Proboscidea > Elephantidae > Elephas > Elephas maximus. Next base: position 49,733,745 of record NC_064819.1, on the reverse strand, counting down.
AAAAAAAAAAAGTGGTCTACTTCTGAAAAATTGGCCAATGAAAACCTCTGAATAACAGTAGAGCATTGTCTGATATAGTGCCAAAAGATGAGCCCCTCAGGTTGGAAGGCACTCAAATTCGACTCCTCAAGGTTGAGTTGACCTTAATGACATGGATTGAGTTAAGCTTTCTGGGCCTTCATAAGCTTTCTGTGCACGACTAAAAATGTGGAGAAAGAGCTGTAATATTAATAATCAGAATGTGGAATGTATGAAGTATGAATCTAGGAAAATTGGAAGTTGTCAAAAATGAAATGGAAGATTGATATCCTGAAAAGGACTGGTATTGGCTGTCTTGAATCAGACAATTATATAGTTTACTATGCCAGGAATGACATAGTGAAGATGAACAGCGTCACATTCACTGTCAAAAAGAACATTTCAAGACCTATCCTGAAGTAAAATCGTGTCAGTGATAGGATAATATCCATATGCATACAATAAGACCAGTTAATACAACTATTATTCAAATTTATGCACCAATCACTAATGCCAAAGATGACTAAGTTGAAGATTTTTACCAACTTCTGGAGTCTGAAATTGATCAAACATGCAATCAAGAGGCACTGATAATTTCTGTTGGTTGGAATTCGTAAGTTGGAAACAAAGAAGGATCAGTAGTTGGAAAATATGGCCTTAGTGACATAAATGACTCCAGAGATTGCATCATAGAATTTTACAAGACTAACAATTTATTCATTGCACATACCTTTTTTCTACAACATAAATGGTGACGATACATAGGATAAAAACCCACTGCTGTCGAGTCAATTTCGACTCATGGCGACCCTATAGGACAGAGTAGAACTGCCCCATAGAGTTTCCAAGGAGCACCTGGCAGATTCAAATTGCCAACCTTTTGGTTAGCAGCCATAGCACTTAACCTATACGCCACCAGAGTTTCTATACACAAGATAGTCAGATGGAATACACAAGAATCAAACTGACTACATCTGTGGAAAGACTCGACAGAGAAGCTCAATATCATCAGTCAGAGCAAGGCCAAGGGCCGACTGTGGAACAGACAATCAATTGCTCATATGCAAGTTTCCAGTTGAAGCTGAAGAAAATTAAAGCAAGTCTACCAGAGCCAAAGCATGACCTTGATTATATACATCTGAATTTAGAAACCATCTTAAGAATAGACTTGACACATTGGACATTAATGAACTAAGACCAGACAAGTTGTGGGATGACATCAAGGACATCATACATGAAGAAAGCAGAAGGTCATTCAAAAGACAGGAAAGAAAGAAAAGCTCAAAATGAGTGTCAGAAGAGACTCTGAAACTTGCTCTTTAACTTCAAGTAGCTAAAGCAAGTGGAAGAAATGCTGAAGTAACAGAGCTGAACAGAAGATTCCAATGAGAAGCTTGAGAAGACAAAGTAAAGTATTACAATGAAATGTACAAAGACCTGGAGTTAGAAAGCCAACAGGGAAGAACATCCTTAGCATTTCTCAAGCTGAAGAAAAAATTCAAGCTTCAAGTTACAATACTGAAGGATTCTATGAGCAAAATACTGAACAATGCAGGAAGCATCATAAGAAGATGGAAGAAGTACACACAGTCACTATAGAAAAAGAACTGATTGATGTTCAATCATTTCAGGAGGTAGCATATGATCAAGAACTGATGGTATTGAAGGAAGATGTCCAAGCAGCACTGAAGGCACTGGTGAAAAACAAGGCTCCAGGAATTGATGAAATACCCATTGAGATGTTTCAACAAATGGATGCTGCACTCGTGGTGCTCACTCGTCTAAGCCAAGAAGTTTGGAAGACAGCTACCTGCCCAACCAACTACAAGAGATCCATATTTGTGCTCTTTCCAAAGAAAGGTGGCCCAATAGAATGCAGAAATTATCAAACAATATCATTACTATCACAGGTGAGTAAAATTTTGCTGAAGATAATTCAGAAGCCGTTGCAGCAGTACATCAACAGGGAGCTGCCAGAAACTTAAGCTGAATTTAGAAGAGGACATAGAATGAGGGATATCATTGCTCACGTCAGATGGATCTTGGCTGAATGCAGAGAATACCAGAAAGATGTTTACCTATGTTTTATTGACTAGGCAAAGGCATTCGATTGTGTGGATCATAACAAATGATGGATAACATTTTGAAGACTGGGAATTCCAGAACATTTAATTGTGAACCTGTAAATAGACCAAGAGGCAGTCATTTGAGCAGAACAAGGGGATACTGCATGGTTTAAAATCAGAAAAGGTGTGCATCAGGGTTGTATCATTTCACCATACTTATTCAATCTGTATGCTGAGTAAATAATCCGTGAAGCTGAACTATATGAAGAAGAACGTGGCATCAGGAATGGAGGAAGACTCATTAATAACATGCAATACACAGATGACACAACCTTGCTAGCAGAAAGCAAAGAGGACTTGAAGCACTTACTGATGAAGATCAAGACTACAGCCTTCAATATAGATTACACCTCAAAGTAAAGAATACAAAAATCCTCACAACTAGACCAATAAGCAACATCACTATAAATGGAGAAAAGATTGAAATTGTCAAGGATTTCATTTAGTTGGATCCATAATTAATGTCCATGGAAACAGCAGTCAAGAAATCAAATGACATATTGCATTAGGTAAATGTGCTATAAAAGACCTCTTTAAGGTTTTAAAAACCAAAGATGTCATCTGGAGGACAAAAGTGAGCCTGACCCAAGCCATGGTCTTTTCAATTGCCTGAAGTGCATGCGAAAACTGGACAATGAATAAGGAAGACTGAAGAAGAATTGATGCCTTTGAATTATGGTGTTGGTGAAGAACATTGAATATACCATGGACTGCCAGAAGAATGAACAAATCTATCTTGGAAGAAGTACGGTCAGAATCCTTCTTAGAAGAAAGGATGGCAAGGCTTTATCTCACTCGCTTTGTACACATCCTCAGGAGGGACTAGTCCCTGGAGAAGGACATCATGCTTGGTAAAGTAGAATTTCAGTGATAGAGAGGAAGACTCTCAACCAGATGGACTGACACAGTGGCTGCAACGATGTGCTGAAGCATAGCAATTGTTGTGAGGATGATGCAAGACCTGACAGTGTTTCGTACTGTTGTACATGGGGTCACTATGAGTCAGAACCATGGCAATGGCACCTAACAAACAAAACAAACAAAGAGAAGCTCCGTAACTGTTAGCAATCACCCCTCATGGCATCCTCCTCCCAGCCCTTGGCAATCACTAATTTGCTTTCTGTTTGTATGAATTTGCTTATTCTGGACATTTCATATTCATTGAATCATACAATATGTAGTCTTTTGTGACTGACTTCTTTCACTTAGGGTGATGTTTTCAAGGCTCATCGTGTTGTGGCATATATCGGTACTTCATTCCTTTTATGGCTAAAAATACTCCACGTTATGGATATGACCATTTTGTTTATCCATTCATCCATTAATGGATATTTGGGTTGTTTCCACTTTATTTATTATGAATAATTTGTGGAAGAAAGACATGGCAGTCTGCTTCTATAAAGATTTAGGGTCTTGGAAGCCCTATGGGGCAGTTTTACTCTGTCCTATAGGGTCTGCTATGAGTCGGAATCGACTTGACAGCAATGTTTTTTTGTTTGTTTTTGATGCATCAGAAACGAAAATTTTTGATCCACACTGATTCAAACATTTCTGCAGTGCAATAAATTACTTAATATGGCCCTTCTAGCCATAAAAAAAAAAAATAAATTTTTTTTTTTTTTTTTTAGCCATAGTCTTTGTAACTCCTACCAAATGATTCACTGGGTCTATTCAAGTGAGGTGTTCGTGACCCACCAAGAGGATTGGATAGCTTGATAATAATGTAAATAAAGTGCTTGGCACCATTATTGGGGCAGGACCACGCAAATAAGGTGTATGGAACACCAACAAGGGGATCGGTCAGTTTTGCTATCCCACTAGGCCTAACCTGAGCTATCCCAGAGACAGGAAAGGGGAGCCTCATGACCACCAATAAAGAAGAGCCAGGAGTTGAGCATATCTTTTGGACCTTGGATCCCTGTGCTGAGAATCTCCTAGTTCCAGGAGACAGAGAGAGAACTGTAACACTGGAGACAGCAAGAGATGGTGAGAAGCAGCAGCAGAGAAATGGCAGCAATAGAAGCAGCAGAATCAGGACACCAGCAGGAGACAGCGTGATGGGCTTCCCTGCAAACAGAGTGAGAAAGCTGACAGCCTTAATGCCAAGTGTAGGGTGCCTCCAGGAACTTATCAGCAGAGCTAAAAGAGCTTTGTAAAGCTTGCCCCAGCAGTGCAGAGGCCAAGGGGCCAGGAAAAGCCCTGCCTCAGGGCACAGCTGAGAAGAGGCTGCCCTAATGGAAGAACTGTATCCTGAGTGTTCCTGAACCTGAATTGTAACCTGTTACCTCTCTAACAATCCCCATAATTGTGAGTATGGTCTGTGAGTTCTGTGTGGCCATTGCAACAATTATCAAACCCAGCAGAGAAGTAGAGAGCACCGAGGGAGGGATGGTTGGTGTGAAAACTGGTAAAAAGTTTGGAGAGTGGAGGCATGTCTGACCTCTGTCTCAAAAGATTCAGCCTTGGGCTGTTGATCTTGATTCTCCTTCCCCCTTGTGAAGTTAGAGGAGGTCAGACTCCCTAGCCAAGCCATTTTTTACAATTTCCTAATCCTCAAAACAAGAATTGGGCGTGTTGACAACATAATGGATATTTTCTACACATTTAAAAATACATTTTAAATACATCCTGATCTAACTATGAAAAAAGACCAAATTTCCTTTAAGTAAAAGCGTTTCCTTTCCCATTCCACACCTTTATCACCCATCTTGCTTGCTTCTCCCCGTCTTTCCTTCTGTTTTCTACTACTGCAGTCAGGCGCCTTTTCCCCTCGCTGCAGTCCCACCACCTGCCCTCTGCCTCCTGTGCAGCACAGGAGAACCCTTCCTGTTCAGATTTTCATTCCCTTCTTCTTGCCAAGGTGTACGACCATCATTGCCAGGTTAATTCACCCTGGGAAAAGTTTAAATGCTGGCAAACCTGAACTTTATTTGAATAGTCAATTTTGCCATCAGTTCCTTTGCCTGTGGGCCAAGAAGTTTGTTGAAACCTGCCCTGCTCCTCCCTGGTAATGTGAAGCTGTGGCATTTTTCAAGCCCAGGTTTATTGAGCCCCAAGAGCTTCTAACAGAGATTAGGATCAACAGCAACTGGACAACATTTAGCTCCTGATAAAATCTGGAGAAGAGGGAAGGAATTCTGTCTCTCTGTCTCTCACACATACACACCACACACACACACACACACACACACACACACACCCTCCAGAGAAACCTCTTGCCCAGAGTCTTTCCCAAGAGTCAGAGTAAACTAAACGAAAGCATTAAAGCCGAAGATAAGAGCTCTGACTCTTTTGAGGCCATCTGTATCCAATCTCCTGAGAGCCTTACACCTGAATGTGAAGAACAGGCCTTACTTACAAGACCCAAGAGTGACATTAAAATCAGAGTTTCATATAAATTCTTGCTCAGGAGCTGAGGTCATTCTCTTACAGCCTGAATGAAACTTTGGGATTTTTAAATTACAGTATGTGCCACATAATATCTGTTCAGGCAATGTCCAACTGTATATACATATGTCTGTGGTCCCATAAGGTTTTAACAGAGTTCAGGAATCTCGAACGGAGAATGTGACGCATCAGACGTAACTGAATGTAGCAAATGCAACAGCGAAGCAAACACAACAGCTTCTTGCATGTAGCACTTGTATCTCAAGTCTCTTGTCTGCAACATGGTTGCTCTGGCATGCGTACAATGGTACAATACATATATAACCTATTAATACGTATGTCTTCAGAGTCATAATAAATGCCTATGTTACTGGCTTATGTGTGCACTACACTTTCTATCGTTATTTTAATGTGAACTTTCTCTACAGCAGCATCCAATCTCGTGTACTATGCGTCTCTTGAGTGTTGCAGTGTTATCTCTCTGTTTAATTTCCTTTCAAAAACATTACTGCGGAGTGCATCATGGCTCCCAAACACAGCAAAACCAATGCTAGTGACAGCAGCAGCAAGAGGCAAAGGTGAGTATCGATTTGGAAGTGAAACAAAATGTTATTAAATAGCACCAATGTGGAAACGTAGTAAATGCCATTGCTCACAATTTAGGCATATTCACACAACGTCCAAATCATGTAATATCCTATTTCACAGAACGTATCATGGACATTAAGTGATGCACGGCTGTATGAATATCATTGTCATATCAGTTGCTAAAAGAAGTCAAATGCTCTTTGCATACTTAAAGAGTGTATATGCCCAAACCAAACACATTGCCATCGATTCGACTCACAGTGACCCTAGAGGACACAATAGAACTGCCCCATAGGATTTCCAGGGAGCAGCTGGTGGATTTGAACTGCTGGTTAGCAGCCTAAGCTTTTAACCACTGTGCCACCAGGGCTCCAAAGAGTATATTTATATATACATATATACATATTTTTTAACTGTCCTTCCTTTATATTCCCACTTTGAGAATGGCCAGTGTCATCTCTTGCCTGAGCTATGGCAACCTCTCCCCTTCCCTCATCTTGCCCCAGCCCAGTCCATCACACACAAGGACACCAGGTTGATCTTCCTTCAACTTCTCCACGTCAGTGCCCTGCTCTAAACTATTCTGTGTCTACCTGCTACAGAGGCCTAGAGCCCTGATACCAGGCCCAGCTCAGGGACAATCAGGGCTGGCTCTCACACTGCTCTCCTCCACACACACTCTACTCCAACCAAACAGGTTGACGCACTTTCCTCTGAGCACCCCAAGCGCGTTCCAGCTCCACACCTCTGCTCCCGCCATGCTCTCTGCTCTCTGCCCATAAAGCTCTTTGTTTCTTCATTCTACAAATACTGATTCAGTCCCCATTAAGAGCCCAGAGGCAGGAATCCATAGTGATCCAGCTGCTGCGCAAGGCGCACAAAGAATCATACAGTTCTGACACGGTGTGAGGAGTGAGGTGTGGGGTGGGGGACAGGTTTCTGTGGGAGCACATAAACCAGCAGGGTGAGTGGGAGGAAGGCAAGAAGAATAACATCAGCTACACTTACTGGGTGCTTCATAACAACTCTGTTAGGTTGGCATAGGTATCCCTGGGTGGTGCAAATGCTTAACATGCATGGCTGCTAGCCAAAAGGTTGGAGTTTGGAGTCCACCCAGAGGTGCCTTGGCAATCTAATTCCAAAAGATCAGCCACTGGCAACCCTATGGAGCACAGTTCTACTCTGATACACATGGGATTGCCCTGAGTTGGAGTGGACGACAACTGGTTTTTAGGTTGATGTAATTATCCCCATTCTAGAGATGAAGAGAGTGAGGCTCAGAGAGGGTAAGATCATACAGCAAATGGCAGAGGTCTATGGGATTTCGAAGTTCATGCTTTTATCCACTCAGCTGGATTGCAGCTCACTCCCAGGTCCACCGCCTGCACTAGAGACCTAAGTGATCTCTCCCTGTGAACAAGACGCTCTTATCTCCTGATTTTGCCTGGTGAGTAATGGCATACAGCCTTGCTCCTTGCAGTGTTTTCAACTTTGTGTGCGTGCTCTGTCTTGTCTCCCCAGCTGGACATGTTCCCATGGGCAGGCAGAGTTTCAGACACACTGTTTTGTGCAGAGTAGGCAGTCAGTAAATGTCTGCTGAAAGAACAAATGAATGAGCGTACTCACAGCACCTGGCTATCTATCCAAACCTGTCTATCCAAAAAGGTAATCACTCTTTCCTACTTCACAGGAGTGCTGAATATGTTAATTCATTTGTGTCCGTAGTGAGATTTGAAATCTTCAGATGAAAAGACTAAACCTTGCTAGCTGAAGAAAGGAAGGCTTATCAAGTATCTTCTACCCGGTAACAGAGGCCATGATGACCTTCCTTTAATGTGTACATAATGTCTCATGCCAACTGAAATTCAAACACAAATCACGGCAAGCATAGAACAAGGGAGAAACACTTATTTTTTTCTTCATGTCTCCTTTCACAGTATCTAGAACATTCCTGAATACTGGGCGTAGCTGCATAAATCAGAAGACATATACAAAGGGATGCTCAGCTCAGAGTTGGCCTCCTCCCAAGGGTGAGGTGGCCCAACTTCTCCAACTCGTTCTCCAGGACACCACCGAAGCTGAGCAATTAGAGCTGCTGGAGCTACTCCCATGCCCCAGGCACCCTGCAGCTTTGTCTCTGGGAGAAAATGCTGCTGAGCACTGACAAAATCTGCAAGATTAAACATAATTGAGGGAGATCCAGGCTTCGCTCTCCTCGCCTTTCCCTCTGGGGACTCTGCTCCCAGGATGCCTCAGTGCAGGAGGTAGCTCTCCGGGGAGGCATTGGGCATGGTCGACCATTCCCCTCTTCCTCTGTTTAGAGGACACTGTGCTTGTCATTTTGCTCCCATCTCTCTGAGTGATCCTTCTTGCCAGTTTTCCTGACTCCTCCCCACTCTTCCACACCCATGCTCACTGCTGTACCTGTTGGGAGCAACCTCCTCTTTTCTGCTCTTCTTATCTCACCACTTATTCCTACGGTTTCCATTGCACAGCATAGATTGCCTTTCTTCCTAGTCCATCTTAGCCTGGAAGCTCCACTGACCTGTTCAGCTTCATGGCAACAAACTTCCACTGACACACGGATGGTGGCTACACATGAGGTACATTGGCTGGAATCGAACCCAGGTCTCCAACATGGAGAATTCTACCACTGAACCACCACTGCCCCCTATAGTTTCAACTACTGACTTCCAAATCTTCACATCCATTGACACACCCACCTGCTGATAGCTCCAGCTCCTCATGCCCCACAAAGAACCTCGTTATCTCTCTTCTCTGAACCTGATCTTCTCCTGATTTCCCATCTTGACTGACTGTACCACTGTCTGCCTTGTCACCCTCAAGCCAGAACCTGGGAGTCATCTTAGACTCTCTGCCTGTTCTAAAGCTAAATGGTCTTTATGTGCAATCAAACGTGTATCCTTTCCACCCCTCCTACCACTCACTGCCTTAGCTCCTGCCCCATTTGCTCCCTCATCAGCCTCCAAAGTGAACTCCCTGCCTCTAATCGCTCTCCCAATCCACTTTCCACATTCAGGCCAAAGGGATAGTTCTAAGACGCCAATCTGATCATGTTCTCACCCTACTTACATTCTTTCCGTGGAATTGCACCACCGAAAGTGGTGGTTTCTAAACCTGGCAAAACACCTGGAGAGCTTTTTATAAATAGAGATTCAGAGGCCCTGAGAACTGCTGGGTCAGGACCTCCAGGGAGTCTGATGCAGCAAGCCCTGCCGCAGTTCTTGGACCTTATTTTGGACATCACTTACCTAAAGAGTCAGTTACAAATTCTCTCAAAGGACCTTGGCCCCAACACATGCTGACTCTTTGATCATACTTGTTTCGTGTTCCCACATGTCCCTCCATTTTCTACATGTGTGATACAGGATGTCCTCTTCAACTTAAGCTTTCCTGAATGCTCCAGGTAAGTTCAATTACATCCTCTTATGTAAACCTAGAAAACCTCTCCTATGTCCCTTATCATACTTCTATTGTGTTTTTAAAGAGACGTCTTTCTCTCCAGCCAAACTACAGACTAAATCCCTGAGGAAAGTCTTAGAGCTTTTGCAACCCTCAACTCCTAGCACAGTGCTGGCACGTGATTTTCAGTAAATATTTATTCAATGTATGATTGCATGAAGATGAATATGAGAAAGCACATTTACTTCCGCAGATGAAATTTTACAGAGGTGGGATAATATGAAGAGCTAGAAACAATTTTTACAGTTTCTGAAGCTGCAAAATTTCTGAGACTCCAGAAACTTTCCATTTTCTGCCTAAAATCTAAAATCTCCCCGCAACCATCATTATAAGCCTCTTTCTCCCAGGATCCTCTTCTAAAACCAAGCAGTGACATAGCAAGGGGTGGTGGGTAGGAGTAGTCAGCTCGGATGCAGTCCGTCAGGGAAGGCTTTGTCTTCAGAGGTTTTAAAGACAATAATAAACCAGCTAAAATGCTCTCTGCTTTTTATTATCACAATGTGTGGGCAATTCTAAGTAATGTTAGTGATGAACTTCGACTGGTCGCTCTGCCCACCAAGTAACCCTCTGCACCTGTAATTTTTTTTATTGTCATAAGTGAGCATCTGTAAAATCTACCAAGCATTGTCCATTAAAAGAGAGAGAGATCAGAAGAAGCTATCTACGATTCAGCACTACCCTCTCCTTTACCTTCCCCGGGCTGCTTGACAAGATTCTTAAGAGAATATAGAGATATAAGAATTAAGTGTTGATATAAATATAAGACCTTCTATTTCCTTTTCTGTTAGGAGCACACACTAACACTAATGAAAGAAGAGGTGAAATAAAACATTAGAAGCCAGAAAACAGATGGACCAGTGGTAACCAACCTAGCCAACCCTGAAAAATCTCCATGGTGAACAAAGGGGGGAATCTGAGAACAACTTGATTTACAGCCCCAAATCCTTCAAAGACAGGAAATGACAGCACTAGGCATGGTTGGGACTTTCGTCCCAGGAAGAGCTAGGGTCAACCCTGTTTAAGAAGCAGTTAAATCCACAGATTCCCCCAGCACTCCATACCACAGGGAGACTGCCCCCTCATCTGCCCCTCCTCCTCTCAGGGGAGGATAATCAAGAGCTTCTCTAGACTGTGGGGGACTCCAGGCACAGCTGGGGGTGAGGAGACTCCGGTGAAGGAGGGAGAGCACTGCGTGGATGTTTACACACGAAATAATGATACAGTGAAGCTTCTTCGTGTGCTCCCAGACAGGCAGTACTTCCCATCAGGATACTGGAGTATCCTGTGTGCTGGCGTGTGCGCGCATGTGTGCATGCACGTGCATGTATGTGTGCACGTGAATGTTTACACGTGCAATCTAACTAGCCTAAAAGAAAGACCTACAGATACTGACTTAGAGAGTTCTCTGTCAAAGTGAACATTCAGCTCATCCTGCAATGAGGCCCTCAGTCAGCAAGCCCCATGCATTCCGCATAAGACTCCAATCAGGTGCTTAGGCCCAATTCTGAAACAAGAGCAGGTGATCAAGGGTTAACAGACATTTGAGAAAAGCTTCTAAGATGAAGGACAGAAACCAAAACAAACAAAAAGGGAAGGAAAAGCAATTTAGGGAAATAGAAATACTGCCGGGAGGTCACCCTAAACCCTCCTCTAGCTAATTAATATCCTGAGAGACAGAAAGAGAGAGAGTGTACTCATGAAAGAAGGACAGGGTGGTATAAGAAGACAAAAAAAAAGAACTACTGGAATTAAAATTATATCAGAAATGAAATATTAAAGATAAAATTGGAAATCTCCCAGAGCAAAAAGACAGAGATGAAAAATAAGTCAGAGACTACAGCCCCACCGTTAGGGAATAATGAAGAGAATGCTCGGGTGGCGGTGAAGGGGCCCCAAGACAAGGACCGTGTGCCAGAGGAGGGGCAGCCAGCTGTGAGCGGAGCAGGTCGGAGCCTCTGGAAAAGAGTTTCCATGAAGATGAAATTGATAGGATAGTCAATGAAAGTTATTACTTGAGGAAGACAAGAGCTAAATCCTCATCTTTCATAGAAAAAGGAAAACAACCAATGCCTTAAACTGAAAAATAAAGAAATAGCAATACAAACACAGTAATACCAAAAGAATCAGCTAAAAGAACATATTTGACCCTGTTGTTGTTGTGTGCCATGGAGGCATCCTGACTCACAGCAACCCTATAGGGCAGAGTAGAACTGCCCCACAGGGTTTCCTAGGCTGTAATCTTTACAGGAGCAGATCACTAGGTCCTTTCTCCTGCAGCTCCTCTGGGCGGGCTCAAACTGATGATCTTTCCGTTATCGGCCTAGCGCTTAACAATTGTGCCACCAGGGCTCCTCTAGTTGACACTAGGGAAGGAGGAATGGGGAGGAGGGAAATTGCCTAGGATTAATTTTTGCTTTTTTAACTTGATGATTCAGTCAACTTTAAAAAAAAACTAAGATGGACTAGGAAGAAAGGCCTGGTGATCTACTTCTAAAAATTAGCCAATGAAAACCCTGTGGATCACAATAGAAGGTTGTCTGACACAGTGCTGGAAGATGAGCCCCTAGGTTGGAAGGCACGCAAAACACACAGTGGCCACAACAATGGACTCGAGCATACCAGTGATCGTGACGATGGATCAGGATCGGGCAGCGTTTTGTTCTGCTGTACATGGGGCCGCCATTAGTTAGAACTGACATGACAGCAACTAACACAACAACATACACATTTGACAAAAAAGTAAAACAAAGAAATGGATTTATTTGCAAGTGGGGAAAAATTCTTATTCTAAACTAAAGCAACTTACTAATACAAAGTTTAGACTTTTTTTTTTTAACAGAAAAGAAATAGAATTCCCTGGCTAGCACTATTTTAGGCTAACATGAAAGTGAGTAAAATCCCTTACTTTAAACAGGTGGAAACCCTGGTGGTGTACTGGTTAAGTGCTACGGCTGCTAACAAAAATCTCAGCAGTTTGAATCCGCCAGGTACTGTTTGGAAACTTTATGGGGCAGTTCTACTCTGTCCTATAGGGTCGCTATGAGTTGGAATCAACTCGATGGCGATGGTTTTGGTTTTTAAACAGATGAAATTATTCAATTTCTGTAAGAAGTTCATGACACTTTTTTGATTGTGGTGTATTATTTTTTTGATGCTGAATTCTATTGGCTAGAATTTTGTTGAGAATTTTGCATATATATTCATGAGAGATATTGGTGTGTAATTTTCTTTTCTTGTGGTGTCTTTGCCTGGTTTTGGTATCAGGGTTATGCTGGCTTCATAGAATGAATTTGAAAGTATCACTTCCTTTTCTATGTTCTGAAATAGTTTGAGTAGTACTGGCATAAGCTCTTCTCTGAACCTTTGGTAGAATTCTCCAGTGAAGCCATCTAGGCCAGGGCTTTTTTTTGGGGGGGGGGGGTTGTTTTGTTTTGTTTTTTACTTTTTCAATCTCTTCTCTTGTTATGGGTCTGTTCAGGTTTTCAACATCATTTTGTTTTATTTTGGGTAGGGAGTGTGTTTCTAGAAATTTGTCCATTTCTTCTAGGTTTTCAAATTTGTTAGAGTATAGTTTTTCATAATACTCTGTTATGATCCTTTTTATTTCAGTTGGGTCTGTTGTAATGTCCCCCATTTCGTTTCTTATTTGGATGATTTGCATTCTCTCCTGTTTTTCTTTTGTCAGTTTGGCCAGCGGTTTTCGATTTTGTTGATCCTTTCAAAGAACCAACTTTTTGTTTTGTTGATCCTTTCTCTTGTTTTTCTATTCTCTATTTCATTTATTTCTGCTCTGATCTTTATTATTTCTTTCTTCTGGTGGGTGTGGGCTTCTTCTTCTGTTGTCTTTCTATTTATTCAAGTCATATAGCTAATGTTTTGGTTTTGTCCCTTCTTTTTTTGATGTGTACATCTATTTGCTATAAATTGACCTCTAAGTACTGCCTTTGCTGTGTCCCAAACATTTTGGTATGATGTGTTTTCATTCTTGTTTGATTCTAGGAATTTGTTGATTCCATCTCTGATTTCTTCTATCACACAGTGGTTTTTAAGCAAGGTGTTATTCAGTTTCCATGTAGTTGATTTTTTTTCCTTGCTCCTCCTGTTGTTTATTTCTACTTTGATGGCACTATAGTCAGAGAAAATACTTTTTATTATCTCAATGTTTTGGCTTTTGTTGGGGGTTGCTCTGTGACCTAAGATATGGTCTATTCTGGAGAACATTCCATCAGCACTGGAAAAGAATGCATACTTTGCAGCTGTTGGGTGGAATATTCTATATATGTCTATGAGGTTATGACACTTTTTTTTTTTTTTTTGCCTAGCACAGAGCGGATGTTTAATCAATATTTGTGGAGGGAACAAATCACTCTCCACATGTCCCGTCTTTAAGGCAGTAGATCACTGCCCCCTCTGAACCGCAGGCATTTCCTGGGTAGAGAGAATTCAGTGTCCATCGTCAGCTTCCTTCCTGCCCATTAGAGATGGGTTAGGTTCAGCAGAGAGCCTTGATCCACAGAGACTCTGGGACTGTCTCCCTCCCAAGAGGATGGACACCGTATGATATTAAAATTTTGTTTAGTTTTGAGTCATCGGATATGTGAGAAAGGAAAGGTGACAATCAGATGCAAAACATTAATTCACCAGTTTTCAAGCTATAATGTGTCTGCTTGTTTTGCAGAATAAAGCACAAATCCATTTTTTCACCTTTAGGTTCCCCACTGGAACATAGTCTCAAAATAGAATCAGAATTGTAGGAATCTCAAAAGTACATGCTTGACTATTTTTCTTCTTTCTCCTCTAATGAGAAAGTTTGAAGCCTACGTGGAGAGCTCCACAAGAGTACTAATGATTTGTTTTTCTTAAAGATTCCAATTGCCCAGTTAGAAAATCACTAACATGTCGTTCTGATTTCCCCAAATGCATTAACGAGCTTCCCTTCCCTCTACCACCTCTTTGTTGCTTGTCTAATGACTGAAATAACTGGGTGTTTCAGAAACGTTTCTGTGCAGCTGGGGAACAGGAGAGTACAATAAGAGGTTAAAAACAAGCGAACAAACAAACAAGCCCTTGCTTTAGCAAGAGAGATGCATTTGTGGCTTATTAGAGAGCTGACTATTGTTCAAAGAACTCTGTGTTTAAGTGAAGGCTTTTGGAGGATTTTTTTTTTTTTAATTAACTTTTATTGAGCTTCAAGTGAACGTTTACAAATCAAGTCAGACTGTCACATATAAGTTTATATACACCTTACTCCGTACTCCCACTTGCTCTCCCCCTAATGAGTCAGCCCTTCCAGTCTCTTCTTTCATGACAATTTTGCCAGCTTCCCACTCTCTCTATCCTCCCATCCCCCGTCCAGACAGGAGATGCCAACACAGTCTCAAGGGTTCACCTGATATAAATAGCTTACTCTTCATCAGCTTCTCTCTCCTACCCATTGTCCAGTCCCTTCCATGTCTGATGAGTTGACTTCGGGAATGGTTCCTGTCCTGGGCCAGCAGAAGGTTTGGGGACCATGACCGCCGAGATTCCTCTAGTCTCAGTCAGACCATTAAGTATGGTCTTTGTGTGAGAATTTGGGTTCTGCATCCCACTGATCTCCTGCTCCCTCAGGGGTTCTCTGTTGTGCTCCCTGTCAGGGCAGTTATCGGTTGTGGCCGGGCACCAACTAGTTCTTCTGGTCTCAGGATGATGTCGGTCTCTGGTTCATGTGGCCCTTTCTGTCTCTTGGGCTCTTAGTTATCGTGTGACCTTGGTGTTCTTCATTCTCCTTTGATCCAGGTGGGTTGAGACCAATTGATACATCTTAGATGGCCGCTTGTTAGCATTTAAGACCCCAGACGCCACATTTCAAAGTAGGATGCAGAATGTTTTCATAATAGAATTATTTTGCCAGTTGACTTAGAAGTCCCCTTAAACCATGGTCCCCAAACCCCCGCCCTTGCTCCGCTAACCTTTGAAGCATTCAGTTTATCCCGGAAACTTCTTTGCTTTTGGTCCAGTCCAATTGAGCTGACCTTCCATGTATTGAGTATTGTCCTTCCCTTCACCTGAAGTAGTTCTTATCTACTAACTAATCAGTAAAAAACCCTCTCCCACCCTCCCTCCCTCCCCCACTCGTAACCACAAAAGTATGTGTTCTTCTCAGTTTATACTATTTCTCAAGATCTTATAATAGTGGTCTTATACAATATTTGTCCTTTTGCCTCTGACTCATTTCGCTCAGCATAATGCTTTCCAGGTTCCTCGATGTTATGAAATGTTTCACAGATTTGTCACTGTTCTTTATCGATGCGTAGTATTCCATTGTGTGAATATACCACAATTTATTTAACCATTCATCCGTTGATGGACACCTTGGTTGCTTCCAGCTTTTTGCTATTGTAAACAGAGCTGCAATAAACATGGGTGTGCATATATCTGTTTGTGTGAAGGCTCTTGTATCTCTAGGGTATATTCCGAGGAGTGGGATTTCTGGGTTGTATGGTAGTTCTATTTCTAAATGTTTAAGATAACGCCAGATAGATTTCCAAAGTGGTTGTACCATTTTACATTCCCACCAGCAGTGTATAAGAGTTCCAATCTCTCCGCAGCCTCTCCAACATTTATTATTTTGTGTTTTTTGGATTAATGCCACCCTTGTTGGTGTGAGATGGAATCTCATCGTAGTTTTAATTTGCATTTCTCTAATGGCTAATGATCGAGAGCATTTTCTCATGTATCTGTTAGCTGCCTGAATATCTTCTTTAGTGAAGTGTGTGTTCATATCCTTTGCCCACTTCTTGATTGGGTTGTTTGTCTTTTTGTGGTTGAGTTTTGACAGAATCATATAGATTTTAGAGATCAGGCGCTGGTCGGAGATGTCATAGCTGAAAATTCTTTCCCAGTCTGTAGGTGGTCGTTTTACTCTTTTGGTGAAGTCTTTAGATGAGCATAGGTGTTTGATTTTTAGGAGCTCCCAGTTATCGGGTTTCTCTTCGTCATTTTTGGTAATGTTTTGTATTCTGTTTATGCCTTGTATTAGGGCTCCTAAGGTTGTCCCTATTTTTTCTTCCATGATCTTTATCGTTTTAGTCTTTATGTTTAGGTCTTTGATCCACTTGGAGTTAGTTTTTGTGCATGGTGTGAGGTATGGGTCCTGTTTCATTTTTTGGCAAATGGATATCCAGTTATGCCAGCACCATTTGTTAAAAAGACTATCTTTTCCCCAATTAACTGACATTGGGCCTTTGTCAAATATCAGCTGCTCATATGTGGATGGATTTATATCTGGGTTCTCAATTCTGTTCCATTGGTCTACGTGTTTGTTGTTGTACCAGTACCAGGCTGTTTTGACTACTGTGGCTGTATAACAGGTTCTGAAATCAGGTAGAGTGAGGTCTCCCACTTTCTTCTTCTTTTTCAGTAATGCTTTGCTTATCTGAGGCTTCTTTCCCTTCCATATGAAGTTGGTGATTTGTTTCTCTATCACATTAAAAAATGACATTGGAATTTGGATCGGAAGTGCATTGTATGTATAGATGGCTTTTGGTAGAATAGACATTTTTACTATGTTAAGTCTTCCCATCCATGAGCAAGGTATGTTTTTCCACTTAAGTATGTTCTTTTTAATTTCTTGTAGTAGTGCTTTGTAGTTTTCTTTGTATAGGTCTTTTACATCTTTGGTAAGATTTATTCCTAAGTATTTTATCTTCTTGGGGGCTACTGTGAATGGTATTGATTTGGTTATTTCCTCTTCGATGTTCTTTTCATTGATGTAGAGGAATCCAAGTGATTTTAGTATGTTTATCTTATAACCTGAGACTGCCAAACTCTTCTATTAGTTTCAGTAGTTTTCTGGGAGATTCCTTAGGGTTTTCTGTGTATAAGATCATGTCATCTGCAAATAGAGATAATTTTACTTCCTCCTTGACAATCCGGATGCCCTTTATTTCTTTGTCTAGCCTAATTGCTCTGGCTAGGACTTCTAGCACAACGTTGAATAAGAGCGGTGATAAAGGGCATCCTTGTCTGGTTCCCGTTCTCAAGGGAAATGCTTTCAGGCTCTCTCCATTTAGAGTGATGTTGGCCCTTTATTATGTTGAGATTCCTATTTTGTTCAATGCCTATTTTGGTGAGAGTTTTTATCATAAATGGGTGTTGGACTTTGTCAAATGCCTTTTCTGCATCAATTGATAAGATCATGCAGTTTTTGTCTTTTGTTTTATTTATATGGTGGATTCCATTAATGGTTTTTCTAATATTAAACCAGCCTTGCATACCTGGTATACATCCCACTTGGTCATGGTGAATTATTTTTTTGATATGTTGCTGAATTCTATTGGCTAGAATTTTGTTGAGGATTTTTGCATCTATGTTCATGAGGGATATAGGTCTGTAATTTTCTTTTTTTGTGATGTCTTTGCCTGCTTTTGGTATCGGGGAGATGGTGGCTTCGTAGAAGGAGTTAGGTAGTATTCTGTCATTTTCTATGCTTTGAAATACCTTTAGTAGTAGTGGTGTTAACTCTTCTCTGAAAGTTTGGTAGAACTCTGCAGTATAGCCATCCGGGCCAGGGTTTTTTTTTGTTGGGAGTTTTTTGATTACCGTTTCAATCTCTTTTTTTGTTATGGGTCTATTTAGTTGTTCTACTTCTGATTGTGTTAGTTTAGGTAGGTAGTGTTTTTCCAGGAATTCATCCATTTCTTCTAGGTTTTCAAATTTGTTAGAGTACAATTTTTCATAATAATCTGATATGATTCTTTTAATTTCAGTTGGGTCTGTTGTGATGTGGCCCTTCTCGTTTCTTATTTGGGTTATTTGTTTCCTTTCCTGTATTGCTTTAGTCAGTCTGGCCAATGGTTTATCAATTCCGTTAATTTTTCAAAGAACCAGCTTTTGGCTTTGTTAATTCTTTCAATTGTTTTTCTGTTCTCCAATTCATTTAGTTCAGCTCTAATTTTTATTATTTGTTTTCTTCTGGTGCCTGATGGATTCTTTTGTTGCTCACTTTCTTTTTGTTCAAGTTGTAGGGACAGTTCTCTGATTTTGGCTCTTTCTTCTTTTTGTATGTGTGCATTTATCGATATAAATTGGCCTCTGAGCACTGCTTTTGCTGTGTCCCAGAGGTTTTTTTTTTTTGCTTTTTATTAACTTCTATTAAGCTTCAAGTGAACGTTTACAAATCCAATTAGTCTGTCATATATAAGTTTAGATACATCTTACTCCATACTCCCACTTGCTCTCTCCCTCTTGAGTCAGCCCTTTCAGTCTCTCCTTTGGTGACAATTTTGCCAGCTTCCCTCTCTCTCTATCCTCCCATCCCCCCTCCAGACAAGAGTTGCCAACACAATCTCAAGTGTCCACCTGATATAATTGGCTCACCCTTCATCAGCGTCTCTCTCCCACCCGCTGACCAGTCCCTTTCATGTCTGATGAGTTGTCTTCGGGGATGGTTCCTGTCCTGTGCCAACAGAAGGTCTGGGGACCATGGCCGCCGGGATTCCTCTAGTTGTGTCCCAGGGGTTTTGATAGGAAGTATTTTCATTCTCAGTGCATTCTATGAATTTCCTTATTCCCTCCTTAATGTCTTCTATAACCCAGTCTTTTTTCAGGAGAGTATTGTTCAGTTTCCAAGTATTTGATTTCTTTTCCCTAATTTTTCTGTTATTGATTTCCACTTTTATGGCCTTGTGGTCTGAGAAGATGCTTTGTAATATTTCGATGTTTTGGATTCTGCAAAGATTTGTTTTATGACCTAATATGTGGGGTTATGACACTGTTTTGAAAGAATAATAATAATTACGTGAAATAGTCATAGCAAACATAAGCCATATATAAAGGAAGCATACTTTTTACCAGTGATTTTTACAGAACTGAAAATTATCCTTGTAAAAGCCAATTTTCCACATTTTACATAAAATTAAAATGGTCTTTAGAAGCTTTCAACTTTGTAAGGAAAAAAAAAGACTCATTGCCATCAAGTCAATTCTGGTTCATAGCTACCCTATAGGACAGAGTAGAACCACCTCATAGGATTTCCAAGGCTGTAATCTCTACAGAACCAGACTGCCACACTTTTCTCTTGCAGAGCAGCTGATGAGTTCAAACTCCTGACCTTTTTGGTTAGCAGGAGAGTTCTTAACCACTGTGCCACCTGGGCTCCTTTTTGTCAGAAAACCTCCCCCCAAATCTTGTCCTAATGAGGGTAAAAGCACATTTTCAGAATCAAAGAGTAGAAGGGTCAGACGTGCTGACTTAGAGAGTTTCCAACCCGAATTTGGGATATTCTGAGCCTTGGTCAGGCTTTCTTTGTGGAACCCCACAGCAAGCATTTCAGCTCTACAAGAGAGCACATGGAACTAAAGATTGTGTTTTCCCCTACTCTTCAAATGAACAGATTATGCTCAAGACACATGAGTCAAACTGGGATTTATTGTCTCCCCTCCTCACTCCCCACCACTCCTCTGAACTCTGAGATCTGGTCAAAATCTACCCTCACTCAGCCATATGGGTACTGTCTTTCCTTTCTTTAGACTTTAGTCACTTTTATTGGAATGCCTGCCTCCTTTCTGGTCCCAGTCTCATTCCCTACCACCACAGACACATATCTTAATATAGGCATGACTATTTATCAGAGATGCTGCTTATAGAGCTGAAAAACTGTAGGCTCGCTGGAGTCCCTGGGTGGTGCAAAAGGTTAAGGAGCTCAGCTGCTAACCTTAAGTCCACCCACAGGTGTCTCAGAAGAAAGGTCTAGAGATCTACTTCTGAAAACCAGCCACTGAGCACCCTATGGAGCACAGTCCTACTCTGACACACATGGGGTCGCCCTGATTCAGAATTGACTGTGGTAGGACAATCACCTTCATTCTCTCCTACCAGAATAATAAGATCCCAGATCAGATCCTCTTAAGCAGTGCCTTCCCTCTGAGAACTGTCTAATTTCTTAAAACTGAAGACCCCCCCCCCAACACACACACAAATTTACAGATCTACTTAAGTCTTTTCTTTGGAAACTTTGCATTCAATATGTGAGCCAAGTATTCTTGTCATTTTCCAGGTGAATTTCTCCATTTGACAACATGGCCTGTTTTCCCCACGTGCCTATGTAAGTGATAAATTCTTGAGGAACACAGGAATGCCTGAGGAGAGACAGGAGGAGAAACAGCCAAAGAACTCCACTTTGCTATTGAAAATCATCGAAGAAGTCATGACAAGGTGTGGAGGCTACCAAGGATACCGCTTCATTAGGAAAGGGAAAAATTTGTATTTTTGGAAGAGAGACTAGAGTTAAGTGGAAGTCAATGGGGACAGATGAAGGGGATCTCTGTCCAATCACAATGCACTCTCTCTCCTCACTGTCAGGCAGTGGGATTGGAGGTGAGGGTGAGGGGCTAACCTTCGAGTCAGGTCATAAACTTGACAGGCTTTCTCTGTGTCCTAGCTTGGATTAATCGTGGACTCAGCCACAACTAGACAGCTACGAGAGAGATGAGGTCGACTCCCCTTTTGATCTGCATGGAGGTTTCTTGGAGGAGCCCTGGTGGCACAGTGGTTAAAAAGCTTGGCTGCTTACCAAAAGGTCAGTGGTTCCAACCCACCAGCTGCTCCGTGGGAGAAAGATACAGCAGTCTGCTTCAGTAAAAATTTACAGCCTTGGAAACCCTATGGGGCAGTTCTACTCTGTCCTACAGGGTTGCTATGAGTTGGAATTGACTCAACAGCATTGGGTTAATGGGGAGACTTCTAAGCAATGCTGAGCCAATTATGTCAAGATTTGTAAATCTGAAGGCTGTCCAAAGCTTTTCCTTCCCAAAGTGACCAGGTCTGTCTGTGTTTGGGTCTAGGTAAGAGTCACAGAAGATCCCTGGTTGGTATAAATGGTTTGTCCTCAACTGCTAACCTAAAGGTTAGTAGTTCAAACCCACCCAGCTGTGCTGCAGAAGAAAGTCCCAGCGATCTGCTTTTCTAAAGATTACAACCAAGAAAACCCTATAGGGCAGTTCTCTGTAACACACAGGGTCGCCATGAGTCGGAATCGACTCAATGACATTGTGTTTGGCTTATTTTTGGTTTAAGAGTTACAGACAGAATGGACACAGGGAACCTGGGGTGGAAGGGTGGGTGCTGTCACATCGTGGGGATTGCAGCCAATGTCACAAAACAATATGTGTATAGATTTTTGAATGAGAAATTAACTTGTGCTGTAAACTTTCACCTAAAGCACAATTATAAAAAAAAAAGTCACAGACGAGGCATATTTGACCAAAACACAGGAACAATTTTATCCAGAAAACTGAATACTAAATGAAACAATGAAATTCTCCCTCCTAGAATCCTGCTGGGCTGAGTCAGGTCTTCTGCAAACATTCAAGCATCCCATTGTGGGTGCTCACACCCTCAAACCCAGTCTGAGCAGATCTCAAGGCCACCGAAAACCAGAGCCATGTCTCCCAATGGCTGGCCTCTTCAGAAGGCGAAGCAGCATATGCCTCCCCACATAAACAGGTACAGAGTGGGCAACAGCTTGCAGGTGGCAGCGGCATTGACTATAGTTTTCAGCATCTGTCTGGCAGCCGCAATTCTAGCAGAGCCTCATACTGAGCCTGAGTCACACACACAGGCCGACTCTTCCCCTTCTCCCTGCCCTAAATGACTACCAATCGCAAGTAAGACAAAACTTACAGTGTAGTCCACAAATAAATATGATTTTATTTTTAAAGAAATATAAAATGGGGCTTCTCATTGGGGGGAGAGTAATTGGGAGTATGTAGTAAGGTATATATAAGTTTTTGTGTGAGAGACTGACTTGATTTGTAAACTTTCACTTAAAGCACAATAAAAATTATCTTAAAAAAAAGAAAAAAGAAATATAAAATGGCTATAATCCTCACAAACTTTTAAAATCAACTCATCAAGAAGAAACGGAAAATTTTACCACCTTCTCTTTAAAATAATGCCAGATAATTCCCAACACTAAAGAAGTCTTGATGTGGTGGTAGTAAAGTGCCCTTGAGTCGGTTCTGACTCATAGTGACCCTACGTACAACAGAACGAAACACTACCCGGTCCTGCACCATCCTCACAATCATTGCTCTCTTTGAGCCTGTTGTTGCAGCCACTGTGTCAATTCATCTCGTTGAGAGTCTTTCCCCTTTTCACTGACCTGTTATTTTACCAAGAATGATATCCTTCCCCAGGGACTGGTCCCTCCTGATGATATGTCCAAAGGAAGGGAGATAAAAGTCTCACCATTCTCGCTTCTAAGGCGCCTTCTGGCTGTATTTCTTCCAAGGCAGGTTTGTTCATTCTTTTGGCTGTCTGCGGTATATTCAATATTCTTCGACAACACCATAATTCAAATACATCAATTCTTCTTTGGTCTTCCTTATTCATTGTCCAGCTTTCCCATGCATATAAGGCAATTGAAAATACGTGGCTTGGGTCAGGGCACACCCTAGTGACATCTTTGCTTTTTAACGCTTTAAAGAGGTCTTTTGCAGCAGATTTGTCCAAAGCAACAAGTTTGATTTCCTGACTACGGCTTCCATGGGTGTTGATTGTAGATCCAAGTAAAATGAAATCCTTAGTAACTTCAATCTTTTCTGTTTATCATGATGTTGCTTATTAGTCTAGTTGTAAGGATTTCTGTTTTCTTTATGTTGAGGTATAATCCATACTGAAGGCTGTGGTCTTTGATCTTCATCAGTAAGTGCTTGAAGTCCTCTTCACTTCCAGCAAGCAAAGTTGTGTCATTTGCATATCACAGGTTGTTAATGAGTCTTCCTCCAATCCTGATGCCACGTTCTTCTTCATATAGTCCAGCTTCACTTTAAAGAGGTCTTTTGCAGCAGATTTGCTCAATGCCGTACATCATTTTGATTCTTTGTTGCTTCTATGGGCGTCGATTGTGGATCCAAGTAGAATGAAATCCTTGACAATTTCAATCTTTTCTCCACTTACCATGATGTTGCTCATTGGTCCAGTTGTGAGGATCTTTGTTTTCTTTATGTTGACATGTAATCTATCCTGAAGGCTGTAGTCTTTCATCTTCATCAGTTAGTACTTTAAGTCCTCTTCAGTTTTAGCAAGAAAGGGTGTTATCTGCATATTACAGGTTGTTAATGAGTCTTCCTCCAATCCCGATGTCACGTTCTCCTTCATATAGTCCAGTTTCTCAGATTGTCTGCTCAGCATATAGATTGAATAAGTATGGCGAAAGGATACAACCCTGATGCATACCTTTCCTGACTTTAAACCACATAGTATTCCCTTGTTTGGTCTGAATGACTGCCTCTTAGGCTATGTACAGGTTCTTCAGGAGCACGATTAAATGTTCCGGAATTCCCACTCATTGCAATCTTATCCAAAATTTGTTATGATTCCCACAGTTGAATGCCTTTGCCTAGGCAATAAAACACAAGTAAACATCTTTCTGGAATTCTCTGCTTTCAACTAAGACCCACCTGACACCAGCAATGATATCCCTCATTTCCGGTCATTTCTGGCAGTTCCCTGTCGATGTTCTGCTGCAATTGCTTTTGAATGATCTTCAGCAACACTTTACTTGCCTGTGATATTAATGATGCAGTTCAATAATTTTCACGTTCTGTTGGATTATCTTTCTTTGGAATGGGCACAAATATGGACCTCTTCCTGTCAGTTGGCCAGACAGCTGTTTTCCAAATTTCTGGCTCAAGTTTCTTGAGCACTTCCAGCAACTGCTTGTTGAAACATCTCAATTGGTATTCTGTCAGTTCCTGAAGACTTGTTTTTCACCAACGCATTCAGTGCAACTTGGACTTCTTCCTTTAATATCATCAGTATTTTATGCAACCTCCTGAAATGGCTGAATGCTGACCCATTCTTTTTGGTACAGTGACTCTGTGTATTCCTTCTATCTTCTTTTGATGCTTTCTGGGCTCAATATTTTATTGCCCATAGAATCCTTAAGGTTTGAATTTTTCTTCAGTTCTTTCAACTTGAGAAATGCCAATTGCGTTCTTCCCTTTGGTTTTCTAACTCCAGACCTTTGCACATTTCATTCTAATACTTTATGTTGTCTTCTCAAGCTGTCCTTTGAAATCTTCTGTTCAGTTCTTTTACTTCATCATTTCTTCCATTCGCTTTAGCTATTCTACATTCAAAAGCAAGTTTCAGAGCCTCTTCTGACATCCATTTTGATCTTTTCTGTCTTTTTAATGACCTTTTGCTTTCTTCATACATGATGTCCTTGAAGGCATACCACAGCTCATCTAATGTTCGGTCATTACTGTCCAATGTGTCATATCTATTCTTGATCTGTAAATTCAGGTGGGATATACTCAAGGCTGTACTTTGGGTCTCGTGGACTTGTTCAGGACTCATATTCAGTGGGTATACACTTGTTGGTAACATATTGGAATTTTTCTGTTCTGCTTTGTTAACAGCTGCTGTCCTGAGCTCCCTGAGTGCCTATTAGCCCACCCTCAACCTTCTCCAGGAATTTGCTAGACCGTCCCTGATTCAGCCACCCAAGGGTAAAAGCTGGGCACGGGAGAGGTCCCCAGGACCCTCCTCGCCACTACGGCCAGGCCCATCCTGATTGGTCGGGCTCCATACCAAAACAGTCGTAACGTAAAAAATCATTTCTGTTCTTACTATTTGAGCCAGATGTTAGTTGTAACGAAAAGCACCGCGTTTCCACCCAATCAGAGCGCTTCTGTACAATCTATCTCTATGACGTAGCTCAGCTTTTCACCCTTTTGCTCTAGTGGTAGAATTCTCACCTTCTATACGGGAGACCTGGGTTCAATTCCTGACCAATGCACCTCACGCACAGCAACCACCCATCTGTCAGTGGAGGCTTGTGAGTTGCCAGGATGCAGAACAGGTTTCAGTGGGGCTTTCAGACTGAAATGGACTGAACTAGGAAGAAAAGCCTGGTGATCTACTTCCAAAAATCAGTCGGTAAGAACTCTATGTATATCACAGCAGTCTGATCTACTACCAATCATGGGGATGGTATAGAATTGGGCAGTGTTTTGTTCCATTGTGCATGGGACCACCAAGAATCGGGGTCAACTCATCAGCAGCTAACAACAACAATAACTCCTTGTTATGGATTAAATGGGTGTCCACTTGGCTAGGCCATGATTCTCAGAATTGTGTGATTGTCCACCATTTTGCCATCTGATGTGATTTTCCCATGGGTTGTAAATCCTACCTCTATGATGTTAATGGAGGTGGGACTAGTGACAGTTAGCAGTTACATTAACGAGGCAGGACTCAATCTACAAGATTAAGTTGTGTCTTAAATCAATCTCTTTTGAGATACAAAAGAAAGAAGCAAGCAAAGAGACATGGGGACCTCATACCACCATGAAACAAGAGCCAGGAGTGCTTGTCCTTTGGACCTGGGGTCCCACACTGAGAATAGATCAAGGGAATATTGGTGACAAGGACCTTCCTCCAGAGCCCACAGAGACAGAAATTCTTTCCCTGGAGCTGACACCCTGAATTTGGACTTGTAGCCTTCTAGACTGTGACAGAAAAAGTTTCCGTTTATTAAAGCCATTCATTTATGGTATTTCTGTTATAGCAGCACTAGATAACTAAGACACTCCCCAATTCATATTTACCCATCCCTCAAGCTCCAGTTCCGCTGGTTTCACCCTTTAATCAATATGGTTTGCTCCCTTCTCTGAAAATCTATAACCAATATATATTGCCTGTGGGACACAATTTAATACTTAAAAGTGGTGTATTATTTCCTAATTATTTTATGTGTATGTGCACCAGTCTGTGTGTGTTTGTGTGTATGTATGTTTGCATGTGTCTTATTTCAACAGAAACCACTAATCTTGATGGCAAGAACTAAAGCATACCCCATTGCCATCAAGTCAATTCTGATTCATGGTGACCCCATGTGTTACAGAGTACAACTGCTCCATAGAGGTTTTTCGGCTGTAATCTTTATGGAAACAGATTGCCAGGCCTTTCTTCTGAGGCACCACTGGGTGGGTTAGAACTGCTAACCTTTAGGTTAGTAGTCCAGTGCAAACTGCTTGTGCCACCCAGGATCTTGGTGCATGTGTCTTGTCCTGTAAGAAACCAGTAACCTTAATGGCAGGAGCTAATGGATAACCCTTACAAATCTCCCAATAACGTATCATTGGTAGACTCAGGAAACATATTCAATTTGGAAAAAAAAAAAAAAAGAAGACTAAATGAGTCATGTGGTTACTGTTTGATTTTCATCAGCTTTATATTCTTTTGTAAGCGGGCTTGTCTTTTTTTTTTTTGGTGGAGGATAGACATTGGAAAAAGAATCAAGGGTATATAAGTCTGCTTTTTATTATGAAAACATACTCCCAGCTCTGCAACCTCAGACTGGACTCCATGTGGTCTAAGTCTCTAAGAATGCCGTATGAAAGAGAAAAGAGCCAGGACCCATGAAAAAGGAGGGAAAGAGAAGGCTAAGTGGATGTCATTTCATTCTGCTGTTGACATTTTTCATCCCCACTCCCCCCACCGCAAAAAAAAAAAGAAATCAGAATAGACTCAAGTGATAAGAGGTTTGCTAGAAGTTCTATAGCTGGTGGGGTTATCCCTGGGTAGCCCAAATGATTACGTGGTCAACTACTAACCATAAGGTTGGCAGTTACAACCCACCCAGAGGTGCCTTAGAAGAAAGGCCTGGTGATCTACTTCTGAGAAATCAGCCATTGAAAACCCTACAGTTCAACTCTGACACACATGGGGTGGCCACGAGTCAGGGTTGACTCAAGGGCAACTGGTTTGGTTTTGGTTATGGCCTGTAGACCTCAGGAGATGGCCATACAGGAGCTTGGTCCTTCCTGTGGAAAGATAGTGAGGCGGCGTGGCCAAACTCTGGACCCAAGAGCACAGTGTCCATAATCATGTCTGCAACTTTCCACTTTCCCTAATCTTAGAATTGTGGGTGATCAAGAATATCTAAATGTCCTCAAGACAGAGCCTGACAGGCCTTCGGAGGCTCCAATGGGCCCTGCCCCAGCCCTGCTCACATCCATGGTGGCCTGCTTCATTACCCCTTGAGCTCAACCTGACTGTGGCTCCAGCCAGCCCCACCCATGCTGGCTCCAACAACAGTACCCCACGCACCCCTAATATGCTAATTCCAATTCTTCTTCCTCCACCCCCGCCCCCTGCCCTTAAAAACCATGCTTCTGCAAACCAGACTTTGGGATTTGCTGGAATGCTGATACCAGCTGGCACGAGGCCCACCAAAGGGGTGAGGGCCTCTGGGGAGCAGCAGACACCAGAGAAATCCTGCTGTGCTGGCGGGGTTCCCTTTGGCTCTGAAGATCGAAGTAGATGAAATTTCAAACGCAAAATACACCCATCCTGCAATCTTTTCCAGACTTGCCTTCTTGTAGGGGCTTGTCTTTTCTTTGTTACAAAAATGTTTTCCCATCATTAAGATCTTTGAAGGATTTCTTTTTCCAGGACTGCCTGTTCCAGTCAGGGAGCTGGGTTTTCATCGGGATGACACCTTTAGGAAGTGTGCCCAGCTCTGGAGAGGGATGCTCACAGAATCTACACTTGGCTCCCCATCCGAGCCTCCAGAGGCAAGAGCACTGAACCCTACTTTCTGGGTCAGCCCAGGCAGCACGTGAAGGGCGCTAGGCTTAATGGAGCACCAAACTCCGTGTGTGTCGAAAAAATAATTTGACGAAAATATTATCAAAACAAATATCAAGTAGTCAACACAAGTTTATACAGATGTTCCCAAACCATGCACCTTGGTACAGTGGTGTAAGGAGGGCACACAGAGCCCAGATGCATTTAAGAAACAACTTAGTGTTTTAATCTCACCATGAAGCTAGGACAACTCCAGACAACTTAGGAAGCGCCCTGAAAGAGACAGAGGCAGGTGCTTCACCAACCGCTGCACCAGAGGAAGCTGTCAGGAAGGGTCTGCATATGTTTTTATTATGGTATTTATCCCAATTTGTTATTTTAAAGAAAGTAAACTAATAAGTAGACTTTCTTTCCTGGTGCTATTATATTAAAGGAGCTGTTATGCTTGGGGAAACCCTGGTGGTGTAGTGGTTAAGTGCTACCACTGCTAACCAAAAGGTCGGCGGTTTGAATCCACCAGGTGCTCCTTGGAAACTGTCAGATAGTTCTACTTTCTCCTACAGGGTGGCTATGGGTTGGAATCAACTTGACGGAAGCAGGCTTGGTTTTTGGTTTTTTATTATATTTGGAGCCCTGGTGGAGCAGTGGTTAAGGGCTCGACTGCTAACCAAAAGGTGGGCAATATGAATCTACCAGCGGCTCCTTGGAAACCCTACGGCGAAGTTCTACTCTGTGCTGTAGGGTCCTTGAGTTGGAATCACCTCGAAGGCAATGGGTTTTTTGGTTTGTCGCCGCCCTCTGCTGGGACAAGAAAGTATCTTCGTTCCTGCCTGATACCAGGACTCTGGACCTACTCCACAGGATCCTAAGTAGTGGAGAGGGATGCGAGAGGTGTGGATTCAGCTCATACCCATGACTGCCCACTACTTTTCTGGTGAGGCTCCCTGCCTGGCCAGGCTAAAAGCAGCATGACATAGTCATTCCTAAACTGGAAAAGAAGCCGCCATGCTCCTACAGCAGCGAGGGGGAAGTCTTAACCACAGCTCAGGCTTCCATCAAAAAGAAGCCACCGGCTTTCTCACCAGCTGCCCTCCAGAGACTCTAACTCATGGCGACACGTGTGTCAGAGTAGAACTGTGCTCCATACGGTTTTAATGGCAGATTTTTCGGAAGTAGATCACCAGGCCTTTCTTCCGAGGCCCTCTGGGTTGACTCCCAACCTTTCAGCTAACAGCCAAGTGTGTTAACCATTTGTAGCACCCAGGGGCTTTCTACATTGCACTGAACTGGATAACTAGATGCTCTGTAAGGCTGCCATGAGCCTAAAATAAACAAGACAAACACAAAAAAAACCAAAACAAAAACCCGACTCCACCCCAGAATCCTAACGACAACTTGGCCTACAAGTTTAGCACCACTCTGGAGTCCCAAGGTGGAAATCAGCTCACGGCTGATTTCACAGTCTCTGTTCAACGCCTCACCCGCTGGGCTGAGTATGCACCCCTTCACTGAACTGGGAAGGCCAGCTTCTCCCACTGGGGCTGCTAGGTGTGGGCCACAAGGTACCTGTGTCAGCTCTACCTGTCCCACAAGCGGCATGCTGAGATCCTGTTCCCAAAATAGGGTGTGGTTTCCTAACAAGATGAGAAGGTTGAAAGCTAACCAACTCCTCCCAAGGCTTTGAGCTAGGGCGGGTCGGCTCTGCAGTCAGTTTGGCTTTGGATCTCTCCACCCTCTCTCTGCCATCTCTCCTCACTCCCAACCCACCCCTTCAGGCATTCCACTCCCCACCTCCCCCCGCATGTCAAGATCGGCTCAAAGGAAATTAGCTATTTACATTTTAGTGTGAATTTATCCCTATTTTAAATAAAACCTCCTGTCTCCTCTTATCAACGGAATTGTTGCTGAACTGTAGGAAGAAAAAATGTTCAATGGCAAACATTACACATAGATTTCACACCAAAAAAAAAAAATCTCCCAGGGGGAGAGTGTCGGCGGTAATGGCCCTTTTTGCAGAGACCCTCCTCTCCTCCAGGAGCTGTGGACTTACAGGCCACTTCACTCTGGAGTTCTCTGTTTGTAAAATAAAATTCATTTTGGAAAAGGGTAACAGAAATAAAGTGACTTCGTAAGCGAACTAGTTTGTGTTAGAATCCTAGAATGACTTCGTAAGCGAACTAATTTGTGTTAGAATCCTAGAATTTTTAGGGGTAAACAACACCGAGTACTAAGTGTCAAGCTTTGAACTTTCAGTGTCATCACATGTGACTTTTGTACCATCCTCATTTCAGATGAAGGAACAAGTCAAACCTGAGAAAGCCGGAACCTGTGTCAGGTGAAAATCTGTCTGAGAAGGAAAACTTCGATATTTCCCACTAAAAAAGCAATAGAAAAGTGGTAAGACTTTTAACCCTGTTAAAGGCAGAAAACTTTCAAGACCTGGAAAAACAAGGCAGTCCTGTTGAATTCTGGCTCTCACAGGTTTCACTGTATTTGCCCAAGCTCATCTGGCTAATAGTAACTGGAAATGGAATTTGAAGCCAGGTAGTCTCACTTACAAGTTCAGTGCTCAGGAATGAAAGAGGCCTCAGCAACCACTGGTCCAACCTCCTCCTTACCTGATGAGGAAACCATGGCTGGGAGATGTCAGAAGATTTCCCCAAGCTCACTGATCCTCTGCCTCAGGACTCAGGAAACCCAGCCAGGCAATAACCCTACTAGCCTACAGGGTTTTGTTATAGTAATCTTATGGCTTTGATCTTTTTGCTGATAGTGCTGAATATCTTTAGGGCAGCGGGGATTCACTGTTAGAACCCTCTCCTTCCAAGCAGAAGGCCAGGATTGGATTTCCAGCCGACTCTCCTCGAGGGCAGCCACCACCTGCATGTCAGCGAAGTAGCAGGTCCTGGACTACAGATTTGCTTAATTCGCATCTGGAATTTTTTCAATTATAGCACAAGGCCTTCTACTAACATCTGCATAAATATTAATACTACTGTAATAAAATGAGTATGCTATATATAACAGTCTTTATGCAATGTTGTAACTTAAAGTATGCTTCCCTAATACATTATTTTCTAAGTATAAGAAGAAAATCCTTTAGTTCCTAACCTTCACTGTATATGAAATACACCTAATGAGAATAATAAAAACCAAACCAAACCCCTTGCTGTTGAGTTGATTCTGATTCATAGTGACCCTATGGGACAAAGTAGAACTGCCCCACAGGGATGTCAAGGAGGGCCTGGTGGATTTGACCTGCCGATCTTTTGGTTAGCAGCCAAGCTCTTAACCGCTGTGCCACCAGGGTTTCTCAATGAGAATAACAGCTACAGCTTATTTCTAATAAACATTTATTTTGTATTAAATGACTTACCTGCATTATACTTCATTACATCCTATCTGTGATACAGTAAAATAGACACTATTACCCTCCAATTTACATGCAAACACACTGCCATGTTATTCTCACTGGCGACAAACTTTGAAACACAACTATGAGAATATTAGTGTGCCACAAGGTACAGAAAGCCACAGAATAAACATGTGGGAGAACTTTCTAGAGTGTCAGTATTACCTGATCATAATTTAAACCTTTAAAGAAAAAAAATTTTTAAACAGAAAGTTATTTTAAAGTAGAATGCAAAATTTACATGGATTTTTTTTTTTTTAAGCTAAAACAAGAGATTTCAAAGAAACGTCATGTCTGGATGTGAAGTAGGGGCAGGCACTTTGGGGCTATGTTCTTCAGCCCTAGTAAGTATCCTTGAGAGTACTGAAGTTTCGAAGATCAATCTAACAAGCTAGGAAAACACTGTTGAAAAAGAAAACAAAAACCCAAGTATTTATTCCACCATGTGTCTGTCAGCTTGTCACACTGTGGTGGCTTGTGTGCTGCTGTGATGCTGGAAGCTATGCCGCCAATATTTAAAACACCAGCAGGGTCGCCTGTAGCGAACAGGACTCAGCAGAGCTCCAGACTAAGACAGACTAGGAAGAAGGACCCAGCAGTTTACTTCTGCAAAAATTGGCCAGTGAAACCTTATGAACAGCAGCGCAACATTGTCTGATACAGGAAGATGAGCCCCTCAGGTTAGCAGGCACTCAAAACATGACTGAGGAAGAGCTGTGTCCTCAAAGTAGACTTGACCTTAATGACAGGGTGGAGTAAAGCTTTCAGGATCTTCATTTGCTCATGTGGCAAGACTCAAAATGAGAGGAAACAGCTACAAACATCCATTAATAATTGAAATGTGAAATGTTCAAAGTATGAATCTAGGGAAATTGGAAGTCATCAAAAATGAAATGGAATGCATAAAGATACATATCCTAGAAATTAGTGAGCTAAAATGAACGGGTATTGGCCATTTTTAATCAGACAATCATATGGTCTACTATGCCGGGAATGACAAATTGAAGAGGAACGGCATTGTATTCATCATCAAAAAGAACATTTCAAGATCTATCCTGAAGTACAACCCTGTCAGTGACAGGATAACGAACATACTCCTACAAAAGACCAGTTAATATGACTATTATTCAAATTTACCCACCAAGCACTAATGCAAAAGAAGAAATTAAAGATTTTTACCAACTTCTGCAGTCTGAAATTGATTAAACATGCAATGAAGATGCACTGATAATTACTGATGATTGGAATGCAGAAGTTGGAAACAAAGAAGAAGGATCTGTATTTGGAAAACATGGCCTTGGTGTTAGAAATGACACTGGAGATCACATGATAGACTTTTGCAAGATCAACAGCTTATTTATTGCAAATACCTTTTTTCAACAACATAAATGGAGACTATAAACATGGACCTCACCAGATGGAAAACACAGGAATCGAATTGACTACATCTGTGGAGAGAGATAATGGAAAACTCAGTATCATCTGTCAGAACAAAGCTAGGGGCTGACTATGGAACAGGCCATCAATTGCTTATATGCAAGTTCAAGTTGAAGGTGAAGAAAGTTAAAATAAGTCCACAGGAACCAAAATATAACCTTGAGTACATCCCACCTGAATTTGGAGACCATCTCAAGAAGAAATTTGAAGCACTGAACACTAATGACCAAGGACCAGAACAGTCGTGGGATGACATCAAGAACATCACACATGAAGAAAGCTGAAGGTCATTAAAAAGACAGAGGAAAGAAAGAAATACCAAAACAGATGTCGGAAGAGAATCTGAAACTTGCTCTTGAAAGTACAGTTGTTAAAATGAATGGAAGAAATGATAAAGTAAAAGAGCGGAACAGAAGATTCCAAAGGACAGCTCGAGAAGACAAAGTATAATGACATGTGCAAAGACCTGGAGTTAGAGAACCAAAAGGGAAGAACACGCTCTGTGCTTGTCAAGATGAAAGAAGTAAAGAAAAAATTCAGTCTTTGAGTTGAAATACTGAAGGATTCTAGGGGCAAAATATTGAATGACACACAAAGCATCAAAAGAAGATGGAAGGAATATAGTCACTGTACCGAAAAGAATTGGTCGATGTTCATACATTTCAGGAGGTGGCATGTGATCAAGAACTGATGGTGCTGAAGGAAGAAGCTCAAGCTGCACTGAAGGCATTAGCGAAAAACAAGGCTCCAGGAATTAACAGAATACCATTTGAGACGTTTCAACAAATGGATGTAGCACTGGAGGTGTTCACTCCTCCACACCGAGAAATTTGGAAGGCAGCCACCTGGTCAACGAACTGGAAGAGATCTGTACGTGTGTCTATTCCAAAGAAAGGTGACCCAACAGAATGCAGAAGTTATTGAACAATATCATTAATATCACAACCAAGTCAAATTTTGCTCAAGATCATTCAAAACTGGTGACAGTGGTACATGGACAAGGAATGTCCAGAAATTCAAGCCAGATTCAGAA
This sequence comes from Elephas maximus indicus, assembly GCF_024166365.1. Lineage (NCBI taxonomy): Eukaryota > Metazoa > Chordata > Mammalia > Proboscidea > Elephantidae > Elephas > Elephas maximus. The sequence goes on along the minus strand of NC_064819.1, from coordinate 49,699,679 downwards.
GAGGACATGGAATGAGGGATATCATTGCTGATGTCAGATGGATCTTGGCTGAAAGCAGAGAATACCAGAAAGATGTTTACTTGTGTTTTATTGCCTAGGCAAAGGCATTCAACTGTGGGAATCATAACAAATTTTGGATAAGATTGCAATGAGTAGGAATTCCAGAACATTTAATCGTGCTCCTGAAGAACCTGTACATAGACCAAGAGGCAGTCATTCAAACATAACAAGGGAATACTATGTGGTTTAAAGTCAGGAAAGGTGTGCATCAGGGTTGTATCCTTTCACCATACTTATTCAACCTGTATGCTGAGCAGACAATCTGAGAAACTGGACTATATGAAGGAGAACGTGACATCGGGATTGGAGGAAGACTCATTAACAACCTGTAATATGCAGATAACACCCTTTCTTGCTGAAAGTGAAGAGGACGTAAAGTACTTACTGATGAAGATGAAAGACTATAGCTTTCAGGATGGATAACATGTCAACATAAAGAAAACAAAAATCCTCACAACTGGACCAATGAGCAACATCATGGTAAGTGGAGAAAAGATTGAAATTGTCAAGGATTTCATTCTACTTGGATCCACAATCGACGCCCATAGAGGCAACAAAGAATCAAAATGATGTACGGCATTGAGCAAATCTGCTGCAAAAGACCTCTCTGAAGTGTTGAAAAGCAAAGATGTCACTTTGACGACTGAGGTGAGCCTGATTCAAGCCATGGTATTTTCAATCACCTCATATACATGGGAAATCTGGATAATGAATAAGGAAAACCAAAGAATTGATGCTTTTGAATTATGGTGTAGGCAAAGGATGTTGAATATATACCGTGGGCTGCCAGAAGAATGAACAAGACTGTCTTGAAGAAAGTATGATCAGAGTGCTCCATTGAAGCAAGGATGGCGAGACTTCATCTCATGTACTCTGGACCTGTTATCAGGAGGGATCATTCCCTGGAGAAGGACTTCATGTTTGATATGGGAAGAGCATCACTGAAAAAGAGGAAGACCCTCGTCAAAATTAATTGACACAGTGGCTACAACAATAGGCTCAAACACAGGAAGAATCGTGAGGATGGCACAGGACTCAGCAGTGTTTCGTTCTGTTGTACATAGGGTCGCTATGAGTCGGGACCGACTCTATGACACCTACCAACAACAAGACCTTATCCTTAACAAAATCCCATTTTCCTTCATACAGTATGCGAAAATGGCTTGGGGGTCATGTCTGACCTCCTCTCACTTCACAAGGGGGAAGAAGAATGAACAGCCCAAGGCTGATTCCTATGGGGCAGAGGTCAGGCATGCCCCCTAACTTTGCCATTTTTACCGATTCTGATGCCAACTGTCCCTCCCACAGCACACTCTACCTCTCTGCTGGGTTCAATAATTGGTTGCAATGGCCACACAGAACTCAAAGGCAACAGTCACAGTTATGGGGTTTATTAGGGAAGTAATAGGTTACAATTCAGGTTCAGGAATGCTCAGGATACAGTTTTTCCATGTGGACAGTCTCTTCTCAGCAGTGCCCACAAGCACACCTCTTTCTGACCTCTTGCCATCTGTCCAGCTTGCGCAAGTGTTACAAAGCTCTTTTAGCCCTGCCGATAAGTGACCCAGGCACCCCATTCCACCAACAAGCCTCCTGCCTGAAGGCACTTAGCTTTCTAGCTCTGTGGGCTGGGAAGCCCACGGTGCCATCTCCTGCTGGTCTCCTTCCAGTCCCCAGGTTCTGCTGCCTCTACTGCTACCGTTTATTTGCTGCTGTTTCTCGCCGTCTTTGGTGTTACAGCTCTGTCTGTCTCCTGGGTCTAGGAGGGTCTCAGCACAGGAATCCCAGGTCCAAAAGACACGCTCTGCTCCTGGTTCTCCTTCCTTGGTGGTGGTGAGATCCTCTCTCTGCTCTGGAACTGGCTCTCTTTTAAGCCTAGAAGAATGGCAAAACTGACCAGCCCTCTTGGTGGGCCACAATTACCTTATTTGCACAGTTCCATGCAAACACTTGAATGGGAGTTACAAGGCCATGGTGAGAAAGACCACACAAAAGCAATCCATTGCACCACACGGTGTATATGTCGTCTGCATTTAAACCAGTTGGAATGGTGACTTTACCTTTTTGTTGCTTTTGTTCAACAATAATAAAACCATGAAATTAAAAAAAATCTTATACTGTAGGTGTTTGGCTTAGACAATTTAGGAAGTTTGCGCCTTCCTTTTTCTATCCACACACCACGTATCCAGATATGTAATTCAAAATTGTCTACAGTCCACAAACAAGTAAAAATAGGTGAAATTAATTTTAACAATATATTTTATTTGACCCATTATGTGCAAAATATTTTATTATGTAATCAATATTGAATAACTATTCAAATACCTTACACTCTTTGTTTCACAGTAAGTCTGGTGAGTGTTTTACACCTTCAAGTCAGACTAGTCATATTTAGAGCACTCAGTAGTTATATGTGGCTAAAAAACCAAAAACCAAACCTGTCGCTGTCAAGTCAATTCTAACTCATAGTGACCCTATTAGACAGAGTGGAACTGCCCCATAGGGTTTCCAAGGAGTTGTTAGTGGATTTGAACAGTCAACCTTTTGGTTACAGCCACCAAGGCTCCCTTATGTGGCTAGCGGCTACCATAATAAACAGTTGTAGAAAGATTGAGACTTTATCAGTCCAACTTTTATAAATGAGGAAACTGAGGCCCAGAAAAATGGAGTCTCGCAGCAGGTTACAGCATGACAGACTCTCAGTCTAGGCCCTTGAGAAGACTTTTTTTGTTGTTACGCTTTTATTGAAGTATGTCTATTATTTTAAATAAAACCAACATGCAATTCTTGATTATTTGAGCTACACACTTAAAAATGTTATGAAGGAATTCCTTTATTGAGGATTAACTTAAAAATCAACCACCATACCACCACCCACCAGGGCCAGGATCAGTCAATTCAGTCCTCCTCTAACAAGTCAGTTCTGACTCATGGCAACCCCATATGACAGAGTAGAACTGCCCCGTGGAGTTTTCAGGTTGTAATTTTAATCTATACAGGATCAGGTCTTTCTCCTGTGGAGCCACAGGGTGGGTTTGACCCACCAAACTCTGGCTTAGCAGCTGAGTGTTTAACCCCTGCACCACCAGGTCTCCTAGTCTTCTCATCAGGAGAATCCACAGCCTACCCACCCTTCATGCTGCTTGCATGATATGTTAATGATTAGAACTCAAGAGTGCACCTCCGTCTAGAGAAGCGAGAATTACAAGGACAATGAACAGAATTCCTATCACAAAATCTAAACAGCAAGCAAAGTCGTTTTAAGTGTTTAATGTATAATGCTATCTTTTAAAAAATAATTTTTATTGTGCTTTAAGTGAAAGTTTACAAATCAAGTCAGTCACATATAAGCTTATATACACCTTACTCCATACTCCCACTTACTCTCCCCCTAATGAGTCAGCCCGCTCCCTCCTTCAGTCTCTCCTTTCGTGACGATTTTGCAAGTTTCGAACCCTCTCTACCCTCCTATCTCCCTCCAGACAGGAGATGCCAACACAGTCTCAAGTGTCCACCTGATACAAGTAGCTCACTCTTGTCAGCGTCTCTCTCCAACCCATTGTCCAGTCCCTTCCATGTCTGATGAGTTGTCTTCAGGAATGGTTCCTGTCCTGGGCCAACAGAAGGTTTGGGGACCATGAATGCCGGGATTCCTCTAGTCTCAGTCAGACCATTAAGTATGGTCTTTTTATGAGAATTTGGGGTCTGCATCCCACTGTTCTCCTGCTCCCTCAGGGGTTCTCTGTTGTGCTCCCTGTCAGGGCAGTCATTGGTTGTGGCCGAAAACCATCTAGTTCTTCTGGTCCCAGAATGATGTAAGTCTCTGGTTCATGTGGCCCTTTCTGTCTCTTGGGCTCTTAGTTATCGTGTGACCTTGGTGTTCTTCATTCTCCTTTGATCCAGGTGGGTTGAGACCAACTGATGCATCTTAGATGGCCGCTTGTTAGCAGATAACGCTATTTTTAAAAACTTTCTTGTAGAAATGTTTATACACAGAAATAGAACAGTATAATGAATCCCATGTACCTATTACCCAGCTTGTGTAATAACTGGCACTTCAAATCCATTCACAAAATTTTTTTCTTTTTTTTTTATTGTCCTTTAAGTAAAAGTTTACAAATCAAGTCAGTCTCTTACACAAAAACTTATATACACCTTGCTACATAGTCCCAATTGCTCTCCCCCCAGTGAGACAACTCGCTCCCTCCCTCCGCTCTCTTTTTGTGTCCATTTCGCCAGCTTCTAACCCCCTCTACCCTTTCATCTCCCCTCCAGGGAGGAGATGCCAATATAGTCTCAAGTGTCCACCTGATCCAAGCAGCTCACTCCTCACCAGCATCCCTCTCCAACCCATTGTCCAGTCCAATCCCTGTCTGTAGAGTTGGCTTTGGGAATGGTTCCTGTCCTGGGCCAACAGAAGGTCTGGGGACCATGACCACCAGGGTCCTTCTAGTCTCAGACCATTAAGTCTGGTCTTTTTATGAGAATTTGGGGTCTGCATCCCACTGCTCTCCTGCTCCCTCAGGGGTTCTCTGTTGTGTTCCCTGTCAGGGCAGTCATGGGTTATAGCCAGGTACCATCTATCTCTTCTGGTCTCAGGCTGATGTAGTCTCTGGTTTATGTGGCCCTTTCTGTCTCTTGGGCTCATAATTACCTTGTGTTCTTGGTGTTCTTCATTCTCCTTTGATCCAGGTGAGTTGAGACCAATTAATGCCTCTTAGATGGCCACTTGCTAGCGTTTAAGACCCCAGACGCCTCTCTCCAAGGTGGGATGCAGGATGTTTTCTTAATAGATTTTATTATGCCAATTGACTTAGAAGTCCCCTGAAACCATGGTCCCCAGACCCCTGCCCCTGCTACGCTGGCCTTCGAAGCATTCAGTTTATTCTGGAAAGTTCTTTGCTTTTCGTTTAGTCCAGTTGTGCGGACCTTGCCTATATTGTGTTTTCTCGTCACCTAAAGCAGTTCTTATCTACTATCTAATTAGCATTCACAATATTTTTAAAGAGCTGTGGCATAGTGGTTAAACACTCAGCTGCTAACTGAAAGGGCAGTTCAAACCCACCAGCTACTCTGTGGGAGAAAGATGTGGCAGCCTGCTTCTGTGGGTTACAGCTTTGGAAACCCTGTGGAGCAGTTCTCCTGACTCAACTGGCAATGGGTTTTTGGTACAATATTTTTAATAAGCAAACCCTTTTAAGAAATTAGTTCCAACATGGTTCCTTGCAGTTTGAAGGGCCTTTTCTAAATAATTGATCTGATAGGCTTTCAAAAATTACAGAATTAAAAAAAAGAAATTTTATAACCATCTGGTACAATTCCCTCAATTCACACGTGAGGAATTCCCCCAAAAGGAAAGTGACTTATACACAGTCCCACAGCTGGGTTACCTGCAACAGCCAAGAGAAGGATCTAGGTTCCCCTCGAGAAAGACTTGACAATGTTTATATGCTGAGGCAGGAGGAGATGACCACCCAACATTACTGCCAAATATTGGTATCATTCAATGGAAAATTATACCAATCCCCTGGAGCTGGGGTAATAGGCTATGGCCTGTGCAAGGGAAGGATCGTGATGCTGCTTCACTGTGGGAACTTGTCAGCTTCGAGTAAGCAGAGGTCTTGTCTAAACTAAGAACCATCCCTTGAAATCAAGGTATCTTTAAAATTTCAGTCTCTAGCCCTTGGGAAGAAATGGAGAAACGTGAGTACAAGCCTCCCGTCTCCTCACACACTGACTGTGGTGATTTAAGGTTCAGTGACTCGTCAGTCTGCTGTTTTGGCTTAGCACTTTGGATATATTCAGCCAAATAGCCTCATACGGTCAAATTCAAAATAATAATTAGCTTACTCTATTAGTTTAAAATGCATCAGTTCCGTTGGTTGAGTGCCCACATCAACTCTCCATTTTCATGTATATGAACAAGATGACTGTGTCCAACTCATGTAACAGCGTCATCTTTAGGAAGCACACATATAATTCATTAAATATTTATTAAGTGTTTACCATGTTTCAGGTACCATTGTAGGTGCTGGGATACACAACTGAACAAGGCTGGAAATCTCTGCCCTTAAGGAGCTTATATTCTAGTCAGAAGTTGGAGGATAAGACAGACGATATATATGTATATATATGTAAATTTAGTTTGATAAAAGAGCTATAGAAAAACAATGCAAAGTGAAGGTAATAAGGAGTGTGGGGTGGTAAGGAAGGAGCAGACCACAATTTCAAATAGTGTCAGGACAGTCTCACTGAGGTGACATATTTTAAAACAAGGATCAGATTTGACAAAATTCAAAATTTTATCTGCATTTGTTCAAGAGACAAATTCTCTAACTGCATACACTAGAACCTGATGGAAGAAAGACGTGGCAATCTGCTTCCGTAAAGATTTACAGCCTTGGTAACCCTATGTTTATGGGGCAGTTCTACTGTCCTATAGGATCACTGAGTTGGAATTGACTCGATAGCAGTGGATCTTTTTTATTGGTTGACAAACTGAAAATTTGAACAGTTGCCAAACTTTTGAAAATAAATTTAGAAATATCAATTCAAAGCCCATGATATTTGAGCTGTTCCTTCACCAGCTTCTAAAACAATCATTTGTTTAATCTCTTCTTTCATTTTCCGTAGGGTTGCTATGAGTCGGAATAGAATTGACAGCACTGGGTTTGGTTTTTTTTTTTTGGTTTTTCATTTTCTAAGCCAAAAGGTTAATGAAATCGCAGCCACAAAGCAGGATAGCCCCACTGCCAAGAATCGGCAATCTATTTGCACTGAATTAAATAGAATACTCATGAAAAGCAGGTATCTTCTCAAACAACTTAGTATCAAACTTTATATAAAGTTTTTCAACATCTTGAGTTCAGCTCCATAAAGTCAGTCACATATAAAGCTGAAGAAAACTTGATGTCAGTCATGAACCATGGATGAATATTTGATCAGACTTAGGCAAAAAGCTGCCACAGGTCCTGCCTCTTCAAATGCTGGAAGGAACTTCTGGGCTTCTCCTTGAGCTGACAAAAGTTCTGTCCCTAAACCGCTTCATCAAAGGAAGAGTAAGAACTACAGCAGCACAGAAGTAGCTGTGATTTTCTGCTTCCAACTGAAGTATCCAGATTTCTTACAGTCAACTTCAAGAAACTTTTAGAAACATCTATGTTATTTGGAGGGATCGGAAAATTAACAAAATACGATAGAAAATCAGATACATTTACAAATGACAAAATTATGTCCCTGGCTTTGGGCCAAGAGACCAAAACCTTCCTCTCTCCTAATGGAAAATAACTGTGGAGCCAATAATCAATTAACACGAATATGTCAAGTGATCAAATTTAATTAGCAACCAAGGTCAGCAAGCAGCCTGCACACTTGCCTAACGGGCTTCTTCCCCCAAACAGTGATCCAAATAGGAAAGCAGCCACATCAGTAAGTAGTCTCAGAACATTCTCAGATTAAAATCCTACAGCCCCAAACCTCGATGCTTTACAAGCCACTGTGTCTGTAGCAGTGTAAGAAAATGAACTGTCCCTGGTCGAGGTGACGCTCATTTTGCCCAGGTGTAACTGATTCCAAACTTAGAAATTGCATTAGATTCACCAAAAGGTAGTTCTGAGGAGCTTGACCCATCCCATGTCAGTAAGACCAAAACAAATACCAAATCCCTAATTTCTACATAATTGCTAAGCCTATTTTTGCTTTTTGTTAGTTACAAAATATTTTCAAGGGGCTACTTTAATCTTCATTGAAATTACATTTCTTACTTTACCTTTTTTGAAGTCGGGGAGGAAGAAGGATATAAACAAAATGAAATCTGACGTATCATCTTAAAAGCTCAGTTGATTCCTCCCAATGCCCACCAACTCTCAAGCATATCCAAACTTCAGCTTAGGTGGAAACTAATGACTTATTTATAGAAATCATTTCTGAATGCAATGGCTAAAATAACTATTTCTAGTATAAAGTATATGGTAGAAAAAAAAACTTTTAACATTTGTGCTTAGTTGCCATATTTTATCTCACCTTCCTACCCCAAACCTGCCCCAGCTGCATTTCTTCCCATGACAGTTGCAACCCCATCCTTCAGCTGCTTAGGTCACAAACCTTGAAGTCACCCTTTTCTCTTCTCAATCCTCACAGATTCCCTTAGCATTATCTACATTCTCCACCTTTGGGTTGTGTCTAAATTCATCCCCTTCTTTCCAATGCCACTGCTGGCATCCAAGACCAGGCCACCATCATCACTCAATTGGATTACCACAAACACCTAACTGGTTTTCCAGTCTTGCTTCCTAGTCAGTTCTCCAGAGGCCAGACAGAAGTCAGGTCATATCACTCCTCTGCTCCAAACCCTTCAACACCTTCCCAGCTCACTCAAAGACCAGAAGGCCCTGCACTATCCCATCTCTTCTCCTACTTCTTCCCTGGATTAGGTTGCTCAAGTCCCATTTCTAGAACATGTCAGACTCACTGCTGCCTCAGGGCCTTTGTACTTGCTGTTTACTCAGCCTGGAATGCTCTTTCCTCCTAAAATGCACATAGCTCACGTTCTTCAAGCATTTGCTCCAACAGCACCTCAGTGTGGCTCTTCGCAAACCCTCATCTCCCCAGGCATTCTCTCTTCTCTGCATTATTTCTCTCCACAGAATTTATCACCTGCTGACACATTGTTTATTTACGTCTAAATATGTGTCTCTTCACTAAAATGTAAGCCACCTGAAGGTAGTGATTTGTATTTTTTTTTTTCACTGTTGAATCCCCGGCACTTAAAACATTCAAATATGTGATGAATCAATGAACATGCCAAATAGTTCTAAAAAACCACAGGAATGAGAAACAGCTTATGAGCTGAGAAGTCCTAGCTCAAAAAAGCATATTAAGATGAAGGGCAAGTGTATTACAAATGGTCATCAATGCACACAGAGCAGAGCTGCATAAACGGGACCATCTACAGCCAACGGAATTCTTCTCTAAGCGAAGCTCCCTGTCATATAAACCGTAGTCTTAAAAATCAGAGAATTTCAGATGGGTCTTTGGCACGTACAAACAAAACAAAACCAATTTTCCTAAGTTTGTCCGAAGTGCCTTTACACTTATATAAACCTTATGGATGATCACTACATTTAAATGTTTATGATGCTTCGTAAGACGTACTTGTAGGAGAAAAAATATATAAAAATAAAAAATGTATAAAGTTCTTCATTAAAATAGTAGCTTAAATAAATGCTCCATCAATACCAGACAGAGCCACTGATGGGACCTAGGCAAAAGAGCTTAAAGCTTTTTACATAATTACATAAAAATGCTTGAATCAGTCTTCAGAGACAATTTGGTTAAAATCAATAACCAGTCTTCCAGATGCAGCTCAGAGGTCCACGTAAGACGAGTAACTGCTGGGAAATGGCTGTATACAATACAGTTCTGGTTTTATTTGCCTTTCTTCATCTTGGCTGTCTTCTCCTTTCTTTTTTTCACGTGTTTAGGGATTTTGTTTTTTCTTTTCTCTCTCTGGGCTTCCTTGACCATCTTTTTCCTCTCCTGTAAAAAAAAGAAATTATTAACAGAGTATTCATATACTATTATTATGACTAAATAAAAACATCTATGTAAAAGGGGAAAAGTGGAGTATAACATGAAAATGACTATGATTTGGTGGGTGAAAACGGTCTTTGAGTTGTCTTCATAGAAATTTGAAGACAGCCAAAAGAAATACCCCTGAGGATGTTATTAAATGGTTTGTGGCTACTTTTCCTTACAAGTTCCAAGAATTCTAAGAAAAACAAAGGTTGGAAGGAGAAAAAATATGTTTCTAGTACACAGAAAGTGTACTAGCGAGGTGAATCTCTCTCTTAGAATCCAAACTTGGAATCCGAACTTTATAAGGTTTAAGGGATAAAACTAAGACGGAGGAATAACCCGTTCTTCAACAGTTCACCATGAGTCAACTCTGACACCACTTTTACTTCTTGTGAACGATAACCATTTTTAATCAATGTACTGAAGTTAGTGTCTTACCTCTGTGCAGTGCCAAAAGAGCTCCTAACAGAAGCCAAATCTGCCAAAACATAATGTTACCACCTAAAGCTAAGTTAACACTTATGAATTAAAACTAAGATTGTCTTGCTGTTATTGTGTGCCATCAAGTCGATTCGGACTCACAGCAATCCTGCAGGACAGAGCAGAACTGCTCCTAGGGTTTCCGAGGCTGTAATCTTTATGGAGCACATCACCAGATTTTTCTCCTATGGAGCTGCTGATGGGTTCAAACGCCAACCTTTCAGTTAGAGGTCATCTGCTTAACGGCTGTGCCACCAGGGCTCCTTAAAACTGAGATTAAACCAAAGCCAAACCCATTGCCATCAAGTTGATTCCCACTCACGGTGACCCTAGAGGACAGAGTAGAACTGCTCCATAGTGTTTCCAAGGGGCAGCCAGTGGATTCAAACTGCTGACCTTTTGGTCGGCAACCGAGTTCTTAGCCATTGTGCCACCAGTGCTCCAAAGCTAAGATCATGAGTACTTATAAACAAATAATGTTTTCGGTCATCATAATCTAGTTAGATTCCTGAGCAAAAAGAAATTAGAGTGGCTTTACTATCATGTTGAAGAAAAAGGGAATTGAAATTCTAGGCTAACCTTTTTATCAAGTTCAGGGTCAGCGGTATGCGTCTTGGAGTGGGCATGGTCTCCCTGCTCTTCAGAGTCTGCATCAGAACACTCAGAGCTTCTGGCATCTTCTGAATCTGAACAAGTCGTGTCCTTCACTTGATTTTCTAGGAGTGCAGGGACCTTGAAAAATTATATACCATGAGAATTAAGTTATTCTAAGCCAACAGGCATTTATTATTATTGAAAGAGTTAACGTCAGAATTCAGATTTTAGCCTTGCAGATATACTTTGAAAGGTAACACCAAAGCAGGATCAACATCAGGGAGGAAGCTGAGAAGCAACCATTATAGTAAGGTTCAAGTATACACCCCAATAAGGGGACTGGGGCTTTATTCAGGTGACCCATTTCAATCACAAAACAGTTCTGCTTCTTTCGGTAGGTCAGAAAGGTTGAGATTTACAAGGATGTGAAATATAGATAGGAATAAAAAATAAAGACAAACACTGTACGATCCCACTTATATGAAATATCTAGAACAGGCAAATACGGACAGACAGAAAGTAGAACAGAGGTCACCAGAGGCTGGCGGAGGTGGGGGAAGGGAGACTTACTACTGAGTGGGTACAGAGTTTCTGTGTGGGGTGACGAAAAAGTTTTAGAAATAGGTGGTGGCAACGGCTGCACAAAACTGTGAATGTAATTAATGCTACGACTTGTACACTTAAAAATGGTTCAAATGTTTTTATGTCACGCATTTATCACAATAAAAAAAAAAGCAATTATATAAAAAGAAATTTCCCAGACAGCTGCAATACAATCTTCATGCTCTGGAATTCAAAACACTACCGCCCTACAATGACTGCTACAGCGATGCAAAATACTGGGATCCCCCAATTCAGTTCTTCCCAGAGAAGACAGCAGATTTTCAAAACGCTAACTATACGACCCTTTATTTAAGCCTTTAAATAAGAAAATTATAAGAATACCAGCCTTTATTATTGGCTCAGTTAGAATTACTCACCCTTTTAAAACATGAAACAAGATTGTTATAACAAAAAACAACCCTAGAGGGATGCAGCTCGCTAAGACTACTGAACTCTGGAGACTGCTCTTCAACCAGTGACATACTGGGGTGAGGCTACACACACATCATTTTCAAAAGCTGGTTGTAAAAAACATCAGGAAACACATGGCATGGTTATCATTAATAACTTCACAAATGAAGACCAGGACACAAAAAGGATAAATGTCTCCCCTGCAACAACGGATAAATCAGAAATTTCCACATTTCAGTCTTTGTGACTGGAAACCCTGGTGGTATAGAGGTTAAGAGCTACAGATGTTAACCAAAAGGTTTGGTTAGAATCAGCAGTTTGAATCTACCAGGCGCTCCTTGGAAACCTTACGTGGCCTGTCCTTTAGGGTCACTATGAGTTGGAATCGACTCAATGGTGATGGGTTTGGTTTGGGTTCAGTCTTGTGATTAGAAAGAATTAACACAAAAAGAGTTGTTTTGCTGCCTTTTTAAAAATGTCTGTAGACTTCAAAAAGTACTTATTTTTAATACTAACATAAAATACTTACTGTTAATTTAATTCTAGTAATACTTTGCACTAATGAAGTTTTACACCCTTTAGAAGTTTTCACATAAATGAACAGTGACACACATTCTTCCTACCTTCTGAACTCCTGACAAATCTTTCTTCAGTCCTGTTACAGTTTGGTATAGAATCTTGTAACCAAAAAGAAAAAAACCAAGAATCAATATAGAACTACACAGTATACATGTTATAATATTAAGATGTCTTAATATAGTATCTTAAGATCGCTTCTGGGGTTACAAAAAGTGACAAATTTCTCTGGTAACAAAGGAAGTATATAATATTGGTGTTATTCTTGTCCACCAAGTGTACCAGGGATCAGCGGGCTACGGCCACAGGCCACATTCAAATCCCCATCTGTTTCTGCCCTGCCTATGATCTAAGAGGAGCTCAGGCTGCAAACTAACAGTTTGAACCCACCGGCTGCTCTTTGGAAATCCAATGGGGCAGTTCTACTCTGTCCTATACAGTCCCTATGAGTCGGATTTGACTGGACGGGAACAAGTTTGGTTTTTGGTTTGGTGATCTAAGGACGGTTCTCACAGGGCATCTGCAATCAATCTGATGATCGTGGACACTAACTCTGAACCTCAATTAATTGAAATGTTCTTCCCCACTCCCCCCCCAAACAATTCCATTCTTCTCATTAGAAGACTGACATTACAAAACGTTGTCCTCAATTATTAAAACGTTTTCAATTTCACCAATAAAAACTCTGTAGAAATTTGTTTTCTTTATATAAGCATCTACACAATAGCCTCAGTTTTGCTCCTTGGCCTACAAAGCCTTAAATATTTATTATCTGGCTCTTTAACTAGTTTTTTTAACAAAAAAGTCTGCAGCCTCTGAAGTATACAAATGCATCTAGTATAATAACTGTTCACAGTCTAGACTTCTATAACAATCTTCCTTTTTCTGTAATTGTAGTCTTTTGGACTCATTCAAATGTGTCACACCGTGTCATAAATACTAACGTATTCCCTTCACACCCGATGCACAGAGAACACATGTTAACACAGGGAACCTAGCCATCTCAGTAGACCAGAAGCCAAGATTCAAGCTTAGAGGACTTTACAAGGCCCAAACAGGTTTGGGATGGTCTCATTCTTTTGTAAACTTGTTATAAGCAAACCAAGATACTCACATTGTCTTGTTGGGCATTCATGGCCATGTCCTCTTCCTTCAACTTCATCATTATATCCAGATCCCTCTCATAATTTTTCACTTCATTCAAGGTTCTAGGAATATATGCTCGCTTAAACACCTAACCATGATACAGAGGAAAAGCAAGACTGCGATTGTTGTCCACATACTTCTCACATTCACTCCGCACCTCAGCCCACCTGGTAACCTATCACCATCATCTACCACGCTGCTGTTCAGCCATCTTGTCTGCACACAGCAGGGCGTGACTACTATGCACATATGCCAGAAGTAATCTGTACCTGACAATAAAGCACTACATTTTGTGGATGACTTATCTTACAGAAAAAAAAATTATATTGCTGATTCCAAGTTATCCTTAGAATAACACTTCTCTCTCTCCTCCTTTGCATTCCAAAAAGCTTTTCTGAGTAGTAGAGAAAGCGCTGGAGCTGCAGACAGCAAGGTAGGAGGGTGTTCTCCTTGTAGGGGAATACCATCTAGCACGCTGCCAGAGGAAAGAGGCTGAGAGCCTCTGATGAATACAGGGCAGCTCATATTTCTCCAGCATACTAACAGTTGTGAGGAGAAAAAAAAAGCCTACTGTGGGTCCTTCACAAAAAAATATGCTATGGCTCCCCAGACTAAAATAGTTTTATTTTTCACCAAAGCATAAATATTCAAAAATTTACAATGCTACTGAAATCAACATTTAAATCATTAAAAAATTCACATTTGCAAATTAAAAGCAGACTTTTCCTTCTAGAATCATGTATCTTGATAGAAAAACAAAGGTTTTCGTGGCTGTGACCTTTTGCAAGCAGATCGCCAGGCCTTTCTTTCAAGGCGCCTATAGGTGGGTTAGAACCACCAACCTTACGGTTAAGCCCAGTGCTTAACTGTTTGTTCCACTCAGAGATTCTTATGTTCCAATAGGCTTTTAAAAAAACTTTTCTCCATCTTGGGCTAATAGGTTACTGAGTGGAATGATGCAATGAAACATAAATTATACAACTTAGCTCAGTTAAACTGTGTAACATATTAAGTCTCAAGGAAATATTATCATCACTTTAAAACCACTACTTATCTCTTATTAAAAAACAAATGAATTTAATTTTACCAGTAAATATTCCTGAAATTGAGAAAAGGCTGTTAACCTTACTAACTTCAGAATAAATAATCCACTTGTAAAAATCCTCTCTTTTTAACCATCTACCTAAGGATTGGTATAATTTGAATAAAACATCTTTTTTTTTTTGACCCAAAGATAAGATGTCTTAAACTACTTTGAACTTCCTATTTCAGATGAGGTAGCATTTTCTTGAGATAATTATCCAAGTTTCTTCCTTGCTGAATGGTTCAAAATATCTCTGTGGAACTAACAGGAAGAGATTTTTCTCACAGAACTGGGATAACTTGTTGCTTTAATTAAACGTTATCTGGCCTAACTGGAGGGTCGCAGAGGCTGCTACTAAATGCATTTTATTTTAACTAGGAGTTTAACTATTATTTAAGTCTCTGAAATGCTTGTAAGTAAGAACCAACAGTCAAAAATTAAATTCAGAGTAAGAATGATTTCCCTAATTTCTCCTTCTTGCTGTCTCTGTTCGGGCTAAAACATTATTAAACTTCTGTAAATACCTTTATTTGATGTATCTCGGATCCTATTACCTGAGACTGATAATTTGAATACAGGAGGTCAGGGGGAATATTTAGCAATTTCTTATTATCTTGGTAACATGTAAAGTTTGCCATCTAGCCTTATAAGACTGACCCCAACTCCCTTAGCAATACGTATTTGATTTCACAATATTTCTGTTGTATAGCAGTTTTGAAAAAGCATGTATTGTGCCACCAATTATCATTTATCGATGCTGTAACAGAGCTGTCAGAACTGGTATACTACATAATGCCTCATGCTTTGGCATGGAAACATCATTAGATCATTGTTTTCACATTAAACATAAAAACAACAAAAATCACTAATCTATTAAGATCAAGTTTATGCCTAAAGCAATATAAAAAAGGCCTCCTAGGGTAGAAAGGGGGAGGGTGCTGTCACACTGTGGTGACACCAAACAATATGTGCATACATTTTTGAATGAGAAATTAACTTGAACTATAGACTTCCACCTAAAGCACACACACACACAAAAAAATACAAGCGTTTCCCAAGGATGTGAACAGACAATAAACCTTACTTCTTCATCCACGTGGTCTTGGCTGGACCTTTCTTCGCTGGTCCTTTGAGATGCTATTTCCATGGCCTTGGAAGAAAACAAAAATCACTTTCCCTTACATTCAACTTGCAGATATTTTCTCCAGTTTTAGTATAAACCTATTCTAATCTTTTTCAGTATTACCTATTTACAATTCTAAAAGAAAGGACTTAGTGACCCCTAGTGGGACAGGTTAGCACTCTACCACTGACCTCAACAGTAAGGTTGTAATCAACCCAAAAGTAACAGGGTAAATTTAACTCCTCTTTGTTAGCCTAGGGGCATCCCTATCTCAACAAAGTCATATTATGTTTACTAATTTTTAAAAGATCAGAAAAAATATTTACAAAGGAAAACCAAGACCCAGAGAATGAAAGAACCATTTCTTGAGTATATGTCTATTAGGGTTATGTGGCTTTAGGGCTACTGCTGTATAAACAACCAAAGAAAGTTCTCTGTGCACAGAATGACTGAAACTAAGAGGTTGACAAAGACACCAAAGTGTTCTTTCGGCTTGTAGTTACTGGAAACTGAAGACTTGCTCTCTACTCTACTTAAAATACATAGAGGAAAGAACAGTGGTACTAGGATTTTTGTTTTATTTTTACATTTAGACACCAAAATTAGTGCTAAATTAAAGGGCTGAGGAATAAAAACGATGTGATACCAATTAGCTCATGTAGCAGGAACTGATTAAGCACTAGTAACACAAAAATAAATAAGGCTCCTGTCCTTTCACAGTTTAGTCTAGTAGAGAGTAAGAAAATTAAAAAAGAACTTGTTATGACAAGAAGTAATACAGTGGGACTGTTTCTATTCTGTTGTTGTTAAGGGCCACTGAGTAGATTCTGGACTCACAGCAATCCCATGTGATGGAGTAGAGCTGCCCAACATAGTTTTCTAGTCTGTGATCTTTACAGGAGGAGAATGCCAGGTTTTTCTCCTGGGAGCCACTAGGTAGATTTGAACAATCAAGTTTTCAGTTAGCGCCTGAGTGCTTAACCATTGCACCACCAGAGCTCCTTATTTTTTATTATCCAAAAAACAAATCTAGTGTCATCGAGTTGATTCTGACTCATAGCAACCCTATAGTACAGAGCAAAACTGCCTCATAGGGTTTTCAAGGCTGTATATCTTCACAGAAGCAGACTGCCACGTCTTTCTCCCATGGAGTGGCTGATGGTTTCAAACCACCAACCTTTTGGTTAGCAGCCAAGCGCTTTAACCGCTGCGCCATCAGGGCCCCCTCTTTTTATAATTATATTATATGAAAATGTACATTTGAAAGCAATGATTTCTGCCTATTTCCTCTTAAGAAAGCTTTCTAAACTGAGCTATAAAGTTCACCAAGCAGAGCAAAACCGAACAAGGTGGAAATGGGAAGGCATTCCAGGGAAAGGAAGAATACGAAAAGGTATGAAAAAACCGGAAAACCTATCTAGGGCAAAAATGTCATGTGGTCACAATTCTATGAGGCAGACAGGTCTTTGAGAGACAAGGGAAAGGAATTCATGACCAAAAAGCTAGCAGGTTTCTTAACAAACATTCACAAACTTTGACAGTTTATATAACCTTGCCAGATGATTGAAGTCAAGAAACCTGGCTTTACTACAGGCTGTTCTACTATTATTTTTGATTCCCTACCTGTGAAATCAGAAGGAAAGGTTCTTACGAAGCTGTTAAAATGAATAAAATTTATGCTAAATTATTTGCGTTCCTCAGAAGTGCCACATAAATGGAAATGACTACTGCTATTTGCTGCTCTTTCCCTTGCTGGCCTTTCCCATCTAACCTTTGAGAGATAAGCGTCCATGTTCTCATGTGTAACTGATGGATCTGTGATAAATTCAAACAGCTCCCGCACGGTCATCACAGCAACACTGTGCTTCAAAAAAAACTCTGTCAGAAGGAAGTATGTTAACAATAGCTTTATGATGGAAAAGGTTATCATTGCACTACTTTAAGAGAAATAAATAAAAATATACCACCTCCCAGCAAACAGTTTAAGTATCATGGCACCTGTTGATTCAGTGCCAAGATTTTACACCAACAGCTTAACTGAGTACGGACTCAACATGTGCCAACAGGTGGTTAGAAAATTCCAGTTTCCACTCACCATTGACATTGGCACAGTCTTTTCTCAAGAATTCCAAGGCATGTGGGTGGTCGTGCTCCACGGACTGTGAAACATCAATGATGTACACCTCTCCATTGTGGTACCTGGGGGGTCAGAGATGAGGGGACCACAGGGAAATGGTAATACTTTCCTACTTTTTGTGTTAAAATTTTTTTATTCTTAAAAACAAGGGAAATAATTCACAAAATGGCCAAAGTGATAATAAGAGGCTACGCTGATTAGCAAGAGGTGAAAACTCCGGAAACTTTCGAGTCCATTAACTCTGTTAATGACAAAAGTGGTCAATTCTGTGGCTAGGTCACTGAAGGCAGAGACCACATCTTATAATGTCAAAACTTTAGAAGCAGTATGACCGTTTGGATTGAGATCCTGTCTATATTACTAAAGAACATGGAATGACCACTAGAAGTTCCCGAGGGACAGCACACACTCACAGCATGTTAAATTCACTGAGAT
The DNA here is from genome assembly GCF_024166365.1 of Elephas maximus indicus. NCBI lineage: Eukaryota > Metazoa > Chordata > Mammalia > Proboscidea > Elephantidae > Elephas > Elephas maximus. Next base: position 49,681,454 of record NC_064819.1, on the reverse strand, counting down.
CCGCGTGGACCAGCCGGGCATCCTGGTACATTCTTCTCATGTATTGGATGACCTGCAGGTACAACTCCCGAGCCTTGGATTCTGATAACTGGACATTTTTCAAGAGTGGCGCAGGCCTCAAATAAAAATAAAATACACCAACTAAGATAAAGCGACCCAGAATGAGTTTTCCTGCTCTGTGTTGGGTCGCTACATACACTTCTCTTCTACAATCTCCTCAGGTGAACTGCACATGGGACGATTTGTCTCACTGCAGATACACCATTCCAAAAGGCTATCAAAAACAGGCACTTTCCCAGTTTACTGTATAACCCATTCCCCAAAAACAGGGTTAACTCTGTTATTCTCAAGCACTTTGAGACTAAAAATGGTAGTCTCGACATTTACGCACTGAGAAAGTGTGAAAAATTCACAGACACACACACAAATTCCAAGATGAAAGGAGCTATTTGAGTGGGAAATACTAATATATCTGCTCATTTAGTTAAAAATACACTTCCAAACACAGAGTTTTTAGGTCCTCCATCTACTTACATGTCGTCTTTTCCAATGAAACCCATGAGAAGAACATGACTTCTTAGCATTATAGGTTCTGGGCATGGCACCTCTGCTGTGTTTAGCCTGTCATATTATAAGATGAAAGGACAACTAAGAAGCTGACACACCATCTAAAACACACTACGACAGCTAGACTATGCAAGACTGACACTGCTGTTAGGAGATGGCACCAAGGCCTCTCAACTGCGTTATCGTATCTCGTTAACGTTAAGTCATCGGCGATCTTAAGGAGCGCCGTTTTGTACCACCAAGAATGACAAAATATGGGCAACTCAACTATTTCACCCCCTAGCCTGTAACACCCAGTCCAATTCCAGAGATGTTAAACTGTGATAAAAGGTGCATCATGGTATCGATGAAATACAATAGGTATGTCTGCAGTTATGAGTTGATCAGCCTGAAAAATACTTAATAAAAATAGTTGGACTCACACCTAGTAGCTAATTGAGCACAAAAAGATTTCAGAAATACCTTCAAAATAAGTAACACATGATCAATACTAAAGTATTCAATGTAAATCACATGTGTACAACATTTAAAAAGTTGAAAGACATTTTAAGGGGAAAAAAAAAAAACCTTCAAAAATTTTGAGGAAACTTGATCTCAGCTAGGTTATGAGGTTTTTACCCAAACAAAGGAGTCAGTGGGAATAAAGAATATAAGTATGCGTGCAAAACTGGGCTGAAATCAGAAAAACAAACTGATAAAAAGTTTAGGACCTGGCAAAATCTGTCTAGAACTCCAATAGCCACTAAAAAGTGAGACATCCTCATCCCTAACTATGTTACTTTGCTGCTTATTCCTTATTACTCAGTGAAAACTCCAAACGTCATAACATGGTTTATAAGACTCTTCAAACGAGCTCGCCCTGCTGAATAAATGTGAGTCACGGCAGAATTCTTCAGTAATGGCTTCTCATAATGGAGAAGACGAGGGAAGTCCTACGTGCCCAGAATTGTACTTCTTTTGCTTACTGCAGCAGACCCAATGGAACTGAATGGCCCTACCAAGTCCTGCAATGGGGCAGAACCACTTTGGGGTCTGCAGGTAGGAAACAGTCGATGTCAAAGTGCAGGCGCAGCACAGAAACCCAAACGCCCAGACGGTCACCTGATTAAGTTCCTCATTTCTTTTTCTGCCCAAGTTTTCACCATTTTTCTGGGGTTTCCTTTACAATAGCCATGACGAAACCTTGGACAAGAAAAAGATTTGTTATTTCAACCATTCCATTATTATGTTTTAATTTTTTAGGCAACAGAAACTAGACCAATTGGAAAAAAAATCTGAGCTCACCTGAATTCCCCACTAACATACTTATCCCGATCTTTGAACACCAAAATAGAAGTTTTATAAATTTTGATTGCTCTGTTCTCTCCATTTGTTGTGCTAGCATGGTATACATTAGCCTATTAAAAATCAAAAATAAAGAAAATTAAGTTTGTGTTAAATAGCTACAAACAGTATTTTACCTTTTAACCTATTTGATTCTAACCTCAAAAGTCAGTGCCAAGATCCTAGGGCTAATAATAAAATGGCAGCTAGCCGCTTCTCATCACATACTGTGTCGTATACAATGCTAAGAACCTCACAGTTATTTAAATATCATAATAACTCAATGCATACGTACTATTAATGTCCTCATTTTACAAAATGGAAACTGAGGCAGAGTGAATGAGTTAAGTGACATACCCAAAATCACACTATTAGAAAACAGAAAAGTTAAAATTCAAACCCAGAGCTGCCTGGCCCCTAAATCCCAAATGAATCATTACACATACTGCCTCTATGAAAATATAATAAAGTGTTAATAGGTATATCATAAATCAGTCTCATTAAAATTTGACCACATATCTGACACTTAAAGCAATAGTTTCATCTGTCTGTTTTCTGCAACTACTTATTTTTAAGATTACAAACTTCCTATCTATGTCCCTTCCAGTGCCTCCCGGTGCTGGCACAGACACGGTACACTGGTCTCTCCTTGAACTGCATTAGTGGGAAAAGGCTCTAGAGATTCAGGAATTCTAATCCAAGTTCTACTACCTTAGTCTGCTCTAAACCTTTAAAATCATCACCTTCCTCCTCTGCCTCACTTTTCCTTAAAAGAAAAAAAGTGCTTTGCAGCCATCCCCATTCCTATGTACTAGCTTAATAGCTACCGAAAGAACATAAGGAATGCTGTTATCTTTTAAAGACAATTAAAATATGAACACCATACCAAAAGATATAACAAAGATATCACCAATTTATATATATAACAAAATCTAATTTAAATTTATGTGTGAGAAGAGGTTTCATCCCTTTTTTATAGCTGAAATATATGGAGAATGTTTGAAGACATTCTTACATCTACCCACTAAAAGCCACCGCCGTCAGGTTGATTCAGTCTCATGGCAACCCCATAGGGTTTCCAAGGCTGTAATTTCCATAAAAGCAGACTGCCACATCTTTCTCACCAGGAGCCACTCGTGGTTTCGCACCACTGACCTTTCGGTTAGCAGTCCATTGCTTTAACCACTGCACCACCAGGGCTCCTTACATCTAAAAAAACACCCAGTGCTGTTGCCTTACATCTAGTGATTTATAAATTGAATTTTATTGAGAATTGCTTCCCATAGGATTAGTTGCTAATTAAAAAACACCACGGCTGTCTTTCTCCATACCCACATACAAGGAAAAAGATGGGAATGACACTCATTGACTCTTAGAAATGAGACAATAAGCCCGCTGCTTCCATTAGTAACTTTCTGATTAGGACTCAGGCTTACAGTAATCTGATCATCTAAACTAAGTATTGGGCACAACCAGTCAGACTCAATGATTCAATATTGTAACGGTGCAAAACTTTCTACCTAGCCACAAATACTAATAATACTATTTGCAGAAACACAGTATTAAACCGTCCAGACCCAAATTAAGTCCTTTGCACCCTTTTTTTCTTAAAGGCACAACTCACTACTAAGTGCCTTAGTTCCGCTTGGGATGTGAATTGAGAAAACTAACATGGAAACATTCAGTCATCCAAAGAAAAGCTCACTTCTTTTCCTGTGCTGATACAGCCATTTATCTCTGATATGATGCCTCTAGTCAACATCTTGAATAAAATCATTCGCGTTCTGGGGTCCAGCACCTAGAAAAAAAAATGTGTACAATAAAAAGGTCAGAAAGACAGGACCAAATTATTTCTTAAGAAAGCATCTGACAATTAGTCAACTGTGAGCTTAGGGGCACTGCACTATCCGCCTGGCTCAGTAAGAGTCACTCTGATGGTGTGCTATTACTCACTCCAACTTTTAACAAATAAAATGTAGGTGAAGGTCAAAGGAACCAGAGATGACAAACCAATGAGCTCATTCAGCCATGGAAACCAAAAGCTACCAAGTCCAAGAGAGGCAGAAATCAACTCTACACCAGCATTAGCTAATAAAATATATACAATGTAAGCCACATAAGTCATTTTAAACTTTCTAGTCACAGCATGAAAAAAGTAAAAAGAAACACGTGAAATTAATTTTAGTATATTTTACTTAACCCAATGTATCTAAAAAATTACCACTTCAATGTGTAATCAATGTAAACAGTTATTAACGAGACACTTTACGTTCTGCTTTTTATACTGTCTACAGAGTCCAATGTGTATTTTACATTTATAGCACATCTCAATTTGAACTTGCCACATTCCAGGTGCCCAATAGCCACACACGGCCAGTGGCTGCCATAGTGGACAGGCAGCTCTGAACTGGGGTCAGCACGCTACAGCTTGTGGGCCAAAGCCAGGCCACAGCCTGTTTCTGTACAAAAAAATGGCTTTTACATTTTTAAAAGGTTGTAAAAGAGAAAAAGAAGAACATGTGATAGAGACTGTATGTGGCCCACAAAGTATAAGATATTTACTATTTGGACTTTATAGAAAAAGGTGGCTGACCCTTGCTATAGATGATTAAGTGTCGGTAAGGTTCTTCAAAGCCAGAGCCGTCAACCTTGAATAAAAATGATCCAAAGTCCTTTTTTAAGAAACAGAACACAATGTATTTAAAGCCTGATCTTGTCCATCCCTGACCCTCGGGCTTGCAATTCTAACAGACACCAGCAGTAGCTCCACGTGGCTCAGCCCAGGGAGGGAGAAAAGTGTAAACCAGCCAAAACTTATGCTTTATGGTCTATCCTTCGAGGACGCGGCTGTGATCATATCAGAAATCTAAAATTAATATAACCCTACAACTTTGGAAGAGTGCAGACTGAAAACCAAACTACAAGCATCGCAACTAGAGAGGAATAAAGGGGCAGTGACTGAATAGACGATCATCACCATCCCTTCTCCACTGGACAGGTACAGGGGGAAGTAAGCTAGCTGGGTACAGGATCTGGGTAGAGACCTGCTCTTCTGCAAAGCTGGTACTTATGTATGTTAGGGCCATAGGAAGGAACAACATACCATAATGGCTTAAAATTAAAGCGGGACAGAGAGAAATATAATAAGTAGATACATTTATAGAAAAGCATTTATTTTAAAAGACAGCTGAAAACTCAGGATATGCACTTCATCCTTCAAAATTAAACTTCAAAAGAGAAAAAAGATTTCCTGCCTAAATTATCTGAGTCTTTGAAAAATTAAGGCTGCCTTCTTTAGTCATAAAAAAATCACAGAATAAATAGAGCACAATGGAGACACAGGCCCCATACTCTGTGCCTGCCTGACTAAAGGTGGAATTCTTCATTTGCACAACTGGCTCTGGGTTCTGGATAGAGGCTACCCTTTTGAGGACGGAGGAGGATGATAGAAAGGGTGCTTGTGCCTTAAACCAAGCATCTGCAGGCTGCAGAGGCTACTATTATGTTTGTGCATATGTGTATAAGCAGGAGAGAGGGGAGGGAGGTAGCAACAGCAATGCTCTGACCCTTTTTACCATTTTCTTCACATCAAAAATCTGGGCCACCAATGGTAACATCCAGTCATAACCCTTGACGTGTGAGGCAATTGTTATTAGTTGGCGTCAATTCTCACTCGTGGTGACCCCATGTGTGCAGAGCAGAACTGATCCACTGAGTTTTCCAAGCTGTGACCTTTCGGAAGCAGATCACTAGGCCTGTCTTTCAAGATGCCTCAGTAGGTTCAAACTGCCAACCTCAAAAAGCCCAGGGTTTAACTGTTTGTGCCACGTAGGGATTCTGTGTAGGATAATCAGGAGCCAATCTCCCCCAATTCTTGAATAGAAATAAAACAAGCATAACTTGTTAACAAAAAAAAAGATTTCTAACTGGAAATGTGAAGGCCTTACCTCTCCCCTTGTCCCTCTGTCGTCCCCCCCCCCCCAATCCCCTCCCATGTGGCACATACTCTATCTTCTGGGAAAACTCACAAAATTCCTGCAGGCCTTACTTAGAGATAAGATTCCTAGACAGACACTCTCTTTTGGGTCCCCTGAGAAAGTATTCTATGGTGGTTTCACAGGATCACAGGGCACCATGACTCTAGTTCATCTACAAATAGTCATATTAAAGCAAAACGCAGAACTATAAACTCAAAACTGTAAAAAGAAGTAATTTTATATAGGAGCAATTTCAGCTAACATAGTATTAGGCAAGAAGGATGAAAGCAAACTATTTAAAGAGAAAAAGAAATGCTAGTTTAAATTAAATAAGAGCTTGCAATACATTTCAATTGTACCTGTTCTACAGTTGCTCTGTCTGCCTTATCTTTGAGGCGATACCTAACCGAAAAACAAAGAAGTATAGTTGACACGTTCAATAGTCAGTGACAGAAGTCAAAACACAAAGCTTCTAAATGTAAATCACCCATGAAAATCCCTAAGCAGATAGTCTGATAACAGACTTCCTGACTCAGCGAAACCGCCTTCCTTTCCCTTAATAAACAATTCAATTCCCTGGCGGTGTATTCGCAGGAGGAAAAGAAATTTCTGTCTAGCAAACATGATATTCCAGAAACATTAACTAAAAGAGCAGCTGGGATGAGGTGAACAATGCTGGAGCACACCCGTACTGTCTGTCAGATCTCTAATTATCATCTCCTACCTGCACAGAAATACAGTCATTCATAACGCTTTTTCTTTACATTTTCTTCAAAGACAGTTTTTAATTATTTTTTGATTGTTATCTGAGTTTAGCATTAAAATGCAGACTGTGATTTCCTTCAGTTCACTTACCAGGTGACAATCTAGTATACTAAGCTAAACAATTCAAACAGAAACTTCAGTGACGTACCAATTACTACGGTGTTTCTTTAAAAGCTGGCATCTCTTGGACAGCAATAAATCAGAAGAAAATTAATCACATAACTGCTGGTTATGCGATCTTAATGGACATTTTCTATAATACAGTGTTAATGCCTTAAGAGTTATCAGCATATAAGCAAAGGTAGCCAGATCTAAACAACTGGCTTTGAGAACAGGAGCATAAATGGAAACAGTTCTCAGTTATATCATTATTTAGCATCAGTTTTCCCTTGAGTTTTTAAATATATTTTGTGAAGAGGGACAGTTTTTAATAAACTCAAAAACGGAGCACTTTTACATTCTAACGTTTTAGTTTAAACTGAAATCTACACTATTATCCTCATGAGAGCACATTCTTGAATTTCAAAACATAATAATCTTACTGTGTATTTCTTAAGAAAACTCATTTAATACTTTCAACTTACAAAGGCAAAGACACTGAAGCTAAAAAACAAGAAAGAATTGACATAAGAATACAAATTAACATCCTTGCAAAATAATGAGGACCAAGATACTACTTGATCTGCCTAGAATCACTGCCTATGGGCCACATTGTGGAGTTAAAATATTACTTACATATCTGCTTCCTTTTGTCTAGACTTTTCAGTGACTTTATTTATGACAGAATCAGTAACATTTAGTTTATCTAAAAATTAAAAAAAAAATACAATATAAGCAATATGTAACACAAAAGGACATTAACCAATACAGATAATAACTGCCTGAATTCCAAACTTAATCCTAACAATTGCAGTGTCATTTCAAATTATAGGTTGATGATAGGCAATGAAGAACCTAAAATACCTCTACTCATTAATTCAGTATTTGTTGATAGCATGTAAGCATCACTGTGCTGGGCTGATGAGAAGTCTAGATATACAAGAAGAGAATGATGACCTTGGGTTTTTCAAGGTATGGGCGTTCGAAGCAACACTCTGATTCTTCACATGCGTTAATTTAACAGCTCACACGTACATACAGTCTCTAGTAAGACAAAATATAACTATAGTATCTTCTACATCCTACTCTAAGGTGATCCTACTACAGAATTTAACACAAAACAGACAATAACCTGAACGGGTGTCTTTACTTCCCACTCCTACAACAATGAGAAAACAGAACTCTAGAAGCATAAGCCAAAGTCCTTCCCTGAAGCCACTTTTCTAAATCCCTAAAAGTTTTTATTTTCTCTTAAGCATGATTATTCAGTCAGCAACATTTAAATATGTTCATTTCTTAACATAATGACATTTTTTTCATAGCCCTGTAAGGTAACATATTTTATAAACTCACCCAGATTAATTTTATTCTCAAATTTTCGTAAGACCTTGTCTGCTGGAGTAGACATTTTGGCAGAACTGTAGTTAGAAGTCTGTCGATTTGCCTAAAAGAAATCGTTACAGAGTCTAAGCAACAGCTGTAAATAAAAACCACATTTAGCTATTAAAGCATCAATACTTTGGAGTACCCTAGGAAAGGTAAGAGTCAGTCTAAGTTGCTTAAGGTTTTTTTAAAAAGGCATTTGAAATAGTTTGAAGTTACTGGCTAGAACAAAGAGTGTGCATAATCTGGGGTTTTTTCCTTATCCACAGTGTGCTCCTCATTATTATAAATAACAAGTTAAAATTAAATGCATTTTTCTGATTCGACTCGTTTATAGATTTAAAACAAAGAACACTCATTTACACCCCCCTCACCCACACTTCCCCCACCCCCCAGTATATAATAGAGTTAAGACCAACATTAAACTGGCTCTAAGAATTTTACTGTGGACTAGCATGGGAAAAGGAAAGAGGAAGAGCAAGGCTTCAGCACTTACACTGGTGCTATACATGAACCAAAATAACAGCAGAAACAGAAGAAAGTGGAGACAACATCAGAACCCCTAAGTAAAAACGGCCTAAAACAACTATTGATTCAATCCTGTTATCTCAGCATGGAACTCTTGAGGCTGATTGAGTTTTCTTTTTCGTACAGAACTTAAAAAAAAAAAAATCTGTATTAAATTTAACTATTAACATAATTCTAAAATTAAAATATGTTCATGGTAGAAAACACAAGCAAAAAAAATTTTTTTTAATGTCTATAATTGTAGCGCACAAATAGTTAACAAACATATATACTTCTAGTCATTTTTCTAGCTTTTTTTTTTTAAAGGGATTATACTCTATTATGAAATTACTCAGTCTCATCAGAAATCAACAGAGGGATTACCAAAACAAGACCACAAGTTGGAACTTTATTTTTAAAATTCATGCATTCTAGTCCCTGATAAAGCTGTTTTAAGATCAAGGAAATATTGGTGTTTTTCCCTCCATATCTTTGAGTAACCTTTATGCTCCAGGAAGATGCACCCTAACAACCCTCTGGCTCTGAAACCCCTGACACACTTAGTCCTTCTGGCTTGAGAAGCAGGCTCTAGATGGTTTGGTTACGAGGCTTCTGTGCATGGTAGATGATGACAGATCATGAACATATGTCCATGTCATTAAGTCTTCAATGGCAACGTGTCTTAGAACTGTAATATCCCACTGCATGAATGATCAGTCTCAGAGTAAATTTAACCCGTTTGCCCCATAGAAGAACTGCTGAGTCAAAGGGTTTATAACCTTTTATCACACTGTACTTATTTACTTGATCATCAATTGACATATTTTGTGTCACTGTCAGTTTCACAGATAGGAAAACAAAGGTTTCTCTACACATTCAATCTGCAGTTCTTTAATAACTAATGAGGTTCAAATTTTTTCATGTTTCTCAACCACTTTTAGTAAACTGCCTATCTGTGTCTTTTCCTACACATTTTTAAACTCTTCATTTTATTATACATTAAATAACTTTTTAAATTAATTATGTAAAGAATCCACAATCAGGAAACTATCAGAAATACAGAAAGGACAAAAAATAAAAAGGACAATACAATCTGTGGAAAATCAGCTACTCACTTGAGAGCCACATCAATGAATGAGAAGACCTCGAAGAAAATCTTTTTAAAAAAAGACATAAGACAAGCTAAAGATGTGTAGGACCGTTTATAAAATACCTGTGGGTTATTCCCTCTATTGGACGCATAACACTTTGTGAGTTTCCCAACTCTATCGTTCCAGTCCCAGTCATCATCGTCGTCATAATCCTCCTCCTCCTCCTCCTCTTCTATCTCATCTTCACCCTTATTTTGAAGGTCTTCAAGTGGAACACCATCTTCCTCTTTTTCACTAGAAATAACAATGTTTTGGCATGTTTACACATGCTATAACTGAACTCACATACACAATTATTTATGATACAATACTGATATTTACAAGGTCTCCTTACAACATTGTCTCCCAATAAGCCCCACCTCCTTTATACCAAACTCTCCTGTTTTTTTATAGTTCTGTTACAGTTGTCTGCTTATTCTCCACACCCAAGTCCTACTAGGGAAGGAGTACATCAAGTGTTAAATCCACTTCTGCTTCAGTGAAGTTAGAATTTATATTTTTATTTTCTCTGATAAGTATATTGACTGATTTTGTACACTAGAACTCAACTCTAGGAAAATCATTCACAGAGCTGTTTTAAGGTGGGGCGGGGGAGGGTCTTTCTGATAAAATTTAGGAATAAATTGCCAATAACCTAGAATGACATATTAAACTGATAGCTTCATTTGTACCAGAGCTTCTCAACCTTGGCCAGATAATTCTTTGTGGCAGGTTATCTTGTGCATTTTAGGGTGTTTAGCAGCATCCCTGGCCTCTCCCTGCCAGACACCAGTAGCCAGTTGTGACAACCAAAAATACCTCCAGATTGCTAAAAGTCCCCTCAGGGCAAATCATCCTGGTAGAGGGCCACGGGTTTACCCTCACGACATTCAGTATGAATGGTAAACCAGTGAACTCTGATTACCATCAACTACTCACCAGCCACACTGGCTGTGCTGCTTCTGCCCATTTCCCTTCTTCCCTAAGGACTTCTGTCCATGACTGTAAACTAAATCTGGAATGCCCCTTCCATTTTCCTGGCTAAACCGTACTCAATCTTCCAGTGTTGGCTTACTTGCTCTGGGAAGTCTTCCCTAGTCTTCACCCATTTCTCCTTTGTAGTACTCACACGATTCTAGCAAACTAATTTGTCTAATTTTAATATGCTTCCCTGCTGCATTAAGTTCTGTGTTGACCAGGATAGTCTTGTTTACCAATTTATCCCTGTGCGCCACTGTGAACCTAAAAATTGGCAGTTCAAACTCACTCGGCAGTACTACGGAAGAAAAGGCCTGGTGATCTGCTTCCATTAACATTACAGACAAGAAAACCCTATGAAGCAGTTTTACTCTGTAACACATGGGGTCACCATGAGTCAGAATCAACTCAATGGCAACTAACAACACTAGATATGACAACACTTAGATAAGATACATAAAAAGCATTTGACATATATTTACTGAAAAAAGGTTCCCAGTGGATTAATAAAATCTACACATAACGAATTTTTATGAATAAATGAAGCAAAAATCATTTTTTTAATTCCAAAATAACTCCATAAAATGTTTCATTTTGTTTTTAAGTACCTCATATTCAATCTACTGCCAAACCCTGTCACCTCTACCTCCAAAACATATCCCTGTGGCCCTAGCTAACATCATCTTTGAACCAGATTACTTTATCATCTTTGAATTGGTCTCTTTTCAGTCACTATATAAGTTAACAAAAAAGAATGTTAGGTTGTTGGGTGCCATTGATTCCAACTGATAGCAACCCCATGAGAAAGAGCAGAACTGCCCCACAGTGTTTGTTTTAACTTTATTTTGTTGTTGTTGTTCCTAATGAGAATATACTCAGCAAGATACACCAATCTGTTTCTACAGGTACAATTCAATGACATCCATTACATTCTTTGAGTTGTGCAATCATTTTCACCCTCCTTTTCTGAGCTGTTCCTCCCACATTAACACAAACTTACTGCCCTCTAAGGGTCCTATCTAATCTTTCAAGTTACTGTTGTCAATTTGATCCCATACAGATAGTCCTTAAAGAGTATAATTTGGTTTTAAGACTTCAGGGGATAATTTTTTGGATTAAAGGTTATCTCAGGGTAAGTTTCAGAGGAATAGGGTTTTCCATGGCTGATTTTTCCAACGTAGATCACCAGGCCTTTCTTCTGAGGTGCCTCTAGGTGGACTCAAACCTCCAACCTTTCAGCCAGCAGCCAAGTGCATTAACCTTTGCACCACGCAGGGACTCCTCACCACTCTGGCTTCTTGATAATCATTTAACAATAAGGGGGATCTCATAGCTGGGCCTTTGCACTTGCTGTCTCTTCTGCCTGAAATGCTGTGCACCCTGCTCTTCTCATGGCTAACTCCTTTTTGTCACTGAGATTCGTACTTACTCCTCCTTTGACCATTCAGCCATAATTTACTGTAACAGCCTATGTGAATTATCCACACAGGGTACACCATAATCTGCTTTTGTAAAATCTCTATGTACTCGCCTCTCCCCACATTTCATCCCCTGCCCCCAAGTAGGAGGTAAAGTACCACGACGGTGAGGACTTGATTTTCTTGTTCGTCACTATCCTCAGCGTCCAGGACAGGCCCTGGTACAAAGCAGGTGTTCAATCAGTATCTTTTGGACGCTGAATGTAGTTAGAGCACAAAAGCCGGTTTGCCATCCTCTATCCTCAACTCTGCCTCTCAGCGACGCTTACCAGCCTGGGAACCCTAGACCCACTTAGCAAGTGGCTTTCATTAAACCCGCCATAAACAGGGACGGAATACCTGGCCTTGAGTCTCCCCCTAACACACAGAAAAAAAGTCAACTCCCGTCAAGGGGCGAAAGAGGAGAGAGCAAAATCTGAACAAAGCCAATGTGTCCACCTGTCAGAGGACTCCGCATCGTCGAACTGCCCCGGGACCACCCGGCTCATCAACAGCCGCCGGTAGTCCATGACGGAAACGCGGCGAGCGCCCAGCAACACCGGAAGCCGCTCGGCCTAGGCTAGAAGAGGAACCGCATCACCGGCTGCCGAGTCAACGACCTCTCCGCGGATTATCGCCTCTCACGCCTTCCAGAAGTCCCTACGCCAAAGCCGCACGCCACGTGCTGTGAGCAACCGGGACCCACCGCCCGAGTACCCCGAACCTCCCCAACCGGAAGCCCCGCCCACATAGGAAGGACGGACTCCAGGAAGCCAGCCCGACCGGAAGTCTCGCCCGTGGGCCGGGCTGATTATCAGCAGTTGCCTCCCGACGGAGCGGTTGTGGGAGAACGCTGGAAGTCAGGTGAACGTACTGAGAAGCTGGTCCAAGCTAATCCCGTGCAGGCACCTCGTTTCTGCACCCCACTTTGTGTTTCTTCCTGCAGAAAGATGTGAGCAACGGGTTGTTGGGTCTGGGGGTCGTACTCACCTAACTCAGAACTCTGCGGGAGGCGTCGCTCGCGGGGACAGGACCGAAGGCGTCGGAGCCTGACAAAAGCCTCTCCCTGACGACATTAGTCGGGCTCGGGCGGACGTCACAGCAGGCTTGTTCCAACACGCCTGGATCCCAACTGCAAGTTTTTAAAAGCCATCAGTGGAAAAGGTTGAGACGTGTCCTCCCTCCTACAACACGCAGTGTGGAGGGAGGAAGCTCAAAATCCCTATTGTAGATCCAGGAGGCTATATGGAACCTGGAAGTGAGAACACCTTTGTGACTTAAAACGTTTAGTGCGTTGTTTTGAGGTGAGAATGTCATAAGTGATTTAGAAGTTAATGCAGTCCTATGATTGCAAAAAATTTAGAAAATCCGAAATTTTTGCCAGTAACTCTATGACACTTCTTTTAAAGCCTGTCTTAAAACAGCGTTAGAATGTCTGGAATATCTGCCCATACATTTGGATAAATGTTTTTACATCGAACAAGAAAGCTGGTAAGGACAGAAATCAGAAATGGAAAAAGTAGTTTAATTAAAAAAAAAAAAAAACAGATTGTGCAGTGCCATGTGAGAAGTAAACAAATTTGTAAAAGTGTAATTAGAAGTTCTGAGTTCACAAACAAAAAATTTTGAGAAATAAGATCCTTTCCTCTTTTGCATTTGGAAAATAAAACAGGGGTTTTTCAGGCTCCTTCCCCACAACCCTGGTGGTATAGTGGTTAAGAGCTACAGCTGCTAACGGGAAAGGAGAGCAGTTCAGATCCACCAGGCACCCCTTAGAAACTCTGTGGGACAGTTCTACTCTGTTCTATAGGGTGACTGTGAGTCGGCATCAACTTAATGGCAATGGTTTTGGGTTTTTCATTTTCCCACAACCCAGTAGCTTTTATGTGTCCAGAAGATAGGCATAAAGTTGGACCTTTCATCAGTCCTGACTAGATTGCTTGGCTTGTTGTCTTTTACATTTTACCAAATGATGCCGTAGATTTGAAAACAGCCTTCAACAAATTGAGTAATCCAGGCAAATGAGTAGTGACTACAGATGAAGAGGACTTAATAGAAATAAATCGGAGTGGAGGATTTATTGAATCTGTATTTACTGTGTGGGCAACAGTGGTTGGTTTGCTGTAGGTAGTATTGAAAAATCATAAATAGACTCAAGGTGCTTATAATTTGTAAATACCAGCATTCAAAAAGGTGGTGAGGATGAAAAAAGTGAACAGATAGGTGCTGAATTGTGAGATACGTATTGAAGACATGAAGGAATTGAAAGAAATAGATGAATGAGAACTTGGGTAGTTGGGAACGATTTGGGAGGAGAGAGACACATGCCAGGGCAGATTACTGACATGATAAGAAGCATGATGTAGTACAGGGAAATGAGCCTGAACTAACTAAAAAAGGAGAGTGAGTACTGGGTAGGTAACGTGGGCCCAGGTTATGAAAGGCCTAGAAAGCCAAGCAGAAGAATTGGACTCGGTGTGACTGGGCATCCTTCTGGCAGACCTGAGGAGGTCACAAGGAAATTTTAAAAGGAGAATTTGACAGGACTCCGTATCTGAACACCCATCGTTGTTATAAGGTGCCATTGAGTCAGTTCCAAGTCATAGCGACCCTATGCACAACAGAACGAAACAGTGCCTGGTCCTGCACCATCCTTAAAATCGTTATGCTTGAGCCCATTGTTGCAGCCACTGTGTCGGTCTTCCTCTTTTCTGCTGACCCTGTACTTTGTCAAGCATGATGTCCTTCTCCAGGGACTGATCCCTCCTGACAACATGTCCAAAGTATGTAAGATGCAGTCTCACCATCCTTGCTTCTAAGGAGCATTCTGGTTGTCCTTCTTCCAAGACAGATTTGTTCGTTCTGAATAGCTGGGGATGATACTATTCAGTTACCAAGTCCTGTCAATTTGATAGATGTAGAGGGATGTCAGTGACAGCCATCTCCAAACTTTCAAGCCCAGGTGCCTGAGAGAATAGGAAAGGAGGAGGGAAAACTGATTTGCAGTGTTAGATTTGACTTGATAATGAGATAGAAAGTATCAAATAAATAAAAACAGTGTTTAGTGGATCCTAATGAAGCCCTGGTAGCACAAGGGTTAAGCATTCACTTAGCGGTTTGAACCTGCTCAACAGCTCTGTGGGAGAAAGACCTGGTGATCCGCTCCTATAAAGATTACAGCCTAGAAGACTCAACAGGGCAGTTGTGTTCTATCACATGGGGTCACTATGAATTGAAAATTGGCTCGACGGCACCTAACAACAACAATAGATCTCTGATAATATTCTGTAAGTAGTTTTTGTTTAAATAACTGAGGAATCCCTTCACCTTCTGGGTTCCAAGCTTTTTAGGGAGTTAACTTGTTTTTGTCCAAAGCAGTATTTACTAGTGCAGTTACCATGATATACTCAGACTAAAATTTTTAATTTCTCCATTAACTTGACAAATGACATTTTAAAATTTGGGGCTGTAAACTTTGCTGCTTTCTTAACATGAAGAAGGTTGGGAAAAATATCTTTTTGTTTGCATATCCTAATAGGCATTAAAACTCCTTTTTAAAGAGGCCTTTCCATCATTCAGCATTTAGGAACAAGGACTGTCAAGAATTTTGGTTATCACCTTCAGATCCTGTACATTTTGAAGTGGATACTTCTCAAGAAAATTAGAAAGTATGATGGAAGCAGAAGCCATGAATGTCAGCAGTCTTTCTCAAGACTTTCCTTATTCAGATTCTCCCTTTTGCTTGGAAACCAGCAGTACTGCTTCAGACCTGCCTCAGGTGTGCTTTGTTCGTAGATTCTGGGAGCTGCAGATGCATTCAGCATTCATGTTATCTTCCATATGAAAATTTTTTCAACAATATAAGGAACAATAGAAGAATTTCCAGTGGAGGCATAAGGGGGTGGAAGGAGAGAATAGAGGGTCTGGTTTTCCCAGTGCCATTAGTGTACAAAGAAAAGTAGAATTTTAAAGATTGTTAAAAATGATTCTCTCAAAAAAATGAAATCTTCTCATCTCATGAAGTCCCAAGAGGGACTTGGCCACAGAGGACATGGTCACAGCTCAGTCACAGAATGAAAGCCCAAGAGGCTTGAAGCCTAATCCAGTATGTCTTCCACTGTGTCAGTGTTCCAACGACTCATGTCATTGATAATGACATTGACAACACCCTGCGTATAGATGACTCCATTCCTGTTTCATTAAAATTCCTAGTGCCCTTTCACACAGAAGAAATATTAATATCCCAAGAGCTTCAAGAATGTTGTTCTGACTATTTGACAGTTATTAGCAAAAGTTTAGAGAAACAATAGGAATATATTAGAAGTAAGAGATCCAGGATCAATTACTGGCCAGTACACCTCCAATGCAACCACCATGCATCTGCCAGTCTGTAAGTGGAGGCTTGCATGTTGGTTTGATGCTGAATAAGTTTCAGTGGCACGTCCGTACTGAGACGTACTGATCCACAGCCGATCATGAGGATGGTGCAGGACCAGGCAGCATTTCATTCCATTTTGCGTAGAGTCACCATGAGTCCAGGACCAACCTGACTGCAACTAACAACAACAAACCCTCTGAAATTGCCTTTTTATAAGTCAAAAATGGACAGCATTTTTATAGGGTTCACCTATAAATTGGCATAACCTTCTGATGGGCTGTTTGGTGATAGGAAATCAAGAGTTTAACTATGCCTTTTTTTTTTAATTTAGCAATTCTTCGTCTAGGAAATATACATTCATGTTTTTAGAACTATCCATAATAAGCAAACAGTGGAAACAACCTAAATTTTCATCAGAAAAAAAAAAAAAAAATCAGGAGGGGGCTAGTTAAATTATTGTACATAAGTACAGAGGAGATGTAATCATAAACATGATAACATTGATATATTTGTTCACGTGGGGAAGAATGATCACATTGGTTCTCACTGGGTAGTGTGGGCTTTGAGTGTTTTTGTTTTTACTCTTTTTTTTTAAAAAACAATCTTTAAAATTCTTCTTAGAATTACAAAAAAACTTTTCATTAAAAAAGTTGTTGTGACCATAATAATACATTGTTAACCAGGCTCCAATATACTATGTATTGAATATTTTTCTTTATAATAAATGTATAGACCAATGGAGCAAAAATGCATGTTGTAGTTAAAAATAATAAAATCACAGAAGATTAGACTTAGAAATGATCTCTGAAATTCCATGAGTAGTGGAGTCCCAAGAAGTTTGTGTAAAATACAAGATTTATGCATGTGAATAATACTGCTTCATTTTTCGAGTATATTGTTCTTTATGCATTTTTATCTAATTGGGAGGAATGGCCTGAATTAACAAGTCTAAATAAAATTGTTATAAAATATAATCAGTTCTTATTACTTTCAGGTATATTCAGTAAGTAGCATAATGCTTAAAAAGCTTTATGAAGTAGAGGTTTATAGTCAGCTGATCTTAATATTTTTCAGGGCACCATTTAGGTCCACGTACTTAATGGTTTAGCCAATGTTTTTCTTAAGCACTTTAAATATTTTCCTCACTTTTATTTATAGTATTAATTTACTTAATAAACCCTTCATCTTTAGGTAACCTTGAGAATAAGCCCTACATGAATTTGTATAAATTCCTGCTTAGTGGAATCCGATTTCCCCTTATTACTGGAACCCTGTTTTATATATCCTCAATGCTGAAAGACAAGACTCATCACCACCATAATGCCATTTAGACCAGATTTAACAGACACCGAAGAATTATCAGTAACAGACACGTATGCTGTTATTTATCCCTCTAATTATAGTCTTTTCTCCCACAGAGCCTCACACAACACCTTTTATAGTCAGATGAGATGACTTACTGAAAAACCAAAATATTAAAATAGCCAGATACTTTTTTCATTTTGCCATTTTATATCGTAACTGTTAGCATGATTTTATTAAAAGGGAGCTCAAGTGTACAGTGAGGAAAGATACCAGAAAGCACATTATTTCTGTGCAACAAAAAATGCAAACAAAAATTACATAGCAATGTACATAACACCTTTAGAAGAAGCTTATGATAATGTTTAAGTATTAATATTAATACCTTGTCTTATTATTAATACAGAATGAAATAAAGAATGTAAAAGTGGAAAATGAGTCTAAATTAACACTTTCTGAAGATATTTATAACACTCTAGGCCATTTGATAGGTGGTGAGTATCTCTTCTTTAGCAATATGCAAAACAGAAAAATAAAATTTTGTATACTGTGGTAATAATAAGGAGCTCTGGTGGTGCAACGGTTAGGCATTCAGCTGCTAACCGAAAGGTTAGAGGTTTGAACCCACCCAGCAGCTCCGAGGAAGATAGACCTGGTGATCTGCTTTCAGAAAGATTACAGCTAAGAAAACCCTATGGGGCAGTTCTGCTGTTACACGGGTCGCTGTGAGTCAGGGTGAACTTGATGGTACTCAGCAACAGCAACGTGGTAGTAACAGGAGCCAGGCATTGTGTTAAACACTTTATATATATTATCTTGGGGAATCCACAAACAATTGTATGAAATAAGGGCTGCTTTTATGCCCATTTTACAGATGAGGAAAGTGAGGCTCAGAGAGTAACTTGCCGAGGTCATGTAGCACGTGAATGAACTAGGATTCAAATCCCAGTCTGTGATACCAGAATCGTATACCACACAAGTATCTCAAATCCCAGTCTGTGACACCAGAATTGTATACCATACAGATATCTTATGTTTGTTGATATAACCAAAAATCTCTACTCTTAAATTGAGAGGTGAAAACTATTTAGGAATTAATAATATAATAATCATGTTTATTAAAGCAAACTCAAATACTAGAAAGAAATCTATTTTTAATAATTATAATGCTAAAGAGATTCAACAAGCCCTATTAAAATCATAAAATTTAATACATGCAGGTATAAGAAAGGTAGATGGTATAAGGATTAGAAAGGAAGAGAAGTAGTAGTCATTATTTCGATATAACATGATTGTGTACATAGAAAATTTGTAAGACCCTACAGATAAGCTACTGGAACTAATGAAGTTTAGAAGAATGCTAAAGATCAATATAAAAAAATATTTAAAAAATCCATAGCATACTAATGTTCCAGCAACAACCAATTAGAAAAAGTAATTTAAAAAAAGACACTATTACCAGTAGAAACACAACTAAGGTACTTAAAAAAAATTCTAATCAAAGGTGTTTAAGGTTTCTATGGGGAAAAAAATGATAAAACCTTCGCAGAGAACATAAAAAATAAATATTTCATGTTCAACACTGTAAAGGTGTCAGTTTGCCTCAAATTTATGAATTAATGAAATTTCTTTAGGAAATTGATTCTAACATTCCCATTTGGAAATGAAAAGAGTTTGAAAAAAAATACCCAAGACATTTTTGAAAAAGAAGATGTGGAAACTTACCCTACCAGATAAGATTTATTATAGAATTATAGTAATTATAACAATGGAGTATAGGGTCACGATGAGTCAAAGTCAACAGCACACACAACAAAGTAAGGTAGTCCCCAACTTAGGACAGGCTTTCATTCTGACAACTCCATCTTAGGTCGGTTCTGATGTAAGCTGAATACCTCTTTTTTTTTCTTAGTTTTCATTTCAAAACAGCAGTGTTTTGAACAGCAAATCATAAAATTGAACATCCGTGAGTGATACATCTGGGAATGATAACATCAGCAAATTACATGCTGCAGAGTTGTATGTAGTACACATTACTAATGATAAAATATACCAAAACAAAAATGGACGTTAGTAAGTGTGGTTTATCGCATAGCAGAAAGTAGCCCTGGTGGCTCAGTGGTGAAGAGCTCGGCTGCTAACTGAAAGGTCAGCAGTTTGAACTCAGCAACCGCTTCATGGGAGAAACATGTGGCAGTCTACTTCTGTGAAGTTTAACCAAATGAAATCCAAACCCCATGCTGTCGAGTCGATTCTGACAGCCTCAGAAACTCAATGGGGCAGTTCTACTCTATCCTAAAGGGTCACTATGAGTCGGAATTGACTCAACAGCAACAGATTTAGTTTTGGTTTGGTATAACAGAAGGGTAAAAAAAACTAGTATAGCAGAAAGAATGCGGAGTCTAAAAATAGACCCACATATATATGGACACTTGGTATTTGATAGAGATGTCATTATATATCAGTGGGGGAAGAGTGGATGATTCATTAAATGGTGCTGACAGTTGGCTCTCCAAATAAACAATTAGAACCTTAACCCCACACCAAATGTCTAAATAAATTCCACATGGGTTAAAGGCCTAACTGTGAACTGCAAAGCTTTAACTTCTAAAAGAAAATTTAGAAAATACCTTTATGACAACAGGGAAGGGAAAGATTTCTTAAGACATTAAAAGTACAAATCATAAAGGAAAAAATTCGTGTGTTTGACTCCATTAAAAAAAAATTGCTATATGACCAAAATATAATCAACAAAGTAAAATAAGCCACAGACTGAGAGAAAACACTATATGCAATGCATATGTAACTGACAAAGGATTGATTCACAAAATAACTCCAAATCCGCAAAAAAAGGTAACTCTGTAGAAAAGCAGGCAAAGTGTGTAACAGACAGATCACAGAAAAGGAAATCCGCGTGAAAGGATGAACTTGGGAATTACCACACTAAAATACCACTGTGTGTGCCGCAATTTGCCATGTGCTGGAGGGGTGTGGCACAGAGGAACTCTTCTGCTCCTGGTCAGATAAAGGATTGGAAAAACCACTTTGGAGGGTACCTTCGCAGTATCTGGTTACATTGAAAATACCTATTTTCCATAGTCCAGCAATTACACTTTAGGTGTATTTGGGGCCTAGACAAAAATGTTTACATTACTGTACAAGGAAACGTGTAAGGATGCTCACTACAGTGTTGTTTTTAACAGTGAAATTCAGAGCAGCCTAAATAATATTAAGAAAATAGCATCCTCCAGTAGAATGCACTAGATCTACACAGCTAAGTGACAAAAACATAATTTTGGCTGCAATAAAGATTTGCATGTGGATATATGTAGTATGCCTCTATTTATATAAAATTTTAAAAAGCATAAAAGAATACTACAATATCCATGGTTGGCCCAGGATGCTGCAGCAAACTCAGAGGAGTTCTGTGGGGTATTTTTAAATGTGAGGGAAACAGTGATATTTGCACCTCGGTTGGACCCCACAAACTACTAGTTCTAGGTAGTTCACTATTTCAATATTAAGCCACAGTACATCTGTTTCTATGATGTCTTCACAAAGCTGGGTTTTGGGGTGGTTTCTGTGATAAAAGGCAAGTCCACATGAAAATCAATATGGAACAAAAAATGAGGATGCCATTGTCAAATGTTACCCCAAGGTTTGAGATACTGTTGAGTATCCAGCAATGCACATCCAAGTAGTAAGTGTGGTTATTTAAGAATGAAATACAATACTATATTTTTTCTTTTACTTTATGTGTATTTTCAAACAGCTACGAGGTTGTTAGGACAAATACTAAGTGGTTTGAGCTTACATAATAAGTAGAACTGTTAGGGCTTTTTTGTTCTGACCTAGAGGTGTGAAAAAAACTACAGTGTATGCTGAAATGAGGAAGTCTGGGAACTTGCTATGTGTTATTTAGGGTACCTAAATGAGTAATGAAAGTAGAAACACATGGACTTCAGCAAGTACATGGATTTTCTCTGGGAGGGGAAGTGAGGAGAGTTAAGTAGAAGGTGGGTGTCATTCATTATTTTTGTATCATTTCTTTCCGTTTTGACTTCTCTGCTTCTGATTTTTTAAAACATATCAGTCTGGGTAATTTGTCATACTGAGAGGCAGAGTTGCATAGCGTTTAGAAGTAGTATTCTAGAATCCCAGCTACACTGCTTACCAGCTCTATAACCTTAGTAACTTAAGTCTCAGTTTCCTCATCTGGAAAACAGGAATCCTAACAGTACCCCAATGAGTTTATATATGTCTGCTATTACATTATTCTTCATTTTGGTATATTTTTGACACATTTTATAATTAAAACGTTCAAAAATTACAGTACACCAAAAGAATTTCGAAGATATCTTAGCATTTTTGTTAATGATATTTGACATTAATGACATATAGCAAGCTTTTTTGTAGTAGTCATTTGGGGACTTTTTTCCTCCAGGTAAAAAGTTGTTTTTTGCTAGAAAAAAAAAAATCCATGTCACAGCCCATAGAACAAAGTTGAAATAATATGTAATTCTCAAAAGGCTCCAATAGTTTATATCTTAAGCGTAGCTGTTAACACAAAAATTTTTAGTCCACTAATTCTTAATTTCCTTCTTTTTTTCCTTTTTCTAATGAGATATCAACATTGTAAAGTACTCACAGAATGTACTAATTGAGCCACCTGACACCAGCATTTCTTCCTTGAAACAATTCGAACCTATTTGCAAATTTCATTGGACGGAAGCCTTTACTGATGAAATGACAACATTTCAAAATTCCATGGAAGGCTTACGTTGCACAGAAAAGCCAGAATTACAAAGTCACATGTGTCATTATGAAAAAGACAGCAACATAAAGAAAAATTTGTTTAACGAAGAAAATCCAGTAGGAATTAGCATTTCGACGGATAAAGATCTACTTGCTAATGAGTCTGTCAGTGAACCTTCTAGAAGCCCGCCTCTAATCCGCTGCTGTGGTGATAAACTGAATTTCATGGAAAATTCACTGGCTAAAAGTAGTGCCCAGGGACCTGCCCTGGGTCTTCCTCAACCTCAAAGCTTCAGTGATGCTGAGGAACCATTTAATAAAGAGACTAGCTTTAACCTGCATGATCTGAGAGCTAACTGTGAAACAGAGGTGAGTTTTTGATCGTCAGTAAAGCCTGTTTTTTTTTTTTTTTTTTTAAAGCCTGTGGAGTATTAAAGAATGTAGTTTTAAAAAATACTTGTGTATCATCTGAGACTTTTCCAGGTAGTAAGCACAAGTGGCATTCTCTGGATTCTAAGAATCCGTTCTGAGATCATAACCTAGTCAGAAACACATTTTCCTAATAAAACCTGATCTCTACTTGGGGACTCACACTGCCAAATGATAATTTCTTTGAGCTTCAGGACTGTATTCATCTTTTTATGTACCTTAGTGTCTACACAGTACCTTGAATAAAATAAGCATTTATATTTGCTGAATCAAACTGGCTGCAAAAAGGAAGGAGTACAGATAGATTCATTAAATTATTTGACAAGAAAGAGTAAGATTTTTCTATCATGCTGGACTTCTGTCAACAAGCAAAAATTATTTTTCTACCAAAGTGAAAAAAATCTATCGTCTTGATTTACTGATGCTGGGCACGCATGCAGCATCTTGAGAGCACTGAAGATGCCGACAGTGTAAATCCTGTGTACTTACTGAGGAAAAAGTCTGGTGTGGACAGGTAGATACAATCCAAGACTAGCATAAATTATAACTTTTCATTGTGAGTTTGATGAGAAAAGCTATGGCCATTGTGTTCCTTTTGTAAGTATAAACAGTTTGTTTTTTTTTTTTAAGATGAAGAAATTGAAGTTTTGTTTTCAGTTAGTACACATTGTTTTATGACATCGGTTAACAACCCCATGACTCTCCCTTCTCAACCTTGGGTTCCCTATTACCAGCTTTCCTGTCCCCTCCAGCCTTCTAGTCCTTGCCCCAGGGCTGGTGTTTTATGGGCCTGTCCTCTCTTTGGCTGAACGGTGAACCTCAGTAGTGACTTTATTACTGAGCTGAAAGGGTGTCCAGGGGCCATACTCTCTGGGTTTCCCCAGACTCTGTCAGGCCAGCAAGTCTGGTCTTTGTTTCTGAGTCAGAATTTTGTTCTACATTTTTCTCCAGCTCTGCCTGGGACACTCTATTGTGATCCCCGTCAGAGAAGTCAGTGGTGGTAACCAGGCACCATCTAATTGTACTGAGCTCAGTCTGGTGGAGACCATGGTAGATGTGGTCCACTAGTCCTTTGGACTAACCTTTCCCTTGTATCCTTAGTTTTCTTCATCCTTTCTTGCTCCTGAAGGGGTGAGACCAGTGGAGTATCTTAGATGGCCACTCACAAGTTTTTAAGACTCCAGATGCTACTCACCAAAGTAGAGTGTAGAACATTTTCTTTATGAACTGTGTTATGCCAGTTGAGCTAGATGTTCCCCGAGACCATGGTACCTGCAGCCCTCAGCCCAGTGATTCAGTCCCTCAGAGAATTTGGATGCATCTGTGGAGCTTCCTTGCCTTGCCTTGGACAAGTTGTGCTGGCTTCCCCAGTGTTGTGTACTGTCTTACCCTTCACCAGAGTTACCGCTTGTCTATTTAGTGTTTTTCCATCCCCACCCCTCCCCTCCCCTCCCTCATAACCATCAAAGATTGTTTCTTTTTGTATGTAAACCTTTTCATGAGTTTTTACAGTAGCGGCCTCATACAATATTTGTCCTTTTGTGATTGACTTAGTTCACTCAGCATAATGCCCTCCAGATTCATCCATGTTACGAGATGCTTCACAGATTCATCATTGTTCTTTATTGTTGTGTAATACTCCATTTATTTGTTTATCCATTTATTTGTTGATGGGCATCTAGGTTGTTCCCATTTTTTACTATTGTGAACAATGCTGAAATGAACATGGGTATGCATATGTGTATTCGTGTGATGGCTCTTGTTTCTCTAGGATATATATTTTTATTCCATCTCTGATTTTTAAGCAAGGTATTATTCAGTTTCCACGTTGATTTTTTTTTTTTCCTTGCACTTCCTGTTGTTAATTTCTGCTTTGACAGTGTTGTGGTCAGAGAAGATACTCTGTATTATTTCAATGTTTTGGATTTTGTTGAGGGTTGTTCTGTAACCTAAGATGTGGTCTGTTCTGGAGAACATTCCATATGTGTTGGAAGATGATGTGTACTTTGCAACTGTTTGATGGAGCGTTTCATATATGTCTATGAGGTCAAGTTAGCTGATGGTGCCCTTTAGGTCTTCAGTGTCTTTGTCGAGTTTCTTTCTAGATGTTCTGCCCTTTACCGAGAATAGGCTGTTGAAGTCTCCTACTATTATTGTGGAACTATCAATTTCTCTTTCCAGTGCTTTTAGGGTTTGCTTTATGTGTTTTGGAACCCTGTCATTGGGTGCATAGATGTTTTAAACAGTTCTTTTGTTCATTTATTTGAAGATAGATGGCAGCATTTAAAAGAGAACTTTATTTCCCTTTTTTCTTTGGTTAGGGTTTCCCTGGATTATTCCTTCCTCTTTTTCATTGCATTTATTTATTCATTTAGTCAGTCAATAAATACCTCCAGGCCTCTACTCTGTGCTAAACCCTGTGCTATGAGTTGGTTGATACTGGTTAACAAACAGATAAGAAGTGTTTCTTGTCCTCATAAAGATAACATTTTAGTAGAGGAGATAGACATTAACCAAATACTCACACAAATAACTGTGTGCTTTCAACTATGGTAAGTGTTGTGACTATAAGTTACATGCACAACGGGAGTCTATAATAGGGTTACTGCCCTGGTCAGGGAGTTTGGGGAAGGCTTCCTTGAAGAAGTGGTAATTGAGCTGAGCCCTAAAGGATAAGTAGGAGTTAATCAGGTTTCCCTAAAGAAGTGGTAATTGAGCTGAGCTCTGAAGGGTAAGTAGGCGTTAATCAGGTAGAGGTGGTAGGAGGGCGTTATGTGCAGGAGGGACATGTGCACAAGCCTTGTGGCTGCAGGGAGCATGATACCTCGTAGGACCTGAAGGAAGCTCAGTAACACTGGGCTAGAGAGCAAGTGGGATGGAGTAGATGAGGCTGGAGAGGTGGCAGAGGTCAGATACCAAGATCAGATATGAGAGCATTGTAGGCCTCAGTAAGGAAAGTGGTCTTTAATCCAAAGCAATGAAAAACCGTTAAAATACAGAGGCTTGATATCTTTAATTCCAGAGAGTTATGCAGCCCACCCCTACAAATATCTTTTACTGGGTTTTTATATCATTTATATTTTAGTGTTGTCTTACCATAATGTACTGTCCCTTCTTAAACCCCACAAAACCTGTATTGTCGGCGTAAAGTCAATCATGAGACATGTTCCTCTGGCATTCTAATGTTTATAGGATTCACAGCATAGTGAAGTAATGGTGTGAATGGGGAATTACAAATAAAAGCTTTATTCAAAAGGGACTATAGAGTAATAGGCAAATTTATGGTTGTATTTGAAGTCAAAGACAGTAGCATCTTATATAGTGTTCAGAAAAATTTTCAATCATAGAAAATGATGAGAGTACCAAAGTTTAATTTTTTTTTTTTTCAGTAAAAGTACATGCACACTTTTGGTAAAAAGTATCATAGACCTCACTCTATCATATACCTACTGTTTGTGTTGTACTGTGCTGTTAGGTGCTTTATGTACATTTAGCAAGCAATTCTTAGAAAACTGCAGGTAGGTATTATTTTATAGCTGGGGAAAGTAAACTTGGGATCTGACTCCAAAGCTCACAATTCTTCTACTTGTTCCCACTTATTTTATTTACTGTAATTTACAGACTGCAGTTTCACCAAGTGAAATACAGAACTCTGGGGAGATGCCTGAGATGTCAGTTAGTCACCAAAAGGAAGCCAGAGTGGAGGACGTGGAGAGTCCAGGGCTTTTCTCAGCTTGGTCCCCCACAGACGTTTCCTGGAGTGGTGGAGGATTTAGGGGGGAATGCAAAACCTCTGACACAGAGCGAAGCTTTGAAAACTTACAACCTCTGGAAGAAGACATGGCTTTAAATGAAGTCCTACGGAAATTAAAACATACCAACAAAAAGCAGCAAATTCGAATCCAGGACCTACAGTGTAGTAACATGTATTTAGAGAAGAAGGTTAAAGAATTACAGGTGAAGATCACCAGACAGCAGGTGTTGGTTGACATCATTAATAAGCTTAAAGAGAATGTCGAAAAATTAATTGAAGACAAATACAAAGTAATCTTAGAGAAGAACGATGGTGACAGAACATTGAAGAATGTGCAAGAGATTCTGTCTGACACCCAAAAACATCTTCAAGAATCTAGGAATGAGAAGAAAACCTTACAGGCAGAGCTTAAAAAGATCAAAGTGAATTACATTCATCTACAGGAAAGGTATATGACAGAAATTCAGCAAAAAAATAAATGTGTAAGTCAGTGCATCGAGATGGGCAAAACCTTAAGCAAGAAAGAAAAAGAGGTAGAGAGGCTGCAGCAAGTCAAAGGAGAATTGGAAAAGGCCACTGCTTCGGCTCTGGACTTACTGAAAAGGGAAAGAGAGACCCGAGTACCAGAGTTCCTGTCTTTACAGGAGGAATTTCAGAAACATGAAAAGCGAAACCTGCAAGAAAGACAGAAGCTGAAATCTAGTCTTGAGGAACTGGTCACGCAAGTTAAAAATTTGAAATTCATCTCTGAAAATGAAAGGGCTAAGAATACAAAACTTCAACAGCAGATCGACCAAGTGAAAAATGAAAATGCAAGACTTCAGCAGCAAACCACAAGGAGTGAGGAGCAAAACCATGTCCCTAAGTTTGAGATGGCTGAGTTAAAGGAGCAACTGGAGGAGGCTACGGAGTCAGCTATTATGAAGGTATTGATGCAAATCAGAATCTCTAGTGTAAAATTACAGGAGTTTCTAAGAGTCTAGTCATGCATATTTAGACCCCTGTGAGCTACTTGGAAACCCTGTTTTTTTTTAAGCTACTTGGAAACCTTGGTGGCATAGTGGTTAAGAGTTCGGCTGCTAACCAAAAGTTTGGTAGTTGGAATCCACTTAGGTGCTCCTTGGACACCCTGTGGGGCAATTCTACGCTGCCTTATAGGGTCGCTATGAGTCGGAATCGACTCGATGGCAACAGGTTTGGTTTGCAGGTTTTTATAAGCTACATGATTTGTGCTAATTATTATAAAAGTGAAAAATAGTATATATCACGATCTCATGTTTTTGCATCTTTCACATTTTTGTCCTAATATGACATAATTTCCTTTACCTGACAAGTCTTTTCAAATTGGCTTTATGGTTCTTTCTTTGTGTCAGGATTTCAAATATTATCAAATAGCATGGCACTTACATATATTATTGTTTTTTGGAAAGACTTGTTAACAAAAAAGAAAAAGACAGACTAGAAAATGCACCACAGATTTGGAGACGTTTCTTTCAGTTTATGGGTACTTATGTTAAAGAAAGCCATTTCTAGCATCTAGTGGTTATTTTGGTAGAAATGATTTCTGTGGGTATCCATGACCAAACATATAAAGCAACCCCCAGAAGTAACCTTTGAAAACGATTTTCTGAGCATGGATCTCAGTGATCCACATTTCATACCACTTCTGGCTATTCAACAATAAAACTAAACAGTACAACCTATTCGTATATTAATTTTGTAAAATTATAATGCATCTAAGAACTGCATCAGAAACTTCTATGAGTATGTTTGGACAGGCTTTAATTTTTTTATTATCTACTAGTAGTTCAAATAGCTTTCTTGGCAACCAAGAACCTGGAAGGACATCCTGGAATTCACAGTTTTTGCAAACTGGAACAAATGTATTCTATTTCAGTTTTGTAGACCTGTCTTATAATATGTGTCAAAAAAAAAAAAAAACAAAAACCAAACCCATTGCCATTGAGTCGATTCCAACTCAGAGTGATCCTATATGACAAAATAGGCCCCATAGTGTTTCCAAGGAGCAACTGGTAGGATTTGAACTGCCGACCTTTAATTAGCAGCCGAACTCTTAACCACTACACCACTAGGTTTCCGTCATATGTATAAAAAACCAAACCCAGTGCCGTAGAGTTGATTCCGACTCATATGTATAGTAAGATCTTATTGACTCTGAAGTAGACAACTGTGGAATTTTTTTGTTTCAGTTTTGTTGTAATAACTTGTATTTAGCTGATATATTGCCTTGAAGATGTCTTTAGTGGGCCTACTTTATCAGTCTGTGATTGGCATAAGTATTGTTTATAAGTAAATAAATCTATTATTTAAGAATTCTTAGTAATATAGATAAGGTTCTGTTGTTCTCTTCTGTTTAAAAAATTATCTGTATGATTTTTTTCTCCAGAAAGAACAGATTACCTAAACCAGCGCTTCTCAAACTTGAAGGTGCATCAGAATCCCCTGGGGGGCTTGTTAAAACAGATTGCTGTACCCTATCCCCAGAGTGTCTGATTCAGTAGGTCTGGGGTGGGTCCTGAGAATTCCTAACAAGTTCCTAGGTAATGCTGATGCTACTTGACAAGGACAACACATTGAGAACCACTGATTAAGCAAAGATGACCTTAAGTTTAGCTCCTAATCACATCATGAGAAATTTTGAATTGGTGAGTTCTGACAGAATTGGTTGTACTGTACAAAAGTTTAGCACAGTGTACTATTTTTTCTTTTAAAAAAAGTAAAGTTTTTTTTTTCTTATCTTGACTAATCAATTCATTTAATACCCCCAAAACCATACCTACTCTGCTTTTAGTTCTGCTTTTCATTAACTCTAGGTTAGCATTCTCAAAGTGTGGCCTGTTTTATATGTGAGGTCAAAACTATTCCCATAATAATATTAAGATGTTATTTGCCTTTTTCACTCTTTCTTTCACAAATGTACAGTGCAGTTTTCCAGAAGCTATGTGACATATGATAATGTAATTGCTCTCATGCTAATGAAATGTGTGAAGCAAAATGTGAACATTCAGCTCCTTTACTTAAGCCGGAATTAAAAATATTTGTAAAAATGTAAAATGAGGTCAATTAAATATAATACGTTTAATATTGTTATTTAAACCAGTTAGAAAATAAAGATTTTTTAATTTTTTCAATTGTAATTTCTAATACAATAAATATCAGTAGATATAACCCAATAAACAAAAGATTTTGGAGGTCTTCAGTAATTTTTAAGAATATAAAGGGATCCTGAAATCAAAAAGTTTGACAACTACTTCTCAAGGTTTTTAAGGGTTTAGATTTTTTATTCAACATTTTACTTAAAAGGGTCATCTCGGTTTTTAGTCTTTATAGTAACAAATCTGTTACGTGTGCATGTAGGATGCAAAGATGACACATTCTGATTTCTTCCTGAATTGCCCACGTTGTGAAGAAAAGAGCCTGAGTCCTCCAGATGAGAAGAGAACTCAGCTGGCCTCCAAAATTCACAGTCTGCTAACTCTGATGGTAGGACTTCTCACATGCCAGGTAATAAGAAAATTCGGATTTTTTTTATTAGGAGGTGTCTTAGCTATCTGGAGCCCTGGTGGTGTGGTGGTTAAGAGCTTGGCTGCAAATCAAAAGGTCAGCAGTTCAAATCCACCAGCTACTCCTTGGAAACCCTATGGGACAGCCTGCTATGAGTCAAAATCAACTTGATGTCAATGGGCTTTTTTTTTTAGTTAGCTGTCTAGTGCTGCTGTAACAGAAATACCACAAGTGCGTAGCTTTAAAAAACAGACGTTTATTTTCTCACAGTTTAGGAGGCTGTAAGTCTAAATTCAGGGCACCAACCCTAAGGGGAGCTTTCTCCCTCTATTGGTTCTGGAGGAAGGTCCTTGCTCCTTGGTTCCTGTCTTCCCCCATCTCTGCTTTTTGCTTGCTTGTTTAATCTCTTCATATCTCAACAGAGTGATTTAAAACAGACCCTACTGTGCTAATACTGTCTCATTAACATAACAAAGAAAACCCATTCCCAAATGGGGTTATAACCACTACAGGGGTTAGGATTTATAACACATATATTTGGGGACACATTCAATATATAAAAAAAAAAATTTTTTTTTTTTTTTACAATATGTAACGGGGGAAAAATACCAGGGTTGAACTAAACCAATGGAGAGACAATAAAAGATGGCAGAATTAGTCTTGGAAGAAAGAAATACAGGCCCCTAAATCAACCATCCAGCCTTTCCTCCCTCCTACTGCTTCTTTCTGTTTATCTTTCTTCACCACTTAAATCCCACAAGGCTACAGTAATATAGCTAAAATAAAAAATACAGACATCAAGCAAAACCTTTCATTTTTTTTTACCAGTTGCTGTGGAGCCGACTCTGACTCATGGCAATCTCATGTGTGTCAGAGTAGCACTATGCTCCATGGAGTTTTCCATGGCTGATTTTTGGAAGTAGATCACCAGGCCTTTCTTTCAAGGCACCTCTGGGTGTACTCAAAGCTCCAACTGTTCTTCACCTTAACTGTTTGCACCACCCACAGACTCCATCCTTCTTTTAGTGCTTCCCAAATTTCAGGAAAACAATAGTTCTTGTACCTAGGTCAGTATACTCCTAGTAATTAATTACTGTTCACTCTGAATGAGTTGTTTATCTAATCTAAAATACAGCTTTTGTGCGGGAGGGAGTATGCAGCTGTGCACAATAGAATAAAAGTGATGTTAGTGTTGTATGAGTTTAAATGCTGCCTTCACCACTTCCTAGCTGTGAACTTGGTTAAGTAACAAACTTTCTCAGCGTTAGTTTCCTCATCTTAAATACGGGAAATGATACATGCTGTCCAAGGAGATTACAAGTACTGCATTTGGTGTGAGAACATATTGAAGGGCATGACACTTCCTAGGTCCTCAGATTCACCGTTTCTTCCTCTTCTAGTGCTGTGTATTTCTTTATTCTTACATGCACTCGCCAGAGCTGAAATTTGGGGACCTGGGTTTATGATGTTCCTGAACCAGCACAAACCCTATTTCTGTTTTGTTTTAGCTACAATTCATTGAACGCTAGCATTTACTGAATGCCAGAAATGGAGCTGAGCAGCTCCCACATACAGCACACAGTATCATCCACAGGCTGTGTCCACCTGAAGTTTATTTTTAAATATTTGAATTTGAATGGGCACAGACTCTCCTTTGCTGCAGACTTTTCCGCTCCATCTTGCCTCTCCAAACATTTACTTATTCACCATATGTCCACTCCTCAATTATTGACATGGTCAGATTCCACAGACCAGATCATTATGTGAAAATCAGCATTGTATGAAAGTGGAGGATGACCACATCAGATCACAAAATGGAGGATAACTACATCATTATGTAACTGCCAAGTTACGTAAGTGCCAAATTCATTACGTAACTGCCAAACCACTGAAAATCATGGCCCAGACAATTGACACATAACTTTAACCATCATAGCCAATGTTACTCTTGCCTCATGCCCTGGCATTTTGTTACTGCCAGATGTACATCAATGTACAAAATAGATAGTAGATTTTTTTTTTACAGTTGCCATAAATGTGAAATGTCAGGTAATGAGATAGCTGGTAAATAGGGAGATAGGTGTATTTGCCTGGTTTTCTCCTGTCTCGCTGGTGGCTTCTGTTCTTTCTCAGTATTATTTGATGGCTGCTGCTTCTCTACCAAACCTCTCAATGGTACAGTTGGTCTTAATAGATCTCATGCCATCCCAAACAAGTCTTATTTGCCTGCATGTTCTGTGTCTCCCACCTCCACTGGAACATCTGCCTTCAAGATCAGAGGTATGCCCTGTTAACTGCAGTGTGCCCAGTACC
Source organism: Elephas maximus indicus (assembly GCF_024166365.1). Classification (NCBI taxonomy): domain Eukaryota; kingdom Metazoa; phylum Chordata; class Mammalia; order Proboscidea; family Elephantidae; genus Elephas; species Elephas maximus. The sequence goes on along the minus strand of NC_064819.1, from coordinate 49,648,812 downwards.
AGAATCTAATGCAGGGCTCAGCTTATGATAGGCACTTGATAAAAATTTACTGATTGTCCTGTCCTTCAAAGCATTTGAATTTTTAGTCACTGCTTTTCATGAATTAACTCATTTAATTTTTGTATCATCCTTTATATTATAAGATTTTTTTTTAATATAGAAGAATAAACCAAGGCTTAGAATGGTTGAGTTACTTATCCAAAATCTCACATACGATTAAGAGGCAGAACTCAGATACGAATCCAGGCAGCCTGACCTCAGTGTGTGCACTTTAGCCCCTAGGTTATAGTGATACAAGTACCTTCATGCTAGGTAAACCTGTTGCTGGCCAACTGATTCTGACTCATGGCAACCCCATGTGTTGCAGGGTAGAACCCATAGGGTTTTCTTGGCTGTGATCTTTATGGAAGCATATCGTCAGGCCTTTTTTCCACAGCACTGCTAGGTGAGTTCAGACTGCCAACCTTTAGGTAAATACTTGAGTACAAACCATTTACACCACCCAGGGACTTTTCAAAATGAGAAGAAATAGCTGCAAATACCCATTAATGATCAGAAGCTGGAATGTACGAAGTATGAATCTAGGAAAATTAGAAATGATCAAAAATGAAATGGAATGCATAAATATCGATATCCTAGGCATTAGCGAGCTGAAATGGACTGGTATTGGCCATTTTGAATCAGGCAATCATTTAGTCTACTATGCTGGGAATGACAACTTGAAGAGGAATGGTCTTGCATTCATCGTCAAAAAGAACATTTCAGGATCTATCCTGAAGTACAGTGCTGTCAGCATTAGGATAATATCCATACGCCTACAAGGAAGATCAGTTAATGTGACTATTATTCAAATTTATGGACCAACCACTAAGGCCAAAGATGAAGAAATAGAAGATTTTTATCAGGGGCTGCAGTCCGAAATTGATTGAACATGCAATCAGCATGCATTGATAATTACTGGTGATTGGAATGTGAAAGCTGGAAATAAAGAAGAAGGATCGGTAGTTGGAAAATACGGCATTGGTGATAGAAATAATGGCAGAGATTGAATGATAGAATTTTGTAAGACCAACTACTTCTTCACTGTAAATACCTTCTGTCACCAACATAAATAGTGACTATACACATGGACTTCGCCAGATGGAACACACAGGAATCAATTTGACCACATCTGTGGAAAGAGACGATGGCAAAGCTCAATATCATCAGTCAGAACAAGGCCAGGGGCCAACTGTGAAACAGACCATCAATTGCTCATAAGCAAGTTCAAACTGAAATTGAAGAAAATCAGAGCAAGTCCACAAGAGCCAAAATATGACCTTGAGTATATCCCACCTGAATTTAGAGACCACCTGAAGAATAGATTTGACGAATTGAACACTAGTGAATGAACACCAGACGAGTCGTGGAATGGCATCAAGGACATCATACATGGAGAAAGCAAGAAGTCTTTGAAAAGACGGGAAAGAAAGAAAAGACCAAGATGGATGTCAGAGAAGACTCTAAAACTTGCTCACAAACGTCGAGCAGCTAAAGCAAGAGGAAGAAATGGTGAAGTAAAAGAACTGAACAGAAGATTTCAAAGGGTGGCTCCAGAAGACAAAGTAAAAGATGATAATGACATGTGCAAAGAGCTGGAGATAGAAAACCAAAAGGGAAGAACACACTCAACATTTCTCAAGCTGAAAGAACTGAGGAAAAAAACTCAAGCCTCAAGTTGCAATAGTGAAGGATTCTATGTGGAAAATATTAAACAATGCAGGAAGCATCACAAGAAGATGAAAGGAATACACATGGTCATTATACCAAAAAGAATTAGCCGATGTTCAACCATTTCAAGAGATAGCATATAATCAGGAACCAATGGTACTGAAGGAAGAAGTCCAACCTACTCTGAAGGCACTGGTGAAAAACAAGGCTCCAGGAATTGACAGAATATCAATTGAGATGTTTCAACAAATGGTTGCAGCGCTGGAGGTGCTCACTCGTCTATGCCAAGAAATATGGAAGACAGCTTCCTGGCCAACTGACTGGAAGAGATCCATAGTTATGCCTAGTTCCAAGACAGGTGATCCAACCTAACGTGGAAATTACAGACCAATATCATTAATATCACACACAAACAAAATTTTGCTGAAGATCCTTCAAAAACGGCTGCAGCAGTATATCGACAGGGAACTGCCAGAAATTCAGGCCGGTTTCAGAAGAGGACGTGGAACCAGGGATATCATTGCTGATGTCAGATGGATCCTGGCTGAAAGCAGAGAATCCCAGAAGAATGTTTACCTGTGTTTTATTGACTATGCAAAGGCGTTTGACTGTGTGGATCATAACAAATTATGGATAACATTGCAAAGAATGGGAATTCCAGAACACTTAATTGAGGAACGTTTACAAAGATCAAGAGGCAATCGTTTGGACAGAACAAGGGGATACTGATTGGTTTAAAGTCAGGAAAGATGTGCATCAGGGTTGTATCCTTTCACCATATCTATTTAATCTGTATGCCAAGCAAATAATCCGAGAAGCTGGACTATATGAAGAAGAATGGGGCATCAGGATTGGAGGAAGACTCATTAAAAACCTGCGTTATGCAGATGACACAACCTTGCTTGCTGAAAGTGAAGAGGACTTGAAGCACTTACTAATGAAGATCAAAGACCATAGCCTTCAGTATGGATTACACCTCAACATAAAGGAAACAAAAATCCTCCCAATTGGGCCAATGAGCAACGTCATGATAAATAGAGAAAAGATTGAAGTTGTCAAGGATTTCATTTTACTTGGATCCACAATCAACACCCACGGAAGCAGCAGTCAAACGATGTATTGCCTTGGGTAAATCTGCTGCAAAGGACCTCTTTAAAATGTTGAAAAGCAAAGATGTCATCTTAAAGATTAAGGTGTGCGTAACCCAAGCCATGGTATTTTCAATCACATCATATGCATGTGAAAGCTGGACAATGAGTAAGGAAGACCGAAGAAGAATTGACACCTTTGAATTATGGTGTTGGCAAAGAATATTGAATATACCATGGACTGCCAAAAGAACGGCAGTGGGGTGGGCCAAAAGAACGAACAAATCTGTCTTAGAAGAAGTATAATCAGGATGCTACTTAGAAGCAAGGGTGGTGAGACTTTGTCTTAGATACTTTGGACATATTGTCAGGAGAGATCAGTCCCTGGAGAAGGACATCATGCTTGGCAAAGTACAGGGTCAGCAGAAAAGAGGAAGACCCTCAACAAGGTGGATTGAGACAGTGGCTGCAACAATGAGCTCAAGCATAGCAATGATTGTGAGGATGGCACAGGATGGGGCAGTGTTTCTTTCTGTTGTGCATAGGGTCGCTATGAGTCAGAGGCCACTCGATGGCACCTAACAACAACAACAGGGACTTTGCATTTTAGGTACCTTTGAAATTACCATAGAGTTTCAGTATTGTTGAGGATATCAGATAGTTCTGGTGTCAGAACAAATTTTATTTTAGATAGTTTGTCTAAAATGTGGATTTGTAGACTGACTAGGCTAAGAGGGTAGGTATACATCAGAATCTGTAAGCATGATAGTTACTATAGATGAGTATTAACATTTCAGCAATTATACTAATCTGTCCCAGTATCAATTTATATACAAATGAATCTATCAGAAGTCATTCCCCAACAACCCTTTATTAAATGTGAGAAATAATTGAAGAATTGAGTTCAATATTATTTTACCTCCTTTGGTTTGGTTACTTATTATGGAAGGGAAATTTGTTTTATTCTTATTCCTTTGAGCTGTATTGAAGACTTTTAATCTAGATTCTTACACTGTTACCCATAGGACATCACCAATCCTGGTGCTGAACATTTCAAAGACAGTGAGAAAATTAGTGATATAATGCTACGAAAATTGAAGTGCTTACATCTTAAAAAGAAAACTTTGGATGAAGAGGTACTGTATTTATTCTTCATTCTAAAAATAATACCATTTTTAGTGAAAGTAAAAAAATAGTCAAAGAAAAAATTGAAAGGTCAGTGTTTCAAACCCACCAGTCCTGCCCTGTCCTATAGGGTTGCTATGAGTCAGAATCGACTTGACAGCACACAACGACAACAACATAGTGATTTCAAACTTCATCACTTAGAATCATAGAAACATTTAGAATAAATCATTTTACTTCTCAGGTGGAGAAGGGTAGAGAGAGGTTCCTGGAATTTCTTCAATTATTCTTTTTTTTGATGTGGTGGTACAAAATTTAGGGATAAAATTAAGAGAATTAATTACTAAGTTCAATAGGGCAGGTGATGACAGGGTGTTAAATCATGCTATTTTTAATCCGAGAGGAATTCAGAAGTGACAACTTTACTTTACAAAAAGAATAAATACTCATACTTCAGTCTGGAATCTTGGATCATAACAAATTCAGTCCTATACTATCAAGAAAATACTTCTGAGAACTGAGTTGCATAAAGAATACACTGTGAGTTTTCTGAGGAAGCTTTGTCTCCTGGCTAATCTGCGGAGAAAAGGACTCGAGGAAGAAGCAAACAAGCAGTGAAGCTACCGACCTCTACATCTATAAACCAGCCTTCAAAAATAAGCTCATTGGGGGTCAGAGTAGACTGTTATAAAGATACACTTTTAGATATTTATGTTTGCACTTCGATGGATCACTTTTGTGTGGCCTTTCTTGCCATGGTCTTGTAACTCCCTCTCATGTGATTGGGTGGCACTATGTAAATAAGGTGTATGGAACCCTAAAGAGGGGATTGGCCAGTTTTGCCATGCTGCTACACTTAAAAGAGAGCCAATTCTAGAGCAAAAGGAGGATCTTACCACCACCAAGGAGGAAAAGCCAGGAGCACAGTGTGTCATTTGGACCTGGGATCCCTGCGCAGAGAAGCTCCTGGAACCAGGAGACTGAGAGGAAGAGAGCTGTAACACTGAAGACGTCAAGAAGCAGTGGCAGAGAAATGGCAGCAGGAGAGACCGGCAGGAGATGGCATGGGGGGCTTCCCAGTCCATGAAGTGAGAAAGCTGAGTGCCTTCAGGAAGGAGGCTGGTTGATGGAGTAGGGTAATTTGGGCACTTGGTGGAGCTGGATTTGCCAACCCACAGTGCTAGAGCTGAGCCCTTTGAGTCAAGACTTACTGATGGAGTGAGGTGCCTCTGGGCACTTATCAGTAGGGCTAAAAGAGCTTTGTAACACTTGCCCCAGGAGGGAAGAGGATGAGGGCCAGAGAGAAGCATGCCGGTGGACATGGCTGGGAAGAGGCTGTCCTGGTGGAAGAACTATATCCTGAGCATTCCTGAACCTGAATTGTAACCTGTTACTTCCCTAATAAACCTCATAATAGTGAGCACTGTCTGTGAGTTCTCTGTGGCCATTGCAATGAATCATCAAACTCAGCAGAGAAGTAGAGAGTGCCACAGAAGGGACAGCTGTGGTCAGAATTAGTAAAGATGGCAGAGACAGGAGGTATGTCTGACCTCTGCCTCATAGGAATCAGCCTGGGACTGTTGATCTTGATTCTCCTTCCCCCTGTGAAGTTAGAAGAGGTCAGATGACTCCACTGCCATACCGTTTTTGTAATGTTCCTTTAGTAAATTTCTGTGTAGTTACTGAAATATTGACATACAAAATGATACAATGTGTGTAATTTTACTCAGTTAAGGGGAATCGAGGGAGGAGGGGAATGGTTGGGATATAAATGATACAAGACTGGCCATTAGCTATTAATTGTTGAAGCTGGATGGCAGTTACAGGGCGTTCATAAGTTTTCTCTCTTTTTTTATTAGAAACTTTTCATAATAAAAAGTAAAAAAAATATTTTGTGCAGCACACTTTACCTCAGTGGGGAAGCTTGAATATTGAATATTGATGTTTTCTCATACCATTGAATCGATTACAACTCCAGGTAACCCCATGTGTTGTTGTTAGGTGCTGTTGAGTTGGCTCCGACTCCTAGCGACCCTGTGCACGACAGAACGAAACACTGCCTGGTCCTGCGCCATCCTCACAATCATTGTTATGCTTGAGCCCATTGTTGCAGCCACGGTGTCAGTCCACCTTGTTGAGGGTCTTCCTCTTTTCCGCAACCCTATACTTTGCCAAGCATGATGTCCTTCTCCAGAGATTGATCCCTCCTGACAACATGTCCAAAGTATATAAGACGGAGAGTAGAACTGCTCCATAGGGTTTTCTTGGCTATAATCTTTTACGAAAGCAGATTGCTAGGCCTTTCCTTCCTAGTTCAAACCCCTCTAGCTGGGTTTGAACCATAAACTTTTCAGTCACCAGCCAGGTACAAACTGTTTGCGCCACCCAGGGACCTTGAAAATTAAGGTTCTTTATTATTATAATGAAGAAATTATTATAAATGAACAAGTAAGAAATTATTATAAATTGCATCCAAGTGAAGTTGGCTAGATTTTTTTTTTAACAAATTGTAATTTTTAGAAGAATTATAATAGCCTGACTGTAATAACAATTGGATATTAGGATAAGCTCCCTGAAGACCTCAAGACCACCCCTAGGTTTGGTGATTCACTATAAATTTATCTATTACAGCAGAAGGATACAAAGAAAAATCAGCAAAGGGAAAAGTCATGTGGGGTGAAGACTAATGGAAACCAGACACAAGCTTCCAAGAGTTGTCTCCCAGTGGAGTCACACAAGATACACTTGTGTGACAAGGGTTTTTAATGGGGGCTGTTCACATAGGCATGCTGTGGTTGGCACGTACCAAAATTCCAGACTCTCAGAAAGAAAGCAGGTGTTCAGCATAAACCATATTATGTACACACTTTAGGCACTGTGAGTCATTCTTACTAGAGAATGGTGAAAATCCTTCTGAAACCCAGGTGCCCCGATACTAGCCAGGGGGCAACCTTGATAGCAGGTCTGTCTGAGGATGACAGTCTCAGGCCTCGTTTTCTGCACAAGGGGTATAAAAAAAGTATATCTTTTGAAGACGGGGGATTGAACTGTGCATGTTTTGATGATTTTATTATAAATTTTATAGGATGTGTTTTTTGTCTCCTTTTCTGAAATATAAAACTTTTTTTTTCTTAGCTACTGAAACATAAAGCTAGAATCACAACCATTAGAGAGTTAATTGCTAATGAAAAAGCATTTCAAGATCAGGTTATTAAGGTGAGTCTAACATTTACTGTGTGCCATCCTTGATATATGGAAACCCTGGTGGTGCAGTGGTTAAGAGCCACAGCTGCTAAATAAAAGGTTGGCAGTTCAAATCCTTGAAGTGCTCCTTGGAAACCCTACGGGGGTAGTTCTGCTCTGTCCTGTGGGGTTGCTGTGGGTCAGAATCAACTTGACAGCAACAGGTTTGGTTTGGTTTTGGTTTATCCTTAACATAAAGACACTTTCTTGCTCTTTGTCAAAAGATTGTCAACGTTTAATTTTGTTATGAATCCGCTTAAACACATAACCAATAAAGACATAGGTTTTTCAAATCCTGGTGTTTTATGAAATAATATAATCAGAGTTTCCTGGCTGATTCTCATGGGGCAGAATTGAGGGCCACTGATAAGTTTTTTAGAGAAAATTGCCTGCTAGTTTTCTTGAACTATTAGTTTCTTGATTTCTTTGTCAGGACAAGACACTTTTGTGTTTGTGTGGCTGTTGGAAGTATAAGAGGTCCTTCTTTTTTAGCATCATAATCATTTGGCAGTCAAATCTATATTCAGTGTGCATTGAATATGGAGTGACTCCGGAGGGTACAGGAGGAAGCAAATGAATCAAGGTCTATAGACACTCCATTGGCAAATCCAGATTTTGATCAGAGGTTTCCACTGATTAAACCTACCTAACTGGGACTTTTTTTTTTTTTTTAATCTGGGACTATCACTCTAAGTAGGACCATCGCTGTCAGCTGGGACTATGTACTCTGCAAAAAACCTAGATTAAAAAAAAGCCATCTTAGCATTGGGAAATTGGTTTAAATTATCTGATACTGAAGTGATGTTGAGATGAACTTCCCAGATTGCCCCTTTCGGGACTGTATTTCTTAAACTTCATCCTAGAAGATAATTATAAAACGAATAACTCATTTACAACAAAATTTAATCACCGAGCAATTAAATTTCAGTGGCATTCTTCAGGAAAAAGGAGTAAATTAGACCTGTAATCTTGACTGTAGATAGACTATTCCCTCCCAGCTTCTGGATGACAGTTGTAACAAAAACAAGGAAAGTGAAAATTCAGATAACTTTGCAACAAAACTTATTACTAAGGGATGAGACAGTCCTCTCTTTTCTGGCCCTGACCCACAAACCCAACAACAACAACAGCCTTGTATAAACTCCTTCTCCTGTTTACAATGTTAGGATGATAAATCATATGAAGAAGATATGCATGGGCCTATTTCTGCATCATGTGGTTTAGCTGGGCCTTGTTAGGTGGAATGCGATGTGGCTTTGGATGACTTAAACAACTGGATGGTAGTCTTTCAACTTTTTTACTTTCCTGTGTATAGATTTGCATTTTACAGTCTCACTTCAGTTCTTAATTTTTTAAATATTTATGTAATGGTTGGATGAGTTTAGAACTGAATTGCAGATCAGAGCATGGAAACTTGACACAAAAGTTAAAATTAAAGATGAATGGTCTTCATTTGGGATCATCTAAACCATGCCCTTGTTCTAGACGGTAAGACCTGGCAACTCTTTCAGTGATGGGCTTGAATGTATGCTCTGTAATTGTACAGAATGATAACATATATGAAGTTGTCAGGCATGGGAATACATACAGCACAGCTGTAGTTAAACCTTTTTTTTTTTTAATTATTGTACTTTAGATGAAGGCTTACAGAACAAACTAGTTTCTCATTAAACAATTTGTATACATATTGTTTTGTGACATTGGTTACCAACCCCATGACATGTCAACACTCTCCCTTCTTGACCTTGGGTTCCCTATTACCAGCTTTCCTGTACCCTCCTGCCTTCTAGTCCTTGCCCCAGGGCTGGTGCGCCCCTTTAGTCTCGTTTTGTTTTATGGGCCTGTCCAATCTTTGGCTGAAGGGTGAACCTCAGGAGTGACTTCATTACTGAGCCAGAAGTGTATGTGAGGGCCATACTCTCAGGGTTTCTTCAGTATCTGTCAAGCCAGTAAGTCTGGTCTTTTTTTGTAAGTTAGAATTTTGTTCTACATTTTTCTCCACCTCTGTCTGGGACCCTCTTGTGATCCCTGTCATAGCAGTCAATGGTGGTAGCCAAGCACCATCTAGTTGTACTGGACTCAGACTGGTGGAGGCTGTGGTAGATGTGGTCCGTTAGTCCTTTGGACTAATCTTTCCCTTGTGTCTTTGGTTTTCTTCATTCTCTCTTGCTCTGGACGGGGTGAGACCAGTGGAGTATCTTAGATGGCTGTTCACTAGCTTTTAAGACTCCAGACACTACTCACCAAAGTAGAATATAGAACATTTTCTTTATAAACTATGTTATGCCAATTGAACGAGATGTTTCCCGAGACCACAGTTCCCATAGCCCTCAGCCTAGTAATTTGGTCCCTCAGGGAGTTTGGATATGTCTATGGACCTTCCATGACCTTGCCTTGGACAAGTTGTACTGGCTTCCCCAGTACTGTGTACTGTCTTATCCTTCACCAGAGTTACCACTTATCTACTGTCTATTTAGCGTTTTCCATCCCCACCCCTCCCATCCCTGGTAACCATCAAAGATTGTTTATTTTTGTGTGTAAACCTTTTCATGAGTTTTTATAGTAATGGTCTCATATAATATTTGTCCTGTAGTTTAACCTTTTGATCGTTATATAAAGTAATAAATGTTTACAAACCGTGTGTGTGTGTGTGTGTATATATATATATATATATATGCGCAGAACTGCCCCATGGGGTTTCCAAGGAGTGGCTGGTGGATTTCAACTGCTGAACTTTTGGTTAGCTGCCGAGCTCTTAACCACTGCATCACCAGGGCTGCTATATATATTTGTGTGTGTGTGTGTGTGTATATATGTGTGTGTGTATAAATATATATACACACACACTTGTACGTATGGTAAAATGCAAACATAAAAACATATATGTGTTTATGTTTGCATGTTTTATTTATCAACAGTTTTTACTTATGTTCATATGAATCATAAAAACCCAAAAACATAAAAGAGGATTATTTAAGTTTCACAGGAAGGTCTTAGAATAACTTCTAAATCTTGAAAATACTTTAATCATGGAATATAGAAATCATGATTTGTCATGCATTTGCACATTTTTTTTCCTAGAGAAAGATCTGGGAACAACTCTGCTGTTCATAATCTATTACTTTTAAAGGAGTTGTATTCTTAAGGGGTAGTAAAACATACATAAAGTAAACCTCATTTGTTGAATTTTAAATTCTTGTGTTGTCATTAGGATTACCTTTGTCTTTTTTGGTATTTTATGGAGCTTTGATTCAGGAGAAAATTTGTTATTTGTTCATTTAGATACCTTGAAATACAGGATATTGCTTCTATAGAAATAAATATAAAATCCATATAGATAATTTCCAAGTTGTAAATATATATGAAGATCTTATTTGGCTAATTGGAGACCGTAGGTTTGTAACCTTTGGAAGCCTGTCACCTGTACATCTTATTGGTAAAATGAGTCTACTAGTGACTTACCTACCTGGAGACAGAGACCAGGTGATTTGTTCTTCTAACCCTAAGCCCTGCACTTTGATGATTTTAGCCACTGATGAACTCTTTGATTTTTTAGACTAATAAAATATTTATTGTCAGATGTCCCTAGGAGTGTGAAAGCATTAAAATTGAGCACAAATATATTTAATCTCAGGTCACAGACTTTGATTCAAATGAAACCGAGAATGTCAATGATGTACCTCTCTTATTGGGAGCCAAACTGGATAAGTACCACAACCTAAATGAGGAGCTTGATTTCTTGGTAAGAAAGAGTTTTAATTGCTTTGCTGTAATTTCTATGCCATTTTACTAAGTTTAAGAAATTACCAACCTTCAAAAAATTTGCTCATTAAAATGGTCACCCAGTGGCATTCCAACAGTATTATTGGCCATTATTGGCCCACAAAAGTGCAAAATTGAAGTTTGCATTTTCAGTTTAGACATTTTAGTTATCACCCCACCTGATTTATGTTTAAACTATTGAGATTTATTTTTTCAAAGTGTATAAGTAAACAAATATGTGCTATTTTCATAGTGGACAAAAAAAAAAAGAAACATACTGCCGCCAAGTCGATTCTGACTCAGCGACCCTATAGGACAAAGCACATTTATATTGTTGCATGCACTACCACCATTTTTCCAGGAACATCTGTTTACAACAACCAGGATTAAGGGGTGCCTTGGGAAGTAGTACTCATGGTTTAATTTAGATGGTAGCTAAAGATAAAAGCGGATATAACAAAAAAATATATTAGAAGAAAATGAAAATATGATCTTGGTATTGAACTAGTTACAGAGTAATTTAACAATCTAGTTGGATCTCACCATAATGAAAAAGAGACTAAATAACATAACTGATTTTTTAATAGTAGTTAAGTAGAGAAGTCTATCATTGTATTTTTAAATGATTAAGAAGCAGCATTCTGTACTAAATTCATTACATGCTTTAATCTAGGAGTAGTATAAGAACTTGTCTAGATTCCTTAGTGATAAAAACCAGGGTCAGCCCAAAGCTGATCCATATGAGGTAGACGTCAGAGATACTTCCTCTCTCAGAACTTTTTACCAGTTCTGACACCACCCGTCCTTTTCATGGCACTCTCTACTTCTCTGCTGGGTTCAATAATCTGTTGCAATGGTCACGTAGAACTCTTAGACCATACTTAAAATTAACTAGCTTATTAAGAAAGTAATAGGGTACAACTTGGGATCAGGATCCAACAGACTACAACTCAGGATCAGCATCAGGAAGCTTGTAGGCAAAGTCTGGAAGTCTCCCCTGAAGTAGAGAGCATATCCCTCCCTTCTTCAGTGCAGAACAGCTCTCTCAGCTCCTCTTCGCCATGCAAGCAAGCAGACCCTTCTCTCTGCCATGCGTGCCCTCTCTCATCCCTCTCAGGACTGGCTTTCTCTTGACCTTCTCTTGGCCCCTTTAAGACAGGCCTCTCTGCCTTCATCTACCTCGCCATCAGTCTTTCCACGTCTAACTGACCTAGCTCATAGCCAGTGTAGCAGTTTTGTTCAGCTCTCTTAGCCACATTCCTAGCAGGTTTCTGCTGTCACCACTGACTCTATGCTGTGCCCCTTACGGGCCTGTCACTGCAGAGCCCCTTCCGGGCCTCTCGCTCTCTTTGGTTTTACAGCCATTCAACTGTGTTACAGCTCTTTTAGGAGGTTCCTCATCTACTCTGCTTCTTTCTTCTTGCCCATCTTGCCTTTTCTCCTTTCCTTATTTCTTCATTCTTCCTTCTGCCACCTCTGTGGGGGCGGCCGCATGTATAAGCAAAGTCTTTGTCAATTTTAAGGCATGGCCCTCCCACCAGGACCACAAACTGACCAATCCCCTCAGTAGGCCACAGTCACTTCATTTGCAAAGTAGGCTATAGCTACGTCATTTGCATAGTCTCTGATATCTTCATTTGCGTAGTGTATTGCCCTATCCCTGCAAGGTACATACCAATGACAGGGCAGGCTCTGGCCAAGGGCCAGACAGGAAGTATCAAACCATCAAGTTGTTTACACCTTACCCAGGAAATGTCAATCAACCGGAACAAAAGTAACAAACCCTCTGAGGCAGAAAACTAGCGGAAAAGGTAACTCCTTAGGGTTTAGAGGAAAAATCTCTCAAGCTGTTTTTTCAAAGAACCAAGGCAAAAGGCCACATAAACTCATTTCACAACACTTGCCCATTCACCTTTAAGAGGGGAAAAAAAAGGCCCAATGCTGTGAGGGTTCAAAGGTTTCCTCTTTTCTAATTTATTAATTTTTTTTTCATTCAATAAATAATTATTGACTTGCCATGAAATGTAAAGCAATGCTAGTCACTAAGGAAATATAAACCCTACATCTGTGGAATCTAGAGAAGAAGATAAAATAGGTAAATAACTTGTACAAGGAATAAAGGAAGTTTTTAAAAGAAATACAGTGACTGGCATCTACTGGACACAAGTAAACACTCCTGAACGAATGAAGTTTAGAGGAGGAAGAGATGCCTTCCATGTGGGAGAACCAGGGAAGGCTCATGAAGGAGATGGCAGTTGGGCCTTGAGGACTAGTTAAAATTGACTCATAGGGAGATAAGACAAGAGCATTCAATAAAAGTCTGTCATTCATTAGCAGCTTCTGTGTGTCAGGCCCTGTGGATACAAGATGATTAGAATGAGCTTTGGTCTGGAGGCAACACAAAGCTGGGAGGAAAACGAGGACACACTTGGAAGAGCATCAGATACACCACATCACCTTTAAAATGACCTGCAGTCTTTCCTGAGAAATTTGGTTCCTCAGAGAAACCAAATAATTGATGAGGGAAAGTTCTTCATTAAGGAAGAAAAGGGACATTTAGACAATTCTGCAAGGAATAAAATAAGGAGTCTAGGTAATTGTCATAATGGCTGCTAAAACCTTTAGCGGTTGATAGGGAAATTTTAATGATGGATCAGACTGAAAATTCCTGAACCCACTGATCAATCTAACAGCACCACAGGGGAGACAATCAGACACCGTGCCTCCTGGTGTGATGCAAGAGGAAGCACACAACACCATCCACCAAGTATTCTCACCAACACAGTGAATCTTAAAAGAAGCTTCTAGAACTAACTACCAGTTTACAGGAAATATAGTGGATCCAAAAAAAAAAAAAAACTTACGACACCAGAATAACAAATCCATAATGGGGGAAATTTTTAGAACAAATGTCCCAGTTTTTCGATAAATAAATGGTATGAAAAAAGAGACTCAACGTTGTAAGAGAGAAATCAGTGAAATGCAAAATGTGAAACGTGTAGATCCTGATTTGAACAAACCAACTATAAAGATAATTGTGAGATAAGAGTAGAAAACTGAACACAGTCTAAGGTAATACCAAGAAATTATTGTGACTTTTAATAGAACTAAAAGCTCTTATCTGTATTTATAAGTGAAATAATACGATGACTAGGTTTGCATTAAAATACTCCAGGAAAAAAAAAAAAGTGGAGGAGGAAGGATGGAGTGATAGAAAAATGTTGATATTTGTTAGGTTGTGAGTCCTTGGCGGTTCACTGTACTTATTTTCTGTACTTTTGTATGTGTTTGAAAATTTCCAAAAATAAAAATAATTTTTTTTTCTTTTAAATGTAGAAATGTGCTTCAGAAGTCTCCTCCCCATTCTCTAAGACTTGGTTTACTAGAGTTAAGTTGGGAGTGAATCATACCTTCCCTGATGCTTTGTCATGTGCTTCTCCCATGGTCCTTCTGATCCTTTGCCATTGGTCCTTCTTCACAATTCCAATCCTCCTGTCTGTTTCACTCACCCTCTGACCTCCTACATCCTGAGACAGGGTCCTTGACTTCAGATTGCCTTCAGACTGGCTTTAGCTTCCTGGGTGTTACACTGTCAAGTGCAAAGTGTCTCTTGGTCTTAGAAGAAAATCATAAGGAACACCAAAGTCAGGTATTAGGTCAGAGGGAACAGGAGTTTCTGTTCAGTTAACAGTACTGATGCTCAAGGTTCAATTTGGGATAGTAGCAATAATCCCTCGATTCCTTCCTTAAAATCCCATCTCCAATTAAATAGAAACCTTTCCATAAAAATTAGATCTTATGGAGGGGCCAAGATGACGGAGTAGTCAGACACTTCCTGTGGACTGCCTTACAAGAAAGACCCCCCCCCCAAAAAAAAAAATCCAAGCGAATTGATTATATAGGACAATCTAGGAGCCGGGAACATCAAAGACAAAGCTGAGGAGTCAGACTGAGCGGCAGGGGAAGGAAGAGACAGTTTAAAAGCAGAGAAGATTTGCCAGACCTGACCTGGCTGGCATTCTGCAGGCTGGATAGGCTGGCGTGCATGGGCTGAGGCAAGCAGTAGCACTCAGGATGCATTTTACACATTGGGAGAAACCAAGCGGCGGAGAGTCTGCACAAGCCTCCAGAGCCAGGGGGAGGTGTCACTGGATCTGCAAAAGATAAGTGCAAGCATCTTCCCTACCAAGTGAAATCAAAATAACTCTGGGAAGTACTTCCCTTCCTTTCACCCACCCCCTCTCCGCTCTGCTTCTGTCCTGGTCTGGCTGCAGCGATAGCCGTGCCCCATAGCCTGAAAGTGGGACCTGTCATGTGCCCTGAGCCATTCTCCCAGAGGGGAAAAATTAAAAAACAAATAACAAACAAGAAAGATAACCTGCCAGCTCCCCTAAGCCAAGACCTCAGGGTAGGCACAGCCCCTTTGCCTAGGCACAGGCATAAGGGGTACATGGACTTTGAATGGCTTTCACCCCTCTCTAGACCTGTGTGGGCCCATTTCAACAGTGTAGGCCCTCTTTAGCATAGTACAACAGGGTATATGCCTAAAGCCTATTTTCAAATGCAACAGCTAAAGAGGAGCAGCAGATTCATGATATTTGACACCATTCTGCCCATTAAGCAGGGTCATTGCCTACCCTCATCAGGGACCTGAGGACTGGTGGCTCCACCTACTCCACCTAGCCACCTACAACAGAGGTCCGAGACTAAGTAGTGCCTCCCAGTCCTTACAGCCAATAGCATTGGGTGCCCAAAGTCCAACTGCAAAATCCACCCGCCTACACACTCTAGGGAACAGGGACACGCCTTCTATCCAGACACTCAGGGACAGCCATCAGCCCACTACCTTGCTCAACACATAACTCCCTATTCCCAGCCAGATACCTGTGCCTGCTCCAAATCACCCCATGTAGCCCTGCCCATCTAGAACTGTAGGTGAGAACTCGCACCACAACTCGGTGACCGACTGAACCTACACAAGAAAAGTAAATGGACTCCCAGGCTCACATATTTAGTAGCAGCTCTAACCATCTGGTGACAGGACATGAGAACTTCAAAGATGCCAATAATCAAAGTAGTTCACATGACCAGCCTATTTGGGCATATTAAAACGAAACAAAACAAGAAACCAGGACACAGTAAGCAAACATAAAATATATGTAATAACTTATTGATGGCTCAAAGACAACAGTCAATATCAAATCACATGAAGAGGCAGACCATGATGGTCTGTAGCAAGTGACCAAAATAAAGAGCCAGGAAACCTTTCAGAAGAAGAGAAGGTCTTGGAATTACTGGAGGTAGAATTCAAGAGATTAACATACAGAGCTCTTTAAGAGATGAGGAGGGAGATCAGGCAAAATGCAGACCAAGCCAGGGAACATACAGACAAAGCACTAGAGGAAATTAAGAAGGTTATACAAGAACAAAATGACAAATTTAACCGGCTGCAAGAATCCATAGAGAGACAGCAAATAGAAATCCAAAAAATTAACAATAAAATTTCAGAATTAGACAATTCAATGGAAAGTCATAGGAGCAAAACTGAGGCAATGGAAGTCAGAATTAGTGAGATTGAAGATAAAGCACTTGACACCAATTTAGTTGAGGAAAAATCAGATAAAAGAATCTTATAAAATGAAGAAACCCTAAGAATTATGTCAGACTCTACCAAGAGGAATAGCCTATGAGTGATTGGAGTACCAAACCGGGGTGGGGGTGGGGGGAAGGAATTACAAAAAATAGAATTGTTGAAGATTTGTTGGCAGAAAACTTCACTGATACCATGAAGGACGAGAAGATATCTACCCAAGAAGCTCATTGAATCTCACACAGGGTAGATCCGAAAAGAAAGTCACCAAGACATATCATAATCAAACTTGCCAAAACCAAAGATAAAGAGAGAAATTGAAGAGTAGCTAGAGATAAATAAGAAGTCATCTAAAAGGAGAGTCAGTAAAACTAAACTCTGACTACTCAGCAAAAACCAGGCAGCCAAGAAGGCAATGGAATGACATACATAAAGCCCTGAAGGAAAAAAAAAATTGCCAACCAAGAATTATATATCCAGCAAAAATTTCTTTCAAATATAAAGGTAAAATTAGGGCATTTCCAGATAAATAGAAGTTAAGGAAATTTGTAAAAACCAAACCAAAATTACAAGAAATACTTAAGGGAGTCCTCTGATTAGAGAATCAATAATATTAGATAACAACCCAAGACTAGAACACAGGACATAACAACCAGATGTCAGCCTAGATAAAAATAAGGGAATCACAAAAATAAGTCAAAGCTAAAACACTAAAAATAGGGAAACAGATGTCAATATGTAAAAGATAACAACATTAAAACAAAAGAGGGACTAAGTAATGTAATCATAGAACTTTAGTATGAAGAGAAAGTTAAAGCAATATCAAGAAATAAAAGATTGGTTTAAACTTAGAAAAATAGAGGTAAATTTTAAGGTAACTACAAAGGAAACTAACAACCCTACACATCAAAATAAAAAAAAGAAGAAAAACATAAAGACTCAGCAAATACAAAATCAACAACAATGAAAAACAACTCAGCACAGAAGACTAAGTGGAACAAAGAAACTGTCAACACACACACAAAAAATACATCAAAATGACAGTACTAAACTCATAAAAAAAACCTATCAATAAATACAATAAATATAAATGGACTAAATGCACCGATAAACAGAGAGTGGCTGAGTGGATGAAAAAACACAATCCGTCTATATGCTGCCTACAAGAGACACACCTTAAACGCAAAGACACAAACAAACTAAAACTCAAAGGATGGAAACAAATATATATCAAGCAAACAACAAAAAAGAGCAGGAATGGCAATGTTAACCTTTGACAAAATAGATTTTGACATAAAATCCACCACAAAGGATAAGGAAGGACACTAATGATTAAAGGGTCAATATACCAGGAGAGCATGACCATAATAAATATTTATGCACCCCCTGACACGACTTCAAAATACATAAAACAAACTCTAACAGCATTGAAAAGAGAAATAGCTCCACAATAATAGTATGAGATTTCAACACACCACTTTTGGTGAAGGACAGAACATCAGCTCAGTAAAGACACGGAAGATCTAAATGCCACAGTCAACCAACCAGATCTCATAGACATATACAGAACACTCCATCCAACAGCACCCGAGTATACTTTCTTTTCCAATGCACATGGAACATCCTCCAGAATAGACCAATATTAGGCCACAAAGCAAACCTTAACAGAATCCAAAAACATTGAAGTATTACAAAGCATCTTTTCTGACCATAAAGCCATAAAAGGAGAAATCACTAACAGAAAAAGCAAGGAAAAAAAATCACATACATGGAAATTGAACAACGCCTTGTTCAAAAACTACTAGGTGATAGAAGAAATCAAGGACAGAATAAATTCATTGAATCAAATGAGAATGAGAACACATCCTATCAGAACCTTTGGGACAGAGCAAAAGCAGTGCTCAGAGGTCAGTTTATAGCAATAAATACATACATCCAAAAAGAAGAAAGGGCCAAAATGAAAACATTAACTCTACAACTGGAACAAATAGAAAGAGAGCACCAGAAGAAAGAAAATAATAAAACCTAGAGCAGAAATAAATGAAATAATGGATAGAAAAACAATTGAAAGAATTAACAAGACCAAAAGCTGGTTCTTTTGAAAATATCAACAAAATCAATAAACCATTGGCCAAACTGACAAAAGAAAAACAGGAGAGGAAGCAAATAGCCCAAATAAGAAACAAGATGGGTGATATCACAACAGACCCAACCGAAATTAAAAGAATCATAACAGAATACTATGAAAAATTGAATCCTACAAATTACAAAACCTAATGGAAATGGACACATTTCTACAAACACACTACCTACCTAAACTAACAGAAACCGAGGTAGAAAAACTAAATAAACCTATAACAAAAGAAGAGATTGAAGCATAATTAAAAAACTCCCAACAACAACAACAAAAAAGCCCTGGCTGTGACGGCTTCACTGGAGAATTCTACCATACTTTTTTTTTTTTTTTCAGAGAATAGTTAGCACCACTACTATTAAAGATATTTCAGAGCATAGAAAAGGATGGAATACTTCCAAACTCATTCTATGAAGCCAGCATATCCCTGATACCAGAACCAGGTAAAAGGTAAAGACACCACAAAAAAAGAAAATTACAGACAAATATTCTTTATGAACACAGACACAAAAATCCTCAACAAAATTCTAGCCAACAGAATTCAACAACATATCAAAAAAATAATTCACCATGACCAAGTGGGATTCATACCAGGTATGCAGGGACGGTTCAACATTAGAAAAACAATCAATGTAATCCATCACATAAACAAAGCAAAAGATAAGAACCACCAGATCTTATCAATTGATATAGAAAAGGCATTTGATAAAGTCCAACACCCATTCATGATAAAACTCTTAGCAAAATAGGAATAGAAGTGTAATTCTTCAACATAATAAAGGGCATTTATATAAAGCCAACAGCCAACATCATCCGAAATGGAGGGAGTCTGAAATTATTCCCCTTGAGAATGGGAATCAGACAAGGATGCCCTTAATCACCACTCTTGCTCAACGTTGTGCTGGAGGTCCTAGCCAGAGCAGTAAGGCAAGAAAAAGAAATAAAGGGTGCCCAAATTGGTAAGGAAGAAGTAAAAGTACCCCTATTTGCAGAAGATATGATCTTATACACAGAAAATCTCAAAGAATCCACAAAAAAAGCACTGGAACTAATAGAAGATTTCAGCAAAGCATCAGGATACGAGATAAATGTACAAAAATCAGTTGGATTCCTCTACACCAGCAAAGAGAGCTTGGAAGAGGAAACCACCAAATCAATACCATTTCAATAGCCCCCAAGAAGATAAAATACTTAGGAATAAATCTAACTAGAGATGGAAAAGACCTATATAAAGAAAACTACAAGACACTACTGCAAGAAACCAAAAGAGGCCTACATAAGTGAAAAAACATACCTCACCTGTGGATAGGAAGACTCAACATTGTGAAAATGTCTATTCTACCCAAAGCAATCTATAGATACAATGCAATCCCAAACCAAATTCCAACATTTTTTAATGAAATGGAGAACCAAATCACCAACTTCATATGGAAAGGGAAGAGACCCCGGATAAGTAAAGCATTACTGAAGAAGAAGAACAAAATGGAAGGCCTCACACTACCTGATTTTAGAACCTATTATACCGCCACAGTAGTCAAAACACCCTGTTACTGGTACAACAACAGATACATAGACCAATGGAACAGAATTGAGAATCCAGACGTAAATTCATCCTCCTATGAGCAGTTGATATTTGACAAAGGCCCAAAGTCCATTAATTGTGGAAAATACAGTCTCTTTAACAAATGGTGCTGGCATAATTTGATATCCATCTGCAAAAAAATGAAGCAAGACCCATACTTCACACCATGCACAAAAACTAACTCAAAATGGATCAGAGACCTAAATATAAAATCTAAAATGATAAAGATCATGGAAGAAAAGATAGAAACAATGCTAGGAGCCCTAATACGTGGCATAAACAATATACAAACCATAACTAACAATGCACAAACACCAGAACAGAAACTAGGTAACTGGGAGCTCCTAAAAATCAAACACGCTCATCCAAAGACTTCACCAAAAGAGTAAAAAGACAACCAGCAGACAGGGAAAAATTTGGGGGCTGCAGCAAATCCAATAAATGTCTAATCTCTAAAATCTACAAAAAAAAAAAAAAAAACTGTAAAAACCTCAACAACAAAAAGAAAAATAACCCAGTTAAAAAATGGGTGAAAGATGTGAACAGACACTTCACCAAAGAAGACATTCAGACATGAGGAAGTGCTCACAGTCATTAGCCATTAGAGAAACGCAAATCAAAACTACAATGAGATATCATCTCACCGTCACAAGGCTAGCACTAATCCAAAAAACACAGAATAATAAATGTTGAGAGGTTGTGGAGAGACTGGAACACTTAAACACTGCTGATGGGAATGTAAAATGGTACAACCACTTTGGAAATAGATTCTGGGTTCCCTTAAGAAACTAGAAATAGAAGTACCATACGATCCAGCAATCCCACTTCTTGAAATAGATCCTAGAGAAATAAGAGCTGTCACAGGAATAGATAAATGCACACCCATGTTCATTGCAGCACTGTTTAAAATAGCAAAAAGATGGAAACAACCTAGGTGCCCATTAGTAGATGAATGGATAAACAAATTATGGTGCATACACACAATAGAATACTATGAAATGATAAAGAACAATGATGAATTTGCAAAACATCTCACAACATGGATGAGTCTGGAAGCATTATGCTGAATGAAATTAGTTGTAAAAGGACAAATATTGTATGGGACTGCTTTTATAAGAACTCAAGAAAAGGTATAAACAAACAAAACATTCGTTGATGGTTGTGAGGGTGGCAGGGGAGGGAGAGGAGAATTCACTAACTAGATAACCGTAGACAAGAATTATCTTAGGTAAAAGGAAGGACAACACAGTACAGGCGAAGTCAGCACAAATGGACTAAACCAAAAGCTAAGAAGTTTCCTGAACACAACCAAACACTTTGAGGGACAGACTAGCAGGGGTAGGGGCTTGAGGGGAGACTGTGGTGGTTTCAGGGGACATCTAGGTCAATTGGCTTAACGAAGTTTATTAAGAAAATGTTCCGCATCCCACTTTGGTGAGTGGTGCCTGGGGTCTTAAAAGCTGGCGAGCGGCCATCTAAGATGCATCAGTTGGTCCCAACCCACCTGAGCAAAGGAGAATGAAGAACAGCAACGACACAAGGAAAATATTAGCCCAAGAAGCAAAAGGGCCATCAGCCTGAGACCAGAAGAACAAGATAGTGCCCAGCTACCACCAATGACCTCCCCGACAGGGAATACAGCAGGGAGGCCCTCACAGAGCGGGAGAAAAGTGGGGTGCAGAACTCAAATTCCCGTAAAAAGACCAGACTTAATGGTCTGACTGAGACTGGAGGAACCCCAGAAGACACGGCCCTCAGACGTTCTGTTAACCCAGAACTAAAACCATCCCCGAAGCGCACTCTTCAGACAAAGATTAGACTGGACTATAAAACATAAAATAATAACTCGTGAAGAGTGTGCTTCTTAGTTCAAGTAGATACCTGAGACTAAATGGACAGGTCCTGTCCAAAGGCGAGATGAGAAGGCAGGAAAGGGCAGGAGCTGATTGAATGGACACAGGAAATCCGGAGTGGAAAGAGGGGTGTGCTATCACGTTATAGGAATTGCAACTAGTGTCACATAACAATATGTGTCTAAATTTTTGTATGAGAATTAACTTGAGCTGTAAACTTTCACCTAAAGCACAATAAAAAATTTTTTTTTAGTAAACTTTCACCTAAAGCACAATAAAAAAATTAGATCTTCTTTAACCAGTATTATAGAATATTTAAAGATTAAAATCTGAAATGCTAACCTAAAACATACCACTTCAGCATGTAATCTGTATATTACATAAAACATTCACCTAATTTTTTTATTTTGGTAGCTTTTAAAATTGAAAGTTTGTTATATTGTAAAGATAAAGCACTCAGAAGGTAGTATATTCTTTTCATTTTCATATTCATCTCCTATAGTCATAGAAAAGAACAAATACTATGCAGAGTATTATTGCTTGAGGAAAAGAGGAATAAAAAAAAACTGAGTGTCTCACAGTCCCCCAACCTATGGAAGATACCCACCAGTTCCTGGGTTTTGTGTGTACTGTTACCTTAGGTGAGGAGCCCTGGTAGCACAGTGGTGAAGCACTCAGCTGCTAACTGGAAGGTTGGCAGTTCAAACACGCCAGCCATTCTGAGGGAGAAAGATGTGGCAGTGGGCTTCCGTAAAGACTGCAGCCTTGGAAACCCTTTGGGGCAGTTCTACTCTGTCATATAGGGTCTCTCTGAGTTGGAATCAACTCATTGACAATGGGTTTGGTTTTTGGTTATTACCTTAGGTATACTTTATAGTTTGTTGGCCTCTCTGGCACTGATCGAAGCTCTGAAGAAGAGCTCTAGGGCTCACTGGAACTCAGGTCACACAGGTGGAAGGGCTATTCAGCCAGGTGTAATCTTAGCTCCTCAGTTGCCATAGAACGATGTCAGCCCTACCATCTCTTTCTTTGTTCTCTCAGCCATCCTGGGTATTTAACAGTGGTTCTCCTGAGAACTCTAACCCTGTTCCTCACCTTCCTGACTTTGATTTCCCTAAGTCCTGTTGTAAAGCCAGCAAAAGAAACTATTTATACTGCAGAACCTTGTCAGAGGATATAACATCAATTTATCTGCCAACCAGCTCTTAACAAATGTTTGTTTTAGAGCTGTTGTATTTCTAAACAAATGATTATCTGTGCAATCCTTTCATTGCTCTAGTGGTAATCCACACTGAAGAATACATGTTACATTATGGCCTAATCCATGGATGCACACACACTTACAGCTGAAACGTTGAGTTTTTGGTTGGTTGGTTGGTTTTTTTTTTTAATTTTATTTCGTTCTATTCCTTTTTTTTTTTTTTCTATTATGCATGGTACACTAAATTCATCTCACTACTTAATAAAACATCACAACCTGGATCATGTATATTATCAGAAAGCTGCTGCTTGGACCACATTATCTCAGGCCCTACAGAACTGCTTTACTAAGTGTGCTTTGGTATTATGCCCACATCTTTCATTCAGTGAATAATCCCAGGAAACATCTTTGTCCATTTGCTTTAGCTTCTAGGAAGTTCACCTCCAAATACATGGCACTGTAGTGTCAGTCTTAACTGTTTCTATACCTGCATGTTGCTCTTCGCCTGTTCTATGCATTCTGGTTTAATGTTTTGTTTTTTGTTTATATTTTATTATGTGCATGTGATATCAAAACCTTTGTGTAAAGAATTGGGAAATAATCTTCATAGGTCATGCTCTGCAGGGCCTGTTTATAGTGATGATTGATCCATCTGCTCTCATGACGAAAGTTATTTCTACTTTGGCCCACTTTCTCTGAAATGACACTGGCAAAGTGTAAGACAACCCCCTATGAGGAAAATGTGTTAGCGCTAGTAAAAGCCACTTGGGAAACCTGGAATTTTCACCTAGAGAGAGCTAAATACCCTGACGACCTGTCCATGCCACTTGCACCTCAAGTCATAGGGGACCTCGGTGATCGTCTTACAGATGTGTTTGTGTGGGTAAAGGACCTAGTTTTACCCTAAGTAAGGTGGCTTTGTCTTTGGCTCCAGAGAAGTAACCCTTGGAGTAATTGAGGTGCCTTGGTCTGGGCCACACCTGAGAATTTGTGCTGACAAGTGGGGGCTGGCCAGGTTAGAAAAGACCCACCTGAGAGGTCAATGTCAACTAGCCTTAAGAGGCATGGTTTAGCTTATCATGCAGGCCTGGCTGGTAAAAGCCCTGAGCACAGAGGCTCAGAGAGCTTCCTGGTTGACAGTAACATCTGCTCTCAGGAGGGGAGCACATCCCTTGGGACATGGAAGCTTTGAGTTAGGAACTCTCCCAGACCTCATCCTATGCATCTGTCTTTGGATTAGGGATGTGACCTGAGCAAGGGTGCTACATCCCACTCTAATCCTCTTTAACCATTGTCGGAGATTATGATTTATAACACATAGGAAAATCACAAAATGGAGGACAACTGCACAATATTGGGAATCATGGCCTAAACAAGTTGACGCATATTTTTGGAGGACACAATTCAATCCATGACACTCCACTCTTTGACCCCCCAAAATTCATGTCCTTGCTACATGTAAGACACATTTGCCCCATCATATCATAGCAAAAGTCTTAAATCAATTCCAAGTCCAAAATCCAAAGATTCTTCTTCATCTGTGAAATCTAGAATACAAGTTATCTGCTTCTAAAGTACAATGGCAGAATAGGCACAAGCTAGACATTTCTATTATAAATGAGAGAAATTGGAGGGAAAGAAGGCATAACAGGCACCAAGGAAGTCAGCAGAACACATTCATTAGCCCTAAAGGCTTGAAAATAATCCTCTGTTCTGAGACCATTTACACAGTGGCCCTCCCCTCCAGACTCTAGGTATTGGCCACACTCTGAGTGGAGGCCCCTTGGCTCTGGGCTTCAGCTCTGCCTTTCAGGCCCACTGGGGTGGCAGCTCTGCTCCCTCGGCCTTCAGCGTACCATTCTCCTAGTCTATCTGAGTGGCGACTGCATCCTTAGAAACACCAGAGGCCATGGCTCCACCCTTTGAAACCCCAGAGGTGGCCATACCTTTTGAGACTGAAGCAGCTTGGTTTCCCGTGTTCCTTGGCCTCTCAGCCCTTGGGCCTTAAGCCTACATCTGCCCTGCCGGAGCAAGTGTTCCAAAGTTCAGTAGCTCCACCAGTAAGTGCCTGGAAGCACCCAGCTCTGCCAGGAACCTTCTATGCACAGACACTCAGCTCTCTCGCTCCATGGATTGGCTCCAGCACTGTCTGGTGCTGGTCTTCTGGTTCCGTTGCTTCCAGTTTGCTCCTGCCTGTCCTCTGCTGCTGTTTCCACCATCTACATTCTCCTCACTTCTTCTGAGTCTTCTTTCCATTCACAATTTCAAAACCGCGTCCACATTTTAGGTATCTGTTAGAGCAGCACCCCACTCTCTCGGTACCAAATTCTGTCTTAGTCATCTACTGCTGCTATAACAGAAATACCACAAGTGGATGTTTTAACAAAAGAAGTTTATTTCCTCACAGTAAAGCAGGCTAAAAGTCCAAATTCAGGATGTCAGCTCCAGGGGAAGGCTCTGTCGGCCTTTTCATCTATTTTCCCCCGGAGTAGGAGCTTCTCTGCACAGGAACCCTGGGTCCAAAGGGCGCCCTCTGCTCCTGGCACTGCTTTCTTGGTAGTAAGAGGTCCCCAACTCTCTGCTTGCTTCCCTTTCCTTTTATCTCTTGTAAGATAAAAAGTGGTACAGGCCACACCCCAGGGAAACTCCCTTTACACTGGATCAGGGATGTGACCTGAGCAAGGGTGCTACCTCCCACCCTAATCCTCATTAACCATGGGCAGAGATATGATTTGTAACACATAGGAAAATTATAAAATGGAGGACGAACACACAATACTGGGAATCATGGCCTAACTAAGTTGACATGTAAGACTCACCTGGAAGGCTGATATCAACTAGCCTCAAGAGTCATGGTTTAGCTTATCATGCAGGCTGGTAAAAGCCCTTAGCACAGAGGCTCAGAGAGCTTCCTACCTGATGATAACATCTGCTCTCAAGAGGGTAGCACATCCCTTGGGACATGGAAGCTTTGAGTTAGGAACCCTCCCAGACCTCACCCTATGCACCTCTTCATATTTGTCTTTTTTTGGCTGTAATAAATCTGTAGCCATAAGTATAGTGCACTCTCCATGAGTTCTGTGAGTCGTTCCAGTAAATTATCGAATCAAAAGGGCAGTGGAAGCTAGCAGGTCAGAAAGTAAGGGTGTCGTGTAGACTCCTGAGCTTGCAGCTGGCATCCTGAAGGGGTACTGAGAAGTCAGCCTTGAATTTGTGGTCAGCAGGTCAGAAGGTTGAGGTGCCCTGTGGACTCCCCAAACTTGCAGCTGGTGTCTGCCTATTTGGTCTGAAGGACACTGTCCTTTTAACTTGTGAGCTCTGACCTAGGTCTGGGACGCTAGGGTCAGAGAGAGAGAGAGAGAATGCTGAGGGTGGAGTAGGGCAGGGAGAAGCAGCTAGCAGCAAGGATGAAGAAGTGGGAAAGTGGGGACTGGATCAGTCTCCACGTTTTGAGGGTTTGATTCATGCTGACCCTTACCATGCAGCGTGGTAGGCAGAATAATGGCCCCTACCAAAGATACCCAAACCCTAATCCCCACAACATGGCAAAAGGGACTTTGTGTTCCTTAATAAAATAAGGAATCTAGGCAATTATGGCAAAAAGAACGTTGCAGCTGTGATTAGGTTAAGAGCCTTGAGATGGGGAGATAATCCCGGAGGATCCAGTCTAACCACAGGAGTCCTTAAAAGTGAAGAACCTTTCTCAGCTGTGTTAGCAGGCTATATGACTATGGAGGCATGGTCAGAGAGATGCAACATTGCTGGCTTTGAACATGGCAGGAGGGGGCTATGAGTCAAGGAATGTGGGTAGCTTTTAGGAGGTGGAAAATTCAAGGAAATGGATTCCCTCCAAGAACCTCCAAAAAGGAACGCAGCCCTGCTGACACCTTCATTTTAGCTTAGTGAGACCCTTGTTGGACTACTAACCTTGCAGTCATGTATGCAAGTGGGAGCATTTATCACACCTGAAAATGCATCATCAAGGATAGCATCAGTGCTTTACTTTACGGAGAATCAAATATTTGTATACATCGGAAAGGAGGGAGTAGAGATTGGGGCTGACAAGCATTTGTATGCACGAAGCGGTGTTCAATGATTTGCAAAGCTGTCTCCTGGCATAAAATAGGAGAGAGGATA
This sequence comes from Elephas maximus indicus, assembly GCF_024166365.1. Classification (NCBI taxonomy): domain Eukaryota; kingdom Metazoa; phylum Chordata; class Mammalia; order Proboscidea; family Elephantidae; genus Elephas; species Elephas maximus. The sequence continues at coordinate 49,621,387 of NC_064819.1, read as the reverse complement.
AAACAGCATTATAGTTGCTACTTACCTGTTCCTACGTGCTGTCTGACCAGGATCTGGTTCACAGCATCTCATAAGTCACCACGGCACATCTCAGTTTATGAGACTCCTAGAATGAAGGAGAGTTCACTGCTCTTATTTGTTTTCAGCATCCAAACACGGCTCTTGTGGCATTTTCCCAGTTAGTGTTTTTACTGTTGTTTCCATAGATTGCAAAACTCGGAAATCTCCTAGAGTCAAAAGAAGACCACTGCAACAGACTCATTGAAGAAAATGACAAGTATCAAACACATTTAGGCAACTTACTGGATAAGGTACAAATTTTCTTACAAAAATATTTGTCTTTTAAGAAGTGTGCCAAATATTAAAGTAATAGAACTGGAGCTAAAAAGGATCTGAGGAAAGATGAAGCACATTTATATTGATTGCTTTTACTTCATAATGACATTATAAAATTCTCCACTAGCCTTGCAGTTGAAACCTAGCAAAGAACATTGTGTGTCCATTCTGCAGTGAACAGTTTAAAGTTTTCATATTACTACCTAACTTTCAGGGTAATTGTAAATCTTGCCAGCTTAACCTTCTAGTTGCTTTTTAAAAACTGTATTAATTTTAACCAAATAGACTAATCCATTTCTTTTTAATATTAAAATGGCATTTCGTAAGCATTACATTTTTGTGTGTGGAAGACAACTGGATTATATATAGTTGACTCGCTACGGTTATTTATTTCTTGGCACTTCACTTTTCTTCATGATGAACAGGCACGTTATAATTCTATTTTTACTCATATTCCTGACCTCAAAATATAAGATATTTTGCTTTTAATAAAACTTTCATTGATGCAAGTCAGAATTGAATTACTTGTAGAGATTTTTATAAAAAGCAAAAAATAAACACGATTAAAGAAAAATTTTAGACTTTATCAGAGAATCATTTCTTTAGCTTATTTTTCCCGAAGGTTACATCATATGAAGAAATTATCAAATGTGCTGACCAAAGACTTGAGATATCACACTCCCAGATTGCACAGTAAGTTGAAAAAGCTTAAAATAATCGTCAATTTTGTAAACATTTACTAATACTTTATTTCGCTCTTTAGCTTGCTAAGTTCATTTTCTCAGACTCCTTGAAAAGAGGGAGAATCTGTAGTTTTATAAATTAAGATCATTCTTCATTAACTAGGCTAGTCTGCTTAATGTCTGGGCTGCTTGAACTGAGTTGAACATCCAGATTGTCCTCTTCCTTTCTCAGAGACCCTTTTTGATTTCAAAGGGTGGAGAAGGAATTAGCGAGAATCATCCAAAAATTTTAGAGGTTATTATCATGGTATCCAAGTAATATAGGAGTCCCTGGGTGGTGCAAACAGTTGTTAATGCACTTGGCTAACACCCAAAAGGTTTGAGGTTTGAGTCCACCCAAAGGCACCTTGGAAGAATGTCCTTGTGATCTACTTCCAAAAATTGGTCATTGAAAACCCCATGGAGCACAGTGCTACTCTGATACACACGGGATCACTATGAGTCGGAATTGACTCGAAGGCAGCTGGCGGTTTAAGTAAGATAGGCTCGCAATGCTTAGAATTTATTCACAGAAAGTTATCGAATGCACACCTAATTAAATGTAACGTACTGTACCCATTGCCGTGGAGTCGATTCAGACTCATAGCAACCCTATAAGACAGAGTAGAACTGCTCCATAGGGTTTCCAAGGAGTGACTGGTGAATTCAAACTGCCAATCTTTGGCTCGCAGCTGAGTTCTTAACCATTGCACCACCAGGGCTCCAAATGAAACATGTCCATATATATGTTGTTGTTGTTAAGTGTTGTTGAGTCAGTTCCGACTCATAGCAATCCTATCGATATCAAGTACCAAATAACTTTTCTCATCAGAATGAGATTCAGTTTGAAACTCTCTAAAATTGGTGTTCTTAAATTCTTAAGTTTTTCTATTTATTATCTTTATTTTTAGTATGCTTCTTCCTTTTTCCAATTTCATTTATACTGTATTGGCTATCATTAGAGCTTAAGCAAAACATCTGCTCTTAAATAAAAAGCCCTTCTCAAAGTATGAACTGTCTATAGGGCCAACTGAAGGAGGCTTGGTGGCGCAGTGGTTAAGCACTTGGCTGCTAACCGGGAGGTCAGCAGTTCGAACCCACCAGCCGCTCCACAGAAGAAAGATCTGGCAGTCTGTGTCCGTAAGGATCACAGCCTCAGAAACCCTTTGGGACAGTTCTACTCTGTCCTATAGGGTCACTATAAGTTGGAATCAACTTGATGGCAGTGGGTTTGTTTTTTTTGGTATAGGGCCGACTCACCACAAGATAACTGAAATACAGCCTGAGTATCTGTAGCTTAGAAAAGTTTGCGTTTGTTTTTCACCATTATTTCTAAGTAGAATGAAAAGTAAAGCAATTTTCACATTTTTCGGACTGATGCAGGCGAGTTTTAAACTTGGAGGGGAAGAGCTTGTTGTTATACACTTAAGAGAAATAAGATTAGATCCCTCTCCAGCTGATAACTAAGAAAGTTCGGACAGTGTTTAGTGATCACAGGCTCGTGAAATGTCAAAATAAAAAATTAACTAATGTTTTAAAAGACAGTATCAAACCATCACTTTGACCATATTGATTTGCCCTGGTTATCTTTTTTAATTGTGGTAAAAAAAAAATTAAAAAATATATAACAAAAATTGGCCAATTCAAGTGTTTCCATGTACAATTCACTGACATTGATTACACTGATCACGTTGTGCAGCCATCACCGCTATCCTTTTCCATATTATTCCACCACAATCAACAGAAACTCAGTGTCCCCTAAACAACGACTCCCCTCTCCTTTTCCCACTCACCCCTGGTAACCGCTAATAAGCTTTATTCTCTATGCATTTGCCTATTTCAAATAAGTGGGATCATACAATATTTGTCCTTTTGTGACTGACTGATTTTACTCTGCATGATGTTGTCAAGGTTCATCCGTGTTGTGGCGTGTATCAGGAATTCATTTCTCTTTATGGCTGAGTAATATTCCATTATCCCCCACATGTCTGTCAGTTTGTTGTACTGTGGGGGCTTGTGTGTTGCTGTGATGCTGGAAGCTATGCCACCGGTATTCAGACACCAGCAGTGTCACCCATGGAGGACAGGTTTCAGCTGAGCTTCCAGACTAAGACAGACTAGGAAGAAAGACCTGGCAGTCTACTTCTGAAAAGCATTAGCCAGTGAAAACCTTATGAATAGCAGTGGAACATTGTCTGATATAGTGCTGGAAGATGAGCCCCCCAGGTTGGAAGGCACTCAAAAGATGACTGGGGAAGAGCTGCCTCCTCAAAGTAGAGTCGACCTTAATGACGTGGATGGAGTAAAGCTTTCGGGACCTACATTTGCTGATGTGGCACGACTCAAAATGAGAAGAAACAGCTGCAAACATCCATTAATAATCGGAACCTGGAATTTACGAAGTATGAATCTAGGAAAGTTGGAAATTGTCAAAAATGAAATGGAACGCATAAATATTGATATCCTAGGCATTAGTGAGCTGAAGTGGACTGGTATTGACCATTTTGAATCAGACAATCATATAGTCTACTATGTTGGGAATGACAACTCGAAGAGGAATGGTGTTGCATTCATCGTTAAAAAGAACGTTTCAAGATCTATCCTGAAGGATCTAACCTGAAGTACATCACTGTCAGTGATAGGATAATATCCATACGCCTACAAGGAAGACCAGTTAATGTGACTATTATTCAAATTTATGCACCAACCATTGGGGCCAAAGATGAAGAAATAGAAGATTTTTATCAGCTGCTACAGTCTGAAATTGATCGAACATGCAGTCAAGATGCATTGATAATTACTGGTGATTGGAATGTGAAAGTGGGAAACAAAGAAGAAGGATCAGTAGTTGGAAAATATGGCCTTGGTGATAGAAACAATGCCGGAGATTGAATGATAGAATTTTGCAAGACCAACGACTTCTTCATTGCAAATACCTTCTTTCACCAACATAAACAGCAACTTATACACATGGACCTCACCAGATGGAACACACAGAAATCAAATTGACTACATCTGTGGAAAGAGACGATGGAAAAGCTCAATATCATCAGTCAGAACAAGGCCAGGGGCTGACTGTAGAACAGACCATCAATTGCTCATATGCAAGTTCAAGCTGAAACTGAAGAAAATCAGAGCAAGTCCACGAGAGCCAAAATATGACCTTGAGTATATCCCACCTGAATTTAGAGACCATCTGAAGAATAGATTTGATGCATTGAACGCTAATGACCGAAGACCAGACGAGTTGTGGAATGACATCAAGGACATCATCCATGAAGAAAGCAAGAGGTCACTGAAAAGACAGGAAAGAAAGAAAAGACCAAAATGGATGTCAGAGGAGACTCTGAAACGTGCCCTTGAGCATTGAGCAGCTAAAGCAAAAGGACGAATTGATGAAGTAAAAGAACTGAACAGAAGATTTCAAAGGGCCTCTCGAGAAGACAAAGTAAAGTATTATGACGTGCAAAGAGCTGTAGATGGAAAACCAAAAGGGAAGGACACGCTTGGCGTTTCTCAAGCTGAAAGAACTGAGGAAAAAAATCCACGCCTTGAGTTGCAATAGTGAAGGATTCCATGGGGAAAACATTAAACGACGCAGGAAGCATCAAAAGAAGATGGAAGGAATACACAGATTCATTATACCAAAAAGAATTAGTCAATATTCAACCATTTCAAGAGGTGGCATATGATCAGGAACCGATGGTACTGAAGGAAGAAGTCCAAGGTGCTCTGAAGGCACTGGTGAAAAACAAGGCTCCAGGAATTGATGGAATATCAATTGAGATGTTTCAACAAACAGATGCAGCGCTGGAAGTGCTCACTTGTCTATGCCAAGAAATATGGAAGACAGCTTCCTGGCCAACTGACTGGAAGAGATCCATAGTTATGCCTAGTCCCAAGAAAGGTGATCCAACCGAATGTGGAGATTATAGAACAATATCATTAATATCACACACAAGCAAAATTTTGCTGAAGATCATTCAAAAACAGCTGCAGCAGTATATCGACAGGGAACTGCCAGAAATTCAGGCCGGTTTCAGAAGAGGACGTGGAACCAGGGATATCATTGCTGATGTCAGATGGATCCTGGCTGAAAGCAGAGAATACCAGAAGGATGTTTACCTGTGTTTTATTGATTATGCAAGGGCATTCAACTGTGTGGATCATAACAAACTATGGATAACACTGCGAAGAATGGGAATTCCAGAACACTTAATTGTGCCCTTGAGGAACCTTTACATACATCAAGAGGCAGTCGTTCGGACAGAACAAGGGGATACTGATTGGTTTGAAGTCACGGTTGTATTCTTTCAGCAAACCTATTTAATCTGTATGCTGAACAAATAATACAAGAAGCTGGACTATATGAAGAGGAACGGAGCATCAGGATTGGAGGAAGACTCATTAAAAACCTGCGTTATGCAGATGACACAACCTTGCTTGCTGAAAGTGAAGAGGACTTGAAGCACTTACTAATGAAGATCAAAGACCACAGCCTTCAGTATGGATTACACCTCAACATAAAGAAAACAAAAATCCTCACAACTGGACCAATGAGCAACATCATGATAAACAGAGAAAAGATTGAAGTTGTCAAGGATTTCATTTTACTTGGATCCACAACCAACACCCATGGAAGCAGCAGTCAAGAAATCAAAAGATGCATTGCATTGGGCAAATCTGCTGCAAAGGACCTCTTCAAAGCGTTGAAGAGCAAAGATGTCACCCTGAAGACTGAGGTGCACCTGACCCAAGCCGTGGTATTTTCAGTCACATCATATGCATGTGAAAGCTGTACAGTGAATAAGGAAGACCGAAGAAGAGTTGATTCCTTTGAGTTGTGGTGTTGGCGAAGAATATTGAATGTACCACGGACTGCCAAAAGAACGAACAACCCCGTTTTGGAAGAAGCGCAGCCAGAATGCTCCTTAGAGGCAACGTTGGCGAGACTGCATCTTACATTCTTTGGACATGTTGTCAGGAGGGATCAGTCCCTGGAGAAGGACATCATGCTTGGCAGAGTACAGGGTCAGCGGAAAAGAGGAAGACCCTCAACGAAGTGGATTGACACAGTGGCTGCAACAACGAGCTCAAGCATAACAACGATTGTAAGGATGGCGCAGGACCAGACAGTGTTTTATTCTGTTGTGCATAGGGTCGTTATGAGTCAGAAGCAACTCGATGGCACCTAACAACAACAATATTCCATTATACGTACATAACCTCAGTTTATTTATCCATTCATCTGTTGATGCGCATTTAGGTTGTTCCCAACTTTTGGCTCTTATGAACACTGCACCCCAGTTATTTTTAAAATTTAAACATATTTCAACTGTGTTCAAGAATAGATCCCAGCATTTGAGTTCTTTAAGCTTTATTAAAAAGGTTGTCAACTGTGGTTGCTTATTGGAATTACTTTGGATGCTTTTTTAAAAATACCAATGCCCAGGCCCTAGTCCCAGATAATAACGCTAAAATGCCAGGTGGGGCCTGAGGATTAGTATATTTCAGAAGATGTCCAGATGATTCTAATGTCTAAACAGGGTTGAGAACCACTGCGAGCCAGATATTATGTGAGTTGATTTGCTGTAAGTGATCAGGGTTGTGATTTATTTCTTATCAAATATTGTTGTTGTTGTTGTTAGGTGCCGTCGAGTCGGTTCCGACTCATAGCGACCCTATGCACATCAGAATGAAACACTGCCCGGTCCTGAGCCATCCTTACAATCATTGTTATGCTTGAGTTCATTGTTGCAGCCACTGTGTCAATCCACTTCGTTGAGGGTCTTCCTCTTTTCCGCTGACCCTGTACTCTGCCAAGCATGATGTCCTTCTCCAGGGACTGACCCCTCCTGACAACATGTCCAAAGTATGTAAGACACAGTCTCACCATCCTTGCCTCTGAGGAGCATGCTGGCTGTACTTCTTCTAAGACAGATTTGTTCGTTCTTTTCGCAGTCCACGGTATATTCAATATTCTTTGCCAGCACCACAATGCAAAGGTGTCAACTCTTCTTCGGTCTTCTTTATTCATTGTCCAGCTTTCACATGCATAAGATGCGATTGAAAATACCACGGCCTGGGTCAGGCACACCTTAGTCTTCAGGGAGACATCTTTCCTCTTCAATACTTTGAAGAGGTCCTTTGCAGCTGATTTACCCAATGCAATGCATATTTTGATTTCTCCTTATCAAATATAGCCAGTTTTAATCATGAAGAACCACATTTTTGTTTAATTATATTGAATTAGCTTTGGCCTTATTAAAAGGTATGTATTGCTTCAAAAACATCAAATGTGCACAGCATCAGAGCAGTGTTCTTTAAATTGGTATTAGTCTATTGATTCTGCTAAAATTTAGCGATGTTTGAGGTATTTTTCTTCAGATACGTTCACAGGCTATACTGTAATTTTTCAATTCAGATGTCTTAGATTTTAAACACGCTGGTTGCTATAAAAGACTGAAAGTACTTGGTGAAGTCCATTTTGTACATGCCAGTCAGAGTGGTCTTTCAGAAATCTCATCATGCCATTTTTAAACTTAAAGCACTGGGTCATCTTCCATCACTTTTAGGTAAGGTCCACGTGTATAGTCACCGTTTATGTTGAAAAAAGTATTTGCCATGAATAAGTCATTGTTTTTGCAAAAGTTTATTGTGGGATGTCCACTGTCATTTCTGTCACCAGGGTCATATTTTCCAACTACTGATCCTTTTTCTCTGTTATTAAGTTTCCCATTCTAATCTCCAGCAATTACCAATGTATTTTGATTACATGTTTGATCCATTTCAGACTGCAGAAGTTGGTAAAAATCTTCAGTTTCTTCATCTTTGGCATTAGTGATTGGTGCGTAAATTTGAATAATAGTTGTGTTAACTAGTCTTCCTTGTAGGCATGTGAATATTATCCTATCACTGACAGCATTGTACTTCAGGATACATCTTGAATTTTTTTTTTTTTTACAACAAACGCAACACCATTCCTCTTCAATTTTATCATTCCCAGCATAGTAGACCATATGATTATCCCATTCAAATGGCCAATACCAGACCATTTCAGCTCACCAATGCCTAGGATAGCAATCTTTATGTGGTCCATTTCATTTTTGACGACTTCCAATTTTCCTGATTCATAATTCGTACATTCCATGTTCCAATTATTAATGAATGTTTGCAGCTGTTTCTTCTCCTTTTGGTTTGTGCCACATCAGCAAATGTAGGTCCCGAAAGCTTTATTCCAATCGTGTCATTAATGTTGACCTACTTTGAGGAGGCAGCTCTTCCCTAGTAGTATTTTGAGTGCCTTCCAACCTGAGGGGCTCATCTTCTGGTGCTATATCAGACACTGTTCCGCTGCTATTTATAAGGTTTTCACTGGTCAGTTTTTTCAGAAGTAGCCTGCCAGGTCCTTCTTCCTAGTCTGTCTTAGTCTGGAAGATCTGGTGAATCCTGTTCACCATGGGTGACCCTGCTGGTATTTGAAATACCAGTGGCATAGCTTCCAGCATCACAGCAACATGCAAACCACCACTGTACAACAAACTGACAGATGAGTTGTCTGTCCTACTGCTTTATCCGCCACCACCCACCCATTGCTATGACTCATAGCGACCCTATAGCACAGAGTAGAAGTGTCTCATAGGGTTTCCAAGGAGATGCTAGTGGATACAAACTGCCAACCTTTTGGTTAGCAGCCAAGCTCTTAGGCACTGCACCACCAGGGCTCCGGTCTTATCCTAGTGGGCCCTCAATGCAGTCACAAGTGTCTTTCCAAGAGGGAGAGGCAGAGAGAGATTTGATGACAGAAGGCAGTATGATAAAGGCAGTGTGATCATCAGATGGAGAGAAAAGGCAATGCAATTGGAGCACGTAAACCAAAGAGTGAGGACAGCCTCCAGAAGCTGAAAAGACAAGGAAAGGAATTCTTCCTTAGAGCATCTTGAGGGAGCACAGCCTTGCCAACATCTTGACTTCAGCCCAGCGAAACTGATTTTGGATTTTGACCTCCAGAAATGTTCATTAACGTATAGAAACAAACTGATATTCATGTGTGGATCTTGTACCCTACAACTTTGCTGAATTCATTAGCTCTAGTAGCTTTCTTATAGAATCTTTGGAATTTTCTATATATAGAATCATGTCATCTGTAAATAGAGATAGTTTTACTTCTTTCTTTCCAATACGGATTCCTTTTATTTTGTTGTCTTACCTAATTGCTCTTGCTAAACCTTACAATACAATGTTGAGTACCAGTGGTAAAAGCAGGCGTCCATGTCTTGTTCCTGATGTTAGGGGGAAAACTTCTAGTTTTTCACCGTTATTTATGTTAGCTGTGGATTTTTCATATATAGCCTTTAATCATTTGAGGAATTTACCTTCTATTTCTAGTTTGTGGAGTATCTTTTATCATGAAAGGGTGTTGGATTTTGTCAAATGCCTTTTATGCTTCCATTGAGATGATCATGTGATTTTTTCCTTTGTTGTGTTAATGTGGCTTTTGTTATCAGGGTATCAATTGATTTTCGTATGCTGAACCACCCATGCATTCCTGGGATAAATTCTACTTGATCATGGTATATAATACTTTTAATATGCTGTTGGATTCAGTTTGCTGGTATTTTTTTGAGGATACCAAACCAAACCCATTGCTGTTGAGTTGATTCCAACTGATAGCGACCCTATAGGATGGAGTAGAACTGCCCCATAGGGTTTCCAAGGCTGTAATCTTTATGGAAGCAGACTGCCACATCTTTCTTCCACAGAGTAGCTAGAGGGTTCAGACCGCCGAACTTGTAGTGAGCAGCCAAGCGCTTAACCACTACACCACCACAGCTCCTTTTGCTGAGGATACCCGCACCTAAATTCATAAGGGATGTTGGTCTGTAATTTTCTTTTCTTGTGGTGTCTTTATCTGGCTCCAGTATCAGGGTAAGCCTGGCCTCAAAAATGAGTAAGTGTTCTCTCCCATTTTTTGGAAGAGTTTGAAAAGGATTGGCATTAATTCATCTTTAAATGTTTGGTAGAATTCACCAGTGACACCATCTGGTTCTGGATTTTTGTTTATTGGGAAGTTTTTTTTTTTTGATTACTGATTCAGTGTCTCTACTGTTGTAGACCTATTGAGATCATCTTTTTCTTCTTGAGTCAATTTAGGTAGTGAGTTTCTAGGAATTTGTCCATTTCATCTAGATTATCTAATTTGTTGGCATATAAATTGCTCAGAGTATTCTCTTACGATCCTTTTTATTTCTGTATGATCAGTAGTAATGTCCCCAAATTCATTTCTAATTTTAGTTATTTGCGTCTTCTCTCTTTTTTCTCTGCCAATCTAGCTGAAGATTTTTTTGATGGTATTGATCTTTTCAGAGAATCAATTTTTGGTTTGGTTGTTCTATTGTTTTTTTATTGACTTATTTATCTTTGCTTAATATTTATTATTTCCTTCCTTCTGCTAGGTTTGGGTTTAGTTTGCTCTTCTTTTTCTAGTTCCTTAAATTGTGAAGTTAGGGTAGTGATTTGAGACCTTTCTTCTTTTTTAATATGTATTCACAGCTATAAATTTCCCACTGAGCACTGACTTTGCTGCATTCCTTAAGTTTTGGTTTGTTGTGTTTTCATCTGTACTCATTTCTAAGTATTTTCTAATTTTCCTTTTGATGTCTTCTTTGACCCATTGGCTATTTAATGGTACGTTGTTTAATTTCTATGTATTTGTGAATTTTCCAGTTTTCCTTCTGGTGTTGACTCCTTGTTTCATTCCATTGTGGTCAGTATAGATACTTTGTATGATTTCAGTCGTTTTAAATCCCTTGGGACTTGCTTTGTGACCTAATATTAGTCTATTCTGGAGAATTATCCATGTGCACTGGAGAAGAATGTATATTTTGCTGTTGTTGGGTGGAGTGTTTATTTATGTCTGTTTGATCTAGTTGGATTATAGTGTTGTTCAGCCCTCTGCTTCCTTATTGATCTCTCTTTAGATGTTCTAGGCATTATTGCAAGTGGTATATAGTGAAGTCTACAAGTATTATTGTACAACTGTCTGTTTCTCTCTTGAATTCCGCCCATGTTTGTATATGTATTTTGGGGCCCTGTTGTTAGGTGCATATATATTTATAATTCTTATATCTTCTTGTTGAATTGACTCTTTTATAATTATATAAGTCCCCATTTTTGTCTCATGTAACAGTTTTTACTTAAAGTCGTTTGCGAGATATTAATATAGTTACCCCAGTTTTCTTTTGATGTCAGTTGTGGTGTCTTTATCTGGCTTTGGTATGAGGGTAAGGCTGCTGCAGAAATAAGTTATGAGTTACTATTTACATGGAATATTTTTTTCCATGCTTTCACTTTCATCCTATTTGTGTCTTTGGATCTAAAATGGTTTTTGAAGACAGCATATAGTTGGATCAGAGATTTTATTTTTATCATGTTAACCTCAAGATCATGTTATAGTTTATCCACATAGAGGATCAGTTCTCTAACTACAAAGTAAATAAATAGAAGAACATCTAAACATCACTTTTATATATTATTAGTATCTACCTTCTTTCTTTACCACTGAAACCTATAAAGGGAGAAACAGACCAAATAATTTGAGTTGCTTGGATAGAATTTCAAGTTCTTAAATGGTGAGAAGGATGGATAATGTATAGAGAGCTAGACTACCATTTGCATTTATCTATTCAAATTCTCCAGTGAGTCTAACAGAGTATTAGTCTAAACATACCAATTTTAATCATAAAATTTATTTTTCTTTCAGTTTAGAAGAGAGAAATAAAAATTTGGAAGATTTAATTAGGAGACCCAGAGAGAGAACTAGGAGAGTGAGGTAAGTTTTTCTTTTTCTAAACAATACCCAAACCCATCGTTGTTGAGTTGATCCCGACTCATCGTGACCCTATAGGACAGAATAGAACTGCCCCATAGAGTTTCCAAGGCGTGCCTGGTGGATTTGAACTGCTGACCTTTTGGTTAGCAGCCATAACACTTAACCACTGTGTACCAGGGTTTCCTTCTAAATAATAGTGTCTTTAATTATATGTGTGCATATGTGTGTTTGTAAGTAATAAATTTAAACTTTTTTTCTTTATCTCGATTTAACATAATCCATTGCCATCGAGTTGATTCTGACTCAAAGCGACCCTATGGGACAGAGTAGAACTGCCCCATAGGGTTTCCAAGCAGAGACTGGTGGATTTGAACTGCTGACTTTTGGTTTGTAACTGAGCTCTTAACCATTGTGCCACCAGGGCTTCCTATTTAATATAAACGACATAAATTATATGAAAATGCTTGATATTTTGCCTGGCATAAAATAGTTGCTTAATAAATATTCTTTGTAGAATCTAAACTGGGAACCAGATTCCCTGACCTCATGGAACTTAGGATCACCTTTAAGGAAGGTATGACAAAGATTCTGAGCTACAACAAAAGATTTTTGTCTACAACAAAATTGATTACCCTGCTATATGTTTTATGACCAGGATTTTTTATGCTAACATTAAATCTTATAAACTGTTATTTTAGAAGACTCTAAGTATTTGATACTATAAGGTATGTACCTATGGAGTTGATTTAAGAACATAATAGGATGTTAAAATGAGAACCTTCCTGGCTTAATTCCTGTGGTGCTAATAAAACAATTATCCATTCCCAGAGTGAGAGTGAGTTATCCCATATGCATAATTTACTAAGAATATTTTAAAGAACTTGTTTCATGACTCATATCCATTGGCCAGATCCACGATGTTAAAGTGTGGAGATTGGAGAAGAAATTTCTTTGAATCTGTCACGTTGTGAGCTCCCATCACTGCCCCCCATACACACTGATTTTACCTCTTTCACCTAAAGCCTTGTGAGGGGAGCTTCCAGGGGATCATCTACAGGGCTTTGAAATGTGTCTCCTAAAAGTTGGGAAAACAGGGAATCAGTGACTCAATCATGCCTGAAAAAGCTAAGGCAAGCTGTGGCAGCTCAACAGAGGGGTGGTGTTGGGGTGGCCTGTTCACTCCAAGGTTGTCACTACAAAAAATATGTGTGACTATCAAGAGGAATAATTTATGCATGATTGCAGTTCCAGAACAGGAGAAGACAAAAAAAAAAAAAAAAAAGGCACAGAGAGAATTTTTGAAGATTTGGTAGCAGAAAACTTCCCTGATGTCATGAAAGATGAGAAGGTTACCATCCAAGAAGCTCAACAAACCTCATACAGGATAGACCCCAAAAGAAAGTCACCGAGACATATCATAATCAAACTTTTCAAAACAAAGGCAAAGAAAGAATTCTGAGATCAGCTTGGGAAAAATGAAATATCCCCTACAAAGCAGCACAAATGAGACTAAGCTCTGGTTTTTCAGTAGAAACCATGCAGGCAGGAAGGCAATGGAATGACATATATGAAACCCTGAAATAAAAGAATTGCCTACCAAAAATCCAGCAAAATTGTCTCTCAAGTACCATGGTGAAGCTAGGACATTCCAGATAAACAGAAATTAAGGGACTTCATAAAAACCAAACCAGACTTATAATCAATATTGAAGGGAGTCCTTCAGGCAGAGAACCAATGGCATCAGACAACAACCTGAGATTAAGACACACAACACCACCACCCAGATACCAATCCAGTTAAAGAAATCCCAAAAGTTAAATAAAGCCACAAACCTGAAAACAGGGAACCAGAGATGTCAATTTGTAAACGACTACAACTACTAAACAAAAAAGGGGGAATAAATGGTGTAGTTATAGAACTTCCGTAGGAGAGGAAGTCAGGCGATATCAAGAAATAAGAGACTGTTTTAATTTAGGAAAATAAAGGAGAAGTTCAGAGTAGCCACAAAGAAAGTTAATAAACCTACTCACCAAAATAAAAAAGAAGAAAATCATAAGCATTCAGTAAACACAAAATCAAGAACAATGAAGGAAATGAAAAGAAAATCCACAAACAAAAGGAACTCAGCGCAGAAAATTAAGCAGAACAAAGGAACCATCAACACCACAAAAAAAAGGGATAACAAAATGATAGCAGTAAATTCATACTTATCGATAATACACACTGAATGTAAATGGTTTAACTGCACCAGTCATGAGACAGAGAGTGTCAGAATAGATGGAAAAAAGCATGATCTATTGTCATAGTTAAGATTGTATGTCACCTTGGCTAGGCCATGATTCTCAGTGATTTGGCAGTTGTATAATGTTGCGATCACTTCCCTGCTGAAATTTGATATGTGGTCACGCCCTTGATGGAATTTGCTGAGTGATACTGGTGCGGGCGGAGCCTGTGGTGGCTCACCACCCCCTCAGCCTTCATCTCCCCGCTCTCGTCTGCCTACCTCTTTCCTGCTCGCCTTGCCAGGGCTTTTGCTTGTTTTGGATCCTGCAGCTGGCTCCTGTTCATCTGGCCTCTGGTTCTTGGGACTTGGGATAGCAGCTTGCTGGTGGTCTTGCCTGCTGATTGTCGATCTTCACAACCTATGGCAGCACTGCTGTCTGGCCTACCAGTCTTGGGTTTACCAGCCCCTGTGACTAAGTGAGTCAGGAGAATTTTCTTTCCTGCCTCACCAACTTAGGACTTAGAGCCTCTAAAAACCATGTGAGCCATTTTCTTGATATAAATCTCTATCTTTGTACATACACTTTACTGGCTTTGCTTCTCTAGAGAACCCAGCCTAAGACACCCATCAATATGTTGCCTACAAGAGAGACACCTTAGATTAAAGGCATAAATAGGTTAAAAATCAGAGGATGGAAAAATATATCAAACAGTAACCAAAAAAGAATGGCAGTGGTGATATTAATCTCTAAGAAGGTAGACTTTAAGTCAAAATCCATCATAAGAGATAAGAAAGGGCATTATATAATGATTATATGGTCAATTCACCATGTGGATATAACTGTAATAAATATCAACACACCCGATGACAGAACTCCAAAATACATAAAACAAACTGTAACAGAATTGAAAAGAGAAAGACAACTCCACAATAATAGTAGGAGACTTTAACACACCATTTTCAATGAAGGACAGAACGACTAGAAAGAAACTCAGCAAAGATACAGGAGATCTAAATAATACAACCAACTTGATTTCATAGATATGTACAGAACACTCCACCCCACAGCAGCACAGTACACATTCTTCTCCAACACACATGGAACATTCTCTAGAATAGACCATATTTTAGGCCTTAAAGTAAGCCTCAATAATTCAAAAACATCAAAATAATACAGAGCACCTTCTCTAATCATAACACTATAAAACTAGAAATCAGTAACAGGAAGAACAAGGAAAAAAATCAAATGCATGGAAACTGAATAACACCTTGCTGGGTAACAGGTGAAATTTAAAAATTAAAAATTCCTAGTATCAAATGAGAATGAAAACACAACATACCAAAACCTTTGGGACACGGCAAAACCACTACTCAGGAGAATTTATAGCAATGAATGCTAACATCAACAAAGAAGAAAGGGCCAAAATTAATAGCTTAACCCTACAACTTGAACAAATAGAAAAAGAGCAGTGAAAGAAGTCCAGCACAGTCACCAGAAGAAAGGAAATAATAAAGATTAGAGCAGAAATAAATGGAAGAGGAGGTGGGACCAAGATGGCGGAATAGTCAGATGTTTCGTGTCGTCCCTCTTACAACAAAGACCTGAAAAAACAAGTGAATCAAATATATATGAAAATCTAGGAATTGTAATCACCAAATTCACTGCTAAAGAATCGAACTGAGCAGCAGGTGGAAGGAGAGACAATTCAAAAACAGTGGAAATGGGGAACTACAGATTACGGAATTGCCACTGTCCTGCTAGCTGAATCTGCACAGCGCACACAGGCTGAGGCAAGCAGCAACATTCCAAGCCGAAAGTCACACCATCTGGAGCAGCCAAGTAGCAGTGAATCTGTACACACCTCCAGAACCAAAAAGGAGCAACACCAGACCTGTGAAAGTTAAGTGCAAACTCCCAACCCACGGTGTGCGCTGGTACCATAATCTTTCCCCCCACCAGAGCTCCACAGCCAAGAAGCATTCCCTTCCCCTCATTCATCCCCCATCGCACTCCAACACCAGTCCAACGGCATTCAACAATGCCATGTCCCCTAAGCTGGGAACTTACAACAGGTCCAGAGGTACCTACCCCTTTGCCCAGCCACTGGTGTAGGGGATCCATGGGCTTGCAGCACCCTAGTGCCTTACAGGCCATTCCAAGATAGCACGCACTCATTAGCACAAAATGGGAGGGCATCCACCTAAAGCCTATTTTCACCTGCAGCAGCCAAGTAGGAGCTGCAGATTTGTGACATTCAACAATGCCTCACCCCCTGAGAAGGAGACTCAGGCACCCACACCAGGGTCCTGAGGGCCAGCAGTACTACCCACTCCATCTAGCCGCCCACAGCAGGGGCCTGAGAATTAGTGGTGCCTCCCAATCCCTCCAGCTAAGATCACCAGGCGCCCAATGGTCAGCTGAAGGGACATACCCTCCAACTGGGCACCTGGGGGCAGCCAACAGCCCCTGCCTTGACCCATACATAGCCCCCCCCCCCACACTGCAAACAGAGACTTGTGCCTGGTCTAAACACCCCCACGCATCCCTGCCTGCCTAGGACTGTAGGTGAAAGTCTCCGTACCACACACTTGGTGACCAACAACCCGGACACCTGTACCCTGAACAACCGCACCCCCATAAAAACAATGAACAGACCCCTGGGCTCTCACACTAGTAGCTGATCTGACCACCTGGAGACAGGAGGTGAGAGTTTCTATGATGCCAACAACCAGGGTAGCACACACACCCAGGCTACTTGGACATATGAAAAGAAAACAAAAATACAAAATGCAGCAAACAAAAGTACAATAAATAAATAAATATAATAAGTTATTGATGCCTCAAAAGACAACAATCAATATCAAGTCACATAAAGAAACAGTACAAGATGGCTCCAGCAAGCGACCAAAATAAAGAAACCAGAAAACCCTCCAGAGGAAGATAAGACAATGGAATTACCTGATAAAGAATTCAAAAGACTTAATATACAGAGCTTTCCAAAAGATTTGGGTTCTGAAAGATCAGGAAGGAGATCAGGTAAAAGTTAGATCAAACCAAGGAACACACAGACAAAGCAATAGAAGAATTCAGGGAAACAATACAAGAACAATATGACAGAATAAACAGGCTGCTAGAAACCATATAGAAACAGCAACTAGAAATCCAAAATATTAATAACAAACTTCAGAATTAGACAACTCAATAGAAGGTCATAGGAACAGAATTGAGACAATGGAAGCCAGAATTAGTGAGATTGAAGATAAAACCGTTTACACCAGTTTGTTTGAGGAAAAATCAGAAAAAAGAATTAAAAAAAAGAAAGAAAGAAAGCCTGAGAATTATATGAAATACTATCAAGAGGAAAAACCTACAAGTGATCAGAGTACCAGAACAGAGGCAAATAATGGAAAACACAGAAAGAATTGTTAAAGATTTGCTGGCAGAAAACTCCCTGAATATCCTGAAAGACGAGAAGATATCTATCCAAGAATCTCAACAAACCTCATACAAGATAGACCCCAAAAGAAAATCACCAACACATATCATAATCAGATTTGCCAAAACAAAAGACAAAAAAAGAATCCTGAAAGGGGCTAGGGATAAACAAAAAGTTACCTACACAGGAGAACCAATAAGATTACTCAGAAGAAATCATGCAGGCAAGAAGTCAATGGGATGACATATATAAAGCCTTGAAGGAAAAAAATTGCCAGCCAAGAATTATATATCCAGCAAAATTTTTTCTCAAATTCAGTGGTGAAATTAGATCATTTCCAGGTAAACAGAAACTGAGGATATTTGTAAAAATCAGACCAAAATTACAAGAAATATTAAAGGGAGTCTTCTGGTTAGAGATCCAACGACATCAGACATCAATCCAAGACTAGGACACAGGACAGATCAACCAGGTATCAGCCCAGTTAGGGAATTCACAAAAACAAATCACAGTTAAAAGACTAAAAATAGGGAACAAGAGATGTCGATATGTAAATGACAACAACATGAAAACAAAAAAGAAGGAATAAGTGGTGCAATCATAGAACTTCCATATGGAGAGGAAGTCAAGACAATATCAAGAAATGAAAGATTGGTTTAAACTTAGAACAATAAAGGTAAATGTCAAGGTAACCACGTAGAAAGCTAACAAACCTACCCATCAAAATAAAAAAGAAAAAAAACATGAAGACTCAGTGAACATAAAAGAAACAATAATGAAAGAGATGAAAAGAAAATACATTAAAAAAATTCAGCACAGAAAGTTAAGCGGAACAAAGAAATTGTCAACACTACGCATGCACACAAAATACATCAAAATGACAGCACTAAACTCATACCTGTCGATCATTACAGTGAATGTAAATGGCCTAAATGTACCAGTAAAGAGACACAGAGTGGCAGAATGGCTGAAAAAACATGATCCATCTATATGCTGTCTGCAAGAGACACACCTTAGACACAGAGACATAAACAAACTAAAATTGAAAGGATGGAAAAAAATACATCAATCAAACAATAACCAGAAAAGAACAGGAGTGGCAATATTAATCTCTGACAAAATATACTTTAAAGCAAAATCCACCATAAAGAATAAGGAAGAACACTATATAATGATTAAAGGGTCAATACATCAGGAGGACACAACCATAATAAATATCTACACACCCAATGACAGGGCTCCAAAATACATAAAACAAACTCTAACAGCATTGAAAACACAGCTAGACAGCTCTACAATAATAGTAGGAGACTTCAACACACCGCTTTCAGTGAAGGACAAAACATCTAGAAAGAAACTCAAAGATACAGAAGATCTAAATGCCACAATCAATCAATTCAACCTCATAGACATATATGGAACACTCCACCCAACAGCAGCCAAGCATACATTCTTTAACAACACACATGGAATATTCTCCAGAATAGACAACATTTTAGGCCATAAAGCAAGCCTTAACAAAACCCAAAACATCAAAATCATACAAAGCATCTACTCTGGTCATAATGCCATGAAAGTAGAAATCAATAAAGAAATAGCAAGGATAAAAAATCAAATACGTGGAAACTGAGCAAGACCTTGCTTAAAAACTACTGGGTAATAGAAGAAATTAAGGATTGAATAAAAAAGAATTCATAGAATGAAATGAGAATGAAAACATATCTTACCAAACCTTTGGGACACAGCAAAGGCAGTGCTCAGAGGTCAATTTATAGCAATAGATGCATACATCCAAAAAGAAGGGCCAAAATCAAAATATTAACCCTACAACTTTAACAAATAGAGAGCAGCAAAAGAAGCCCTGAGGCACCAGGAGAAAGGAAATAATAAAAATTAGTGCAGAAATCAATGAAATAGAGAATAGAAAAACAATTGAAACAATCAACAAGACCAAAATTTGGCTCTTTGAAAAGATCAATAAAATCTACAAACCATAGGCCAAACTGACAAAAGAAAAGCAGAAGAGGAAGCAAATAACATGTATAAGAAATGAGACAGGTGATACCACAACAGACCCAACTGAAATTAAAAGGATCATAACAGAATACTATGAAAAATTGTACTCCAACAATTTAGAAAACCTAGAGGAAATGGACAAATTTTTAGAAACACACTACCTACCTAAACTAATACAAACTGAGATAGAAAAACTGAACAGACCCATAATAAAAGAAGAAAGTGAAGAGGTCATTTTACAAAATTAAAAAAAAAAAAAAATCGCCCAACAAAAAAAACTCTGGCCCAGACGTCTTCACTGGAGAATTTGACCAAACTTTCATAGAAGAGATATCACCAATACTATTCAGGCTATTTCACAGCATAAAAAAGGAAGGAATGCTCCTGAACTTATTCTATGAAGCTAGCTTAACCCTGATACAAAAACCAGACAAAGACACCACAAAAAAAGAAAACTACAGACCAATATCCCTCATCAATGTAGATGCAAAAATTCTCAATGAAATTCTGGCCAAATGAATTCAACAGCATATCAAAAAAAATAGTAATACATCATGACCAAGTGAGATTCATATTATCAATGCAGGGATGGTTCAACATTAGAAAATCAATCCACCCCAGAAATAAAAGAAAAGAACCATATGATTTTATCAATTGATGCAGGAAAGGCATTTGATGAAGTCCAACACCGATTCTTGATAAAAACTCTCAGCAAAATAGGAATAGAAGGGAAATTCCTCAACATAATAAGGGGCATTTATACAAAGCCAACAGCCAATATCGTTCTAAATGGAGAGAGACTGAAAGCATTCCCCTTGAGAACAGGAATCAGACAAGGGTGCCCTTTATCACTCTTATTCAACATTGTGCTGGAGGTCCTAGTTAGAGCAATAAAGCAAGAAAAAGAAATAAAGGGCATCCAAATTGGTAAGGAATAGATAAAACTATCCTATTTGCAGATGATATGATCTTATGCACAGAAAACCCCAAAGAATACACAAGAAAGCTACTGGAACTAATAGAGGATTGCAGCAAATTAGGATACAAGACAAGCATACAAAAATCAGTTAGATTCCTGTACACCAACAAAGAGAACTTCAAAAAGGAAATCACTAAATCAATACCATTTACAATAGCCTACAAGAAGTTTTACAAGAAGATAAAGTACTTAGGAAAAAATCTAACCAGGGACATAAAAGACCTATTTAAAAACAAACAAACAAAAAAACTATAAACACTACTGAAAGAAACCAAGAGACCTACGTAAGTGGAAAAACATACCATGCTCATGGATAGGAAGACTCAACATTGTGAAAATGTCAGTTCTACCCAAAGCAATTTACAGATACAATACAATCCTGATCCAAGTATCAACAGCATTTTTTAATAAGTTGAAGAAAAAAATCACCAACTTTATATGGAAAGGAAAGAGGCTCCAGATAAGTAAAGCATTACTGAAGAAGAACAAAGTGGGAGGCCTCTCACTACCTGATTTGAGAACCTATTATACAGCCACGGTAGTCAAACAGCCTGATATTGGTACAACAGGCATATAGACCAATGGAACAGAATTGAGAACTCAGATGTAAATCCATCCATTTATGAGCAGCTATTTGTTTTTTTTTATTTGACAAAGGGCCAGATCCATTAAATGGGGGAAAAGACAGTCTCTTTAACAAATGGTGGTGGCATAACTGGATATCCATCTGTAAAAAAATGAAACAGAACCCATACCTCACACCATACACAAAAATTAACTCGAAATGGATCCAAGACCCAGATATAAAATCTAAAAGGATAACGATCATGGAAGAAAAAATAGAAACAACACTAGGGGCCCTGATACATAGCATAAATAGGATACAAACTATAACTTACAATGCACAAACACCAGAAGAGAAACTAGACAACTGCGAGCTCCTAAAAATTAAATGCTATGCTCAGCAAAAGACTTCACCAAAAGAGTAAAAAGAGAACCTACAGACTGGGAAAAATTTTGGCTACAACATATCCGATCAGGGTCTAATCTCTAAAATCTATAAGGTGCTGTAACACCTCAACAGCAAAAAGACAAATAATCCAATTAAAAAATTGGCAAAGTATATGAATAGACACTTCACCAAAAAAGACATTCAGGCAGCTAATAGACGTGTGATAAAATGCTCAGGATCATTAGCCATTAGAGAAATGCAAATCATTAGAAATAGCATCTTAATCTGACAATACTGGCACTAATCCAAAAAACACAAAATAACAAAAGTTGGAGAGGTTATGGGGAGATTGGAACTCTTACGCACTGTTGGTGGAAATGTAAAATGATACGACCGCTTTGGAAAATGATATGGTGCTTCCTTAAAAAGCTAGAAACAGAAATATCATATGATCCACAATCCCACTCCTAGGAATGTACCCTAGAGAAATAAGAGCTGTCACATGAGTGGACATATGCCTACCCATGTTCACTGCAGCAGTATTCATAATAGCAAAAAGATGGAAACAACCTAAATGTGCATTAACAGATGAACTGATAAAAAAAATTGCGGTGCGTACACACAAGAGAATACTATGCAACAATAAAGAACAATGATGACTGCATGAAACATCTTACAACATGGATGAATCTGGAGGGCATTATGCTGAGTGAAATAAGTCAGTCACAAAAGGACCAATATTGTATGAGAGCACTATTATAAGAATTCAAGAAAAGGTTTTCATATAGAAAAAATGCATTCTTTGAATGTAACGAGGGTGGGGAGTTAGGGGGAGGGGGTATCACTAACTAGATAGTAGACAAGTATCAACTTTGGTAAAGGGAAGGACAACACACAATATAGGGGAAGTCAGCACAAGTGGAAGAAAACAAAAGCATAGAAGTTTCCTAGACACATCACACTTTGTGGGAGCAAGTAGCTGGGGCTGGGGCCTGGGGACCATAGTCTTACAGGACACATAGGTCAATTGGCATAACATAGTTCATAAAGAAAATGTTCTACATCCCACTTTGGTGAGTAGTATCTGGGGTCTTAAAAGCTTGTGAGTGGCCATCTAAGGTACATCTATTATTCCCATCTCATACGGAGCAAAGGAGAGTGAAGAAAAGTAAAGACACAAGGAAAATATCAGCCCAAAGGACTAAGGGACCACATGAATCAGAGACTCCACCAGCCTGAGACCAGAAGAACTAGATGGTGCCCAGCTACCACCAGGAACTGCTCTGACAGGGATCATAACAGAGAGTCCTGGACAGAGTGGGAGGAAAATGTAGAACAGAATTCAAATTCACAAAAAAAGACCAGATTTACTGGTCTGACAGAGACTGGAGGAGCCTCCAAAACTATGGCCCCTGGTCACTGTGGTAACCCAGAACTGAAACCATTCCTGAAGTCCACTTTTCAGACAAAGATTAGACAGGCTTTAGAATGAGCTTCTTAGTTCAATCAAAATACCAGACCAAATGATCAACTCCTGTCAAAAAAGCAAGACAAGAAGTTAGGAAGGGACAGGAACTGGACAATGGACACAGGGAACCTGAGTAAAAAGGGGCAGCATGCTGTCACATTGTGGAGATTGCAACTGAAGACACAAAATAATATGTGTATAAATTTTTGAAGAGAAATTAACTCGAGCTGTAAACGTTACATAAAGCACAAAAAAAGGAAGAAATGAAAGAGAAAATAATAGAAAGAATCAATAAGACTAGAAGTTGGTTCTTCGAGAGGATCAATACAATTGACAAACCACTGAGCAGTTTGACAAAAGAAAAAATAATGTCTTAGTTCTCTAGTGCTGTTACAACAGAAATACTAAAAGTGATTGGCTTTAACAAGCAGAAATGTATTCTCTTACATTTTAGGAGGCTAGAAGTCCAAATTCAGTGCACCAGCTCCAGGGGGAGGCTTTCTTTCTCTATCAGTTTTGGGGGAACATCATTGTCATCAATCTTCCCCTGGTCTAGTAGCTTCTCAGTGCAGGGAATCCAGGTCCAAAGGACATACACAATTCCTGGCACTTCTTGCTTGGTGGTAATGAGGTCCTTCTCCTCTCTGCTTGAGTCTCTCTTTTATATCTCAAAAGAGATTGACTCAAGATACAACCTAATCCTGTAGATTGCGTCCTGCTTTACTAGCCTAACTGCCCATAATCCTGCCTCATTAACATCATAAAAACATACAGGTTAGGATTTACAAGACATAGGAAAATTACATCAGACAACAAAATGGAGGACAACCACCCAATACTGGGAATCATGGCCTAGGGAAGTTGACACATATTTTGGGGGGACACAATTCAATCCATAACAAAAAAGAAGCTGCCAATAACCAAAATAAGAAATGAGATAGGTGACATTACAACAGAACTAGCCGAAATTAAAAGAATCATAACAGAATATTATGAAAAACTGTACTCCAACAAATTTGGAAACCTAGAAGAAATGGACAAAGCTCTAGAAACACACTACCAACCTAAATTAACACAAATGGGGGTAGAAAATTTGGATAGACTGGTAACAAAAGAAGAAATTGAAGAGATAATTTAAAAAAAAAAATCTTCCAAACAACAAAAAAAACCCTGGTCCAGACGGTTGCACTGGAGAATTCTACAAAACGTTCAGGGAAGAGTTGACACCAAATCTATTCAAACTATTCCTGAACATAGAAAGAAAAGAATACCCCCTAATTCATTCTGTGAAGCCAGCATAACCCTGATTCCAAAGCCAGGCAAAAAAAAAAAAAAAAAATGCCACAAAAATAGCAAACTACAGACCAATTTCCCTCGTGAATATAGACAAAATAATTCTCAACAAAATTCTAACCAACAGAATTCAACAGCATGTCAAAAAATAATATATCATGATCAATTGCAATTCATACAAGGTTTGCAAGATGGTTAAACATTAGATAATCAATCAACATAATTCACCACATAAATAAAACAAAGGAAAAGAATCACATGATCATTTC
The DNA here is from genome assembly GCF_024166365.1 of Elephas maximus indicus. NCBI lineage: Eukaryota > Metazoa > Chordata > Mammalia > Proboscidea > Elephantidae > Elephas > Elephas maximus. The sequence goes on along the minus strand of NC_064819.1, from coordinate 49,596,860 downwards.
AACAGATGCAGAAAAGGCATTTGATAAAATCAATACCCTTTCCTTATAAAAACTCTCAGCAAAGTAGGAGTAGAAGGGAAACTGCTCAGCATAATAAAGGGCATATGTAGAAAACCAACAGCCAACATTGTTGTCAACAGAGAGAGACTGAAAACATTCCCCTTGAGAATGGGAAGCAGATGAGGGACCCCTTTATTACCACTCTTATTCAGTATTGTACTGGAAGTCATAGCTAGAGTAATATGGCAAGAAAGGGCAATATTGGTAAGATTGTTAAGGAAGAAGTAAAACTATCCCTGTTTGCAAATGACATGATCCTATACATAGAAAATCCCAAAGATTCCATAAGAAAGTTAGTGGAACTAGTAGAGGGATTCAGCAAAGTGATAGGATACAAGCTCGACATACAAAAATCAGTTGGATTTTTCTATACTAACAAAGACAACTCCAAAAAAGAAATCAAGAAATCAATATCCCCCAAAGGTTAAAAAAAAAAATCCCCCAAAGGTTAAAAAAAAAAAACCTTAAAAATAAGTCTAACTAGGAATGTAAAAGACTTACACAAGGAAAACTACAAAACACTACTGCAAGAAACCAAAGAGACCTACATAAGTAGAAAAAACATACCACACTCATGGATTGGCAGGCTTAACATTGTGAAAATGCCAATGCTACCCAAATTACCCAAAGTGAACTATAGATATAATGCAGTCCCGATCCAAATTCCAACTACATTCTTTGATAAAATGGAAAATCTAATCTCCAACTTCATGTGGAAAGGAAAGAGGCCCCAGATAGCTAAAGCATTATTGAAGAAGAACAAAGTAGGAGGGCTCACACTTCCTGATCTCAGAACCTGCTATACAGCCATAGTAGTCAAAACAACCTGGTACTGATACAATGACAGACACATAGACCAATGGAACAGAATTGAGAATCCAGAAATAAATTCATCCTGCTGTGGACAACTGATCTTGGACAAAAAGGTCTGTCTTAGTTATATAACCCACTGCCATAGAGTCAATTCCGACTCATAGCAACCCTACAGGACAGAGTAGAACTGCCCCACAGGGTTTCCAAGGAGTGCCTGGTAGATTTGAACTGCCGCCCTTTTGGTTAGCAACTGTAGGTTTTAACCACTACGCTACCAGGGTTTCCTCTTAGTTGTCTAGTGCTGCTATAACAGAAATACCACAAGTGGATGGCTTTAACAAACAAATTTGTTCTCTCACAGTTTAGAAGCCTAGAAGTCCATATTCAGGGTGCCAGCTCCAGGACAAGGCTTTCTTTCTCTGTCAGCTCTGGGTGAAGGCCATTGTCATCAATCTTCCCCTGGTCTAGGAGCTTCTCAGCCCAGGGACCGTGGTCCAAAGAATACACGCTCCTGGCTCTTGTTTCTTCGTGGTATAAGGTCCTTCTCCTTTCTGCTGGATTCTCTTTCTTATATCTCAAAAGAGATTGACCCAAGATACAACCTAATCCTGTAGATTGAGTCCTCCTTATTAATGGAACTGCCTCTAATCTGACTCATTAAGATCAAAAAGGTTAGGATTTACAACACATAGGATAATCACACCAGATCACAAAATGGAGGACAACCACACAATACTGGGAAAAATGGCCTAGCCAAGCTGATGCACATTTTGAGGGGACACAATTCAATCCATTATAAGGTCAAATTCCATTAAATGGGAGAGAGATACTCTCTTTAATACACAGTTCTGGCAAAACTGGATATTCATTTGCAGAAAAATGAAACAGGATTCATACCTCACATCATACACAAAAACTAACTCAAAGTGGATCAAAGACGTAAATGTTAAACCCAAAACTATAAAGTTTATGAAAGAAACATAGGGACAAAGGTAGGTGCCCTAAGTTATGGCATAAATAGACTATCAAACATAAATGAAAATGCACAAACAGCAGAAGATAAACTAGACAACTGGAAACTCCTAAAAATGAAATACTTATGCTCATCAAAAGACTTCAGCAAAGGAGTAAAAAGAACCTACAGACTGGGAAAAAAAATTTGGCAACGATGTATCTGACAAGGGTCTGATCTCTAAAATATTTAGAAAAATTTAACACTTCAACAACACAAAGATCAACAATCCAATCAAAATGTGGGCAAAGGACATGAACAGACACTTCACCGAAGAAGACATTCAGTTGGCTAACAAACATGAAGAAATGCTTGCATTCATTAGCCATCAGAGAGATGCAAATCATAACTACAATGCAATACCATCTTATCCTGTCAATAATGGCACATACTGATCAAAAACACAGAAAACAACAAATGCTGGCAAGGTCGTGGAGAGATTGGAACTCTTATACACTGCTAGTGGAACTGTAAAATGGTACAACCACTATGGAAAATGGTATAGTGCTTCCTTTAAAATGCTAGAAATAGAAATAGTATATGATCAAGCATTCCCATTCCTAGGTATACATTCTAGAGAAATAAGAGCCATGATACAAATAGACATGTGCACACCCATGTTCATGATAGCATTATTCAACAATAGCAAAAAGATGGAAACAACCTAAATGTCCAGTAACAGATGAACGGATAAACAAATCGTGGTACATAGATACAATGGAATAATACACAATGATAAAGAGTAATGACGAATCCGTGAAACATCTCACAACATGGATGAATCTGGAGGATATTATGCTAAGTGAAATAAATCAATCACAAAAGAACAAATATTTTGAGACCACTAATTTAAAAAAAAGCCAAAAATAGGTTTACACACAGAAAGAAACATCCTTTGAGTGTTACCAGGGATGGGAGGGCATACGAGGGAGAATCACTAAATAGTAATAACAAACTGTTTTAGTCATCTACTGCTGCTATAACAGAAATACCACAAGTGGATGGCTTTAACAAAGAGAAGTTTATTTTCTCACGGTGAAGCAGGCTTAAAGTCCAAATTCAGGGTGTCAGCTCCAGGGGAAGGTTTTCTCTCTCTGTCGGCATTCTCATCAATCTTCCCCCAGACTTGGAGCTTCTCCACGCAGGGACCCCGAGTCCAAAGGATGCGCTCTGCTCCTGGCACTTCTTTCTCGGTGGTATGAGGTCGCCCTGTCTCTCTGCTTGCTGCTTTCTTTTATATCTCAAGACACAATCCAATCTTGTAGATTGATTACTGCCTCACTAACACAACTGCCACCCATTCTTCCTCATTAACATCATAGAGGCGGGATTTACAACATGTAGGAACATCACACAATGCTAGCAATCATGGCCCAACCCAATAGATGTACATATTTTTGGGGGGACATAAGTCAATCCATGACACAAACAATACTTTTTGACTGGATGCATAGGTAGATATGTATGCTAAACAGACATGGGAGGTCATGTGGCAGTACACTTGAGTACATATATGATTGTGGGTATTTCTACATATGTATTTGCATGTGCTGCATGTATATTTATATGTATAACAGAGCATATAGGGGACACAGATATGCAAACTTCTTAGATATAACCAAACACCTCACGGCACTGAGCTACTGGGCCTGAAGGCTAAGGACCATAGTCTTAGGGATTATCTAGGTCAGTTGGCACAACGCAGTTCATAAAGATAATGTTCTACATCCTAGGTCAGTGAGTAGCATCTGGGGTCTTAAAAGCTTGCAAGTGGCCATCTAAGGTACAACTATTGGTCTCTTCCTGTCTGCAGCAAAAGAGAATGAAGAAAACCAGAGTCAAGAAAGCAATTAGCCTAAAGGACAAATGGCCCACATGAACCACAGCCTCCTCTAGCCCAAGACCAGAAGAACGAGATGGTGCCCAGCTACCACTACTGACTGCTCTGACCTGGAACACAACAGAAGGTCTCAGTTAGAATGAATGAAAACTGTAGAACAAAATTCAAATTCATAAAAAAGACCAGATTTACTGGTCTGAGAGAAACTGGAGGAACCCCTGAGACTATTGCTCTAAAACACCCTTGAGACTTGGAACTGAAGCCACTCCCAGAGGCCACCTTTCAGCCAAATAATAGACTGGCCTATAAAATAAACAATAGCATCCATGAGGAATATGCTCCTTAGAACAATCAACTATACGAGACCAAAAGGGCAACATCTGCCCAAAAGCAAAGATGAGAAGGCAGGGAGAGGCAGGGGAACCAGACAAATGGAAACGGAACCCAGGGTGGAAATGGAGAGAGTGCTGACACATTGCGTGGATTGCAACCAATGTCACAGAACAATTCATGCTTGAATTATTGACTGGAAAGCTAAATTGCTGTAGAGACTTTCACCTAATGCACAATAAAATGTTTAAAAAAAAAAAAAAAGTGATAGTGTCTTCAGAACCATGCAGGTGATACAAGTTATTTGGGATCTGGCCAAGGCTGCCTAGAGGACTGAGGGATACAGCAAAAAGAAGCTGGAGAATGCCAGATTTTTAGGAGCTAGTCGAATATCAAGTCTATCGGGTGACCACCCAGAAGCTCCAAGTATCAGCCTAGTTTGGAGAACTGCAGGTGAGAGGCTAGTAGTGGGAAATTCCAAACAAAGAACCAGCTTTTGCCACTTGCCAAGGCCAGAGACCCTGAAGCCACCAGCCAAGTAAAAACTGTCCTGTGGCCTTACTTCTGCAAATAGAGGAGCTGATGAGTGAAGAGAGGGCAGAAACTGACCTCCAAAGACAGGGTGTCCACCAACCATGGGCCTTAACTGACACGGGCAGAAATCTTACTTTGGAATGAAGATTAAAGCATCGTTTACTATTTAGGACTAAACTTGCTATTTACTGAATTGAGACTGTGTTTACTCTTCACAGAGAGGATGGATTATTACCTCACAGTGAGCAAAACAACCACTGGGCCTGCTGCATATTCATCCAATGGTCAAGGGAAGGTTTCCCTGAGTGAAGGAAGCTGAAAGTAGAAGTGGGAAACAAAATTTAAAGCTGCGTTTTGGTTTTGTCATGAGTCAGATTTGTCCAACATAGAGTTTGCAATTTCAGCTCGGCTTTGAAAATCAAAGCTCCTTAGCATTGAGTTTCTGTTTATGGTGATGGATAATTTGGCAACGGATATCGCTGATGGTTGCACAACATGACTAATGTCATTGGTGTCACTGAATTCTACCCGCAAAAAATGTTGACATAGCAGAGGTTGTGTTACCTATATTTTTACAACAATAAAAAAATAATAAAGCAATTATTAATTGAGGGGCAGGGGTGGGGAACTCCTGAGCAGGTTTATAGTAGTGTTTGCGTTAAGATAGGATAACTGTGATTTTTTTTCTAACATGAAAGAGTGTAATCTGATGCCTGGCGTATTGTAGATGCCCAGGAAATGCTAATTTAAACTGAATGTGAATCTTAGTTGCTGAGAATTGTGGAATAATTTTTCTACAATTATTTTAAAATAAAATCTGCATATAAATTTACATGTTTTTCACCAGTTCAAGTATTTGTTTACTTTATTTGGCCTATTTTCACAAATGACTTGAGACCCTTTTGTATAGATTTAGACTGGCCTTGAAGCTGAAGCTAGAGGGGTAAAGAAGGGTGGGACGAAGAGCTTGCAAGGCCTTTCCAGAGAGGCCTCCATCAGACTTCAGCCTCCACTGTCCCTGGAATATCCAGTTTACCTCAGTAAATTCAGCAGATGAACAAACTTTAAACTACTTCTTCATCATCATAAAATTACAGTGCTGCTTTAGCCAGTTGTCCTCAGTAGTGAATTTAGGGGGTTTTTAGGGATATAAAAATGAACCTTTAACAGTCTCCAATGTCTTATTTTTGCCTCTAGTTCCTCATCACTTTCAGGGAAATTTGTTAGGTTTTCAAGACATAGCCAGAATAGTATCCTAAGTAAATCTAGGAGAATTTTAAAATGTAATAAGGCTATGGCTTAATATTTTGATTTAATTGCAGTAAGAATGATTCATATATTATACACTGAGCTTTATCTTAGCCTTTTTTGAATCTCATAGTTCTATCCTAGATGACAGTTTATCTTGGAAAGTGAAGGGAAAATATGTTATAATGACACGCTTGCTCACTACGTTTACTATTTGAGCCCTCCCCCCACCCCTTATTTATTTATTTTGTTTATTTTTTATTTCCTGCAGACCAAGAAGATTAGAAAATCAGCCAAAGTCCATGACCATGGTAGGTCATCTTGAAGATCATTTTAAAGAATATTATATTTCCATGTAATTTGAAAATAACATTAAATATGAGCTCCTGTAGTTACAGTTCAATAATATCTGGTTTATATTTCAGTGTATTTCCCCCAGTACAAGGACCTCTTCTGCCTCCTATCATAGTTGGTCCTGTAACTAGAAGCCCCTCCTCTGAAGCTTCTCTTCTACTGGCCCCCTTAACTCCATCCCCACTGCTACTGCTTCATCTCAAACCATCTTCACTTTTCACCTGGACTATTACAATCATTTCGTAATTGGTTTTCTGCCTCCAGTTCTGCTCCCTTTCATTCCATCCTCCACAGAATAGGCAGAGTGATCTTTCGAAAGCAAAATGTGATCATGTCTCTCCCCTACATAAAAGCTTTCAGTGGTTTCCAGTGGCTTTCAGGATCAAATCCTGGCTCCTTATTGCAGCCTATAAGGCCCTCTGTGGCTAAGCTCACACCTTCCCATCCAGCCTTATCATGCATGCTTTCACTTTCCCATCATTCACATCAACCATATGTGACCACTTGCAATTTTCTGAACATGGTATGTTATTTTTATGCCTTCCTGTTATTGCTCATGTAACCTCCCCTGCCTAGAATGTTCTTCAACTCCTTTTCTCCCCTTATGTCAGTTCCCACCTCACCAACACCTGCCAGGTCAAGCTTCATCTCTTGTATGAAGCCTTTGCTGCTTCAAACATTCTCCCAGATGAAACTGACTTGCTTTGTCCTAGATGCCCATACCACACCCTTTGTTACAATAGCACTTATTTCACAATAATTCTCTGCTTACATGTCCCTTCTCTTGACTAGAACTCTTAGTTGTGTCAGCTGCATAACGCAGGTTGTTAACGACACTTCCTCCAATCCTGATGCCCCATTCTTCTTCAAGTAGTCCAACTTCTCAGGTTATTTGCTTAGCATACAGATTGAATAAATATGGTGAAAGGATACAACCCTGATACATAACTTTTCTTCCTAGCCTGTCTTAGTCTGGAAGCTCCTCTGAGACCTGTCCACCATGGGTGACCCTGCTGGTATTTGAAATTCCAGTGGCATAGCTTCCAAGCTCACAGCAACATGCAAACCACCACAGTATGACAAACTGATAGATGCATGGGTACATATCTCCTTAAATCATACATAATGTCTAAATAAAATTATAAAGTCATACTTGGACCTAACATGATACAACTGACATGAGTACAACCAAGAATGCATGAGCTCTGTTTCCATCTTATACGCCCACTCCTCACTTTTGACGTGGTTGGTTAGGTTCCAAAGACCAGGTCGTTATGCAAAAATCTGCATTATGCGAAAATGAAGGATGACCACATCAGATCCCAAAATGGAGGATGACTACATCATTACATAACTGCCAAATTACATCATTACATAACTGCCAGACCACTGAGACTCAGAGAATCATGCCCAGCCAAGGTGACACATAACCATCACAGCCAGCGTTACTGTCACCTCACACCTTGACATTTGTTACTGCCAGACCTAACTTATTAATGTGCAAAATAGTTGGACAATAGATTTTTTACTATTGTAAATGAGAAATGTTGGATAATGAGATAGTCAATAAATGAGGAGTAGGTGTATTTTATAATACGTAATGGCATAAGAAAGGGAAGAAAACAAAGATATTTGCTATATACACACACGCACAGACATATATGCACTCGTACACGTATAACAAAACAAGGAAGAAATACTAGAAACAATTACAGTCCTCGTTTCTGCAGTTGACCATGTGGTCATAGCTGGTATTTAGAACTATCTGCTTCCATCACCCATCACCCAATTCCAAAACCACTTCCACATTGTAGGTATTTGTTAGAGCAGGACCCATGCTTCTCAGCAGAATTCTTAGGCTGCGTTATCAAGAGGAGTAAAACAGTGAAGCGTGTATATATGAAACGGTTCATGCAGCTGTAGAGGTTGGCAAGTCCCAAATACGTGGCTCAGATGTCAGGCTGGAGGCTTCTCCTGACTCACATGGTTGCAGGGACGGACAAGCCCCAAATCGGCAGGTGAGACGACATGTTGCTGGCTCACGTCCCAAGAACCAGAGGTCAGAGGATGAAGAGTCAGATGCAGGATCCAGAGAGGGCAAACTTTTCTGGAACGTACATATATATGAGATTGAGGCCACACTCCCAAGGAAACTCCCCTTTCAACAGATTGGCTGCTCACATCAGATCACAAAATAGAAGATGATTACGTAATATCTGCCAAGCAACTGAGAATCATGGCCTAGCCAAGCTGACACATAACCTTAACCAGCACACCACGCTTGGATGAAGAACAACTAGAATGTATATATATATATTTTTTTAATAATCTTTATTGTGCTTTTTAAGTGAAAGTTTACAAATCAAGTCAGTCTCTCACATAAAAACTTATATACAGCTTGCTACATACTCCCAGTTACTCTCCCCTCAATGAGACAGCCCACTCCCTCCTTCCACTCTCTCTTTTCATGTCCATTTCGCCAGCTTCTAAGCCCCTCTACCCTCCCATCTCCCCTCCAGGCGAGAGGTGCCAACATAGTCTCAAGTGCCCACCTGATCCAAGAAGCTCACTCCTCACCAGCATCCCTCTCCTACACATTGTCCAGTCCAATCCATGTCCGATGAGCTGACTTCTGGAATGGTTCCTGTCCTGGGCCAACAGAAGGTTTGGGGACCATGACCACCAGGGTCCTTCTAGTCTCAGTCAGACTATTAAGTCTGGTCTTTTTATGAGAATTTGGGGTCTGCATCCCACTGTTCTCCTGCTCCCTCAGGGGTTCTCTGTTGTGTTCCTTGTCAGGGCAGTCATCGGTTGTGGCTGGGCACCATCTAGTTCTTCTGGTCTCAGGATGGTGTAAGTCTCTGGTTCATGTGGCCCTTTCTGTCTCTTGGGCTCGTAATTGCCTGGTGTCCTTGGTGTTCTTCATTCTCCTTTGATCCAGGTGGGTTGAGACTCACTGATGCATCTTAGATGGCCGCTTGCTAGCCCTTAAGACCCCAGATGCCACTCTTTAAAGTGGGGTGCAGAATTTTTCTTATTAGAATTTATTATGCCAATTGACTTAGATGTCCCCTGAAGCCATGGTCCCCAAACCCCTGCCCCTACTTCGCTAACCTTCGAAGCATTCACTTTATAGAATGTATATTTTTTAAAGTGCTAGTATGCACAGTACAGTGAAAATTCAACAACACTGCAATACACTTGGAGATGTTTATACTAAAAGAGGCAAAGAGCCAAGGAAGATGTTATGAGAAGAGAATTTCCAAGATTTCACATTACAACTACTCCACTGATGCACTTCAGTTTGGACTGGGGGATTCGGGCATCTCTAATCTAAGAACTTTGGTAACTGGAAGAATAGGTATAAAAACTATAGTATATGAGTACACGAGGAGTTATTACAACTAGTATATTTTTCATATACCTTTCTCTTTTTAAAAACAGCTTTATTGAGATATTATTTCATACCATAAAATTCACCTACTGTAAGTATCCAAACCAAAACCCAAATGCACTGCCATCAAGTCTATTCTGACTCATAGTGACCCTGTAGGATGGAGTAGAACTGTCCCATAGGGTTTCCAAGGCTGTAAATCTTTATGGAAGCAGACTGCCACATCTTTCTTCCATGGAGTGGCTGGTGTGTTACTGTAAGTATACAACTCAGTAATATTTAGTAAATTGATAAGAGTCATGCAGAAATCACCACAATCTAATTTTAGGATGTTTCCTTCACCTCCAAAATTTTGCTTGAGCTTGTTTACCGTCAGCCACTGCCTCCACCTCCAATTTATTCAGGACTCTGGCCAGTCGTGTTTCCTGGGGAACTTGTAAGAGGATTAGCAGGATGAACTATGATCAACAGCAGCATTTGACTTGGAGGCATTGGAGCTACCCTTGTTTAAGTTTTGGTATTCCGCTGTCATCTGCCATGATCTATCTAGTTTTGTAGGGGCCAAACTGGCAAATTAAATTGGGATTTGACAAGACCACCACCCCTGCACTCTTTAGTCTTTGAGGATGGCACATATCTCTGCCAGTCTCCTGGGATGCAAATTTACTACCTTGGCTGGGGAGGGGAGTGGTGGTGAGCTGTTTCAGAAGCTTCTACTTGGCCTTTTCTACTCTAATAGCTCTTACCCCAAAGGTCAAGGAACCAATAACGGGGTTATTTCAACTACCAAGTTTGTCCATTTTATGTTTACTTTCAGGGACAAGGTATGTGTGGGTCTGATGACTCAAAGGACCCACTGTCAACTGAGCCTGGGCTAGGACTCCGCTTATTACTGACTCCTATGTATACTTTGAGCTCTGGTGGCAGAGAGGTTAAGAGCTTGGCTACTAATCAAAAGGTTGGCAGTTTGAATCCACCAACGGCTCCTCGGAAACCCCATGGGGCATTTCTACTCTGTTCTGTAGGGTTGCTACGACTCAGAACTGACTCAACAGCAATGGGGTGGTATATAAGTTTACTGTAAAAGGGGGCTAAATTGGCACTCAGGCTTTGTGTCCAACAATTCTCAAAAGGTCTTAGTGTTCCCCTTTTTCCTCAGTGCATGATTACTGTGAGTGAATGGACATAGGGCCCTCTGAGGAATGACAGGTATTGACTACTGAATAGCCATTGTGGTGTTTCAGGGATCTTCATCTTAGGAACCTTCTGCATCAGTTACTGGGTTCCAGGGTTGAGAACTGCCTCAGGTCCAGCTGAGAAAGGGATTGGATTTTTTATTGGGCTTTTTATTGGGCTGACTTCCCTCAGCCTCCTTATTTTCCTTGATTTATTTCATTGTATAAATTAAGCAGTACCTTTGTTGGGTGTCCATCTATCTTGTCTCTAGGGATGTGTTTTATTGACCACCGCCACGTCTCTCTGCACGTTGCTCCCCTGACCATGCCTCTTCACCTGTTCCTGCTTCTGACCACCATGCAGCTCCTTGTAATCATTGTGCCCACCTTGTTCCTGACAGTTAAGTGATTCCCCTGGCCTCCATAATCTTCCTCTCATCCCTGTTCTATTAGCCCAGCTCCACAACACTGTCTTACCCTTAGTGTTGGCCTACGGAGGACAGTCTTCCACCAATCTCAGCGATGCTGGAGCTGGAGCCACTCTGACCGGTGCGTCCATTATTGCTTTGGTAAGCAGTGTGTGTCCCGGTGAGCCCTCTCATGGACCACAAGCTGGGGGTTTCCAGTCTTCTGTAGTGCATCCCTTCTAGCAGGCCTACACTTATAGGCCAGGCAGAGGAGAAGGAGGGGCTGCTGAGGTGGAGGGAACCCAGGTGAGTATGGTTGTCGCTGAGCCCAGAGAAACAAGTGTTCAAGAAGAGAAGGGCTCAGATGAGGACCACTGGATTTAGCAGGATGGAGATGTTTTAGTGGAATGGTAAAAATAAAAACCCAGTTAGAACAGGCTGAGGAGAAAATCAAGACATGAGGTAGTGAAGTTTTCCCGTGTCAGAAAGCAGAGAAAGGAGGCTGGTGCTGAAGGGGAACAGGAACAAGGGAGGCTTTGTTTTCTAAGATGGGCAGGAGTACAGCCTATTTGTACGTTGATGGAAGTGATGAGTTAGAGAGGTAGAAATTTCTTACAAAGCAGAGAAGAGAGGGCTCTTTCCAGAATCACGAGTCCTTGAGCAGATGGGATTCAATCCACGAGTGGTGGGGACGGCCTTTGGAAGGCCTGTAAACCTTCCGTTTTATTTTAACAGAAGTGAGTGTACAAATGCAGGGAAGCTGGCGGGTTTTGTGCTGAGAGACGAAGTGGCTGTGATTCTGTCTGTTCTTTTCAGCAGTCTGAGCAGGGGCAATGTGGAGGAGGAGGCAGTGCACTGTGAAGAAAGCCAACCTCTGGGAGGGGGAGTGAGTGCCAAAACCAAATCAAACCCATTGCCGTAGAGTCAATTCCAACTCATAGTGACCCTACAGGGCAGAGTAGAACTGCCCCATAGAGTTTCCAAGGAACACCTGGTGGATTTGAACTGCCGACCTTTTGGTTAGCAGCCGTAGCACTTAACCACTATGCCACCAGGGTTTCCAGAGTGAGCGCAGGCCCTCGTAAATGAGGACTGGGTGGGGCTGGAGAGCCAGGACTCCTTTTAAAGTCTTCCCGATTTTCTGTTTCCTCTTCCCCATTGTGCCTCTTTTTCCTAAGGATCAGAAAACTAATTTGCTTTGTTTTGTTTTCCTTAGAGGTAAAGTATAGTACAAAAAACCTAATTCTTCTTGAGTCCTTGGAAGGTGAAGAAGCTCTTAAGTCTTTGCTTGCATATAATAAATATAACTCTTTTTTGCTTGGTACTTTTTCATTCCTTATTATGCCTGCAGTCAAACTTGGGTTGCAGATATGTGCAGGAAAGATGTAACAATATTGGACCTTCGTTCATTCAACAGATATTTACTGAGGTCCAACTGGGTGTAGCACTGTTCTGTATCACTAATCTATGAAGATACCCAGGATGTTACAGACAGGAGACAGGATAACCTATATGTTGTGGTAGAAAGTCTTAAGTGCAAGATTGTGCTCTTTTAAAGAACTATCTATATGGGCTCCAGTTGTCAACAGCAATTAAAAGGGAAAGGTTAAATAGGGAGTTTAGGGGACAGTGAGATTATGTTCACGGGGATTATGTCAACAGTTTGAAAAGGAGGATGCAGATGGTTGCCCAACTCGAAGAATGTAATCAGTGTCACTGAATTGTACATGTAGAAATTGTTGAATTGGTGTATGTTTTGCTGTGTGTATTTTCAACAATTAAAAAAAAAGTCATAAGCGCTATGAAGAAAAGGTAAATAGAGAGGGGAATCAGGAGAGTGGGGCTGTAATTTTCAGTCAGGTGGTCAGGGTAAGCCTCATTGAGAAGGCGATGGCTGAGCAAAGGCGTAAGGGAGATGAAGGATGAGTTAGCCATGTAGTTCTCTGGAGGAATACAATAAACACATTTGCTAATGGTGCTGAGGGAAATCATAAGTATCCGAAGGGAAAGAAGGCTCTGCTCTTATAATTCTAAGAGACTAAAGTAACAAACATGGAGAGTTAACTGAGAATTTTTCCCTGGGCTGTGCGAATGAGAATAACTGGGATGTGGTCCATTCCTGGAAAACAAGTATCTTCAAACAGATAGGTGGCAGAAGTCACAGGGAGAGAACATGGGAAAATATTTGGGAGGGCCTCAAATAACGTTGTTGTTGCCGTCAAGTCGATTCTGACTTATGGCAACCCCATGTGTGCAGAATAAAACTGCTCCATAGGATTTTCAAGGCTGCGACCTTTCGAAAGCAGATCGCAAGCCCTTTCTTCTGCTGCACTTCTGAATGGGTTTGAACCACCAATCTTTCGGTTAATAGTTGAGCACTTAACCATTTTTGCCACCCAGGGACTCCTAAACTAAAGAATTCTTAATCCCATAAATTAAGGATTGGAAGCAACTAAGGGGAGAGCTCTGGGTGGGCACTGAAGAAAGCTGCATATTATGGGAGAACTGGTGAGCACTTAGACAGGGGAGTGTCTTACTTCTGGGATTCCATAGGCTCCTGCTTTTTGTACTAATTGGACAGTTGTAGGTCTTTCTATTTTCTCTGTATTGTTTTCTTTTCTTTTTTTTAAGCTCATCACATCAGTAACATCCAAAGCAGACATACTTTAGTGGCCTGGATGCAGCTTCAGTAGCTGGTTGTCTAAAATTCAAGTCCCAAATAAAATCCTCTAGTAATCATTTGAAGCCCTGGTGGCACAGTGGTTAAGAGCTACAGTGAATTATGGCTGCTAATCAAAAATGTCAGCAGTTCGAATCCATCAGCCACTCTTTGGAAACTCTATGGAGCAGTTCTACTCCGTTCTATAGAGTGCAATGAGTTGGCATTGACTTAATGGAATCAACTTGATGGAAATGGGTTTGTTTTTTGTTTTGTTTTGTTTTAGTAATCATTTGGTGATAGAACTGGAGTGGAAGTCCCACTTTAAGTCTAAACTAGATTATCCTTACAAATTTGGGTTATGTCTAAACATGTCCTAGAAACTGGTGAGACAGACCTGCTAGGAATCTCTTTACATAAGGAACGGAGACCCCCCTACCCCCTCCCCAGGAAATCAGCCCTGGTGGTACAGTGGTTAAAGTGCTCAGCTGCTAACCAAAAGATGGGTGGTTCAAATCCACCAGCTGCTCCACAGGAGAAAGATGTGGCAGTCTGCTTCTGTAAAGATTTATAGCCTTGAAAACTCCATAGGCAGTTCTCTATCCTACAGGGTCACTACCAGTCGGAATCGACTTGTCAATAGTGAGTTTGGGTCGCTTTGTTTGTTTGTTTTTCAAGGAAAAAGAGAGTCAGTGAGAAGTGTTGCGCTGATGACAATTCCTCAGTGAAGAGGGGAGTGATTTTGAGCATAGTCGCAGCTGACTGGAGGACACCTAGCAGCAACATGATGTCCTTAACTTAGATTATCTTCTTTTCTGGTTCCCATCGGTTTCTTTCTGGTTCTAGGAGAGAGCTGCCAAGTTACAGCAGAAGGCGTTTGTCAAAAATTCTGTCACATCAGCAGCTTAAGGCAGCTCTGGTTGAAACTCATGAAACAGAAAGGGCCTCAAAGTTAGGAAGAGTCTTCCGTGTCAGTGGAGAACTAGGCAAGGTTCGGCCACGTCAAAGCAGAGTCCCTAGCCCAGTGTGGCAGCTTTGGTAGCAAGGCCCAGGAGCAGAGGCGACAGCTGGAGTGGAGGACGCCCCTCAGGGAGTCCCGTGCGGCATCATGTCACGTCAGAGAATTCTGTGACGTTTCACGCCGATCCAGTCCAACACCACCTAACATTCAGATTGTTTAACTGCATCAGATACCAGATTACTGGTGGCAACCCAGACAAAATCCAAAATAGCCAAGAAGGAGCTAAGGAAATTTTAAGAGGATTGCTGCCGGCGTTATATATTAATGCATCCTACATGCCAAGCGCTGTCCTAGCTGATTACATGTGTCAAGGCATTTCATCCAACATATAACTCGGAATGTCATATAAGAAATTAAAAACCGTGATTATTTAGCTAAGAAGGAGGGTGTGGGCAGAGAGGGGAGAAAGGTTTTTTCCACCGTATTTTCTTTATGCTTTCTGGGATTTTTTAAAAACAATATTATATATAAAAAAAAAAAAATTCTCTGCTTTTAAATGCCATCTGTAGTCCTTGGCTTTAACCAGAACCAAACCCGTTGCAGTCGAGTGGATTCCGCTCACAGCGACCAGTGTGGAAATGCCCCATAGGGTGTCCAAGGAGCAGCTGATGGACTGCAACTCTTGACCTTTTTGATCAGCAGCCAAACTCTTAACCACTGTGCCACCAGGGCTCTCCCCTGTCCTTCCATCACTGTTATTTAAACTTATAAAAGACTGTCACGCCAGGTACAGCGGCCCGTCATTCAAATTGTCTCCACCGAAGACTCTGATTGGGCGGCTCGGCAGGCGCTGGTGGGCCTTCGGGAAGGGGCGGGGCGGGGCCACAGAGTAGCCCGCCGCCAGCAACCCCGGCGAGAGTCAGGCTCTCGCGGGAATCCAGAGGCCCCGGCCGCCGACCACGTGACCCCCTCGCCCCGCCCAGCTCCCGTTCCTCGAAGCGGAGGAGCCACGTTGGCGGAGCCGCTCGGTCAGGGGCGGGACCGCAGCGAGGACCGAGCGTAGTGCGTGCCCCGCCCTCCCACCCAGGGCCCGGATGAAGAGTAACGCCATTACCGCCGGAGCCTGAGAGCGCTCGCGGACGGCTAGTGGACAGTGGTCGGCTGCACCATGAGACTCCTCCCTCGCCTTCTTCTGGTTCTCCTGCTCGTGTTCCCCGCCACTTTCGTACTCAGAGGCGGCCCTGGAGGTGAGGCGAGGGCAGTGGTTGGCGGGGCTTGGCCGGGAGGGAGACGCCAGCGACGGCAACTTTGAAGTTGGGGGCTGCCACGGCTCCCGGGGTCCGGCGTCCAGTTCCCGGCCTCTGTCCGCCTTCTCACCCCCACCCCCGGCTCGTTCAGGGGCCCCAGTGCGCCGGGTGAGTCCCGGCGGGCGTCTGCGCTCGCTGCCACGCGGAGTGCGGCCAGCAGCGTCTGGCGACCTTGCCCCTGGGGCCCACGGTGCCCGCAGGTGTGGCCGGAATGGTGACCCTGGGCTTGCGCATGGGGCGAGGGGCGGCGCGGAGCGGAGCGCGGGCAGCCGGTTTCAGCACTTGTGGCCGCCTCCCGGGCGCTCCACCCCGATGCTCTCAGCCTCAAGGCTGACGTGTCGTTAGAGAGCGCGCTGGCAGTCCTCGTTCATTCATTGACTGAAGCGCACCTAAACCGTTAAAGCTGAGTGTTTTATTCCGGTCGTCTGTGCCGCTTATCAGCACCCAATCCCTGTGTGTTACCTGGAGTCTCGATTCCAGAAAGACTCCCCATCCTCACCCCACGTCTGTTCTCCTCCCACCCCGGTGGAATGTCTTTCTGTTACTCTGCCCCCTTTTTTTTCTCCAATTGTCTTTTGTTTGTGGAAACATCGTGTGATGCTGAAAAAAATAATCTTACTTCGAGATTTAAGTTTGTTTTGTGTAGGATTATTTATGTAGCCTTATTCTTCCCAACACTTAACCCGGTGTGAAAGTAATTCTTAGATGCTCTTAGAATATCCAGAGTCATGGCATCTTGCTCTCGTTGTCAATGAGTTCAATTTACTGATGTGTGAAATGAGAGAATGTCTGACTAAATGATCCCTAGAATTCCTTTCCACTCTTATCAGTTTAAGCCAGCTGTGTGGCAAAAGTGAATGATAGTGACATGTATTCGCGAATTATGTTGTCAAGAAAAGTGAAATTACTGACTTTTCTTTCGTGGGTAGAAAACCAAGTGAGAAATAAACCACAACTGCTAATGAATTCATTTGCAGATTTAAAGAGAAATTCTTTTTCTTTAGGACCTGCTTGCTGGTTTGTTCTCGTGTGGCTTTCTAAAGAAAATTTGACAATTCTGCTTGTATTAGAATCTAGACTATCTCTTTTCAGGTTTAAAAAACTTTTTAAAGAAACATCAGTTCAATATCTAAACTGAACCTAATATTTTGTAAACATTTTTTGTGAGGAATAGTTTTTCTAAAGATGTTTTCTCTCAGTTTTTCCAATTGAAAATTGTTAGACTTTGTAGGCACAAAATACTTATTAAAAAAAAATCAAACCTGTTGCTGTCAAGTCGGTTCTGACTCGTAGTGGCCGTATAGGGCAGAGTAGAACGGCTCCATAGTTTCCAAGGAGTGGCTGGTAGATTTGAACTGCCAACCTTTTGGTTAGCAGCTGTAGCTCCCAGCCACTGTGCCACCAGGGTTTCCAAATTCTTATTGGTTAACATTAAAACAAATAAAATAGTTTAATGTCCAATGAAATATAGAGTGCAGTCATTATATATATTCAGAAGTGCTCAGATTTCACGAAGTACAGTTTTAAAATTGTTTTATGTCAGACATGGATATTTTTCTTACTGGTTTTTGGAAATGATTTTTGATAAGCAGTAGAAGCTGTCTGTCTGGTGCTCCCCCTCCCCCTTTCATAATGTGTGGTTGGATGTTCTTTAATATTTGTGCAGAAACCTTAGCCAATGAGAACCCAGGGAAGCGGAATAGCCCTCAAGGGCATGGTCCTGACCATACACCGTTTTGCTGGGTATTGCAGCATATGCACTTGCTTCCTTTTCTGCTTCCCGTGTTTTTCTCTCCTCCCCTGAACTGCCACATCATCATCATTTCTGAAAAGTGTTGGAGGGCTCACTAAAACTTTGAAATCCTTTTGAGGATTTAATGTGACTTATTTATTTAGAGTACTTTTGAGCATAAAATTACAATTTATAGTTTCTTGATGTTACAGACTGTGCTTGCTCAACTTTCACTTTGTGTTTTTAAGTGTGGGGGGAGTAAAAAAAAATGTTAAGGTTTGAAGCCATATGCAAAAATAAATGCATTCTTTCTCTGCTGTCAACTGTGGAGTTTGCTGAACTGTGTTTCATTTAAGCTAGTTTTTACCGTGGGTGTAGTGCTTAGAATTACATGCTATTAAATTTAGATAGTTCTAGGTGTAGTCAACAATATTAACACTGTTTCTTACCTGGATATCGAGAATGCTGTTTTCTTTAATTGAGAATGCTTTTTTCTTTAACACTTGAGCTTTTTGTTTTAGTGGCAGGGTTTTAATTTTGGAGCTTCTTACTTTTAGAACAAACTTATTCTCTTTAATTTGCTTAACAAGATTACTTGACGTTACTAAGTGTTTTCTTTGGACTTAAGGGCATTTTTAGTTTCTGTAATTCATTTTTCAAACTGTTAAAGTGCTTTTTAAAATTAAACAGCATTTGCCATTAATACTAGAAGTGAAATCTTTTGAGTATTATTAGATGCATTATAATCTGGCATCATTCAGGTAAACTGGGATGTTAAATTACTCTTAAGGGGAAAGCTTGTTGCCTATATTTGGTATTAAAAAACGTATTCCCAGGGGAAAGGTTAACTGCTTGTTTTATACTTCATTAGGCTCATTAGCAGTGGCTCAAGATCTTACAGAGGATGAGGAAACAGTAGAAGATTCAGTAATCGAAGATGAAGATGATGAAGCTGAGGTGGAAGAAGATGAACCCACAGATTTGGTCAGTGTTACATACTATGTAGTATGTATAGAGTGTATGTATATCTGGAGGTCTGGTGGTGCAGTGGTTAAGAGCTCAGCTGCTAACCAAGAGGCTGGCAGTTCAAATCCATCATCTGCTCCTTGGAAACCCTGTGACGCAGCTCTGCTCTGTCCTGTAGGGTCACTAATAGTTGGAATCAACTCGACAATGGGTGTGGTTTTGGTTTAGAATGTATATAATACGTCTGGAATTTCTTTTTAATAGAAACAATTGGTATTAAAATTCATGCTTTTAAGGTTTGTTACTATGATTGATCAAAGTGGATTGAAGTTGGGAGAATAGGGGCCAGTTCCTTGAGGGTACAGCGTAAATGTTTTCTGAAACAGAAGGAGACGTGGAACAGAGAACCAGTCACAACCATTTGGACATGAGTGAAGGTCATGTTCTGGGAAGAGCACTGGGCATGAGTTGAGAGATTCGGGATTCATCCATTTAGCTGTCTGACTGGGCAGTTTTCATCTCTGGGTCTCACTTGCCTCCTTTCATTCATTCATTCAATAAGCAAGTATTTATTGAGTGCCTACTAAGCGTCAGGCACTTTTCTGGGTGCAGGTATGAACAAAAAACTCCTTTCCTCTGTCCTTGTGCAGTTTTCCGATGTGTGTGTGTTTTGGTGGCAGGGGGCGAGGGGCAGACAATAAACTATGTCCTCTGAAGAGTAATAAGGAGGTAAGAGCAGATGTGTTAGATTCTTCCAGCTCTGACATTTTCTTTGTAAAATCGTCCTCTGACAGTAGAAATGCTGGGCTGGAATCGGGATTGCTGCAGCATGCTTCTAGTGAATCCTGTCTGTCTTGGGCTGCTAAATCTGTCCTACAAGATTTTACTTCTTTTTTCCTCTTCCATGTGTCACCCTTGAACCTGCAACTTTTAGTGATTTTTGATTTTGTCACTTTAAGATTAAAGCACCAAATCGCCATTTTCCTGTTATGATAATATCAAAACATTTACCCTGTGTGAAGGTTTCCTCCTCTTTCGACTTACCCACATTTTTATGGAGTATGCCTCCAACTAACCGAATCTTGCTATTGTAATGATGTAATTTTTGAGTTACTGTTTTCATGCATCTTCACATAGTGTTTAATCTGAACAGAATAAAAACCAGGTGCCATCGAGTCAGCTCCAACTTATGGTGACCCCAGCTGTGTCAGAGTAGTGCCCCTACTAATTATTGTACTTTCCTAATTCCCTTCTTTTAGGAAACGTTTAGTACGTCTTTCATTCCTGTTCAGTCTTAACAACAACATTGCCTTCGATTTCAGAAAGTGAAGGCCATCGAGTGTGAATTTCTCTATACTTTCTACTACTTCTAAATGTGATTCACCATTATTCCTACATTTTATCATTAAGAATGAGTATTCCTTACTTTCTTCTAAAGCTGGCTCTACAGCCTGTGCTCCTGATCCCATCTCCTCATTTGGGATCTTAGTAGATTACTCTTTCCTTCTGTGACTTCCTGCGTTGGTTCTTCTCAGTGAGTTGTTTCCATTAAGCCACACATGTTTATATTCTGTCCTCAACCTTAAATTGCTACTCGTTTTCTTCCCCTTACCAGCGCTCTTCTGAAAGAGTAGTCTGTACAGCTTTTCTCTCCTGCTCGCTTCACTTTCATTCTCATATATCCGGTAAAACTCTTCTTCCTAGCAATCTAATTGCCAGATATCTGGCCTGTTTTCCATTGTAATCCGTTTGAGCTATTTTCTGTGGTACCCCCTCTCTTAGTTTTTCCTGCTCCACTGCTGTTTCTTGGCTTCTCTCTCTACTACCTTTTCTTCCCTCTGCTGGCCCCCTTAATGTTGGTATTTCTTGTAGTCCTGCCGTTGTTGTTTTCCTTCCTCACCAGGGCCTGTGGTTTCAACCACTTCCACTTTGTACTGATAACTTTTAGGTCTCTTTGTATCTACCCACTTAACTTACCGAGCTCCAACTGGGAATAGAGTCTTTAAGGCGTGAGACAGTCTTCGTCCTTGAGAAATCTGTCTGTTGGGGGAAAGAGTATTTTACATAAGTATATGAACATTTTCCCCCACGTGTCTGTCAGTTTGTCCTGCTGTGGGGGCTTGTGTGTTGCTGTGATGCTAGAAGCTATGCCACCGGTGTTCAGATACCAGCAGGGTCACCCATGGAGGACAGGTTTCAGCTGAGCTAGCTTCCAGACTAAGACAGAGTAGGAAGAAGGACCCAGCAGTCTACTACTGAAAAGCATTAGCCAGTGAAAACCTTATGAATAGCAGTGGAACATTGTCTGATATAGTGCTGGAAGATGAGCCCCCCAGGTTGGAAGGCACTCAAAAGATGACTGGGGAAGAGCTGCCTCCTCAAAGTAGAGTCGACCTTAATGACGTGGATGGAGTAAAGCTTTCGGGACCTTCATTTGCTGATGTGGCACGACTCAAAATGAGAAGAAACAGCTGCAAACATCCATTAATAATCGGAACCTGGAATTTACGAAGTATGAATCTAGGAAAGTTGGAAATCATCAAAAATGAAATGGAACGCATAAACATCGATATTCTAGGCATTAGTGAGCTGAAATGGACTGGTATTGACCATTTTGAATCAGACAATCATATAGTCTACTATGCTGGAAATGACAACTCAAAGAGGAATGGTGTTGCATTCATCGTTAAAAAGAACGTTTCAAGATATATCCTGAAGTACAACGCTGTCAGTGATGGGATAATACCCATACGCCTACAAGAAAGACCAGTTAATGCGACTGTTATTCAAATTTACGCACCAACCACTGGGGCCAAAGATGAAGAGATAGAAGATTTTTATCAGTTGCTGCAGTCTGAAATTGATCAAACATGCAGTCAAGATGCATTGATAATTACTGGCGATTGGAATATGAAAGTTGGAAACAAAGAAGGATCAGTAGTTGGAAAATATGGCCTTGGTGATAAAAACAATGCTGGAGATTGAGTGATAGAATTTTGCAAGACCAACGGCTTCTTCATTGCAAATACCTTCTTTCACCAACATAAACGGCGACTATACACATGGGTTTTTTGCGTATACATGTGGACCTCGCCAGATGGAACACACAGAAATCAAACTGACTACATCTGTGGAAAGAGAAGATGGAAAAGCTCAATATCATCAGTCAGAACAAGGCCAGGGGCCGACTGTGGGACAGACCATCAATTGCTCATATGCAAGTTGAAGCTGAAACTGAAGAAAATCAGAGCAAGTCCACGAGAGCCAGGATGTGACCTTGAGTATATCCCACCTGAATTTAGAGACCATCTGAAGGATAGATTTGACGCATTGAACACTAGTGACCAAAGACCAGACGAGTTGTGGAATGACATCAAGGACATCATCCATGAAGAAAGTGAGAGGTCACTGAAAAGACAGGAAAGGAAGAAAAAAACAAGATGGATCTTAGAAGAGACTCTGAAACTTGCTCTTGAGCATTGAGCAGCTAAAGCAAAAGGACGAATTGGTGAAGTAAAAGAACTGAACAGAAGATTTCAAAGGGCCTCTCGAGAAGACAAAGTAAAATATTATAATGACATGTGCAAAGAGCTGTAGATGGAAAACCAAAAGGGAAGGACACGCTCGGCGTTTCTCAAGCTGAAAGAACTGAAGAAAAAAATTCAAGCCTCGAGTTTCAATAGTGAAGGATTCCATGGGGAAAACATTAAACGACGCAGGAAGCATCAAAAGAAGATGGAAGGAATACACAGAGTCATTATACCAAAAAGAATTAGTCAATATTCAACCATTTCAAGAGGTGGCATATGATCAGGAACCGATGGTACTGAAGGAAGAAAGTCCAAGGTGCTCTGAAGGCACTGGTGAAAAACAAGGCTCCAGGAATTGATGGAATATCAATTGAGATGTTTCAACAAACAGATGCAGCGCTGGAGGTGCTCACTTGTCTATGCCAAGAAATATGGAAGACAGCTTCCTGGCCAACTGACTGGAAGAGATCCATATTTATGCCTAGTCCCAAGAAAGGTGATCCAACCGAATGTGGAGATTATAGAACAATATCATTAATACCACACACAAGCAAAATTTTGCCGCAGATCCTTCAAAAACGGCTGCAGCAGTATATCGACAGGGAACTGCCAGAAATTCAGGCTGGTTTCAGAAGAGGACATGGAACCAGGGATATCATTGATGTCAGATGGATCCTGGCTGAAAGCAGAGAATACCAGAAGGATGTTTACCTGTGTTTTCTTGACTATGCAAAGGCATTCAACTGTGTGGATCATAACAAACTATGGATAACACTGCGAAGAGTGGGAATTCCAGAATACTTAATTGTGCTCTAGAGGAACCTTTACATAGATCAAGAGGCAGTTGTTCGGACAGAACAAGGGGATACTGATTGGTTTAAAGTCAGGAAAGATGTGCATCAGGGTTGTATTCTTTCACCATACCTATTTAATCTGTATGCTGAACAAATAATCCGAGAAGCTGGACTATATGAAGAAGAATGGGGCATCATGATTGGAGGAAGATTCATTAACAACCTGCTCAAAGTAAAGAGGACTTGAAGCACTTATTAATGAAGATCAAAGACCACAGCCTTCAGTATGGATTACACCTCAACATCAAGAAAACAAAAATCCTCACAGCCGGACTAATGAACAACATCATGATAAACGGAGAAAAGATTGAAGTTGTCGAGGATTTCATTTTACTTGGATCCACAGTCAACAGCCATGGAAGCAGCAGTCAAGAAATCAAAAGACGCATTGCATTGGGTAAATCTGCTGCAAAGGACCTCTTCAAAGCGTTGAAGAGCAAAGATGTCACCCTGAAGACTAAGGTGCGCCTGACCCAAGCCATGGTATTTTCAATCACATATGCATGTGAAAGCTGGACAATGAATAAGGAAGACGGAAGGAGAGTTGACGCCTTTGAATTGTGGTGTTGGCGAAGGATATTGAACATACCATGGACTGCCAAAAGAATGAACAACCCCGTCTTGGAAGAAGCGCGGCCAAAATGCTCCTTAGAGGCAAGGTTGGTGAGACTGCATCTTACATACTTTGGACATGTTGTCAGGAGGGGTCAGTCCCTGGAGAAGGACATCATGCTTGGCAGAGTACAGGGTCAGCGGAAAAGAAGAAGTCCCTCAACGAGCTGGATTGACACAGTGGCTGCAACAATGAGCTCAATATAACAACGATTGGAAAGATGGCTCAGGACCGGGCAGTGTTTCGTTCTGTTGTGCATAGGGTCGCTATGAGACGGAACCGACTCCACAGCATTTAACAGCAACAACAACATGAACATCTCTGTAATCCTTATTGGTCCCTGGATAAGTGATGCAGCATTGATCTTTAAAGTAATAAATAGAAAATTTGGTCAAACTTTTATCAACTTTTTTGAGGTGTAATTTATGTAGCATAAAATTCAAGTATGTTAACTGTACACTTCAGTCATTTCTTCCAAATTGTGTGACTAATTCTCATGGGAAAATTCTGTTAATCATGATGGACACCTTCATAGGTAACAAGGTGCTCTAGAGCAGGGGTCAGCAAGATGTGGTCTTGGGCCAAATCTGGTCATGACCATTCTTTCACACATTTTCTGTGGCTGCTTACATGTTACAGCAGCAGAATATAGTAGCTGCAACAGGGACCTATGGCCTGAAAAGCCTAAACTATTTACCATCTGGCCCTTTACAGACAAAGCTTGTGACCCTATGCCCTAGAACCTTATAGCTCAAAGCATGGTCCGAGTACCGGCAGCATCAGTGATTCCTGGGTACTTGTTAGAAATAAAGGATTTCAGGCTTCATCCTAGACCTGAGTCAGATCAGCAAAGGCCCCCTGGGATTGGTGTGCACCTTAGAGTTTGAGGTGTGCTCAGTGATGAGGAGTAGGAAATTGAGACCACTGCTAATTCCAACAGAGTTCCAGAGAGGCACTGTTTTCTCCCAAGTCTAGTATACTTTTTATTTTTAAATGCTGTTGTATTTTTCCAATGGTAATTCCTTTTTAATCTTGTTTTTCTTAGGCAGAAGATAAAGAGGAAGAAGATTTATCTGGCGAACCTGAAGCTTCACCAAGTGCAGATACAACTATCTTATTTGTAAAAGGAGAAGGTAATATAAAAATACTAGTTTTAAGTAAGATATCAGAATTGAAAGTGACAAACTCACTTTTTGGGAAGTATTGGTAATGCATAATAAGATCTTTATTCGTGTTCTTCTTTAACGTAATAAGTATAGCATAAACAGATGGTTTTTATGAAAAAAAATTTTATGTATGAATATCCATAGCTGTGAGGTAGTATTTGTGGCATTTAAGGGGAAAAATAAATAATGCCCCTTTTAACTAGAAATTGTCTCTTTCAACAAGATTGTTTTTAAGTGTTTTTTAAACTGCCACAGCAAAGTAACTATCGTAGTTTGAACGTTAAACATTAGTGACATATTTAGGCCTTAGTTAGAGCCTCGGGTTCATTAAAAGAAAATAAATATAATGGCTTATATCTATTGAGAGCTTTATGGCAGGTATTGTTCTCAATATCTGGCATGTATTATTTAATCTTAAAAATAGTCCTGTGAATGTTGTCACTGTCATTATTCCCATCTTACAGATAAGGAAACTGGGGTTTAGCGAGGCCATGAAAGTTGTCCGGAGTTACCCAGTTAGTAAATAGTTTGTGGAGACAGGATGCAGACCCAAATTTGTCTAACCCCAAAACCTGTGAGACGCTGGGTGAATCTCAGCTCTGTCAAGTACAATACAGTTAACTGAGGACTTCATATTGGAAGTTGAGAATTTTCTTCATCTTCTCAATTTTCTGTTTTATTTCAGTGTACTTTCTAGCCATACACCTACAAAAAGTATAATTTGATTAAAAGATTTTTTTTCTGTTTCTGTAGCTGCTTACTTAGGTTTTAGCTTCAAAACGCATTTTGACTAATTAAAGTGCATAGTTACTGCCTGATTGACTTTGTATGACACAGTGAATATTACAATTTCAGGTAGATTCAGTGAACCTCTTAATAGACTATCTTTCTGTCTTTCTGCTCTACCGTTCTCTGTGCACAGATACCAGATAGTGAGCTGGAGGGGAAGATGACTTCACTAAGCCATGTAGCCCCACTGTGATAATCTTACTACCAGAAGTACACAGCTCCTGAGATCACATGATTTGGATGTGATCCGGTCTGAAATTGAGATGCTCAGTTGCATTCTTAAGTTGGGATATTAAATAGCTTTATAGACAAAATGGTTTCAGCTTGGAATCAGCTGCAGTCCATTACTAGCTGGTGGTTGACTGGAGTGTTCTTTTGAAAAGGGTTCTGAAAATAGAGTCCACGCTCAGCAGGAAAAGGTGCCAGAATCCACTAGTAATGCCTACTTTTTATTTTGTTCTTTTTGAGTGTTTTCTAATTTTTCTGTCTCTATTTTGTGTCTTAGATTTTCCAGCAAATAACATTGTGAAGTTCCTGGTAGGCTTTACAAACAAGGGTACAGAGGACTTTGTGGTTGAATCTCTAGATGCCTCGTTCCGCTATCCTCAGGACTACCAGTTTTATATCCAGAATTTCACAGCTCTTCCTCTGAACACTGTCGTGCCACCCCAGAGACAGGCAACCTTTGAGTACTCCTTCATTCCTGCAGAGCCCATGGGTGGACGACCCTTTGGTCTGGTCATCAATCTGAACTACAAAGATTTGACTGTAAGGCCCTCTAAACCTTCATTTATTTAAAGAGAGGGATTCGGAAAACTGACATTGCCTTATAAATATTTCTGTATTTGTTCATTGAAGTTCCTGTTTTGTGGTTGAAACTGTGATAAGATGCTAAAAAAAAAAAAACCTACTGCCTTTGAGTCAATTCTGATTCATAGCGACCCTATAGGACAGAGTAGAACTGCCCCATAGAGTTTTCCAGGAGCGCCTGGTGGATTCGAACTGCCGACTTAGGGAGGCAAAAATAAATTGCGTATCTGTCTTCAGGTTTGTAAATCCATAAACAGGCACTATTGCAGAGCAGAGTGAAAAGCGATATAGGCTAGAGATAGGTGTGCCCTGCTGTACTATGACTTCAGCTGTGTCTCAGAAGGAAAAGAAGCTGTAAGCCACCCGGTAGAGTACACTCCTTATTCAGATGTGAATGCATGTTAAGTGATTTGCTTTGTACTTCCTTTTGTTGCTTGCATTTTTGCCTGTTTTACTGCTTCTGTTTTTAAGTTCAGAACCCTGGTGTCTCAGTGGTTAAGCACTCACCCGCTAACCAAAAGGTCAGTGGTTCGAACCCACCAGCCACTTCACATGAAAAAGATGTGGCAGTATGCTTCCGTAAAGATTACAGCCTTAGAAACCCTATGGGGCAGTTCTACTCTGTATCGTAAGGTTATTGTGAGTCAGAATTGACTTCAATGGCAATGGGTCCTTGTTTTGGTATTTGTAAGTTTTAAGAACTTGCTGGAACTGTTCCATCATTTTATATATTCGCGGATAAAATATAACCAAATATTTTTAAGGTAGTTTTAACAGCACAGTTTATTGTTTTGATTTATGGGAACCAGATAGCCTAATCCAAGCTCTGATGTCATTCCAATGATGTTTGCTATGTATATTACATATCCAGTGAATGAATGAAAGAAACTCACCAGAATTTTACTGCTGGAAGTTGACCTCTTGATGCCAACTATTCTAGCCTCCTTCAAATGAGAGCACATTTAAACCATTTCTTTTTCAAAATTTTTTCAGAGAAGAAAATTCATCCTCTTTTGGAAGCTTACTCAATGTTTTCATCACCCCAGTGTCAACATGTCTCCCTTATGTCTGAGTTAAATTTCTCTTACTGCCGTTAAGTTTTCTTTTTGTCCTTAGAAGAGGGGAAGAAGGGTTTTTCATCCTTCTGTCTTCAAAATAATGTATTAAGCTTCCTCAGCTTTATAGTTAAATAGCGGGAAGAATTACTTACTTCATCTTGCTTTTAAGTAAAATGAAAGTTAATCCAACAGGCTGGTCTTATGGGGAAACTCAATTGGCATAACAAAGTTCATAATGTTCTACATCCTGGTTTGGTGAGTATTGTCTGGGGTCTTAAAAACTTGCAAGTGGTCATCTAACAAACAACTATTGGTCTCTATTTGTCTGGAACAAAAGAATGAAGGAAACCAAAGCTTCAAAGAAGAATCTAGTCCAGAGGACTAATAGCCCACATGAGCCACGGCTTCATCTAGCCTGAGACCAGAAAAACTAGATGGTGCCTAGCTACCACTACCGATGGCTTTAACCAGGGACAGAATAAAAGGTCCTGGATAGAAAGGGAGAAAAATGTAGGAAAAAAACTCAAATTCCTAAAAAAGGCCAGACTTACTGCACCATTACAGACTCGAGGAACCCCTAGAACTACCACCCTAAGATACCCTTGTAACCTGGAACTGAAGCCACTCTGAATGGTCACCTTTCATCTAAATAATAGATTGGCATATAAAATAAACAGGATTGCTCATGAATGCTGTGCTTCCTTAAATAATCAGCTGTATGAGATCAAACAGTCAGCATTTACCCTAAAACAAAGATGAGATGCCAGGGAGGGGCAAGACAACTAGATTAATGGAAACAGGACAAAAAGTGGAGATAATGAAAATGTAGACACATTGTCATGAAACAAGTTGTATAAAAATTGTCCAATGGGAACTTAATTTGCTATGTACACTTTCAACTAAAACACAACAAAATATTTTTTAAAAAGTTAACCCAACAGGCATATATATAGTTTCAGTTCGATTTTGGCTGTTACTTTCATTGGTGTGTTCTGATTCCTGGAATTGTCCAAGTAGAGGAATGCAACTTGAAAGATCTTGAAGTGAAACTTAGAGTTTAACAATAGATGACAATTTTGAAAAAGTACTACTTTTGCATGAAGCATCAAACGCTCAGAACAGCTGTCTATGTATAGTCCCAGTGATTGAAAAGTGAAATGGTTTTGAACTAACAAAATTCTTTCTGATTGATAAAAGATCACAACAGAAAGATATTTGGTAGATGCTGAAATTCGCCAATCCATTTATTACAAAGAAATTAGTTTTCAGGCCATTGTCAGTTGAGAACATGAATTTAACTTTTCTTCAGTTCGAGTTCTTAGAATAATCTGCTGTAGCATTTTCATGTTTTCCTTTATTGGGAAGCAGCAGGAGCTGGGGTTTCTCGTTTTTATTTCCTGCTTTCTTACACCACCTTCCCAAAAAGAAAGTAGGGCACAGCTTCAGTAAAGTGGGAGACGTTTTGTAGGAGAAGGTAAAGTGATAACGTTGAGTCCCTGATGTTGAGTAATGCAGTTATCTATTCATTTTGTTGAGTCTTACTGACCATCTAAGTGATGAGAAAACTATATGTCTATCATTACGGAATGGTTTTTAAGAAATCTTGTCAGTTTTCATTTTTTCAGTACATTTCAGTTTTTTTTTTTTTTTTGGTCTTTTAAACAGGGCAATGTATTCCAAGATGCTGTCTTCAATCAAACAGTTACAATCATTGAAAGAGAGGATGGGTTAGATGGAGAAACGTAAGTGAAGGTTGCAATATTACGTAGATCTTGATTTTGTAAACCAGGATTAGAAGGCTTGCTCCTGTCAAATTTTTTAATTGGTAAAAATTGTTTAGGCTGTGTAGATTTAGTGAAACCCTGACTACGCAGTCCGTACTTTTGATGATTCTTACAACTATTAATGCCAAGCTAGGAAAGATAGTTAAAACAGACAAATTTTTTTTAAGTAACTGGCTCTGTCACTCTTTCTGAATTCTTTTCCACCCCAGGCTCTCAAACTGCCCATCAGCTTAAGCTAAGTTGCATGCCTCTAGAATTGCTATTGAAAACAAATGAGGTTTTATCTTGAAAACTATTAGTGTTCTTTACAGAGGTTTATATTACGAATAATGAGCCATCACTTACTGTATACTTATATCTAAAGTGGTTGTTAAAGTGTAGAAAATAATATTTGAAGGAGACAACACCTAATGTGTCTGTTTTAAACTGAGCCTTGAATTTAACATAGCTTATAAGTAATGATGTATTTATAACATACTTTATAAGTAATTCATCTTAGATCATAGAATGGATTTTTTTTATTGACTAGTTACTGTTAAAGCTAAAGTAAACCTGAATCTAAGTTGAACTTAAAAATACTTTTTATCCTTTTTTTTTCCCTTGAGTTATTTGGAAAGCTTTTATATCATGTGTTAGAATTATAGTTGTAATTAGCTGTGGTATTTCCAATTAATTAAAGCAAATTTATATATTTTTTTGTTATATCAGAATATTTATGTACATGTTCCTTGCTGGTCTTGGGCTGCTGGTTGTTGTTGGCCTTCATCAACTCCTAGAATCTAGAAAGGTAATTATAGATGAGTGCTCTGGGCTTGTGTACTGCCAGGTGTGTTGTGCCTTTTTAAAAGAAAACCTGAAGATGAGACTCAAATTCAGATTTAATTTTTTCATTTGTTACATTTTTTTCATGGATATGTTATTTTATACGTAAGCAGCTCAGCTTTCAGTATATTTCCTTTAATACAGAAGAGATAATTTAAACCGGAGAGATAAGTTTTAAGCAATTAAAGAGGGCCTTTCGTTTTTCGTTTGAAAAGTAGCCCTGGTGGCACAGTGGTTAAGAGCTCAGCTGCAAACCAAAAGGTCAACAGTTCGAATCCACCAACCACTCCTTGAAAACCCTATGGAGCAGTTCTACTCTGTCCTGTAGGGTCACTATGAGTCAGAATCAACTTAACAGCAAAGGGGTTGGTTTTTGGTTGGTTTCATTTGAAAAAGGGTTTGGCTGTATTTGTTCTACAGGTGGGCGTTTTTTGTTAGAATAGTAAAATGGTAACATCAGAGTATCTGTTGTAACCATGATTTCTCGCTCTGGACTTTGTCACTGTTTCTTCCACTGTGTCCTCATTTCACTTCTCTTCCCCTTTTGCTTCATCCACTACTCCCAGCCCCCACAAAACAAACAAAACCCCAAAAATACACTATTCCTCTCCGTGGAAAAGTATAGTGCTATTTATTTCCATCAAATCTGTATTAAAATTAGCAGTGTTATTAATATGCATTTTCTTTTTAAAACAGAAATGTTAATTTACGTAACTTTCTTTGCTGCATTTTGTAATAGTCAGCATTTTTGCTATAACTGTAAGTATTGGGTACATCACCTTTTTTTCCATTTGAATGAAACCATCTTTTAATTGTTTCTGTGTATTCAGAGTCTAATTTGTACACGGTATACTTAATACTCTGGCTCTTACGTAGGTAGCCTTGCGGGTATTTGTTTTTAGGGGGAAGGGGACTAAAGAATGGAATTGAATCACTTTTCTACTTCCTAGCCCTTCTGCTACAAATACTCTCAGGAGAAAGTTTGGGTTACAGCTTAAATGAGTTTTTATGTTCTTGTTTTTTCTGTGTCATTTTTTTCAGTGTATTCAGCTAACAGTTCAGAAACTGCATTCCTGCAGCAATTCAGTAATTATCCTGAGTTTTGTTGAATATGAAAATAAATTTATTTTTCATTAAATTTGATTCTCAAAGGGGAAAAAAACTATTGTATAAATAGAATTTCTCATTTGGTTCACCAGTCGTGTCGTATATGAAGCTTTATGGCAAAGGAAAAGATCCCTCTGTAGCCTGAGAATAAATAATTACTGTGGGGATTTGCTAGATAACAATTTTTCCCTTCTAATTATTATTACGATTTTTTTTTTTAGTAAGAATATATTTTAAACCTGGAAAAGAAAAATACTTATCTCTAAAGTACCTTTTAAATATGTTTCTGTGTTCTTTTAGCGCAAGAGACCCATACAGAAAGTAGAAATGGGTACGTCAAGTCAGAATGATGTTGATATGAGTTGGATTCCTCAGGAAACTTTGAATCAGATCAGTAAGTGCTTTAAAGACTTTGCTAGGAAGTTTTTGTCTTAATATCTTAGATTTAGCAAAAAATGCTTGCTTGATACCATTTAAAATTCATCTCTCCATTACTTCTGTAGAATCTAGTATAATGATTATGAAGACTTTCAAAGACTTAGTCAATGTGATTTTTTTTTATACTTTAATTTAGAAATGCTTCCAATCCTGCGGTTTATTTACAAATGTGTGAATTCTCTATATTCCTAATCTTTTTCCTGTCTCTCTTCTTTCCTGTTGCATCAGTGCAGAGTAGAAGAGGTGAGGCAATTAATTTTTTTTAATGGTGTTTGCAGTAGTATTGGGGGCTCTTGTCTATAGCATGTGAATACATCAAGTTTAATGAGTGATGGAATGGTTTTCTAGTATTGTGCTTACTGGAAAAACTAGTCACTACAGCTTGAAAGAATAAACATGAAATTAATACCTAACGGATATATTTCAGTTCTGTTACATATGCAGTTAGCTAAAATATTAATCTGTAGAAAGGATTTTTTTTCTAATTGTAGAAGAACTTCTAAAAAAAGTTACAAAAGGCATATGAGCTTACTGTAAAAAACTAAACGGTCTAGAAGTGAAAAAGCTAAGATCGTCTCCTGGCTCCACTAATCCCACTTTGGTGTTAAGTTTGTGTATTATTCTAGGTATTTTCTATACGTATATAAGCATGTATATCTGTGGTTTCTGTGTGAGTGTTTTGCAGAAATGAGATCCTACTGTACACACTTGATTTTTCATGCCCTGGATATCCTTATGCTAATGACATGTTCCTTTACTTCATTCTCTTAATAACTACATGGTATTCCTACATATGTGTGTTCTAATAGGGTAAACCTCTTTTAGGTGGAAGGATATTTAAGTCATTTTCAGTTTTTCACTATTACAAATACAGTAATTAATATTTTTATGTATAAATTTGTAGGATACATTCTTAAAAGTGGAAGTTAGGTCGAAGGTTGTATATATTTAAGTTTTTATGGGAAGTGTCAACACTTCCCTCCAAAAGATAGGACCAGTTTCTGTTTTTAACAGCGTACAATATTGCTTGCTTCTCCTCCACCCTCGCTAATCATTCTCAAGTGTTATCAAATGTTGTAGTCTGTCAGTGTGTTAAATGGGAAATAGCATCTCATGAGGTTGGACTTCCTCACACTTAAATGTACTGACCATTTAGTATTTCATTTCCTGGGAATTGGCTGTTCAAGTCCTTTCCAGTTTAAAAAATTGAATCTTTTTTTAATGCTTCCTGTGGGCTCTTGGTATTGAAACATAATTACAGTATGGTAGGCGCTTTATTACAACTGGCTGCAGAGTAACGAGACCATAGGAGGGACCTTGTCCCTCCAGGAGAGCTTGGAAAGCATTCACAGGAGGAGTTCATGTCCCGAAAGCTTGGCGATAAGGAGTTTTCAAGGTTTTGTGTGCTAGGCTAAGGACAGTTGACTTACCTTCTAGGTAAAAGGGAGTCAGATTGTTGTTAGGTGCTGCTGAGTTGATATTGAATCATGGTGACCCCATGTAACAAACATTAATATTTTTGCTTAATTTTGTGTGTTTTTGTATATTGTTTCTCTTACGCTTGATTTTTTAGAGCAGTGGTTCTTAAACTTTAATATGCATCAGAATCACCTGGAAGCCTTGTTGAACACAGATTGCTGGGCCCCACCTCCAGAGGTTCAGATTCAGTAGGTCTAGGGTGGGACCCAAGAATTTGCATGGACTACATACACTTTGAAAACCTTTTTTGTTAGAACGTGGCTTTCTTAAAGGAGTTGAGTCAGGTTGCTAGTGACTTAGGAAGAAGTAGTCATTGTGTTTGGAAGACAGGACATGTACTTTGCATATTTGAGGGCGGAGTGAAGAAAACCAAGGGAATTTTGAAGATCATGGAGCAGGAGGTGTGCATGGAAGCAGAGGCTCCAACCTGTTGCTGCGAAGTCGATTCTGACTCAAAGTGACCCTATAGGACAGAGTAGAACTGCCCCATAGAGTTTCCAAGGAGTGGCTGGTGGATTTGAACTGCCAACCTCTTGGTTAGCAGCCAGGTTCTTCACCACTGCGCCACCAGGGCTTCTGGAGGCTCCAAGTTTGGTGAACTTAGCTTTGGAGAGGGCTGGCATAATAATTAGTGTGTTTAAAAGGCTTAATGTCACTTTGTCATACTGGGGGGGTTTGTGTGTTGGCTGTGATGCTGGAAGCTGTGCCATCGGCATACAGATACTAGCAGGGTTACCCATTGTGGACAGATTTCAACTGAACTTCCGGGCTAAGACAGACTAGGAAAAAGCAACTGGCAGTCTACTTCTGAAAGGAGTTAGCCAGTGAAAAGCTTATGAATAGCAGCAGAGCATTGCATGATACAGTGCCTGCAGATGAGCCCCTCAGATTGAAAGACACTCAAAAGACACAGGAGGGGTCAGTCCCTGGAGGAGGACATCATGCTTGGTAAAGTAGAGGGTCAGCAAAAAAGAGGAAGACCCTTTATAAGTTGGATTAACACAGTGGCTGCAACAGGGGGCTCAAGCATAACAACAATTGTGAGGATAGTGCAGGACCAGGTAGTATTTCCTTCTGTTACACGTAGGGTCGCTATGAGTCAGAACCAACTCAATGGCACCTAGCAACAACATTTAATATAGCAAGAACTTTCTCATCTCCATCTCACTTATCAGAATATAAGGGAAGGAGGGGTGGTTTGAAACAGTTTGAGCCTATTACTAAGCATTTTTTTTCCTAATACCTTTGGCATTTCACATTAGGGTGCCTGAGCATCCCTGAAGTTAGGGAAGTTAAAGCAAATACATACAATTGGAAGTCTTTAACTGTGACAGGTTAGCTGATTTTAATAGAAAAGCATGGGATCTGTGCATAGGGAAACCCTAATCAGAAGCTGTAAAAAGGAAGTCTTTTGTATAATTTGAGTTTCTTGTTAACTTGGGCTAATTAGAAAACTTGTGACTTAAATCTCTTTAATAAAAGTTATTTATATAGTACTGCTCCCTAGGTGGGATAGAAAGTTAGACTGGCTGTGCAGTCTAAGAACAAGGATGTAAGTGAATTTAAGTTTTGCTAAAAATGTTTCCTTTGTTCTAAAAATGGAGAAAGTTGTAGTGATTTAAGCTTTTACTGTAATGAAGTAGGTGGATGTCGAAAACCTTCTTTCAGTGGGCAGAGCGGAGGCTTCAGGTCGACCCCGTTATTCAGTATCTTGGGAGCAACGTGTTTCCTTGTGCTTAACTGATTGTTTTCCTGTGTAGTTTAAGCTTTCCTTTTAAAAGCTAAAATATTTTGGTCCTGAATATTTTGTTGGATTTTTATTTTTCCTTTCATTTTTTTAGTTTTAGGGGGAAGTGTTAGGTAGGGAATTGTTTTTTGTTAGCTGAGAAGCATCATTACACACATCAGTTATTGACCTTTGCTGAAATAAAGTGCCACTTTTTAACCGTTTGGTATTTGGAGCCATTTTCCCAAAAGCTAAATGACCCCAAAATGCTACCTTACTCTGTTTCTCATTTGTCTGCTTCCAAACTCTGATGTGCTAGACACCAGATAATTGAGGTTTTTAAACTCGCTGTTAGGGTAAGCTGAATTGGCTGCCTTAACTGTGTGTTTGAAAAGGATGCTGCAGGGCCTCAGAGGCCCACTTCCATGTGCAGGTGATTGAAATTGTTGGAAGTCAGTAATCACCACTCTACATCTACTTGTTCACAGTTGATGTTCATACAGATTGCTGTTTGATTCTAGAGTACTTTTTGAAGTACTTTTTTTTTAACCCTCAGAGGTGAGATTATATTCAGCATACTGGTTATTTTTTTTGTGTGTGTGTGATTGGTTAATTGTGTAAGGGCAGCGGTTCTTAGCCTTTTTTAAGTACCTTTTTGAAAATCTGATGAAAGTTGGAGACTTTCTTCATTATAGGAATGCATCCGTGCTCAGACTTTTGAACTTGGTTTTAGTCAAGTTCAAAAACCCCCTGTAGCCCACCTATTACTAATCTGTTTAATAGAGTATTGAGGTCAATTTTCATGTGATTTATGGACTCAGTCTTAACTAACTCTTAAGCAGACTATTCGTTTAAGCAGAATTTTTATTCTTTTTTGATAAACATTTACTATATATATTTTAAATATAGGTATAGTGTTTGGAAAATAGAAATAAAGATGTTTTGGGTAGCTTTTTTATCTTTCCTATCATTATTCAGGAAATGCTTACAAATGAACCCCATCCACCCATTGACCCATTGCCATTGAGTTGATTCCGACTCATAGCGACCCTATAGGATGGAGTAGAACTGCCCCATAGGGTTTCCAAGGAGCACCTGGTGAATTTGAACTGCCAACCCTTTGGTTAGCAGCTGTAGCACTTAACCACTACGCCACCAGGGTTTCCATGAGCCCCCATAATTCGGTGTAAACATCTTTTTTCAGTCCTTCACTTTTTAATGGAACTTACAGATGGCTCCTCATATTGGATAAAAGTAGAACTGATGGTTTCTGGTCAATAGACGCCAGTAAGAATTCAGCATAGGAGATAAAGGGAGAGAGGTAAAAAGACAGTGCTTGTATATGTAGGATGGTCTTAGTATAGAAATATTGTCTCATTTCCTTTATCCTGCTTATTCCAGGTAAATTTGTAAAATTGCAAAAAATTAAGAAAACTGCATGATTGTGTTTGTAAATATTGAGTCTTTAATTTGCAACCAACATAAAAGTTTTGAGCTGCAAATTTTATACCTTTTAAACTATTCCTAAAAGTGTTTACTTATGCAAGTATAAACATTAAATTATAGAATTGAAGTTTTTGCATGCTGTCTTCAACATTACAGTAACCAGAATTAGATCTTTTCCTTCCTGTTACAAAAATGTTTCATTTTAACGGGAGTTACTTCTTGAAAGGTTATTTTAAAAACTTATAGCTAGGTAAGAAGCATTTATTATTAGGTGGTATTCTTGCATGTGTGTGTTTAACTTAGAAGTTGAAGAAAATACTTTTTAAATATCTTTTAAGTCCAACATGTATACAATAGTCAGGCAAGCTTAAAACTTTTTCATTTCTTTCAGATAAAGCATCACCAAGAAGGTTGCCCAGGAAGCGGGCACAGAAGAGATCGGTGGGATCTGATGAGTAAATGTTCCTTTGTGCGACCGTTCAGTCTTTACTTAACCTGCCCTAATGTTTTTCGGCCTGATGGGAATTAGTGCAGCGAAGCCATATCACCACAGAAGGCACCTGCTACTTCTGTGTGGACTGAGCAATCAGAGTCTGTGGCGATAATATTGCTGAAAGTGCACTGCATTCATTTTTCTGAAGTAACAAATTTGGTTTTTTTAAAACCATTAAAATCTATGTGTGTGCGTGTGAATGTATGTGAGCAGTTGGTCTTAACCAGAATCGTTGTTGAACTCCTTGAATGCCTTTAGAATACTCAGCATAATGCTGTTGTCTCGTCCTTATTGACATTTTCTGATATTCCCTCCCCACCAAACTCAGTGACTATTTGCCCAGTATGATCATAGATGTCATTCTTTAGACTGTTTTAAAGAAAATAATGTATTTCTTCTTCAGAATAGTTCACATCCCCATTGATGGCACCAGATAGCATTCTGTTGTCATTGTGGCTGTTTCACAAGTAGTATTCTAAAGGCGCAGGCAGGAGTAGCTACTTTTTAGCAATAGGGTTGTTTTGGTATTTTGCTGCTGTTTACTATAATGCGCACATTCAGAAAACGTCGCAAATGAGCTCAAGGAATTTGGGGACCTTTAGCAACAAAATTGTGAAACATGAAAATTCAGCTCACTTTGATATCTAAAACTCAACCCCATCCTCCTTTTTTAACAAAAGGAAAATAGTACCTGTGCAGACTGAGTGGTGTTGTCCATCGTTGTTCTGGTTTTGACCCAGAGGATAGCTCTGAAATGATGGCAGACCTACGCAGTGTTTTTTTAAAGAGACAAGTTTTCTCTCCCTGTTAGAAACCTTGCTTTTAAAAAATCGCAGTGGTCTACAGACTAAGCAGAATGTCAAGTTACAAGGCTAAAGATATATTCCAACTAATTCTAATCTAGAAAGGCAATGACTTTGATTTTTTTTGTTGTTGTTGTTAACTAATTGTTTTTATCTAATCCTTTGGGTATTTCAGTTGTGGCATGAACTTTTTTTAGTTCATCTGAAAAATTCTAAAAATGTAAGCACTTAAGATCCTCAGAACCAGAATTAAATTGAACTCCATAAAATCCTCTTAGAGTTATACTCTTGCTGTGGGTGGTAAATTGTTTACTCTGAATAAAGGATTAAGTAAAATAGTAAGAACAAAGAAGAGGGAAAAACCCTCTGTCTTTAAGCCATATTCTCTCACATATATTTTTAAGGAAATGTGTCTGTTGAATTCCTGACCTGTTTATTCTCCTTCTCCCTGTAATCCCCACCTATCTGAGCCAGAGCCAGTGACGATAGAATAGAAATTATTCCACGGTTCTTAATCACTTTGCAAGGAGGGGCTGAGACGTCAAATTACCTATATTGACATTGCTAGACTGTTAACTGTCTATACCCGTATATGAAGTGTTTGAGTTTTTAACTGGGCTCTGTGATCAGTGGTTCATTTTGAAAAAGCTTTTTGAGCTGTAAGAAATTGCATGGCTTGTTTAATGCAATGTGAGACCCTCCACTTTCTCAAGGAATGTATTCTAAAATATTTTTGTAGATGTCCAAATTGGTGAAACTACTAGGATGTGATGCAGAAAAAAAAAAAAAGAGACGTATATAATTACAAAATGTAAATGGCCTCTAGAGAGTTTTATTGACTACCTGGTAGCAAGCAGGCAATGGCCAAGCCACACTGAGTTACAGCCACCAGCCCCTCTCCTCTGTGAGCCTTACGTGGCAGCCCTTCCACCTCTGAGGCTCAGACCAGTGCCTCAGACATGTAGAATTTATCACCTCTCTCATTCTCTTTTTTTTTTTTTTTTAAGTATAGATTGGGAACAGTTGAAAACTCTTAAATCTACAGATGCCGGGAGTCTACTGTAGCATCAATAAGTAGTTAGCAGAAACTAACTCCATAATGAATGGAATTTAGTTCCACACATGGTTTGTTCAAGCACACTTATAAGTAGCCTGTTTTTTAATGACTTTTTAAAATGTAAATATTTGAATGAATTTTTTGTTTGTTTTGATATATTCTTCTGCTATACCAACCATGGTTTCAGAATTCATCTTTTGAGCGGGTTGGTTTCATAATCTGTAAAATGAACCTAAGGATCTTGTGTATCATACGTGTCTCTCTGATATGTGAGGATAATGTGTTCATAAAGCATGGATCTGTCCTGGTTGTGTAGCTTCATTACTCACGGTGGTCTGTCTTACACAGCAAGTGGCTTTTAAGACTGGTCCTGCCCCCTCGTACTGTCTCAGGAGGGGGAATGGGAAAAAATGGGACCTCAAACTTAGAAACCTAAGGAAACGTAGAAATCAGAAGGAAAGGAACATTAAATTGACTTTAATGAGATCTTTTATCTTAAATTCAGAAAATAAGGACTTTGATAGGAGGGAAAGGCAAATTTAATCCTTACAGAAAATATTTAAAAGCAGGTGCCTAAAAGGCCTATTTGCAGTGAAGTAAACTGAAATTGTATTTTGGCTCTTGGGGAAAGGACGGACAGTGATGTGCACTGAAGCCTTTAAGTGGTTTGTGTTATTTTAGTGGCACAGTAAATGAATGTAATAATATGCAAGGCCCCTTATAGCGTTCATCTTTTCTAGTACAGTGATCTCCATACCCTTGGTATAAAGGAAAATGTTCCTGGTTAGTGCGTTTGAATAGTGAAATAATTTAAGTAATTTACCACAGCTTTGGGTGGCATCATTTATAGCTGTAGAGCTAAAATCAGTGTATTTGCTCTACTTTTATTGAATAAAACCCTGCTTTGAACCACTGTCCCTGATGTAGTGAAGAGCAGCCTGGCACAAATAAGACCCCTGTTACTAGAACAAGTGGAAGATTAGGTTTGGCTGCTAGGGTGGTCTGTGTGTCTATAAGAACATCATCCTTAGAGGATATTAGGAAGGACAAACAAAACTTAAGAACTAGCTTAAAAACATGTGGGTAATAATTTCTTGAGGACTTTTTAATGAACTTTAATAGTATTTGTGTGTTTTTCATTTACACAAAAGCGTGGACTTTACAGTAATTACATCATCTTAATTTCTGGGGCTGATTTTTTCTTTTTTAGATTTTAGAATTCTTCAGGAATATAGCTCTTAGGTTTGGGTACCATTGAACTGCTCTTAGAAAGCAGTGAGAAGGGAACTCATTTATTAAACATCAGCTTTGTGTGCTCTGTGTCATGGCCCTTTCCATTCATTATCCCATAAACCTTCACAACAACCCACTGAAGGAAGGTGATACGGTTCTTCTTTTATAGATGGATAACAAAACCTGCTGAGTTTCAGGCGCTTGCTCAAGGTGACACATCAAATATGGAGTCAGGGCTTATTCTGAAACTCACATGTTCTTTCCCCTGCACCGTGTTTCAGGTGGAAGTTTTATAGAATTAAGCATTTGAGCAGTTCATTAATACTTTCTGTTCCAGAATCCAGCAACCAGAAAGCTCAGATAACCTCAGTACTGAATGTACTGCATGTTTACTCTACCAAACCCAAACCAAACCCAGTGCTGTTGAGCACTGCCAACCCTTTGGTTAGCAGCCGTAGCACTTAACCACTACGCCACCAGGGTTTCCATTTACTGTACAGTAGCATATAAATACCAGTTTACCCCCACCCACCCAAACCAAGCCCACTGCCATCGAGTCAATTCTGTAGGTCAGAGTAGAACTGCCCCATAGCGTGTCCAAGGCTGTAAATCTTTACAGAAGAAGGCTGCCACATCGTTCTCCCATGGAGCAGCTGGTGGGTTTGAACCACCAACCTTCTGGTTCGCAGCCAAGCGCTTTAACCACTGCACCACCAGGGTTCTTTCAGTTAACCCCACAACACTATCAAACCCCATTATTGAACTACCATAAGTTGATTTGTGTGTTAATGTTTATGGTATGAATATTTAGTTATTTGACATTTGATATTTTGTTTTTGTTACGTGATTATTCAGTTATCCATAGTACACTGTTTAATCTCTATTAATGACAGTTCTTTATATGTCCCATTGACTAATAGAATCACGGTCTTTAAAAACATTTTCTTCAAGGTAGATTTAATAGGTTAATTAGGTTTTTGAGTTTTTAAAGAGTTGAAGGATTCGTCTGTATGTCAGAGATGGGTGTTCGCCCTTGGATTATATAAGCCCATAGTGGTAGAGCTGGGATTACAGGTAAGTCTTCTGTCTCGTCTTCATATTTGAATGGATGTCTAGCTCTCAGGAAGACTAGACATCCATTCAAATATGGCTTTCTCTCAGGCATAATGGGGCCTGAGAAAATTCAGTACCCCTAGAAAACAAAGTCCATAAATCACAAAGATGATTTGACCGTGCCTCCCATTGTCCCCCTAGTGTCCCTTATGCTGATTTCTGTCATGGCAGTTGTGACAATCTGACACCTTGTATACATGTCTGTCTCCCTCTGCTAGCCTGGGAGCTCTATGTCTTTTATCCCCAGCTTACAGTACATGATCGTAATGTGGAAACCCATTGCTGTTTTTTAAAGAAAGAAATGTGGGCAGGTTTTCATTTGCCATTATTCCATGTGATTGGTGTGGTTCAGAAATATTCCTGGTGCTAACCCAGTGTTGTTGGCACTCTGCCCTGCCCAGTTTGTAAGCCTGTGAGGTTGGACAGTAGTCTAGCATGCTAGCCTGGAAGTCTGGAGACCTCTGGGCACTACTGACAGTGACCTTTGGAAGGCAGCTAATCTCCAGTCTTTGTGCGTTGTTTGTAAATGAGTGATAGTGGAGATGTCAGTCCTAAATTGTCCAATTTTGTTACCTGCACACCCTTAATAAAGTGTTACTGATTCTTCCTTTCAAATCTAATTGTTTACATAGCAAAAGGAAACAACTAAGGGATAGCGTGGACTCTGGTGTCTTCAAATCCCAGCTCCCTCTTAGTTGGAGGCAAGTTACATGACCTAACTGTGCTTCGGTTTGGGGGCCTGCTTCACAGGGTTGTTACCCATTCTGTCGAGTCGATTCCAACTCAGTGACCCTGTAGGACAGAGTAGAACTGCCCCATAGGGCATAGGATTGTTAGGATTTAGTATGTGTAATGTGCTCAGAACGTTGCCTGCACACAGCAAGTGGTTGCTGTTACTGTGGTAAAGTACCATAGTGTAAGAACGTGAATGTGATAACATGCTGCTTGTTATCCCATGGAGCACAAGGGGGAGGAGTGTATACGGTCCTTTTGGGACTTCATTGTGGAAAAGTAGTTGAATTCTACTGAATATGCAAGCTAAGTAGTGTTTTTTTAACTAAAGAATACAAGTTTTAAGATGGGTATGTAAGATGGCTGGCACTGGATTTAATAATGAAGTGTGACCAGAGTCATCAGGCCAGCAGGGTCATTTTTGTAAGAAACCTGTTAGAGCCTGCACACCCAGTTGGGAACAGTCTTTCAGGACACTTGACAAGGCCACTCATTTCCCAATGACGCCATTGCTGTCCACAGCGTTTTTGAAACTCACCTCAGAATTTTAGCACCAAACCATGAGCAACCCAAGGCAAATTGGTCCTATTTCTGCATAGTTAGGTTTTTTTTTGAGAAATCGTACCAGTCTGATCACCCATCTTGGTCACATTTGTCAAAATAGGTGTTTAAGGAGAAAAGGAGTTTGAGAAATGCTTCAGTCGAGAGTAGTGTCGGACTCAGCAGATTTGTGTCAGGCGTCTGCTCTGTGCTCTTTCACATACAGTCTCACTGGGTCCTGACAGCTGCCCTGCACCACCCCGTTGTCAGTAATGAAGCAGCCTCGGGGAGCCCAGAGTCACCTGACTCCTCAGATTGGGTCCCTTGCTATTTCCAGCTCTATTGGAATAAGGTCTATTAAGTGCTCTGACAGGGAGCACCTTCACATTTATACTCAAAATACAGTCACAGCACTTAGGGGTTGCCTGGTATTTTATATCCTGGTGCTCTGCATATTTCTTTAATGCAGTCAGAAGTCAAGCTCACCCTGGATAATGGCTCTTTCAAGAGGACACCTGGGTTAAAGCAGTTGGGTCCTCAGTACATAAGAGAACAAGATTTCATCCCCCTTGAACTCTGCTGCCAAGTAGTTACTCATTAGAGTTGCATGTGTTTCAAGTTTGGCCCTACAGTCTGATGGCACTCTTTATAGTCTCTGTTCAGTGGAACGTAAGCTCTTAAGCAGTCTGCAGATAAACGGGCATGTTTTATCTTGACTTTTTCCTTACTTGAATTCCACCTGAAAAAATACATACCCAGCATAAACTAAAGGCCCCTGCCTAGAAGTGTCCTGATTGCAGGAAGCATCAGTAAGAATCTGTCACCCACTGATGACTACGATGGCCTAATAGGTCTGGTTTCCAGGACTAACCCTGCGTGTGGGGCTCTTGGTCGCGTCTGCACAGTGAGAGGTATGCTGTGCTGACTGTGGTCTGGCCCAGGAGCTCAGCGCTGTGGCTGTCTTTGTGGTTGACCCTCTCATTCGCTGTCACCAGTTCCTGCCTCTTTCAGATTCCTGAGAGACTTCTCTCCAGATTTGTACCTCCTTTCCCATCGTCCTCTCCTTCTCTGGTTCTTTCTGTTGGTGCTCACCTGTAAGAAACCTTCGTGTTTGAATCTTCTGCAGGATCCTTTTGCCTCTAGCTGCGTTCCTGTGTTTGCTTGTTTTTCCTTTGTCAAAATAGCTGCTGTGCTATGGCTTCCTTTTCTTTACCAGGCTTTCGATCTTTTAAATTTTCTTCAGTTTAGCTTCTGTCTCCAAAAGCCTGCTCTCCCAGGATCCAGTGGCTCAGTATAGACTTGCCAGAGCCGCCTTCAGTGTTGGTGCCCAGGCCCTGTACATTTAACACTCTTGACCACCAGCCTGAAATCCCTCTGTGCTTCTCAGACCCTGTTCTTACCTGCTTGTCTCTTGCTAACAAGCCCCACACTCATGAGGCTCCTGACTCATTGCTCCTCTCTGAAGACTTGGGAGAAGAAGTAATCTTAGTGTCATTCTAACGGCCTGTGGTTCATCTTCACTTCTCCTTTTTATTGTAACCCCAAACTCAGCATCTAAGATGTTTGTTTCCCTCCGTAAAGCTCCCCCATCTAACTTCCTGTTGCTGCTGAGTAACATGACTCCCGTTTGTCCACGCTTGAATCCTGAAGGGCCCCTGGAACAGCGCTCTGCGCGGAGGTATTTGATGAGCACTTACTGATTCTAGCTCTGCCGTGAATGACGATTCACTTCTCTCCACTCCTCACATCAAAATCTGAGAATTTACAGAACCTTGACAAAATCGGATTTCTCGTGCAGGAGGTAATTAGGGGTGAGTGTGGTAGGGGCAAAATACCTCTGGTTCAAAATATTTTTCTTTTCCCTAATTGACTGCAGAGAAATTTGGGTTTGCTGTTTTAATTCTGGTGCCTGCACAGTGGAAGTGTGATTTCCGGCCAT
The DNA here is from genome assembly GCF_024166365.1 of Elephas maximus indicus. Taxonomy (NCBI): domain Eukaryota; kingdom Metazoa; phylum Chordata; class Mammalia; order Proboscidea; family Elephantidae; genus Elephas; species Elephas maximus. Next base: position 49,552,536 of record NC_064819.1, on the reverse strand, counting down.
GGGTTTCAGTCACGTTCGTTAACGACGAAACTTTTTTCTGCAGTGTGAGATTTTATCTGGTGACTATGAGAATGCTATTTGGCTGTCTTGGGGTTGACTAATGAGCGTCGGGGTAGTGAATTCATAAAACCCCTGTGCAGCTGTGAAGAATGTCCCCACTCTGTGAATATCCAGTATAGTGAACCCAAGGTGTACCTGAGCACTTTTCTTCCTCGGTTGTTTCCATCATCTGACCTACCGCTTAAACTGGTCCAGGACACTTGCTGTCCTGGCAGATCCATCTTATGTATGCCTTAATTACAGCTGATCTTGAAAGTACTTACATGTGATATGAAATGTTCCCTAACGTGCCAGTGCCATATTACTGCTAGGTCTTGAAGATGAGAACCGTAAAGTGAATATAAAAAATTAAGTGGATAAACAAGAAAAGGAAAAATGAAAAGCCACAATTTTGATCTTAATTGCCCCTGGAAGTTGGAAAGAAGTTCAAACATTTTTTCTGCATATAAAATTTGGACAATTCAAATTTTGAAGTGTGTTTTAAAATAAAGGCAATTTAAGACAAATTTTGCATGTCTGGCAGTTAGCTAGTTTACTTTTCAGATAATGGTCATAAGACACCTCTCCTTCCCTGCAAACACACAGCCTGTGGAGAGTTTGGGTTTCCAGTGGTGGCGTAGACTGGATAACCTGAAAGCTTACACTGCTTTAAGCAAGCAGAGATGGCTCTTCGATTTCACTTCCTTGGTCTTCACTCAATGAGTCAGTCACAGCTGGAGCTTCCTTCTCTTTAGGGTTTTATTTTGAGCGGCAGAATTAAATGTGTTCTATCAAGTAACTTTTGGTTAAGGGCTGTGCAAACTTGGGAGATTTAATCTTTGTGACTATGTAATGTTTTCAATTTTTTTGGCTGAAAGGAAAAAATGCTTTGAAGAATCAAAACAATATCTAATGCAGTAAGAACCAGTGTTTTCATTTCTTCTCTACAGTGCTTCAGACTCTCAGTGTTAAGTAAATTTCAGATTCATCTGAAGTCTAAATGGAAATGCTAAAATGCTGAAGCAGTTTTTATGCTAGGGTGGTGGAATTTTTATTTTTCCCTTTTCAAAATGTTTGTAATGTGCTTACATTACTTTTATAATGAAAGAAATAAATGCAAGTGTTAAATTTACCTGAGACTCCTACAATGAGCATAATAATCACAGTGGCGAGATAGCTTTTCTGTAGCCCAGGAAGAGAATGAGCCAGTTTTTTTAAGACTTAGGTGTATCGTCCCTCTACATACTTAAAGTCAACACAGATGATGACAGCGAAGCCTTTGGGCCAGAACTCGAAGGGACTTTGTTTTCCCCAGCCTCAAAAGTGTTCCATCTTTGACAAGGTATGGTCACCACTTTCCTGTTGCTCTCTATTTTGTGGAAAATACCTGTGTTCTCCTTTGACAGGCTTCTACCTTACATAGGTTCCGGCTTTCACAGGCTTTACTGTAATAGAAAACGCTTAAAAGTATTTTTCCTTTAAAGGAGCACAAACTCCCTGTTTGTTGTTATGAAAGTAGTGAACTTCCCGTATCTACTGTGTGGTTGATGGGAGGCCGGTGTTGAGCGTATTGTATGCTCCTGGTCCTTATCCACACAGCAGCCCCATGATTCATTTTAAACATAAATCAATCATGCCTTACTTCTTCTGGCTTCTGACTGCACTCAGGTGAGAATTGAGACTGCCTGTGTGGCCCTCAGAATCTGCCCTCACCTGCCTCTTGCCCTTTGTCCTTGCACTGACCTCCTGGCCTTGCCTCACCCACCCAGCCACCTTGCTGATGCCCCAGCCTGCCAGTGCCTTTCAGCATCAGGACCTCTGCAGCAGCTCCCTCCGCCCACCACCCACAGCCCCTGGGCAGCAATTTGAGCCTTTCCGACCTGTTCACCTCATCCTGAGCTGCCTGCTGCACCACCAGGACCTGAAATGACCCTGTTCCATCACCTGTCACCCCTTTTGTAATGTAAGCTTCACAACAGCAAGACTTGCGTTTCAGTCACCATATCACCAAGTCTTAACACAGCGCCTGGCACATGGTAGGTGTTTAATGAATAGGATTATCAGCACGACCATATGGTGAAGTAGGCCATCCCCACTGTGCATGTGAGGAAATTGAATACAAAGATGATGAATAACATGGTCAAACCCACTCAGCTGTTAAGTGGCCAAGCTGAGGTTCAGATCGCGCCTTCTGTTTGTTTCCAGAGCCTGCTGTGGTTAGGTTGCCACCATCCTAACATGGGGATTCTCCAGGTCAGTCTCCTGATCACCATTCACTGAAAACCAGGGGCAAACGCTTGGATCGCCCTGCTGGGGTTTCACAAACAGGAGCCTCCGGTGGGGAGCTTCCAGGCTTCCGGGGCAGACTGCTCCGTGAGGGTTCTATAGAAGAATGAGAGGGTGCAAACTGCAGGTAGACCAGGAAGCATTTACCAAACAAAAGCCAAAGAAACGGGCAGCCGAGTGCACAGGACTTAGGTGAAGTGAAATGGGAGGGCTATCACAGCTGTAGCTTCAGCTTGAAAAGTTCCTAAATTGTGAGTGAATCTTAACCTTCAGTGTTTTCCCCTGAAATTTATGACAAGCTTCCAGATTATACCAAGTTGGAACAACTAAATAGACCATCGCAGGCACACGAGCTGCCCACAAGAACACCAGGAGGAAAAAGACCAAGGAAAGCTATACAAGTTCAAACCCCCCTCAAAGTAGTGTTTAAAGTCAGGAGACTGGTGTCATTGGTGTCATTAGGAATTAAAAAAAAAATTATTACTAAGTTTCTTTTAAGGTAATGATTTGTACTTTCTTCTGTGTCCTTGGTTTCATAATTTTAAATCAGTAATACTCCTTTTCTGCAAGAATTCTCCAAATGATATAAAAAACATTTTAAAGCATAACCAGTGTCCCCCAAAGCCCCAAACCAAACCCATGGGCAGCAAGTCGATTCCAACTCACAGTGACCCTATAGTACAGAGTAGACCGGCCTCACAGCGTTTCCAGGGCTGTAATCTTTATGGAAGCAGACTGCCACACCGTTATCCCGCGGGTTCAGACCACCAGCCTTTCCGCTAGCAGCTGAGCACTTACCCACTGCGCCTTGTGCAGTGTCCCCAACCAAAACACAACTGCAGTCGAGTCGACTTCCTTAATACTTGTCTGCATGAGTGTGTTTTGCTGCCCTCTGCTGCTCTGTGGGTAGTACAGCAGTGACAGCACGCCGTTCCCAGGGCCGCTGCTTGGCATTGCTGAAAGGTGGAGAAGGGGTGAGAAGAGGAAGAGGGTGGTGAGCTCAGAATTGCTGCCTCCTAAAGTAAACTGCCAGCTCCAGCCAAAGCTACTAACCAGCTTCTGAATGCCTCTGCTCCACCTCCTGTCAAAAAAGGTGAAAAATGGTGCTTTTCACAAAACGTCAATGGAATAATCTTGGCTTTTTGTTTTTTTTTAGTTAGTCTGATGGTTTATGTCAGTAGAAGGATTCACGGTGTAAGACACCCTCTGGGTCCATGGAGAGGTAGCCGACCACGCTCAGAATGTGCTCTCTAGATGCATCTTGTCTCCCAAAAGAGAAACCGTCTGAGAGGAAAGCCAGCCAGCCACTCCACCTTCCCTACGAAGGGTCCACCCAGATGTCCTTGAGGGTTTACGTTGGGCTAGTACCTTCACTCACGGGACATCAGCGCAGCATAGTGGTTAGGAGCTGTTGAGGTCAGCCTTGTTTGAATCAAGGTTCACCCACCTAATGATTGGATAACCTTGAACAAGTCACCTAACGTTTCTCAGCCAGCTTCTTCATCTGTAAAATGGAGTTAATGTGATAGTGACTGGATTTATTAGCTAACTCATAGCCATCACTGTGGGTCAGGCGTTTTGTTGTATTTTTAAGATACTACATTTTAAAAAAAGCGAATTCCAGTGCCTAGCCCAGAAAAGTCTTTGAATTTTCATCACAAAGAGTGTTTAATTTTCCTCATTACATACAGTGTTCACTTGTCAACCTACAAAACACCACCAGCAGCAACCTTTTTTCCAGAACTGTGAAATTCTGTTTAAAAGGTGCCCTCATTTTTTTTCCTTACTTAATGGAGTCTCGTCCAAACAAAAAACCAAACCCAGTGCTGTCGTCAATTCCAACTCATAGCACCCCTAAAGGACAGATTAGAACTGCCCCATAGAATTTCCAGGGAGCACCTGGCGGATTTGAACTGCCAACCCTTTGGTTCACAACCATAAAAAATAGCACTCGTAAGAATCCTAAGAGTCATCCGGTCCAGCTTTTCAGGCCACACAGGACCTGCCATGTAAGCCCCTGTGGGCCATCTCCACCTGGCCAGGGGCCCATCCTCTGCACAGCTCCACTATTAGTTTGCTCCTTTCTTGAACCCAGATCTACTTCCTTCTTGTCTTTGCCCTAGTTCTGCTCTCAGATATTCTTAGGTAAAAATTAAATCTTTGTGTATTTGAAGAGAGCTGTCATTTCGTTGTCAAAAGTTCTTTATCCAGGTTAAGGTAAAAAGCAGTAATAACCACCTCGAGGAAAAACTGATGGGATGATGGGCATTGTCTGGCCGTTTAAAACCTTACACACTTGATTGAGTTATATAAATTAAAGGAGCCACAATGACGACTAGAGATAAATGAAAATAATTGCCGTTTTCTCCCTCCAGACTGCCCTGCTTCAACAGTGATTTCTTGCTCTCAGGCAGCATTCTCAAGCTTCACGGCCCGTAGGGTTTAGGAGGGGAGGGGCTGGCTTACAGTGCAGAGTTCCGGGCGTCACCCCTGAGATTCTGACTAGCTCCAAGGTGGGGCCCAGGAATCTGCATTTTTAGAAGCCTCACAAGCGTTTCCACAGCCACACTGCAGTCATTACTGGGGGGAAAGGGGTCCCACCTGAGGCGCTGCGTGACAGAACGATAAGGAAGCAGTCTGCACTGCTGACACCCAGGGGGCCCTCGCCAGCGCGTGTGGGGATACAGTGGCCCGCTGGCTCCCAGCAGGCCTCCTTTTCCTTGTTCAGAAGTGGGACTGTGTCACGTGTCCCCTGCCTTCTATTTCTTACCCTATTGTCCCATGCCCGAGGGGCCCACGGCTGAAACTGATGCCCTTTTCCTGATCCAGGCACTTGACACATTTTACTTACATTAACTCATTTAGTTCTCAGGGCAACCAACCCTATTCTAGATAGGTTTCAATATCATTTTATAGTTAAGGAAACTGAGGTATAGAAAGTAGAAGTACCTTGCCCAAGGTCACCCAGCTAGTAAGAGAAAGCCCCAGAATTTGGATCCAGGCAGCTTGACTCCAGGGCTCATGCTCATCTGCTCTACTGTAAGCCCTGGATCTCTCCCGGAGCACCAAGCCATCCAGCCAAACCCCCCACGGGCATCTTCACCCTGATGTCCCAAAGGCACCTGAGACCCAACATGTGAATTATCAGTTTCCTAAACCACCTTCTCCTTCAGCATTTCTGTCTCAGTGCCATCACTGCCCACAGGGAACCATCATCCTCTGAACCATTTCTTCCGTGTAGTCTTTTCCAGCCCTGTTGCCCCTGCCCTACTGCTGGACCTCATCGTGAATGTAAGCAAGCTGTGAGCTCAGTTCCTGGCATGTTTAAGCATTGACAACTGCCACTTGTCACCACGGACTGGTGTTGCCTGAAGTGCCACAACAACTGACTGAGTCTCGCAGCTGCCATTCTAGTCCCTTCAAGCCCACCATCCATGACTGCTGCTGGGATCCTTGCGAAGTGGGGTTCTGAGCCTGGTGTCCTCGCTCGGTGATCATGTCAGCGGTTCCCACAGCCTGCAGGATGAGACCAGAACCTGGAATCTTTGCCTGTTTTTGGCCTGAGCTCTCCCTAGCCCTCCTCCAGGTGCACTGCATGTTCCCTGCACATGCCATGCTGGTTCCCTCTGCACCTCTGTCTCTCCCTAGATGGAGACCCTGGTCCAGGATTCAGTCCGGTATCATTCATTGTGTTTAGCCAACACGTCTGTGTTTAGTCTCCTTTTCTCTGAAACACCTCCTCTTGAAGAGTGCAGGCTGGCTGTTTTTCAGGCTGTCTCCTGATTGGCTCTTATGTGCTCTTTCCTCCTGATCACGTTCAGCTCATGTCCTTTGGGCAGGACAGGCACAGAAGGGACACTGCCCTTCCTAGTGCCTCATCTCGAGAGTCACATGCTGTTGGTTTGTCCCATTACTGGTGATGTTCACTTCTGTTACTCAGTAAAACCAAAAATCCATTGCCGTCGAGTCGATTCCGACTCATAGCAACCCTAGTAAAAAAAAAAAAAAAAAACACCACTGCCATTGAATCGATTCTGACTCATAGCGATCCAATATAGGACAGAGTAAAACTGCCTCATAAGGTTTCCAAGGAATGCCTGGTGAATTTGAACTGCAGACCTCCTGGTTAGCAGCCATAGCTCTTGACCACTATGCCACCAGGGTTTCCATTACTTGGTAAAGGTGTGGCCTTATTTATTTTTTAAGCCTTGCAAGCGCTCTCAGATTCCGAGGTGTCTACAGGCTAGGTCAGGTGTCTTTATTCCAAGAATACCCCCGTAGAGTGCTTCATTCCACTGGTGTCATCAGCGGGACTGGGCTTTTCCTCCCCTACTCCTCTGTACGTTCCATGAGAACAAGGACGACATCATGCTCACCCTGGGAGCCACAGCTCCCAGTCAAAGTCATGGCACACAGTTGGCACTTAATAAATATTAGTTGAGTGAATGAAAGAATGAATGAGAATATGGGGAAGCTGATTCAATTACAAAGCAAATACCTCCAATTCTTTGCAGATGAATCTTTGTCTTTGATTTCTCTGCTTTTTTTCATGGAGCATGACTAGTTTTTTGCATTTCTTCTTAAGCCAGATTCTCACCAAAAGCCTGAAGGTCTGACTAAATCCCAATACGGAGGCGCAGAAGCTGTCTTTCCTTTGGGAAGCACAGAATGGACCAATATTATAAACTTTGAACCCCAATCCTAGACTTTTCCATTTGTTTCTCTGTGGGAGAAAGTGAAGGGGGATTCTCTGGGTCTTTTATAGTATGAAATATTTGTACTCAAAAGAGTAGCATAAAGAGTCCTTTATAATAAGACCTTGGAAGAAAGACCTGGCTCCCAATTCCAAAAAAATGAGCCATTGAGAACCTTGTGAAGCACAGTTGTACTCGACACCATGGGGTCACCATTAGAGTCAGTTTGAAGGCAACTGGGCCCTCAGCCCTGCAGCCTCTGTCCAGCTGTGCCCTCCACACCCTGGTGGGGAACCGACTCAGAGGTCCTGAAGGATCACTGTCTCCTTTGTTTTTCAGACGCAGCAGGAGGAGGGAGGCACACTGAGGCTGCTTGCAGACCTCTCCCGTGGCTCTGCCAGCTTAAAGTCTCCAGGTGCAGGGACTGCACCTTCCAGCCACAGGCACTACAGGAAGCACCCTGGACTTGCGGTTTGTGGAGACTCAGCCATCTTTCTGCACCATTTTGCTATTTGTGACACACAGGACAGCCCAGGCCCACTTGACTGGATCCTCACCTGGGTCACTGTAACGTCACTGCTGGGAATGGCTTTGTACCCAGGGCGTCCAGGCTTGTGACTAACAGCTCCTGTGCTGTTTCTGCATGGAGACTTAGCCAGTCAGTAGTCTGTGCCTGTGGGTGCCTGCCAGTGAGTCCCGGTGGACTGGGTGACCCATGCTGTAGGCCCATTCGGTTCAGCTTGCTCTTAGCCCGTTACATCAGTCATGAGGGAGGCTGGGAGACAAAGGGCTCAGTGTGAAGGAAGCTAGCTAACCCTGTGACGTGTCGGTTACCATACTCACCAGAGCAGGTTCCACTTCCATCTTGGGGCAATGTTCAGAGATGAGTGTCCTTGGGGGCTGGGTAGGGAGGGGCCTCCAAAGGGCGGGGCAGAGGAAACAATCACCGGAAACCTAGGTGGAGGCCGAGCTTGGGGCCCAAGCTGAGTAATGCTTCGTGTGAACACAAGTTATCATGCCTTGTAGGTGAGTGGGCGCCCTCCACACAGGGCTCTCCTGAGGCTGAGTTTCTGTGTATTGGTGTTCATGGGGGGCTCCACAGGGCTCTTTCCTGTGCTGACATGAATTGAGTTGAATTGAAATAAATTGAAATGCCTACAAACAAGGACTAATCTCTTGCTGAGTTCCAGGCCCTGGAGAACCAGAGATGCATAGGACAGTCCCTGTCTTCACAATAGCTGGGCCTACGACTTGGGCCGGAGGGGGGGAGGTGGGTGCAGGGTAGTGGTGGTTCAGTGGTAGATTTCTTGCCTTCTATGCGGGAGACCCGAGTTCGATGCCCAGCCAGCACAGCCACCACCATGAGGCTTGCATGTTGCTGTGATGTTAAGCAGGTTTCAGCAGAGTTTCCAGACAGGTGGACTAGGGACAAGGGCCTGGTGATCTGCTTCTGAGTGAGAACCCTATGGATCACAACGTCAACCTACAATGGATCACAGGAATGGCACAGGTTGGGGTAGATTTTTGTTCTGTGGTGTGGGATCTCCAGGCCAACTTGATGGCAGGTAGCAACAATTGACTATAATATTGTGGACTTGAGCAAAAACAAATATGAGCTTGGCAGGGCGGGAATGGGGAGGAAAGAAAAGAGAGGCTTCAAGAGGAGGTGATCTCTGAGCTGAGCCTCGAAGTATGGAATAGGGATTTGAGAGAGAGAGGTAAAGTCAAGAAGGACGTTATAGACCCAGGAAGTGGCAGGCACAAAGATATACATGTTTGAGGAATAGAGAAGGCGATGAAGCAGATCACAGATACCTGGCTGACAGATGAAAGGGGTGACGTGTAGCCTCACAGTCACATGTGACAGAGGGCAGCTCAGAATGGGCCTGAGAGCCACACAGCAGATTCACCCGGGACCGCTCCGCCATCCACTGAATCAGAATTGCAAGGCGTGCGCCCAAGAATATGCATTTTAAAACAGCCCCTACAGGTGAATTCAATGTGTGAGACCCACCGTTGGAATAGCATGGAGCCACTGAATGATTTTTCAGGTGGGGAGTGCGTGATTCTCACACTTCCATGCACAGCAGAACCACCAGGAGGACTTGTTAAACCACAGGCTTCTGAGCCCCACGCCCAGAGATTGTGATTCAGTGGGTCCCAGTAGGACCTGAGAATCTGCATTGCTAATAAGCTCCCAGACAGGTGATGCTGCTGGTACAGGTGATTCTGAGGAGACTGATGGGAGATTTTGAGGACTCCAACCAGACTGAAGAAAGCCCCACTGGCTCTTTGCCACTGAGGAACCAGGACAGTCATGCTATTCAGAGCACTCAGATCTGACCAGATAACCCTTTCTTATCTGTACCCGCACCCTGGGTTCGAACTGTCTGAGACAGGAGTATGGTGCCCTGGGCGTGTGGTCCCTGTCCCGTGCTCGCTGAGCTAAGCGGACCAAGCCTGAGCCAAGCTGCCCAGCGGGCACAGCCAGGGCCTTGTGGGGTTCTCGAATCCACCAGGCAGGCCCTTGCAGAGGTCCATGTAGCAGACTCCCGAGGCCACATAGAAACATTTCCAGGGATCCATGGCACTGCCTAGATTCCTGCAACCAAGGGCTATGCCTGCCATCCCCTGGGTCTGGAGGGTTTTATTAGCAGCCTGTACTGAATTGAAAGGAGTCCTGGTGGCACAATGGCTAAGTACTCAGCTGCTAAGTGAAAGGTTGGTGTTTCAAACCCACTCAGTGGCTCCATGGGAGAAAGACTGGTAGTCTGCTCCCGTAAAGATTTCAGCATAGAAAACCTGATGGGGCAGTCCTGCGCCATTGCTTGGGGTTGCTATGAATTGAAATTCACTCAACGGCACCTGACAATGACAACATAACTGAAGTAAGGCTCCACTTGAAATTACAAGTCTTTTCTTACTATTTGGCTGTCTCCCGTGAGTAAAGAGCTGAGCACTGTGCTTAAGCCCAAAGACACGACCATGCCAATTCCCAAGTCCCAACTTGCAGCTCCGTCTCCTGGGACTGTTCATGGCATCAGTTCTATATCAGGCAAGGTCCAATCAGTAGAGAGGAAATCACACATTAATTTGAACAAGGAAAGTGTGATATAACTACAATGAGATTAGAATAATGAGGGATTGGCTAGTAAGAAGTAAAACTATAACCAAACCCGAGTTGCCGTTGAGTCGATTCTGATTCACAGTGACCCTATAGGACAGAGTAGAACTGCCCCATGGGGTTTACAAGGAACTGCTGGTGGATTCAAATTTGCTGATCTTTTGGTTAGCAGCCGAGCTCTTAACCGCTGCATCACCAGGGCTCCAGTAAGAAGTAAAGAGAACTCTAAATATGACAGATAGAAGGAGCAGCCGCTACCCTCTGAAACAGCACACTCAAGGAAGAGTTCTCCCTCCCGTCCCTCCCACCAGGGCTGAGGTCCAGGCCTCGCTTGAGAGAGCACTGCTGTGTCCGCTGAGGGCTGAGACGTTGCTGTGGGCTGCACTGTGGCTTGCCAGGGTAAGCTGTTCACAGGGAAGCATCTTCCTGGAGGAACTCCACTATAAACTGGATAAGAGGGAGTATCGGAGGAAGCTGCTGGTTGCTGCTAACCCCTGTGGACTGCAGGAGCCTGAACCTGATGCTGGGGAAGCTGCCTGCACGGCAAGAGTCAGCCAAGTGAGCACACAGGAAGCAGGAAGGAAAACCTCTTCCTCGTGCAGTGTCTCTCTAGCGCCATCTGCTGACAACATTTGACACGACAGCCGACAAAGGAAAAATACTTAAAGGGCCCAGATCAGTTTTCACAGAGCAGGCAATGAAGGGTAAATTTGGAGCTGAGCAGCACTAAATTGATAAATGGTACAATCCTCAGATCTGATTTGGTTCTTGAGAGAAGAGTCCAGGATTAGGGGTTTCTCAAACCTATTCTTTGATCACAGGACTGGAATTGAAAGGGGACTTAAGAGCACTGAATGACTTGACCAAGGCCATACGGCTACTGACAATTATGGGGTGGAGAGAAGGACATCTAAACCCTGCTCTCTCTACTGCCTCACTCTGTCCTTCACAGGGCTTTTGCCATTAAAGCGGGCAAGACCAGTAGCATCCATTTTACAGATAGGCACCCAGACCAAGGTTGAAAAATTTTGCTTAAATTAATGAACATTCCCATCCAAAGAGAACTTAAGTCACGGGGTGGTGTTCTTGCCCCGGGAAATTTTCTGCCTTCCAAAAAAATACTTTGGGTTCTATAAAAACATTTTAAATGCTAAGAAAAGGCAGTGTGAGCAGTGCAGCCTTGTATATACCCCACTTGACATTGTAGGGGCCCAGGAAATATTTGTTGACTTGATTTATAACATCACCTGGCACAGACCTGGGAACTACTGCGTTTTCCTCTTGTGGATATGAAGATAACCGTCTTCATAGTAATGATAGTAACAGTCCCTAACTAGCCTGTATTCAGAGCTTCCTGTGAACCCAACACTGCTATGTACTTGACAAGCAGAAGTTCATGAGATATTCTTTCTTTTCCACTTTTTATGTTGTTAATTGCCATTGAGTCACCTCCGATTCACGGCAACCTTGTGTATAACAGAACGAAACATTGCTTGGTCCTGCGCCATCTTGATTGTTGGTATGTTTGTGTCCATTGTTGTGGCTATATTCTTTTCCACTATCACTACAGTAAATTAGCTTGTCAGTTAGTGGATCAGGTACACACAGAATATCAAACCAGGGCAGTATTTCCTTCACTGTTAGCTTAGAATATAGACGTGGTTAAGGGCTCTGAATGATCTAAGAATCATCTCCCAAGTTTAGCCTACACTTTCTTAGAGGAACGGCTTAATACCTCATGATCCCGTTAATTTTCTCTTCAGATAAATATGTAATATTTGCAGCCTTTGAACTCTTGAAAAGTATGTGAATCCCCTTTGTTTTTTAGAATTTTATTCTTGGTGAGCCTCATTCCAGTATCAATAAAAAATGGAACTCAGGGGCCAGAATTTCCCAGCCATCACCAATGTTGTAGTATGATGACGTGTAGAAGACTCTTGTTTAACAACTTTGGGACTTAAAACGGACTGACGATTCTCATCAACAAGTGTTCCTTGCACACGCACTGGGTGTGAGGAATTTCTTGACTCCCACTGACAGTTCTGACGTGGGAAGAAGAAGCGCTTATATTACCTAACGTAGAGGTAAAGAAGTAGAGGTGAAGGAGTATTCCCTCAGGAGTCAGTGACCAATTCTTAGAGGCTTGACAGGGACCAATACTAGGAGCCACCGACAGAGAGACCCAGCACCAGACCTTACAGTAAGCTTGCCCACACCCCCAAACTGCAGTACAGCATTCCCTACTTCTGGTTTTCTGCTGTTGCCTCGGAGAGAATGAAAACTTCACACCTGACAGGTAGCCCTGGCAGACGATAATTTTGTATAACGTGGTGAAGCATTTAAATAGGCCAAGTTATAGACTGACTAAAGAAATACAGGAAAGGAAACAACCCGAATAAGAAACGAGAAGGGCCACATCACAACAGACCCAACTGAAATTAAAAGAATCATATCAGATTATTATGAAAAATTGTACTCTAACAAATTTGCAAACCTAGAAGAAATGGATGAATTCCTGGAAAAACACTACCTACCAAAACTAAGTCAGAAGTAGAACAACTAAATAGACCCATAACAAAAAAAAAAGATTGAAACGGTAATCAAAAAACTCCCAACAAAAAAAAGCCCTGGCCCGGACGGCTTCACTGTAGAGTTCTACCAAACTTTCAGAGAAGAGTTAACACCACTACTGCTAAAGGAACTTCAAAGCATAGAAAATGACGGAATACTACCCAACTCATTCTATGAAGCCACCATCTCCCTGATACCAAAACCAGGTAAAGACACCACAAAAAAAGAAAATTACAGACCTATATCCCTCATGAACATAGATGCAAAAATCCTCAACAAAATTCTAGCCAAGAGAATTCAACAACATATCAAAAAAATAATTCACCACGATCAAGTGGGATTTATACCAGGTATGCAAGGCTGGTTTAATATTAGAAAAAACATTAATGTAATCCACCATATTAATAAAACAAAAGACAAAAACCACATGATCTTATCAATTGATGCAGAAAAGGCATTTGACAAAGTCCAACACCCATTTATGATAAAAACTCTCACCAAAATAGGAATTGAAGGAAAATTCCTCAACATAATAAAGGGCATCTATGCAAAGCCAACAGCCAACATCACTCTAAATGGAGAGAACCTGAAAGCATTTCCCTTGAGAACGGGAACCAGACAAGGATGCCCTTTATCACCGCTCTTATTCAACATTGTGCTAGAAGTCCTAGCCAGGGCAATTAGGCTAGACAAAGAAATAAAGGGCATCCAGATTGGCAAAGAGGAAGTAAAATTATCTCTATTTGCAGATGACATGATCTTATACACAGAAAACCCCAACGAATCCTCCAGAAAGCTACTGAAACTAATAGAAGAGTTTGGCAGTCTCAGGTTATAAGATAAACATACAAAAATCACTTGGATTCCTCTACATCAATGAAAAGAACATCGAAGAGGAAATAACCAAATCAATACCATTCACAGTAGCCCCCAAGAAGATAAAATACTTAGGAATAAATCTTACCAAGGATGTAAAAGACCTATACAAAGAAAACTACAAAGCTCTACTACAAGAAATTAAAAAGGACATACTTAAGTGGAAAAACATACCTTGCTCATGGATAGGAAGACTTAACAGAGTAAAAATGTCTCTTCTACCAAAAGCCATCTATACATACAATACACTTCTGATCCAAATTCCAATGTCATTTTTTAAGGTGATAGAGAAACAAATCACCAACTTCATATGGAAGGGAAAGAAGCCTCGGATAAGCAAAGCATTACTGAAAAAGAAGAAGAAAGTGGGAGGCCTCACTTTACCTGATTTCAGAACCTATTATACAGCCACAGTAGTCAAAACAGCCTGGTACTGGTACAACAACAGACACATAGACCAGTGGAACAGAATTGAGAACCCAGATATAAATCCATCCACATATGAGCAGCTGATATTTGACAAAGGCCCAGTGTCAGTTAATTGGGGAAAAGATAGTCTTTTTAACAAATGGTGCTGGCATAACTGGATATCCATTTGCCAAAAAATGAAACAGGACCCATACCTCACACCATGCACAAAAACTAACTCCAAGTGGATCAAAGACCTAAACATAAAGACTAAAACGATAAAGATCATGGAAGAAAAAATAGGGACAACCTTAGGAGCCCTAATACAAGGCATAAACAGAATACAAAACATTACCAAAAATGACGAAGAGAAACCCGATAACTGGGAGCTCCTAAAAATCAAACACCTATGCTCATCTAAAGACTTCACCAAAAGAGTAAAAAGACCACCTACAGACTGGGAAAGAATTTTCAGCTACGACATCTCCGACCAGCGCCTGATCTCTAAAATCTATATGATTCTGTCAAAACTCAACCACAAAAAGACAAACAACCCAATCAAGAAGTGGGCAAAGGATATGAACACACACTTCACTAAAGAAGATATTCAGGCAGCTAACAGATACATGAGAAAATGCTCTCGATCATTAGCCATTAGAGAAATGCAAATTAAAACCACAATGAGATTCCATCTCACTCCAACAAGGCTGGCATTAATCCAAAAAACACAAAATAATAAATGTTGGAGAGGCTGCGGAGAGATTGGAACTCTTATACTCTGCTGGTGGGAATGTAAAATGGTACAACCACTTTGGAAATCTATCTGGCGTTATCTTAAACAGTTAGAAATAGAACTACCATACAACCCAGAAATCCCACTCCTCGGAATATACCCTAGAGAAATAAGAGCCTTCACACAAACAGATATATGCACACCCATGTTTATTGTGGCACTGTTTACAATAGCAAAAAGCTGGAAGCAACCAAGGTGTCCATCAACAGATGAATGGTTAAATAAATTGTGGTATATTCACACAATGGAATACTACGCATCGATAAAGAACAGTGACAAATCTGTGAAACATTTCATAACATGGAGGAACCTGGAAGGCATTATGCTGAGCGAAATTAGTCAGAGGCAAAAGGACAAATATTGTAGAAGACCACTATTACAAGATCTTGAGAAATAGTATAAACTGAGAAGAACACATACTTTTGTGGTTATGAGTGGGGGAGGGAGGGAGGGTGGGAGAGGGTTTTTTACTGATTAGTTAGTAGATAAGAACTACTTTAGGTGAAGGGAAGGACAATACTCAATACACAGAAGGTCAGCTCAAATGGACTGGACCAAAAGCAAAGAAGTTTCCGGGATAAACTGAATGCTTCAAAGGTCAGCGAAGCAAGGGCGGGGGTTTGGGGACTATGGCTTAAGAGGACTTCTAAGTCAATTGGCAAAATAATACTATTATGAAAACATTCTGCATCCTACTTTGAAATGTGGCGTCTGGGGTCTTAAATGCTAACAAGCGGCCATCTAAGATGCATCAATTGGTCTCAACCCACCTGGATCAAAGGAGAATGAAGAACACCAAGGTCACACGACAACTATGAGCCCAAGAGACAGAAAGGGCCACATGAACCAGAGACTTACATCATCCTGAGACCAGAAGAACTAGATGGTGTCTGGCCACAACTGATGACTGCCCTGACAGGGAGCACAACAGAGAACCCCTGAGGGAGCAGGAGATCAGTGGGATGCAGACCCCAAATTCTCATAAAAAGACCATACTTAATGGTCTGACTGAGACTAGAAGAATCCCGGCGGTCATGGTCCCCAAACCTTCTGTTGGCCCAGGACAGGAAACATTCCCGAGGACAACTCATCAGACATGGAAGGGACTGGACAATGGGTTGGAGAGAGATGTTGATGAAGAGTGAGCTACTTGTATCAGGTGGACACTTGAGACTGTGTTGGCATCTCCTGTCTGGAGGGGAGATGGGAGGGTAGAGAGGGTTAGAAACTGGCAAAATTGTTACGAAAGGAGAGACCGGAAGGGCTGACTCATTAGGGGGAGAGTAAATGGGAGTATGGAGTAAGGTGTATATCAGCTTATACGTGACAGACTGACTTGATTTGTAAACATTCACTTAAAGCTCAATAAAAATTATTAAATAAATGAATAGGCCAAGTTAGGAGATTATGAATCCTCCCTATAATCAGAAGTACAATTAAGGCTTTTCTTTTCCCAGCGCTGTAAAATGACTGTGGTTGATGTTGTCTAAGTTACGTTAACTCTTTTGAAAGGGCTCCGTGTCCCCATATGCCCCCTGGAAGTAGAACACTGAGGGTTTCATGCAGACAAGAACTGATGGCTTCCACACTCAGAGACTTAAACACTATCATTTTGGGGGCTCCTACTTATTATTGTTTATTTTTTTTACTTATTTGAAACTCTGTAAGCACTTTAAAAAAAAAAGCACTTTACATTCTGTGAAATGGGCGTTTTATACCCATCTTGGAGATGGAATCACACACACATATGGAGTTGGCATTTGAACCCAGTCTGTCTGGCTCCAAATGCCATTCACTTCCAACTACGTCAGACTCCAGCGTCCCCTTCCATCAGCGAGCCCAGCTCTGGTGGCTTTTGCAGGGACCTTTCACAAATCCCCATGCGGAGCCCCTCCCCAGAGGCCCGATTAAACTGGCCCGGGGTGAGTCCCCGTCTCAGGATTGCTAACTGACCCCCAGGGGATTCTAGTGAGCAGCCAAGGTTGTGCCCATGGTGAAAAGCATTGGGAAAATCGAAGCTACAAAACGTGCGTGCTGTGAAGTGAGCGAGAAGTCATTGATAGAAAACTTACATATCAATTTGGCCTTGGCAGCCATCCCAGTTCCTGGCACTGGCCTGCATGGAGCGATGAGGCCAAAACCTGGTCTCCTGCCCACTGCCCAGACCACATGTGGCCAGAGCAGAGTCTGTGCCTCACGGCCTTGTTCCAGCGTCTGGAAATACATAGAACCCTAGCAGTTAAGTGTGCAGTGAACCAGGCTGCTTTGGAGGGGACACAAGAAATAATTGTCCCTGTCCTGCCCTTCAGGATTGGACAGTCTGAGGAGACACAGCTAAGCTAAATAAAAAGGACAAAAATACTCCGAACGTATGATAAGAACCAAGTGAGCAATATTCAGAGGAGCTGGGGCAATCAGGGAAGGCTTCCAGGAGGTGGTTAGCCAGGCGCCCCAGAGCTGCACTCAGAAGGACAGGAGGGCTCTCGGGGGCACGTGAAATCCTGCGGAGGCAGGGAGACGGGTGTGCCGAGCCCTGCCAGGCCACTGTGGCTGGAGCTGAGGGCGTTAAGGGATGGCCCATCAGAGTCAGTAGCCTGGGCTCCGGAGCCCGAGTTTGGACTTCATTACATTAGAGCCAT
Organism: Elephas maximus indicus; assembly: GCF_024166365.1. Taxonomy (NCBI): domain Eukaryota; kingdom Metazoa; phylum Chordata; class Mammalia; order Proboscidea; family Elephantidae; genus Elephas; species Elephas maximus. The sequence continues at coordinate 49,535,106 of NC_064819.1, read as the reverse complement.
TGGAGGGGCGAGCAGGGAGACTTAGCAGACATGTGCCAGCGTCAGTTTGTCGTCGGGTCCCCACCCGTAGGTAGGACCTTCAGCAGCCATTGCCCAGAGGGACGGGTGGACACCGAGGAGGTGAGGACGGCGGCGTTTGCAAAGCCTCCCAGAACCCCGCAGCCCTCACCCGGCTGGGCGCAAAGCTGGTTAACTGTCCACAGATAAGGATGTGCTGCTCCTGCGGCTCTGTGGCGTCTCTGCCCGAGGGAGACCCAGTTAGAGTTCCTTCTACCCACCCTTCTCCACCTGAGGGCGGGGCTGGGGGCGGGGAGCGGCGCAGCGGCGGTTCCCACGCCCGCGCTGGCGCCTCCTGGTGCTGGCCTCTGGCCCCGCAGGGCCGCCCCCTGGACGCCCCCTCTAGCTAGCTAGCTGCCGGAGCTCAGAAACCCTTCTCCCGTGGCCCTCCCCCTCTCCAGGGTGGCAGACCCCGCTTGAGGCCGCTGATTTTCTCCCCATGAGGCTCTCCGTGGAGATATCCCGAATACCCTGGGTTGGCCCCGTCCGCGTGTGGTATGAACCCCTGCCACTGCTGGTTACCAGGTCTAGGTCACCACTGACCCGCCTGGACCACGCAGATGCTCCTGCCAGGGAATTCACGAGGTGGTGGGGAGACAGCTGGAGCGGGCTGAGTCACAGCCAGGGCAGCGCGGAGGAAGAAGGACCGGGAAGGACCCTGACGCAACCCCCCCGCCCTTTTTTTTTTTTTTTTAACTTAGGCTAGCCAGAGTGTTTCTGTTGTTTTTCATTCAGAAGAGCTTCAACCACTACACCGAGCCTAACCCTCAGCCTCTCCCTGTTCTGCCAACCCCCATCTCTCTTTTGGGCTCACTAACCCCCCCGCCCCGCTCCGCCCCGCATTCCAGCTGCCTGAAGGACCTCCCTTCCAGCCCGACCCTCAGCCCCTCCCCGCCAGCTCCCAACCCCATCGCTAAAATATCCCAACAGGCCTGTGACACTGTCTTGATCTGGGCCACATTTTGTTTTATAAAGCTAAGCTATGACCCAGCTGGGTCCTCAGTGCTCCGCTACATCACTTTTTTTGGGGGGGGGAGGGAGTGTTAGTAGTTTTATTTTTTAGAGCAGTTTTAGATTTATAAGGAAACCCTGATGGCGAAGTGGTTAGGTGCTACGGCTGCTAACCAACGGGTCAGCAGTTCAAATCCGCCCGGCGCTCCTTGGAAACTCTATAGGGTAGTTCTACTCTGTCCTATACTATAGGGTTGCTATGAGTCGGCAGTGGGTTTGGTTTTTTTGGGTTTTAGGTTTATTAAAAAACGTGCAGAAAGTACAGAGAGTTCCTGTATACACCTTGCCCCTGCACACAGTGTCTCCTAATATTAACATCTTGAATTAGTGTGGAGCCCTGGTAGCGCAGTGGTTAAGAGCTCAGGCTGCTAACCAAAAGGTTGGCAGTTCGAATCCACCAGCTGTTCCTTGGGAACCTCGTGGTGCAGTTCCACCCTGTCCAACAGGGTCACTAATGAGTTGGAATGGACTCCATGGCAATAGGTTTGGGTTTGTTTTGTCTTTTTGGCATTAGTGTGGTACATTGCTTACAGTTGATGAACGAATACTGATACACTGTCATTAACGAAGTCTACAGTCTACATTAGGGTTCTGTCTTTGTGTCCTACAGTCCTATGGGTTTTGACAAATGCATGTCATGTGACCGCCATTACAGTATTATGCAGAGTAGTTTCACTGCCCTTAAAATATCCTATGCTATTTTTTTTATCCCTACTCATTCTTCCCCACTCCAAAGCTACTCTTTTTTTTTTTTTTTTTACTGTCCTATAGTTTTGCCTTTTCCAGAATGTCCTGTAGTTGGAATCCTATAGTATGGGTTTTTTTCAGACTGGTCCTACCTCATTTTGCTCACCTGCATTGCTCCCCCATCACTTGGTCTCCACTGAGGCTCGTGTGCAGGTCACTAGCCTCAGGTTCTCAAACCATCCCTGCCCTCCACCTTGCTCTTTGCAGATAATCCCCTACTTCACTGAAAAACGGAGGCCATTGATTCTGAATTCCTCAACTTCTCTCCTCCTCTCCCCCCAGGAGGTCAGGTCCTGCATCCTTCCTCTCCTCCTCCTTAGCTCCCATCTCAGAAGAGGCAGGTACCTGTTTGTCAGATGTAGGCCTTCCCTCCTGCCTGTGTTTCATTTTTCTTTTCATTGTAGTGAATATATACGTAACAAAATGTTGTCATTTCAACATTCTTCACATGTACAATTCAGTGACATGAGTTGTGTTTATCATGTTGTGTGACCATCAGTCACCACTATCAATTTCCACATTTCCCCATCACCCTTAACAGAAGCTCAGTGTCCTCTAAAGCAAAGAGCCCTCCCCCCTTGTGCCCACCTGCCTGTGTTTTTAATCCCATCCTTTGCCCCTCCTCCAGGACCTTAGTCAACAAGTGTTCCCTTTCTTTCTTGCCTTATCATTTCCTCTCCCAGGGCTCATCTTCCTTAGCCAGAACACATGCTCATCTCCTTCATCCTTCAAAGTCTTCCCAGGACCCCACAATCCCTTCAGGTCCCAGCCTTCTCTCTTGCCTTCCCTTCTTAGCCAAATTCACTGTCTTCACTGTTTCACCTCCCATTCACTTTCCCGCTCCTTCCGTCTGGCTTCTACTTCCACCACCCTCCTGAAAGTCAGCAACAACCTGCTAGTCTCCAAATCCAAGAGCCTGCCTTCATCCTCACCCTCCTCCATCTTGGTACATTAACCATGGCCTCCCTCTTCTGAGGCAATACTGTTCTCTCTCACTTCTTCTCTAAGCTTCTTATTCTCTGGTTCCTTCTTCCCAAGGGGGTCATGTCTCTTCCCTAGGTCTCTAGGTCTTGCTCTCAATCTCTCCTTCCATTCTCCCCATTTGCAATCTCATTCACTCCAAGGGTTTCGGCTACCAGAGAGCAGTTCTTACCTGCCTCCTAAGCTACAGGCTCTCATTTTTAACCCCTGCTTACCATCCCCACTGGATGTCTGGGCACCTGGTTGCATTCTGACCAGCAAACGTTCCTCCTCCTCCTGGTGATAGCACCCCAGTTCTCCTCTGGGGAACCACCCTCTCCCATTCAGTCCACCTAGTTCAGGTATGTCTGCTCCAAGAATGGCATGTCACCCAGAGATGAGTATATGGCTCAGATCAGCCAAAACTATCAGTCCTGAGTCTCTTGTTAGAACTAGCAGCTGGGTTTGCTAAGTAGGTTAAATATATCAGGGTGATATGCTGGGCACCACCCTTGCTACCGTGTGTGGTGGGGGAGGGTACCTGAGAATGAAAGCAATGCGAAGAAAGCAGAGCTGGGAGATGAAAGGCAGGGATTTCTGACACTCTCACTTGAGTGTCTGGATCCAGTTCTGCTTAGAGCCACTACTCCTGGACTTCCCAGTTGTGTAGGATGGTACACAAATTTTTATATCAGCTGGTGTGACTTGGAGTTTTTCATTGGCTATCAAAGGCCTCCTACAGACACCTTGGACAAGACTGAATTCATGCTCTCCCTGATCCTTCAAACCAGCTTCTCAATCCGGCCTCCTTGGTTTCATTAATGTCCCCACATGCTCCCAGTCACCAAGCTAAAAATTTAAAGTGTTGATTTCTCCCTCTCTTTAATCCTCCATAACCAAGCAGTGCCAAGTTTTATTTCTACATCTCTCTTCTCTGTTTTCTGGCCCCATCCCACTTACAACTTGAATCACCTTCTGCCTAAACCTTTCTAATGATTTCCTAATTGGCTTCCTGGCCCCAATCTACCCTACACTTAGCTGTGAAGATTAATTCCAGAGCTCATATGACAACCAGCCCCCTGTCAAGAACCTCCCACGACCTCCCCTCTGACTGGAAACTAGTTCAGGACTAAGCACCTCAGCCTAGTATCCAAAGCTCCCCTCCCTTTGTTAGCTTACATGTTCATGCGCTTTTTCACGTCCACTGTGCCAGGCACTGTCCCCATCGACCCTTCCAGCCACAGCCCACACCACTCTCTGAGCCTGTGTCCTGCACCCACCCCAAGCTGTCCTGGCCGCAGCCTAGTTCACACTTCTGCCCCAGGTGCCCCCTCCGGCAAACGATTCCACCTGCTGAAATGCCTCAACTCAGCTCTTCGGAGCAGTCAGTGTGGTGTCCTGTGCCCTCGGAGCGCCCACGTGTACGTGCACCACTCAACAAGGTTAACTGAATTGTGAAGGCTTGCGCACACCTATCCTCTCTGAAACACCTGGAGACCGGAAACCGGCCCCACTCATCTTCATATTTCCTACGATGCCCCGCTCTGTGCACCGCACGAAGCGAGTGCTCAGCAAAACCCGCTGAATAAAAGAGGACGTGGGCCTGCTTGAGCGCGATGCCTCTGGATCCTAGCGGACCCCAGCCTGCCACTCTCCTCTCTGACCCGGGCTCCTCCCAGATCCCACCAGGAAGACCCAGCTGTGCCCGGCCAGGCACCTCCCCCCCCAACCCGTTCCTGCAGAAATCAATGCAAAGCTCACCTCCAGAAGCTGATCAGCAAACACGGTTTTTGCACCCCCCTCCATTAAACAATTAAAAAAGAAAAAAAAGAATGCGTAGCAGGAAGAATCAGCATGATGTAGTTTCAATAGAACCTTTCTAAGAGTTTCTCTTTTCGTTTTTATTGCCCACGCCCCCCCCACCCGTCTCCCTCCCTCTGCCCACACACACCTCTACGCAGATCCTTCTCTGGGTTTGGGCTGTCTGTCTGTCTCTCTCTCTCTCTCTCTCTCTCACACACACACACACACACACACACCCAGCGGCGCTCTGATCCCCGTCCCCTTACTGTCTCTGGCTAAGCCGCCCCCGTCGGGAGGCTGAGGGCGTCCCCTCTGCATCTCTGCATGCGACCGCCAGGGTCCGGAGCCGGGAGGAAGGACAGTCCTGGAGGAGTGTGGGCACAGGGCACTGGACGGCCAGACAGTGAGCGAGCACCCAGCACCGGCCATAGGCGTCAAGCCCTGCGCGGTCCTAGCATTCAGCAAGCGCTTGTGGTAGGGCTCCGCTAGGGGGCTCTGCGGCGAAGTTTGATGGAAGGTGTTAGGGATTGAATTGTGTTTCCCAGAAAGATGTGTGGAAGTCCTAACCTTCGGCACCTGTGGATGTGATCGTGTTTGGAAATATGGTCTTTGCAGATGTAATTAGTTAAGGTCAGGTGAGGTCGTACTGGAGTGGAGTGGGCCCTAATCCAATATGACTGGTCTCCTTATAAAAGAGAAGGGACACAGAGACACCAAGGGAAGACAGCTAGATGACAACAGGCAGCCAAGGAACACCTGGGACCACCAGAAACTGTAAGAGACAAAGCTCTTCCCTTGGAGCATTCCTAGGGACTGTGGCCCTGCTGGCACCCTGATTTCGGACATCTGGACTCCAGAACTGTGAAATGAGAGAATAAAGTTCTCTTGTTTTAAGCCAGCCACTTTGTGGTAGTTCACAGCAGCACTGGGAAGCTAATATGGAAGGCCAACCCAGCCATCAGTGCCAGCTTGGCTGAACCTAACCAATCCTGATCATGAAACTAGCTAACACTATCAGGAGACTAGGGAATGTATCCAGACTCACAGAGAATAAATAAGCTGTATGCTTGAGGTCAGTGAAAGGATTGCATCCCCCAAGGAATCTAGTGGTCCAGCCTGAGATACAGAAAGGGACGCTGGGCCTTGGGGTTGTGGCTGAACTGCTAGAAGCAGCCCAGAGAGTCAACCCTGGCATGCAAACAAGTAGTTCTGGATTCTGGGCAAGTGAGGACCTCAGAGAGGTAGGAATCAAGCCATGGTAAATTATCAGCAGGGAGAATTAGGCAGGGCTTCCGAACTTCCACTGCTATTCACAAGGTTTTTACTGGCCAGTATTTTCAGAAGTAGCTTGCCAGGTCCTTCTTCCTCGTCTGTCTTAGTCTGGCAGCTCTGCTGAAACCTGTCCACCGTGGGTGACCCTGCTGGTATTTGAAATACTAGCAGCACAACTTCCAGCATCACAGCAACACGAAAGCCACCACAGTACGACAAACGGACAGACCTAACAACAACAGGAACTTCAGAAGGAAAGTTCTGGGCTGAGGGCAGGGCCAGCTCCATGGTGCACGACCTGTGCAGTCACATAGGGCCCTGTGCTCTGAGGGGGGCCTGTATTGGGGGTTTAATGCTCTCAGGGCGGCGTCTTGAAATTTTTAACAACTGTATCTGTAAGTTGTGTCTTGTAAGGGAAGTTTGATAGGACAGTAGAGCAGGTGCAGGGGCCTGAGGGCTTGCAGCCTCAGTTCCCATATGGTCCTGTCTTCTGCCAGCTCCCGGCTTCTGGGGATGTGACTGTGGCTGTCTGCTCCCCTACCGTAGACAGGCAATTGCCACTCCCTCCGCCCCTGGTGGAGACCTGGGTGCTGAAGCAGGGAGGGTGGGGTACATCTCCATAGGCCGGGCTGTGGGCCTCAGGTGCCATGAGCACTTGCCCCACAAATATCCCCACACCCGAGGGACTGCAACACTAAATAGCAAATTAAAACACCATGACCACAAAGAGGGAGACCAGGGAAGAAAGGAAAAACTTTTTTCCTTTTTAAAATAACAGTTCTATTGAGATATAATTCACATACCACAAAATTCATCCATTTAAAAGGGTATAGTTTACTGGTTTTTGGTATATTCACATATATGTGCAACCATCACCACAGTCAATTTAAAAATATTTCATCACCTCAAAAGGAAACCCCATCCCCCTTAGGTGTGTACCCCCCAGCCCCCTAACCCCATCCCAACCCTAAGCAACCACTCGTCTATTTTATGTCTCTATAGCTTTGCCTATTCTGGACATTGCATGTAAATTGAATCATACAATGTTTGTCCTTTTGTGTCTGGCTTATTTCACTCAGCATCATGTTTTCAAGGTTCATCATGTTGCGGCATGTATCAGTACTTCATTCCTTTTTATGGCTGAAAAATACTCTATTGTATTGATATAACACATTTTGTTTATCCATTCATCTTCTGATAGACATTTGGGTTGTTTCCACCTTTTGGCCACTGTGAAAAATGATGCTATAAACATTCATATACAAGTTTTTGTGTGAACATATGTTTTTATTTCTCTTGGATATATACCTAGGAGTGAAATTATTGCGTCATATGGTTACTCTATGCTTAATCATTTGAGGAACTGCCAGACTGTTTTCCAAAGTGGCTGTACCATTTTACATTCCCACCAGCAGTGTAGGACAATGCCAGTCTCTCTACATCCTCACCAACACTTGTTACTCTCTGACTTGTGGAGCCATTCTAGTAGGTGTGAAGTGGTATCTCATTGTGGTTTTGATTCACATTTCCCGGATGACTGACGTCCAGCATCTTTTCATGTGCTTATTGGCCATATGTATATCTTCACTGGAGAAATGCTTACTCAGATCCTTTGTCCATTTTTAAATTGTATTTGTCTTTTAAAAATTGAGTTGTGATAGTTCTTTATGTATTTTGGATACAAGTCCAAACATATGATGTGAAAATATTTTTTTCCATTCTGTGGGATTTTTCACTATCTTGATGGTGTTTTTTGAAGCACAAAAGTTTTTAATTTGATGAAGTCCAAGTTATCTATTTTTTCTTGTGTTGCTGCTTTTGGTGTCATATCCAAGAGTCCTTTGCCAAATCCAAGGTCATGAAGATTTACCCCTGTGTTTTCTTCTAAGAGTTTTAAAGTTTTAGCTCTTATATTTAGGTCTTTAATCCATTTTGAGTTAATTTTTGTATATGGTGTGAGGTAAGGATCCAACTTCATTTTTTTGCATGTGACTATCCAGTTGTCCCAGCACCATTTGTTGAAAAGACTATTCTTTCCCCATTGAATGGTCTTGGCACCATGACCATAGATGCATGGTTTTATTTCTGGACTCTCAGTTCTAATCCATTGTAATTTATATGTCTAACCTTATGCCAGTACCATACTGTTTTGGTTACTGTAGCTTTGTATTAAGTTTTGAATTGGGAAGTGTGAGTCCTTGTACCTTGTTCTTCTTTTTGAAAATTGTTTTGGTTATTGGGGTGCCCTTGGAAGTCCATATGAATTTTAGACTCAGCTTATCGATTTCTACAAAAAAGGCAGCTAAGATTCTGGTGGGGATTGTGTTGAAACTGTAGATCAGTGGGGGGGGGGGTTATTGCCATCTTAATAATATTAAGTTTTCTAATCCACGCACATGGGAAGTTTTTCCATTTATTTATACCTTCTTTAAGTTTTTTCAACAATGTTTTGTAGTTTTCAGCGTATAAGCTTCGCACTTTTTTCATTAAATTTATTACTAGGTATTTTTTAATACTTGTAAATAGAATTGTTTTCTTAACTTCATTTCAATTGTTCCTTGCAAATGTATTGAAATACAATTAATTTTTGCACATGATCTTGTATACTGCAAGTTCACTCATTTTTTAGTTCTAATAGTTTTTTCAGTGGATTTTGTAAAATTTTCTACATGCAAAATATACCATCTGTGAATATAGATAGTTTAATTTCTTCCTTTTCTATCGGAATGCCTTTTATTTCCTTTTCTTGCCCAATTTCTCTGGCTAGAGTTCCCAGTATAATGTTGTATAGAAGTAGCAAGAACAGACATCCTTGTCTTGTTCCTGATCTTAGGGGGGAAATACCCAATCTTTCACCATTAAATATGATGTTAACCTGAGTTTTTGTGTTGTTGTTGTTAGGTGCTGTCAAGTTGATTCCAACTCATAGTGACCCTATGTACAACAGAATGAAATACTGCCCAGTCTTGCACCATCCTCACAATCCTTGTTATGCTTGAAATTATTGTTACAGCCATCTCGTTGAGTGCCTTCTCCTTTTTTGCTAACCCTCTACTTTAGCAAGTGTAATTTATCAAGCATGATGTCCTTCTCCAAGGACTGGTCCCTCTTGATAACATGTCCAAGTATAAGAGACGAAGTCTTGTCATTCTTGCTTCTAAGGAGCATTCTGGCTGTACTTCTTCCAAGACAGATTTTTTCCCTCTTCTGGCTGTCATGGCATAGTCAATATTCTTCACCAACACCTGAATTCAAAGGCATCAATTCTTTTTTGGTCTTCTTTATTCATTGTCCAGCTTTCACATGCATATGAGTCAATTGAAAACACTACAGCTTGGGTCAGGCCCGTCTTAGTCCTTAAAGTGACATTTTTGCTTTTTACACTTTAAAGAGATCTTTTGCAGCAGATTTACCCAATGCAATACGTTGTTTCACTTCTTGATTGCTGCTTCCATAGGCGTTGATTGTGGATCCCAGCAAAATGAAATCCTTTACAACTTCAGTCTTTCTCCACTTATCATGATGTTGCTTATTGGTCCAATTGTGAGGATTTTTGTTTCCTTTAGGTTGAGGTGTAATCCACACTGAAGGCTGTAGTCTTTGATCTTCATCAAAAAGCACTTCAAGTCCTCTTCACTTTCAGCAAGCAGGGTTGTGTCATCTGCATATCACAGGTTGTTAATGAGTCTTCCTCTAATCCTAATGCCCCATTCTTCTTCATATAGCCCAGCTTCTCAGGTTATTTGCTCAGCATACACGTTGAATAAGTATGGTGACAGGATATAACCCTGATGCACACCTTTCTTGGTTTTAAATCACGTAGTGCCCCATTTTTGTGTTGGAATGACTGCCTCTTGTTCTAAGTATAGGTTCCTCATGAGCACAATAAAGTGTTCTGGAATTCCCACTCTTCACAATGTTATCTGTAATTTATTTTGATCCACACAGTCCAACACCTTTGTATAGTCAATAAAACAAAGGTAAACATCTTTCTGGTATTCTCTGCTTTCAGCCAAGATCCATCTGACATCAGCAATGATATCCCTCATTCCACATCCTCTTCTGAATCCAACTTAAACTTCTGTCAATTCCCTGTCAATGAACTGCTGCAACAGCTTTTGAATGATCAACAGCAAAATTTTACTTGCGTGTAATATTAATGATACTGTTCGGTAATTTCCACATTCTGTTGGATCACCTTTCTTTGGAATGGGTACAAATATGGATCTCTTCCAGTCTACTGACCAGGTAGGTAGCTGTCTTCCAAATTTCTCGGCATAGACAAGTGAGTGCTTCCGGTGCTGCATCCATTTTGTGAGACATCTCGGTTGGTATTCTGTCAGTTACTGGAGCCTTGTTTTTCGCCAGTGCAGCTTGGACTTCTTCCCGCAGTATCATTGGTGCTTGATCATATGCTACCTCCTGAATTGGTTGAATGTCATCCAATTCTTTTTGGTACAGTGACTCTGTGTATCCTTTCCATCTTGTTTTGATGCTTCCTGCATTGTTTAATATTTTCCCTGACGAATCCTGCAATATTGCAACTCAAGGATTGAATGTTTTCTTCAGTTCTTTCAGCTTGAGAAATGCTGAGTATATTTTTCCCTTTTGGTTTTCTATCTCCAGGTCTTCGCACATTTTACTATAATGATTTACTTTGTCTTCTTGAGCCACCCTTTGAAGTTTTCTGTTCAGCTCTTTTACTTCATCATTTATTCCTTTCGCTTTAGCTACTTTGTGTACAAGAGCAACTTGCAGTCTCTTCTGACATCCATTTTGGTCTTATCTTTCTTTCCTGTCTATTTAATGATCCTTGCTTTCTTCATGTATGATGACCTGATGTCATTCCACAACTCATTTGGTCTTTGGTCATAGTGTTCAATGCATCAAGTCTATTATTGAGATGGTCTCTAAATTCACAGCAACATGCAAGCCACCAGAGTATGACAAACTGACAGACACATGGTGGGGGTTTTTGTAGGTGCCCTTTATCAGGTTGAAAAAGTTCTATTCTTAGTTTGTTGAGTGTTTTTATCATGAAAGGGTGTTGGATTTTGTCAAAGATTTTCTGCATCTACAGTAAATTCTGAAAAAGCTGGAAACTGTGTAAGGTAGAAACCTGTCAGAGATAACCAAAAAACTAAACCTGCTGCTGTTGAGTTGATTCTGACTCACAGCAACCCCATCGGGCAGAGTAGAACTGCCCCACAGAGTTTTCGAGGAGTGCCTGGTGGATTTGAACTGCTGACCTTTTGGTTAGTAGACATAACACTTAACTACTATGCCACCAGGGTTTCCAAATATATGGAACACTTCACTAATTTGCATGTCATCCTTGTGCAAGGCCATGCTAATCTTCATTGTATTGTTCCAATTTTAGTATATGTGCTGCCAAAGCGAGCACTGTCAAAGAAGAAAACTCAAATATTTTCCACTAAAACAATGGCAAAGTGGTAAGACTACGCCTTGTCACAGGCAGAAAACTTGCAAGACCTGGAAAAACAAGGCAGTCCCATCGAGTTTCGCTGTATCAAGATGATCATGTAATTTTTGTTTTTTATTCTATTTATATAGTGTATTACATTAACTAATTTTTGGACTTTAAACCAAACTTGAATTCCTGAGATAAATCCCATGGTGTATCCCATGGTCATGGTGTATAATTCTTTTAATATGTTGCTGGATTCAGTTTGCTAGTATTTTTTTGAAAATTTTTGAATCCATATTCATAAGAGATATTGGTCTGTAGATTTCTTGTGATTTTTTTGTAGATTTCTTGTGATGCTTTTGTCTGGTTTTGGTATCGGGTAACACTGGCTTCATATGATGTATTAAGAAGTGCTCACTCCTTTTCCATTTTCTAAGAGTTTATTAATAATTAGTTTTATTTCTTTAAATAGTAGAATTCAGTGATGAAGCCATCTGAGCCTGGAATTTTCTTTGTGGATAGCTTTTTGATTACTTCTTTAATCTCTTCACTTGTTATAGGCCTAAGCAGATTGTCTATTTCTTCTTGAGTCAGCTTTGGCAGCTTGTATCTTTCTAGGAAATTGTCCATTTAATTGAATTTATCTAATTTTTTGGTGTATAATTATTCATAGCATTCTTTCATAATCTTTTTTATTTCTGTAAAGTTGATTGTAATGTCCCCTCTTTCATTTCTAATTCTAGTAATGTGAGTCTTGTATGTTTTTTTCTTGGTCAATCTAACTACAGCTTTGTCTATTTTGTTAATCTTTTCAAAGAATCAGCTTTTGGATTCATTGATTTACTCTATTGTTTTTCTGTTCTTTAATTCATTCTAATCTTTATTATTTACTTTATTCTGCTTGTTTTAGATTTAGTTTGCTCTTCTTTTCCAGTGTTTTAAATTAGAAAGTTAGGCTATTGATATCACCCATGCAGTTTGTGTTTGTATGAGTAATAAGCTTCTTTAAAAAAACAAACAAAAACTATAGGAACCAAATGGCCAAAACTTACTCTAAAGCAAAGATGAGAAGGTAAGGGGGCAGGGAAACTAGAGTACTGGAAAGGGTACAACAAGAATGGAATGAATAAGAATAATGACACATTGTAAAAAATGTAACCAATATCACTAAATAATTTGTGTAGAAATTGTCATATGGGAGCCTAATTTGCTGTGTAAACTTCACCTTAAACACAATAAAATATTTTTTTTAAAAACTCAATAAGAAGGAATGAATAAAAAGTAGACAAAAGATTTGAGCAGACACAATAATTGGTCTTTATTTGCCTGGAGCAACAGAGGAAGGAGAGTCAGGGATAGGAAATGGATGTGTGGCTAATTGCCTCCATGAACAACTGCCTCCTTTGCCAAGAGACCCAGAAGAACTGGGTGGTGCACAGCAACCAGTACTGACAGTTTTAATAAAAAATTCTGTAGAAGAATTCTGATCAAAAGGGGGAAAATGTAGAACAGAATATTAAATTCTAAGGAATCCAGATTTCCTTGGCCCATGGGAGTTGGATGAACCCCAAAACTATTGCCCTGAGATAAGCTTCTAATATTAAACCAAAAATATACCCTGAATTCTTCTTAAAACCAAACAATAGTTTAACTTAACTAGTAAAAAATGTCTACCTTGAGCATTATGCTCTTTTTAAGAACTATCTATATAGAATCAAATTGACCACAACTCAAAAGATTAGATAAGAACTTTAGGGGCAGTGAGTTTATATTAATAGGGGAAATAAAATTCAGAAAAAGAGGATGTAAATCGTTGCACAACTTGAGGAGAATAATCAATGTGATTGAATTGTACATGTAGAAACTGTTGAATTGGTGTATGTTTTGCTGTGTATATTCTCAATAAAATAAAATAAAAAAGCTATGGATTTGATATTCTTACACCTATACATTTCCCTATAAGAACCATGTTAGCTGGATCTCATAATTTTAGCATGTTGTGTCTTAATTTTCATTGATCTCAAAGTTATCTTCTGATTTCCTCTTTGGCCCATTGGTTTTTTAGGAATGTGCTGTTTAATTTCCACATATTTTTGAGTTTCCTACTTTTTTTTTATATATACATTTCTAATTTCACCCCATTGTGGTCAGAGACCATATTTTATATTATTTCTATACTTTTAAGTTTATTGAGGTTTGTTTTATTGTCTAGCATATGACCTATCATGGAGAATGTTCCATGTGCACTTGAGAAGAATGTATATTTTGCCACTGTTGGGTGGAGTGTTCTATAGATATGGTCAGGTCTAGTTGAATTATAGTGTTGTTCAAGTCTTTTTTCTTGTTGATCTTCTGTCTAGTTGTTCTATCCATTATTGAAAGAGTTCTATCCATTACTGAAATAGCTGGTATTGAAATCTCCAACTATTATTGTTGAATTGTCTATTTCTCCCTTCATTTCAGTTAGTTTTTGCTTCATGTACCTTGGTACTCTGTTATTAAGAGCATATATGCTTATAATTTTTATATCTTCTGGTAGAATGATTCTTTTTATAATTGTAAAATGTCCCTCTTTATGTCTAGTAACATTTTTTATTTTAAAGTGTATTTTGTCTGAAATTAGCATATCCACTCCAGCTCTCTTGTGATTTCTGTGTGTATATCTTCTCAATCTATTTTTATTTTTTAATATAAAATGTATTTCCTATAGACAACATATAGCTGAATCTCTTGTTTTTATCCAGTCTGACAATCTCTGCCTTTTTAGTGAATTGTTTAGTCTATTCACCTTTAATGTTATTATATAGTTGGATTTATGCCTGTCATTTATTTTTTGTTTTCTATTTATTTTTTTATGTATATCATGCCTTGTTTCTCTATTTCTCCTTCATTTATTTGTTTTGCACTAAGTAAATAGTTTTTTTTCTCGATGGCACTGGGTTTTTGGGGCAAGTAAATAGTTTAATAATGATAATTTAATAGTTTAATTTATCTTCACATATTTTTTAGTGATTTTTAGTAGTGGCTCTAGAGTTTACCATATACACCTTAATTTATCAGAATCAGCTTCAGATATATATTAGCTTAATTCCAGTGAGATGTAGAAACACTACTCCTATATAGCTCTATTCTCTTTCCCTTTTTGTGGTATTGTTGTTATACATATTCCATCTGTTAATGTTACAAGCCCATTTTACAAACAATACATTTCTGTAATTATTATTTTACCATCTGTTGTCATTTCCTTAGGCCAATATAATGTTGCTCCCACCACCTCCTTTGTGTTGTTATTGGCAAGTATATTACACTTCAATATGTTGTAGACTCAACAATACATTATATATATGTTATTTTATACAACTGCTTTTTAAATCAGTTAACAGAAGAAAGGAAAAAATATAAATTTATATTCTCTTTTATATTATTTATATTATATATATTAAATATATTACCTTTACTGGTGCTCTTGACTTTTTTGTGTGGATTAAAATTAACCTCTTGGATCACTTACTTTCAGCCTGAAGAATATCCTTTAGTATTTATTTTAGGGTGGATCTGCTGACAGTGGATTCTTGCAGTTCTTGTTTTTCTGGGAATGTCTTTATTTCACCTTCATTTTTAAAAGATAACTGCTGGGCATAGGATTCTTGGTTGACAGTTTTTTTTTAATTTGAGCACTTTGAACATGTTATCCCACTGCATTCTGGCTTCCATTGTTTCCACTGAGACACCAGTTATTAGTCCTATTGGGGTTCAGTTGTGATGAGTCATTTTTCTCTCGCTGCTTTCAAGATGTTCTCCTTTTCTTTGACTTTCAGCATTTTTACCATGATGTGTCTGCTTGAAGATCTCTTTGTGTGTATCCTACATGGAGTTTATTGCGTTTTCTGAATGTGTAGATTATTTTTCTCAATAAATTTGGGAAGTTTTCAGGAATTATTTCATTGAATATTTTTCCTGCTCCTTTTACTTTCCTCTCCTGGTACTCTTATTCCATGTATGTTGGTGTGCTTAATAATTTTCTAAGACTTTGCTCATTGTTTTCTCTCTCTCTTCTTCAGACCACATAATCTCTGTTGTTCTATCTTCAAGTTTACTAATCCTTTCTTTTTGCCAGGTCAAATCTACTGAGGAATCCCTTTGGTACATTTTTCATTTCAGTCATTGTACTTATCAACTCCAGAATTTCCATTTGATTCTTTTTAATAATTTTAATCTCTTTATTGATATTCTCTGTTTGATGAGATATTGTCATCATACCTCTGTTTACTTCTTTAATCATAGTTTTCTTTAAAAAAAAGTTGATATTCTCTGTTTGATGAGGTATTGTCATCATACCTCTGTTTACTTCTTTAATCATAGTTTTCTTTAGTTCTTTGAACATATTTGTAATGGTTAATTTAAACTCTATTTCTATTAAACCCAACATCTGGGCACTCTCAGATAGTTTCTGTTGTCTGCTTTTTTCTTTTTTCTGGAGTATGGGTCATATTGTTCTGTTTCTTTGCATTTCTTGTAATTTCTGTGTTGGAAACCAGAAATTTTAACAACTCTGAGTATTGACTACACCCACCCCCCCCACCCCCACCACCAGCCCCTTCCTTGGGGCTTGTAGTCGTTATTTACTTCTTTAGTGACTGGCTGGATTATTTTAGTGAAGTCTACTTCCCACCCTACCTCAATAGTGCCGCTGGCACCACTTCCCACCCTACCTCAATAGTGTTAAGCCTCTGATGTTGCTCCTCTGGGACACAGTCTTGGGTGTGTGCCCACTATCACCCTCGGATGACAGTGGTCTTGGACAGGGATCTCTTTGTCTCTTTTCCTGACCACACCCAGCTGTTAAATTGTACTAATTATTGGCTAATTGCTGTATTGTTTTGGGCAATGCTCTGGGGCATAAATTGTTCTACAGACTAATCCAGTGAAATTCAGGTTCCTTTGAAGAAACAGTTCCAGAGGTCAGTTTTTGATGTTTGTTCTCACCCTAGGAGGACTCTTCCCAGATGCCTCCTTACCAGGTTATCTCCACCAAACTAGCCAACATATGTTCAATGAATATACCAATCTCCTCCCAATTGCCTTTCACCACAATCTCCACTGTTTTTGAGAGCACCCTTAACCTTAAACTTCTCCGTGCTCTGTTGAAAATGAAGTCAGTTCCTTTGGAAAGAGATTAAAAGCTATCTACATTATGGCATGGAGTCCTAGTGGCGCAGTGGTTAAGAGATTGGCTGCTAATCAAAAGACCAGCAGTTCAAATCCACCAGCTGCAAGCTGGAAAACCTATGAAGCAGTACTACTCTGTCCTATAGAGTCATAATCAATTTGACAGCAACGGGTTTGGTTTTTGGTTTATGTTACAGCCTACTTCTCCCCCCAGGTAAAATCTCTGAGCCAGAGCTGTGGAGTTGGTACAGTGGGGACAATGGCACATTTCTCTCTGTGTGACACCCCCACTTTAGGAGCTGAATGCTTGGTGGAGGGGGTAGACACCAGTGGAACTGCTGCCTTACAAGGAAAGGGTGATCAGGGCATGGTGATCAGGGCCCCAGTGTTCTCAGCACACCACATCCAACTTAGAGACTCCTTACCATGAGTGGGGGCTGAGTGAAAGATGGGAGCCCCCACCTTATGACCACACTTGCCCAGAAATCAGTCTCAGCAACAGGTAGTTAGGGGCAGGATGAGACACACTGAAGTCCTGCTCCTCCCTGAAGGAAGCCCTCTGGCTTGGAGCTGGGGGAGACGGAGCCCTGTGTTCTTGGTGCAACAGTCGGCAGTGGAGTCTGCCTTACTGAGCTGGGAGGAATGAGGGAGGGTTCAAATACCAGAGTCTCTCAGTTGTCATGTTACCAAATGTTAGTAGGTTTTTTTTAATAGGTGTTTTTCCATTTGCTGAATTCCTTTAGGACAATCTCCGGAGGCTTTAAATGGTGTTTTCATTTTTTTATAACCTACACTGGCTTCCCGGGGAAGCAGCCCCGCATAGCTCTTTATGCTGTCGAGCTGGGAGTCAATATCCCTGCCTTTTGAACAAGGGGCTCACATTTTCATTTTGCCCTGAGTCCCACAAATTATGTAGCCAGTCCTGGCAAACAGACAAACAGACATAAGAAGACAGAGTGGCCCAGAGTTCCAGGAAGACAAGTCAGGTAAAGGACTCAGCTTCCATAATGCTGTGCCAAGGTCTCACCCACCTTGTAGGGTAGGCCATGTTCCCAGGGTGTGGTGGGGCCCGCTGTAAGATACAGGTAGTTGAGTGGTTGGGAAAGAGGCCAGAAAGTAGGGCTTAAAGGAAGGTTCTGGCACATTTCCTAGACCTCACAGACATTGTTGTTACGTGCTACTGAGTCGGTTCTGACTCATAGTGACCCCCATGCACAACAGAAAGAAACACTGCCCAGTCCTGCGCCATCCTTACAATCCTTGTTATGCTTGAGCTCATTGTTGCAGCCACTGTGTCAATCGACCTCTTTGAGGGTCTTCCTCTTTTCCGCTGACCCTGTACTTTGCCAAGCATGATGCCCTTCTCCAGGGACTGATCCCTCCTGACAACATGTTCAACATATGTAAGATGCAGTCTTGCCATCCTTGCTTCTAAAGAGCATTCTCGTTGTGCTTTTTCCAAGACAGATTTGTTCATTCTTTTGGCACTCCATGGTATATTCAATATTCTTCACAGACATTATCCCAGGCAAAACAGTGGCCCTGAGGTGAGCGTTTGCAGACAGTTTTGCCTTAGGGTTAGCCTGAGGTGCAACTGGAGGGGCAGTGGTTTTCAAACTTTCCTGGAGTTCAGAATTCCCTGGGAATTTGCTAAAAATGTACATGGCTGGGCCTCACCTCTGAGATTCTGAATCAGTAGGTGTGAAATTGAATTTTTAACAAGAAACCCAGGCAATTATTTTTTTTATTGTGGTAAAAATATATTTAACATTTCCCAATTCATAAGTTTTCGTATGTATAATTCAGTGACACTGATTATGTTCACCATGTTGTACAACCATTACCATTATCTTTTTCCAAATTATTCTACCACGTTAACAGAAACTCAATAACCCTTGAGCAACAAGTCCGCCTTGCCCCTTCCCTCCTACCCCTGGTAACCAGTGATAAGCTTTGGCCTCTATATATTTGCCTGTTTCATATGAGTGGGATCATACAACATTTGTCCTTTTGTGACTGACTTATTTCACTTGGGAAACCCTGGTGGTGTAGTGGTTAAGAGCTACAGCTGCTAACCAAAAGGTCAGCAGTTCGAATCCTCTAGGCGCTCCTTTGAAACCCTATGGGGCAGTTCTACTCTGTCCTTTAGGGTCACTATGAGTTGGAATCGACTCAACGGCAATGGGTTTGGTTTTTTTATTTTTATTTCACCCAGCATAATGTTTTCAAGGTTCATCCATGTTATGGCATGCATCTGGACTTCATTTCTCTTTATGAGAGTAATATTCCATTGTATGTATAAGGTACATTTTGTTTATTCATTCATCTGTTGGTGGGCATCTAGGTTATTTCCAACCTTTTGACTATTGTGAATAGTGCTGCAATGAACATTGGCGTACAGGTTTCTGTTTGTGTTCCCTGCTTTCAGTTCTTTTGGATATATATCTAGGATTGGGATTGCTGGGTCACGTGCAGGCAATTCTTTTTTAGTAGGTGGATGTGTGGGTGGGTTTTCCACAGGCCACACTGAGGTACCTGATAGGAGAGTGAAGAAAGGGTCTTGGATGTTCTGCCGCAGCAGATGCCACGTGGAACAGAGACAAGCTGTCCCTTAGAGACCTGCCCAAGTTGCCGAATCATGACCTAAGTTTTGGTGTCATGTGTTATACAGCAAAAAAGAACTGGGACAGTTGGAGATTCACTAAGTGACCTTGGGAATATATGGAGAGACTCCAAATCACATCTGCATCTACATTTTACAGAAGCCATGTCTGCTAGTTTTAGTAATTGTCCTTTCAGTGGGATGATACGCACAATTTTGGACACTCCACAGTATCCACATTCTGGGCCTTTGGTTTTAATAATTTTTCCGGTGAGCAATTTCATCCTAATAAGGCCACTCATTAGCTGACTGACCTGGGAAAATCCTTTTAGCCCTCCTCCCTGCTCTGGAGGGATAAGAATTTTTTTCTTCCCAGCTCACTGGAGTCCAGCAAAGACAAGAAACAAACCACAGGAAAACTCTCTGCAATGAACAAAGTGCTACGTAAACACATCCAAGAATGAGGAAGGGAAAAGTTGGGCCTAACGAGAACAGCTATATTAAAAATAAATACAGTGTCCTGGAAGTGCAATGCCTAATTTTTTTCTTTATATTTTCCTGTAGCTCCTAAATTTTCTTAAACTGAGTAGATATGCTTTTTATTTAAAAAAAAAAAAAAGTTGCCATTGAGTCAGTTCCCATTCATGGGGACCCCATGTGTGTCAGAGTAGAACTGGGTTCCATAGGGTTTTCAATGGCTGATTTTTCACCAAAAGTAGATTGCCAGGCCTTTCTTCCAAAATGCCTCTGGATGAACTTGAACCTCCAACCTTTCTTTTAGCAGACAATTCCTAACTGTTTTGACCATGCAGGGACTCGCTTTTTGTTTAAATTTCCCATGGAAGTGCTGTACCTCAACCCTTGAGGAAGGTGGGGCCAGAGAACAGCTGCAACAAAGCACTGGCTCCCTTTGCCTGGAAGAACCAGGCACCCCCGGTGTGCATTAATTCATCCTGGGGCAGCCAGGCGAGGCTGGAGCCAAGTGAACAGCAGCCCGCGCCAGGGCTATCACTTCCACATTTGGCTGTGGCCTTCCTTCCCCTAAAAGTAAAACGGGAAAGGAGTGACCACTTGTTTCTTATTTAGACGCTGGGTTTGGCAGCCTGGAGTCAGAGGGGGCTGTTTTCGTTGTTGTTAAAGGGCAACCTTCAATTTGAAGTTTAAAATAAGCACAGTGATCCTCCCCAGCTCCTGGCCTCCCTCAGGCAGGAGTTGGTAGTGAAAAAGGCTGGCAAGCCGTCTCAGGTCTGAGAAGCAAAGGCAGCTGGCACTGGTGAGGGCATGCCAGGGCGTCCCTCTCTCTACTTGGCCCCTTCAAGGAAAATGCTTGTAAGGAGTCTTTGGAATTAATAAGTATGGTAAAAAGACAGAAAGTTCAAACACAAATTTGAGAAGATTTGTGCATTAGGCTGCAGTTGACTGGTGGTGGGCCAGAGGAGGTGCTCTGTGGAGGGCACCCCCTAGCAGGGCCTGATCTGTGGCTCTAGAAACTTCCCTGGGCTTTGCCCCCTTCTCCTGAGAGGATTTTCCCTCTGGAGAGGAGACTACAGAATCAAGCTTTGTGCTCTAGGCCAAAGCGTCTGAAACTTGAATGCGCCTTTTGTACGCGAGCCCTAAAATTGAGGCGCTTGACCCTAATAAAATGACTGACCAGGGTCTGGGTCTAGACTTCATTTTTTTTTTTTTTAATTAAGACCTTGATTTCTGTTTTAACCCTTTCATGTCTGGCGGTACATACAGTGACCTTGACTTTTTCAGCCTCTGGGGTTCGTTGAGAAGCTGCTGTACAAATGACAGTGCGTATTTCCACAAGGCAAGGGCATTCATGACTGTTTGAAACTGAGGAATGGGCGTGTCCTGCAAATTACTGTTTTTATAGGGTATTGTAAGAAGTGTCTGAATTTTTGGTAGGAAAAATAGAAATTTTTTATTTGTTACACATAGGTACCAATAGACTCCAGCTGGGTCTCTGGAGTATAATTAGTGGTACTGCATATGTATCACTAAACACTTAGGGTAGGCTTGGGGGAGGGAGCAAGAAAAATAAATTCATACTACCTACCAAAACTCCAGACACACTCAATGATTCAGCTTGCTTCCATTCATGAAAACACATGGTATCAACAAAAATTCAAAGCAGAAAATAATTGGGTCACCAAAGAGTTAAGGATGCAGCTGCTGACCTTTGTAACTTTCCACCGTATCCTCCTAAAGAAGATTTTCTCATGTGACTCAGGAAATGTTTTTCTCTGTAGTTAAGCTCAGAAAGGACGTTGAAAGAGCATTTTTGAGGGGTCTCGATACAGGCGGCTATTGAAAATCCCCTACACCAGCAACTCTCAGAAGATGTTTGCTAAAGATACTATTTTAACAGAAAGTTCTCAGGAAAGGAATGTCCTGTGATTGTTTTGCACCACCCTGAGAATCTTTTTTTTCAGTCACGTACTCCTACAGTTATGCTATGTATCTCTCTGAGAAGCACACATGTTTCAAACCAATCATATTAAGATCGCCACTCTGAGTTGTCCCACCTCTTACTTCCCTAAATACTTAAAAACCAATCAGAAAAATTGTATTGTAAATTCCTGATTTTTCTGTATAAATATGCCTGTGCCTCTGTAATTCTTTGGAGCATTCCAGTTTCCCTTTGTGAACTGAATGTTTTCTCCGGTTTGAACTGTTTCTTGGCCTACAAAAAATCTCTTTGTTTTTACTTTGACACAGCATGTGTTCTGGCTCTTTGACATTTTGTGGTGTCAGAAGTGGGATTTGAAGGCGCACCACCAGTGGTGGCCTCCAGAGGATCAAGGAACTGGGCCCTGCTCCAGTTCAAGCCCCTAGAACTCTCTGCTTAAATGGATTTTGGGGGACTGCAGACAGATGAGTAGCCTCTCCAATTAAATTCCACTCTGTTTGTGTTGAGTTCCTAGGGATTTATTGCTGTCTTTCTTTCCTGCTGTACTGTATACTTTCATTTTCAGTTCACTCTCTGAACATTTTTTTGAGGAGTTCATTGCCAAATTAGGTTTGGCAAGGCTGATACGTAGTGGCAAATCCCTGGTAAGACTCCAATCTGATCACAGGGAAAGCTAGAAGTTTCAGCTCATGAAGTTTGGACTTACCTTTTTTCTTCTTAAATGAAGCCTGATAGGACTATTGCCATGATTCTCCCAGGTCTAATAAGGCACCAAACAAAATACAGGCACAGGTCAACCTCTTAAAAGCCAATAGGGTGGTTGCTGGCCATTAGTGGGCTCCCCACTAAATGGTTAAACTCTCCTCTGTTACAATAAACCAGATGCAATGCTGGCCACAGCATTAGGTTGCCTGCCAGCCACAAGCAAACGCTTGCACACCAAAAGGCACATTAGTAAAAGTGATACACCAGCCCATCTTGTGATGAATCCCTGTTAGGATTTTAGCAGATCTTGGAGAATCAAGCCCATTAGGTTTGGATTCCTTCTTTTACCTCCTATTAAAGTGCACATTTAGAATTCAAGTGTGCATTAAAGGTGCAGTGCACATTATGGTCCAGTGCACATTTCAGGTTTGCTGGCAGTGCAGTTTACTGTTTTACTAAAATGAGTATTTTAGCTGGGTTCTTTAGAGAAGCAAAACCAGTGAAGGATATATATATTTACCTCAAGGAAATGACTCAGATAGTTGTAATGGCTGGCAAGTCCCAAGTTTGTAGGTCAGGTATCAGGCTGGAGGCTTCTCCTGACTCATGTAGCTACCAGGGTTGACAAATCCAAGATCAGCAGGTCAGATGGCAGGCCATTGGCTCATGGATTGTGGAGGCTAATGAATCCAAGATTGGGAGGTAAAACGGTAGGCTGCTGGCTCACAGGCTGTGAAAGCCAACGAATCCCAAGATCAGCAGGCAATACGGCAGGCTCAAGTTCCAAGGACCGAAGGCCAGATGATGACAAGCTGGATGCAGGATCCAGAGCAAGAGAGTGAACTTTGCCAGAACATCCACATATATATATTGGATGAAGGCCATACCTCCAAGGAAACTTCCCTTACAACTGATTGGTTAATTATATCAGATCACATCATGGAGAATGACTACATCATTAAATAACTGCCAAACTACATTATTACATAACTGCCGAACCACTGAGAATCGTGGCCCAGCCAAGTTGACACAGCCTTAACCGTTGCAATGGGAATACTATGTCCAAAGATTTGGCAGAGCCACCTTCTGGCATTCCAGCTGCTTATATGAACAAATACTTTGGCTCCCACACTTGTCTGTTATGGCATTATAAAGAACCAGCTGGCCAAGCTTTCAGCTTCTTTACATTTGTCTTGGGTCCAAGTGCTCCTTCTTGACTTTTAAAATTTAAGATCTACATCATTTGGGGCTCATAAATTGACTCCACATGAGATCATCACTGGACAACCTGTGGTCCTCCCTTATTAGTCAGCTTGGACTGATTCTAATTTGATTCAAGACAGTTTGTTAAAATATTGCCAAGCTTTAATTGAATAGTCCAAAGAAAATGCTTCACTGATAAAGGAAGATTTTGATAATCAAAATTCAGACATGTCTAAATTGCCTTCCATTTTATTTGGAGATTATGTTTGTTGGAAGAGGCATCAATTAAAAGATTCTCTTGAACCTTGTTGGAAGGGCCCCTTTCGGTCCTTGTGTTGCCAAATTACAGGGCATCAAACCTTGGATACACCTATCTCAGTTAAAGAATGCCACCATTGATTCCCCTTGGACTGTTGAAACCACAGAAGAACTAAAGCTGAAATTTAAACACCCAGATGGCCAGAAGCTGACAACACCGGAGGCAGATAGCTCTCCCAAGACCACAGAACAAGACACCATATCGACTCTACCTAACACAAGCTCTTGAAATTGCTGGACTTTGATACTTAACACCCTTGAGGTAGCCTTATTTTGCCAGTTTGCGTTCATCAATTGGTAGAAATTTGTTCTCATGCACGCTATTGCTATAGTGTTTTGCTGCATTTTAATATCTTTCCTTTTATTATTTTTGGATTACTGTTGCTAGGCTTATATTACCCCTAATGAAAACATATATGTAGGCTATTGATATGTTTGCTGTTTGTTTCATACTCATTGCTATTCCTATGTTAACTGCTGTACTACACACTGTTAGTGTCACCCCCAGCTTTAACATCCTCTTTTTCTTATGCAATTAATTGAAGGAGAAATTTGTTTTATCATAGCCATTATTTTTATGATATATGCCCTATTATAGTACTTTTGTTTGTATTCTTACACTGTGAAGATTTTCTTAAGTACTCTCTTACTTTGTATCATGAAACCACCTAATGCATGGCATGAAAGTGCTTTTTGTTAGATTAGCCCAATCAGTAGCTAGTGCAGGTAATCTGACAGATTGCTGGATTTGCCATCAGATTCCAAAATCTGGACATGACAATTCTAATCCACTAGTATTACCCATTTTTAACTACAGTCTCATACCCAGTGCCACTGTCAATATCAGTGCCATTGCTAAACAAGGCATTCATGTTAAACTATGGCAACCACCTGGCTCCCATACTTATCCTTTAGGGTCTTGCTTTTATCTCACTCATGTCTGGACAGGTTCTAAGATTACTTATGCCAATGGACACTCCATTCCTTTTACTGATAAGATATTATACATCCCTAGTAGACTTTGGCAATGCAAGCAATCAAAAATCTCCAATTTGCCCTCATCTTAGAAAGCAATCAGAATTAGGAGAACTGTCCATTTACAATGACTCCCTTACCGAAAGATGGCTTAAAGAAGCAAATCAGACTATTCCTTTCCCAAATGGCCAGACAGGAGTAGGAGTAAATTGTGCACCCCCTGGGTATGTATTTTTTTTATGTGGAGAAACAGCCTATTTGAGAAAATATGGTATTATATCTTTCTCTTGGGCTTTGCCTTGCTTAGCTATTTGGAGCATAAGTGGCCAATGCACCCTGGAAACTCTTGGAGTCCCATTAAACCTCCACTCTGATATTTTTTTCTTATAATGAGAGTTTGCATTGGACCAATGGACTAGACATTCTAACCCAACATAGAAGAGATTATGCTATAGAATCTAATGAAAATTCCATAATGGTTGGGTGTTCCTTTGAGATCTTTTTCCCCTTGTTGGTATCCCTGAACTTGAGAAATGTATTTTCAGTTTGGCTGCTACTGTGTTACAAATAACACATGAGCTGATAGCATAGAACTTAACAAAAATTCTTAATCTCTCTTGCCAAATTTGTATTAGACCATAGAATTATCCTTGACTTTATTTTAGCCCAGCAAGGAAGAGTATGTACTGTTGCTAATACTTCCATTGTACTTGGATAAATTCATCTGGAGAAGTAGAACATGACATCAGACAAATCCACCAAAAGGTTAAAAAAAAAAGGTTACCTGGCTTCAAGTACCTCCTATGCATAGCTCCCCCTTTCTAGATATTTTTAGTTGGTTACTTTCCAGAATAGGATCCTGGATTAGATCCATATTGTTAAATCGGTTAATGGTGTTTATTGTTATTGTAATTATTATTGGAATAATCAATAGCTGTATGAAAGTTATTTCCAATGTTTTAACTCAAAGAACTAATTTCATGCCCATGGAAAGAATTATGTCCACAGATGAAATCCACATCTGTGACAAGACAGAGGGACCCCACACCCTAGATTAGTAATTTGAAATGGTCAAGCTGTTCCTCTAATGTGACTTTGCTCCATAAAACTGCTAAATTACAGATCGCAGCAGTAGAACTCTTTGGCATGGCTAAGTCAAAATAATGGGGCCCAGCTACCTCTCCAGGATACCATCTGGGGTCTTAAAACCCTGTTAGAAAATAGGCAGCCATCCAACAAAGGTAATCATTAATTAAAAATCTTTCATAAGGAAAGCAAGTAAGCCCATGCAGAAGAAGGCACTCTTACAATTGTGATCAGCAAATTTCCATAGAAATCCTTGATCAAAAGGAGGGAATGTATTACAGTCCCAAAATTGAGGCACTTGACCCTAATAAAATGACTGACCGGGGTCTGGGTCCAGACTCCATTTTTTTTTTTTTTTTTTTTACTATGAGCTTGATTTCTCTTTAAGAATGCAGCTACTGACCTTTGTAACTTTCCACTGTATCCTGCTGAACAAAATTTTCTCATGTGACTCAGGAATTGTTATTCTCTGTAGTTAAGCTAAAGAAAGGGTGTCAAAAGTGCAGTTTTGAAGGTGTCTTGATGCAGGTAGTTTATCAAAAATCCCCTGCATTAGCAACACTCAGGAGATGTTTGCTAAAGATACTATTTTAACAGAATGTTCTTAGGAATGTCCTTGCGATTGTTTGGCACCACCCTCTGAGCCTCCCCCTTTTTTTGTCACATACTCCTGGTATCTAAAAGAACATGTGTATGTTTCAAACCAATCATATTAAGATCCCCAGTCTGAGTTGTCCCATCTCTTACTTCCTGAAATGCTTGAAAACCAGTCAGAAAAATTATATTGTAAATTCCTCATTTTACTATGTAAATATGCCTGTACCTCTGCAATTCTTTGGAGCATTCCAGTTTCACTTTGTGAGCTGATCATTTTTCCTGGTTTGAGCTATCTCTTGGCCTCCAATAAATCGCCTTGTTTTTACTTTGACGGAGTATGTGTTCTGGCTCTTTGACACTCTGAAACCCCTGGGATCTTGTCAAAGTAACTGCAGGTTGGCTGGGGACCTTGCGTATCTATCAGGCTCCAGGTTGCTGCCCTGCACAGCATGCTGAGTGAGCAGGGGCTAGTCTGCACCCAGGGGTGTAAGGTCTGTGCTGGGCAGCCCTTCCCATCCCCATGCCTTCGTGGAGACTTCTCTGCAGGGAGCAGGCTCTGGTGAGGACCCTTCCTAAGATGACCGCCTGGCATGGAGAAAGTGTGAGAGCTCAAAGTGCGTCCCCTCCCAACACCTCCCAGGGCAAGGAGTGTAATTAGGATCAAGGTCCAAATGGAGTGAATCCTCATGGATACAATGAAGCCAGTGTTGAGTGGAAGGCGTGACTGAAGAGGCAGGGGCCTGCTCTCTGGTACCCTCCTCCCTTGCAGGGTGCTGTTGGGCTGGCTGTGTCTGCTGGAATCCCACCCTTCCCCAGCCTGAGAGGGAAATGCAGAGCAGGTTGGGCCCAGGGGGCTTGTCTTCAGGGCTCCTTCTTCCTCCTTTCTCTCCCCCATGCCAGGTAAGGGGCTGGGGAAAATACCTGTGGCATTTTGGGCCCTGTAGGGGATCTGGAACCCAGGTAGCACTGTGGTTAAGAGCTTGGCTGCTAACCAAAAGGTTGGCAGTTCGAATCTATCAGTTTTCAAGAGCTCCTTGGAAACTCTGTGGGGAGGTTCAACTCTGACCTATAGGGTTGCTATGAGTTGGAATCGACTCAAAGGCAACTAGTTTGGTTTGGTTTGTTTTCTAGTGGATCTAGTGTGCTGCCTGGGAGCTAGTCAGGGGTATGGGCCTTCCCTTTGGAGAGCTTCTTCCTTGACCTAAAGAAGGCCTGGCAGTGCAGTGGTTAAAGCACTGGGCTGCCAACTGAAAGGTCAGTGGTTCAAACCCACCAGCTGCTGCTCTGTGGAGAAAGATATGGCAATCTGCTTCCATAAAGATTACAACCTTGGGAACCCTATGGGACAGTTCTACTCTGTCCTATAGGGTCACTATGAATCAGAATCACTAGACGGCAATGGGTCTTTTTTGTTTTCCCCGACCTGGTAACCTTCAAGTCCCTGCTTGTCCCTTCTGTCCAGCAGGGGCTCTCTGGTTCTGGTGTGAGCCAACCAGGCTGGCATTGTCTTTAAACCAAAAAAAAAAAAAAGCCCACCCAAACAGTTTCAATAGTCTTTCCTTGAAGATGTCTTGTGGGGGAGGAGAAGGTGATACCCCATGAGCCCCTTCCCGCTTTCATGAACCCATCTGCACGTGAGCCCATCCCCACCACCTGTTGAACGAATGTTTCTAGTGGGAGCCCTGCACACTTGGCTGGCAGGGCACTGGAGGCAGCGTTCCTACAGGGACGGCTCTGCAGAGACTGCCGTCATGGCACCTCTGACACTCAGGTCGTGCCAGTTCTGTGGCTGGTGCTGTTCAGAGCACCTTGTGCATATCACCTCATCTAATGCTCATGATTCTGAGGTAGGTGCTGTTATTATCCCTCCTTATGGATGGGGAAATTGAGGCACTGAACCAAGACCATCACCAGACCCGAGACTTGAATGCTGCAGTTGGTTTCCTGAGACCCCGCTCTGGCTGTTTCCCTACCGCACCTCTCTAATAGGGGTGGGGGCACTGACTGATGGGTGGGGTGGACCATGGCCTAAAGGCTTGGAGTCCCTTTACCCAGCGGTGGTAAGCCTCCAAGAAGCTGCCAACTGGACAAGTTCCCACGAGGGCACATCCTTCAATGCATGCTTCTCAATTGAAGTTCTCCTTTCAAATATGGGGATGTTCTAACTTCAGACCAGTGGTGATAGCTATACCTTAAAGTTATTTCCTGAAGGTTGGTGGTGGGGGAGGAGGCAGGCAGTGCCTAAACGACAGACCCAATAGCTTTGCTTGGGCCTCAGTTTAGCTCAAAGCCCAGAGGTGGTGACTGCTGCCTCTTGGGTAAAAGAGCACTGGTCTTGGAGTCACGTAGCTCCAGGTCTAGCCCAGCATCACCACATAGTAGCTATGTTTCCTTTGGCAGGTCAGGAGTTTCCTGCGTCTCAGTTTATCATCATTAAATCAGTGAACTGATGACCTTTACTTCAGGACTACTGTGAGGGTCAAATCACATAACTTATATGGGAGTTATCAGCATGAAGAGGCAATCGATACGTTAGAATCAGAGTTTAATGTCAGTCTGTACCGCACTTCACCACCCTGGGGAACAGCCAACAAAGATGAAGGGCAGGTCTAGAGCAGGCAAATGCATGCAGACAAAAGGTGCTTAGTGGTGACCAGGGATGGGGAGGGGAAGGGAGTAACTGCTTAGGGGGTTTCTGTTTGGGAAGCTGGAAATTAATAGTGGTGATGGCTGCATGATGGTGAATGTAAATTACGTCACTGAACCGTACACTTAAAGGGTTAAAATGGCACATGCTTCGTCATATATATTTTACCACAATTACATAAAAAAAAAAGGCAGGGCCACTTGGTGGCCATTAGACTCGTCGAAGCTGCTCTTGTTCAGGCACCCTGAAGTCCCGACGCTTTAGCTCTCTCGAGGACCGTCCTAGTCAAGGACCAGGTGTCGGGGCTCTGCCTTTTTGCTCCCTCCCACAGTAATTCTCAGGGAGGGGTCCCACTGCCAGCCACCACAGCTCTTCCCGCAGCCTCTGCGGGCACGTCGTCTGCTGGAGAGCAGGCAGGCAGGACTGGCTCAGGTGGGCCCTGAGTAAGGATGAGCTGGTGGGTAGGCACAGACCCCACCGAGGGGAGAGGGAGGTTGGTGTTTCTCTGTGACCCGCCACAGATGCATAGGGAGAGCCTGTCTGCAGGGATCACGGACGTCAGTAGCCACTTCCAAGAGGTGGCGAGCTGCTGGGGGCAGAGGGAAAGGCTTGAGGACTCTATGCGCATAATTTATTTTTAAGCAGCTGCCACCTTGGCAACACAGCCTCTACACCAAGGTTATTTTTCAGAAAAGTGCCTTCTTTTCAAAGATAATTCCGAACACCCGAAGTCCCAGCTGAGCTCTGAGTCAGTGTTCTGGGTGATCCCCAAAGGGCCTTATTGGTCACACCCTGCTGGCTTTCCTTGAGAACGTCCCCGAAGTCCAACCTTCTCTCTCCACCTTTTGTCACTCTGCCCCTGCCACAGCCATCCCTCCCTGGGTGACTGCGACACGGTCCCCTCCACCCCGCCCTGCCTGTCCCCTGTCCACTCCAGACACGCTGGGTCGCTAAGTTGCCGGGATGACCCCACTCGCGGGCCCTCTCTCATGGCTGTCGTTCCCAGAAACCCATGGGGCACTCCTACTGCTTGCTGCAGGGTCTCTGGTTCTCCTGGCCACGCTGCACGCTGTCCCCACCCCTGGCTTTACTTTTCTCCTTGGCGCTGACCAGGACACGTTCTGTATTTTGCTCACGTCTTCTGTTTGCTGTCTGCCTACCACTTCTGGACTCCAAGTTCCACGGGGAAGGAAGTCATCTGTTTGTTCAGCGCTATGGCCTTGGTGCCCAGGCAGCACCTGGCACACAGGAGAGGCCCAGGAAACGTTGTGCTGAATAAATAGACGATCGGGGTTAACTGGACCCTGGGAGGAAATGGACAACTAAAACACCCCACAAGCTCAATTCCATCACTAATAAAATGTGGCAAGACCTACAGTTTGAGAACTACGAAAGTAAAGCTGAGTTTAAAATGTAATCGCTTTGTTTTTCTGATCTCCTAATGGGAAAAGTAAACATGGAGGGTCTGAAGGAAGTTCACCTACCCACCTCATGGTGACCCCATGTGCTTCAGAGGTGAACTGTGCTCCAGAGGGTTTTCAGTGGCTGATTTTTTGGAAGCAGACCACCAGGCCTTTCCTCCAAGGTGCATGTGGGTGGACTCGTATCTACAACCTTCCAGTTAGCAGCAGCCAAGCCTGTTAACCATTCGCATCTTGCTCCAATAGGAGGGTTACCTGGGCTTAGCTGTGCTTTGTTGATTGCATGACAAGAGAAAACCCAAACCAGACTTTTAGCTAAGAAACAGATTCTTCCTTTTTTCTCTTTTTGTTCTTTCTTGAAGACAAGTTAAACTTTATTTAGATTTTAATGCTTGCCATTTTGTTGTTGTTCAGATTTTTCTTTTAAAATTTAATTGTGGTAAAATACATACGTAACATTTGCCATCCAAGTCATTTTTTACATGTATGATTCAGTGACATTAATTACATTCACTGTGTTGTGCAACTATAAATGATTAGTTTTAATGATGAGGCTCATAAAAAAAAAAAAAAAAAAAACTTTTGGAGCTTCAAAATAAATCCTGCAAAAAAAAAGTCCACTCTGCATGTGCCAGGCTCCCTGTTCCAGGACAACTGGACACAACCCAAGAGCTGGACTTCTCTATCATCTGTGCAGAGCCAAGGCCTGCCCACCACCCAGAGGCTCTGTCCCCAGGCCCAGCCAGCATGGGACCCAGCACAAAGGTGCCTGTCAGGTGGGAGCTGGAGCATAAGCCTGGCTGGGCCTGGGGCGGAGGGAATGGACGCCCTCAGGGTGAGAGTCTGCACAGAACCATGGTCCTGGGGCAGTTTATACATCCAAGGCTCCTCTGATCTACCACATGGCAGCTAGGTCTGCACTGGCTCCCCATCTGACTTGTTTAATATAACAGGTAGCACTTTTTTTATGAATTCCATCTTTCATGGCCTCGACACCTCCCAAGATACCCTGGCCTAGGGGCCTGTGCTTTGGGTTGGTTGGAGGGAGTGTAGAGAGTTTGGACCCCGTGTCTTTCCTGTCACCACCCCCAAAGGGGCTGTCTCTTGCTCTCCATTGATCAGACACAAGTTCCAGTCAGGAAAACGGTACCATCCATTTGGCTGGTGACAGGAGACTTGAGGTCTGGTCTCTTCTGAGGTGCTTGTTTAATTACAATCATCTCTGAATTTCTTGGATATCTTATTCAATACATCAGGACCCCTCATTGGTATCTCATCGAAACCAGTCTCCTGAGGTTGGGAAGAAGCCCCTGGGTAGTACAAACAGTTAATATCTTTGTGGCTGCTAACAGAGTTTGGATGTTTGAGTCCACCCAGAGGTTCCTCAGAAGAAAAGCCTGGCAATCTACTTCTGAAAAATCAGCCACTGAAAACCCTATGAGGCATAGTTCTATTGTGACACACACGGGGTCACCATGAGCTGGTGTCACCTCAATGGCAGCTGGTTGGGGCTGGGGAGGAGCAGACAGTGGGCCCCAACAGAGCAGCCTGGGAAGGCTTCTGGCCAGGACACCAATGCTCTCCCCTTGCTGTAACCTGACTCTGGAGGCACTGTACAATCATCACATTTTAAGCATTATCCCCTCCCCTGAGACCAACTTTTTCCAGTGCTGCTCTTTGAGAACCATTCCCTATTCAGGGGACACAGGGCTTTGTCCATTCATTGCTTTACAAGGAACAGATTCCCCTGAACAGGGGACTTGCCACCTCCCTGCCCTCCTCCTCCTGCCTGGGGGGAGGGTCACTGCCCTGTCAAGCCCCCACTGCCATCTGAGTAACCCAATCTCTTCTAACTGGTTGGGGAGGAGGAAAAGGCAAAGTGGACTTCTTAGGAGTTGTTTGCAGATAACGCTCAGCTTCCGCCATTGCTAAAAACGGACTGAGAATTACCACAACCCACCTTGGCCCCTCATGCCCTCAGGTCCCGCTCCGCTGGCCTTGGAAGAGACCAGCCCTGTATTGCAAGCTCCGCAAAGTTTCCCGTTCCAAGGCTCCGACAATGGTCATGTACTTTGGTAACTTTCCACTCTGTTCCAGGCAGTCGCTGCAGAGGCAGCCAAGTGCAAGAGGCTTGCTTAAATAGGATTCTGCCCAGGTTCCCGAGCCACTCCAGCTGCCTGTGCTGGTAGAAATGGGCCTGGCTATTCCCCCAGTAACGTCTAACAGTTAATCTACCAGCCAGCAGTAACACAGATTAGCTGTCAGCCAGGAGGTAACACTGACTACCTCTTGGCCAGCAGGTCAACACAGACTATCTTGTTGGCCAGTAGGTAACACAGACTACCTGTCAGCCAGCAGGTCACACAGACTACCTGTCAGCCAGCAGGTCACACAGACTACCTGTCAGCCAGCAGGTCACACAGACTACCTGTCAGCCAGCAGGTCACACAGACTACCTGTCAGCCAGCAGGTCACACAGACTACCTGTCAGCCAGGTCACACAGACTACCTGAGCCAGCAGGTCACACAGACTACCTGTCAGCCAGCAGGTCACACAGACTACCTGTCAGCCAGCAGGTAACACAGACTGTCAGCCAGCAGGTTAACACAGACTACCTGTCAGCCGGTAGGTTAACTCACACTACCTGTCAGCCAGCAGGTAACACAGACTACTTGTCAGCCGGCAGGCAACAGACTACCTGTAAGCCGGTAGGTTAACATAAGACTACCTGTCAGCCAGCAGGTCACACAGATTACCTGTCAGTGAACGGGCTGCAAGCCTGGGATGGGGCAAAACAACAGTATTACAGCAAATCACAGGACAACCATGTGACGGGCAAGCTGCAATTTTTAAAATACACCATTTTATTGCTTAGATGGTTTGATACAGAACAGTTTTTCTTTCATTCTGAATTTGGGAAGTACTATACAATCGAACACAAAGAGGAACAAAAGTACCAAAACCAAACGTGTGATTCTCTGTTCATGTGGCATAAACCAGTTTTGTACATTACATGTAGCAGCAGTTTTTCAGTTCCCTTTAGAAAAATATGGATTCTACACATTTATTATTGTTTCCTGTTTAATGCGTGGGCTGAAATCACTAGGATTAACTTCCTTCTGGAAGAAAGGGAAGAGAGGAGAGAGACCAGCAGAGGGTCAGGAGATCTTTCTGAAACTGGCATCTGACTGTCGCGTAGCTTCCCCAGAGCGATCTGGAAAACAGCCATTTGGGGGCACTTTGTTTCGCTTTCACAGTCACGTGTTTAATGTAGTGATTGAATCTCAGCATTATGTTCTTAATCAATGAGAAAAACAAAGAGAAAAACTTGCACCTCAAAAAACTTTTCAGAAGATCCATATATATATATTTTTTTGTAAAAGCCCTGAGAGAAGGAAAAAGAGAATCAAACAAAATGTATAGAAACAAATTAGCTGACATGCAAACTAAGCTATGATTCACCCAGAGTTTAAAGAAATCACAAATTTCACAGTTTAATATTGGGGCGGTGGGGCAACAACAAACAAATAATACATTTCTCAACCTCACTAATAAAATGTGGCAAGACCTTATCGACTATGAGGGTATAGATAAAGGCTAAATAAAGCTTTAAATCAATAGTGATTATTGCCAGCTGCAGTCCCGGCTACATTGCTGGGAGCTCCTCACCCTACATCTCACCGCAGCGTAGAGTTTAGTCACGGCTTCTCCCGCACAATATTGCAAGTTTTAGTGTGGGGAGTTGCAAAAGAAGAACAAAAACACAAGAAACCCCAAATAATAACAACAACAATAGTAATAAAAAAAAAAATCAAGGGCTGTATGAACTGGTGTTCACAAGTAGACCACACAGTAAAGTTAGGCATTGGTTCTGATTTGCATTCACCTAGACTCAATAAAATCTCATTTTTAAGCTGGTTCATACATCCCTCAAACAGTTAGAAGTCATAGATACCTCAGCCTTCTTCCTGTCATCTGCAACAGTATCACTCGCCATTCTCTCAAGAGCATGCATGCGTCTTCTGTCTTCCGTCGGCGTCGGGCAGTTGGGTTGCAGCCACCAGAGACAGGGGAGGAAGTGGAGAAACACAGGTCTGTGCATCTCCATGTGCACGAGGGCAGAGTAAGCACAGGAGGGGCACAGGGGACACCAAGGGCAGGGCCCTGGGAAGGGGCTCCTCCTGCAGGGTGAGGCAAGAGGGTTCAAGTGGCGGACAGTACAGGGAGCCATGGGCAGCTCGACTGCCGGGCGTCCCGGAGGTCTCGCAGAGGGCAGATGCTGAACAGGAGCTCAGCTACAGTAGAATCTCTCTTTCCACTGCTGGTGGCTGCAGCCAGGGAATTCTAGTGCCGGCACAGGGTGCTCACGGGGAAAAAGCCTGCCTTTTTGCACCCAGGGGCGCCCAGGCTATTTAAGAAACTACAAACAGCAAGTTTCATCTTCAAGCACCAACCCTGAACTCAAGGAAGGTAATTACACATCTATTTTTTTTCTTAACCTCGCATGTGTAGCTTTATTACCAGTAGTAGTATTTCCTTGCTTTCCAAATGGCAGTGACGCAGCGGGGTAAGGCTGGGGCTGCGTTTAACAGGAAGACTGAGAAGACCTTGCTCACCACTACCTGGCGTCTCGAGCGGTCCCCGTGCGCCGTGCATGCTTTTGGGGGGGACACACTCCCCTGTGGTTCCAGAGGACACTCACTGCTTCCCATGGGTTCTCCAGTTGTGGAAGAAGGCTGGTCTAAGTACAGTAGAAGAGCTACCACAAGGGTGCCGGCCCCGCTGTGGCCAGACACAAAAGCGGGGCCCCGGCGGCGACACCGGGCTCACGGGACAAATATTGCCCATTTGTTTCTGCTGAATGCAGAGACTCGCAGACTGATGAATTACAAATAATAATATAATAATAACAATAATATTAATAATACATATATTGAAAGGGGGGAATAAAATCTATGACAGCTGTGCACAATATTTCCATAGGTTACGTTGCCAGGGTAACTCTTCTCTGTAAGGCAAGAACCAATGTCTCGAGACAGTTACGACCGTCTCTGCTGCTGCGGGAGTGGGAACAGCGTGTGGTGGAGGCTGGAATCTTGCCTGGTTTGGGCTTGAACCAAACCGGAAACTTTCATCAGCCACCTCCTTTAACACCAGGGACAAGATTCAGCTCTACCATGTAGCAAACAGGAAAAAAAAAAAGGTCTATTTGAGAAATTAGCATTTTATCCATATTTCCTCTGGTAATTTACATGAAATTCACATCATTTTATTCCAGTTATTGTATCCACGGGCATCTTTTTTCTTCTGTTTCCTGCTCACAGAACAAACAGTACTATCACAGATTCACAAGAACAAGCTCACACACACGAATACGAAAAGTAACATTAATGCTTAAATGAAAAAGTCCTCTCCAAATAATTCATTAAAAGATTTGTTTTGCCTTTTTTTTTTTTTAAGTCATTTTGGAAAAACAAAACAAAAACTCTGATACCAAAGGGTCTGGGGTAAAGTAGTTAAGGCACTGGATCTGTCTGTGTGTTGTGTGGTGCTGGTGGGGCCACAAGGCTATGGCACGGAGGCGCGTCTGCCTCGCTCTTGCTCGGCTCTCGCGTGCATGCTCACGCTCTCCATCCGCGGAAGGGCGCTGATGAAGCCTCGAGAGTGCAGAGTTGGGGCGCTTTGCTCTGCTGGCTCTGTGCACGGGGGGAAAGGACACGCTTCATTCCATGCCCAGGAGCTGAGTGGAGCCCTCGGCAGCAGCCAGGATGGGCTGGGCTGGCCTCCTCCCAGGCAGCTCCAGCAGGTCCTGCACCTCGGCCGCCGGGGCCTCCTGGTCAGCCATACCCTGAGACGCCTGCTCCTTGAGGCCGGCCCCAGGGGTGGCCCTGGGTGCACTCTTGCTGGAGTCAGCCTGGCAGGCAGCAGCCGTCCGACCTGCCGCCTTCTCTTCCTTGCGACTGGCCTCCTTGGCCAAGCTCTCCTTGCGGCTCCGTGTGATGGCCATGTGGTTGCTGGTGGTCAGCGTGGCCTCAGCCTCACTCTCTGAGATGGGATTGTTGCCACTGTGGGTGGACTCATTCTCACTGTCCTCCTCACCCTTCTCGTCCTGGTCACCGTCCTTCCCGTGGTGCCGGGCCTTCTGGTGGATGCGCTGATGGCGGACCAGGCTGTGCTTCAGTGTGAAGGTGCGCTCACAGGTCTGGCACTTGTACGGCCTTTCCCCTGCAGCGATGGGACAGAAAGGCAGTATCCGTAAGGCTGACGAGTGAGCCAAGGCGCATGGGGACCTGGTGGGGGGCCTAGGCCTCCCTCCTACCTGGGGAACCCCTATCTGTCTGAACTGGCCACCTGGGGAGCAGACATCAAAGGGGCACGTTCTCTCTCCCAGTAGCCTCCCAGCCTGTGATTTTATATTCTGATCAAGGATGTAAAAGTAGAAGCCTCAGGCGATCCAGGCTGGCTTGGGTCAGGGCCTGGGATGCGACAGGAGGGCCCTCTCATAGGGCAGCAGGATGGCAGGATAGCGGCCCTGCCCCAGTCAGGGCAGAGGCACACCCTGAACTATGACACAGAGCAGCTGTGGCTTCCCTCCTGCTCAAAACACTGAGCAGCTGAGGACAACACTTGTCGGGATCCCAAGAATATCCCTCTTGTCAGAACCAAACACCACAGGCCTGCTAATCTCCCTAAGGGCCATGGCCTGGGCCAGGCTGAATGTGTACAGGCTGGGTGAGCGTGTGTGAGCCTGAGTGTGTGTGTGTGAGCACTGGGTGAGCCTGAGTGTGTGTGTGCGCACTGGAGTGAGACTGTGTGAGCACTAGGTGAGCCTGAGTGTGTGTGTGAGCACTGGGGTGAGCCTGAGTGTGTGTGTGAGCACTGGGTGAGCCTGAGTGTGTGTGTGTGTGTGAGCACTGGGGTGAGCACGAGTGCAGGGGCAAGCATGTGTGTGAATGCAGGTGTGTGAGTGTAGGTGTAAGTGGGCATGAGTGTGCAGATGAGGGTCCATGTTGTGGGGACGCATCACTGGGGGAATGGAAGAGAGACCGAGTGAGCAGGCCTGCGGCTCCTGTGGCAGAGGAAGGATGTTTGTGTCGTGTAGCTTCATTTGTGCATCAAGGTCGCTCTGCTTTGGGTCTGACCCCACCTCCTAGGTGGTGGGCTCCAGGAGGAACAAGGCTAGTGCTCACCCAGGACACCCTGTCCCCTGTGCTGGCATGGCAGCCAGGTGAGGGTCCTGGTACAGTCTCGGCAGCCTGGCTGAAGCAAAGGTAAAAGTCCCTATGATGCTGCAGGTCTGCAGCAAGCTTCCTCTCTCACTGCTGACTGATGGCAACATGAGGGCTTCCCAGCAGAGGTCTGGGGCACTGCTGCTGCTGCCCAGGCCAAATCCCACAACTTCTCCCCAGGCCCCAATGCCCAATACACAAAGTGCCTGTGGTTACTCCTGCCCTCCTGTGAGACAGCTGGGGCAGCCACCTACCCGTATTCCACAGATGGGGAGAAGGGGGCTCAGAAAGCCACAGGTCTATTTAGTCTACAGTGCTCCTGAGAGCGCTGCTAGCAGGAAGCCTGCATGTGCCCAATGACTACGACAGCTGGTGAAATCCATCTCACCCAGGCGAGAAGGGCACAGGTGCTGTTCCAAGTACACTCTGTCTGTGGTCCTGTCTCTACCACTACTCACGAAGGCTCCTAGGGGTCTGATCCTTGTCTGAGCATGGCAGCCTGAGAGAGGCAGGGCAGAGCTCAGCTCCTGTGAGCAGGCGCCCCCTCTCTGGGGTGTCTTGTGCCCTGTGGCGAGGGCATACGTTAGCCCGTCCCCATGCCACGGCTCATCCGGCCCCTTACCTGTGTGTGACCTCATGTGCCGAGTCAGGTCCTGCAGTGACCAAAACCTCTTGTTACACACACTGCACACCTTCTTCCTCTTGTCGGCCTTGCTGGCCACGCTCTTCAGGGACTCTGTCTTTGGCTTCTTGTCATCGTCGCTCTTCTCCGAGGCCTTCTTCTCAGCCATGCCCTCCCCCTCGGAGATGCCCTCCACCTCCTCCTGTGGCTTCTCTGCCAAGGCTTCCCCAGCACCCGGCTCCACAGCTGCAGGGCCTGCAGGCATCTCCTCGGGCTCAGGGGCAGGACTGGCTGCAGGGGTGGGAGGTGGCCCCTCAGCCCCTCCATGCCTGCCTCCCTCCTTCTGCTCCTCACGGCTGTGGACCTTCTTGTGGCGGCTCAGGGTTCCCAGGAACTTGAAGTTCTTTCCACAGACGTTGCAGGCGTGCTTCAGCTCCTGCTGGGGGGAGCCCCCGCCGCCCGTGGCACCCTCAGCCAGCTTGAAGTCCATCAACTTGCTGGCAAGGTTGAGATCCAGGCTCTTGTTGCTGACGGTGTCCTCCTCTAGGCCCTCAGCCTCCTCGTCTCTCTCCTCTGCGGCTCGGGTCTCGCCTTGCTCCCCATCCTCCTCCTCTGCCTTCTCCTCCCCATTGGCAGGGGAGGTCGTTCCTTCCCTGCCCTCCTCTGCAGGGGGGTCTTCTTCAACCGGGCCAGGCTCAGGGGCCCCCTCTGGTGCCTGCTGCTCCTTCTCTCGTGAGGTCAGGTCCAGCACCTCACTTCCTGCCGCCGATGTCTCTGTGTCTGACTGGCTATCTGTGAGCAAGCACAGAGGGAGAAGGGCCTGAGATGGGACACCTACCGAAAAGCCCCCTTCCAGATGAACCCACCCCCAGCGGCCCATATCCCAAAGGATCTCTCTTGTCCCAAATTCTTGCTACTCCTTCCACCCCGTGAAGGACCAAGGTGAATTTGGGAGATCTAAGAAAGGCAGGAACGGCCTCCACTTATATGTAGGTTGGGTGTACAGGGCTGACTGTGCCTCAAAAGTCCTGCCCTGCCACCCATGAGCTGCCCACCCTGACCCCCACTACCCAAGAAGGTGAGTGGCCCAGGGCAGTGCAGAGAGGGAGCTTAGAGGGAGCAGAGCTGGCTGCATTCCAGAGACTCACAGCACTATGGAGGAGGAGGAAGCCAAGGTGTAAAAGTTATTTTTCCAGTGCAAAGAGATTACTCAAACATGCAACACACACCACCCCCCCGCAACAGTCCAAAACACAGCGTCTGATGAGAATTGCACAGCAAATGTCCTGTGTATATGGTACACACACCTGCCTAACCTCCACGTAGAGAATTCAGAAGCAAAAGGAGACTCGTGCACACCTGTGCCTTCCCTGGCTGTGGTTAGTACCCAGTGACAGTAGATGCATGTCAAAGAGAAGGTCCCCCATCTATGCCAGGTACAGTCGGAGCACCCAGAGAAGTACAGGAGGCTGTGGAGGGTGGGAGGGTGCGGGGAGATGGGGGATCCTGCAGACTTTGATTCACGTCCCTTGGCTGTGTCTCTGTCCACTCCCCCCAGTTTGTAGCGACCTCCTGAAGGGATGGCAGTATGAAACATAAGCCACACCAAACAGGTGACGGTACTGTCGGGCACACACTGTGCTTCTTATTAAGGTGAATGAGAACTTAATGCCTTTTAAAAGTTCTGGTTCTAGGACTATGAAGGTGAAGCTTGCTGGCGCCTGCTCTTTGGCTGTAGATCCAGAGGCCAGTTAATTCTGCCGATAATCAGGCTGACTCAGTGCATTGAGTCAGGGCACAAACATGAGATACAAATTTCTCAGTGTCTCAGGTCTGCAATTAAGGTCTCGGCCAGCAAAGGATCACTACGTTGAAACTGGGTCCCACTTTTTCAACTAAAGCTGGACCAAAATGTCAACCCATATTCACTGTTCTTCCTCAGCTTCACACACTTGGTTATCTGCCATCAAGTGGGTCACAGGGTAGGGTAAAGGAGTTAGTTCCCCCCACCCCGTGGACTGAAGGGACCAGCACCTACTCTTCACTGCCTGTGTGGGCGCTTGCCGGCTTACCAACAGCCGTTTGCACAGCACTTCCACGTACTTCATTTCACACAAAAAAAACAAAACTGTTGCCGTGGAGTCGATTCTGACTCATAGTGACACTACAGGACAGAGTAGAACTGCCCCCACGGGGTTTCCAAGGAGCGGTTGGTGGATTCAAAGTGCTGACCTTCTGGGTCAGCAGCTGAGCTCTTAAGCAACGCGCCACCAGGAATCCTCCCCATACTTTATTTCATTTAATTTATCTTTACAGGCAGTTTCTGGGTCCTGAGTTATGACCCAACCCCTGTAAAGCCTATTATATTAAAAATTCAAGGTACATACCCTGGTTTGTAAGAATAAACGGGTGCTACTTTGCGATGTGCATCAAAACATTATTGCCTTACTATGTTAAAGATGTTTCGTGTACCTGGAAGTGTTTGTTTTTTTATGCATAGATATATGCTAGGAAGCAAGTAACTGTGGTGTGAATGTAAAACTTTTGAAAAGAAGCAATTTTTGGAAATTATCCAAAAGCTTAGGGAATAGTTTATCTTGAGAAATACACACCAACGTCTAGGGCATGCTCTGAGGAAAGACGAGATGCTTTCTCGAGTCATTTCAGTACAGAACATCTATTGAATGAATTCTGGTTATCAGCTCTGATAATAAAGACACAGAATGCTCAGTCTCTTACGCGCTGACTCTGTGGGCAGTTACGTTAAAAAGGGAAAAAAAGGCGTAATCTCTGGTGTCTTTCGCTCTGTCTCAGTATATTCTCGGCTGTCTCTCTTAATTATTAACTTTTTCTCAGCAGAGGAGTCACCAGAAACTCCTTCAACTCAGTCTTGTATAGAAAATGGTGCCTTCACTCTCTTACTTAACGTCCTCTGGGGAATAAAAGGAAGCTTGGTTACACTCTACCCAACTTCCGCTAGGGGGAGTGTTTGAGCAGGGTAGCCCCTGCCCTTCACATTTTAAGCAACTCCAGCTGATTGGTGAGTTTCTTGAACAATAGCCTGAACCTCTTCACATATCAAGAATATCCAACATGTAATGCCAGGTCCTATTTTGGTCTCCACCCTCAATACAAATCCTGACAGCCTTGTCGATAACAACCTGCAGCTGCTCCTTCAGGGAAGGGGAGATGTTCCCAGTCATCCCAGCAGAAGAGCTATTGCTTCCTAGAAATCAACCTGACAACCCACCAGTTGAAATCATGGATCTGACTGGGCAATGGCGGCGCACGGAGTGGGTGTGTTCTGCCTGTGCTTTGCCCTGGTGCCGGGGGCATCTCCTGCAGCACCATCCACGCTGGAGGGGGGCTCCCAGGCTGGTAGGGGACAGTGTTGACAGACTTTCTATTGATTCTAGAAGTCCACAATGTACGTGCCCACTGCCACACGATGCTGGTACGAGGACAGAATGGCCCACTGCACTCTCCGCCCACATGAGAGGAGTTAGGAGCTCCAGTTTACCTCTTAATATTCAGTACGTCCCACTAGCTAGCATTCCCCCCACTGCAGCATTTCTTAGGGGTAAATCTAGGTTCCAGATTTGGGGAGGCCCTTTGTGTGACTAAAAATGGCAGACTCCCGCTCTGCAACATATGCTGAGGGATTTTAAGAAAATGTAACCTAAACGTACAAAGCTAGAAAACCCTGCAAGAAGCTCCTTGGTCATTTCCTGCCTTTGCTTCTTAATGGTCTTCCCCCAGAGGCTCACTATTAACTTCAAGGGAGGGAGCCCCTGTGAAGGCTCCAGCCCCCATTATGCTCACCTGGTCCTAAAAGCTTCCTGGAAGTCACTGAAGGCAGCCTCCTGGTCTCCTCCCTCTCTGCCTCTGAAATCTTAGTCCTCGTCTTACCATGGATTGTTACACAGTTAACTAAACATGTATTTTCTCTCTGTTGGTTTTGCATTACAACTTTTAGTGAATTTTCTTTTCCAGAAGTTGTGTCCCTTAAAGAAAACCTATACAACTTCCAGGGAAGAGTGGAGGTAGGGAAGGGCTTGGGCTGGATTTGGAGAAACAAAACTTGTAGCTGCAGAGCTAAATACTCCACAGGGTCGAACCTGGTCCGGCACTGAAGCTAAGGCTCTGGGTTCCGACTTAACTCTGTGTCTACAGGCTTCTGTAGAGGTGCCCAGGCAGATGGTGGCAGAAGTTTTTATGTTCTTTCTGTATGATCAGGATGGTGAATGCAAAATATGCAGCCAACACAGGGCCATTACATTTTTAAGATTTTTCCAGACATGGGAAACCACGCTGCCTTCAAACATCTCAGTGACCAGTGGCTTTCCTGCCTTCAGAAGTGCTATGGGTAAAGCACTATGGGCCAACAGGTAAGGTACTGGCGACTACTGAACACCAACAGCGATCGACCGATCGTCTGCCCCTGGTGTGTGCTCTGAAGCTCACTGTGGGCTCCCTGTACATCGGGCAGCAGACGAATCCAGTGATTCCTGGCTCCCAGGGAACCAGGACACGGCAGGGTCTGTCAGTCTTCATCTACCACTTGCTTTACTCAAGAATGCCTGGCAAAGTATGTGGAAATGGAAGCTGGAGGAGGGGGTCATGAGAGCAAATCCAACTACAATTTTTATAATTTTAGACTCTTGTTCTTGTTAGCTGCCTTCGAGTTGGCCCCTGACTCATGACAACCCTCACGCATAGGACACTGCCTGGTCGGACGCCATCCACATTATTTGGTTTTGGATTGAACCACTGTGCCCACTGGGCTTTCAATGGCTGACTTTTGGAAGTAGATCACCAGGCCTTTCTTCCTAGTTTGTCTTAGTCTGGAAGCTCCACTGAAACTTGTTCAGCATCATAGCAACACACAAGCCTCCACTGACAGACAGGTGGTGGCTACATATGAGGTGCACTGGCCGGAACTCAAACCAGGTCTCTGCGTGGAAGGTGAGAATTCGACCACTGAGCCACCACTGCCCTTAGTTTTAGAGCTATAACCAAAAAACCCAAACCCACTGCTGTTTAGTCAATTCCGATTCATAGCGACCCTACAGGACAGAGTAGAACTGCCCCACAGGATTTCCAAGCTGTAATCTTTACACAAGCGGACTGCCACATCTTTCTTCCATAGACTGGCTAGTGGGTTCAAACCACTTTTCAGTTTACAGTCAAGCAATTAACCATGCACTACCAAGCTGCCACTTTTCTCCTACAAGGGACCTGGAAATGCTACCCATGGAGATGCCCCAGCCCCCATCCCAAGATAAGGGCAAGGTGTCTGGGGGGTAGGCTGGAATCCCCCATGTGTGAGACGGCACACCCCAATGCCGCAGCTCCAGTCCACACTGACCACCCCCGCCACCGCCCCGCCTGCGGCACCTCCCAGACCAACACAGCACCCCACCCCCACCCCAGTCGAGGAAGAAGCCACAGGATACAGTCATGGGGCTCTCCTAGGCTCCCGAGCAATGGGGAACCGGGAGGGTTTGTAGGATTTGCCTGTAATCCTGTTACTAACCAAGAGCCAAGGTGTCATGTCTACGTAACCTGCAGCTGCCTATTCTGTTTTGGTGTTTTGGGGGTGGGATGGGGGCGGAGAACGCCAGCAGTTGGAGATGGTGGAATGTTTGGAAGTTAAAAGGAGCAAAAAAGGTGGCAGAAGTCTGGGCAGCTGTTAATTGCTCTGCAGGGGGCTGGAGGAAGAAGCACAAACCAGCATATCAGAGTAATACCCGATGCAGGCCAGGCAGAGGTGTGATTACGGAAAGGACATGCAGGGTGCTCTTGCAAACACTGGGGCAGTCCCATACTGACTGGGGAGAGAGTTCCTGAAAACGGCCCCTTGCCTTTCCCCTCAGCATCACTCGGCCTGTGGGGGCCCATCTACTGTGATTCCGAGATTCTGACAAGCAACATGCTGAGATCCACGGGAGCCCGCCCCTGCTCTTCATGGCGGGGTTGAAAAACCAAAACCCCAAGCCTTTCACGTTTCATATACATTTAGATGTGTTCATACCAATTAGCTGAAATCAAGCCCTCCCTCACCCCCACCTCCCAGAGGTGCCCAAACCACACACAAAGGCGCCTGCTGGGGGGGAGGCAACGCGGCCCTGGCACGTAGGACACAGTCTCAGGGGTACCAGCGCTGAGTCCTGAACCCCCTGGGATTCTGGCTAAACAGTCAGTCCTGCTGTGATGTCTCGGCAGACCTGACCTGGGGTCACACTCCAATCCCCAGCAGGGTCCACCTTTCTGGATTCTAAATCCGACCCAGACGTTGGAAACCTCGCCCACCGCGACCTGGACAGGGGAGATTTCTGTAACTCTCAGCACACCAA
This sequence comes from Elephas maximus indicus, assembly GCF_024166365.1. Taxonomy (NCBI): domain Eukaryota; kingdom Metazoa; phylum Chordata; class Mammalia; order Proboscidea; family Elephantidae; genus Elephas; species Elephas maximus. The sequence goes on along the minus strand of NC_064819.1, from coordinate 49,490,481 downwards.
GGGCCCTCGTCTCTCTCCCTCTCTCTCCATTCTCCACAACCTGGAGGCACTACCTGTGCTATCATGAGCTCCACCATCTCTCTCTCTGGACTGGGGGAAAAGCCCGTTTCTTCTCAGGGAACAGTTGGTAACTCCGTGTTTGCGTAACTGGTGACGTTCACAGTTAGATTTGGTAGAAAAGAAGGCATCGCATTTTTGACAAGGGAAGGGCTTCTGACCTGAACAGGAAAAAAATATATATTTATCTGGCTTTCTAATGAAATGAAAAGTAAAAGTTGCTTTTGATTTACTTTCCTGGGATTATCGACATTTGTTCCCTCCCCCGCCCCTTCCTTATAAGAAAATAAACAAATTACATTAAAAAAAAATACTGAGAACACCGATGACTAAAGTGATCATTTTCCTTATCCTGAGTGGAACGGAATGAGTTTCTGTCCTCAAAGTACTGAAAGAAATTTAACAATGAAACTGAGACATACATGTTTATACAAATGACATACAATGGCATTACAATTAAAGATGTAAATAACGACAACAGAGAATGCAAGTACAAGTGAAGGGATTTTGGAGCCTGGCTAAAAAACACCTATACTGTATCAAAAGTAAAAGATGCTTATTAACAATTTTGAGAACTCCGCCCTCTGGGAGGAATATTTAGCTCCTGGGTATCATTCCCCTTGGGAGAAGTCAGGCAGCCGGGGGAGCTGAGCTCTGGCTCCCCAGGGGCTGGGTGGCTCTGGTCACTCCACACACCCACTAGAAGCTGTGAGCTCCGACTTCCCAGGGCTGCTGAGGCCTGACTCATCTGCCAGTGACACCTGCCCTAGGTTACTGTGGTCCTACCCAGTCTGGAGGAGGAGCGCTCCTCGCAGCATTAAAGGTTCTTTGTTCCCTTGCACTGAGCTCCTGCTGGGTAGTAACTAAGTCACCAGTGAAGATCCGGGGCTGCACTAGCTCACAAGCACTCCTCTGGGAACCAACGGGGTCCAAGTCCTGCCCTGGCCTTGCCCACCCCATTCTCTTACTGTCCTCCCAACTCTACAAATGGGGCAAACCCAGAGGAAACGATCCCTCCCCTCTCCCCTCCCCTTTCTCTGGCTTGTTTTGTTTATGCTCCTTTCTTATTTGGATTCTTTCTGTACTATAACGTGATGTTTCAGAATGCAAGACTCCCCTTCAATTTGTCTACCTGGATGGGCACGAGGGAGAGGAAAGGGTAAGGGCAGAGGGGGTTAGAGTGTGGAGAGGAAGGAAGGGGGTGGACGCTAGAGACTGGGGGCTTCAGGAGAGAAGGTGGTGGGTTACTGTTTACTGTGTCACCAGATTCTTCTCTCCCTCCCCAACCCATCACTGGATTCTAAGGTTCTCCTTTCTGATTCTGCAGGAGAAAGGTTTGGTATATTAATAACACACAGGACTTTCACACTGCAGCCCTGTGCTTCCATATGGCAACCTTGGCATCGCCCTCATCAAAGGCTGGCGGCCAAGTGCTGCAGCGTGGCTCCCTTCAAACATACATCAGCCTTACCTTAGAGTCGTGTGGACTGCCCTGCAGGCAGGAGCCAGAGAGCCCTCGCCAGGGGACAGAGCTGGCCTCTTGCCCGAGTTAGCCGAGGGGCCGCGTTATTTTCTGGGGGCAGGAGTAAGCACACTGCACAAGTCCAGTGGGCGTCATTCACAGAGTGCAATCAGCGTGCAACACAGCACCCCGAACAACCAACAGCACCGCCAAGTCCTGCCATCAAGTCTTAAAAGAAAGGGGCGTTTACTCCCCAGTCATCAGTGGGGCTTTTTTAAAAATACGGATGTCAGGAACAAGCAGCGAGCAGAGACTCAGGGAACCACAAGGGGCGTCTGGCACCAGGACTTTGAAGAAGCTACCTGACAGACGCTAAAGCACCCTGGCGCCTGAGAACCCACCCCACCCCACCCCGCCAGGTTTTCTTTCACAAAGCTCAGTAGGGGCTTTCTGCTATAATTATTTCTTTAAATTTCTGTAATTTAAAAATTTAGCGTGAATTTAAAAAAATCATCACGCTTCTGCATGAAAGCTAGCAGTCAAGGATTTTAACCTTTACTGTGCAACCTTCAAATTCCGGCTTTCCACTAAAAATTGTACCCAATATTTAATGACCATTTGGCCCCAGTTTAAGTAAGAAAAAAATGCTTTTCCTTTTAACAGTTTATCCTCAAAAGGCAACATCAGAACTTCTTCATGTAACGCAAGATAGAGAGGGACAGAGTCAGGTAGAGAGGATTCTTGATTTCAAAGAAAGTGACTGCTTCCCCGCTTCCATGGATTACACAGTTTCCCGGTAATTTTCACACTGCTAAGTGCTTTGCTTTTACAGTTGGTCTGGACAGACTGATGTTCCATAATGAAGACTGCTGTGATTAGGTGCCGCTGAGTTGGTTCGGACTCCTAGTGACCCCACGTGACAGAGCAGAACTACCCCACAGGGTTTCCTAAGCTCTAATCTATAGGGTCGCTATGAGTCAGAATCGACACAACGGCAACAGGTTTTGGTTTGGAATCTTTATGGGAGCAGATCGCCAGGTCTGTTTTCTGCGAAGCTGCTGGGTGGGTTCAAACCACCAACCTTTGTTAGCAGCCAAGTGCTTAGTTGTTTTGCCTCCAGGGCCCTATGAGGAAGATTAATAATGCTAAATTCAGAAAACAATTCAACGACAGCCACACAATGTATCAGTTATGGAGGTCCCCAAAGCAACAGCTAACACAGAGTCATTAAAAGTCCCCATGTCACCGTGCAGGCCTTGTTCTGTAGCTAGTATTGTGCTCACTGGGTTCCCAGTACGTAGGAACACATTAGCCTTTTTGTATTTTATAACATTACAGGCTTAAAAAAAACCTTGTCGATGGCTAAACTATATGTAAAGAAACAAATAATTTTATTTATTTGATGACTGCCACCAACTCCTGCCTTGGCAGGGGTGTTTTTAAAAGTACCTGCAACCACAGTACCTTTGCTCCAAAAACCTATGACCTGCCCCACTGGGGACATTAAAAGCACCAGCCAGCCAATTCTGACTCTCACAGAACAGACAAAAAATGAAGACAGAGTTTTATACTCAGCTGTACCATCTGGCAGGCACTGGGTCAGAAAGTGAATAGTAGGAATAAGCTTGGTGAACCCTGAAGACTCTATGCTCAGCAAAATATACAACAGGACAAATACTGTATGAAATACCTAGAATAGGCAAATGGATAGACAGGAAGTAGATTACAGATCACCAGGAGCTGGAGGTGAGAACAAGAGTTACTGTCTAAGGGGCACTGAGTTTCTATTTGGGGTGATGGAAAAGATCTCGAAACAGATAGTGGTGATGGTTGCCTAACACTAAACGCACTTAACGCCACTGAACTGTACATCCAGAAGTGGTTAAAATGGTAAATTTTGTTATACACATTTTTACCATAATAAAAGATGAAGAGCGTACACACACACACACAAGTCTGATGATTAGGTAATGAGCTCCCCATCAGACGATCAGAAAAACAGGAGTGACCGCATTTTTAAAGTTTTGCTCATTTTCCAAGGAGAATCAGGGTAAGAAGAGTGGGTCAACATTACAGAGGCAAACCTTACAGGTGCCTTCTAAAAATGAGATGAGGCGGCTTCCGCCCCTCAGACCTCTCTCTCTCCATCGTCCCCCCTTGCGGTCGGCTCTTTCTGTGCCTGGGAGAGGCGCATGCGTGGGCCTGCGTGACAGTGGCCAAGTACAAGTGGTACCAGAAGTGCTTTCCACACCAACATTTGGAAATCTTACTGATTTTCACTCTGATGCTTGGTGGGTGGAGAGAACCCCAAGCTGGCAAAGAGAAGGGAATAAAACTGTGAGAAACCTGAGGGAGGCTGGGGAGCCCAGGATGTGGCAACTGGCAATCTCCGCCATCACAGTCCCAAACACTTCATCTTGTGAAGAGGAGGAAGGGGAAGGAGGAAGCAAAGAGCAGAGGCTGAGAGGCACTGGCCCTGTTCTCTGGCACTCTCTTCTCCACCCGTGCCCTTACAAACCCATGAGGTGCTGAGGAGGGGGAGAAAGAACAGTGCAGGGCTCTCTCCTGAAGTGTTGACACGGTTCAGGCAAAGAGGTGAGGAACCAGGAACTGTTCCTGCTTGACAGGAAGCCATGGGTGAGGAGGCGGTGCAGGCAGGGAATGGAAGGAGGAAATTCAGCTGTGTGAGCAGAGAGCAGCTGGGGATATGAAAATGACACAGACCGCCAGCTTCCTCATTTAAACACAATTCCTGGAACCTGAGCCTCAGAGATGGCTGCCGCTGTCTACTCCAGGCCCTCAGCAAGCTGGTGAATCCTGCTTAACACCTGGTCTACCTACCGCTACCTGTTCTGGGGGTGGGTATGGGGACAGCACGTCTGTGAGACAAAGCACAGACGTCACAATGAGTCCTTGCACTGGCCGAGAGGCCAGGAGAAGGCCCCTCTCAAGATGCAGACTTCTAACTTCAGTGCAATCTGAACCTGGCCAAAACCCAGCTAGACTTTAATACTACAATTAAAAATACCTCCTCTTCCCTATATGACACCTTTGTTGACAGGGCAGATTCAAAGTCAATGTTTAATTTATGTCCTCTTAAAACGTACGCCTATGGCCCCTGGGTGGGGCACACGGTTTGTGCTCAACTACTAACCTCAAGGTTGGAGGTTCAAACCCACCCAGTGACACCTGGCTATTTGCTTCCGTAAAGATTACAGCCAAGAAAACCCTATGGAGCAGTTCTACTCTGTAACACATGGGGTTGCCACAAATTGGAATCACTCTGTGGCAACGATTTGGTTTTGAACACCTTAAGTCTTCTTTCAAAGATTCTGTAGGCAGCATCTCTCACAGAGAATTAGGTGGGAGGAAAACTCAGCTCTGAGATTCTCCAACAGCAGAACGTTCCACCAGGAAAATGGTAGGTCTGTGCAGAGCGGACTGGATTAGCTGATTTCCTGGGTTCCTTCCAGCCCTAACGCTTGATGAATGAAAATGTCTTAACACAGAACCAAACATCGCCAAGTGCTTTGTAGTAGTTGGTGACGAGCTGACACTGACTCGTGGTGACCCCATGTGTTTCAGAGTAGAACTGTGCTCCACTGGGTTTTCAGTGGCTGATTTTTTGGAAGATCACCTTTCTTCCTAGGTGCCACTGGGTGGACTCAAGCTGCCAACCTTTTGGTTAGCTGCTGAGTGCATTATCTGTTTGCACCACCCAGGGACTAAGTGCTTTATAACAAGATTTAACAAAGATGTCAGTGAGATTGTTCTTGGAACGAAAGCAGTGACATCCAAACACACAGAGCAAGTGTACACAGCCTCGTGGGTGCAAACCCTTACACGGTTTCTAGGCCTGTAATTAACAGAAATGTCAGTATTAGGTCTTTAATATTCTCCTTTAGATCTGTGTTTTACGCGCATCTCAAACCACTTCCAAGTCTGTTGCATGCAGGATGTGTCAGGACCTAGGTGAAAAGATGACAGGACTCTCTCTATACCTTGACAGAGGCTCCGCAGGCCACATGCACCCTGACCACGGGCACAGCTGCAGAGAACTTGGTTCTGCCTTTGACTTCTAGTTCCACCTCTTATTCCCCATAGGACTTGGGCAAGTGACTTAGCCTCTGCAAGCCTCAACTTCTTCCTGGCAAAATGGGGACAACATCACCCTCACAGACTAGCTCTAAAAGGCTTCTCTGCCAACCCTGAATGCTCCCCTTGTCTAGGTCAAGGCCCACAGTCCCAGGCACAAGAACATATGTGAGCTGGGCCCAAGCCGACACGTCTCTTACGTTACCATGACTTTGAAGGAGACGACGCAGTGTCTCCATACTTACGTCCACCCTACCCCACAGTATCACTGCCTTCCTCAGCAAACCTCCTTCCTCCTTGCTCTGTTTCCAACCCTGCCAAATTTTAAACTGACCATGACATTTTAGCATTCAAACGCCAGACAATCACAACGGCTGGTTTGTGTGTAGGAACTTACACGGGGCATCAGCAAAGACATGGGCACAGCTCTCGAGAGGAAACACTGGCCACTCCCTTGGCTTAGGGATGGTCAGGAGAATGTCCAAGGATAAACGCCCCCATCCAAGGGACCTGCGCGCACCATCTGCCCAGCCCAGGGCTGAGTTGAAGACGGGTGGACGGGGATCCGGGGCCGAGCTGAAGACGGGTGGATGGGGACCCAGGGCTGAGCTGAAGATGGGTGGACAGGGAGGCTGGCTTCAGCAGGGAGCGAGGAGAGTGGTGACGGAGGGCAAGAGCCAGGCTGATAATTAGATCCGGGCCATCTGCAGAAATACTAACTTCTCCACAGACGCTCTGCTGGGACACACAGATGTCACCCAAAAGGGAAGAAGACGAGACCGCTGTGTGGGGCACCTTCTCTTTGAACCCTGTCTTCCTATCATTAAAATTACTATTCTACTCTCTTAGGTTCAAGTGATTTCAACAGGAAGGAGAACGGCGGCCTGCAAACACAGCCTATGCTTCATGAATCTAGAAACTCTGACTCCAGTTAAAGGATCTCTCTGTTGACTGGCACTGCTGACTCGATCCTGCCTTCTACCACTTGATTCCTGGGTTCCAGGCCCCACCCCACTAGCAAGGAAGGCTGGCATCCACAGAGCAATCCTATGGCTGGTGCAACTTTGGGAAACCCCCAACCCTCCTACCCACGACTCAACAGGGGCTCTTCCCTTCCAGTCTCCTCTGGGCACATTCCTGCTCCCAAGGACAGCCCAGGACCTTCCTTACACTGTTCTACCTCATTCAGTGGAGAGAGTCTCCCCTGGGCTTCTCAGAGCCTCCTGAGAGCGTTTCCACCTGTGGGCTATCTCTCTGGCTGTTTAAGCCCGGTGCTTAGACTATTATTTATCCCTGGAGCAGCTGACAATTTCTGCATAAATATAATTCAATAAAGCCCCAACACCATCTGCCCCCGGTTTCCATAAGGAGCGAGAAAGTGCGGCTGCCTCAGTGAGCAGCCCAGAGCCCATTATGCTCCATCACATTAACGTAAAGTCCCCTCCTCCTCCTGGCTGCTGCCTGGGCTCAGCCCTTCTGGGGAGAGAGCACAGGGCCAATGGAAGCGAGGGATTCTGCCCAGCCTATGCTCACTTTCACTAACACACCTGAACATCTCACTGCAACAACAGTTGTCCATGGAGGGCTCAGACACAGGACAGAAGGCCATTCTGGTCAACGACCTGGTCAAAATGGTCATTCTGGTTACTAAGAGTACACAGGGACCATCAGAGCATCGCCAGGCAAGCCCTCTGCTTCTGAGACCAGGCAGAGAGAAGATGGGGACAGGCTGTGGGAAAAGGCCCCCCACCGCCGAGTCTCCCGCCCCCACTGTGTGGTGCCCTGCTGGGAAGCGGCCTCTTACCTGTGTGTGTGAGCATGTGTCTCTGCAGGGAGCTGGCCCATGGAAAGACCCGGGGGCAGTGGGGGCAGCTGATCTTCTGCAGGCAGTTGGCGTAGGAGTTCCGCCTGGCCCTCAGCCCCTTGTCCTCAGGGGGGCTGGCCTGCTCCTCGTCGCTGGGCCCATGGGGATCAGCCGAGGCTGTGGCCCCCTCCTCCTGCACGTCGTCCTCGGCACTCTGCAGGAACGGACTGAACTTGTTGGTGTCAGTGGTGGCCAGCATCTTCTCAATGCTGGCAAACTCCCCACTGGAGTCCAGGTCCACATTGCTGCCACCGCTGACCCTGGGCCGGCTCCTCGCACCTTTCTTCCGGCCCCTCTTCTTAGATGTGCCAGCTGGCCCCTGCTCGGTGGGAGAGGTGGCCTCAGGGCTGGTGGCTGTCGGGGGCGGGTCCCCGGACTCGTGTAGGCTGGTGGTGTCAGTGGGGGTGGGGGCAGCTTTGGGTATGGTGCCCCCCCCGGTCTCAGGGACTGCGGGGCCGATGCTGGCGCTGGCAGGCCCTGGCTCGGCCCCCTTGGTCTTCAGCAGCGTGGGGGCTGAGGACACGGAGGAGATGATCTGGGCAATGGAGGCCAGCGGAGGCAGTTCCTCTGTCACAGGGGGCTTTGGCAAGAGCAGGGGTGGCTTGGGGCGCAGCGGCCGCAGCAGGGCTGGGCCGCTGAGGAGGGTGGGGTTGCCCAGGAGGGGTGAGCTATTCACGAGGGCTGAAGAGTAGATGGGGACAGCAAGCTGCAGGGGGCCCTGCAGGGCCTGAGTGGGGGCCTCCCGGAGGGGTGCTGTCGAGGCGGCCAGCCCTGGGGTTGCGGGCTTGTCCAGGCTCCCACTGGGCCCAAACACCCCTGGCAGGGTGGGGCATGGGGGCGGGCAGGCCAGGGGCTGCTCACTGTCTTGGGGCTCCTGCTCAGGCTTCCCGGCCTCACCAGGAGCAGCCGTGTCCTTGTCTCCTCTCCTGGGATTCTTGGGGATGGAGAGGTCAATGGGCTCCATGGAGCAGTCGTAGGGCGCCAGGGCAGAGGGGCCAAGGAAGGAGGCAGCGCCCTCCTGCTTCACGTGGACCAGGGCCAGGCCTTTCTGGGAGAAGTCAAGGGGCTCGTTGAAGTCTGCCGCAAAGCTGCTGGTGGGCTCCAGCTTGACGGAGACGTGGGGGGCTGCGGCAGGGCCTCCGTGCAGGAAGCCGTTCTGGGCCTCCAGGAAGGCTGCGATGGGCTTCCGGTCCGCCGAGGCACCGCCGCTGCCCTCCTCCGCCGTGCCGGCGGCCTCTGTGGCCGGCCCGTCAGCAGGGCCCCCGGCGCCGTCGGCGGCCAGGACGTAGCTCTCGATCTCGTGCTCGGGCACGTGCAGGTGCTGCTTCAGGATGTGGTGGACGCAGTTGCGCTTGGCCGTGAAGGCCGAGCTGCACTCCTTGCACTCGAACGGCTTGCGGGCCTTCTGGCAGCCGCCCAGGCTGCGGCCACAGTGGGCCCGCATGTGGATACGCAGCGCCCGGTAGTGCTTCAGGTCCTCGCCGCAGAGCCGGCACACCGTGTCCGGGGTGCAGAAGGCATCCACCATCTCGGCGGCGCTGCTGGTCACGTACTCGATGTTCTTCTCGATGTCCTTGCGGGTGGCCTTGAGGTGCTTCTTGCGCAGGTGCCGCTCACAGTTGGCCTTCACGGTGAAGGGGTAGTGGCAGATCTTGCAGATGTAGGGCCGCTCCCCGCTGTGCGTGCGCAGGTGGCGGATGAGGGCGGCCTTGTCGGCGGCGATATAGTCGCAGATGTTGCACTGGTATGGGGAGATGCCTAGGTGGGAGCGCACGTGGGCGCGCAGCACCCCTGAGAAGGCGAACACCTGGTTGCAGAAGCGGCAGGGGTACAGGACCTTGCGCATGGCAGGCGTCTTCTTGCCGGCAGGCCCTGCCATGAGGGCCTTGAGGTCACCTTCTGTGATCTCCTGCTTGATCTTGGCCTCCATGCTCAGGGGCAGCAGCGCCTCGATGATGCTGTCCTGCTCCAGCTGCGTCTTCATCTCAGGCTGGCCTAGCAGCTCTGCCCGAGGCTGCAGGAAGAGCTGCGTGGAGGCGTTGGACTGGGCCCCGGACTTGGACTGCAGGTGGGCATTGGAGGTGGCCTCCACCGAGCCCTTGAGCAGCTTGAGTGGCGGAGGGGGTAGGCTGGGACTGATGCAGCCCGGGGAGGCCTGCTGGGCACTGACGAGGGGCGGGGGCGTGGAGGTGGCCACCACCGTGCGTGGCGTGACCAGGGGCTTTGGCTTCAGTGGGGGCATGTGCTTGAAGATGGCCTGCATGGGGGTGGCTGGGGCCTTGGAAAGTGATGGAAGACTGATCTGGGGGGGTGCTGAAGAGGCCATCTTCAGGATCTGCTGGATGTCGGCCAGCTCGATGGCTGACTCACTGGAGATGGGCTTGACCACAATACTGCTGTCGGGCTGGATGATGAAACCCCTCTGGAAGGGCTGCAGGGACAGATGCTTCATGCTCTCCTTGGTGGCTGGGAGGACAGCGAGTGGGCCACCCAGGGAGGTGGCCTCAAACGGGGACAGACTCAGCAGACTGGTGCAGGCGGGCTCCTGAGGTAGCTGGCACCTGAGTGTCTCGAGCTGGATGGCTTGGTTGTCGTTCAGCGGCGGCTCCTCGGCGTGGCTGGGCTTCGCATCTTTGGTGTGCTGCAGGCCCAGCAAGGCCAGGAAGACCTTCTGGTCGAGTACATCCCCAGCCAGGGGGTCAGCCTGTGGCTTCTCCTGCCCCGGGTCTCCGGCGCCATGGATCTGCCGGTGCAGGGCAAGTGAGGAGGACATGGGGAATGCCTTGTCGCAGGTCTCGCAGACGAAGCGGTGTTGTTCGCTGATACACCGCCGCAGGTTTGCTTCACACCAGGCCTGCACCAGACCCCGGGGTAAAGGAGAATGTTAAAAATCATGAAACCGAGGTGCAGAAAGTATCTCACCACTTTCCCAGCATCCAACCTCTCTCATAACCCCTGCTTGCTGACCTCTGGATGGAGTACGTAAGGCTACATTTAAAAAATCACATTTGGTTACGCTGAGTTAAAACAAAAACCAAACCTGTTGCTGTCAATTCCAACTCAGCGACCCTATAGGACAGAGTAGAACTGCTCCATAGAGTTTTCAAGGAGCGGCCAGTGCATTCGAACTGCTGACCTTTTGGTTAGCAGCCATAGCTTACCGTAGCTCTTAACCACCACGCCACCAGGGCTCCGTAAGTCAGCCACAAAGGACATTTTATGATGCCACTAAATGAAATCTAGCACAGGGAAGTATACAGAAACCAAAGCTGATGAGTGGGCACCAGGGCAGGCAGGATGAGGACGGGAGTTACTGCTTAGGCGACACGAGTTTCTGTTAAGGGTGAGGGAAAAACGTGGAAGCAGGCAGTGGCGATGGATGTGCAACACAGAGAAAGTAATCAATGTCACCAAACTGTACGCGTAAAAAAGGCTGGATTGGCAAATGTTTTGTTCTAGGTATTTTTACCACAACTAAAAAAAAAAATCACATTTGTTTGACGAATAATATCGATTCCCAGGGACTCTCTCCAAGGAAGCACCGCACCACAGCTAGGTAACAACTGCATGGAGGTGGAATCAACTTTCTTTTCAAAAATGAGTACCTTGCAAAACTAACTGATGGTGACAGAGATCAGATGGACAGAGACCTCTGTGGTCGTGGAGAGAGAAGTGCCCAGGAAGGGGCACCTGGGAGCCTTCCAGGTGCTGGGAATTTACTATCGATACCTTTTGCTTCAAAGCAGCTTTAGCAGTTGCCTTATAAACAGAGAACAAACACAGCTCTCTTCTTGTTCAGGTCAATGATGACCTGAATCATTTTTAATAGAAACTACAGTGCTGGAAATATCTAGCTGTAATACAAATATTAAGGTCCCTGGGTGATGCAAATGGTTACACTCAGCTACTAGCTGAAAGACTGGCAGTTCAAAAGCACACAGAAGCACCAAGGAAGGAAGGCCTGGCCAACTGCTTCTGTGAAGATTACAGTCGAGAAAATTCTATGGAGCAGCTCTCTCTACTCTGTAACACATGAGGCTGTGGTGAGTTGGAAATGACTTGACAGTAATGGTCTTTTTTGTTTTTGTTGGTTTTTTTGAATGCAGGTATTAAGGAAAGGATTTAAAAATGACAAATTCAAGCTAAGATAGGGCTGGGGTAATCGTGGTGAACAATTTACAAATTTAAATCCAAATTCCCCAAACATGTGCAAAAAGCTTTGGTGATCCAGACTCACACTCACACTGACGTGAGATTCAACACAAAATAAAAAACCACCCTCCCCTCTGAACCCAATGACCAAATGAAGGCTGGAAGGGCAAAGTGGAATTGAAAGAGAAAACACAAAACAGAGCGGACCTTTTAAGGAAAAGAAGCCCTTGGGGAGAGAAAGTTCAGCGCAAGGGTGTGGATGGGGGGACTTGTCGAGGGCTCAGAATACCTGAGAAATGCGGGGAAACTTCCGACAGGAGAAGTCAGTGAACCCCAAGTCATGGAAGCCCGCGGAAATTAAAGGGTTGTTCTGTATGAACGGCCTCCCCATTGCGTCTCTTGGCAGCTGCTTGTGGACAAATGCGTTGTGGCGTAGCAATCCTCGATGTGTTCGAAAGGTGACACAGCAAATGTCACATCTAGGAGAGGAAAGAGACAAGACAGAAGGCGGTACCTAAGCCAGAGCTTCATTAGACTTTGTCACTTTATTTTCAACTGAGAAAAATAAGGATGGTAGAACACCCAGAAGCCAGTTTGCTCATGGTCAGTACCAAAAAACTCACCTCTTTCCTTTTAAAATAAAAAATGATATCTTACCAACTTCTGGATACAAAATCTTTGCCGAAAGCGTAATATGTAAATATGGCCTGAATGTCCAAAGTGTGCGTTTGCACGTGAAGGGACGAGAACTGGAAGCCCCTGCTGCAGACCGTCCTGTTCTTGCCCAAGCCACACAACACACGGTGATTGTTTGTCTTCCCCCACCCTCAGCCCAATGGAGCCTAATTAGTTTAAACGGTTAAAAGTCAAAAAGGCATACAAGTACCAACATCTACAGCAATCAGGTCAGCGTCTCCAGTATCAGAAGAGGGTAAAATGATAATTAAATTCTCCAACTGAATTAGTAGCAAGTGATAGTGCCTAAGTATGGAATCCTGACATTACCACCATCCTTATCTGGAAAGTCATAGGAACTTCCATTTATCAAACATGGACGAGCCGTAAGGCCCTCTGCAGCCTACACGCCAGTCCTGGCAGGCAGGCAGACAGCAGCATGACTCCCATGCTACAGATGAAAACGCTGAGGCTCAAACTGTTAAATGAGATGACCGAGGTCACATAGCCAGTGAGATGCAAAGACAACTGAGACCAGGACTGATGGACTTCTAGTCATACTCCTGCCCACACCTACCATAAGGCTGTCTCTCCTCCTTGAGAGACTCTTGCAAATGGCAGTCCATTTAAAGATCACTATGCTTCACTTTATATGCTACCTTCTACACCTGAAATGTTGTTATCAGACCCATAACACACATCGTTTATAATGCTGTCACCACTTGCGATACCAGGGTCTTTCTGTATGACTTTACTGAGAACCACATTAAACCAGCTGCTGTTGAGTTAATTCCAACTCAGGATGACCCCACGTGTGACAGAGTAGAACTGGACTCCATAGGGTTTTTGATGGCTGATTTTGGGAAGTAGATCGCCAGGCTTTCTTCTGAGGAGCCTCTGGGTGGACTCAATCTGCCAACCTTCCTGTTAGCAGCCAAGTATATTAACCACTGACACTCCCCAGGGGCTCTGAGAACTCTGTTAAAAAGCGACATAATTATGATAGCTCTAGACCTGCACTGAGCATAGCAGCCATGAGCCACATGTGGCTATTAAATTTAAATGAATTAAAATTCCTGTCACACTAGCCTGGTTTCAAGGGCTCGAAAGCGTGCCAGGCAGCGTAGATACAGAATATTCTTGTCATCACGGAAAGTTCTATTGGCTTTACCTGGACTCATGAACCAGCTACTGAGAGCTTGCTGTGTGCTCAGTATCATCCCTAGTATTTACCTGTATAGACGCATCTGACCCCATGAAACCCTCCACCATAGGTAACTAGCACTATTGTTTCACAGATACAGAACCTGAAGCACGGAGGTCCAAAGTCACCTGCCTAAGTTTGTGCTGCATAAACCTTAATGGAAACTTTTTTGCTTTGGAATTCTCTGGAAATCAAGAGATAAAGACATCACCCGTGAAGTCACTGAGCTTGTTTTCATTATGCGCTGAAAGCAATAGGTGCCAGGAACGCTCACCACGACTTTCCTGGTCTCTTCAGGGCAGGACATAGCACAGTGCTGTCCTGCTGTGTATCAACCCATCTATCTCCACTGTTAGCATCTCCTTGTCAAAATTCCTGTCATCATCCAATTAAATTTAGAATACCAGTGCCCACAATCCATTCTAACTCCTTTTAGGGAACTCTGCTTAGCTCACCAACTAGGATAAAAACTTTGGGTAAGGGGTGGATCAGATAACCCAGAGCACCTCAAGGAGGGTGGAGGTGGTTCAGTGGTAGAATTCTCGCCTTCCATGTGGGAGGCCTGGGTTTGATTCCCAGCTAATGCACCTCATGTGTAGCCACCACCCACCTGTCAATGGGGGCTTGTGTGTTGCTACGATGCTGAACAGGTTTCAGTGGAGTTTCTAGACTAAGACAGATGAGGAGGAAAAGCCTGGTGATCAACTTCTGAAAATCAGCCTATAGATCACAACGGTCTGATCTGTGACCCATCACGGGATGGCACAGGGCCTGGTAGTGTTTTGTTCCACTGTGCACTGGTTGCCATGAGCTGGGGCAGACTGGGCGGCAGCTAACAGTAACAACAACAAAACACCGTAAGGGCTGAAGTTCTTACAGCCCTGTCCACACACCTCCTCCCTCTCCCCGGCCCTGGTCCCTGGCAATCCTCACGTCATCAGAGTGACCATCCCTCCCCTGTCCTGTCAGAACTGTGAACTAAGGTGAGGATCAGAGAGCTGGGGAAAGGAAAGCTGGGCTGTGCCTTGCCTGAAAAGTGAGAAAAAGGGAAAACGAGTGTGAAGAGAGTAGAAACCTGTCACTCAGAAGGTCTTATGGGCATTTTTCAACAGAAGTCAACAATACCCCATTCTTCCTGAAATAACAATTAGCATTTACTATACACTCTGTAAGGAGCCCTGGTAGCACAGTGGTTAAAACAACTGACTGCTCAACTGAAAGGTTGGTGGTGCCAGGCCACCACTGGCTCCACGGGAGAAAGATGTGGCAGTCTGCTTCTGTGAAGATGTACAGCCTTGAAGAGCCTCTGGGGTCGCTATGAGTCAGAATCAACTTTGGTTGGTTTTGGTATATACTCTGTGTGAAATATCTGCAGAGTACTTTACATTAATTTTCACTAGTTTGGGTAGTATCCTGGATGCTGGGACATTGCAACAGACACCTAAGCTCACGTCACTCTAACAACCCAGGGAGATAGTGGCTTTAGCAAGAAACAATGTGACTGGACTCAAATTCTTATTAAAAAAAAAAAGACAAACTGGAGCAGTAGAGAAGAGAGGCTCCCTGAGACTATCGCCCTGATACTCTTTAAACCTAGACCTGTGCCTATCTCCTGAGATCACCTTTTGGCAAAACAGCAGAGTGGCACACACACAAAATAAAGGATATTACCCGTAAGATTGGTGCCCTACTTAAAAACCATCAGTATGAGAGCAAAAGGTTGACAATTTCTCAAAAGCAAAGATGAGAAAATAAGGAGGCAGGGAAACCAGAGTACTAGAGACGGACGAAACTGAATACAATTAAAGAGAATGCTGACACGCTGTGATAAATGTAACTAACGTCACTGAACAATTTATGTGGAAACTGTCAAAAGGGAACCCAACTTGCTGTGTAAACTTTCACCAAAAACTCAGTTGAATATTATTTTTAAAAAAGTCAGTAGACGCATGGATTCTCTGAAGTGTTCTGTTGTTACTCTTGAGCCGACTTCGATCATGGCGACCCCGTGCACAACAGAAGGAATGCTACTGGGTCCTGCACCCCCACCACGATTGGTTGTGGATTAGAAATGTTCTAAAGTATTACAGACCTGGGCTTTCAATGTATTAAGGGACAAAGACAGGGTGAGGACATTCTGAGTAATCATTTCACCATCCCACAATACCACTCCACATATCTGACTATAAACTGAGGTAGACAAAGCTGGACCTCATAATAGAACATCAAGGGAGTAAGTGGAAAGACGTCATTGATTTGTCTCTTGTTCACCCAAGCAAACCCAAGTGTCTACAATGTACCAGATAAAGTTCCATTGACACATACACACAAAGAAGCAATGTGACCGGTCGAGTACATGTCCCTGGAACACCTCTCCTGTGCAGACAGCCAGGCGTACGCTTTGCAGACAGGCTGGGAACTGGTCAGTTAATCAAAGTCAGTTAAAGGTAGGGCTCACAATAATTCAGAAACACCTGAAATATGTGATTTAGCTTAGAATACATACATGCGGCATAGAGGATTTTCCTTTGAGTCGGGTTCCTCTGACTGAACTTTTGTGTGGTCTTTTCTGCATAAATCACACTCAGAACGCATCATCTCTGATTTCTAGTTACAGTAGAGCAAGAACTTGGATTTCTGCAGACCAAGCTAAGGCTGAGTCCTAGATTTTTATGATTATTTCTTGCAACTCTTCACAGTATTCTTGCCCACCCTAAATACTGTCCAATTTGGGCTGTAAACAAGTCTTTCCAACTTAGTTTCCACAGACACTACTCATTTTTAAGACAACATTTCATTGGCTTATATAAAATTTAATAATTATTGCAAATGATGGTTAGTATTGCTGACATACGCAGGCTTGGGAAGAAAATATACTGACTCTCGGTAAGCACGCCAGTTACCAGCAGAAGGGAGGAGGAGGGCCTGCGAAACAGTCTCCAACTTTTTGAAGTGGGCAACCCCTTATCAGTAAAAAAAAAAAAAAACTTGAACATTTATTCCACACAGACTTGTTGTTTATTAACAGAGAAATGTGTGCATATGTATATATGTGTATAGCTATGCATGTGTGTATACGTATATAGTTATGCATGCATATAATTTTGTGTAAAGGTGTGTTGAACGTATACATGTATGTGTATGCACACATATTTATATGTGTAGGTATTTACAATCCCTCAGTGGTACAGTTTGCACTTATCTGCTGATCTAAAGGTTGGCAGTTCGAACCCACCCAGAAGCACCATGGAAGAAGTCCTGGCGATCTGTTGCCATAAAGAACACAGCCAAGGAAAGCCTATGGAGCAGTTCTACTGTTACACATGGGGTTGCCATGAGTCAGAACTGACAATGGCAATGGGTGTTTATTTTTAAATGTGTTTATGTATGTGGACACAATTTAAGCATACTATAAAATATAAAACCAGAAAATTTTAAAAGGATGATACAAAAGCTCTCTTATTTTTTTTCCCTGCGTCCCAGAGACCTTCATGAATGCCTCCTCCACACCTGAGACCATGGTACCAGTGCCCAGCCTATCATCTAGGTGTACTCAGTGTGAGGGCACCAACATGAAAGTGTTATACAGGGAATGGAGAGTGCCTCAACGTACTCTACTCAGTTCTACTCTGTCCTATAGGGTCACTATGAATCGGAATCGACTCGATGGAACGGGTTTGGGTTTTTGGTTTTGGTACCTTTACTGTAACAGAGGAGTCCTGGTGGCACAGTGGTTAAAGAGCTTGGCTCCTATCCAAAAGTAAGCAGTTCAAGCCCACCAGCTACTCCGTGGGAGAAAGATGGGCAGCCTGCTTCCATAAAGATTTACAGCTTTGGGAACCCTATAGAGCAGCTCTACTCTGTCCTACAGGGTCGCTATGAGTTGGCATTGACTCGACAGCAGTGGGTCTGGCTTGGTTCTATTGCAACAATGCATTTTTAATAGCACTGAGTTTCTATCACTAATGGCTTCGTGTCTACCTCCCCTTCCATCCTCTAAAAAAAAAAAAATTTTTTTTTTTCCATCCTTTTATTCACCTTCAAACCCCTCTGCTTCTGGCATCTAGAGCACAGCTTCCCACAGACCACCTGACTCATGCAACCACATGTGTGTCACAGTAGAACTGTGCTCTACAGGGTTTTCAATGGCTGATTTTTCAGAAGCAGATCACCAGACCTTTCTTCCAAGGTGCCTCTTAGTTGACTCGAACCTCTAACCTTTCAGTTAGCAGCTGAGTGTGTCAACTGTTTGTACCACCCAGGGACAGCATGTCCTGCAGGACAGAACTATTGGGACCTGACCACCAGCTCTGAATCCCTGGGGGAAGGCAGCTCTGGAGCAGTGGGAGGGCTGTAGTGGACGCTGGGAGCAGAGACACGGGGAATGGGGGGATGTTCAGATTCAGGCTCTCATCAGTGTTTCCATGGCCTGCTCTGTAAAAGGACCACACCCCTACTTCATTGGTTACTGTCTTAGTCATCTAGTGCTGCTAGAACAGGAATACCGCAAGTGGATGGCTTTAACAAAGAGAAACGTATTTCTTCACAGTAAAGTAGGCTAAAGGGCCAAAGTCCAGGGGAAGGCTTTCTCTCTCGGTTGGCTCTAGAAAAAGTCCTTTTCGTCAATCTTCCCCTGGACTAAAAGCTTCTCTGCGCAGGAACCCCAGGTCCAAAGGATGCGCTCTGCTCCCAGTTCTTTCTTGGTGGTATGAGGTCCCCAACTCTCTGCTTGCTTCCCTTTCTTTTTATTTCTTGTAAGATAAAAGGTGGTGCAGACCACACCCCAGGGAAATTCCCTTTACACTGGGTCAGGGGTGTGACTTTAGTAAGGGTTTTACAATCCCACCCTAATCCCCTTTAACGTAAAATTACAATCACAAAATGGAGGACAACCACACAATACTGGGAATCCTGGCTCAGCCAAACTGATACACACATTTTGGGAGGGGATATAATTCAATACATGACAGTTACTGTTTCTCCAATACATTAGAGATAAGGATCCTCTAGTGAAGCATGGATCCCTCCTGGCACGGTGGTTAAGAGCTCGGCTGCTACCAAAGGTCAGCAGTTCAAATTTACCAGCCACTCCCTGGAAACCCTATGGGGCAGTTCTGCTCTGCCCTATAGGGTTGCTATGAGTCGGAATTGACTTGACAGCAACAGGTCTGGGCTTTGTGGCCCTGAAAGAAAGGCAGATTCCCGGGTCCCACTCCAGATATTCTAAAATCAGAGTAAGCAGAGGATGGGAACCTGTACATAAACAAGCACACCAGGTGACTCTCACAATTAGGCAATTTGGAAAACACTCCAGTGAGGATTAATTGAGACTCTAGAATCTAGAAACACCTTAAGCTACAAGCCTGTGAGATTTCCCCCACATCTTGGTATCCTCTGCCCCGTCCTACTCTAAGCCTGTATTCTCAGGACAGATCTTTGAAGATCTTAGGAGTCACTGCGAATAACAGACAGCAAGATGCTTTGAAAACCACAAGGTGCTATTCCAACTGTAACCATTTTATCTTGTTAGTTAAAAAAAAAGAAAACATATATCAGGAAGAACTCATTTCTTGGCCATTTTATCAAGTACATGAAAATGCAGGAAAAACTGAATTTTAATTTCAAAAGAATGTGTTCCCTCTTTCCACTGAACTTCAACCTGTAACTCCAGAACAAAAACAATCTTAACTACTTCTCTGTTGACTCTTGAGGCTTAAAGAGAGAAATGGGGGTCCTTCCTGGGCACCCCCTTTCCTATACACCTACTTTGCACTTCCCCATCAGCCGCCTGCCCCTCTAAGAACCACAGCTTATGAAGAGAAGTGCAAAAAATCTCCACCTGCACCCAAGCTCCAGAACCTTCTAATCACCTCTAAGAAAATTCTAGATCCACCCTTCTCAACTGCTGTTGTTATGTCGAGTTGGTTCCAACTCACAGCAACCCTAAGTACAACAGGACAAAACACGGCCCAGTCCCATGCCATCCTCACAATCACTGCTGCGTTTGAGCCCACTGTTGCAGACACCGTGTCAAACCGCTCATTGAGGGTCTTTCTCTTTTTCACTGACGCTCTGACTTTACCAAGCATGATGTCCTTCTCCAGAGACTGGTCCCTCCTGATAACATGTCTAAAGTGTGTGAGATGAAGTTTTGCCATTCTGGTTTCTAAGGAGCATTCTGGCCATACTTCTTCCATGACAGATTTGTTCCTTTTTCTGGCAGTCCACATTATGTTCGATATTCTTTGCCAACGCCATAATTCAAAGGCATCAACTCTTCTTTGGTCTTCCTTATTCATTGTCCAGCTTTTGCATGCATATGAGGCAACTGAAAATATCATGGCTTGGATTAGGTGCACCTTAGTCCCAAAAGTGACACCTTCACTTTTTAACACTTTAAAGAGGTCTTTTTTTCCACTAGGGTGTTCCTATCTCAATTCTGGACAGATAGAAAATGTCACCCCACAGCAGTCCCTGGGTGGTACAAATGGTTAGCATGCTCAGGTGCTAACCCAGAGGTTGGCAGTTTGAGTCTACCCAGAGGTGCCCCAGAAGAAAGACCTGGTGATCTACTTCTGGAAAGTCCGAGCCATTGAAAGGCCTATGGAGCACACTGACACACATGCGGCTGCCATGAGTTAGCGCTCCCTTGGCGCCAGGTGGTGGTGGTGGTAGCTGTCCCACAAACAAGCTGCTCAAAAGTGGTACAGGAGGAAAATCTACTCTGAAGCCAGAAGCATACTGCAAGGCTCGTGAAGGGGGAGGAGAGAAATGCCAGCCAACACTGTCCCCCTCCCTCTCACACTCAGCACCTGATAGACTTAAATAGGACCAGTGTGCAAAGCCACCACCCACAAACATGCCGATAGGCCTTTATCAGCCCCAGGCACTCCAGTTCAACAAGCCTGCAGCCTTGTTTCACAGCAGCTCTTCAAGGACAATGGGGTCATTGTGACTGTGGGGACAAGCCTGCAGAGGCAGCGGCAGGCTCCGCTCTCAGGCTTCTCACAGGCCTCCCGCTGGCATGTCAGTCTTCATTAAGGTGCAAACAGTTAAGTTGCACAGACATAGGACTCCACTCATGCCACCGTGTGGGACATCTCCACGGGACCAGAAACAGCGAAGGGCACCATTGCAAAATAATGAGATGCGGTAAAACTGTACTTAAGAGTTGCCAGAGAGGCAGGGTTGTAAGACTATGTCACTTTGCAAGTGATCCTAACAATGTGCTAAAGGGAAATTCTACAGACCTGAGCGGCCGCCCTTCTTGACTTCCTGGCAACAGGGAGGGTCATCTGTTGGAATCTGAGGGCAACTTTTCCAAATGAAAGTGGATTTGGGGGAAAGTGTATCTGTTCGTAGCGTTTTAGGAAGCTAACAGAGCCCCATTCTCTACTGGAATAGCTTACTCTCAGGAAAGAGCTCCGCGGGACAGTTTCAGGAAAGGTGAGATTACATCTGAGCCACAGGGATGATGAGGACGGACATCCAGCACAACCCCAACTTACGGGGCAAAAGGGCTGCTCAACTACTAAGCCAGTCACTGCTGAGTTGACTCCAGCTCATGGAGCCCCCACGTGTGTCAGAGCAGAACTGTGCTCGTAGGGTTTCCAACGGCTGATTTTTCAGGAATGGATTGCTAGACCTTTCTTCTGAGGTGCCTCTAGTAGACTCCAACCCCCAGCCTTTCCATCAGCAGCCGAGCATG
Organism: Elephas maximus indicus; assembly: GCF_024166365.1. Taxonomy (NCBI): domain Eukaryota; kingdom Metazoa; phylum Chordata; class Mammalia; order Proboscidea; family Elephantidae; genus Elephas; species Elephas maximus. The sequence goes on along the minus strand of NC_064819.1, from coordinate 49,469,264 downwards.
TTAACCGCTTGCACCACCCAGGGACTCCACTCAGCTATGTGAACTCCAAACTATTTCCTCAGTGTTTCTGTACTCACAAGCAGTCTTCAAGAGCCTGTTTCACCTTAAGTATCTGCAGTCTAGCAAATGTCTGTATAAGAGAATATGAAATTTAAATTTAGAATGCCAGGAATAGATTTTTATCACATCCCAGCTCCCACACTCTGGGGTCCTGCCTCCCACAGGCTGTCCCATGGTGAAGGAGCCTGTGAGTGGGTACAAGAGCTCTAGCCCATGTCGCTAGGGATGGGTGGGTCTGGGTACGGAGCCGGGGTCTGGGTAATGGCAGAGAAGGGAAAGCCACTGCCGCACTTCATCTCCTCTTAGCACCACTTGTGATGCCATTGAAGGGGTGCTGGATGGTGTGAAGCACAGATAGGAGGGTGGGGTGGGGGTCCCAGGCAGTGCAAGCAGGTCGGGGGGCCTCACAGCAGCATGCAGGGTAGGTCAGCTGAGTTTCAAGGTGGCCACCAGTTGGAAAAGAACAGATGGCAGTATGAGGGCCACGGCAACTGGGGGCTAGGGGAGCATCCACACGTGCTTACAGAGTGGACAGTGTGCAGGCAGGCGCTGTCACAGTAAGCATGAGTTCTGCACTCTATACTCTGTCCCTTTTCCTCCAACAAATAAAACTGAAATCAACCAAACAGAATCCCACAGCACATCAGCTGGGACTTTTTCAGGGCCAAAAAGAACGAGATGCTAATATGGTCTATTAGCCAGCTCTAACCACACCCTGATCCCAAGTCCCCTGGGGACCCATGGCCTAGATGGAACCAGCTCCCACAGGTCAGGAAAGACTCCCGTTAAATAGGCATCTGTTAGTCTGTCATACTGTGGTGGCCTGTGTGTTGCTGTGATGCTGAGAGTTATACCACTGGTATTTCAAACACCAGCAGGGTCACCCATGGTGGACAGGTTTCAGCAGAGCTTCCAGACTAAGACTAGGAAGAAAGGCCTGGTGATCTCCTTCCAAAAATCAGCCAGTGAAAACCCCGTGGATCACAAGAGAATACTGTCTGATACAGTACTGGAAGACGAGTCCCCTAGGTTGGAAGGCACTCAAAATACACAGTGGCCACAACAATGGACTTCAACATACCAATGATCATGATGATGGAACAGGACCAGGTAATGTTTTGTTTGGCTGTGCATGGGGTCTACGTGAATCCGAGCTGATTTGACGGCAACTAACAATTGTACTTCACAATTCTCAAAGGACTCGAATGCAACAGAATAATGTTCTACTCAAATCTACTAATAGTCTTTACAACAAAAGAAAAGTTAAAAAAAAAAAAGTTATTGAATTGAAAACTGACATGTCACACAGCACACCTCATTAGGCAGGGCACCAGGTATCCGTTCTTTTGACAACAAATGCGCTTGGCCATGTGAGACAACACTACATCTCTTGCTTTTGTTAAATTTTAAAAAAAGAAAGCAGAATAACTCTGGGCTGGGGTAAAAACGTAGTGTGATGAACGTGTTAGTACAGCCACCCTGTGTGGGGAAAGAGTGACGATGCCGGCCCTAAGTAGATCCAGGGGGTCCCTGGGTGTCGCAAACGGTTAAGCACTCGGATACTAACCTTTTGGAATCTACCCAGAGGTGCGAGGGAAGAAAGGCCTGGCAATCTACTTCTGAAAGGTCACAGCCACTGAAAACCCTACACAACACAGCTCTGCTCTGACATACATGGTGTTGCCATGAGTTGGAGTCCACTTGACAGCAACTAGTTTGTTTTTCTACTTTTGATGGCTCACAGTAGGGCGCCAATAAAAAAAAAATCCAGTGCCGTCAAGCTGATTTCAACTCATGGTGACTCTAAAGGACAGAGCAGAACTGCCCCATAGGGTTTCCAAGGCTGTAATCTCTATGCAAGCAGGTTGCCACATCTTTCTCCCATGGAGCAGCTGGTGGGTTCAAATCACGGACCTCTCAGTTAGCAGCAGCACTTGACCACTGTGCCACCAGGGCTCCTTACAGTAGGGCTAACCATTACTAATCAGGAATAACTACTGCCATTAAAGGAATCAGCCCTCAAAGACTGAACCTGTAACTATTTAGCTGGAACCTATAAGAGGGGCCCAAAACAGGAGGGGGGCGTGCACAGACCCCAGACTAGAGTCAAACCTAAGGTAGATTTATTAGCAAGTCACATCCAAAAATGGAACACAAGGCTGCAGAAGTGGATTTTTTTTTTTTTTTTTTAAATAGCAGCTAAACAATTTGGGGATTAGCTTCCCCCAGTGCTTGCTATAGAATAAATATCTTATTCACCTGGTGACCTTAACTCTCCAGAGCAAGATGAAAATCCTGAAGTCAACAAAAAGGCTTAAGAACAGTCAGAGATAAGCCATTCAGGTGCTTACTTTGGCCTCTTAACTTTTACTTGTATGTAATTCTACTGAGTCTATTATCTTGGCAGTTAGGGAGGAGACAGGACCCCACCCCCATCATCCAGACAGGGTTAAATTCTGTTTACCATATTGGGTAGATTTTTGAAAGACTGCTGGGTAAACTGGCAAATTTCGAACTTCAGGAAACTCCTTTCTTTAGACTCAGGTTCCGCCAACAATGTAAGGAAAATATCGTGCAGCTGTACTCATTTCAAGGTGCCGGGTCCCTTAAAGTGTCTAAACACCTGGCTTTCAATGCAGCTGGATTATAAAATCTGGTAGGTAGGACTCAAACCAAATTTAAATAGCTGCTCAGTTTCCCAACCTTTATAAAAGCAAAAGTAGACTCTTTAAAATAACAATAAGGAATAAAGGACAAATTGCTTTCATGTTTTCTGTCCAGCTGATAGTTTTGATAGTTCCTCTGTTCCTGCAGGGAAATCCTGGAATTTGACTCCTTCTCAACTTCACTGGAATGGGACACTCCAGCAGTGGCACAAAACCAGAACTGTAAATATTGGAAGCTTTCAAACTTTAAAAAAAAGACACACTTTCTAAACAGCAGCACTGGAAGTAACTGTTCACGTGCTATTTATTATAGTCCAAGGATTGTGGTATCAGTCTGTGGATTTTCTTCCTCAATCCTCACCACTCATGGCGACTGTGTGTATGTCAGAGCAGAGCTGCTCCACAGGGTTGTGTGTCAGCGGCTGTGACCTTTTGGAAGCAGACTGCCAGGCCTTTCTTCTGAGGCATCTCTGGGTGGGTTCCAAGACCAACCTTTTGGTTAGTATCCAAGAGCCCACCCAGGGATTTCTTAATCCTCACAACAGTCCTAAAGTCTACTCTGCAGATAAGAAAACCTCAACTCGCCTGAGGCCTAGGAGATACCAGGAGCCAGGTCTGGGATGGCTTAGGGCCAAGAAGTCGGGAGGACACTTATTTGCAGATACCCCCACTCCTCCAAGCACCAGGTCATGTTCTTAAAGCCTGAACAGAAGGTGGCTGCACTGAGAGCACTTCCTAAAGCTCTGGCCCAGGCTCCCTGCCCTGTCCTCAGAAAATGCCCCCACCTTGGGACACAGCTGCAGCATGCCCTGGCCACTTCCTGGGGACACTTAATTTCTTGCTCCTTACAGTTTTTTAATGTAGAGACTGACATTCCTTTTTAAAAGGGATTTCACGCTTCCTTTTTTCCTTCTCTGTCTCCAGAGGCAAGGAGGAGTGAGAGCAAACAGCTTCTCCTGCAGGGAGCCCCACCCGGGCTCAGACATTCCTCCCCTCCCCCAGCCCTCTCCCTTACCCATCCCAGGCCTGAGAACTGACATCAAACAGCTGCACTAATCTCTCCCAGTTGCTGGGAGAAACAGCGAGGGCACAGTGACAGCTCCCTGGCTTCTCGGGCAGGCGGCGCCGCCCCTCCCCGGAGCACAGGAATCCACCCAGGCTGTACACTGAGTCCCACCACCCTCCTCAGGCTGTTCAACCAAACCAGCCTGGACTGAAATGCTGGGCAAAAAGCTGGGCTGACTTGTCAGAGGGCTGACGCGGGGCGTGTGCAGAGCCCGGGCCAGCCAGTCCTTGCCCTTGGGCAGCGTAGAGGACACCTCCAATGTCCATACCTTCCCCTCCCCCCTCAGCCCCCAGGACTCACAAATACAAGAGGCTGGAGGATACTGTGTGACACATTTTTTCAATTTTTAGGACAGCATTTAACACGTGTGGGACCGATGCCACGTTCATCGGTCCTAGGTCTCTGCAGGTGATGGGTGTGTGTGTGGGGGGCGGGTAGCAGTGAAGGGCACTGAACGTTCCTCGGAACGCTGGAGAATCCTGAAGAGATGGTCAAGGCACCTCCAACCTGGGGGACTGCTCTCAGACCCTCCTGAGACAATGCCCTCCCCCAGGCCTGTGTGCCTGTCAGAGCCTCCCTGGGGTTCCCCGCATGCTAATCCTGAGCTAGATTTAGGACATCGCTTTAAAGCCCCTCAGAGACAACCAAGATCAAGAGTTTGAGGAAGGTCTCAATCCAGGGGAAGCACAGGGAAGTGCTACACCATCTGAGGCAAAACACCACAAGAAAAGTTTTACCCCGACCAGATAACAAGCTCTCTCTCCCTGGACAAGAGGACAAAGGTCTACTCTCCCACCCTGAATTTACCTCTTTCCCTCTGTTTTCTGACTAGCCTGTAGCTCCCTGAGGGGGGGCCTGTCTTGAACACTGTTCTCAAGTCTGGTAAAGTGCCCAACACACAATAAGCACCCAATGATCTGCTGAATACATCTTGACTGGAATGATTTTAAAAATTATTTACCTGACCTCCTTTAATCAAGAAGCCATTTAAAATTATACCAAAATTCACTTTACTTCTGAAAAATCTACTTTTGCCAAATGCCACCCTCAGCAGCAGCCACAGAGACACAGGGAGACCTCAGGGGTCAGCCCCCAGGCCATCTTCTGACCCACCGCTAGGTCAGCCTGAGGCAAGTCTTTCCAACAGGAGGCCAGGCACCTCCTGTTTCACAGCTGGGCTCTCCCAGCCATGGGTGGGCTTGTCCTAGGCCTGCACCGGGTGGCTATGAGCACTCGTAATGTGACTGGTTTGAATTGAGATGTCCTGTAATTCTTACACACACTCCGATTCTCAGACTTAGCAGAAGAATATAAAATATACCATTAGTAATTTTTATATTGACATGTTGAAATTCTACTTGGGGGTATACTGATACAGTCAATAAATTATTATTAATGTCACCTGTTTCTTTTTAAAATAATACGTGTGGCTCACATTCTATTTCCATTGGGCACCGATGACCTGGACTTCCCTCCCATCTAACTTCTTCACAGAAGCTACAAACTGTCACTCTGTTCTATTCTTATAACCGAGCAAGATATCCAACACCATGCAGCATCCTCACACAGGGGTGTCCTCTTTCCATCCCCTTGCTCCCTGAACACTTTGTCCGCTAGCCTCAGATTCCAAATGCCAGCTCCCAGCAAGCTCTGGTCTCTCTCCTTGCTGCCTTCTCTTCTCTCTGCTGGGGGTGCTGGACAGGATGAGGATTTATTGCTGGTCATGGCTGGGCACCAGCCATAATCAACACCGAGGGCCAGAATGGTTACAAGTGGCTCCGGGTCTTCCTTTTGGTTCTACACGAACACTTGGTTCATGTGAAACACACGGGAAGTGGAGGAAAATCGACTCGGCATTTTGATGAGTTTGGGCTCCCAGCGCTTTCACGAAGGCACAATGGGCACCTTGCCAACTTGGGGAGTAGGGTAGGGGAGGAGAGCGAGAAACCAACAGCTGTTTTGAGTTATAAACTTTCTGTCTGAGCTGGTAGCATCCCTCCATGGTTCTGATGCCTTCTGGGGTTTGAAAATGGAGTTGGTGCCTATTTTAGCTCTGGGTTAGCAGTCTCTCTCTCCCGACCAGCTTCTGTCATAGTTCACTGCCTGGTTAGGTCCTCCTGGCTCCTGCCTGCCCCCAAGGCATCCTCTTAAAGCAGGGTATTATGTGGGCAGTTAGGGGAAAGAGGAATTAACTCTGTTCTGTAATCAGCTCCTTTTGGTCTCCAGGCCTAAGCCCCACCCCACCCAGCTAGGGTTACTAGACAAAGCAGGGTGGATGGATGGCCTTCCATCCCATCCCACCCGTGAGGTGACCTGCTTCTATACGTGGCACCGCCGGGCACTCGGGGTGTCCAGGGAGGTCACGGGAATGAATGGCTGCCCAGAGGAGTTGGCTCCCGGAAAGGCTACAAAACTTCTCCATTCATCCCTGACCAAACAAAGGGTGTTATTATTGACTAGGTAACAACAATGCTCTACCCTGTTAGCAGGACAGGCAGAGCTTGAGGTTCAACATCACAAACCCACTGCAGTGAATTACTTATCCGCTGGGGCTGCTCTGCGTGTGCATGGGAGACAGCGTCCAGATGCGTTCCTACCTTCCTCCTCTCAGATTAGGAAACCCCTGCCTCTCCCTTCCAGCAGACTCTGAATCATGGTGACCCTATGTGTGTCACAGTAGACCTGTGCTCCACAGATTTTCCCCCAAGTAGACTACCAGGCTTTTCTTCTGAGGAACCTCTGGGTAGACTCAAACTGCCAACCTTTCAGTTAATAGCTGAGCACTTTATTGCATCACCTTTCCCTGGAGCAGGGCTCCGGTCAGGAAGGCCCAGGAGAAACCACACCCTTGACCAAACCAGCATTACGGAGGACACACCTCTCCTATCACTGTTATGCACTGTGCTCTGCAGGCTGGAGCTGCCCAGAAATCTCTCATGACAGCCAGGTTTTTCCTGTGAAAAAAGGATTCTTTAGAAGGGGGCAAGTGGGTCATTCCTAGGATGACTTCTGATCACAAAATAAAGTAACAAATGAGATAAAATACCTGGTGAAGGAGAGAGACAAGGGGTGTGCCTACCATTCTGGGTGACGGCGCTGTATGGAAAGGAGTTGGGGTCCCATGGGCTGTCCCTGCCTCTGCCCACAGTTCCCCATGTGAGGCTCATCTGGAGTGTCGCCTCTGCTTGCTCAGGTCCTCTGCCTAGAGAACTATTAGGACCCTGGTGTCCTGACAACCAGCACATGGTGCAATTTCCTGAGACTAGGGAGTTACATAAAGACACTTTATAGCACTTCACTCACTCGGTGGTTTAGACTCTTCATAAATTGCTTCCCTAATTGAAGAATGTCAAGCTAATGTGATTGAGGATATGTGACATGGTTTTGAATTACTATACAACTAGGCTTCCCTCCACCAACAAAAAAGTCTTCAGTTTGCTCAGGCCTTCTTACGCCTAAGTCACAACTAAACACACGTCCTGAGGAATGAAATCTGGTGATTCAGGCCAACAGATGCCCAAATTCTTACACTCCCAAGCTGCCTTCTAAAACACAAAGCTACAACTACATACATATACTCACCTCTGCTCTTTAATGAGCCCTAAGCTGTGACTTTCACGGTATGCTACTTTGAAGTCTCTCAGACGTTCTTCGTTCTTCTCAACTCTTTAAAAGTATGGTAGTAACATTTTAACAAGTAGCAATTCCCTAAGAAAAGGCTCTAAATCCATCTGTTCATTAAGAACACAGAACTTTTTGCCTGATGAAAAAGTTCTAGGAGAAGGTAGAGAAATAATGATGAGATTCCCTAAACTGGGCTGGAAAATAGTTATTGGCATCTTTGTCTTCTGCCTGGTGAGGCTAGGGTCAGCAGCTGGAACCAGAACAGACTGGACGCGGAACCTGGAGCGGTAAGCCAACCAGCTACCACTGCTGCACTGAGACCACTGGATGTCTCTTTTCCCTCTAAGTGTTCTGAGGTCTCTCTGCTCCCAGTCCAGCTCAGTTCAAACACTCACGAGCACATTTACCATGTGCCAGCACTGTGCCTGGTGTGGGACAGGCAGCCCTTACCACACCCTCACACACAGCTATGGGAAGAAAACCTGACTGCTATACAAAAGCACTTGTGACAGGGAACCTGCAGCACACAGGGCCCACTGGCGATCTATTCAGGTACCTCACAGGGCCAAGCGCAAGCAGAGTGGACTGCCTAACAATGCCCTGAGAACACAGCCGCCTCTCTGACACTTCTCAGGCTCCCACCGTACACTATTCTTAACGCCTTACTAATGTCATTGGCTTAAATAGGACCTTCCTCTCTTGTTTTTTTTGTTTCAATTTTTTAATTTTAACTTAAAATATATAAATGTTCATTTATTTGCTTTAAAAAAATATGTGTTTTTGGTGGAAGTTTACATAGGAAATTAGGTTCTCATTTAACAATTTCTGTACGTATTGTTCAGTGACATTGGTTATATTCTTCACAACGTATCAGCATTCTTGTTATTTCCATTTTGGTTGTTCTGTTTCCATTAATCTAGCGTCCCTGTCCCTGCTAGCCTTCTCACCTTTGGTGTAGGGTAAATGTCAACCATTTGGTTTCATCTAGATGATAATTTGGAGGAGCATAAGAGTCACAGGTGATAGTATTTATTTTATGGGCCAATCTGTCATTTGGCTGAAAGGTCACCTCTGGGAGTGGGTTGAGCTCCAAATTCAAACAGTATCTCAGAGCAGTAGTCTCAGGGGTTCATCTAATCTCTGCTGGTCCAATAAGTCTGGCCTGTTTTAGGAATCTGAGTTTTGTTCTGCATTTCTCTCCCATTCGCTCCAGGACCACTTATTGGGGCCCTGGTCAGAACAAGACCTTCCTCTCTTGATCAGTTCACATTGTCAGTACTGTCAGCTGCCATGGAGTCAGTCCCCAACACACGGTGACCCCATGTACGACGGAATGAAACGCTGCCTGGTCCTGCACCATCCTCAGAGTTGGCTGCAGACTAAACCATCGTGATCCACAGGGTTTTCACTGGCTCATTCTTGGAAGTAGATCACTAGGACTTCCTTCCTAGTCCTGGTCTGGAAGCTCTGCTGAAACCTGCTCAGCATCAGCAACACGCATGCCTTCACTGACAGACAGGCAGTGGCTGCACATGCGGTGTGCGGACCAGGAATCGAACCTGAGTCTCCCGCATGGAAGGTAAGAATTCCACCACCAAACCACCATGACTCACTGTAGGAGTCCCTGGGTGGTGCAAATGATTAATGCGTTCAGCTGCTAACTGAAAGGCTGACAGTTCAAGTCCACCCAGAGGCTCCTTGGAAGAAAGGTCTGGCAATCTACTTCTCAAAAACTAGCTACTGAAAATCCAATGGAGTATGATTCTACTTTGACACACACGGGATTGCCATGAATCAGAATCGACTCAACAGTAACTGGTTTTTGGTTTAATGCCATCATATAAAAGTTAGATCATTTCCAGTTTAGAGAAATGGAAAATAAGAATATATCACACATGAGCCAGAAGAAGCAGGAATTCTCCTACCTTAGAGGGTTGTCTGAATGGGTCTCCATGTGGGTCTCCAGCCCATACTTGCAAACAAACTCCTTGAAACACACTGGGCAATGAAAAACTTCATCAGCCTTCTTCTCCAAGTCACCTGACTGCCCATCTTCTACCATCTTAGGGAAAAGAAAAGATAAAGTCACAGGGAGGCCTCCCACGTGGGTTTGCTTCAGAAGTGAAATCAACACTAAGTCCAGACATTACCAGAAAGGAAAGGGTGCTTCTCACCCCTTGGTGTTAAGAACACTACCGACCAGTCACTCATTCACATAACAAATACTCATTGAACACTATCGACCATCCACCCTTCAACCCCCTCACCCGTTCAGCAAAGATTTACGGAGCACCTACTATGTGCCGTGCAAACGGTTAACGTGCTCAGCTGGTAACTGAAAGGTTGGCGGTTTGAGTCCACGCAGAGGTGCCTCGGAAGAAGGGCCTGGTCATCTACTTTTGAAAAATCAGCCATTGAAAACCCTATGGAACACAGTTCTACTCTGACACACACGGGGTGGCCAGGAGTCAGTGTCGACTCAATGACAACTGGTGTTTACTATGTGCTCGGCATTGGGGGTACAAGAGTGAGGGCAAAAGAGTTCCTAACTCTTACGAAGCTTACATTCTAGTCCAAGAAGCAACTTAAAAGGCATGGAAAATTTTAAAAAGCTCTTCACTTCATCACTGGGCTCAGGGAGGTAACTCAAAGAGGAAGCACACACTGGTACTCTTTTTCCATGGACATTTCACAGAACAGTATGGGAAAGTAGGTTAAAAGCTTAGGGTGGACTTTTGCCAAGTCCCCAAACTATGAAAATACAGATTAGAGGTAATTCTGCCAAAAGTCTCGTGACGAGGCTTGCTGGTGCTGGGAGCAGACAGAACCTTTTTAGCAGGCGAGGGGTCTTCCTTCTCAGACTCAGCATCGTGACTCAGCTTCCTCTTGGAGGCCAGCCGCCTGCGCTTTAGAGGGGACGGAGGGGCTGCAGATGTGGCACCGTTGGGGTCCTTCTCGTGAATCTTCATATGTCTGAAAAGAACAGGCATACACACACACACAATGTGTTTTAACGAAAATCTCTTAAGTAGTTCATCTATTTATCTTTCACATTTTTTATATTTTAGATTCAGGCACTGGCACTGAATTTTCCTTAACCCAGTTAAGAGACAGAGAACTGTAATTCACAGTTTCTTCTCTCTTTTAAAACATCGCAATCTCCTTGAATCTCTCCTAAAGCTCTTGTAAGTACTATCCAAAAATGTTGCTCAACGCTCTGCTGTCTGTTGACAGATATTTATAAACTTAACTGGCGTTAATGAGATGAAACCAAACCATCTGACGACCCATTTGTTCTACTGACTCTGGCAAAACATAATATTTAAAAAAAAAAAAAAATTGTATAGCATAATTCCACAGAATATAGAATTCCCAGGACCAAAGCTGTTCTCCTAGTTCATAAACCAAGCAAAGGTCTGTGTTTGCTCCAGAATTCACCCCCATCTTCTGGTGTGTGTTCTCTCTTGTCCACCACTGGAGTTAAATTTGGGGTCACATTTGAGAAGTGCTGACAGAGAGATGTCCTGAAAGTCTTTTCATTCTGTTTGCAGTATGAGGCGGATTTACAGATCCTGAAAGTAGCCTACAATGTAATGAGTAAATTAAATGCTGCAACTCTGGTATCTATAGGACTATGAATATACATAGAGTAAGAAAGTCTACACATAGTGTGCATACACCTGTTCTAAAAAGACAGTTTTGTGAGTGGCCTGATTTAAATGACTTTATCAAGTCCTAAAACAAACATTCTAAAAACAAGTCCCAAGATATACAGGAAAAGAAAGAAGGACATTACAAAAAGATCGTCAGTCTCGATGTCCTGACTTTGTGATGTCTAAATGGTTTAGCGTTCCTAAGACAATCACCATCACCACCATCGTCATCAGATTCTCAGTCAACTCTACCAGATGGAGCTGAAGCTTTTCATATACACCCATTTCATACGACTGTCACACTTGCAAATTTCTTGGGAAAGGGAAACAAGAGCTGTCTTCATAACCCACCCTGCCACACTTTTGTTCACAGAAGGAAGTTCAGCTCACTTTTTACTGTGCCTTCTTCAGAGGACCCGGGAGATGAGCCGAGAATGAAAATGCTTGTGAACCATGGGCAGCAACATGCCTCTGCTGCTCAGGACAATCCTTTAATGAGATGGCTACAGTAACACCTTTCCCACACATGACCCCTACGATATTTGGGACTCGACTTTTCTATGACTTTGTGGATATAAGGTGCTGGAGACTACCACACCACCTCTTTTGTTCTGCTTCTACAAAGTCTAGAAGGTAGATGGGTCCCCACATTAATGACCCCTCCAATACTACCCCCCTACCTAAACAACAGCCCTATAACCAGTCCAGCTAGAACTGCTACAGGTGTGCCCGAACCTCTGAGGACATGGGAGTCAGGAAATGAGGCCCAGGCTGAGCCTTGGTCCTCTCAAGGGGAACCAGGGTACTTGAGCTGGAAGATCCAGTGGGAAGAAGTGCAAAGTAATCACAGACAACCATCATTGTCTACGTCCAAACAATTCCTTGCGTAGATTATTAGGGAAGGGTGCTTTATTGCTTAGTTCTTGGTCATGTAAGGCTCGAGAAAGTTGACAGAAACAAACAGGCTTGTTCTAAGTACTTCCTCCCTTCCAAGATGACTGTTACCTAAGACAGACCTTCACTGAATGTCAGCTTTTGGAAGAAAAACAGAAAAGGTGGTGAGTTTTAGAAATGTATTATATGGTACAACCCAGTCTTAGAAATGTTATTAAAAAAAAAAAAATTCAAAAATTGAGAAAGTATGGTATCTGTTGTTAGCTGCTATCAAGCTGGTCCCAGACTCACGGTGACCCCACGTGTTCCAGAGTACAGCTGTTCCATTGGGTTTTCTTGGCTGTAATCTTTATGGAAGCAGTTCACCAGGCCTTCTATGGAGCTGCTGGGTGGGTTCGAATGGTCAGCTTTGAGTTAGCAGCCCATTACAAAATACCTGCGCCACCCAGGCTCCAACTCATGGAGACCCTATAGGACAGAGTATAACTGCCCCATAGAGTATCCAAGGAGCAGCTAGTAGATTTGAACTAGCAATCTTTTGGTTAGAAGCTGAGTGCTTAACCACTGTACCATCAGGGCTTCATGATAATATTAAGGGCTATAAATTAGTATCAAAATTATCAGCCACATTAAAATGAAACCCGCCCTTTCAATAAATTAGAATTAATCTAAAAAATTAACACCATTCTCATAACTTCATTTGTGCAGATGAACATGTGGCTATGAGAATCTATGAGAGTATTAGAAATTAGAGACTGATATTTGTAAACAATTCACTAGTACATTTCAAGCTACATCTTTTCAATTATATGATACAAATATTTACAAAAATACAAAATGTTGCTTTTATGATTTAGTTCTTGGGATTTGAGAGAAGCTGTTTCCCCAAGTGGGGGAGGAACAGGGAGAGGGAACAGCACTGAGGGAGTGTATGGATTGGGTACTTCACACAGACGGCTTTTCATTTTGCAGATGAGGCGATGGAGACCCGGAGGCTGGCCTGCCCAGGCTTCACAACTAATAGGTAACACAGCCTAGAAAGAACCCAGGTCTGTCGGCTCTTTGCCCTACACCAAACCACTCCACCGGCCAAGTCAGTGGGCTCCATTCTGAATCACATGCTGGGATCTTGGGGCATCCACCTGACCCTGAACACTTCCCCTCTGCCCTATGTGAGTGACTGCGCCCTGAGGTTGACCAGTTGGCCACCAAAGTCTACCCAAATTTCAGTAGGAAAACAAAGGTGGGGAGGAGCCTGCAGGTCAGGGGCATAGAACAGTTCGGATGTCTAGTCCTGCACAAGGACTAGAGCCTCTGTCCTGTCTGAGGAACTTGGGTTGCCTTGGGACTGCACTGCTGCTAGAGAGAGAGAAAAAAAAAAATGAGGTCAAAGCAATCTAATGGGCTTTGTTGTCGAGTACAAAGTTGCTGAATGTGTCAACCTGCTCCAGTTCCCTGACTGAGCCCAGCTGGAGCTCCAGGTTCTAAGGATAAGCAGTGCTCTAGTCTAGGACTAAACCTCTGGGTGTTGGTTAAAACACAGGAGGGACAAATCCATTCAGCCACGTGGTAAGCAACAGAAGCAAGCTCACTGAAGAACTCAATTCAGTCAACAACTGAACAGCCAGAGCCTGGGAAGTACAGCCATTTCTGAAGCTGGGGTGATCTGTGATTCGGTGCCTCCCCTGTCTTGGCCCCTTCTCTTCTCCCCGGCCTCCAACAGCAGAAGTGGCCACATTTCCTCCCCAAATGCTCACAGGAAGTGGGCCAGGCACCAGAATGGGCCAATGATGGCTCCTTCGCCTCTGAGTGTGGCCAAAATAGAAAAGGGGTTGGGGGCAGACAACTATATTTCTCTTCTTTAGAAGGTTCAGGTTTGCTTTTCTCTTGGGTTTTATTGCAAGGGAAAATTCATCTAACTTTTGTGTACCACAGAATCAATAAATTACAATGTGCCTCAGACGCGGAAGCAACCTGAGAAGCTAACCAACCCCCGACTCAGCATGGAAATCCCCTCCATGGCATACTGAGGGATTGTCCTTTAGTTCTGTTCAAATACTCTGAATACAAGGAGTTCTCCATTTTCATCAGCTTTAATTGTTAAAACCATCTTCCCTATATTGAGTCAAAAATTCCATTCTTCCTTCAAATGTCTATCTATCCTCAGGGGCAATACACGATCAGTCTACTTTCTTTCCACATGGCAGCTCTTCAAACAGTCCAAGATTACTACTGCACTTCTCCTGAGTTCTTCCTCCCCAAAATCAAACCGCTCCAGCCCCCCTGAACATTTTGCTCTCAAGTTTGTTGAATGATACTGGTCACTCCTAGCCTTGAAACACTCTCCAGTTTGTAAATGTTATGTTGTTAGTTGCTGTCGAGTCAGCTCCGACTCATGGCGACTTAAGGCACAAGAGAACTAAATGTTGCCCGATCAGGCATTCAGCTGCCTTCCAGAAAGACTGCTACAAATTTTCACTCCTGCCAGCTATGGGTGAAAGCACCAGTTTTCTGTACCACGCCAATATTGCATATTGTCAGACTTTCTAATCCCTGTAGTCGGGAAAGTGAAAAGAAATTAACTGCTGGATGGAGAAGACATGGCTGAACAGCAACTTGAATGAAGAAGTAATGAGGATTTCAGGTGACAACAACCTCGGCAGGAACTGGGAGTTTAATGTGATACAAACTCGCATGAGAAAACCCAGGCTCCATTTATATGACCGCTGGAGGTGGTAGCCCCAGCCTTGAGCCCTTTGCTCCCAGCCCACATACAAACTGGTGTTCTGTTATGGCTCCAACATTTCATGAAGGATATTTGCAAACTCTACCGTTGTCTGTCACTTTGTCGTACTGTGGTGGCTTGCATGTTGCTGTGATGCTGGAAGCTAGGCCACCAGTATTTCAAATACCAGCAGGGTCACTCATGGAGGACAGGCTTCAGCAGAGTTTACAGACTAAGAGAGACTAGGAAGACTGTACTTCTGAAAACCACCCAATGAAAACTTCACGGATCACAACAGAATATCGTCCACTGCAGTGCTGGAAGATGAGCCCCCTAGGTTGGACGGCACTCAAACTACACAGTGGCCACAATAATGGACTTAAGCATACCAACGACTATGAAGATGGTGCAGGACCGGGCAATGGTTTGTTCTGTCGTATGTAGCGTAGCTGTGAGTCAGAGCCATACGATGGCCACTAACAAGTTTTGTTTAGGCTTCTCAAACTCATCAAACTCTTGGCTGTGTTAGAGTCAGTGCCCTTGCTGCCTCTCTGCCCCAGATCACCCCATGACTGCTGGCCCCCCACCACACAAGGTTTAGCTCAAGCACCGCCTCTCTAGAGGCCTTCCCTGAGGCCCCATACCGCACGATGCAGGTGCTCTCAAGCCCATTAAAGAAAAAAAAAAAAAAACCCTGTCTTAATTTCTTCAAGGCACACAGCAGTAACTAAAGTATCTCGTCCGTGTATTTGCTTGTTTCTTCACCGTCATCTAATTTAGGTTCCATTACAGCAGGAATCCTGTCTCCCTGGTCCTCTGCACTAGCCCCTGTTGGCACACAGCAGGTGGTCAATACACACTTGCCAAATGACTAAATAAATGAACCAAGGACTAGAGAAAATCTGTTACAGGGTATCACCACAACAAATGGACTCAACTTCCCAGACACCTTACAGTTTTCTTACTAGGATTTAATGCAGAAAACTAAGTAGGGCTATTCCGAAGGGTCTTTATCCAAAAACACTCCAACAATGCAAACTGAGATGACGTACCAATTCTTTCCTTACTGCAGTTCGCCTGCGTTCGCACTGGACAAAACAATACTGCAGTCACAGCAGACGGGAGTTAACGTGAAGCCAAATGACGCTTCTGCTTTTGCACAGAATTCTTGACTTTTTCTTTTGAGGCGTGACACTTCAACAGTGGAAATCCTGCCACATCGTGGTCTAAAGGAGGAATTTTATCAGAACTCCTTTACCAGTTGAGTGAAGAAGTCTTTCCCTCGTTTATAACACTCGAGGGGCTTTCACAGTGATGAACATTACACATTTTCTTAAAACTAGGAAGGTATTACTAGAAATCTAAATCTGAGTACTTTTTTAGCACTGATAGGAGACTACTTTGAATTTTGGGGTGAAAGTTGATTTTCAATTTCAAGTTTTCTTCCTGGAAATTTAATCATTTCTATTCTAAAATTTGAGAAGATCCACTTTACCCAGGGTTGGGCTATCAAGACAACACTGAATTTATCAGAGGTAAACCAAATTTACCCTGGACAACACTGAATAAGCAGTCTAGGAATTCAGAGGAGAAAAAAAAAAAAAAAAAAAAAATTCCTCGAACACACCCTTCCCTACCTCCCTGACCATCCTCATTTCTAGTTCCAAGTAAGGAACTTTTTGCTGACATTTACATTTGGGAAGTTCTTAACCATTCAAACACTGGCTTGCTCTGAGAAGCAAGCAGGGAAACTGGGGTAGGTTGAAAAGCAAATCTGGAAGACAGTCTGTAGTAGACAGACAGAAATCATGGAACAGCAATGCAGTTTTCGGCTGGCTTTACAGGAGTCTTGGAGCCATGAACCTTTTGAGACGTTGTAAACTGGTTCTTAGGAAGAAAGGCCTGGCAGTCTACTTCCAAAAATCAGCCAGTGAAAACCCTATGGATCTTAACAGCTTGACCCACAAGTCCCGATGGCATAGGATTGGGCAGCATTTCTTTCTACTGTGCATGAGGCCGCCATGAGTTGGGGGTCAGACCCGACGACAACTAACACCGCCACCATCGTCGTCCTGGTTCTGTAACTGGGCAACTGTGGAAACTCCACAGTTACTCCGGATACCTCAGCTTCCGTGTCCCCACCTGTGCAATGGATATAATGCTGCCCACTCTCCGAGAGCCCTGATTTTCAAACTACTCTTTGGACCAGCACCATTAGCATTCCCTGGGAGCCGGTTTCAACTGCAAATTCTCAGGTCCCACCTGAGACCTGCAGGTTCGGAGACTCCAGGGTGGGACCAGCAATCTTTGTTCTCACAAGCCCTCTGGGGGAGACTGATGCCCGCTCAAGTCTGGGAACACTGGAGCACAGTGAAATTCTTCAAATCTTTGCGCTGTACGTGGACTGGGGTAACTGGCTGACCAGGATGACAACATTTTTCCAGTGCAACCACTAAACCTCTCCTGGACCCATCTCTCAACATACCAGTGGTCACTCGTCAGTTTCCATAACGAAACAAGTTGGGAAACTTTACATTATTAAAATTAATTTGGGGACAATATCCTTTGGGAAATTAAAAAAAAAATTAACTGAGACCCAAACCAGCAAGTAACCAGTAGCAGCTATCCTCCTGGCTGGCCTGAAATCTTCAAGGTCTTATCTACCTGACTAACATCTGAAGGTTACAGGTCAGGTGGGAACCAGACTCTTCCAGGACGTGCTAACTTTAAATCTTAATTTCTGCACAGGCTTTCCTCACGAGGAGGTGCACCATCTGATTCCCTGAGCAGGTGGCATCGCAATAAGGAGGGCCATGCTTTCAGTGCACAGGACACAGGCTATACAGTGGCACTCAGCACTGCTTCGGGACCTGCAGGACTGCAGTCGACAGCTTCCAACAGGCTTTTGCAACCTGCCTGCTAACATGTCCCCATCTCTACCTGGTGTTCGCATTTCTTTTCCAACAAAGCCTTGTGATAACCAAAGAGGGAGTAAGATGAAAAGAAGAAACACTGACAACCTACATAATTGGCCAAAGAAAAGCAAGTATCCAGAAAGAGCCGGCCTATGTTTTCTTAACAAACGTTTAGGAGAGAAGTTTGAGGGTGGGGAGATGGCAATTTCAGTGAAGTCCAGAGTGATCAGCTGGGGGATGGGGAGGAAGGCTGAGGTGAAGAGGGGCTGAGGTGGCTGGCAACGCATCCATTCCCAGGGTGGCCCCACCTATGTGCTCAAAAGCACCTTCTAGTAATTCGGGTGTTGTTCTAGTTCAGTCATGTTTATCCAGGAGGCTGGTCACGCCAGCTGTGCCAGGGAGTGTGGGGAGGGTTGATGATGGCGTAGCAGCTGGGCTGACCCAAGAGCCAGCACTCTCAAAAAAGTCTAGAAGTCAGCCTACCGTGGGGCTGCAAACCTCAGGAAGGCGTTTCCCGCTGTCTGCAGGTCTCTGTGGGAATGCTCTCACCAGTCTGCTCCCAGGGCTCTGGGGGTGCCACTGGGCAGACACTCCACCATGGGCTAACAAGATGCCATCTTCCCTGACAGGTGAATATGACAAACGTGACTGGCAAAGCGAAGCTGTGCACTTGAGTCCTAACACTCAAGTTTACTCATACGAACTCTGCTCAAGGGCAAAAGATGAAGGAAGGGTTTCTGAAGACCACATCCAACGCAGCAGTTTCCTCCACAAATGCCTCTTCCCGAGGTGTCAGGGAGACACGTCCAGGGAGCAGAGAACCGCTGTCCTCCATAGGGTAGGGGAGCACTCTGCTGGCTCTCCGTCAGGACACATCTACGTTTTCCTGAAAGCTACCAAAACCATCACCAATTGCTGTCAAGTCGATTCTGACTCATGGCCACCCTATGTGTTTCAGAGTACAATTGTGCTCCACAGGGTTTTCAATTGCTGGTTTTTCAGAAGTAGATCATCAGGCCTTTCTTCTGAGGGGCCTCTGAGGAGACTTAAATTGCCAGTCTTTCAGTCAGTAGCGAGCACTTTACCATTTGTGCCACCCAGGGACTCCTTATCAAAAGTTAAAGGAACCTTAATTCAAAGTAGGATGTACTGGGGGGTCAGTTTCACGTTGCTCATTAACAACTGCTTTCGGGTGCCTCTCTATCTCTGCTGCCCTTCAGCTCACAGATCTCCTCTCTAGCCCTAGGGGCTACAGTTCTGGCTGGACCACTGTTTCCGCTCTTCCTCCTACCCTCCCCCGTCTCCAGGGGCCTTTGCGGAGTTTGAAAAAGGCGGTCCATTTTCCACCCTGGTCCTGGGTAAAACTTTTCCGGGTTCTGGTTAAAAGTCTTGGTACAAACACTTCCCCACTGATGACTGAGCTGGGACTGTGATGCCTACAGAATTATTTTTCTTCAATGCCCCGTATCTCCCAGCGACCCTTCAGGCAGGAGAAGGAAAACCTCTGGGTTGCTGCATCCCCTTTTCCTTCCTCCACAGAGGTACTAGAAGCTACTGACTTTAGAGCAGAGTTGAGGTACAACATTCTCTAGTTACTGACTTCCTATTTAGAAAACGGAGTCCTTAGTGGTAAGAACCGTTAACGTGTTCAGCTGCTAACCGAAAGGTTGGAAGTTCGAGTTTACACAAAGGCAGAAGAAAGGCCTGGTGCTCTGCTTCTAAAAAATCAGCCATTGAAAATCCTATGGAGTACAGTTCCACTATGAAAAACATGCAGTTGCCATGAGTTGGAATTGACTCAACGGCAAGCGGTTTTTTTTTAGAAAACAGACGGCCCTTCACTGCTGATTCTAAAGCTCCTTCTGACTCTTCTAACTTTCAAACACAGTGGCGGGGGAGCAGAGAGTCAACCCATGTTGATAAATAACAACCTCTTAAAAATCTGAATTCTAGACACCATTCCTAACCACCATGTTTTGAATCAGCATGCCCTAAACTTTCTTGTACTTCTATTTTTGCCTGCCCTTGTTTTCCTAAAATAATTTTTCATTTGTTACAACATTCTCATACATTATCAGGCTGTTTGGTACCTGTTTATAAATATCCACAAAGACTCGTAGTACGTATTTCCACATAAAATGACAGGACCTTAAAAAAAAAACAAGAACCGCAGAGGTTGGATGAGTTGACTTCTCTCTCACCCAAAAAGCCTGATCACTTGGGCTGAGCTGAGATCTGCCTTCCTGCCCTAATCCAGAGAAACAATATGTATGAGGTTACTGTTTTCCCAATAGGGAAATGCTTGAGTATTACAGGGAAGCTGCCATGTTGTAATCGCCCCATGCCCAGGCTAAAATTCCTCTATTTTTTCAACTTTGCCACAGAGCCCAAGTTCCAAATCCCATACTCACAGCTGGCCCTATCCCAGGAGGGACCCCTGTATCTATGGTCAGAGGTGGTAGAGACCCAATTGAAGCTGACGTTGCCAAAGTGCGCTCAACACCCAGAGTTATCACCTCTGAGAGAAGGAATCACCACTCCATCACAGAGAACACCTTTCCATATGTCATGGATTGAATTGTGTCCCCCAAAAATATCTGTCAACTTGGCTAGGCCACGATTCCCAGTATTGAGTGATTATCCACCATTTTGTCATCTGATGTGATTTTCCTATGTGTTGTAAATCCTATCTCTATGATGTTGATGACGTGGGATTAGTGGCAGTTATGTTAATGAGGCAGGACTCAATCTACAAGATTGGATTGTGTCTTCAGCCAATCACTTTTGAAATATAAAGAGAAGTGAACAGAGAGACATGGGTACCTCATACCACCACAAAAGCAGCGCTGGGAGCAGAGCACGTCCTTTGGACCTGAGGTTCCTGTGCTGAGATGCTCCCAGACCAAGGGAAAACTGATGACAAGGACCTTCCTCCAGAGCTAACAGAGACAGAAACCCTTCCCCTGGAGCTGGCACCCTGAATTCAGACTTCCAGCCTACTAGACTGTGAGAATAACCTTCTGTTTGTTAAAGTCATCCACTTGTGGTATTTCTGTTATAGCAGCACTAGATGACTAAGACATCATGGCAATGACGGAAATAACATAGACAAGCCTACCCTAAAACTTACATGTTTCCTGGTAGAAAGGAAGCATTCACGTCACCAAGACCAATTCTCAGGTCAGCCTGCAGGGGAGTTAACTTTAGGTTTCTTAAGGACTGCAGAACTTAGACATTCACATTCTTCTTTTTGCAGAGGAGGAAGAGGTGACATATCTTCACAACGAGGTGGTGCTAAGTCTATGTTTGCTACTGTTTAGCCTTTTCCAAAAGAGAAACAAGACATGCTTAGGGCACCATTCAAGACGTCAAAGAGGAAGATGGAATGCACAATGAGGGACTGCGGGGAAGAAATCTCCACCATTTTGGGGACACCACTGTCTATTACTTATGGGCCAGTGAACAATAACTGAGAAGGAAGGAGACCAGATCAGGTTGTCCCGACTTGAGAGAGAAGTCTCACCTGCCAAAACCAACTTGGCAACATAGTCCCTTCCCTAGGAGTACATTGGTCTATGGGATGAGCACGATGCCCACAGGAGCTCTGCTTTTCGGAAACAAAGTTCCAAAAAACAAACCAAGCCCGTTGGCACAGAGTCAATTCCAACTCACAGTGACCCACAGGACAGAGGAGAGCTGCCCTGCAGGGTTTCCAAGGAGCGCCTGGTAGATTCGGACTGCCAGCTTTTTGGTCAGCAGCCATAGCTCTTAACCACTGCACCGCCAGGGCTCCAGAGATGATGTTAGCTGCCTTCAAGTCGGCTCTGACACATGGTGACCCCGTGCACAAAAGACTGAAACACTGCCCATCCCTGAGCCAGCCCCGCGATTGGTTCCAGATTGGACCACTAAGGTCCACCGGGTTTTCTTTGGTTGATTTTCAGAAGTAGATCACCAGACCTTTCTTCCTAGTCCATCTTAGTCTGGAAGCTCTGCTGAAACCTGTTCATCATCATAGAATCATCATAGCGACACCCAAGTCTCCACTGACAGGCAGGTGGTGGCTGCACATGAGGTGCACTGACCGGGAATCAAACCCAGGTCTCCCACATGAAAGGTGAGACTCCTACCATTGAACCACCAATGCCCGCTTCCAGAGATGACAGGTACAGCCAGAGGTGACAGGTACAGCCAGAGGTGACAGGTACAGTCAGCATGATCTGATGCAAGGGAGGAGCAGCACTCTGCTCTATCAACAGGAACTGAGAGGGAAAGGCAGGAGCTGGCAGGACGGATGGATGACGATTGGTGACGTGCTTAAGATCCTGGCCAAATCCCATACATCTCAGACCTCGGTTTTCCTGCCTATAATGCTGGAGCCACAGTCCGACTCCTCCTGAGTGAGTGATGTTATATAAGCATGAAGAATAAGAACTAAGGGCCAACATGCCAATGAATCCATTATGCAACTGGATCTTCGGCTTAAAGAAACAAAAGTCTCTCTGCACCAAAGGCCAACAACTCTCCAGTAAGGATCCTGGAGCTCGGAAAGAACCAGGAGAGAGGCCCACGGCGCAAGCGTGACAGGGGGTCAGGTGGAGATCCAACGCCATAAATCCACATGCTTCTCGTTCACTCATTAATAGGGAGTGGGGGAAGCAGATTCTGCTGCTAATCACCTTCCTTAGCAAATCAGGAAAAAGCTGACAGTGAGTGGGTACGTTTAGATGTTTGCTAGCACCAGCTTGCTCAGCCCAAACAGGTTGGACAGGTTGGATATTTAAACAAAGGTGGAAAAATGCACGTTATAAAGCCCGCCATGTGCGGGGAGGGGGGAGCGGGGGGTGGGGAGAGATGGAGCCAGTATCCTGCAGGGTTTGGGTGTGCGATCTAACACTGGAAGTCAGGTTCTTGTCCCTCCTCTTTGCTTTGTTCCTCTCCTAAAACTGAACTGGACACACATTCAGGATCTGCTCAGAACCTCGGGTCATCAGACACTGGAACAGCGGGAGAAAACAGGGTGGACGGTGCTCGGAGTGGGGCCTGCGCTCTCTGCCTCATCCTACCCCCAGCAGACACATACCTTCCCTTCCCGTCCGTGACCTCATTTCTAACTCTCACAATTGCCTGGCTGTTCAAGTGTGGGCAAGCATGAATGCTCCAGATTTTGATGCCACTCACCAGTTTTACCTGGTAGAACTGAGCTTCTGAAATACTTCAAATAAAGAGACAATTTCTTTTGCATCTGGGTGTTCTCCAAAAACAAACTAGCAAACACCGCCTCCAAAAAAAACCACGGAAGAACACCTAAGTTATAAACGTTAGCGTCCAACAGGCCAAATGATAAGAAAGTACTTAATTATGAACCAGAACATAAACCTGAGGAACAGTGACAGAAGAAAAAGGGCTGTGGCAGTTCTAGATGTGAACTCCTTCTTTGGCATAAATGAACTTTAACCGGTCCTTAAGAGAGAAATTCAAATTAAAAAGAAAGCAGCAGTCGCAAGTACATTTTCCAAACATTCTTTGGAAAAAACAAAATAAGCCATGCTGATTGTTAAAGGGTATTAGAAAAGAAGAAAAAACACAAAGCAAAAGGGACTATCGAATAATTAAAATCCATCGACTTTTGAGCTTTGATAGTTTCTTATACTTTATTCTTATTTGAAATACCAGATTGTGACAAATCACTCTTACTTACCCTTTTGCTCAGAGAAGAGTGGTAGCTTTCTACTATTTGCGGGTTTCTAGATGCAAACTAAGAATTCTGAAAAAGGACTACAGAACCTCATATGAGAGCATAAATGCAAATTCACATGCAAAAAATAAAAACGCCCACAGAACCAGCAAGACAAAAAAGAAAAATAAAAAGTATTCAAATAATAATGAGGCATTAAAATTGCAGCACTATTCACAATAGCCAAAAAGTGGAAACAATCTAAATGTCTATCAACAGATGAATGGAGAAGCAACATGTGGTCCATACATACAATGGAATATAACTTAGCCACAAGAAGAAATGAAGTTCTGATACATGTTGCCACGTGGATGAACCTTGAAAACATGGTAAGTGAAATAAGTCATCCCAGGAGAACAAACAGTGTATGATCCCACTAATATGAAATATCTAGAGTAGAGAAATGTATAGAAACCAAAGCTCATTAGCAGTTAGCAGGGTGGGTGAAAGGGGGAGTCTCTGCCTAGAGGGTACTGAGTTTCTGCTGACGGTGGTAGAGCTCTGTGGAAAAGGGTAGTGGTGATGTCTGCACCGCAAGAGGAATGTAAGTAATGATACTGGACTGTACGTGTAAAAAAAGTTGAAATGGCAAATGTTTTGTTATATACATTTTTATCACAATAAAACAAATTTAAAAAGTAACCATGAGAATCTGCACAACTCAGAAAAGCAAACTGAGGCGTATGTCACAGCTGCTCTATAAAACACCGTATGGACTTTGGTTCTGAGAGTTCCATACGGTGTTTTATAGAGTAGCTGTGACATATGCCTCAGTACACCACGTCCTTAAGGCACAGAGTCTATTTTCTTGGTTTTGTGGGTTTAATTTCTTAAGGGAGAAGGGAAAGGAAGGGAACTAAAATTTGTATGGCACCTCGTGTGAATCCGAGGCTTGGGTATATCACTAAATTCTCACCACAAACTTTGTGAGTAAAATGTCAGCCCCACCGAAGATGCAGAAAGCGGGGCTCTTCCCACTGCTCTATGGAGCATCCTTTGTCAACTCCAGCCAGAAAGGAAGACAGAGCTACTACAGACTCAGAAGCATCCCACAAGACGCTGCCTTTATTTAAGCTGCTATCAAAGTTAAGATAACAAGCTGACAAGTTTCAATGTCAGCCAATGAGATGTAAAAAAAGAACCAAAGCTTTTAGATATAATTAAATAGGAAATTATTTGGCAAAAGCTTAACAATGCTATTGGAGAAAACCTGTAACTCTAACATTTTGTTGTGATTGAAATTTCAAAATTTTTCTTTCCGGGGGAAAATCATGAGCCTCTCAGTGACGTGGATTCTCAAGAGAGTGCCTGAATATTGAGAGCAGTGATTACAATTTTTCTCCTCTGATTAAAAACGAGAGTTTGAACCCCTGTTAAAGAAACACTTCATAAACTATAGCAGAAGTATAGCTTCTAATAAAGATTACTGCTTGCTTATTTCAGTACCTAAAAAAACCCATTGCTGTTGAGTCGATTCCAAATCACAGCAACCCTACAGGACAGAGAAGAACTGCCCCAGAGTGTTTCCAAGGAGCGGCTGGTGGATGTGAACTGCTGACCTTAGGTTAGTGGCCTAGCTCTAACCACTGGACCACAGAGCTCCTTATTTCAGTATACAGAGTACTAAATACACTAAAAATATTACATTGATACCCAAGTACCGCCATCATA
Source organism: Elephas maximus indicus (assembly GCF_024166365.1). Taxonomy (NCBI): domain Eukaryota; kingdom Metazoa; phylum Chordata; class Mammalia; order Proboscidea; family Elephantidae; genus Elephas; species Elephas maximus. Next base: position 49,444,253 of record NC_064819.1, on the reverse strand, counting down.
AAACTAGCAAATATTCACGGAATACCCAACATATATAAGGGTCTTACATCCAGCACAAATCCCCGGGTGGTATAAACAGTTTGTGCTTGACTACTAACCTAAAGGATGGCACTTTGAACCCACCCAGTAGTGCCAAGGAAGGAAGGCCTGGCAATCTGCTTCCATAAAGATTACAGCCAAGAAAACCCTAGGGAGCAGTTTTACTCTTTAACACATGGGGTCGCCATGTGTCAGAATCAACCTGACAGCAACGGGTTATGTCCAGCATAGTTCATGTGGCCATGTTCTGTGTATGTACCATAAAAAATCATTTAAACGACCTCCTCAACCATCTTTGTAGAGAGCTGTATGTGCAGTCACAACATTTATGATCTAGGTGGAGTCACCACCACTCGTCTGTCAAGTCTGCGGTACTGTGCTGGGCTTGCGTGTCGCTGTGATGCTGGAAGGTATACCACCGGTATTTCACATACCAGCAGGGTCACCCACGGTGGACAGGTTTCAGCAGAGCTTCCAGACTAAGACAGACTAGGAAGAAAGGCCTGGTGATCTACTTTCAAAAATTAGCCAATGAAAAACCCTATGGAGCACAGAATATTCTCCAATGTAGTGCTGGAAGATGAGCTCCTAGGTTGGAAGGCATTCAAAATACAGTGGCCACAATGGACTCAAGCACACCAATGATCACAAAGATGGCGCAGGATCAGGCGACGTTTCGTTCTGTTGTACTTAAGGTCACCAGGAGTCGGAGCTGACGCCACAGCAACTAAGAACAGATGGAGTTACACAGTTGAGATGTCTGAGCACCCCTGAGCTGTATTTTCTTCTGATTTGTCTTCTCATCAAAATGAAACAAAGGGGAAAAGACACTTGATACTAAAAACCAAACCAAACCCAAACCATTGCCCTCAAACCGATTTTGACTCATAGTGATCCTACGGGACAGGGTAGAACTGCCGCCTACAGAGCTTCCAAGGCTGAAATCTTTACAGGAGCAGACTGTCACATCTTTCTCCCACAGAGTGGCTGGTGGCTTCAAACCGCTGACCTTTCAGTTACCAGCTGAGCACCTAACCACTGTACCACCAGGCTACCTATTTAACACTAGATTTTTAACCGAAATGTTGTTGTATAAGCATTTTCTTCTTGTCTTTTATAGAAATATCTCAAGGGAAACAACTGTCAAACAGTCCTGCATAGGGTGTTCCGCAGATTTTTATCATAAAGATAACTTCTTCCCTTGTGGATGGGGCCTGATACCTTCCCTTGGAGGACATGTCAACGGGGACTGGTACCTGATAATTAACGACTTGTTTCAAGATGGGACTGACCGCGCCTCTGAGTGGTCGCCTCCACCCTGAAACAGCAAATTCCAGAACGTCTCACAGGGTGTCCTCAGAAGCGCAATGTGACCAAGCAGAGGTCCACAGGGCGCTTCCTCTTGATGGGCGTGGGGGGTAGAGAAGTGACTGTTCCCTTCCTCTGAGACACTGTCCTCTCTCTGGCCCTGCCCGCCAAGAGTCCTGTCGTGGGCTGTTGACACCTGTCGCAGACATACCCAATCAGGCTACACATGCCAAGGCTGGCTCAGCCTGAGCATCTGAGAGTCCGTGTGCTAAATCCTGAGCCTCCACGGCCCCACTCTGTCATGGGCTAGGTCACATTTCTGGGCAGCTAATATATTCCCCAAGCATAATGGGAACACATAAGTCCCTGTTCCTGAAAACTATTCGTTATCCTGCGGCTTCCTCAGGATCTATCTCCTATACTTAGCAACAGAGAAAACCATGCCCATGGCAGTTAGAAAGAGCGCCAACAATAAAATCACTAGATGACGTTTGAAGGGTTTCCCTTCATCTTCAGCCCTCCAATGGTACAGCTGAGATGACAATGCCCTCTCCCCTGCTCCTCAGAGAATAAACGGAGCAGAGAGTCACGACAGCATGTCACCGCCAGCAGCAGGTCCTTAAATACAACACATATGCCACAACTCTTCACGTTTGCTTAAAACTTTAGTTTGTAAAACGCAGAACCAGTGGAAATTAACTTCCTCTTTTCCCAAGGCAATTATGATCTGCAAAAGAAAAATACCCATTTCAGACACTGGATTTATTCCAAAAGAGGTCCATTTCAATCCTCTCTTTCCATTATTGCTTCTTGGTAGCTCTTCATTCCAGCACTTTCTGGAAAGTGTTCCAAACTGCAAAGCTCTATGCCCTTTTTCCTATATCAAGCCCTCCCAGAGGGCGTGCTCTGGCTCAGTTTCCCAAGTTTGTTTTGGAAGACAAGCACCACTCAATCCCAATTTTCAACGTGGGAGCAACTGATAAAGAGTTCTGGGAAACGAAAAGCTGGAGCCCTGTGATGTTTCCATGATCCGTGTTTTGCACTTGATGGCAGCCTATTATTCTGCTCAGGAACTAAGCTGTGGTTAGAAAGGTTTGGGATGAAGGATCTCCAAACTTCAAAAATACGAGAATCCACACACAGGAAGGTGGTAACTATCAAAATGGTGCCAGATATGGTAACAAATTGAGACGCTCTCCCTTCTGACCCTTCTCAAAAGGTGTGGCCGTTAGCATCACTCTCATCTCCTACTTATCAGACATAATTCCTTTTTTAAAAAATACCATTTAAATTTCCTTACTACAGTTATAGTAAATGATGTGCTTTATCAGTGCTACAAACCAACTGTCCACAGGTCTGCACAGAACATGATTCAATGTGCCAGCTCTTTCTGTGAAGTTTTTCTCACTAATATTTATTAATTTACTTAGTTTTTTCACTCTACTGATTTCATTATGTGCCAAGGGTCCTCTCATGAAACTAAGATAAAGGAAACACTACAAAGAAGACCGACAAGTCTTATAAATAAGAACCAAAAACCAAACCTGTTGCCATCAAGTCAATTCTGACTCATAACGACCCTATAGGACAGAGTAGAACTGCCCCATAGGATTTCCAAGGAGCAAACTGTCCACCTTTTGGTTAGCAGCCATAGCTCTTAAGCACTGTGCCACCAGGGCTTCATAAATGAGGACAGCTAACCTATATTCACAAAATGACTAGTGGCTGAAGGAAACAGAATGAGCTGCTCCATAAAGCGGGAGGCTCTAACGAGTACCTCAATGTCAGCTAAGAATAACCTAACCTGAAACCCAAAAAGCACTGGTCCTTGGAATCTGTGTTGGGAGATGTTTGGAGGCCCTTGGGGTGCAGCAGCAACAGAAATAGGGGGTGGGGAGCCCGGGTCTGCCTTCTACAAGTCACTGGTCTACAGCAGACCCTGGGAGGCCAGGCTTATCTCTAAAAAGGTGTGCACACACACACGTGTACACACACATGCACAGATGACCTTCGTGACAGGCGATATGAGAATAACACAGAGGGGAGGGTGGGTGTAATGAACGAGACCGTGTTCTAGAGCCGCCTAGGGAAATGAAGCCTTCACAGACATAGACAGAGAAACTCACGTCACAGGGAGTCACGGCAGAGCCGGGGAGAACCCAAGTCAGCGAACACAGCTCCGTCCGATGAGACTGGCACGCAAGCAGGAGAGGCCAAGGTGTGGGTTACAAACAGGACAGGCTGCACATACCCTGGGTGTCGGCTGTGGTTGCGGGGACCGCAGGTTCGTTGGGTGTCGGCTCAGCACCAGGCTTCACAGCCAGCTGTGCCACGGGGGCTGCAGGCTCACTGTGCGCCAGTTCAGCACCAGGCTTCAGAGCCAGCTGCGCCTCAGTGAGCTCTGGGCTCTGCTTCAGCTCCAGATGGTACCCACTGACCTCGGGGAGCACCAGCGGTGGTGGCGGGTGGGAAATAGGAAAAAGAACTCTGGTCTCAAGCAGCCAACTCTCACAGCCGACTCACATCCTTCCGTGCTTTGAAAATCAACCAGGTATATAGCAATTCAAAACCTAGGTTCTGAAGATTCTTTTTAATTCCTGCACACAGGTACCAGGGCAGCTCTGGCCCCTGGTATGAGCTTGGGGAAGATCGTAGCTTGCCACTGAGTCTCAGGGTCTAGACCGATCCACCGGGCAAATAAATCTAACTCCATGCTTTGGTACATTTTTGTGATTATTTTTTACAATTTTTTTTCAAAAGTACAGTTTTGCCAACAAATCAAAGCGGTAACGACTTTACTGTGACTGATTACCAAAAGCCAAATCTTCTTCTAACCCATTCTCTGCAGAGAAGACAAAATAAATATAAACGAATATGATGTGGTAACCTCTAGTATTCCAAATAAACTTCTGGTATTTAAACTACAGATACAGTATAGCAGAAGGCAAAACAAAAATAACAAAACCCTCTGAACTTATTTTCTGGCATTACAGGAATGTTTATCCAGTATACCTTCCTTCTATGGCACCTATAATAATGTCATCATTATTACTAACGACTACTAACTTATAATCTCTGTTTAACAAGCATTTTTTTTTTTTTTAGTTTACCCTAAGGCAGTGATGGTTCAATGATCGAATTCTCGCCTACCATGAGGGAGACCTGGGTTTGACTCTCGGCCAATGTACCTCATGTGCAGTGGAGACACAGGTGTTGCTATGATGCTGAACAGGTTTTAGCAGAGCTTCCAGACTAGGACAGGCTAGGAAGAAAGGCCTAATGATCTACTTCCGAAAAGCAGCCAGTGAAAACCCTGTGGATCACAATGGTCCAGTTCCGTTGGGCATGGAGCCACTAACATCAACCACCACCTTCTAAGTGCTTGCAAGTACTAGCTCATTAATCCTCACAATGTCCCCACGAGGTAGGTTTAGCTCTAATAATACAAACTCGGAAACATCCCCACCTGGATAGTTCCACCAAAAACCAAACCAAACATGTTGCCGTCGAGTCGATTCTGACTCATAGTGACCCTACATGACAGAGTAGAACTGCCCCACAGGGTTTCTAAGAAGCAGCTGGTGAATTCGAGCTGCTGACCTTTTGGTAAGCAGTCAAGCGCTTAACCACTGAACCACCAGTGCTCCTGGATAGTTCCAGAGAGCACTGTAAACCTTCAGAATCCTTTCACAAGGGTTCCCCTTGGGCCATTTATTTGAGTCCAAGTTTTCAACGAGAGTCTCCAGAGTTGAGACTTCCCTACAGTTTTGCTGAATTAGAACTAGAACTCAGTCTCCAACTTAGTCCTCCCCTTTGAACCAAGCTTCCTCAAAGTAAAAACCATGAGTGCAAAACTAAAAAGGAGCACACGCACACATCACTAAGGCGTTACGGGCAATAATTTACAAATAGCTCCAATACACAGTATTTGTAAATGAGAAATGTATCTTAGGATAACATCAGGAGCTGTGCTTTTATAACACTCAAGGTCATTTTTTTAGCCCATGTATGTATGCTCAAACAACACGGAGTAATAAAATTCAAGTTACAGTGGTTGTCTTCAAAGCTATTTCATGCTCGCCACATGGCGTGGACTAGGCTAGTATAGTGTCTGAGGTTGTTTTGTGTTGAAAGTAAAGCTCTCAGACAACATAGAATTGTTCTCAGAGTGGGGACAGAGTGAAAGCATGCATTTTTCTAATATGCAAAGTGACACAAAAGCCAAATTAGTTATTTCTTTCAGCCTCTAAAGCCAGTCAGCCTATGTTCAAAATCTCAGTTCTGCGAGTTACTTTGATCTTGGGCAAGTTTCCTCATCTGCAAAACAGGATAATAATTATATAAACCATACATGGCAGAGTACATAAATGTAAGTGGAGAACAACACTGATACAGAAAACTTGAACAACACTATAAACCAACGAGACCTAACAAACACCTATAGAATACTCCACCCAACAACAGTAGAATACACATTCTTCTTAAGTGCACACAGAACGTTCTCCAGGATCAGCCACGTGTTAGGCCATAAAACAGGCCTCAATACATTTAAAAGAATTGAAAGCAATACCAAGCAAGTTCTCTGACTACAATTAAAGTAGAAAGCAATAACTAAAAAAAAAAAAAACTCAAAAAAATATGTGGGGATTAAACAACACATGCCTAAATAACCAGTGGGTCAAAGAAAAAATGACAAGCGAAATTATAAAATACTTTGTGATGAATGAAAACGAAAACATAACATACCAAAACTTATGGGATGCAGCTAAAACAGTGCTTAGAGGGAAATTTATAGCTGTAACTACCTGCGTGAAAAAAAAGATCTCGAATCAATAACCCACTCTTCCACATGAAGACACTGGAAAAAGAAAAGCAACTGAAACTTAAAACAAGCAGAAGGAGGGATATCTTAAAGATTAGAGTGGAAGTTAACAGAGAAGAGAAAAATAATAGAGAAAATCAATGAAAACAAAAGTTGGTTCTTTAGAAAGATCAACAAATTGGTAAATCTTTACTTTAGCTAGACTGACAAAAAAGACTCAAATTACTAAAATCAAGAATGAAAGAGGTAAACAGAAATAAAAAGATTATAAAGGAACACTAAGAAAATCTACATGCCAACTGATTAGATAATCTACATGAAATGGACAAATTCTTAGAAAGAAAGAAAGAAAAAAAAAACCCTACTCAAACTGACTCAAGATGAAATAGGAAATATGAATAGATCTACACTAAGCAAATAGATTGATTACTAATTTTAAAACTTACCCCAAATAAAACAAGCCCAGATGCCTTCACTGGTGAATTCTACCAAACATTTAAAAGAATGTTGAATAGACGTGGTGAGAGCAAAAACAAACCCTTATTAAAAAAACAGAGGGAACTTTTCAACTCATTCTACAAGGTATTACCCTGAAACCAAAATCAGACAAAGAAATCATAAGAAAACTACAGACCAATATTTCTTATGAAAACAGATGTAAAAAAACCTTTAACAAAATACTAGCAAATCAAATCCTTCAACATATAAAAATGATTATACACCATGACCAAGTGGAGTTTCTCCCATAATATAAGGCTGGTTTAATACCTGAAAATGTAACACACAATATTAATAGAACAAAGGACAACACAATTGTTGCAGAAAAGTGTTTGAAAAAAATCCAACATCCTTTTATAATAACACTCTCAACAAACTAGGAATAGAAAAAAAACTTCCTCAAACTGTTAAACAGTACCAATGAAAAACCCGCATCTAACATATTTAATGGTGAAAAAATGGATGCTTTCCCTCTAAGGTCAGGAACAAGACAAGGATATATGCTCTCCCCACTTCTATTCGACACTGTACTGAAGGTTCTAGCCAGGGCATTTAGGCAAGAAAATGAAATAAAATGCATCCAGATTGGAAAGCAATTATCACTATTTGAAGGTCACATAATCTTGTTTATAGAAAATCCTAAGGAATCCACTAAAAAACCATTCAAACGAATAATCGAGTTCAGGAAGGTTGCAGGATACAAGATCAGCAAAGAACAAAGGTGCCAAACAATGGTTAAGCACTTGGCTGCTAACCAAAAGACTGGTGGTTTGAACCCATCCAGTGACTCTGCAGGAGAAAGACCTGGCAATCTTTTCCTATAAAGATTACAGCCTAGAAAACCCTATGAGCATTTCTACTGTGTCACACGGGGGCACTAGGGGTTGAACATCGATTCCATGGCACACCAACAACAATAAGCAATGAACAATCCAAAACTGAAATTAGAAAACAATTCCATTGTGGGTGATGCAAACAGTTAAGCACTCAACTATTAGCTGAAAAGTTAGTGGTTTGAACCCACTCAGAGACCCCTCAGGGGACTGGCCTAGTGGTTTGCTTATGAAAGGCCACAGCCTTGAGAACCATATGGAGCAGCTTAACTCTGTACATACGGGGTCACCACGAGTCGGAGTCAACTCAATGGCAACTAACAACAACATAAAACTTGTACTCTGAAAACTCTAAGATACTTTTGAAAGAAACCCACGAAGGCTAAATAAATGGAAAGATATTCCATGTCCATAGACCACAAGATTTAATATTGTTAAGGTGGCAATACTCTACAAATGGATCTACAGATTCAATGCAATTCCTAGCAAACCCCCTTTTTTTTTGCAGAAATTGACAAGCTGATCCCAAAATTCATATGGAAATGCGATCAACTCAGAATAGCTCAAACAATCTTGAAAGAGAACTAAGTTGAAGGACTCATACATCCTAATCTCAAAATTTACTACAAAGCTGCCGTAATAAAGACAAAGTGGCACTGACATAAGGACAGACATACACATCAGTGGAACAGAATTGAGGGTCCATTAATTAGTCCGTACATTTATGGTCAGCTGACTTTGGATACGGGCACCAAGACAATTCAATGGGTTGAGAATAGTCTTTTCAACAAATGGTGCTGGAACAACTGGACACCCACCTGCAAACGAATGAAACTGGACCACATCCTCACACCACAGATAAACAGTCACCCAAAGAGGGTCAAAGACATAAACATAAGAGCTAAAACTATATGACTTTTAGGGGAAAATACAAAGTGACCTTGGATTAGGCAAAGCCTTCTTATATATGACACCAAAAGCAGAAGTGACAAAAGAAAAATCAAATTTTAAAACTTTTGTGTTGCAAATTATGCCACTGAGAAAAAGAAGACAATCCACACAACGGGAGAAAACATTCACAAATCATCTACCTGATAAAGAGCTTGCATCCAGAATAAAGAATTTAAAACTCAACAATAAAAAGACAAATAACTGAACTAAAAATTAGGCGAAGGTCTAAGTAGATACTTTCCCAAAGATGTACAAGTGGCAAATAAGCACATGAAAAGAAGTTCAACATCATTGGCCATCAGGAAAAGATAGGTCAAAAGTACTACGAGGCTGGCATAACTGGATATCCATCTGCAAAAAAATGAGACAAGACCCATACCTCACACCATGCACAAAAATGAACTCAAACTGGATCAAAGACCTAAATATAAAATCTAAAATGATAAAGATCATCGAACAAAAAATAGGACAATGCTAGGAGCCCCAGTACATGGCATAAACAGTATATAAAACATTACTAACAATGCAGAAGAGAAACTAGATAACTGGGAGCTCCTAAAAATCAAACACCTGTGCTCATCCAAAGACTTCACCAAAACAGTAAAAAGATTACCTACAGACTGGGGAAAAAGTTTTCAGTTATGACATTTCCAATCAGCCTGATCTCTAAAATCTACATGATCCTGTAAAAACTCAACTACAAAAAGACAAATAACCCAATTAAAAAACGGGCAAAAGACATGAACAGGCGCTTCACTAAAGAAGACATTCAGGAAGCTAACAGATACATGAGGAAATGCTCACAGTCATTAGCTATTAGAGAAATGCAAATCAAAAACACAATGAGATTCCATCTCACTCCAGCAAGGCTGGTATTAATCCAAAAAACAAAATAATAAATGTTGGAGAGGTTGTGGAGAGACTGGAACACTTACACACTGCTGGTGCAAATGTAAAATGGTACAACCACTTTGGAAATCGATTTGGCGCTTCCTTAAAAAGCTAGAAATACAACTACCATACAATCCAGCAATCCCACTCCTTGCAATATACCCTAGAGAAATAAGTGCCTTTACACGAACAGATATATGCACACCCATGTTCACTGCAGCACTATTTACAACAGCAAAAAAGATGGATGCAACCAACGTGTCCATCAACGGATGAATGGATAAATAAATTATGGTATATTCACACAATGGAATACTATGCATCGATAAAGAACAACGACGAAACTGTGAATCATCTCATAACATGGAGGAATCTGGAAGACATTCTGCTGAGTGAAATTAGTTAGGTGCAGAAGGACAAATATTGTATAAGACGACTATTATAAGAACTCAAGAAATGGTTTAAACAGAGAAGAAAATATTCTTTGATGGTTACAAGAGTGGGGAAGGAGGGTGGGAGAGGGGTTTTCACTAATTTAGATAGTATATAAAAACTATTTTAGGTGAAGGGAAAGACAACACACAATACAGGAGAGGTCAGCACAACTCGACTAAACCAAAAGCAAAGCAGTTTCCTGAATAAACTGAACACTTCAAAGGCCAGCTAGGAGGGGCAGGGGTTTGGGGACTATGGTTTCAGGGGACATCTAAGTCAATTGGCATAATAAAATCTATTAACAAAACATTCTGCATCCCACTTTGAAGAGTGGTGTCTGGGGTCTTAAACGCTAGCAAGCGGCCATCTAAGATGCATCAATTGGTCTCAACCCACCTGGAGCAAAGGAGAATGAAGAACACCAAAGACACAAGGTAATTATGAGCCCAAGAGACAGAAAGGGCCACGTAAACCAGAGACTACATCATCCTGAGACCAGAAGAACTAGATGGTGCCCGGCTACAACAGATAACTGCTCTGACAGGGAACACAACAGAGAACCCGAGGGAGCAAGAGAACAGTGGGATGCAGACCCCAAATTCTCATAAAAAGACCAGACTTAATGGTCTGAGACTAGAAGGACCCCAGTGGTCATGGTCCCCAGACCTTCTGTTAGCCCAAGACAGGAACCATGCCCAAAGCCAACTCTTGAGACAGGGATTGGACCAGACAATGGGATAGAAAATGATACTGGTGAAGAGTGAGCTTCTTGGATCAAGTAGACACAGGAGACTATGTTGGCATCTCCTGTCTGGAGGGGAGATGAGAGGGCAGAGGGGGTCAGAAGCTGGCTGAATGGACACGAAAAGACAGAGTAGAGGGAAGGAGTGTGCTGTCTCACTAGGAGGAGAGCAATTAGGAGAATACAGCAAGGTGTATATAAATTTTTGTATGAGAGACTGACTTCATTTGTAAACTTTCACTTAAAGAACAACAACAAAAAAAAAGTACTATGAGATATCACTTTACAACCACTAGGATGGGTATACTCAAAACCACAGATAATAAGCGTTGGCAAGGATGTAGAGGAATTGGAACCCTCGTACATTGCTGATGAAATGTAAAATGGGAAACACTTTTGCAATTCCCCAAAAATGTTAACATGAAGTTACTACATGACCCAAGCAAATCTATATCTCAGTATACACACAAGAGAAATGAAAACATATGTCCACACAGAAATACATACATGAATGTTCCCAGCAGTATTATTCATAATAGCAAAAAGTGGAAGCTACCCAAATCTCTCTCCATCAACTAAGGAGTGATAAATCACAAAACAGCCATACAATAGAGTATTATTTAGCAGTAAAAAGGAGTGACGTACTGGTTCATGCTACACATGGATGAATGTTGAAAACATTATGCTAAGGGAAAGAAGTCAGGCCACAAAAGACCACATATTGTGTAATTCCCTTTATGTGAAATGTCCAGAACAGGGAAATCTATACAGAAAGATCAGTGTCTGCCAGGGGCTGAGGGACAAGGCTGGCAGTAAATGAGGAGTGACTGCTAATGGGCACAGGGGTTCTTTTTGGGCGAAGAAAATGTTCTACAATTGGTTGCGGTGATGGCTGCACAATTCTGAATATATTAAATGCCACTGAATTGTGTGCTCTAATTCCCATACCACACGGTGAAACGTGTGGTACGTGAATTAGATCTAAGTAAAAATGTAAAAAACAAAATAAATGCAAAGTGCTTAGCCGAGTGTCTAACACACAGTGTGCCACAGCTTTAAAAACCCAACTTTGGCTGTGATTATTTTTAAAATGCATTCCCGGAGGCATCCCTGGAGAAGACAGTGACTTTGCCTTATAGGTGAGTTTAACATGTTCTATGTTCAATCACAGACACTGTGCCACAATGGAAGCTTTCCCAAGCAGGGGTGGTTGGGCCTAAGGCCAGAGAGGTTTCACAGGGACCATAAGCAGGAAGTAGTCAGGGTTACACAGCCGCGAGAAGGGTGTTTCTCATCAATACCTCCCTGCCCTCTTGTCACTCAGAGTTGGCCCAGAGTGATGTCAGTGGAGCAGGTGGCTGGAAGAAGAAAGTGGGGAAACCACCCAAGAAGGAAAAGGCAGTACCTCTAGGACCAGACTTTGAGAAGGGCAGATACGTAAAGGAAAAAGGATTTTGGGGAGGGGCAGAGGAGGGTAGAGCTTGGGAGCAGGAAAAGGAGGTCTAAACAAAAGGCAGGTCTAAACAGGAGACTAACAAAAAGCTAAAACGTAAAATGTAGTAAGAAACGGTGACACTATTCAATTCCTTTCTGAACCCAGAAAACACTCTGGGGAAGAGAAGAGAGGTAAAGGGAACGACCCATCAGGACTGAAATTTATATGGAGGAGAAAAAAAAGGCAAAACATTTTAGAAAAATTCTTTAAAAATATTCATACCTTTCAGGAAATCATATTATACCTTCTAGGAGTTTAGACTGAGAAATCCATAGGCTTTAAAGTATTGCACCATTACTTAGAAATGCAAATAATAATACTAGAAGGTAGTATTTACTGAGGGCTTACCATGTACCGGGAACCGTGCGCTAAACTCATTATCTCCTAATCCTCACGTTAATCCAGTGAAATCGTTAGTGCTGTTAGGTGCTGTGGAGTCGGATCCAACTCACAGTGACCCCCATGTACAACAGAACGCAACGCTGCCTGGTCCTTCGCCATCCTCACAATCGTTGCTACGTTTGAGCCCACTGCTGCAGCCACTGTGTCAATCCATTTCACTGAGGGTCTTCCTCTTTTTCACTGATCCCTCTACTTTACCAAGCATGATGTCCTTCTCCAGGGACTGGTCCCTCCTGATAACACATCCAAGGTATGTAAGACAAAGTCTCTCCATCTTGGCTTCTAAGGAGCATTCTGGCTGCACTTCTTCCAGTAAAGATTTGTTTGTTCTTCTGGCAGTCCATGGTATATTCAATATTCTTTACCAAGACTACCATTCAAAGGCATCGATTCTTCTTCGGTCTTCATTATTCATTGTCCGGCTTTCACGTGCATATGAGGTGATTGAAAACACCAGGGCTTGGGTCAGGGCACTTTAGTCCTCAAGGTGCTCAAGCACAGATGAAGTAGATACTTACAGTAAATACTATTAATAATCATTTTACAGGTAAGGAAACTGAGGCACAAAGAGGTTAAGTAACTTGCCCAAGAGCAAAAAATTTACAAGTGGCAGAGCTGAGATTTGAATTCAGGTGCCTAATTCCAAAATCCATAAAATTACCACAACACCAGTGTGCCCCACAGTACAGACCACTGGTATTCATAAAATGGTTTTCTAGGCGGACTAAATCAGACCATTTTTCATTTTTGCTATACACTCACAAAAATACAATCTGTGTGCTGATAAAAACTAAAGTAAAACAATTATATTTGGTAAATATAGCTATTATATAACAATAGTTACATCAAGTTTTATTTTAAAATAATATACATAAAAAGTCAAGTTTTAAAGAGAAAGCAGGATAATAACAAGAGCATATGAAGAAATAAAAATAGCCTGATTTTCTGGGAAGGTGAAATTTTGAATTCCTTGATTTCTTTTCGTAGAGTAACAATGTTCCTAAAGTGTCTGTGAAAACAAAAGTTAAGCATCTAAAAAAGGGCTTTCTGTCCTAACCCCTCACAATAGAGGCAAGCTTCTCTAGAGTACACTTCCCATTGGTCTGCCCACAATATCTGTGCGTGCCCACCACTGTGTGCTCTCCTCCCACTTCTGAGGGGCAATCTAACTCCCTTTTCTCAGGAAGTCATTTCCTGACATTTATCAGATATTCTTTTTCTTCCTCTTGCCCTAATCCTATACCAAATCTCCAGGACCAAGCCATTTATTAAAAGGCTCCAGAAATTTCTCGCAAGGAAAAGGACTGTGAGTGATCTGGCAGGCATATGGCAGAATTTCTGAACGAGCAGGGTTATATGGCTGCTGAGGGTTACTCTGCACCCAAACCAAGAAACTCCAATTGGCAGAGTGGGACAGATTCTTAGTGAGAACCAAAGACTGTGCTCAGCACTTTGTTTCCCAAGATCAGATGTCCATAATACCCTAGAGACAGGGCACACAGGTAAACAATTCCCATTTCTGGCTGTTCAATGCAGTGAGCACAACTCAAGAATTCTCTGTGCCTTTTGGCCAGTCATTTAATAGCTCAGGCCACTATGCTTTCTGCCTACCTCCAGGTCCAGCCAGCTCCCTAGGTGAAGGAGCCGTCACCTACCTGTGCATGTTTCCGTTGGTGGTGAAGGACTGGCCGCACACGGTACACTTGTACGGCCGCTCTCCTGAGTGCACCAGCATGTGGCGGTCCAGGGAGCTGGCGGAGCTCAGTGACTTCCCACAGATGCTGCAGGAATGGTCTGTTCCTCCAGTGTCCGTGTTGTGCTGGTGGAAGCAAGAATCTCAATGATGACTTAAGAAGAAGGACCGGAAGCTCAGCTACTACAAACCGGAACACCAAACCCAGTGCCGTAGAGTCGATTCCGACTCATAGCGACCCTATAGGACAGAGTAGAACTGCCTCATAGAGTTTCCAAGGAGTGCCTGGTGGATTTGAACTGCCGACCCTTTGGTTAGCAGCTGTAGCACTTAACCTCTACGCCACGAGGGTTGCCACTCAGCTACTACCAAATGCAAATTCAGAGCCTGGTTAAAACAATCAGTGTGGTTTCTTGGCTACTTTTTTTTTTTTTTTCCGTTTTAAGTATCTTCTGTTATGGACAGAATCGTGCCCCCTTAAAAGGTATGTTGAAGTCCTAACCCCTGTACCTGTGAATGTGATCTCATTTGGGGGAATAGGGACTTTAGTTGAAGATGTCCTCAGGTAAGTCATACTGCTATTCCCTTCTGAGTGATGTCTTACAAAGGGGAGAACAGACACAGACAGTGTCGCACACGGAGAGAAGACATTATGTGAGGATATCATCTACAAGTCAAGGAATGCCAAGAAATGCTCAGGGCTGTCAGAAACTGAAAGAACAAAGGAGCATCTCCCCCTACACAGAGACAGCACAGCCCTGCCATTGCCCTAATTTCAGACTCCTAGCCTCCAGAACCAGGAGACAATGTCGGTTCTTTAAAGCCACCCTCTTTGTGGTACTGTTATGGCGGCCCTACGAGATGAAGACATCGTCTGTAACATCGACATTTATCAGGAATACAGGCAAATAACTATTTGGTATGACCTTCTTCCACCTCCATGTTGCAGTCTGGAAAATACCTCTACTAGAAGGCTCAGGGGTCTTTGCAAGACTTTCTATGAAACACAGATAGGTGAACTGACTACAGATACTAACTCCTATGAGTAGAAGGATTCTCAGCTATGAAGCAGATACGTGAAATATTACAAGTCAACAGCCCCTCTTCAAGCTCCATGGCCCACCCGTGCTGTCAGAGGAGAACCCAAACCTGCAGATATTAGATGGGTTTTGCCTCTGGAATAGAATAAGAAGGAGAGTATTTCTATCTAAACCCACATTCCTATTTTATTGTTAGTACCATGTCCTTCATAGTTCCAGACTCATCAATGCTCTCACAAGTCTGCCATAACAGGAGAGGGAGGAGAATAAGCCTCATAATACAGGAGAAAACCAAAAAAGACTCCAAACTGAGTAAACTCCCTGCTGCAGGACTAAGATTCACACCAGTATGAACAGAGAGGTCTACATCTACCATCTCATTATACTGAAAGGGGGTTTGTTCACACTGACAAGCCCTGTACAATGAAAAGTCTTTGCTTCTACATACATGCATACACGCATGTATGTAAATAATATTCAACTAACTAGATGTTCTTAAAAAATCTTAAAAGGTACTCTGTTGACCCGAGACTCTAGCAATTACACAAGAATGATCATTCAGCACTTACTTCCCAAACATTAAATCTAAATTAAACACAGCCAATTAAAATGAAGGCCCCTGCCCTCTGCTAAGAACCATTGAAAGCACAAATGCAAAAGAAGGTGGCAAACCTGACGGATGTGCATAGTTAGCTGGTGCTGTGTAGTGCAAATCTTTTCACACAGGGGACAGTTATAGGAAGACTTCTCCTCTTTTGTTTCCTAAAAGAAAGAAAGGGGGGAAAAAATAAAAAGGGTATTAGAAGGGAAAATGAATTTCAAGTCACAGTCAAACAGTATGTTTCATCTCTGGAATTAGCACCTGTGTCTCAGAGGCTCTATCAACATGGCCAGGGGCATGGGCTCTGGAGCCTGCTGCGCTGAGCTCGGCAAGTCTGCCCTCAGTTTCCTCGTTGGTAAATGGGAACAATAACAGCACCCACTCACTGTGGTGGGGATGCAGTCAATGAACACACATAAACCACCACAACAGTGCCTGGTACAGAGTAAACACTCAATAAACAGTAGCGCTTTTGTTACACTGACACCATTTAATTAACTGTCACAGTCACTCAGTGTAGATAGTAACATGTCATGAATACGTGATGGCTGCACATTAAGACTCAAGCCACCGCAGAGCTGGAAAAGGAATACGTCTCTCAAGTCTGATCCAGGTTCCTCTCACTATTTTCTGCCTGGTTTCTGAGGCCCCCAGGACACATGGAAGGGCATGAAGCTCTCATCTGACAAAGCCACCCTACCAATGGTGAGAAGCCCTCCATACCCAGCGTGCCCAGCGTGCACCCAATGGGTGTCAACATGGCCCCTTCACCTCCTGTTGGCACCTGCCTGACCCTGCTCGAAGGGAAGAATGCTGCACCTGTCCAAACTTTGATGGGGAAGACAGCCGTTATAAATGGTTACAGAAGAGCCAGCTCTATTAATACATCACTAGTTTTTAGGAGGCTCGTTTTATGCTTCCTTAAAGCAATATATTTTAGCCTTTTAAAGAAAAGGGCAACCTCCTTTACTCACCACACATTATAGCTCCTCCTTCCAAACAGAATGCCCCCAAACACTTTATAAATCACAGAGAGCTGCCTCCTCGTCCCCACAGTCCCTAAGCACTATAGGTCCCTGTCCTCATCTCCATCCTCAAAACTAACTGGATCAAGGATTCGACACCCGTCCCAGGAACTTAGACCTGGGATGCCGAGAGATTAAAGCAGGTAAGTAGGTTTCCACAAGCCAGCAGAACCCCCTGGGGAGCTCTGTGAAATGTGGCTTTCTAGACCAACCTCTCCACATGGTGAGTCAGAATTGTGGGGGGTGCTGAACCCCAGAAATCCATTTGTGTCACAATCACAAACTGCCCAGGAGATCCTGACATGTGCCCAGGTTTGGGAATAACTTTGTTAAGTGATCATGAGCACTTGAATTGAAAGTTCACGTACAGAAGGGGTTGGACTCAGCACCGTGGCAAGCCAAAGCCACCAGAAAGCAGTTCGGGACCATGTCAGTGCTGACCAAAGTGGGAAGGCAGGTTATCCGAGTGGGAGGGAGGGAAAGTTGTCTCCTCAGCCAGACCCTTAGGGCCAGGTTGTGCATCAGCAGACCCCTTTATACTTGAACTAGCCTGAACGCATTTGTGTTGCCTGCAAGTAATAGTAATAATAATGCCATTTAGTGAGCACTTACTATGTGCTAAACTCTGTATGTACAGAAATGTTGGTTTTTTCCCAATTGCTGAGAGACAGGCACCATTATAAATCCCATTTTCTGAATGAGGAAACAGGGGTACAGAGGCATGCAACTTGCCCCACATCAGGGAACTACTAAGTAGCAGACATGGATTAAAACTCAGGCAGCTGCCTCCACAGCCCACGCCTTAAACCACAGTGCCATGCGAGTCTGACCAAGAAAGAAGGACAAAGCCCCAGCGAGGCACAGACAGGAAACACCCTTGTGGTTGCTCATGAGCGATGATGGAAATCAAAGTTACCCGGAGACTATGAACACGGATGGCCTGACCGAGCAGATGGGGGGAGGGCATGCAGGAGGCCTGTGTGTGTCGTCTAAGCGGTCTCTCTCGCTCCTCTTCAGACTCTCGGCCTCATGTTAAGCAATACAAATCATCTCCTAATTTGAGGAACTGGGCCTCTGAAGGAGGCACGTTAAACATCTTCTCACTCTCAAACTGACATGCTTTTAAGGATGTGAATTCTAAAAAGTGGATCACTCAGAGATGGTCAAAAAGATTCCCAGTGTCATCTAGTTCTCCATAAACTTCCACTCCTTCCATAGTTACAATGTATGCGTACAGGGGTGGGGGGACCATAGCTTTTCAGCCCAGTTCTAAAACTACAGTCAGAACAGAGCTGGCCCAGGATCATCAGACGATAAGAACACCTGCCAGATAACGAGGGGTGTTTCACAGCTGGGCCAAACATCAGGGTTGAGTTCAATCTGGGGTACTTTTGCAAAATTACTATCAATAATTTATATATATATATATATGTACACACACACAGACACACACACACACAGACACACATGCACACCAGCTTCTGTTGAGTGGATTCCGACTCAGGATGACACTACATGTTTCAGAGCAGAACTGTGCTCCATAGGGTTTTCCACAGCTGATTTTTCAGAAGTATATCACCAGGCCTTTCTTCTGAGACACCTCTGGGTGGACTTGAACCTCCAAACTTTTTTTGGTTAGCAGCTGAGCATATTAACCAGTTGCAACACCCAAGGACATCACCTATCCATATAGATAGATGTGTACAAATATAATACACACATATACTGTGCATAGACACATGTGTGTGTATATGCACCCACTTGCACACACGTTTAGACCCACACACAAATATACATATACATACATAATATACATACATACATATATATATATTTATAAGAAAGATTTGCTAGTAGCATGCTTGTAAACGTTGCAAAGTCAGGCCTGTTAAGTGGCCAGCTAGCCTCCTGAGGAGACAAATCTAAAAAGAAAAACAAAACCATTTGAGTTCACCTTGGAGCTGGCTGGTATTGACTCTGGGGTTTATCATTAACTGGAACCAAGCTTTCTCTGAGGTTGGCACACAGGGCAGGGCGACAAAGCCCAAGGTGGTTTGGGAGAAGGAGGTCTGTTGACTCAGACTTAATTTTCAAAAACAAGCCCAACAGAAAGGAGAGTGTTGTGGCTCTTGCCGAGGCTCTCTGGGGACGTTAGATCCAGCTATGACAGCCCTGCTGGTGAAAGGAGCACATTTCCTGAGCTGACAGATAAAATTAGCAGCTAATGTGATAACTAACCATCCCATAATGAAACAATCTGGCAGCCTTGTCAGGAATCCGCCAGGGCTAATCTGTTCTGGAGCTCTTTGGTAGCCCTGACGAGGCTCCTCCCTCTTTCCACCCTTCCCGTCCAGCTCACAGGTAAGAGAGATGCTTCATTCTTCTGGCACTCTTCCCACTGGGTTTTGTTTTTTAAAAATTCACTGAATATGCCGTGCAACCTCTGGCCTGGACCTCCCTCTCAAAAGCCAAGTCAGTGAACGAGAAGAGGAGGTGGGTGACAATGGCCCCATAGCTCCTGCGCCAGCTGCTCCTCCCCACGGCAAGGTCAATCTCCACTAACGTGGGACGTGAGGTGTGTGTGGTGGGCTCCTGCAATGGCTGTAACTGCCATCTCTGAACAACTGGCTACAGACCAGAGCCTGGACTTGCGCCAACTTGGCCTCTGCAGTGGCCACCTCTCCCACGCCACAGTTCCCTGGTGGAGCAGCAAGAAGTGGGCATCGACCTTGGGTGTCTCATTCATCACGAGATGCGGGGCTCCTGGCCAGGGCCTGACTGGCAGTAGGAACTGGGTACACTTTGTTAAATGAATTGATGGATGGACGGATGGACGGATGGATGGATGGACGGACAATCATGTGGGAGTGGAAGTAAACCTTTTCTTCACAGAGCTAGCTCTCCTTCTTGCTCAGGCCACAGCCACACAGGCTGAGTATTTTCTCAGGTACCCATAGGAAGAGAGGCATGTGCAGAAAAAGGAAAAAAGAGAGAAAAGAGATCAATGCCGTGACCCTAAAGCATCACGTGACTGTCAAGCTTCGGCCTTGAGAAAGGGGTAAGAGACGGACATTCTCACACACAGCTGGTGGGGCTGTCAGCTGGTGCCGCTTCTTCTGGAGGGTGTGCTGCATCCAAAGCCTTAATGGTGTACTTCTAAGAATTTATAGACAAGCATCAGAAATGTGCTCAGAGATCTCTGCGTAGGGAAAGTCATGGTAGGATTATTAATGAAAAAGAAGATCAATTCACAAAATCCAACAGGTTTACTTTCCTATCCACCCCTGGTACCTAGATAAACCCAGAAGAACATCTCCCTGAGGGTCTGGTATAACCCCATTAATTCAGAGAAACAAGAAATGAAACATGGAGTTAAGCAGTCAACTCGTATTGTACGGATTCAGAGAAGAAATGAATCTCTTCACCCTCTGCCCCGCTTACTCCTTAACCTGTCAGTAGAGCATAGTGCCAACAGCTTTTTATAACTGCCCACCTGTACATTAATTAAAAGGTTCATGTTATTTCCCAATGGACTTTGGGGAAGCAGACTTTTATAACGTGATTCAGCCTCCCAACCCCTGCCCAGTTACTCGTTCCCGCTTCTCCTGACCTAACGTCCCCAGAAAATTCAGGAGGACTAAACAGCAACTTAACTGGAATTCTCTGGAGCCAAATTCTGTTCTTCCAAGGATGGAAGGCTGACTAGTAGTCCCAGTATAAACACTACTTATTTGCTACCTAATCTAAAGACACTAAAAAACCCAAAGCAGTGGCTTTGAAAATCCCTTTAACCAGTTGTGTGAATAAGGAAACAAACCACATTACTGCAAAAGAGTAAGTCGAGTTCTCTGTCTTGGTCATCACATGAAGAAAGCTCGCATTCAAATCAAATTACAGGCAGAGAATAAGGGTGCTTTCACCAACATTTATACCACAGCAAAGAAAATTTTCTCCATGAAAGGAAACTGACACAAGCTCTGAAAAATTTGTTCTGGAAACGTTATTAAGGCCTCTGGGTATGTCTATTTAATTCCAAACAAAGCCAAGGTTTTGTCTTAGAAAGCTGGGTCTCAAGGGAACATCTTTCTTCCAATGTTCTCAATGACTAAACCCACCAGGCTTCAGGGCCGAGTCTGCAAAAGCTTACCTGGTTCCTCCTGCCGATCCGGTTTGGTCCTGGGGGCTTTGTGGGGCACTTGACCTGCGAGCTCCCGCCATTCTCAGCGATCTTCCCTACACTCATTACGGCTGACATCATGGTGTTGATGGATGATAAGTCTGAACCTTCCAAGCCAACAGGTGAGCTTGACGTCATTGGGACAAGGGTTTAAACTTCTAAGAAGCCTCTGTTGTAGAACTGAAAATCAGAAATTGCTGATGTGATTGATCACTGTCAAGTTCAGGTGAGATAATGGCCAGGTGACAATGGCCTGGGTTACTGCAAGTCAAGTCAAAAAGCCTAAAGCCTGCTTTCTACAGCTTAAACCAGGACTCATGTCTGTAATGATTCAAGCCTTCAATTAAATGAAGGTCTGGCATAGCAGAGGCTAACTGGTGATCTTGCTTCTTTCTGAGTTTCTGCCACCAAAGGACTCAACAAGTCATCTGAGGCAGGGTTCTTTGCCTTTCCTAATCTTCTACTGAGCAGAACTGGGAAAGGCTGAACCAACAGTTAGGTAACCCAGGGAGCTGCCATTTGGCCAGCACCCTCCTAAGAAGGGACAGTCATTTACTACTACATGAATGCCCCATACCTAAACACTAAGGGTGAGGATTCCCTTAACCCTACTGCCACAATACAGTGATTTTAAGGGGGAGCTCAAATTACCTAAGACAACTGAGAGATCACCCCTATCAGAATTGCAGCCAAGTTTCAAATCAACACAGGAAAGCCTGTTACTTTAAAAATACAAATAAGTAATACACCTGGACGAGTTGAGAAAACGCGAAGAAGAAAAACCTGCCCCCCACTGCCAATTACCTCCATTTTCTGCCCCAACTGATACACTACAGAATTTTCCCTGCTATAGCTGTCCTCCACGCAGCAGGAAACGAGTCTGCGCTTGCTTGCTCTTTTCTTCTCTTGCTGCCACTGGTTGGCCCTGGAAGGGAAGCAGAGGTATAAAGGTTTGGTGAGTGTCTTGTCACTTTAGTGAAGAAAAGACTGAACCCTCTCATTTGCCATAATCTCAGACTCTACAGTCACGGAAATACAAACAGCACAAATGAAAGGCAGTTTCTGTATCTTCTGTTTCTTCCAAAACTAGATTCTATGGTTGTTTTTCAACCTTAACTGATGCCTCCTACAGTGCCGCCACACTCACTCCACAGCTGATTCTGTGGTATTTTACTTTCTGATGTTCACACACACATACACGGAATTGTCTTTCATTCTGTACCTCCTGCCCTCCCCTACCCTAAGGATTCTCAAATTCCACCTGACCCACCTCGTGCTTCTACCTAAAACTGACCAAAAACAAGGTCGTTAAGAAATCCACAGTCTAGAAGGTATTGAGTCAGACTTAAGCCTGGAAAGATGAGCAGAACGACCGAAGGGAGAGCTCTGAGCCACAGCCACATCATAGTTTCCTTCTTCAGGGATTCCTTGCAAGGAGAAGTCCTATGGCTATAGCTATGGCCAGAAATCTGTCTACAGGCAAACTATTTCCCTCCTTTTATCTGGGAAGATAGTCTAGAGCTGAAACCCTGCCAGTAAGGCACATATCCCCTTATCCCAAGGTATGAGTTTCTAAGTCCTGAAAGTCCAAACCAGCTGTAAAGATTCAAGCTCATTATCTCAGCTGGTGAAGCAAGGGCTTATGCTTAGAAATGACATGAGAAAGGACATGATTTTCTGTGGTGTCTCCTCAAATGTCAGGGGATGCAAACGAGGATCTGACAAATAGTTACACCCAGAGCCTCTACGAACGCTCAGCTTTCTAGCAGTGTAGCAGGGAAAGTCCGGAGCTAGAACTTTATTAAGTGCTGTATGCAATCAGCTGCAGCCTCAAAATCCTACCAGAGGAGAACCTTCAAGGACAGTGCTTTCCTTGTCAAGAGACAAAATGTACTTTCCTTGTTAACAGACATTTTGAATCTAATGGTTTTCCAAATGGTAGGAACAGGGACTAACGACAGAAACATACAATTTAGTACTGACTCACCCTACCCCACCATCCTTCCCCATGGAGAGAGGAAGGCTATGGCCAGAATCAAAGCAACAACAAACTGCTGGCCTTCCATTAAGCTTCCCCATGCCTGAAGACGTTTCAACTTATTTAAAGTTGTGTACCAAACTTCCTGCTCTTAACTGTCTTTGAAAGTTTATCTGGGAGATACACACATACACACGGGCACACGTGTGCATGTACACACACCGCTTTTCTTTCTTAATGGATTTCTACCAAACGGATCAGCAGTTCCCTAAAATTCTTACAGTGGATTAGCATGTAATTATCTGATTCAAATAAATGGATATTTTCAATACCAAATTCATCTCACTCTTTTAAATACATAATTTTTAATCCTCAGCAAATTATAAAATGACTATGCTGTAATTGTGATGTCCGTAAAAATAAAACTGACTCTTCCACCAAGGGGTACTAAGGGCTCTGAAGATGACCTTGCTTTTGGTCTATCACTACATTCAAAAGAAAAAATATGGCAGAGTGTACTCAAATCTGAAAACAAGTAAGTATGCATACCTTTTGGACTAAAAGTAAAATTGTAAGGTATTGAATATATACTCTACGAGTCCACCCAGAGGTGCCTCGAAAGAAAAGAACTGGTGATCTACCTCCCCGAAAAATCAGCTATGGGGAGGGTAACAATGTGAATGTGTGTGTATGTCTATATATATGTTCTAATTCTCTCACTCAGTAGGGAAAGAAAATGGCGAGGAGGGAAATAACAAAAAATGTAACTACACAGAGCCACACTGCAGGTTAAGAATTTTTCTCAGTCACTGGTAACATTAGCAATACATTCTTGCAATTTACTTAAGTGTCAATGCCTAGGAAGTCACTAAGGAGCCCTGGTGACACAATGGTTAAAGCGCTCAGCTGCTAACTGAAAAGGTCAGCAGTTCAAACCCACCAGCCGCTCCATGGGAGAAAAGACTTGGCAATTTGCTTCTGTAAAGATTACAGCCTAGGAAACCCTATGGGGCAGCTGTACCCTGTCCCATAGGCTTGCAATGAGTCAGAATTGACTCTACAGCACACAACAACAACAGGCAAGTAGCTACAGCTCGCCAACAGAGGGGCTGGCTGTTCCAAGGGCTTATCCAAACTGGAAAAGGGACACACCATACGAACTTGCTGTTTCCCATTCTATCTGAACAGGAAGACATTTGCTAAGTTTATTTCCCTCTTTGAGATCAAGTGTAAAGCATGATGCTGCAAACTGATGACGCCAAGATCACCTACGCTTACTCTTTTCCTACTTTGCATGTAAATAAGTAGCAATTTTTTTTTTAATAGAAAAGCTTCTCATCTCTGATCTGACAGTGCAATTGACAAAATGAGACTGGCCGCCGCACTGTTACAGAAAGGAGAAGTTGCTTCAGAAGCAGTTAACAACGAGCATCTCGGAGCTGTTACAAGACTTTACTCCAGTTGGCTCTTGTGTCTTATATCTGGGCATTCTCTTTGGGTTCACGGAGCAGGGAAGAAGGGAAAGAGCCTAGTGTAAGCACAGTGTGGCTCAGTTCACTGTTCTACGGAGAAGAAAAAAATTCACCTCAGCATCAAGGATCGTCTGTACACTAATTCTGGAAACCCTAGTGGCATACTGGTTAAGTGCTATGGCTGCTAACCAAAGGGTCAGCAGTTCAAATCTGCCAGGTGCTCCTTGGAAACTCTATGTGGCAGTTCTACTCTGTCCTATAGGGTCGCTATGAGTCGGAATCGACTCGACAGCACTGGGTTTGTTTTTTTTTTTTTTTAATACACTAATTAGAAGCAAGGTGGCCAGAATGAGTCTATTCTTCCTACCCTCACCCTCTGGATTGTTATAAGAGCAATAACCCAAACTAACAAACTTAAACCTTTGGACTGTCAACATCAGGGACTCTGCCCTGGGAATCTGAACAGAATTTGAACAGTTTAAGGTTCACGGACAAAGCACATTTTTCTTTACGGATATTTACAGACCTAATACGCTCGCTCTCCCTCTGTATCCCTTCCTCTCCCTGACACCATCCCATACATCAGCCCACCACTGTGAAAACACACACACACACCCACCCACCCACCCACCCACCCACCAAGAATAACCCAAACAAGCACCACGGGCCCTTTCTAATTCGACCCTCT
Source organism: Elephas maximus indicus (assembly GCF_024166365.1). NCBI lineage: Eukaryota > Metazoa > Chordata > Mammalia > Proboscidea > Elephantidae > Elephas > Elephas maximus. The sequence continues at coordinate 49,419,163 of NC_064819.1, read as the reverse complement.
CCAGCTGGACTCAGGGAGGACCACGCACCTAGATGACGGTCACACACCACAGCTCTGAAAAGAAATTATTCTCTTTGTTGAAATCACCATGCAGGCTGGCCTGGGTGCTGGTTTTTTACACAGACAATCTGGGTTTGGGGTGGGGAGAGGCGTGAAGTGGGAGAAGAAAGAAATGGGGTGTCTGAAGTGTTGCTTCCTTCAAGGCCAACAGTCGGCACCCTTCTGGGGTTTCTTATCCCACACCACAGCCCCATTACATCAAGAAGAACTGGCAATTCAATTGCAATTTCAACATGGCTTTGCATCAAAGCTCCTGGAGGCTCTGGAAAAGGGGGGGAGGGGAGGGCAATTCAAAGTGAACAGAGGAAGGGTGGGGGGGTGGGTATGGGGAGACGCAACATTCAGTTATTGTGACTCGAGGAAAGTCAACAATGTTCAACTGACCTGTTTTCTTTGTTTTATCAGGCCGGCCCTCCTTACTGAGGAGCTGGCACGGCCTGGGCCCAAACGTGGGCAGAGTCACACCTCAAAGCCACCACCTCTGGAGCACAGATGTGGAGCAACCTATGAGAACAAGAAGAGACAACATTAAAAGGGGCAAAAGACCAGAAATGAGCCTGTCTTTGGATAATTAAACCCAAGCCCGTTGCTTTCAAGCCGAATCCAACTCATGGCAACCCTCTATGTTACAGAGTAGAACTGAGCTCCATAGGGTTCTCTTGGCTATATTCTTTATGAAAGCAGATAGCCAGGCCTTTCTTCTGTGACACCACTGGGTGGCTTTGAACCACCAACCTTAGTAATCGGAACCACCCAGGGACACAAATTACAGGCAGCAGAGTATTTCCCACCTCCTGCCCGTGCTCACAACAAGCTTCTAGTTCATATTCCACCCAGACTTCAAATAGCATCCAAACAAGGGTGACAGGAGTCCAGCGAGTCTTGAACAGACCAGCTGCCGTCAAATCAACTCTGACTCATGGAAACACCATGTGTGTCAGTGTACAACTGTGCTCCACAGGGTATTCAATGGCTGATTTTTCAGCAGTAGATCACCAGGCCTTTTCCCTGAGGCACCTCTGGGCGGACTCAAAACTCGAACCTTTTGGTTAGCAGCTGAGCATGTTAACCATTTGTACCACTGGAGAATGGCTTGAACTACTGGCTTCAGGTGCAACTTTTAGCACTTCAGAGGTAGATGCCTATGGACCACCAGCTTATAACGAAAAGTGCTATCAAAATTGGAAGGAAAAAAGAAAAGAGCTGAAGAAAGAAAAAAAAAAATCAGAAATAAACAGTCCCTCTGAAGTAACGAAGAGATTGTTACACGTTTTCCTGACGGATGGGGGAAGTCTCCATAACACACCCTCTCTGTAGGGAAGATGTAGAAAACATCTTTTAAATGACACATGCCATTCAGGAGTTTGAGAAGGTCTCCTCTATGGTATCAAGGGCATCAAACACCCAGAGAAAACTACAGCCCTCTAAAAAGTTAGAGACTGAAAGTAGGATTCTCCAAGGCTAAAGCACTCAGCCCGCCACCCATCTGTCAGTTGTACTGTGGTGGTCTGCAGGTTGCTATGGTGCTGGAAGCTATCAAATGCCAGCAGGGTCACCCATGGTGGACAGGTTTCAGTGGACAGATGAGCAAGAAAAGCTTGGCGATCTACTTCCAAAAACCAGAAAATGAAAACTCTGTGGATCACAAGAGAACACTGTCGGATACAGTGCTGGAAGATAGGCCCCCTAGGGTGGAAGGTGCTCGGAATACACAGTGGCTGCAATAAAATACCAACAATCATGAAGATGGCGCAGGACGGACTGGGCAACATTTCGTTCTACTGTACATGGGGTGCCACGAGTCGCAGCCAACTCGATGGCAACTAAAAACATTCAGCCACATCTCTTTGTCTCTGACTGCAGCATCCCTAAGCTAAGCTGAAGAGTCTAAAACTGGAAGACTAAAACCAAACCTAACCCACTGCTGTCAAGTCGATTCTGACTCATAGCGACCCTATAGGACAGAGTAGAACTGTCCCATAGGGTTTCCAAGGCTGTAATCTTTACGGAAGCAGACTTCCGCATCCTTCTTCCACAAAGCGGCTGGTGGGTTCAAACCTCCAACCTTTCAGTTAGTAGCCGACAGCTTAACCACTGTGCCACAGGGGCTCCTCAGGAGAAAACTGGAGAGGAAAAACAAACCACCATGCAGACAAGACCTGCCCCAGTCAGGTCATGTGGTTATCCTGAATTACTCACTTGGTCCACAAACAGTTACCGAGCAACTGCAGCAGGCAAGCTCCAGGCTAGACTGGGCTGCTGGGTGAGAAAAACACTACCAACTCCTCCTATCAGAGGCAGCTCCCCAGCATGTCTGATACCATGATTCTCCCCAGTTTCTCTTTTTACACCTGAGTGCTTCAAACTCTCCATCTTTTTCTCTGAGTGTTTCTCTTTTGAGAAGTGTTTTGGATTTTAAAAGTATTAGGAGACAAGGAGTGCCCCCTAGAGACAGCCCCTAAAAGGGGACAAGAAACCAAAACCAAACCTGTTGCTGTCCAGTTAATTCTGACTCATAGTGCCCCTGTAAGTGGGGCAAGGAGCCTTTAAGACTCCAAGCACACTTAGGACTCCAATAGTTCTCAATGTTTCTTGGATCAAGACCCTTGAGAATGATGAAAACTACAGACCTTCCCACAGAAAAATGCACCCTACCGTACACCCAACATTTTGCGCTCAGTACCAGGAGGGTTGGGGTCCCATTAACCCATCTAAGGGCACCATGATAAAAATCCTTGTTTTACTTGATATATAACCCGCCCTCCTCTAAACTATAAATCAAGTCAGTTTTCTTAAAATTCCCATATAGTTCTCAAAATGAACAAAATTTCCTTTTAGATCATCCCTACCCATTCACACTTAAAGGTGCCTGAGGTGAAACTAAATATCCATTAAAAAACAAGTAAAGCTTCCCTTTATTATTCATTTTAAAATAGCAAATTTTGTTAGGAAGAAAAAGTCTGGAGAGGCAGGGTGGCGAAGGAAGATGGCAGAGTTGCTCCATGGAATTTTCTAGAAACTTTCAAGATCTCTGACCAAGTAAATCTCTCTATACATCATCAATTAAGAACACTCTGTAGTGTCTCAGTCGACTCTGTTAAGCCAAGTAACTAGAGTTACCTACTCTGTTTTGGGTTCCACTATGCCTGAGAGGTTCACAGGACCCCAAAACCAAACCAAACCAAACCTGTTGCCGTCAAGTCGATTCCGACTCACAGCGACCAAAAGTATTACAAAGTAGAACTATTCCATAGGTTTTTCAGGTCTGTGATCTTTATGGAAGCCCAATGCCAGGACTTTCTTCCCCAGTGGATTCAAACTGCCAACTTTTAGAGCAGCAGTCAAGCTCAAACCAGGGACCTTTCACAAAACTCGGAGAGTGGAAAATTACAAGACGGTTCTTAGAAGAAACCTCCAGGTACCCCGCACCTCCACTGTGATGAGCAAAGATGAATCCTGCGAGTGACAAGACACAGGGTGGAAGGCATGAAGGGGTGGGTCTCCTGGGTGCTGACAAGGACGCATTTCTTGATCTGCCTACACAAGCTCTTCCCAAACCCAACTGAAAAAGGATAACCTGGAGAGGGCAGAGTTCCAGCTGGGAAAATGAAGAGTAGGGGGAGGGTTAGCCCTCAGCCCCAGAGGAGATAAGGCACAATGATATGTAAAGCCAGAAAGAAAAGATTAAGGAGACCCGTCTCCAGATCCCGGAGACAGCAATGGAGAGATGAAAGATAAAAGGCAGGATGGTAGAAAACAAAGGGCTGAGTCCTAGCTTCTGAAAAACCCAAGAATTCTTGAAGTGAGACCTGAAATCTTTCCTAAGGCCCCCAGGAAATATGGAGTCAGTTTATATGCCTAGGATGATGGTACAGGGCTGGAAAAAATGTTCCCACAGACAATATAATAGTGGGCTTTACAACACTTAACCAGGATGGCCACAGTGCTGAGCAGAGAAAATGTCCCCAAATACTTGGGATGGTTGATCCACTGATAACAGTCGACCAGTTCAGCCTGACTCAGGATGGGCCAACAGCCTTTGAGTTACTACGTAGGGGAACAAGCAGCAAAGGACAGGCTCAGGCAGGCTGGGCTGGGGACAGATTGGTGAAGATCTGATGCTCCGCTGCAGCCATGCTGCTCTCCCCGCCCATAAACCTCGGGGGAAGAGGTCTCTTCTCCCCAGGCTGCTCCCATGTGCTCTGAAGGCTAAGACAGCTGTGATGATGGCGCCGAGTTCCAGGAAGCTGATGTGTTTCTTGGCTTTCAGTTCAGTCTTTGCCCTGGATAGGGCGGCAGCCCGTGAAAGTCACCCCCACGCCCCCCCAACCCCGTGCTGGCACAGGCTTTGGTAAAACCGAGCTTTGGAGTGTCCCGTAGGGCTTCCCAGCAATTAGGCCCCGGGAGCTGCTCTAGCCACTTCTGGAGCCCCTCCCGTGGATGAGGAGGGGCTGCAGAGAAGAGATGGGGGTGCACCGCTTGTTCAGGACAGCAAAGCATGGGGTGAAGGTATAAGCACCAACTCAGGACACCAGACTGATGTAGGCCTCCCTCTTTGGTTTTCTTCTGAGCTCTGCCTTCAAAACAGCCCCCACTTCCTTCCCCTCAAGATGACAGGAAACGGTCACCCTTGAACCTACCATTCAAGGCTCTCCATGCTCTGGCCCCAACTTACCTCCTGGTCTCCCTTCCCCTAGTCTCCATGTATTATCCAAACCCGAATGTCTCTGCTCAGCCCCTCTTCCGCAGAACGTTAGACCCCACGCGACCTCTCACGTGCCACTTTCCATGTGAAGCCTCCCCCACTCCCACTGACCCAAGGCTCTGGGTTCAGGGCCCACTCTACCTCTATCTCTGTCCTAGTAATCACAGTAGCTAGAGATTTTACAGCACCGTGTGGCACAGGCTAAGCGCGTTATCTCATTTAACCTCACACCAACCCTATGAGGACAACTCCACTGTCCAGATGGGGAAACCAAGGCACAGAGGTGGTTAGGTAACTTGTCTCAAAGGTCATAGGGCTGTTCCATGGTAGAGCAAAGTGAATCCAGTTTCTAAACCCTGTAAGTTTCATTTGGGCAAAATCTGTGATTCTGGCATAGGGCTTGAGGCAACAGATGTGCTCACTCTGTCACAATCTCTGATTTCTAACTTACTCCGAGTTCTCTCTGCCCTCCAGACTGCTCAGCCTCGGCCTTCCATTTCCCCATGTTTCTAGGAAGGAAAAAGGAGCCCTCCCACCATGGCCATCTTCACCTCTCTGAACAGGAAGCAGGACGGGACCCCACCTCAGGCTGGCAAAGGCTCTTACATAGGATGATGGTGGTTTGGAGCCACTGTCCGTGCTGTGAGGAGGGATGGGTGGAATTCGGGGTCTAACCCTGTGCTCTATGAACAGCCAGGCTGGGAGACTCCAGGTCCCCACGAGGCCCTGCTCCAAACCCCCAGCAGCCAAGTCCTGGCCCAGCTGATCCCCCAAGGAGAAGCGTGAGGTCAAAAACTACCAGTGTCCTGGCAGCTTCTGCAGCAGAGGAGCTGCAGCCCCAACTGGAGCAAGAAGAAGCCTAAGGCATGGGGTGGAAACTCCAGGCCAGCAAGGTGTGTGCTCAGGAAGTGGTGGGGCTGGGGAGGAGAGTGGCCAGTAAAAACCAGAACTGCATAGATCAAAACTTACGCAAATACAATAAGAAGGAAAACCCAGTCTCCTCTCGTTAGTTGAACACCACTTAACCTTCAACTTTGTGATTCTCCACACGTGGTCCCCACCCGTTGTTAGAAATGCAAATTCTTGGGCCCCACCTCAGAGAGGGCGGGGCAGGGTGTGCAGCCTCCAGGGGATTCTGATCTGAGCTAGAGAACCAGCCTTGGAGCCTTTATGCAGATGTGACACAGAATCAAGGCCTCCCTTGGAGGACCTGGAAGGAGTGGCTATGTGAGCCACACACCCAAAGGAAAACCCAGTGCTCACTCTGGTTTCAAAAAAGAGGGGGAAAGGGACTTGTCTCTGCAGCAAGGCCCATTTCTAGCTTCCTCAGGAACAGGGGGAGTCGGATGTGAGCAGGAGAAGGGAGGCCGGCCTGCAGCGCTCACAGGAAGCCAAGCCCTGGGCCGGCCTCCGTGTGGCTCTCAGGCCGGGCCCTTCAGCCACCCACAGGCTTTCGCCACATCTGAACGCTCCCTCGAGGGTACTATCGAACAGTTGGGCTGCTCAGCCAGGATTTCTGGGGGCCCTGGACACCCTACCCTCCTTCAAGTCTTCACTCCCGCTGGCTCCTGAGGGACAGGAACTGTGTAACCAGGAGTGGGGAAGGAAGGAAGAACTCAGAAAGGATAATCCGGAGGGAAAGCAACCAAAAGGCTCCCCATCAGCCTTAAAAATGGCTCCTGATCTACTGCAGCCTGTCTCTTAGTGTGACCGAGGATGGAGAGAAACATGGAGATCTTCCCTCCAGGGCAGGGTGGCTCCCAGGCTCTGATGACACTGCAGATGGCCCAGGGGCCTCAGCCCCAGAGCACTTTACCAGGAAGGACAAGCTGCTGATGCCACTTTTCAAAAGGAATGTTTCTTTAATATTTGGTAAAGTGTGGGGGTGTGAGGAGTGGCTCAGGGAAGTGGTGACCGGTCCCATTTGGTAGGCAGTTTCCCTCTTAAAAATGACTTGGACATTTTAATTGTCAGAGTAAATACAATTTCAGCAGAGAGGCATTTGTTGAACTTCCAAGACAGAGGCCTGGGCTCCCAAATGTATCTGAACAAGTGAGATTAAATTTAGTATTTGGAATACAAACTGCTACAGAATGGAAGGGTCTTCGGTCCGTGCCAGATAAAGCCATCCTGTGATACACCGCTCTCCTTCCTGGCCCTCTGGGCTTGCCGGGTGCATCTTCAGAGGAAGGAAGTGGGGCAAAGTCCTGATTAGAAGCCTTTCTGTCTGTAAATGAAGACGACTAGGTTTACTCCACTCCGTGAGGCTCCTCTCCCGGGAGCACGGCTCCTCTCCCGGGAGCACGGCTCCTCTCCCGGGAGCACGGCTCCTCTCCCGGGAGCACGGCTCCTCTCCCGGGAGCACGGCTCCTCTCCCGGGAGCATGTCTCACGGACAGAATTTAATGACTGCCAGATTCTCGAGGCTAAGAAACAGCTGCCACTTGGCAGCCATTTGTTACAAAGCCCCAAGCTCTTGTGGGAGGCAGGGACGACCAGCTGTGGGAGAGCAAAGTCCAAGCCCGCTCCCTCCTGGGCAAGCTGGTCCTTTCCTAAACTTGTTTTCCTGCCTGGCCACCGAGACCTGGTATTTCATCACCTTCTTGCCCAACTTACCAGAAGCCTGTATGTTCTGCACTGTGTCCGAGGAAGCTGGTGGGGAAGGAGCCACCAAGGTGACCTGTGTCTAAACATGGAAGCCCTCATACCAGGCAGAGGAGGCAAAGGCGGGAGGGCATGCACTCCCACCTACACCTACAGTGTGGGGGCAAGAAAGACCCAAGATGCACCAACAGGAGAGACCTGGAGGGGATTCAGTTTGGGAGCCCCATGGCCAGCAAACCCTAAGATCTGCTCTGCTGGCTTATCAGGCAGACACAGGTACAGGAAAGGGTGGAGAGAGGTCTCCACGGTATACCTTAGCTGAGGAATTTAAAAATCAAAAAAGGATGTTGCTCTAAGTAATAGCACAATTTAACTCAAAGTAGCAGAAGTCTAGTCCACATGTCTGTCCAACTACGACTCTCCCTTCCTGACTGAGTGACTAGGGGCATACATTTGTGACAGACTGCCATAAGATGTGTGAGGGGCTTTACATGTATTATACTGTTTACTCCTTCCTAAAAGCTTCTAAGGTAATGATTATTTGCTGGATATTTATAAAGCCTTATGGGGCAGGGGCAGGGCCAGGATTCTAGCCCAGACTCCAAAATTCTTGTACTTTCCACTGCATCACAAAGAGGGTCACAAAAAACCATTCAGAGAAGGATGACTAGCCAACCAAAGGACTGGGAAACAAGAAATGGCTGAAGGAACTGCAGATGCCCAGCCCACTGAGGAGAAAGAACTGAAGGCACTGAAGAGCTAGCTGCCAACGTCAGAAGGGCAGGTGTGCGGAGGGAGCGTCCACCAGGGACAGGAATTAGGTACAGATGGGAGAGGATATGGGAAGCATGTCTGAGACTCCATAGTTCTTTATATTAGAACTCTGAACAGCTAATGCTGTCCACAAATGGACTGATGCCTGATACAGCAGTGAGCCTGCTGTTCCTGGGAGTACTCAACCATTAAAAAAACCACTAGCAATTGATATTGTAAAAGAAAGTCCTCCAGCAATTCCACCTCTAGGCATGTGTATATGTATGCATACATACCCATACGTGTGCACAAAAAACTGAGAAAGGATACAAACAGAGACTTGTACACCAATCTTCATAACAGCATTATTCACCGTAGCCGAAAAGTGGAACCAACCCAAGTGTCCATCAACAGGCGAATGGATAAACCAAACAGGATTCAGCCATAAGAGAAACAACGTTCTGTACATGTTACGCAGCGTTATGTTAAGTCAGACACTGAAGGACAAACACTGTGTTATCTCACTTCTATGAGGTATCTGGTATCTAGAACTGGCAAATGCATAGAGACCAAAATTTATTGGTAGTTACCAGGTGCTCGGGTGGGAGTGGAGATTTACTGCTTAAGGGGTGTTGAGTTTCTGTGTGGGGCGATGAAAAACTTCTGGACGTGGGCAGGGGTGACGGCTGTACAACATGCTAAGTGCAGTTAATGTCACTGAATCACACGCTTAAGAATGGTTAAGATGGCGAATGCTTTGTTATACATATTTTATCACGAGAAAATAAAAAACCTAAGTCCTACAGCAGGCAGGAGGCCAGGTTAAGGTAATACTTCTGACTCCCAGATCCTGCACTTCTGCGAGGATAGTCCCCTTTTTACAATCCGGTAAGATCCAGAAGCACCCACAGGAGAATGACCCAGCAAGGTTTAACTTAGAGAGCACCCACAGTGGAGTCTTAAATCCTGGCCGGGAAGCCTAGCTTGCCACCAAGGGAGCCACTGAATTCTCAGAGCCTCGGTTTCCTCACCTGAAAAGTTAAGCTAATAATACCCACGCTCCATACCTTACAGTATAGAAATCAGCCAAAGGAGCATGTACCAGGACGCTTCACAGATGGGATATGATGGGCTATCCACATTCTAGGCTGTCCACCTCCCAACATTCCCAGTGAGCACCTAGGCTGGCCCCCCAGCTCCCTGACCCACACCGCGGCCTCACTGACCACAGTGGCCATGTGCTGAGGGCAGGGGCCCAGATTTGCCATCTATTAAAAACATCCGCCCCGCCCCTTGAATTTAAAAATTAAATATAAAAATTATGTGTCTTATCACGAATGCAATCCCGCTGCCAGTAACGATGAGAACAGCTGCTGACACGCCCGCCAGGCTGCATGGCCAGCAGGAAATAAAACTCCTCTGGTTTCAGTTTGCCACTCCAACAAATCCTTCTTCATATTTGCTTTATCACAGAAGCGAGCACTTCGGGCTCACACGCCAGTGTGGCTCTTCCTTCCCCAAATTCACCAGCACCTCTCTGCTCCTAACTCTGGAATATGGATGTGTGTAGCTTACGCCCAGCAACTTGCCTCAGACTTCCAGGCGGAGCTTTAGTAACTGGATCGTTCTGTGACCTCCTAAGAAGTGGATATGAGTACCCCCAGTCACATTTGCAGCTTTCTGGAAGAAGCTGGGGTAAAGTTGAGGAGCAGTTTGCAGACAGTTTTGGGCAATATCCTGCAACTATGTCACAGGCCCCGAGGCTCCTGCTTGGGTAAAGGGTCGGCCACAGCAGAAACAAGATTCTCCACTTTCCCCTTGGGAAGCTGCCTGCTAGTGAAACAACCCCAGGGCAGGTGGCTAACCTAGGGGCTGGGGTTCCAATTCCCATAACTCAGGGCAGTTTCAGGATGCTGGCCCCCTTATAAAACTAAAACTACTCTGTGAAGATAAAAGGTTGTTCAAAATGCTCTCCCCCAACAGCTTTGAGAAAGCGTTCCTCTGACCTGCCAAGTGATGGAAGGAGAAGGTCAAATCTTCCCTCTCCACTGGAAAAGTGGCCAGCTGTGGTCAACATGTCACGTGGGTGATCAGACATGACAAACCATCAGCTGAAAATGACAACCTGAGGATTCACTGTGCCCAGCCGCCAGGAGCTGGATAAATGGCCCTCTACGCGGTGTGGTGGATGACCTTTCTCCCTATTTTACCACAAAAAAAATGATTCACCACTGCACATATGAAGAAAAACAAACACCCTGAGACACAGTGGTTGGTAAGTGTTTATCACAAGCCAACAAACCCAAGACACTGGCGAGCAAATGGTTTTTCTTAAATTGAGCAAAGGAAAAGCTACTGCAGGCAGAATGGGACACTGCTTGGTGTCCGTCTACAGACTCGGTTGTCTACCGGCTTGGTCCAGACAGCTGGAAGCAGAAGTGGCAAGAATGGCCGTGCTTGCCCTCCAAGGACACTAACGAGCTTTCACAGCAGAGGCACTCCTCAGAAGGGGGGTAGTGTCCTGGGGATTAGCATAGTGCTGAAGGAGTCACAGACCTCCTTGGCTGCACTGCCCCCAATGCAATGTCATTAGCTCACAACTGCACTCCCTGGGGTGTCTAAGTGCGCTGGGGCTTCACCACACGGAGCAGAGGCCCCAAGCCAGTAGGTTCAGAGACAATCTCCATAAGTGAAAAGCACATGTGTTCATTTGTGTCTGGCTGTGCTCACCCAGAGCACTGAAAATACCCCGGCTCCTGAGCGTGGGTTCCCCCTTTATAAGCCTGCGAGATCCCACTCGGGGAAACAGACAGCCTCTTTGCGAACCACCTATGAACCAAACCAGTTGCCACGGAGTCAACTCTGACTCACAGCAACCCCATGTATGTCAAAACAGAGCTGTGCACCATAGGATTTTCAGTGGCTGATTTTTTCGGAAGTAGATTCCCAGGCCTTGCTTCTCAGGTGCCTCTGGGTGGACTCAAACCTCTAGTCTTTCAGTTATCAGCAGACCAGGGACTCCTTGCAAACCTTTAAGCTTTCCCCAAGTGTTACAAAGAATAAGAAGGGAAGCCTAAAAAGGAGAGATAAACACCAGTTGGACAGGTCCCTTCCTTAAAACCCTGCCACACCTTCACAATAGCTCAGCCGGCCTCAGAAGTAAACCTAAGAAGAGATGGAGACACTGCTGAGAAACCAAGGCAATGAGAGGCCTGGCATGCACTCACCACCCCTAAAGACAGCCCTGCAGATGCCCACACAGCGTATACCGGCTCTGTGTGGGGCCTTCTGCTCAGCCCAAGGACAGCCTAACACTTCCATCAAGGTCCCTGGGGGTCACGTGCCTAAAAAGTGAAAATCTCGGTAGCACGAACATTTGGAAACCCAAGTTAACACTTGTTAAATTTAAGAAATAACTAATGCAAAAATTCCTAACCAAGTGGACTATCTTGGTTGCAAAAGGACCGACCTGGACCACTGTTCTCATGACACAAAAGTACTTCAGTGTATTTGTGAAGTCAAATCCTGCTTCTCAAAGAGCACTCTTCAAGTATCCTACGACTCAGCCATCTCTTGCTCACCCCTTTATTTTACTGCAGAGCATGTGATAAAGGCACCTTCATGTTTTTGTTCAAAAAGAACATCCCTACTCTTTCCCTTTATCTCCCCTTAACAGTTCGCCATCCAGCGATAGGAGGGGCCTCGCCTCCAACAGTCCACACTTTTATCTTCCGCTGACCTCACAACAACGTGAAGCCAAGGGCTGGATTTCCTGCTGCTTGCCTAGAGGGGCTGTTTGCCTTGTTTAAAATATTACTTGCCTCTAGTACCTTGGAACAATGCCTGAGCAACACCTACCCGGCATCCATTTCAGTTCCAACTTTAAAAGTCTCGAAGTCCAACCTACCAGCACTCCCTGCGCCTCCAAGTGGGAGAGGCTTGATGCTTTTCAGAAAGAAAACTTCTCTTTCAGGCTCTATTTGCTCCCCATATGTGACAAACACAAGAATTAGCCTTAGAAATCCCAGAAACCCCAGAAGTCAGTTACAGTAGCTCAAGTTAAACTGAGTTTATACTACTATTAAAATGATTCAGTAGCATTTAATAACTTCCTTAACCCACTGAAACTCAGACCAGTACAGCATGTACCTCCATGCACAAGCCAAAGGCCGAGAATTCACTAGTATTCTCATCTGTACCGGGAGGGCAAGCCACGGTGCTTTGGACGTCCCTCAGCCCTAACTCTGCACCTGACAAGCTTCTGTTGCCGTTGTCTGTGCATTTATAAGGTGTCTGTGCATTTATAAGGTCGGGTCTCGAATGCACCTTCTTTCTTTCCTGCTGAGCATCTACTGACTCTGAATAGCGAAACCTACTTTTTTTGTGCATGATGGTGGTTGTCAGACAGAGCATGTCACTTACTGGCTGGGACGACCAAATGGGATTCATACATCAGGGGACAGAGGATCCTAACTCCCTTCCACTAAAGGACAGGAGTTCCATCTTCTCAGCACCACATCAGCATGCATGAGGTCAATGGGTCCACATGACGATCAAATTAGATGTTCAAAACATTCCCCCAGAGTTCCTTTCTGGGGCATACGTAATCTTTCCAAAATCAACCACAGAAAAACATCCTTGCCTGAACGTTCTTTAACACCTCACAACCTCAGAGGTGAAAGGGCTGGATGGGAGACTGGAGACAGGGACTGGGCATAAGGGTGCACAAGACCATGAGAAAATGGAGGGAAATGAGTGACTTCTAGAAGCGAGGTTACAGATTCAGGCCACAATATCAATTTCTACACCAATATTCCAAAATGGAGCCAGTATTTTTAGGATCTTTTTTTTTTTGTGTGGGGCTAGATAACAGGCAGAGCCCTGGTGGTACAGTGGTTAAGAGCTTGGTTCCTAACCAAAAGGTCGGCAGTTGGAAACCACCAGTCGCTCCTTGGATGGGGCAGTTCAACGCTGTCATATAGGGTCGCTACGAATCGGAATCATCGACTGGATGCCGACAGGTTTGGTTTTTAGATAGCAGACAAGATAGAACAGGGTCTGCAGAGACCAGAAGAATTAAGTCCTTCCCAAGCAAAATCCTGAAGCCTGCATTCTTTTCAACTCCTCTCCTATAGCCACAGGGTGACACTCAGACCTGGGGGGCGGGGAATGGGAGGCGGGGTTCTGAGAACAGGAGCCAGATAACAGGTTCAGCCCCACCAGCCACAAGGTGAGCACTCTTCAGCATCCCCAACTTCCTCCCAGCCATGAAGTTAGGAACAACCTGTACAGACAAAGAAAACAGACAACTTGCGAAACAACGGCATCTACCACACTTGCTGAATATGCCCGAGGAAACTTTCTCAAAGCCTTAAGATGCTTCATTACAATTCTGGAAAGAAAATGCAGTCCACTGCACCCAGGCACATACACGTTCACACAAACCCCGTCTCATGCTCTGCCGGCCCTACAACTAAAATGCAGAAGTTAAAATAAATATAATCCAAGAGAATGGCCTCACTTACTTAACAGATTTTAAATTATAACAAACATCTTCCCATAAACTACATTAAAGGCCAGGGGCATCTTGGCACGCTCCCAATCTGAAAGAGATTTTTCCTAAAGGGGGGAAAAAAAGGTCTAACAGATTATATAACAATCTGTTACCTGGCCACAGTGAACACACTGTTTGCAGGAAAGACAAGCATGTAAGAGAAAAAAAAAAACCCAACATCTTTTTATTTCTTGTAAAAACAAAACAAAAAACATTTGCTGTCAAGATAATTTCAACTCCTGGAGACCCCGCGTGTGTCAGAGTAGAACTGTGCTTCACAGGGTTTTCATTGGCTGATTTTTTGGAGCCAGATCTTTCTTCTGAGAACCTCTAGATGGGTTTGAACCTCCAACCTTTCTGTTAGTAGCTGTTTGTACCACCCAAGAAAACCAAACCAGTTACTGTCGAGTTGATTTTGACTCATGGAGATCCCATGTGTTTCGGAGCAGAATTGTGCTCCACAGGGTTTTCATAACGGTGCCCTTTTGGAAGATCACCAGGCCTTTCTTCTGAGGCATCTCTGGGTGGGCTCACAGGGATGACCTTTTTGGTAGCCTAGCGCTTACGGTTTGTGCCACCCAAGGACTCCTTGATGCTTTTAAGAAAGAGAACTTCTTTTTCAGGCTCACTTACATCTTTTTGCTTAAGTTGAAGTAAGAATGCTTTCAAGACTCTCCCCACAAAAAAACTAATTGTGAAGACTTTTTTTTCACCCCACTAAAGAGACTAGAATTTGCAAGATGGATATGCAAAATAATTCTAGTTACACCTATCTTACATGGAGATGTTGGAAGCACCACGCTATTGGTTCTAATCATATATTCTGCACAACCTCGTATCAGGCAAATGCACCCTTAAGTTTTTTTTTTTTAGACGTAGAAAGAGAAAAAGGGACACATTAACCTGTCCAAGTTCTCAGGCTTGAAAATGTTTCACTTCTTTACACTCACCATCGCACTGGCTTCTACTACCAAACATATGTGTCATTAAAAAAACTGGTCTTCTCAGCTTCCTGCAATTTAAGTTCCAGGCCCATCAGTAACCATTTTCAGATATGCCCAGGCCAAAGCCTTAGCATGCACAGGAAAACCTGTGCTATCTGCAAGGTGTTAAAATTAGTTGCTTAAGATGTTCCTGAGCCAAGCATGTTGGAGCTGCAGGGCACACCAGAGGTAGGCTCGGAGTGTGAGGAAGGAGAGTGAAAGCAAACCTCAGTTTGGAAACAGGCTGCGGCTCATGTCTACGTAGGAAGAAACGGCATTCCAGCCAGAAGGAAACGCATGGGGAATGGCAAAGAGACCCAAAGGGCACATCTGGAGAACAGTGTGGCTAAAGCATTAGCTCCTATATGCCAGCGCTTTTATCCTTCTTCAGTGAAATGAGAAAAACCAGACACTTCATTCAGTTTCTTAGAATACTGAATTCATTATTTAGGTTAAAACGCCACCATTTAAAATCAAATAAAGATAGTAGATGGTTGAGGTTATTTTTTAATGCCCTTCCTTGGCAAAAGAAAAAAAAAATGGCAAGCCCGTGTCTAACTGCAAAAGTTTTGTTACTTTCTGGCCTGTGAAAACAAAACCCTGGGGACCCGTCAGACCACACCACCGCCTGTGTGAAAGGAGGGACAGGAGTGCGGGAAATGGCAGAAAATGCGGCTGGCAAAGTTATGTGGAGGTCAGAGTTCCACTTAGAGGGGTGAAGCTTTATCCTGTAGGCCACAGGGCCCCCCTTTCTTAGCCATGGAATGAAATAATCACATCCATATTTCTAAAAAGCTTTGGCAGTTTTAAAAACTGGATTTGATGGTTTTAGGAGATTAGAGGCACGCAACCCAGGTAGGAGGCTATACACTGGTCTGAGAGACAGAAATGAGGTCAGGGAGGGATGGGCACGTATCACTGAGGCAGAACTGAAAGGACACAGAGGCCAACCTGCAGTGAGGGGTGAGGTGAGGGAGAGATAGAAAGGATGCCGGGCAGCGGTGGGCGACAAGGCAGTTAGCTGAGAGGAAGGGGAAGAATACCAGTATGAGAGGCTATAGCAGGATGGGACTGGTTATCAGGGAGCAGGGTTAACAGAGGAGTTTTGTTCTAAAGATAAGAAAACCTAAGAATGTCCAGAGCCAGAAAGCAGCAGATGGGGAAAGGGGAAGAGGGGAAGCTCCAGAAGGGGCGGGAAAACAGGGAAAGGAGGGCTCCCAAGCAGTGGCAGATGAAAGGCTTGTGGTTAAAACCTAACACACAACACTTATCCGTACAGACACACATATTCATTGCCAACTGGACCTCACTAATGACAACGGACCACAATAAACTGCTGACGTGATGGCAAGTGCTCCAACAACCTCAGCTTACAGAAGGTCACAAGTCTACACAAAACTTCACCAAGAATTGAACTCAAAAGAAAAACCCATATCTGCCCTCCCTCTTTCAAAGAGCCTACCATATGAAACCAATATGTTAAAAAAAAAAAAAAAAATTTTTTTTTTTTTTTTTTTTTTAGAGACTAGATAAAACATTGTATTGGTACGCTCTAGCACAGCACTGGCTGACAGAATTTTCTGGAATAGTGGGACTGTTCTCTATCCACACTGCCCAATACAGCAGCTACTAGCCACAGGTGACAACTGAGCACCTGCAATGTGGCTAGTGTGACTGAGGTGATCAATTTTACCTTCAATTTAAATTTATTTAGCCCCGGGTGGCTGGTGGCTATTATATTAGTCAGAACGGGTCTATGGCATTCTTCCCCCAGTATTCTTTGGCTGTTTGATGTTGAAATATCAAGTTCCTTACATTCAGCAGCTTGCCCCAGACTTCAAGCCACTTTTTAGTAACAGGGTTTTTCTGTACATCTGTACATCCTGTCACCATCTCTAAACCGTAAACTCTGCAAGGGCCCCGAGGAGGTTTTCTGTAAGAGTTCCACGTATGGGCGTAAACATGGCCCAAGCCCTATCCATTCTGGGGAATCTCAAAGGGGTCCCAGAATAGACTGTGCTCTCGTGAAGGATGTTTGTTTTGCAATTAACAAAAGGTAACAAGCATTTCCTCAGTGAGTCTTTTAAACAGAAGGCAATAATTAAAACCATCGGTCCCCCTATGCACTCAACGGTTGTTCTCAGATTGCAATACACAGACAAAACGAACAAGTTAAAAGGCAGGATTAAATAAATTATAAAATTCAAGACAGTCTCAACCAGGGAGAGTGGGAAAGTGACTCATTAAAAGGCGTTTGGGGGGTGGGCTGGCTGAATCTTTGTTTCTTCATCAGTCCTTTGAAGGTGAAAACTGACCAATGTTTTTCTGACCTTCAAGCTGTCAGAAATTAAAAAATAAACCACCTGAAAAAAGAAACAAACAGGACCTAACATCTCCCCTCAAAAGATTTTGGGAGAAATACACTACCAATGGCCCTCAAATATTTCATAACGATAAAAATGCATTTTTTCAGCTAATGCAATTAGTTAATTATTGACCCAATACAAGACTAGCTAGGCAAAAGTAGAAGTGTCTGCCTTCAGCTTACCACCCAGGTGAGAGAAAAAAGGCAGAAAACACAAGAGGATATGAGAATTAAGTGCTGTCTTGTCTATGGAACACTAATTCTGAGTCCAGGAAGCGGAGGAGCATCTGAGGTGGAAGAGAGGCTGGAAGGAGTCCTGAACCCAGAAAGGACTGGGAGAAGCCGGGGGCTGCAGGGCGGGGGCTCTGTTACAGAAGATGGAGGCTGGGAAAGGGCAGCGGGTCTGGGACAGGAGGGGTGCTTGGTGGAGGCAGAAGAAAGATGACGTAAGAGAGCTTTAGAAAACCTGTTGGAACATGGTGTGGGGCTTCAGGGGAGGGAGGCCTGACTAGAGACGGGAACAAAGGGAACACACAAGGAAAGGTAAACCTCAACACCTTCCAGAAGAAACGAAGACCTGAAGACAGACAGGACACGGGGTGGAAAGAGCAGATGAAGGAAAGGAATCATCTCGAGGGCCACAGGCTGGAATCCCTAGGGCAAGAGAATGGAAACTGGCAAGAAGTTTTAGATTGTTAGGGGGGATGGGCTGAATTCCTTTTTAAAGACACTGGAAGTGAAGAACGAGGTGAATCTGGGAGAATGTCTAGGTACTGTGGGATGAGTATACAGGTGAGAAAGCGGGGCTGAAGAGTGGGTATTGGATGGACCCCTCCACACACAGTTGAGACCTGAATCCAGGTGAGCTGTTAGCCTGAGATGAGGACGTCAAGGAGGGAACATGAGGAGCACTCACCTTAGGTCACAGGAAGAGGAGGAAAGGCAGGTAGCCATGGGACCAGCTCCGGGGTGAAGCTCCAGATAGGAATACCCAGGTAGAGACTCTATTTCTCATTATTTTACCCTCATAGGCTAGGCACACAGAGGCATTCAATAGGTATTTACTGAGTAAAGGAATGGGGAAGAAAGACAGAGTTAAGGAGAGAAGTTTCCAGAAAAGACAGTCACGCCCTCAAGCTGTCATGGCGCCTGGCCTGCCCTCCTCTTGGCAGGCAGCCTTGCCTCATCTGTTACCTATTTCTGCTCCCTTGCCTCTGCACCTTATTCCTCATTCTCTTACCACCCCCTCCACCTTACCGGCCCATTCCTACAGCCTCCAGGACAGTCTCCAGCACTATCTCCTGTCCACCAGCCTTATATCTGTAATCATTCCCTCTCTGATCGTTTCTTCCTCTGCCTGTAAAGATGCTCATTCTCCACTATTTCGGAGAAATATTTTCTGGTTCTTGCTTCCCTGGGCATCTCGTGTGCACGCGTGCATGTGCGTGTGCGTGTGTGTTGGGGGGGGATATCCTGCCCATTAGAATGTTAACTCCCACAGGTCAGGAACCACGTGTTTTATTCATCTTTCTATCTTCCATTGCAACCAGTCCATTGCTTTGCTCAGGGCAAAAATATATCTAATATCGGTTGAATTGAACATTATTAAAACTCCAAAAGACGTCAAAAAGAAATAAAAATGGAGAAAAATTATTTAACTCAGCAAGGATATCGTCACTGAGAGAGCAAAGCTTCACTCCAACAGAAGCAGAACCCAGGTGGTAAGGTTTGACAGGTGGACACCAAGTGGAAGCACAAATACTGAGAAACACTCTGCCACCAAAAAAAGACAAAGGAAGGCTAAAAAATGGTAACTAGAAGGTAGAGCAGCAAAGTCTATGAATCCTTTTGAAAAGAAGACCTGAACATACAGGAAGGCTAAAGAAAAGGCATCTGTGAAAAGGAAAGGGGTCTGGAAAGGGAGATAAGGGAGGGAGAGAGGTAGAGACGGAGAGGGGCACAAGAACAGAGACAGAAACAGATAGTGAGGAAGAGATACTGGCTGAACACAGAGCCAAAGGACAGAAGGAATAGCAGAAATGAGGTGAAAGGAGGGGAGAACGTGGTGTCTGGAACAGTGAAAGCATTAGCAACAAGTGGCCACGAACCTCCTCCTGAGCCTGGGAGGATGAAAGGGAACAGAGAGGAACATTAGAGGGGTACATGAGGAAGCTCAAGTTGAAGGGCCTTAATCTTGGGCACGCAGCACGCACTTGAATATCTGACTGAGTAGTAACAATCCCAGGAAACCCTGGTGGCGTAGTGGTTAAGTGCTACGGCTGCTAACCAAAAGGTCGGCAGTTCAAATCCGCCAGGCGCTCCTTGGAAACTCCACGGGGCAGTTTTACTCTGTTCTATAGGGTCGCTATGAGTTGGAATCGACTCGACGGCAGTGGGTTGGGTTTGGTTTTTTGGTTAGTAACAATCCCAGTGGTAGAATTCTTGCCTTTCATACAGAAGACCTGGATTCAACTCCAGCCAATGCACCTCATGTGCAGATCCTACCTGTCCGCAGCAGAGGCTTGTGGGTTGCTATGATGACAAAAAGGTTTCAGACAATTTCCAGACTAAAATGAAGTAAGAAGAAAAGCCTGGCCATCTACTTCCAAAAATGAGCCAATGAAAACCCTATGGATCAAATGGTCTGATCTGCAACCAGTCACGCATGGGGATGGCGTGGGACCAGGCAGTGTTGTATTCCGTTGTGCACAGGGTTGCCATAAGCCCAGAGCCTACTCGACAGCAGCTAACAATGAGAAATCTCAAGAAAAGAGGAAGTGAGGCCATATGCTGTTGAGTGGGAAGAAGAGAACAGGGGAACTGATGGCTTAAGGACCGCAGGACCCCAGCGCAAGTCAGAGAAGGACAAAGACCTCCCCAGTGGCCAGGGACTGGTGCCGTGTACAGACGGAACCCTGTCAGTTAGCTTAGGCATTCAGAACCACATGCTCTCCAGGTGCTCCTGAACAAGAGTGGGCCTCCTCTCTCCTGCTCCTGACAGTGAGTACAACCCTGTTTCTGACGGCTGGTTAAAGGGAAGAGGGGAAACCGTGTTCTCTCAAATAGCTGCATCTTTTATTCCTGTTGTCAGAGGCAAGCCTGTTACTCCCCACTCTCCTCTGCACATACAGATGCCCGATTCACGTGCTGCTTGCCCAGACAGTAAAAAAGCAGATTCCATAAGCATATATTTTGGGTACTCAGTCTACATGAGAAGAGAAAACATTTCCCAAAAGCCAACCCAAAATGGCTTTAAAATCTCTTCCAGGCTGAACTTGGCCATTCGAACCCAGCGGTGCCTTGATGCAGAATGTCGCTGGGCTATCTGTATGGAACTCACTGGAGTCCAGGGGTGCAAACCACCCCTTCCGCACCCCCAGCTGCGTTCCCCGGCTCTTTTCGCAGGTTAGGCTGGCCTGGGTAAATGATTCAGTTAGTGTGAGTTAGGGGGCTCTTTTTCAGGTGAGTTCTTTCTTCTTTTGTTTAGATTTGACTCAAAACTTACTTCAATTATCTCTACTTCTGTTAGAGTACCTAAGCAAATTAAATCATTTAAAGTGAGGAAGGGAAATGAAGTGGCTGGGTCTTCAAAACGACTTATGCAAACAGCCCCTCCCCCACCCCAGCCCTACCCTTTGGACTATCTCTGCCCTCTTAAACTACGAAAATCCAAGACAAGCTAACTGCTTCTCAAAGGAAGACTCTGGACTCTGAGTGTGAAAACCCTGTGGTTAAGCCCTGGCTTGCAGAAAATGAAAAATTTCAGCAACTCTGGAATGAAATGTCATGTTCATAGCTACACAAAGTTTCACAGCTGTTCCCAGCCAATATGAAAACCGAAAGGGGTGATTCTATCTTTATCCTCTACCTCCTAACCTAGAGTCAAAGCTGGTACTGTCCTGGGCAGAGCTGCCAGAGAGCATTTTCAGTTCTAGTCTGCTGAGCAGAACAGACAAAGGAAGCAAGGGAATGCATGGGGCCAGCAAAGTGCAACCAAACAACAAATACCAGGCCCACCTGGAAGAAAGAAAATGCAGTTAATAATTTAAAATTGTGAACGGACACAGTGAAACAGAATTGCTTGAAAGGTGGTTCTCAAAGTCATTTAGAAAGTCCTTTTCAATCCGTTCAAAATGCAAAAGGTTAGGTTGTCAAACGCAGCCTAATTCTATCTGAATATTCCCGCTGGGAGGAGAGCAACCCTTTTACCAAGTTTCTTGGAAGGAAAAACATGTTTTCTCCTACTAAGATGAAAGTCCAGCTCGTAGAGACTCAACACACACCTTCTTCAGACCACCTCGTGGAACCATGCATCCCTGAGACTGAGAACACGGTACCACGGAAAATGAAAGACCAGATAAGACTCAAAAGGGAAGGCGAGGAGGCAGGAGAGCCTGAAAGTTACACACACGTTAACCGAAGAAAATGTTCTTCTGGTACAAACGAACTGCCTCCCTCTGAGAAACCACTTCCCACTACCTCCTTCGTTCTATTTATTGTTCAGTTGTAAATGACTGGGCAACTGCTCCCTGGCCACGCGTCTCAAGGATTGGCCAATCTGTGTCAGCAGCCCATACCACATACACAAACCACCAACGAATGAAGCGCGTGATGAGGGAGCTTCATGTTTTATGTGAAATGACACCGACACACTGCACTTCCTGCTAGTTCTGACATACTGTCTCTATTCAAGAAAAAGTAAAGAGCTACCACAGGGCCTGCTGGATTAGCACCCTGAAATCACTTAGGCAGAATCGCATTGAGGATTAAGCTAAGGAATGGATTCTGGAACTACATCGCCTGGGTTCAAGTCCAGGCTTTACCACTTACCCTCTGTGGTAAGGGGCATTCCCTTAGGCATTTACTAACCTCTCTGTGCCTCAGTTTCCTCATTTGTAAGATGGAGATGATAATAATACCTACTTCATTTGTTCATTGTGAGACACAGGTGAGTTAAGTATGTAAACACTGTCTGGGACACGGTGCAAACTACCAAAGTGCTTGCTATCATCACGCATGTGTTCACAGCTAACCCAGGCTTACTGTTCACACACACTAGCAAGTGGGTACCTGCTCTTCTGGGTTAACTCACACATCGTCAGGTCAAGGGGTGCTAAAGACATTCCATTCATCTGGAGCAGTGGTTCTCAAACCTGAGCATGCACCTGGAGGGCTTGTTAAAACAAGGATTGCTGGGCCCCACTGCCAGGGTTTCTGATTCCATAGGCCTGGGGTGGGGCCTGAGAATTTGCATTTCTAACAAGGTTTCAGGTGCTGCTGCTGCTGCTGCTGCTGCTGCTGCTGCTGGTCTGGGTGCTGCACTGCACTGTGTGATGGATGCACTGCTCCATGGAACAGCTAAGTCATGTTTTATGCCCCAGGCGTACGCCTTTTCTAGTTGATTTATCTGAGCCACAGGAGATGAAATGAGAAAGGAGGGTGGCAAAAACACTTGTGGCAAAGACGTTGCCTGCTCAGAGAACATCTGTGGGCTCACAGATATTCCCTAGCACCTCTGCAGTCGGGCAGGCCGCGTGACTAGAAGTTCCGGCCAATGGGCTGTGAGCAAAGGTGACCAGCATTGCTTCCAGACTGAAGCTTTTAAAAGCTGGCCTGTGACCCTCCATCTCTGTCCCCTTACTGTGGCACCCCGGAAGCCATGCAGAATGGAAGAGGTAGTTCTATGGTAAACGCTGCCTGGATCCTGGGGTCACTGTTTGGAAGAGGGCTATACTAACCATACTAGAGAGCTGCTAAACCTACAGAGGTTTCACCTGAACAAGTAATGACATTTTATGGGTTGACCACTGAGATGTCAATGTTTATGTGATACTTCAACATAGCTTAGCTTAACCTGAATAAAACAGTTCCCATTACTATCACTGAAAGGACATTCGAACGATCAGCCTGAGTGGGTCCAAGCTAGTAAACACAGATATGAGGTGTTTTATAACAAAATCAGCTAGAAGGAATTCTACCCTACTCTCATTTACTTTATCCACCGAAATAGATAATTTTTTTTTAACCTATTTTGGGGTCTGTTAAAATCCCTCGTAATTATGTAACAGTGGCTTAAAACTGAGCTAAGTATGCTAAGACATATTGAAAATGTGAAAAACAAACACACTGAAAGATTCGGATCAAGAGTCCCGTGAAGCAGAGCATACAGACCCCATTACTAGAATCCTGACTCCAATCCCGCCCCTGCAGGGCAGGCCAGGAGTAAAAGGTTTCAACTTTATTTAGTCAATCGTTTATGAATCGATAATGTATTTTGCCCAAATGGGAGAAAGGGGATCTCTATAAGGTAAAAACATCAGCACTTAGCCACAAAGCTGCTTAAAAAACAAAAACCAAAAAACATAGTCTCTAGCTATCCTAGGAAAAGTTTGCTGTCCACTGGATACCACCTACCAGACTATGCGGAATTAAACATAATAAACGGGTCTCCTCTCCCAAAAGTTAACACCATGCAGACACAGACACACACACAGCTAAAACAAACAGCCATCCAGAACACCTCAACAACTTAATCAGAATATTTAAGAAATACACACAATTAGAAGGGAGCTGGGAAGAGAGAATAAAAGAACAGAATAGAATCACAGAGGGCCTTCCTGGTCTGTAGAGCAACACAACACTTATGTGGAGGGCTATCTATGAGGAGGACTTCTAGTGGGACCAACAACTAATCCCAAAGGTTGGAGAATTTCTCGCTGGAATTCTACCTGGCTCTTCCACAGAGAGCAAGAGAACAACTCCTTTGCAGATCCACACGGACACATTTTACACTCATCCACTGAGAGGCTCAGTGGCCCTCTGATCTCCACTCAGCACTGGCTAATAGGAGCGATGAGAGGAAGGGGCCCTGCTGCTCTCACCCTCAAGCACACAGCTCCTTGAGCAGCTCATTCCCTGGGTGTGTCACATTCCATCTCTTTAGGTACTTCCATGTGGAAAAAAAAAAAAAAAGGTAAACACTCATGTAATACATTTGGTCACATAACTCAGCTGTAAAACCACAGTTAAAAACAATAAAGGCCCCAATGCTAAAAGTTGAATTTCTCTAATATTCTTATCGCTTTTGAGCAACTGTTTTAGAATCCCCAAGTGGTACGGTTAATGCGCTTGGCTGCTAACAGAAAGGTTGGATGTTCAGTCCCACCCAGTGGTACCTCAGAAGAAAGGCCTGGTGATCTACTCCAAAAAAAAATCAGCCACTGAAAACCCTATGGAGCACAATTCTGTGCCAACACACAGGCGGTCGCCGTGAGTCAAAACTGACTTGATGGCAACTGTTGGTTAGCAACTGCTGCGTTTTTGGTAAGTGGCTCCCTCCCCTCTTTTTCATGTCTTTCAAGAGCTATGAGAAAGTCACATGACCTCGTACTTATAACATTTAGATTTTAGGGAGACTAATAGCCTCCACATGTACCTTAAAATGGGATTACGTCTTTCTTTTTCATTAAGGAATTAACACTGTGGCATGTTCTCTTATGACACTAGATAAAATGGGAATGATCTGCAAGTAAATAATAAGTAGGTTTATCAATAAACACAAAGCTAAAGGGAACTCAGCACCACGTCTCGCTCCTACTCTTTCATAAGGCCCACGAACTCCCTACTATTTGGGAGCTTATAACACTCATAACGTATCTTCAAATCAGAGTCCTTGTGGTTTATCTGTAAGAGAAACATGGGAGGAAAATACACGTGTAGAAAATGAAAGCCATATATAAGCAATTTCATATAATTTTTGCAATCTAACTTCCTCAGTTTACTTCTCCCATATTCATGACCATAAGAGAAAATCAAGCCACAAGTAAATTCCTGGGAATTTGTACATCTTAAGCCTTATGCAGTCAAAATTCCCTTTTCATTTACTCATGTCCAAAGCGGTTTGTGCGTTCAGACTCCTACCGATTGTCCACATGTCACTAATTTATTTTCAAGAGCTTAACAGGATGATTCTCTGTGTTCCCTAGTCCCAACCTGGCTGGGCCACCTTCTCCTCAGGGTCACAGGACCTGAACATCCTGATCAGTTCAGCTGTTCCCCTCTGGCCTCACCACTGTGGACTCTGTAAGTACCACCAACTTATACCCAGATAAATCTCGGGCCACTCTTGTGTCACGCCCCTGAGCTGTGCAATCTTTATGGAGACATAAGGGTATGACCAAAACCAGTCCTTGGCTAAGTGACTCCCAAATCAGCACATCCCACCCACTTGGAGGTTCCTTCTCAGCCCAGAGGCTGCCAGGGCTTGCTGCTCCTGAGTGAGGCCTGGCTCACAGACCACATGACTACTGCTGACATCCTGGCTAAGACCAGCAATCAAGTAACATTTCAAACCTCCAACAACCTTAAATTAATTGTTGAAATTCTTTCTGTCTCAACTCCCACCCCCACCCCCACACCCCACACACATGCACTTATAAATAACACTATAGCCAGTGAAAGCAATTTTGGTCAGTGTTTCAGGCAGGCCAACAGCACTGAATTTAAATAAAAGAATTACATGAAGAGGAAAAAGCTTTTAAGATAAATAATGGATGTTATGCGCCGAGATGCTAATAACTGCCCAACAAATTTCTGTCATGTCCTTCAAGTGCTCAAGGGGCATCTAGTATGAGGTGAAGGAGCACTCCTTCCCTTCCTCCTCCACCCTCGGCCTCCAGGCCCAGAGGAGGTCACTGGGCCTCTGGTTCGTGGAGGCTGGTCTCCAGGCAGCCAGCAACTGTTCAAATCCATGTCTGCATGTCTCCCTCCCTTCACCTCTATCTCCACCACCCCCAACCTCTCAACAGTTGTTCTCAAGGTCCCACCCAGCCAGCAGATGTCCGCACATCCCTCCAGCCAGCTGCAGGGCCAGTCCACAGCTATCACAGAGAGCGGGAGCCCAAGCCCTTCCACCTCAGCCACACCCCCCAGCAAGGCCTCCATGTGCTGTCCCCACCCCAGAGACACGGACCTACGACTTGCTTCTTGGGTCTTGGGAAGTAATGGTTTTTATTACTTTTCCAATCTGCTCTGAGCTTCTAGCATTCAGAGAACTAATTTCTATTTCTTTTATGCAATTCATACACATTTCCTTCCCTCGACAGTGTCTCAATCATCTACCCGTAAGAGAATAAATCCATCATCAGCACTGGCAATCAGGAGGTATGGTTTTCATGCTACTAGAAGACTGAATGTCAAAATTAATTACATTTCAAAGAGAACAATTTCTTTTATTAAAAAAAGAAACAAAAAAACCCAACTTGATTCAGGAACAGAATGGCTTATGCCAAGCTCATTCATGTGTTAACTATGTGTGACAGCAAATCTAAGTGCATAAAGGAACTTTAAGCAAGTTTTAATACTATTGAAAATTGATAAATGAGTGTTTAAAATGTATAAATACTCTCTAAGTAAAGCAGATAAAACCCAAAATGCTTGTGAACCATCAGCATGTATCAGCTATTCTGGGGATTTCCACGTCCATAAATACTTAACCATGGAGCGAGAGAAAGAGAGAGAGGAAGAGATTTGGTGCAACATCGCCAAATCTCCAGTTGTAAAATGGAGCTACTGAAAAGAATAAAATTTGCAAACAACCTGAAAAACAGAATAATCTCTGCCAAGTGAGCAAACGTTACTTTTCAAAGTTAGGATTACCCTCTCCTGGACAAAAGTGCCATGCTGATGCCTTGTTCAATTCTGGGCACTAACAGGTATGGTCTGGGACCCTCCGTACCGAGCTTTTGAAACCCGAATGACCCAATTTATTTCCAGCCATCAGGAGAATTTCCAAGCAAGTCTTTGCTCAGACTCGAACTACAGAAGAACATTGAGCATAACAAAGACTCATAGATAGAGGTCAAGGGACCTCTAAAGTCCTTTCCAGCTCTAAAGTTGATCATTTGCTGGTTTAAGGTTAACGTGATTTAAATACTTAAGTTTTATGAGTGGTTAAATTTTGGATTCTTTTTCTACAGAGACTGTATCTTCCAAGCTACCTATGATCTCTTGGGTACCCAAGAGTCTTCTTTATCATCTGCCTTTAAAAATTCATGACACTTTATATATTTATAATCGACTCAACAGCAATGGGTTTGGTTTTGGGTTTTAGTTATAAATGCAAAAGAATTATTCACATGAGGAACACAGACAAACAACCTGGCGATGTTATGTGAATTCCATTTGACCCTGTTAATGAGTAATTTCCTTCTATAAATCTCAGCAAAATAATTTTCCATATAAAACTCCTGGGTATAAATCATTCCAAAGTGTATTCCAAACTTCCCCATCTCCTTAAGCAGAGTGCAGTGAATCAATATATGATTAATCTTTTGGGGGAAGATGACTAAGGGTCATCATAACGAACAACTGTTATACAACGCTGCCTTCAGAAACTACTGTACTGTCTATCCCTCGTTGACTTTTCCCCCTATACCATATGGCCTCAGTTGGCCATGTTTTTTCATCAAAACTTTTATTGAGGTTAGTGTAGGTTCACATACAATTGTAAGAAGTAACACAGAAAAACCCACTATAACTCTTATCCATTTCCCCAATGGTAACGGGCACTTTCTGAATTCTTACTTATCACCTGCCACCCTTTCTTACTGCTCCCAGGGTATCCCCTTCTGATGGCTTTTCTCCACCCCAGCCCCAACTCTGGTTCTAATCTGTTGACTGGAAAATGGGAGAGACAAGGTGGTGGTAAAGAGAGGGCCTAAAGGATTATCATGAATCAAGAAGGGCAGGACTGTTAGCATCAGGATCTCCCAACACCTATGTGGGCTTTTGAAAGCTTTATTTTATATTCGCCACCTCCCTACCCCAATGGCTCTCTCTCACTCACAGGCACATCAGCTGGATGTTCTGGACCTACCGTGTCAAATAAGCACCCTCCACCTAAGTGATGTATTACTTTTAAGTCACCTGGGTGGGTATTAGCTAATCACTTGCTGCTTCCATACTGGTAATTGGTATTCTGGGCAGTGCCCAATGTCTCACTCTGATATCATCTACCAAATGCTGTTAATAGTTTGAAATGAATACACATAGCCTTAAAAATTTTAAGTTTTTTTTCCTCCCTGACCTCATTGCCGTTTTTGAGGAAGCCTTTAACTTATCAGTCACTTGCACTCCTTGGAACAATTCAATTATTTAGTTAAACGAATAAAGTTGTAAAAAAGATACGATAAAGAGCGTTATGAATGTGCTTCAGAGACTTCAGTAAATAAGAAAACTGTCACTCTGTTCTTCAACAGCATTAGGAACTTCTCAAACAAAGAGGCTTGATCAGGGCAGACAGAGAGGGGCTTATCAGCTTAGGAAACGGGAAGGATGGTAAAATTAACTGTCACACAGTAAAATATAACTCACACTGATGAGGCCAGTGAAAGAAAACAAGGCAAAGACAAAGTGCCCACCTTATCTATTTACATAACACCTAAATATTCCAGTGCTGCAAACCACCTTTTCCTCAAGGGTCATCTATACACGTGGCCTGAGAGGAAGGGCAATAGCCTTTATTTGAGGAGGGGTACGGGGAAAAAGGAGGAGGAAGGAAAAGAGGAGAAAAAAGGAAGACATTTCTTCTCTGAACTACAAACGCCTCACACCGTTCACTCCAACAAGCTGAAATGCTGTATCCTAGGTATTCCAAAGGGAAAAAAACAACTGCATTTCTTTCGTATTACCACCTCCTCTCTCCTCCACAGACCCAGCTCTGCCAAGTGGGAAACGGTTGCCATCAGTCTGCAGAGAGCTGCATCCTGTGTGCTGGCAATCTCAGGGAGAGGCGGTGTAAACACATAGGACAGCTCTGGGAGGACCCGTGGAGAAATCAGGAGCGGGTACACTGGCCACAGATCAGTCCCCGGTACAGGGGAGAGTTCGCCCTCACAAAGTTAACAGGAGCTCTGAAAACAAACTGTGGAAGACCAGGAACCATAAAACACAAAGCATGTGCGACGTTCAAGATGCTAAGAAATACAAGGTTTGTGTTCTGAAACAGATGCGCAAAGAGAATTCAGTTTCGCCTCACGTGGTAGTACAGTCCTTTAGCTTTCAGAGTGCCAGACAAATGAGGATCAGAAACATGTTTCACCCAGAGTAAAGATGGAATGAAAAAGAACCCCCTCCCACCCCAAAAAAGGGAAGAAAAGAAGCCAGGACACACCAGAAATAGCTTATGTGAGTCTGTTTCTAAGCGCCAAAGGGTCTGTGCATCACAAGAGAGATTCCCTCGCAATGTGTGTTATAGCGAGTCCAAGCATTACTATATATGGTATGTTTACGGAGTGGTTAGACACAAACAATGCAGAACTTATACGAGACCAGAACTTGCTTTGAAAGAGCTGGTTGTGCTGCATTTATGTCCACAAGATATCCCCAAAGTCAAAACTAACTGCAGATGCTTCAAGAAGAAAAGTCTCATGACTTACTGGCACTCTTAATTGCAGTGACTCCATCTCACTGCCCTCCAAGGCTGCGTGCACACACACTTCCTTCTCCATCGGCTCCTCCCCTCCCCACCGCCCACTTTCCCCCTCGCTGGTCATCCACAGCGGTCCCACAGAGGCAGAAATGCACGCCGAAGAATGTCTCTGCTGAATGGGGCCTATGTTACAGGACCCAGGGCCCGCACCAGCACTCCACCGATTTCTCGAGAAACAGCTGGCCAGGCCGAGGCCTGCCTCGCACAGGCTCCGCATCTCCACGGAGTGTTTTCATAATGTAAAGGGTTCTGCACAGAAGAGGGGAAGCCAGACACTGAAGTCTGAAGATGTTTTAAAGTCCTGGAGGAGGAAAGGAGGGGGGGACAGAGGGGGAGGGGGCAGTCAGAGAGACGTGGGGAGAAAGGCTTCATCACTGGCTTTAACAGTCTTGCCCAACCTGTTCTACGGTATGTTCTGTTAACTCCTTTCTGGCAAATGGATGCAAGCAGCTGCCCCTCTTGTTCCTCCTTTTCCCCACAACTGTACCAAGGCAGACTTGTGGAGAAAAGGCACAAAGAGACTAATCCATAATTTTTACTATATGGCATGAGACCTTTACTATCAGCTGCCTGGGGCTGTCATCTCCCTGGATGCTACTAACTTCTCTAACTCTCCTCACCCCACCTCTAGAACAAGCAAATCAAAGTTGGGGTTTGTCTTTTCAGAAAGAAAAACATTACCTTGGTCCAGTTTTCAGGCACTTGAACAATGTACTATATCAGAAAGTTATAAAGTTGTTTTGCTTTGTTTTGTTTGACATTAGCATTTACAGGGTTAATGGACAGCCTGCCGACCAGAAATTTCCCTGCTTAGCAACAGAAGCATCAGCTAAGCCACAGGGGTTGTTTTGACACAGGAAAAACAGTTTCTACCTGGTGAAAATACCTGGTGATGATGTTTCAGTTGCCATTTTTAAGCAACAATCACAGGAGAAGAGCAGTAAAGAAACTACGGTAAAAAGGAGAAAACTCCCAAAACGAGACTTGCTCAGCTGTGAGGTTCAACTCAAAACCAAAGCATTGATACAAGGTACCACATATATAAAATGTCTCTAAAAGCCAAAGACGACTTCAGGGTTGAGAAAACTGCTCTTTGTGAGTTCACGTTCCCCTAGCGTCTTGTTTATAGCTGCTTAGCCTTTACAGCTATCTCAAAGACTTCTCAGGTAGTAGTAGATTTTTTTAAATCCTTCTCAGACAGACTCCCCCCATGGTGTGACGAACAGGAAAGCAGGAATTTTACAAGAGATTATATAATTTTTTCCTTCAACATGTTTGTTTGTCTCAATTTTAGCAAAAACGCAAATGCAACCCAAAAGGTCTCTATAATCTGCCTGAAATAACAACAAATCAATACATTCCTTGAAATTTAAATATCCACTTTAAATTGCAACTACAGAAAGCTCCCTCATTTTCAGCAAACAACTGTTTTGTTTTTTTGGAAGCTCCAGGATGCTCGAATGCTAGGATGTTTACTGTTTTTTTTTTTTAACAGAAATTACTCTCTGTAGCCAAAACAAGGCCCCAAAACAGAACTAACAGACTCAGTAGCTGAATACAGAAAGTGCACCAGAAAAACATATTAATACATTCTCTTAACTAAAATAC
Organism: Elephas maximus indicus; assembly: GCF_024166365.1. NCBI lineage: Eukaryota > Metazoa > Chordata > Mammalia > Proboscidea > Elephantidae > Elephas > Elephas maximus. The sequence goes on along the minus strand of NC_064819.1, from coordinate 49,388,042 downwards.
AGTTAAATATAATGTAAAGAAGAAATAATGTCAATATATGCATGTACATGTACAATTACAGGGCAGCAGAACATACATGTGAGAAAAACAAAACAGAAGTGAAAATTTTAACATCAATGCTAACACTTTTGGATAAGGCCTTGTTTTAAAAGGAGAGAAGAATGATAAATTTAAGTTATTCAAATGGTGATATTCGAATACTCTAGAAAGCCACATTGTAGAGTTTGGTTTTGACCGTTTCCCTTAAATTCAGAACTGGAGAGAGTACTTGACAACACAGATGGCATGCAAAGATTAAAAAGAAATAAAATGACCAAGGAAAATAAAACTTTCTCATTTCAACCCAATTTAAAATAAAATCACAAAGCCACACAGTTTGAGGTTATCAAAAGGCACGCAGGCAAAATCAAGCAACAAAAATAATCTCCTCCTTTAAAAAGTAAAATACTTGCATTTATTCAGAACTCTACACTAACAGTTTAAGCAAATTAAGTCTTTATTTCTAAAACTTACATTTGAAAAATGTAACCTGGGTCAAAGAGACTCTAATGTAAACAAAATGGTGGTATTTAAAGCAAAAATGAGGCCTATGCACACAAAAAAAGTTTAAAAAAAAAAAAGGCCACAGTGATGCCCGCTGGTCTCAGGCAGAGTGGGCTGGCCCGCCAGTTGTATCTAACAGTTGTGCTCAAAACAACAAATGGTGCATTCATAAACTGCAAACCCAGAGGCTGTTCAGAGGCTATAAAGTCTGCAAACGAAATGATGAGCGGCTGACTTTCCTGTTGTTCCACAAAAAAGGAGTGGAGAGAGAACTGAATTCAGTTAGAAAGGCAGGCTGTCACTGCAGCTGTGGCAAAACGGTGAGCTAGAGGTCTAGATAAAGAGGCCCCGAGTACCACTTACCCTTTTCCAACAAGAGCTGGGCCTAATGATAACTGACTAAACACCTCTACAGAAGACAATACAGTATTGCAAGGATCCTCTTGAGGGAAAAGGCCCGAGTAGAAACCAGAATCTGAAGCCTTCCTCACCCTTTCTGGTTTTAAGAAAATATTCAACATCCCCAAAATCCATAGCCCCAGTTCATGGGGTTAACATCCACAGCCTTATTGCTGTGACACTGACTCTCCATGTCCCTAACAAAAGAAACATCTGGTACCAGCTACTCAGCATCCCTGGTAATTCTGTCAGAGCTCCAACTTCTTAAAAAATTAATTAGTGGCATTTACACCTACCAGGCAGGCGGCCTGTCAGGGTGCTAGCACAGGTACCACGACACCTCATTTAATAGGAAACTCAGGTTTGCAACAAGCAAGCAACATACAGGAGAATTTCTAGGTTTATTTACCATCTCCTAACTCTTTCAGCATGGAGCCCTGGTGGCCCAATGGTTAAGTGCTCAGCTGCTAACTGAAGGGTCTGAACCCACCAGTAGTCCGTGGAAGACCTGGCAACCTGCTCTCGTAAAGATTACATACTAGGAAATCCTGTGGAACAGTGGTCCTGTAGGGCCACTATGAGTCAGAATCAACTCGACGGTACACAACAACTCTTTAATAAATATTTTTTTTTAAATTCCCAGTGGCTCAAATGTATTCATTCATCTCAACATAAGTTTCAAACACATGTGTAAAAATAACCTGTTTATAACACAGTTATCGAAGCCTGATTAGAGGTATTTATTAGAATCACCTGGGAAACTTTTTCAAAATGGACATGCCCTAGCCTTAAGCCAGACCTACTGAATCAGAATCTCCTGGGGTGGGGCCCTGGCATGTGTATTGTGGAAAAGTTTTCCCTGGTTAAGAATCACCGTTTTATATGCTTCAGCCCAGGGGGAAGTGGCATAAAAATAAGGCACATAGAAAATGAGACAAGTCAAAAAGGTGGTACAATGTAAGCCACTGAAATTGTTCTACATTCATATCCTGCTCACAGAGCAGGGGCACAGCCTCCGGGTGCAGATGGTAGTGCCCCTGGTTCAGAAAGCTGGCTGCTGGGTGGTTTTGCCAGTCACATGGCTGCAGAGTGGAGCAGCAGGAGCCACGTGCTACATCCACAGGTGTCTCAGTCACAGAGTGGGCCTGCCCAGCGGTGAAGCCTGACCACACGGACTGTCTCGGAGGAAGAAAGATCACACTCAGCAAGGTGCCGCCGTGGCAGGTGGCCTTTAGCCATCAGTCCTAACGCTGATCGTTACCAAACAAGCATCTGCTGTACTCACTGGTTAGGTCCTTTAAATACTGAACACTAAGAAACTGCATCACAGCTGAACAGGTTATTACTATTATCAAACCGATTCTGGCCATAGAGACTGTTGAGGTAGATCACCAAATGGGGAGATGACAGGGGCACTCCACTTTCAGGAGGGGTGACTGAAGAGGCAGGGTGCAAAATGACAGGGGCACCGGGTTCTAACTCCAGCATGGCTGTGAAATGAGTCAGACTGAACTCCCAGCTGAGGACTGAACACGTGAAGCAGCTGTGGGTTAAACAGGCTGTTTCGCCCCTCTGGCTTCATCTTCAGAAGGCAAATCATTTTAGAAAGGGGAAAACGTTGCTTAATAACTCTGCAGAAGGGGCCAGAAGCAGCCGGTGGCAGAAGCTGTCCGGCTTCCAGCTCAGTAGACCTATTGCTGACATTTTCCTGGTCTAATTACACACCAGCGGTTCCCCTCTACTTTCTCCTACACAAATTCCTATTCCCTCCGGTTCCAAATTAACTGCTGGTAATCTCTGTCACCCCTCCTCTTAAAAAAAAAAGGGGGGGCACTTAGTGGATAATTTTCTAATTAATAACTTTTCATTTAAAAACAGCCATCAGGTAAACAAAATGTTTTAAAGTAGACCGATACTGGGAAATAAGTACAAAATGTGGTGTAGCTCATGCTTACGCAAAACGTCTGAAAAAAAAAAAAAAAGACCATAGACTAAATGGGCAAATTTATAAAAAAAAAGAAAAAGAAAAAGAGCGACTCCCTCAGAGCGTCCACATTTCCTCATACCCCCTAGGGAGGAATTCTTTTTTTTTTTTTAACAACCTCAACCTTTAACGGGCTCTTTGAGGATCTTTGGTTGTTCATTAAATGGTTACTTCAGCAGTCAGATGCAGCTCTGCCCGTGGCGGTGCCGAGCACGTCAAGGTCTCCTGCGAGATGCAGACGCTCCCTCACAGCAGAAAGCTGGCTCCAAACACCGCCTCCTCGCCACCCGCCCGCGCCCGCCGGTCCGCGCCGCTCGCCGCAGGAAGCCGCGGGCCAAAGTCCGAGGGGCCAGGCTCCACCCCCGCCCACAGGCCCCGCCCCGCCGCCCGGCGAGCCAATCGGCGCCCGCCGCCCTGACTGACGGGCTCCTTCCCTGCACAAGGTGTCACCCAAGGCGGGAGCCGAGAGAGGGCGGGCGGCCGGAGCCGGATGGTCGGTTCCAGAGACCCCGGCCGGCCATTCGCCGCCCTCCTGGGAGAAGGGAAACGAACTCGAGTTTCCCGAGACGGCGGCTCCCGCGCGTAGTTGTATGAAAACTTTCGTTTCCCTTAGGTGGAGCTCGCTTTACACGGGGTCCGCTGCATGGAGCCCGTGGCGGGCTGGCCTTCTCCTTCCTCCTCGGGAAGGGTCCTGCCTGCCCAGGTTCACCTCCCCAAGAACAGCTACGGGGTGGACGGTGCCCGGCGGCGCCCAGCAGATCTTTCCACTGAATACTTCACTCCCTGAGCTATATTTAAACCTAACCAATCCAACCACCCGCATTCCTAACGCTTACAAACCTGGGCCAGAAGAGGACAGGAAAGTCCATCTTCCAGGGGCGAGTCAACGCTTCAAAATCCTAAAGGGCATTCGTTTTCTCTTCACAACTCTAAACCTGCAGACTTGTTTGCCATAATCGTTTCAACAGACCTGTAAACGACTGTCCAGCTAAGGGACTTAAAGGATGCCCAGTGGCAAACTCCTAGTGCTACGATACACGCTGCATGGAAGGGCAGGTGGAGGATAATTTTTATTCTAAGTAACCTTAAAACTTACGTGTCATTTTAAGTCAAAAATAAATACAAATTACTATTTTCTAAGATAGAGGCAAATGTTTTAGAATACGATTTTTGAAACACGCATGTTTTACCCTATATTTTGTTTATACTTAGCAATATTTCATTCTACCACTTGGTTTATGACTTATTGTGCCAACTCCGGAAATCAAACTGATTATCAGAGGACAATCCCCAGTAATCCTGGAGAAAGGGAAATCCCTAAAAAATTGAAAAAGATCTTTCAGAATCACCATAATTAAATGTTACATTGAGAACTTTTCATCCTAGAAGTCAGCCCTGAGTAAATCTATTTCTTTTTAATGAACATAGAAAAAAAAAATAGGAAAGAAAAAACAATGTTCTAAAATCACTTTCCTCACCACTCAGATGGAGCATCTGAACAAATCTGTTTTAGCCTCAGTACATAAAAATGCTAGGCAAAGTAGCCTTGTCTTAGGCCCACATAACTAAAGAGGGGATATTTATCCTAAAGTGTGAAACGTGTTGTCTTTAACCTAAATTCTCAATAATTTTCAAAGAGGGGATATTTATCCTAAAGCGTGAAACGTGTTGTCTTTTCCCTAAATTCTCAATAATTTTTAAAAATTCTACCATCCATATGACCTTGGAATCTCTCATTTTCATCTGTCCCTTGCAGTACACACTCTTTGCTAACCATTCAGCACACTGCAAGCCCTGATAAAAGTAGTTAATGTTTACTGAAACCTGCGCATGAACTGTACTAAACCCGATAGGAGCGAAAGGCAAAGTTCTGTTAACAGCATCCATGTCCAATAAAAAGGGGAGGGAGGTGGAGGACCAGACCAAGAAAGATTTTTTTTTTCCTATTTTTGAACCTAAAATTTTAACTGATGAAATAACAAATTTCCAGTCTAATGAATGTCAATATTCATCACCAATATGAAAAGATGCTATTATTTTTCTGCATTTTTGTTATCTTTTTAGAAAAGTTTTGGCACAAATATACTTCAATTATTTAACAGATTTTTCTTTCTTTTCTTCACAGAACTTAAAACTGCAACAAATCTGTTTATATCTCATGTTCTTTCACAATTCTTATAGAAGACCCAACTACCAGATCAATAACCTATTTTAATTATACTCTTAAACATTTATTCATTTAAATACCTGCTTATAGGTTTTTGAGGAACTAATTTATACAAAAATAAATACAACATTTCAACAGTAATCAGCTAAAATATTTTCTTCCTTTAACCCTTTAGTTTTCCAAATGTAAACACAGTTAATTTCAGTCTAATCAGATCTTTAATTCTAACTTTTCTTATTGTATTCACTCTAAGCATATTGAGTTAAATATCAAAACTTACTGATATTCTTAATTCACTAATAGTCTCTTCCTCCCATTTCTACACTATTCCTTTGTTCTCCAATTACCTCAGTTAAAAGAAAATTTCAACTTACACACATACACACACAGAGACTGTATCCAGAACAAGATGCTCTCAGGTGTTTAAAGCCAACTTTCTCTCTTCCCCCATCCCCCCTAGCTTAAAGGGCAGCAATAGAACCAGTCACCTTGGAAACAAACATCACCCAGTGTTTGCAGAACAAACAATGGTACCTTTTCAGCCAGTACCAGGCAGGCAGGGCAAGGGGCAGCCAAGCAATTCTGGGCCATACAGGAGTGTTAACATATTGCATTCATTCAGTGCACGAAAAAGTAGTTCAGTACTAAAAATGATGTGTTCTCCCAAGTGTGAACCCTTGGCTAGAAACCACAGACAAAATGAGTAAGATTTAAAGTCAAATAAGGCTACCCCGAGTTTGAAAAAATCTTCTCATTATTTTTGGGATTGTTTTACATACCTCATGAATAAAGTAAACTACACTCTTGCCACTGAGGATTACCTTCTCCAGCAACTAGGAAGAAGTTGCTTAAATCTTTTTTTTTTTTTTTTTACAAGGACACTTCATCTAATTACTCCCATGAAACTATTACAACGTTTTTCTTTTAGTATGCCACCATATATTGGTTTAAAATGTATATACGGTTTGATGCTTTAATCCACTTTAGAATTTCTGGTATCAACAAAGAAATCTGACTGTAAGATGGAAAATTAAGTGTCAATTTCTAGAACATTTTTAAAATAGTGTCAAATAGACAGACAAGTACATGTATAAAAGCCTTGCATAACAAGAACAACTTTTTGACCTTGGATAACAATTACTACTAAACTTTCATTTACTGAAGGCTTACAAAGCTAATCATTTTGGGTAGCTCAAGATTTGGAGGAGACTCTGTTGTTAGTTTTTAATCTGTATATTTTAACCAATAAAAAAGAAAAATACACAAGTGCTCTCCAGATCCTATACAATTTTTAAATGTGAAATGTAAGTTTCTTCCTTATTCTGGGTGTGTGCCAGTTTTCCTTCCCACCAATTAAGAGAAAATTCTGGGCCCAACTCAATCACTTGGACGATAGTCTGCTGTCAGTTAAATACCACAGTAACTGGCACTTTCTATCACCTCCAGCCTAGGGGACAAATGCCTAATTAACATGGACCAACATGCAGCTTAAACTGGAAAAGTGCCTGTCCTTTTTCTTTCTCTTCTTTTTTCTCAAAGATTTAGGTCTTTAACATCCTTGAGTTAAAGTGCACAAAGGGTGTCTAATGCCATCTGACTGAGGTATAAAAGTCTAATTAACTAATGCTTTTTTTGCAGTGACAGTAAATCAGTTAACATTATTCATCTTCCTGACTGGGCATAAGTAAGTGATGAGGGCTTCTGAAAAGAACTAAAGGGTTACACTAGTTACTCCTGAATATGCAAGGAAAGTCTCAGAGTGATAAGTGATAATACTGAAAAATACTCTTAACATACAACCCTGGCCTACAGCAGAGCAATGCTCTGAAAAGTGAAGCTGCAGCCCCAGGCAGTGAGAGGAAGAGGAGGAGTCAGGCGGCCGTGAAGTGACTCGTTCACCCATCCTTCCCTTCCAGCACCACAGAGGGCGGGCCAACACAGAATTTATGGAGAACTAGCCTTCCTCTCCTTGATTTAACACTTCACCTTTCCCAGGAACTTTTTTAGTAGATCAAACAAAAATTACCACCTGGAGTAGTTTGGCTCCAACAGTTCGGCCAGTTAGGCTAGTTTCAGTTAATCAGTAAAACAACAACTAGTTTAGCATCTAACTTCTTGGTTTTATTTGCCTATATATATATATTCAGCACCCAAATATGTAGATGTATATTATGCCCATATTAGCAAACCACAAATCTACTGAATGCATTCATTTAATGTCAAAATCTGGAGAAAAAAGCCAAGAAACAAACAACTTCTGAGCCATAGCTCAGTCTGTACTCAAACAATGGCAGTAACTACAGCAGCCTGCCCCCCCAATCCCAACTCCCTGTTCCCCTCCCAGCAGGCTTTCCAGAAGACAGGTCCTTCCCTGGGTGGCCCGGGGCAAGGCTCAGGATGAACCCAGAGAGCACAGTCTTTGCTTCCCCTCCCAGATGAGGACTGCCTCGGGATAGGACTGTGAAGAGTCAGCAAGGCTTTGGAGAAGGAACTTCCAGTCCTGAGCCACTCCCTTCCTCTCTGCTCTGTTCACAGATCCAGTGAAACCCTAAGACCTGGAGTGATCACCCCAACTGCAGCAGCTTCCTCCATCTTCTTGAAGAACACAAAAACCCCTCAAGGGGGCCGGGCTGGGAAAGGAAGTGAAAGGAGGCCCAGGTGCCACTGGTGGCTTTATCTTTTCCCCTCCTCAATATTTCTATCAAGTTTCTGTTTTCGCTGCCCCCTCATGTAGGGGATGTGAACTGATGCATACCTTTTTAATGAAATTCTAAGGGAAACACACACATCTGATTAACGACATGCTCTTACAAGCCACCTGATAATAAAGCACTCTTGAAAGCATCAAAGTTCAGAACTCAATTCATTTTGAAGAAAGATATTTACGCTTTGTTTATAGATAGATCTAAATGGCTTTTTGAGACTTGTTACTCACTACTTTGTGCACGAACAGGCCTTAAAAATCATCTTTTCTCCCGCTCAAAAAATAAGGTAGATTCAGAGCAAACTTCACTTACGTATTCATAAATTTATTATGTATTCATAGGCCCCCTCTTCAAATAATATCTCTTACTAAGAGCTTATTTACTATATCTCTATGTTGCCTAGTCATTGGGACCTGAAGAAAGCTACCGAAGTTGAAAAAAAAAAAAAAGCCCTCATTAAATAATTTTTCAAAACAAAGCAAACCCCAAATCCTTAAGATAAAACTGATAACTCATTTCTATTAAAAAAATAATAATAACTAACATCTACAAAACAAAGGCAGAAGAGAGGGTGCTGACGGAGTCCCCTTTCTAATCCAACCTCTACTGGAATCGGAATTGTAAAAGTGCTTTGGAATTCCTGACGTTATGTTTGGAGGGTTCTTTCCCCAGAAACCTTTGTGAGGTCAGTATCCAACAAAAGTAACTGTTGCCTTTGATGGCCTAGTACCCAGGGGCCTCACCACAGAGGGCACCAGTGGTCAGAGGTGGTATGGGTCCCACTGCACAGATGGCAACAGCCACACTCCATGTACTAGAGAGCAGAGCCCTTTACCCAGGTCTGCTGCCTCTCCAGTCACATGTCGACCTCTTCATAAAAGTAGTTTTCCCTGTTCTGTAAAAGCCAGTTTTATTACTTGTAAGAAACCCAAACAACAGGGTGTTTTTGGTGTACTGGATTCCCATACCTCACTCTTCGCTCTAAGTTAATATGTACTTATTGTGCACCCCATTTTGCTAAGACACTGCTGAAGACTTCCTGAAAAGCCCATCAAAGCCAAATATCACATGAAACATGTTGAAAATACACAGACACTGCATAAAACTTAAACAGAACACCTACTACCAGCCCGGATTTCTAGAAAAAAGATGGAACGCTGGGGTGCATTTCATTCAGATAATAAAAGAAATCTCAAGAGATGAGGCCCCTTGTCCATTTTAAGGGGGCTAAACAGTATAAGAACTTTGTTGTCAGAACCCAAGGACAGCCTTCATGGGAAGCATCACTGCTGAGTAATAACTAAGTTACTAGCACCCTCATTTTAAAGAGAGGAAAGGAGTGGAGATAAGGTTTTTGAGGGGGTCTCATTCCACTGACTGGTCTTCTGGCTGTTCCTTTGCTGTAAAGCTTTCAGGATGTTCAGAATTCCCCTTAGAGTGATGGCACTTTTCCTTTATATGAAAGTACAATAGTTTCTTTCCTCACAAAGGTTTTTCTGTTTGCTTTTACTGACTAAAAAGAAAGAAAATACTGCATAAGGGTGTCATTATGTCACCCCCTAAGGCCATGATCAAGGGAAGATATTTTGCCCATTTTGCAGATGGAAAAACTGAGGCACAAGGTTTTATTATCTTTTCATTAACCATAATCAAGCTAGTCTCCTGGCTAACACATCCAGTTCTTTCTCTAACAGGTCATATTAGATTAATTAAGAGAGCCAAGTGAGACATGTCACGAGGTATGTTGAAATCTCTGACAATCTGGCTGATTCAATTCATCTGTCTTAACATTCTTTCCTTTGAAACGATGAGATCAAGGTGATGTTAAGGGCAGCTCTAGACACTGTTCAGGAGATGAACAGGTAGGAAACAAAACGCATCTTCATGATTTGTGACACAATGGACTTCAGATCTGTTTGCCTTCCCTTCTCCACCTACACAACAGCTCGTGGAGTTAAAGAATTCTACTTGCAGTTCAGAGTTGACTTAATAGTTACTTTCATGACTTAGACCTTAGAATTATTCATTTGTAGTATCTGTTAGTATCTGTCTTCCTATGGGGCAGGGGTCCTCTAGGGAGTTATTTCAAGGGATACACTTATTCATATGCTCATCAAGTCAATCTTCCATATTGTACCCCTATTTTACAAATGTATGAAGATGCTGTTGTCATAAAGATACAGCCCACTAAAAATGTTATTTTAAAAGAACTTTTTGTCAATACAGCTTCCCCAACAGATTCTAAAAATATAATTAAAATCATGCATGGGCTTAAAATTTTTTTTTAACATTAAAAGACAGCCTTATACCTGAAAAGATTGGGAAAAACTGTGCTAGAAATGTCCAAATAACATGACATTGATTAAAGCATAAATCTACAACCACAGGTAAGTATCGTACCGTTTGGAATCTCTGCAGCACAATGTCCCACGTAAGAGGTAAAACATCTTCCTCTTAAGAGAATGTGATCCTTTAGATTTTTTGAATTGCTCAATTTGTTTTTAATCGGTGACTCTCAGCTGTTCAAGGTAATAGCATGACAGATCATACCCTTTCCAAAAAATACATTGTCTGTTCAGTATGTTCCCCTTTAGAATAAATCAATTTCTGATTAACTATGTATTTAACATGTACAGTAGAAATTTTAATCCTAGGTCGTTCATTTAACCAGGAAGAATCCCTTAAACACCAATCCATGATTTAAAAAAAAAAAAAAAAGTATTATGCCACATCAAAATAATGTGATTTTCATGTCAAAGAATATTTAATAGTCAGAAAATATTTATCATATTAAATTTTTAATATATGTGGCATAATTATCTTAAAGACAAGTGCAAAGTGGGATTTTTGTATTCTATTGTCTGCAAATGCAATAAATGCCATTTTTATATATGTGTATATACCCATAGAAGACCATGTAGCAGGATATATAGTACATTATCAATGGTGTGTGTATCTCTGAATCATGGGAGAAAATAATTTCATTTTCTAATCTTTTTTGTTTTATTAGGATTTCTTTCCTTTTTGTTCACTTAAACAGTTTTTCTACAATGAACATGAATTATATGCACAATAAAAAACAAACATCTAACGGGAAGAACAATTTTTAATACTTAGGAATATTTCCTTTGTAATCTGAGCGACAGGATAATGGGTCGTCTATCTTCTTCATACCCCCTGGTATTACCTAGAGTGAATGTGAACACTTTCTAATGAGGAAAAATGTTTAGATAGTAGTGTGGTTTTGACTGACTGGCTCTTGGTGGAACACTGACAACACCTGTCAATAAGTGCATCAGCAGTAACACCTGTGGCTCTAGAGAAGCGCTCAGACAAGCCCACTGAGGACAGAAATGCAGGCTGGATGGGGCAGGTGTGCCCTGATACCTCAGAGCATCTACCGCAGGAGACGAGGTTCCATTTCCAGCCCACCCATTGCATCTCTCCGGGCCTCATTCTCCTCACCTGTCAATTAAGGGGGTGTAATAAAAAAAAAAAAAAAAAAAAATAGCTGGAGTGTGATCCCTGCAGTTCCTCCCAGAGCGAGAGTGCAGGATTGTAAGCAGAGAAGATGCAAATACCGTTTCATCAAACCAATCCCGGAGCAGCTACTTGTCCACTTGCCCAGGGTGCTGTTAAACTGACTTCACCCATTTTACTACACGTGTCGCCCGACAGACAGCAGAGCAAAGATAGGAATGTCAGATTGATAAAACATTTTTTAAGAGTTTCAGTAGCTAGCACATTTTCAGCTTTACTCATCTGTGTGGCAACCCTGTCCAAAATGAAGGCAAATTCAGGAGAGAAGCTTCAAACACAGCACACACACCACCACCTATCAGAAGCTTACACGATGCCAGACACAGGCCAAGTATTTACAGTGTTATTTATATAATACTCCACAATCCATGACGACATAGATCTGATTACCCCCATTTATGCATAAAGGAGGTCTGTTTAATAAAATAAAGAAAAAAAGAAGGACCCGTGGTGTGAAAAGCAAAAGCAGTTTCCAACCACGGTGTGTGCCTACGGGCAAGTTACCCAACTAATCTGTCTCCACCTGTAAAACGGGTAAAATAACCCCTGCCTCATTCATTCATTCAGCCAATATTTATTGAGCACCGGTATGTGCCAGGCACTACTGTAAATGCCTAGGCTGCACCAGGAACAAAACAGACAGAAAGAACAAGCCCTCATGGAGCTCACACTCTGGTGGGATGAACACAATACGTGCCTGAAACTTAATGAGGGCCTGATGAATGTTAGCTCTCTCTCTTCCCCCTCCTAAAATGCAAAAAGCATTAGAAACAAATTCAGTAAAGGTCATCAACCTTACATCATCCCAAACTAGAAATTATTACTTAACAAGCAAAAGCAAACCAGAGAAGATTAGGAGCACTTGTACTAGAGTACTCTGGTCTGAGTTCAAATTCTGGCTTTGTGACTTATTAGCTGGACTGACCTTGCGCAAGTTAATGAAACGCTGAATCTCAGCTTCCCCATCTGTAAGATGGAGATAGCAATGACCTCAAAAGGTTGATGCACGGATTCAATGAGATCAAGTACAGAAAGTGGGGATCCAGTGCCTCCTACATATAAAGAGTATCTGACTTGATCAGGATGATCTCTCCAAATCCCATCTTTCTTACACCTGCAGAATAAGGATAGTTACACCAACTGGACAGGCCCACTCTGTGGACTAACAGAGACAAGGCACACAAAGCACTTAACATGGTGGCCACATGATGGGGTCATCTCGGCCTTTTGAAAATTACTGTTAACCAAAGTGAATGGGGAGGGAGCAAGGAAGGCATCCTTCACTAGTGGGGCCCACAGCTAGCATCTGAAACAGGAGGAGGCATAAGCATAGTGAGTTAGAGGCTCTCAATACCAGGTGCTGAGCAGAGACCCCAATGGGCTTGTGGTGGTTGTGAAAAGACAACACCACTGAATCTGAGTCACGGGGTGATGGCTGAAGTGTGTGGGTTATGTCAGCCCTGGCTCTCCTGCCTCTCTTCTAGGCACATGTGGCTTCATCAGAAGGTTGAAAGAGCACAGGACAGGAATGGAAAGGAGGTTTCTACTTTGCAGGGTTTTGGCTGTGGAGGGTAAAAATGACTTGGAGGAATTATCAGTCAAAGTCATACATCCAGACCCAATGTTGCCCTTCTCTCCTTTTGGGCTGGGGCAGAGAATGGCAGCTTATCTGTCACCACCAGGAATACCAACAGCCAACGACCCAGCCAGCGTGATTCACAAATGGAGAGTGAGGACGGGGGGAGTTGGGAGACTGGGCTCAAGCCCCACAGCTACCAATACCTGAGGCCTCGAGCAGGTGAGCCAGGTGAGCCCACAGGCTCCACATGTTCTCCTGACTCAATACACAACATCCAAGGACAAAGATGTGCTGGGCAAGCTTTTGAGTCCCTAATGGAAAACAATGCCTTCAGTAAACCAGTGATATTAAATACATAGCCTACATACTGTACCAACACTGTAAACACAATATGTCGTGTAAGTGAACAAGCACCCAAAAGGGGCAACCAGGCAAAAGGGATCCCAACCAAAACCTATGGTGGAGGCTACGCTGAAGGCAGGTCTGTCACACCCTTCCTGAAACACATCACCCTCTTGGGGTGCTCACCTGGAGTTGGTAACTAAGAAGTCAAATATTAAGCAGCCAGAGTATGTGATTCAGTCTTCAAACAAGTCTACGGATGTACAGAAATAAAGTTTTCCCCCTATGTAGACATCACTCCAGTGGCTTAAGGCAATTCAGAGCTCCTGAGCGTGGCTCAGTCCATCCTGTCCCAGCTGACGTGGGATGCGCTCCCTGCCTCAGGCCAGAAATAAACACTGAAGTGCTCCACTGCAGCCACGGACGGCGCAGATGCAGCCATGGCTTCCCTTTTGAGCAGGTCCCCTTCTGAGGCTGTCTCCAGGGCCAACAGGTCAACCTGTCCCTTCTCTGCTCAAAAGCTCTTACGCAACTCCCTCCTTTTTACAGAAGGAAAGTTCAAATTCGGCCCCCTGCCCTGGCCCCACGTACCCTCCAACCCTATCATCTTCTAGTACACCATCCTCAACACCAAATTACACCCTAAACTCCAAACCAACCCTGCACTTTCCCACTAGGCTGTCAGCTCCTCCAGGAAGCGCGGGCACGACTCCTATAGGCTCCCTAGGCCTTGCTGTGGGCACTCAGCTCAGGATCCTCACTCACTGGAAATCCTGGTCATAATGCAAATGGCCCAAAGGCAAGACCCACCAGGATCCACCACGTCTAGACCTAGTGACCTTTTAAACGTAGTAGCTACTCAACTAAGGTTATTTCAAATGAATTCTGAAGCATTCGAATAATATGTTCCGCTCAAATCTAAGCAAAGTGTTGAGAAGAATCAAGGCAAATGAACTGAGTCAAGCAGCTCAGAGCTGCTCAGTTAAGAACTCTCCAGATTCCAGGGGTGGTCAGATTATCTATGACAAAGGATGAGCTGTAAAGCTTCCTGGTAGCTGTATGAACTCACAAGCGTTCACGTCTCAGCCTCAGTTTCCTGTCTTTGAAAATGAGAGAGTAATTCCTATACCTCATAAGGTGGTGCTGCCGATTACATACACGGAGTAACGAGCAACCGCCCAGCACGGTGCCCTGAACATTACGGTGCTTTGCTTTCCCGACTAGTGTGCCCCGACCGGTCACAGAGGCAAAAGGAATGCACTCAGCAGTACTTCCAGAGGCCCCGTTTCCCACCCTGACTCCCCTGCCGGCCACACAAAGCCCTGCTACAGTTTACCAGCATCCCACTTCCTCTGGCATGATTCTAGCTCAAATGAGAGCACAACCTAAAAAACAAAACTACACAAAAAAAGGCTGCCAACAAATTGTCTTGATTTCTGGTGTAGGCAGTTGCAATCATAAAATACATAAATCCATTTTAGGTGATGAAATTTTTAACTTTAAGGTATAGATCCTGCCCAACCTACCAAATTTACAGGGGGCCTGTCCAGTTTTCACAACCCTCTCAGCCATGCCCAAGTTTTTACAGATAGGCCCCCCCTTCGTCAGTGAGTACAGGCATTGAAATTTATAAAGTCAGACCTATAAAAAATTTAATATCACCTCCCCAATGGCCAGAGGCTTCTGAAAACCTAAAAGACAGCATCATGGCTCTACAACAATTAATAACCCCCTGTCTTTTCTACCACCCGCCTGTCAGTTTGTTGTACTGTGGTGGTTTGTGTGTTCCTGTGATGCTGGAAGCAGGGTCACCCATGATGAACAGGTTTCAGTGGAGCTTCCAGGCTAAGACAGACTAGGGAGAAAAAAAAAAAAAATTTTTTTTAAGACAGACTAGAAAGAAAGGCCTGGCAATTTACTGTCAAAAATTAGCCAATGAAAAACCTTATGGCTCACAACAGAATACTGTCCGATATAGTGCTGGAAAATGAGCCCCTAGACTAGAAGGCACTCAAGATACACAGTAGCTGCAACAATGGACTTGAGCATCGCAATGACTGTGAAGATGGCACAGGACCAGGCAATGTTTCCTTATGTTTATGTGGGGTCGCCATGAGTCGGAGCTGACTCAACAGCAGCTAACAACAATTGTCTTTTGGGCCTGCTACCCAACTTCCTTCCAAGCACCCAGGTTTTGTAAGTCTTGGGCAGGGTGCTTCTTCTTCTCAGGGCTGACTTCATCTGTAGTGAGGGAGGTAGGATCAGGGTGGGAACATCTATGAGGCGGAGGTTACAGGGATGGGGTGCAAATGCTATTCAGGTAAGCATCTGCGCCATCTTTATGAATGGATTCTATCACCACCAGAGAGAGGCCTTCAGCCCAAGGAGCCTTCATCCAATACTGTAAGTAAGCTAGCCCTCTGCTGTTCCCACCTAGCCCACCCACATGACTCCCAGCTAGCAAAACGGCGATTCTAATGAATAAATCGCATTTTACTAAGTACACCTCAAGTCGACTCCCAGCGTCCACCTCAGTATCTTTGAGGGAAAAGAAAACAGTCTGTCCACTAAACAGTTCTGAAAAATGATGAGTTTAAATAAGTACCAATTAGTATGAGACAATGAAGGAAGTTTAAACATTGTTGGACTGAAGTCTATTTGCTGGAGATAAATATCCCCACCCTTCAACGATCATTTAACAACTCTTCAGAAGGCAGCCCACATGTCCTGGGCTTAAAATCTCTTGGGCGGGGGAACGGAAGAAACTATTTTGTTAAATATGGTACCAAATTCTAAGTTCGTTCTGCATTTCACTGAGCACACTGTCTCTTCCCGGCCTCCTTTTTCTAAAGGGTTAGCAGTGCTGTCTTTCTGTAGCACAGTGCCGCTTGCATCATGTCCTGCTTAAAAGCACCTGACGGCCCCCACTGTCTACACAATCTAGACCCAGGCTGTTAAAAAGAGTCACATGTCCACACTCCTCACAACTGGACACCCAACATCTCCCCCAAGCCCTATGCTCTAGTCGCACTGGACTTCTTGCCATACCCTGTCCCCAAATAAGCCTCATGCTTTC
Organism: Elephas maximus indicus; assembly: GCF_024166365.1. Taxonomy (NCBI): domain Eukaryota; kingdom Metazoa; phylum Chordata; class Mammalia; order Proboscidea; family Elephantidae; genus Elephas; species Elephas maximus. The sequence goes on along the minus strand of NC_064819.1, from coordinate 49,371,707 downwards.
ATACTCCAGGGCCTGTCGTTACTGTTCTTTTGCCTAGAAGTCGTTTTTACCTCTCCCCACACCCTTCTCCACGTGGCAAACCCTTCACATTTTAAGACCTCACTTCCCCTTTCCCAACCACTTCCCACTCCCAGGTCCTATGCACGTCCTTACAGTCTAGCAGATGCTGTCTCCTTGCTCTGAGGACTGGTGTTAGAGTTGGGCCCAGGTTGTACACATCCTGGCATTCCAATTGGAGCCTGGTTCCTTGCAGGTGTCAAGGACAGTTCCTGCTGGCGTGCTTGAAAAGTGAGACAAAAGGATGCAGGATTCAGGCCTCCTAATCCAGATTCCTTTTCACTATTCTTCTGCTGAAGCGACTGTGCTGACGCGACCAAAATAATAACAGTACTAAACAGAGAAGAGGAGCCCTGGTGGTGCAGTGGTTAAGAGCTCGGCTGCTAACCAAAAGTTATCAGTTTGAATCCACCAGTTGCTCCCTGGAAACCCTATGGGGCAGTTCTATTCTGTCCTATAGGGTCGCTATGAGTTGGGATCAACTTGACGGCAACGGGTTAAACAGAGAAGATAGGTCAGTTATAATTGAGCTGGTGGCACAATGGCTGAAATTCTCTATTTGCTACTAATTTCAAAACCACCCTTCCCCAGAGACCCATCAGAAAGAAACGGGAAGCAGAAAACTAAGTGCTCATTGCAATTCAAGACCTACCCCTTCATGACTTGCTTCAGACCCCACTCTCCCAAAAGTGGTGGGGACAAGGCACAATGGCAACCCCATCCCAGAACTCTTTGAGGTAAAAAAAACAAACAGCTCCCATCCAGTCAACGCTAACTCATGGCAACCCCATGTGTGTCTGGGTAGAACTGTGCTCCACAGGATTCTCAATGGCTGATTTTTTGGAAGTCAATCACCAGGCCTTTCTCCCAAGGTGCCTCTGGGTGAATGTCCTGAATTCATCCATCCTCCAGTCAGTCCATGAGGCTCCAACTTTTTAAAAGGCAGAAACAATACCTCCTAAGTCTAGCTCCCTTGAATTTAAACAAAACTGAGGATTGGGATAGAAATTAGATCCAATGTTTAACTGCTGCCTGGGTTTCACTTGTCATAGGTCATTGGTCCTCTTAGATCATCAATCCTGATCCCCCCATACCAACTGAGGCAAAATCTCAAGTTTATATGTTAAAAATAACCTATCTTAATAGAAATAACAACAGGCCTATTTTCAAGGCATTGGCGCCACAGAAATCCAAAACAAAACTAGATCCCCTAAATGCTGACAGAGCTTACAGTCTCCAGAAAGTGTCTTCAAAACTGACCAACATACGATTCCTACTTCGAAGCAGAACACAGGCACTTTTGTTGCTGTCGTTGGTTGCTGTCTAGTTGTTCTAACTCATGACGACCTCATGTACAACATGTTGCCCGGTCCTGTGCCATCTTCATGAGGGTTGGTATGTGTGAGTCCATTGTTTTGGCTAGGCATCAATCCATCTCACTGAGGGTCTCCCTCATTTTCACTGACCCTGTACAAACAATGATGTCCATTTCTAGCAAATGGTCTTTCCTGATGACATGTCCAAAGTAAGCAGCTGAAGTCTCGCCAGGTCTTTTACCAATCGATGTTAGAAGGGGACTGGGCCACAACAAAGGCTTTAAGGGACAGGAGAGCCCCAACTACCTACCACAGAGACGACCCGCAAAAGCCCAGAGTCCAAGACCCACCCTCTTCCATTTCCAGGGCATCTCCCTACCATGAGAAAGACCAGCCTCCTTTCCAGTAAGAGTTCATAAGCTCTGACCTTTCTAATGGAGCTTGGTGAAAATTTCATCATCCAGCTGAATTTGCTGAGGACTTAACCCCACCTTTTCAACAGGTCTCTCCCATCACGCAGGTTCCAAATGCTCTCTTTAGGGTCTTGCTGACCTCTTCTCTCAGTGTGATGACGCTACCCCTGCAAGCCTCTCTTCTCCAGGACATCTGACCTCCCCTTCTGACCTTCCCCAGAAGTGATGGCTAAATACAAGGTCAAAGAAGCTATTTCATGGATGTTTTAGTCACCATTTCTGGAAGCCAGAAACCTAGTCACACATTCCTTCTCGCCCATCTTTCCCCCTGATGTGTCTCAGAGGGCTCTGTACAAGGCAGGTTTTCAGTGAATAGTTACTTGGTGAACACATCATGTTCTCAGGGGAGGGAGTGGTTGGAAGCACAGGCTCTGGAGTCAGAGTTTACTGGTTTGAATCCTGCTAGTTGGTTGCCTCTCTGGGTGTCAATTTCCTCATCTGACTAATGGAGATAATAGCTGTACCTACATCATAGGATCAGAAAGTTGTGAGAAATGACCAAGATGACACACGTAAAGAATCTAGGACAATGGTTCAGGGCTCAATCAAAGAACGATCTTGTAACTGCTGCTCCTACTTCTACCATGCTGAGTTTTTTCCTACTTGAAAAGCCTAATCAAAAAAGGGTGAAAATTAAGGTGGAAAAACTTTTAGATTTTTGACTTGCCAGACTTGAGTCACATGAATTAAGTCTAGCAAGGACAGAAGGGAAACTGAAATATTTAACTTCTAGTTTATCTGATTTAAAGCAAATACTGGCGGGCCTTGCCTAATGATGTTTTTCTCCAAAGGTGCTCTATAACTCAAATGCTATCCTGCTGAACTTACTTAAATGTGCCCTAGGTAAATTTCTTTGTAATATGAATAATTACAACCTAGTTTCTGCCGTTTAGGACTAGATTTTTGTGTATTTCCATTTTCTGAGTACACAAAAGACTCCCGAATATTGATGTAGTTTTAAGACTGTAAGACCGTCAGATGACCACTCGGGTCCTTTAAGTGGTTCCAATTAAGAAATAAGTTGCAAATCCAGTCATGAAAGTATTTCTGACACTCCTAACTAAAACCCTCATCAACTGTGAGAGTCCTACTGTGATTCGTGCCCAAAGACAAGCCAGCCAAACGAGCCCATCCAAAATGCCATTCACCATCAAGACAGCAATGAAATCAATCTGCTGGGCCATTCTGAATCACAGTCTTAAATATAATAATTTGACCAATGCTAACTCAACACACCAACACTTGCCATACCCTCTTTTTTAAGGACACCAGAAAATGGACACCTGACCATTCACCATTTTCTTGTGTACAGAATGGAGTGAGAAAGACACAAAGCAAGCTTCTAAGCACACATGCCACGTTATTCACCCACATCTACATCAGCATGTTTTTGAAAAGAAATAAAAGCAACAACAAAAGACCAAGACTAGCGGTAGCCATCCCTGTTCTCAGCACTGACTGTCTTCCCATGACTAAGTATCCCAGCGCTCGCTCATTCTAAGGTAGAAGACCCACTCCTCTGAGGGAAAGGGAAACTTCTACCGCATGTAGTCCAATGCCACAGTTTCACTTCTTTTAGTGCTGTGCGCTCTGGGTACAAAAAGAAGGGGACAGATCATGGACACCTTTAAGTATCACATGACCTGGCTTAACTGATATCACTTTGCACTCACCCGAACAAAGCTCACTAGAATTCCGAAGCATTTATTACTTTATTTTATTAATTTATTTCATTAGTCTCCTCAGAGGCTAAAAATGCAACTTTCATTCTCTGAATCGTAAAACACAGATGGTCTAACATAGCTAAAATATAGTTACATGAAGACATTCCGATACCCTAAGACCTGGAGAACTTAACACCACCAGTTAAGCAGTGATACTATGAGTGGTGCAAGATACACAAACGTTTAAGGAAAAATACTCAACAGATTGAGTCCATCATCACCACTTTCTAGCACCAGCCTAAACAACCAACTACGGATGGTATACCCAAAAGTAAGCTTATAGACATTTGTCACCAGAAACTGGTTACTAAGGGTATTATTGACACCAGTTTTGGATAATCAGAACAAAGCAACTCTCAGTAAATTATATTTATAACAATGTTTGTAACAACTTATATCTGCTTGGATCACAGCGACGTGAAGGATTCGAGTAGCTTACTTAGTATCTTAAGATTTAAATTTTCGGAAAATATGCTTAAATTTGGTTTTAAAAGTTCTCTTCGCAGCATCTCCTCACCAAGCGATTTCAATTAGAAAAAGTAAAAGGAGAAAAGGTCTTTCCTGAATTTTTTCCCTCTATCCAGTTCATCGTCTCAAATACAGGGCTGGAATAAATTGTGATGACAGGTGTGGAAGCATCTATGCAAGTAAGCAGGAGATGAAAACTCATGTTCTCCCCAATGAGGACAAATGACCAATGCGTCTAGGGACCAAGAGGAAGTCCTGGTTTACACCAGTCAGGACTGATACCATAGATGCAATGATGAGTCACTGAATGATTTAAGGGGAAAGCACTACCTAAATCCAGGAGCTATGATAAGACTTTCTTGTGAGGTCATCTTAAATTATGGTGTCCCCAACTCATATACAAGGTGTTGAGTTTGCAGACAAGTGAGGAGACATCCTCATTCGGAAAGCAGTAATTCTAACACCAAAACCAAAAAACCAAACCCATTGTCATTGAGTCGATTCCACCTCATAATGACCCTAATAGAACAGAGTAGAACTGCCCCAGTAGGGTTTCCAAGAAGCACCTGGTGGATTTGAACTGCCAACCTTTTAGTTAGCAGCCGTAGCTCTTAACTACTAGGCCACCAGGGTTTCCAATTCTAACACAGCAGAAAGCAACTGAGGGTGGTTAAGTAGCCCAGAACATTAATGGAACGCTCTGAGAGTAGATTCCACACGTTTTCCCTTAGTAGGATAAAGCACAAGGCAACATGCCTGAGCTACAGTTTCTAAAAAAAAAAAATCTAGTCTTTATCAACTCAGGAGAAAGCATGTCACTTTCTATCTTGTTCCACAAAGATTTTGTTTGTAATGGAAAAAAAGTTAATTAAAACAATAAAAACCCAAGAGCATCCTGGGGGTAGTAAGTCTGCCACCTTCAGAGGTTGCTGTTATACTAGCAGGTGCCCTCGAGTCAGTTCTGGCTCATAAGAAGTGACCCTAAGCACAACAGAGCAAAACACTGCCCACTCCTGCGCCATCCTCACAATTATTGCTATGTTTGAGCCCACTGTTGCAGCCGATGTCAATCCATCTTATTGAGGGTTTTCCTCTCTTTCACTGACCCTACTGACCCTCAACTTACCAAGCATGATGTTCTTCTCCAGGGACTGGTCCCTCCTGATAGTATGTCCAAAGTACAAGAGACAAAGTCCCTCCATCTTTGATTCCAAGGAGCACTCTGGCTGTACTTCTTCCAAGACAGATTTGTTTGTTCTTCTGGCAGTCCATGGTATATGCAATATTCTTTGCCAACATCACAATTCAAAGGCATCAATTCTTCTTTGATCTTCCTCATTCATTGTCTAGCTTTCGCATGCATATGGGACAACGGAAAATACCATGGCTTAGGTGAGGTGTACCTTAGTCCTCAAAGTGACATCTTTGCTTTCTGGAGGTCTCTTGCAGCAGACTTGTCCAACGCAATACATCATTTGATTTCTTGATTGCTGCTTCCATAGGCATTGATTGTGGATACAAGTAAAATGAAATCCTTGACAACTTCAATCTTTTCTCCATTTATCATGATGTTGCTTACTGGTCCAGTTGTGAGGATTTTTGTTTTCTTTATGTTTAGGCATAATCCATACTGAAGTTTGTGGCCTTTGATCTTCATCAGTAAGTGCTTCAAGTCCTCTTCACTTTCAGCAAGCAAGGTTGTGTCATCTGCATATCACCAAAGGTAAAGTTGTTCAAAGACGGGCTAGATAATCAGTGGGGACAAGCTCCACTGCTCACAGAAAGGGCTACTCTTTCCATTTGGTACTCACCAGTCTAGTATGGAATCCAACACACGACAGAGACATGACACATTTCTGTTTACTGAATGGACTTTGTTTTCACATAGATTACTGGTCAAGCAAACACTGATGTAGTTCTAAGACATTAAGAGGGTCAGATGACCAGTGAGGTCCTTTTGGTCGTTCCAGTTAAGAAATAGGTTGGAATATCTGGTCAAGAAAGGGTTTCTGATACTCCTAACTATAGCCAATTCGGAGAACATTCCTATCCTGGTTCATACCCAAAGGCTCTTGCCCTGAGCCTATACTCACAAGTGGAACAGATAAAGCATTATAAAAACAAACAAAATTTAAAAGCCCTTAAGATTTAGTTGTGCATCTCATATGAAAATCATTCAAAAGCTCAAGTCATCTACAGGAAGGAAGGAAAGGGGAGGAGGGGAGAGAAGGAAGAAGCCATTCATTTCTTTCCATAGGTAAGAATATAACCTGTTTCTCACTTTTATATAAGTGAGAATATACTTTATCTATGCCAGGTATATAATATTCAACCAACTAAAACATAATATAAGTAGAAAAATTCAAAACATAAAAATGTAACTCTTTTAAGGCTAGGTAACATACCTTGCTTATAAGCCTTACTTTATCCAGAGTTCCCAATCTCAGAGAAAGACACCACCATTCATCCAACCAGCTACAAAAGCCAGAGATCCAGGAGTCATCCCTATGCCTCCCTCTCTTCCCCTAAGTCCTTCTTACCTCATAAGTCTCTATCAAATCCATCCAGGCTCCCCATCTCTACTGGCACCATACTCCAAGCCACCTCTGGTTTTCAAAAAATAGCCTTTTAACTTCTTGCAAATAGAACGTGTAACAGCTGCCTCCTTCTAGCCTAGTCTATACTCTGAGCAGGAGTAATCTTTAAAAATGAAAATCTCATCATGCTACCCCTTGGCCTAAAACACTTCACAGCTTCCCAGAGTTATAAGACAAAGTTTCAAATACCTTGGAAACTCTGGTGGTGTAGTTGTTAAGAGCTAAGGCTGCTAACCAAAAGGTCGGCAGTCCGAATTCCCCAGATGCTCCCTGGAAACTCTATAGGCAAGTTCTGTTCTGTCCTATAAGGTCGCTGTGACTCAGAATCAACTCGACAGCAGCGGGTTTTTTTTTTTTAAGAAGCATGATCTCGTCCCTACCTATCTCACCATGTGTCATTCACTTCTTCCATCTTTCTCTACCTTCATGCACGCTGCTTCCTTAGCTACACCCCTCCCCTCCAACCCCAGGACCTTTGTACGTGCTATTCTCTGAAGCTCTCCTTCCTTCCTTTCACCATCCTTCAGACATCAGCTCAAATGTTACTTCCATAGGAGATGCCTTCCTTGACCTAACTCCCAGCATCCTCCACTCCCCTCACACACAGAGGCCAAACCTCATTTCACACGTTCTCGTCACTCTTCACTTGTAGCGCTACCACAGTTGAGCTACACACAACTAACCAGCTGGTTGTTTACCATGTTTTTTCCAATGCAATATATACTCTATGGACTAGCACTGTTTATCTTGGCCATTATCAGCACCTTTGGTGCTTATCACAGTGCCCTCACATAGGAGATACTCATATGTTCATTGAATAAGTAAAAATCAATAAATAAATATCTGTAAAGGTAAAAAAAATAAACCACAGGGATGGGCAAATTTGGTGGTGGAAAACTAGAGACGGAATCGATAACAAATCACACTTGATATAATATTTTAGAGAAAGGAGGGTTACGAAGCCTACTAAACTCTTAAACAGTTCTCAGAAACCTTATTTTCATGATTGAAATACAGATTAAATTCAGAAACATGCAAATTAAGTCTCCTTTAAATTATACTTGGTTTAAGATCTGACGTAGAACAGCTTAATCAAACACATATAGATTGGGAAATCCATTTGAGATGTTCACTAATCAGTTATATAACTACCCCCCAAAACAACAATTAAAAGTACTAAAGCAGAAGAGAAAACGGCTTTTAAAAAATCGGTTTTCCACATCGGGGGGGAAATATATAAGGTACTTAGAAATACAACTAAGTTAGAATATCATATAAACATATCCGGCAGGTTTGAACCTATGCACTAGATAACAAGTAAGCATTTATTAAAGAATATTTCAAGCTAGTGACGTTACTTTTCCTCAGCTAGCATTTCATGTTAAAGTGTGCCAAGACCTCCCACCATCCAGTTTGTTGTTGTTGTTAATTTAAAAGGAAACTAGTCTGAAAAGGAAACGCACTCACAGGGTTGAAAACGTGAAGGTACATATGGGTCTATGTGAAAATCCTCCCAAAACTTCATCCTCCAGCTACCCAAGTCCCTTCCCAGTACCCCTATTGCTACATATACACGTACCTCTATCAAAAGGAAGTGAAAAAAAAATTTTAAGATGATCTTGTTTGTTAGATAAAGTCTCAGCATAAAGGAAGCTCCCCGAAAACAGTGCAAATGATTCTTTTTACAAACATGATCTATGATCAACTTTTGTCAAGTACCTATGTTGCCCACGTATACAAATAAAGCAAGCTCTAAACCTGTAGGTTTTGAGTTTGGTATTTTGTTTTAAATCCAAGGAGTAAAGCGGGAAAAAAAGAGAAGTCAAATTATACACAGACCAACACTCCTATTAACTCATGCCACTAATGAAATAAAAATTTAACTAAGCAGAGAAAATGGGCCCACACACTGGAGCTCTGAAATGGTTTTGGTCTTTGATCTGCGTGCCCATCTCTCTTATTTAATGTAAACTTCAAACCAAGAGCCAAGAAAAGTGGTTATAATTAGGAAAGGTCCTGGTGTGACGGCTTTCAGAGCAACCAGGCATTAACAGGGATTTTTCTCAGTAATTTTTGAGTAAATTAAGCTGAGCAAATGTCGTATTTTAAAATTTCTGTAATTCAACACCTCTCCGCCAACAGTGTGCACCTAGCCCCAAAACTCTGCATAATGGGTGCGCATAAACGTGTGTTGACTTCTGTTTTCTTCTCTTATTTCTTTTGATTTAGGCCTCTGCTTCCAAATCACACATGGCTCCACTCCAAAAATAACCTGTGCCTTCTCAAAGCCACTCATTTTTGCATTAGAAAATTGATTCAATCAACAGACGTGATGGCGTGAGCACCAGCTATGCCGGCGTTGTGCTAGATACAGGAGATGAAAAATATGGATGAGAGGCTCTATTCCAGGGGAGGTGGAAAGACAGAACACAGATGAAAGGATGACAGACAGGACGGATGGGGTGAGTTATTCCAAATCCTCCCTTGAAGGATTGGTACTGGAGATGGGTCTTGAACAAACAGTAAGAACTGTTGTTTGCTGGGGGAAGGGAACGAGAGACACAACTAAAATCAACAATCCACGCAAAAGCAGGGCAGTCAGAAAGTTTTCACTGTGGCAGTGGTGTAGAGAGAAAGTGGCCAGAGCTGAGACTAGACAGTTTAGAAGCAGGGACAAAGGTCGTTGTATGCCCAGGATTTCTCCCGTAGACAACAGGGAGTCGAGATGTTTTTAAGCAAGTAAACAGCATGAGCAGCTTCAGTTTCTGAGGCAGCAAAGCGAAGGATGAACTGGAGTAGGGAGAGACTGGTGACAGGAAATTAATGGAGGAGGCTTTTGTGATATGAGGGCCTTAGGGTCAGGGGTGATAGCAAGGCGGGGAGACGGCAAGGTTCAATGTCGGAGCTGATGTGGGGAGAGGTTCTGGGAGGGTTTGGAGACTGACTGAACCTGAGGGCCGAGAGAGAAACACGAAGTCAAGGGTGGCAACAAGGTTTCTGGCTTCGAAGACTGGATGGATGGTGGCATTTCGGATCAACTTTCAGAAGCCTGGGAGATGACTTTCATTTTTACAAGTGAACTTTCGGGTACTTGCAGGGTGATCCTCACGGCAAAAGGCTGGAGCTTAGGAGAAGTTATCAACAGAGAAAGAGAGCTGGGAGTTGTGGGTTTACAGGTCATAGTACCCATCGTTGTTGAGTCGATTCAGATTCACAGCAGCCCTATAGGACAGAGTAGAGCTGCTCCAGAGGGTTTTCAAGGAGCGCCTGGTGGATTCGAACTGCCGACCTTTTGGTTAGCAGCTGTAGCACTTAACCACTATGCCACCAGCATTTCCACAGGTCATAGTAGAGGGCGCAAAAGTACCTGACTCCACAGGGATGCAGGAACTCGGCTCTTAACGACCAGGTATGGGACTGCAAATGTGCCTTCTGAGTGAGGTCAGTATGGATGTGAGCAGGAAGCTTACAGTTGTCCACTGTGTTACGATGTAAAAAAGCAACCTTCACCTTTCTACACTAAGTGGGAGCACCCAGTCCTTGGAGCTCATCCATGAAGGTGCCATTTTGAGGCAACTACCTCTCCCTACATACTGCCCTTCCTTTTCTTGACCTCCCACTGCCCTCTCTTCCTGTCTCCTTCTCCTGCTCCATGATTTACTCTTTGCCTCCTACCTCTGTCAGAGACCCAGGACAAGGGTTTCAGTCAAGATCTCTCTTGTCACTACACGAGACACTTCTGGTCTGAGGAAACTGGGTTTTAAGTTTACATATCTTTTTTTTTTTTAATCAACCACCTTTTCATATATTGGCAGTTCAAGAATCTCAAGACCATTGTAATCACTGTCTCCTTCCCATCATTCTCTCTCTACCCCTTCTAAACTCCTAACTACGGTGCAGGGTCCACCCAGCTGTATGCCATCTACCCCCAATAGGACATATAGGGACAGAAGACCAGACTCAAAACACTGCCTTTTAAAAAGGGCAAATAGTTAAGTAAGAACTTTGAAAAACTTGAGAAAACAAAATAAGGGAAACTACAAGTGCAAAACATTAACTGTCAAGCAAGTAAGGGCTAGTTCAAACACTTAAAAAAAAAAAAAGGTAAACTCCACAGAACTTAAACCAGGAGGGTGAACTGGCACATGACAGCACCCACAGCAAGTTTCCTACATCCTAAAGTTGTTCAGAAGGCTGAGCCATCCCACCAACTCAACCTCACAACACCAGTCAACCTAGTTTATTTTAGATGTAGAGGGGTTCCACGACTTTCATTTTACTGCTGGGTTTTTAAATATGTTTAATGCCACCTGATGTTTTTCCCAACCCCAAATTGTCTGTGGAGCCCTGGCCTTGCCAGCCTCGGCCCCTGACAGGCATGCAAGGACAGCTTACTTTATGAAATGCCAGATCTCCACGTGCATCACATCCAAGACAAGGAGCACACCAGGCTACCTGTACCCACAAAGGTCTTCTGTACTTGTAAGCAGGGTTTCTCAGCCCTAGTACCACTGACATTTTGGACCATACAATCCTTCATTGCGGGGAGAAGCTGTGCTGCGCTCTGTAGGATGTTTAGCATCCCTAGCCTCTACCCACCAGATGCCTGTAGCACCCCTCCCCCAGGTGTGACAGGCAAAATGTGCCTTCCGGCATTGCTAAATGTCCCAGGGAGACAAAGTCACCTGGTGGAGAACCACTGCTTTAAAGGGTAAGTCTGAGGCTTGTGACCTGCCTGTCCTTAAATTACATACCTAAGTGAACCTCCTTAAAAAGAATCTGCCAGTTCTCTTTGCCTCCCAGCACTGAGAGCAACAAGAAAGTGCCGCATTTCCCCAATTTGAACATAAGCTCCTCCCAGGCAAATTCTGCCTAAGGTAATGGAGTTGTGCAAAACGCTGGGAAGGAAATCCAGAGTGGATACCCACAAAGCTTCCTGTGCTCAAAATATACCACTTTCTTCCATATATAGATTTTTTCCTTTCTGGAACATTTATTTTATCCTTACGACAACCCATGAGGTAGAGAACCTACTAAAAACACATGTATAATCGCATTCATCAACAGAAATGCTGGCACAGGCTAATATTTCTTTTTTAATTTAAAAAAAAATTTTTTTTTTTAATTACCTGACATCTTCAAATTCAACCACAGAATTATTTTGAAAAGGATCTGGTCTCATTCAAACACACACGCTGTGTATTTGATGCTAAGTCCTCTGAGGCCACACGGACACTTTAAAGCGCAAGTATCTACTGAGCTAGGCTGGAGTCAGGAGTTCTGGGTCATAGGCTTGATTCATTAGCAACCACCGGGTAGATCCTGGCACATCTGTAAAATGGGCTAACAGACTCACCGAACCCTCAGAGTGTTGCTCTGAAGATAAAAATCTTTGTGAAAGGTCTTCCCCGAAGCAGTGCAAAAATAACTTTATCCAAAGTACATCTTTAGAAAAAAAATTTTAGACGTAATTACAGCCTCCAAGTAACAAACTTTTTCTTATAACAGTCCTACCCCCACGGTCTCTGAAAAGGGGGCAAAACTGATGAAATACCAAGCAAAACCAGACAAAAAATCAAGCCAATGCCATCAAGTCAACTCACAACATAGTGACCCTATAGGGAAAACAAACAGAGCCACTGAAAAGCTTTTTCTCATTACCCCTCCAAGACTTTTTCTCCACCTCGGACAATGCCGGGTGGCGGGGGCGGGGGGGGGTTCATTCTGCTTTTTCCACGCTGTCAGTACCACCCACCCTCAGAGTCTGAAGGTCCTCGGGTGAATCCAGGTAGAAGCATTCAGCTACCCAGCCTGGTGACTTTACACAGGCTTTCAAATTCTCTTAGCATTACTTGTTTGAATCACACTGAACAAACAGTCTCCACCCTCTCCCACTTCTTTTGTCTGAAGCACCTATTCAGCCAGCCACCTTTAATGATGGGCAGACTGGCTAACCTGTACCCTGAAGTACCATCAAAAACAAGATGCGCCAGTTGCTGCTTCCAGATCCCTTGCCCCCCCCCTTTACTCCACCCCTTCTTCCGCCAACATCCAGAGCCATCGCAGGCTAACTCTGCTTCACCTCATATCAGCATCAACTACTCCAGGAACGTGACTCCAGGTTTTCTCCTTAAGTGACAAGAGAAAATGACAAGGCCACAGTCGATGACAGACTGCCAACATAGACGGAAAAAAAGGCTGTCTCCCTCACTCCCCACCCTCCTGATTCCCCTACCTCAGTTAAGAATGAAAACAGACGCCTCTCCTTTCTGTATTCTGCCTTCCATGGGAGTGGGGGAAATTAAAAATAAGTGATGCATTTCAGAAAGCACATCGCATGCCTCCCTCCGTGTTTCATATGGTACAACTTTTACCTCTGATTTATGGGGAGGCCCCCCAGAGCCTGGAAATCAAAATCTGACCCCTGCTTTTGGAAGAGGGTCACAGCTATTTCTACTGAAAAAAATCTCTTTAATAGATGTTTAAAAAAGAAAACATATCTACCTTCCCCCTGGAAAAAAAGAGCCCACCCAATTTCTTAATCATATTTGGATGTAAAAGGTATTACTCAATTTTACCTGTTCAGTAGGTCAGATATACACAAATAACCTTGAGGCAGGGCAACATCTGACCTAACAGTAGGCCTGCTTTCAACCAAGACACCAGGGCTACCAACCTAGCCTCCACTCAAATTTCAACCATTTTACCTCACCAAAAACTTCAATGCCTTTAAACATAGTTATAGCTGAATTACAATACAAATCACCATTTTTTTTTCTCTAACATTTGGTCAGTGTTTCCAAAGATACTCCAAACCTAATATAATTAATTTGAAAGGATATCTAAGAGCCGGGCTGAATTAACTGAGGAGTCCTGTCAAGACCTCATCTAAGGAATGATAAACTCAGTAACCGGGACGAAAACTACTGTCACCTTATCAGGACAGACTGTATTGCATACTTCCTATGTATACTACATTGCATTTTCTACCTTTTCAATGCAAATCTTATTTAATAAAAGAAAAAAAGTAAGACATTCCTTTAACGACTATGTAGAATTTCCAAAACAGACCCAAAAAAGTCTGTTACTAATACATGAAATAAGGTGATGTGACACATACACATCCTGGGAAAGGTTCAACCTAAACACACTGGTAAGACCTCTGCCCAGACCTGCCGTTTGACACCATTTGCTGGTCAGACAGCACTGAACTTCAATTAAAGACATTTACCAAAAAAAAAAAGTGATTATTTAAGTATAGTAACAAAAAACCCATACAAAACAAACTTAATGTCCTACCTGTTTAGGTCAAAGGACACAGAGGATTCAAAAATTAATTAAACCTAGTAAATAATGTAAAACAGACGAGGACTCCCTTTCAAAAATGCTCTGGTTAATTTTAGCATCCTTCTGTTTAGCTGCTTAGCAACCCTTATCCTATGACCTTCGAAGCACCACCTACTTTTCAGAAGGATAATGAATAGAAACATCAAAAGGATTCACTTGTTTGTAGAGAGCACATTTCACCAATTTTTGTAGGAGTTAAGTCTATACTAACTATGCCATGCAAAAATTTTTACTTCAGTAACTGGGAAATCTCCCTAATTGAAAAGTAATAAATAATGTTGACAAGTGAGCATATGATGGCAAGCAAAAGACTTCTAAACTAGTGCCTGGGTACAGCAGGTAAAAAAAAAAATTTTTTTTTTTTTTTGTAACGTTTGATAAACAGCTGTGGATCAAATAAATGCAGGACAGATAAGGTTAGGTTTATTTTCCTCCTTCAACAGTCTGTACCTGGACTGGATGCAAATCAGGTCTCAGGAGTGAGCCTGAAGATATCTAACATAAAAGACCCTTCGATCAAAAGGTCACTCACTGGGTGATGTAAATAGTTAGGAATGAATGTATCACCTGTGCCAGCTGAGTCAGCCTCATATTCCCCATCACACAACTAACACTTGTCTGCCAAAGGGCTTCTGCTCTGTATTTCTGATGAAAAATAAAATGCTATCTAGAAAAATCCAGGGGGTGATATGCCATACAAGACCAAACATTAGCAGCATTTCCTAACACTATCACATTTTCCAGCAAATCCTCTTTTAAAGCAAAACATCCTAAAATGCCACCAGTTTAGCAGTATTTTAAGAATGATAAGACAGTACAAAGTACAAGTTCAATTAACAACCTAAAATGGAGCAAAAGCTAAACAAATAATCAAAGGAGTCTCTCCCTTTCTTTTGTAAAAGAGGGGGAAGGTTTTTTTTTTTTTTTCACACATTTAAAACTTGATTAAAGTCATTCAAATGTTTAATTCTTCAGTGTGACCAAAGCTCAAAAACACATCAAAGCAGGACCCATCAGAGGGTACCCAGAAGGCTCCCTCCAAAGAGTTGGGGTTAAAAAAAAAAAAAACTAAACTAAAATTAGTGGCCCACCTTTGCATAAGTTATTTGAAGAGTAATCTCAAACCCATCCCTTGAAAAGTTCTGTGGAACTCTTGAAAAAAACATAGAACTCAACGTTTTAAAAAGGAAGTTTTAGACTTCCGGATCCAATCATGTCTTAGAACCATACCTGAGTACTACTTATAAAAGCACCAAGTCTAAAGGATGCTTTTAACGGGTGTGAAAAAAATAATTATTTGCAGTTCCCTTTTCTCCACCTTTCACTTCAGTTAAAATTTTCCCAGATTAAACTCGCTGCACAGGCGCAGGCCACTGCCTGGCTAAAAGAAAGAGATCTCAGAAACACAGTGATGCACAGTAGCAACTAACCCTTTACAGAAACCATTTCGAGTCTCCTCTTCAGGACAGAAATATCACGCTATTTCTAGTATCCCTATCCAAGAGGCAAACTTTTATTTCCCTTAGCTTATAAAGGGCTAAACGTAAACCCGAACTCTAGAGCAACAACGAAGGTTAATTTCTCTATTTATGAAAATTCCCGGACAGGTTTTTCAGCATACCTAAAACTTATGTTTATAATTCACCCTTCTATCTCTCCACTACTACCCCTAATAAAGTAAAATAACAACATCAAAAAAAAAAAAAAAAAACCCTCCAAAGTGCCCGAATGTTTGCTGGGCTGGCTCTGAAGCCGTGTAGAATTTCGTAATGGAATGTGAACTGCTCGTCCGGATCTGGGCTCACGTTCTATCTCCTAACCAGTAAGGAGCGAGGGAAGGCAAATCTGCTGAGCAAGGAAAACTACTTTCCTCCTCTTTTATAATCCATCACGGATGCATCGCGCAGTGTCCAGTCGCTGGAGGAAACTGCACGCGGCGCCTGTCAACCACCCCTCCTGCGGCCCGAGTGCCGCTGATCGTGGGGCATCGGCGCCCCTCACCACCCTCCTCTGCCCGGCGACAAAGTGGGCTCTCGGCGACGCCCCGCGACCCGCCGCAGCCCGGCGCTCGCCCGGAGCCCCTGCGCGCCGCACCCCCGCTTAGAGAAAAAAGTCACTCGGTCCAGAGTGACCCGGCCCGCGGCCCCGCGCCCGGTACTCACGCGCCGCGCCCGGGAGCCGAGTCACCACATCCTCGACGCGACTCTCCAGCCCCATCCAGGAAAACGCTGCTGCCCAGGGAGGGGGCCGGCCCGGGGAAGGACCTCCCCTGCTCCTTAGCAACCATTAAGGTCGCAGTTTCCTAAGAGACCGCGAGCGGGGCGGAGGCTGGGGGCGGCCCGAGCCTGGGGGTCTGGGCCCCGCCCGCCGCCTGCCGCCCGCCCCCGCCCCGCGTCGCAGCCGGGATGGAGGAGGACCTGAGGCCAGAAGTCGCGGAGAACTGGTCCAGCGGGCGCCGGACAAAAGTTCTGCACAAGCTCCCGCAGCGGCCCGCGGCCCCGCTCGGATGCTCCGGCCCCTCCCGGGCTGGGACGGCCGCGGGCGCCGCGGTACCCCTAGCGCCCCGCCGCGCACCCATCCCCGGGCTCCCGGCGAGACACGTACGCGCCACGCCAGCGGCAAGGACAACCGAACAATACGTCCCGATGTGGCTCTGGCCGACACCCCCCCAAGTCACCCCGGAGCTGGGGCCAAACCTCATCCCCGCCAGCGGGCCGGAGTACCCGCCGAGCGCCGAGACTAAGTCCGAGAGAATGCGCAGGCGATGCTCCAGCCGAGCTGCTGGGCAGCCCAGCCGGTCCGCCACGAGCCCCGCGGCCCCGGCTACCTTGCAGCGGGTGCCGTCATCCCCGCGCTCGCGGCCCCGGGAGTGACTCGAAAGTATGCAGGAGCAGAGTTTCCCCTCCCACAGGGGGGGGAGGGATGTCGGGGGAGGAGGGCGGAAGATGGAGCGCGGCGCTGGGAAGATGTCTCTGGCCCGCGGTCCGCGCACCATCCGAGTTCTGGCCGGCGCTAGTTAAAAATAAACTTTGCTGCTGCCGGGGACGGCTGGGAGCCGGCCGGGGCCCAGCGCTGCGACGCGCAAGTGTGGATGCACATCAGGTCCTGCGAGCAGCGGCGGGCGCTCGCGGGAGCGGACGGGTCGAGTCAGCAGCTCGGGAAGGGGAAAGGAGCAGAGGAAGGGGAGGGAGGAGGAGGAGGAGCGGCGGCCGGCCCCTCGGGCAGCCCGAGGGGAGAGGCGGCCCGCTCATCCCCGCCAGCCCCGAGGCGCAAGCGACGCGGCGGGGAGCGCGCGTGGGCCCCCTTGCCCCGTGGAAGGCAGAGTTTAAAAAGTGCAACCGGCTGTGCAGAGTGCACCCTGCCCATCCCAAAAGTTCTTGAAAAGGGCGCTCCCGCTCAGACCCGGACATTCCACGGCGATCCGACGAAAGCGAGCCAAACCCGGAGCGCGTACTTACGGCCGCCCAGGGCGGTGTGCTCCGGAGCATGATGGAGGGGCGTCCGGGGGCTGCGGGGCGAGAGAGAGAGAAGAGATGCAAACTTGTTCCGGAAAAGGAATCAAAATGGCGTTTCTGGATGTGCAAAGTTCATCAACTCCGCAGTCACTTCCCCTCCTCCTCTGCTCCCCGCAGGAGGGAGGTGGGCTCGCAGCTGGCGACCCCCGGCGCCCCGAGCCGCGGTCCGGCCCCCCGCCTCGGCCCCCGGCCCTCTCCTGCCGCACGCTCGCCTCCTCGCTCTCCCTTGCTCACCCTGATAAGTAGACACATCACGTGTTGCTCCTGCTAGTCTCCTGGGGACGTGTTACTGAGCGGCGGCGGCGGCGGCCCGGGCGGGGGGGGGAGCGGTACCCGCCGGGCCCCCGCCTCCCCCACCCCGATTTTGGCCGAGTGGTCGTACTTTGCATCCCAGAACCGAAAGAGGTGGCGCCCCCCACCCCCACCACAGCCCCAGGGTGGCCCCACTTCCTCCGGGAGGGCCCCGGGCCAGGGGAGGACCCGCCCGAGGGGAAGGGTCGCGGCGACCGCATCTGAGCGCGATCGCAATCAGCCCGGCGCTCGCTAGCCGGCCACCTCAGCCCGCCACCGCGCCCCTTCCTCCCCGACCCCTCACTGAGGGCCTCCCGCCCCGGCTTTTCATCACTTCAGCCCACGGTTTGTTTCATTATTTTAACGGAAGACGGGAAGAGGCGGCGAGGCCACCGGAGGCACAAGGGGGGCGAAGTGAGAGTCGGGGTGCCCTGCTCTGCGACCCCTTCTCAGTGTCGGAGACATTTGGAGAGGGGGAGCCCCTCCCGCGCGTGCCTCTCCACGCGGTCCTCGCTCTCCGCATCCAGGTGGGGCGAGTCGGTGATGGGCCCGGAGATTAGAGAACAAGCTTTACTCCGCCCCCAACTCAGGCGGCTTCCCTCCCCCGGCCTCGCCCCTTTCGCTGGGGGCTCCTGCCCCATTGAGCTCCCTGTCCTACACTTGTTGGTCGCCCTACCTTCCCCACACCCCACAAATGATGCTGAGCGGGGGCTGCCTGCGCCCCGAGGATGGCGGAGGCCCGACCGCCCTTATGTCCCCACCCCGTGGTGGAACGGCTGATGCTGTGTCATCCCTGTCGCCCTCCGAAGCATCGGGAAGCCACACGCAATATCTCCTTCTCTCAGAGGGCTCCTGTTTCAACGCTGTGAAAAGCAGGGGCCCTCGGAGCAGTACTCCATGTTCACCACGATTCACCCGAGCTGTACTGCAGAAGTTATCACGGGGCCCAGAGAAACCAGGCCTCGCAGTGCTTCCTCCATGTTTTCCACTATTAGGACTGGTCCACTGAGGCTTTGCAAGGGGCCTGTTCTCGGCCTTTGGAAACATCTTAAGACAAGGATTATGGTTGTTAAAAATACCGCCCCCCAATTCCAAGGACAAAAGTACCTCTTAAGTAGCTGCAGATAATGAACAAAAAAAACCAAGCCCATTGTCAGGGCTCGGCAGGTAATACTACTATAGAATTATGCGTTTGAAACTAGTCAGGTAAGATGAACAAAGCCTCTGGCTACTCTCCATCATGACCTTTGACCGTGAACTTTGACTCTGGCTCCACCATGTGAGCTTTCCTGGTCACTTGCACACCATACAAAGTGGTAAGCCAAATCGTAGGCCTTTAATTAAGGGCCTTCAATAGGACTCTGGTTTTAAGGGCTGCAGAAAGAAGTGTCTGTCCAAAGATGGACTAAATGTATGGATGTTCACCAAGATAGAACTCTCTAGAACCAATCAAAATCAGTTCCACCATTACCTCAGACTTGAGATAAGTAGGCTAAGCCACTGCCCAAGAGGGACTGATTCAGCTGGCTGTTTCTCTGACTTCCAGAGTCACGAAAATTAAGTTTTCAGAACCTGTTATGTTTCCCAGGGTCTACTATTTGCTGACGAAAACTCTACCCAGACAAACTTTAGCAGTTACATTTTTCTAAGCCGCCCTTCCTCCCTCGTGTATTATCAAATGCTTTTTTGAAGACAGGCCTGTCATGGAGGAAATGGGAAGGTCTCACACACAGTCACCATAGAAATTGGTGTCTTGCGTGCCCAAGTTGTCACTGTACCAGTGAGGGGGCAATGGGAGGGCTTGGTGGGGGAATGTTACTTTATTTCCTTGATCTACCTCTGCTTCATTAGTTAGCCTTTTGGTGATAGATTTTGAGTAGGAACAACATCAAAGCTGGAATTTTGCTTGTAATTTAGTTTATACTATGAAATACATTAAAAAATGCAAAGCTACATGAATTTCATGACAAATCACCACCTTTTTATTATGCCACCTAGATAATATTGTCAACTAAAAACAGAATGTGGTTTTATTAAGTTACTTTTTTTGGTGCCAAAGCTTAGGGACAAGGTTACCTTTAAAAATTGGATTCTAATGATACTGAATCATGTCTTCCTCATATCTAGCTAATGAATACACTTAGATGTCAACCAAACCTGTTCAAATGACTTGCTTGTTTATATTGCATATAAACATCATTTATCCAGAAAATAATTATTGACAAATCAAAACTACAATAAGACAGCATCTCAACCTGACAATACTGGCACTAACAAAAAAATGAAAATAACAAATGTTGGAGAGGTTGCGGGGAGATTAGAACTCTTTATTCATTGCTGGTGGGAATGTAAAATAGTACAACCACTTTGGAAAACTATGGTACTTCCTTAAACTAGAAATAGAAATACCATATGATCCCGCAATCCCAGTCCTAGGAATACATCCTAGAGAAATAAGATCCACCACACGAATAGACATACGCACATGTATCTTCACTGCAGCACTATTCACAATAGCAAAAAGATGGAAACAACATAAGTGCCCATCAACAGATAAATGGATGAACAAATTTTGGTATATACAATGGAACACTACACAATGATAAAGAACAACGATGAATCCTCAAAACATCTCACAACATGGATGAATCTGGAAGGCATTATGCTGAGTGAAATAAGTCAATCACAAAAGGACAAATATCGTATGAGACCACTATTATAATAACTAAAAAAAAGGTTTACACACAGAAAAAAACATTCTTTGATGATTACGAGGGTACGGAGGGACAGGAAGGGGAATTCACTAACTAGACAGTAGACAAGAATCAACTTGGGTGAAAGGAAGGACGTATTATAGGAAGACAGCACAACTTCACCACGGCAAAGGCATAGAAATTTCCTAGACACATCCAAACACCTTGGGGGACTAGGCTGGGGCTATAGTCTCAGGATACATCTAGGCATAACACAGTTCATAAAAATGTTCTGCATCCTGCTTCAATGAGTGGCGTCAGGGATCTTAAAAGCCTGTGAGCGAGCATTTAAGATACATCTATTGGTCCCATCCCATCTGGAGCAAAGGGGAATGAAGAAAACCAAAGACACAAGGAAAATATTAATCAAAAGGACTAAAGGAACTAGATAGTGCCCAGCTACCACCACCTGCTGCTCTAACAGGGAGCACAACAGAGAGTCCCTGACAGAGCGGGAGAAAAATGTAGAACAAAATTCAAATTCACAAAAAAAGACCAGACTTACTGGTCTGACAAAGACTGGAGGAATCCCTGAGACTATGGCCCCTGGACACTCCGCTAACTCAGAACTGAAACCACTCCTGAAGCTCACTTTTCAGACAAAGATTAGACAGGCCTACAAAACAAATGATAGCACACATGAGGAACGTGCTTCTTAGTTCAATCAAATACATGAGACCAAATGGGCAACTCCTGCCCAAAAGCAAGACAAGAAAGCAGGAAAGGACAGGAAAACTGGACGAATAGACACAGAACCCAGGGTGGAAAAGGGGAGAGTGCTGTCATATTGTGGGGATGCAACCAATGTCATAAAACAATATGTATAAATTTTTAAATTAGGAACTAACTTGAGCTGTAAACTTTCACGTAAAGCACAAACACAAAAAATTATTGAACATCTAATAGTTAATAAGAGTTGTACTATCAAAACCACAATGAAGTTTCTGTTAAGAGTGATGGTAAAATTTGGAAACAGTGGTAATGGTTACACAACACAGTGGGCATAATTAATGTCAATACATGAAAATGGCTGAAGTGGCAAATATTTTGTTACATATATTTTACCACAATTAAAAACACACACACACAATGAGATTCCACTTCATATCCATTAGGATGTCTACAATCAAAAAGATAGATAATAGCAAATGTTGGCAAGGTGTGGAGAAAGTGGAACTCTTATACTCTGCTGGTGGGAATGTAAATGGTGCATCCGCTTTGGAAAACAGTCTGATAGTCCTCAAGATGTTAAACAGAGTTACCTTACGACCCAACAATTCCATGAAAACATATGTCCACACAAAACCTTAGACATGAATGTTCACTGCTGCATTATTCATTCTAGCCAAAAATGGAAATAACCCAAATGTCCATTGACTGATGAATGGCTCAACAAAATGTGGTATATCCATACAATGGAATATTATTTGGCTATAAAAAGGAATAAAGTATAACATGCTACAATATGGATGAACCTTGAAAACTTTATACTATGTGAAAGAAGCCAGTCATGAAAGGCCAGTATTGTATGATTCCATTTATATGAAATGTCCAGAATACATAAACATAGACAGGAAGATTTGTGGTTGCCTAGGGCTAAAGGTATAGAGGAAAATGGGATTGACTGCTAACAGATATGGGGTTCCTTTTTGGCGTGTAAAACGTGTTCTAAAATTGATTGTGGTGATGGTTGTGCAACTCTAAATATACTAAAGACCACTGAATTATGTACTTTAAATGGGTGAATGGTGTGGTATGTGAATTATATCTCAATAAAGCCGACCTACACACATAGGTATATACATACATATTCCGACTCGATGGCAACGGGTTTATGGGTTTTATGGTAACATGCTAGGTTCTACAGTGGAGATGTGACAGAAAGCGGGTACTTTATAATCCCCACCTTATAAATGTTTGTAATCTAATCTCTGCATCCACAAGTAATCATGCAAATCAACATATAATAATAACCATAAAATAGGTACAGAATTTAGGTGTTTTAAGAAGAGTAATCGCTTCTAATAAGAGTAATCAGTGAACACTCCACGGAAAAGAAAGCACTGGAGTTGAGCCAAAAAGAATGGCTAGAAATTTATTAATTGGGATAAAAATGTCAGACACAAAGGCATAATCATAGCAGATCATGCCACCTGTTCAGAGGTCAGTATGGATTCTAGTGCGGCTGGATTATAATGTATACTCTAATATACAGGTAATGAGGCTCAAAGTTAAAGAAGCTGAGGCTAGGGCACAAAGAATTCTGAAGGCCTGAACTAGGATGGGGGCAAAGGAAATGAAGAAGATCAGGGACCATGTCACAGGAAGAACAGATGGGATAGCTGCTGGTGGGGGTGGAGAATCGACAGGGAAGGAGTAAAGGCCAAGATGATGTCCGTGTATTAGGGCGGCTGGGAGAATAATGACAACGAGAAGCCAAGGTGGGCAGCCCATTTGAGTGGAAGGTGACACAGTGGGTGATCCCGAGCTTGAGGTAGAAAGAAACAGAACACATAGCTATGGCCTGTGGGGAATCACACAGAAGAAGGATGTGGACATGAAGTGGTAGCCTGGATGAGGATACACTCCACTGAAGCCCAAAGATGTGTAGGTGTCCCCGGGCAGATAGGAGGGGGCAGGGCATTCCAGATGGAGGGAGCCGTGAGCACAAGGGTACAGAGGCGTAAAACCACAAGGCCAGCTTCCTGAACTGCAAATACCTCACTCTGTGGCTTGAGCTGAGGGAGGAGGGGAGGTAGCCAGAGACGGGCCAGGAGAGCCAGCTGCTGGGCCAGACTGTGAAGAGCCCTGTGTACCTCACAGATGACTTGGCCTTTATCCAAGTGGTGAGGTGATGGAAGGGCTTGAGGAGGGCAGACAGAAGAGTCACCTCCGTGGTACTGTGGAGAGTGGTCTGGAAGACAAGACATGAGGCAGGGAGGCCAGTTAGGAGTGAATGGAATAGTTCATCTAAGAAATAAGAACTGGTAGGGCACTGGCAGTCAAGGTGGAGGGGACTGACTTGAGACATATTAGCACAGAATCCACAGAACCTGACAAACTGAATATGGGAGAAAGAAAAAAGTCCCTCTGGAGCACTGACTAAGGGGCAGGGTGGTGACACAGAAGGCAGGGAAACCACTGCAGCAGTGGAACAGGGACGGGGACAGCGTGAGAATTCAAGCAAAAGCAGTAGGCTAGATAGGAGGGACCAGATGTAAGAAATGGATGTGGTCCAGCTGGTTGTGGGGTGAGAAGGAGGGGGAGTTAAAGAGGGATAATTCCCAGATTTTTGGCTTGGAAAATGTCACAGATTAAATTGTGTCCCTCGGAAAGATATATTGAAGTTCTAACCCCAGTACCTGTGAAGGTGACCTGGTTTGGAAACAGTGTCTCTTAAGATGTGATCGGTTAAATTAACACGGGGTGTTTTTTTTTTTTTCACACTAGAGTAGGGTGGGTCCTGATGCCATCTGAGTGGTGCCCCTATAAAAAGAGAAGAGACACAGATACAGGAAGAAGACAGCCAGGTGAAGACAGAGGAGAGGCTGGAGTGATAGACAGCCAGCTGTCACCAGAAGCCAGAAGAGAGACGTGGGGCAGATTCTCCCTTAGAGCCCTCAAGAGGAGTCAACATGGCTGACACCCTGATTTCATTCAGACTACTAACCTCCAGAACTGTGAGATAATAAATTTCTTATAAGATAGCCAGTGTGTGGCACTTTGTGAGGACAGCCCTAGGAAACAAACCCAGGTAACTAGATGAACAACAGCCCTATTCACAGTGCTATGAGCCATGGGGGTGGAGGGACACAGAGAAGATGAGAGAAGCTTGGACCCAGGAAAAAGGTCTGGAGAGAGACATCTAAGAGAGAGAGAAAATGGACAGCAAAAGGCTAAAGGCTGAGCCCAGGGAAATGCCTGAAACGAGGTGGATGAAAACAAGAGAGTAGCAAGTGCTCTTCTGAAGAAGCAAAACATCCAAGGAGCCGAGGAAGTAGATGCTCCAAGGGAAAAGGTGATCACTAGTGTCAAATACAGAGAAGTTAAGTCAAGGAGCTGAAAAGAGGGTAAGAGCGGAGAAAATGAACTGATTTGAGTGTGGAAGGCAGAGGCCAGGTACCAAGGGGTTAAAAGAGTGTCTGGAAGACATGGAAGTGAAGGCCATTGCTCTGTTGAGAAGTCTGGTGATAAAAGGAAGAAAAGAAAACAAGAGCAGCAACAATTGCAGCAGCTAGCATTTACTGAGCACTTAGTACGTGCCAGGCACTGTTCTAAGTACCTTCCACGTATTATCTCATTTAATTCTCTCCACACTCCAGATTAGGCAGGTCTATTGTTCCTGGGTGGCGTAGACAGTTAAGTGCTCCACTACTGACCCAAAGGTTGGCAGTTTGAATCCACACAGAGGTACCTTGGAAGAAAGGCCTGGAGATCTACTTCCAAAAGGTCACAGCCACTGAAAACCCTACTCTGAAACATGGGGTTGCCACGAGTCAGAACTGACTCAACAGTAACTGGTTTTATTTTTTTCGTTTTTTTTTTTTTTTAGTCGTCTCTATTTTACAGCTGATGAAACTGAAGCACAGAGGTTAAGTCAAGTGCAACAGCACATAGCCAGTAAGTGGTGGAGCTGGGATATAAACCAGGTGGCCTGACCTCAGAGTCCATACTCTTACTGTGTCATCGTCATCGCTGGTAGCACATTAAGAGTTAAATCATTTACTCAAAAAATGCCTACTTGATTGTCTTAACTAACCTCAGTTAAGAGGCTCTTGACCAGTGTTTTGCAGAAGGGCCGCTATTGTCTGTGTTGTTCAACAAGGACTTGATTGGAAAGATAAGTGAATGCACTTTTTACTTTTTAAGTATTGCTAATTACCCCATCCTTCACATAAACAGAAGGCTCAAGCCTCTTTTTGTTCTCCAAGTATTACTTTCCACATGTGCAGAATAAATTCTGAAGCTGTAGCTGGATATTTTATGGATTCCAAAGTGCCTAGTGCACAGAGTTTAGAGAAGAGTTAGCAGGCCCACACTCAACCTCTAAACTGGAGTGATTCTCACCTCCCCCCCTCCAAGGGGACATTTGGCAATGTCTAGAGATATTTTTGGGTTGTCACAAGTTGGGGAAGAGGGTACTACTGACATTTTTCAGGTAGAAGCCAGGGATGCTGCTAAAGATCCTACGAGGCACTGGACATCCCCCTACAACAAAGGGTTATCCAGTCCCGTGTCAACAATGCCAAGACTGAGAAACCTTGCTCTGCAGTGTCTCAAAAATGATCTCTTGGAATATGAGTCCAGCCAAGAAGGGGGCTTGGAATGGCTAAACTACCCGGACGTTTAGGTCAACAGGAAAGGAATGTAGATCTAGGGAAGGAGAGGATACAGATATAGGAAGGAGAACATAACTTTTGAAGGAAGGGCTATGTGTGTGTGTGTGCGTCCGCGTGCACATGACAGGGAAACAGGAGGGCTAATTCGCATTCTAAGATGGGAGGAGGGAAAAAGCATAGGAGGAGCATACTGTACTGGGAAGTATTAGTGGGAAAACGCAAGTTGTGGGAGTCGATATCTGACGGCCTTGGACAAGGTAGGGCAGGAGCACAGGGCGCAGTGTGAGGCTGAGGCTCAGAGGGAGAAGACATGGGGAACTGGTGGTGGAGAAATTCGGCTCCATTTTACCTTCCTGCCAAGTGCCACAGAGCCACAGAGGAGGGAAAACATACAGTGGGATCGTGGACAGTTGGAAATATAAAGGAGCAAGGCAGACACAGAAATAGCAGGGTCCAGCTTCATTGGGAGGTGGTGGGGGCAGAAGTGAAATAGGTAACTAGGTTCAAACGGACCCCAGGGGCTGCAACTGAGGTCAAGGGACCTGAAGAGGAGGAGAAAAAGTAGGTTCAGTGCTGGGAGGGTCAGGCACAGTGGGAGGGAGAAAAGGAGGGCTGAGGGAGAGAGGCGCAGGGCTAGAGACCTCTGAGGAGAAAGACCCAACGATTCCTGTGAAATGGAGCAGAAATCTAATCACTGGGTTGAGGAAATGGAAAAAAAGATGAAGACCAGAGACTGGTCTTATGCATGGATGGTACTGTTACCAAAAATGAGGAAGGGGTAGGGTGGGGAGGGAAAACGTGAAGGAAGATGTTGTTTAGGCCATTGCGAAGGTGAGGCAATGACCGGGGTACAAGTAGAAGACCAGGCATAAACAAATGGCACTCACATCAGAGACACAAGGACCAGAGGGAGGACAGTGACCCAAGGCATGGAAGGGACATGCTCACAGACTCCATCTCCTCACCTGTGACCTGGGTGACCTGGTCTTCTTTAGCAAAGACTTTTGAGGCAAGCGCTCTCTCTAAGGAGAAATCAGGTGTTCAACAGGGTTCAAAAGCAGAGGAAGTGCTGCCAGAAAAGCTGAGGATTAGAGTTTCTTAGAACTACGGGTCCCACTGAAACACTGGTGCCGCAGTGGTTAAGAGCTACAGCTACTAATCAAAAGGCTGCCAGTTCAAATCCACCAGGCGCTCCTTGGAAACCATATGGGTCAGTTCTACTCTGTCCTATAGGGTCTCTATGAGTCAGAATCAACTCAAGGGCAACGCGTTTATGGGTCCCACAGCCTCAATGGAAGAGGTTTACTAGATGAGAAATCTCTTGAAGGTAGGGATTTGTCTGGGCTAATGACTTCTGTGTCCCAGCACTATGAAGTACAGGTTCTTACTTAGAAAGGCTGTTTTGAAGTGTGCAGAGGTGGAACTGGTGGGGAGGAGGAGTGGGAAGGAACTGGAAAGGTTGGGGCAAAGAGGAAGTGGCTGGAGGAAGGGGTCTGCCTAGAGGCGGCAGAGGCTGGGAGGCAGACTGTGAGATGTCATTTGGAATTTCAAAATCCTCTTAGTAATGCTGCCAATTAAACTCTCCCTCTCACAGAGGAAGTAGAAAGTTGTAGGGACGGGCTTCCTAGCACACCTAACACAAGCTCTGTTACTCTAAATACATTATTTCCTCAGTTATCCTGATAACTTAAGGGATGCGTTCGTTACTTCTGGTGACAATGGGCTTTTCCCTTTAAATGGTCGATGCTTCGGATAAAAATTTGTTTTAAAATGTATTATGCACTGCCTCCCTTTTTTCTCCTTCTCTGAAAATCAGAAAGTTAATATATGAACAAAATGGTACTATCATAAACTTCAAGTATTATATTGGACTATCATACAATGACTTTTTATGAACAATATTTATAATGAGCTATAAAATGGTCATGTCTTCAAGAAACTACTCATCCTTGAAGTGTGTAGTAGCTACCTGTGGACACACCATGTGGCTTCCCGGTCATTTCCAACTTGTGTTTTTGTCTCTGCTTTCTTTCTTTCTCCTCTCTCACTATCTGGCTGTCCTCTGCCACTTCTTTCTAAACTTGGCATGCCTGCCAATAGCAACCTCCCCTTCCCTTTCTAATTGGTCATTTCTAGTAGGCAGTGGTTAGGAAACTGGATAATCAAGATGGTTAGAAACGTGACTAAAACAAGCCTGAGGACCAACTGGCATCTCTGCTTGCTCTTTGGCTTATTTCTTGATTCTCAGCTGGGTTTTTGATTAATGAGTTGTTCCCATGCTTCTAAACTATAAAAGTTGTTTCAAAGATAGAAATATTCAGAATCCTCGGGGGGAGGGGGGGTTAACACCTCTATGCCAGCCTTGTCTCCATGACATGTTTATTTCTTGACAGGATTTTAAAATTGTATAACATTGGGAGACAGTGAGAGGCTCTGTATTCCTCCTCTGTGTTCATACAAGACAACAGAAATCAGGGAAAAAAATCCCTCTACTCATTGGATGAGACTTATAATTGAGTATTTGTTTCTCTGTAGGACGAGGCTCCTTATTCATGAACCAGGGTACAAATAAGTGAAATTAATACTTGTGTCAGTAGTGCGTCTGTGTACTGTGCTGAGAAACGCACAGACCCAAGTTAAACGTCTGCAGTTTCAGAAGACCAAAGGGACCTCGCTCATGGGGGCCACTAACAGTGCTCTCAGGTTCCCAGTGGCTCCACCCACACTGCCTGGCTGCCTGCCAGTCATCCTGCTCACACAACAGGTCCCCATGTCCCCAGGTCAAAGGATCAGACCAGAGTTTTCAACTCTAAACAGGCTGAAGAAGTTGCGGTACATCACGTGAGCAGCTACCCAGGAAAAACTATTTGCAAACACTGAAAATAAAAATGTGTGTATTTTACTGGACAGAAAACTCTCTCTCGGCAAGAAATAAAGTCATATCTAGTGCCTGTGTGTCATTTCACATTGAAAAACAGGGCACTGGGATGATTTTACCCAATGCTCCTGGCTTCTGAGGCAACAGGCTTAACAATTTCAGGCAATTTATGCCTGAAATACGTACACCTCAGGATGCAATGTAACTAATGGTGGTATGTGTCCATAAGATGTTTTAAAGTTTATAGAAGGGCACTGTTATGGATTGAAGTGTGTCCCCCCAAATATGTGTTATAAATCCTAACCCCCACGGCACTGGGTTTTTTTTTTTTTTTTATTCCTACGAATATAGGGTTGGTATGAATCAGAATTGACTACAGGGCAGTGGGTTTGGGTTTTTTTGTTTGTTTTTTATTCCTAGGAACGTAATCCCATTTGGGAATTGACTTTTCTTTGTTATGCTAATGAGGCCATTATTGGTGTAGGGTGTGTCTTAAACCAGTAACTTCTGAGATGTAAAAAATCAGCTGAGGCACAGAAGACACACCTAAGGGACAGACCAGCACTATCTGAAGACTACAGAGGCAGAGCAGTCTACCACCCAGGGAACTCCAAGGGTTGCCAGCTACTAGAAGCTGAGACAAGGATTTTCCCCAAGAGCAGAGAGAGACAGCCTTCCCCTGGAGCCAGCACCCTGAATTCAGACTTCTAGCCTCCATTAAAGCCACCTACTTGTATTTCTGTAATAGCAGCACTAAGAAACTAAGACATTAAAAACAAGTCTTTGTGTTACTAAGGAAACTTGGCGTTTGTCGTTCATTCATTCAGCCAGGAACTGATAAGCAAAGATGATGTTCTAGGCTCTATCTACCACAGTGAACAAGGCAGACAAGACCCCTGCTGCAGTGGCTCTCACAGGCTAGTGATGTGTTACATGTTTGGAACAATAAACGTCACAAAAGCTTTAAAAGCTACACTACAAGTTGCCTTCTCAGCTGAACCTTTTAAAACGAAACCAGTGTATGCCTTGAAGCCTAAAGTTTATTTGCCCAAGTATAGGGAATATTCTGTAAACTAGAACAATTTCATCAAAACCATAAACTAGGACTTCGGGCTTAGGGATGTAAGCTCCTACGTGTAGGTATTTACCTGAGATGCAATGGTATGAGAAGTCCTTAAGGAATAAGTCAGTATTATGTGATATGATGGTAAAACAGATAAATAATTTGTGATCATCCAAAAAGTAAAGTCAATTAGAAGCAACCTAGTTGTTCAAGAATCTGAAATTAGCTACTATCAACATCCATCAAATGAATACTTTATATTTATTAAAATGATCCCACAGAAGAACACTTAATTTCATTTAAAACATTCATGATATAATTAAGTGAAAAAAGCTGACTGAAAACGCATAATACCATTTTCATAAACAAACAAAAACAGCTATACTTGCATATGAGTATAAAAAGACAGAAAACAAAGACACCACAATGTTAAAGAGTGGTTATTTCCAAGCAGTGGGGTTATAAGGAATTTTATCTTCTTTCTCATTATCAGTATTTTCTGATTTTTCTAGAATAAACATGTAATAGTTTTTTATATGGACAAAAATCAAGCGACCATCTTCAAAGTCATAAATATCTCTGTCAAAGTTAAGGATACCTGAAGCAATTACCTAGAGGATGTGCTAGGCACACAGACATACAGGTAATTCACATTTTTAAAACCCGTGGTTCTCTCCAGAGCAAGTCCACCCTTTTCTGTGACTTATCTTTACACTATAACTGCATCAGTTCTTTTCTTCGTATTTCCTCATATATCATGTCATGTCTTATTCCTAAACTGAAATCAAAGTTTCAGGTCTCAGCTAAAAGAAGAGTTCTTTCTTCTCCAATTTCTCAGGAATTGAATTATATCAAAGTGGGCACTGTAAATACACCTGGAAGTGGCAGATGACAGTGGCAAGATCATCAGCTGGGAACTGAGACAGCCCTGGGGTCTAGTCCCGGTGATGCCACTTACCGCTGTATCACTAATACCAGATGTGTAATGCCTGTAGACTTCAGTTCCTATAAACAGAAGCAATGACCACCTGCGGCACTGTCCTGAGTAAAAGAGGCTACACACATCAAGCATTCAAAAAAGGCATCTGGCCTTCGGTGGCTGCTCAATAAACTTTAATTCTTATATCTTAAAAATGAGATGTTTAATGTTTGCATTTTTCAGTCAACACATATCTTAATCCAAAAAAGTATTAAGGATACATCAAAATCCCCAGGTAATCTTACATTAAAAAATAAAACAGAATAGTGCCACATCAAGGACATTATTGCATAACTGCTACATAAAAAAAAAAAATTACATGGTAATTATTAATTTATGGGTATGTTTATAGAGGTGGATTTATATATGTGTCTACGTGTATAAGGTACTTATAATGTTGCTCGTAATCTTTCTTAAGGTTATTAATTAGGTTATGGTGACAATAAGATAAAACAGTTATAACCAAAATACTGAATGTGATGGTTAATTTTATATGTCCACTTGGTTAGGCTATGGGGCCCAGCTGTTTGGTCAAACACTAGTCCAGAAGTTGCTGTGAAGGCATTTTGTAGATGTGATTAACATTTACAATCAATCCACTCTAAGTAAAGCAGATACCTTCGATAATGTGGGTGGGCCTTATCCAATCAGTTGAAGGCATTATAAGGAAAAACTGAGGCTTCAGAGAAGGAATTCTGCCTCCAGACTGTAACACAGACATACTGCCTCTCAGCCTGCTGCCTAGCCCATGGGTTTTGGAGTTGCCAGCCCCAACAATCCCATGAGCCAATTCCTTAAAATCAATCTCTCTCTATGTATACATAATAAATACATATCCTTTTGGTTTTCTTTCTCTGGAGAAGCCTACTAATATACTGAGTTACAAGTTTCCTACAGTCATTAAAGCAATGGCCTTATTTTATAGAAAGATACAGACCTGTGTTAAGTGACACTATGATCAGTCACTGGTCCATTACTGCAAACGAATTTGGAACAAGTACGGATGTTCATATGGTTATTTCAAAAGCCAGCCTGAGGCCCACCAAAAGTAAGTAATTCATCCAAGTCACACAGCTAGTAAGCGGTGGAATCAGGATCATGAATCCAAGTCTTTCTGAGTCCTGAGCCACGTTCCTTCTACTGCACTGTATGGAATGTCAGAAAATTTTAAATCTTGATCAGGTTGTAATCCAAGACTTTAGTTAGACACAGAAACAAACCTGCAGTTTTGAAAAAAGGGGGTGTGGAGAACAGGGAAAAAGTGCTTCCAGACATTAAACATGTAATATAGCTGGAACAATTAAAAACACTGTACATATGCTGTGTACCACCGTATAGTGCCAATGCAGTAATAGATGGGTCAGGGGAATCAAACAGAAAACCCGCAGTATTTGGTATGTGAAAAAGATGGAATTTCAAATTAGTGGGAAGAAAGGAGAGATTAGTAAAACAGTTGGAACAATTTGAGAAACAAAAAAATTGATACCAAATGACAACTTCTCACCAAGTGTTCACCAAACACTAAAACATATTTCAGACAGACTAAAGAATTAAATGCAAAATATGAAATTATAAGAGAAACAGAAGAAAAATAAGTAAATATTTATCTGATTTAAAATTTTCCTAAACTTTGACCCAGTAATTTCACTTCTTGGCTCCTAGGAAAATAATTCTACAGATAGAAAAGGTGATTATTTATTAACACATCCACAGTAGCATCACTAAAAACACGAGCGAATTAGATGCACATTATGCAATTAAAAATGATGTGTATGGAGAATACAGAAACACAAAAGGATGTATTATGATACTGAGTAAAGCACAAGTTTTATATATGAACTTTATATATATATATATTATTACAATTACATGTATATTTTTAAAAAGAACTGGAAATTTACCAAAATGAGAAATAATATCAAAGTGATGATGAGAAAGTATCATATTTTTTCTGCTTTCCAAATTTTATGTAATTACATTAATTTATTATATTACTAATCTTGTTCCTGTTGTTAGGTGCCGTCCAGTCAGTTCTGACTCATAGCAGCCCTGTGTACAACAGAACGAAACACTGCCTGGTCCTGCACCATCCTCACAATTGTTCCTATATTTGAGCCCATTGTTGCAGCCACCGTGTCAGTCCATCTCACTGAGGGTCTTCCTCTTTTTCACTCTCCCTCTATTTTACCAAGAATGTCTTATTCTTACACATATTGAAGTTTATATGTTATCTGCTTGTATTACAGAATTCCAATGCATTTTATAAAACTGGAAATCTGGGAGTAGCACAACTTTCAAAATCATCTAAAAAGCAATCATACTTAAAACATAAAAATGTGTTAAATAGGTCTTGCATTTTCCCATTTGCCCTGGATAAATAATGCTTTTGTGGCATGTGGGTGGTTCTTAAGAAGCAGTTTAAAAAATTTTCTTCTGGTATGGAAAAAACTAAAAAAACAAAACAAAACAAAACTTGTCAGTAGTGAGTTAGCTTCCCAATGAACTCGTACTTGTCAAAATAAAGCGTCCCTGACCCTGCCCATGGACTTGGGAGAAGGATCTTTCTTAAGAGATTCCAACCCACTGCTATGACCTCTTTTCTCCAGGATGGAGCTAAGAGCAAATCTTGAGCTCCTGTCTCCTATCTGTAGTTACCAAAAGAGTCTTGGAGCTTAGCTAGAGCAGACCAGGGTGCGTCCGTAGATCTCTGGGCTTTATCCAGGCAGCAATAAAAGTTAAGGACCCCTCTCCTGGTTCCTTATTCCACCACCCATGAACACACCGGGAAGCCTGGCACCACATGCCACAAAACACCAACGTTAAAGAGCCCATGGTCATATGGACACTGAAAGCTCCAGTCCCACCCGATGAATATTCTATTTGAAGATGCCAAATGCTACCCAGTACATCCCAGTGACAGCCCACACCTGTGGTTGGGTAAATGGGATGTATGCTCAGCCGTAGCCAGTGCCAGGTGATTGAATCTGTGGGTAGTGCAAACACTTGTTAAGCGCTCGACTACTAGCTGAAAGGTTGGCGGTTTGAACCCACGCAGAGGCCTAACAATTTGGTTTCAAAAGGTCACAGCCCTGAAAACTCTATGGAGGAGTTCTACTCTGCACACAGGGGTCGCCACAAGTCAGAGCAGACTCGATGGCAACTTGCTACAGCAATATCTGACATCAGGGTCATATTTGCTTCTCAGGCTTCTTATGACAGGAATCAAACACAGGACAAGGCAGGAAACAGAATCCTGGAGTCATAAAGCAGCTCACAGCCATTTCCTTATCACCACCTCCTCAGTTTAGGAGTTTTCACAAAAGTAATTTACAAAGGGCCAAGTACTCAGCCCTGAAGCTCCTAGGGACTGGCTTACACGGTGCCTTAGAGAACTCTTGAGGGGCTCTGCTGTGCAGTCACCAAGTATGATGCTTTGTTTGTCACAAATCGGGGATCCAGTCTGAGTAGTTGCTTCAACCATCTGAGCTCCTCTGTCAGGGAATATTTTGAGGACTTAATTTACCAATAGTAAAAAACGTCCATCTGTAACTTGCCTAAACAAGTCACTAGCCCCTAAGTTGGGGTCCTGAAGTTTCAACCCCCCACTCCCAGCACTGTCTGCTTACAAAGATACAAGCACCCTTTTCTTTTAAAACCAGGTCTAATAGCACTGGGAAGCTGCCTCTAGTCTTCTAAAGTCTCTCTGGCCACCTACCGGAGCTGTCAGCGCCCGAGCTGGGCAGAAAACGAGCAACTTGCAGCCCTTGTTCACAGGAACGTCAGAAGAGGTGTGGATAGGAAGCTAGACAGGCTTTATTATTTAGTACCCGTGGGATTTGTAAGAGAATAGTCAGAGGCAGTCTGTTACTACCCTCCTCTCAAGGAAGAAGCTAATTATTTCTCCTACCTAGAGTTCAGCACAGGTGTGGAACATAAAGGGAGCCCTGGTGGCGCAGTGGTTAAAGCGCTCGACTGCCAACTGAGAGGGTCTGCTGTTCTAACCCAAGAGCTGCTCCACAGCAGGAGGATGCTGTGGCAGTCCGCTTCTGTAAAGATTTACAGATTTGGAAACCCTATGGGCCAGTTCTACCTTGTCCTATAGGGTCCCTATGAGTCTGAATTGTCTCCATGGCAATAGGTCTGGTTTTTTTGGTTCTGGTGGAACATAAAAGTTACATGACATCTTTATTCTGGGCAAATGGAGGGAAAAACAAAAGGTGACAAAATTCAGGTGCCTTTGCTTATTTTTTCTAAGTTACGGGGGGTTGGGGTGGAAAAAAAGGAGGAAGGTTTAAATGAGTTGCCAACATCTGAACGTACAAAAAAAAGATTATCGGCCACTTTCATTTTCTGACAAACAGCTCTAGTCTCCTAAATGAGTCATGTGTAAGGCATTTAATTTCAACCAAAGTCCTTTTGATTAATAGTGAAAGAGATGTTGAAGAAACACCTCTCTTCTAAAGCATGACGGTTCTGTTAGATGTGGCCCTTGAGACCACAGAGCCAAGTGAGAAGAGTGGAAGTTACGACTCATTCAGGAAGAACACACCGAAAGTGAAAGATTCATCGAGAATGAGTTTCAAGCTCTCAAACCAGCGTGCAGCGTTAGGGCACCAGGTTCCGAGGTAAGGCTGAGCAGAGCTGCCTGAGCCAGGCTCACAGAGTGCACCCGGCCTGCCAAGCAGGATGGAAACTGGAACCAAGTTGCTAGAGCAACTTTGGTCATAGTTGTGAATCACAGAGGCCAAAAACTACAAATATGGAAAAATGGTCAGGGTTTGAGAGGTGCTGGTAATTAAAAAAAAAAAAAATTTTTTTTTTTTTTTTTTTTTACCTCAGGTACTGCCTCTAAGGAGACGTCCTGGAGGGATGATCTCAAATCCATAAATGTCAACCTGCAAAGGATCTCAGGGTCCAAGAGTCTCCTTTTACAGATGAGGAGACTGGGATTCAGAGAGGTGACAATCTGGTGAGGGTTCAAAGCTACTCAAAGTGGCAAAGCTAGGACTTGAACTCAGGCCTCCTGACTGCCAGAGTTAAGGCGTCCCTCCGTGACCTGAAATCTGACAATGTTCCCTGGGTGCTAGCATCTGTGAGAATCGGCTGGGTACTAACATCTCCAGTGCCAGCCCTGTCATCAGGAGGTGGGCGTGGTTACAGCCTCTGGTAATCCTCCCAAACTCTCCAGTTCCAGGCTGTTCAGTGGTAAAAGAAGTCAGGGACAGAGGGGAACACGCCCTAAAAGCCAGCACACAAGGCTGTCAAACGCCCCAGCAGCCTCCCCAGCTTGTCTTTCACCTGCCTCTGGCCTTCCTCTCCAGGAGCTCCCAATTTACCTCAAGTTGTCTGAACCACTTGCTCTCTTTCCCTTTGACTTTCAGCTAAGGGTGCATATAGAGATGGTCTCGTTGGCTTTATTACTGTATTTTTATGCAAACAAGGCACACCTTTGCCAATCACGCCCTCCCCCAAGAATCACGTTATAATTTTTTTTTTACAGCAACATGTTAAAAAAAAATTGGTATAATGGCTCTCACGAAAGTACCTCACGGGGGGAGGGCACGGCTGGCAAACAAACACAGAAGGGGTATGTTATTTGTGTTAAAATACTGTAATGCTAACTGTAGGAGTCTCTGGGTGGTGTAAACGGTTAATGGGTGCTCTGCTGCTAACCCAAAGGTTGGAGGTTCAAGTCTACCTAGAGGCGCCTTGGAAGAAAGGCCTGGTGATCTTCTCTGACACACATGTCAGTAACTGATAAAACTCGGTTTTAGAGCAACAAAAAACTTCACTATAAACAAATTTGGGTCATGAAGTTGGATAAAAATAAAAGTTATAGCTGCTGAGCCCTGACTCAATTCTGAGCCAAGTGCTTTGCCTGTATTATCTAATTTAATCCTCGCAATGGACCCTTCAAGGCTCGGGGTATGATCCCCATTTTGCAGAAGAGAGGTTAAGTAAATGGTCCAAACTCAGAGTAAGTCCTGCCTCACTCCAAAGTCCCTGAGCTTTACCACCACTGCCGAGGGCTGTGAAGTGACTGCAGTACTGTTTACCAGAGTTCAGAAATCACACCAATGACGGAGCCCTCACACAGACCTGGCCCCTATTTAAAATAATGATTCGGACTCCCTTAAAAGGGGCTGTGGTTAAAACAAACAACTCTAACTTGCTTTGTCTTGTGGACAGGAGCCTTGTTCAGACAACTCCGAACTGCCCCAGTCTGCTGACTGCCATCCTCCCTGTCAGCGTGCGTCCAGGAGGGGAGGGAGACGGGCTGCCCAATACCAGGCTGAAGGGAGATGCCGCAACAGAACTTCAGAGATGGAAAAAGGAGACCAAAGGCACGACTACCCCCTGCCAGCTGAAAACGGACTGAGCTGTAAATACCTGACTGAGACTGCAATTCCTCTTTTCCCCAAGTGCAAACCAAGACGACAGCTTTGAAAGAGGTGGAAAAAAGTTCTTATTTAAACCGTGGTCGAAAGAGTCACAAGTGGTAAGGATAACTGTGGGGCAAAAGGGGGAAAACCGTTCTCCAGCTTGGACGGATTGTTTTCTGCCTGCCCTGCTGAAGGGACAAAGCTTCACAGAGCTAACAGGACAAAGGTTAAGGAGGGCTGATAAGTTGGGCAAGATACTGCAGCTGAGGCAGCTGTGGCTATTTAAAAGCTATGAAGAGACGCCCTAGGAAAGGAAAGGAATGTGGGAAGAACACTATACGTATGGTGAGAGGGCTTAGTGGGCAAGCTGAGCATATGAAGTCATTTTTCAACAGGAGAAACCATCCAGAGGAAACCGGTAAAACGGAGCTTTTGGAACTCAGATACATGATAAACCGTCATTCTCTTCTGCGTGTTCTACCACTAACAGCTACCTCTTTATGCATCATTTGCTACTTATCACAGGGTCGCTATGAGTCGGAATCGACTCAATGGCGAGTTTGGTTTTTGGTTTTTATCATGGGTGTTTCAAAACACAGAATAGTATGAGTCAATGGATAATTCAAAAATCTGGCAAGCAGAGGCCCTTATCCATCCTGAAACGAAGATTGTTTTTAGGTGTGTATATGTGTGAGCTCTCCATTTAAAAGAGACTTATTTCCCGTTCCTTAGACTTCCAAAAGATTGGAAGGGGCAGGTTCCCAGATTTTAGACTATTTTCTGGTGGGGTCAATTCAGTAGGCAGTTACCACGCTCAGCCATGACTACAGATCCCAATGTCTTTCTGGCGGAGGATGAAGAAAGTTCTCTGAGAAGGCAAAAGGAGGTTGAGCCGTGGTACATTAGGCAGCTCAGAAGTGGCTCCTAGGGGACCCAAGCAGCTGAAACTCACTGACATTGAATACAAAGGTGCTCCAAGACCAAATTAAAACCAGCTACAGGTCCAGAAACGGACTCAGACATATCAACAATCACGAAGACGGCACAGAACCACGCACGACATTCAGTTCTGTTATACACAGGGTCACCACGAGGCAAAGCCAACTCAACCGCAAATAGCACTGGAGTCTACTACCACATTACTGACCCTGTAGAAGGCTGCTCCTGGGGAATCAGGCTCCTCACCATCTCCATCCCGCTCTTGCATGTGTTCAGAGTTTAGGCAATTTCCTTTGTAGATAATGTCAGTCAGATTCAACTGGTGCTTTTGTGGTGGAAGAGTCCCAACCTGGATTTGAAGGCTTCCTCCCCAGTGCTCTCTGCCCCGTTCAAGAACATAACCCAAAAGAGACATTGCCGTAGATGAGAATGGCATAGCCTTTCCCCTTCTCTAAAATGGATATGGGGATTCTTAAAGGCACAGTCTATTGTTTCCTTTAAAACGTAGACTACCTGAAGCAAAGATGGAGCCCCCTGGGTAGTGCAAACAGTTAAGCACTCAAAAGGTTGGCGGATTGAGTCCAGCCAGAGGTATCTCAGAAGAAAGGCCTGGTGATCTACTTCCAAAAAATTAGCCATTGAAAACCCTAGGAAATGCAGTTCTACTCTGACACACATAGGGCTGTCATAAGTTGGAGTTCATGCCATGGCATCTGGCTTTAAAGCAAGGATGCCATAAAAACACGCACATGCTGGTACTGCTTATTAACCAACAACTTGGACAAATTATGTAACTCTGAGTTTCTATTTCTTTACCTATAAATTATATAAAAATATTCTGTTTTCTATAGGATTGCTGAACAAATTAAATAATGAGCGCTCAGCACTCTCAGAGGGTCGCTTTCCATCAGTTCCAGGTTCACTAATACCAACTGTATCTGTTCATCTTTTATATACTGTACATGCTTAAAAACTCTGATTTCTAGATGCACTTTTATAAGAATATAAGTGCCATGGGGACAGAGACCTTCTCTGTTTTATTAACTGCCATAATCTCAGTGCTAAATAACTATTTGTTGTATGAAAACATGAATAAACAAAGATATTAACACTATTTTGAACAATTATATGTATTTGTACGTATGTGTCCACTGTTTTAGATCAGTGATATATATCAGCATTTCTTAGGAACCACAGTTGTTTTATGTATCACAAGTAGTGTAAGGTACCAAAACACTTGTAACTCAGGGGTTCTCAAACTTTTTGGTTTCAGAACTCCTTTTTATGCTTAAAATTACTGACAACCCCAATAAGCTCTTGTTCATGTAGGTTCTATCTACTGATATTCACCATGTTAGAAATTAAAACTAAATTTAAAAGTTTTTTTTTTAATGTATTACCTCATTTAAAAATAACAAAAATAAACCTAGCACCAAAACCAAAAAACCAAACCCACTTCTGTCAAGTCGACTCCGACTCACAGTCGACCCTATAGGACAGAGTAGAACTGCCTGGCAGAGTTTCCAAGGAGCGCTTGACGGATTTGAAATGGCGACCTCTTGGCTAGCAGAC
Organism: Elephas maximus indicus; assembly: GCF_024166365.1. Classification (NCBI taxonomy): domain Eukaryota; kingdom Metazoa; phylum Chordata; class Mammalia; order Proboscidea; family Elephantidae; genus Elephas; species Elephas maximus. Next base: position 49,332,013 of record NC_064819.1, on the reverse strand, counting down.
GCAGCGCTTAACCACTGTGCCACCAGGGTTTCCAAACCTAGCACGTGTTAACATAAATAGTGTATTTTTATGGAAGATGTTTTCCAGAACAAATTTTAATGAGAAGGGTGGCACTGCTTTACATCTCTGTAAATCTCTTTCCACATCTGGCCTAAGAGGACCAGATTCTTGCATCTGCTCCTGCATTCAGTCTGTCACAGTGTCATACATCATCTGTCCTCTGACAAAGTCCGGAGAGAAAGAGAGTAAAAAAAGCAAATAATATCTTACTATTTTTATGAAAATAGTTTTGACCTCATGGACCCCTTGAAAGGGGACCAGAGATTCCCAAGGGTCCTGGAACCAGACCTTTAGAATCACTGCTTTACCAATGATGGCAGTGAAAAGCCTATTTGCTGTTAAAACTAAGGTTGGTTTTATTTTACAAACATCTGAACTTCAAATTCAAAACTGACTCTTATTTCCAATCATTTGCCTCTATGCGAATGCCCCCATTCGGCTGGAACCAGCCAGATGGTGACTAACTTCCAGGATCACTGTATCACATATAGATAATAGAACTTCCCATGCAGGGGGGAATTCAAACCCCTCACATCTAAAATGGAGCTCCTTGTCCTACTTCCATACCTGTGAAGGTACTAACTATCATCTGTTAAATTTTTAATAGGGTATATTTTCCCTTCCCCAGAGTAAAGCCTTGGGTCCCTCATGGCACAGGTCTGCAACATCTCTGAGACTGTAGTTTACACCTTGAAAGGCCCCTCCTCCTCAGAGTCCCGTAGCCTCTTTTTCCCAAGCACTCCTAAAAATCATACTTTGTCCTTGGAGTCTTCTTCAGAAGGGTAGTAAAAATTCTTTTCTTCCCCCCAGCCCAAATATAGAATTCCTGTTTACCA